>NC_137173.1:99338995-101738995 GCF_951804945.1 Podarcis cretensis | reverse complement strand
TTAACCCCAGCATTGTAAACTCAGTTTCTGTACTTGGTGCTGCCTACTATTATGTTTATGTACTTGTGAAAATGCCCACTTGAGTAAAATCTGTATTATATATAACTGCCATATGGCAAAAGCAAGAGTCCTAGCATATCTTAAAGTATAACACATTTCTTGTGACAATACATTTGCTAGACTTTATAGTGCCATGGGAATCTTAGCTGCTTATGCTGCAACAGACTAATATGGCAACTCCTCTAGAATTTGTAACTATAATGTAAAATCAGATTGCAGCTAATGGTTTGGTAATGGCAGGCAGGAAAGAACAAGTGAAACCTTCTTAGTCTTAACAAATTGATGCAAACCTATCAGTGCGAGAAGCCTCTGAAAGTGTTGCTCAGTGCAATGTCTGCCTATTTGTAGTAGCACCTGATCACTGTGATGAAAACGGGGTCTAGTCCCCCAAAAGGAATTGAAGGCCCACACCAATTTAGGAATACTTCCACAAAACCATGTATTATGACACTATGCACCACTGGTAACAGCAGAGAAGTATCAAACTCAAATTAGATTATGAATCACCCTTGTTCTTTCCCAGAGGCAATAAGGTAAGGCAGGTGCACATTTGCAACACAGCAGGGTACTTAATGCCCACTATCCATGTAACAGGTCAGCAAAGAAACGTACTTCCAGCTGGGAGCATGCATATGGCTTTTTGCAACTCTCTGTCTCAGGGCTCTTTGAAACAGGAGCCAGAAGGATATGATGGTATAATAAGGAAGTGGCAAGCAGAGACGAGAGAAGCAACATTTCACATATTTGCCTTTTGTCAGGTGCCAGTGAACAGAAATGAGAGTCCAAAGCTGCCGTTGAAATTTCTCCTCCATAGACAACAACACATTACATTGACACCAGGTAGCTTAACTTGTAGGCTTTTAACAGAACCCCAGAGATCCTTTTTAATTATATATAAAAATAACAGAGAGAGCCTATAAACCACTGCCAAGACAATCAACAAAAGGTGTTATGTAGTGAAGTTTCACCCTGGGCCAGCAGGGGGATACTGTATATAGTTTTCACTCAGGTCTGTAGATAGTTTTCACTCAGGTCCACGTCAGTTATTTTAGGCGGGAAATCTGGGCTGTTGTTGCTACAATGTTGACAGCCGGCTGCCTATAAAAGCAGGCCGGCTGAGCTGTTTGCAGTCAGTTCTATTCCAGCTTACAAAATAAAGAGCTACTTGGAGAAATCGCTGTGTCGTCTGCTATGTCAACCCACAACTTAACAAAAGGAGTGACTCAGATTTGAAGAAAGCATGCTCACCACTAAATTGCTAGCACACAGCAAGCATGCAACATGGATGGAACCAAGTTGAGTGCACTGGACTGCAAAGCTAAATTTATTATGTATCTTCATATGTTGATAAAAAACAACAACTAGGGATTACTTAAATGCTGAGAGAAAGGGAGAAGATGCTGAAGCTGTACAGATGAGAATACTATTTATGTCCTTCTCTCTCTCTGTCTCTTTCTCTCTCTCTCTCTCTCTCTCTCTCTCTCTCTCACACACACAGAAACTGCAACTCCATGTCAAATAAGCAGTGACAAAAAAAGTCATTTTCATGCTTGACATAATTTCCCTGTGGCATTGTGCCACCTCCACAAAGTCATCCATAACTCTTCTCCTGCTTGAAACAATCTCTAACATGCCAGTCTCCTTAATGACGGAGGTACCCCCTGACGGTGCTTAACATTTAAGAGTGCTGGAGCACCACGTTTGCCCAAACAACCTTTTTCCATTTACCGTACCTCAAAGGCCTTCTAATTTTTCTTCAGAGACAGAAATCCTTTAAGCCCATTGTATCCTTAGGCTACAAATTTACTGAGATTTAGGTTTCCAATAAGAGCGTTGAGATGAATGCCACCTTCTCATTTATGAATCAATTTTTGCCCATCGGCTTTTCAACGTTATTACTTTTTATTTTATTTTGCACTCAAAGGGCCAAACCTCAGGAATATCTATATGCTGAAAAAAACACAAGAGGACAAAATTTGAAACCTGGGCTGAAGGAAACCTGTGACCCATTTTCTCCTCAATAACCTATGTTCTGACACCTTGCCAAATATGTACTCTGCATTATAATCTCTTTTCCTCGTCTGCAGTTCTGTTTTAACATCAGCATTCCACCACAATCACAAAAAGTTATGTCTTATCAATGGCATGTACCATAATATTATGCTTGCAACTTGTTAAAAGGTTTCATTTTCGTTATCTGATGCAAACAACACAATCTAGCTGACTCCTCCATCTATCTTTAGGAAGGATTTGGTTTTAATGGAGAAGACTTGGCAGCTGGCAAAACCTTGTAATAAAATGATAGACAATAAAAAACCAAACATTTGATGACTAAAAAAGGCTGCAAATCTCCATGGTATGGAAAGAACTCCTTCACACAGCTGCATTTCCATTTAGGAAGATTTAGGAGAGATAAAAGAAAATACTTCTTCACATGCCACATGGTCAATCTATGGAACACACCTAACTTTTATTGGGGTGATTTCCTTTCAACTGCAGGTTACAAATTAGCCCCTTTCTTGTATTAACTGATTGTCAAGAGTAGGGCTGCACTGCTTGCCCTTGCCACGAACGCCCACTTGGTAGTGTGAACATCAGATCCAAGGAAGGATATGGGTGAACACCACATGGCCCCATGTTGTAGTACCCACATGAAGTACCCTTCACGTGATGAAGGCATGAAGGGGGTTATTGTAACACAAACATATATGCTTAAAGTGGGGTTGAAATGGAGATTGACATGCAGAAGGACATACTGTAAAAGGCATCTGCAGACATTAGATTATTATGCTCTCAGATATTATCCCCATAGTACTCATGCAATTATTTGCCTGATCTCCAAAACATCCACTAATTACTAATACAGTATATTCAGCATTCAAAACAAAGTTATGGCGGAATTCAACATCATGCTCTTCCAGTTGTTTCATTGGTGCAAGCATTTCAGTCTCTGTATTTCTGAACACAGCAATAGTTTCACAGACTTGATAGCTATTGTAGTAAACAATAAAATGGAACTGTGGTGTCACAATGGTAGATGAGGCTATGATAGTACTGGCAAGGGGGCTCTTATTTAGCCCTCGCACTAATCTATGGAAAGCTGCTTAACCCTTTCCCTCCATGCTGCTTATTCACTCAAAATAATCCACCCAGTTGCTTTTCTTCCATTAGGAAAAAACTATAGGAAACACATAATGTTCCATAAATGAAAAAAGAGGCTGAGGAGGGAGGGAGGGAAAATCTGAGGAAATGAGTTGCAGGAAAGGAAACAGTTCAGCAGCTCACCACCACTGTCCCGTCCCCCCGCCCCCCGCTTTCAGTTGCAGTTATTTTCTTTAAACAAACAAATAAGCAAACAACCAACCAACAACAAAGCATTGAAGGAAACTGCATAAGATGTAAAAGCATCACATGACCTCCAACCATGCTCTGAACCCCTCCCTCTTCTCATCATTAGAATGCGAACTCGAGTTAGATGAGCAAAAGGGAAAGGGATGAATAAAAATTACCAGGACTGCCAGATCTTGTATCTGAACACACGTGTTGCATAGTAAACAGGAGGAAAACCCATTTTCAAAGGTTATCTGAAAGCATGTTAAATAGTTGACTATTCAGCGAAGCGAAAAATAGATCCAGCGGATGAAATAATAAAACTCCTGGGACAACAGATCCACACACTATTTAGCAGAGAATGAGGTTCTGTATAAAAGGCAACAGAAGCAACATTTCCTATGGTACTTATGGAAAATGATGGCATGCAAGCAAAGACTAGTGAAACATTAAACTATTCAGCAACAGCTGTTTAGAGCTTTTTCTTAGAAGATGCACACAGCTGCATTTCAGGGTGGTAATGCATCTTTATTTTATTTCTTTCCTGAAGCTGTTTCCCATGCAGGATTTCAGAGGAAAATATTATGCTCTCTTGAAAAATATATTAAAGCTGCATTGAGAGCAGTTGTTTTGTTAAAAATGTGCACTCCAATGTAATGAAACCTTACACTGATTTTTGTTCAAATGCACTTTACAGGTTTAGCAATACACCAGCACTTAATATTCAAAATGAATCTGCATGTGTGTGTGTGTGTGTGTGTATTCAGATAAACTGCTTAGAATGGTAATTTATTATAGACTCGCACATAGTAAATCTACAAGTTTTGCCGCCTTTCCATCAACAAAGAGGGATATTTAATTTAATCCTTCATCCACTCCTTGTCTGAAATAAGCAGATAGTAAGTCTTCTTCTCCTACAGTTATGCACTTAAAATAATGCCACTGTCAAGTGCCACCCCAGCAAGCCAGAAAATTACATGCTGCCACACTCTTCATGTAGCTTTTGACATGCTAATATTTTTATTTCATTTTATGACCATATAACAGACTTTTTGCCCTCCTATAAAAACATTGTTTGACAAGAACTAAAAAAAAAAAATCCTAGGAAATATATTACAGAAAAGGGGGTTCGTGAATAAATAATCCAGCAGTATGGGGAAAGTAGACATTTCTACTTGTGACTATATCTCTCTAAAAATTTGGAAAGTGTACAAAAAGCTATAAAGGAGTGAAAGAGCCCAGGGTTATTTTTACATCATGTGCTTGTCCAAGGGGTGGGAAGTTGAAACTTGTAATTGAACAATGTCCCTCCCCCCAAATTAAACAATATTTTCCTGAATTATAGCAGAGGTGGGCAACTTCCATATACTTTGAGACTATTTTAGGCTCCAGACAGTGGCCCAGAGACTGGCAGTGTATTTTACTGCAGAACCTGACCTGCTCCCAATAGCTTAGACAAATGTTGTTTTTAAAAGGCTTCCTTACATATCTTTGTTTGCTTTCTGCAAATTGCTGCAGCACTGCTTGCAAAGTGTGCAGGGTCATACCACTGTATCTGTAGATACACGGACGGAGCAGATGCCTTAGCCAGCAGCAGCCTTTTGCTCCAAGGTTAACATCTCTCCTAATTTATCAAGTGAACTGAAATGCCTTGAATTCCATTACAGACAAGTTCACACTGGAGTCTGTGAACCAGACCCCACATGTACAGAAGCCTCTGGCTAGCTGTAATAGCTATGGATTCTAGAGTTGCTGCTGGCACTTGCGGAGTATTCCTGCTCAATCCCTCTACTTCCACCACTCTCCATCTTCATAGTGACTGCCTTCTTTGGGCAGCAGAGAGGAAGGATGAGGAGATTTTTGATGACAGGATTTTGTCCAGCAAGGATGAGCAAATGGTAAGCAAGCTAGAATGGTGAGCAGCTGGTGAGTGAGAGTTAATGAAATACAGTACTGTCCAGGGAGCTGGTGACTAGGATCAGTGGCTGTGCTGAAGAGACTTTGGCAGGCAAAATGTGGAACGATGGGATTTATTTACAATAGTCTTAGAAATTAAATACAGGTGTTTATACTGACCAGCTCTCCATCAAAAGGTGTGCCCCCTTGGCAGCTGTGGGTAGGTATTTTAGGGCTGCACTGAAATTGAGATTGTTGCATAGCAATAATAATAATAATAATAATAATAATAATAATAATAATAATTATTTATTATTTATACCCCGCCCATCTGGCTGGGTTTCCCCAGCCACTCTGGGCAGCTTTCAACAGAATATTAAAATACAATAGTATATTAAACATTAAAAGCTTCCCTAAACAGGGCTGCCTTCAGATGTCTTCTAAAAGTCTGGTAGTTGCTTTTGTTTTTGACACCTGGTGGGAGGGCATTCCAGAGGGCGAGTGCCACTACCGAGAAGGCCCTCTGCCTGGTTCCCTGTAACTTGGCTTCTCACAGCGAGGGAATCGCCAGAAGGCCCTTGGCAATGGACCTCAGTGTCCACGCAGAATGATGGGGGTGGAGACGCTCCTTCAGGTATACTGGACCGAGGCCGTTTAGGGCTTTGAATTGTGCTCGGAAATGTACTGGGAGCCAGTGTAGGTCTTTCAAGACCGGTGTTATGTGGTCTCGGCGGTCGCCCCCAGTCACCAGTCTAGCTGCCGCATTCTGGATTAGTTGTAGTTTCTGGGTCACCTTCAAAGGTAGCCCCACGTAGAGCGCATTGCAGTAGTCCAAGCGGGAGATAACTAGAGCATGCACCACTCTGGCGAGACAGTCCGCAGGCAGGTAGGGTCTCAGCCTGCGTACCAGATGAAGCTGGTAAACAGCTGCCCTGGACACAGCATTTTCCTGCGCCTCCATGGACAGCTGTGAGTCCAGAATGACTCCCAGGCTGCGCACCTGGTCCTTCAGGGGCACAGTTACCCCATTCAGGAGCAGGGAGTCCTCCACACCTGCCCGCCTCCTGTCCCCCAAAACAGTACTTCTGTCTTGTCAGGATTCAACCTCAATCTGTTAGCCACCATCCATCCTACAACCACTTCCAGACACTCCTACATAGATGCCTACAGACATATGTACAAACACCTCACAATTGAGTTACAGCTCAGCATATGGACAAAGCAATACTGAAATGCTTTTACTTTACCGAAATGTTCTGACATTAAGGTAGAATTAGTAGAGTGGAGTTATCAAAGAACTGACAAGTCTAAAGCCAAAACTTATGTAAAGCACAAAAAACTAAATTTAACGTGCAGGCACCTTTTGACAGGCAACAGGTTGATAAAAGCTTAATGGAAGGGTGATGCCATCAGCAACCTGGCAGTTGGACTTCCAGAACTCCCTCTTCTTCCAGTCAAGGCTGTGTTGCAGCCTCCCCCGGCATGTAACATGGAGATTTTGAAGCCTTCTAAGGACAACTGTTCCTTTCAAACTCATACAGTTGGCAGAAAGATTCATGGACATATTTGAGCCATAAATAAAATAACTTTCTGACTTTCAAGCTGCACTACAATTTTTCACCGGAGAAGCAAGAATTGCCCAGACAGCTGCCAAGTCCCTCAGAGATGCAGTTTCTCTGGTTAACTCATTCCTTCCACAGGTTTCACACTTGAAAATCAGATGCCTCTTTTGCTGTTCTATACAGCCACCTTCAATTTGTGCCTTCAAAAGCAAAGTCTCCTGTCAGGTGTGGTACTTGTGAGACAATGTTTCACAGTCAACAAACAAGCATGTGAGCAGGAAGTCTCCGATTTAAGCACTCACTTCACCAGGCAGCCTTAGGCAAGCTAATTTCCCAGCCTCAAGCTCCAATTGTGAGCAATAATATAATTTAGGGTATTGTTATGATTAACATTTATTGATATGGTGCTATCTGTGCACATGGTTCTGCACACAATTAAAATAAGAAATACTAAACCAAGGGGCACCCAATCTAAATCAATGGATATAGAAAATACAATAAAAATTAATAGTTTAACATATACACTTCAAAAGTCATTCTATCAGGCATAATAAAACCAGCTAACCAAGGCTTCAGAAAAAGCTAAGTTTTCAAGAAAAAAAATTAATATATGGAGAGAGGGGGCAGTCCACAAATGTTCCAGAAGACAATTCCAAGCAGCAAGAGGACCAAGATGCAATAAAGAACAAAAAGCCCTAGGATGAGGAGGGAGACCAGGCCTTTAGCATGGCCCCAAGGCTGAAAGATAGGAAGGAGACTGACTGTGAAGAGCTTAAAGAGTAACGGCAAGAAGCTTATGAAGCATTCTAGAGTTAGCAGCCAGCTGGTGGAGAGACTACAGAAGATGAGAAATTGTAGAAGAGGGTCCAACTCCAGGAAAGTAATAACAACAGTAATAACCCTGCAAGCTGTGGTATGAATTACTGAGAGAATGTACATATCAAGTGCTATGAATCATCAGATTATTATTATTAAACCTTAACTTGATAATGAATAAAACATCATCTTATGCACACTTAGGTCACAGTAAGACCCATTCAAATCAATGGGGCTTACCTCTGGGTAGGTCTGCACAGGACTGTACTGTTAAATGCCAGAGAGCTGCTCTGCACATTCCACTGAGAGACAAAAACTATACATACTAGAATAAAAACTAGTAAAGGGCAGTGTTAAAGAAGCTTTGTTAGCTCCTTGCTCTTGGTGTAAAGATCAAGCTTGAGTTGGAAGGTGCATTTATCATTGTTTCTTAGATGGATACGTCAGATTTCACTCTCAATATCTGTGGCACAGTAGGTACCCTGTGGTTCTTTAGCTGTTGTTGAGACTCCAGCTTCCATCAGCTCCAGCCAGCAGGGCCAGTAGTCAGTCAAGGATAATGGAAGCTAGAGGTGCCAGCTTCCGAAGGAGAGGGGGGGGGCAACATTGTGCAGTGCGTGGCATTATGTGCATGACATCTGGATGTTGGTGGAGCTGCACAGGAGTTGATTGGTTTAAATGGCCGGCAGCTCCTCCTCTTCCTGCCGCCACCACCAGCCAGGGGATGCTTTTGTGCTCCTTCTCCTCTGCGACAGAAGGAAGAGGAGGAGGTGGAGGTGGTGGCAGCCATTGAAGCCTCCTCTGTTGCTTTTGAACATTGTGGAGGCTGGCCCAATCCCAAAAAGTATTGGGTAGGGCATAAAGGGCTCAGCTCCTAGGAGATGGCACCCCTGATGGAAGCTGTATGGAGGGCCACGGGTTAGCAATCTCTCATCTAAGAGATGTATTTTGCATTCTATTTCTATGGGTAGTCCAGTGTGGATGAACCAGTCATTCAAACTTCAAACAGAGAGCTGTAAATAGAATAGAAATAGAAACAGAATAGAAATAGAAATACTTTATTGTCACTGTACCACTTGTTTACAGTGGGATTAAATGAGCCCCCTCCCCCCCAATCTCTCAGTCCTTGTTGCACTCTGTGTGCTGTCCTATGACCACCAACCCCAAACATCAGCTGCAATGTTGCTGTCTTCCATTCAGCAGCCTCATGACCCACGGGTACAAACTGTTCTTTAACCTGTTGGTCCAGCTTATCATGCTTTTATATCTCCAGCCCGAGGGCAGGAGATTAAAAAGGTGCTGCCAGGGTGTGAGTCATCCCTGAGAATGTTCCTCGCTCTTCTGAGGCAATGGTCTCCTGTGATGACATCTAGCGGACTCAGGGGACAGCACATGATATTGTGTGCTGTCTTCACCACCCTCTGTAGGGACTTTCTGTCCATGGCTGTCAAACCAGCGTACCACATCGTAATAAAGTATGAAAGGACACTTTCGATTGTGGACCAATAGAAGGAAATCATCAGTTGCTGTCTAACATTGTTCTTTCACAAGACCCTAAGGAAATGAAGTCTCTGTTGGGCCTTCCTAATCACCTGGGCTGTATTGACCTTCTAAATAAGGTCTTCATTAAGATGGACTCCCAGGAATTTAAAGAAAGAGACTCTCTCCACACAGCCCCCCCCCCCCCGATATACAACGGGGCTAGCTCCCCTCTCTTCCTCCGAAAGTCCAACACCATCTCCTTTGTCTTGCCAATGTTTAGGTGCAGATTGTTCTCTGAGCACCATGCAGATACCTTTTGAACTTCCCCCTGTATGCAGATTCGTCTCTGCCTGTAATTGAACCCATTATGGTTGTGTCATCAGCAAACTTAATAATTGAAGTAGAAGGGTCAGATGAAATGCAGTCAGAATCCGGGACCAGGGAGAAGAGTCGGTGGAAGAAGATTGGAAAAAGTTTAAAGACTATTTATAAAAATATTGTAAAATTAATGAGTGTTAGAAAAATGCTGGAAAGGAGCTATATGGCTTTAGTAGAAATGTTACAAGGAATTAAGTACAAATAGATTATTAGAGTATTAAAGGGAAAATAAAGTTAAAATATGTTAAGACAATTAGATATTAAAGGGGAAAATAAGGTTAGAATATGTTAAGATAAATTACAGGACAGAAAACAGAGGAAGATGGAAAGGAATTGCTGAAACAGTTAATCAAAGTGGAATACAAAAAGGGAGGTGTGAGGAGGTCGTTGAAACAAGTAAATGAAAGTTAAGATACTGAATTAGATGTGTTTTAAATTGTGTTTGTTTGGTTTTGTTAATTTAATGTTTGGGGGTTGGTGTTGTGTGGTGTTTTTGTTTTTGTATTGTATCGTTTTGTTTTGTTTAATTCTTTGTCTTTCTTTTGTAGTCTTTAAAATGTTAATAAATATTATTTTAAAAAAAGAAAAAGAAATGCAGTCATATGTATACAACAAATACAGGTACTTCAGTGAGATGTTACACTGCAGAGTGTGGGGTAGATGAGCTCCTTTGGGAGAAAGGGTGGATTATAAACTCAATAAACAAACAAATTACGTTCTACATGGACCCTGTGGAAACAGGGGTGGAGGAGGAGGAGTTCATTTTGGAAATGTAGAACGCTCCTTTGAATGCATGAACCAACTTTCATTCCAGCAGCTCAGTTATAAACAGTAGCCAGCTGGCAGTGTTTCGGTGAATTTTGAAATCTGAGCCTAGCCTGCCTCACAAGGTAATTAAGAGGATAAAATGGGGTAACCCACAGCCACATCTTCCACAGATAGATGGAAGAACAGTGGGATGCAAATGGCGGAAGCATGGAAGTACCATGTAGCACAGAGCCTGCCATTTCCATGCCAGCGAGGCTCATTCTGTTATAAGGACAATTGTCTTACCTACTAACATGGGTTTAATGTAAACAACAGACACCTTAGTGAATTTTGAAATCCTGCAGGAAATCCTTGCCAGAAAATGAAAGAATGCAGCATGTCCTGTACACCAACTCTCCAAGCTTAAAGCACTGGCAAGTAGCACTCCTATAGAAGTTGTTGGCATCTGTCTGTCTCAGGGGACAGTGGAGGAAGTTTGATAGAAGACATTGCCAATCCTGCTGTGGAAAACGTACTGAGGCTGTGCTGCCTCACACTGTTGTCATACTACGTTGCATTCTGTTTTACATCCTTTTCTTCTCCTCCTAAAAAAATACCTTTGGGGTGGGGTGCCCCAGAAGAAATTGTGCTCAAAACACACAAGAGCGTCCTGAATGCACACATGAACTTTCATTTTGATATTCAAATCCTGCATTGCATTACACATTTCCCTCTCTACTTCAGAAAGAGTGCAGAGGCCAAGCTTCTATTTGAACTAGAAATGTAGATTTTGGCCTTGCTCATCATCAGCTGACAGTGGGGAGGGGGGTTGTCCCTGCAACGCACACCTGACCTTAGCTTGGCTTAGTCACTGTAGTGTACTGGGGCAGAGGGGGGAGGGTTGTGGCAGTAAGGTTGGTGTGGTGCAGATGTGTTTGTCGGAGTGCTGAAATGGCCCATGTGGGTGCTTCCATCGCATCAACCTCCTCACTGTTGTGCCCATCCCCCTTTCCATCCTGGTAGGTTGCAGAAAAACAGCCAGAAAATCAGGTGAGATGTACAACCTACCATGCTATCTGCTGCTGCTGCTGCTGCTGCCCATTAATAT
This sequence comes from Podarcis cretensis, assembly GCF_951804945.1. NCBI lineage: Eukaryota > Metazoa > Chordata > Lepidosauria > Squamata > Lacertidae > Podarcis > Podarcis cretensis. The sequence goes on along the minus strand of NC_137173.1, from coordinate 101,727,616 downwards.
CAAATTCCATTCCATTATGCCAGTCATTATCTCATATCAAGTAATTTTGCTACAGATGTGCATGTTGAATTCCAAATGGGTGTGCTAAACCAAAGGAGTCACCTCTCTCAGCCAATAGGCTCTTTTAGTGCTGTGATTTTTGGCAAGCCAACTTGCAACCATTTTACCAAGCTTGGCTCTTGTAGACATGTATGTCATGTATCAAGAATATTTTGGTGGCTCTCTTAATTTCGCTTGTACCCCTTCAGTCTAACACAGTGTTTCTCAACCTTGGGTCCCCAGATGTTGCTGGACTACAACTGGTCAGACCACTAATCAGGGATGATGGGAGTTGTAGTCCAACAACATTTGAGGCCCCAAGGCTGAGAAACGCTGGTCTAACGTATCAAGGCGAAACAGGAGCCCAGTTCTACACAGTAGTGTAAGTAATGAGAACACCAGACCAGTGAATGCAAAATGGTGGAGTGAAAGGTACTATTGGGTGACGCAAGGACATTTGGTGAAAACTAGACACAATGCAGTACTAATGAAAGAAAGGCTGAAATGTTTGCAGATTGGGGTTAAAAGTCTGAAACAATTTTGAGAAGTTCTTGCTTGCATTAAAAATGTGTGGAATCCCAAGCTACAAAAGTTTTTATTTAAGCAATTACTTTCTGTTCTGCTTCCATAAGGGCTGACCATGTAGCCCTGAACAAGAACAAGAACAAGAAATTTTGTATTGGTACTGCTGATGTGCCCAGTCTCTCAAGTTTTTGGATGAGTTTTCAAGGTTAGAAAATGCATAGAGCATGCCAGTCTGATAATCTTTACTCCACCTACAGGGTTTTGTTTTGTTTTTTAAAAAAGAAGAGAGACTTGGACAGTGGAAAATATCAATTAAGAGGATTCTGGTTAAAAAACAAAAAACAGCTCATCTAAAAATAAGCCAGGATTGCAGACCTGTAAGTATTATGTTGTGACTTGCCTTAATAAACTGCTTTAATTTATTTATGTTAGTTATTGTGGGGCCAGCTGCTTGCCCTTCAGCCAAAGAGTAAATAAAACATAATAACGGTAAGGTACTTTGGCAGTTACAGTACCCCTTATTATTTATTGAAGACTTTCATTACTTAGCTAACTTGGTTTTCCATATAGGAAAATGTCTCCCAGACATCAAAAGAACTTCTATTCACCAAATGCCACCCAAACAGAAAACTGAGATGCACAATCTAACATACCTCTCCAACTAAAGAGGTTAATCTACAAATGCAAATATAGGGAAATGATCTTCCCTTCATTTTAGTTATTTAACCAATCTATATAGTCTACCTTTCTGACATTTATATCATTAAGGCAGCCTACCAACACAACCTGCCAGGGGTGCGTTTCTGCATGTAGATGTTACACCCTAGAAGTCAACATCTTCCTTCATCCTATGCCTTCTGTCAAGTAGCTACTATTCAAGCTTTCTTTCAAAATCATGTTGTGCGCGGGTGGTGATACTAGAAGCTCTGAGTCCCAAGGCAGTGACATCACTGACGGCAAAAATACAAACTAAGTTAGTTCTTGGTATGAGCTTTCGTGTGCATGCACACTTCTTCAGATGGTATCTGAAGAAGTGTGCATGCACACGAAAGCTCATACCAAGAACTAACTTAGTTGGTCTTTAAGGTGCTAGGTAAAGGTAAAGGTACCCCTGCCCGTACGGGCCAGTCTTGACAGACTCTGGGGTTGTGCGCCCATCTCACTCAAGAGGCCAGGGGCCAGCGCTGTCCGGAGACACTTCCGGGTCACGTGGCCAGCGTGACATCGCTGCTCTGGCGAGCCAGAGCCGCACACGGAAACGCCGTTTACCTTCCCGCTGGTAAGCGGTCCCTATTTATCTACTTGCACCCGGAGGTGCTTTCGAACTGCTAGGTTGGCAGGCGCTGGGACTAAGCAGCGAGAGCGCATCCCGCCGCAGGGATTCGAACCGCCGACCTTTCGATCGGCAAGTCCTAGGCGCTGAGGCTTTAACCCACAGCGCCACCTGCACCTTTAAGGTGCTACTGGAAGAAAAAAAAAATTATTTTGTTTTGACTATGGCAGACCAACACAGCTACCTATCTGTAACCGGCAAAAATACAGAAATCTGTGGCGCTCTCTTTAGCACAGCGGAGCATCACTCAGGCGCCAGAGCCCAGTAAAGACAGGGAGGGAGAGGCTACAGTGTTTGTGTGTGAGAGAGGAGGGGAAGGTCTGTGTGATGAGTATGTGTGAAGTGGGGTCGGAATGTTTATTTCAGTAGATTTTTTTTTCATTTTTGGTGTGTTTGGGTAGGCCTGCAAGTTTGCAGACCCACTGCCACCCACCAAATGCAGCCTTTGGAGCCAAAAAAATGTTGCAGACCCCCAATGTAAGCAATGCCTTCAACCATTAGGTGATGCTGTTCTTTGTCCTTACCACTTAGCTAAGGTTCAGTATCATTCCCAGGTTTTGTGTTGGGAAAGTTCCTGTGAAAGTGCAAATCTGTGCCAGACACCTGTGATATGAGCGTAATTTGCCTGCCATGTAATGAAGTTTGTTTCTCTAAGCAAGTATAATACAATACCACTTCAGCTTCTGTTCCCATAGCTCCCTCACATCAGAATTGGTTGAGGAAGTAGGATTATATATAGACTTTTTAAAAAAGGTACCAAGATAACAAGCTCAGTCCATCTCTTAATCTGAGAAGCTTTTAAATGTCAAAATCTAAAGATACATTCAATAAAATTGAAGCATCAAATGCTGATTTATCTTAATCTGAATGTTATTGGAGGAGTGCTGAATCATTGATTTTGAATTATTTATTTGTTGTTGTTGTCGTCGCAGTCATAGAAAAAAAAATACAGACTGCAGTACATAGCACATACTGATGGGTGAAACTTAAGACCCAAACTTTTAATTTCATAAGCTAACCTTCAACTGACTTTAAAATTGCTGGTTACACTGAGACTCTTCTACTAGCCACCCACCAACACATTTTTATTGAAAGGCTGCAGCTATAATCCATTAGTTAATGACTAAGCTGCACTTGCCAGATCACATTCACGCTCCCAAGGACTGGAAAGTGGCCGGATTTTCAAGGGCTTTGCAGTCAGTAATGATCGAGCCAACCTCCTTTTGTTCAGTGTTTGCAAAACCAATATGCTTAAAAAACAACACTCGAATTTTATTGGCTTCTCTATTGAAAATGCAAGCCTTATCTTCTAAGGCCATTGCTTTGTCACAGTAAATTTATTTTGTTCTCCTGAACTACATTGTGCATATTATGTTCAACTCTCCCTCCTCAAACAAGGCTTTAACCTAGGTAGAGCTGCTAACTTCAAGATTTGTTCAAGATAAAAATCAATCAGAGATATACCAGCAGTAGATTTATCACCTCAGCAGCATGGTAGAAACAGCTATTACTCAGTTAAAGCTTAAATGTCAAAACTAGTCAATTAGCCCAAGTTACTGTGGCAGTGATGGCGATGTCTCGTTGCCAAGTATAGCTTTGCGTGCGGGGGGTGGGGTGGGGGAGATATACCACAAGATGGTGATAGAAAACAATAAGCAATGATTCTTACTTCAGAAACCACAAACCCCCATACCCTACTGTAACTAAACTTAAAAGTAAAGGTAAAGGGACCCCTGACCATTAGGTCCAGTCGTGACCAACTCTGGGGTTGCGGCGCTCATCTTGCTTTACTGGCCGAGGGAGCTGGCGTACAGCTTCCAGGTCATGTGGCCAGCATGACTAAGCCGCTTCTGGCGAACCAGAGCAGCGCACGGAAAGGCCGTTGACCTTCCTGCCAGAGCGCTACCTATTTATCTACTTGCACTTTGACGTGCTTTTGAACTGCTAGGTTGGCAGGAGCAGGGACCGAGCAACGGGAGCTCATCCTGTTGCGGGGATTCAAACCACTGGCCTTCTGATCGTCAAGTCCTAGGCTCTGTGGTTTAACCCATAGCGCCACCCACATCCCGTAACTAAACTTAAGTATGAACAAATGAAATAAATATATATATATTCGCTGAATTAAAGACTGTATGCTCCTTGGGGCAGGAACCTGTCATTTAGTGCTGCAAAGCGTGATGCAGATTGACAGCCCCATAAAAATAAACACATTCCATTACCATGGAATCTCAGAGCACAGAAACAAACCACTCCCAGGGGATGATCTGAGACATTTTGCAGTCAACGGTGGTTCGAAAATAGTATAGTAAGAAACCCAATATTGAAAATTTGCTGCTTTTATGAGCCTTTTGCTGTCTGGGGGAAGCTGCCTTATCCTGTAGGGATGGCACTGCCCGATTCAACCAATGTGAATTGTGTAGCAGTGGGGATTGAGGCAAGTTCACCTTGTCAAGCAACAGTGAGAAAACGTGTACTCTCTTGAAATTACCTCTTCCACAAAAACTAATCCAAGGTAAAAGAGCTTTCTTTCCTTTGTATCTTGTAAGTATCTCTTTTGGATTTATTTTTCTCCTGCAAACTCTGGCCTTCATTTAGATATTTACATCACACTGAAATCAGTGAGACAGGTTTGTCACAACCAATTTCAATGAAAATTAGGCACCACTAACTTTATAGTTGGGCATCTGCCGTCAGTTCAAAAATAACAAATGCACAGATGCTAATGGTAAATGCCATTTTAGACCCACTCATGTAGGTCATAATCCACAAAATTACAACCACTGGTTTAGGGAGCAATCTGATAGACAAGAAGCAGGTATAAAGTAAGTCTAGTGAAAGTTAAAGTAGCACAAAGTATACCAGATCCAAACTCTGTTCAGGAGCAAGGTTACTGCTGCTTGAGCCAGCCTGAGCCTGGAGGCGTGGCAGGGAGTCTATTTTGGAATTATTCTGGAATTACACCAGAGTTTTTGCAATCTTAATTTATGGGTTGCCATGTCACAGGGACTGAACCTGGGACCTTCTTCTGGAAAGACAGACACTCTGAGACTCAGCCATGGCCATTCCCTTACAGTGAGAACATCTCGGTGTATGGCGACCAAATACTCTTCTGAAAACACAGATTTCATCCGTTCCACAAACTGTTTTTGTGAGGAAATTCCCACCTTCCTTTTCTCCACACCCCCAGCTGAAGAAGATAATACATGTTTATTGGTATTATTAGTGTTGCATTTAAAAAATACTACTGCTACTACTGCTACTATCATCATCATCATCATCATCATCATCATCATCTGTACTGGTCTCCATTTTTTTCTTCCAATCTCGAATAAACCCTCTGAACTAAAACAAAAAAAGTGCCAAGAGCTTTAAACACTGATTGATACAAATTATTTATTTATTTTACTTCAGATAAGCAGGGTAATTTATTTGCAAGTTTGTTCTACAAGTTTCTCTAGGAGTGTCACATATATAGCCATAAATATAAGAATATGTCACACTATTTAAAAATACAGGCGTGCTGTTGATTTCTTTATGATTAAAAATATCTGCTTACAGGAGGAGTTGTTTGATGATGGCTATTAAAAAAAACAACACTTACAAGACTGTTATGAAAGCTATAGACCACGTGAGTAAAATAAACTTTAAATCCAAATTGCAAGAAAGCCAGTGTAATTTACACTGGGGTAAAATGCACACTGGATGCAATTTGCCTGTATTCCAAATTCCATTCAGCAGTGGCTACTATTGGCTGAGCTGGCCTCAGCCTGGCAGAGGAAAAGCAAGCCTTTATAATGCTACACTTTTTGCCAGTGTAACTTCTGGCATTTTGCTAGGTCACATTACTGAGCAGAATTGAGTCTGGAATAGGTATATGGGTCTCTATCTCCTGTCCCACCCCTGTCATTCCCCTGGAATGTCCCAGTGTGAAAGAAAAGCATCCAAAGCAAACCCCTACCTCAAACACACCATACCTAACAACAGTCGTACAACTTCTATATTAGCACAAAAGACCAACATCAATAACCATTTCCAGAATGAGTAGTTAAAACAGCATTATATAATATACTTAACTGATTGATTCAAAATTGGGAAAGGAGTACGACAAGGCTGTATATTCTCTCCCTGCTTATTTAACTTTTATGCAGAATTCATCATGCGAAAGGCTGGGCTGGATGCAGTGGCATAGCGTGGGGGTGCAGGGGGCGCCGGCCGCACCGGGCGCAACATCTGGGGGGGCGCTCGCCGCCTCCGGAGTCGCCGAAGAGCCTTGGGCGCAGGCTGTTGCAGAGCCCCATGTCTCGTGGAACCGACGAGCTGTGCGCGCGTCCGGGCTGAAGGCGTCCGGCAGGCAGCGGCTCTCAGCGCTCGCCGCGGTCCCCACACGTCAGGGCCGTGGAGGGCGCGGCAGGCAGCCCCTCCTCACAGCCCCGCCGCTGCTGCTGCAGCGGTGGGGCCATTTTGCATTTTCCTCGCTTCTCTGCCCTCCTCCTCCTCCGGGCAAGCGGCATCGTTTGGGCGGCAGCACCAGTGGCATCCCGCCTCAGATCACCTGACACCTGACCGCCCAGAGTGGCTGGGGAGACCCAGCCAGATGGGCGGGGTATAAATAATAAATTATTATTATTATTATTATGACACGGACCCACCGCCACCACCATGGCTACCTTACCATAAATACCCCAGCCCAGGCAGCAGCAAGAAGAAGCTGGCAGTGGCGGCAGGTTAGGGGTTAGGGGCGCAAATTACTTGCCTTGCCCCAGGTTAGGGGGCACAAATTACTTGCCTTGCCCCGGGTGCTGACTACCCATGCTACGCCGCTGGCTGGATGAATCCCTAGCCGGAATTAAGATTGTCAGAAGAAATATCAACAACCTCAGATATGCAGATAACACAACCTTGATGGCAGAAAGTGAGGAGGAATTAAAGAACCTCTTAATGAGGGTGAAAGAGGAGAGTGCAAAATATGGTCTGAAGCTCAACATCAAAAAAACAAAGATCATGGCCACTGGGCCCATCACCTCCTGGCAAATAGAAAGGGAAGAAATGGAGGCAGTGAGAGATTTTACTTTCTTGGGCTCCATGATCACTGCAGATGGTGACAGCAGTCACGAAATTAAAAGATGCCTGCTTCTTGGGAGAATAGTGACGACAAACCTAGACAGCATCTTAAAAAGCAGAGACATCACCTTGCCAACAAAGGTCCGTATAGTTAAAGCCATGATTTTCCCAGTAGTGATGTATGGAAGTGAGAGCTGGGCCATAAAGAAGGCTGATCGCTGAAGAATCGATGCTTTTGAATTATGGTGCTGGAGGAGACTCTTGAGAGTCCCATGGACTGCAAGAAGATCAAATCTATCCATTCTGAAGGAAATCAGCCCTGAGTGCTCACTGGAAGGACAGATCGTGAAGCTGAGGGTCCAATACTTTGGCCACCTCATGAGAAGAGAAGAATCCCTGGAAAAGACCCTGATGTTGGGAAAGATGGAGGGCACAAGGAGAAGGGGACGATGGAGGACGAGATGGTTGGACAGTGTTCTCGAAGCTACTAACATGAGCTTGACCAAACTGTGGGAGGCAGTGGAAGACAGGAGTGCCTGGCGTGCTCTGGTCCATGGGGTCACGAAGAGACAGACACGACTAAATGAATAAACAACAACAACTAAATGTATACCAGGGTTGGGGAGCCTGTAGCCTCCAGATGCTGCTCAACTCCAAATCCCGTTAGTCCCAGCCATTTACATTCAGTGGGGATGACTAAAGTGGAGAGGGCAAAACACTGAGTGTTCATCCTTTACTTTTACCTTTTATTTTATTTGTTAGTTGTTGCTGGCCTCCCGATTATGCAAGATAGAAACTACAGACTGACCAATGTGCTACGTCCATCAGCTTCAAGTGGATGCTAACATGGAAGGACCAGCTGAACCATACAGTTCCCCTCTGCAGATGCTACTAGAGTAGCATGGACTGAACCTGTCAACATTGCAACATGCCTTTGGAGGAAGATCACACATTTGTTTTCTTCCTACCTTTCCTAAACATCAATGTGGGCCTTGGAACTTCAGATGACCTCCTGGACTCATAGATGCCACCACAGCTGAGCTGCATGAGCTGCACAGTGGACCTTGCAGAAAATGTTTGTGAATCTGTTTTCCAAGTTTTCTGTAACGTTATGACCTTGCTCCTTCAAGAGTTTTCTGAGCAGTAAATGCAATAAATGATCATGCTGTGGGAATTGCAAGCAAGGTTAAAGCACCATTACCCACTGGGCTTAGTGACAGTGACAATATAAACCAAAGTTCTTCGCATGGAAGGATTAACATCCCCCTTTGGGGCTAGGTCATATGACCAATGTAATAGAAGACACTCTCAAACTTTAATCATAATTAAACCACTGCCACAAAGATATTTCTACTTATTACTGGAAATTGTATTATGATTTAACTCCCCTGACATCATTTCACTAAACCACTACAGCATTAGGTTTATTAAAATGTGGGATATTTAGCAGCTACATTTATTCAAATAATCTGTAGTGTAGTGGGGGGGCAGTGTAACCTGAAGGTGGCTATTTTAGACAACTACTAAAGACAATTTGTAACAACAGTAAATTCCTTAGTTTTAAAAATCAATACCAAGGAATAATAAGGCTACATTTTAAATGTGATGTCCAGATACAGCCTTCTAAGGACAACGGGGGTTTTCTCCCAAGCCTGATCATCAACATGGCAGCCATTATTTATGTTGCTTACTAACTCTCAGTAGAAGTTAGATAAACCTTTACTTAGCTTCATATCCAAACTCTGATGGACATAAATATAATTCTACCCCCCCCCCCTTTCTGGCTCTTACATCAATGGAATTATTGTGCATATTCATCTGCCATGGATAGGAGGCTCTCTCCCTAAAGCAGTTCCTACACTCCTTTAAATATATGCTATTCCCATTTATCTCTTTGAAGAAGAATGAATCACATCTGCTGCTCGCAGCTATCAAAACGTAATTTCATCAAGCAGGCTCAGGAATGTACGCATTTCCACAGCTCTACACTAGGAGGCAAGTTTTCCCCACACACCAGCCTGCTTCACTCTTAGCTGAATTGTGTGTAACCAAAAGATGTTTTGCAGCTTACCGCCATTGTCAGACAGTTTCCTTACATCACAGTTAAGAAAAAGCAACACACATACCAATATTAGGCTAAAATCCTTCACACGGGCTTCTGATACTGTACTGAGAGCCTAATGTTGATTTAAAAGTGGTTACAGATATTAAAATAGCGTATTTCCAAAGTTATTCACATAATGGTCTCAACATGATTTCCCCTCACTAATTTGATTACCAGATATGTAAAATCATAACACTGGATTGTTTCAAATGGCCATTTCAGTGAACAAAAGCTATGTGTGAATAATAATAATAATAATAATAATAATAATAATAATAATTTATTTGTACCCCACCCATCTGGCTAGTTGTTGTTGTTGTTGTTGTTGTTGTTGTTGTTGTTGTTGTTGTTGTTTGTACCCTCGCCCATCTGACTGGTTTGCCGCAGCCACTCTGGATAGCTTCCAACATATATAAAAACATCCCTTCATCTTCTTGGCAACTGATGGGAGGGTGTTCCACAGGGCGGGAGCCACTATCGAGAAGGTTCCCTGTAACTTCGCTTCTCACAGTGAGGGAACTACCAGAAGGCCCTCGGTGTCCAGGCCGAATGATGGGGGTGGAGATGCTCCTTCAGGTACACAGGGCTCAGGCCGTCTAGGAAAGACACGTGTCTATTGCCTGGCAGTACCCATTCTGCTTCTAGGCCCACTTGATGCCCAATGCGCATGCAATTTTGCATAGGGCCAACCCACATTATTATTTCAAAGTACTGGAGAGGAGTGGCTGGAGTGGTGGCATGATCAGTATCCAATATGCAACCTGAGAGTTGACCATGACTTTCAGGCCTACACATATTGGTTAAGTCTAACTTAAATCCCCTTAATTTCAATGAACCCAATACAAACATGGCAAGTCTGGCTCTAGCCCAGGGCAAATTTTACAACCACTCATATCCAGCTGGAACACCCAGAGGAAGGACAATTCCATCCAGTGAGTAAGATGGATAGGGGCAATATCATTGCCATGCACAGCCATTAAATTTCAAATTAATTTGACACAACTATTTAATTTGGGGGCAGGGAAAATTGAGATGATTCCATATATCACATCACTCTGACCATATTTTTATTATTACTGTTAACCAGAAAAATAAGTATATCGAAAATTTAGAATGTTTTCCTGAAAATTTAACTATGTAACTATGAAAACATTTCCACTGGAAAGTTTTCTTATTATTCAAATACATATGGAATGCCCTTCTTCAAAATAAATTGTATATATTTCCAACATCTTTTAGCAGTAAAACAAAACAATTCTGTCTTCTGCACATTAGATCATAAACACAATGTGAAGCTACAAATTGCAGAACAGATGCAATAAAGTCATATTGTCAGTAAGCAATTAATCATGGGGTGTCATGCTATTTGCTAAGGCAGTTAATATTTTATGCAATTTTGAACATGCAAATTTGAGATAGTGAAACGTAATGCACAACATTAGTCAAACTTCTGTGAACATTTCCCCCATTAAGATCTGAACAGAAAATACAATCAGGAATAATATTTCTAAAATCTGATCATAACTTAGCTAAACAGAAGAACCTTGACTTCAATGAGATTGTAGCTCTTTAAGTCAGGAGTGGAGAAATTGTTGATGTTGAGGGCCACATTCATGTAGGGCTAAACAGTTAGGGGCCACGTGCTCCATTTCTGGTCTCTCACCAATTATACACTCCTCCCCTCTCCGATCCTTAATAACAGGTTGGCCTTTGGGTTGCTCTGCAAGCCTGCTTACCTCCCCGTCTGTCATTCCCCTAATGGCAGCCATCACTTTTGCAGAGAAGAAAGAGAGAGAGAGAACGAGAGATAGGTTGTTTGCTGTGAATGGAGTTACTGAGGAGGGAGCAGGTCAGGTGAGGCACCCACCTTGAGCGGCAGAAGCCCAAGAAGGGTGCCTGCCTTGCCTCCACTGCCTGCTCCACTGCATCCAGTGCCAACAGTGGCACCAGTTTCTGGTGAAATCTTTCAAGATCTCACAGACTGCACGAGGTCTCATGAGATCTTGTGAGAATGCAGAACACAGAGCCGCAGAACAAAAGGGAAAGAGGTGTGGCACTGGCAGCACGGCAGGACCAAGAGGGGATGACAGAAAGGGGGAGGTGGCAGGCTGTAGGAAAATGGGATGCGCCACCCCCGGGGAGGCAGTTACAGTGGTACCTCGGGTTACAGACGCTTCAGGTTACAAACTCTGCTAACCGAGAAATAGTACCTCGGGTTAAGAACTTTGCTTCAGGATGAGAACAGAAATCGTGTGGCGGCGGCAGGAGGCCCCATTAGCCAAAGTGATACCTCAGGTTAAGAACATTTTCAGGTTAAGAATGGACCTCCGGAACGAATTAAGTTCTTAACCCAAAGTACCATTGTACTTAGAGAAAGGGGTGGTGCCTAACAGGAGAGGCCACAAGCCAGATGAAAGGCACCAAAGACTGGGTGTAGCAATTTCCTATACCCAAATTAACTCTATTGGTCTACACCAGGCATGTCCAAAGTCCGTTTCAGGGGCCTAATCTGGCCCGCCGGTCATTTTAATCCGGCCCCTGTGGGAGTCTACATCAGGTAAAATCCTAAAAAAAGGTCAACAACAACAACTTTGGTCGGCCCTCACACATGTTCACTTCATCAAATCCGGCCCTCTGTGAAAAAAGTTTGGGCACCTCTGACTCTACACATATACTTCTGGTGGTTATAACAGTTCTTAGTAAGTGTGGTGTTTCCTAATACAGTGGTACCTTGGTTTGCATACGTTTTGAATTACAAACACATCAAACCCGGAAGTGCGTGTCCCGGTTTGCAACCTTTTTTTGGATTACAACCCCTTTTTGGGGGATTACGAACAATTTTTTTTGGAGGCCCCATTGGCGAAAGCGCACCTTGGGTTACAACCTGTTTTGGTTTACAAACGGACCTCCAGAATGGATTATGGTTGTAAACCAAGGTACCACTGTACCACAAATAAGTCTGCAATCAAAGCTCTTCTTTCCTAGGCAAAAGTAAAGGGATCTCTGACCATTAGGTCCAGTCATGAACCACTCTGGGGTTGCGGCACTCATCTCGCTTTACTGGCCGAGGGAGCCAGCGTACAGCTTCCGGGTCATGTGGCCACCAGAGCAGCACACAGAAATGCCATTTACCTTCCCGTCGGAGCGGTACCTATTTATCTACCTGCACTTTTGACGTGCTTTCAAACTGCTAGGTTGGCAGGAGCAGGGACCGAGCAACAGGAGCTCACCCCATCGTGGGGATTCGAACCGCTGACCTTCTGATCGGCAAGTCCTAGGCTCTGTGGTTTAACCCACAGCGCCACCTGTGTCCCAAAAACCAACATACTACTGTACCACAAATAAGTCTGCAATCAAAGCTCTTTCCTACCTCATACTTAAAGTAACCTAGTGCTGGACATCAGCTACACGTAGAAAGCATCTCGAAAGATTGATTCACACAAAGAAGCAGCACCCAGTTGTAAAACATAAGCTGTGAGGTCAGGCTGGAAACCCATTTTCAAAGAACAGTGCATAAGTGCAATTCTTCCTTAAAATGCTTGAATTGAAAGTCCCCTTCGTCACCTTGCTAAGTTCCTATGGTCAGTACCACCCACTGCTGCTGCCCAGTCCCACAACATTTCTAAGAAAGTTCTGCATGCACCCTTTTTGGAGGCATCTGTGCTTCACTGCAACTCCCTCAAATACCCAAATTTAATTCAAAACAAAAGTCTGACACAACTTTAATGCAAACCTGTAGGGAAGTTGAGACCAATAAAGACTGAGGGCCAAACAGTGGCTAAGTGACTAGGTAGAAGAATGCAGAGATACAAAGGAAATGCAGCAGCAGCAGCAGCAGAGGAAATATTCCTGATCATAAATGATAAGCTGTACACCTAGAAGCTGGACACAATGGTCCCTCTATCTCTCTCTCTCTCTCTCTCTCTCTCTCTCTCTCTCTATCTATCTATCTCTCTCTCTCTGAACCCCCGGGGGGAAAAGTAATAATAATATTATTTATTACCCAGCCTTTTCCAGAATGTCCAGGGGGGAAATGCAACAAATTAAAATTCAGAATTGAGAACGGTTAAAACAGATTACAGTCACAGGAATAGGGTGGGCCCTTAAAAAGCAATTTCAGACGTCAAAGACCAGGGTCAAGGATCTCTTTAATAAGAAACTCCACTTTACTAAAAACAATATCCAGCCTGATTTTCATCCGCTTGGTTGGCCCTCAACAACACATTTTAAGCCAGAAAATTATGAAAACAATAGCTGGGAAATGAATATTGTCATGCTGGCTGCACTTCTTGCCTTGTTCATACAGTGAAGAAGTGCACAAAAATACACAACAAAAACATTGGGAAACTTTTGCCACATCTGATATTAGGCAGCATTCATTAATGGAGACGATTTCATCTATAGCAAGCAACTCTGTCACTTTCATGGTAATGATTGATAACTGACCGCAATTAATTCAAAGTGTAAATGCAAAAAATAAAAAATATCAAGCTCGTTAGCAAATAGTTTATGCTGTGATTATGATGGTGAATGGATCAGAGGCTAAATGGAGCCTGGCCTAAATTGAAATGAAGTCAACCACCCCTCTGCCCCATACTGTATATTTGGATATACAACTGCATGAAAAAACAAAAAAGAAAGCAAAACACCAGTGTTTACTGCAAGCAACTTATAAAAGGATAATTGCTGCTGTTTTTGTGATCATTGCCCACTGCAGAGTTAGGGTTAAGCTTTTCAACAGTTTTCATCTGTTGAGGGAAAGTCAAGGGGTGCAGTGCATGAAAGCATCTAACCATAGAGGTGTCTCAAGGCAAGCCCACCTAGTTGCAAACTCAGTGGGATGAAAGAGTGTCATGTCAACCCCCCCCTGTGTGTGTGTGGCAAATCATTGTCCCCCTACCACATAAATTCATCAAATTAAGTAATAAAAATATAAACAACAACAGCTTTTCAAGTACAGCCATCAGGAGGCCTGTATGTATGATGCCCTGGTTTTTGTGATCTTTGATCTTTTAAGCAAAAGAAAAGAAGAGGAAGAGTTTGGATTTGATATCTCACTTTATCATTACCTGAAGGAGTCTCCAAGCGGCTAACAATCTCCTTTCCCTTCCTCCCCCACAACAAACACTCTGTGAGGTGAGTGGGGCTGAGAGACTTCAGAGAAGTGTGACTAGACTAGTAGCTGCATGTGGAGGAGCGGAAACGCAAACCCAGTTGCCAAGATTACGAGTCCACTGCTCTTAACCACTACACCATATGCATCTGGGGGCTCTGTTTGGACCACCCACCTCACCTGTGATGTTCTGCTCTAGCAGAGTGGCAGAGTTCATGTCATGAATTGCATAAATTATACTCCCATCAGGATTCCCTGCACATCAATCACATTAGGATTAAGTACTATGCATGGTCAAAGCAGATGCCAAGTAGTTACCACCAAGGATGTTATCACAAGAGTACAGTCATATGTAATTATTCCAGAAACTGAGGTAAGTATGAACTGTATCTTAATAAACAGGATAGCGGTGTGTGAATAATAAAGCTAATGCTGAAAATCTCTCTCGCACTCTCACCCAGCATGAATGATTGCTGGCTTTAAGATTAGCTGGATGAATTTTCTCTCACTGTGCATGCCTTTTCATTAGGCTAGGGTAATTGTATAACTCTCTTGTCTCTTTGCAGGCTGGCAACGCTTGGAAAATATAACAATGTATCTCTGGCGCACTGGTTCATTAGGCCTGGAGAACATTTAACTCATTCTAGAACACAGTAGGCTTTTGAAACCTAAATACTAAACTTGGTATCAGCAGCAAAATACCAATATCAGGGAGCATCGACTACTAGATGCTACGCAGCTATTAACCAATGATTCATGTGAACCTGGAAACAAATGGCCCAAATTGTTCTCACCATGGGGCAAAACACTCAAATCAAGGGAGAACATCAGCAGCACAATACATGAAAGTGAGATTGTGTCAGAATTGGCATTTAAAAGGCAGGCAGCAAGGCTAGTTCGACTGCGCATTTAATGTTTGCAAAGCTACAAACAAATCTATATAAAAAGTAATGCCCCTGTTCTTTGTTTCTGAAATGAAAACATTTTTTTCTATACCAACTTAAAACATACACTCACACCTACATAAACCTTGAAGCATCTGCCACAGAAAATGTGCAGAGTGATTGCTTGTTAGATGGGGGGGGGGGGAATAGAATTTGCCTATAACAAACAAAAAAATGAGCGCACAAGAAAATAACAAAAAGAAAAAGGGTGGAAGTTGGATAGCTTTTCTCATTTAAATCTTCTCAGTTCATAGCATTAAAATATTGTTCCATATACTGAAGAACAAACCATTGTACTTTGTTAAATGCCACTTAAATGTATAAGTAGCATTTAATAGAGTAAAGGGGGGGAGCAAGGGGGCAGGGGGCAGGTCTTTGACCTTTGGATTATATTCCAGAGGGGTTATACCATCAGATAACAACATCACTGTATCAGGGCAACACAAAGACATACATTTTGGTGGACCAGAATCCATTTTGTCAGCTGAAAGAAACACTTTCCTGACACAAATGAGTTCAAGACAGAGTGGAGAACCTTTACAGCAAGCTGGGGACTTGCTAAGGCCATTTCAGAAACTGAAAAGAACGAACCAAATTTCAGCTATTTAAAAATAAATGAATGAATGAAATCAGTATCTTCCTCTTGCATATTCATGCAACTTTAATTGTCGTCCTGCTTCAAGAGCACATTGCATTCAATTATTTGAAATTTCAGAATCTCAAATTTATTCCAGCTCCTCAGCATACATTTTTTCTGTACTGATATTAGCACCAATGTGAGTACAGTTGCACTAATTTTCAGCTTATTTTAAGGACATGGTGGCATGGAAATGACTGAGGCATCATGGATGTGTTGATACAAAATATGTGATCTGTAATCTCTAGATAGTTTGAGTGGCAGATTGTAGAAAAATGGTGAAGTCAACATAGATTAGAGGGCTGACATGGTAGGAATAATAATAATTATTATAATAATAATTTATTATTTGCACCCCGCCCATCTGGCTGGGTTTCCCCAGCCACTCTGGGGGGCTTCCAACAAAGATTAAAAATCCACAAATCATAGTGCCCTTCCCCACCCTGTGGGTACTGCTTCTGAGATATCACTGTGTAGTAAAATAGCACACCTAAAGCCTAGACGTCTCCCATTCCCTAATCCTTATGCGAGTCAAAAGCATCTGCCTGTTCAGATTAGTCTTTTAGCAAAACTATATTACCAAAGAGTTCATCATTTGTGATTAATATTACATGTTCTAATTCATTTTACATGAAATATTTGGAATTTTTTCTCTAACGCAGAAGTACTCGCATGCAGCATCTTCAGAAAAGGACTACAGCAACTGGGCCCATTCCTTGCTGAGGACTCACTCAGATTTATTTCTGGATATGTCACACAGTGTTAAAGCCAGTACTCAACTCTGTGCCATCAAGGCTAAAGGGAAAGTGTACACAGGTAACACCGCTGCAAGACTGTCTTTTTGTCACTTAAACCGTCACCTCTAGTACATAAAAACACAAATACTGGATTGTTCCATCTAAGTTGCTTAAAGAGATAATAGGGTTTGCCTGGGAATCCATAGACTTTATTGACATTCTGGCAATTTAATTACTTGCATTTAAATAAGGTTACCACCATTTAGAAAGTGTTGCTTCCACTTTCTTGGGTTATTATTCTAATAACATCCAGAGGTGGTTTAGACCAAGGGTGGAATTGTAACTCAGAAAGAAAGAAACGGCTTGTGGGCCATTATCTAGCTTTTACCACTCTGGTCAGAGGCCGAGCAAACATATGGCCAAAATGAATGAATGAATGAGACATTCTAGAGTCTGCTGCAGCGATGGTGTGTATACATACAATCTTTTGATAAAAGTAATTTTTAAAATTCTAAATATTTATGCTGTTTTTTGGTAATTAATACACGTAAAATATTCATAACTATACACCCCCTCGAGTTCCACCCTAGTTTAGACATTAGATTTCCCAACGTGTTCTTGCTATATCATACAGTACCTCCTCCAACTTATCCTCTTCTCTCTCAACCTGAAAGGGAAGCTCTTTTATTTTAGCTGCAAAACCCACAGCTTTCCCTTCCTTGGGGGTAGGCACAGGGAAGAGATATTTTATTTTTGCTCGCACAAGGCTGCTGCCCCTTTTTGTATACCGTGTGCCAATTTGCACAGTGGGGGGCTCCTTTTGCATGGTCGCGCGCAGCCCCCCGGATCCCAGTGTGACTCCTGATAGTTTGGGCTGGCTTCATCCTCCCCAGGCTGGATATCTGGAGGTCTCCGCCTACCTCAGCCAATCGCCCAATCCTGCCTGGGGAGGCGTTGCCAGGGGATTGGCCAGGTAAGGGGAGGGACCGTCCTGCCCACACAACAGAAGGTGAATCTTACCTGCGAAGCGGCAGTCGGCTCCAGAGCTTCTCCCACCCTCCCCTCCCTCAGTTAAGTCTTCTTTTGCAGGTTAACCTCTTCTCCACAGCTACGCAGGCACTGCTACGTTAGGGTCGCTGTTGAAGGGCCGGAAAGGAATTTTCCTGCATTGGCAGGTTTTGCCTTCCCCATAGCAAAACGTCACAACTTTGGTGGTTTCAGCCCTTGGGCAGAATCCTTTAGTCTATCTTCCTAAATTGGGGGGGGGGTTAAGTGGTGACACATGCCCCCCTTGCGGTTGTGATCCCATGGTTCCCCGTTAAAGGGGTCTTGAGGGGAGGCATTGGCCATACACTAAGAGGTTGTCATTGCTCTCCCCTCCAACAGTGGCAAAACAGGGGGCGGGCTCTCTGCTTGAACGTATGTTCTCCAGAGCCAGCCCAGCCCAACATTCTGGATACCCCTGAAGTCTCCCAGATCCCTGGCTGGGGACTGGGAAGAATAAACGCCCAATGTCTGAGCCAAGGTCTCCCTACATCTGAAACTTAATAAAGTTGTGGTCAATTTTAACCCCATAACCCCATAGCACGTTGTCTTGAGTCATTATTCTGCTCGGGGGTCGCCTGGGGTTTGGGGGACTCCATTGCCTGTCCACGCAAAGGGGGTGGGAACCTATGCCCCCTCCAGGTTAGACCCCAGCTCCTATAAGCCCCAGTGGACAAGGAGGTTGGGAGTTGTAGTCTGACAACATCCTGAGGGCCACAAATTATCCACCTATTGGAAAAATAAAATCCCCCACTCTGGAACACATTCTGCACAGTGCCGGATTTATGTATAAGCTAAACAAGCTATAGCTTAGGGCCCCAGTCTCTTGGGGCCCCCAAAAAAATTAAAGGAAAAAAAGTGGATGTACATTTCCAAAATATAAGATTAAAAAAAACAAATAAAATAAAATAAAATAAATAAAGCCTACATACAGCAACAGTGTTTTGGGTTGTGTAGGTTTCTATGATAATTAATGGGCCCTGCATATTGCATATATTCAACACAAAAAACAGCGGCAATTTGTTGTTGACAAAGGACAGCTGGACATATAAAGGGCCCCATTACCTTTAATAGTTTAGGGCCTCATCGAACCTATGGTAAATCCAGCCCTAATTCTGCAGGAACGTTTGTCTTATCAAGCCATTTAACAACACTACAAGAATTCAAGAGCAGGATATTAACATGTTTATCATATGTAAATCCCACTGAGTTGAACAACAGTTACTCCTTAGTAAGTCTGCTTAGGACTGCAGACTTAGGTTTTCACCTTATGGATCTTAATTCTCCACATGCTCACCATGTGTCTAGGTGCATTATTTCACAGTTTCAAAAACCACAATTGTTCTCAGGCACCAGACCTCCACGTCTGCCAGAGCATTTGAAATCGATAGCCAAATCTATAACATCAAAGAGCTTTGGAGCTTTTATGTCTGCAGTAAAGAAGCAGCTTCTTACAACCGTAGCGCCCCCCCCCCCCATGCCACACAACATGCTACTTTGGAAACTTGTAAACTCTTCAGTAAACTCTTCCCTAGCGCAACAGCAGGAAAAGGTGAAGCCATGTAGGAAATAAGTAAAGTATAGTGAGTACACATACGAGCTCTTGTACATGCATTTTTTATTTCTTCACATTCCAGGCTATGTGCAATTCTATAATATCAAGGCCAATGTTACCAGGCCAAGCTCAAGGTGTTGATACTAACATACATGTCCCTATAAAGCTCAAGACTAGGTTTCTTTAGAGACCGCTTTATCCCTTCTACACCCTGCAGGAGTCAAGCATCTCCCAGAAGTTCCAAAGATATCTAAGCCTGCTCTGCAGTAACTGAGAGCAGGGCTTTTAGAGTGGCTGCCCCTGTTCTATGGAATAGCAGTCCTGTCGAGATCCAAGACTGCACTTTCTGGAAATGGCTGAAGACATTTTTGTTACAACAGGCTTTCCCAGCTGGATAGATGGGTCTTTTCCACAAGTATCCATTTGTTTTAAATCTATTGGTTATCTTTGTATTTTTAATTGTTTTAATTGCTTTATGTAAATCACCTGGATATGGTGTCTTAAAAGGCAATTAGCAAATTAATTGTAACAATAATAATGTCAATGTCTTTAGGAAACACCACTGTAAAGTGATTGCCCTTTAGTTACTTATATTTTTTACACTACTAATCTAAGTACATAGCTTTTGATTGGAATCAGAAAAACTATTTGCTTTAAAATTAGTCTGCTTCCTATATTATGAACCACATGTCATATTCTTAGGCTGGGGGAAATCTAAAAAGAGAGAAAATGCATGTGTTACCGTTGCTAGTGAAAGGATCTTCAGTAACCACACCACAGAAAATAATTGTGTCTGAATACAATAATAATGAAAAAACAGTTGCTGCACCTTTCCCTCTGCCTTTCCTAGATGTCTGCTTGTTTCGCAGCGACTCCACCTATTTCTCTGAGAAGCGCAAGCCATCATCGTTATACCTGATGCTCCGTGCCATTTTATATGCCGCCACAGATGCGGAGGACACACACAAAAACAATTCAATGCAGGCCTACCTATATAGAAGAAGCAAAACAAAAAAACCATGTCGGGATGGGTGGGCAGGGAAGGCTTGAAAATGCAACTCACCAGAGTTGGGATCGGAGTTGCCGTCCGCTTCGGTCCTCTTGTCCGGTGAGGCCTGGTCGTAGAATTCGTCCTGCGGCTGAACCAGAGGGAGAGGGTGTGAGATCAGGGTACCACTACCCACAGGCTCATGATCTCCTAGACCACTGTCACTGCAGCTTTCCTGGGAGCCATCGGGGAGGTGGAACGTAACACGGCGCTGGGACTACAAAGAAGAGCACAGGACACGCTGGATTAGTGCTCTTCTTTTACCTACTGGAACTCTCTTTTAAAATGTATCTTATTGTCTTTTTGTCATTCCCCCCCTCCCTCCCCAACCATCACCTCTTTGCTGCAACCCAGGAAAGAAAAGAAAGCAGGTTGTCATGGGCAACTTTACTTATTTACTGCACTTATTGACTCCACCTGGTCTTAACAGTTTTGACAGTACCTGTCTCCTCCCTTGGCTGGACAGTACCTGCTCATATGCAGCCAGTGTGGAAGGAACAGAACCCTTCCATAGGCTCCCCTCTCAAGTCCAGAAGCCCAGAGACCTCCCAAGGGCTATAGGTCAGAAAAAGAGGCCTAGAAAAACAGATCCAAGAGCATAGCTGCCAACGTTTCCCCTTTTAAAAGGGAAATTCCCTTATTCCGAATATGATTCCTCGCAAGAAAAGGGAAAAGTTGACAGCTATGTCCGAGAGGGAGGGAGCGAGGGAGGCAGACCAGGAAAACCTGTTATGGATGGCAGCTAGGGAGCGTAAAGGGGATCCAGGAAACAAAGATAAATGGGGGGGAAACCAAAAGGACGGTGGAAATCCCTCCCAAGAAACCTCCTACCAGTGGCTAAGGCAGGAAATGGAACTGGGGCAGGTTTGCCCCTCAAAAGTTTTTTTTAACTTCCTGGGTGGAGACAACCTACATCATGGATCCCAATTCTCCCCTACAGGAGAAGCTGCTTTTCATTCAAAATGCACCTTGTTTGACCCCATAAAACAGCTGGTAGTGGAAAGACTCCTTCCACAAAGCCTGTGGAGTCACTACCAGTCAATGGAGACCAGGCTTTGCAAAAAAAAGTGAATGGACACTCTCCACATGAGACAGATTTGAGTGTACGGGATCTGAACCTGATTCAACTTTACTTGCCAGCTACAGCTGTCTGCGTTATATACAAGAACTGGCATCGTTGTGGAAAGCTTCCTGCTTTTTTGGCCACGTTCTTTCAGCGGCACGTCATCTGGTAGTGAGCTTCCCAGCCTCTTACAATGGGATAGCTTGAATTGCATGGCATGTTCTACCAAAGGAAATGGCCTGGGCAGATAGGAATGGGTCAGAAGATGGGAACATTTAGCCCAGGCCTTCCTGGCACAAATACCGTGCAATTTATTTGAGAACCGTATCTCACAACTTTGCTAGTGTATCCTTATTTTTAAACAACAATAATAAAATTCTGAAATTGTTAGTAGTTTAGGGTAGCAAGATGAAATGTGACATGGCAAGGCTAAAGGTATGCATGTGGGTTATCTAAACATGAAAATGTGCTTCTAGGAAGTATTAGTTTGTAGTTAACATTTCATCAATACATAATATTTCAAAAACTCTTAGCAACAGACACATGTAACAACAATTTGCCTGCAATCTGCTGGAGGAGAGGAGATATCTATCTAGACAGAACTACGTAAACCACTTTGTGATGTATAACGCAAGATAGATCAGATTACTTGGAAAACCAAATAAAAGTGCTCCTCTTATTCTCTACTAGCATTACATAGAATAAATTAGGTTTTGGGTTTTTCCCAGGCACTATGGGAAGGATTAAAGGATATGTAGAATAAATTGTGTCATTGCTGGGATATATTCTAGTAGTTCAGAAAGGCAGCTTTAAAAAGAAAAAGAAAGAAACTCCCAGTGGGCCTTAATATCAAGGATTTCAGTCTTAGTCAGAAAAACTTACATATATGGCATCAAATTTAACTTACTTATCACAAGGGGCAAAGAAACAGCACAAACGCAGCAAGCTTTGGCTTACTTTCTTTGTACAGAGAAGCAATATCCATATTATGAACACTGACTTGTGTCACTTTTTGTCTTCCCAACTCCTGAAGGCTGCAATCCTAACCCCTGGCCACCATTAGCAGGGCTTAATAGATTGGTGTGGAAACTGCCACAGCTACTGTCTTGCCACTTGTGCTAGTCAGGATGGAAGGTGACTCGGGGTGGTGGTGGGGGAATCCATTCACTGTGCCAGGACTCAGACAAGGGCAACAGCTCAGGATCCAATGGATACTGTGCCATGTGCCACTATGTGCCACTGTTATCATCCCAAATGCCCATTTGGGGTGTTCCCCCAGCCTACTACTGGTCGTACCTTCTGCCTATCCACCATTTGGGCAGACATGTTTGGTTGCCCCTCACCAGCAGGGCTTCTAGTTGCAGAGGATGGCAAGAGTTGGCCAGGGCAGAGTTGGCCATCTAAACCCATTCCAACATGGTGGATTGGATTGGAGTGGGTGGGTGTTGGATAACTCTGTTAAGATGCTTTCCCTGCCCTTTCCTTTTTTAAAAAAATACCAAGTTTATATTCCATGTGTATGCAGGACAAAATTTTTAGTCCACCTGCTGAACCAAGGGCCAGATGACATGTGACATTAACTGTGTTGTTTGCTCTTGAGTGATTTATTTTTCTTTCAGAAATGGTGCAGGTCTCCAGTCTAGACTGAGACTCGCGCATGGGATATGGGGAACCTTTAGCCATTTGCCCACACACCACAAACCAGCCCAGCCCACAGTCCTGCACTTTGCACGAAGATTGTGTACATTGTAGGACTGGACAGAGTTTATGAACTAAGACGACGTGCTTAATGGCTCTCAATCCCTTTAAGTCTCTTGCCTTGCTTTTCTATTAGAAATGTGGTAAACATGTCAGTGTGGGAGCCATGAACTTGGAGCACCCTGGTTCAAATCTCACCTAAAGTAGGAACCTAGTCTTATCACATCTGCACTATGGGGATAAGAATACTAACCAACCTTACAGGAACAATGGTAAGGATTAACTGGGATTATGTATGTGAAAGTGCATTGCGCACATTAAAAACAGCTATAACAATAAATAAAAAAATGTTCCTTCATTTTGCTATCTATTGGACAAATCAGAAATGTGTTTTTTTTTTGGCTGGACTTCAATAATAGATTATCCTTCCACTGGAGATTCCCAAAGTCATAGTCCAAGCATTTCCAGAAGCCATGTAAGTCACTTTTTATTTGCATTGGGCTGAGGAAAAAGGGATAAAGTAAGAGCATAATTATAGATTATGCGCCATTGAGATCAGGCAGATAAAGAAATTTGATCAACAATTCTATACCTTCTTACTCATGAGTAAACCTAATGGAACTCAGTTGGGCTTAATTCTCAGCAGACATGTATGGGATGAGGACATAGGCTGGATCCTAATCCTGTTCAGCCAAGTCTTGTGACCTGGAAACCTGACATAAATTAAGATGGCAAAAGGGGTGGTATCACTCCAGGCTTCTCCACACTTCCTCTTGCCCTGCTGCTTACAGCAGGGAAAGACTACTCTTCAGAGTTCAATTGGAGCAAACAGCAAATTGGGGTTTTTCCAGGCTTTCCCTGGGAAAGAAGCAGCGGGAAACTGCCCATACCTGTAATTTCCAGGCATGGGACAAACAGAAGTGTGAAAAAGCCCCCCAACATTATTTTAAAAGCAAGTTTTCCCTCTGCTAGAGTTAGGTCACTTCAGGCATCATTGGCCTGCTCCTGGATTGAGTTTCTATCTGGTGCACATTTCACCAGATTATCTTATGCTGGGCTTCCTTTACACCATTGGGCACTAGATTGCTCTCTTAAATGTTTACAAGTAGGATTTCTCCCTTAAATGTCTAAATGTACATTTTTAATGTAGTATTGTGTATATGTGTGCTCTTTTCTTGGAAAATATTGCTAACATTGTTTGAAAAGGGAGTTATTATGCTCTACTTGTCAGAGCATATTAGATTTCATGAAAAGACTGGTTTTTGTTATTAGCTATTGTGAATATTTAAAAGGATGCTCCTTAACTTATCTTCTTCAAGTTATGTCACACTTATTGGTTGCACACACAGAATTAATAAAATCTTTCTCTCTCTCTTCTTACAAATTGTCTATGCAATCTTCTTCGCTATACTTGGAATCATGAAAAGTGGCAGACCAAACCAAAATCCACTCTCAGACTGGAGGGAGACAAGCAATTGTTAGTTGGAGTGTTATTGTTCGAAAAAGTTAGGACTGTATGAAGAAAGCATTGTGGTTTCTATGTAAACCTATGTAAGGTTTCACATACCATTTTCCCCCCAAAAGAGGGGTCATGAAGCTTTGTATGTGCCATTATCTCATATCACTTCACATCTTGTATATTTTTTTAGATTGCAACTAGAGATATGATCTGGGCCTGCGACAAACACACATTTGCAAGCATACATATGTAGAGGTCAGAGTGTTTGGCCGCAGATTCCTAACTAAGCACCCATGGGTAAACCTGTGTTTGTTGCTGCACGTAATCACATAAAGCTTGTAGGGTTGGAGATTATAGTGTCAGCAGAACAAAAATGTATGTGTACACCATAGGAAATGATGTCTATTTGCTATACCCTCAATGTTGGTAACTATTGTCCTGGGATGAGATCTAATCCACCATCTGTGTCATTTCTGAGTGATTCCACCCTGGCTCAGAACCCCAGAGACCTTAGAATTCCTGGTTCCCTACAATTCACAGACAGATAGATGCCAGACCAAGTCACACACACACACACACACACACACACACACACACACACACACTCTTACATACACACTTAAAGCAATAAACCCAGAGAAGGTGAGGTTGGACCTTGAAGGTTTACATTTCCATATTCTCCTGAGCCAAATACCCCCAAAGGATCTGGTCTAGAAAGAAGCCTTTCACCAACACAGATGCTTGGGGGCTCACCTATGCAACTTATTTTAATATTTTATAACCTCCCCCCACTCTGATACATTCCCTTAAACAGTGACCCGCTAGTTCTGCACTGTATTGGATGGGGGGGGGAGAGGGGAGGGGTGTATCCTATTAGGAAGAAAGGACATTGGGAGGTGGGATTTTATCTTCTTATGCAGCTTCACCTGGCCATGGGGTTGCCTGCATGAGGCCAGTTCTGGCATTTTAGCCAAGCATCTACTTGTCTCCTTACATACATAATTTTATTTGTATGCTGCCTTTCCACAGTTCAAACCCTGCTCGAGGCAGCTTACAACATGGAAAATCCATAACTACTGCATAACAAAAGTAGTCATGAACAATAAAGCATTTAAACTTTGAGTTTCATTCACAAAACACAATAGTTGAGAAAGGTATGCATTAAACAATTAAGAAACAATGGATACCATTTTCTGTCTGTGTGTGTGAGAGAGAAAAGTTTTGTTCTTTGCATCAAACTTCTCTGAACTGTGTTACAATTCCCAATCGAAAGGTGACACTTCAGCTACTGACAGGGAGAGTAATATTTTATATTTTATTCCAGCTATTCAATTAGCAGAAAATCATCTTTTTTCTTCCTTAATAAAACACCCAGTATCTATCTACACTTGTCTCAACTGCAAAGTGAAATAAATTTCCCTTTAACAAGCAAATAAAGTGGTACAATTTAATCTAATCTAACGCCTTGCTTTATCTTACTCAACTGGGAGCCAGCTAATGCTAATAATTTCCTCATTTTAGCCTTTTAAAACAAGAATTAATGTGTCTGAAGCTTAGGAAATCAATTCCAGTCTTATGCTTAGGTTAAATTAGCATTAGGTAGTGATGGGTAAGATCCTGACCACTTGTGCCATATGAAGAAAAAGTGAGGATGCAATAGAACACCCTGGTTTTCAATCTTTCATTCGTGTGAGAGTTGTTTGAGCTAACTGGCTGATTATTTTGAAGGAGTCTAACATAACTGATAACTTTTGATAAAACATAATTCAGTGGGATCCTGTTCCTATTACTCACAATGCAGCATAGCTGGAAATTAGGTTCATGTCCTCTGGTACCTGAGAAATTTCATTCCCTACCTCTGATGCTTGAGGTACCCTAATTGTTTGGGTTTTTATTTAAGGATTCATGAATGTTATAAGAAGCCATTACAATAACATGCACACATTCATATTTGCTGAAAAATGTCCACCAAATTACACATAGTGGGAGGAACTATTTATTGCAGCCCCTGCCATCCTGCATCTCACACACACATACGTACACCTGAGTCCCTGAAGATGGAGGTTCAGCCACCAGCTGTTAGGAACTGCGTTTTGGTCTATACTACAATGTTATCCCTCAAATTTAATACCTTAGGACCAAACCAGGTATAACACAGTGCATCCTTGCTTAGGATCATCCCATTTTACATAGGTTTCACTCTCTCCCAGAGTATGAGTTCCATGATCTTCAAACCAGGCAAGCTAATTCACCTCTGCATGCACATACCTTCATACATGCACAAACAACCCATGGGGCATCCTAACAATAGAATGACTTAGCTTGGTCTACGACGCATAGTGACATAGTGCAATGTCTGTCACAGAGTGGTAGCATGCAGAAGTAATTTAGTGTCATAGTCCCGTGCTGCCCAGCCACAGCAGAGCTCAGTGGCAGGAGAGGCTAGCCAACCAGCCATGGCTCGGGGGGGGGGTGTTCCTTGCCTGGAGGCAGAGTCCATACGCAAGGTTCACTCGCGTCCTAAGGTCAGGAGTATCTTGGTTCACGTAGTCAGATGGTCCAGGGGTCAAGAAAGCCGAGAGCCCAAGGTCGAGAAAAGCAAGAAGTAGCAAGGTCTGGCCAGGAACAACAAATGTTGTTTCTAGCCACTGACTGAGGTTGGAAGCAAGAAGGCTGATCAGCAGCAGGTGGAGTCACTCTGCCTTCTGTTCCTTCAGGTTGCTGCTCAGCAGGTAAAGCCAAATCCTGGCCCATGACACTTGGATGAATAGGACATTCTCAGAATGCTTTGGTTTTCCTTAAAACACCCACATTTGGGGGTTTAGCACTGGTTACCACTAGCAGGAGGTACGCAGGTGGTGCTGTGGGTTAAACCACAGAGCCTAGGACTTGCCGATCAGAAGGACGCGGTTCGAATCCCCGCAACAGGGTGAGCTCCCGTTGCTCGGTCCCTGCTCCTGCCAACCTAGCAGTTTGAAAGCACGTCAAAGTGCAAGTAGATAAATAGGTACCGCTCCAGTGGGAAGGTCAACGGCGTTTCCGTGCGCTGCTCTGGTTCACCAGAAGCGGCTTAGTCATCCTGGCCACATGACCCGGAAGCTGTACGCCGGCTCCCTCGGCCAATAAAACGAGATGAGCGCCGCAACCCCAGAGTCGGTCACGACTGGACCTAATGGTCAGGGGTCCCTTTACCCTTTACCACTAGCAGGAGAACAGCCAGGGGAAGCCTGCTCGGTGAAGCTGGGGCTCTGTAAGTAGTCTTACAAACAATACTTCAAAGAATAGCCCTACAGCTTGATTTAGGTGACAGCATGAAGAGGGACAGATGTAGACAGGAACTGATGTCTCAATAGTATTTGCCCTGTAGGGAAAGCACCACTTAGACTCCACTTCAAGCAGCGAAATGTCGCTGGCTAACAGTGATACTTCTCTTGCATTGACCTTGTTGGAGTGAGGCACTTGAAGCACAGCACAGCTTAAGTTAATGACTTTTAAGTCCCACCAGTTTTAGCAAGAAAGAATTAAGGAGTATTCTTAAGGAGTCAGTGGGATTAAACACCCTTCCCTTCGGCTGGACTGTGCCCTACCTCCGCCTCAGGTTCGACCATCCTTTCACAATCAACCACTTATTAA
The DNA here is from genome assembly GCF_951804945.1 of Podarcis cretensis. NCBI lineage: Eukaryota > Metazoa > Chordata > Lepidosauria > Squamata > Lacertidae > Podarcis > Podarcis cretensis. The sequence continues at coordinate 101,699,623 of NC_137173.1, read as the reverse complement.
AGCAGTCCAGGAATTTCCCAGCAGAAAGTCTCAAAGCTACAACTGATACCCATTTAAATTCCACAGAGCCTTCCATGTCTACTGATAGCCAACAACAGCTCATATATGAATTTGTAACTTACTGTAAGTCCTCTGGGTAGTGTATAATACAAAAGTCTTTTTTTAAAAAAAGCAAGCAAAAGCAAACACATATAGGCGCAGAGATAGACACAATAAAAAATAGAAGAGATAAAGGCACCACCAATAAAATATCAAAAATAGCTTAAGCATTTTAAATGCCTGGGAAAACAAAAAGGTCCTCACACGGGCAGAAGGCGAGCTTCTTTGGAAAGGGCACTTCATAACGAGGGCACCAGTGCCAGATAAACCCCCATAGCAACTGTGCTAATAATTTGACTTAACTGGTCAGTTAAAAATAAGCTTTTCTGGTATGGTTGGATACTAAAATGAAACTTATTTTTTTTAAGAAATGGGATTCATTTTCCCCATAGTGAATAGTCTTTATAGGTCAAGAGGATAAGATTCAGAGCAACCACTGCTTCTTGCCATCTGTGGGACATTCATAATCTGGATGTTGTTTTATAAACAACTTATTATGTGCCTCTAAATGTCACAATATGGAGAAAATGTAGAAAGTAGCATTATTTGTAATGAGAGTCATATTTATCAATACAAATTGTGGTCATAGCGATTTAATTAGTCACAGTGCAAAATTACAAATCCTGCCAATGGGAGTTTGCTAATTATATTAAATACTAGAGAAAGGTCCATGAAATTGCCTAAGCAGGAGGGCAGAGAGGGAGGACTTCAGCCTTTTCCACTTACCTATGTTCTTCTACATCCCCTCACTGGAAATATTTCCTTTACTCTCTTTCGCCTCCCCCCTCTGTTGCCATTTCATTCTGGCTTCCTCCTCTCAACGCCTGGCTTGTTCTTTCACCATTCTCTCCAATATCCCCCAGGCCAATTTATGACTGGCCTACAGGGCCAACGGCAAGGGTTGGCATGGTGGGACAGCTGTCAAGGGTCAACACCTCATCACGGAAGCCCCTGGACCTGTTCCTGCATTGCCTGCTTCTTCACCTGCCTCTTGCTATGGTTCAAATAGCAAGAGTCATGAGAAGGAGGGACAGGAGATGCCGCTGCTCACAGATGCTCACAGGTTCCCTGCCTGGCAGGTGACAGCAGTGATGATGAAGAAGAGGAGGAGGAACAAGATCAGCCAGTGATAATGGTGGTCAGGAGGTAGATTCATGGAGGGAGGGGAGCATGGAGGTTTTCTTGCCAAAAGGCCCTCTGAAAACTGAACTGGGACAGCTGAAAACATAGCCATTGCGCCATTCCTCTTGCACCCACCCACTCCAGTCAAGATACACAGCACACAAGACCAGATCAGCATCTGAGACAGAAAATCCCAGACGTTCCTGTCACTCTGACAGTAAAAGTGTCTACATTTACTACTGCTGCTTAAGATTTTAGTGCTGCTTCATGATGCCCAAAATCAGCTTCCTAGGCAGGCCCCTCACTCTGCCTTGCCAGGTCTTCTCCTCCCTGTTAAGATTCCTGCTCTGTGTTTGCAGTCATGAGATTGTTGTCTATCACATGACGGTGTATGTTTTCATTCCACAGTGTGGGAAGTGACAGAGACAGGATGTTTTCTGTTACTGTGTTCCGTGAAGTGGTGCTATTGTCCTTTGTTTTTTCTTTCTTTGCTGTCTGATGAGAAAGAGGAAGGAGCTAAGTCAGAATGTACTATATGTGTGTACTATATGTAAATAAAAGTAGATTAGCCAAAATGCTGTGCTACTGAGTTCTGTTATACAAACTGCGAATACTCTGCAGATCCCTAAGCGTGCTAATGCCTTTTGGTATCAGTCGCTGTGATGTTCGGGTTGAAGAAAGTTTTTGAAGCTCCTGAACGACAGACCAGGAGGGAGAGAACCTGCCAGTTGGGCATATGTCTCTGCCAAGGTCCTACACAAGAGTAGGATGATCCTAACACTCCCTTTCCCCAATGCTACTCTGCTTTCACCCCCCTGTCTTTCTCCCCCCTCCCCTATCCAAGGGCTGTGCTTTCTGTTTTCCAATAAGAATGTGACAGCATCCACTTGTGTAGGGGGGGGGGACTTAAGCAGGATGGGGCAGCATTCAGGAGTGACCAGGCTGGGCATAAAGCCACCTCCTGCCTACACAGCCCCATCCTGAGTTGTATTTTGCTGCCCCTTGAAAATGTGACAGAATGTTCGGAAGTGGCTTTTGTATGCAGGAGATACACGGAGGTCTTCTGCGGTCTCATGTCAGGAATGGGGCTTGACAGAGCATCCCTTCAAATAATTATTCACTTGGAAAACAGGCTGCACTTATGCTTTGCTTAGTGTCACTCACACAAGCTGAGATTAAAGTTCATGTGGGGATAAGAAGGTAGGAACCTTCCAATTGATCTTTAAGGGATTCTTTTTTTTAAGAGCCAGTGAAAATCCCTTTAGTATTCCATTCTGTTAGCTTTCTTTAGCACAGCGTATGACCTTGGCAATCTAGGAGGCCACGGCCCTTGTGTAAAAGTACCAAGCTTTTATCTAATGGGACGTGGCCCTCCGTGTACATTATGATTAACCTCAGGTTTCAAACACTTGACTTACAAAATTGTTCACTTAAAGAGAGTTGTGGGGTTTTTTTTGTTGGGTATTCTTTTTTTAAAGCATTTGAAACTTTTGAAGCAGACTAGCTTAACAGAGCAAGACCAGAGCTAGCCCACATAGTACTGCATGTCACTTCTTTTTTAAAAAAATGAACTAATTGCCAAACAAAACTGTTTGACTGCATAGGTTTCATAAGAAGAGCTTTAGTAAACCCTGCAGCATTTTACTAGTTCCAAACCCTTTGAGATACACTAACAGCTAGTATAACATAGTGCTAAGGCTGCAATCCTAAACCCAGTGACCTGGCAGCAAGTCTCACTTGAACCCAGTGGGCCTTACTTCTGAGTAGACATGTATAGCACTGTACATAGAGGATGAGCAGTGAGCCAGAAGCTGTTGGTTAAAATGCTTCAGCCAAAAATTCACCAGGAGACCATAAGCGAGCCATATTCCATTAGCTTCATCTCCCAACCTGCAGTAACAGAGGCTCACCTTCCAGGTGAGAATTGCAAGAATTACGGAAATAAGGTATGTGGCATGGTTGAATATCCAAATATGCTGTACTTGATTGGCTATTATCTGTCTATCACATTGATAGCCTGTAGTTCATCCAAGGAACCCAGGGCCTTGTGAGAAGGGTTATCCCAAATTGTTCCTCATCAGGCATTCTTCCCTGCCCTGCTCCCATCTTCTGTCCATTTATACACTAAACATGCACTAACTGAGCCAACCTTGCACCAATTCCCACCTGCTTGTTGCCTGAGGTTGCTTTGCAACTCAAAACTAGATAATCTGATTCAAATAAACATCTCTATGACATTCTGGTCAGCACTATAATAGTGTAAAAACAATTCCAATAATGTTTGAGGAAAGTCTGATACCTAACTCTCCTGTTTTATGATTATATTTTACCTGAAACTCACTATGAAGGGAAAGAGTTAAAAACTATTATTTCAATCGTAATGAAGCAAATAAGAAACCTGTTGTTTATAACCCCATTTACCTGGGAGTAAGCCCATACTGAATTCAATTGGACTTTCTGAGAAGACATGCTTAAAATTCTGCTGTAAATTGCTTAACTAACAAATAATTTGCCAAGATGGATGAATACTTATGTGTGTGTATACGTACCCACAAAACCCCATAATGCTGAAGTGGGGGAAGAGTCTAAACAAGATGTTTAGAACAAAATTGTTAACTTTAAGGTTAACATTAAAGTTATTGGGATTGATATTTGGGGGTGCATCTTGAAGATCGGTAGAAAAAGCTGATGTGTCAAAACCATGGATTTTATGAAGTGCATATGTTCATTTGGGTGTTTCTGATTTTGTTTATCTTATCATAAAAATAAGAATGAGAATAAGAATGGTGGAGGGATTGACTTTATCTTCTCATATTTCCCTGGCAATATCTTCACTCTTTATTTGCTACATTCCTTAGGCTAAAATCTCCCTTTTTGTTTGTTGCATCTTCAGTCTCCTCACTTTATTGCAAGACTTTGTTGCACAAGATTACTTATATAATAAGAGTCTAATAAACAGATGAACATATGGGGAACAAGGGGCAGCAAGAATGCAGAAAGAGCAATCGCACAAGTACAAATTCCCATGTATAGCCCTTAATTAAGCATACACTGAACAATATTATAAGAGGCGCGGACACATTCCTGTGCAAAAGGGTGTGCTTTTTAAAAAGCAGAGTCTCAATAGAGGGCTGCTGGAGGGGGAATAGCACATTAGAAAATTGCCTCCTGCACACAAGTACTAGCGCGTGTAATGGATATCTGTCACTGACACCTCGCTGGGTTACAATTAATTCTGAGTCATCAGTCATGCCTTCTCCTGAGAGCACAAAAAAGTAGCAGCAGCGTCAGGATTGCCCTTTGAGGATAAGCTTTTGTAACATGCTAGGATTCTAGAAGGCAGCCATACATCTACTAAAGCCACAGACACCACAGCTGTCAGCTTAGATAAATGGAGCCTGTGCTGAAAAGCAGAAAGTGGACATGGATTGTCAAAGATAATATGGCTAACTTAGTACATCATGTGCTACATATGACTTATCCCAGTGCTTAATTCAAATATTTTAAGTCCATTACTCCAAACTACCTCAAACTATTGACTCTAGTATTGCAACAAGCAATTTCAAAAGCATCATTTAAATTGGTTTGTTGGCTTCAAGGGACATACAATGTGCACCTAAATAGAAGATGCATCTATTTAGATACAGTTAATGCTATTTCTCTAGATGGAGAGGTGCCAGAATTCACCATGAACACCTCCCTCGTTCTCTCATAATAGCAATGGTGCCCACCTGAGAGGTGCTGGAACTGAGTTCCGGTATGTTCCAGTTGAAAAAAGTATTATTTTTAGATAAACTCCACAGATCATTCAAGCCATCCATGGGGCTCTGCCTTATTGCTGCTCTCAAGGAGCATGGCTTTTTCTGCTGTGGGACCCAAGTTGCAGGATTCACTGCCAAGGAGACAGGGTTGAACAGAGATTGAAGAACAGTCTACAGCTCTATTTCGGAATGCTGCTTGTACGCAAATGCTATGTGTGAGCAAGGAAAGCAAAGATCCGTGTGCTAAGCTCCATTCCTTGTGTAGTCTTCGATACCTCCCTCTCTATGGAGGCGCAGATTACAGCTATAACAAAGGCAGCATTTTTCCATCTCCGCCAAGCTAAGCAGTTGGCTCCTTATCTCTCTCACCCTGACCTAGCCACTGTGATCCACGCGACGGTCACCTCCAGACTGGATTATTGTAACTCGCTCTACGTGGGGCTGCCCTTGAGACTGACCCAGAAACTCCAGCGGGTGCAGAATGCCGCGGCGAGACTCCTTATGGGGTCTTCGCTGCGAGATCACATTCATTCGGTACTATACCAGCTGCACTGGCTCCCGGTGGAGTACAGGATCAGGTTTAAGGTGCTGGTTTTAACCTTTAAAGCCCTATACGGCCTAGGACCCTCGTACCTACGGGATCGCCTCTCCTGGTATGTCCCACAGAGGAACTTACGGTCTGCAAATAAAAACATCTTGAAGATCCCAGGCCACAGAGAGGTTAGGCTGGCCTCAACTAGAGCCAGGGCCTTCTCGGCCGCGGCTCCAATCTGGTAGAACGCTCTGTCACAAGAGACTAGGGCCCTGCAGGACTTGACATCTTTCCGCAGGGCCTGCAAGACAGAGCTCTTCCACCAGGCCTTTGGTCAGGGCGCAGCCTGACCCCCCTCCTCTGGCAATCTGCACAGAATTTTGCTTAATGGTTGCCATCAATTTGATTTTAATTAATTTTTATAATGAAATGTTTTTGGAACCGTTGGATTATTTTGATTGTTGTTAGCCGCCCTGAGCCCAGCTTTGGCTGGGGAGGGCGGGATATAAATAAAATTTATTATTATTATTCCTTGTGTCGCAGGAACAACAAAGAATCCTCAGAAATGTAGGTTCCAAATCATACGGGGAGTCTCCAACTTGTGGGTGGGGAAATGAACAAATTCCTATGTCCCACAAATAACCCAGAGATGCATTTTAAATAAAAGGACACATTCTACTCATGTAAAAACATGCTGATTCCCGGACCACCTGCGGGCCGGATTTAGAAGGTGATTGGGCCGGATCCGGCCCCTGAGCCTTAGTTTGCCTACTCATTATCTAAGGGGCAAAACAGTCTGGTGGGTGGGATCAGAGGCACTGCAATATCTGCAAATGTTATCTTTGCACAGGAGGCCAGCTTCTGCAGACACCCACATCTCTACCTTACATCTAACCATGCAAAGAGGCACTATCTGAATTCAAGGATATATTGTAGCAAGGCAAACCACCAACCTCGGGGTGTAAAGCAGGGTCAGTGAGGGGCATGGCATCAGAAGAGTGTGTTTTTTTTTTGGGGGGGGGGGGAGTTCCAAGAAGAGAGTCTTGTAGGGCCGCATTTGCCCTCTGGCCTCAAGGTTCTCAATGGCTGTCTTAAAATGTCCTATCAGGGCTTAAACAAAGAGATCTTCTTTAAATTTGCTGCCACAGAGGAAAGAAGACTCTCACACAACATGCTAGAAACCTTCTGAGCTGGGGAATCAGGGGGCACCAGAAGGACAAAGTGGAGCCACAGTGTCATAAAATGTTCCAGATCCTCCGCCTTCCAACATGTTGCTGACTGAGACCAGCAGGTTGTTCCCTCCACAGCTATTCTCCAATTCTCTGGCCTCCCTTGGACCAAAGTGCTAGACTTTGATCTGCCAGCCATACTTGCTTGCTATTAATTTTGTGTCTGACACTACCCAATATAAGTGAATTTTGATTGATTCAGAATTGATTGGTGTGTGTGTTGTTGTTGTTGTTTAGTCGTTTAGTCGTGTCCGACTCTTCGTGACCCCATGGACCAGAGAACGCCAGGCACTCCTGTCCTCCACTGCCCCCCGCAGCTTGGTCAGACTCATGCTGGTAACCTCGAAAACACTATCCAACCATCTCGTCCTCTGTCGCCCCCTTCTCCTTGTGCCCTCCATCTTTCCCAACATCAGGGTCTTCTCCAGGGAGTCTTCTCTTCTCATGAGGTGGCCAAAGTACTGGAGCCTCAGCTTCACAATCTGTCCTTCCAGTGAGCACTCAGGGCTGATTTCCTTCAGAATGGAGAGGTTTGATCTTCTTGCAGTCCATGGGACTCTCAAGAGTCTCCTCCAGCACCATAATTCAAAAGCATCCATTCTTCGGCGATCAGCCTTCTTTATGGTCCAGCTCTCACTTCCATACATCACTACTGGGAAAACCATAGCTTTTACTATACGGACCTTTGTTGGCAAGGTGATGTCTCTTTGGTGTGTGTAGTTTCTTTAATAAAGAAACAATACTTCCCCCCCCTAACCCTCAAACACACACCCCTCCCAACTTTCAATATTATATTTTGCCTGCACTGGGCTGCAGGAATGCCAAAACATTTTAAAGCAAATTTGCGCCAACTTAACTACAATATGATGAAATCAAATATTTTTCATATCACAAAGATTTCTGATCTGAAACATGTCTTAGGCTGAACGATGGAAGCAAATAAAAATGGCAGTACTTTGGGATTTAAGGTGTTATCTCTCCATGGAATATATCATAGAACTTAATGTTTGTAGAAGTCATCTTATCTCAGACTTCACAGGCTGACAAAGTACACAGAAAATGCAGTCAGACTCCTGGTTTGATCCTTGACTTTGACAGATCACAGATATGAAAATCTTAGCAATTTTCCATGGGGCCTGTAGGCAGGTTGATAACTGATGATGAAAAGGAGCAGGTATCCATAATCAGCTTCAGAAGTAGCCCAACAGGAGAACTCCTTTTTCTGCCCAGGAAGCATAAACAGACACTGCCTGCCTCAACTGAATAATCAAGATTTAGACAACTATGTCTAACTTTGCTATTGGAGAGAGAGAGAAGTGCACAACTGCACATTTACCAGCTTCCATTTTAAAGGCAGCTAGAATGTTTAAATACTTTAGAATACTTTGAAGCATGAACAGCATGAGAGACAAAGTTACTCTGCATGATGTGGCTTTACTTGATTACAACAAGGTTGCTGTCTCTGTGTGAGTGAAGTGATTGTATGGCAATAAAACTAGCATCCTCTTGGTATCAGTAATTGGAGGAGTCTGCTCTGAACACTGTTCACTGAGGCCATCACATTTCTTCTTCTCTGAGACTGGCTTCATACACCACAACTGCACATGCACAGGTGCAAGAGCATTACACCACTGCTTCCTGCAGCAAAGACAAGTATGAATGACAGGTCCTGGGTCCTTCTCCACTTCTCCTGTTTCAATAAGCCAGAGTCAATCAGTTCTCTCAATCACACTGGTGCTTAAGGACACAAAGGTGCTATTCCTTTTTTAACTTAATTACCGAAAGAAATGCATAAGAAAACATTATTATAACTGTACACATTGCTTGTTGTCCTATTTAATATTTGAAATAATTAAAATGTTGCAACAAGAAAACTACCTATCATTGCTTTGTTCTTACTTCTTTTGTTCTACTGACATTGAACAGTTGGACAGCCCATGATTTGCCTGGTTGAGAAACATGGTAACCCTACAATATATAATACAAACCACTTAAATCGGATATATAGAATAAAAAGCAGGGAAATGGAGGAGAAATTTACATTGGAAATTTCAGTTGGGGAGGTCTTAAAAAATGATCCCAGTGCATTCTTTAGTCCAATAAATCCTCATTCTTTTAAAACAGCCTTTTGTGGCTCCAAACCTTCAGTTACAATTAATTCAATCCAAATTAATTGCTTTGACAATGCAGTAATTTGTGTCAAAAGCTCCCCATTGCATTATCTGCACTGGATAACTACTGGCTTATGTATCACTCCCTGGTGACACAGCAGCAGGTTGGTCCTAGGATGGTTTGAACAGATTTAATTATATCTAGATCAATTTTTATGGGAAGTCACTTCTTTACATGATGCATATCACTTTCTTTCTCACACACAAACATACAGTAAGTTCTCTCATTCCTTCTCTGCCTGACATTTTGCTGCTGAGAGAAAAGTAGAGAGGGGTCCCTTGGTTTGCTTCATAGTGCAGTATGGGTTTACGTTGTCTAGCTTTTGAAGATCACTTACTTTCACCATTAAGAACCCCATTCAGTTTCTGCAATGTTCACAGCCAGACTGCAAAGCTTACATGGACTTATAAAAGAGTTAGGACTGTTTTGTTTACCTTTGGAGGTACAGTTTCCCCCCTCCAACTTTGTAAATTCTGAGCTCACCTGGGGATGTCATCAGGACAATTTATACACCAGTGAATGAATGAATATATATATATATATATATATATATATATATATATATATATATCTCCTTTCTATACATTCCCAACTATTTCTAAACCAAAAAAGAAAAAAGAAATGATGGGGGGGACGACCTTTCTCTGTTAACAATTAAGTGCAATACAAATCTTCCAAAATGTACATGATCTATTTCCAGTTTACCCTACTGTTCTGCTCAGTAGGGGCATCAACATTGGTCCACAATACCGATCCAAAAAATCAACTTGGAAGTGCATGAAGAAAATGAAAACAACTTAAAACTACATTTAAAATTGAAGAGGCCCAGCCGTTTAATACAGGATTTTTTATTAGCAGTACTCTGCATTTAGAAATATATGTTTTAAAATTTAGTTCCAAATACAAAAGGTGTCTTTTTCTGAATCTCTAGTCTTGGTCATTGGGCTCATGAGCCCAGTACTGTCTACTTTGAGTGGTAGCAGTTTTCCAGATCTAGATTATTTTGTGTCTAAGATGTTAGAGACTGTGGACTAAGATGTTAAGAGACTGTTTCTTTGTAGAGAACATGTTTCATCTACAGAAGGTCCAAGGTTAACTCTTGGCACCTACAGGTAGGGGTACAAGACTCCTGACTGATACCCTTGGAAGATCTTGCCAGTCAGCGCAGCAAGAAGAAAGATGGAGTAAGTACCAAGGAATCAGAAACAAAAAGGAGGCAATTTCTGGTGATTCTGGTAATTAACTATTTTAATTTAGCTTGATGCATTTCAGAGAAGACTCCTTCAATGGGAACTGTATGAACACTTCAATTTCTCAACTCCATCAAGATCTGTACCTGTTGGTCAAAATATGAACACTTTATTGCAGATAACTCTAATCACAGGGTAAGACACCTGGTCCATGTGGACAATACTGGGCTAATGGAGCCAGCAATCTAGAGATTCGGTAGAAGACACTTTTAGATGGACCTGTGGTCTGACTCATAATAATGCAGGTTCCTACTACCTTCCTATGAACCAGGGGACACCTGCACAAAATATGTGCTCTACCACTGAGGTGCACTGAGAAAACACAAAACATATTTAGTGATAATTCAAATGAGACATATTACTTTCCCCCTTTGTGCTGCAGGATTATAAAAGAAAACGGGAAAATAGCAGCTATTGAGATGCAAACACCACATAGTTAATTTCATTATGAAGGATCCAAACGCTTGCATGTAATAAGGGGGAAATATGATCAAGTGTATGGCCTGAATTGACAGATGGAAGGAAAGAGGAAGGCAGATGTGCTCTAATTTCTTGATTTTTTGAAAGATGACTAGCGTGCACAGATTAAACTGCTTGCTTGGCATCACTGTCTGAAGTTATACACCAGAGCAATAATGCAGATTTTTATGCCCCCACTCAGAATTTTACTCACTAGTGCAGTTTGACATGGAACTCAGGAACAAGTCAAATGCCCAACAGCTGGCGCTCTGCAAGGGAACATTGGAACACCAGCCAGGTCCAGCATGTATATCCCTTGAACTAAGCAGAGCCATATGGGAATGCTAGCCTGAATCTTAACCATGGAAATCAAGGGCCAGGTCAGACAAGCAGCACTTTTCAAAAATTTATGACGCTGAGTTTCTAAGCTAAACCAAAAATGACAGATGAGTTAACAAAGACGGAAGAATACAAGTCGGTCCAGCTTCTTTCCCCTGCAGTGGTAAAGGTGGCTGTGTGATTAAAGCTCAAGTCAGGGAATTGTGGCCAAGCGGTTAGAGCTCTGGCTTCATCAGAAATGTATTGGGTGACATTAAGTAAATTTCAGTGAAAGACGAATCATGACTTAATTCAAGTTGAGGAGGGGATAAAACCACCCCTGGACTTTGGACCCCTTAGACTATTGCAATGTGCTCTTACACATTGGAGCCCAACATTAAACAAGGACTGTAACAAAAACAAAAGAAAATCTTCTTCTGCTACCTCCGTTCTTGCTAAGGCTCCTTCTTCTGTTTCTGCTAACTACAACCAGTTGTCTGCCATTAACTTAAACTACCTCAGTAGGAACTAATCCACATATTGCACTTACTGTGGCCAAGCTGACTTCTGCCTGGGTAAGTAAACAGTCCCTGGTCTGCTGTCTTGAAACACAGATTTTTTAAAAAAAGCTGCTGATAAACTGGTTTACTTTTTTAAAAAAATAGTAAAAAAAAATGCTTACTTATTTTTCTAGGCTTCACTGTAGCTTTTGATACCATACACCACAATATCCTTCTGGATCACCTCTCTGGGTTGGTTATTGGTTATCCCTACCACCAATCTCTCTCTCCCTCTCTCTCTTTTCTCCTCCCCCTTTCCCTCCAGAACACCAGAATAGATTTCAGAAGCTACTTTCACATTAATATTTTAAATGAATTCTTAATTTAGTATAATCTCCCTGATCCATACTTCAATTGCTCAGGTTAGCAACTATATAAACTTTTAAAAATATGCATTATGAACTGAAACAATAAACCTGTGCAGATATGTTCAAACAAATTGTGCACTGATGAATATCTGGAGCCATGCCTTTAAGATTTCATCTGCACGGGCTTTCACAACTGTACATTCTGAATATACCTGGCTATGTTCAAGGTATGCCCTACATTTAGTCATGGACTAAACATGCATGACTGAAATTGATATGCATATACAGTGGTACCTGGGGTTAAGAACTTAATTTGTTCTGGAGGTCTGTTCTTAACCTGAAACTGTTCTTAACCTGAGGTACCACTGAGCTAATGGGGCCTTCTGCTGCTGCCATGCCTTTAATGCGATTTCTGTTCTCATCCTGAAGCAAAGTTCTTAACCCGAGGTAATATTTCTGGGTTAGCGGAGTCTGTAACCTGAAGCGTCTGTAACCCGAGGTACCACTGTACCCTTGTGCCAGAGCGTTGGATACTGAACTTCACTCCCCCACAGACATACACATCTGACACATTCAGCTGAATGTCCTTTGAACATCTGTACTGCTCTACTGTCTTTAGTAAACAAGGCCTCAAAATCAGGTACTGAAGAATCTAGACTGTACTTTTGCATCTTCTAAAAAGCAGTAAATGCAGAAAACATCACAGTAAAGACAATGGGATTCAACATCCTATCCCCCAGCAAGAAAACTGACTCATCACATCCTCGTCAGTTGCAAAAGCAGATGTGACAAATGTTTGTGCTGAGCCATTCCTCCAATATCAATTCTTCACCACTGTACAAATGGCAAGTTTTGCTGGCATCAAACAAACATTCTGAGTGTGTTTTCCTTGCGATTGCCTTTAATTTCGTATTGCAGTGATTAATCAGAGCAAATGTCTTTATTTTCTGCTGTTTTAACTACAAGAAATGATCGCTTCAGTTTTTATCCTATTATAAGGATTGTTGCAAAAATGGGAAACAATTAACACTGGGTTTAATGTGCAAGGGCTATAGAGCTGAAGTAATTGCGCTCAAGCTCTGCTAACTTTGTAATCAGGCATTTGGTTGCAAGCTGCTCACGAATGATTCTCAGAGAGGAACTAACACTTGGGAGGAAGAAGGCAGGTGTGCCAGAAAAGCAGACATGTTGGCAAAACAAATTAAGACTCTGAAGGGGAAAAGAAGCAGAAACCAGAGAACATTCTCATCAGGAATCCGCTGCCTAAGCTCTGACTACAGCTGATTAAACCAATTTGTAGCCAGGCTATTGCAGAGTGTGAGACTGCACATGCAAATGTGTAAATTTGAGCTGTGTGCAGAAATCTGCATCCAGAAAAGCCACAGTTTCCATTTAGAAAACAAACAAGCCTACCACCACCACATTTCTAGTCCTTGTGTAGCTGCCTCCTAGGGATTGGAAAAAGAGTGAGGGTCTTTCACATGGTTCACACATCATGCCAAGCTAAACCATGAATTAGCACAAAAAGCATGAGTGTGTGTGAACATCACAGCTGCTTCAGACCTCCCTAGTCGTGTTGCTGCTACATGATGATAAGCTCAGGCATGGTTTGGCTTAGCATGCCATCTGAACCGAAACTCATGGTTTCGCTCTTCTAGACAAACCATGAGCCATAAAGCATAGGACAACCGCTGATGACAGATTAGCCATCTTGTGCCAGAAGGGACTGAGCCGAGCTTCAGTGATAAGTTTGGATCAGATGCACATATATACAGTGATACCTCGGGTTAAGTACTTAATTCGTTCTGGAGGTCCGTTCTTAACCTGAAACTGTTCTTAACCTGAAGCACCACTTTAGCTAATGGGGCCTCCCACTGCTGCTGCGCCGCCACCGCACAATTTCTCTTCTCTTCCTGAAGCAAAGTTCTTAACCCGAGGTACTATTTCTGGGTTAGCGGAGTCTGTAACCTGAAGTGTATGTAACCCTAAGTACCACTGTAATACACATATATAATTTGGTTAATTTATTCAGGTCAAAGGAATCAGCTTTTGTTGCCACAGAAAGTACTCTCTACTGTTCTGTGTTGAGTACTTTAAAAAAATAGCACAAAACACCAATAATGGTTTAAAACATAACTGTAACACAAGAGTGAATCAACTTAATTAAAGGAAGAAGAGGTGAGATTTCCATAAGCAGTTGGAATACACACACTAGCAGAGCTTGGTAGACATGTTCAAAGTAGACAAGTACTAGGGATGTTTCAACTGCAGTTCATCCCACATGGAACAATTGACCCATTTGCAAGAGTTACACTTACACTATTTGACTTCACGCAATGAAATTTGAAGACTTTAACTTCAGAGTTTGAAAGCTTATATCTGAATCCTATTTCTCCTAGAACTGGCAGAACAGAAGGAGAGACTAGTCTGGCTTACTTGCTTATTTAGCTTAAGGCTGGTTACTGATTTTCCTTTTTTGTTTTTGTTTATATCTAGAAAAAAATAATGCAATGTGATAATGCATTCTTTTCCTTTTAAAAATCAGAATAGTTTCAACGGCACAAAGTTTCAGTTACATCACAAGCCGAACTCTGATTTGTTCTGACTGTGAGACTTTAATTAAAGCAAACTGCCTGGTCCACCCAAGGTTTTCACACCATTTCTAAGCCAAAGGGATATAAGATGTGATAACCGATGACAGCTCGAGAACAGCAACAAATAACAGTCTAATTTCTGTGCACCTGCCCATCATGTATTCAGCTCAGTGTTCCAGCTCTGTCCTTTGCCTAAAACCACCAATCTCAGTCCAGCGGCGTAGCGTGGGTTGTCAGCACCTGGGGCAAGGCAAGTAATTTGCGCCCCCTAACCCAGGGCAAGGCAAGTAATTTGCGCCCCTAACCCCTAACCTGCCGCCGCTGCCAGCTTCTTCTTGCTGCTGCCTGGGCTGGGGTATTTACGGCAAGGTAGACACGGCAGCGGCGGCGGGTCCATGTCAGGTGATCTGAGGCGAGTTGCCGCTGGCGCTGCCGCCCAAACGACGCCGCTTGCCCGGAGGAGGAGGAGGGCAGAGAGGCGAGGAAAATGCAACATGGCCCAGCAGCTGCAGCGGCGGCGGCGGCGGCAGGGCTGTGAGGCGAGTGCTGAGAGCCGCTGCCTGCCGGACGCCTTCAGCCCGGACGCGCGCACAGCTCGTCGGTTCCGCGAGACATGGGGCTCTGCTACAGCCTGCGCCCAAGGCTCTTCAGTGACTCCGGAGGCGGCGAGCGCGCCCCCCCAAATGTTGCGCCCGGTGCGGCCGGCCCCCCCTGCACCCCCCACGCTACGCCACTGTCTCAGTCACCCTTTCCCATTATCTGTCACCTAGCCAAAGGGACATCATACAAGTAAAGAAATGTGGATGAGATGTAATATGAGCACACACATGTGCACTCATATTCAGAACGTAATCATCTGGCACTTTCATAGCTCTCTGACCTGGGAGCAACAACTGAGGAATGATGCCGAAAGGGTGGAGAATGACCATGTCAGCAGCTAAGAATTTCTTGGGAGGCAAACAATCCCATTTGCTGCGATAGCTTTCACCAGACGAAACAGGCATGCTCTCTTTTAGACACTTAATAGAACCCTAAAATATTTCCCCTCTGCACTCAGAAAAATTTGACCAAGGCTAGATGGCAAGCTCATGTTTCTTCACATGTAAGATTCCAATGGATCCGTCTGAATAGACAGCTGGTATACTCTGATGCCAAAACACCCAAATCAGTTTGGACTACGCTGCTGATCTTCAAAGGTCTCAGAAATCCACTTGCTGCCACCCTTTCAGAAAAGGGGAGGGGGAGCAAGAGACATTCTAAACAAAATGTATTTGGAGAGAAATATACTGAAGTTTTTTTGTGGCTTGCTGTATCATAACAAATGCAGGGCATCACCCTGTTTCACCTTAGTGCTTATGTACCCTGGCTATCAGAACCAATGGAACAATCAAAAGCACAGAATTCATACCCTCCAACATTTCTCTGATTAAAATAGGGATGTTCTATTCTACAGCAGGATGCTCCTCATGTGTTTAATATCCTGCACACATAGACGCATCAACATTTGTCACCTTGAGCCAACTGCAACCACTCTGCCTCACCTACCCCACAGGATTGTTGTAAAGAAAAAAATGTGTGAGTGAAGGGTTCATGCACAACACCTTCTACAGATAAAGGGAATGAAATAAATTTTGGTGGTAAGCTGTCTTGAGTCTCTGTCAGGGAAAAAGGCAGAATAACATAGGAAACGTGAGAATAATGAACATGCCAGAGAGCAAATCCTATTGAACTCAGTGGCACCTACCGTAGTTCTGAGTAAAAATGCTTAGGCTGCCCAGTCTTCACCCAGTTACCTGGGAGTAAGCTCCATTGAATACAGTGGGACTTCTGAGCAGACAGTGTAAGGCTCCATTTATAATAAAGGAATCAACACCCCACATGTTTCATTTAAAAAATCTAGCTGCTGAGGCATTGCAATTTAAGGTGGATTGGTGACATTTTCCTTCAAAATTATAGGAAGGGCTCTGTATACCAGCTTCAGCATTTTCTTCATTTGATGTATGTATTTTATTTTCAGTATAAACAGAACTCTGTTTTTGCACCTACACAAAGGAACACACCACTTTTAATTGTTCTCTGATATGTGGAGGGAAAGAAAAAGGAATATTGGGACATTCCAGGGTCAAATTCCAGTGCAGAGCTAAGTTTTGACATGTTAATTTTAGAAGCACAGATCAAGTCATTTTATACAGGAATTTGCACAAATTAAAATCTTCAAGAATTTCTAATGTCTGCATAATTTGTAGTCCATGAATGATCGTCCATCAGCCATGTACTGTGGTCCATCAAGGCGATATTGTTTAGGTAAGCCTCCTGCTTTGCTGAATGCCTGGGACTGCAAAATAGGGGTGGGGTGCAGCTGCAAGGCATGGCAAGTGGACTGTTGGAGAGCCACAAAGTTGTGGAGGCCCATTCTAGAGCTACTAATCCTTACTGAAGAAGGAAAACAAAACCATTCTGGGGGAAAAAATACTTCAGCACAGTCATTAAGAAATCAGAAAGGCCTGTGAATGGAAGTTCCACTGTGACATGCTTAAGAAGGATTTGTTCTGAATGTAAAGCTCTAGGATTATTTACTAATTAAAACTGTTTTAGCACAGAGAAATCCCTTGAGATTTACCTCCTGTTTCCAAGGGTGCAGGAGTGTGAAATTATGGATGAACAAACTATAGCACTATAATTCCCTTCTGCCAGTTTAATGAAAAGGTTTGAAGTGAACTGGCAAAATTAGTTCCTAGCACTTTTACCCACCAGTGAATACAATTTATGTTTTTCTGTGAAAAGGTAAACATGCTTCCAAGACCATTAATCTGAAGGAAGAAGATAAATATAGCTACTTTTCCTATCAAGGTCAGCGCCCGTTCTTCAAAAAGTGGTATTGATATTCCTATTATTATTATTATTATTATTATTACACACACACACACACACACACACACACACACATATATATATATATATATATATATATATATATCAATCACAAAATACATCAACAAACAAATAAAACTCCAGGCCAGAGAAAAAGTCCAACAACTACAATAGCATGGCAACTAACTAGCATAATATTTTTTAACATTATGTGTCTTATATAGAGGAATAACCACTATTATAACCACTATTATATTTGCTAAACAGAGGGACCTAAGCCAACATAGACAATATCAACCAATTAAATATTTTTCCAAATTGTCACGTATTGGACTGGAAGTGTCCTTGTTCTGTCAGTCTTATTCGTAGGAAAAAGTAACCTGCTCTGCAAAAAAAAACTGTCCTGCTTTGCTAGCGCCTTGATGACATCAACATGGATCCAATGCATAGGTTCAGGGCTGGCCAAGACATTTTGGCACCTGAGGCAGACCCCAAAATGATGCTCCTCTCTCCACCAGGGAAGAAGGGGTGTGGAAAGACAGGGGTGGGCAGAGAGATCACATCATTATTTGCTGCCCCTGTGGATCCTGCCACCTGAGGCAATCACCTCATCATGCCTCTTGGGTGGACCAGCCCCACATAGGTTTCTACATAATAACTGTTTTCCAAAGTTTCTTGTTCCAGATATTAACATAAGCATCCTATTGTTCTTTCATAGTTGTGTTATCACAGGTCCAGTAGAAAAAACACACAAATCAAATCAAGCCCCGCCATACTATATTCCCCCTTTTCTACAATAAACATTGAATGCAACATTAGTTTGGGTGTTTTAACAATAGTATTCCCAGCTATGACATGGATTTCCTTGAGTACCTTTCCCCCCATACTCATGGCCTACAGACATTCCCATCACATATGAATATAAATACCTTATTGACGGCAAGTGTCTGGGGACATTGTATCCAACTCATGTATCAATCTTGCTAAAGTTGAATACACAATCTTTGGATTGTTTTTAATATATTCTCTCTGATATATGCAGAAACAGATCGAAGTGGTTGCACCTTCCAGATTCTGTCTCTTTGACTAGGTGGCATTTCCTCTCCAGTTAAATATTAAATAGGGCAAAGATGCCAGAAAGCCTAAAATTCTATATTTGAAATACTAATAACTGAGGTGTTTTTGTTTTAAAATAGTAAATGTGGCATTGATTGCACAATCCTAGGCTTCCGCAATCTGTATTGCAAGTCAACCACAGTGCACCAGTAGCAAGATGAACTCACTGGTTTTGATGTCTGTCTGGAGCTGCAAAAACTGAAGGATTGCAAGTATATTGCACATCACAAGGGTCAGGAGCCAAAGTCACGTGAAGGTCAGCAATAAAAAACACAGTCTAGTCATCACAGCAACTCTCCTCAATAGGTCTTGCCCTAATGAGGCAGTTGTGAGGACTGAAGGATCCCCTCATCCCAGCATATAAATCTCCTCCTGTCTAGGGTCTTTCCCAAGCAATTGCAAACTGTGTCTGCACACAACCAATCTCTGTTCTGCTCTTTTGATTTATCTGCATGTTCAAGGAGACCTGGAGGGAGGGGACCTAGGCGCAGCAGGAGAAGTTCTTCAGGAGCCTATCTCAACTCTGCCTCTTCACTCCCCTCCTCTCCAGCCTCTGCTTCTGCCTCTGATTCTAAATTGCTCTCTGCCAGCACCTCTTCATGCTCACTAAGGCCTGTTGCCTCTCCTGTTTCCGACACCTCCTCCTCCCAGGCTTCTCTCTCTGACAACTCATTGTCATCCCACCACCAATCCCCTGGTTCTCAGACTTCTTCCTCTAGGGGTTGCCTAGGGCTTGCCGATCAGAAGATCAGTGATTCGAATTCCCGCAATGGGGTGAGTTCCCATTGTTCGGTCCCTGCTCCTGCCAACCTAGCAGTTTGAAAGCATGTCAAAGTGCAAGTAGATAAATAGGTACCGCTCCGGCGGGAAGGTAAATGATGTTTCCATGCGCTGCTCTGGTTTCACCAGAAGTCATGCTGGCCACATGACCCGGAAGCTGTACGCCGGCTCTCTCGGCCAGTAAAGTGAGATGAGTGCCACAACCCCAGAGTGGTTCACAACTGGACCTAATGGTGAGGAATCCCTTTACCTTTACCCAGATGCTTAGAAAGTTGAGGTAACTTTAATCTGTTTAACTAGCTTAAATTTTGTATGCTTTAAAGCAGGCACGCCCAAACTTGACCCTCCAGATGCTTTGGGACTACAATTCCCATCATCCCTGACCACATCCTGTTAGCTAGGGATCATGGGAGTTGTAGTCCCAAAACATCTGGAGGGCCGAGTTTGGGGATGCCTGCTTTAAAGGATTCCCCCCCCCCCCCCCGCTCTATTTTATTGTTTTATCTTTTTGTAAACCACTCTGAGGTTGAGGGGAGGGTTCCAATCAAGTGGTTAAACAAACAAACAAACCAACCAACCAACCTGAGACTCAAAGGGAGGATTCTGGAAGATAGGGAGTTGTGTGTGGCACGGGTCTAGGGAATTTTTTGTGTGCCCCCTTTCTGCCATAGGATGGCTTAACAAAATCTATTAAAATCATTTATGCCTTTATACACAATCAGGAACAATAAAAGCCACAGTTAAATAATCAGCGGCAGACAGATCAACTCGACAAGGCAAAATAACAACACAATTTACCTTCCAAAAGTTCAAGTAAACAATCCTCAAAGCTGAACATAAAATCTTCAAGTATTAGCTGCCCTTTTCTCTACTTTGATTATTGGCATTTCTGAGCCAAGTATAAACTTGTCAAGTTGTTAGATATATTGACAATGCAGGAAAGCATATATTCTCTAAGTCTAATATGCACATTTAAAAAAATATGCTTTAGTGTTAAGCCAAAACTAGGTATATTTATTTAGTAAGCAAATTGCTGCTACTATTAAATAAACGTTGTTGGTTGGTTGGAACACTTTCAGCACTATGGTTCAAGTTAATGGAAAGGAGGGGCAGAAAAAGCCCACTCACAAGATTTGTCAGTTTAAATGTGCTCTCACACAGCAATTGCATGCTTGGAGGATCAGAGCCAAACTAATTCATTCATTGTTCTCATTACATATGAAATAATACGATTCCTTGGAATTGCAACTCTCCAAAATAATTCCATTGCCTCATTTCAGAATCTAATCCTGAGCAAACTAGAATCATAACCCAATTATCCAAGCGCTAGTTTCATCAAAAGCACATTTAGCGGGTAAATATTTCTCTTCTTCTCACAGATTTTTATTTACAAATGCGTAAGTGGGAAAAGCTTCAAACAGCTAATTGAGAAACACACACACACACACACACACACACACACACAGCATACTGATGTATCTGTTGTGATAGAAATATTAACCTGCCTACTCAGGAGTAAATATGTTTGCTCCTAGGTATGTGGGGTTGGGATTGCAGCCTAAATTCTCATTCCCTTATAATTTCTCAAAAACAATTAGACAGCACAGTTTGCAGGTACATGCTACCTACCATTTCCTTCTTCTCCCATATCCAGAATGTTGCCCAATGGCCACACGTTCATCCAAGAAGATCATAAATAAAATCATGGTACCCAGTTATTATTATTTTCTTCTTCTTCTAAGAATTCTAGTAATCAGTTCCTGCAGCAGGGATGAGCAAATATTTCTGGCCCATGTCACTATTGCATGTTTTACCCATAATTCAGTTCCATTTCATTTTTGCATTAAGGTTTTGAAACTATTGACCATGGTATCATTCTTGACAGGTGATGTGGATCCCACCACTTCCACCAAAATGTAGAGACCCCCCTCCCTCCAGTCTGGTTACCAATTGCAGCAGTTCCCACCTACATATACTCTATATAACCACCACAGGTTATCTTATGGTTTTTGTGTGACGGAGACTCAGGCAGAAGTTGAACAAATAAGCCATATTTATTTAACAGAACGAAGCTGATAAAACAAAGGATGTGTCAGGAGATAATGTTCTTTCGGAAAACAGTTAACTTATTAATAACTGCACTAAATTTAGTGGGTGTTACAGGCTTCTAAACAAGGTAGTAAACACACAGCTTCTTTTAAATGTTGGTTGCTTAATTCAGTTATTACTCCACAGTTAGATATTACAGGTTTCTAGACTAGATGGTGAATGCTTAGCTTATTTCCAGTTATTCTGCTTCAGTTCCTTAGCTTAGTTGTTGCATAGGTGTTACAGCTTAATCCTTAGGTTCTTAAACAAGGTGTATTTCTGTCTGTTACCCAGCCTTTTGACATTCACACTCCTGGGGTATTTCCAAATAGTACAACAGATCCAGGGGGTCATCACTCCCCTCTTCTCTTCCTAGAAGATCTCTCCCCTCCTGACTGGAGATAGTACCCAAGGAGACAGTGTCCTCACAGTTTCTACTTCTCCTGGGTCAAACTCAGCCCTCCAGTTCACTCCTGTCTTTCTATCTAAGCTTAGAGACTTCCTTCTCTGGCTACAGATATTTTCCTCAGAGTGGATTTTACACACATAGATCTGAACCAACTCTCACTCCCTCCTGCTCTCTCTGAAACCATCTCCCTCTCTGAACCCTCTCAAGAAACAGCTCCTTTTATTTTCTCTCCCAAACTGCTGGCTCCACCCCCCGACTGGTAGCCAATCAGAGAGAGGCTCCAGCCCTCTGGTGGAATTCTGTGGAACTGCATAAACTATCTGTCACAAAACAGGCTGTTTGAGTTGGAAAGTGGGGCACTGATTCTGCTCTTGTTTGGGGTCCCTCTGGGCTATAATTTATTCTTCACTATTTTTAACATTGATATTAGGTCATCCGGAGTTCAGGGGCAAGGTGTCATCAACATGCAGATGATACCTAACTTTCTCATTTCCATCAAATTTAGGGAGACAGAGGAAATGCTAAACCATTGTCCATGTGTTGGAAGGGATCAGATGAGGGCCAATAAGTGAAAGCTTAGTCCAGACAAAACAGAGGCACTGCCACCAAGTGTGCTTTGTCTGCCCAGGCAAATGATGTGTTCAGCCACTTTTGGAGCACGTCATATTACACCTAAAGAACCAAATGCATAATTTCAATTGCATCTTTGTCCCTTTGTTGCACTGAGCACTTTCACCAGCTTAGCCTGATGTGCCAGTTATGACTATACCTGGCTGCAAAACATTGTACATTGATGCACCTGGTGAATAGCTAAATTTCCATCAGCACTTATTCTGGGGGTGTGGATTTGGTGATTTGATGTTGGGATTCACAAAGATTCTCAAGAATCCCTAACCTGGAGTAAATATATCCAGTTATAGTTTCAGAAAGCATGGGGAGCAGAAGAAAGGAACATACAGTGGTACCTCGGGTTACATACGCTTCAGGTCACATACGCTTCAGGTTACAGACTCCGCTAATGCAGAAATAGTGCTTCAGGTTAAGAACTTTGCTTCAGGATGAGAACAGAAATTGTGCTCTGGCAGAGCAGCAGCAACAGGAGGCCCCATTAGCTAAAGTGGTACTTCAGGTTAAGAACAGTTTCAGGTTAAGTACAGACCTCCGGAACGAATTAAGTACTTAACCCGAGATACCACTGTATTCCAATCTTTATGCTGCATCTATCTTCCAGACATGTACAACTCACAGCTCATGAACTCAAAGGCATTCTAGACGTATAAAGCAAGGCTACCAAAGTGACTGATGAACTTTCATTTTTCTGTGTATGTCTGGGATTGAGAAAATGAAAGGGTTGTCAAGCCACAAACCGTCATTGGTGGGGTTAATCTGGTTTAGTGGATCAAAAACTGTGCAGGCTTATCACAGAGAGAGAGAGAGAGAGAGAGAGAGAGAGAGAGAGAGAGAGATTTTAACATTGGTGGGTTGATTCTTATCATACATATTCCTTCCATCATGTGAACAGGTCTCCCAAAGTTAGGTGCCCTTTGTTTCCAGCTAAGCAAGTTAAGTCTGTTAAGAGCTTGGTCTGCAGGCTACAATCATGAAATGATACTGCATTGTTAATAATAATCGCCTGTTAATTGTACCACCAATTGAAAAGCTCTTTGCAGCTTACTAAATGAATCACTCTATCACCTCTTCTGCCTGGTTAGTGCCTACCAGCTACTAACAGTGTACAGCAGGGAGACTCTAATTACTGGCACACCAAAGGTCACCTAATCCCAGGCAATGCAAATACCCTAATTACATTGTTTCTTAAGGACTCTTCTGGGCAAGTGTCAATCAACAAAGGCAGCAAACAGAAGCAGAGGCAGCATTCATAATGACAGCACAATTCAACGCATCTCCCCAGAGCTCAAGCAACAAAAATGACACCACATGAAATGGGCTGATATGGAATTTAATTACTGTGGTTTATAATGGACAAACTATAGGGTACTTGAAGCATTAAAAGGCAAACTGTTTACATAAAGCTTTAGTAGCAGCTTATGGCTTCCTAATTATGCACACACACCATGATTATTATGGTTATGTGGAATTTTTGGATTCATACTACTTTTTTTCTTTTTAATAAAAATGTATGGTAGTTATGTCTAATCACGCTGAGAACAATGCACTGCTTTTTGTTTGTTTGTTTACATTTTATACATTGAAAGCGCTTGTTATTCCAAATGTTTTGGAAGGAAAAGAGTTGATTACTGCCATGATGGCTTACACATTGTTTTGCATTTTTTAATCAATTTTTGATGTACATGGAACCAAACAAACCTGCCATGAACACACTTGTTCATGTGTTACTTCAATGTGTGCTTAGTTACTATAAGCTGGTGGTATGGACTCAGTGTGAGGCAGGTTTTAAAAAAAATGTACAGAACCATGCCCTGAATATTCTGAGATTGTTGCTGGTATGCATAATTGACTCTTGAGGACCCAGGCTAGATGTTACTCTGCCTGTAGGGACTGGTATTCCCATAGGAACTCCACCAACCCCCTTTTGTCCACTGTTTTGTTTAGTACTTGTTGTTGTTTAGCCATTTAGTCATGTCCGACTCTTCGTAACCCCCTGGACCAGAGCACGCCAGGCACTCCTGTCTTCCACTGCCTCCATTACTTATGGAAGAACAATCACTTCATGACGTTCTTTCCTGCATGGATTTTGGGTGATAAAACTGATGACAGGATAACCCTCAACTCACATAGTCAGTAAAACAAAGCTGTATGTTTGGGGGCAGGATAAAAGTCTATTTGAAGGGGCTTGCTAAAATCTAAAGACTCAACAGACACTAACAGCAGTTATCATGTCCCCACAAGTGTATTCTATAAGGCTCTTTCATGAGAGTTGCAAGGCACAAATGAGCAGGGCTATGGTCAACAGGAATTAAAGATGTACTGGATCAAGAGAAAAGCCCACAGAGCAGGGCTAAGGGAAGCTGATGTTCCCATTCCCTAATCTTCCCAGTAGCCACCAGCCTCCTGGAAAGCCGCCCCCTGTAGTTGGGAGGGAGACCCTGTGAAATTGGGAATGGAGGGTTGAGGCAGGAAGAGGGGAGCCCTGACGGCTGGCACTAGGCTGCATTTTGTGACCAGTCCCAAGCTGTGCAGCCCTCAAGGGGATAGGTATGAGGAATGATCTGCCCCACACCTTTTTCATGGGGGAAATAAGCTACATTAGAGAGTAAGAGGCCCAAAGACCTGGGTCTACTTTACTTTTGTTTAAAGTTCACAGTGTGAGCTTAACAAGGTGTTTTAGAGAGAAACTACATTTAGCAGCAATATCTCTCGCTGGCTAGGAATGGGGGGCAGGGGAGAGAGAGTTGGGTGTAATGCAGGAACACTCCAGTGTAAATAAGCAGATGGAGAGAAAGCTTTCGCCAGCTCAATAATCAGCTTAACAACCCGCTATGCAATGCTACATAACAGGGGTGTGTCTGATGATCTAGTACCCAACATGCTTCCAGAGGAATTGTATCAGCTATGATGATGACTCTACAAGACACTTCCAATTTGTTGAGAACTACGTCTGGCCCACCAGGCACTCTCACTCCACCAGCCTGAAACCAGTTTAGTCCAGACACAATGTCAATTTACATGGTTAAACTGACAAGTCATGCTTGTCACCAGTCATTAGCTCCTGTTCTCTGCAGCACTACACAATACCCCGTTGGATACATGAAGCAAGAAAGTGTAAGAGTGACAGAGACATTCATTCCAGATGATCAGAAAGATAAGGAGAACAGCATGTACACTGCATAGCAATTTTAAATCACATTGTGCACACACATATACACTCAAGGGGCACTTTTGGTGGTGGTGGTATCCTTTCTCCAGCACTTATTTCCTTAGCAATATATTGCAGTCAATTACTTGCATGGGAAAAAATAAAGAAGTGTTCTATGGGACACCTACTAAGCCTGCCTCAGGCTCTTCAGTTACTTGGGGAAACAAACTTTGATCCTTTCCCACACATGTGTCACATTGCCCCTGTCACTGAGGGGGCCATGGCTGTGCAACATCAGCAAAATTTGCACACATGCCCCGCAGCGTACACACATGACATCAGCAGGCCCCTAACATCACTTAAGCACGCTACAGGGCACACTGATGTGTCGTGCTGACACCCCCTGGTTTGTGTGTGTGTCGCGAGCATGCTCTGCAGCATGTGTGCACAGCCACCATGGAATTTTAAGGGGACTCGGCCCCCTTATGGATTTGGGGGGGCTCCCCCCAAGATGGGGGGCCTGCTCTTCCAGCTGTCATGCTCACTGAATCTTGTTTTGTCCCTTTTAGCTTAATGGGGGACTATTAAGAATCAGGACACCTCTATCCGTTTAGTATGCTGTTGGCCATACTAGGGAGGTCTACACAAGGCCTGACTGGGAGAGCTCAGCAGAGGCTCAATAAGCCTCAATTTTTCTACTCAGTAATGGCAAAACAGATGGCAGGCCACACAACTCACAACCACTGCTATATTACTAGAGTTGTGAAGGCTTGTGTTCAAGAATAAGATGTGCGAGGCAAAGAATTTGCTTTAATATATATGATAATGATTTTCAGTGATGAAACCTCAGCATCATTAATGTTTGTAGTCTGAGGATGAGAAAGGGCAGGAGAAATGATGTCCTCTACTGCCTTTTGCAGGGAAAGGAAGTGACACACCTCATCACTCTGACTGACAGGTAAATGATTTTCTCCAACTTTGTGCAGTTATTTATTCACCTGTGCAAAGTGCAAGGTGGTGGAGAATTGGCAGTTTGCAAAATGCTACTTTTATTTTCCATCTAGAAACCTCAAAATCACTGTAAGAAGAGTAGCAATTAATTTCAGGATGTCAATTTTGCTGTATGTTATTAAACAGAACTACTTTTTTTAAGCACTCTGTTGAATCAAACCTTAGTACAGGTATCCCTCAAAACTAGGCTTATTTATTGCAAAAGTACAACAAGGTTTTGCAAGTGCGAAATGTATTTTGGGACTCTGATTATCTGTTTGCGATCTGCAGCTCCCAGACACTAATGGACCTTGTGAATGAGTTGGTTTTAGAGTTGAGGTACTCTTCATGCCTCATATTTGGTAGACTGTTATTTTCCCCCAAGGATCTACAGTGAGATAACGCCAGCATGACTACTGGCTTGCTGCCTCAGTGCTAATGTTGGGGTCATAGTAGATAGCTCAAAGAAGATGTCAAAAGCAGCGTGCAGCAGTTATAAAAAAGACAGGTTCTATGCTAAGGATCATTAAGAAATGAACAGGAAATAAAACTGCTGATATCATAATGTCATTGTACTGTACAAATCTATGGTGTAATCACATTTTAAATACTTTGTACAGTTCTGGTTGCCTCACCTCAAAAAGGAGTGGGAAAAGCTTCTTTTTGAAAAGGGCAACCAAAATGATCCAAGGAGATGGCGCAACTCCCCTATGGAGTAAGGGGACAGAGTAAAGCTTTAACCTCCACTCTCACTACACTAGAAGTCATGGACATCCAATGAAACTGAATGTTGGGATTTTCAGGACAGAAAAAGCAAGTAATTTTTCACACACCACAGAGTTTTAGCAGAGCCCAACAACTATCAATATTATGTAGCCTGATTAGGTGAAGAAACACACAAAACACGGAAAACTGGACTATGAGGCATAAAGTGGGGTATCCTGGATAAGAAAACAATGGCCAAAAGAATTTCTGTTAGGAGGCGAGGAAACGCTGCAAATTTTGTTGCTGGTCCCAGATATGTATTTGGCCAATCTTGGAAAGCCAAAGCTAGGGAGTTTTTTTAAACAAACAAACAAACAAATAAACAAACCACCTTAGGATAAAATGTATAAAATGGAATACATCCCAAGGTACCACTGGGCATGGCACTGACTCAGTGCAAAGCAAACCCTTCTGACAAAAAAATCCCCACTGGGATGAGGAACCTGTGGTCCCCCCATCAATTTCTCCACCCCTTCCCTAGTAAATACCTGCTGAGGCATCCGGCTGAGTCTTGACCCTCATGTGGAAGTTCTTCTTTTTAGATAAATCCAAACAACAATTAATTCAAAAGGGGGTGGGGGATGACTGCTCTATTATATTACAAAACTAGCATTAATGTGACATCCTTCAAAATATACAATTGTAGTACAACCAACTTTGCAAATGTGACCTACATTCTGGGAAGATAATGTAGCTTCTCTCCCCCCCCCCCCTCCCCTCACGTTGCGGTACTATTTTGTTTCCTTTTATTTTTGATGGTAGCACAAGTTTGTCGCATTTTCCACCTGTCTTTTCTGGGCTTGCTTTATTCAACAAAGTGTATTTAGAAAGGCAAACCCTTTTGGATGTTCTCTCTCTCTCTTCTTTTTTCTAAGCTGCTTGTTTTATGCTCTGCGTTATCATTGCTGACATCTGGAAAACCAAAGAGCTGTTGGAAAGCTGCTGAATCCAACTCTTTATTGGCGACTTGCTATAGTTTTCTTTCCCCCTCTCTTACAAGACTAAGCACACAATCAAAACAGCCACATGGTATAGCTTGTGAGAGGGCATGTATCATTTTCATCGGGGGGGGGGGCAGATCACAGCGTTGCAGGTCTGTATGACGCCCTCCAAACAACACTAGTAAGTTTGAGAGATGGCTTAGGTCAAAGCGCATCAACATATACTACTTTAGTATGTGTAGGAATCCTCAAGCAAATATTTTTATCAGCATAACTTGCCTCACAGAACAGTTAGAATGGGATATTGGGATATTCACACTTTTTATACACAGTATTAATATGCACAATACCTACATATCATTCATAAACATACACATATATCAACACAAAAACAAAAAGTTGACTTAACACTGCAGCTTACCTCCTCTCTATTAAGCTAGTGTGCTGACATATTTCAAACCTCAGAGGACGTGGCATGCTCATACACATTCCTCAATAAACATATCAGAAGCTGGTAGGAAGGGATCTTACACTGGAGCCAATAGGCAGGTGAGTTTCAAAAATTACAGCCTCTTAACCTCAGGGCTTTTCTCTTTCATTATCTGTTTTTTTTTGTATAACTTGAGAAACCTACTTTTTTTGTGTGCAAATCTGTGTGTTCTATACTTTAATACAGTATCTCATTCATTTCTCCACAACCAGACAGGCTCAACCATTCATCCTTGTGGTAAGTCTTGTACAAACCGTGTGAAGAAACCTCACTGTGTTATGCTCTAACAAGTCACATAAAGCTCTATTAAGTGTACTCACAAGTAAGATTTTATAGGCTTTTTATATGATCTGAAGAGAAACCAGAGTATATGCTGGTTTGTGACTGAAATAAAGTTTGATGCTGATACTGATTATTGGCTTTCTCAGTCTTTGTTTCTATTTTCAGAATCACCTGGAAATATGGGTGCTCTGTTTAGGGACTGGAGCTAACTGGACACAAACACAGATGATGCTAACGTACAGGTTTTAGGGCTGCCCTTGCAATATACAAGCATTTGATGTGCCTGACTAGCACAATAGCAACAGACAATTCTAGAGATATTCAGAGTTAAAGCCAGGGTTCAGTCACAATCCTGCCCTAGCAGTAAACTTATCATTGAAGGAAGATGGCGTCAGCACATTAATCTGTCTGCTCAAATAGCCGGCTCCAAGCATGTAGGATGTACCTAGCTTCTGGTCTACTGATCCCTTCTTCAAGGTCGCTGCTGTGCTTTGCTCTTATGTATGGAAGGCAGGTCTTTGACCACAAAAGTAGCACATAAATAAATGAAACACTACTTCTATCAAAATTTTGTAAGAATCACAGTATCTCTATCAAGGGCCAGGGAGATCAAAGGGAGGCTTTGTGTCTCTGAAGCGTTTCCTGCCTTGCATCTTTGAACTGCTTTCGGCTCCTAGTCTAGAATGTTGTATGGCTTCATTTGGGCTGCCCTCAGGGCCATTGCTCCAGGTACAGGGTCTTGTAGGTGCTGGAGAAAGAAAATTGCAGTGACAATACCGCCCAAAGGTTGTCAGGACCATCCAGGTTTATCTGAGTTTTAAGCAGGCAACAACTGCAACAAACATGTAACTCTCTCCTGCATCTGAGTACATATCTAGCTTCCCTTTATTATTAGTTATTAAAAACGGAACTTGCTATGTAACCGTGCAGTGTTCATGCAAAAGGGTAGTGTATGAAACAGCTTTGAAAGCTGTTGTTAACTTTCCTATTTAAGACCCACCAGTTTAGAGAATGGCTTTTGCTAACTTGTAGCATCAGTGCTGTCAGTGAGATCATCAGAAGTACAGTGGTACCTTGGGTTAAGAACTCATTCTGGAGGTCCGTTCTTAACCTGAAACTGTTTTTAACCTGAGGTACCACTTTAGCTAATGGGGCCTCCCACTGCAGCTGTGCCGCTGCCAAGGCATTTCTGTTCTCATCCTGGAGTAAAGTTCTTAACCTGAGGTACTATTTCTGGGTTTGAGGAGTCTGTAACCTGATGCATCTGTAACCTGAAGTGTCTGTAACCTGATGAACCACTTTACTTAAGCATAAAACCTCTCAACACACAGGAGAAGAAATGGATGTCAATTAGATGAACTCTTGAGGGACGCTTGATTTTAGAATGCAACCTCTGCCAAGCAGAAAGGGGTCTGTAGCCCACAGCAGCTGTGGTGATGAGTTACTCCTAAGTGTGGAAAGGGAGCAAAGCAGAAATATCCTCCACAGGCCCTGAGTCTTTGCCTTGGAAATAGCTAGCTTGGTCATGGCTTTATTGGTTTCTTCTCCTCTAGCTGCAGTTTGACTCCAGCCTGTGTTTCCATGTCTGCTATCCTTTTCATGCCACTTCCAGACACCTTGGATATACAGTTCAGCTTCAACAACAAACTTATTTTAGACTATTCTTTTTTATGAAGCTTTGACTTCCTGGGAAACAATTTCAGGGGTAGCCTGAAAATGTTGGCCTACGGTTCTTGTCTGTGTCCTGTCCACACAACTTTGTCTACCAATGCTGACAGCCACGTTTACTGCTGGAAATCCTAAGAGGCACTGAAGTCTTTGTATTTGAAAAGTGATAGTATGATGTTAAAACACTACAGAAGGAGGACCCACCAATTGTTTATTGATCTACCCTGCCCCCCCACCCCAGAACAGTTTAAAAGAAAAAGTTTAAATGAAAATATTTGTGTCATCTGCCTGCAAGTTTCTTCTTTAGAACTGTGTGCCGTTCATACCCTCATAATTCGATATGAAGGAATATGGAAAAGCATGTTTTTTTCAAGGGTGGAAAACACAGAGAAACACAGAAGTGTGTTAATACTAGGAGTTGTAAATTTACTGCCATTGCAAAGGTACATATCCCCACACACACCAAAAGCTGAAGAGGGAAAAGAGAGTAGCAGGAAAAATGCATTTCATTGACCATTGTGAATTGCATTTCAATTATCTGACAATAATTATTTGACAAGGAGACCTCAAGGCTGGAACAGTCATAGAATGATTAAGTTCACAGACAGCAGATGGCCATGCAGTCTAAATACCAACAATGAACCTAAGTGATCCATGTTTCAGAACTGGTGATAAACAATATGAAAACTGGTATTTGGGAGTATGAGGATATTTTTAAATAATTAAATAAATACTGGCTTTCATGATTGCCAATAGAAACATTTGAAAAATATTTGGGTATAATCACTTGAAGCCCGGAAGGCAACACTGCACCTTGAACCTTCTGGCGACTTAGTTTGAGAATATAGAGAATATACAGACATCCTATGTCCTCTTTTCCTTCTTTGCCTCTTGTGGAAAAAATCATATTCTGAGACAAAGACAGCTCAAGTGTTCTAGAACAAACAAGTTGCACAAAATGTGCAACTCTCTGCAAAGCAAACCTGCACAATTACATTAGCTTCAGGCTTTTGTGATACAGAATTAGCAGTTTGTTTTGTTACAGAGGACCTCCAACCATATAGCCTTCTCAGAGCCAAAATACTGTACTTGTGAATGACAGAGAGCTCCCTATGTACAGTAATTGTAAAATCAGATGGGTGGAGCAGGGCACAAAGAATCATAGAAGTGTAGAGTTCGAAGGGCCCACAAGGGTCATCTAGTCAACCCCCTGCAGGTCTACAAGGCAACCCCTAAAGTTACCATTAGCCACGAAGGGGAGAAATTGCAGGTTGAAAAATTAAGCTCACACATTTTCGCTTCTATGGATAACAGCAGCTCTGATAGTGCTGCCTTAGGGAAGGTAGGAAGCATGTAGCAGTCTGTTCTTTGCCAGTTATAGAAAAACACAGGAAAAGCTGCTGGAAGCTTTTCTTTATCCAGGTTTGCCAGATTGTTGAGTGGTTATCTTACAGGCTGCACTGCAGGACTTGTTTTAGATTTTGCTTAATAAAGTAATTAATGATGCACAAAATTTGTAATCTTTCCCCACATATATTTCTGATAACTCTGGATAAACAAGCAAAAGGTTTTCAGGAGTATCCTACTGTTGATGTCTATTCCTATGAGCATGTAGGGAAGAAGGACAACCTGTAATATGAAACATTAACGTCTAGGGGTGCCAACTTGAATGAAATATCTGGGGGGGGGGGTTACCCTGCATAATCAGTCACATGATGCAGTGCATGCACAGCATTTGAATGGAACTGCCCATCAACTTTGGGGGGGGGGTCATGGCCCCCTCAAATATTTTACTGGGGGTCCCAAAGACCCCTCTGCCCCTAGTTGTTGGCTCCTATGTTACCGCCTCCCAATGCAGGATTTCCTGTCTTCAGGTAAATACAAGAAAAAACAGTGTGCCCATCTATCCAAGTTGGTTTCCAGCCTACAGCCCTCATGCTGTTCTCCATACGTAGTGAGTGTGCAATAAGCAGGCACTCTAAGTAAAGGTAAAGGTACCCTTGACCATTAGGTCCAGTTGCGGACAATTCTGGTGTTGCACGCTCATCTCACTCTAGTATTTTTTAAAGAATATTTTTTATTAACTGACCAATCACATCAAATCAAACCAAATTACATAAATTCCAAATTACACAGCCGAATTTTAAATTTTTTTGGGGGGTACCCATATTTCAAGTTCCGAAGGGATCCAATCAACTTCTTACTTCTTACTGCTGTTTTAATGTCCACAAATCTAACCTTATGATGTTCACAGTACTATCCAGTCATTTCTTATTATTTTTCCACATCTCTTGTTGTTATTTTCATATATTTTTCCTTTCTCTTTGTGACCTCTGATAGTCTCCGCAAGCTGCTTAGAACAGTTTGTAATCCTGCGTGGATATTATTTTTTTTATCCAGTAGCCATATCCAGACGTTTTCCATATAACATCACTTCCATACATCAAAACAGTCTTAGCGTCTTTAATCTTCACCAATCTGCCTCCTTTCTCAAAACCTCTGAGGAGATTCACTAGGAATGCAGTCTGAAAACAAATCCGTTCTTCTTCCCGGCTATAAATCCTTTGGCAAGATGGCGACTCCGAATTAATTGCTGCGCCATTCCCAAAAGCTCTTATTGCTTCTCGGTCTCCATAAAGCATACTTTTGGTTAAAGTTTATCTCCACACAGATCTTAATCATCCTGCTTGAGTCAGTTCAACCAACGGTTCTAGTGAGGAGGGGTTCTTGTAAATCACATAGAAGGAAAGTAAAAAAGGTTCCCCCCCACATTCAGCCCCGTTGTCAACATACCCCGCCTTTGGTGTATCTTCATCGTAAAATATTCCTGTTTCTCCAGCCCGTCATCTTCTTTCGCAAAGGTCACTGAAATTAGCAGACTTCACTCCCCTTTTTCACTTGAAATATGTGCATTTGCTTCTTTTGTAATTAATTATTCCAAATTGCTGCAACTAGTGCGCGATCAGAGACAGCGTCCAGGAGAACCGATGTCCACACGGGGGCATTCTGCCTAGGGCCCTCACCCCCTTCTTTTGAATTAGGGGGTGATTTATGGGCACAGCAGGCAAGGGCAGTGTTCCCCATTTCCTTGGGGCAACAAGGGAGGCTGCCTACTCCCATAACAGCCTCTTAATTACCTCGTGTGGGTTGGAGAGATGGTATTGTTGGCCATCTTCCAATGCGCCCCCTAGTGGCCCCCCGCGCTCATCTCACTCTAAAGGCCAAGGGATCCAGCGTTAGTCCGCAGACAGCTTCCGGGTCATGTGGCCAGCATGACTAAGCTGCTTCTGGCAAACCAGAGCAGTGCACAGAAATGCCATTTACCTTCCCGCCAGAGTGGTACCTATTTATCTACTTGCACTTTGACGTGCTTTCGAACTGCTAGGTTGGCAGGAGCTGGGACCGAGCAACAGGAACTCACTCTGTCGCAGGGATTCGAACCGCCGACCTTCTGATTGGCAAGCCCTAGGCTCTGTGGTTTAGACCACAGCGCCACCCGTGTCCCTGCGCTCTAAGTAAACCCAGTCAAATGTTTTTGGGAGCTGTTTGTTGTTTGAACTTGACTGGATCTGTGCACAGCAATTTTTGGCAGAGTGCTTATAGCCAAAGCAAACTGTTCTGGAGGAAAACAGAAGGCACCCTGTTACAGTTTCACCACTCTAAACCTGTTTTGAGTAAAAATAATTCTACCCTGTTTGTTCCTGCATGAGTCACTGTTCTGAGTCCTGACTGGGATGATGCAGTTACACTGCAATGCAGAGATATGGCAGAATTGAGCAAAGGCTAATCTAAAAACCACATCCACGAGACCCTTGAGCCATTTTTAAAATTAGCAGATGGACAGCACAAACATATACATGCCATGCCAACTCAGTAGAAAGTCTGAGCATAGGATTACAGCCTTATTGCAGAATAAACGTTTCCATCAGATACATGAAGTGTCACCCCCAAGTTGTCAAATATTACACACACACACACTCTAAGGTACACCGGGGGGGGGGGACAATTTTCAGAGTCAGGGCCAAAAATGCAGAACAGAGGATCACGCTAAGATTCAGTAAGCAGCATCCTCTATGGCTGGGTGCTACACAGCAATCCTAAACAGACACTAGGGAATGACTCCCATCAGAACTTAATTCTGAGAGGATATTGTTTCTGAATAAACATGTATAGGCTTGTGCTATTAGGCACAATTTAAGTATTTTATTTAATTCTCATGACACAGTAGATTTCTCAATGTATGCCATTAATTCCCAAAATGAGGACTAGGGTATACAGGTGTGTCATAGGAGAATTGGTGGCATGCCATGTGAAATAAATTAAATACATGCACACAAAGAGAGAGAGAGGTACTTGAGCAATCATTAATGCTCATCAATGACAGAATAACATAAATGACTGAGACAAGGAGAGTCCTGGATTTTAGACCATATATGATGAAACAAACTACTAAGACCATATATTAGCAATGTCCATGCACAGCAAAAAGAAATGCTGACTTAGAACCGCTCCTTTAAGAAAGAGTGGTGCAGGATGGGGGAATGGAGAAGTTATTGCTTGCAAAAGCATTCCAGCAATTAGAGCTACAAAATATATTATTCAAGGCTGCAAATGTATATGACAAAAACAACAGATGATAAAACTGTTCTATACCATAACATGCATCTTTCTATAGCTAACCTTCTGAGTATGTTTGCAGCACAAAATAAACCCTTGCTCTGTTACAGACTTCTACAGCCCTCTAGTGTTCTAAAACCAAAGACCCCAACTAAAAGCATCAGGAAATGATTCTGCTCTTTGCAGCTGATCTTTCCTCTCTCGTTCCACACCCTTGTCTAAAATGAACATCTCTGACAATGATAACCAGCTAAACGGGAATTTGAGAGAGAGAAACTCTGTTGATTCAGAAGTTGTGTTTGCATAAGATGGAAACAGTGCCACAAGCAATTCAGATTTCTGAATGGATGCCTATGGCACACAGTTGCTTCAATTCTAGGTCAGGTTGACAGCATATTTTGACTAAAACAATAAAGAGAGTTTTTGCAAGAGTAGCGAATTTCTGTGCATTTGTATTAATTTTCCACCAAGTTTTACTAGTGAAATTTGGAATCCTCTGCTTGGGAGAAATGCCTGGAGGATGTCTGAGTGAAGTTTCAGATCAGTCAAAGTTCTCAGGGTGTCTGCACAACCCTAGAGACTTCTGAAATATCTGTGCCACCCTACAGGTGAGTTGGGAATATTATTCATAGATAGCACCCTGAAGGAAATGTAGAAAATGTGGGAGTGAGGGAAACTCCTCCATATCATTCTTTAGGAATTTCATCTCCCCATCATCTCTTTCTCTCTTTCCCAGGTATTTTCTGTTGACAGACTCTAAACTGGTCAAAGCTAACCTGGCATCCTCAAGATGTTTTATGACTTCCATCATACCGGACCGGAGGTTTGATTTGCTTCTGCTGCCTTGATACTAAACATATTTACTTCAGAAATAAGTGTCAACTTGTTATAGAAAAGAAACATGTATATTTAAAGTAAGCATAACAAAAGGAGCATCAACAACTAGGGAATGCCCAGCAGACCATCCTCTGGCTATGATTTTTAATTTTAAAAAATAGATGTAAGAAGGTCTGTAGAGGATTTAGGTTCAGTATTCAGCATCTCAAGGTAGAGCTGTGAGTCACACCACCTGAACCCCTAGAAAGCATCTGCCAAGCAGCGTAGACAATGGTGAGCAAGAAGGACCAAGGGTCTGACTTAATATAACACAGGTTCCTATGCTTCCTAGTCAGAATCAAATTATATTGTATTATACAATCACAAACCCTTTTTTTTTTAAAAAAAAAGAAGGGAGAAAGGATGCCATGGCAGCCAGTCTTGACACGCCTGTGTTGTCACAGGTGCTGCCACTAGGTCTGTTTGGCACCGTTGACATTTGAGAGCTCCCTGGTCTGTAGGACCCTGGACTAGCAAGACAGAAGGGAAAGGCAGTTCGATCCCCCTGTGCTTACATGTAGGTTGGAAATAACCACTAGCTCTCCTTGCACAGGGTTGGTCAGCAATGATGCCTTGGGCACAGCATACAACAGTCAGTCAACACAAAGAGAAGATGAGGTTGTTCTTGGCCTCTTCCCCTTTAGACAGCATGTTGAGCGCCTCACGTCTGGATGGTTCTCAAGAAAGGGAACAAATAAAACTGTTCACCCAGAACACTGAAAATCATGCAGCAAGCAAGGCAAGAATGGTTCTCCTTGACACCTCCTTGAATATGCGAAAGGAGCTTTTTTATATGGGAGTCCATTCAATTACAAATCTTACATGTATAGTCTAAGGTGGTACAATCTAAGAACAGTTTTGCCAACCTAATATTGTAAACTGATTTTACTACATTTTTACTGTAAATAAACTGTAATAAATGCTTTAAATAAAATTAATAAATAAAATCTACAGTTGGTATGACCTAAGAGAAGAGCAAAGAATAGGATCACGCAACATGTTCAAATGCAAATCTCTTCAGTTTATGGAATTAGCATACCCTACCAAAAAAATTAAAATAACGTTTCCTCCTTGGAGGAATCATGAAGGTTTAACCATAGTGACTAAGTTTTGTGATTAACATTTCATTAACTGCCCCAGGCTAGGAAGAGGCTAGGAATCAAATCAGATCAAAATATTGAAATGAAAAAGTTATATTTAAAATACCAGTTCATAAGAATCTTTTGTTTTCTTTTTTGCCTTCACGTGAAATGCCTTTGGCACCTCCAGGACTTATACATGTCTGCCATTGCATGGAGGTTAATGTGAAATGTGCTATATACTGTCAAAGCAATGTCTATCAAAAGTCTGCTTTTAAAGATTGTGGACATTCTAAGATCTCAAATGGGAGGAAGGATAGGAGGTATCTATGAATAGCAAGTATCTCCTACCCTTTCAGAAACAAATCAGGGAACTGGAATGATACCTAACTAAAAAAATGAAAATAAACAAATGTGCAGGCCCAGTGTTCTGCAGCTATGCTTCCTTCATGCCATCTAGCAAACATAAAGAGCATCAGCAGTCTGAGCATATTTTACTAATGCCCAGAAATCGGCAGGTATGAGCATTCACATGAGAATGTTGACAGCAATCCCCATTTTGAACAAAGAATCACATGTCAGTGATTCACAGTCACAAAAACGTCACTGACAATATTTATGACTGGGTGAAAGCACAGTGCAGAAAAATATTTTCAGAGACCTGCAAGGTCATCTGCTGTTGTCATTGTTCACGTGTGACGGTGTTAATCTAATCACGCACCAAAATCTTTAGTCCTGTTTGGGAATTCCTCACGTGTAAACAACTGGGCCAAGGAGAGTGGTGTCTGCTGCCAAGCCCTACCCTTTCTGCCTTGTCACCTTTATAAGGTTTACAACCCTCTGTAGGTTTGAGAACGAAGGTCTGAAGTTAGGCTCCATGAAGCTCCTTTGTGGGATTTCAGAATTTTAAATCACATGGGAACATTGATGAGTAGAACAGACCTCCCACAGCAAACTTTCACCCTCAAACTCATATGAATATGTAAAGTGGGTGACAGTGACACAACTGAGGGGGTAGGGCTTGGCAATGTGCCCTGGTACACACAAGGAGAACAAATGCCCCAACAGGGTGGTAGTAACATATACACAATTAGAGAAATGAAGATCAAAACCAGCAATTAGCAGACAGGGGGAGGGGAGACACACACAACTCTGCATGAAAGAAGATGTGATTTAAGGAGATTGCCACCACATAAGTAGTTTTTAGGGCTGTAAGGGCTGTCAAACAACCAACTAACTGCACAAACCCAGGTGTAAGAAAGCAAGCATAAATCAAAATTTCCTTTCTCAAATTATCACTGGAACAAAACCACAGCAGAGTCCTTTGAAAATTAAAGTTTTGGGTGAACAAAAAGGGGAAGTCAAATCCAAATGGTTCTCCCCACAAAAACTGCTTATTGAACAGAATAGGAAAGATCAAGTCCACAGGTAACAAAAGAGATCATTTATTTCCATGTGATCACCACAATAATGAACAATGCATTCCATTGTTTTTATTTAAAAAAATCACAATAGGAAACAGATTAAGGCTAAATCCTAACCCCACTTATCTGGAAGAAAATGTGAGCTGCACATTGCATTGCAATCATTACATTGCAAAGTCCCAATGGCCAGGAACCTGGAACACTAGGAGGGGTAAAGGCTGATAAGGGAGAGCAGGGAAGAGTTTGTGGAGGTGGGGAAGATGGTAATAGATAGAAGCAGTGGCGTAGTGTGGGTTGTCAGCACCCGTGGCAAGGCAAGTAATTTACGCCCCCTAACCCGCACGCCTGGCACCCCTCCCTCCACAGTGGGCGGCGACCTGGCGGCTCGGATCGGATTTGCACAGCCAGCACAGCAGTGAGAGAGAGTGAGTGAGCCAGTTAGGGGCAGAGAGCTGCGAGTGCGAGCGCCCCCCCCAAATGTTGCGGCCGGCCCCCCCTGCACCCCCCACGCTACGCCACTGGGTAGAAGATTAAGCGCTTCCTTTCTTCCGATTCCTTGTCTGGGGGAAATCACTTCTTCCATCAAAACTTTGTTTCACATTGCTTGCAGCAAAATGTGCTGTTTGCCCTTCAGTTACAGAACACTTTTAGGTAAATGAAATAACTATAAGCCATTTCCCACCCAAAATCTCTGGCATTTCTTAAAGCACCCATTAGCAGTATTACAACTGGATCGAAGGCTTGCCA
The DNA here is from genome assembly GCF_951804945.1 of Podarcis cretensis. Classification (NCBI taxonomy): domain Eukaryota; kingdom Metazoa; phylum Chordata; class Lepidosauria; order Squamata; family Lacertidae; genus Podarcis; species Podarcis cretensis. The sequence continues at coordinate 101,660,298 of NC_137173.1, read as the reverse complement.
TGTGTGCTTGTATACATGACCACTTAGTGCAGCCGCAGAACCATTGCTGTGCTGTCTGACTGCCGAAGCACAACAGTTTATTTTGCACTTGAAATTTCTGATAACTGTTGCCTGGGGGATCTCTACAGGGAGCTAACAGAAGGCCAGCTGTTATATTTACTAGTGAGGAGGCTCATTGTGCTTCCTCTGGACAATTCTACTAGAGTTATCAGGTTTAATAAATTGCAAAGCTAGGTAAGAGAGGCAACACAAGGTGTAGCAATATTAATGTGATCCGCACCAATAATAGGTATATGCTGGGGCCTGTCCATACATTTCCTTATTCTGATACCATGAGGCTTTTTGTGTGGTGACCTTCCTTGCTGAAACATTTGAATAGACTTCAGGCTCCTCTATGTTCCACGGCCACGCCCTTGTCACAATAAGTTGCCATTGTTCTAACCAAAACCAGCATGAGAATAAATCATGTGTGAGGGGAAGGGGTCTTAGAGCCTAAACCAACTGATGGAAATTTTGTCCAAACCTTCATTTTCAAATAATGTTTCTAAATTTGCAGTAAGCAATCTTTGGGCCGGGGTCTAATAGAGGAGGGAGGCAGAAAGAGAGAAAAGGGAGCTGTCCCAGCCATCACTAGTATGTATATGAGCCTCAACAGATAACCTCTGAGGGGAAACAAGCTCTCTCCCCACACAAGCAAACACACACACAAGTTGCCTACCACTGGCTTTAGATAACAATGATAATAAAAACTGGTGCTTGAAACCTCCTATTTCAGGCAAACAGAAAAAAACAGAAATTGGTGCATTAAGTATTTGTGTTTAGTACTTTAGATTTTTAAAAGCTTGTGTAAATTTTAGGAAGTCCAAGTGCTGTTATGTTAAGAATAAGTCAGAACACCACTAGCTGTTTATTGATATTATGAATTTCTTTTATGGTACCCAAAGGAAAGCTATTTGCTCGGCAACAACATGCAAGACAATGTCTCAGACCCTAGGAGATTCTGCCCTAACTTTTCAGATAGGACATAATGAGTGGGTGTGATTAACAGAGGAACAACAACAACAGATTACCACAGCATATGAAACACTTGGATTTTGCATTTCTCAGATTCTATGATGTTACATATATAATTGCAAAGTGATAGTACTGAAATCTCCATTGTTTCTAATTGGGGGGGGGGGGCAACCGTAAAAAGACACAGCTAGGGAAGTATGTGCTGCTGTTCTGATCACAAACAAAATCTAAATTTTAGGGCAACTAGCCCCAAACAGTTATCCAGGCTTAAGGTCCCCTAATGAATGACCAGATAACTGAACTACTAGCATAGGGTAGAGTCCACAAAAGCCCCCAGCCCTTGGGAGCAAGGCAGTTGTGGGGCCCCTGATGTGTCGCAAATGCACTGAGCTAAAACCTAAGCAGAATCTGTTCATAGCAGGAGTGGAGAACCAGTGGTCTTCCAAATGTCGTTGGACTACAACTTCCCTCAACCACAAACCAATTCACCAATGTTCAGGGATGATGAGAGCTGCAATCCAGCAACACTTGGAGGGCCACAGGTTCTCTGCCCCTGATCTAAAGAAAGGATAACAAGGCCATGTATAGAATCATAGAATTGAAGAGTTGGAAAGGGACCCCAAGGGCCATCTAGTCTAACCCCCTGGAATGCAGGAATCAAAGCTAATACAGTGGTGCCCCACAAGACGAATGCCTTGCAAGACGGAAAACTCGCTAGACGAAAGAGTTTTCCATTTTGGAGGTGCTTCGCAAAACGAATTTCCTATGGGCTTGCTTCGCAAGACAAAAATGTCTTGCGAGTTCCTGCGGGGGTTTTTTTCCCTCCCCCCCCCCTTTTCTAAGCCGCTAAGCCGCTTATCCACTTATCCGCTAAGCCGATAAGTCGCTAAAAGCCGTTAAAAGCCGCTAAACCACTAATAGCGCTAATCCGTCAATGGGCTTGCTTCACAAGACGAAAAAACCGCTAGACGAAGAGAATCGCGGAACGGATTCTTTTTGTCTTGCGAGGCACCACTGTAATCCCTTCCTCGGTAGTATGAAGCACCTTTCCATTGACCCATTCATTTTCTCCTGGTACATCTGGGCTGTGGCAAAAGGCAGCCACAGATGCTCAGAGCAGCATCAGATAAGGAGCAATGCCCCCTACCTCTGGTACAATGTCTTCCAAAAGTTACAAGAAAGTGTGTCCCTGTATATACAGAGGATATATTTTTATTTAAATGCCACACTTTTCATAAAAAAGACACAGCAAGGTGGTGTATAACAAACAAAATTGCAATAAGAGCAATAAAAAATCATTATACACCGGTTAAGAAAAAGGAAAAAAAATATTTCAAAGGCCCATCTAAAAAAAAAACATAATTTCCAGAAGACATATAAAATTAGGTAGGGTTTATTCCAGATTCCTGCTGATCCCTTACTGTCAGGGAGTTCCACATGACAGAGCCTGCCACGCTAAAGGCTCAGTCCTGAGTAAAGGCTCATAGATCCTCAGACCAGACAGAACCTCAAAATGAAAGCTCAAATCCAGGTGTTCCCCCCACATTACAGAATAGCAGAGATCAGTTTCACAGGTAACACTAGAGATCATTTATTTCCATGTGAACACAGCAATAATAAACAATGCATTCAATTCTTTTTGGGGGGGAAATCACAATAAGAAAGCACAAAAAGGCTGAAATCCAAACCCTACTTTCCTGGAAGAAAATTAACCCAATTTGATGGCATTTACTTCTGAATAGACATGGTTAGCATTGTAGGCTCAGTGCACATAGGATGCTTTTGGTGACAAACAATACTGCAGAAACAATAAATGCACCTCTCTACATTAATAACTATGTTACTAGCATTACTGCAAAGCAGTTTTCATATCTATTTACATATGTGTGCATGTTTTAATAAAGTTTGTTGTGGACAACGAATGCAAATAGCTTTCACATCAAGAATCTGTGCCACAGTGGAAGTCCAATGGGCGGACAGAAGGAAACTTGCCTGATAATCTGTTTCTGACATCCCTAGTTCCCTTATCCCATGGCATTTTCCCACAGAAAACTAGTGGCAGATTATTAAAGGGTCAGGGGTCAAGGCTAACATAAAAGCAAAATGGACAAATTAAAGATAAGGTCAAATATAACCAAGACCTGCTAAAAGAGTTCTGCTCAAGGGGAACAGAGAAGGGTTTTCCAATATGTTGGACAAGAAGAGAAATGGTATTATGACATTGGGCTTTTTACCTGGATAAATGCAAAATGAATGAATACAATTCCACATACTATGGGGATTATAGGAATACTGAGGGCAAATTGGTACAGAATGGATTATATGACACAAAATGTGAACCTAAGACATTACATTGCTTGCATGGAATTAACTTAAAATCGCTCAAATTCAGAAAGAGGTAGACTGCATCATGGGGGCAGGGGTGGGGTGGGAGAATGCCAAAGCTCTGCCTAATGAAGTTGTATGGGATCAATTTCAACTTGCTATCTCTGTATAAGTAGACAGGCTGTTTGGTGAGTGAAATTAACCACCTGTCTCCTTGATCCTTGCCCATCCTGGATCATAAAAGCAAACCAGGCTGGCCTGAGCAATGGGCTCTGTGGATGATGAATGCTTCCCTCTGTGTGGAATCCTCCCGGACCCCCTTAAAAAAACGTATTTGGACCCAGCTATTATGGTCAATGGGACGCAGGTGGCGCTGTGGGTTAAAGCCTCAGCGCCTAGGGCTTGCCGATCGAAAGGTCAGCGGTTCGAATCCCTGCGGCGGGGTGCGCTCCCGCTGCTCGGTCCCAGCGCCTGCCAACCTAGCAGTTCGAAAGCACCTCCGGGTGCAAGTAGATAAATAGGGACCGCTTACCAGCGGGAAGGTAAACGGCGTTTCCGTGTGCGGCTCTGGCTCTGGCTCTGGCTCTGGCCAGAGCAGCGATGTCACGCTGGCCACGTGACCCGGAAGTGTCTCCGGACAGCGCTGGCCCCTGGCCTCTTGAGTGAGATGGGCGCACAACCCCAGAGTCTGTCAAGACTGGCCCGTACGGGCAGGGGTACCTTTACCTTTACCTTTCTATTATGGCCAATTATCATCCAGTCTCAAATCTTCCATTCCCAGGCAAGGTGGTCGCTGAACAACTCCAGGCACATCCGGAGGATGTGCAACATTTGGATCCCTTCCAGTCGGGATTTAGGCCTCATCATGGGACTGAAATCACCTTGGTCATGCTGGTCAATGATCTCCAGTGGGTTAGGGACAGAGATGTTTCTGCTGGAGCTTTCAGCAGCTTTTGATCAAATTGACCATGGTATCCTTCTGGGGTTGGGAGCTGGGGGCACTGCTTCCGCTCCTTCCTCCTGGGCGGTACCAGAAAGTGGTGTTGGTAGATGAGTGTTTGGACCACTGGATATTTACTTGTGGGGTGCCTCAGGGCTCCACCTCTCCCCCATGCTTTTTAAGGGTGGCTATTTACCAGCTCCGGGACGCAGGTGGCGCTGTGGGTTAAAGCCTCAGCGCCTAGGGCTTGCCGATCGAAAGGTCGGCGGTTCGAATCCCTGCGGCGGGGTGCGCTCCCGCTGCTCGGTCCCAGTGCCTGCCAACCTAACAGTTCGAAAGCACCTCCGGGTGCAAGTAGATAAATAGGGACCGCTTACCAGCGGGAAGGTAAACGGCGTTTCCGTGTGTGGCTCTGGCTCTGGCTCTGGCCAGAGCAGCGATGTCACGCTGGCCACGTGACCCGGAAGTGTCTCCGGACAGCGCTGGCCCCTGGCCTCTTGAGTGAGATGGGCGCACAACCCCAGAGTCTGTCAAGACTGGCCCGTACGGGCAGGGGTACCTTTACCTTTACCTTTCTATTATGGCCAATTATCATCCAGTCTCAAATCTTCCATTCCCAGGCAAGGTGGTCGCTGAACAACTCCAGGCACATCCGGAGGATGTGCAACATTTGGATCCCTTCCAGTCGGGATTTAGGCCTCATCATGGGACTGAAATCACCTTGGTCATGCTGGTCAATGATCTCCAGTGGGTTAGGGACAGAGATGTTTCTGCTGGAGCTTTCAGCAGCTTTTGATCAAATTGACCATGGTATCCTTCTGGGGTTGGGAGCTGGGGGCACTGCTTCCGCTCCTTCCTCCTGGGCGGTACCAGAAAGTGGTGTTGGTAGATGAGTGTTTGGACCACTGGATATTTACTTGTGGGGTGCCTCAGGGCTCCACCTCTCCCCCATGCTTTTTAAGGGTGGCTATTTACCAGCTCCGGGACGCAGGTGGCGCTGTGGGTTAAAGCCTCAGCGCCTAGGGCTTGCCGATCGAAAGGTCGGCGGTTCGAATCCCTGCGGCGGGGTGCGCTCCCGCTGCTCGGTCCCAGTGCCTGCCAACCTAACAGTTCGAAAGCACCTCCGGGTGCAAGTAGATAAATAGGGACCGCTTACCAGCGGGAAGGTAAACGGCGTTTCCGTGTGTGGCTCTGGCTCTGGCTCTGGCCAGAGCAGCGATGTCACGCTGGCCACGTGACCCGGAAGTGTCTCCGGACAGCGCTGGCCCCTGGCCTCTTAAGTGAGATGGGCGCACAACCCCAGAGTCTGTCAAGACTGGCCCGTACGGGCAGGGGTACCTTTACCTTTACCTTTTATTTACCAGCTCCATCTGGTATGTAGGCTGAAACCCTACCTGCCAGAGTGGAGCATGGTCTGGTTATCTCCTGCTTGTATGTGGAATTAACATTTGAAGGTGACTTGGAAACTATAACTAATCCAGAATGTGGCAACTAGACTAGTGACAGGGAGTGGCTGCCAGGACCATATAACACCCGTCCTAAAAGATCTACATAATTGTGTTTTTTTAAAAAATGATAAAGGTAAAGGTAAAGGGACCCCTGACTATTAGGTCCAGTTGTCCTAAAGGATCTACATAATTGTGGTTTTTTAAAAAATGATAAATATTATTAATTAACTAATTTATTGTCAAGGCTTGTCTAGGACTGGGCTTTAGTGGGCTTTAAGACTGCATATATGAACAAATAATTTTAGTCTATGCAACTGAACTATATTAACATTATTTGACAATGCATACATTTAGACCATAGGTATTTCTTTGGACAACATTCAAATTTTGCCAGTTGTGTGCCTGCCATGGTATAATTAGCACTTCCTCATTTTTTCTTTCTTTTCCATTTCTACACCCAGAATGTAGGGACAGGAAGGAGACTGGTTCACACATGCTTGTTCATCAGTTATCAGATGCAACATCAATTAAAAACTACTAAGTACAGATGAGCCATCTCAGTTCAAACGCCTCAAGTTTCAAGGCCTCTGTTACTTCAGAACAATACTTTCCAGCCGTGTCAGTTCACAAATTCAGCTACATCCATTGCTGACTAAACAGTCCCCAATTAAAATGTGATTGCAGGTATGTAAGGAAAACTTCTCTCTTTAGCATTCAGTGCAGCTGGTGTCTCATTTAAACTGCAGCATTAAGTACTATGTGTGCAATGTTAGTTAGCATGCCAACTTAGAACCTGCCCAGGCCACAACCTGTGGCATGTTAACTATGCAAGCATAGGTAATGCACTCCAATTTAAATGTGGTGTCCATTGAGAGTAATTCTGCACAGGTAAATGCTGATTATACATGTAGCATCACATTTGAACCGGGCAAAAGGGATGAAAATTGAATGATGTACATGCCATTATTAACAAGTCCAGGATTTTCTTGTCTTTGCAGATTCTGGAATATGCACATGGATACAGCGTTCTCTTACCATTTATTAGAATACAATAATGGTGCAAAATCTAAGCAAAGATTCAAATGGAGCAGGCAGGCTAGCTTCCTGGCGAGGTACGGTAATAGCACTAAGTAACAAAGGAAGTAGCTCAGCATCAGAGGGCAAACAGGTGAGGCTCCTTCCCTCAACTTGCTGGTGCTTTAGAAAGACAAAGGCCAGAGCTCAGAGTTGTATTATGTGAGCTGGAAGCTAGAAGCCAGTCTGCAGGCTGGGCAGTTGAGATAGAGCCATGCCTCATTTCTGCTTGAATCCAATTCCATAGCTATGGGAGAAGCAAAACCCTCTTGGGGTGTTAATGCTGTGAGCCCCTTCATTGCCGTGAGTCCTTATTGTATAAATAAACCATACGTGATAAAGACACCCACTGTCCCACATTCCAAAGGAAACACAAACCCAGGGAAAGAACCTGGAATCATATATTTCATAAAATGTTATTTAAATTGTTAGTGATATACTATAATTATTTTATTTTTTAAATCTGGATTATTGTATGATTGCATTTAAAATTTATTTTAAGTAGCACAAACGTATCTGTAGAAAATGTAGCACACACACATACACACACAATTGAATATGACTATTAGAATGGGGAAAACAATTTGACCCACTAAATTAGAGGCAGTACATAGTAAATTTGAAATACAATGATTATTTTAGAAGATTTTATAATCATGCCTGTACAAATGGTAGTCATCACTTATCTCTGTGGGATTATCTAGTTAATATAATGAAAAATATTATTTTACACAATATATTTCACAGTAGTGCAACTTAACTATACATTTTCATCTTTGTGTGTGTGTGTGTGTGTGTGTGTGTGTGTGTGTGTGTGGTGGGCTACATTTCATTTATTTTATTTACTATATTTCTATGAGTCACAAAGTGGATTACATACAATAAATAATTGCATAGTAGAACATACTACTGTATTACAGAGCTTCCCTTATGAAACACATATTTAACACTACTGCCCCATTGCCTCCCCCCCCCCCAATCCAATGTTCATGTTTCTGCATTTCTGACAGTTTAGGACAGGACAAAAATATAAAAAGGATTTTGTCTGCCTAAAATAAATACCCCGAGCTGGTGCAGTTAATAATTTTTTCTTAAATTATTGCACTATCATGACCAAATGAACAAAGGGGAGTTTGCTTCTGCTGCTGTGAAGCATATTGTTGAAGTAAAGATAATAAAATGACAGGCTGAACCTCCCGCACTGTTGAATGTTTAAGGCAAAATATAGGATGCTGTAATCAGGGTCAGGCCCTGTAGCATAGCAGCATCACTGTGCTACTGCCGCCATCAACTGCTACTCTCCAGGCGGTCAGTTTGGTGTGCCCTGATATCAGCCATATCTGTACAAATATATAAATATCTAGAAGGGGCAGCAGGCCCGTGATTGGCATTTCAGAACATGTGGAGGCCTGGGCATATAGAACTTGACATGGATAGACTTCCTCAATGCAAACATCCATATATAATGACAACTATTGGAGGTCAGTGTGATAGTGGGGGTGGGGCCAGCAGCTTCCAAACATGGAGTCCCTTTTATATTAATAGCACATAGACTCAAGCTTCTACACATTGCAGGCTGGAGAAACTGAGAAGCCCATGAGCAAATATCAAAACTGTAAAGGTAAAGGTAAAGGTAAAGGTAAAGGCAAAGGTAAAGGTAAAGGTAAAGGTAAAGGAACCCCTAACCATTAAGTCCAGTCGCGGACGACTCTGGGGCTGCGGTGCTCATCTCGTTTTACTGGCCGAGGGAGCCGGCGTACAGCTTCCAGGTCATGTGGCCAGCATGGCTAAGCAGCTTCTGGTGAACCAGAGCAGTGCATGGAAACACCATTTACCTTCCCGCCGGAGCGGTACCTATTTATCTACTTGCACTTTGACGTGCTTTCGAACTGCTAGGTTGGCAGGAGCTGGGACCAAGCAATGGGAGTTCACCCTGTTGCGGGGATTCGAACCGCCCACCTTCTGATCGGCAAGCCCTAGACTCTGTGGTTTAGACCACAGCACCACCCACGTCCGTTCAAAACTATACATGTCGTTTATTAATCAATTTAGTCATAAGACGTAACGACAGATTGTGTTCACAATCTGGATGCCTCAATAAGTGCAGCAAAGAACGTGCAGTAAGCAAGGAACAACAACAACAATAAAATAAGAATAGGAATAAGAAAAAGCACGTATGGCCATTTTACATGAGAGCATGCCATAGTTGCCTATTCAGATAGACACAAAAGGCATCAATTTGAACAATTGTTTGCTATGTTCACAAAATGACATCAATAAGATAGAAAGGGCTTATTGTTTAGCAACGCAAAGAATCTCAAACCATAAATGAATAGAATGCTGTACTCTGAATGAAGTAATCGAAAAAGACACAACCCATTGCAAAGCCTACTTGCTTGAGTGTTCCTTGTCCGAGTCTTAAAAGAGCAGATTAGCAGGATGTGTCCAAGAGACAGGCAGTTGTTCACAATTAATCAATGCCTCACTTTCATTCATAGAGAATATCACTTTGAGATGAAAACCAGCTCTTTGCTGTCAAGCAAAAGCTAAAACAATGCAATGGCTTCTCTTTAGCTTTTAAGGAATGAATGATTTTGCCCCTTATTATTCATTTCATGAGCATATGAAACTGTCTTATGTGGAGTCAGACTTACCTGGGAAGAAATTCCACTAAAGACATTGTATGCATTCATGGATTAGGCTGTCAGATTTAGTGGTCCATCTTCTAGTTCATGGGTAGGCAAACTAAGTCCCGGGGGCCGGATCCGGCCCAATCGCCTTCTAAAAATCCGACCCATGGATGGTCCGGGAATCAGTGTGTTTTTACATGAGTAGAATGTGTCCTTTTATTTAAAATGCATCTCTGGTTTATTTGTGGGGCATAGGAATTCATTCATTCCTGCTCCCCCCCAAAAAAACATAGGTCTGAGGGACAGTGGACCGGGCCCCTGCTGAAAAAGTTTGCTGACCCCTGGTCTAGTCTAATACTGTCTGCTTTGACCAGCTGCAGCTGTCCCATGTGCCATTTGGTAGTTTTATCATTCCCAGCTACCTCAGCTCATTGTAGTCTGAATCTGGGACCTTAGTATGTAAGGCATGTGCTTTAGTTTAAATCTACACAAGTGTGGGTGACATGTCACAGTGCTTGTTTCATTATGAATTACAAACAATTGTTCTTATATTTTTGGTGACAGAATTTGACATCTTTCTGTCTAAGAGGGGGTGGACATTGATGAACATTAATTACAGATTGGCTCTGGATTTAAACTGCCATTTGAACTTGCTTCACAAAGGTGTACAATTAACCTCACCGTGCATGGAATAACATCCACATATTGGCTTAAATACTATGTTTTGTATGTTCACAGGTGTATCAGAAATGGAAAAGCCTGATTCAAGTATTCTATTTTATTTTCTAAAAATCCTCAATTTTTCTTCGAAGATTTCCCAGTAGTTTATCTAGTCTATTTTTAATGAGTTCAGCTCTAGGATCTCTGCTACTTCTCTTGGCAGGCTATTCCACATTTTAATAGATCTTGCCATTAGAAAGCTTGTCTTTGTACAGACAAGAGAGCCTGTCTTTGCTTAATTTTATCCTGTAGGCCAACTTATTCACCTTGAAGTAGGACCAATTTCTCTTGTTGGACAATTATCACTGTCTACTAGAAATAAGGCTGTTGATATGGTCAATTCATCTACTGGTAGGTCTGAAATAGTTGCTTGCTTGGAGCTCGGAGACCATCTCTTCAGACTGGACTCCGTTTAAGAGCATAGTATTTGAAAACAAGCAAGCATAGGCTGACAATCACATCAGGGAGAGACCTCTAATTGCATCAATGCCCATTTTGTACTTCTTCCACAAATGTAATACTCAAACACCAATTGGCTAAAAATATATATCCTGTTTGTCCTTCCTCTCTTGTTGTATATAGTTTGGGCATCTTGGTAGTTTTCCAGATCTTGGCCACTCACTCCTTAAAGGTAGCAGCACCTGAAGGGTGTCATTACCTATGATAGTTTTAGTATTAATCAGTAAATTCCATATGACTTAATGCACCTCTGAAGGTGAATCTACCAGCAGGATGGAGCTTCTCCATTATCATGGTGTGGAGTGTAAGTTGGGGTGGGGGCATGTGGGCAAGTTACTCATCAAAGTATCCAGCAAACTGGTGACAGGCCAGGTTATTTAAGAGACTGCCTTATCCCTTATATTCCCAGTAGGTCACTGTGTTAGGCAGGGGGGTGTCTTCTTAAAGTCCCCTAAGTATCAGAAGCCCACTCCATGTTTTTAGAATATGTTTATAAATTTCTTTGAGATGAATTTATTATTATTCTATTTATTAAATTTGTATACTGCCCTATACCCATAGATCTCAGGATGGTTTATAACATAAAATCACAATAAAAAACAACACAAAATGCATAATAATAATGAAAGAAAGAATAACCCAATAATCCCCCCTTCCACAACAAATTTTAAAAGGGCCTGGTTAAAGAGGCCTGGTTAAAGAAGAACATTTTTGCCTGGTGCCTAAAGATGTATAATGAAGATGCCAGCCCAACCTCCCTGGAGAGAACATTCCATAAATGGGGGACCACTTCAGACAGTGGCGTAGCGTGGGTTATCAGCACCCGGGGCAAGGCAAGTAATTTGCGCCCCCCAACCCATGGATTTGCGCCCCCTAACCCGTGGATTTGCGCCCCCTAACCCGTGGATTTCCCTAACCCCCAGATGTTGCGCCCGGTGCGGGCCCCCCTGCACCCCCCACGCTACGCCACTGACTTCAGAGAAGGCCTATTCTTGTGTTGCCACCCTTTGGACCTCTTGAGGAGGAAGTACAAAAAGAAGGGCCCCAGAAGATGATCTCATGGTCCAGGAAGATTCATATGGAGAGAGGTGGTCCTTGAGGTGTTGCAGTCCTGAGCCATTTGAGGCTTTATAGATCAAAAACAGCACTTTGAATTGGGCCCACAAACTAAATGGTAGCCAGTGCAGTTGGACCAGGATCGCTGTACTATGTTCAAGCCATCTTGCCACAGAGAGCAATCTGGCTGCAGAATTCTGCACAACCTCAGAGGCAGCCCTATGTATAGCTTGTTGCAGCTATCTAACCTTGAAGTTACCGAGCACAGACAGTAGGTAGGCTGTTCCTGTCCAGATAAGGGTGCAGCTAGGCCACCAGCTGAAGCAGATGGAAGGCAGTTCACACCATTGAGGCCACCTGAACCTCAAGTGATAGCAAAGGTCCCGGAGTACCCCCAAGCAAATACCCACTCCTTCAGAGGGAGTGTAACCCCAGCAGGAGCCAGCAACCTCCCAGCCCTCTGGTCTAGGGCACTAACAGTGCCTCAATCTTATCTGAATTGAGCTTCAGTTTGTTGTCTCTCATCCAGTCTATTATTGAGGGAAGACAACAGTTTAGCACATACTGTGCACTGACTCATTTGCAGATGTAAAGGAGAAGAAGAGCTGTGTCATCAGCATATTGCTGACAACATACTCCAAACCTTTGGATAACCCCACTCAATGGTTTCATGTAGATGTTAAATAGCTTGGGGATAGAATCAAACCCTGTGGAACCCCACACTTCCTAAGCAACACCCTCTGGGAATGCCACCCACCCCTAGTTCAGACAGTCTCTCCAGAAGGATACCATGGTCAATGGCATCAAAAGCCACTGAGATGTCAAGAATTAACGGGGGCAGATTTCCCCTGTCTCTCTTCCCACAGAGGTCATCATACACAATTGATATAGAAAATCCGTTTCCTCCAATAATGCCTGGATCTGGTCTACAACCACCTGCTCTAGAACCTTGCTCAAGAAAGGGAGATTGGCTGGTAGTTATATTTTCTGAATCCAGGGAGGGTTCCTTAAAGAGTGGTTTTACCACAGCCTCCTTCAAGCAGGCAAGGACCACCATCTTTTGTAAATAGACGTTAACTACCTCCTGGCCCAGCCTGCTGGCTAGAAGGGCAAGGGTTTAGAGCACAAGTGGTTCCGGTACCAATACAAGTACCTTGTCCACATCCTCAAGCCTTACCAACAGAAACTCATCCAACACAACATGACTAGACAGTGCTCTCAACACCCCATGATATTCATCTGATATAATAGCATAGTCAAGATCTCGGTGGATGCAAGATATTTTAGTCTCAAAATGCTTTGCAAACAACTCACAGTGAACTACCATTGGTTCCACTGCCTTCTTTGGGCTAGACTGTAAAGGTGATCATGTCAATGGCCTGAGCCATTTGGATGTTCCAGAGGTTGGTCAAGGCTTCAACAGGGACACCAGTCATATCAGCCAGAAAACCTCCCCAAAACATCTGGAAGTCCACTGGATTCATCAGTTTTCCATACACCACTTAGACATATTTTAAATATATTAAGCGGTATAGAAATTAAATCATCATCATCAGCCTCTGAGGATGGACTACCCTAACAGGTCCCCCACCTTTGCCGAAATCCTAAATCTCAACAGGAAGTGATCTGACCATGACAAGGTCCTAATGTCAATGTCCCCCAATGAATGTAAAAGCCGATTCATAAATTAATAAAACTAGCAAAACCATCCCACTATAAGAATTAAAAGAACAGGCCTGCTGGGTTGGACTAAAGGGGTATTTAGCCCATCAGCCTGCCTCTAACCACAACCCACCAGATGCGTCTGGAAAGGGCATGCACATAAAGGCAACAACCATACCACTTTTGTCCTCAGAATCTGATAGGAATTCAGGCATCTGATAGTATGCATGCCATCTCTGAACACAAGGGCCTATATGGGATTCATTTAGAATTGTTTAGTTACGTAATGCCAGAAAGAATTTTATTCATGTTTCCCATCCATCCCTCCAGTTCCTGCTGCAAGAAATAGAAGCATTTAGACAAAAGAATGGGAAACAGAATGACAACACCCACAATTGTTCTACCAGTACCAATGCTAAGTGTGTGTAATTACCATAAAACAGTGGATAGCTCTCTTCTTAAGCAATGGCTCTTTGATACAGTTTGACAGTACTATGATGGAAGCTATTTGACCATATCAGGGCCTGGCACCTGCATTGCAGACACTCATCAAAGCACTCCTTCAGAAGGGTGAAAGAATCACCATTTGTAATGCAATAATTAGGCTGGGTAGAAGGGCCTTCAAAAGAAATTCAGTCTAGCCTACTCTCCACATCTGACACTGCTCTCCTGGCAGATTGTTAAAATAACAAGAGCACACCTGGCAAGAAGTCCCACAAAACACCTGTGTCTCCTTTCCTTACTCTTCCAGCTCTTCTTAAAATGTAATTAGTAGAGATGAGGTACAGGTAGCAGAAAATTCCTTGGCTACCATGGCTGCATTTCAGTAGTTTCTGCCCCCAATCTGGGAATGACTGGAGGCTTCCAGTGCAGCAAAACTGCTTCAGTGATTCAGAGGCCTTAGGGCAAGTGAGGCTGAAGTCGAAAATGGCCCAAAGGGCAGCACTAGATGTGTGTGTAGCACATCCCAGAAGCCTGGCAGTATAACAAGGGGGGGGGGGGGATTTTGGCCAACTTCTCACTGCCTATAAGGTTTCATTTCCACCTATAAGGTCTGCAATGTAACAAACCATTGACATGTACATTGTCCTTGTACTATATTGAGTTGAGCATGCCAAAGGAAGCTTCTCAATGCTAAGCCTATTTGAACATGTCCGTGGTGAAGCTAGAAGCTATTCTAGCACTCTGAAAAGTTTAATGCATTCATTCTCTGTCAGGGCTCTCGAGAGGAGCTACCCATCCCTAATAGTAATTATGGGCAGTTCTGTCTAAGGTCACAAAATGAAAAGCAGCAGCTTCAAGGAAGTTCATGAGAAATTACCAATTAACAAGATATCATTTTGGCCATAGTTATATGAAGGCTACATTTTCACTCACTCACTGAAAGAGTAACTAAAATACCAAGTATATTTTCCAGCTGTAACAGAAAATGAAATGAAGTTCCGTTCATGTTCTTTTCAGTGTTTGGTCAAGAGTTTTCTTTTTGCTTGTTCGGAATTCTGAGGAAAGGTATTATGTGTAAGAACTGGCTCTCTCATATTCCCCAAAGGAGGAGACAAAATGACTATGCCACATCAACATGTCTGTCTCAAAAGTTGTGGTCATCTTTCAAAACTTCTCTGCCCAACCTGGTGTCCTCAAGCTCTGGCCTGTATGACCAATGGTCAGGGATTATGGCAGCAGTAGTCCAACAAAACATTTGGAGGATATCAGTTTGGAAAAGGCTGTTCTGAAATATGTGATTCCTCATTTGCATCAGTAACAGACACCTTGTCTAGGAACAAATTGGAAACAGCTTTGTTTAAAAGAGGCGAGGAAGGTACAGCAGTATTCTCCTTTCCTCTCCAAAAGAGCATGGAACAGAAAACTAGCCCCTGAACATTTTTCTTGTCCTGCAAGTATGGGAGTCTCAGAAAGTCAAAACAAGCAAAGGAGGACTAGAGCTGCTTAGGAACCCAGACTTCCTTCTGTCAGTATAAGAGAAAGTTTGCCGCTACTAAATATGTGTATTACCTGCTGATTCCAAAAGTTAAATAAGCTCTGCAATACACATTTTAGTTCCCGAGTGCAGAATTTTCCAGTACTTCTTGTTTCTCTTGAAGTGTGCTGTCCTTAGTAGTTATGCCTTTTGTTCAAGCTGCTGAGTGTTCTGAATTTGTCACCTTGCCAATAAATATCTGCCTTTCAGATGTTAAATGAGTTCCCTGAAGTTTTCCTCATGCTTTTGTTACAGAATATCAGCCAAACCTTTGATCTGAACCATTATTATTACCTGGGATAAAGGGAAAAGAGGGCAGTGCAGAAAATATTCCACCTCAATATTTATTAGTTAACACTGCAAAAAGAAGAGTAACTCTTTTCTAAATTAACCCTCCGTTAGGCCATTAATTTTGTTTCTGAGTCCCAGAATTGGTTCAGAACTTATTTTGGCTTATAACCTACCCTACTGCTGAGATGTGCTGTGGAGAAGTGCAGCGCTGTTCACAGTCTTTTATTTCTGAGACTTGGACAGGTATAATAGGGAAAGAGGAATTGGCTTTCTCTTGCCGTACTTACTCATAACATCAAAAGTGCAATTTCCACATTAACCCCTGACAAGTGAGATGTGCAATCTCATGTGCCTCACCTAATGGCATTATGGAGAAGAATGGACACAAGAAGCATGATGCTTCGAGGAAGTGCTACTGCAACTCCATCATGTGCAGTGATCTTATAAGTTCTTCATATGTTTAATGGTGGAAAAAATGCCATTTGTAGAAAACCTGTACTGGAGTACCATGGGTGCATCTTTCCTTGCTTGCTTAAATCTTCTTGTTTGGGCATCTTCTTGAATGCTTCCTGATTATCCTTGACAAACACTTTGAAGGTGACTTGGAAACTTAAACTAATCCAGAATGCGGCAGCTAGACTGGTGACTGGGTGTGGCCGCCAGGACGGTATAACACCAGTCCCAAATAATCTTCTCTGGCTCCCAGTATGTTTCTGAGCACAATTCAAAGTGTTGGTGCTGACCTTTGAAGCCCTAAATGGCCTCAGCCCAGAGTACCTGAAGGAGTGTATCCACCCCCATCGCTCAGCCCAGACACTGAGGTCCTCCTCTGAGGGTCTTCTGCTGGTTCCCTCACTGCGTGAAGTGAAGTTACAGGGCACCAGGTGGAGGGTCTTCTCCGTAGTGGCACCCTCCCTGTGGAATGCTCTCCCTTCAGATGCCAAGGAGATAAAGAATTACACAACTTTTAGAAGACATCTGAAGAGAGCCTGTATCGGGAGGTTAATGCTTTATGTTTTAGATATGCTATAAGCCACCCAGAGTAGCTGGGGA
The DNA here is from genome assembly GCF_951804945.1 of Podarcis cretensis. Classification (NCBI taxonomy): domain Eukaryota; kingdom Metazoa; phylum Chordata; class Lepidosauria; order Squamata; family Lacertidae; genus Podarcis; species Podarcis cretensis. Next base: position 101,643,648 of record NC_137173.1, on the reverse strand, counting down.
AACCCAGCTAGATTTGAGGGGTATAAATAATAAAGTTGTTGTCGTTGTTGTCACTACTACTTCTACTAGAAAATACCAAAGAATTGATAATGAAAGCTGAGACAAAAGGAGTTGCTTTTGTGAACAGTTTTCATAGCATCAAAAAGTGTGGTTTCATTTCATTTTTTACAAAGGTGTTGAAAATCGTTGCCGACTGAGAGTGAGGCTGAATTTGGCAATCATATGAAACTAGCTACCGTACATCAAGTCTTTGTGATGCCATCTGATTTGCTACATGTTCCCTGACTGATTTGAATCACCTGCACTGTTTTCACAGGAAGACCGTCCAGTAAACATGAGAAAACAGTGCTGAAGCAGGGCTAGGTTTCGGGTTAGGCTGGAGAAACCACTTGAACAAATAGAGCAGAGAAGGAGTGGATGTTCTTAATATTAGGAATCTGAGAGGGGAGTAAATCATTTGGCTTTTCCCCAAAGCAGGCAAATACAACACAACAGTGAAATAATTAGATACTTAAAATCATCATGCTCACTCCCCTCATCTAGCAGAAGAGCAGCTTTTGCTCTTGGCCCTACATGTGGGAAATAGTGTTCAAGGGCTGCCTGCAAAACCTCCTGTGGCCAGTGGGCAGGGCTTTGGGGAGCAGCCTATATATGTCCAGGCTTCCCGCTCAGTTTTGTTCATATTGGCATGCACACATCTGCCCCTGGCACAGTGTGGGTTATCCTGGTTGCCATTTTCATTTAGAGCCACAAATATATTTTTTGCTCATAATTGGCTTTGGGCTAGATATTTGTTGCCTTTCCCACCTTATATCACACTGGCTTACCTTACAGTGCTAGGTTTGTAATTTTGGCAGATACACTGCAGGGATAAGGCAGGGGGACACGTGGACAAATATATAACAACAACAACAGGGGTTTTCTGATACCTAGCCATCAGTGCCTCATGGCCCAAAGGTGCAAACAGGTGACCCCCTTGAAGTCTGGCCAGCTCATCCAACTCAGTACTTCAAGGTTGGGCATGTGTGTTTCAATAAATTTTGTTGCTTATTTAAATATCAGGAACTATTCTTAAGTCCTCTTTGTGGGGGTTCAGGGAAACAGGGTGCATGGGAGAGAGAGAATAATTAAATGGCATGTGTTAAAAAAAAACACAGTTTGAAGAAGACTGGTTTTTTGTTTTTATTTTAATAAAGGACAAAGAATTGGTAGACTTGAATATACACACATTTTAAAATAGCCTGTTATATGTGTTTAATTTGTATAGTTTATTTAGCCTTAACTTTTTCAAAAGTAGAACTGATCCAATTCAAAGTTAGTGCTGCCAAATACTTTAAATATTTATTATTATATTGTTCCCTGACAAAAAGGAGCTATTTTTCCAATCCTTACTTATAACTGTTTTCATTGTAGACATTGAGGGCAGAGTTGCACATAATGCAAAAGGACATTTCCAAGAGAGCAGATGGTAGATTTTCTGCCAAATGTCACCTAAATCAAAATCTGAAGGCAATCTGGAGATTCCTGAGAGAAATCTCCATGGAATGTCAAGAGAAGCCAGCTTTTACCTGGCCAGCAACATTTCTCCCGAGACTTTCATTCATCTTTACATTGCCACCAACTTCTACCAGAAGCAAATTCTGAGATGGATTTGAGGAGTTTTGCTTCCATAAAAGCTCTCAAAAAATGTCAAGGGAAGCCGTAAGAGCAGCAACAGCCCCCAGGAGAGTTTTGCACATTCCTAACAGAACAAAATAAAAACAAATTCAGACAGTTCCTGATGTGTCTCCTCAGTAACCTAACTTAATTCTGACTACTTGGAAGTTGGCCCCATTGATTTTCATACATTGAACTTACTTCAAAGAAGAACACGCTTGAGAACACTACCCTGGTCTGTTCAAGATTGTGTAAGATGCGCAGGAGCAATGCTAGGTTTGGGGGCAGATTCATTCGTTTCAATGCAGCTTGTTCAGAAGGGATTCCAGGTGGATGCTGCCTATTATATTCTACCTGTCAGGCACAGAATTCATTCTGTGATATGGAGAGAATACAAATACATATGTTTAAAGTATAAATATGTGGTTATACCTACAGGCATTGCTCTTAGGGTGACAAGATCAAATTAGATTTAAGCTTTAGGCATGATATCCATCAAGTGGAATGAATGCAGACTTTCTCCTGCACACAGAAAGATCTGCCTGGCAGCTAAACCCATAATAGCAAAATACTGCACACTGTGTGTATATATAGATAGATACTGTGCAGTCTTTATTACGACAGAGATTCAGGACACATCATTGAATTTCTTTTGCAGGCCACACACAAAAAAAGGTAAGCACAATCCTGATTTTTATATATGGATGCTTCTACAACAGCTAGAGATGTATCTCATGTACAGACAGTTAAGCCAAATTAAGTGGCTATAAGTTTTTTTTAAATGAAACAAATGGAGAACCGAACTGATCAGTACAACCTACAATAAAAAGTGGGTAAGTTAAAAGTACTGATGGGTGAACTGACTACATCATCATTTATTATATAATCAATTGTGGAGAATTTTAAAGGAAGCCAAAAGATTTGTTTCCGCCCCACCCCGGCGCAAAAAAAGGCCAATTCTTAAATCTGAATTCTAAAGTTTTGCCACTTTTCAGCATTGCTGCCTTGACTCTTTGTTTTCAGTTTTTGACATATGGGAAAAGGAAGCTAGCTATCCTCATTCTCTGAAGGGGATAAAAGAAGAGCAGTATTTGACCTTGGACCCATTTTTGTAGCAGTACACGAAGCAACATGAGAAGGATGTTGTATTTGTCAAGTACAAAGTTATGCTCTCAGCACAAGACAGATAAGTGTTATCCATCTGCAAAGACAAAAATCTATCTCTTGCTGTTCGCTTTGTAAAGAGGTAACAGACAGCAACACTTCATGCTTCTGGCTCCTCTATTATCCAGTTTGGGGTGTGTTTTAAAGCAAACAATAAAAATATGATTGACGTTCAAGTCAATAGTAAACGTTATTCTCAAAAAAATAATTCTAGCTAGACAACTGTATAAAAAGTCATAATTACAGTGGAAACCTGCCTGTGGTAAATTTAGCTTCATGGAAGAATGAGGAAGTTGTTTCAGAAAAAGGATGGAGAATCTAAACAACTGCTGTCAACTAAGAACATTTATGCAACCTGAGGGGAAAGTGGACCAACTTCTCTTCTAGTCCCAAAGAAACAGCCTGAACAAATGAAACTCAGGTTTCAAACTGGTGTAGCATATGATCATAGAATCATAGAATTGTAGAGCTGTAAGGGGTCATTTGGGTCATCTGGTCCAACTTCCTGCAATGCAGGAATATTTTGCCCAATGTGGGGCTTGAACCCACAACTTCTCCATATAAACATTTCCCTACACTTGGAAAGCAAGCATGTACGAGCATAACAGTTTCTCTGATGTCCATTTCTTGGCATAGGGCCTATCCAAGCATCCAATTCTCCACCTGCTTTTTGCTGTGGTTTAATCCCAATATGACTGTACCATTTATTTCCACACTTACAATTAACTTTTACTATACCGAGTCTGCAGTGATACCCAACACATAATGAGACATTTGCCAGATCATGTTGACGGTATGTAAAAAGTGTTGGGGGTTTTCTGCTTTACATTTGAAGATATTAGCTTTTATTTCACAGTATTTCAAATATGTGGGCTGCGAGGAAGCTGAGGTTTTCTTCTGACATAGCTTGTTCTCACTCCAGTGGCGTAGCGTGGGGGGTGCAGGGGGGGCCGGCCGCACCGGGCACAACATCTGGGGGTTAGGGTTAGGGGGCGCAAATCCACGGGTTAGGAGGCGCAAATTACTTGCCTTGCCCTGGGTGCTGACAACCCACGCTACGCCACTGTCTCACTCTACTTGATATTTCAGAAATCTGAGGAGTGAGGAGTGTGAGGAGTCCATGCCATACCCTACTAAAAGATAATGTCAGCATTGGCCCAGGGACAGTTAGTGCCCACTGGAGGGACCAACGTTGTTCTATTACAAAGCACCTAATAATTGCCAAGTATTAAAACAAAACAGATGATTATGTTGTGGAAATATTGATATTCACAAAGGATACACATGAAAAGGAAGGTTTGGACTAAATTTATCATGTGGCTCCTCTGTTAAGAGCAGGTGTGAATACCACCTGCTCACAGGAACTTTGTGGCATGTTAATGAAATTCACAGACGACACTCAAATTAGAAGGTGATAAAATAGCAGCAAGGGGCACAGTCAGTCTAGAAATGTGAACAGAACAACATAATGAGATTTGTTTTTTGTTTTTGTTTTTTTAAAATGCACCTTGTCACATCTAGAGGGGAAATACTTCACAACACAAGTTGCCATCAGTGAGATGAAACACATTTACAAAACAAAAGGAAGCACTTGTGTGTCTGTATACAAAAAAGCACTTTCAATTACTTACCATATTAACAATGGCCAATAAAATATACATCACAAAAGATGAAATATCCTGACAGTTAATGAATGCATAACAAATACTGGGTCAAGTACACTAAAGTATGGATCCTCAGAAGGGCACAATCATGGAACTCTTGCATGCAGAGACCCATGCACTCATGACCTTCCAATGTGATCGCTGCAATGTGGGCTACCCTTTAGAATGGTACAGAGACTGAAGCTGGTGCACAGCAGCACATGTTGTGATTTGTTTGTGCAACAGAGAACAATCATCATACACCAGCTGTTCCATTTGCTACTGGACCAATGTGAAGTGTTGTCTTTAATGTAAAAAACCCTAAATGACCAAAGACCCAAATAATTGATGAAGTGTCTCATAACATCGTCAGTGCAAACAAAATAAAAAAAATTCCTTCCAGTAGCACCTTAAAGACCAACTAAGTTAGTTCTTGGTATGAGCTTTTGTGTGCATGCACACTTCTTCAGATACACTGAAACAGAAGTCACCAGACCCTTCTATATAGTGAGAAGGTGGGGAGGGGTATTACTCAGAAGGGTGGTGGGATTGGGTGATTGGCAGATAGCTGTGATGAGCCTGTAGATGACTCTTAACGACTGCAATAGGTCTTACAGGAAAAAGCAACGGGTGAGAAGGTGAAAAATGGCTTTGTCATGTATAATGAGATAAGAATCCAATGTCTTTGTTCAGACCAGGTCTCTCCATGGTTTTAAGTTTGGTGATAAGTTGCAATTCAGCAGCTTCTCTTTCCAGTCTATTTCTGAAATTCCTTTGTAATAGAACAGCTACTTTGAGATCTTGTATAGAATGTCCTGGGAGATCGAAGTGTTCTCCTACTGGTTTCTCTGTCTTGTGGTTCCTGATGTCGGATTTATGTCCGTTTATTCTTTGGCGTAAGGTTTGGCCTGTTTGTCCAATATAGAGAGCTGAAGGACACTGTTGGCATTTGATGGCATACACAATGTTAGACGATGAGCAATTAAATAGTCCCGAGATGGTATGTGTGATGTTGTTGGGGCCAGTAATGGTGTTGTCCTGGTGTATGTGGCAGCAAAGTTGGCATCTGGGTTTATTGCAGGCTCTGGTGCCAGTGTCCGTGTTAAGTCTGGTTGTAGTATTATCGTAGGTTAGGAGTTGTTTAAGATTGGGTGGCTGTCTGTAGGCAATGAGAAGGATCTGGTGACTTCTGTTTCAGTGTATTTGAAGAAGTGTGCATGCACATGAAAGCTCATACCAAGAACTAACTTACCGGTAGTTGGTCTTTAAGGTGCTACTGGAAGGAATTTTTTTATTTTGTTTTGACTATGGCAGACCAACACGGCTACCTATCTGTAATCGTCAGTGCAGTTTTTGGCACAGAATTAAAATGTACTATTAATAAAATGGAAGCTTTAGGTACCAGCCATTGGAAACCAGGGTGCTAAAGAGATGACTTAATGAGGAAAGATGAAAAGATCTGACAGAAAAATGGCTGAACCCTAGAGCACAGATATAGGAATGGAGGGAATGTTAGGCCTTAAATAAGGTTACCAGATTTTTTTCAATGAATCCGGGGACACTTTTCAACTTCGGTCAAATTCAGTGGATTTTGTCAGGGGACTGATTTGTAAATCCGGGGACCGTCCCCCGGGAACGGGGACGTCCGGTAACCTTACCTTAAGAACTATTTCAAGCATGTTGATAGTAGTTTACCTTTGTCACTCACAATATGTTCTTCAGTCATGCAAGAATAACACCCACAGATTACTATGTAATGGCGAAACTCAATTCTACACATTCCCAAAACAAGTGTCAGTGCTGGCTGGAGCCACATGGAAGAAATGGTTTTGGGGCAGAGGCTAAAAGTAGATGGAACAACAGGTGGATGTTGCACATAGAAGCCCAGCTATACCAGTGAACATATGTTTAATAAATGTATAGCCCTTACAGCTAGGTGACACCAATTTTTGTGTTTACAAAGTTGGGTCATTCGTGAGGCAATCAGCTTATCTGGTTGTCAGACCACTGTCTGGGGAAGTCGCTTAACAAAACAGGGGTCAGCAAACTTTTTCATCAGGGGGCCGTTCCACTGTCCCTCAGACCTTGTGGGGGGCCGGAAGAAGAATAAATTCCTATGCCCCACACATAACCCAGAGATACACTTAAAATAAAAGTACACATTCTACTCATGTAAAAACACGCTGATTCCCGGGCTGTCCGTAGGCCGGATTTAGAAGGTGATTGGGCCGGATCCGGCCCCTGGGCCTTAGTTTGCCTACCCATGCAATAAAAGGTCTCTAGTTCTTTGCTCCCAGCATGACTGGGGCTGCAGTTACAACGCAGACATCCAAAGAAATATATATATATGTATAAACAGAGAGAGAGAACACAAATAGATGCAAGAGTGACAGACTGATATGCAGTATTAAGTGAAGTTGAGTGCAGTATCTACTATTGATTAGTGGAGAAGTTTGCATTGGCATTTGTTCTCAGCTTGTGAGTAATTCTCCCTAACAGTCCAGCAAAGATTTCATCCAGGCTTAAAAAAGACACATTGCCTTTCGGTATGTCTTTCTCCCAACTCCCACCTTCAATACATTTCATGATCACTTTCCAGCTCACATTTTTTCTTTAGTGTTTAAGTTTCCAACAGAGTAGTGCAAGCTGGAGTGGCAACTTCTCTGAGTGGCACATTGTGGGGATCTAATAATTTGGATAAGCTTTCCAGGCTCAGGGCTGAAAAGTAGCAATGACACAGACGAGGTGAGGTTATCTCCAGTCCCAAAAGATTTTGCAGCTGTTTTACTGCCCAAACAGTAAAAGCCTGTGTCTTTAATGGAAGCCTAGACTGCAGAAATTAAACAGGTGACACTTCCCTGACATGGAGATTGTATAATGGAAAAATATTTTATTAGGAATAAGATTCATCAGGAGCATTATCCAATCAACCACAAATGGTTTTGAATTATTTTTTAATTATCCAATTCAATTTCGAACAGAGGCTTAAATAAGGAAGGGCCAAAGACAGACAAATGTATTTGTTCTCCTATTCCATGTGTCTTTCAATACGTCTGGCTATTTAAACAAAACTTTTTTTCACAGATCATGTAGTCGGGGGACGGGGACAGGGACTGAGAGTTGTCCACTTATCACCATTTAAATCCAGTTTATCCTTTTATAATGATTATAGAGTTGAATCACACAGGCACATGCCTTAATTGCAAGGCCTTGCAAACATGTAGAGATGTTTTAAGCTTTAAAGGTTTTCCATGCCATCAAAGCCTAAATCCTCTTTAAGACTTTATCTCTAATGATATTATTAACAGACCTAATCATCTTATTACTTGCGTTAAGAATCTTGACAAAAGCCATCTAGAAAAAAGATTTGTATCTTCAGGGTGCACTGTCATGAATGCTAACAGCACAAATGGTGAGCAAGAAGTGTTATGTCATAGATAAATGCGCACTTAGTTTAACCTTGCTTTCAGACAACTATAGATCTGGGGGGAGGAGGACAAATTCCCTTGATTTTTCTTAACTTTTGCATTCAAGATCATTATATCACTGTGCAGAAGATATTAAACCTTTAACTTTTGCTGGAAAAAAACCAATCTACTTCACTTTAAACATCAGTACTATGTGTTCTTATGTCTTCAATAAGGCTGGCATCAGCAGAGCACACTCGCTGGGGTTTGAGGCTCCCAGATGGGATGGCCACCAGTTTCCCCACATGGTAAATTATATGTACAGACACAGATTTAGATACCTCTCACCAAATGACTTGTGTTCAGCCTGCTGATTAGGTACTGCTAACTGTTGATGGGCAACTTCAAGACCCCTTTTTAATGGCTTTTTGTCTTTAAACCAGGTTCGGGCTGGGCACCTCTCAAACAGAAGACACTTTCAAATAGAGGACTGCCCTGTGTAAAATAGGACAAGTGGCAGAAGAACTTCTGACCATTTTGCTACTCCTATTCCTTGCTGTTGTTGACTGTTCATTTGCTATCCTCAAGGATGGAGTGTGATAAGTTCGCGGATGACCTATTTGATGGGAATTTTATTGGCGCTGATTCTTTTTTTCTGGTTTGTTTGTTTTTAGATATAGTAGTATTGAAACTGTTTTATTGGAATGCATTGCCTTTGATTCAATGCTATGCATTTTTGGCTCTTAATTCTTGGAAGTCATTTAGTGGCCTCTCTAGAGTGAGTGACAAACAGGTGAAATAAATAAATAAGCAAGCGGTGAGAGAAGGGAAGAAAATGAGCAGCAACATCTGTATGCTTTGCTTCCACCACTGAGAAGTGTGGGCTGGGGCCAGAGGGAGAGGCAAGGAAGCGGGTGATGATAAAGTGGTAAAAAAGGAAGAGGTGAGTCTATTTTAGAAGCAGGGCCCACTGAGAGTCCAAGGTGTCTCCTGCCTCCAACCCCCCCCCCCACAAAAAAATGTAGGACTGGCATTCTGTCTCTAAATTCTGAGGTATTGCCATTTTGGTTAAACTGCACTGGAGGCTGAAGTTCTATTTATTCCAGTTCCAGGCAAAGCTATCTGTAAAATGGACTTGGGTGGAATTGTGGAATCATACCAGTCCAGCCATTTAGGTTGTTCTCCTGTATGCAGTTTCCAACTGGTTTCCAATTTACTGGTATGTAGTTTCCAACTGGTGCCCTCTTTACTGGTTTCTGTCCCTTGTGAAATCACCTGTCTCTATTTATACCTATTTTTTTGCCTCTTGAATTGGTTTGTGGAAGTCATTCTTTAGGATTCAGCTTCTTCCCTAGAGAAGTAATGGCAGCAGTCCTAAACACACTCCCTAGTGAGAAAAGCCCAATGAAAACAGTGGGATTATTTCTGTGTAAACATGCATTAGATTTAACTGTAAATCTCCGAACATGTGCATAAATGCATTTTGGCTTTAGTGTAGGTGTATATGCATGAGTGCTGAAGTGCCATGCAGTTCACAGCCTGCCATTTCTGTCAATAACTGTCAATAACATTTTGCAGGACAATCATGTTTTTTCTGGTATAAATTTAAGCAAAAGAGCAATCATGCTTTGGCATGTAAACCAGTGGAGAATAGAGTCATTGAGAGATAAAACTACAGCACACAGCCAGATGGCATGAAGAGACTTCAATGACACAGAGTAACAAACAGAGTGGGGTTCAGAAAGTACAATAACAGGGTTGTTAAAAAAGATCTTGATTTATTTTATTTACAGTGGTACCTCGGGTTAAGTACTTAATTCGTTCCGGAGGTCCGTTCTTAACCTGAAACTGTTCTTAACCTGAAGCACCACTTTAGCTAATGGGGCCTCTTGCTACCGCCGTGCTGCCGGAGCATGATTTCTGTTCTCATCCTGAAGCAAAGTTCTTAACCCGAGGTACTATTTCTGGGTTAGCGGAGCCTGTAACCTGAAGCGTCTGTAACCTGAAGCATATGTAACCCGAGGTACCACTGTATTGAATTATAGTATTCTTCTTTTAATCTGTGAAATGTTTGACTTTATGGCATTGGATGAAATATGCAAGTGGCAGAAATATGTGCAAAGTCCGGTGTGCATAGGTTCAATAAAATATAGTCATAGAATCATAGAGTTGGAAGAGCCAAAAGGGCCATCGAGTCCAACCCCCTGCCAAGCAGGAAACACCATCAGAGCACTCCTGACATATGGTTGTCAAGCCTCTGCTTAAAGACCTCCAAAATAGAATCATAGAAGTCCTTTGTCCTTTGATTTCGCTGGGTAAGGGCTGTGAATTATCAGGTCTAAGTATATGTGCTCAGGGATGGAATGGAACTGGGGCAGGGGGAGGGGTATCCAAAAATCTGTCTTTGCCTCTGGTCATCTTCTGTTCTGAAAATCGGAAACTGAAAATACAAATTGGAAACATGGGAAAGAAATATTGAGCCGTTTTCTACTTGTGTGGCTATGGTGACAAAAGAGCTGGTAAATATTCTGCCCTTGGGGGAATACTGAGCTAATTTTTTATTCCTTCTCCAATGCTTATCAGCTTGACTGCTTGCAGACTATGTAAGACTGCAGTGCTCTATAAGGCTGATCCCTTCCACTTACTCAGTGTCACATACTGATGAGGGTCCCCTAGGAATTTTCAAATACGGGGGGGGGGGGGGAAAGGTCAAGTAACCACTTCTTGGCCTATATTTTATTCATCAACTATTTCAGAAAACTACACCTGTTTGGGACATAAGTTGAAAACACACCTAACCATTGCGTTGGGCATTTGATGTTCAGATAGTCTTCCCCATGTGCAAACTATAATGATCAGTGTTTTAAAATGTATGATGATGATGGACCACTGGTATGAAATTCACGGCATGTAATGCCTTAAGAGAGAATATTATGAAAATGATATACAGGTGGTACATGACCCCAGTCAAGCTTGCAAAAATCTATCATCTGCCCGATAATAAATGTTGGAAATGTAAAGAGACTGAAGGTACATTCTTTCACCTCTGGTGGACGTGCCCAAGGATTAAGGCTTTCTGGGAAATGATCTATAATGAATTGAAAAAGGTATTTAAATATACCTTCTTGAAGAAACCAGAGGCCTTTCTCCTGGGTATGGTCGGCCAAGTGGTGCCAAAGAAGGATAGAACTTTTTTTATGTATGCTACAGCAGCAGCAAGAATACTTATTGCAAAGCATTGGAAGACACAAGATCTACCCACCCTGGAAGAATGGCAGATGCAAGTAATGGACTATATGGAATTGGCTGAAATGACCGGCAGAATCCGAGACCAGGGAGAAGAGTCGGTGGAAGAAGATTGGAAGAAATTTAAAATCTATCTACAGAAACACTGTAAAATTATTGAATGTTAATGACGTTGGAATGAAATGAAGTGGTTCTAGTAATAAGGTAAAATAAGAATATGCAAGAAGGGATGGATATCAGATGAAAATTTGAAGTTAGAATATGTGAAGATAAATAATTAAGGGAAAAATATGAGGTTATGAATTTGCTGAATAAATTTTTAAATGGAATACAAAAAAAGGGAGGTGTGAGGAAGTCACGAAAATAAGTAAATGACTGTAAGATATTACAAAAGAGGGATTTTTAGTTTTTATTTTTTCCTTTTTATGTTAAATTTTTGGTTTTTGTATCTTTGTATTTTTTTTCTTGTGTGTTATTATTTTGTAACTCTTTTTTGTTAAAAATTTAATAAACATTATTTTAAAAAATGTATGATGATGATGATGGTGAACTTTGGGATGAATGGTCCAGTAACACCATTTTTATGGAGACTCCATAAAAATCAAATAAAGATATTGCTATCAGAAAAAAGTCCACTCTGTGATGCTGGGGGCCAGGGAGGAAACCTGCAATGCCCAAGTCTTGATCCTCCCCACATTTTTATTAAAATGCCCCTCTCGAACCTCTCTTGGATAGTAGCTAAGGGATTTGTCACAAAAGGGAAGAGTGCTGGGACCTCTCTGCCCCAGCGCCTGCAATTTGATTACTAAGCAGCTTTTTCACGCTTTCATTCTTTAAAAATTGAAATTTACATATATTTTAGAAAAATAAAGCACACTGCTTTTGGGGTCAGAAATGTAAAAAGAGCTCCAGTTTAACTAACTAAGCCATATAGGTGTTTTTTTTATCAGTCAAGAATCTTTCTATAGTTTACTGAAGAAAGAAGGAACTGTAGTGAAAATGCAAAAATTAGCAATAAAACAACAGGGTGTGCTGTTGCAGGGTAAAAACAGCCTGCCTAGGTTTTCACCTTGTGTCTGCAGCTACCCTGGGGGTGCACTTAATTAATACACATTGAAGTCTCATATAATGAGGGAAAATAAAGAGGAAAAAAGGCTTTTTGCCATGCCTACTTTACTTCCATTTATAGCAACAGATTTTCATAAAGTGTGACCTTCTGCCAAAGAAGCAGCTGTATGAAAATAATGACCTGCCAAAACTTTAATTAGAAAACAGCTCTGTTATTTTAGTTTTTTTAAAGTTTCACTTCAATGTGAACTATTAGCAGGAATGGAGCAAAGCAGCTCTGATCACCTTCTATCCTACAAACAGTGAAGAGTTCTCACTTCTTTGGATATCTGGATAGTTGGTTCATGTATTATTTTTTACATGGTCCATTGTCCCTATGAGATGACTATCATGTCCTAAATACTAAGATCTGGTTACTTGCTTGTTTGCTGGCCTAGCTCCAAATTTTGACCTTTAAAGCAGTGCGTCCCCATGTATGCAGTACTTTAGATAGCGCCTTTTGGTCAGCTGTACGGGTGGCGCTGTGGGTTAAACCACAGAGCCTAGGACTTGCCGATAAGAAGGTCAGCGATTTGAATCCCCGCGATGGGGTGAGATCCCGTTGCTCGGTCCCTGATCCTGCCAACCTAGCATTCAAAAGCATGTCAAGTGCAAGTAGATAAATAGGTACCGCTCCGGCAGGAAGGTAAACGGCTTTTCCGTATGCTGCTCTGGTTCGCCAGAAGCGGCTTAGTCATGCTGGTCACATGACCCGGAAACTGTACGCCGGCTCCCTTGGCCAATAAAGCGAGATGAGTGCCGCAACCCCAGAGTCGGTCACGACTGGACCTAATGGTCAGGGGCCCCTTTACCTTTACCTTTTTACCTGAGATAGTGACTACATGGGAAGCTTTCCTTCAAATATGCCCCTGTGCTTTCAAGTCATCTGAGGACATCTTGAGTGTGCCCCTGCCATCAAGTATCTTGTACCTCTTGCACTTGAACGGTAGGACCTTGTCATAAGTGCAGCTGAAGCAAACAAGCCGGATGATAATATTTCATCACACAGCAATGACAGAGTGGTGTGTGGAAAACCAGTTTCCTGAAGGTTAGAAGCATCTTGGAGAGCTCTACAGGGAATATGGATGAAGATTGCTATAGTCCCTTGCTGGTAGTTTTGGGGAGTTATCAGGTATGCTATGCAAAACCCTGTCTGAGGCCAACGCCACTGTTCCACTTTTGGGTTGCCCCAGCCTTGTGAACACGCCATAGTGAACACGCCATAGTGTGTTTGCAGTGCTTGTAATAAAGTGTTTTTGAACTGCAAACACACACTAAGCCAGCAACTGAGGGTACTTTTGTGATTTATTTATTCCAGGTGAAAATGTATTGGGTATAAGATTTCATTTATCAATATATCTAAGCCACATTTGATTTTATAATCAACCCTCCATCTCGTAAATATTACCTGCTGCTGACTGGGAATACATAACAAGCCTGCACAGTGCTAGCTTTTAATTTATGTTATTTTTATTATTTCTATCACTTTTTATGGTTGTAAAACACTCCACAGTATAATTAACTAAATATGTAAATAAATCTTCTCTGGGCTTCATCAGATTCTATCACCCGATACAGGCATAAGTAAGTTATAGCAAAAAAGTGGCATTATGAAGAAGTACAAATGGTGATGGCTCTTAACTAGAAAAGGAGGTATGTTAAAGTGCTATGAGAAATTCCGGCTAAGCAAACAGAAATTGCATGTTGTGAAAAATGATTAAAAGAGTCACAGTTTGTTTCACAACTAGGGATGGAAGAATAATCTGTTTTAAACAGTTTTATACATGGGATTTAAAGGTTCTGATGTGAACAACTTTGACCACATCAGACTGCCTCTTGTATCAACTGCCTGCTTATATCTGAGCTGCTTCCACACTATTGGGTTTTTTAAATATTTATTTATTTATTTATTTTAAAAGTCTGATTTATTGCATGCAAAATTATGTGCAAATAGTAACTATATTATACATTCAGTAAATATATTATACAACAAGCCCCATGCAGCAGTATATTTCTACAGCATAATTTTGTAAGTACTAATACATAAGCATTTCTATACAGCTATATGAATTGCTATATGTGTCTGCTTATGTGCTAGTTGCTGTAAGAAATCTGGAGTGTATATTATTTAATACCAAAGTAGGCTCCTAAATTGTATGCAAGTATATGTGTGTGATATATGTATAATATTATATGCATTACGATAATAATATATGCAACACAGTGCATATAATTATTTGTCTTTTTAGCAGACTCGGTAAAACTAAAAAGTACCAATATCTTCATCAATATCTTAAGTACCAACAAGTACCAATATCAATATCTTAAGAGCAAGATATGTTGCTAAGCTTAATATTGAGATTTGCAGGAAATTCCATCCCTGTCTGCAGCCCACACAGTGGTATGTTCTGTCATGTGCAATTTATGTATTTAAATCTGTATACCACCCTTCATCTGAAGATCACAAGACAGTTCACAGCATGGGTCAGCAAACTAAGACGCGCTGGCCTTCTGGATCTGGCCCACAGATGGTCCGGGAGTCGCCGCGTGGATCGTCAGCGCGCACGTTCTTTCCCTCTCCCTCACACGGCGCCTCCTCCCTCCCTCCTCCTGGCTTCTCCCCGCCCTGCCTAGAGGAGGATGGCAACTGGGCTTTGTTGGTGCCAGCAGCAGCAGCACTTGAGCGGCCACTATTTTAAGCAGCCCTTCTCCAGAGCCCTTTCACTCACCGATCATCGTCCCACTGCCAGCCCCTGCCGCTCACAAGACACAGGTAAGCTTTCCCCTTTTTTAAAGGGAAATTCCCTTATTCCGAATAGGATCCCTCGCAAGAAAAGGGTAAAGTTGACAGCTATGGTAAGCAGCCAATGGGGTCATGGTGCTCTTGCATCATTCCCCCCCCCAAAAAAAAAATATGGTCTGGCCCCCCATAAGGTCTGAGGGACAGTGGACTGGCCCCCTGCTGAAAGTTTGCTGACCCCTGGTTCACAGCATAAGAATACAAAACGGGAGCACAAAATACATAATAAAACAAAAACAAACCAATAACCCCTCTCCCATAAACTCATTTCAAAGGCTATAGAATGTTAATCAGCCCATGGCCTGGTGATAGAGAAATGTTTTCACCTGGCACTAAAGATATGCAGTGAAGGTGTCAGGTGAGCCTCCCTGCAATGCAACGTGCATTGAAAGCTGGTCAGACAGTACAAGAGAGAGGGGCACTGGCATCTCCTCCCCTCACGGTGACGGTCCATCTGATCCCTTTCTCCCATATGCATATTGAATTCAGTGATTGCCTGAGTGATGTAATGAGACGTCACCGGGCAACTATACCACTTCAGAAACATAAGTGAACTATTGTTTTGTGGCTATGTTTCACTTGGATGAATAATATAAGTGGGACAGAATGAAGCTCCCATTACTACCTACAACCTCTTTTGATCACTGTACTTCTAACAGAAGAGCCACTCAAGTCTAGATTATGTACTGAGATTGCTCAAGCTGTGCCCTATGCTTCCATTTCCATTTTCAGTTGAAAATAGCAATTTTGGTTGGGTAAAAATATCTTCCCAGAAACATTTTGTACGTATTTTTATTTTTTTTAAAAAATATCCTATTTGAAGCCATTCTTGCCTTTTTCTGGCATTTGTTACATGATAAGCCCACCCAAATCTGGGGGTCAATTAGTGAACATGAGGACATCAAAATGATAAGTTGTCAGTCAGTTTTGGTTAACATTTCTGATGACAAATGCACTCAACTGAAAAGCAAAGCATGAGAGCATTCTGAAAAATTGTAAGCAGCTTCAGAAAATCAAAATTATACTCCTTTCTTGCTTGTATATACATGTTAAAAAGTCAAAAGTGGCACTGAAGTTAGATAATGAATGTCTTGGTTGTTAAGCACCTGCCTATTTCCTCTAAAAGTACATGATTTGTAGCACAGAATACCCTTGATGAAAGCCCTTTGCTCCTTAACTTACATTGCCAAGGTAATAATTTGTTCATCCCCAATCACTGAGATACTATAATTGCACTAGGGAACTATGGTGTTGTTGTTTTCTTAAGCCACAGAAGGATGTCTTAATTTGTAAAATACAAATTCTGCAAGATATGGGATTACCACTGAAAAATGCATTACGGTACCAAAGTTTCCTTTCTCTCTTTTTCTATAGAGATACATGATTTCCCTCTGCCAGACTTTGGCACAGTAGCAGCAGCAGCCCTGCTGCTGAACGGGGTCTTAAGCTGAGGTCACTTTGTGCTGGCTTAACTTTCACCAGCTTGCTCTGTGCTGCTCTCTTGCGCATAGGAGCGTTCCCTTGGTATTGCCCGTGGGTCATGGGGCGTGATTCCCAGGAATATCAGATTCAAAAGCATGACTTTGCCTACAGCTACAGTCCTCTTCCACCTGTGGTCTGACTCCCTTTGCTTGGATTCTTCAAGAAGTGAATTACTTTGGTAATGACCGTGGGCTTCTGAGATTGAGGTACCCAATCCAGCATGAGCTTTCATGATGGATTGGGTAACTCAGTATTAGAAGCCACCCAAAAAACCAAACCTGTCCATAGTACAAGTTTAAGGAAGGGCAGAGAGAAAGCAAACACATTAGGAAATGGTTTTTAACTCCTCCTTGAGGGTTCTTCATTCTAATCTTGTTCCTGATCTTTAGCTTTTCTTTCCTGTTGGACAATCAGGCACCTGCAGCACCTGCTCACAAACAAATATTCTATTTTTTTTTTAAATTTTAATTTTTATTGGGATTTTATTTACAACATAACACAAACCCCCCACCCCCAACACACAAATCCACCTTCATTAAATGTGAACATAACATACGGTGAACATAACATACACCAATACAAACAACCAAATAAAAGACTTCCTTTATCCTGTACCTGGCCTCCTTATTTACTTCTTATAAACTGTTTCCTTTATGAATAATTATTAATATTTTTTTTCTATTTTAATAACTAATTATAACAAGCAAATATTCTAATCTTAGCAAAAATAGTTCGGTTTTCATCAAAATCCTCATGACCATGATTATTTTTTTGCCTTAACAGTCTCCTCTAACTTCACCTTTGCATAAATTTATGTGGAGACTCTACGCTGCACTACAGCTCCCTGAAATAAAATTAATGGTGATAAGAAATCTCAGGAGTTTTCGGTTCCAAACAGAAATGCATGTTCTGAGCTCTGTCAAACATTCCACCAAATTTTGAAGACCAACCTGATATTTTTACAGCTCCCGGTCCAGCATTATTCTTAATTTTCAGCATGACTTCATTAGCATACCATAAATTTTATATCCAGGGTACCTGCTAGGCACCCCACCCCCACAAATTACTTCTGGTTAATCAATGTCTTGATAAAGCTCTTGCTTCTTCATATTAATTATTCCTTTGGGCTTCAAAATGGCTCCACAAGCTTCAAAATATGAGATAGGGAGCCTTTCAGTAAACTTAGGTTATACAACATTTTCGTCTGAAAAAAGAAAGACAAATCCTAGTGTTCTTGAGGTAAAGCAAACACATCCCATCAAGAGAATCGCATCAGCCAACCTGGGATCTGGAAAACCCTTCAAGCATTCATAAGAAGCATGCTGTGTACTGACAAACCTATTAACAGTAAGAGGAGCTTAAAATGCACTTCTTCCTACATCTTTTTTTAAAAAAAACAACAACAACTTTCATTTCCTTTGTGGTATGTTAAAATATTGGTGTGCCACTGGAAATTAGAACACCATTAAATTAGGTCAACAAACATAAATGAAGTAAGGACAAATGTTCCTGGGTACTCTTAATGTCATACTTTATTTCCAACTGAACAGATGAAACTAACATGAGTACAGCCTTCCTCTCTACACTTTCTGGCCAGAGGCACTCCAAGAGTTAAAAGGACATTATGTCCAGAGGGCTTTGTTCTATTTTCTTTCCTCTGGAAGAGCAATGAAAGCCAAATTGCCTTTTAAAATTCAAAGAACGTCAGCCTCCATTTTACTTGTTTCTTTCAACTTTCCAGTCAGATTCTGAGCAATAGATTATTTGTCCTGCTTTCCCGCCACCCTTTAATGCAATACACTAAATTTTGGCACTGTCACCATTTTGCATATGGCGAGCCTGAATGAAAAGAGGACAGAAAAGGGCAACTAAAATTATCAAGGGATTGGAACAGAATCTCTGTGTGGAAAGGCTAAAACATTTGGGATCTTGTTAGTTTAGAACTAAGTGGTGGGTGATATATCAGAAATTAACATTATGAAACAGAGACATTTTTACTAGGGCTACGCTGGGAAAGAGACGGAAAATTTAGTATACATTTTCATCAGTGTTAGAAGGTGCACCCCTTGGCAATTATTTAGCAATAGGAAAATGAGATGAGATTTTACTTATTCAGAAAGTATTGTTCCCGCTCTAAAGACGCTTCAATTAACCTTAGTGATCCCTGATTAGTTAGATTCACCAATGTGACTAGCACTGTCATTGGTCGACGTTCATTTAATCTGCCATTAGTAACATCAGGCCCGAGTCAGTTGGCTATGTAGCACTGTGACACCATTACAACAACTATAAGATAACTGAGGGTCTGGGACCGAGGTGAAGGATGGGGAAGGTTTTTCAGCAATCCTTTCCGGGCAATCTTCAGTGCAGGAACATGGCACACAGCATTGGTGTGGGAGGGCAATATATGTGAATTTTACCTTTCTACAATAGGTTGGTTTCCACACACTCCCACACATCATTTGAATCCTCCAACCAGGTAAGCAAGCAAGCAGCATTATCAGAGGTCTGCACCACATTCCAGCCAGACTAAAACACTCAAGGAGTGCGCAAAGGAGAGCTGGTGATGCCTGCAAATATGACATTTATGCATGACATGGGTATGAACCAACCCCAAGATCCACCTTGTATTTGTATCACTGTGGTTATTTCCTCTGTGGTTATTTTATGTATTTTTACACTAAACCACCCTGTGATCCCTGGATGAAGGGTGGTATAGAAATTGAATAGATACAATCACTGTGGCCTTTCTGGTGCCTGTTTGCATCCTCCAATAGGCCTCACATGAGGCTATATAGAATGCTGCCTATGGAATTCTATATAGCTCTGTTTGTTTGTAAAAGCAACGCTATATAGAAGACTATATAGAATGCTGCCTATGGAATTCTATATAGCTCTGTTTGTTTGTAAAAGCAACGCAGGATTTTTTAAGCAGAGCTTTTAACTAAAAAAATAAAATAAAAATGTTCTGCTGCTGCGTTTTTACAAAAAAAGAACCCAGCACTCTAGAGTGCTCTGCAGGCAACATTTAGACCATTCCGTTTCTTAAAAAGCACATACTTTGAGAAAAAGGAGAATATAAAGCTATAACAGACAGAAAGTTTTGGGGGTGGAATGTCAGAACACTGCAAGGCTTTGTGGTAGGCTCTGATTCCACATGACACTACTACTATTGCACTTTGAATTGGGGAGAAGCAAAGTTATCTCCAATCACCCCACTTCACCCTATTATACATTTCTGTAGCTGAAAGACTGAGTTCAGCTTGGTGGGTCATAACCTGTGCTTGTAAATTGGTGGGTGATGACTTGCAATGACCATATCTAATTGGGCCACCCAAAAAACAATAATGCAAAATATATTGTTGTTACATTGAAAAACCTCCCTCTAAATATCCATTTTACACAAGCTTTCATGGTACATAAAATGAACTGGATAAGCATCTGAGGGATCATGGGGGAAGCCAGGTGGGTCTTGATAAGACCAGTAACATTTCTTAGGGAACTGCACATTTTTCAGAACTTGGTAACAAAATATACAGTTCCAGCGTAACTCAAACTTCTATTTGAAATCCATTTTAAGTTTCACTTTGATTTTTCCTTCAATCCAAGCATTATTTCGAACTGAATTATATTAATCGGCTTTCCAAACAGACTTTCACCAACTTGTCATAAATAAAATTCCATACACATGGAAAACTAGTTGTCCTCCAGAGGGAGAAGGCATTCGAATGCCCCAAGTGGAAGAACTTGTGGCTCTCCAGATCTTGGTGGACTACACTTCCCATAATCCCTGACTGTTTGCTATGCTAGTTGGGATTTATGGGAGTTCACGTTGAACACTATATGAAGGGTTACAGGTTCACCACTCAGGTAATCCCAGACAGTTTTACTATCTCAACAAGAAACAGCCCGTCCACATTTCCGCACAAATGGTAGTTGGGAATATGATGCATTTGCATTTCAAAAGGCATGTTCTCAAACTCTTCCCTGCCTGGATAGGTTTGTGTTCTGAATATCCGTATGAACTGCTCTGAGATTCCTGGTGGAAGTAGTAGGTAAGTGTAATAAATAAACTGTTCATCTGCAGTACCAACATATACAATACAAAAGCGGCATTAAAAGTTTATACTTTTTATCCCTTAGCTGTGATACCTCACTCTATTAGGTTGCAAGGCAAACAGCACTAAACGACTGTGATTGGAACAACACTATTTACTGAATAAAATCTTAACAACTTTTACATGAAAGAGGCTTCCAGTTTTGACTTTTGGATACAACCAAGCAGGAATGACACGAGTCCACCATCTCAGTGCAACACTCACCATTTTAAGCTGAATTAATAGGAATGATACAGGCTTGATTTCAGCAGCTGTTGGGACCAGCAGGGTTCTTTCAGTCAAGCACAAAGACACTCTGCCATCGCTTCCCAGACAGATGCATTAGGATCAAGCAGTTCACACAGACATTCTGTCTACAATATTCCTATGTTAACAATGATTAATCATATTAACGAATAGCAGTCAGCTGTTCAGTTCCTCTGTGCATGCACAGATTCTGAAAAGGGGGGGGGGAGAGATTTGTTTAACCAATATAAGAATCCAGGAAGCTACTTCTGATGTTATTGAGTATATTGTAAGAAAAAAAGAGGAAGAAAGAATAAAGCCCTTCTGGATCGGATCAAAAGTCCATCAGTCCAACATTCTGATCTCAAAGTGACCGATCTTTTTGAGGCAAGGGGAGCAGAACTGTTCACAGTATTCCAAGTGTGATCTCACCATAGATTTGTAGAACAGCATTCTGATATTGGCAGTTTTATTTTCAGGCCATTATTAAATGATCCCTAACAAGGAAACCACATTTTTCACAGCTGCTGCATACTGGATCAACTTTTTCAATGAGTGATCCACCATGACCCCAATATCTGTTTCCTGTCAATTCAGACCGCATCAAGACCAGATCCAAAAAAATCTTACAATAAAGCCATCTACTTCCGTCTTAGGCCTACAATGGAAACACACAGTCTTGGAAAGAATCATATTATGATTCCACTAGGAGCATTTGAGTAACCCACCATGTGGTCAGAGGTTTCCAGTTGACTATCAGCTATCAGAATGAACAGCTATGCACGCTGCAGCCTGCCATTTTGCACTTGCTTGCTCACTCACTCCAACCTCCAGCAGGACTTGGCTTCTGAGAGTAGACGTAGTCACAGCAAAAGGAAGACTATCTACCTTTTGCCTCTGTGTTGTCAGCAGAAGCCATATACTGAGGATGCATGAGTGGCAGCAATAGCAGGCTGAAGCACCAAGAGGGCTAGAAGAAGACTTTCCATAGAGGCTGGTTATCATTAGCTATGATAGTTCCTATTAATGTTACCTGGAGGTCTCTGAACTTACAGCGACTGGTTTGAAGTCTGCTGTGTGAACTGGACCATAGTGCCACATACTCTCCATTATATGTGTGTGTGTGAAATGCAATACAAGTATTAATGTCGCTGCAAGTTCACAGATCAGTATTCTGATGTCCTAGCAATGCTGACTTTTAATGAGCACAGTAATAGCAGCCCACTGTTAAGCACTGGAGGGGTCATCTCATCAATGCTGTGGTCTATATTAGTCATCTAGAATAGATAGATCTTAAAGCTTCAGGTTCCTCCCCTTCATATCCAAGTTAATTTGGTGCTCGACATCTGCTTAAGTCATTACAGTACAATCAGTACCTCTGCGACTGAAGATTCACAGTCCACAATTGACTGCTCCCTTCAGTGCTTTGGGGGCACAGATCAGCAGCTCACTCTTTCTGCTTTGATGTGCATGCTCTGTGCCAACAACTCCAAAAGATGCAGATCTAATGAATTGGCTTTAATGGTCCTATTTCCCACTTAAATGGCTTTGTTTTAATTGGCTGTGCTACTCTGTGTCCAGAACTACATTGAAAAGTTCACGGCATACATGCTAATGGTCCCTTTCTAATTACTGCATAATGTACAAAGGTCTGACAGAGCAATTTCAGAGGTTAGGCGCCATCATTAGTAATTCTCTTTATATTTAATTCGACAAAAATCACTACAATCATGCACAAGGAATGTAACAGAAACAATATATATATGCAATCTAAATATATTTTATTATATAACTGTACTTTTACTGTGGGTTTTTTTTTAAAGGAGTTGGTTTTTCTTACTTAATTTAGCCACATGCAGCTGCAAACTCAGCTACTCATACGATCCCCCAAAGTGTACTTAACTTTCATGGATCACCTCTCTAGGGTTGAACATAACTGGTTTTCTACCTTCATTTACCGGATGAAAAGAGTAACGGCTGTACCATTTACTAGCAAATATGCACACAGGGTTCCCTTCATGAGTAAAGGCAACAACAAATCGGTGAACTAGAATTACTGTCTATACGAGACTTTTAAAGTTTTTGCTATCTTCTGGCAATGATATCAGTCATAGCTGGTGATATCATTTGTAGCTAGTGCAAAATGTTAAGGCTAGTCTCCTTAGAGAGACCAGCCACAGGGAGCACATCGTTCCTATTCCAGCTCATCTGCACTGCTGCCTACTAGATTCAGTGCCCAATTCAAAGCACTGGTAATAATGGCCTAAACGGTCTAGAGCCTGCATGCTTTAGGGACCACCTCCAAACATATGTACTTCCTTTGTTGGATTACCACTAATTAACTCCTAAAGCAAAAGCTTAAGGGGAATTTGAACATATGAAATTGTTTTATATCAAGCCTGATGCAGCCTTAGGATGATGCAGCTGTTAAATAAATCTAATCTATATTCAGAAAGACCATTGGCAGAGTCCAGTATCATACACACTGAGAGGCAATGGCTTTGCATGATCTCAAACAGAGGCTTCTCCTAACCATACAGATTGAGGGTTTTTTTTTTTAGTTGGAAGTGTTCAGCACTGAAAATGTGCCACAAAATATGCATTAACTCCAACCCATTCCTCTAAGTTACAATACCTCCCCAATGCTGTTTTTGTTCAGGCTAAATCTTTGTGGAATTTCAAGGAAGCTCAAAGAATTTCAATAAGGCCAATACAATTTCTTTGGGGTATTTTACATGTTCTGATTAATAACACAGCTTTTTGGGGGGAGAATACCTAGCCTTTCAACCGTGGGATGATAAACTAGAGGAAGGAAGTCTTATACTACTTGAAAGTCTGATCTGTTTCTTTGAGTGAACATTTCCTCAACTACTAGCCAACACAAGTGCAATATGAAACTTTCAAGGAACATATACCATTGACCCAAGCCTCCCACCCCAGCCAACTATTTTCATCTTCTTCACCCTTGTTTTGTTTACCATATAGCTTGACAAAGAATTCTGGAAAACCCCCAAAGCTTGCACACTATCAAATTTTGCACAGGGATGTGGGGATGATGATGAAAACATTTCCAAATGTTTCAGTAGCACACACACTTCAACCACAGAGTTAATTGGCTTAAGCCCATAAATTTATTGATTTACTGTAAATTGGCTTCAACTCGTTTTTGTTTTGAATTGTTGCTGTCATATTGAAATGCCTCCCCCCACCCCTGGATATAATTGATCCTGGACCTTGTGGAGTGGGGGTGGAAGTTCTTCCTACTGTCCCACTAGTAGACTTCCTCTGTTGTGACTCTGTGATGGTGGAACACCCTCCTCCTGGATGCTCAGGCAGCAAACACTCCAATGGGTTTCTACCATCAAATTAAAACTTTACTGTATTGCAGAACAATCCAAACTCCAGCCAGCCAGGCAGCTTGGGGCGTGATGGAGTTGGCTCATTTTTGGTCCAATGGCATTAAGCAACAGCAGTGGGGCTGGACTGACTCAACTGCTACTCCTCCCTCTGCTAGAATGTCCTCGGCTACTGCCAGAGCAACTCACAGCCACCTGCGCTTATTGGGTGCAGAACAGCAAGTGACCCCCATCCAGTTACTTAAGCCTATTGATTATCATGGGCCTACTCTGAGTATGATTAATGCTGGATACCACACATGGTGTTTACACACTTTGTATTCTGTCTTTTCTTTTGTTCCATCAGAGTGCTTTAATTCTCCCTATATCATCTTTAGAATGGTGCAATGGTTATCTTTAGTTACTGTACAGCATGTTCCAATCAAAGGAAATCTCAGATCCATCACTGCATTCTGTTTTGAACCAAATTCATCAGCAACAGTATTATTTACATTTAATCTTCATTCTGAGAGGGTCTGTGTTCCCCTCCCCAGCCAGAACTTCTATTGCATTGTGCCGGGTAATGAGCAACATCTTCATTAAGCATCAATTGGCAATCAAATAAACAAGAAGATCTTAAAGTATCATTCCCCAACCTGCAGGGTTCCAGTAAAGGAAATAATAAAGTGAAATATGAAGAATAAGCCTCCTCTTCTAGAGGAAGAGGTCTAATTAAAACAGGACTTAACAACTCTATGGATTAATTGGGAACCAGCTGAGAAAATTAGACCTTGGGGAATAAGATTACACCCAACACAAACCAATTTTATTCTCAAGTACAGGTTATGTGCATAATGCTTTGATTTTGGAGTCAAACTGCATGGCGAGGTACACTTTAAAAATTATACCAACTTCCTATTACAAGTTCCTGAAATTACTAGCGACAGTGAATTCTGAAATCATGAAAAACTTTCCTACCGCTATACCAGACAACCCATCACCAGGCTTAAAATGCACATCTTAGTTAGCTGCTAGCCAGTTTGAGGACCTGCAAAGCCCGCCCTGAGAATCTTTTTCTAGCTATTGATGCTATTTAAGTCACCTGCAACATTTCTCAGATATTTTGCCTGAGCAGTAACTTCCAAAATCACCTTTAAATTTCAATATTCAATACCCAGTGCCAACTCTATAAGGAATACATACAGATTAATGGTTTTCAAGTCCATTCTCAACCATGGTTTGGCTGCAAATTATGCTACTAACCTTACACAGACCCAGCTTGACCTATATGCCCGCTATAGTTTATTCTACACATTAGGAGTTCAAGTGTACTTGCAAATTAGGGTTAAAATGAAGAGAATCTTAACCAAGCCACCTTGTCCTTTGTTGCATACATATAATGTATCAGGATACAGTGGTACCTCGGGTTACATACACTTCAGGTTACAGACTCCACTAACTCAGAAATAGTGCTTCAGGTTAAGAACTTTGCTTCACAATAAGAACAGAAATCGTGCTCCGGCGGCGCGGCAGCAGCAGGAGGCCCCATTAGCTAAAGTGGTGCTTCAGGTTAAGAACAGTTTCAGGTTAAGTACGGACCTCTGGAACGAATTACCGGTAAGTACGTAACCTGAGGTACCACTGTATTGTATTTTACAGTGGTAAAAACCAATAATATGTATTTTGAGAATGCTAATATATTGGAAGTATAGTGGATAACCATAGGTTAAACTTAAAATGCTGCCAAGTTGTGTTCACGCTGTAAGTAGGACCCAGGGCTGCCAACTTTGCCCTTTGTAAAATACCTTGCCTGTGAGCTGAAAAAAGGATGATGCACTAGGGGAGGGGGGGCCTGGCCTCTCAAATGCTGTCCCCTGCTAATCTACAGTAGCAGCATCAGGGAACAGCCCCCGCTAGCAACAGTGAAAGGCCTCTTTTCTAACTGTACTGTAATTGCTGGGTGGGTTGGAGTGATTATTTATCAAGATCCCCTTTGAGGAGGAAAGGAAACCTTTGTGTCCCACATGCTCTCAGGTCAGCATCCCCCTCATCCTGCCTGAGCTTGGTATTTAATTTTTAAAGTCTATAATGCAATTCATAGATTCATAGAATTGTGGAGTTTGAAGGGACCCTGAGGGTCATCTAGTCCAACCCCTGCAATGCAGGAATCTCAGCTAAAGCATCCCTGACTGATGGTCACCCAACCTCTGCTTAAAAACCTCCAAGGAAGAAGAGTCCACAACCTCCCGTGGGCGATTATTCCACTTTTTAACAGCTCTTCCTGTCAGAATGTTCTTCCTGATATTTAGTAACAATCTCCTTTCTTGTAACTTGAAGCCCTTGGTTTGAGTCCTACCCTCCAGAGCAGGAGAAAATAAGCTTGTTCCTTCTTCCATGTGACAGCCCCATAATGTCTATCAGATCTTCTCTTCTACAGGCTTAATATACCCAGTTCCCTCATAAGGCTTGGCTTCCAGACCCTTGGTCATCTTGGCCACCCTCTTCGCATGTTCCAGCTTGTTAATATCCTTCTGGTAAAATAGCCAGCTTGATTCACATATTTGGGGCCACAGGTGCAGCACATGCACACCATTTGAATGGCAATACCCATCAACTTGGGGGGGGGCTCTGGCCCCTTCAAATATTTCATGGGGGGTGCAAAGGGACCCCAGCCCCTGGGAGATAGCTCCTATGCCTTCTGGTCAGAATCTCTTTCCTTGTAACTTGAAGCCATTGTTGTGGGTCCTACCCTCTGAAGCAGGAGAAAACAAGATTGCTGCATTGTCTATCATGCCATTAACATTATTCATTATCAGTTTTAGTTAGACCCTTGGGAAGGGGGGAGATCTACATTTGTATGGAGAGTTTTGGATGCAATCATCAAGTCTCTAATCCCAGCTCTGCCAAAGGTAAAGGTAAAGGGACCCCTGACCATTAGGTCCAGTCGTGGACAACTCTGGGGTTGCGGTGCTCATCTCTCTTTACTGGCCAAGGGAGCTGGCGTACAGCTTCTAGGTCATGTGGCCAGCAGGACTAAGCCGCTTCTGGTGAACCAGAGCAGCGCACGGAAACGTCGTTTACCTTCCCACCAGAGCAGTACCTATTTATCTACTTGCACTTTGACGTGCTTTCGAACTGCTAGGTTGGCAGGATCAGGGACCGAGCAATGGGAGCTCACCCCGTCATGGGGATTCGAACTGCCAACCTTATGGTCGGCAAGCCCTAGGCAAAGTCAAAGTTGGCTGAGCTAAGGCTGGTGTGAGTCCCCCAAAAGGGGTAACATGGGGCATGGCTGGGACAGTACCAGAGTATAGGAACTTAGGAGGGATTCTAAGCCTGCTCAGCTCAATCCCCTGACCTAGCAAACCATCACATAACACTATTTCAAAGGCTTTTTTCCTTTGGAAAAAGGCAGAGCCACAACAGCAGTCCCACTGCTGAACAGCTTTTGCAGCTGGTCTAACTTTATGCCAGGTTCTTGAGCATAAGATTACTCCCTTAGTTTGTGGAGAGGAGAAAAGGTCCAGAAGCATAATTTGACTCCTATGAATTGCTCTTTTGGGAATGTATATCACACTTCAAATTCTTCCTCTCAACTAAATGGGTACTATTGTGTGCAACTAAAGTAGTGTGGCCAATAGAGATATATACACAAGAATGACTGCTGTCCAAATATCTAAGGCGGTTCATCATGGAGTCCACCTACTACAGGTTGAACTCAGTAGTAAAAATTCACAGGCTGGCTTTGTTGAAAACCCTAACTTCTATTTACATCTTCAAAATATGCTTAGAATTATTGCCGATCTCCCCCTTCACCTGGCAAAACAAATTGTGAAACTATTTATAGGTATCTTGCTTTAGAAGACAGGGGTTGTCAGAGGCTTATAAGCACTTCAGGCTACATTCTGGAGGCAGTGACCAATGAATCAATAACTATCAGCAGGGCTTCTGCCGATATACTGCTGCATTAATGAGCTTAGATCAGACACACAAACTGGTTACTAACAGAATTGTCTGCCTGAGTTTTGTTATGGATTGGGAGAAAGAAAAATACTGTACCATCTTGTTTGTCATCCCTTTCAATTTTTGATGGTAAGCCTGCCTTGCTTCCTCTTCTCTGCAGGAAAGAAGCGAGTTTGTATTTTTCCCTTTTCAGCTATGCCTATACAATATTATTGACGTCATTAGACTGTACTGCAAATGATGAGTAAATTTGTCTCAAACATTTTATGTCAATGTGATTCAAAACTAGCACCGATCATCTCTTCCACACGACAGTTTTACATCCTCCGTTAAGGCTGTGACAGTCTCCAGCAATAATAAAAAGTAATATGCTATGAAAATAACTAGGGTGGTAATTTGGAAACAAAGAAGCAATAGGGATTTATGTACAAAATTCCTGGAAATTAATCCTTTCAATTGTCTTCTGTATAGCTCTTCCCCAGAGCATTTGAGTCATCCACCTCTTGTGGAATGAAAGCTCTCTGTATATTAAATCTATTATAGAAGCCACAGCCAGCCTATGAATCACTGAACCTTCACCTGGGCTCTCCCTCTATGACTCACTGTCTGTGACTGAGACAAGATGAAGATGGCGTGGCTTTAAGCAGATGACTAGTGACAGTGCCTTAAGACAAGGAACTGGTTGCTGAATTTAAACCCTAGGAATGGGGGATTAGGAGCACATTCTAATATATGTTCCGGACAAAACTGTGCCAAGAAATGTACACAGCTGGACAGAAGTAATGCAAACATAGTCACATGCTTAATGTAGGAAACAGGTGCATCCATCATGCTAAGCCAGCCCCAAGCCCCTGGGCATTGCTCAACTCTGGGGTTACAGAACAAATCCCTTGAGGAGCTGCCCCAATGCACCAAGTGACGCACTGTTGTTATTACCGCAAGCACTTAAAATTAACCATATTCAGCTGTACTTTACTCAGTGGGCCCCAATTCTGTTGTGTATAATTACCAGCATCTTTCCCCATCCTAATATTTTGTTCACATTGACAAAGTCTCATCTATGGCACTTTGTTTAACGACACGGAGATGATTTTCCAGCTGGACCCTAAATTAACTCCATGTAAATAAACAGATGGCTTTTTGTCTGTTGTCCTCCCATATTAGCCTGAAGCTAGAGATGCCACTTGGTTTCACCTACAGCAAAGTTTGAGGCTAATTTTGCCATTTATCTTTGGGCAAAAACATTTAACTAATTTTAAAGGGGCATTTAAATTACTTGTTTGGGGGTATTTCTCACATCCATAGTTGGAACCACAAGGCCAGCTCAGGGAACTGAGCAGCCCTATACAGTGGTACATCAGGTTAAGATTCGTTCTGGAGGTCCATTCTTAACCTGAAACTGTTCTTAACCTGAGGTACCACTTTAGCTAATGGGGCCTCCCGCTGCCGCCGTGCCGCAGGAGCACAATTTCCATTCTCATCCTGAAGCAAAGTTCTTAACCTGAGGTACTATTTCTGGATTAGCGGAGTCTGTAACCTGAAGCGTCTGTAACCCGAGGTACCACTGTATAGCTGTAAACAACAGTTGTAAACACTACATCAGAAGTGTTTCCTTTAATTATGTGCATATAGTATTCAGGGACGCAGGTGGCGCTGTGGGTTAAAGCCTCAGCGCCTAGGGCTTGCCGATCGAAAGGTCGGCGGTTCGAATCCCTGCGGCGGGGTGCGCTCCCGTTGCTCGGTCCCAGCGCCTGCCAACCTAGCAGTTCGAAAGCACCTCCGGGTGCAAGTAGATAAATAGGGACCGCTTACCAGCGGGAAGGTAAACGGCGTTTCCGTGTGCGGCTCTGGCTCTGGCTCTGGCTCTGGCCAGAGCAGCGATGTCACGCTGGCCACGTGACCCAGAAGTGTCTCCGGACAGCGCTGGCCCCTGGCCTCTTAAGTGAGATGGGCGCACAACCCCAGAGTCTGTCAAGACTGGCCCGTACGGGCAGGGGTACCTTTACCTTTACTAATGATATAGTGGGTGGCGCCACTGGTACCACTTCCAGTATCCATTTGTTCCAAGTATCTGTTTGCACAAAGGCCTAGGTATGTAAACACAGATTCTCTGCCCCCTGCCCCCCTCCCTCCCTGCAGCAATGGCAGGTAATAGATTGTGCAATGGCTCTTGAGCAGTGGACTGGGAACACATGAAGCAATGATAGGCAACCTGTGTGTTATGTACTAAGCTTGGATCCTAGAACAATAGGCAAGTAGAATCCTAGAATGCAACAACTGATTGGCTTGCAGGAAAAGACCAATCAGGCTCCAGGAGGGAAGCAGAATCCGCCAATCAGACGGGACTCATTGTGTAAATAATGTATATAAAAGCCTGGTGTTTGGGGGGCAATTCAACCACTGCTTCACAAGCTGCAATAAAGAGCATGAAATCACTATAGGACTCCAAGTATATTTCACTGTGGCCCTCCAGGTGTGGTTAAACTACAACCTCCATCACCAGAGACCATTGGCCAGGCTGGCTGGGGCCGATGGGAACTGCAGTCCAACAACTTAGTGTAGCTCAGAGACTCTTAATCTCAGGGTTGTAGGACTGAGTCCCAAGTTGGACAAAAGATTCCCGTATTGCAGGGAGTTCTCAGCCTGTGGGTCCCCAGATGTTGCTGGACTACAACTCCCATCATCCCTGAGCTCTGGCCTTGCTAGCTAGGGGTGATGGGAGTTGTAGTTCAATGACATTTGGGGACCGACAGGTTGAGAAAGGCTGGACTAGATGATGCTCATGGTCCCTTCCAACTCTACAGTTCTATGATTCTAAGACTCTTTCTATCACTCTAAACTTCCTGAGAGCCACAGGGTCACCACCAATGACAAACCCTTTTTCAAATGTTCATTACTCTGCACAGAGTGAGCATAGTCTCGTTTGTGACTCTAAAAAGTATTATTTTTTAAATAAATGCTTTCAGCAGAAGTGCACCTTCTTCAATTTCTGACTTCTGGGTAAAAAACTCAGAATATCTAACCTGTGGATATACCATAGATTGTAAATAACAAAATTTATTTAACTCTGCAACCATCTACAGTGGCACCTCGGTTTAAGAACAGCCCTGTTTATGAATGATTTGGTTTACGAACTCCGCAAAACCGGTAGTGTCCTGGTTTGTGAACTTTACCTCGGTCTAAGAACAGAATCCGAACGGTGAAAGGGCACCGGTTGCAGGAGGCCTCATTAAGAAAAGCGCACCTCGGTTTAAGAACAGACTTCCAGAACAGATTAAGTTTGTAAACCGAGGTACCACTGTATTCCATTCTTGCTGGCAGAGGGTTCTTCTCACCCTTAGAACCAAGAAGCCTTTTTTTCTTTTCCAGTGATACATGGTAGATTCTGACAATGTATTCCCCCCATCGCATGTTGATGTTTGCAATGTTCAAATGATCACAACCGAACTAAATGGCATAATGGACTCCAATGCCACTTTGCTTCCAATAGGCTATGAAATTCATATGTGCACATTGTTACTGGGGGGCAGGGAGAAGTGTCTGTATTAAAATTAACCTCATGGAGCAGTGGAAAAACTATTTTTGTGAAGAGGCTTCCCGTGCAGTTTAGGTGTGTTGTGGATTACATCTACAGTTTAAGCTGTTTCACATAATTATGGGCTGAATTCCTTCAACCATATCCCTGCCCAAAGTGGTGGGAAATTACTGTATTTTTCACTCTATTGGACGCACCGGACCACAGGACGCACCTAGTTTTTAGAGGGGGAAATCAAGGGAAAAAATATTATTCCCCCCCAGCCCCAAAGAGCAAGGGACAGGCTGTGTGCAGCCTTTCCGCTTCTCCCAGAGCTTCTCGGGGCTGTGGGGGAAGCCTGGGTCCCCGCCCCCCCCCCCAGCCCAAGAGCAAAGAAGCCAAGACAGCGAGCGGCATCCATAGCCGTGCAACCTCTCCAGCCAGGAGCTAAACCTCTGCAGCACAGCTAAAGAAGAAGACAAGGCAGCGAGCACGATCCATCCCGCTCACTGCCTTGGCTTCCTCTTTAGCCTTGTGCAACGGGATGGATCGTGCCCGCTGTCCACCGGGGCTGGACTAGATGACTCCTGGAGTTCCCTTCCAACCCTGCAATTCTATGACATTGGAAGGTGTTGGGGGTCTCCACCACTGGAGGCTTTTAAGCAGCAGTTGGGGGACCATCTGCCTGGCGTTCTTTAGCTGTGATTCCTACATTGTGAGGGGGCTGGGCTAGATGACCCTCGGTTGGCCCTCCCAACTCTATACAGTCCTACAATTCTGCGGCAGGAGATCCACAGCCACTTCACACAATGCCCACTCCCAATTTTCATTGGAGAGGAATGTGGCTTCAGTGTCTCGGTAGGTACCCCCCTACCTGCCACTCTTCCCCCACCCCACTTAAGCCGAGGGAATTCCTGCCCACAGAAGCTCCCAGGTGAGGCAAGGGTTAAGATCTACCTCTGGTAAATGGCTTTCCCTTTTCTCTTCTTCTTCTGTGCTATTTCCTTCTTTTGTGTTTTGTTTAATCTGTTTTTATTGTATACTAAAATAAAAGCTGCAAAGTTTCCTTTTTTATAATACCCCCCCTCCAAACTAAAACATTAATCTAGATAAAAACACTGATCCAGAGGAAAAGAAGGGGGTGGAGAAAGCACGAAAAAAGAAAAAGAGGTAGAGATAGAGAGATTTTTTAAAAGTTGGCTTCTCCCCCCCCCCCCCACTGGAGGGATTGTGCAAGGCTTTTCTAGAGGAGGGAGAAGGAACTGACTGACCGCGTCAGTCCCTTCTCCCTCCTGGGGAAAAGCCTGTAAGAGCCGCACGAAGCTTGTGTGTGGCTCTTGGGGGCTTTTCCTGCCTGCCTCCCCCCTGCATTCGCTCCATAGGATGCACAGACTTTCCCCCTTAGTTTTTAAGATGGAAAAACTGCGTCCTATGGTGCGAAAAATACGGTACTCTGATGATGATGATTATAGCGGGTGGGCAGTGGTTTAGATGTGATGACGAAAGGTTTCTTGTTCCCTTTAAACATTAAAGGCAAGGCTCTCCACAGTTTTCCATCCATGTTTCCTAGGTCAGAATGCCCATAGGACTGATGTTCCTGCTTGTTTGCCAGATGCCTTCACATAGTTGCCACTCAAATAATCTTGGTATCTCATTTTATTTATGAGTTAGACTTTAAACATTCTGATAACGCTAAAGGAGCAAAATCTAAACATATTTCATTTAACAGAATAGAATACTGATGAAGCATGTTTATTTTAATACATGCACGGTGTAGGATTTATTACAATTTATACAGCACCTTTGATGACTCACAGCTGAAGTGTGCATTCATTACACAGAGGGAAATGTGTGTTTGAGTTGCCAATGTCTCCCTGGGCAAAATCAAAGCTTTGTCTAAGGTCACTTAGCGATGATCCTTCACTTACACATGCAGGTCATCCTTAAAACCATCAAGCAAAGCAGATGCGTATATGTGTGAGCTATTATATTACCAGTGGGGAAAGAAAGTGAAGAAGCAAGCAAAATTCCAGTAAACAAAAACAGGACATTAAAAGGCAATCAGGAATATATTTCACCTTGGCTGTTGTGTTCATACTTGAAACCGTATCAACACAAGAAGTACAGCAGGAAAAACAACCATAAACACAAATGTGGAGCCTTTTTAATTGGTCCTGCTTGTCACACTTAATTTTCCCCTGATTTCATTTCAGACTATTATTAAATTCAAATGAATACATTAAAAAAGGCATCCTGTTAACATTAGCTTGTGCATTCCATTCCACATCCAGCCCTTATATGAACAACTGCTTCAGCGTTTTGTGTTTCTTTCAGGGCAAAGGCAAAACATGGATTACATCCAATTTTTAATCAGCTGTACAGATGGGTTTATTTCACAAATGCACTAGGCTGCACAGATGGAGGTTCCTGAATGCATGACAAGGTGTAAAACTGTTACTGAGATTACAAAGGAACAAAAAGGAAGCAGTGGAAAATTATAATTAGCAGGGACTTGGTCTCTTAAGGGTTTATTAGTTCAGAACTTAAATTTTGTCATTGGTGTGCACAAAACAGTTTGCTAAGAAAGAAAAGAAAAACACATATCAGATTAAGTATGAAAACTGGTTGGGAGTCCCTCAAGAGCATATGCAATCTTGCAAGTATCTAACTCATTATGATACTTGATACAATTCCCCCTGAAACCAGCCAAAAGCATGATACAATAAATTCAGCCATCCAATCGCAGAACAAATTGCAGCGTTTTCTGAGGGGATTTGAAAAGGAAGGATTAGCTGAGGTTAATTTACAGGTATAAATACTGAAGGTGCTCATTAAAAGAATGGAGCACGATCTCAAGCAGGCAGCTTAAAGCCGATAACCTTCTATCCTTCAGCAACTGCATCTGAAATTCCCAAATGTTTGTGCCTAAATAATAGGACGTTCTGGTGTGCAGGACAATTTTCTTAACTATTTTCTTAACTATTTGTTGGTTTTAGCAATAAACTCATTCTAATACAACGAGGACAAGCTGCAGATCAGGGGCAGAGCAACTGTTCTGCATATGAGGAAGATCTCGGGTTCAGTCTCAGGTATCTCTGGGTGAACATGGGAGCCTGGAGAGCTGGAAACCCAGCTCTCAGTGCAGAAAATTCTGAGCTAGATGGATCAATGGCCTGACTTTCATACGGCAGCTTCCTACATCCTGACAATGTCACAGAATTTTGTGTGTATTGTCAATGTTATCATATTGGACATAAATACTAAGTGCTTCTTGGTTCCATGGCTGTGGGTGCATATCAGTGGCTGGGCTGTTGAATTGGCAGTGGTTACTGGTAGCAGCGAGTATGCTGAGAGATGGCTGTGAAGCTGGAGCATTGCAGGACTAGAAAAAGGAAAAGGGGAAGAAGCACGTTTGTCGATCCTCCTCCAGCCTGTCAAAAACCTGGTTCTCCAACCAGCCCAAAGCCCTGGGGTTAATGAGCTTTGCCAGTTTAAGGCCCAATGTGGGTCCCACAAACATGTATGCACGACAGCACTTGTAACAGCACATGAGGGAAATGCTTCAAGTGTTGTTATTTGTACTGTGCTAGGATCACGACCCTAGGCCTGATCTCACTACGCAGAAGTCATCGCTATATTTCCATATGTCTTAATTATTCCAACTGTGACTATTGTTAAATAAAAGACATGACTCACGGACTGCTACCTGTAAATGTACATATCTTTGTAAATTAAGCATCACCCTGCTGGACAAACTCATGGCTTCTCTCCCTCACCCAGACATTCTACTATCCTAACAAAAAAGGCTATCAGTTTACCCAAACTAACACAATCTGGGGGCATGACCTCATTTCAGAGAAATAGCTATGTAGCCCATTTATTGTTTACCTTCTTGATAGTGTTCCCCCCCCCCTTCATCATTTTTAGGTCAGAGTGAACAGATTTTGTTTGGGTGGATCATATGAAGCAGCTTTTATGGCTTCATAACTTGCTTCCACCTATTCTAAAAACAAATAGGTATTTCATAATTTAAAAGTGGGCAGAAAAAAAATAAGATAGGAACTCAATTTCGTTTGGAAAGAATTGCACAGCAAAATTTTACCAGCTGGTGGTGTCCGATTATTGAAGCTCTATTTTTGACGGCTTCTGAAATGTGCAACCATGGTCAAGCAAGTAGATAAAATGGTATCATCTTTAATACTGTTTTAAGCAAAGTAGATTGTTGAAAGTGGTAGTACATGTTAAAGTATATTCATTAAATTCATTTTAACACCATTGTGGTTTCTCTTTTGGGCCCTATGAATCTCTAAATTTGACACTGCTAATTGCACTTGTAATATGCATTAAGTGCACCTGATTAACTTCATGCAATGCCCAAGGCAGCAGACGATTGTGATCAAATGCAATGTGAATCGTGAAAGAATCGTTTATACTGTAGTGACTATCTGGTGCATGTTGATGCACAAAAGTCATCTGGGATTGTCAGTGTTCACATGTGAATGTCAACATTCACCAAATTTTGGGCAATCAGCTGCATTATTATTATTATTATTATTATTATTATTATTATTAAAATTTGTATATTGCCCTTCATCCAAAGATTCTAGGGCAGTTCACAAAAAATACTAAATGATAACACAAATTATATAATAAAACAAGAACAAATCAATATCACCCCCCTCACAAACACTTTTAAAAATTGAGAGATTGTTAATCAGCCAAACACCTGGTTGAAGAGACATTTTTGCCTGGTCCCTACGATATGTAATGAAGGCGCCAGGCGAGCCTCCCCGGGGAGGGCATTCCATAAATGGGGAGCCACCACAGAAAAGGCCCTCTGGACCTCTGATGGAGGAGGCACATGAAGAAGGGGCTCATATGATAATTGCAGAGTCCAGGTCAGTTCATATGAGGAGAGGCAGTCCTTGAGGTATTGCGATCCTGAGCTGTTTAAGGCTTTATTGGTAGAACCAGCACTTTGAATCGGGCCCAGAAACAAATCTGTCTTGCCCCAGTGAGCAATCTGGCCACTGAATTCTACACTAGCTGAAGTTTCTGAAATGTATTTAGAGGCTGCCCTACACATAACATCTTGCAGTTATCTAATCTAGATGTTACAAGAGCATTAGGTTATCCCTGTCCAGATAAGGGTGCAGCTAGGCTACCAGCCAAAGCTAATGGAACGCACTCTGCACCACTGAGCCTCATGTGACAGCAATGGATCTAGAATTAGCCGCAAGCTGCATACCCACTCCTGCAGAGGGAGTATGACCCCATCAAGAGTGGGCTACCTCCCATCCATCTGGTATAGGGCTCCACCCTCTAACAGTGCCTCAGTCTTATCGGGATTGAGCTTTGGTTTGTTGGCTCTCATCCTGTCCATTACTGGGGCAAGACAATGGTCCAGCACTTCCACTGTCATGCCTGCAGATGCAAAGAAGTGGAGTTCTGACATACAATGGTCCAGTTCACATGTAATGCTAAGGCAAACTATGATTCAGCATGCAAGGACTCAGGAGTAGAAATTGTGGTTATACAGTGGTACCTCGGGTTACATACGCTTCAGGTTACATACGCTTCAGGTTACAGACTCCGCTAACCCAGAAATAGTATTTCGGGTTAAGAACTTTGCTTCAGGATGAGAACAGAAATCGTGCAGCGGCAGCAGGAGGCCCCATTAGCTAAAGTGGTGCTTCAGGTTAAGAACAGTTTCAGGTTAAGAACAGACCTCCAGAACGAATCTTATTCGTTTTTAACCCGAGGTACCACTGTGTATTACACATTGTCAAATTATGGCTTAGTGCCAGGTACAGGAGGAGGAGTAGGGAAGGAGGGAAGCAGTCAAGATTTTTGCTCTGAGTTCATACAAGTTTGGCTTAGTGTTACATGTGAACGAAGCCAATATGCAACTTGCGATTTCATAGCCACAGCCTCTGCAGACCTTGAAAATGAGACTCCATAACGTATACTAAGCTAACAATTCTAGAGTTAACAGAAAAGTATGACAGATCACCCCATTTACACATTTTAAACGTTTTTACCCAGCCTCTCTAAGTATTTGACGCAGCTTGCAAACTTCATAAAATGTCAAGCTTGCCTAATATAGTGGGCCCTGAGGAGTTTTCTGAAATGGGCAAGGAGGTACAATGACATTTCCTTCCCCTTCCTAAGAGCTTATGCTGGAACATCAGGATGACTTCTGAGAAAGCTTTGTTGTCCCTGTCCTAGATGAGGAAACTTGTAGCAGAGTCCTACTTAACCATCTTAATTGGCACGTACTTTGCATCGGGAAAACTCTGATGACTGCAGGTCATAAGCGGTGAAGGACTCTCACACCAGCACCTTGAACAGGGTCTAGAAACTATCCCTTTCTCATTCTACAAATTATTAAGAATAACAGATAACTGAATAATTGACTCCTTTTTTCCATAATAAAGAGAATGTTTTTGTGCATCCAAGTGCACACGTGTTAGAAACACCTGTCCTCCGTAGATCTCAGCATCTTGCCACCAATGCAAACACGACTTACACAGTTACAAGTGTCTCTCAGTGTACCATCTGTTCCATTAGACAACTGTCTTTTCTATCACCAAACTTCCACCAGAGGCTATCAAAATGTCATGGATTATGGTTTGGATTGAGAGAAAGAAAATGCTAACAACATCCCTCTTGGCAATTCAAGGGTAATCTGACCTTATTTCTAACATACCCGTTACTGTATGGACTTTTTCAAATCAATCTAAATATATCAACTGAGGCCTGACATTAAGCAGGTGACACCATTAGAACTGTCAATGTAGCCTTATATTTTTATAAAGTATTATTTTACACAGGAGCATCTGCTCTGTGTTTAAAGTCTACAACACCAGCTGTTGGGAACAATACCTTTAGCAGATAAGGAGCAAGGCAGCCATTCATTTAATTTAAATTCCACTGCTAAGGTTGGCTGTTAATTAGATAGTGTTGCAAATGGGTTACAGTGAATATGACTGGTGTGTGGGTGTGGGTGGGTGTGTTGGGGGTTATCTATTAGTGATCAAGAGAGTTTTACTGACATCTACTAGGGTAAAAATAGATGTACCGTATTTTTCACTCTATAAGACGCATCAGACCACAAGACGCACCTAGTTTTTGGAGGAGGAAAACAAGGGGAATTATTTTTTTTCTGAATCTCAGAAACCAGAACAGCAAGACGGATCGCTGCGCAGTGAAAGCAGCAATCCCTCTTGCTGTTCTGGCTTCTGGGATAGCTGTGCAGCCTGCATTCACTCCATAAGATGCACACACATTTCCCTTTACTTTTTAGGAGGGAAAATTGAGTCTTATAGAGCAAAAAATACGGTAAGAATAATGAACACTTTTGCTCTCCACATGCATGCCCAAATCATATTTAAAATGGTTTGTGTGTCTGTGTGTGAACAGTGTACTTTTAATAATAAAAGGGACATGTGGATGAAGGGATATTTTCTTTGTGTGTCACCACATTTTCTAATATATGGAAGGCAACATTAAAGATATCCAAAGACATGCCTCACTCCTTCTGCATTCCACTGCAGACCAACAGAGGGATGGAAGAGAAGGTGGATTGTGGTTGAGGTTGCAAATTGCCATGCAGATGAGCAAATGATAACATAGTCTAGCAGTGGAACAGTCGTAAAGAAGCAGAGGAGACCCCACCCATCAAGCAGATGGCATCATTAACAATTTGCATTCTTTTTCCTTCTCAAATAAAGAAGGGGGATTTTACTAACAGATCCTTTGGCTTCAGAAAAGATCCCGGAGAGCTACGGGATTTGAGTTTTGGGCCACTGTCACTGTTGAGAGCTGTTGTGTGTTTCCTATTTGTCTGGTTTTGTCTCTATGAGAAGAAACCAATATCAGCCTGGCATACGGCAGAGGAGGAGGAGTGAGGGAGAGGCGTGCCAGGGCATCTGTACCTCCTGGAGAGCAGTAGTTCAGATGGCGCTGCGGCTGCAGTGTGTGTCTGCTTTATAGTCCCCAATGCCCCTTAGAAACGAGATGAAAATCCACAGCTGCTAGCCTACTTGCCTCCAACTCTCAAATGAAAGCTTTCCAAGCCAGTTATCAATCACATTTCAAAAACATTTGTAAACCCAACCTTCAAAGTTGCCCAAGGGACTGGACTTAAAATACATCACAAACAGACAGTGGATGGTAAACTGATGTATACGTTCTACGCACACAGTCCTGTGCAGGAGCTTCTCTGGAACACCTCCAAATGCAAAATGCTTTGTTTTCCTACAAGAGATGGAGGCTGCTGTCCAGTATTTTTGCTTGCTTTTGCTGTCATTAAACCTATAAAGGAAGACCAAAAGCTTACAACCAAAGGATTGAACTAGCTAAGTTAAATCAGGAAATGAATTTCAGCCTCCAGGAAACATAACCTTGGTCCCAGACCCACTATCATTACCAACATTCTCTCTTCACCCACTGACTAGACAAGCCATTGCTTTCTTTCTAGCCTCTTGCTACTGTTTGTGTCCTTTCTAAAGTCCTTCTGCCTGCATCAACCCCCCATGTTAGGGGGAATCAAAGTAATAGTAGGCCTGACCACCTCTTGTGACATTAAGGCAGATTGCATTGTAACTTCTTTAATCACCACCACAAAATCCCTAATGTGTTTATAGGTATTTTTGCAAAGGCAAGTTAATGTAGCATTTTCCCATTACTCTGAAATTACTAGTGCCTATATGAGGGCATCTTGTTAGTTAAGGCTACATGGTTGAGCAGAACTCCCAGCTGCAGTTAGCCAGCAATTTCCCCCCTGGCCCAATTCACTCCCAATTTGAATGGGCATGGAAGGAAATCCCAATATCTCTGCCAAGTCAGCTTGTATGATGTGCCATTAGAGTACTTCTGCTGTTTTTGACTGGGGGAAGCTGAAAATGTATTTTTGTCAGAGGTGTCAGTGAACAGAAAGGTAACACCAATGCAGTTGTCCCCCTACTGCAGAAATAATACCTGCAGCCATAACTATGCTCTCTACAATTTGTGGCAATGAATTAAGATGGGCCACTACAGGTGGCTGGAAACCTTATTAGCTAGAACTTTTTGGCAATTTCTAATGCAGGGGGATGTTGCTGCTTGATAGCAAGTAATTTATAGATCAACATGTGGCCTTCTAGAGGCATGAGAGGACAAATCAATCCCCAGCTTTAATGCAAACCAAAGGCTCATTCATATTGTCAGATTCCATGTAATTATGTATGTGGGTTCACAGCTGCGTGGAGAAAAGCTAGTAGGAGGACAGCTGTACTCATGGGATTTCAGCAGTCATCTCTGATCACAGCTGCTGAAAACAGCACAACCTGAATCATGGAAAGGATTCCCCTGTGTGTACAGCCTGGTTCATACTACTACCCATTCTTCATGCTGCTATTTATAGCTGTGGAACTCAACTACGTGAACTGGTACAAAGACCTAAATTGGTAATTGAAACAATTCCACCT
Organism: Podarcis cretensis; assembly: GCF_951804945.1. Classification (NCBI taxonomy): domain Eukaryota; kingdom Metazoa; phylum Chordata; class Lepidosauria; order Squamata; family Lacertidae; genus Podarcis; species Podarcis cretensis. The sequence continues at coordinate 101,602,518 of NC_137173.1, read as the reverse complement.
TCACTCAGTAGTACGGGGCCTAGAGCTAAGGCGACAATTGCTAACAAACAGAGAGGAAAGTGAAACTAAACTAAAGCAATCGCTTTGCACCCCTGTGCCGTTTCCAATGCAGCGGTCGGTCGCTGCTGGTAACCAAGAGGGGCTGGGGCAAAATGGTGAGGAGGTCAGCATGGTCTGTTGAAATGTCGTGTTTTAATGCTGTAGCACAACCTGGCACCTTTAGGGTGAAGGGAAGGTAAATAATACCAGGAAGAATAATAATACAGTAATTATTATTAATTCAGATTCACTCTGCTGCTGCGTCCACACTGCACTAATCTCCCTGCTGCCTTGTGTCCCTCCTTTTCCAGGTCACCAGCAGCAACCACTGTAGTGGGAAGTCAGGTAAGCATATCACTGCACCAACTCACCATGCCCAGCTGGCTACTACTGAAACTGTATTTGGGACCCCCCCCCCAAATTCCCAAATGCCAACAACACACACACACACACACACACACACAAACACAAACCATAATATTAATAAACCTGGTTTCTGGCCAGGGATGCTCCAAGAACAACCATGCTCATGCTTGTGAATGTGCATTTAACTGCAAGCTGGAGAGGCATGTATGTCTAAATCAATTTGTACACACACACACACACAGGTTACCATTAACTCCATCTTATTTTAGTGGGGGTGGTATGAGCAAAAGCGAACATACCAAGCTGTGTTTAATCAAAGATGAAGTGCTTTGCACAATACCAAACTGACTGGCCATTTTCCTGTGCAGCAACAAAATGGTTAAATTAGTTACCATATGTTGTATCTAAACTGTGTCCAATGCTGCAAACCTAAATACTGTGTGCCTACTAGAGAGAGAGCATAAGCCCTGTTAAACAAAGTGGGATGCTTTATTTGAGTAAGCATGCACAGAATTGCTCTACCTGCCACTCCGGGGAAACAGTAAATAAGCCTGCTAATCAACGGATGGCTGTTCTAACATGCACTTTTGATACTGGCCTAATTAACAGAGCACATGGCTGCTGAAAAGGGCGATAAACATTAAAACCCCATCTCAATACAAATATTCTAGTGATCGAGGAGAATAGATTGTGTCTATCACTATCACTATTTTTATGAAAACCCTACCTAGATGTCTTCATTCACAACGTCAATCATTCTTTCTTCAGAAATTTACTTCTTTTCCATTCCCCGCTCCTTGTGTGGTTCCTGGTTACTCTGAAGGAACAACCTTTTAAATTCCCTGTTTCTTTTTCTCATTTTCACTGAAACTCCTAATCAGCTTGCTTGTTTTAGACTAATTGGCTCTGGCTGCCATCCCACACAGCCAGACCAACTCTCCTACGGACAGGCACCGCCGTTTCACACATCATGCCTCTGCCACAGAATGTACACTGAGTAAGGTTGCCAACTGACTGGGGCGGAGGGGGAAGCAAATGGCCTGACCTGCTCTTGTAGCTTTAACAATGTGATATGCAGAAACCAGCATGTGCAGCTTTCCACGGCATCACCTGCTAATAACACACTTGTGATACAGGTCTAACAAACAGAACAGGAACTAGCTGCTGTTCAGGATGTATCTGCAGAGAATGCACAGTTCACCAGCTGGTCTTAGAATAATAGAATTGCAGAGTTGGAAGGGACCCGAGGGGGGGGGGGCTGTCAGTCAATGCACAAATTTCAACTAAAGCCACCATGACAGGTGGCAAAAAACCTCCAGTGAAGGAGAGTCCACAACTTCCCAAGCGAGTCCAGAACACCAATCAGGCAAATGGTAATAGTTCATGTGAAATTGCATGCAAACACATTCAATGCTGCAGCATAGAGGCAGGAAAATAAAAAGTTGCCTTATACTGAGCCAGACCATTGGTCCATCTAAGGTAGTAGCTCTCCAGGGTTTCAGGCAGGAATTCTTCTTCCCCACCCTACCTGGAGGTGCTAGGAATTGGACCTGGCTGCAAAGCACACCCTCCAGCACTGAGCTACAGCCCCGCCTTTTACAAAGATGCACCATAAACAAGCCATTTCATGCTCAATCAATCTCTGAGGACTTACTACAATCTCTTGTAAGTAAATCCAGTGGAGACATGTGGGATTTATTTCTGCGTGAAACAACATGCAAACTGATAGGGCTGCTAAAATCCAATTGCGGACAGAACCAGCCATGCCATTGGGTAAAGAAAGGCAGCTGTGTCAGGCAGCAGGAGGACAGAGCTGTGAGTCTTTGTGCAATGACCTACATTCCCTTAAGTTAGCCTGCTGTCCTTGGGTGCAGTGGAGGGTGTTGCCCTATCACCAGGGTTGAAATAAGATCTGCCAGTACACTCAGCTTCTGCACATGGAATCAAAATGTTTTGGACTAGCACTAATCACATACATGACTAACAATAGGTTTTCCTTTAAAATCTCTCTGCAAACACCAATTAAAGGAAAATCTAAAGGTCCACTGGGACATGTGACCTTTTCAAAGTTTGTTTCTAGTTGAAGAGAAGGCCCATGCTGCAAAACCCTTATTGCTACATCTAAAAATTTTATTTCCTTTCTGCTTTTGCTGTGTTGTTCCTGTAGGTGCTATTCTCAGCCAAAGGTTTCAGGCAATTGTTTATCAACTGAATGGCTTATGAAGACTGGTCAGCACAGGGTAAACAAGAAGCCTTTTGCTAAATGACAGATGGTTGTCAAGCTAAAGGGAGTTCGTGGCTGGAGGTGCTTTGAAAAACAACACATTAGCAGCATGCAGGTATTAACAAACTCTGCAGCTTTCGAGGCCACCTGTGGACATCTGACCTACTTCAACCATGTCCACCTATGGTGAAGCAAGCATTTCCTTTCCTCAGCAGGTAGTAATCTTTCAGGAGGGCTTGCTGGGAACTGCAGGCCTCGCTGTTTGCTGACTTCCCAAATAGTTGCTTGGTGGTGTTGTAGGATGAACAGAGGAACCATGTAGTATTTCTAGCTGCTTCTTAATCTCCTCTCCATCCACCCACCCCCACCGCCAATTGTCTCCCATCCACCTAATAACAGGAGGCTCCTTTTGTGGAAAGGAAATAATCGGGACCAACCCTTCATTTAATAACGCTGCCACTCCAAACACTTCTGACTTGAAATAAAGTGAAGCCTCTGCTCTGGTGCGTTCAAATTGCCCAGCATGGCGTTGTAGCGGGGAGCCTGACAGCCTGACATTTTCAACCATTGGGTTTTGATTCCTATTAGCTGACAGCCCTGCCATCAAGCAGCTTTGCTAAAGCAACGTCTCTCAGCCACGCACAGTTCAAGACAGTCTGTGAGACTGTAAGGTCTGGTTTTCAGACGCTGGGGTTCCAAGAGGCACCTTTGCAAAAGGACACAGCTCCTGGACCTTTTCCAGATGCAGGGCTCACTTTAACCCAAGAAGACAACACAGAACCCACTTCTGATCCCCTCCAGTTGTATACCCCATTCCTCTTTCTCTCTGAGAACCAAGGTGACCTGTGGGTGGCAAATAAAACACTTGGCTCCTGAACAAAACCTCATTTTTTTAATTTTTTTCACAGAACTGGGAATTTTGGCATGGTCAATTCTGCATGCAGGGTTGAGAACAAGTTATAAAATGCTACTGCAGTTCTGATCTTTTTTACATCTGGTCCCCATGTGTGTGTGTACGTGCTTTTTCTCTTGCTAATCCCGTCAGCCACCTCTTCCCAAAAGAATATCATAATGTGACTCCTAGTGTGACCAACATTGAATTGAGGACACCCATATGACCCACCACTCGTTGACAAATTGTGCAGCAGAGGAAATTTCATGACATGCAGCTTTTCTCATCCCTATATAGTAAACCACACCTTTTTAAAAAATCTCCTCTTATTTGAAATTAGAACCCCATACCTTTGTGCGAGGAGTTTTCCTTAGCTGGTGTACTTATGTTCCTGAAGTTTCTTCCTTAGGCTAGAATGAGGAAGTGGCACACTTCCTTCAAGTGACCACACACAACTATGAGTGACCCCCTCTGCTGGATCAAGCCAGCCCAAATCGCTGCAGCAGGGGGGGGGCGTACCTCAAGCCTGGAGGCTGGATGATGCTAGCTAGATTTAATGAAGAGAGCCCCCTTCAGTTTTTAATAGTGTTCCCTGCCTACTTTCTCAGTGTAACCAGATTCACTTGGAAGTGTGATCCTGTTTATCCCAATGGAACTTCCCGGCAAGTTTGTTTAGAATCAAAGCCTAATCTCAGATTCCCCCGGATCTTCTTACTCCATAAAGAGAAAGTGATTACAAGAATACCGAAAGTATGATTAAAGGCAGCACTAAATCCTTTGATACTGGACAACTCAGGTGAGGCTACAGGCCAGAAAGAAAGGAATTTTATAGATGTTTAGCTCAAATACTCTTTGGGACTGATTAGTACAATTATACATAGTTATATTTGCACTGTAACAAATTTCCATCTAAAAGCAAAATGAAGTTTACAATAGCTCCAGGCACTGTGCAGATTAGCACTTAGTTGCATATTAATGAATTACTCCTTGTGACCAATTGTTATGCAAATTGCTCTTGTGTCAGAATTTATAATAATATTTAGCTGAAGATAAAATACATGAACATTTAAAATTAAAAACAAAATAAGACTCCCACAACAGAGCAAATTAATCAACTGAGTTGAGCGCACAGTTTACAATTATTAAATTAGTGATTTCCATTCTGATTTTGCACAGTGAGACGGCTCTGGTATTTATAGTCTTAATAACAAAACAAAAGAAAAGGCAATATATTTTAAAAGTATGGGGATTCCAGCTATTTTCACATTATAGGCCTCATCTGCTTCTTTAGTTTTTAAATGTGGATAAACATCCTTATGTGTATCTAATCAGTGCAAATCAATTTCTCATTAAAACCTGCTAACTTCTCTGTGCATTTCATTAATACAGGATGAGAAGACATCACCTCACATTAAGAGCAAGGGATCCCCTACAAACTTTTTGGGGCAGGAGTTCTCACATGTTGTGATAAGACCCTACTCTGTGCTACATATGAGAGCCCAGTGAATAGGAGAACCCATAAGGCTACTGTGGAAATGCTCTCACCATGCTGCCCCTGTGTCTCAGTGAAGGTGAGCCTGTGCCTCACCTTTGAGCATATGGCTTCATTGTCCATAGCCCTCCTTCCCACCTCACCACAAAACCACGTGCATATCAACCTGTAACTCAGGATAACACTTCATGCATCTGATGAAGTAAACTCTGGTCAATGAAAGCTTATGTCGTAATAAAGTAGTTAGCCTTTGTGTTGCCACAATTCCCTTTGTGGTTTTTGCTGCCATAGGCTAAGGGCTCATCCTGACTTCCTTTTGTGCCACATTTCTGGACACAGCTCCATGCTTTGAAGTGCTGTGTGTGAGCGTTTCCTCTGCCTCACAAATGCCTACCCCTTGAAAAGCTCAATCTGTGGAAGAATTGCCAAAATGCCATTTGTTCTGATTCAGCATTAAGGAAGCTTTTCCCTGGGGAAAGCAGTGAGGCAGAAAAAGAAAAGCCCTTGGACATGGACCAGGGAAGCACGGACCTGTGGATGAGCCCTAACCTCTCTGAAAACTGCGACAACCAAAAGGGAGATTTTTGTGTGTAATTGTGAGTTTAGCCCAGAAAGCTCTGGATCCTTTGGTCAAAGGAACTGTGCAATTCCTGCCCTTCTCTGACTGCACCGGTAAGCTCGCCAACCTAAATAGAGCTGTCAGAACTGCGGGCCCAGCTCTGAACACAAGTGATGGGAGTTTGCCCAACAATACACCTGAGTCTTTGAGAAGTCATTCTTCAGTCTGCTCCTCATGCACACGGAGTTCAACAGAACCCCCACATGCTCCCAAGTAGCGAAGCCCAAACAGCCACCCAGAATGCAGTGAGGTCACAGCCCTTCCTTTTGAAAATGACATTGCCTTTACTTTTCAATGTTAGCTATTATAGGCAGGATATAAAACCCAAGAAGTAAAATGTTAATAATCTATGTTTCATCGCTGTCATAAAGCAGGTACACATCACAACTACTTCACTGCCCTTCTTATTCGCATATTTTCAGTCAGCTTCATGGTTCTGAACAAAGAACAGGCATTAGCAACATCTTTTGGCTTGTTCTCATGCCTCACGCGATACTTAAAACAGATGCATTTTTTCTTAATGTTCACAAGGCGCTTTGCATGTATCATCTCAATAATCTCTGAAACTACTGCATAATTAGTCTTACATGGTCAGTATTATTATTCCCCTTTGTGGTTCAGGGGCTCAGGATGAGAGAATCACAGCTTCCCTCATGCCGCCCAGACAGTTCATAACTGCGGTGAGATTTGGGACTTCTTGCCTCACAGCTCACACTGGTAGCTACTGTACTACAACAGCTCTACACCATGTTCCCATGACAGTGCAAGCTGTACATATTGTCTCACCTGAAGCAAAAATCAAACACACGAGGGGCTAGAGCTCAAGTTTGTTCGTTTGTTTTTCCTTTTTAAAACGACACACAGAGAAACAGGTAGAGGAAGGGAAAATTGTATCCCCATTGGAATTAGCTGTCTGAGCCAGACTGCTTGATGGTAAGACCAGCAGTGACCCAGACAATCACATGATCCAGTTTGGCAAACATGCTGTACAAAAGCAGCCTGAATTATTGAAACTGAGCATCTAACATTTAAAATCTGTGGGTCCAGACTTACTCCTGCATAAAGGTAAAGGTAAAGGTACCCCTGCCCGTACGGGCCAGTCTTGACAGACTCTGGGGTTGTGCGCCCATCTCACTTAAGAGGCCAGGGGCCAGCGCTGTCCGGAGACACTTCCGGGTCACGTGGCCAGCGTGACATCGCTGCTCTGGCGAGCCAGAGCCGCACACGGATCCCCGTTTACCTTCCCGCTGGTAAGCGGTCCCTATTTATCTACTTGCACCCGGAGGTGCTTTCGAACTGCTAGGTTGGCAGGCGCTGGGACCAAGCAGCGGGAGCGCACCCCGCCGCAGGGATTCGAACCGCCGACCTTTCGATCGGCAAGTCCTAGGCGCTGAGGCTTTAACCCACAGCGCCACCTGCGTCCCTTGCAACTCCTGCATAGAACAGACCAAATGAAATCAATGGGACCTAATTTAAACATGAGCAGCTTAGGTCACACTGATTTCAATAGGTTTACTCAAAACATCACTAGGTCTGGATACAACCCTGTTTACTGATACAAACAGATGTACTTGGGGTTGAGCTGATATTTCGCTGATCCTCTCCATTTAAGTGGAAATGTTTTTATGTAAAATGCTACTCCTAGTTAATGAGACAGGTTAAAATAAAAAGTATGTTTTGCCTCTTAATTTGGGTGAGTAGTCTGATTCAATATGTTCCTTTAAACATGCCAGCTAACCAAGAGAGATAAAATGTCTTAAACTGAGGGGGTTTTAATGCATCAGATAAAATAGCAAGCCTGTGATTTATCTGATCCACTTCAAAGAAGCCTAGGCAATAATTGTATTGTATTAAAAATGAGATATGAGCAACTTGTGACTTCACAAGCCAATCAGGCACGAATGGCAGGTCTGCTCACAAGCAGATCTGATCTAAAGTTGGAATGTGATTTATAACAGCCCATCACAGATTGGGTAAACCTCTTGGTCTAGCTGCCTGCCAGGGTGACAATCAAAAGGTGACAATCAAGCACCTGCTGGGCCAAAATTAATCAATGGTGGATTCTGACCAACTGGTGGACCATAAGTTCTGCATGCCTTGAATGGATATCTACAACTTATGGTGGTTTTATATGCTCATTTCACATGCAATGGTGCATAGAAACCCAGCATAATATTGTTTAGATGTGTTATGTTCATATGTTGTTGATGGGTTTATTAGGTTTATTTGTTGCTGACATTTATTTTAAGCCCTAAGCAACCAGGTAGCAGAGTACATAGCAGGCCACCTCCTTGAGAATAAATGAAGCCAAACCTTATAAACTTCCAAGGACTTCCTTCTGAACATCCACTACCAGCAAACTATCTGGACTCTGATTCCTAATACATAAGCTTTTCTTGTTATTTCTGTGCACAGCTCACTTTTATCTGTGGTATAAAGTTTATTCAGCTTTTAAAACATTTTATTGGCTTGCTGTGCTTTATGAATTTACATTGATTCCCCCTCCACACCCAATTATATTTTATGTGCACCATTTGGATATTTCTTTCAAAAGTAAGCAGTATATAAATGTTACAGGTGAATTTATAACACCACTATCAAACTGTTGTCTGAAACCATCCTCCCTTAAGCCAACGCATTGATCAACTTAAGCCCAAATGCTTCAATTTAATTGCATTGGGGATTGGAAAAACATTTTGCCAGAAGACACTCAGTAAACCAGACACAAAAATATTTTTGCATTAAGAGTACACGATGTAACTTACATTGTGTAAGAAGGGACAATGATCACTGTATGTAATTACCAGGAGGCAGGGTTTACCATAGCATCTTCAAAATAGGAGTTAGACGCCCCATAAGGGTATAGCAGAGCTGAATGTGGCATGTCTCTCCACCCCCCCCATATGCTACTGACATGCTTCTCCATGTTCAAAGTACAAGAGAAGGAGGTCTACTGATACACTGGTCCACAATGGTCTATCCAGAGTCGTCCCTCACAATATGGAACTCTATGCATATATATTAGTATGAAAAAGGGAACTTCTTGACACAGCTCAGGGCCCTGAGATCTCTCCCCCCCACTTCCTTTCAACATCTGCACAGCAGAGAGTCTACTTCATTTATCACTGACCCAGTGGTTTACAAAAGCACAAACTGAAATCCAGATTAGGCCACCAAATTAATAGTATGAAGTCCTTTTATTTCTACAGCAGTATTTTATCTCTCTTTCCTACACCCTTAATTTTGGATCAGAGAGGTTGGCATGCAGGTCAAATATTCATATTTTAAAACCACTCTTCTGTCCAGGGACACAGAGAATTAGTTAATATATCAAGACACTCACACAGTATAGAATTTGTTCCTAATCTCATGGTACACTTCTGGTGTTCGAGTATTATTAAGGTGAACTATGTAGTTTTACAAATGGGATCAACTCTGAGCTCACAGGAAAGCCAAGGTTGAATTTTACTTCTACTAAACAAATGGATATAATTAATTATGGTGTCAACTTCTCTAGAGCAGAGTACATTGCCAACAGAGGTACAGATGCACAGTGGGTTGTTTCTCTCTCATTTTCAACAATAACTGAAATTGTTTTCCTTTTAAATTCTCACCTTTCATGTAAGTGTGTGATGACCCATGCAGTCAACAGCAGAAATAATAAATCGCTTATTTAAAAAGCCATCAAAAGCAGCACACACACACACACACACACACAGCTATGAAGCAGCCTTATACCAAACTAGACTTCCACAGGAATTGAACTATGCCCCCTCCCCAGTTAATTTCCCACAATGGAACTAATGCACCCTGCCATTGTACACTCACTCACACCTCATTGGTGAGGTAGATTGTGTACAAAGGATTTCCTCTACCTTTTCCCATTCCTGTACCTTAAGTTTCCAGGTGCTTTCCAAGCATGCACTTAGCAGTGTGGGAGCTCCTTGAGCATGGTACAATCCCAGGTGTGATGAGGGACAGGGGAGAAATCCAACTTATTTTGCATTTCATGGGGAACCCACCCAAGTCACACTTTTCAAAAGAACATGAAAACTGAAGCACACCCAAACCTGTACCCTGAATTTTGCAATGCAATTTTGCAGACAAGTAAGGTATACAGAAACACACACGTAGGGGTAATGTTTCCATAAAAAATGCATGCCTTGGTGGAAATCATATTTAAGAATGCAATATTTTAGGGAAAATGGCTTTGTAAAAAATGTTATATTGGGCAAAATAGCATACAAACATGTTTACAGGAGCAATTCACACCTAATTTTCAGAGGGAATTTAAAACTATTTTTTAAAAAATCACATACTGATGTAGGAATGTGAAGAACTGAATTTAAGACTGAAGCTGAGAGAAACTACTATTGACGGATTTGCCCATCCCTATGTGTGCCTAACACAACATGTGAGTGAGCCAACGACCTTAATTTCTCCCACAGAACTGGCATCTCTCAATGGCAGTGGAGCACACCTGAAACCTCTCCACTGCTCTCATTTGTGCACACAGCCAGGTAATGTGCTCTTGTACCGCTAATCCCACACTGGAAACCTTTGCCAATATCAATAGATGTTTATTCTGAGCACAATGCAATGGGTGGGTGGAATTCCATCATGAGAGAGATCAGCCAGATCTGCTCCACAGTAATTCCCCCCCCCCTTTTCTGTCAGGCTTTTGTGTTAAGAACTATTGCTACCCCCTGTTCTTAAGCTATTTGATTTTCTGGTTTTATTGTTGTTTTAATTTTTTAAATTGTATTTGTTTTGAACATGTTAATAGCCCCTTGGGGGACTGTGGATGATGAAAACAAGGTACATATACAAACCATAAATTAACTTTAAAAAACCAACAACAAAAACCATGACAGCCAAATCATGCCTATTCCCCATTCACTAGCAATCTTATGATACCAAGCAGGAGGAGGTGGTTTCATATTAAGCTTCCTTTGCTGCTTGACCTCCTCCTCCTGTATTTAAAATATGATTACTACAATGGTTTCTTCATGTGCATATTACAAAGGGCTACAGTGATTGCTTCATGCAGATGTTAGAGATTAATTTCACTCAAAGAATACTTCCTTATGCCAGCTGGGTAAGGATGGACGAAGAGAGATTTTTAAACACTACTTGGAAAATTTTGATGTCTGATCTTTCAGTTGCACTGGCTCACAGTATAATTCCACACAAATGTGAATTCACTTTCCATCTGACTGGAGTGAGCATGCTATTCAGTGATTTGAGCAATTTACCTGGGATAATAACCAGTTGTCTCTGGCTCACTGGGTGCCAGAAACTTCTTTTTAAAATCTATGCCTGTTGGCCTCGTACAGTCAGCTGAGGAGCCACAAAAATATCTCACAAAATTACCACTTTTGCTCAATTTAAATCAACAAATCAAAGTTGCAATAGCATCTTTTGGCAAAAACACCTCTGCAACTATCATCTAGAGCTCACCTGCTGGAAATTTGACTCTGACCACATTGAATAGTCTATAAATTTTGATATTCCCTTAGCAATCAGCACATTTAATGCATATATATACATGGGAACATTTGTGCTGATTCTAGTTTTTCAGCTTCATTTGTTTGCGCTGTGCTTTAATCTGGTTGTGGTGTGATCTTATTTATTTTTTACTTGTTTCTGTAATATCATGGCACTGTAATGTCAATAGAATCACAGGGGCTTCCATGACCAGCTGGATTAAATTACAATGTGGGACAGATAATGAGGGGAAAATAAGAGGAACAGCACCAAAAAACAACAACACACGGATGTCTTCAACCGCTTAAATTAACTGAAAATGCAAGAGACTTTTTGACACTCACAGAAATAAGGAAAGTCATTTTTCTCTTAGCTCTTTTTTCCCATTTAGCCCTGCAACCTACAGAAAGTTTGGGTCATTCATTTGATATTTTCTTGCTAAAGATGCTCAGAACAAAAATTAGTACTGTGATCTGTACACAGTAACTTCTCTGGGGCTGGAACAAAGTTGAATCATGGTTATTCCCTCCCCAAAGCTCATGATCCCATTTCTGTTTTTTTGGTGTTCTTTAAAAATAGAGGATTCATTGGTGTCTTTGAGTTCTTTGAGTTCCCTTTGTTTAAGCTCCTTATGCTTCTGGCAGTATGACATTTAGTGACAAATGCCCTTTAGACTCTGCTCTTGGTGTCAGATCTTTTATGTGCTCTGGAGACATGCTCACCATAATAATCAGGATGCTTGTAGTCCCAGGAGAAGCAAAAAGCAGTGCTGGTGAGATGATCTTCAGGCCTAAGAACCTGTATCACTGGTTCCCCCTTTCCCTGGAACCAAAAATGTCCTGATAATTATGATGTGAATCCCTCCTTCCTGCTGCCAGACCCCGCCTGTCCTACCACAGGAAATGGAAGCAGAAACTAAGGTACTCTGGGAGCTTGAGAACATCACATAGGGAGACCTGTGTTTGTCTAACCCTCTTCAAGTGACTCTCCTCTTGAATCATTTCAAGCTGCTTTAGCCCTGGTTTTGGACTCTGCTGTATCCGAAGGTGGACCAGGGGATCCAGTGTTGTTTATTCTCTTTCACCTCTTTTAGCCATGATCCCCACCTTGTGGGTTGGGAGCTGGAGGCATTATGTAGTTCTGCTTCTGTCTGGTGGAATGGGAGACGACTTCCCTTGGAGAGCCCTTGGAAATTGTGCTGCGGGGCTCTATTCTGCCCCCCTTGCTATTTAACACCCCTACGATGGTAACCCTTGCAGGCAGCCATCAGGGGTTTCAGTGCTCACTATCACCAGCCTGTGAATGACACCCAGCTCTATTTCACACAACACTTTACATCTGTCTTTGATAAATCCTATATTATTGCTTCTAGGCAATTCTTCAATCTATCAAGGTTATTCTGGATTCTAATCCTTGATTCTAATCCTATCTTCTCAAGTGACTGAAATCCTGCCTGCCCAATTGCTTTGTGTCAACAGCTCCAGCAAGCTTTTTAAAAACTTGTCATAATGTTGAACACATACCATATTTGATTGACACATTTGTTTATTTTTTCCTCCCATTATCTTGAATACTTTACATCTAAAGCATAAACTGTAAGAGAAAAATATGTTTATTAAATACTGGCTTTACCTTTTTCAAACGTTAATGATGCTGAGAAGCTCTTGAAAATATATGTCATTTTTGCAACTATTTTCTTATTTATTTAATAAAATATTTACACTACTTGATTGTAATAAAAGAAAAAATCTCAAGCGGTTTACAAGAAGATAAAACAGGAAAATCACGAAAAAATCACAACCATGCTTTTGAAACATAGTAAAGTTTAATTTTCTAAGCATCTAGGCTTATCTAAACAAGAAGGTTTTTAGCAGGCATGGAGAAAACTACAGTGAGGGTGCTGTCTTGACCACACTAAATGATAAAGTTCTTATTATTTAGTTCCTTGTTTTTTAAATAAAAGGACACATTCTACTCATGTAAAAACACGCTGATTCACAGACCATCCATGGGCCAGATTTAGAAGGCGATTGGGCCACATCCAGCCCCTGGGCCTTAGGTTGCCAACCCCTGACATAAAGGGTATAGAATCATAGAATTGCAGAGTTGGAAGGGACCACAGCGATCATCTAGTCCAGGGCGGTCCAACATGTGGCCCCCAAGGCCTTTTTTGACAGCCCTCAGCAATACATGATGCTGCACCCCTGGAGCCTTCACATGGCCTTCCCAAAGTTGGGTAAGGAGCTGCGTTTTGGGAGAGAGGTGTGAGGGCTCTGAAAGGGACCTAGAGTTAGCGCTTGCCCATTTAGGGAAGGAGGTGGGAAGGCTCTAGGACTTTCCCAGAGCTTTGCACCTCCTTTGCAAAGCCTGCCACCTCATTTAGCCAGCATTGGGAAGGCCGTGAGAGGGCTGGGGGTGTCAAATTTTTGACTTTCTCCTCCCTCCCCACATGGCAAAGCAGTATGCGGCTCACAGGTTCCAAGTTGCTGCCCGCTTGGTATGAAAAGTTGGATTGTCCTAATCTAGTCCAACCCCCTGCAATACAGGGAACTTTTGCCCAATGTGGGGAGATTAAGGAAATTAAGAGTCCCTTTAAGAAGCCTTCCCTGGATTCGAGAAACCTAACTAACTACTGACCACTTGCTTATCTCCCTTTCCTGGCCAAGTTTCTGGAGCGAGTGGTCGCAGACCAGATCCAGGTGCTTTTGGCAGCACTGATTTTCAGGATCCATTTCAATCGGGGTTTAGGCCTGGTTTTGGCACAGAAACTGCTTTGGTCACCCTGTATGATGACCTCTGTTGAGAGAGAGAGACAAGGGAAACATGTCCCTGTTAATTCTCCTTAACCTCTCAGCGGCTTTCAATACCATCAACCATGGTATCCTTCTGGAGCGATTCTCCAAACTATGGGTGGGTGGCACCACTTTGTGGTGGTTCTAGTCCTACTTGGATGGTCGTTCCCAGAGGATCCTGCTTGGGGAATGCTTTTCAACTCTGTGGAATCTTCAACGTGGGGTTCCACAGGGCTCAATCCTATCCCCCATGTTGTTTAACATGAAACCACTGGCTGGGGTTATCCGAAGGTTCGGAGTTCATTGTCAGCAGTATGCTGATGACGCTCAGCTCTATTTCTCCTTTACATTTGCAGGAGAGGCAGTGTAAGTGCTGGACCAGTGTCTTGCCTCAGTAATAGACTGGATGAGAGCCAACAAATTGAAGCTCAATCCAGATAAGACTGAGGCACTGTTAGTGGGTGGTTCTCTAGACCAGATGGATAGGAGATCGCCTGCTTTTGATGAGGTCACACTTCCTTTGAAAGAGCAGGTTTATAGCTTGGGGGTACTCCTGGATCCTTGCTGTAGCTTGAGGCTCAGGTGGCCTCAGTGGCTTCCACCAGCTTCATATGGTGGCCCAGCTATGCCCCTATCTGGACAGGAATAGCCTAACTACTGTTGTCTATGCTCTGGTAACCTCAAGGTTAGATTACTGCAATGCGTTATACGTAGGGCTGCCTCTGAAGATTGTTTGGAAACTTCAGCTAGTGCAGAATTCAGCAGCCAGGTTGCTCACTGGAGCAAGAGAATTTTAACATATTACACCGATCCTGGTCTGACTGCACTGGCTACCAATTAGTTTCTGGACCCAATTAAAAGACTTATAAAGCCTTAAAAGGCTCAGGACTGAAATACATTAAGGACTGCCTCTCTCCATATGAACCTGCCCGGACCCTGAGATCATCTGCTGAGGCCCTTCTTCGTTTGCCTCCTCCTTGAGAAGTCTGGAGAATGACAACACGAGAATGGGCCTTCTCTGCAGTGGCTCCCCAGCTGTGGAATGCTCTCCCCAGGGAAGTTCGCCTGGAGCATTCATTACACACCTTTAGGTGCCAGGCTAAAATGTTCCTTTTTAACCAGACCTATGGTTGATTTGATTGACATCCTGTACCCTTTTTAAAAGTAGGTGGTTTTTTTTGAGGGGGGTTGAGTTGTTGTTTTTATTTTTATTATATATTATGTGGTTTTGTATTTTGATTTTGTTCTGTGAATGGCCCTGAGACCTTCAGGTATAGGGTGGTATATAAATTCAATAAACCAAAGGTACAAGTAACAAATAAGAGTCTGATGGCAAGTTGAGGGGGCTTTCCTGTTTTCATCCTCACTACAACCCTGAGAGGTAACCATTATTGGCCCAAAGTCTGCTATTGAGTGGGGATTTGCACTGCCCACAGTCAGTCCAAGACCTTTTGGTCCAAAATATAGGTGTCACCCAATACTTCTGAGTGCACAGCAACATTTGATCTTTATAAGTAAGAAAGATTTAAGGAAGGGAAATCCAGGTCTCTCACCCTTTGTCCCTAGATTTGTCTCATGTCACATGGAACAGTGGCTGCAAGTCAGAACTTTAATCAATCTTCACTAAATGGAGATAAATGTTGGAGCGCCTTAGGCAGGACAGATGAGATAGCCCTGCACAAATGGTTGCTGTCTACTCTTATGCCCCTTGAAAGACTGCTGTGTCCTTTGCATCCTTAAGTACCTACATGAAGATGTTTTAAAAACAAGGCATGCATTTCTCTGAATTACCCACTTCCTCCAAGCTGCAGGAAGTTTCAGGGTAGCCTTTTATAGGATCAGCTTTCTTGTGAAGCTACGTGAGACTCATTATAAATGCTATGTCTGTTTATATACCGATATACAAGTTGATTAGCAGGGATGCATGCAGCCAAATACTAGTCTTCAGTCAATATCTCTTCCCCAAACAACAAAGTATTCTTCTCAGACTGTGAATATGGCCAAACTTTGTCTCACTTACTAGCTTAAAATAACCATGGTGGTTCCATTTGGTAAACCCAGGCTGCCTCTTTCTCCTGTTCACTAGCGTCTCACTAGGCATAGGCAACCAGTTTGTTTATGATCCTTATAATCGATATAACTTTCACATATGCTCACTCATATGTCTGATCTTTTTTCATATACATTTACCTATATCTCTATAGATAGATACAGATATTCACATTAAATTAATATTTCTAAATGGGTTTACCCCCTCAACATATGCATTTCTAAACATATGCTGTCTCAAAACATGCATTTTAAAGTACATTCTGATGTGTTTCCCGAGCCAAGAATTGCGTCAGAACATTCAGGGAAACTCAGTTCCATTCTGCATATTTGTCTGGGAAGTGGGGATAAGGTCTGTTCATATAGAGATCAGATTACTAAACCATAACTAGGATGATGTCTCTTTCAAGCCCCTTCACAAACCCCAACTTGATTGGTCTGCAGGAGCCACCCAATCAGGCTCTAGGAGGAAGTGAATCAGCAACCTGATTGGCCTGCAGGAGCAGCCCAATCAGGTTCCAGGAGGGGAGTTGAATCAGCCAATCACACGGGACCCATTGTATAAATAATGCATATATAGCCAGAGGTTTTTTTGGGGAACTCACTCACTCACTGATGACCATGAGCTGAAATAAAGAGCATGAAATATATTTCAGTTTCCTTTGTGGCAGCAGCTGCTGAGGGATCCTTTGACAGGATAGAGGCAAGTCCATCCTTCTGCCCACCCTGTTCCTGGTTGTCCTGCCAGCCGAGCTCCTGTTGCTGATTCCAGAGGAGCAGGCAAGTGGAAACAGCTGCAGCTAATTGACTTGCATCCCATCCCCTTGTTGGGCAGCCATCTGTCATGGATGCTTCAGTTGAGACTCCTGCATTACAGGGAACTAGATGACCCTTGGGATCTCTTCAAACGTATAATTCTATGATTCTATAAAACTATCTGCATCAAATTCACACTTTCCAGAACAATATGTGGAGCAAAACACAGCTCTCCTTCAAAATTTGCACTTATCAGAATTTTGCCAAGGCGGTTCTCCAACCAATGTTTACAAAAATACAAATGCATAAAAATTAAGATATTATTAAATTATTATAAATATACCACAAATTGCTGCCAAATGCCAAGAACTAATTTAAGATTGGAAAAACAAGAAACTGAGGAAACAGAAATGGGTAAATCCTTCCATCTTTGTTTCTGGGGTCACCTGAGGTAATCACCCCTTTAATTTTGTTCTGTTGCATGTATTATCCAGTAGGAGAAAGGGAACAATGTATTATTGGTTGGTAACTGGAATCAGATTTTTCAGTAAAAATCATGTTTTTACTGAGACTGGGTTGTAATATATTTCTGTGTTTTAAAGTTGCTTAATATGAGTCAGTGTGAGAGACGGAACGGGTATAGAGAACAGCCCTAAGGAGGGAGTAGTTCTGTTGCTGCTTTTATTATACTAGATTGCTCTAGATGGAGGTGGGTGAATGAGCTTGTTGTAAATTATGCTTAATACTGCTATGGGGTTTTGTAGACCAGATGCTTGCTTTGAAATAAATGGTTGGCAGAGGAATAACTGTGTTATCCATAGGGTTGGTGGGAATACATGAGAGCTTTGCATGGGGAGTATTTGGGAATGGTGACTGTTTCAATTTCAGTTACTTTGCATAGTTGCTAATGAGAGTTTTTGCGGAGTTCTTTTGCATTTTTGAGTTTCATTTTTTTTACCTGCAGTGTTTACCTTTCATGTTTGAGAGAGGATTTTTTGTTTTCCTATTAATCATGCTGCTTTAAACATGAATTTTGTGTTTGACCTTTATCTGTAAAGTTTTATTTATGGTAGGTATTACTGCAAATGCTTATTTGGATGTTTTAAGCTATGTTGTAAACCATTTTGAGATTTATTTTTCAAAATATAACACGGTATAGAAATTATTTAAGTAACAATACACTCATACACTTCTATTATGATGGTCACAGTAGACTTCTGCTTTTAAACAGGGGGAAATGATCTGGTGAGAACCTGCGAAGGTCTTTATGGGCACCTGGGAAACTGCAGGCACCACATAGGGGAACCCTTTGTCCTTTTCACCAAATGAAAGTAGACTAAGACTGTTATCCTAACCCTATTTATCTGAGAACAAGCCCAAATGAATCCCATAGTACTTACTTCTGAGTAGACATGGCTTGCATTGTAAGCTACCTGCAATAAGAACAGAAGATGAATGCATAGCCTTTTTCTGGTCTGTGTTGATACTGGTCTGGGCTAATGGGCATCTTGGAGCCTAGCTGTCCATGGGATTTTGCATTTCTGCTAATGTTGTGCCAGTTTTTCACTTTAAAAAAAGTATCAAAATGCATTTTAAAATGAATACTTGGAGATAAAATTTGTTTAGAAATGTGAACTGTGAAAGAAAATATATTTAAGGACTGTATTTAAATATAATTTAAGTGCAAGATTTAGAGTTTTTAAACAAAAATCAGATTAGTGCATAAATGGGACAGAACAGACTTACAAATGTAAACTTGTGAAAGTGATATGGACTGGAAATACACTGATTTGGAGGAGCCTGTCAGTTTTGCTTAAAACATGCCGATCGAAAGGTCGGCGGTTCGAATCCCTGCGGCGGGGTGCGCTCCCGCTGCTCGGTCCCAGCGCCTGCCAACCTAGCAGTTCGAAAGCACCTCCGGGTGCAAGTAGATAAATAGGGACCGCTTACCAGCGGGAAGGTAAACGGCGTTTCCGTGTGCGGCTCTGGCTCGCCAGAGCAGCGATGTCACGCTGGCCACGTGACCCGGAAGTGTCTCCGGACAGCGCTGGCCCCTGGCCTCTTAAGTGAGATGGGCGCACAACCCCAGAGTCTGTCAAGACTGGCCCGTACGGGCAGGGGTACCTTTACCTTTTTACTTCAATGAGGATGGAAAAAGCTGGCATACAGAGCTTTTGAGGACGTGGAAAGATGGTGGTTTTAAGCCAGAGAAGAGTCTGTGGAAGTTTAAAACATCACCTTTTCAAGCTTTCTTCAAAGCCAGACTCGGAGGAACCTCAAATTGCATAGAAGAACACCATTGTATGGGAACTAAACCTGTTCTCTGCCTGTAAGCACCCACCCATTGCTAGTCAAACTTCGTTCTATTTGCATAATCCCTGCCCACCAGCGTAGTCTCATCCTGGGTTCATTTTTCTAGTTCATACAATAGTACAATAGAAAATTAAAAGCAGACACGTTAAAACAAGTTAGATTGGCTGTTTTCTGTAAAGCATTTGCCTCATTTAAGAAATAGTTATTGAAAGTTTTCATCTGCTGTTGTTTTTTAAACACAACTTCTATTCAGCCCTTCATCAATAATACCAGGGTAGTTCACAACACGACAAGACAAGGAACATATATGACTTAGGTTCAAACTATCTGAAACTATTTCCTCATACGATTGGAGGTTTGTAACCAGAGGTTCGATTGCCACCTGTCAGGGATTCTTGAACTGATTCCAGCATCACAGGGGGTTGGACTTGGGTCCTTTCTAACTCTAAAATGCTACTAATCTATGAACCCGATTGGGTTTTGAGGTCTCCTCTTTCTGTGCTGCCACTCTCACAGGCACACTTGGTAGGGGCATGAGAGAGGGCATTCTCCCAAACTTTAAAACTCCCTCCCTAGAGAAGTTAGACTGGCTCCCTCTTTGTTTTCCTTCCTCTGGCAGCTGAAAACCATCTTGTTCCTACTGGCTTTTGGAAGCTGGCTGCTTTTAATGAAAGGGAGGGTGCCCTGCTATTTTTATGGAAGTTATCTGTATATTTTTAATAGATCTTTTACATTTATATATCATTTAAATTCTATTAATGCTTGTTTTTTAATTATTGTTTCCTTCCCCACAATGTTTTTAGCTGTTCCTATTTTATCTGTAAGCTTCCTTGAGTCCCTGTCACTGGAAAAAGGTGCAGAACAAAGAGTGCAAGTTTTAATGTCAAAATATGCATTAAAAAAAAATGTGAAAAAATAAACTACCAGCCCCTCCCAACCTTGAGCAAAGTCTAAATATGAATAATAGCATTATAAATCAGGGATAATTAAACAGAAAAAAAGTTTCCATAAGTTTATCCAGTGCTAACACTATAGCCTATGGGCACAGCTTGAATTTATGGCAACAATAATTCTGATTTCAATTAGAGCCTACTAGTTCCCCTGTGCCTCATTTTTTTTTAAAGGGAAGAAATTAAGAAAGGCATTCCTCTGATCGGCTCCTAGAGGCACCTTTTCTGAGTTGGCTGGAGTGACTGCCACAGGGGTAAAAATGATTGTACTAAAATATCTACTAATGAGGCCCCTGTAGAAGTGCTTCAAGAAGGAACATTACATGCTACATTTGTCAATTTCTTTCTCTCTCAATATTTTGCTGTCATTGGGGAAAATACTGACAAAACTCCCCTCCCACACAAACACACACACACAAGGAAAAAAACTTGTTTGCTTGATTTGGGGACATTATAGTCATTTAACCTTCATTGTTAAACTCATCCTAGTTTTGCAATGCATAATATTCCGTTACACAGCTATGCATGAACATGATGCTGCCAGCCTCTGTAGCAACATGGTTTGCTTAGGCAGAAATGTATAATACTGAAAACAGCAGCATTATCAGTTTAATGCGCATGCAGGGTAGAGCTTTGGTTTTCCACCACTGATGGGCAAATGTCACAAATATGTCATTATTTTCACAATAATGTTGCTTGTATACCTCATTAAACATTGAGATTATCCAGGCTGGCTCTTATGGGACGTGGAAGCATTTAATCCATGGGTAGGCAAACTAAGGCCTGGGGGCCAGATCCAGCCGAATCACCTTCTCAATCCGGTCCACGGACGGTCCAGGAATCAGTGTGTTTTTACTTGAGTAGAATATGTCCTTTTATTTAAAATGCATCTCTGGGTTATTTCTGGAGCATAGGAATTTGTTCATTTCCCCCCAAAAAATATAGTCCAGCTGACCACAAGGTCTGAGGGACAGTGGACCGGCCCCCTGCTGAAAAAAGTTTGCTGACCCCTGATTTAATCCTTGTTTAGTGTAAAACGTTTGACTGTTCTGTATCTTAGGGAATGGCCTGACAGACATAATCACATAGGGTTGTATCCAGCTAAGTATTACTCAGAGAATACCCACTGAAAATTACAGCACCTAAGTTAATCATGCCCATTAACTTCAGTGAGTAGAACTCAACATTAGATAAAAAACACGTGCAAAATGGCTTCCACCACAGTCTGCTGAAGCAGTAACTTGAAACATATAGAATTTCCCCTCCATCAAATATTTTTGCTCCTCTTATGTAGACTAACTTGTCTTCCCCAGGAACCTAGCACCATTGGACGGGGCTCCTGGGTTGGGCCCTTCTTCCTGTCCTCCTCCTCCAGTTCAAATTTACCAAGCGCTATTGGTGGGAGGTTAGGAATCTACAATTTTGATGTTCCCACAATGCCACAGTGATGCTATAGGAGGGCTTCTGGGGAGTGTCAGGATGGGAGGTGGCTCATGGATTGTGGATATTACATTGCCTATTTCACCACCAAGTAAGCCCAGTTACATTGGAGGGCACTTTGCTTGGAGGCCTGTCTCAGCTGAAGCTGGTCTTGCTCTTCCCACAATTTTTTCAGCTTCTAACTGCATTCAGCTGGATATGGTCACAATTATTTGACAAGTCATTAAGCAGTGACTAGGCTGAAGGACAGCCATAAATGCTGGTCCCCAGAGATACGCCATGCCTACTCATTATCTGGGAGGTAGTACTCAAAGTGGTACTGATTATCTGGGAGAAGTGGCAAACTGCTACCAAACAGGGATTTTTGGCCACAGCAAACTTGGTTCTTTCTATCCTCTTAAATTCATCTGCAGGAGAGAGCATTATTGGTTTGGTTTGTTCTTGTTTTCGTTATGTATTTTGTGTTTTTATCTTGTATTTTATGCTGTGAACCACCCTGAGATTCTTGGGTGAATGGCGATATACAAATTTAATAAACCAATAGTTCAGTCTGAAGCAGAGATGGGGGCAGTTTAAAAACTGGAATGCTCCCCCACAAAAAAATAAACTCCTCCACACACATACAGAAAAAACCGTATCAAGGAAAGTTTACTATGCATTAGCAGGTATTGGTGGGGTAAGAGTGTTTGTTAGTTAATAAATTTTATGTCTGAAACAGAACTGTCCAAAGCAGCTAAATGAAACCAAGTATAAAAAATGAACAATATGCCAACAAATTGGTGAGTGGGGGAGATGTCTAAAAACAGAACAAAACAAGAAGAATAACACTACTAGACTATGGAATGCAGCTATAAAACATCAATACTATTAACTTAAGATATCCAGGAGTTGGTAAAATAAACCCATGCCACATGTTTACTTGTAAGGAAACTTAATTGGCAAGTAGAAATCTGCCTTTCTCTACACTCCTGCTCCTTTGCCATGGTTGGTGCAGTGCCTGTTTGAGAGGACAGCAGGAGGCGGACAGGAAGACATGGATTTCATATTCCTGTGATACTGTTACACTCTCTTAGTCCCTGAGACAAGGAAGGCTACAAATACAAATAGGAGGAGGATTACTTTTAAGAGATTATCACACACACACACACACACACACACAGAGAGAGAGAGAGAGAGAGAGAGAGAGAGAGAGAGAGATGCTTTTCTAATTTTGGATGTTTACACTTTCTGGTCACTCCCATAAGTGGGACTTTTTTAAAAAAAATATTGACATACCAGAAAATTGACAAATAATTATGAAATTCTAGTATGAGGTACCATAAGCAGAATCAAGCAAATGCATTTGGAATCTGGATTTTAAATAAATAAATAAATAAATAAATAAATTACATGAATTAATGATTCATTTAGCCACTCTTTGTCCATTTTCTATTCACCACCACACCTTGCCACCCTCACACCATTATATTAAACTGGGTGAAATTGAGTGTGATAAATAAGTAAAAAAACACAGGGGAATGCAATTCTTTGAACACAATTCCTTGACCTTTTTTTTTTTAAGATAATGTACAGCAAGAGCTCATATAGCATACATATCATTTAAGGGCCAACATGTACACTGAAGCCCCATCAGAAGTACATCCACTGCAAAATGCCCACAAGGTGATAAGCTAGGGTGAAATCTGAGCCCATCTAAGATGGAACTTCCTGGTGCTTGGTCTGAAAATGGCAGTGTATGCAGTGCACTGTAGCATGATGGCTAACAAGGAGTAAAACCCTGTCATCATATTACACCCTTCCTTAGAGAGCTGCAGATGGCTTGCCAGGAGTACATGTGAAATGGATCTAGGGGTCTTAGTAGATCACAAGCTTAATGTGAGTTAACAGTGTGATGCAGCAGCAAAAAGGGCTAACGCTCTTCTAGGCTGCATCAACAGAAGTATAGTGTCCAGATCAAGGCAACTAATTATTGTTGTTTAGTCGTTTAGTCGTGTCCGCCTCTTCGTGACCCCATGGGCCAGAGCACGCCAGGCACTCCTGTCTTCCACTGCCTCCCGCAGTTTGGTCAAACTCATGCTGGTAGATTCGAGAGCAACTAATAGTAGCACTCTATTCTGCCTTGGTCAGACCACATCTGGAATGCTGTGTCCAATTCTGGGAGTCACAATTTAAGAAGGATGTTGACAAGCTAGGATGTGTGCAAAGGAGGGAGACCAAGATGAACAGGGACCTGGAAACCAGGCCTTGTGAGGAAAAGTTTAGGGAGTTGGGTATGTTTAGCCTGGAGAAGAGGAGTGAGAAGATATAGGAAACCATCTTCAAATATCTAAAGGGCTATCATGTTAGAAGAAAGGAGATTCCAACTAAACATCCACATTCAGCTGCTGGGCGACGTTGGGCTAGTCACACTTCTCTGAAGTCTCTCAGCCCCACTCACCTCACAGAGTGTTTGTTGTGGGGGAGGAAGGGAAAGGAGAATGTTAGCCACTTTGAGACTCCTTCGGGTAGTGATAAAGCGGGATATCAAATCCAAACTCTTCTCACTACCGCCTCATTCGCCTGCCAGAGCAAGGAAAGGGCACTTTGGGTGCTTCAGCTAATGATGTCTGTGTTTCTGGTTTGAAACAAAATCTCACAGCTGGGCTCCTCAGCATCCCCCAGTCTCATTTATTTGAATGGAAACTCAAAGAACAAAGAGCATTGTGACAAAACAAACACGTTTATGATGGCGTAAGCTTTTCTGGACCACATTCTCTCCACTTCACCATATGTGTATGAGCATTATACTGATGTATTTGGTTTGGGAATGGGAGGGATACTGTAAGCACCAAAATGAAAGTGAATACCATGTTGTTTACAATTCCACCCCACAATATTATGCGCACATATACCTCTACAACTCAGGATAACACACATGCATCTGGTGAATTAGACTGTGGTCCACAAATACTTCTGCTGCAATAAATTGGTTAGTCTTCATGGGGCTACAGAGTCACATCCATCAACACATTTTTCACTGTTTTGTTTTCTGATTTGCAAAAAAGGTCTGACTAAGGGAGATAAGCTTAGTTTGCTGTTTGCCTGTCTGCTGTTATTTGCTCTGAGTCATTCCCCCTCTAAGCTGGACCAGTTGCAAAACAAGTAGGCAGAATGAACCCACTTTCCACATAGGCCAACCCTGCCAACTTTCAGATATTGTTTAGATGAGAGCCAGGCTCAGATTACCAGCTCCTCTGGATCACCTCGTTTTTTGTTTTGTTTTCTGCTCAGCATCCCTGCAGAAGCAGCAGGGAAGAAAGTACAGGGCAATATAAATAAGGTCCTTCTGGGGGAGCACAAACAAAGTGTAGAACTTTGCACTATACACCCAAATTTGCTTTCATTGATGTCTCTGAACCAAAATGGGCTTTTAATGCTTTATAAATGCTTTTTAAAATAGCAGTGGCAGAGCGACTGGCAATAGCCAGAAGCTGTAAAGATGGTTGTTGTAGTAAGTTGCTTTGAGTTACTTTCTTTTTAAAATAGTGCCCAATAAATCTAGTTAATCATCATCTCACCATCAAAGTTTGATATCTAAGAGTGGGGCACATACGCCTATCAGAAAAAGTTCACACACCAAAGAAGACCCTCTAAAGAACAGGCCTATGTAGACATGGTATCCTTTCATTTAGAATGTCAACAACATACCTCATTCAGCATATCAGCAATAGTCCTCTTGTCTCTTATGACCTGAAGAGGCAACATGGGTATAATCAGGCATACAGTGAAATGTGTAATGCTCCTGCACATACCTATATAACCAGATCACAGGCAGGGGTCCGTGCCACATTTGCATGTGCTCACTTGTACACTCACTCTGTCCTATTTTCACATCCATCTGCATTGGGAGACGGCCACAATTTAAATAGTACTTAAACAGGTGTTGTCTTATCACCACCCCACCCATTTAAAAATGTGCTTCAATCCTTACGAGCTGAGAAAATTGCACTGCAAGTGTGAAAGCCAGCAGGTAGCCAAATTACAATCTGCTCATTAGTCCAAGACATGCAGATTCAGTTTAGTTTATTTTTGAATTCTCAAGAATAATTTTTTTCTAAGTATACGTAGCATGGCTGGGACATGCAAGTGTTCACAATTTCCCATGGAACAGCTGCATTTAGGTGAGCACATAACCAGATATCACATTCCCAGCACATTTTTATCTTCAAATTTCTCTTTACTTTGGGTTTCCTGCAACTGTTGACTAGTTTTCACGTGACAGGTCAAAATTAAAATTAAGAAACAATAGTTTCTTAAGTTATATTTGTTGCCCTTCAAACAATGTGCTCAGTTCAAATCATCAGTCATGAAATATTTATTTTAATCTTAAGAGTATTTTCTCCCGATACCGATGCACAAGCATTTGGAACTAATTATATATAAGTTCCTGCAGGTACAGATAAAAACAAAATCAATCTTGAATTCAGTTGCTGTTTTCCAGTTTGAAACTTGACCTTGCAAATCATCTGTGAGCCTACAGTGCTTATGAGTTACAGCTGTCTATCTTTCTTGAGGCATAATTTGACATGTCATAAAAAAATCTTGTAAAACCTCAATAGACTTAACACAATTATTCTGAGATTTAAGCAGAGAGTAGGAATAAACGGACAGTTTCCACAATGCAAAAAGTGAGGATTTGTATTGGGACAAGGGCTTTTAAATTTGTTTTTAAATTATATGTAGTTGAGGTGAGTGGTGAGGTGGTCAACTTGCTGATCATACCAAATTATTCGGGGGGGGGGGCACAAGCATATATTGCATACTGTTGGTCTCCAAACGTCAAGGAGGATACAATAGAGCTGGTAAATTAATCGCCTCTGTGTTTACCTTTAGACACCAGCTTAAAGCATTATTTATTTACCGTATTTTTCCGTCTATAAGACGCCCCCATGTATTTTGGGGAACTCAGATTTAAGAAAATGGGAGATGTATCCGTGTATAAGATGCCTCCTAATTTTTGACATTATTTTTTTGGGTAGTCTTATGCACGGAAAAATACGGTATTTACTTATTTGCTTCCTTCCTTCCTTACACAAGTTTTGTGTTCTGAGCTTTTCCTTTTTATGGTTTTTTTTATTTTTGATTTCATGTACCCTGCTTTGAGGAGATATTTTTCTTGGTTTAGCACATAGAAATTTATGTTTAAATGAATAATAAATAAAAGCTGCAGAAAAGGGCAGCCAAAATGCATATTTAGATTTACTGAAACTACTAAGAATTGTTGCAACATTCAGGGAAATCTGGTAGATGGCCAAGATATGATCAATAAGTGTTGATCAGATAATTTTATATAGGTATTTGAAAAGATTGGATTGTTTAAGGCTCCCCTGATTATCTGACACTTTCCAGCCCTTTAGAAAGAATGTTAAGATCATCCTTTGACTTACTGAGGTTTGAAATTTGATTCCAAAAGCGGATGAACAACTTTGACTTTGCAAACAGTCTGCCACTCTCCTGCTGTGAGTCCCACAGAAGTGCTGGTGTCTGACTGCCAGGAGCACTGCTTCAAGACACTTGTGCCCCCAAACCTTACAGAAAATGAGGGGATCATCCCTGGGAGTTGTAGTTCAGCAACATCTGGAGGGTCAAAGCTTCCCACACTTGCCTTAGGGTACCACTGTTTGGTTTGGTTTGGCTTTGGTTTCTACATATTGGGACCATTCTTAGGGCTCAACCACACTTTCCCTTGACCTGTACTTTGATCATATTGTGCACCAATAAATTCCCATGGGTCCAAGAGCTTTTCTTGTTCTGTGACTGTGCCTTGCAAAAATCTGATCTTACTGTCCAGAAGCCTAGTTAAGCAAAATCTCTCTTTGGATTTTCCATGCATCTGATAAGATTCGATTCAGTGGGTAAGATCAGATTTCCTCAATGCACAGCTGCTGAAGAAGCAAAGCTCTCGGACCCTTGGGAATTAATTTGGTACACAATGCAATCAAAATATAAGTCAAGTGAAAGCGTGAATCAGCCCTTAGTATTAAAAGAACAACAACATACTGCTTTCACAAACCAGTTAAGCCTGAGTATTAGACATATAGTTCTCATAACATAGAAAATGTGGCCTCATCTTGGGAAGAAAGTTGGGAATGTTTTAGCAACAAGGACCACATGGTGTTGAACTTTTGTTTTTCAAGGTGACATGTAAAATGGTTGGGCAGATCCCTTTTCCCAGCATGGATTAGTTTCCTAGGCATCAAGCACACTGATTAATTTTTGTTGGTATGTATCACCGTGTTGTTTAAATACATCTGTGGCCTTTTATGTTCCAACAATGGTGCAATTTAATCACTTATTCAATTTAAATTGGGGGCAGGAAAGGGTATTGGAGCAATGGGCACCTTATTGAGAAATTCAGAGTGTTTTCAGAAATTTGACTATTCTTAATATCCTTTTCAGAGACGCCCCCTCTCCTTGTTTGATATTTGTGGGATTGTAAAATGATAATGTATGGTAATTCATGATGGTGTGATAAGCATACTAATAACCTCTGTAGCTAGTGCTGGATAGCTTGGCACTATGTGATCTGACTACAGGCAGGAAAAATAAGAGCAGTGGAAAACAACATAACAAAAACGAAAGGGGGAGGAAGGGTGTCAATTTGGCATCAAATCAAAGCTGTCGACTTTTTACCAATGCAGCTGTCTAGGCTTTGGTTAACCTCTCATTGATCTTCCCAAATAGGATTTCATCTAAAGCACCAAATAAAAATAAAAAAACCCAAACACACACAAACACGACTGAGAGCTGGTTCTGCAAATTGAAAAGTGTAAAAATGAATTGCTGGCAAATGCCCTTGGCAGCTTTCAGCAGTTTTAAGCATATGATCTGAATCCCTAGTATTAGATTGAAGTTTGTGGCTGGGGGAGGTTCCTGACAGTACAATCTTATGCATGTTCACTCAAAATTAAGTCCCACTGTGGGGCACAAGTGTGCCTAGGGCTGTAGTCTTAATAAGGTAAATATATTATTATTACTATTATTAATTTCAAACTATGAAAAGTATCCCACACCAGCGTACTTGGAAAGACACAGCTAAATGGTTGCCTATTCCTCAGCTAAGCAGAACAATATACAGGCGAGATCACACAGAGTCCGTCAGGATTAGGCCATGCAGCATGCTAGAGAGCAGGGCTCCAGCCAGAGCGGGTTCCCTGTTGTGCTGTAATTATCTAAACATGCTTCTGTGTGGTGCTGGGTCCTTTTCTCAATTCCTGCTTGCTTGCTTGCTTTGTTTGTTTGGCACCCTCCAGGGCTTAATTTGTGCCAGGGGCCCTGGCATCTGTTTTCAATTCCAAAGCTCAACCTTGGAATTTATAAAGTAAGAATGGATTAACATTTCTCCAAGTAGGTGCAGAGCGCATGCTGTTTGCCACCGAGTAGCTGCAGTAAGACCTTAAATGTGAAGGATTAGAGGAAGAATTTACAGATCTGAGGATTTGACACCAGACAGATTCGAGCCCCACAATCTCTTTCTTTCCTAATAAAGTTAAGCATTGGCACCGTGACTAGGTAGGTGCCCTTGCCTACCTCAGATGGCTATGGCACTGAGTCTGACTCGATGCTTTCTGCCATGCTCACAGGATGAGGTGGGTGCCCTTCCACAAACTGAATGCATAATCCCAAAAGCCTTTGTCCCTTTATTTTGCAACACCCTATCATAACAGAATACAATTGTAAGTTGGATCCTCCTAACAGAGGGTCCATGTTGTGCTTGGCCCTGGAACTCTTCTCTAACCATCTTATGGGCTGGGCTTGCCCCACTCCAAGCTGGTGGTGCCACAGTTATGCCAATGGCCTTTAGCCAATCGGCAGTGTAGCAAGGTTGGGGGTATTTATTTGGCAACGTGACATAGGGAACTACTTTTGCTTTGCACTGCCGAACACCCGCCCACCCACCCATTAAGTAGGTCATGTCTGGCCTTGCTTTAGACTTCGGTTGGTCACCTGTTTTGGAACGGGGGCAGGGTAGGAATTTTCCCCAGTGTGGCAGATTGGCTGTGGCCACTTGGTTTTTGCCTACCTCTTAGCAATTGTCACAACTTTATAAGGTTTGGCAGTTAGGCATTGGTTTAGGGGAATGTGGGGAGGTGAGGTGCGGCCATCACCTGCCCCTCCAATGAATAGGGTATTCTGTTAAAGGAATCTGGGGGTCTGGATCTCGTCCGAAGCCCAGAGAGGGGCTGGGGCCATACCAGGACCCCCGGGAACCCCAGGGGTGAGCACCAGTCAATATACACTGATGGAGATCCCCCTGCTGGTTGTTTACCCTTCCAGGCTTCCCGCAGGGTGGGGCAGGAGCCAGTTATAGTTTTGATACCAATGCCTAAGTCAATACCAGTCACACTTGTGTATTTAATAAAGTTGTGGCCAAAATTTGCCCATTAACATTTAAACGAAATTCTGTCTCCACAGTGTCTTTATTTCCATGGGGGATGGGTTTTGGGGCTCAGAACACAATCAGATCCTTCTGGCCTTCATTGTCAACTGCATGCATGCCTGGCCAGCATATATTCCCAAGTTCTCAAGGAGTTAAAGAGGAAATCATCTAATGCCATTCCTAACAAGGCAACTCTGTGTGTAAGAAACATTGCAGATTGGCACAAACAGGGTGGTCAATGTAGCTGGTTGACAAAAGATTGATTGTTTTAATTGGGCCCTGATGACACAATTCAGGGCATAAAACTCTTTCTCCCATCTCCCCCTCCCTTAAAGTTCACCAACCGCTGGTCTTTGCTGTGACTGTTCCCTGCACCCATAAATCACTAAATGGCTTCTAGAGGCTGATAAGAAATTAAGACTCAATATGGGTGCTGGACAAAATAGATCAGCCTTTGCAAAAGAGGCATTTTGTTTAGCTCATTCCTCCTCTTTTAAAGCAAAACAATGAACAAAACATCACAATGCTTTGTGTATTTCCAAGGGAAGGCAAAGTATTTAATGAATACAAACCTGACAGAAGGCTGCCCCCAAACCAGGCGTATGGCACTTTGCAATATCACTCAGTAATACTTATGTTACCTGATAATAAGAACTATATCATGCCAGAGTTGGGTCAAGAATTCAGGATCAAAATGGTGCCCCTTCTGATCCAGTTATTGAAAATTATTGCTCCAAAATTTGCCTCCTGATGCAGGCTGCCTCACATGATTCCTAATGATAGGATTGCTCCATTATGCTTCAGTGTATGAAAGTATTGTGTCCTGTTCTGGGTGCCACAATTTAAGGAGGATACTGACAAGCTGGAATGCGTGCAGAGGAGGGCGACCAAGATGGTCAAGGGTCTGGAAACCTAGCCTTAGGAGGAACAGTTGAGGGAGTTAGGTATGTTTAATCTGGATAAGAGGAGCCTGAGATTGAGTTATGATGGCCATCTTCAAATACCTAAAGGGCTGTCACATGGAAGATGGAACAAGCTTGTTTCCTTGTGCTCTGGAGGCTAGGACCTGGACCAGTGGCTTCAAGTTACTAGAAAGGAGATTGTGACTAAACATCAGGAAGAACTTTCTGGCAGTAAAAGCTGTTTGACAGTGGAATAGACTCCCATGAGAGGTAGTGGACTCTTCTTCCTTGGAGGTCTTTGAGCAGTTTGGATGGCCATTTGTCATGGGTTGGACTAGATGACCCTTTGTCCCTTCCAACTCTACTATGTTATGATTCTTCCTTAACAGCTATCCTAACTCTATACCTGTGCTTCCATCCCATTCACTTTGTCTTTCCAGAATCTCTCCACCTGTCACTCACTTGAATTCCACCCAACATTCCATCACACTCCCCTGCTGTCCAGCATTCTTCCACTCACTCTTCTCTTACAAGCTTCTCTTTCAAACCATCATCCACATGTGATGACCCACAACAACAAACAGAAGACAGTTTTGTAGGGGTGGACAGATCAGACTATTTCTATCATATGCTAGTTTCATGCATGCAGAAAACATTTTCCATTTTATCCCATTTGCAGGCAGAATTTTCTTCTTTTTTGAAAATTTCTTTAGAACAGCAATGAACAACTCACTGGTTTGTAATATCCATAGTAGGAAGGAAAGTAAGCTGCAACCCCATTTACCTAGGCGTAAGACATTAACTTCACTGGGACTTACTTCTAAGTAAACATAGTTAGGATTGCTTTCTTCTTGCCTATGGACTACCGTTAACATACAACCTGTGTACATAAATCAACCAAGAACTCTTTCATTGTGGAAAACGAATAGAAAAAAAACCACTAAAAGCAAGAGTGTGCACCATGATGGGTGGACAGAAATC
This sequence comes from Podarcis cretensis, assembly GCF_951804945.1. Lineage (NCBI taxonomy): Eukaryota > Metazoa > Chordata > Lepidosauria > Squamata > Lacertidae > Podarcis > Podarcis cretensis. The sequence continues at coordinate 101,570,797 of NC_137173.1, read as the reverse complement.
TGCTTAATAGTCCATTTTCAACTTATTTCTCCAGTTAAATGAAAAGCCTTCAGTGGCAAAAGCCTTCAAAAAATTGTCAACAGTCAAAGATGTTTGCAAACAAAAATGCTTGCAAAATAAATTGCTCCTCCTCCTCTATAAGGCTAGTCCCTTTGTACTTCATGACCAAAACCAAATAGTATGCATTGCTCAACTATTTGTCAAGCCTGCTAATCTTAATCTTAATAATTATAATAGTATTTTAATTTGCTTACTGCCCTATACCTGCAGGTCTCAGGGCATTTCACATGATAAAATCATTATATAAAAACACAGAATACATAATCAAAATAAAAACAAGAACAGCCCAATAACCCCCATCTTTCCTTTCAGTTCTTTCCTGGCTGCAGTTTTTGTTCCATTTCCACCAAATGACCCTGAGTTTCTTTGTTAGCATCACCTGCTTTCTACAACCCTTCCTTACTTTTCACCTCCAATTCATTGGCACTGCTGCTGTGTAAATTAGATAACTTGGTATGGATTTTTAGTTCATTGCAGAATCTCTCTCCCCAACCAGCTTGCTTCTCTTTTGCCTCTATTTGTTCCACTCTAAAAGAACTAACAAAAGGGACGCAGGTGGCGCTGTGGGTTAAAGCCTCAGCGCCTAGGACTTGCCGATCGAAAGGTCGGCAGTTCGAATCCCTGCGGCGGGGTGCGCTCCCGCTGCTCGGTCCCAGCGCCTGCCAACCTAGCAGTTCGAAAGCACCTCCAGGTGCAAGTAGATAAATAGGGACCGCTTACCAGCGGGAAGGTAAACGGCGTTTCCGTGTGCGGCTCTGGCTCGCCAGAGCAGCGATGTCACGCTGGCCATGTGACCCGGAAGTGTCTCCGGACAGCGCTGGCCCCTGGCCTCTTAAGTGAGATGGGCGCACAACCCCAGAGTCTGTCAAGACTGGCCCGTACGGGCAGGGGTACCTTTACCTTTAAAAGAACTAACACATGTCCCTGCACCTTTTCCACTGACTTACCCTTTCATCCTAGGAAACCTCCTCTTTCTTGTTCTCAGGGTTACACAAGCTCCAAATCTCATTTCCTTTTTCCTGAGCAAGGGCCAGGTGTTCATAGCCATGGGGCTTCAATTCTGTAGTCAACCAAGTGTTTTGATTCTGAAACAATTCCTTTTCTTCCCCCAACCTTTGCTCATAATATTGTACTGATGTCCTAAGCTCACCCATATTTAATTGATAATCTACCTTTGCAGTGATTGGTCCTGCGGTTCCTCATTCAGGTATATAGCTCTAACACTTGAACTGGCTTCCATGGCATGGCTTTGAACAGCCTGGTCCCCTCGGTGCATCCCAGGATCTGCTTATCCTTCCCACCAGTGGGTAAAGTCCTCAGCTGGACTCATTTGCCTTCTAGCTACAACCAACACCTGGACCACTCGTCCCTGCTTTGTTGCTTTTGGGAGCAGCTGTACTTCATTCATGCTTCTGCTGCACTGTCTTCTTCAGAACCAATTCTTTCTTCTTCTACTCTCTTTCAAGACAGATCATCTCCAGCCTGTCTTTTATATTCCAAAACAACAGGCTGTATTTTTTTTTTGTCAGCTTCTTTTAACTTGGGCATCTTCTTATAAACCATTCCATTCCCTACTCTGCTGTCTCTTCAAACCAAAATAAACAAAATAACAAACACTTGGCGGTACTTGTCTTGCACTTGACTTGCAGCTCTTCAGCTGTTATTCTCTAACTGCTGCTCAATCTAAGTCCACACAACATCCCATCGTATGCCCCTGCTCTCCAACATCCTTCCAGTCACTCTTCTGTTCTAATCATAACCTATTTTAACAACGTTGGGTGCCATTTTCAGAAATGCACGCTGGCATGAAACAAATGGTTTGCCTTGAACACCATTTTAGGCCTTACTTTGCAATTGTGAGACAGCTTTACATGCCATTTATGCATTGCCAAGAGAGGAAATGCATCACCAAAAAGAGAACAAAAAGCAGTAACAGATTTGCATAAAATTTGCATGTGATAATTTGTATTCATGTAGGCAAATTTGGAAATAATTACTATAACAAGTAGGGGTGCAATATGTTTCATCATTGTGCAGAAGGCTGTGACCAGGTGATCTGTGTGCCTGCTCAGTCTGCTGTCTCTTGATGCTAGCCACTGAGCAGCAATGTCAAAGCTCCTGCTCACCCTTCTCATCTGCAGGAACATAGGAAACTGCATTATAGTGAGTCTATCTCCCTCACTGCTGTTGACAACAACTGGTAGTGGCTCTCCAGGGCTTCATACAGGGGACACTTCCAAGGAGTTGAATCTGGGACCTTCTGTTCGCAACACAGAAGCTCTCTCATGCAGCTGCAGTCCTTCCCTAAAGATGACTAATTAACTTGAAACCTGACTTGGACTGGATGATGACTCTTTCAAACAGAGGACCCTACTCCCGAAAGCAGGGCACATAGCTATTAATTAAATGGTGATCCATTTGGAATTGTATTTTAATTCTAGATTAAGAACCCTCAGAGACATTGTGATAATGCAGTGCGAGGAGTGGGTAGCGGTTTGCTGAGCCTAATCGTTTCAAACAGTTTGAATGTTTGTGATTTTAATGGCAGGAGGGTGGGGGGCCGAAATTAGACTGCTGCTTGACATTAATGTTTTGTTAAAGATAACAGGCAAAAGTGTTGATTATTTGTTGCAGTAATGAGTGGGGAGAGGTGGCGTTGATTCATATATGCGGTTGAAATGTTTGGCAAGGAGAAAGCTGGGTGCTTATGGAGGAAGACAAATCTCGAAGAAATTGAGCATCTGTGTATGCTTTGCTTGGGATTGTTTTATAATGATAGTAGCACATAAACGGATTGTCATGGAGCAGCAAGAATACTGGAGGCATTAGCATCTGCTGTTGGTAAGGAAACACAGTCTATTTCTGCTTTCCTCTTTGTGCTTTATAGCTCTCTTTAACTGAAATTGTTAATGCCCTCCTCTCTCACATGCACGCACATCCCCAGTGTGTTCAGATCATCTTCTGCAAGTGCAACAGCCACCAGAAGCTCAGCCAGAGGTCCTAAAGAAGGGGTTCTTCTTCAGGAGTGGTCCCCACCTTGAATTCTCTCCCCAAAGAGCCTCCTCCTGCTTTCTTACAGCTAGCTTTTTGGCAGATGAAAGTTAAACTCATTTTAAAAAGTGGGTAGGGTATTTTTCATTATTTATTCTGATACTGGTTTCTGAGTGGTTTTGTTTGTTTTAGCATTTTTGCTTTCGTGTGTAATAGCTGTAGCTCTGGTTTGGGCCATAGTAAAAGGCCAAGGTATAAGCAAATCTGTTAACAGGATAAGCAAACAAATATTTAACATCTTTCCAGTACTATCAAACCCCCCAAACACGATAAAAAATGAAATGGAAAATTTAATATGCATCAAAAATGCTGTACTATAATGTTCAGTAGGTGCCCAACACATTACATGAATCATACAGTGAAGGATTGTCTAGACCAGGGCTGGTGAATCTGTGACCCTCCAAATGCTACTGGACTATAACTTCTATCAGTCCTGAACACTGGTCATGCTGGGTGGAATTGATGGGAGTTGCAGTCCAACACAATCTGGAGGACAATAAGTTATTTCGTTTTTTTTATTTATTTTCTGCCCTTCAGCTAAAGGTTTGCAGGATGAGTTACATAAAATTAAATGTCTTAAATGCCATACCTAAAGCCACAGGAAAATACAATCCAACAGTAGTACTCAGCAACAAAAGTGAGTTAGCCACTTCTGAGCTAGATTTTAAAAGTTATACTTAAATTAGTTCCAGTGTTTACACCTGTGGATATAGGGCTGTATATAAATTTAACAACAAGAACAACAACGTCAACAATGTAAGAGCAAACCTCTGCAACTCCACAAAATGGTGGTGCTAATTTGACATTCCTTTGGCTTCCTGTAAGTTTCTCACTACCCCAACCAGAAAACAAGCCACAAACTGTGCTCAATACGACAGCAGCCCTCTTCAAACATGACTTGCCTAAGGAAGGTAAGGCTGGTAGCAAGGGTGGGGCTGCATTCATTTAGCCCCATCAACAAAGTTCATCGGCTCCTCTTGCCATTGGCATCCTGGGACAAAATTTCTGCAATTTACAATCCTGCCCAGAGTTCTAAGTGACACAGGAACCCATAATGCACCCCACTGCGGTAGTTACGCTGTAACACAGTGGCAGAGATTTTGGGGGTGAGAGGAGCTGTGAGATGTTGCAGTTAGGGCTAAACATGTGACACCATCCCCATCTCCTCTCCCTGTGCTGGCTATCTTCACATGAGTAAAAGGCTACTGCCAACCTACATTTAGCAGGTTGCATAAGCAGTTTCATGACCCTACAGGTTTTACTGTGTACGGGACGCAGGTGGCGCTGTGGGTTAAAGCCTTAGCGCCTAGGGCTTGCCGATCGAAAGGTCGGCGGTTCGAATCCCTGCGGCGGGGTGCGCTCCCGCTGCTCGGTCCCAGCGCCTGCCAACCTAGCAGCTCGAAAGCACCTCCGGGTGCAAGTAGATAAATAGGGACCGCTTACCAGCGGGAAGGTAAACGGTGTTTCCGTGTGCGGCTCTGGCTCTGGCTCTGGCTCTGGCCAGAGCAGCGATGTCACGCTGGCCACGTGACCCGGAAGTGTCTCCGGACAGCGCTGGCCCCTGGCCTCTTAAGTGAGATGGGCGCACAACCCCAGAGTCTGTCAAGACTGGCCCGTACGGGCAGGGGTACCTTTACCTTTACCTTTAGTCCTGAATTCTGGATATGGATTTTCCCCTCTACTGATTACACCACCCTTTTGCATGAATTAATCACCATCCAGCAAGGCTGCTTGCATGTAGAACCCTTCTTAGGGAATGTCCCCATTACTGATTTGGAGTGCAGGAGAGGGACTAAAGCATGGGTAGGCAAACTAAGGCCTGGGGGCCGGATCCGGCCCAATCGTCTTCTAAATCCAGCCCGTGGACGGTCCAGTGGACGGTGTTTTTACATGAGTAGAATGTGTGTTTTTATTTAAAATGCATCTCTGGGTTATTTGTGGGGCATAGGAATTCGTTCATTTTTTTCACCAAAATATAGTCCGGCCCCCGACAAGTTCTTAGGGACAGTGGACTGGCCCCCTGCTGAAAAAGTTTGCTGACCCCTGAACTAAAGCAGCTCATGGTCTAAGTTGGTTTGTTCCCTCTGATACACAACAGAGGCCTGGCAGAATCAGTGCACCTGACCCATTAAGGAAGGTTTTTCTGCTCTGATCTCTCTTGAGAGAGTTCCACAGTTGGGGTGCCACAACTTAAAAGGTCCTATTCCACTTCCTTGCTAAACATGCTTCCCCTAGAGGTTGGAGGCAGTACAAGGACATTTTAGATTAATGTAACTCCCAGGCAAGTTCATGCCTAACATTGTGAACTGGGACTGGGAACCAATGGGAGCCAGTTCATTTTTATTCATTTACTTGCTGTTTGAATTAAAAACAAACATGTAAATTAGGAATATGAAAAATATATTATGTATACACAGTCATGGGGCTATGCATATACCCCCACTCTGATAATTTATTATATATACTCAAATATTCAATGTATATGAATCATTCATAATTACATACATGCAAAGACACAGTTCATCATTGCTGCTCATAGGTTGTAAGGAACACGCCTTGCAATTATTAGAGCTACTTAGCTTTAATATACTCAATACATTTTACTGCTTTTTTTGTTCTACTTCATTAAAACTGAGTGGCTAATACTGCAATTTTCTGAGCTTAGCCCGGTTCCTACAATACATCAGCATCAGGGTTCCTTCATGGCATTTCATTTACTTTGAATTATTAAAATACCATTAATTTTAATATATGAGGTTACATCTCAAGCCTAATGTTTATACCAGGCGAAAAAAAATAAATACCTTTGATTTTATGACTAATGGGGGGAAATTACAAGATTGGATTAATTGTACTCCACTGGGGACTGCTTCACATACAATGAATCCCTGCACTGGAAACACTTCCTACACAGATTTTGTTCCTGCGTAGGAAAGCCACTTCTTTGCAACCAGGACTAGAGTTATGCCGATGCACCCTCAGGCCATTGCCTCAGGCTGCAGGAGTGGCAGAAGCAGAACCTGCTGCTGCTACACCTGCTGGTTGCCTGCTGGGGAAGCAGCTGCTACAACTGCCTCCAAAAGGTGTACATCTATCGCTTACACTTACGAGTCCCTTTGCCAACACAGATCCAGACTGCAACTGGGCAAACACAAAACATGAACGCAGAGCAAATAACTCAACGCAAGCGACCCCATTAACAGACTAAAGGTCATGTCATGGGTGCAACACACACATGCATTATTATTATTATTATTATTATTATTATTAAATTAATTAAATAATTAATAATTAATTGTTTGCCACCCTATACCCCCAGGTCTCAGGGAGGTTCACAGGATAAAATCACAATATAAAAACACAAAATACATAATCAAAATAAAAACAAGAACAACCCAATAATACCCCCCCCAAAAAAAAACCCCCACATACAGATATTGTTAAGGATGTACAGCCTGAGATGGCATTAGAGGGGGGGATCATTTGTCCATTTTACAAATAAGCAAAACTGGGACAGAATTTTTAGTGAATCCATGGCACAGAACTCAACAACCCATGTAGATCTGGTAACCTATAAATCTTATCTTCGGCTGTCCCTGTTCTTACACTTTCGGTAGCTCAGTCCTGATCTATGCTAGTTTCTTTCTGTATTTTCAGGAGCACAAGAAGATGAATCATAATAGAAATCGCTACGTACATTTTCCTTGTGCATGCAATATATTTAATAGTATTTGTAAAAATAGATAGATAGATAGATAGATAGATAGATAGATAGATAGATAGATAGATTTGGATGCTGGGGTTGCTCTGCCTGTACACGTTTTTCAAGTGGCCTCCCAGTCCTCTTGTCTCTGGAGACAAGAAAAGGGAAAACACGTATATATTTGAATGATAGTTAATGTCCTGAATTACACCTCAGGGCCCAAGGGGCAAATAGCTTGATTTTACCACCCTGAGTTGTTGCCAGTATCTGACGAAGCTGACTCATAAGGGAACAGTGTGCAGAGCTCCTTTCAAGCAGAAATTTAAGAGTGCACAAGAGCCTTTGCTGTGATACTCTGCTGACAGCTTCTCTTTGACATCTCTGATTTATGTCTTATGTGCTCTTTTTTAAAAAAGGATCAAGACTACAAATAATCTGGGCCTTTAAACATATAACATGAGATAGCATTAAAAATGTACATATATTATTGCCGATCACAGAAGTCAAAGATAGAAAAAGTTCTGTGTGAACACTGACTCTTTCCCTTGCCAGTGGAGGCTTATTTTAGAGATGACAGGTGTCAAACTGATCCCAATCAAAATACCAAGTAATAGAAATGATTTTTAAATTGGGGGGGGGGATTTCACCCACTCATAAGAATTAAACAGATTCTTCCTTTTAAACAGATAACATTGTTTTGCATCTGTCTTGTCTGCATACAAGAAAGGTCTATGAAGCTTCACTGACTGAGATAAAACTATGAATGTATTCAGTGAATGGCAAAATCCCAAATTAATCTAGTAATGTGGACTAATGCATGGAATGTCCAAGCATTATGAAAGGGGTGGGGAACTGCTTCAATTACCTAAATGTCCCCCCCCCCCAGCCCATCAATCCATTGATGTTGGCTTGAATGACATCGAAAATATGACCCAAAACAAAATAATAGTCTCTAAGGCAGCATATTTTGTTAAGAATGAATATTTGCCTGAAGGAAAGGATGGCAGAAGCAGAATACAACCACAACATTACTAAGTATAAGCTTGGTCATTTTTGTGGTCAATTAATACATGATTTCTGTATGCATAAAATATACTGCTACCTTATATTTTTTGTTATGTTTAGTTTACTTCAAGATCAAACCTCCCAGCCCGTTTCTGCTGTCCAGGCAGGAAGCAAAACAGGAGGGACTCTTGAGCACCAGAAGGCTGTGTTATGGCTTTGTGACTCACAAATTCTGCAGCAGGCATAATTTAGAGTTATATCCTGCCCCATCCTGAACACTTTAAGTAGGCAGTAAAAACCAACAATCCTCCACCACAGTAAAGCATCTTAAAAGTTTAGTTTTGTTGTAGTCGTCACTGAAGGGCTCTCACCCTTTGCCAGTTTGACCCTGGTGGCCAACCTTCCAACTCTATGATTCTATGATTTTATATGGTGTTTCCTGCTTGGCAGGGGGTTGGACTTGATGGCCCTTGTGGTCTCTTCCAACTCTATGATTCTATTCTATGAAACAACAGACAGATCTTGCAGCACTTTCACATGGTGTTCAGCTAGTCTGTGCTGTTATGTGATGTGCACTGCATAGGAAAGTGCCTCATACCATATCAAATCATCTCCCCCATCTAGTCCAGTACTGCCAGCCCTTCTTGTGGGGCTCAGGCACAGATCTTTCACATCACCCACTACGTGATCTGTTTAACTGGAGCTGTCAGAAATGGAACCTGGGACTTTCTGCATGCAAAGCACATCCTCTGCCACCGAGCTATGCTTTCTCTCCTAAACTGCCTTCTCTGAGACTTCTGGCAGTGATTGGCTGCACTGCTGAAAGGGAAGGGGATGTCTATAAGTATTCCAGCTGCTCATGAAGCAAGTGGCCCAACACAATATTCATAGCCTGTCTTGTGAAAGAAGTGAAAACTTTCAATTCAGCTGGGATTAAAGGTTCTGAAAGGCTTTATGGCTACAGGCAGAGGGCAGGGTAAGTAATGGGATGGGATGAAAGAACCTGGGGAAAAGGCAGGTAAGAGGAGACAGAGCCCGGAGGATAAACAGGAGAGATTACAAGGACTTGAGGGCAGTGGAGGCTAAGGAAAACAGGGGCCATGGATAAAACATATATAGAAGTGTTATTCAGGGTAACTGAATGCACTTAGGGCAAGGGCTACTTCACACATGCAGCTGAAAATACACATGCAGCCTTTGCATGTGGATTGGGGGTGGGGCCTGCTGCCACAATCCAACCTCCCACCGCTCTGTCACACATGTACATTTCCTCATTCTGTATATACCTTCTGAATGTTTCAAGGACAATGGAGGCTGCATCAGTCTGTCATGAAGAGGGTGCTGCACAGGCTGAACCAGGGTGGCTAATGGGAACTTTAGGGTGACTTTGAGTATCCACTGGGAAAGGCAGGCAGGGTATACAATTAGCAAATAATAAAAATTAACAGTCGTAGACCTGGAGGTAAGGCAACCTGTGAATGCAGACATTCTGGCATTCAGAACAGGCTCCCACTGGGATGTGCGCAGTCCTGACATGGTGGATACTGGGAGCCCCAGACTTGCTGTAGGAGGCAGGTATCTGGGGGCTTCAGCTACTGAAGTAGGCAAGCAAGACAAGGAGGCTTGCTGGCCCAGTCCTGTACTTTCTTCCCTAGCTCCTTCCTTCCTTTGAGGCTGCAGCCTACTTACAGGTGGTGAAGCCTGCAGGATGACTGTGTAGATATGCACAGCTGCATATACTCTCATCTTATCTGTGTATTATCACCTCCTTGTATAAACAATGGTGATGCAAAATCAAATTTCCTTTCATGGTGGTAGGCCATTCTTTTGGCCATATGCTGCTTTGCATGCATAGCATACGCCATACGTCTGTCTCATGGCAAACATAAAATGGTTGAATTCACTATCAATTACAGGTTGGAACAAGTTGGATTTCAATTACAACAGGAGAGCAAAACAGCTGGGAAATCCCCAAGGGGAGGCACGAGAACCAAGGGGGTGAACGGTTCATTAAACAGTACTAATTAGGGAGAGATGAACTCAAGATATAAAACACATCTTGTTGCTCTGCTTTCCTTTACTGAGACGGTGTCAGGACGAAACAGAATAGCACCTAGTTGGACTGAATCTATTTGAATCTCCCTATAATTGCTACCTCATTTGTAGCTTTAACAACTGGCCTAACTTTTAAAAAGTAACAAAAAAGGAAATTAGTGCCTTTCTAGTTGCCTAAATTACATTCAAATTAAACAGCTGCTTTGAGGGCAAGCATGAGTCAAAACGAAACAGAAGCTTGGGAAAAATACTTTATAGCTAATGATGTAGCTTGGTTAAATGGGAGAAACTTCCAGACTAGTTCTGTTGAGCTGTTTGAAAGAGTTACTACTTTTTAGTGACATTTATAAGCAAAAACCACACAAAAAATACCAAGGTCTACATACATATCCAGCTTTACATTCTCAAACATTATCATGGATAAAAACCAGCCCCCAAAACACACACAAAAACAATACTGAGCCAGTTCAATAGGCCCTGCACAATGAATACTGTGATAGAGTTGAACATGCTCATCAAAATGTCATCGGCATCCACATTAGCTGTGGATGCACTTTTGCATGTAGAGATGTCCTGTTCTGGATCAAGCCCTTAGTGTCCCATACATGATAAATAACAAGAATACACACGAAGACCATGATCCCAAACACAGTCAGGTGGACAACACACATTTCACTAGTACTTCAATGTGCTTAAGTGCCCCATTAAAGTGCATTGCATAAACATCGATAAGCAAATTATCAAAAGCTTAATATATTTATTAGTAGCCAACAAAACTCCCGAAAGAAATAGTCTGAATTGAAAAGTGTAATCTACAAAGCTCTGCAATAAAACATTATGATTTCAAACGTAAAGTATAATGACAGAATTGTAAAAGACTTGCATGAAATACAAGCTTCCAATGAGATATAATTGGAAGCTGCTTTTGCATGCTTAATTTCCTAGTAACAAAATCAGAGCAAATTTTTTTTTTTCCTATTGAGTGATAATATGAAAAAAGGAATGACACTATTCAACCAAAGCTGAGTAGTTTAAGTCCCATTGGTTTCAGTGGAAGACTGAAGCATCTGCTTAAATCTCTCCCATAAAAATCAATGGGACTTAAAACTGCTTCCCCTGCCTGCACCTACAGTACAAGTCATTTTTCAAATTTATTTTTTGTTAAGCAACAAATGTTAAATGTGTATTTTGTGTGAATTTGCCTTTAATGCAAATATTTTACAGTGGAAAAAATTATATTTGCCATGTCAGTTACAGGGTCTGTGTTTCCTACTTCATAGAAGACTCTATTTGAGGGAGTCCTTTTTTGAAATGCTACCTGGTCCAAGGTTCTCTAAAGATAGAGAACCTTAAAACAAGAGAGCAGTGTGTGTGTGTGTGTGTGTGTGTGTGTGTGTGTGTGTGTCTGCATGTAGTAGAGCATTTTTCCATACTAAGGTAAGGTGAACTGTGCTTCTACTTAAATTTTTGTAATTATTTCTAAAATTGTATCCATACATAGAAATTAGAAAATGCTATTTCTGTGCAAACTTGTGTCTTCTTATGTCCCTTTTTGTGATACATCGCATTTATTTATTTTTCATATTTTTGGCAATGCATATGGTCAACTCCAAGACAGTTATAAGAAAACTTTTATTTTCTCTCCAAATCTCTTGGAATTATAGAGCATACCTCATTCCATTGAAACAAATTATTGTTTACAAATTTCAAAACATTTCACTCCATGAGAGTGGTAGGGATTCCTCAGATTGAACCAGAAAGTTCAGGTTCTGAGGCTGTGGCCCAGCCTAGTGAGTTACCAAGGACTGTGTCCAGAATTGGACACTATGAAGCCTATAGATTGGTTAGGCCTTGTCTTCCATGTAAATCTAGACACCAAAGAAGTACCATGTTCTGTTTGGTGCTTTACTCCTCTCTAGTTTCCAGCTAAAACTACTGACCTCAGGGAACATGACCTGGCCCTACCCCGGGGTCCTACTGAAAACAAGGACTTAGCACAGTGGCATCATATAGTATATATAGTTCCTCTTGTACTATGCCCTACAACAATCCCTTTATGCCCCCTCCCAATATACTATGTTGGTGAAACATGTTGGTGAATGGAGCTCCCTAAGGGAGCAGGGGCACTGGTTTCAATGGGAAGCTGGACCCACAATACTTGATTTTGAAGAAAACAAACAAACTGGTTCTTTTGCTGTTGAACAGTTCTGATATCTTACCACCCATGGTTTGTCAGGTACCCAAATCTCCCACAAGTACTTCGGCATATCTCCAAAATTCAGTGCCTAAAAAGCAAGTAATAGTTGAATAAAAAGATTTGTCACTTTTACTGCACCTTAAGATAACCCCCGCCCTCACAGTCTCTGGCACAGCCCAAATTAAAGATCAACTCACATGCTGTTACTGGGCTTCTGAGTCCCTTCATGTGATTTATAAGAGGCTGTGTGTCCCTCCCCCTCCACAAGACCTCTTTTGCAATACAGAGAACTCCCAATTTGCATGGTGGTTACGTTCCAAGGCACTGCGTATTTAAGTGGAATCACATATATTTGAAACACCATTGAAAAAGCCTGAAAACATTCCAACCCCACCCATTATTGTGACGCACACAGTTGCACCAAAAAGCAGTCACTGCCTATACATGATGGCCTGTTTTACATTATCTTTTCTTGCCCCCTTTTCGCCTTAAAGAAGAATCACACAAACTAAGCTACTGTTGTACACTCAAATCCCTTGTGCAATGTGCTGTGGGAATATGCGGTAGACAGAAGAGACATAAGCAATACATGAATCAGGCCAATGAAGACTCCACATAAACCACCTGAAGTGCTTAACCTGCTTTAGTCCTAATTTCATTCATGTTTGAGGGGACAATCTAATGAGGAACAAATCAAAGTATGGATTTTTTAATTTTTTTTTTGTAGCACATGAGATAAAACCCATACCAGACATTAGCTGACCATAGCACAGAGTTCTTCAGCCTTGGGTCCCGTATGTTGTTGGACCACAAATCCTCAGCCAACTCAGTCAGGGATGATGGGAGTTGCATTAAAAGACAAGAGAACCAAAAGGTTGCCATAGCAGATACTGCTTCCCTGTGGTTGTATCCCCTGTTGCTCTAGTAATGTAGTGAAGAGATGATAAGACAGGGCTGAATCACATGGTAAACTCACAGTCTAGAATCTCCTGTCCATCACTCAAGATCCTCATCAGCAGTACCGGCATGGGGTCATAACATATGGTTGGCCTCTTCCAAGTGACTTTCTCATTCATGCATTCTTATATTGGCAACAGCCACATGGAATGAAACCTAACATACAAACTGGATCTGTGCAAGCAATAAAGCACAATACAGTCACAATACAGTGGTGCCTCGCAAGACGAAAAGAATCCGTTCCGCGAGTCTCTTCGTCTTGCGGTTTTTTCGTCTTGCGAAGCAACCCTATTAGCGCCTTAGCGGATTAGCGCTGTTAGCGGCAAAGCGGCTATTAGCAGCTTAGAAAAAGGGGGGGAAAGCGAAAAAAATTGCAAGACTCGTAAGACGTTTTCGTCTTGCGAAGCAAGCCCATAGGGAAATTCGTCTTGCGAAGCGCCTCGAAAAATGGAAAACCCTTTCGTCTAGCGGGTTTTTTGTCTTGCGAGGCATTCGTCTTGTGGGGCACCACTGTATTTGTATGGATACCTTTTTAATGAACATAAAAACATCCTGCAAAAAGCACATGAGGAAGAAAGGCTTCTAGCCAGACCTGCTAAATTTTGTATAGCACATTTCAAGTGACTTTCATTGGTTAATATCAAGTAACTGAGCTCCCAGTCAGTCTGTATTTAAATGGTTTGATCAGCACAAGTATATTGTTTGAAGAAACAAATCCGGAGGTCTGAAATGCCAGTAAACGCCAGATTTCCCCAGGTTCCATTCATGATCTGCCAAGCTCTGTCAGAATATTTAACCCTATCCCACTCAGCTCCTCCACTTTCTTGCCAGATTGCATCCTGTTCCCAATTATGACAGGTTTTAAAGGGTCAGGATTCCCCCCCCAACACAAAAGTTGGCAATACTAATAAAGAAACAAAATCTGTGTGGGATACTTTTGCCTAGTGAGATGAAATTAGCATTCTGCTAAGAATTATTTGCCCCCTCTTTTATCATGATTTGGTGAGCAAAGGTGGAAACATCAAAAATGTTTACATCAAACTATGATGTCAACCCCTATGGAAAAACACATGTCTGTTCCACAGTTCTCCCATCAGAAGCTTCTGATATCTTATACACATCCTGTATGCTTACAGAGTTACATCACAGTTCTTTTTACCTAAGGATTGGTCTTGAAAGGAGCTTCTTACTATTTATATTCACCGCAAACATTCTCCTCTGATATCAAGTCAGAAGCTTCCAATTGACTTGGAAGAATTCCTTTGTTTGCCAGCCGATACCTTATTTCAAAGAGAAGCACACCTCAAAACAACAGAAACCTGATATTTGATTCTTCCTTACTCTTGAATCAAACCTCCAAGGGTATTAGCAAATGCAATGCCACACAAAAAGAAAAGAATACAGTAAGCTGATTCACAGACGTATTAAGACCACCCTACCTGTATCTTAAGGATATTTTTATATGCACCCAACAAATCTTGCAGCATTGATGTTGAAGCTAAGGGAGAGAGGACACCCCCCATCCCAGTTACTGTTACCCATATATAATGAAGAAGATGCACAACTGAAGATTCAGATAATTCCTCTGTGGTTGAATCTTACTCGCTAAAACACAAGTACCTGGTTTTTGTTTGTTCTTTGCTTTGCTATTTTTCTCAGCAGAAAGTCAACCCAATAACAAATACTTGCTTGGCTTAGCTTACAGCCCAAGTACAGAAATTTTACAGTGGCATGCAGGAGTGATCCTTGAACTTGTGTGCCCTCCCCACTGTGCAGTGCGAGTTCATAACATTGGTAGCCTACAAACAAACCCCATTAGTTGAAAAAGCAGTAGGGCCTGCATATCAAGAGTTCTCTTGGGCTGCTGCTGACCTAGTTGGGTGCTCTGTGAAAAGGAATCTTAGCAGTACTGCTAGACATGGGGTGGGCTCTGGGCTTGGCCCGCTCCCACTTCCACTCACCCTGGAGGTGGCTTTGTCACCATAATTGATTATTCAGTGTAGATTGCTTGGTGTGCATTAAAATCTGCAAGAGAGGCCCTTCTCATGGTCCCTCCAACTGATGTTCATTTTGCTATGAATGAGGATACAGCGTTCAAGCTGCAGAATTCCACTTTCCTGGGGTATGATTGGCATCATCACTGCACATCTTACAAAGCCAATTACAAACATATCTATCCAGCCAGGCTTTCTCTTGAGTTGAATTGCAAACTGGTTAGTGTAAATCTGCTGTGCTTACTGTAGTATTGTACTTTAAATTGCTGCATGGTTTTACCACTTTCATATAGGTTTTTTTTTTGCTTTCTGTAACTCCCCATTGGGATTGATAAAGGATGGAACAGAAATGTAAATATTAACTAGTAACAATTGGAGGAGACAGTGTAAGTCCCATTTCTGTGCTCTAATCACCCAGTTTTGTTGAAAGTTCTATGCATGATGCAGAGAGGAGATACTGGCTTTAGGCTTGGCCCCTGAATGCCCTGCATCTACATGCCAGGGCTTTGTGTGAAGCAGCCTGCTGTTCTCAGTCTGCAGGGCCAAAATCATTCTGGACTTCTTTTACAAAAGCTAAGACTATTGAGATTTAATCAGGTTTCACACCGCTGATGGTCTGTGAAATACATATACATGAAAATGATTACACCCAAACTGTCATCTCTGCAACTCGCAAGTCAAATCAGGATTTATTTTTTCTTAATAATAATTTGGCATGGAATTGCCTATGGGCAGGTTAGGTTGAGTTATTTTGCATGCAACCAAGTGCTGCACTTTCAGGTGCTATCCCACAGATGGGACAAATTGGCCCTAAAATACATCACCATACTTACATCGATGGAATCCTACATATTTTGAGTCACAGAAGACTTGCGACACCACAATTTGTGTCAGGGCTCCCCTTCTCACCCTTCAGAGAGCAGATTCATCAAATGCAGTGTGTTTTGGCACATGTAGTGTTCTATATCTACCTCATGCATGAAGCTCTTACTTCTGGTAACACTCTTGATGACAGCGGCTACTTGATGATGTACCATTTTAAGCATGCTAGTGGAATCTGAAGCTTCAGAGGTGAATCTATATGCATCTCCGGGAACACCATGCATTCCAAAAAGGCTCTTCATAAGGCAAGTATACATGTTGAATCCACCATTATTTAGGAAGATAGACAAATATAGGTCTTCCCTGTGTACTTGCTACCCTTTCTTTAGGAGCTGATTGCTTGGTGGTATTTCTAAAGGCTCTGCTCTACTAATTATAAAGGTAAAGGGACCCCTGACCATTTGGTTCAGTCGTGATTGACTCTGGGGTTGCGGCACTCATCTCGCTTTATTGGCTGAGGGAGCCGGCGTACAGCTTCCGGGTCATGTGGCCAGCAGGACTAAGCCACTTCTGGCGAACCAGAGCAGCACACGGAAATGCCGCTTACCTTCCCGCTGGAGCGGTACCTATTTATCTACTTGCACTTTGATGTGCTTTTGAACTGCTAGGTGGGCAGGAACAGGGACCGAATAACAGGAGCTCACCCCGTCGTGGGGATTCAAACCGCCGACCTTCTGATCGGCAAGTCCTAGGCTCTGTGCTTTAACACACAGCACCACCCGCGTCCCCTACTAATTATACTTGAGACTTAAAACAAAGAGCAGAAAAACCTACAGCTAGGCTGTACCTAGTGATTGAACATCTCTTGCACAAAATACTCCTTACTCATACAAAATTAGCATGTTATGAAAAAGACTAGCATTCTTCCTAACAGTCTGAATTGTGTAGGGAAAATTCATTCACTGCCCTGTTTCTTTATCCAACCATCAACGTCACATGGGGTTTGCATGTTTTCACTTTTATTCTCCTTCATCCCTCTGTGACAGATGAGAAATGAAACAGACAAAAAACAAAACAAAAAAAAAAACAAAGCCCTGAATGGCTGAAGTGATTATTGTAACTGTTGCAAGCTGGGGAAAAGAGGTGTGCAAAATACCCTTCGTGAGACAAGTTGCTAGTCCTACTGCAACTCTTTTAGACCCACTTAAAATTCTTCAAATGCTTTTCCAAAGCAAGAAACTCCAAATTCATCTCAGTGTTTTCCTTTAAGCAAAATCTGGTGGCAATTCCGAGAGAAAAGAATTGCTGCTGTTGACACTTGGGTTAAAATAAATGTAAAATCCTGAAAGGGATATGGTAGCCATCCCACACATGCCTGCCTCAAAACTAGTGACTGAAGAAAGAGACAAATATCTGCAGTTCCTTTCCCAGCAGGGGTCTAAAAGTCAACATAATTTAAGATACTGTAAAGTCGGTTCCCTGTAAACTAGAGTTCAGTTTGCTAATCTTTCTCTCCACCTCTGCTTGTGTTTCTGTCTCATGCACTGACACCACCAAAAGGGTTCTGCAGAAACAGAGCTGGGCAATTCATTTCATCTAGTGCTCTCAATCAAGAAACAGAGGGGGCCAGATGGAAATTCCTCAACAGAATAACACTAGGGAAGCAGAGGGTAGGAGGGAGGGAGAGCTACATAAAATCAGCAGGTTTGGTGATATATTGCAATCCAGCAGCAAGAGAGATAACAACTGGGAATGTAGACGATTGCTCTCTTCCCCAATAAAATAAAAGCAGATTGAACTACCGACCTACACACAGTAATGGAAATGGTCTACTGTGTTGCTGGTTCCTGGAGAAAAGCAAAAGGAAGGTCAACCTGCTGCCCCCATACTATTTGAGAGTTTTCTTTTATTCCTTTTTCAGCTGACTACAGCAATATATTGGAAAGATTTTCTGTGCATTTAATTAATACGTATTGTTTAACAAACATGCAATACCTTGTTCCTGCAGTCCAGAAACTAGCAAAATCATGAGAACCATAATGATTACACACAAACACACACTCTGAAGCATTTTAAATATTCATTTACCATGTATGGATGTGGTAGCCACTGGACATTGCATTAAGGGGGGAAAGTGGACACCTTAAAATATAATGTGTGGAGATAGAGATAACACATCTCCTGCTGGCAGGTTTCAGAAAGTGTGCTGCCAAGTGCGCTTTCTATATCTGTGCTGGTGTTCTGCCTGACAAGAATGTTGCACACACAACTAAATAACTTACAGCACATCAAGGGCAGAGCGGAATTGTACACACTGGCCCTGCTCCCTGTCTCCAAATCTTGATGGAGTCTTCTGCACAGAGCACCTAGCCTTAGCCATCACTTTGGGCACCTTCAGTTGGAAAATGAAAATATATAGCGGGATTATGATTATGATCATGATCTGTATTACCTGCCCTTCACCCTAGGGTCCTAGCTGTTTATATGAAATGAAATTTCTCTCTCTCTCTCCTTTCCTTTTCCTCTTGCACTGCTCTTCAGTATCTTCAAACCCCTACTTAAAGTGCTTGGTAGCCTGACCTGCTAGTCACAGGTACCGCACATTAAAGTGGAAAATGGAGATTTGGCACCTTGCTGTGTTCAGCTGCTTGGTTTTCGGTTTGTTTTGCTGCAATGTTTTATTCCTGGGTGTTTCTAAGAATTCAAAAATAACACATTGTTTACACATATATTTTGTTAGGAACTGTTTACATTTTTGCCAATTTAATCTTTTTTTTATTGTATCACAGCTCTGTTCTTTTGGATTATATATATTAGTAAGGTCCAACATGGCAAATAATATGCTGATTATTTGTTAAAGGAAGCATCTGGTAGGTACACCAATGCCAACCTACGTTGATGACAGGAACAAAAATAAACATTTTAAATTAATATTTCATTTGCCAACTGTTCCTCTTGCTCTGCTGCAAGCTTCAATACCAGATCTGGCTATGCCATATTTCACGTAACCAGGAGAACGATAGTCCCTCCCTGCTCCCGCCAAACCCCACCACCATCATAGTGGACCACCAAGAAACCAAAGCAAATGTAAGTCCCATTGAGTGCAATGGACCTTAAGTCTAAGCTGATGTGTATAGGATTGCACTGTGAGAGACTCAACTCTACCATTGTCTCAAATGTGGCAGGAAGCTAGTAAGAGCCAATTAACACAATCCAACTGGCATGCTGGTGATAGAATTCATTAAGGCGTTCCACAGAAGATGAAGTCAGTCAGGCAATTGCTTTACTACATGCTTAATTCACAACTCAATCCACATTTACAGTGCCACAGTCTGAAAGACTTCCAGGGGTGCACAAAGATCGAATTTCTCAAGCATTCCTATCTGTTATCCTTATTTGCCAAAGCAGCCTAAGTTTGCACGTGCTTTTCAGTGCAGAGACCCAGGGCATCGCAGGCATTGGTCTGCTATTGGGGCTGCCGGCAGCCTCTGCCAATCCTGTCATGGAAACATAATCTTGCAGTCAATTGAAATAAGTACAAAATGAAACCACTGATTTAAATGTATTGTTTCACCTGAATATATTCATACTGAAAACAAGTAACCTTGGCAAGAGGTTCTCTATAGAAGTAATGTCCAAGCATAGGATTCCAAGTGAGAAAACAGCCATCCTTCAATGCTGGGGCTCAGTTAAGGACAGAGTTGTTTTACTTACAGTACTCACTGGTACAGAGTACTGGCACCTCTTTATTTGCTGCCCACGGCAGACATTTTGTGCTGGCACCAACATGAGTTTTACCGAAGAGACCAAAAATAAAAGTGCTGGTTAAGGCTATAGAAAAAGACTCCCCATTTATATCCTAGACACACATGGTAAGATGCAGCCACCCTGCGGCGGTCTTATTCCCAAGAACAGCAGCAGTGACACTCCAGTCTATGCTCACAAAGACCAGTGTGCTGATAGAGACACAATCTTGTGGCATGTTACCCAATGCAGTGGTTGCAATACAGATGAAATGCACACCCTCATTCTTACCATGTCTTGGGCTGTCATTGTTTGCATCCACCTTCAGCAGCTGTTCATACATCCCCATCCCCTTTTAGTACAGTATAGTGTGAAAGTAGAAATGGATCATGTCTGCCAACCTCCTTCCCAACATCTGTGCATTTGGTAGGTTGCAGGAAAAGGATGTCTATACACATACAGCTGTGCTCTATGCAATAGGTCACACAAGATTCCCAATTGTGTGGAGAGTCTGCACGTGCAACAGTCATAGGCACGTACACTCCCCTTTTCACATAGTGCAGAGAACCCACAGACATCAATGATTGGGTACAAAGCATTAGGACTGACAAGTGTGGTCCTGCTCCCCATTTCATACATAAGCTACGTGGAAGGAAGGAAGGATACGAATAGCCTTTCACATAATGGAACCAAGAAAACTGCATGAAAGCTCTTTTGCTGGATCAGGGCATAGATATCATGATGAGACTTGGAATAGCACCACAGTGACAATATGAAGTAGCATCAGGTATAGCTGCATTCAAAAACTAATCTTACCTGATCCCAGTTAACTTCTTGTATCGCTATGGTAACAATGGAAGATCTAGGTCAAGAGGGAGATGTCTACAATGTGGATCTCTACCATTAAGGTGTGTTGAAAAATGAGGGGCACGAAAAGGTTGTAACAACTTGGGAATTCAAAATATATTTTGGTTAAATTAATATAATTTAGTCTTACTTGATAAATAAGATGTGTGTTAAATTACACAGAAATAATTAAAAATGACTGTCAAGTACTTGCAATTATGTTATATGTTATTATTTATTTAGCATTACCTGACATTTTCAGAAGGCAAAATTTAAACAGTTTGTGCTTCTTCATCAAACGTAGACTTCCCAAGCTCAATGTTGCCGAATCGCAAAAAATAGCAGGTTTGAATTCCTCACAGCCAAAAATATATTTTCAAGACCCCATCCCACAGAAAAAAAAATGCAAGAATTATGTTTCAACCCCTAAAATGACATGCCCTATGCTACTCCACAAGCATTTTGCCTCTTCAGAGAAAACCAGCATAGTAGCATTGCCTGCTGAGGGCTCCTGCAAGATGGCCTAAATATTCTGACATTACCCGAGTGGCTGAGAAAGGCTTCCTGGCTGCCGATGGTAACATTGGAAGGGCCCTTTGTTGTTGGCAGCAAGGAGCAATGTTGAAGCATTTGCCTCTTGAAACCATGTCTGTGAAAACATTTCATGAAGATGCTTTGGCAGGCTTTTCCCCAGGCCTGTGTAGAGCTGCCTCCTTTAGAAGGAACAGAGTCCGCTTCCCACGGCTGGGTCAGGGCCGCATCACTATCCAGGCCAACATTGTGAGTGACCCTACTGTAGCACCCCACAGGTCAGTAGCTTCACCTGAAACCTGGAGGCTTAATGTCCGGCAAATAAAGTGTATGGCTCTAGTGAACGAGCAGGGGCCAAACTACTTACTTGAGGCAATATTTATTTAGACCTAAGCTTTGTGCAGAGGGCAACACGGCACAGAGACGAAAGCCACACAGCTCCTGTGGTCTGGGGGCTGGCCTCAGGTGGCCCCATAAATGGCCTGGAAATGCCTTGCCAAATAAGAGGTCAAGGGACACAGATCTGAATAAGTATTATCAAAAAAACAAAAAAGGGGCTAGGGGATTGTGGATGCAAATTTAGAAGTCATTACTATAACACTCACCCAGAGTTACTGACTGACGCCTCCTGAAGATGTGGATAAGCTCCTTAAAGAAAGGAGACCAACTACCTGCCGTCCTGGCTGATTCCTGTCGTGGTTCATTTGGGCAAATGGGACAATGCTCCACCAGCCTCAGTCTGCTCCAAGGCAACACCCAACGTCCTGCCTTAATACTGGCAGCCAGTCCAGAGGGCAGCATTGCTCCTTCGCTTCCTCCTCCTTGGCCTCCGTGATGCCCTTTCAGATCTCAGCTGGCAGAAGGAGGAGCTTGAATGAGCTAAAGGCATTTCATGGCTCCTGGCTCCCCCCACAGTGGGTCTCCCTTTCTTTCCCCTGCCTCTCCCAATAGACACTGTAGTAAACCAAGAAACCTGTTTTAGTTTCACAATGGCAGTTTAAATTACACATGCATGGGGAAAAGAAAACCCTCCCACAATTAAATCTCAACTTAGAAAAGAGGCCTAGATAAGACCTGGCACAGCCTGCTTGGCTTCATGGTGCTCTTGCCTCCAGTTTGTCCTTATTTCTGAAAGAGTTAAGAGCCAGAGACTGAACTGGAAACCAGTTGTTTCAAAAGTAATTAAAAACATTACAAGCTTGAAATTAAAAATGTATGCCTGATTATACACACGCACCACCTATTAGTATGGACTGCACACCTTGTAAAAGACCACTGACAAAATGCAGCACAACAGCCTCGGTCCAGTATACCTGAAGGAGCGTCTCCACCCCCATCATTCTGCCCGGACGCTGAGGTCCAGCGCCGAGGGCCTTCTGGCGGTTCCCTCATTGCGAGAAGCAAAGCTACAGGGAACCAGGCAGAGGGCCTTCTCGGTAGTGGCGCCCGCCCTGTGGAACGCCCTTCCAGCAGATGTCAAAGCGATAAACAACTACCTGACATTCAGAAGACATATTAAGGCAGCCCTGTTTTTAACGTGTGATATTTTACTGTATTTTTGGTTTTTATGGAAGCCGCCCAGAGTGGCTGGGGAGGCCCAGCCAGATGGGCGGGGTATAAATAATAAATTATTATTATTATTATTATTATTATTATTATTATTATTACAGCCAAATGACCACAAATATATAATTTTATCTGCCAGCTCCCATAACTCCTTAATTACTATTTATTATTTCATTATTATTTGCTAGTCACTTTTTCTCACAGTGATCCAAAGCAACTTCCATTAGAAGCAATTAAGTAAAAACCCCAAAACACAGCTATACTGATAAAAGGCAGCACTTAGAAATCCTGCCCAGCTGAATTCCAAGAGCCAAAAGTCTAAATAAAGTGAAAAGTATTTGCCTGATGCCTAAAAATAGATAAAGATGGTGCCAGGCAAGCCTTCCTGGGAATGCATTTCACAAGCAGGAAAACCAGCACTGAAGAGGTCTGTTCTCATGTTGCCACCCTTCCAAACCTCTCCTGGGCACTTGAGGAAGGGCCTCAGATGATGACCACAGGGTCTGGGTCATTTCATGTTGGGAGCAGCGGTCATTGAGTTACTGGTATAAGGCCTTATAAGCCAAAATCATCGTTTTTAATTGAGCCTGCGAAATAATTGGTAGCCAGAATTAGTTTTATACATTCAGACCAGTCAACAATCTGGCTGCCAAATTCTGTGCCACTTGCAGTTTCTGAACTATCTTCAAAGGTAGCCCAGTGAATAATGCATCACAGCAGTCTAACCTGGAGGTTACCAGAGCACAGATGACAGAAGTTAGTTTGCCCTGTCTGGACAGGGAGTGTAGTAAAAAATCCTAATTAAAGAAGGTGTTACGTTTCCTGATAAATAGAGACAAAGTGTGGTTTTGCACAAGCCACTATACCTTCCAGACAGAACAAACTGGCAGCTCAATCAAAATCCAAGGCAATGTACCTCACATACCAGTAGCTAGAATTTGCAAAATGATGTACTGTACTTGCCAGTGCACGCAGCCAAAATCTGTGCTTCTTTCAATCCCCAGTGATTAGCTCCTAGCTAGGTCTTAAGATAAGAAGCCTGTCCTGCTTCCTGTTATATTACATCCATAATCAGAGAAGCTCAGCCACAAGGCTTGTCCATCTGTCACCTTTCAGTAGCATAACATTGCTTTTAAAATAGAAGTAACAGAAGCCACTGAAGGTTTGAAAGTCTAGAAATATAGGTATTCGGGCAGGTTCACTTTCAACCAAATCCTAATGCCTTCAAATGAAAGGGAGACCATACAATCCTTCTCACCCCCAGAAGTGTTTTGCTCATGCAACAGAGAAAAGGCTCCCCTTTCAAAGAAGCAGGAAACTCTTCCTCTTCAAAATGAACAGAAAGTTTGCCACAATGGAGAGAAAAGGTCAAGCCGAACAGGCCTGAAGTGTTAAGGAAGTCTGTCAGACATAAAAAGTAGGTTTTGCCATGTCTCTAAGGAAGCTATGATTCAATAGTTTTGCTGGTTGTATGATTCAACAGTTCATTTGAACCACTTTAACACATGGCCTCTGTCTACCAATGTGATATCAAATCCCAACAGAGGAAAAAGCAAGAGGGGGAACTTCCTAGGAGCATTTAAATATATCTATGGCAAATGGGACTCCACAGCCACAAGAGAGCAATCTTCCATTGATGAAAACAACATGGGATAGCTAGAACGAAATTATCACCTGCCATGTAAAAAACACATAGCCATAATGGTGCAGTAGACAAAGTGTTGGACCTGGGAAAGCCTGGGTTGAAATCCCTACTTAGCCATGAAGCTCACTGGGAGACCTTGGCCCAAGCACTACCTCAGCCTAATCAAGCTCACAGGGTAACTGTGAGGACAAAAGGGGGCGACCCTGTCAGACCACCTGAATTCACTGAAGGACAGGCAAGAGATAGTGAAAGAGACAGAGGGTACATAAAATGATAATATATTAGATTTACCGGTACAGTGGTGCCTCCCAAGACGGAATTAATCCGTTCCGCGAGTCTCTTCGTCTTGCGGTTTTTTCGTCTTGCGAAGCACGGCTATTAGCGGCTTAGCGGCTATTAACGGCTTAGCGGCTTTAAGAAAAAGGAAACAAACTCGCAAGAACTCGCAAGACGTTTTGTCTTGCAAAGCAAGCCCATAGGGAAATTCATCTTGCGAAGCACCTCAAAAAACGGAAAACTCTTTCGTCTAGCGAGTTTTTCGTCTTGCGAGGCATTCGTCTTGCGGGGCACCACTGTAAATGCTAGGAGATTGGCCTAAATAGTTCATACAAAATGTAATTGTAGTATTATGAAACAGATCAATAACCATAAGACTTTTAGAAGATACCTGAAGGCAGCCCTGTTACAGGGAAGTTTTTAATCGTTGATGTTTTATTGTGTTTTTAATATTTTGTTGGGAAACATCCACAGTGGGTGGGGCAACACAGTCAGACAGGTGGCATATAAGTAATAAAATTATCACTATCATTATCATTATTCTGCTGTTAGATAATAGCCAGAACTCAATGGACTTTCCATGCTTACAAGCAGAATAGCTCTGAGTACTTGATACTGTACTGAGAGACAGAACAGGAAGAAAAGGCTGTTGCCTTCAGTTCCTATTTGTGAACTTCCTAGAGGCATCTGTTGTGGTCAGAATGTTGAGCCAGAAAGATATTTAAACTGCTTTATCAAGGTAATATGACTTCCAGGTGATTATGGCATATGGATGTCTTTATGCCATATTCTGAATCACAATAAAGCATGAGTGCTTAGTACGAGTAGCTCAACTTCTGCTGTCTTCAACTCTACTCAACTCAACTTCTGACCCAGCTGTATGTGTCCAAAACATGTAGTTGGAAAACACAGTTTAGTATCAAAGCAAGCATACAAAGAATCTTTGGGTGCCAAGCAGAGTTGCCCTTGAAATTTAATTTAAAGCAAATCTAACACAGGTGAAACATCTAAGAAATTTTAAAAGGAATCCAAAAGTAGAAACCAGAGGCCTTTCTTTTAGGCATTGTCGGCCAGAGTGTGCAAAAGAAGGATCGAACTTTCTTTATGTATGCTACAACAGCAGCAAGGATACTCATCGCTAAATGCTGGAAAACTCAAGACTTGCCCACACTGTAAGAATGGCAGATGCAACTGATGGACTATATGGAATTGGCGGAAATGACGGGCAGAATCCGAAACCTGGGAGAAGAACTGGTGGAGGAGGATTGGAACAAATTTAAGGACTATTTTCAAAAATATTGTAAATTGTATGAATGTTAAGAAAGATGTAAGATTAGTAACAGCATGGCTTCAACAAATCAAACATAAAAAACATAAATTTAAGCGTAATTGGAAGAAAAGATAAATTTTGGTTAAATAGTATTTTATAATTAAGTATTTTATAAGTGTGATTTTAAATTCCGAAATTTGAGAATTAATTTGGGGAAATTTTATCATATGAATGGAACTAATTTAATAATTTGCTAGCAAAATTTATAAGTCTAGAATGCAGGAGCAAGAGCTGTGAGGAAGTCCAAGGAGGTGCATGAAACATGGATATTTGAAAATACTATGTTATTACCTATGTCTTTGATTGTCTTAAAATATGCTTAATAAATATTTATAAAAAAAATAAATAAAAGGAATCCAAAAGTGTTGGGTTTTTTTTTTTTTACAATTTTCCCAGTGCATTCTTCTCATACATATGTTTTTACTTGATTTTGTCTGCAGTGCAATTTATATCAAATGTAAAGAAACTTTCAACAAAACATCTGACAATTTTGAGGGAAGCCAAGACAGACTCATTAAAGATGAGCAAATTTTCTCAGGTGGGTTTCAACTACCCTTCAGTTCTAAAGAACTTTGGAGCTTCACTCTGTACAGTATATTGTACTTTCTTAATATGAAATAGGGATTTCCCTCCATCAAGTTTTATTTAAAGGAGTTGCAATTGCTAGAAACTATCCTAGTCAAAAATTCTTCTGTATTTGCTCTCTGGTATATCTTCTTCTTTGTTCTTTTTAAATGCCTCACATTCTGCCCTGGTACTTGTAATCATGGTACTGCTTGAATAGAAGGAGTTGGGGAAGGGTTGTGCATAAGTTTTATAGGCTATACATTTAATAATACAGTCAATAAAGCTGACCCACTTAATCAGTCAAATGCTTTCCATAGTGGATGTTAAAGTGCCGTAGGTCAGCTATGAAGACACCATTAAATGTGATTTAGCCATTATTTCTGACCCCGTAAAGTAGATGGAAGGGACAGTTAACCCCTTCCAAACTGGACCTTTTTCATAATTGTCCATTGGCAAAGTAGCGTTATCTGCAGGCCTAGAATATAGATAAGCCCTATGTTATTTCCTGAATACTATACTTCCCTCTTTCTTCTACTATTATACACAGAGAAAAAGCCCTCCACACTTCATGTAAACACCACTGCATAATCATCCTCTCTCATATAAGTCAAGCTATTAAAGTTTTATATCTACACCTGTTTAAGGAGATTGTGACTGCTTCTCTGGCAGTTGGGGGAGAAAGTGTTCAGTTTTGCTAGGAATTCAAAAGGAACTCAGATCAGAATAAGGGTGCAATATTCTGTTTTAATAGGATTCTTGAGCTTGAATGATGCCCCTGCCAAATGACCTATAATTAACTGAGTCAGTTGCAGTGCACAGGTCATGATGTGGTCACATGTTTGCATCCAGTGAAAAGGGAATCACAACTCTCCAAAGACTGGAGAATGTGGCAGAACTGGACCCATCAGAAGAGGCTGCTTTAGAATAAGCTATGGGGAGTGGCAACAGTGAGAGGGGAAAAGGAAACAGAAAGTAGAGCTAGGGAGAAGAAGGTGAAGACCTATGAAGGACCAGAGACACCTAGGAAACACAAAGAGAGGGATGGAGGAGGAAGAAATGGTGTGAAGGAACAGGGGGTACAGAGACAATGTCCAGGAAACCAGTTCCAGTTCCAGTTAGTAGCCGTGTTGATCTCTTCTAGCTGCACACACACATAGTCTCTTGAAATATTAAAAGACTTCCAGTAGGATTTAATTTACCCAATGATTTCCTCTATTGGAAGCCAGCAAGTGGTTTGCTAGTGCCATGGAACTTTTTTCTGCCTCCATCCCTCCCACCCCACCCTCTGCCACATGCCCTCATATTGGCTCAGGGCAGGCTAGGAGAACCCTGAGAACAGTGCACTAGGGAACAAAAAGGAGATTGTTCTGACAAACTGAAATGTTTATCCTGATGGAAAAATCTCAATGCTCTGTTGAATTCCACCTTAACTGTGGCATAAATTGGGTTGCAACATTTTGTTAATTAATTGGTAAGATCAATTTATTTTTTAAAAAAACAACACTTTAATTGACTAAAAACATGCCTCTGATTAATCAGTCAACAGATTGGGGGGGCGGTTAAGATCATCTTTCATAAGGATATACGTACTTACAAAAACTGCAGAAAACAAACACTATTTCAGAAGAAACCTTTCTCTCCTGTGTGTGAGAGTAGGAAAAAAGGCGCTTCTAGGGGGACTCTAGTTTCAGACAATCATCCTGCAACTTAGAGAAGGCAACTGGGACAGGGTTGGGAGGTGGAGCCAGCACAGTTGTTGCTCTGCTCCATCACCACACCTGTAGTGCGGTGGTTAGAGTGTCAGAATGAAACCTGGGAGACAGGGCCAGATTTAGGTTTGACGAGGCCCTAAGCTACTGAAGGTAATGGGGCCCTTTATATAGCAGGTGAAGCCCATTACTTACATCATAGGAGCCTACACAACACAACAAACTGTTGCTGTACATAAGTTTTATTTTATTTGTTTTTTATCTTATATTTTGGAAATGTACATCCAGTGATTTTTTTCCTTCAATTTTTTTGGGGGCCCCAAGAGAGTGGGGCCCTAAGCTATAGCTTGTTTAGCTTATACGTCAATCCGGCACTGATGGGAGACCAGGGTTCAGATCTCCACTCAGCCATGAAGCCCACTGGGAGGAGTCACTATCTCTCAGCCTAACCCATTTCACAAGGTTATTCCGTGGATAAAATGGAGGGTGTGTGTGTGAGGTTGTATGTCACATTGAGCTCCATGGAGGAAAGGTGGAAGAATGAATGAAGAAAGAAAGAAAAAGAAAGAAAGAAAGAAAGAAAGAAAGAGCAAATTAGTTTCCTGAATCTCTGAAGGACTTTTGTTGTTTTCATAATATGTGTAATGTCTTTAAAATTCTGCCCTTCATTGTAATGAAAAAGAGGAATACATGAAGCAAGTATAAACCCTTTTTTTTTTTTACCATTTTAGATATCTAAGCCATTTTTTTCAGTTTACAATTAGACACAAAAGAGTTGAACAGTATACGAAGCATATAATCAAGCTACCTTGGCTGTCACAAACGAATGTTGATGTTTTCTGGCTTTTGAGTATAAAGAATCTAATGCAATTAATAATGGCAACATTCCTGCA
This sequence comes from Podarcis cretensis, assembly GCF_951804945.1. NCBI lineage: Eukaryota > Metazoa > Chordata > Lepidosauria > Squamata > Lacertidae > Podarcis > Podarcis cretensis. The sequence goes on along the minus strand of NC_137173.1, from coordinate 101,541,846 downwards.
AATGGTAGGAACAGCCCTGCTCTGATGCCTTTAAATTAGCCTAATAGATATGCTGTTAATATGCCATCACACATCAATGCAGACTCTTGACAGCCTCAGCAAAATAAGGTGTTCTGCAATTTTCCTCACATACGGTTATCCTTTAAAAGACATGTTTTCAACATTCCAATAGTTTAGGGCATGGATGGAGAATCATTTCCTGCCCGAGGGCCACATTACCTTCTGGGCATTACCTTCCAAGGGCCACATGCCAGGAGTGGGTAGGTCCAGAGGCAAAAGGGAACAGAGCAAAATGAAAATGTTTCTTTTGTCCTGCAGTAAGTTACTTTCCACAAACACTCCCCCACTCCTTTCTATCCTCCATGCAGAGAAGCAAGAAGTATGATCAGAATTCAGGGATATAGTCCAGCCAGACAAAAGCACTTGAGATGTGAAGGAGGCCAGTGAGTGGCAAAGTTCTCAGGAAAGTTTTGAGAGCCAGACACATTTGGCCCCTGGGATAAGCCCAAAATTTGGAGCGTCAAATCATGATTGTAGTCCACATAAGGTTACCAGTCTTGTTCTATACCAAGGATAGGGAACTGGTAGACCTTCTAATGCTGTTGGACTCCAAGTCCCATCAGCCCCAGCCAGCATGATTGATGGTCAGTGATGATGGGAACTGGAGTCCATCAACATCTGGAGGTCCGCAGGTCCCCCCACCTGCATTCTGTTTGCTTTGCACATCAGAACTGGATTGCGCTCACATTCCTTCCACAGAAAAATGCTCTCCTGGTTACCCTCGACCCAAATTTCTTCATTTCAGTAGCATAGTTAGAGGCAGAGCCCTTTTTGTTGATGCAATTGTTAAACAAATGGAAATAATAAATCCTTGCTAAATCTTTAACACCCAGATATCTATGAGTAGAGCCTAATATGCCTTTGGGCCACCTCAGTTCTAATACATGATGAACAATCTATTGCAGCCCTAACTCAATCTTCAAAGAAAATAACCAGCAAAGTAATCAGGGATAATTTCAATTATTATTCCCTTTCCACACTTAATGCTGATACTAGCCTTCTAGTGCCCCAGTACAATCTATTCATACTTTTAAATGTTCAAGCAATTCAGGGTACTTTACAGTGTAGCCAATAAGATTTGGTTTGCTGTTACTAAGAGGGAAACCTCTTTATAATTTCTATAGCACTTACTTAAGCAGCCTAGGAATTCCTGAAGGAACCCCTCCTTATAGCAGAAGTTATGGTACAAAGATAGTATTTTTTCTGGAATTACCTGAGAGTCTATCTGTAAGAAAGCACTTGGCATGCCTTTCCCAAAGTTCTTTTCCACTTTTAACTCAGACAGCATGTTTTATTTATATGGCACTTTTTAGCTATATAAAGCATATGCATTAAATCTGTCCCAGCAATGTTCTTTGCAATTCCTGGAATCCAGGAGCAGCCATATTGTCGCAATTAAAACTTTTAGGGGTCTGTAACCATAAAATAGATTAAACTGATTTTTGACAATGGTTTCATATCTCTCACCTTTCCTGTGTCACTGAATGAATGGAAGAACTGTTTGGATTCCTTTAAAAAGAGGGTTCAGTGTTTCTAACTTGATGAGGTATAAGGGTCACGCTCTGTTCCTTGGGAGAAGTAGTTTTCAAACACCCTGTTTTCAAGAAACACTTTCTTCAGCAGATTCTTCTCTGGGAACCCTTGACTATCTGCTGAAAAACCCATACACATTTGAAAGGATTCTGGGACGTGTTTTTGGGAACATTCTCTGTTCCTGCAAGACATGTGGGGCCTCACCATGTCTCTGACAGGGGTGGAAAACCTTTTCTGGCCTGAGGACCACATTTCCTTCTGGACAGCCTTCCAGGGCCACATGCCAGTTGTGGCACGGTCCATGGCAGGGCTGTCTTAAGCACATGCGGCACTGGGGGTGAAAAGATCCACCTGGTGCCCCCCTCCCCCCAGGTTACCCAGTCCCAGGCACTCAGGAGGGCAGAGCCAGCCGGTCACCTCAGCATCTCGCTGGCTCAGTCGCCCCCGAACTCGCGGCGCAGAGCTGCCCACAGCAGAAGAGCCCACCACAGCGTTCCGACTGACAGGTGGGTTCTTCCCCAGACTCAACTCTTGGGCCCCGGACTATCGGCCTGGCACCCCTGAGAGCCCGGCACCCGGGTGCCCCGCACCCCTAGCGCCTATGGGTAATTCGGCCCTGGTCCACGGGCAAAAATGGAATGTAAATGTTACCTTTGTACAGGAGATGAGTTTCTACATGCACTCACATGCATTATGATAGTTCAAGGAGGCAATTCACTAAAATCATGGAAGTGGCGTTTCCAGCTACCCCACCTATTGCCCTAGGAAGCCTTATAAGAAGCTGCTGCGGGACAGGACTGCTGGCAAAATCATTTTTGCTATTGGAATCTGCATGTTTTATTTATCTATTTATTAAATTTATATCCCACCTTTTTCTTCCAAGGATCTCAAGGTGGTGTTCATGGGTCTCCTCCCTATTTCATCCTCACAACAACCCTGTGTGGTGGGTTAGGCTAAGAGATGGTGACTGGCTCAAGGTCACCCAGTGAGTTTCATGGCTGAACCTTGCTCTCGCAGGTGCTAGTCCAATGCTCTAACTATTGTGCCACACCGGCTCTCAATGTTGTTTAAGCAATCTTGTTCCATTTATAGTATCAAAATGTGGCTTTGTGTAGGTTGCTTTATTTTTGCTTTGCTATGTTATTATGAAATTGTTTTGTAGAGTTTATTTGACATGCGTCCCTGTTTCTTTGTTGCAAGCTGCTTTGAGCATGGTTTTGTGTATGTCTGTGTGGAAAAGTGGCATACAAATAAATGAAACAAATGAATTTCAGCCAAGCAAAACAAACGGGATGTGAAGCAGGGCCAGGGAGGGGCATGGTCTGAGGGCCAGATGGAGGTGTTTGCAGGGCTGCATTTGACACCCAGACGTGAGGTTTCTTACCACTCCCTCTCTGGGAGCCACATGTACTGCACAAAGTAACTCTAACTCTGCTCTGTGTTTGCACGTTACAAGCAGAGATAGGTTTTCTCTCAAAATATGTATTCAAATTCATATTTTCTCCCAGATATTATTTAAATGTGCATTTGGATAGATTTAAGCTGCAGACAACTGTGTTGCAATATTCAAAGAGGTGTGACATCTGGAAGACGGTTAAATTCTGAGTTGGACTTTACTCCAAGTAATGTGCAGAACACTTCACAAAGGGATTTGCCGGACAAAAGCACATTGCAAGAACACTGCCTGCCTACTTGTTGAAAAGCAGCCCTAGTTGCAGGAGAAATGTATACATTTAATTTCAAAATTAGTCAGGGATTACTGGTATATAACTCTATTAGGTGCAACATTGCACCAGTCTGACAACAACATATAAAATGAGTTGAATCAACAGCTTTAAAATCCATTGTAAGAGCTGCCCCCCCCCAACCTACAATATGGAGTCCACTGAGTGTGGTGTGTGACGGGGTGTGTGTGTTCACCTCAGGAGAACCTTCTTAGGGATTCTGGTGGAAGCCTAAGGAGTTTCAGATAACCTAGCAACATTTTTCAGAAAGACGCTCCACGTCCCATGAGCCCTATTTCAGTTAGGGTTATCCTCACTTCTTTTTGCTCTGCCGCATCCCCCCAGGAAAACAGCAGTTTAGCTCTGAATTGGAACAAACAGCATTCATGTTTTCCATGAATTTCCATTTGTTTAATATGGGATAAGTCACATTTCTGATTTTTTACCAAATCTTGGAAGTTGCCTTATTCATTTCCATTTAAGAATTCTCAAGGAGCTCACAGCTCCATAAATGGGAGACTACTCTTCATAAACTATCCTCATTCATCTGCCTACTTCATGGAAACATTCAACCTTATTGAAAGACCATTCCACCAAAATGTGTCTCAGACCTTATCTGGTCCCAACAAAACCAGAAAATAAAATATTAGGTGGTATATAAACAATGCCCCAAACTCATTGTTTCAAACTTACCTCTTACTGAGGAAGTAAGAGTTTGAGAAAGCTCTTTGCAAAGCTTTACGGCTCAAGAATACCAGGTGAATTCACAACCATAATCCTAACTTTCAGGAGAAAAGCCCTTGAAAGTTTATCCCCCAAGCTGTTTAAATGTCTTGACAGAGGTCTAGTTTTATTGGTTTTCCTCTGTGTATGTGAAAAATGAACTTTTAGGATAAACTGCTGTGTGGGAGATAAGCTGCAGTAATGCATACATAGCAAATTCTTGGACATTTCAGTTTTGTTATGGGCTAAACTGAACCACAACAGCTAAATAGCAATTTTGGAGGTAGAGCCTTCCACAGTGCTCTGAAAAAGAGGGTGGGTGTCTAATCACTCCCCCCCCCCCAACCAAACTTACATTTCCTCCTATATTTTATCTGCTGGAGAAAATCAGTATTGCTTGCACTCTACAATACCGTGCAATATCTGCTTGGACTAGTCTGGGGACTTATGAAGCTTTCTTAAAAGGAATAATTTAGCTCAAGTTCGGATGCAGAAAGTGGATATGAGCCAGTCAAAGTTAATCACTTTCAAATCCCACTTATTTACATAGGGCAGACTGGAGTATTTTACCTGACCTTTCAAATGAATGGAACTTAAAAAGTATTAAATTCTGGTTAGTTCATAGCCCAAATAGCAGCAATATCAAATTCCTCGCAAACATATGTTGTTGTCTTATCTGCGGCTCTCCATGGTGTCAGGCAGAGGTCTTTCCTAGTCATGCAGATTGGAATCCTTTAACTGCAGGTTCCAGCAATCACACCTGAGGTTTCTGCATGATCTACCCAATGAGCTATGCTCCCTTGCCATATATACCAATTCTTGAAACCGATTATTTCTCTTACAAGCACTAGTTCCTTCCCCACCCCATTCAGTAGCAAACATTGGCATGCTCCATAGTGAAAGTTTCCAGATCTGCTTGGGGAGTGTTGCCAAGTTGGCATTTCTGCAAAAATGTACTTGGCATAATAAGACCGGCAAATAATTATCTGAATCAGTTTAAGATTAATTTCCCTCCCTGTCTCATTCATTAGAGAAAGGCATAGAATGGTCTTGCATTTTAAGAGAGACTAGGTATTTACATCAGGATTATCTCCACAATGGTAGCTTTGCTCACACTGAAGCTAATGGAACAACAGCAGTGTGTGTAATAACTAGCCTTGTGCAATATTATTATTTTCAAATGCCTGGCCTCAGTCATGGTAACTGGAGAGTTTACAGATTCTGTGAATATCTTTGACTTTTGTATTTACAGTGAGAAAAATGCATGCATGTTGTTGCACAGGAGCAGGGAGGGGTACTGCCACAGGCTTGGCCTCCCTGAAGCAGCAGCGCCGCATCTGCATACTAGGCTGGCAAGGGGCCATGGCAGGGTGGTGGTAAGGTTAGGGTGGTTCAACAGTACTAGTGGGACCACTGGATTGGCTCTGCTTAGGTGCCTAAACTGCTTCAACCTCCCTGCTGCCCACAGCTCATCATCTCACTATACAGCAGCTCGTTGCTCCTGGTTGCAGACAAAATGGCAATTTGAAGAATACCAGTGATAGATCCATAGTGTTGATAACCAATGATTAGACATGCCAGAAGCTGCACAATAAGGTAGACTGTGGGCAATTTCATACAATATGCCACAATGATTCAGATCTTCACTACACTGCTTAGAGAGATAACTACTTTTGAATAAGGAAGATTAATGCACAACTAGGTGTTTTGCATAAAATATTATACATATAGTAACAAAAAACAATTTGACCTGTAACGCACAAGCTGCATGCCCCCTTTGCAGATAAACATCTCAATTAGGCAATTCCAGCATGGTTACTGTGTGCAAATTAGCGTTAATTTTGGCTTCTGTCAGTTTCTCAGAATCTCTTTTTTAATTCAGTTCTTCCCATTTCTACATAATTTTGTGATTATTTTTTTTAAAATCCACAGTTCACTCAATACAAACTTTTTGTACATACTTTTCCTTAAAATATGCTTTTTTGTATTAGTTTCTGGTTGGAGATCTGCAAATTTGGAAAAGTGTGGATTTTGAAAAATAGCTGTGTTTTGGTTTGCACAGTAGTTTGGGAAATGAAAATGAAAATGTATTTCCATTAAGGATGGGAAATTAAAGAACATTTCAATTAAGATATTTAAAAAATTTAGGAAAAGTGGGGTCCCTTATATCCCTGTCTTGACACCAGATTTCACCCAAATTCATTTGGCTATTCCTCCTTAGTCAAACACCTGGATTTTTTTTAAAGCCTAAAAAATTCCTGTGGAACATGGAGTGCAGTTTTACATGCCCAAGTGCAGTATTAAGTTATTTAATAAGGTAAAGGTAAAGGTACCCCTGCCCGTACGGGCCAGTCTTGACAGACTCTGGGGTTGTGCGCCCATCTCACTTAAGAGGCCAGGGGCCAGCGCTGTCCAGAGACACTTCCGGGTCACGTGGCCAGCGTGACATCGCTGCTCTGGCGAGCCAGAGCCGCACACGGAAACGCCGTTTACCTTCCCGCTGGTAAGCGGTCCCTATTTATCTACTTGCACCCAGAGGTGCTTTCGAACTGCTAGGTTGGCAGGCGCTGGGACCGAGCAGCGGGAGCGCACCCCGCCGCAGGGATTCGAACCACCGACCATTCGATCGGCAAGTCCTAGGCGCTGAGGCTTTAACCCACAGCGCCACCTGCGTCCCAAGTTATTTAATACTGGGACATTTAATGTATGTTTAAGTTGAGCCTTCATTTTCCAGTTCTGCTAAATGTCTTTCTCCTCCAGCCCTTGCATACTGTTTGCAATGGCAACGTTTCTAGAGATAATTTGCAAAGAAGTGTTGCACTGTTGCATAGTCTGGCATCAGTTCTGCATACAAAACAGGCTAGCACTATACAGTCATACCTCGGGTTACAGCCGCTGCAGGTTGCATTTTTTCGGGTTATGGACCGCCGAAACCCGGAAGTACTGGAATGGGTTACGTCCGGGTTTCGGCAGTCGTGCATGTGCAGAAGCGCCAAATTGCAACACGCGCATGCGCAGATGCGGGTTGCGAACGCTGCGGGTTGCGAACGTGCATCCCGCATGGAACACGTTTGCAACCCAGGTGTCCACTGTATTTCTAATAAAGTGCTGGGGGTGGGGGTGGGAGTTCCTAAGCCTCCATACTGTGATGACGAAAAAAACAAAGCATCTCACAAATGCAGGGGCCCTTGAATGGTCCCATCTTTCTGCACTACACAATTATTATTTTTAGTCCTATTATTTTGTTACACTATTGGCCACAACATATCACACCGCAGTGAGGGAGGGGGAGAGAGAGTTCATCAAATTCCTTGGAGACTTCCAACAACATTTGTATCAAACTCATGAATGCTGATTTCATTTATTTCCTCTATCTGCACAAAATATACTTTCCCTCATAAACACAACCACATCAGAAAGAATTCCCTGCCTTTGCATTTGAAATGGGAAGAAGATGACAAACGGCAGACTTTCCTATTTATTGGGATCCTTTATTGTTTTATCGGATGGCGATAGTTACAACATATGGGCAAAACAATTTTATTTTAGAAACAGCGGCTTTTGTTAAATCACATGCAGGGAGATCATAAGCAGGTAGGTAGAAGGAGATTCATACAGGTATGTCTTTCCTTCTTCTACCCTTTATCCAGAATCAAGCAACATTATCTGTCTTGAGTGTGTGTGTGTCGTCTCTCTGTGTGTGGTAGTGATAGAGATTTTTAAGCAAGCACAGCTAAGTTGCACCTCTTGCACTAATATAAGGACTGGAATGCAATTTCCCTTTGAATTTCCTATTTCAATGAATTATGTGAAATAATACTTGCCAAATAACAAAAAGTGCCAAAATATGTTCCATTGTGTATTTTAGGATGAAATACATTTAGCAATGTATTCATTTTGGGGGTGGGGAAGACAAATTATTTAAAAGAAAGCTTTATCACCTATTGATGCAAAAGAGGGCAGAACAGAATTGTGAATGAACATCCTCTGGCTTCTTGAGCACAAATAAGATGCTTGCCTCCAAATTTATTTATGTTGTGACCCACTCTGTGTTATGCATGCATGCAACACATCCACACCCCTCCATTTGCACAGGAATGTAACACGTAAAGGCATGACAAGTGGAAAGGGACTTAAATTAAAAATGGCTTCTTTTTACATTCAACTCCGCTGAAGAATCTTCAGCCCAAAGTATCTATGTGAAGATGCAGACTTCTATATGTGCAATTGATATAGATACACATTCACAGCTGGATATGTATCCAGTCCTCAGCGCCGGGCTCTTCTAGGCCAACTGAACTGGATGTGTCCTTTGAGGTGTCTCTGGCACTAGCTGTGCAGGAATTAATTGGGTACTATATCTTCAGTTTGTTTATTTGTTTGCTTATTTGTTAAATCTGTATATCACCCTTCATCAGTAGATGCCAGGGCAGTTCACAACATAAAACTGCAATAAAATTACAATATAAAAAGCACAAAATACATCATAAAAATATGAACAAAAACTAATCCACAACACATTTAGAAGGGCGCCATGGAGGAAGCACCTAGTGAAGGAAGTCAGAGGATGATCTCAGGGTTCACATGGCGAGAGATGGTCCTTGAGGTATTGTGGTCCTATATATTTAAGATTAATCCATCCCATTTCCTTTCCTCCTCACACGCTTCAAGCCAAGTCTAATTTGTGCTTTTAGTTTTCTCACAAAACACACATTTATAAAACAATTGGGAGATCACTGCTGCCACTGCTGCAGCATCTTCTCAGGACTGGCCGGTCCCACTTCCACCAGACAGGCACTCTTCTGGTGGTGGCTTGAATTGGCTGTGGCCCCCACCAGCTCTGCAGGGCTGAACAGCCCAAGAAAGCCAAAGCCAGGGCAGTCGGGAGGTTGGCACCCTCTGCCAGCCAGCAGGAGGAAGCAGAGGGCAACCAACGCCAAGGGGCAGCTGCCGAACCATCCACTGCCACCACACACACGTGGCAACCCCTGGTTGCAGCACTGTGGAGGAGCAGGAGGAAGCAAGGTTCCCAAGGCAGTGGCAATGGACTGAACAAAGTCCTTCACATCCATAAATGCATAAAAAGCATTTACGCAATTCAGCTCAACTCAAGATAATGGGAATAATTGTGAGCCTTAATCCACAGAGAAACTATGAAAGTATGAAGTACAGTGGTACCTAGGGTTACAGACGCTTCAGGTTACAGACTCCGCTAACCCAGAAATAGTATCTTGGGTTGAGAACTTTGCTTCAGGATGAGAACAAAAATGCTTCAGGATGAGAAGAGAAATCGTGCTCTGACGGCGCAGCAGCAGCAGGAGGCCCCATTAGCTAAAGTGGTACCTCAGCTTAAGAACAGTTTCAGGTTAAGAACGGACCTCTGGAACGAATTAAGTTCTTAGCCCGAGGTACCACTGTACCTAAGCAATCACAATTTGGGAGGAAGAAGTGGACATGGAGTCAAAATGTGCATTATCAGTGAGTTTCTAAAATGTTTGACACCAATGAAAATGTCAATATATTTTCAATGATGAACTTTTATTCCAGTTTATTGTAAGAAAGCCAAACCAGCCTGCTGGAAGATGGAAAGATAGTGAGTGCAGTAACATCTTGTTACATAGGATGCATTGCAAAACTGGACGAACAACAAGAATAGTGAAATGAAAGCACCAAGACTGAATTATCTGTGCAATCAGATCACATTTAGAATTAAGTCCCTCTGAATTCAATAGGGTTTATTTCAAATTATGTAGAGGATTGCCGCCTAAATCTAAGTACAAATGAGTAGTGTTTTGGGATTCAAATGGGAAAAAAACCCTTAAACATGAAATAGGAGAATAATAAAGCAAACAAGTGGAAAGAAGGAACCCTCAGATCCTAATATTTTTCTCTTGTTACCATTACTCATGTTGGAATATTTTCTTCCCATTTTCTTTCTGAATAGCAGGTAACAGCCTGGTTGATAGTTCAAATTTATTTTTAGGAATACATAGTCAGTTGACATTTTTGCAGAAAAAATGAGACCGATGGGGGGGGGGGAGAGTTCTCCACAGTGGGGAGGATGACATGGCAACATGCACACAAACGCACCCATAGATGCCATTGATAAACTTTACAGCTAAAAATTTAATATGTTTAGAACCATGATGAAATGCTTATCAGCTCCCTGCGTTGCCTGGAGTACTTGCTGATCTCAGCCTGCTCAATGTGTCCTGGTAATGAAATGAAATAGCATGGGCTCCGTGCCTGAAAAATAAAATTCATTTCATTACCGTTCTTCCAAGGTTTTTCTTTCTTTTATTCTTAGACACAAGGCCTGGAGACATAAAGATCACCAGCCTTTACAGAATTCATCTCTTTTTTTTTTAAAAAAAAAAAGCCCTAATTTTCTGTGTCACGCGAAGGGATATTCTAGTATCGGAAGGAAGGAACGAGAAGAGGAATAGGCAGCCAAAGGGCTCAGCCTCAGCCCCCACATAATTCACAATCTCAAGGCTGCCCCTGATCCCGTCTGTCAGCCACATTCCTCCCACGGAAGTTGAGCAGCAGCACCGTTCCTGATTTCAGCAGCAAAACAAAACATTTTGGGTGGCGGCAGCAGAGAGGGATAGCAAGGCTCAGAGTATTATTCAGAGATATTATCTAAGGGAAATGTATCGTAGGTGCATGCGTTGTGGCTTAAAAAAGTACTTCATAGTATAAATAGCAGCAGCAGCAGCAGCAAAGGGCAAAGAGGCATAGACACAACAGAGATCTAGGCTTCAACTTAGCTCAGACTCATGTCTGAGGCTGCTTTACTGTATTTATTCTTAAGAGTATTTTACCTGCATTGTTTTATTGCTGCTGCATCAAGAAAATGCATATCTGAGTCCTAGAAACTATAATTTTAATCTTACTTTACACTCTGTGGTCTTATTTACTGAACAGTGGGTAAAAGGAGTTCATCTGTTTCACACAGTTGAATAGAATAAGTAAGGTTTAATAGCCTATATTCCTGGTGTCAAAATGCTGCATAAACTTGTGAGTTTCAACTCTGCTAAAAGGGTTTTCTCCCACCAAAGTAAAGTGATTGCAAAGCCCCACATTTTAAAAACAGTGACCAGTTGTTAACCCACACATGTGGGTCTTTAGAGGATTAAATATCATTAATATATTCTCTTGTCAATTCCCATCAAAGACCACCATTATTTTGTGCTAGGGCATTCTGGGAATGAACATGGCTGCCACCAGATGGCATTAGGGATTCCTGTCAGTAATTATGAAAGAGTTAATAAAAACACTCACATGACTGCTGGTACCTAGCAACAGCAAGTCCACAAGCTCTCTTTTTTTAAAAGAAATGCTATCCCTCTGAAAAATCACTATTGCACTTCTAAATTAATTCCCCTGAAAATGGGGGAGAGCACTTTTGACAGAGCCCTAGTTGAAATCCCAATGGGACGCAGGTGGCGCTGTGGGTTAAAGCCTCAGCACCTAGGACTTGCCGATCGAAAGGTCGGCGGTTCGAATCCCTGCGGCGGGGTGCGCTCCCGCTGCTCGGTCCCAGCGCCTGCCAACCTAGCAGTTCGAAAGCACCTCCGGGTGCAAGTAGATAAATAGGGACCGCTTACTAGTGGGAAGGTAAACGGCGTTTCCGTGTGCGGCTCTGGCTCGCCAGAGCAGCGATGTCACGCTGGCCACGTGACCCGGAAGTGTCTCCGGACAGCGCTGGCCCCTGGCCTCTTAAGTGAGATGGGCGCACAACCCCAGAGTCTGTCAAGACTGGCCTGTACGGGCAGGGGTACCTTTACCTTTACCTTTAGTTGAAATCCCATACACTTTAGAATGTATGTCTTCCTCTGCCCAACTCACCAGATAAGTTTTGGGCAACCTGTCTCTTATCAACCTCAGAGCATGCATTTTAACTGCAATATGATATTTGGTGCTTACTGTATGAATTGTTGTTGTTGCTAAGTACTTCTGGCATACCAATGAAACAGAAGCAAAAAGTTAATGCTGCAGCAGAATCAGAAAGTTTAATAAATCATTTCCTTTAAAACCTGCCCCTCTCTAATTCCATCTGCCTGTCATTTTCTACGGTCAAATCCATTATATGAGGCTCTCATTAGACTGAACGCTGGAGGAAGGTTGAAGGCAAAAAGTTAAACACGGCCAATTTGGCTTTGTGTGAATGCAAAGCACGGCTGAATTTCTTGCGGGGGGAGGAAGGGAGGAAGAATCCTTAACACTTTCAAAAATAGAAGCACATTCAGCAAAAGGTGTTGTGGAAATTAATTGTTCTACAGGACAGGGTTAGTGACCTCATTAAAAAACCCAGTGGCAAACAACCCTCTGGATTTTTCACCAGTAGGCACCTGCTGTCCTGTGATAGCACATCTCTTGTTGGTAAATTCAACAGAAACCTTTTGGAGCTGCTGCAGAAAGTCCCGGCAGCCTTTCGGGGCAGACGTAGCTACTTTAGTTTGAATATCTATAGCACAATATTTAATAATTTGCTTCTCATTTTCTATTCTAGTATGCCAGTGCTGCTTCTCACAAATATGGATGGACCTTTAAATGATAAATTAATGCTCAAATACAAAATACACATTATGATGGGTGTGTGCATGTACAAAGCATTCCCATTTCTATAAAAAGTATTTAGAACTTTTGGGTGTGAAAAGATCAAGTCCCTATTTGCATGCACAGTGAAACACAAAGCAAGTGGTTTATCCAAAGCCAACTGGTGAGTTTATAGCAAAAGTCAAGCCGGACTTTCTGATTTGCCACTCAGTATCTTAGCCACTACTCCACATCAGTCTGATGCATTGCAGGGATTTGGGCGAGATTACTCTCAGCATCCCTTCCAACTCTACATTTCTATGATTTTAAGTGAAGCTTATGTTGCAGTATCATCATCCAAATAAAAAATATTATATCAAAGTTAGGTGATAGCTATCTTCATCTTGCTCTTGTTCAGTTTCCCTGGGGCTCCTGATTGCCCAACACTGTTCTGGTAAATTTTGAATTGCAAAAGTTCATTGTGGCAACTTCCATAGGCCTCTGAAGACTGTCCCTCATAAAATACCCCCAAACACACACACTACAGTGCACCAAATCATCACAACCTATTTATTGGGATCAGTGTGACTGTAATCCCATGAGTAGTTTCTTGGGAGTAAACTCAATTAAATTAAGTGATGCTTACTTCTGAATGCTTTTTCAACTTCTAAAACCAACAGGGCTTTAACAAAAGATAACCAGAAATGCAACCACTACCTTTCAATTATAGATGCAAACAATATTTCAAATATTACAGTTTAAACTGCTAGCATAAAGTAGAAAACCTTCCCCAACCTGTTGCCCTCCATATGTCTTGAGCTACAACTCGTATCAGCTCTATCCAGCACAGCCACCCAGTGTGTGTTTGTGCACTGGCCAGATTCAGCATGAGAGCTGGTTGTTACTTTACTGCAAACAGCTGAATACCAGAGGAGTCACATGATGCACCTGGCCAGTCCTCACTGCTAATGTGGAGACTGAATCTGTGAAACCTCCATCACACTCTGGCTCCACACAGTGCAATCCTGGCATGTCAAGCTAAAGGCTTGCTTGGTCTGTAACATTGAGGTCTCAAGATGTGCAACCTCTCCCCACTTAGCCCATGCACACATGCAACCCTGTGCATTGAGGAGCAGGGGATACCCACTACTATACCATGGGCTGTGTGCATTGAGGAGCAGGGGATACCCACTACTATACCATGGGCTGTGTGCATTGAGGAGCAGGGGATACCCACTACTATACCATGCCAAAAGGATTCACAGCTTAGATATGTGTATGAATGAAGCCACAGGTAGAGAGAGCAATGGTACTTTCAGTGCTAGCCTTAGTACATCATTTAATAGCATTATCAATTAAGGAAGCATCTCTGCCTATAATGGGGTACAGGTGCACTGTCCATAAAGAATAGCTGTGGTATACAAATAACAAAGCTCAGTTTCAAAAAGACTGCAGCTCATGTGCACGAGATGTGTTCCAAATTAGTCTCAAGGGAGATTTTAAAAATTAGAAGCACTTTGCATTCCCCCCTCCCAAAAAATTGCCCCATTTGTGAAGACTCCCACTCCTGCTGATGGCGATTCATCTGCATCCCTGAGAGTGAACTACCAGGAGAAGGATTCTGAACTGTGAGAAGGAAATCCAGGCTAAATGATTCATGTTCCTGATTGCCTTCCTTCCACTTGCATTTGATGAGCTATGCTGCCTCTGGAATGGTTATCAATAACCGCTGCAGCCTCCAGCCATAATCGAGTGTTGATAGCCATAAAGCACAGAAGTGTTGGGCAAGCGAGTACAGTAAATACTGTGCTGAGCTTTATTGAGAAAGTCTTGATTACCATGAAGCTGAGTGACTTCCAAGCCTGGCCCAACGCAGCGCAAGTTAGTTACAGGATTTATCGACTCTTGTTTAAACCAAACATATATCTTGCCTTACTCTTCCATTTTTATTTTTCTTCATCACTGGCCAGCCCATAATTTTGGGGGGTTTATCACCAAACTTCTGTCTGTTCCATCTCCGAAGTCATTTGTCAAGCTCTTCAAGGTCACAGGGGAGCCACACTATGGACATATTAGTATTGACTGATTGGTCTTCCAATGCTCAGGGCTGCTGCCTGGCAGCTAAATGTGCTCTCGGATTTGCTTTTGTGTTGTTGTTTTTTAAGCAACGAAGTGATGTGGGGGGTGGGGGAGGCAAGGGTGAACAGAAACCAGTATTGTGATTCCACTTACCAACACCCATAAAAAGCACAGAAATTGAGATTATAAATATTCTAAGACCTACCATGCCAAAACATAAATAATAGTACTTGCTGTTTATCAATAGCACTTCACGGAGTCCAAAGGGCTTCACATACACTACCTTACAATAAAGCTGCTATACATCCCCATTAGACCAAACTAAACATGCTATGAGAGTCCCAAGGAGAATCTCATGGCATTTTGTTTTTCACTGACATGCTGATTAAATTTGCAATGGTGAGTGTTTAAGCAAGAACTGACACTCGCTTAACTTTTCTCTGATGGGTTCTTCCTCCCCACCCCCCATAACCTGTTTCCCCGATACTACTTTTTTCTTTTGTTCTCAGCAATGAAAAATATATACATCAGTTTAACCAATAACAAAGATAACCATAGCTGAGAACAAGACAGTGAGAAACATTCAGCTGTGTGCATCTATAAACCTGCTGGCACCCATGACACAGGCCACCCATTCTTGGCCCGTTTCTGCATCTGGTCTCATTTTCTCTGACATCCTTCTGCCTTTGATCTGGGGAATTGGACTTAGATGTTGTTTGGGGTAACCCATGAGCTTCCCAAGCATACGTGTGTTTTTCTTTTCCTCTGTTTCCTGCCCTCACCTCTGAGACCTACAGGTCTATCTTTCCTGGCCTTCTGGCCCACTTCTAATTCTCAGACAGCTAATTTTGGGTGTTGTGAAACAGCAGCAAATCATTATTTGTTTAATTTATTATTCATTGTATTTTTACTCCTAGAGAAAGAAAGTTTGAAGATTTATTTATTTATTTATTTGCCTTAGGTACCAAAATTGTATTATTATTATTATTATTATTATTATTATTATTATTATTTATTATTAAATGTGTATCCTGGCCAAAGCTCTCATGACGGTTCTCAGCATAAAAAGACAAAATACAGAATAAAAAAGAACAAAAACAAAACAAACCCATAACCCAAAATCACATGGTCCGCTTTGGGTACTATGCAGATTGATGGGGAGGGCTTGCCATTTGTTATTCCACCTCACGCAGCAAAATGTCTTGTGCTAGACGTAGAGTAAGTGTATGGCTGCAGTCTGAAGAACCACAGACAAAGAGGCTGGTCAGTAGGTCGTCTTGAGAATTGTTCCTTTCTTTGGGGTGGCAATCTAGGAATCAATTTACCCTGTTGTCCACATGACACATGTCCAACATAGTGGAGCTGCAAGCTCCCTTAAGAACCACAAAAATTACAATCTAGCTTTCCAGTTCACAAATCAGAAGGTCCAACATGCTCCAAGGTTACAATGTTCACAAGGATATATTCTTTGCATGAATAGTTATTAGTGAAACTGCGCATCTGGTTGACCATCAGACCTGATTATGAGGAAAAGCCTATTTGTACAGGAATTCAAAATGGCAAGGGCGTAAGGAATAGAACGGATAATATACCTGTCACGTGAGGCATTACTGGGCTTAAATGGGTATTTCTACTGACCTCCTATCCATGCAGTGCTCAAATCTACAAATTTGACAAATTCAGTGATGCTCAAACTACAGAACTCTCTGGGCTCCTTCAACTTATTTTAAAGTTGTATCATTTCCCTTTATGGAGCTCAACATGACTAATCTGACCACACATTGACATTTTGACCATCAAGTCCACCAGCCATGTATGGTAGCCGACCTGGGGCTTGACAGATCTCCTCCTTTTGCTGCCTGTTCATGACTACAACAGCAAGTTCTACAACAACCACCTAGCAGTTGATAATACACAGCTGGTGGATTTGACTTGGTGGGTCACAAATTGTGCAGGCCTGCACTTGATTGCAGGCAGCATCTATCAGGTACATTAGATTAAAACTTATGCTGTTCCAAACAACTTATTGTTCGTCTGTTAACAGACTCAATAAACAGATAGGTATGCCAGACAAACAGATTGCATCTCCTACATCCAGAGGCAGTCTTTTAATTTCACAGAAAGGATAGATCCGATAGCTGCTGGCTGCAGCCAATGCCAGGGAGCTGTGGATTATCATATTATCTTCAATAAAAGATCATAGATTAAAACAAAACAAAGCCTTGGGGAGAGCAGAAGTAGACTCTTCCTTGATGTTGCATGGGTTGCACTAATAAATATGCAGCACATACTTCTGTCCCACCCCTTCGTCAATTAACTATTTCTCAGTTAAAAACAAACAGTCAAACTATTATGTTCAAAGGTGTTTGAAGGGGAGGCGAGGGGGGCATTTTCTGTGTTTTTTTTGTTTTGTTTTGTTTTTAATAATGGCATCTTCAAAGTGTGTCAGATATGGATAGGGAAGAAACTCAATTCAGTTTACACTGATGGGCCAACCAACCTAATTCTTACTTTCAGAAACATTACATGAACTGAAACACAGCCTTCTTCAAAATTTGCATTCCTCCAGATTGTGATCCTATCTGGTTCTTTGTTGTTTGATTTTCCTTTGTTCTGGGTACTCTTTTGTATACCTTTCATTAAAATCCCCCAAATACTTATTACAATAACAAAAAGGTGTACAGAAATAGTATATGATGAAAACTAAGAATTAATAATAATAATAATAATAATAATAATAATAATAATGTTATTATTTATACCCTGCCCATCCTCCCATTTGTGAGTATTTTTTCTTGTGGGGTGGGGCATTCACAAAGTGATGTAGAAATCTAGAGAACTGAATTTAAGATTGGAAATTTGAGAGGAGCCCAAACTGACAGATTTCCTCATCTCTGGTGTCAAATAACAATGGGACAGAACAGAAGCAGAATGTAGAGCTAATGCTTTCAAATAAACTTGCTGGTTGGAAAAAGTATCCCTATGTGACCATGCTGTCCTAGACTAGCAGTGCCATAAAAGATAATAAAGTAGCATATGTTATATGAGAGAGAGTTCTGACAGAAAGCTGCATTTCTTTTCTCTGGCACAATCCCTGCCTCTGTAAGTCCATATAATCATTGCATGCGTTTCCTAACTGAGTACAGTGGTGCCTCGCAAGACGAAATTAATCCGTTCCATGAGTCTCTTCGTTTTGTGGTTTTTTCGTCTTGTGAAGCACGGCTATTAGCGGCTTAGCGGATTAGCGCTATTAGCGGTTTAGCGGCTTAGCGGCTATAAGCGGCTTAGAAAAAGGGGGGGAAGGGGAAAAACTCGCAAGAATTCGCAAGACATTTCGTCTTGCGAAGCAAGCCCATAGGGAAATTCGTCTTGCGAAGCACCTCAAAAGATGGAAAACTCTTTCGTCTAGCGAATTTTTCGTCTTGCGAGGCATTCGTCTTGCGGGGCACCACTGTACATTCCATTGTTTCCTTCAGTATGCTTTAAAAAACACACAATCAACTGCCTTCTTAGCTGGTCTCCAAAGAATCGGATCTAGAGCATCTTGTATTATTCTGGTGTGATTCATATCTTGTAATAATATGTGTCTACTTCCTGGCATACTTCTTCTCTTAAAATAAAATAAAATATGTGGGCATGAACAAAACATGCTGAAAACCTTGACTATCTCTGTAAGGAAATCCCTGGGCCTACGGTAATCACAAGTGTATATAGCCCTAACTTTTGTACAAAATTCTCATGAGGGAAGGTTCCCTTCCCTTTCTGCGGCTCTCTCCTTTACACTCGTTTTGTGTCTACATTCTGATTCCATAAATTTTGATTCCTACCTTTTCTATTTTCCACTCTGGTTGTTTATGATCGCTCAGGACTGCTTCAGTTCAAGACATTGGAACTGTCACTAGTTCTAAATCCTCCTCCGCCTCTCCACTCCTCCCTTCTCAATATGCCATTCTCTTCATGAACAGTTGCATCTCAGCTGTCAGTGTGAATGGGAGAGATGTCCTTTACTGATAAGACTCTGCCTGTGGCACAGAGAGTTCCTCCGAACAGCTAATTAGCAGGAGATAGGCCACTACAAGGTTCAATGCTGTCCTTCAAGTTGGCTGCCAACACAGACACCGTCAACTGAACTGTCGTGTTTCGCTCCTCACATGAGGCAACAGGTGAAGGTTTGGGGGACTGCGGGAAGATGATGGCACCCAAGTGTGGCAAAAAAATAATATCACTGAAGACAAGAGCAGACGGCAAACTACCATTCCATGACACGCATGGGAATGGATTTATTACTGCTACTACTACTACTAGTACTACTACTAATAATAATATGAAGACACAACCTAGGAAAAGACCTATTTTGTTGCTAAAACCAAGTAGTTACATTTTAAGAGTGCTGAGCCTCACATTTTAAAAAAGGTGGTCTTGTAACAATTAGTTCCTTATTATACCATTATAAGTTTTTTGGGGGTGGGGGGAGGGAACTCCCACTAAACCCAGAAAAGTAATGAATGTCAGAGTCTAGCTAATATTTGTGATTTTGAAGTGGAAAATACAGGCTGCAACAATTCTCCCGAGCATAGCCCATGCAAACTAGCCTGGCTGGGCTAGCTGAATGTAAGTAATTATGAAAGCATAGACAGTCATCATCACTTCAAGAGGAATCTCCCAGGTCTGTGAAAAACTGGAGTTACCAAGGTGAAGGGGCTGTGTGTGAAGTGACAGGAAGGAGGTTTGCGCAGAGTTTTCTAGGAAGAAGAAAGGAAGTAGACCAGGGGGCAGCAAAGGTTTTCAGCAGGGGGCCGGTCCACTGTCCCTCAGACCTTGTGGGCGGCTGGACTATATTTTGAAAAAATATATGAACAAATTCCTATGCCCCACAAATAACCCAGAGATGCATTTTAAATAAAAGGACACATTCTACTCAAGTAAAAACACACTGATTCCCGGACCGTCCACGGGCTGGACTGAGAAGGTGATTGGGCTAGATCTGGCCTCCAGGCCTTAGTTTGCCTACCCATGGATTAAATGCTTCCACGTCCCATAAGAGCCAGCCTGTA
The DNA here is from genome assembly GCF_951804945.1 of Podarcis cretensis. Classification (NCBI taxonomy): domain Eukaryota; kingdom Metazoa; phylum Chordata; class Lepidosauria; order Squamata; family Lacertidae; genus Podarcis; species Podarcis cretensis. Next base: position 101,522,132 of record NC_137173.1, on the reverse strand, counting down.
TAATCTCCATGTTTAATGAGGTATACAAGCAACATTATTGTGACAATAGTGACATATTTGTGACATTTGCCCATCAGTGGTGGAAAACCAAAGCTCTACCCTGCATGCGCATTAAACTGATAATGCTGCTGTCTTTCAATATTATACATTTCTGCCTAAGCAAACCATGCTGATTCCCAGACCATCTGTGGGCCGGATTTAGAAGGCGATTGGGCTGGATCCGGCCCCCAAGCCTTAGTTTGCCTACCCATGAAGTAGACAGAACTCCATTTGGGGGCCGAAGGGCAGAACCATCTTGGGAGGCTGGGAGGAAGGTGTGTGTAGTAATATCTTAAGACTCACAGTGTCTTCACACACTAGAGTAGAAGTGGTTGTGTTACAGGTTTAGTTTTCTGGTCTGCAAGCCTAGCTCACCATCACAAATCCAACAAGCCTCAAATCTAGTTAAAGCAGAATCTGCTCCCTTTCCAGAACCCCTGACTTGAGCTTACTCTGGCATGTGGAGTTCTCCTGACTTTGATTTTCATTTGGTTTTCAAACCTAGTAATTTAAAGTATGGGAAGATTTACTGTTTCTGCTGGAGAGCTGGGCAGCAGCATTTCAAACAGAAGTACGGTAACTAAAAACAGAAGGCCAGCTCTATCCTTCAGGAATAGCATGCTTTAATACTTTCCCACCATATGAGCAGCTAATCACTCCCTACACACGTAACCATACTTTTGTTGAAACTGAAAAGAAATGTTCCCACTTAAAGTTTGGTTATTAGTCTTTAAAAGCCCCAGTCTCAGCTTATAAGCATGCACTTAAAGATTGCTGTTTGCATCAACAGAATTCTAAATCATTAAATTCCAGAGCAATCATTGCAGGTCACTTTTGCAAAAATATTCCAGGGATTTCTAAAATGGGAGAAAGAAATTTGTTTTTAGTAGTTTATTCAGTGCCCTAAGATCCACATTTTTATGGTTCATGTTAAAAGACATAGTTACTGGAATAGAAGCAATTAAGCTTGATGCTTCTTTAACTGAGAAGTAATTGGAATGCAGTTATCATCCAGTTTCACAAAGGTGCAGGCAAGAACTTAATTTCCTTTACTTCTCTTTGCCAGCAAAGCTTCTCCTATAAATCCAGGTGAAGAGATGGGGATTTGGGGAGGGAGAATATTTCTCATTCCTCAGAATGCTACCTTGTTTTGATTTGGGGCTTTCTTTTCTACTTCGCTAACTTTGATATATCTTTCCCTGCCACCTGTGCCCATGAAATCTTCTATCTTCCAGTGTTCTAAAAGCAATGTCTAAAATTCACGGTCATTTTGAAAGATGCCTACCAATTCCAGAAAATTTAGGAGCTTAGATTTCCATCTGGTGTTGATTTTAGGATTAAGGAATCTTATCACACAAATTCATACACACTTTGTAAAAAACAATTTCAACCAAAGCATCCAGGGCAACAAGGAATTTACTAGGATACACTGCGGAGTTTCTAATGACAGCAGTATTTTGACTCAAGATGTTCCAGATGCTGACTTTTGTTTAAAGGAAAGCTCTTAGGTATCATTATATTGAAGATTTTGAGGTTCTGAACCAGATAAAACACGTGAAGCAACAAATATTTTAATGAAATAGAAACATTACACAGGGAACACACCCACAGCAGGGGAGCAGGAAGTAATAATACAAATTGTTAGCTAACTTGTAGGTGGGTCATCATCAGTTGCCCATCAACAATGAATATTCTGCTGGGAGTTCAGAAGAAGAATCAGCTTAAGAGTTTAAAAGGAAAGCAATCTAGCAAAATTTCTTAGGAGTTCCATGAATACTTGCCTGTTGAGTATGTTTACATTCATCAAATCACATTCCTAAATGTTTTATAAAAATGGAGACACAAAACATTTCAAGGAAATTAGTGTGCATATTCATGGTGTGTTGGACTTCTTAAAATGCTTGTCTTATCTGATGTCCAGGATATTTTTCTAAGCTATTTGAAGCTAAAGTTGTTTTTTGTAATTAACTTAAAGAGGATCTATTCTTTTGTAGACAGTTCTAGTTTGATCTAGCAGCTCTTGCAAAGTTCATCTTCCTTTTCCCAATAGCCAATAACATTGATTGGGAAGTTTTAAAAGAACAAACACTGAGTGGCAATTTAGATGACCTGATCAAAAAGAATGCAAACTGCCATTAAAAAGGATGTTTGCGTTTGATTGTCTGCCTTCAACTGAGCTAAATTTGGAAGTTTTCCCGTCTTTGATGGTGGTGGAGTGGGAAGGGGAATCAATATAATGTTATGAGTTGGGGAGAAGGCTGTATGCTAAGACCCTTCTAATGCCTCGGCCCCCTTAGTTTCTTAGTGAGGTGATAGCCTAGGTAACGGGCCATTAAGGGAACAAAGGAAGTGGCTCTGTGCCAGATGACAAATTGGTGGACTCCCTCAACTCACTGGAAAGACAAAGACCAGAGTGGAGACTTCAGTGATGTGAGCTACAAGCTGGAAGCAACAGGCTGCAAAGCCAGAGCGTCAGAATGATGCCTGATTTCTGTTTGAACTCAAGGCTGTGACTTTTGGGGTGTTAATGCAATGAACCCTTCCACCATAGTCTTAAGTTGTATATATGTGTAAATAAACAACACACCATAAAGACACCAGAGTCTCTGCTGTCCCTTGTTCTGAGGAAACCAAACCCTGGGTTAGCACCTGGAACCCCTAGAATCTGGCACCACTCAGAGATTGGGATGGCATGCAACAATAATTACTCATAATGGCACCTGTAAACTAACCACCAGTTCCACATTTGCCTCTTAATTAAATATCACACGTCTCCCACTCTCAGTAGCTGGTTTCCAAAGGAATGTCTTGAAGTCACCCAGGGCCAGCTTCCAGATATGTGTGGTCCATGGGCAAGAGATCCTTAGCAGGACCTGTTCATACATATTAACTACTTAGCTGGGGTTGGTAGCAATTACTCTTACACCAACTGGTATTTGCCTGCTCACAATCAGATCAACCTGCACAGTCAGAGAAACCAAATCAGCCACTGTGATGAGTCTGTAATGACAGAGCATCTGCCCAAAAAGAAAAGCAGCTTTTTACTCCACGTACTGGTCACTGTAGGCATTCCCACACTGAGATTTTCAGAAAATTCTATCCCTCTGTCAAACTGATCTGCCTAGGATTTCCCCCCCACCCAGGGAAAAAATTATAATTCCAATCCCTTTAATGTGAGTTCCCCTCCCCCTAGCTCCACTAAAAATAAGAACAATTCTCACATGTTATATGCATTATTATTTCCATATTGTTTTTAAGTTGCTTTGGGTTGCCTTCAGCAAGATGAAACAGGCTAACAAATTTAATAATCATAATCATATGCATATTTTAAGTACATACTCTCCAAGTTTCTTAAAGCAACAAACATACTGTATAAAATGATATATGAAACCGTACATAAAACTCTATAAAAATACATAGATTTTAATGTACTTCCAAAATCATGCTGCAGAAATATAGCACAGCATAGGCCTGACTCTTTTATATGTAGTATGCATACATATAATGTACACATTTTTGCATATAATTAGACAGGCTTTTTTTAAAAAAAGACAGTGCATTAGAAACTTGAACATAAGCGGATATGCAATGCAAGAGCTGACCCAATGTGAGAAAGGTTCAATTGTATCTGAACTGCCAAACCCCAAGTATAAATGGGCTCCTTCTCCAACCAAATTCCCAGCCCAAAGTGAAGCTCCTTAATTGACATTTTCAGCGTTAGCGAACATAAGTAGTGTGAACCTGACCAACAAGAGTAGAATTATGTGTGTGTACCTAATTTGTGTCTGGATAATGCCATTCCACTGAATATGATTTCTTGGGCTTTAATGAGCCATCTTTGTCTATTCACATCACAAATATTTCCATTATTCCTCAGCTCTGTGAGCCTTTCTGTGTTCTCTAAGACAAACAGAGGCGCAAGGACAACAGTACTGGGTACAAAGAACAGCAAGAGAATAGCAGTACCGTGACAGCTGCCATCATTTATGAGAACAGCTCTTCTATGCCCCCAATAAATCAAAAGGCAGTCACTGGAATTTGTCCACTGATTCTCATTTCTAAGAACTATTTTGCAGTATTTTACAATGGTGGGCTCCAATGCACAGCCAAGTTTGGTATGAATCCCCGATTTAAACCTTCCCAGGCAAGATTAGAAAGTTGCTGTGATGGAAAACAGCATCTGAGTTAAGAAAATGATGCAGTAAAGGTATGTATAGAGTACTGACATCTTTAATATACAATGGACAAAAACATCAGAAAACAGCAGAAATGGGGGGAAAGCTATCTTATTTGGTTTTGCTCTGGGGCAAATGTGAGCACAGGGCTTATGCAACTGAGCATGCTCCAGAAAATATATAAACAAACACATCCCCAGCCTTGTCCCAGGGTGACACGTCTGGAGCGGGAACACGCTGATTTGACACTTTCCCACCTGCCAGTATGACCTCATGCAACTATGATGTCAGATGGAGTTTTCATTTGAAGATCAGCTTGAATTCAATACATTCCGCAAAGGGGGGGGGGAGTTCCTTTACCTCCTTGGTTTGTTTTCAAACCACCCAGGCAAAGGAGACATTTCTATACAGGGCTTCCTGCAAAAAACCTTTCCTCCCCCTAATAGTGTCTGGCAATAAGAACCACATGGGATGACAGTATTACACTCTGAAGTTCTCCCCCCCCCCCCCCAATGCTCAAGGCTCTATTTTGTCCTTTGTGAAAAATGGTAACTAATGGCAGAGAACCACTGCTCTTGGGATCTTACCCAATTCCAACCGATTTTTGTTTTTCAAGGATGCATGTACACAGGTACAGAAATAACTGTGCATGCTCAGAAGGTGGTGGAGGGTGGGGAGATGCATTCTGTCAGGTCCGCTCACATGGAAATAGCAGAAACAACAGAACAGTGTCAAATACCTATGCTGGAAAAATGAAATGTGTGGAAGCTAATGTGCCCATTGCAGGTGGATATGGATCAGAATGACTTGATTGTGATATAAAGCCCTTGCCTGGAAACAACCTAAGAAATGCAGTAAGCTAGTTCCACTAAGGGGGTTCCTTCTAGGTCAGGCTTCCTCAAACTCGGTTTTGAGACTACAATTCCCATCATCCCTGACCACTGGTCCTGCTAGCTAGGGATCATGGGAGTTGGACCAGAGCTCTCTTTATTCCTAGCCACTGGCCATGCTAGTTGGGACTGAAGGGACTTGCATTCCAGCAACATCTGGAGAGCATCACAGTGCCTACTGCTGCAGCAAGCAAGCGAAAATGAATCTGATCTGATCAGCAAACAAACTGTGGGGGCCTACAGCCTCAGTTCGACTCATCATAAAATGTTTTTTGAATCAGAAAGTGTTCTCCTTTCCCTACGCACCTCCCACCCCTAAAATTATTTCCACAAAATATATTGCCTATATTTCCCCAAAGCACAATTGTATTGGTAAAGGTCATTTTGCAACGTTCTGTGATACACACACACACGCGCGCGCATCAACAGACCTAAGAGCAGTACACATGAACATCCATTTGATACAAAGAGTTATTTTCTTGAAAAACTATATGCTTTCTTTCATCTGAAGGAACTGTTAAATGCTAAGAAATGGGAAAGCTTAAAAGTCACAATAAAATATGCAGTAAAAATGCCAAATTTTCTTTAATTTGTCAGTTCCTACATGGTTTTTACTCCCTCATGATAGGTATTACCTAGTACATATTTCACAGCACATTGTGAAGTCTACAAAAGGCAATTTCCGCGACATATTAACTCAGTCAAACCTAGTTATGTTACACAAAGGAACTGTTCTCATGTAAATCAATGAGCTTGCTGTCGAGAGCAAAGGGACTCACATACAAATTTGTGACCCCACTTTCTCTCTCAAACAGGCCCACACCTCTTGCGCTGCATGGAGCTGACTTCAGTTCGAAAGTGGCTCAATACACATTCTGCTGATACTACCCTGGGACTGCAGACATGGGGAAGAGATGTTAAGCACTTGGCTGGTGAGCTAAGGGATACTTGATGAGTCACAACTTTGACACTAGGCAGCACTACATAGTAAGCTCATGACCATAACCTTGAAGGAATTCAGATGTGTTGTTTCCACATAACGTAACACATTTCAGTCCCATTTCTAACCCCATTTAAGAACTAAAACCGCCTTTCCTGTGCTGGTGGCCAAACTATTTCAGGAGAAAAACAGGGAGAGTATAATCCTATCCAATTTTCCTGGACGTCTCATTAGCTTTCGACAACGCAGGCCATGCTATTCTTCTGGGTTAGGCATTGTCTGGTTGGGTCTTCTGCACAACCACACTCCAGCGATTCTACTCCTAAAATGTAGATGTCATTACATAAAGGGGCTCTGTTTAAACTGTTATGGGAGGCTGCTTGGAGATTCGCAGTAAAATGTCACTGATATGCTGTTGTCACCCAACCCTGCTTCCCTCGTGCCTACCAGAACTGTGAATTAGGACATGAGGATCCACAAGGTAATGGACATCTCTTCACAGAATCAGAGACTTTTAGAGTTGGAAGGGACCCCAAGAACCATCTAGTCTGACCCCCTATGGTCATTCAGTCAGACATACACAGCTTGTAACCTATGATTACAACCCACAGTGGGTTTCTGTGATGGCAAACTAGGGGCTTGAGAAGTCTTCTGCTTCTGTTTCCTGGCTGTGAATTCAGGAAATGCAAGCCTTGGGGTGTCAAGCACCTGACGGGCAGTGATTTGAATGCAGCTCGATGGGCCAGAAATTGGGCAAGCCTGCTCTACACAGTAAGTACTTCTAAATGTCACTCCCGATCAAGGATAGGCTATATTCCCCACCCCTCCTGCCTATAAATCATAACATTGGCAAAGGAGCCATTTCTAGAGCTTGATCTGAAATTATTTATATGATACGGGAGGAGGGGGGGGGCTTGGGGACATTAAGGAGTGTGTGCCTATGTCCGTGTAAGCAAAAGGGCTTCCCAGCTGTTGAAACTGCCAGGCTCTTATTATTATCATTTTTAAAATGTGAATAAAAAGGGCAAGGGTCTACACCAGTGGAGGCTGCCATCTTTCTTCTCCAAGAATGCTCTCTGAATGACACTAAATCATCACACTTTGTTCTAGAGATGCATTGTTTGGGGGCACTGTTGTCACTTGAAAGCATCACTAGAACAAAAGAAAGAGCTAGTCCTATTGCAGCTCCCGGAATGTCCCCATCCTCAAACACTTCTTAAAATGCTTCCCTTCTTGGTGAAACAGAGCAGCAATTTTTGTTTCCTTTTACTCCCTGGCCAACCACAGATATGGAGGGTAGGGCGGGGAGAATACTCTGAAAATCTTCAGATCACAGTTAGGGGAACACCCAGCGACTCCATATTTAGCTGTGAAATTGCATTCAAAATACAGAAAGGATATACAACTGCACATCCAGTAATCAAAAGTAGAGGGATAGTCTTCTTTTGCTGCTAAACATATAGGAAACAGAATATTCCATTTTGGGGAAATGGTTCCTCTCTTTAGAATGATTCATAAATAAAAGCAATTGCCTCAGTCATATCACAACTGTGCCCTGGAACTTCGCCTAATGACAAGTCAAACAATGTCTCATTTTGGGGCGTGGTAGATAGATAAAGACTCTATAATCACTAAGTTAGTGACAACTTTTTTTTTTTTTTTTTTTTTTTTTGCTTTGGATGGCTTTGGAATTAGAATGAAGATAGTCAAAGACTTAGAGCAGGCATAGGCAGACTCAGCCCTCCAGATGTTTTGGGACTACAACTCCCATCATCCCTAGCTAACAGGACCAGTCATCAGGGATGATGGGAATTATAGTCTCAAAACACCTGGAGGGCCGAGTTTGCCTGTGCCTGGCTTAGAGGAACAAACTATGAAGCAAGATGGCTATTTGTTATAAGTTAATCACAGGCACCCCAAGCCATGTTGCTTGGACAACTGGTAAAAGGTAAAGGTACCCCTGCCCGTACGGGCCAGTCTTGACAGACTCTGGGGTTGTGCGCCCATCTCACTTAAGAGGCCAGGGGCCAGCGCTGTCCGGAGACACTTCCGGGTCACGTGGCCAGCGTGACATCGCTGCTCTGGCGAGCCAGAGCCGCACACGGAAACACCGTTTACCTTCCCGCTGGTAAGCGGTCCCTATTTATCTACTTGCACCCGGAGGTGCTTTCGAACTGCTAGGTTGGCAGGTGCTGGGACCGAGCAGCGGGAGCGCACCCCGCCGCAGGGATTCGAACCGCCGACCTTTCGATCGGCAAGTCCTAGGCGCTGAGGCTTTAACCCACAGCGCCACCTGCGTCCCTGGACAACTGGTAGACAGCTGCAAAACAGCAGAGACGCAGAAAGAGAAGTGATTAATGCTTTTCCTGCTTACTTATTTCCCCTCCTACCAAGCAGCGTTCCCACCCTAGCCAGCAGGGATGCCAGATACACTGCAGAGAAAAGCAATAAGGGAGGGACTAAGCAGCTCCCTGATACCCAACACTTTTCTGTCACACACTTTGCTGCTTGTCCACTTGTCCACAGAAAGAGAGAGACAGACAGACAGTGAGAGCCCTCGGTTCCTACACCCAAGAATGCTGCCAAGTGCCTAGTTTGGCTGTACAGTTTGATATCACAGAGCTCTTTTCTCTCCTCTTTCATCAAGTTCTAACTCAACCTTTCAAGAATTTTCTGTCCTTGTAACATGGTGCCACTATTTTTAATTTTTGGCTGAAGTTCCTCCAAATGTTCTCATCAGTATTCCAGGGACAATCTGTCCTGCATACACAGCATTAACTCATCTTAACAGCTTCCAAAATCAGCTGTGTTATCTATCTATTGAGATACAGATATATATTTTGGACAAAAATTCCCCTGAATTATAGGTGCTGATAAGGCATCTAAGCCACAGAGCCAATATCGAGAATATATGCCATGTCGGTTGGTAATAAATAACTAGTAGATCCTTGCAATGCAAAGTTTTCTAAGGCAACCTTCTTGTTGAAATGTAAAAAGCTTGGGCTGTTTTTCCACCGGCTTCTTTCTTTCCCCCAACATAATTACTATTGTTTTCAGTGAATCAATGGGACCGTTATAAAATGTGTTTGCTATAATCAAGTTCTTATTTTTATGCTGCTGATAATGTTAAAATATGATCCTACACAATGACTAATTAGCGTTCTAAAACCCCCACCATTTATTTAAATACAGAAGTACATGCACTTTATTAGTTTTGAGTTGGCCTCTCTCTGTCTCTATCTCTATCTCATTCTCTCTCTCTCTTTCTCCTTCTCTCCTCCTCTTTCTCCCCCCACTTTCTAATATTGATTTGTTCTTTCCTTTCTTTTATTCCTCTCATTTTTAGAAGTTTCCCATTAGCTCTTAGGGAAAGTTTTACAATGGTAAGGTGAGGGTATTTTGCTGCTGCTGGATTCTCTCTCTCTCTCTCTCTCTCTCTCTCTGAGTGTATAAGCAATAAACTACATAAAAGCAGCTCACTAGCACTAACTGCCTGGCAGGTGTGTTGTTGCCACTTGCCAGAAGGGAAAGTGGTCTTAGGGAAGGGCTGTGGTTTGGGTGCTCCAAAGGCAGCCATGCCCAACTACCTTATACCAGACGGCATATATGACATCAGGTATGGGGTGGGTAAAAACATGGCTCCCTGCCAAAATCTGTGTTTGAAGGGCCCGCAGATCATCTGCAAACCTCTGCTGCTTTGCCTGCTAGCTTTAATTTCAAACTACACAGGGAAAGGAAAATGCTTCACCTGACATCACGGTGACATGAGGTGACTGACCGGTGAGTGTCTGCGCTCATCTGTCAAAACAGCCCACGGGGGTTGGAGGGAGAAAGGACTCGGCTGGCTGGCTAGGAAACTTTGTCAATTAATTGCAATTTCCGTGACACATTTCTTTCAACAGATGTTGAAATGTACTGGTAAATGATGGAAATGGGGATGAAAATAGGACATTAGCCGATGTAACTTAGAAATAATGGATATTTGCTTATAAATGACCAAACACAGGCAAGACAAGCACTATCACGCCAGCCACAAAAAAGCCACCACTGTGCCTATAAGTAGCTAATTACTCTTAGGTATCAGACCCTTCCAGTGTGCCGATTTTCCAGGTACAGTCCTGGATTTACAGAAGCCATCACAGTTTCTGATTCGATCCTAGAATGTCCCACTTTCCCCTGTTTTCATCAGAGAAATGTTGGAGTTTTATGGAGTTACGCAACTCTCTTGAGCCAAATAGATAAGTAACTATACAACCTATAGAAGACATCTGAAGGCAGACCCCTATAGGGAAGTTTTTAAATGTTTAATATTTTCTTAAGTTTGTATATATGTCAGAAGCCGCCAAGAGTGGCTGGGGCAACCCAGTTAGATGGGCGGGGTATAAATAATAGAATTATTACTACTATTGTGGAAGAGGATATCCCTATTTTCATCGGAGAAATGTTGGAGGCTAAGGGACACGGGTGGCACTCTGGTCTAAACCACTGAGGCTCTTGGCTCTTGGGCTTGCTGATCAGAAGGGCGGCAGTTCGAATCCCCGTGACAGAGTGAGTTCCCGTTGTTTGGTCCCAGCTCCTGCCAACCTAGCAGTTCAAAAGCACGTCAAAGTGCAAGTAGATAAATAGGTACCACTCCGGCGGGAAGGTAAATGGCGTTTCTGTGTGCTGCTCTGGTTCTCCAGAAGCGGCTTAGTCATGCTGGCTACATGACCCGGAAGCTGTACACCGGCTCCCTCAGCCAGTAAAGCAAGATGAGTGCCGCAACCCCAGAGTCGTTTGTGACTGGACCTAATGGTCAGGGGTCCCTTTACCTTTACCTTTGGGGTTTTAAGATCAGCAGTGGGGACTCTTTGGTTGTTCCGCCACCCTCCAAAATGTGGGGAATGACACCTCAGGAGAGAGTTTACTCTGTGGCAGCCCTTTAGTCATAGAACTCCCTTAGGTGTGTCCAGCATCTTAGTTGTATAGCTTCCATTTTACCCTGATATTTGACAGCTAATGTGTTTTGTTTTGTGGAAGTCAACTATTTTATTGTATGTATAGCGTTTTGATTCAGCTGAAATGGTTTTGCTTGCTTTTATAATACTGTAATAAGGATGTTTATAATCCCTTTAAAAATGATTATATTGTTGTAACCTGCCCTGGGACCATATGATCAAAGGTGGGTAAGAAATTGTACAGATAAATAAATGTTGCAAATCATTGCCTTACCAATTCTTACTTTCAGCATTTGCCAATAAAGCTTGATAAGTGTCATCATAAATGGCAGAAATAATAGGGATATTACAGGGTAATTAATCAGAAGCATTTAGTGGGCCTTGACATTCAGCAGGAATTGTCAACAACAATTATTTTGCCATGCATTTGCCAATATCTCTTGGCAAATATTGACATTTCTTGGTAAATGATAGACAAGTGGAAAAATGTGTTTCTTAGACATTTGAAATGCAGAAATTATCAAAATATTCTGACATTTTCCAGTGAGCTCAAAAAATCATAAGAACTACTGGTAAATAACATAATTCCCCAGCGGGCCATTCATGCTTTATGCATAATAAACATTCATTTGACATCAAGTATATACTGTATGTGGAGCTGCAACATATCTTTAGTTAGTATATATGGATAATACCCATTTTGTATGGGTTTTGCACTTATACTTTTCATTTGTTTCCAGCATTTAGTTTCACTGTAGAAGCACAGACAAGAAAGCATTATAAACATCTTTATTTAGCTTGTCTTATATATGTTACACATAAGACAAGTGAAATACATATTATGTAACCTGATTGTTTATGTAGCAAATGCTTTTAAATATATGCTTCAGTTAATTTGTAAACAGCTCATGTGTAAAACTGCTTTGAACCATACTGTTAGATTTCAGACTTGCAAAGTTAAGACTTATGCTTTCATTCAGCAATTCAGTGCCAAAAACAATACCATGCTAAATAATAATAAGTTTTCAGGATATTTTAGATAAAGCTTCTTTACAAGACGGACATTAATTATGATTTATGTATGCTCACTCAGGTTTGGCTCATGTTGAATTTGCTTGGAACACATCCAAGCCAAATTTAACTAAGCATTCAATTATTGAGAGAAAACACTACAAAGATGTCATGGCAGGCTGAGCGAACACCACAACTGAGAAAAATTCAAACATTTGTTGAACTCATTGAATATATTTTAGGTTAACAGCGGTTTTCAAAGTGAGAGGTTTACAAATGTTAACTTCCTGTATTATGCTGATATTATACAGCAGAACAGCACACATAAGAGGTGAGGAAATATGTCAAACATTTTACATCACCCAGTACTGACATTTAAAACAACATGAGAAGTGCAAATGAAGCGATGTATTTTTATTTTAACTTCTGGTGGTCTAATCTAATAACTACATCAGAGTGGTTACCAGATTTTCTAACTCCAGAAACACTTTCCAACATTGGTCTGTCTGATGGTCTCCACAGAATTCCTATGTGTTGTACAGAATGTTGTGGCATATACTGGAGCTCACAATCTGTTTATGCTGAAAAACATCAGTCAAGGCAGCTCACATGAAATGTAGAAATAAATTGTGGAATATTTAAACACAATCATCGATAGAGAGAATCACAGCAGGGTTTTTCTTTTGCTTGTCTTGCTAGTAGCTTGTCTTGGCTGCTTTATTTATATTTGCAATTTATAATATAATAAAATTTATTTTTCTTATTGTTATCAACAGTTACTGGCAACAATGTTGGAAGTTGTTGTTGTTGTTGTTGTTTAGTCGTTTAGTCGTGTCCGACTCTTCGTGACCCCATGGACCAGAGAACGCCAGGCACTCCTGTCCTCCACTGCCCCCCGCAGCTTGGTCAGACTCATGCTGGTAACCTCGAAAACACTATCCAACCATCTCGTCCTCTGTCGCCCCCTTCCAGCTTCTAGGAACAGCATGTGTGGAGACTGCTATTGCAGTCAGGTCCTTCTCTCAGAGGCATCTGAGTGGCATCTAGTTGGCCGCTGTGAGTGGCAAATGCTGGACTAGATGGGCCTTTGGCCTGATCCAGCAGGGCTCTTATTTGAATATTTCTATGTAAACTGCTTTGCAAGGTCTACCTGAAAAGTGGTATATAAAGATGTTAATAAATAAATGCTCCAGTCAAGATATGACAAAGGCATGTTCTCCTCTGACTGGTGATGAGGTCGGTTCACCTGGAGTACAGGCAAAGATCTGTTTGGTCTCACCATTGCCTCCTATAAACTAAGAGTGTGCCCTACCAGGTCCATCCATTGGCATCTCAGTGAAATGGATCTTGAGTAGAAAGGCCTCTATCATGGCTTTTGGAGAGCTCCTGCTAGTCCAAGTACTATAGGTAGCCCAATGGTCTGGCATATGCCTGGCACCTTGACCTATTATTAGGATATGCACATTTCCCAATGCCTAGTATAAACTCCTGCATTTTCAGGTTCCAGGGAGTAGAGTGAGGATGATGCTCTGGCATCACTGCTCTTGTTACTTCCTGAGCCCCCAGCTGCTGCCATGACAGCAACCACTGGGCAACCAAGCTACCCACCTCAGCATGTTCCCTTATAGCTACCAGCATACTTCCATTCTGGAAGAAGAGGCATCAAAATAGACTAGAAAGTTTTCCTATTCCATAGAGAGCTCCCTTGCTGCAGGCATAGCTATAGAAAACTGGGCCATATGGCCAACCCACTGGCTGAAGACCTATGATCTAGATGTTGCAGCCATTTCAAGGCTCCAGGTCTGCACATAGGACTGAGGTGCCACTCTTGAGATATTTCCAGAACAAAGCCTATTGCAAAGGATAGCACAGCTGCCAGGGACTGGTTGGATGCAGAGGAATAGTAGGAGGAAACAGCTGGGGAACTTCCAAGGGAAGAAGACTCAGAGCCTGGGGAGCAGTGGTGGAAGCTGAAGAGGTAACAAGGCTTAGTGAGTGCAGAGAGTCTGTGGCGGAGAGAAGACCAGAATCAGAGACAGAAGCTGAAGCAGGGGTGTGGGAAGAGGGAGGCCAAGAGGCAGAGATGAGTCGGCCATAGGTGTCTTCTCCTCCTGCTGCAACAGTATCCCCTCCCCTCTGGTCTCCCAGAACCAGAAGAAGCATGAAAAGGACAGACACAGACTCTGATTGCTTGGGGAAAGCCCAGTGTGTGTGTGGGGGGGGGGGACATAGATGGCTGTGAGGATGTGGGGACCTTTCATCTCAGCAACTGATCCATGGGGCAAGACCTGCCGGGAAGGAGTAGTTGTGCTCATTAGGCCTGGCATTCCACCAAGTCTGTGCAGATTGCGTTCTTGCTAATAAAGAGTTAACTCCAATGTAGATAGTGTGATTTACTGCTGGCTCACTCTCAAGAGGTGGAAAGTAGGGGCAACTGGCGGCTCTTGTTTCTCTGACTAAGTACACTATTTCAGAAAACAATGGCATTAGAATATGGAAAAGTTTAGCAAGAAACTAAACCAGTTAATGGTGAGGAAACACCACAGCAATGGATTTATTCTAAAAGTTCAACACAACAAACTGCTTCTATAAAAGAAGTCAAATTAAAATGTCTCAGGAAGAGTGCTGTGGCCTACAGGAGCCTGAAGAGGCATTTTGCCTATTGGAAAAGAGGAAATTTTATATCCCCTGTATCTTCTGGGGTTACAGACATCATCCACTTTGTTTGCAATGAGCACTTATATGACAGTATTCATGAAGCTCATTTAAGTACTGGCCAAGGTAGCATTAAAAACAAAATGCTAAAACTGCCGTGATCTATTTAAACCTCTGCTCACCATGTCAACAAAAATCTACAGCTCCCTAGACAGGCCTAGCAGGGGAACTAGCCCTGTCCTCAGAAATGAATTCACATTGCTAGGTTGAGTTAATAGACATGCAAAGTCAGCAGGATGGAGAATATCAAATTATTCTTGTATATCAGGACCACTTAACCAAGTCTGTCATCTTCGGAGTCTTAGCAAGCAAAGGTGCAAAAGAAGTTGCAGACAATCTTATGGAGATTTTTACTACTTTGGAGCTCCTAGTATTTTACAGAATAATGATGGGCATGATTCTGCCAACAGAGTGGTAGAGGGTAGATGATAGATAGATAGATGATAGATGATAGATAGATATAGATAGATAGATAGATAGATAGATAGATAGATAGATGATAGATAGATAGATAGATAGATAGATAGATAGATAGATGATAGATAATAGATAGATAGATAGATAGATAGATAGATAGATAGATGATAGATAGATAGATAGATAGATAGATAGATGATAGATAGATAGATAGATGATAGATAGATGATAGATAGATGATAGATAGATAGATAGATAGATAGATAGATAGATAGATGATAGATAGATAGATAGATGATAGATAGATAGATGATAGATGATAGATAGATAGATAGATAGATAGATAGATGATAGATAGATGATAGATAGCTGATAGATAGATAGATAGATAGATAGATAGATAGATAGAGTGCATGGTTCCCTCTTCATGGACATCTCTTTGATGTTTGGTGAATGTGCACTATTGACAGCTCAACTTCGATATGCCTCACATATATATGTCATATGTGATCCACACAGGTGGCTAATGGAGCTACATAAGATAAGAATCAGGTTGTTATTAGCACCTTATCCATTTCAGAAGCCAGAGACTGCAAAGATCCATTACAAAAGCAAACCGTCCAAGTGTTCCTATTTTCCAGGGATGTCTCCGATTTAGATTTGATCCAAGAATGTCCTGTTTTTCCTTAGGATGTCCCTATTTTCACTGAAGAAATGTGGGAGGGTATGGAGTTATCCAACCCCCAAGCCGTCTGAAGGCAATCCTGTATAGGGAAGTTTTCTTTAATGTTTAATGTTATATTATGTTTCTGCATATGATGGTAGCTGCCCAGAGTAGCTGGGGCAACCCAATAAGATGTGTGGGGTATAAATAGTAAAATTATCATTATGGAATGGGATGTCTCTATTTTCATCAGATAAATTTTGAAGGGTATGCAAAAGGCTACTGTAAATGTACCGTCTATACAAGATAAATGCTATATTTCATACCATCATTTTATTCAATGTTGGAGGCAGTGAATTATCTATATAAGGATTGGGCATTCTTACCTAGGAGTAAGTGTGACTGAGCTCAGTGGAGATTTCTTCTAAGTAGCCATGTATAGGATTTCACTGCTAGAATCCTACTGCAAGAAAACTCTGCAAGAAATTATTTTAAGATTGTTGCAATTGGCTCCTCGGTTGCCCTTATTTCACGGCCTGCTACTTCAGCTGCTTCCTCAGTTATCAAAAGTTTCCTCCTCTCTTTAACAAGCCATCTTCTTTTGATGCTACAAATCAGCCGCTTCCCAACACCTCTTTCTCCTTCCTCCCCACCTCCCCCCCCCAAAAAAATCAAAGGTGGTCAAAATATTGAACCTAACTTTGTGGCTGGGAATTTTTCCTTTGCTTATGATATGTTGAGTGTCTTCCATGTTAGGAATGCCTCTACCCAAATCAGACCATTGGTTCCCCAAGCCGAATGCTGTCCCCACTAATTGGCTGGGTTTTCAGAGAGAGGGTGGTCTTTTTCTAGCCAGGAACTGAACTTTGGACCATGTGCATTGAAAAACTTGAGTGACAGCCCTTCCCCATTAATGGTGCTGTATAAAAGAACAGCAATATGAACAGCAACGAGTTTTCAAATTGAGGATAACTCCTCAGGACTGTGATTATCTTGGGAAATCCAGCTCTTCTCTCTCTCTCTGATGGATAGCATTTGTGGTGCAACTCTGGATTTACAAAGATATTTGATAGGGACATTTGGACTGTATAAAAGGAGGAGAAAATTGCACTGATGCTGTGCTGCTGGTTGCTTGGTTACTTCTTTCGGTATGGTATCTATGCTGCTTTTATTTCCTTTCCCTGTGACTCTGCGACTTTACATTTATTAATATTGAATCTATCAGTGTTGCATGTAGCCCTCACAACTCTAATCTCTTTAGGTTGCTTTGCGGCCTTATTTCAGTCCCCTGTGTGTTTTAACAATTCTGTTGTCAGATGAAAATATTACCACAGTTGGGCTTATTCCAAAGAATCATCCTGCAAGAATGGCTATATAAATCAGCTATGCAGAATGCCAGGGGACTGTGGTTTATTCAGTTGGAAACTGGAAACTAAAAAAGAAAAAAGAAAAGGGAGGGGGCTCCTAAAAATTCTATATAGGGTATCAAAGCAGCACAGAATGTAATTGTTTCCCAGCTTTCAGTATTCTGTGAAAGAAACAACTAAAAGGGTTACAAAGGAACGCTCTCTGGCCGACAAGTTGAGAAATGTCCATCTAATATGTTGGAAAGATAATATATTAGAACGATGACTTTTTTCCATAATTTGTTTCTTTCAGGAAACTGTTCTGCAGTTATTGGTAGAAATATTATGGTTTATTGATATACTGCTTTTTGGCCCTGAAACTGGCAAGCAGCATATTAATAAAAAAGAAAGATATAACTAAAGTACGATAAACACAATAAATCCATCAAACAATATATAAAACAGCAAAATCACAAAAACCCCACCAACCACACTGGATATGTGTTTTTGAGCTGCATTTGTGTTCTCAGTACAAGTGCAGTTCTGTTTTTTTCCTCTCACTGGAAGCCAAGTTAAGTAACATCTACCACCCTCTGGCTAGTACAATCAATCACCTAAGGAAAGCCCAATCCACAAAAAATACGGGGGTGGGGGTGGCCTTGCCCTTGTCTCACCCCGAAGGATTGACCATCCCTTTGGTGTCACTCTATTTGAGGTTGGCCTATCAGTGGCCTGCAAATATGGATGCTCTGTCCCTAGAAACCAGCCACAGGTGGGGCAACGTTCTTGCTCTTCATGGGCAGGGCTGGCTGGCAAACCTTCAAGCTTCTCCAACAGACTGCTGTTCTCTAGGTGCAGCAGAAAAGGGCTGTGGAGGCTAAAGTTGGCATGTACCAACTTTATTCCATTCTCACATCACAATACCTATCAGAGAACTGGACAGCCCAACAAGCCTACTTAGACATTCTGCTGTATGTAAAACCTACAGGGAGAAGTACACAGAGCTTCCACTATTGCTCTTGCTGCTTGTGTGTAGGTTTGAAGCATGACCATAATAGTCAAATAAGGCTAAAGACTCCAGAAAACCTGGCCAGATCCCATTAACCTCCCCTAAAACCTCAAAAGTCAAAGTAATTTTAAGTTCAGTGATTATGCTATGGGGCAATGATGGGCAAAATTGGGCAATGGTGCCTAGTGCAGATGCTTTTTGTTTCCACAAGATCATCTGCTTATGGAGCCATTAGCAGGCTTCCATTTGGGCTACACAAAAGCCACTGGAACAGACACCTTCACTGTAATTTCTGTCTTTTCAAGCTGCCACAATTGTACAAAAAGGCTGCCCCATTTACATTGTAAGGCAGAAATGTAGATTTCTGGTAGTTTTACTGGAAATAAATATCTGCAGAATACCACAGACTTATCTCTAGCAATTATCCTACATAATCATCAACCAAAATCTCCAGCAGGGTGATTCTCTAGATACTAACTTGGGGACTGAAACTCTCCAACTACCCTACAGGTGGTCAGACTCTACCACCCGTGCTCCTCCAGATATTATTGGGACTACAACTCTCATATACCCCAGACAGCATGGCCAGTGGTGTGGGATAATGGGAATTGGATGCCAGCTGGAGGCCACCCCTTCTGCATAAATCATGTGTGTGCATTGCAGATTCACTGTACTCCGTGAAAAATCCACCAAAGGGTCAGATTCCATAAATTGCAGGATTTGGGGACTTTTTTTAAAAAAAACAACAACTGCATTTTCATTAAAATTTGGTACAAATTCCAGGAATATAACAAAGTTCCTTTAAGAGCCTCACCAAGTGGCCTACCAGTTGGTTATATCTCATATACGGTTATAAGAATGTGTTTAAGCTTCCCGTTCCCGAAGAAGAGTCTTTCAACCTCCAGTAATCCAGCATGATTTTGCTAGTTACATTCTGAAACACCGCATAATAGTATTCTTGATAATTTAATTAAGAATTGAGCAACAGGCCCCATGTGTGAAACTCAACGCAGCAGGCCTCCTCTGGATGTGCTGCAATGTACAAGTGCATTCTGCCGGCGACATTGCAACAAAGGCTGAGCCAAGGAAGTGAGGGAGGAGCAGGTGGAAGCTGGGCAAAATGAAAAGCAGCTCCTCTTAAAAGGACATGCCGTTTGTTTCACAAGTCCAACTGCTCAGCCCATTCATATTCAATCCCACGCCTCTATTCTAGCGTAATATATTTGTGCCAGATGCAATTTCAAGCTGTTACTCACAGCAGGAAGGCTAGAAACCCATTTTTGATGGGGGACCACACATTTTCAGTAGTTTGGGGCACATTACTCTTGCTGAGCCTAAATGGTTCATGGTTGTTAAATTTGAATTTTATTCACCTGTGCTGACCTAATTGCATTTAAACAAAATTCCTTTCAAAGTATCCCTTTAACAATGGGAAATACCTTGATATTTCTCCGTTTGTCCCTGTGCCCAGTTCCCCACTGTTATTGCCTTGCCGAAAATCCATTTCAGGGCGGTGGGGGGGGGGCAGGGGATGGAAATGCTGAAAGGTTTTAAATTATAAAAAGGAGAATGCGCTGGATAGGCTCTCTGAATCTGCATCACAGGTCACTGTGGTTTTCCAGCTTTCACGTTAACATTATGTTTAAATAAATTGATGCAGGAAATATATAAGCATTTGTAACTCACAACCAGCTGAATACAAATGCCATTTTGGGCCAGAGACTGCCCAAGGAAGAATACATAAGACATTTTCATTAGCAGATAAAGGAATTTGTTTGGTGCTAGCTGGATGGCCTCTGCTAAAGAATTCAAGTACTGCAAGTGATGCTTATGTATAACTGCCCTTTTATTTTACAATCTGGAGTTTTCCCCACATTCAACTGCATTGATTCATTGCAGTCTGAGCTTTTCAAACTACAACCACCGACAATTTTTATGTGTGAAAATCTGAGGTTATTTCTTAGACAAAGCCTTTGAAGAATTTCAACAGAGGCTAAAAAGAGTTTCAGTAAGACTAGCAAAAATTACATTTTTGGGGAAGTGTTGGATGGGTGTGTATATGAAGCCGGCAAAATGTTATCTGAAAAAGCCATAGGTTTATATCTGTCTTCAGAGCTATTCACCACATTTGTTTCCTCTTGCTGCCCATATAGTGACTGTGATGATATCCTCATGTCTTGATCTGGGTACATTATAATGTCACTGGGAAAAAGCAAACTAAAACTAAATGCTCAAATTTAAAACTTACGGTGACTATCATTACTCTTAATAACTCAGCTACAATTTTTCATATCTTTGTAAATGAGCTTATTCTTTTGGTTATTTATACATTATGTATGTCTACAGAAACTGTAATATTCCTTATAGTATTTCAAATTTAAAAAACTATTTTTTTTTAAAAAAATGTCCCACTCAGATTGACTGTCCTCACTGATTTCAGTTCTGTTAGATAAACCAGACCAGCGTTTTTCTGCCACAGAGCTGTTGCTCATCCAACAGGATTGGTGGCTGTAGAGTAGGGGGTACCACTTTCTGGAATGGAACAGGGCTGCTGCTGGTGAACTGGCTGCTGCAAAACTGCACCTGCGGGAGCACCAGGCAGGCTTCCTTGGTGCACTCGTGCAGCCCCAACCCCACTGCCACTCCTGCACCATCCTGGTGAGTGGCAGCAAGGTCCCATCCTTGAAGTCAGCTGCTCCTGTCTCAATGTAGAAACTATTGGACAAGATGGATGAATAATCTGACCTGGTATGGATCAGATTCCTACATTTCTATGCCCTTTTCCTCCTCCTCCTCCTCCTCCTCCTCCCTGCTTCTCTCTCTCTTTTTGTCCCTCCCTTTCTCTACTTACTGCAGTCATTGCAGGGATTTATCAATCAGTTCCTCTGCGTGTCCAGGGTTGCTGAATCTGCAGACTACCATATTTCATTTTCTGTCTGACTTTGTAACTGCAACTGAAGCTAGGTTCTGACTGAGAGGTCCACGGCCATGGGGCTGCCACGCCTACACACATGTAGGCTGCCTCTGAGTTATACCTATAATAGCATCCGAGAAAAATATGGAGGTTTGAGCCTGAACTAAACATCTGAAGGATTTGGGGGCATTTCACTAATTCCAACTGGATACAGTCCAGAAAAGTGGGGAAAGATGGAGCATTTAGTACTTCTTCTCCATAAGTTACAAAGTCTGGTGATGCAAATATGCTTATATGTTGGGTACGGAGTTTAAGGATGCATTGTTGTCCATGCTCACTCCAAAATCCATCCCTGCTGTCACACCTCCTCTTTCCCCTTCCTAAAGGCAAAGAAACTTACATTGGAGCAGGTGAAGATGAAGGCCCTCAGTGCAGCATCTTTTTCTGCTGGAGAATGGGAGTCATAAAGACCAGTCCTGAAATTCCTGGTGGGAAGCTAATACAGTGGTGCCCTGCAAGACGAATGCCTCGCAAGACGGAAAACTTGCCATACGAAAGAGTTTTCCGTTTTGGAGGTGCTTCACAAAACGAATTTCCTATGGGCTTGCTTTGCAAGACGAAAATGTCTTGCGAGTTCCTGCGGTTTCCCCCCTTTCCCCCCCTTTTTCTAAGCCGCTAAGCCGCTAAAAGCCGCTAAAAGCCGCTAAACCGCTAATAGCGCTAAGCCGCTAAGCCGTCAATGGGCTTGCTTCGCAAGACGAAAAAACCGCTAGATGAAGAGACTCGCGGAACGGATTCTTTTCGTCTTGCGAGGCACCACTGTACTGCAGATGCCATTCCCACCAAAGAAAAGTATATACAGTGGTACCTCAGGTTAAGAACTTAATTTGTTCTGGAGATCCATTCTTAACCTGAAACTGTTCTTAACCTGAGGTACCACTTTAGCTAATGGGGCCTCCCACTGCCGCTGTGCCGCTGCTGCGCGATTTCTGTTCTCATCCTGAAGCAAAGTTCTTAACCCAGGGTACTATTTCTGGGTTACTGGAGTCTGTAACCTGAAGCGTCTGTAACCTGAGGTACCACTGTATAGCCATTTGGCATTTGCGACACAGGTGGTGCTGTGGGTTAAACCACAGAGCCTAGGGCTTGCCGATCGGAAGGTCGGCGGTTTGAATCCCCACAATAGGGTGAGCTCCCGTCGCTCGGTCCCTGCTCCTGCCAACCTAGCAGTTTGAAAGCACACACAAAAGTGCAAGTAGATAAATAGGTACCACTCTGGCGGGAAGGTAAATGGTGTTTCCGTGCGCTGCTCTGGTTTGTCAGAAGCAGCTTAGACATGCTGGCCACATATACGCTATACGCTGGCTCCCTCGGCCTGTAAAGCGAGATGAGCGCCGCAACCCCAGAGTCATCCGTGATTGGACCTAATGGTTAGGGGTCCTTTTACCTTTAATATTGCTGCCTGTATCAGAGTTGGATATAAGGAAGCACAACAGGTTCAGTTGCACTGGGTGTGGAGCCTGACATAGAATGGAAGGTGAGAGGCAGGGGATACAAAATTTTGGTGTTGCACAGGCTGCTGCTGAAATTTGAGACCCCAAGGTTCAGCACTGAGAACTATCATTCTTCAGCTAGTACCCCAGGCCATGCAATATGGCAACCAAGTCTAGCGTTCCATAGAAGAGAGAAAGAGCCACAACATGCGAAGTCAGGGGAGGGGCCATATCTACTTCTCATACTACAGCTTTTCCCCATCTTATCCCTACTTCCCCCAGAGTAAAAATCCACCAAAAAATGCTGAATAGCTATGCCAGACATACTGCTGAAATATAATGTTTATTGACTTTGTCTCACTGAGAGATTACTACATTTCTTTTTCTCTGACCACATTCAACCTTTGAATTATAAACATATTTAATCAGCATTAATTGTAGATGTTTTATCTTTTTCCAGAATACCGATGAAAAGGTTGTCTTGCAGCAGACCTGCATCAGTTCCTTCGGGTATCCTATCTTTCACAGAAAGTGATTGCTCATTAGAATTACTTGCTGAGATGTACTTACAGATTTAAATAACCTAATAAGTGCTTTATTGATATCATGTCCTGCTACTATTATTACATTTTAAGAATTTTTTTAAATTATATGCTGGAAGGGGTGGTAGATTCCCCTTCCAATAATTAATCACCTGGTAGCTTTATTGATGTACCAATAATGGATACTCTCAGAACATACAATTATGTCCTATGCAGGTGTCCTTAGCTGAATCCAGTCTAATGTCTACAAATGCTCATCACATGATGCTGTGTTACCACCATTGTCCACTGCTGAGGTGGAGAAGGGACAGGGAATACCACTTTAGATCAGGAATGAAAAATGTGTGGCCTTTAGTGCATTCATTCCCAGCCATTGGACAACATTGGCTGCAGCTTAAAGAAGTAGGACTATTAATGGTGACTGTTAATATAGACTCTACAGTGCAGAAGTGGAAATGGGCCACAAGGAAGTAACTCAATGGCACGTAAAATAATGTCTAGGGTATCCCTTAGTCATCCAGGGAAGCCAAACCATCAAAAATACATTTTTCAATTCTGCTCATTAAAAATATGAGATCAGATTTGACATGACATTTTTTCTATAATATCCTGCTGAGACTGGCATTAATTACATTCCTTCTGTTAAAGCTTTATTGATTAAGTTTTAAGTTTTCCTGTTCTATTTGCCTGATATCTGTTTCTGGCTAATCAGTCAGTGGGCAGACTTTTCAGCATTGCATCCTTTTCCTAACAAAACTTGAACTTCATTCTCAAGAATGTAAAGGTGTACTCTAATGTTACACTAAAGGTGCACCTAAGAGATGGATAAAATGCAAATGTCTATCAATTCATCTAGCATCAGCTTGAGAATTACTGATTACTGGCTTTAAAACGTTTATTCATTTTGGCACAGACCATTAGGGGAAAGGGAACTTGCCAGATTGGATCACCACAGGCAACTGGAAAAAACCTGGACTGGAAATCCAGCAGATGCGACATTTAGGATACTGAACAAGGAAGTCAGGAAAAAGAAGAGTTTCTGTGGAGTAGTGCACTTTTTTATTCTTTTGGGGGGGCGGGATAAGACAGTTCTTCCACAAACCTTCCTTTTGCAGATGTATATGGAAATCTCTATCTTGAGAGAACCTTTGTCAATAAATGTGGCACTACTATTTAGGAAGCATAATCCTAAATTATGCTGTGTGTCAATTTTTGTAACTCACCCCTCCACTATTTATATGGGCAGCAGGGTGTGCGGGTATTGCAATCATTACAATACTTTACCCAACAGGGCAAAAACTAAATTTTAGTACGCTTGAAGGCCAATGCACTCTTGCTTACTAGAGGACAGGACATGTTTACTCCAGAGCCCATGGCCTGAATTGTGCACATCCATCCAGTACAGAACAAAATGAATCAAAGATGGAATGGATATTCCTGTGAGAGTTTCACATTCACACCGTTGAATGCATAGTGTGATACTATGCATAGTGTGGGTTTGTTTTTGCTTCTGCAAGCATAGGGAAAGATCCCAACAAACTCATCCATCGAATATTAATATCACCTTCCTAAATTGCTGAAATGTAACTACAAGAATAAAAGTTGGGAGAAACATGTTCCTCAACAAAGTCTCAGTTTAAAGTTATTTATTCTTGCACTTCAAAATTCCCATCAAGGCCAGAGGTCTTGTATAGACAGACATGGACTGAAAGTTCACCTTCACAATTACAGGCTCCTCCCATATTGCCAAACCTCTTTCAAAAGTGCACTAATGGATTCAATGGAGCTGTTAATGTTTTTGCCAGTTGTGTGTTTATTACAGCAACCTAGAATTCAAGGTGTGCTTACACATTCTTCTTAAACCCTTTTGTAGACAGTTGTTCAATATCTCTTGTGTTACGATTGCCTAAGGAACAAGACAGCATGATCTTTGAGGCAAGATCCTTATCTAGCGTCAGACAGAGACTACCTTTGGCTGCAAGTTAACTCTTATTAAACTATGATGTTCAGAAAGCCTTTGAATATAATCCCCCCTTAAAAGCTCTGTATCTCTTGAGATACAGCAGATCCTAAACACGTGTGGGAGCACCTGCCTTTTCAAAACCACTAAACTAATCTGATCTTTTTATAAAGATGGCTGGGAAAACTTTGAAAGTCAAAGAGTGTTTGAAAAGGCACCTATGGATTTGGTTGTAGCTAAGCAAAATATTTCAAACTTATTTCTTTGTTGGTAGAAGAGAAACCTCTGTACAGCAACTTCACAGTTTATCCTTGAAATCCCAGGTTACACAGGGCTAGAACTTAGTTCATTTTCAAAGGGAGTGAAATTGCTTTCTGTTCTTCCCCACAAAATACTCCTCACTGTCAGTAGCATCTGATAACATGTCTGCAAGTATGCATCACAAAGGGTGCACTGGATCTGGTCTCTGGCACAGGCTGCATTCTTTCTTTTTAAAAGTCTCCAGGCCTCAAGGAGAAGACATTTATATAAGTCCTAATGTTTAAGTGTGTTAAATAAATGGATTTTGTACAGGTACATCCAAAGATATGCAAAATTGAAGGTTCAATGATTTCAGTTGCAAAGTTAAGCACACACTTAGACCTCTACTAATCCAAATGGGAGTCTACTCCTGTCTTCATGCCACTCCTTGCAAACAAACCCAAATTTAGGATTTCAAGCTGAACTATATACTAAACATCATAACAAACCAATGTGCATGGATTTTATTTAATGCCTGATGTAGGGCAATACTAAGTAACTGTATGTATCCCATTCTGACTTAAGGGTTCTAGAACCAACAAGAAGAAACAATGCCTATTAGAAAAAGTATGTAAGGAACTGAAAGATTAAATACCAGAAGCGTCCAATAAGAGTGCAGGGCTCTGTAAACCAATGGATAATATTGCCTTAATATTGTCTTTTCTGTCAACCCACCGTTCCCTCCATCCCTCAGCAGTCATAATTTCAGAGAGACTGAAGCCATTCTGGAAACCTTTCTAATCTTATGTCTTTTCTGAAACATGATAGTTAATTAGTTATTTGATTATGATAATCAGAAAATCTAATCACTGCAGTCTTGATGAAAATTCAGTGATTATCCCATGAGAGCTCTGGTCCAGTAAATGTGTTGACAGGCCATTTATTATGATGGTGATGCCTCCCAGTGATGGGTAGAAGAAAACAAAGGCAGGCAAATGTCGCAAATATTATGTACAGGTCTCCAACTTAAAAAAGGAAGTTACCACCAGCAGCAGCTCTGCGCTTTGGATGCAGAAAAGGAAGAAGAAGAACATTGCTAAATGAAATGTAGAGTTTTGCCCCATCACAGGAGGATTTTTAATCTGCAAATTTTCCTAGTAATAAAACATACCCAAACCAACTGATCTGCTTCATAACAACAACTGAACCAAACAACTGACAGGAGAATAATGCAGCAAGAAATTTGCCCCTATATTTCTGACTTCACAGTACAATCAGACATATTCAATTGGACATATTCTGGGTTCTCAACACTCAGTGGAAGGTTTGTTTGCATACAGACCTTTTTGCACACCAAGGATGCTTGAAGAACTCAGCCTTTGCAGATTCCACAAGGAACTGACCTGTTCTTCACTTCCCGAGCTAATGTGTGAGTTTAACTCAGATACCCAGGGCAGTATCCAGCTAAAGAGTTCCACTAGTACAAACACTTTTAGCTGCACAATGGAACTTTCCTGCCCAACCCTAGTGTAATTTTCCCCAACCTCTAAATTTAGAGGAACCCCCATATTTTAATGATTTAAATGAACTCAGTAGATTTAAATTTAAATGAACTCAAAAGATGGTCTTAGGCACATCATTATTCCTTCAGCCTCTATTTCCCAGCTACAGTATGGAGGTAATAATAGCAACTCATCGTACATGTATGTTACAAGGATTGCTCTAGCAACTATGTGATACACTATTAGCATTCTAAGTGTTAAGTAAACACTACAGATTATCATCATTAAAAATAGTGTGGCTACAAACACAAAACTTTGGTAATCTTAGCATTGCCTTTAGAAACATCAAAAACTTGCAAAGGTAAAGTCTGGTAAGATACTGGAAAATGACTAAGTGTGCAATCATATGTATATTTACTAAGGAGTAAGCATCACTAAGTTCAGGGAGGCTTATTCCTGTGTAAGTGTACACAGAGTTGCAGCATAAAGAAATAAAAACCCTAATAATACTCTTCACTGATGTTGCTGCATGATAACAGCCTGCATTCTGTGAACCACTTAGTAAATAGATGTTCTCCTGTGAGCATTATAAGGGGGAGAAATATTGTTCTGGCACAATCGCTATTTCCCAAGAGGTTACCGTTTTGTCAACACCTACAGATGTTTTTCAGTATTCCATTGGATGCCCAAGTTTGTAATTTCTCAGTTCTATTTTCAACTGAGCCAGATGCAATTTTCAAGCATGTTCAA
Organism: Podarcis cretensis; assembly: GCF_951804945.1. NCBI lineage: Eukaryota > Metazoa > Chordata > Lepidosauria > Squamata > Lacertidae > Podarcis > Podarcis cretensis. Next base: position 101,494,588 of record NC_137173.1, on the reverse strand, counting down.
AGTGTTGAGAAGTCACAATTTTTGCTTTAAAATTACTGATTATCTTCACCTGCCGAAATGTGTAGTAATCACTCCCCACTACACAATTCTTTTCTATTATTGATGCATGTATTTATTGAGGGTGGAGAGGGCAGATGTCATAAGAGTGCTATACAAATATCAATAGTAGTGTGGGATTTTTCCAGTATTCCTCCCTCCCTCCTCTATCTTGTTTTGCTTTGCTTTCCCATTACTAGCAGCTGCCAGACTTTGCGACTGTCAAAACTGGCAGCTGAAAACTTTTCTCCATACCTGCCAGAGGCAGATGATTGGAAATATGCAAATCTTATCAGAAACATTAACTGTCATGTTCCCAAACGGTCTGTAGATGAAGAAACGCCATTGCCCGCTTCCCTTTGCATTGCTACAAAAATCATTTTCCTGGCCCGCCCAGTAGCAGCATAATTAGAACACAAGAGGCCACAGATGTCATTGGTTTCTCTTTCTTCCTGTAACTATTGCTCTCGAGTTCCATGTGCCATTGATTTGTAACTGTCAAGCCAAAGAATATTTTCCTTGGCTGGTTATTTTTCAGCTGCGAAGGCTATGCAAGAATTAAAAACATCAGCACTTATTCACCGAGTCTTCTTTTATTCCAACTCAGGGGGCATTTTGAAAAGCTTTTTCAGAATACGCCCCTTTATTGGCTACTGACCACTGAGGTACATGCCTAGCATAAATATGTGGCGCCATCCTACACACGGAGCAAAGGGAAGGCATCTAATAACTAGTCCTAGTTTGCATTCCATTTTTTTATTGTTATTTTGAAGATGCTCACCTTGCGAATTAAGATCAAGTCCCTTAGGAATTGCAGCATTGTAATTTTTTCTACCAACTGGTAGGAATATGACCTCATGTCTCTAACGAGTAGAAAGCAAGGCCAGGGAAAGCAAGAGGAATGCTAACAATATCGAATTCTAGGAGAAATTATTTAGGCTTAAAATGAAAAATTTAAAGAAGTAAATGCATAGAATGAGAAATGAACCAGAGAGAGCAAACATTTGCACTTATTGATGTAAGGCTGGACAATTAGCCGTTGGTTAACTAAGCAATCTATGGCCTTTTAAACTGGGGGTATTGTTTTTGTTTGTTACTAGCTTATGTATTTTTGCGTTTTTATATTGTAAACTGTTCTTTGATCCTTAGATGAAGGGGGGAGAGAGAGAAATTTAATGAACAAAACAAACAAACAAACAAACAAAATGCAAATTTATGTTTAGATAAATGCACATTTACCCAGAAATCAGCACAAGTAAAGAATAAAAAATAGATGGTATTGCCATGGCTCCTGCCTCTAAACGTGCAAGCAGAGGATCTTACTTCTGGCCCTCCATATTGGACTACATCTCCCATCATTCTTCACCACTGGCCATGTTGGCTGGAGCTGATGGAAGTTGGAGCCCAACAGCTTCTGGGATGGGGACAAAGGTGCCTAATGAGGTAAGCAGATGATCATCAAAGGATATACAAAAGTGTCCACATGAATTTCACTAGTTTTATAGACCCTTAGTTTCTCCTGAAATTCCATAGATGTTCTGGAAATTGGAAATTGAATTGATGTCATTGTTACAATTTGGTGGAATTCAATGGCAACTATCATCTTCACTTTTATGCATCTTTACACAAAAGTGAGACAAATGTGGAGGAATGTTAAGAGAAACAAAAAAATGTTTTGATAAGATGTTGGTGAATATTCTCAGGCTGGTTTCACATATTAACAACCCTTCTCTCCCTCTCGTTTTTGCTTTATTTACCACCACAATCAGCCCACACACACACACACACACACACAAATTATACGAGCATATCTTTTCTTGGCTTTGCTGTGTTACATTAAATCAAATTACTTGAGTGTTTTAGAAGCATGTGTGATGGTGCAACTGGATCTGAGCACATGGCAGAGCCTTGGAATATTTTCCTCATGCTACAATTTAAATATATTTAACAGTTGTGAATATAATTGTGGTGGTGAATATAATTGGAATATAATATATGTAACATAATGGTTTGTGTTGGACAAGAGTTGGAGAGACCAGGACTCAAATCCTCTCTCAGTATTAAGCTCACTAGGTAACTTCAGACCAGTCACTATTTCTGCTCCTAATCTACTTCACAAAGGTGCTGTGAGGAGGCTGAGAACCATGTAGAACTTCCTGAACTCCTTTGAGGAAGGCTGGATATAAATGACATGCAAAATTGCAATACCATTTATTGATTAACTTCCTGTATTAAAAAATAAGATATCGTCAATGTAACTCTATTTCCCCAGAAATGGGGTGGTGTGGGGGGAGAATAAATAGACTAAAACTAGCAGCTATAAAATATGGAGGATTTTCCATACTCTTAATAGAAAATTATTCTTTAAGCCACCCAAACTTACTGTATTTTCTGGTTTGGACAAATTTGTTGGTAGATAAACACCAACACAGTCTCATGCTTGAAAAGTTTTGAATGTAATTGACTGTCAGTGATATGATGATTTATAAAGCAATCTGCTGCTATGTCTGCTGCTGGAGATAACTCTAATTTGCTTCTATTGTATTAGATATTATGAACTTGACAATCACACTCAATTTTCCAGTTGGGCTTTTATTCAGGTTAATGGGACACATAAAAGCTATTTTCCATTATTTTCTACCCAGCTTCCAAAAAACAAGTGGGGCAATATCATATCTAAATTTCTACACTTGCTTGTGTTCAGTGACAGAGGGAGTAATCCTTCTAGGGTTGCCATATTTTGAAGAGCAAAAAAGAGGACACATGGGGGGAGGAGGGGACACACACTTGGCCCCCTCCTCCCCCCATGTGGTCCTTTCCTGCATGATGCAAAATTCAGCATGTCTATGTTTTGCACTTGGTTGTCTAGTATTGCATCTGCAACACTGAAAAGTCGCCCACCCACAGACATTTTGGCAAATTCAAAAAATCCACCCAGACAGAAATCCCCCCCCCCAAAAAAAGAGGACATGTCCTGGAAAAAGAGGACAAGTGGCAACCGTACCTTTACACAGGAAGCTGGTGTAAAGCAAGCCAGCGTAAGTTAAGCCAGTGTAAAGTTATACCAGATCCAAACTTTGTCCACTAAGCCTGGCAGACAGAAAACAAGCCTTTAAAATAATGTTTGAGTTGCACCACCCTGTTTACTTAGGCCAGGCTGCCAAGCTGAATAAGCTGAGGATCCAATCTGAATATCCACTCTCTGGTGACTCTTCTTCAGCGCTTTCACTGCGTTAAGATCAGCCAGTTTCAACTCACACTCATAGAAACGTAGAATTGGGAGGGATCCGAAGGGTCACCTAGTCCAACTTCCTGCAACGCAGGAATTTCAATACATAATCCGATTTGAACCCCATCCGATTTGAAACTATACCAAATCCTGCTTAGCTTTGCAAACGTGCTGACAGTTTTATCAGTTAGAAGAGATATGTCAACAGGGCTGTGGATGTGGGAGCCTGTGCTGGGAATCTCCCAGCTCAGCCAGAGGTCCACCCACAGGTCACTGTAAACTGGCAAGACTGTGCTCGAGGCGAAAGCTCCAATATGGATTTCTTCTCCCTGTCCCCCTGCCTCCATATTTAGGACTGTTCTGCCATTTGCCCATCCCTACTTGTGTTCAGGGACGCGGGTGGTGCTGTGGTCTAAACCACTGAGGTAAAGGTAAAGGAACCCCTGGCCGTTAGGTCTAATTGCAGATGACTCTGGGGTTGTGGCGCTCATCTTGCTTTACTGGCCGAGGGAGCTGGCGTACAGCTTCTGGGTCATGTGGCCAGCATGACTAAGCTGCTTCTGGCGAACCAGAGCAGCGCACGCAAACGCCGTTTACCTTCCTGCCGGAGCGGTACCTATTTATCTACTTGCACTTTGATGTGCTTTCGAACTGCTAGGTTGGCAGGAGCAGGGGCCAAGCAACAGGAGCCCACCCCGTCGCGGGGATTCAAACTGCCGACCTTCTGATCAGCAAGCCCTAGGCTCTGTGGTTTAACCCACAGCGCCACTTGCATCCCCACCTTTACCTTTACCTGCGTTCAAATGGGGGAAAGGCACAGAATGTACCAGTTTGACAATGGCCCAGACACTGATAACTAATATCTGAAAAATGAAACTGATTAAAAAACAACAACAAATGAAATGAAATATATTTCCCCCGAAATTTGCAGAGCTAAAACAGTACATTAAAACAGAAGTAGTCATCATATTGCAGTGCAGTCCCAGTGGGTGCCTTCGGCAAGGCTGTCACATTTGTGTTGCACAGCTTCACTTTCCAACAATTCACAACTTGCCACTTCAATATCATCACTTTAAATGCCTGGTGCCACCTTGGCAGCAGCATTGTGTGTGGGGGGGCATTTTGTACAACTAATTTTTCTCCTTACGTATTTGAGGAGGAAGACTATCTTCTGTTGATGCTGCATTTTCAGACTGGGATGTCAGCATCACTGCCAGCTTACTTCCCCCAGTAGGAACCCGTTTTTGAGTAAGGATTACCTTGAACAGGTTTCAGCAGATTAGGCAAGCTATAAAAGGCAGCTCTGCTCATAAACAAAACAGTAGGCAGTGATAGTGATGGCAGATACAAACCGAGACATCAGCAGTAACTAGCATATATTTAAACCAGCGTGAGTTTCAATAGTTTTCTGCTCTTCTAATTTGCTTTGTGACCCTTGTAAATCCTTAGATGCATGGAAGGTGGCCCCTGAACTCTTCCAGGAGAGATCAGTTACAAACTTCATAAATGCAGGCCATGCTTTGTTTTTTCTGCAGTGGTTAGTACTGAAAATTAATGCTACGGTTGTGAGTTAAATGCCCAAGTTGCCTATCATGGTCTTAAGGGGATACAAAGTGGTTATGAAAGCAATTTGAAACAATAAACCTGAAATCAAATGTTAAAAAATGGTGCAGGACAGTCAGGCAGGAGAACACATATTGGAATCCTCCCCATATGAAGAACACACAGCACATAGGAGAATAGCATGTTAGTCTCCATGGTTTTGGATACAGATTATCACACTCAGAATTCACGTGTTTAGAAAGGGGCTGTTGAATCTTCAGTTTTTATTCACAGGTCATTGTGACTGAATAGTGTGTGTGTTTATGCACATCATATTTGAATGAATCATGAATTGTAGGGTGAAGTGGGGCATTTTGGGCTGCCAAATTGCTACAGCTGTGCCTTTATAGGAAAACCATTGCAGCTATTGTTAAAAAAGGCAGAATCCATGCCCCCAGAAGGCAAATATCACCCCATTCTGCCATATTTAATTCCATTGTGCCAAAAATAAAGAAGTAATTGATTTAAAAATATATATAAATTTGAAGCTACTTGGTGCAAAAGCCCCAGGACCTATTTATTAGTGATCTTTTAATAATTTTTATTGCAAAAAAGTATACACTGCAAACATTAAGAAAAATATGCTAACAAACAGCATAAAACCAACTGCAATATATGCTCATAAAAATTGCATTATTTATTGCAAATTGGTATATCAAATTACTGTATTACATAGTATTCAGCCATTCTTGCCCACCCAATAGAAGAAGGGACAGGGGAGTCGATTTGAAAGGTCCCCAGGCCTATTTGGGCAGCCTACAAAGCACTTTGGAGCAAGGCGGGTTGTTTTGTGAAATGCTGAATTGTACTCTAAAAAGACACACCACTGTGTGTGTGTGTGTGTGTGTGTGTGTGTGTGTGTGTGTGAACCAGTTGTCTCTTTGGAGTCTTTTCTCTACAGCTGCTATTCAGAATTTCCAGAGCAATCTTACGCATCTCAAGTCTCAAGTAACAACACAGACCTACCCACACCTACTCAGAAGTAAGTCTCACTTGATTCTAGGTTGGTTTTCATAGGCTTACAGCCTCAAGTCACCACTGGATATTAACTTTTTAAGAGAAAAATAATAGAATCCTATCACTCAATGCAATACTTCTACTCATATGAAAGCATTTGGGGGTCACTACAGAATCCCATTTGCAAGAGGTAGTCAAAGTGAATGCAAAAATTCATATTGATTTGCCTGAACTCTCTAATGTATAGCTATAGATTGATTCTGGATACCTGGAAAGTCTGCTTTCTTCACCGATATGGATTCTATTAGAATCATATGCATGTGAGGTGAAAGCAAATTGCAAAGGAATATTGAAAGCATAAAAAACCAAGGCTAAAAACTCTTGTGCTTGTCTGCAAATTTTGTGAAGCCATTAAACCTGACATGAAGACATTCCCAAGATGCACTGCCTTTATGTTAAAATTGAATCAGTTTTGCATGTTAAATTAGTGTATTTTTCTTAATTCCTTTGCATCCTTCAGAGACCAAGGTAACAACTACCAGTGTTAGGCAACCAAAATGCACATGGTACAACTCAGCAAATAATGGCAAAAGCAGAAAGTATCTGCACACACACACACACACACACAGAGAGAGAGAGATGTTAAGCACAGAGCGTAAGTAATATAAGGTTGAAAATATTACATATATATGATAAATTCACTATGTGTATTTGTGTTCCTGTGTTATGCCTGCTTTCATATGTGTACGACAATAAAGTGGTAGCACCCAGTCAACACAGCAGTGTTATATGATGTGATGCTGAATTCCTCCCAATAATAATATTGGGTCGAATTCAATGTCACACTAATACAATTGTATTATAAATCATCCCTAGCTAGATGTTTCTGTGGCAACAAATCCATCCATTTGACCAGCTCTTTAGATATGTAAAATGGATGCTTATCAGTCTTCCAAGGACCATTGTTTAATTTAAGTAGGCCATTCAGTCCATTCCTAATCTGATGCAATCTCTGAGAACACTGTAGCATTATGGGCCCTTTGGGCATCATTCCAATCATAAAACAGTCATACTATCTAGTATTAATTTGATAGAGGATATAATTCTGCCCCAGCTGGGAGCCAGGCTGGGACCATGAAATCCATACTGGGCAGATGCAATTCCAGAATTGACCCAGATTGAACAGCTTTTCAGAATTTACTCTCCAGCCCATCCAGAAATACATGGAAACAAATCCAGGACTAATAAAATCATATCATTAGCAGTATATATTATCAGCTTATGGTTTATGCAATTCAAACAGCAGATTGACTAAGGCCCTGACTATATAAGACAACTGTACTGTGTGGGTGGCCAAGTCCACAGAAGAGCTATTTTAAATCTTTGTTTAGTACTTCTTCTTACTGTGCACCTCTTTAGCATCTTTGGCAAAGACCGCTTGAAGATACACTTAATCAGAGTCTGAAATAAGGACCTTGAGCTTTCTTGTACTTTCCCACTGAGCTATGGTCTCTGTCACATAAACAGTGAGTGACAGTGAGGGCCACATTCCATTTGATATAACCCCACATTGCTTGGATGTGCATGTGAATTCAGCAGTCACTTGGAAAGAGCCGGTTGTAAGATTCCTTTGCATTCAGTTAGAAATATGCACAGGAATGGGAAGACTTCAGGAAAGATCCGTGTGATTGTGGTTTCAAGACATTCTTCAGTGGCTAGTGTAAGTAAAGGGTAAAGGGACCCCTGACCATTAGGTCCAGTCATGGCCGACTCTGGGGTTGAGGTGCTCATCTCACTTTATTGGCTTTATACAGCTTCCGGGTCATGTGGCCAGCATGACTAAGCTGCTTCTGGTGAACCAGAGCAGCGCACGGAAACACTGGTTTACCTTCCCGCCGGAATGGTACCTATTTATCTACTTGCACTGGTGTGCTTTCAAACTGCTAGGTTGGCAGGAGCAGGGACCGAGCAACGGCAGCTCACCCCGTCACAGGGATTCGAACCGCTGACCTTCTGATTGGCAAGTCTAACCCACAGCACCACCTGCATCCCTAAAGCTATCCATTTATGCCACCTACCTATATCAGAGATCTGAGCCATATAGGGCAAAGGAGTATAAGATCTAGGTAACACTGAATGCACAGCAGTCATGCGAGAAGTTACAAGGAGCACTATACTTCTTCTGATCTGTGGTTATGGACTCCCTTCTTGAATTGGACACATGGGATTTATTCACACTGAACCTATTGATCTACTCTAATCCCACTGAATTTACTAGGCTTTTCTATTACCACCACCACATTTTTCTGTTTACAATCATTAAACAATGTAAATTAACCACACAAGTAATTTATATCTTATACTGAACAAAGATTGCTGTTAAACTAGGAAGGGGAATCATATAATGTGTGCTGGGAACAGACCTTAAGTCAGATCTCCCATTCCATGGCTGCGCCAAACAGTGTCAAAGCTACAATTGCCACCAAAATTTCATAAGAAGTGAAAATTGAAGCCACTTTGGGGATAGCCAGTGCATTTTTTTCTGAGGGTACACAGTGCTGGCTCCCATCCCCCCATGTTAAAAGTGTGGGATTTACTTTAACAACTTCATGGTGATTACTGGCACCCCCCCCCCCAAAAAAAAAAATAGTACTATGGGTAGCCCTTTAGGCAAAACATTTCAGAAATTGTGTTGGAAGTGAAAAGTTTAGATATGTCTAACAACATTTCTAAAGATGGGACACATACCGGTACTTCCCTAGCTTGTCACATGGTGTCACTTGGTAGAGAAATTCAAAGTGAAAGTGCAGATTCCTTCTCAGGTGGAGAATCTGAGAACTTCTGATGGAAACCCAAGGGGATTTGGCAAGACTCACAGAATTTCTTAGGGGAGTTTCACAAATCCCTCATCAAAGCTGATGTCAAATGGGTTGGCGTCCCTTTTTCCTGCAACAGATGCTGTCAGGACCTTGAAAGAGTGGGAGTGGGAATGGATCTGCTGATGATGAATGGTGCATTCCTTGCTTAATTGCTAGAACTGTGTGAGTACATTTTATTAGTAGTAGTAGTAGTACAACACAATTTGTGAATGAGTTGAGACTGTGGACTCCCACAAGGTGTTGAATTTGGATTTTGTTTTACATATCAGTGTTGGCTGCACATAGGTAACAAACTAGCTTGAATCAGACTAGCTTGCACATCTTAGCTGGACTCACAAGACTGGGATGGTCATTAAAACATACTATCTAGATTTACTGGTCTACTGGCTGTAACCAAAGGAACAGAAATGAGAACAGGAATAGTATAGGTTTGTGTTAGATAGATAGATAATCACAGTCAGACACATATAAGGAGAGATTTGCAACATATTTTCTAGCACCCTTGTTTTGGAATATGTTACAATGACTGCAGGGTGGCGCTGTGGGTTAAACCACAGAGCCTAGGACTTGCCGATCAGAAGGTCGGTGGTTCGAATCCCCACGACGGGGTGAGCTCCCGTTCCTCGGTCCCTGCTCCTGCCAACCTAGCAGTTCGAAAGCACGTCAAAGTGCAAGTAGATAAATAGGTACCGCTCCAGCGGGAAGGTAAACGGCGTTTCCATGCTCTGCCACCAGAAGTGGCTTAGTCATGCTGGCCACATGACACGGAAGCTGTACGCCGGTTCCCTCGGCCAGTAAAGTGAGATGAGCGCCGCAACCCCAGAGTCGTCCGCGACTGGGTCCCTTTTATGGTGACTGCAAACATGTGTGTATGAACATGTATCTTACATATGTATTCACAGAAAAGCTGGTAGTGGATAATTAGCAACACTGTTCTGGGGATCTTTACTGCAGACAATTGTGCTTACAGACACGCTTGCACTGGCTGTTATTACCTTGCTTATTTTAGGAAATTAAAAACAATCAATATTAGGCTCCTTGCTCCAGAGAACTGGAAATAACCAAACTGTACTTGCAATGGCATTATTTATTTATTAAAAAATAAAGATTAAAATGCAAGAACATGTCAATACACAATGATTTAAAAGCAACAAAATAGGTTTGTGGCTTGAAATGCCATTACAGAAACTTGATGAATTAAAAGGTTTAATGATGCATTACGCAGGATACCTGACCTGTGTAATACATTATTTGACCATATGTTTAATAACTATGTAGGGGGGGGGGGAGAGGAGAGTCTAGATGCAAATAATTGTCAAATATGGAGTTGTGAAGCATCTTCCTGACTCATTTTTGCTATAGGAGAAACTGAAAGAATTAAGAAGGGGAAAGTTACATGCAAAGTAGTAGTTTTTCCTATCTTGTGAGAGTCACAGAAGGCTGTGATCATGGCAATAATAAAAAGGGAAGTAGTAGGAAAAAGCTGAGACGCTAGTATTTACAGTATCTGTCTGGTGACAGAGAGAAATTGGAAATAAAAAGGGTTTTGATGGGTGCCTTTCCGTTGAGGAGTCACAAATACTCCTGAAGCAAAGTAACAAACACTGTTCAGAGGCCAGGTCAGTAGTCTAGCTAAAGTTTAAGAAGAGGAGATGTGGAAGAACCAGTCCCTGCAGCTGTCACTGAGGGCAGATTAGCTGAAAACGAGTTGTGTGAAGCAGGCTCCCGGCATGATCCCAAAGAAGTGAATAAACTCAAGATGCAATGTGAACTCAGTTACAGGAATTCTTTTGTCCTGAATGTGAAAAAGTTTTTCCTCACAAGGAATCCAGACTTCACCGTAATTGTCATTACATATCAAAAGATGCGGGTAGAGAGTTTTCTGGGACAGACTAGCTCATGCGGAGTCAATTAAGTGTCATGTTGCATGGCTATAGCCAACTCCTCCATTCAAACCTAGTTTAAATAACAATAATATTATTTATAGGATATAAGGTGACCTTTGTACTTGGTACTTGGATCTTTTGGGAAGTGCAAAAAGGGTACACAGTTCAACTAGGGTGGGGCACTCCTGTGGCGGGCACATTTGAAAACCATGATTTACCCCAGGGGTTGGCAAGGTTTATCAGCTATGGGCTGGATCACTCCCACAGAGATCGTCCGTGGGCCAGACTGGCGCAGTGTGACGCTGGAAATCGCATCTGCGCATGTCCGCGGTGCCAGAAATAACTTCTGTGCATGCCCAAATGCTGAAAATCATGCCTGTGCAGAAGCGATTTTCGGTGTCTGGACATGCACAGACATGATTTCTGGTATCTGCGCGTGCGCAGATGTGATTTTTGGTGCCGCTCAGCGAGTCCCCGTCCCACGCCAGTTTAGCGCAGCATGGGGGGGACTCACTGAGCAGACTGCTCTGTTCGGGGGCGGCTCGTGGGCCAGTAAAACAGTCTTCATGGGCTACATCCGGCCCATGGGCCACACGTTGCCAACCCCTGATTTACACCATATGGACTTTCCCTGATTTACCCCAGTGATACTCTTACCGCTCACAGCAAAGCCAAATCACACTTACAGTTCAAGGGCATGCATAGAGTTCCAGCAGAACCAAGCTGATGCAGTCGGTGCTTTATCACTTCATTTTACTATGCAATTACTTTGCAGCGGTTCCATTCATTTTAACAGCATTGTTCTGCAATAAGTAGGTTGCGGGTTTGATCCATGGGGGAACTTTCTGAGAACTATGCAAGCCAAAGCATACTGCAACTGGTTTGGCGGAGGAAAGATGAGAGAGCGGATTTTAAGAGATTGGGAACAGATGGAGATAAAAAGTATAAGATATTGATTTTCAGGCAGATGAAACAAGTACACATTTGGATCCAGACAATATCTGGTCTCATTCGGTTTCTGCAAAGATACTTCAAACTCCAGGTTATACAATCAAGCGCCAAACGTGCCAGGTGAAGCCACAATTTCTCTTTTGATAAGCTGTCCCCTCCTGCCACCATGAGATGAGCAAATTACTCCACCTGTCTCACTGATCCCCAGCATTCAGCTTGACAATGACAATGGCAGTGCACCTGTTAGTGTGATGGACAAGTGATTGGCAGCCTGGTATTTGCAGTCTTCTACAAGAAGTTGGCTATTATACAACAAGGCATGATGATGTAAGAGCCAGCATATAGGAAAGTTCAGCTAGATGCAAACTTAGGGTGGTGGAGGTCCGTCCCCCCCCCCCCCCCGTTGCAATAGTGCTTGTAGTGCATTTGATTTTTCTGTTTTTGAAAGTTATGCTCTTTATTGTGAAAATATATTCACCCTGTTTTTATGTAAACAGAAGGCTGCTCAGTGCATTTCCCCTCTCCCAGGGTAAATGAGAAACTATTTGAAAAGCAACCATCATCAAATCTAAAATGTGTGGGAGGAACCCAAACACTTCTTTTCTTACTATTTGAATTTCATTTTCAAAAAGTGGACATCAAAATTTTATATTCACATTCCAGGATAGTAATGGGACACCTTTTTTAATAAAAAAAAGAACACACAAGTTGAGGTGGGGTTTCCCCCCATTCCATGGGCATTATTTCCTGATTGGTCAGAAATAAATGAAAGTACATGAAGAATAAAATGTTGCCACAGATACTAACTGCTGCTGCCCTTTCTCTACCTGTTGATTTTCCCCCTACAATTCACCACACCATTTGCTTTTGCACCACTTTGTCAGTGTAATATGTGGGATCTGCTAGTTGTAGAGTAAGTGCAGTTAACATTAATGTCACTGTTAATGTCACTCATATATAAGATATACGAAACCTTGTGTTTGCTGCCATATGCCATATGCAAAGTGTAATTAAGACCAGCTTTGTCCAGTTCTGGGTACCACAATTTAAAAATGTGTTCAGAGAAGGGTGACAAAGATGATGAATGGTCTGAAAACCAAGTCTTAAGAGAACAGTTGATAGCGGGGTAGGAGAGCTGGGTTGGGGGGATCACAACCAATTTGCCCCTACATGGGTAGATGAGTCTTAAAAGCCCTGGACATAAATTTTCACGGCCCTCTAGGAGGCTTAGTTTGGTCAGAATTGGAGTATACACTTCCAGAGCTGATGCCAAATATATTACTTCTGGTAAATGAGCCGCTATAACTACTAGAGGACCATGACAAGCTAGACACGACTTAAGGCCAATTGTTTTCAATGGGAACTAAGTCTAACCCTTTGCGTGCACTTACAGAAACTTGTATGTTTGGGGGGAAATATTTCTCTACATGATATTAATAAAATGAAGTAAAACCCAATTCAACTTTCAAAGAAGGGGAGCTCAAATTATCTCAGGCTTCTTTCTGTCCTCAGAGACTACAGCTATGGGGTTTGCATGTTTATTTGTATATTTTGGGAGGGGGAATTCTTACCTGCTTTCATAGCTTCACTCAATTTCCTCACATTAGTTTATTTTTTTCCCCATTTAATGGATTCTGGTGGGTACTTTATCCAGAGCTTTCTAAAAAGCCAGGTCAAGCATACCTCCAGATGCATTTTTATGAAACTGCTCAAAAAGTAGAACAGTCTACAAAGGTATGAATTTTCTGTTCAGATGCTAAACTGTTTTGACCCCATCAAATTATTCTTATTCTTGGCACAGAGAAGTTACATGATTTTCTTTTCAGCAAGTCTGTGTTCTTTGAGGAAGAATTTTCTACTTGAAATAACTCCTGAGAAGGTACAGGGGAATAAATGAAAAAAAATGTGACATTTGGGGGAACTCAACTGTTGGGCCTGAATTTGAAGCCAGATGATTGTCATTTTTGGAAGATATGAAGCGCAATTAAAAGTAAAGCTGTGAGTTCTTTTTTACCCTTAATCATAGAGCTCTGCCTGAATGGAAAATAGAGAGGGTTGTCTGAGTGCAAGGAAACTAGCAAACTATACCAAGGTAAAATATATATTTATTCCTCTACTCACTTTTGCCTCTGACCTGTCCACCACTGTCATGTGGTCTCCAGAAGATTGTGCAGAAGTGAATATGCTGCCCCCCAGGCTGAAAATGTTTCCCTACCCTTGGGCTAACCAGATGCCACAGAAAAGTCCAAAAGCCAAATGGAAAGGCAACTTCCCTGGTATTCTTCACTCCCCCAGCAACTGGAATTCAGAGGTACACTGCTCTGAACTTTTGACAGACCCTGCCCACCAGGAATATTTCTAAGCCCCATTCCAATTACCTCTGTGCTCTTTCCACGCAGGCTCCACACTTAAAAGCTCCACGTTCATCTGTCGGAGCAGTCATTTGCTTCTTGCCCTGGAGCTTTCCCTGTGAAAACCAGTTCTATAAAGCTCAATCAGTACAAACAGCAATCCATGGTAAACCTGAACTGATGTTTGTTCCAACTGAGCACTAAAGAGTGAGTTTTTGTGGGCAAAACAAAAACAAAATGCTTGGCCATGGAGCTTTTAAGCTCCAACTGTGCCTGGAAAGAGAAGGACAAAAGGTAAGTTTGGATACTGTACGTCCCTAGATACACACAATTGTGTCATGGCAGATATCATTGTTTTTCCTATAAATGATGGAAATGAAGATGAAGTTTGGTCATGTACCTAAGACGTTAAGTCCCAGGATCTGGTTTGAAGGCATATGAAGCCACCACCTTGTTGAAGCTAAGCAGGGATACGTCTGGTTAGCATCTGAATGAATGATCACCTGGGAACCATATGTCTGCCACCTTAAGTTCCATGACAACAAGAAAGGTGGGATACAAATGTCAGAAAACAAACAATCAGATCTTTCCTACTGGCTCCTAAAATCTTAAGAATTATTGTAAATGTCAATATTCACTACGTTTCTGACAACTATTCATATTTTTATCACACCTGAAAAAATGCTGGGCATGTTTACACTTTCAAAAAGGCGTTGATGAAATAATTACAGTAAGATCATTATGAAACAAATAGAAAACACAGCAGAAATATAGCTCTATAGGAAAACTGAATTGGAAACTTGTGCATGATAGAAAGCTACAACATAGAAGATTCAATTCTTTCTCTCTTCTCTGCTTCTCTCTCTATTTTGTTAATCCCAGTGTTATTTTTCAATTCATTGGGTCCCAGCTTCTCCAGCAAACTGGATCAATTTGAAGCTACTCATTCAAAAGCCTTCTTAACAGCCAGTTCTAGAATTCAGCGTGACAGATGAGACAGGGAGTCAGCTTCATTCCCAGTCACAGTCAGCTGCAGGCAAAACACACACACACACTCTCTCTCTATATATATATTTGGAAAACTATTGCTCTGGTTTGAAGGAAACATTCAAAGGAAACAAAACAGTACCCAGTATTTTGAATACATTAATGGAACAGAGGAACATGGTTGCCTACCACAATATAGCTCATTAGTGCATACTTCAGTTTCTACAGCCAAACTTTCACCATACAGAAAATTCTACCCTCAATCCACATCTTGGCTCAGCAAGCTTCCTAGTAGTGCATGAGGCTGTTTCTTCACTATTTATGCCTTTCCTTAAGAGGCTAAGATCAGTGAGTGGTTTGTTTGTGTGCATCCTTCACGGCAGTGGCGTAGCGTGGGTTGTCAGCACCCGGG
This sequence comes from Podarcis cretensis, assembly GCF_951804945.1. Classification (NCBI taxonomy): domain Eukaryota; kingdom Metazoa; phylum Chordata; class Lepidosauria; order Squamata; family Lacertidae; genus Podarcis; species Podarcis cretensis. Next base: position 101,479,298 of record NC_137173.1, on the reverse strand, counting down.
GCAAGGCAAGTAATTTGCGCCCCCTAACCCGTGGATTTGCACCCCCTAACCCTACCCCTACCCCTAACCCCCAGATGTTGCGCCCGGTGCGGCCGGCCCCTCCTGCACCCCCCACGCTACGCCACTGCTTCACGGCCTGGAATAGCATAGCGACATGTCTTTGTATGGACAACCACTGTACCCAACACGGAAACAGAAGCATGGTATCTACTAAGAGTAAATATGCCCCACATTTGCAGCAACAATAGTGGGAGAGATGACCTTTCACCTTCACTCCCAGCTCCCCCAAAGTGGACCCACTCAACCTGCAGGGTTTACTGAGAGCGGCTCATCAGTTGGTTCTGCCATGCCTTGGTAATGATTACCAACGTCCAGCAGAACAGGTATTGTGGGGTGCTACCCACTGGGACACGGGTGGTGCTGTGGGTTAAACCACAGAGCCTAGGACTTGCCGATCAGAAGGTCGGCGGTTTGAATCCCCGCGACAGGGTGAGCGCCCGTTGTTCGGTTCCACCTCCTGCCAACCTAGCAGTTCAAAAGCACAAAGTGCAAGTAGATAAATAGGTACCGCTCCGGCGGGAAGGTAAACGGCGTTTCAGTGCGCTGCTCTGGTTCGCCAGAAGCGGCTTAGTCATGCTGGCCACATGATCCGGAAACTGTAAGCTGGCTCCCTCGGCCAATAAAGCGAGATGAGCGCCGCAACCCCAGAGTCGGTCATGACTGGACCTAATGGACCCTTATGGTCCCCTAATGGTCACGACTGGACCCTTTACCTTTACCTTACCCACTTAATAGGAAAAGGAATGTCCACTTTTCACTTCTTTTTCCTTTTCTGTTTCTTATTTCAATAATACACAAACATTTTGCCCTTATTTCATACCCCATTAAAATTAGCATCCACTGATTAGTCAACTAGTGCAAGTGTTGCCAGCCTTCTTGTGTCCATGGGCAGATTTGAAAACTAGAGAAACTGTCACGAGCAACACACAAATCCTGCAACAGCATTTGCACACTCCCTCTCCCCCTATTCCACCAGCATTTAGGCTTGGGACAAGTGCTTTTGCTTTTTAAAATTCTAATTTCTTAGGGGGTACAGCTATAGTGGCAGGAATTAACCTCTCCTCCCCAGGTGAAATCTCCAGGAAGATCAATCCATTAGGCTTGAAAAGAGATTAATCTCTACCTCCTCAGCTGAAACCCCCAATATTTCCCCTTCCCTAGCTGCAAGTAGGCTTAAGACAAATTGCATTGTATTGACTACAATAGAGGCCTTTTTTCAAACCTAATTGCAGTGGGAGTTGGGGGCGTGTGTGGAATCACACCTGGGTTGAAGCATGATACCCTGCTCACAATCTGTTCTCCTCTGTTGTAAACAGATCGCTTCAAAGAAGTCTGCCCTTGGCTACATTTGAAGGCTTGTTTCAAGCCCAGTGTCAGAGGATGGGACACCGTGGGTGCCCATGAAAGCCTCTGTGGGTGCCAGGGTGCCTGTGATCACTGTGTTGGCAGTCCATGAACTTGAGCATTCAAACATTCATTGATTAACCCCGTTGAAGAAACCTGTAGCCCTACTGTGGTTGTTTGTGAGCAGGGGAGAAAAAAGCAAAACAAACTCAGTGGGCTGCAAACCAACTGAAGCTAAAACAGAGTTTAAAAGAGCAGAAAACACAGACAATTATGGGAAAGGGCACTGCAGCCTTCTGCCAACATGACTTCAGCATATCATGTCTGCAAGCACTTTACCAGGGGGGAAAGGAACATTTAAAAATGTAGATCAGGGGAAAAACACACACAAAGGTATTCTGGATTCTAAAAGAGGGCATTAAACAAGACTTTGCTTCACAGGCCATTAAAATGGTCCATATAACCTCCTGGTATGCAAGCGCTTGATGTGTTAATAGCTTGTTACCTATTAACCTTGACTGCATTCTATCATCCTCAAACATCTTCTGTTGAAGTTCAGATCCAACCTTTTCATTATTGCACTAGGAGCTATAAAGCCAGTGTGCTCGTTCTCATCAGTGGAGGCTGATCTACTAACCTACTTTGTCTCCTACCTAGTCATCAGCATGTTGCATGCGGCTCATCCTATGCACTTCCACACAGACTGTCTTCCAGAGATAATGAATGGAGCTGCCGAACCAGGAGGAAAGCAGTGAGCTTTGAAAGCATAGTCTGTCTGTTTTGAAAGAGTAGCTCATTGAATATCCAAGCCCCTAAAGGTAGAGCAAATTTATCTTCAAATAAAAAAAGGCATGAAGATCTAGGACTGAGGAAAAAGTAGGGTTAGGAAGGCATTAAACAGTGTTTCTTTCCATAAGCAAGATCACAGACTATTCAGCAGTGACAACAGTGAAATGTTAATGAGACAAAGATTTGAGAGACCGAGGAGAGCTATAGAATCACAGAATCGTAAAATTGGAAGGGACCCTGAGGATCATCTGGTCCAAACACTGCAATGCAGCAATAATAATAATTATTATTATTTATTTATACCCCGCCCATCTGGCTAGGTTTCCCCAGCCACTCTGGGAGGCTTCCAACAAAATATTAAAATACAATAGTCCATCAAACATTAAAAGCTTCCCTAAACAGGGCTGCCTTCAGATGTCTTCTAAAAGTCTGGTACAGTGGTACCTCTGGATGCGAACGGGATCTGTTCTGGAGCCCTGTTTGCATACTGAAGCGAACGTAAGATGCAACTGTGTGTGTGCGGGTTGCATTTCACTGCTTCTGTGCATGCGTGTGACATCATTTTGAGCGTCTGCGCATGCACAAGTGGCAAAACCTAGAAGTAATGCGCTCCATTACTTCCGGGTCACTGCAGAGCGCAAACCAAAAATATTTAAGCTGAAGCATGTTCATCCCAAGGTATGACTGTAGTTGTTTTTCTCTGACATCTGGTGGGAGGTAATAATAATAATTTATTATTTATATGCAACTGTCCCTTACAGCAACCTGCAACCTCAGCACCATGCTCTAACCAACTGAAAGGCTATCCAGCCCTTTCTTCAACATCTCCAGTCCCATTAAGATAAGTTCATTTGATTTGTCCCAGAGAACTAAAAGAGAACCAAATGAGAGCCACTGAGAACTGAGTTCTTGTCTACAGAACTCTGCTAGAGTGTTGCTGAGGAAGTGTGGTAAAAGGTTTGAAGAGTGTGACAAAGAGAAAGAATTTAGGAAACCTTCTATATTATATGATGTATTGAATTCTGAAACCAACTGAAGCTATATTTTGCACAAGCCAATATTTCAAAGAAACAGCTAATGATTTACTGCATTTTCTAATTCATATGCAACAATGGAACAATGCAATGGGTTTTTTTACCATAACAGTGTGTGCCTGCACATACAGATTTCTCTCTCTATAACAGAAATGTAAGAATGTCATCACATAGCCCCCATTCAAGGATTTGCAGTACCACGTCACAATCCTGGATTTGCATGATGTCAGCAAGGGGTAGGAGAGCAAAAATGAAGACAGATTGCACAGCAGCCGTGGCCATGGCATGAAGATGAGAAGGGAGAGACACTGAGAGGGGGAAAGTAGTGATTTTTTAAAATGGCAGAAGTTTGTGTAGAGTGGACAGAGGGGGGGAAGTGTATGTTTAAAACAAAGTTCGAGTAAAGTAAGAAGGAAGTTTGGAAAGGGGGCTGAAGAACAGGAGAGGATGAGGCATGGAAATGGGAGTGGTTTGTGTGCAATGTAGATGTAAGAAAAGTAAGGAGCAGTAGGAAAAGTAAAAAGGGAGTGAAGGTGAAAAGCTGGGTGCAAAAAGAGTAGATGGCATGAAAATGTGGGTGAAGATGAAAGCAGAGGCATGAAAGGATTAATAATTGGGTGGGAGGTAGAAAGGGTGCTTAGTAGTTGCTATGTGTGGGAGGGAAAATATGCAGGTTTTTCCCCTGGGAGTAGTTTGTGTACAAGTGGGATTGCATGGAAGAGGCATAGGGATGGGGTGAAGAAGAAAATGGGTGCGCATCAGGGCTGCAGAACAGAAGATAGAAGTGGCTTCCGAGCTAAAAAGTGGCCTTAGATGCATGTTGTGGAAATGGGAGATTTGGGGCATGAATGTGGGAGGAATGGAAGTGGGGTTGGTGAGTGGAGGCAGAAGGGGCACAGAACTCAGTTGTATTATACACAGAAACACGTGGACACACGAGTGCTTTACATTCAGTCTCAAAGCCTAGTCTATTGAATGACAACCTCACCTGTCTTCTAAGTGCAGAGAAATCCCAATGGAGTAGAAAACACTCTGTCACTCATGATACTGTGCCATATCATGGAAAGAACACAAACAGAACACCCACAACATGGAAGAGACAACTCCATGGGGGGAAATCCATTGAACAACTCCAAGGGGGGAAATCCATTGAACAGAAAATATATATTTCAAAAACAATTGGTAAAATTTGGCATGCTGGCCAAGTGACAGGTATCTTATAAGGGCAAGAAGGTTAGATTAGCCCTTGTTAACCTCTTTAGTCCTGTTTTCTGCCTGTCATGGGTTCAAGCTCCATGTTGGCCAAAAAGATTCCTCCCTTGCAGGGGGTTGGGCTAGATGACCCTAGGGGTCCCTTCCAACACTACACAGTTCTATGATTCTGTGTTAACCTATAACACTGGTGATCAGTGCAGACATCTGCTAGGTGAAATTGCTGGAAGCTGTTGCATGGTGATGCAGGGAGCCAACATGACCCTACCAATGACAAGGACAACTGTTCAGCTGGCAATTGTAGGAGGGAGCACACTTCAGTGTTTGTGTGTGTGCGTGTGTGTGTGTGTGCACGCGCACACGCCCAACTAGATATTCAGAATAATAATAATTGCATGTTCTGGCTGATGGGCTCTCTGAATGAGAAGAACTCTTGACATTACCCTTTGAAGTGTTTATATTCTGTAACCATGTAAGAACAAGCCATTTTCTTTAGATTGCATATTGCATTTAAGGAAGAACTGTGGGGGCTGTGGGGGGGGGTTATAATTTACTTAAATCATTTTAAAGATTTTTCAGCAGCAAACATGGCAATTATTCCTCTCGAGCAATGGTAACAACTTCCTCCTTATCAGTACCATTAGCCCCAAACTAGCAAGAGAGGCTTGATAACTGCTCAAGTGTGATATTTTGCGGGGGAAAGGGGTGAAGCTGAAGAGATGAATCTCTTTGTTGGAAGAAAGGCTTCTTGTTCCATTTTATTAATTCCCCAAAGCATCTCCTAGCCCCATGCAAGTTGAGTCATAAACTAGCTACTGAACTAGTCGATACCACTCCTAAGGAACACATACATATACAGGGATACTGAGATGGCCCTTGATTTATGTGGATGTGCATACACATCCATCCTTTTACACACAGCAACACTTTTAGATAGGTATCTTAAAAAAAGAAAAGTAGTGGCTCTATGATTACTGTGTAGCTATGGGTGTTATTCATCATGGGCACTATTAACCCTACAATAACCACACAAAAATTTGAACACATCAGCACTAGTAACCCTCTCCCCTAGAAACAATATACTGTATATCTCCAACATAGTTCTCTTCCACAATGTTTCCGCCTGGCAACCCTGTGAGGTAGGTTGGCGGACAAGGAGTGACTAACCCAAACTTCATGGCTGAGTGGGGGTTTGAACTGTGGTCTCCAAGGTCATAGTCCAACACTCTAAACACTGCATTGCACTGCCTCTCAATATAATGAAACAGTGGTTTTCAACCAGTGTGCTGTGGCACCCTGGGGTGCCTTGAATGATGGTCAGGAGTGCTGCGGGCAACAGTGACCTCTGTCCTTTTTTCCTTCTCTCCCTCCTCTGGTGCCCTCTTGCATCTCTGCATCCCAAATGCTTGTGTATCTGTTTGTTGCAGCAGCCTTGGCTACAAGCTCCCCAGGCAAAAGGTGCCTCTGGGGCTGGCCAGGGGGTGCTGGTTGACAGGATCTGAGGTGGCCTTGATGTCAGCAAGCAAGTGGCTAAGGGAGCCCAGCTAGCCAGTCCACCAGCCTTTGCTGTTAAGAATGAACAGACTAGGGCAGGGGTCAGCAACCTAAGGCCCATGGGCCACAAGCGGCCCATGGGGGTCGTTTAACCAGCCCATGGACCCCTGCCTCAGGGCACTCAGGGACCCCCACTGCCCACTCGGTCGGCTCCGCTAAACTGGCACAGAGCAGAGTGGGGACCGCCTTCTGCGACACTGGCCGTCTTCCCATTGGCTGCAGGAAGCTCCTGCAGCCAATGGGAAGCTGCACACGCCTCCTCCGTGCTGGATGGAGTGCCGGAAATGGCGCCTGCATGTTTGCACGTGTGTGTGCACGCACTCTAGCACACAGTGGCGTTTGCGGAACTGTGAACCGGCCCCAGCCACAAAAGCTTTGCCAACCCCTGGACTAGGGGTAGGCCGGGCCGGCAGGCACTGTTCCGACCTTTCTTGTGCTTGCTGTGTGCAAGGCCTACCAGAGAGCTGAGTGCCCACTGCTGCCACTGCTGCTTCCCAATGTAAGGTGCTGGCCTCACATTCACATCTGGCCAGTCTCCATTGGGCCACTAAGGCTGGGGATATCCTCTTCCCAGGCCCCTGTGGGGCAGTGTGAGGAGGCACCCCTCTTTGGAGTGGGGGGCAGCTCAGAGACTAGAGGCAGCGGTGGCAGCTGTCCAGAGGACTCCCAAGGAGAGGGGAGAGGAGAAGAGGCTGAGGGAACACTCCACAAGGGGGTTCAAAAAAGGTGAGAAGCTGCCAGTTCTTCAGGCAAGGGGTCACCTAACTGGGCTCCTGAGCCCCACAGGGGTGCCACGGAAAGAAGGTAGTTGGTCAAGGGAGCTGAGGAATCAAAAAGGTTGAAAACCAAAAACCTGTGAAACCAGTTTAACCAGAGAAATAAAAGAAAAAAATGTGTAGAAAAGCCAGCAACAGTACTACCTTCAAGTCTCTCAAGAGATGTCATTTGTTCACACTTTTTTGTGAGAGGGACAGGCAATACAAATGGGTCCCTGCCTCCTTCAAGTTGCGCAGGCCAGCCATTAGCATGCATGCCATGTGGCAGTTGCATCAGCTAATAAACATACCCTTATTATCAAATCCCCCGAGGGTTTGGCATTCCCAGAGGGGGCACTATTCTAATGTATTTATTCTGATCATTTTGTACCATATCAGCCATCAATAGGAGCCTTAGCTCCACTGTCTGGTACATTGGTTTGTTGCTGCTCTGTGACAAGGCATCAAAACCCATCGGCATCCCTGACCAGAATCTGTCATGAGCCTCAGAAACCTCAGCACTGTTTGTCCTCTGTCCTCTGGAGACTCAAAGCACTGTTTATTTCCTGACACTTTCCATTGGAGAGGATTTCTCCTTTGAATCTCCTTTGTGGCGCTATAGAACAATTTACGGCTAAAGGCCTAGGAACCTTCTCTACGTCTAGCTTCAATAAAAGTTGTTTGAAGGAAATGATATGTGGCTGTTTGTGGGGTGAGTGGGGACGATCCAACAGACATATGCATCAATTATGTGGCTCTTTTAGGCAGCTAAATAACCAACCTACGCTCCCGCGAGCAACATAAAATAAGGACAGTAGCCATGGCACTGTGTGGGCTGGGAGTGGATAAGCCTCCTGTGATAATTGAGTCTCCTTCCCTTCTAACCACTCAATCAGGAGAAAAGACTTCTCCTGCCTTCCTGTGGCAATGGGTGGAAGAAACCAGAATAATTGTAGGAATGAGTATATTCCTTCAGTTCCTCCTTATCACCATTCCACGGTTGTTTCATTGTGATTTGAGTTTTGCTCCAATTATCTCCTGGAAGAAAGATTCAACTTTGGGGTGAAGGGAAATGGGGGAGGCGGGGCTGTGGGAACGTTTATATAATTTAGCAGAGTTTAAATGATCCCCTGGCCTGGCGTGTTCTGGTCCATGGGGTGACGATGAGTCGGACACGACTAAACGGCTAAACAACAACAACAAACAATCCCCTGTTTCAGTTTATGCAGCAACAAGCAGCTTGCTAACTTGTTCGAGTTCTATCAGTAATTATACAGTGGTACCTCAGGTTACACCTCAGGGACACGGTGGCGCTGTGGGTTAAACCACAGAGCCTAGGACTTGCCGATCAGAAGGTTGGCGGTTCGAATCCCCGCAACAGGGTGAGCTCCCGTTGCTCGGTCCCTGCTCCTGCCAACCTAGCAGTTCGAAAGCACATCAAAGTGCAAGTAGATAAATAGCTACCGCTCCAGTGGGAAGGTAAACGGCGTTTCCGTGCGCTGTTCTGGTTCGCCAGAAGCGGCTTAGTCATGCTGGCCACATGACCCGGAAGCTGTATGCTGGCTCCCTCGGCCTGTAAAGCGAGATGAGCGCCCGCAACCCTAGAGTCAGCCACAACTGGACCTAATGGTCAGGGGTCCCTTTACCTTTACCTTACCTCAGGTTACAGACACTTCAGGTTACAGACTCCGCTAACCCAGAAATAGTACCTCAGGTTAAGAACTTTGCTTCAGGATGAGAACAGAAATTGTGCTCCGGTGGCAGCGGGAGGCCCCATTAGCTAAAGTGGTACTTTAGGTTAAGATCAGTTTCAGGTTAAAAACCCCCAGAACGAATTAAGTTCTTAACCCGAGGTACCACTGTACCTTTCTGGTTGATAATCCCTTTCTGTCCCTCTTAAAGAAAACAGACATGAATCTGAATCATATTAACATTAACTACTTTACTATCAGATTCATTCAGGTTTACAGAGTTGTTCCTGAAGGCAGGCTTAGGTTACGTAATAGATAAACTATTACAGTGGTGCCCCGCAAGACGAAGGGTTTTCCGTTTTGGAGGTGCTTCGCAAAACAAATTTCCTATGGGCTTGCTTCACAAGACGAAAATGTCTTGCGAGTTCCTGCAGGGGTTTTTTCCTCCCCCCCCCCCTTTTCTAAGCCGCTAAGCCGCTTATCAGCTGATCCGCTAAGCCGCTTATCAGCTGATCCGCTAAGCCGCTTATCAGCTGATCCGCTAAGCCGCTTATCAGCTGATCCGCTAAGCCGCTTATCAGCTGATCCGCTAAGCCGCTAAGCCGCTTATCAGCTGATCAGCTAAGCCCCTAAGCCGCTAATATTGCTAAGCTGCTAAGCCGCTAATGGGCTTGCTTCGCAAGACGAAAAAACCGCAAGACGAAGAGACTCGCGGAACGGATTCTTTTCGTCTTGCGAGGCACCACTGTACTATATAGTAGTGAATCGTGAGAAGACTACATCTGAGCAGTTACCAGTTAACACTCCTTGGAGCAACCAACCTCCAACAAAACTGCCTGCCACATAGAGGCAGTTAGTCCTCTCGGAATGCTGGACTTGACTGACAGCTTTATATCCCACCGGGGAGGGGTTGTGCTGAAAAGCTTTCAAACATGCCCCCTCCCACTTCCTACCAGTGTTCCTGCACAATATAAAAAACATCAACAAAAAACAACCCACTTCAAAAATAGCCACTTTGTCATAAAATCAGAATAATAGAATCATATAATTGAAGGGCCCCCGAAGAGTCATGTAGTCCACCCCCTGCATTGCAGGGATCTTTTGCCCAATGTGGGGCTTGAATTCACGACCCTGAGATTAAGAGTCTCCTGCTTTACCTACTGAGCTATTTTAAAGGATTCTCATTTTAAAACAACAGCACATGTAATGGAATGTTTCTTATGGTATGAGAAACAGGGCTTTTTGGGTGGTGGCCCCCATGACTACGGCATGCCTTCCCAAGTTATGACACCATCAATACCAGCTTCTAAACAGTCTCTTAGATCACACTTGTGGGCCACTTCGTCTCAAATGACTTACTTTTAGAAAAGCTTTGAGAATTGTTTTAGCTAATTTGGAATGGTGTAATGCTGGCCTGGGTATTATTCGTTGGGTATAAGTTGTTGAAACTGGTGGTTTTTATTGAAATGTGACTTGCATTTTATGATTGGCTTCTGCAAACATCCTTTCAAGGGCTTTGCCCTAAAAAGCAGCTTAAAATTGTTGCATTAGAATGCTTTGGCATTGTATTGCAAAGTTGCTCTGCTCCTACAGGAAGAAAAAAGACCTCTCACAAGTGCACATCAGTGCTCCTGCATAACATAAAATCACCACAATCAGCAACAAGGAACGCTTCAAAAATAAGCACTCTGGGCTGGAAAGGGCTATGTTTTTGGTTTTTACAAAAAACTTATTTTTTTATTGTGTGCATTCTGGAAAGACAATTTGGAAAGAACTCCAGATGCAGCTGTTATGAAATTTGTTCTGGTAAACCCTCCTGGTTATTACAGAACACCAAAATCTCAGAAGACGTTCAGCGGAAGAGAATTTTGTAAACATCCCTAGATGACTGACAAACAAGGGAAGCAGGAATGTCATGCTTCATTGCATATACTGACAAATGAAGGGAGAAGGGGTCGGAATTTGTATGCTATCTTCTATTCACAATTATATTCATGATTCCAGCCCCCTTCAGTTCACCATGGTTGCATTGTGTTTATTCCCGATGCACACTAAACAATGCTTATCCAGGCTTGAGAACAAAGGGTGGATTTAAAAATAATAAAAAATAAGTTAAATTAAAACCTACTCAACTATTTGTGTTTAGGCACTGCAGTTTCTTGTTGGCTTTATCCTGAATTAGTCCACGAGTTGCCACTGTCACATTGTGGGTAGAACAAGCGGTACTGCGGCACTTCTAATTTCATCTCAAGCGACGCAACAGGACATGCCACTCCTGCTTCTAGCTATAAAACCCCAAAGGACTATTGGGGAGGGGATATTTGGGAATATCCTTTATCTTCTCCTCCGCCTTCTTTTCCTCCCCTCCACATCTGAGAGATCAATTAAAAGTGGTGATCAGACCTCCCGCTCCGATCCACTTTAAATTCTTTAATTGCAATGGCTCAGCAGCCAGCATTTCTTTATTAGGAAACTCATGGAGTGTTTAGCCCAGGCTTCCTCAACCTCGGCCCTCCAGATGTTTTGAGACTACAGTTCCCATCATCCCTGACCACTGGTCCTGCTAGCTAGGGATCATGGGAGTTGTAGGCCAAAAACATCATAGAATCATAGAGTTGGAAGAGACCACAAGGGCCAACCCCCTGCCAAGCAGGAAACACCATAAGAGCACTCCTGACATATGGTTGTCAAGCCTCTGCTTAAAGACCTCCAAAGAAGGAGACTCCACCACACACCTTGGCAGCAAATTCCACTGTCAAACAGCTCTTACTGTCAGGAAGTTCTTCCTAATGTTTAGGTGGAATCTTCTTTCTTGTAGTTTGGATCCATTGCTCCGTGTCCGCTTCTCTGGAGCAGCAGAAAACAACCTTTCTCCCTCCTCTATGTGACATCCTTTTATATATTTGAACATGGCTATCATATCACCCCTTAACCTCCTCTTCTCCAGGCTAAACATGCCCAGCTCCCTTAGCCGTTCCTCATAAGGCATCGTTTCCAGGCCTTTGACCATTTCGGTTGCCCTCCTCTGGACACAGTTTGTCAGTGTCCTTCTTGAACTGTGGTGCCCAGAACTGGACACAGTACTCCAGGTGAGGTCTGACCAGAGCAGAATACAGTGGCACTATTACTTCCCTTGATCTAGATGCTATACTCCTATTGATGCAGCCCAGAATTGCATTGGCTTTTTTAGCTGCCGTGTCACACTGTTGGCTCATGTCAAGTTTGTGGTCAACCAAGACTCCTAGATCCTTTTCACATGTACTGCTCTCAAGCCAGGTGTCACCTATCTTGTATTTGTGCCTCTCATTTTTTTTGCCCAAGTGCAATACTTTACATTTCTCCCTATTAAAATTCATCTTGTTTGTTTTGGCCCAGTTCTCTAATCTGTCAAGGTCGTTTTGAAGTGTGATCCTGTCCTCTGGGGTGTTAGCCACCCCTCCCAGTTTGGTGTCATCTGAAAATTTGATCAGGATGCCCTTGAGTCCATCATCCAAGTCGTTGATAAAGATGTTGAATAAGACCGGGCCCAAGACAGAACCCTGTGGCACCCCAATAGTCACTCTTCTCCAGGATGAAGAGGAACCATTGATGAGCACCCTTTGGGTTCGGTCAGTCAGCCAGTTACAAATCCACTGAGTGGTAGCATAGTCAAGACCACATTTTACCAGCTTCTTTACAATAATATCTTGGGGCACCTTGTCAAATGCCTTGCCGAAATCAAGGTAGGCTACATCCACTGTGTTCCCTTCATCTACCAGGGTTGTAATTCTGTCAGGTTAGTCTGACATGACTTATTTTTCAGAAATCCATGCTGACTATTGGTGATCACAGCATTCCTTTCTAGGTGGAGGGCTGAGGTTGAGGAAGCCCGGTTTAGTCCTTTATTGTAAATTGAGTTTTACAATACAAGCCTTTGCACATCTACTCAGAAGTAGACCTAATTCATACAAAGTAGCTGCCATGTAGAGATGGTTTGAGCTTTTGTAATCATTTGGCAGCTAGCACGCATGGACTGTCCCTATATATGCAACACATATGCAATGTGATTCAGCTGCCACTCATTTTTCTTCACACCAATACAGACCAGCCATGAGAATGTTTATGGTGGTGTGGACACAGAATGTGTAAAAGGTACATTGTTCCACACGAACAACTTCTTGCATGCAGCAAATGCCATGTGACTTTTGTTTCCTTCCACATGAAGGCCATTTTGTGCAATACTGATGTGATAGAATGAGCACATAGAAGAGTCTGCAAAGTACTTAACAGTCTAAAGGAAGTTTTGGATCAAAAGAAAGCAGTAAGAAAATATTACTTGCTTTCTCACAGTGCCACTCCTATTAAAAGTTACCGTTTTCAACAATTTTTCATACACTAAATGCTAAATTTACACTGCTAACTTTCTGCAAACTATAACACAGGAGTGAGAATAATTTATTATAGCCATATTCCAATAAAAATATTGACTCCCCAAAATTAAACTAGATGGCCATAATGGGCCAACTGTATTGTTGATTTAAATATAATTGAATGTCAGCTGGCAAAGTAATAGTTTTTTAACCAAAAATTTTCCACCCACCACCATGTATACTTCAAATGAGTAACACTGCAGTGAAAACATGACATTCCCAGACAAGTCATTCATATTGTGACAACTTAAATTACCCCCTTCCAAATGTGTTGATGGAAAACAGATTTATGTTTGTTCCAAGAATCACACTTCTTGTTTGAGAATAGTTTAAGTTCAGCTAGATTCATCAAAAAGTGAAAACAAGGGAAATAAAGAAAGCAGATATTTCTAAGGTTTACTTTCACTACAAAATCCATATAATGTTTAATCTGAAAAGTCACGACACCATCCAGCTTTGCCCTCTGGTGAAACAAATCTTCATGTACCGTATTTTTCGCTCTATAAGACGCACCAGACCACAAGACGCACCTAGTTTTTGGAGGAGGAAAACAAGAAAAAAAAATACTCTGAATCTCAGAAGCCAGAACAGCAAGAGGGATCTCTGTGCAGTGAAAGCAGCAATCCCTCTTGCTGTTCTTGCTTCTGGGATAGCTGTGCAGCCTGCATTCGCTCCATAAGACGCACACACATTTCTCCTTACCTTTTAGGAGGGAAAAAGTGAGTCTTATAGAGCAAAAAATACGGTAGTTTGTGAATGGGAGAGGGAGCTACATCCAGAAAACTTGCCTTCACACCTCCTACTTACCTTTTCTCTTACACACACACACACACACACACACACACACACACACACACACACAGCACAGCACAACTCAAAGAGTTTTCTGAAACCACTCCCCTCTTTAGATGTTCCCCCTCATGCATTGACAGAAGGGTCAGGGCATCAGGGGTGCAATGGTGGGAGTGGGACCTGTGGGTGCAGACCTGTTCCCTTAATTCTGGGAGTGTGGATGCATAGAAGGGGCCAGAATCAGATGTGTATTTTAGCAAGGGTTCAGCTTCTGCCCACCCCCAGCCTCTGGAAAACTTTGCATATAAAGTTGCCCATTGTTTTCCCTTTGACCCAGAGTAAATCAGATACAATTAAACATAAAAATGTCTTCTGATCATAGCCACGCCAATGAAGCAACAATATCCATGTTGGAATTTGAACCTGATAGATTCCCATGGCACCTCTAGTCGCATCTGAAACTATCGTAAACTCATGCACTGTGGTTTAACTGCTTTCCTGCTCAAGCTGAAAACAAGTTAGATTCTCAAACATGCCAAGATCTAGGCAGGCAGTCCCTGTATTTTCACAAGAGCACAGCATGCTGGGTAAGTCAGAGCAGAATTATTTTGAAACTATTGACCTAGTTGTGGATGCTGAGCTCTCTAGAAAATGTAGCATACAGGTCTTGCATTGATTTTTTTAAAAAGAAAAATTCACCTTGAACAACTTTAGCTGCAAGCAAAAATAAAAAAGGTATACAAAATAACATTCGGATCAAGAGAACGGGGAAGATATTGGTAAGGAAAGGATCCACTTACGTGATTTTAAGAGCTAACTTCCTGGGCCTTGTGTGTTTTGGGATAACCCCTCCCCCCTTTACCCCACTATAGTTGTTCCAAGTCAATCATTGGACTGGACAACAGCTAGATTCTGGTCTTTCTCGTGTTGTTCTAGCCTTTTCTATGAATGCCTCCCTCCTGCCTTTTTGACTCTAGCTAGCCTGTATCCGCAGCCAAACTTCTTCAGATGGATTCCCATGTCTGTTATGAATCCTGGGTCGGCACTGACTCTCATTGACAAACTCCTAGGTTCTCCTGGTGAATTTGAGTGGGGAAAGATTTGAGCATGTAAAATGCATTTGGCCCAAATATATAGCAAAACGACGATATTGTAAAAACAGATTCACAAATCAACAGTACATCAAAAATTTGAACAACTGGATGGGTGTAAACTCATTTCACACTAAAAAGCTCTTTAATATCTATAAGTTCAATATCAAGTGTAATCTAAGCATTATGGCTTAACTGGATCATGCTGCCATAGTTCCACATAAGCAACTGTTCTAGCACACCAGAGTGGCCTCTGACAATATGACCACCAATTTGGGGTCCATTCTTTGGTCATTATTTAGCCAGCTTTCAGACGCTCATTCTCCAACTATGCACTGTAATGAAACTTCCGCTGTTACTGACTTCTACTCCAAGAGGTCTTCAAGAATCAAAGCAAGGTCAATGGGGATTTTCATTTAAGAGGAACATTCACTTTGGATTTCTATTAAATCTCTAGCAATTTTTCCAGACAGATCAAGGCTTTTTGCAAGAAAGCCAGGTAATCAAGCCCTAACTTTATAACTTAGTGTAAGAGTGGGCAGCTAGCAGCATTTAGACTTCATCCACGCCCTTAAGCAATTTATTTAGCCTGGAGACTCCTGATGAAATCATGCCAATTTCGGTTCTCTTTTTTAAAAAATGTTTCTAACCTTTCAAAATAGTGGGGGAAAGCTTGAGAACACAGAGCCTGCAGGCACACAAAAAATTGGAAGCTGGCAATACTAAGTCTGTCAAACCAGCTGGTGCTTATAGTGCAGCTGCCAGGACCCAGTTTGAATATATCAGAGACTGTCCTGTCGCACAAACTGCAATAAACTGCTAATTGAAAGCTACAGTGTTGACTTAAAGAGTTAACCACCATCGAAGTCCTTGACATAACTTCAATAAACACAGCTCCGGTGGGGGAAAAGTGGCCAGAATAACTTGTTCCAGTCTGACCACCATCCTACACAGTGGGGCTGCTTTTAAAAACAGTTTGGAACAGTCAGTTGGTCCAAAGCAGGATCACAGGATGGTTATCTGGGACAGGGCAGTTTGACCATATTATGCCTGTCCTTTGACACATGTACTGGATTCCAGTACATTTCCAGGCCCAATTAAAAGTGCTTTTGAAAAAAGAAGAAACAACTTTAGAAGCCCTAAATGGCTTGGAGCCAGATAGGGGTGTACCGAGGTGGGGGCGGGTGGTGGTGGTTCGCCCCGGGTACCATTCCAAAGGGGGGGTGTGTGACAAAAAATGCCAACCCCAGATCGGCGGCCCCCCCTGGGGTGTGTGCCACATCCTTGTGGGTGGTGTGCCATGCCCCTGGGACATACGCCACGCTCCCTGGGACATACGCCACGCTCCGGGTACTGGAGCAGGTTGTTCCGCCTCTGGAGCCAGACTTCCCAAAAAAAAGTCTTCTCCCATATATTCCTACTCAAACTTCAAAATCCTCTTCAGAGACCCTGCTCTGAGTGCTGCTGCCAAATGAAGTAAGGTGGGAACCCACCAGGGTGGTTTGGGTAGTGGCACCTCAGTCCTAAATAGTGCCAAGAGAACTTTCCTAGAGAGATTTTCCTGGCATCATATTTTTGTGGTCTTTTCAACATCAAGTGACTATCTTTTTTCCTCACCCAGAATTTTCAAATACATTATGTCTTACAGTACGCTCCATGTAGTTTTTAAAACCTGTGCTTAATTATGCCCTGCCCCCCCATTTTTAATAGCTTTTACTTCTTTATATTGCATGTTAATTGTTGTATTTGTTTTATGAGTCACTTGAAGATCTTACATTGTGGAGTGGCTATATAAATTTTGCTAATAAATGATACGTAAATTCAAAAAAAAAAAAAATGCAGAGTTAGGCTGTCAGTGTGCATTTGGTCCAATCCTGCAGAGTATTCAAATGTCAAGCTCCCTGTAGCTTCAATCAAAGCCAAATTCGGGATGTCTTTTTATGTACATATCTTGCTTATCACCTTTCTATATCACTCTCCCCAATCATTCTTTGTCTTGCATGTTTGGCATGCAGTAAGATGTCAACCATCTAGTTGTGATTCTGATGCAGTATCACAGCCAGACAACGGTAAATGTCTGGGAATCTTAAAATTTAACACATAGAGTTGAGAAATCCAGTTTCTGCCACTCTATCAGACTTACCAGCAACTTTACAACTGGGAAAACAGACAGCATAGCTATTACTAGCTGCATCAGGAAGGTGGGCTTGCACTTAGTTATCTTAGTAATACAGTGGTACCTCTGGTTGCAAACAGGATCCATTCTGGAGCCCCGTTCGCAACCTGAGCAGAATGCAACCCACGTCTGCGCATGCACAGGTCACGATTCGCCACTTCTGCGCATGCATGTAATGTCATTTTGAGCGTCTGTGCATGAGCAAGCAACAAAACCTGGAAGTAACCCTTTCCGGTACTTCCGGGTCGCTGCGGGACGCAACCTAAAAACGCTGTCAGGGAACTGCCATCGGAGCCAAAGGAGGAGAGAGGGCTCCAGAGGGATGCCGGAGAGGGTCCCAGTAGGGAGAGAGGCAGCCCATCCGCTGGGGAAGGAAATCAGCGTAGCACCAGTGGAGGAGGGGGTGTGCTGGCCCCGGGGGGAAGGTACCGTGATCGTAGTCAGAGTTCACAAGATGAGAGGCGAGGTCCGAAACTGGGAGCCGGGCGGGAACAGGAACGCTGGGAGGTCAGAAGCAGGAGGCCGGGCAGGGAACAGGAACGCTGGAAGGTCAGGAGCAAGAGGCCGGGCAGGGAACAGGAACGCTGGAAGGTCAGGAGCAGGAGGCCGGGCAGGGAACAGGAACACTGGAAGATCTGAAGCCAACAACGACGTTGCTCCCGCAACCTGGGACCGGGCTGGCTGACCTTTATCTTCTTCTAAGGCCAGGGGCGGTCCCGGCCCCCAGGAGCCCCGCCTCCTCTGGCCTTAAGGCGAGCACTCCTCCTGGGAGCAACCAGTTCCCTTCGCCTCTCTGCCCTAAGCCTCTGTAGTTCAGGAGAGGCCGAAGGGTTACTGGGCCCCGGAGGAGGCTCACCTGTAGCCACTGAATCCTCAAGCACCTCTGGGGCCAGAAGGGTTTCACCTGGTGCCTGCTCTTGAGGAACTGACACAGGTGCAGGCTCCTCAGAATCTAGGCCTTGCCCCAGTTCAGCCGGCCCTGGAGGCGGGGACTCCTGTGCAGGCTGGGATTCCTCTGGTTCAGCCTCTGAATCGGAATCCCAGGCCATCACAGGGGGGCAGATGGTGGAATCGGAGAAAAGGCTCCTGGACTCCTCACCGGAGACCAGCAGGGAGAGCACGGGTCCTCCGCTGCCCACACCCTCCCTATGCAGAAGACTTCCGTGCAGGGAGAGTAGGAGGAGACTTGGCGTCAAAGAACTTCTTTGCTAGAAGAAGTTTAAGAAACGCTCACTGACGGATTCTGCCAGCGACTGAGACAGCCACAAGTGCAAGGCTGTCCAGAGAGAAAGGGTTCAACCAGGCAACCCAGCCAGGAGTGGCGGCAACTTACGCACAAGCAACCCCCTTAGAACCATTACAAACGCTCAACCTGAAGCAAACGCAATGCAAGGTATGGCTGTACTGAAGTCAAAATGACTTAGCCATTCTAAGCAGAAGTTCATTTTTGTGTGTGGCTTGTGGCCCTCCAGATGCCACTGGAGTCCAATTCCCAACAGCCCCAGCCAGCAGAGCTAATGTCAGGGATGGCAGCAGTTTTAGTTCAGCAGCATCTGGAGGTTCTTTGCCTTCGCCGTAGCACAATGCAACAAAAACCCTTTGCTGCCTTCACATTTCCAACTGAATATTGTGCTGCAATATTAGTTCAGTTCAGATTCAAAATGAGCAGTAGCTTCAGCTTTGCAAAGTTTTCAACAAAGCTCTGCCCAAACACTGGTTAACCCTGACCCTCTTGAGTTTCGAAACAAGCCAGTGCACATGGATATTTGCAGACCACCAATCCTCAGACTGACTGGATAAAAATGAATGCAGAGTTCTTATCTCTGTGTCCTACATCGGCAAGCTATTCTGAACAGCAGCATTCCTTTAGTATGCTGTGTCTTCCCACCACCTGCCTGCCTTGATAAGCTCGGTACCGCAATCTAAATCTGTCATCAAAATATGTTTACTTCACATCACCAAACCTCATGTGCGTCTTGCAACTTTGTGTGTGTGTCAAAAGTATTTTCAAAGTTTGCATACCAATATGAAGAAGAATGAATGCATTGATTTTCACAACAATCCTACCCTCACTGCATGTGCTGAGGAGGACGGGATGGCTCTGCCTTTATCCCCACCCCTGTGGCAACAGAGCACAAAGCAACACTAGTTGGGGAGGGGGATGGAAGGGGAGGGGAGAATTACGCCAGCGTAGAAATGCTAGAATTGCGTGGATAAGGTTAGTAGTCATGGCTCCAGCAGGAGAGGCAGTATTGCACCATGCCCAGCATCTGGCTGGCCACTGTGAGAACAGTGATCACCATCCTCATTAAATTCAGATGGCATGTCCTGTTTTGCAACTCGAGGAGAACCAGAAAATGCTGCCTTGCCCTGCCTTGTTGCTCCTACTGGTGCCGCCACACCTGCTGCCCCTGGTGCTACTTTCCCACCTGCCCTGCAATCCCTGCACCTGTGTCCATTGCAGGCGAGATCTCATGAGATCTGGGGGCTTCAATCATCTCAGACTGACAAATGGTAGAGCCGGCTTTGTCATTACTTTCCCACTCTTCATCCTAAGGTCCCAAGGCAGTTTACAGCATTAAAGCACAATACTAAAAACAACTTAGAATTATAGAAATAAGGTGGGACCTGTAAATATACAGCTCAAGTGTCAAAAGCAAAAGAGGTGCCTCTTCCACGTTTTCCAGAGGTTGGGAAATGGAAGTGCCAGAGGCAGCTCTATGGGGAGGGACTTCTGCAATCTAGGAGCTGCCAGAGAGATTGTGCTTTCAATGACTGCTACGCCCCATCCCAGGTTCTGAAGGCAGAGGAACTACCAAGAAGGCGGCTTCTCCAGATCTGAGCACCCAAGAGGGTCTCCTGCTTGCAATAGCATCCAGGTTATCCCAACTAGGGTTGTAAGAGGAAAACCAGGTTGACAGGTACCAGAGACAGAGCCTTTTCAGTAGTTGCCCCATTTTGTGGAATTCTTTCCCCTGAGATCTCCACTTGGCCTCTCTCTTGTGCCCTTTAAGTTGACCTTACAACTTTTTTAATTCCTCCATGCTAATTTTGTTTTGTTTTGCTGACCCCTTGTATATGACTTCATCTAGTGCTCTTTTTATTTGTCAAAGCTGCTTTGGGATAGCTTTCAGGGTTGAAATGTACTAAAGAAATATATTGTTTCTTTTTTAAAACTTACATATTACCTTTAAAATCTGTTATGTTCCCAAGAAAGTTCATAAAATAACAGGTTTGCAGATCATATGGCGCTATATGAACTTTACTGTGATGCAGCAACGATCTGAATGACATTAAATAGGCAGTTCATGGAGTACCTTCTAGGTACTGTTTGGGAATAAAGCATATTTAAACACATTCCTCTTCCCCCCCCCCCCCAATAAAACCAAATGCAGCTGTTCAGTGTTTGGCTGCACTGCCATATGCTTACTCATCACTAGCAGAATGAAATTCCTGCTAATGATGATTCAGCTTGACCAGGCCTTCATGTCGGTGAAAAATAAAAGTACTTTTGAGTTCTACTGTCCTGAAACTTGCAAAATAGATTACAGTGTGTAATCAAAGCTGAACAGTGACATTTTCCCAGTGTTCTGCACTGTTGCCATACCTTATCACTCATAGTAATATCCCTCCAAGGCTTCTGCTCATGTATGAAGGGAGGAACAGATTGCCTTAACACTTCATGCATTGGCTGATTCACTATTTTTTCATGTTGAGCTAAGTATGAACCTGCAGAGGTTTGTTGTTGTTGTTTTTTAAGCTGTTCCAATGAATTGCTGCTTGCTTGAGCCTTACAACAGCTTGGACATTACAAAGAAGCATTGCCAAATGAATGAGCTGGTGACTGAGAGCAGTTTTGAGACCTATTCACATATTCAGCTAGCCGTGCAAACCAAGCTCGCACTATTTGCAACCTACTATGCCAAATGCACTAGTCATGTGCTGTGAAATGTCAGGTTCTCAACAAGAAACCCCTTCCTGTTTGAGAGCTCCACAAAGACAGAAAAAAAACAAGATGCTCATCCAGACCCTGGTGAACTACAGTCTATGACTCATGAACTGGGTTCAGCTTGGTGGGTCACAATTTGTACACTAAGCACGTGTTTGGCACAGAATCAAGTTGAAATGGGAAAGCGATCATCTTCTCCTGTTGGCAAAAATACAAATTCAATCACAGTTGTAATAATGTGCATGAGTAATAAAGGTCAAAGGTTTCTCAATGTCATAACCAGGCGCAAAAAATGAACATGAATGTTCCTTTAATTACTGGGGAAAGTTGATACACTTTAAAAGGAGAATTCTTCTGAGTTTTCTAATGATTTACAACCAAGAAGATGAAGAATGTACATCAGGTTTCTTTGCTTTTGTAAGCAGAATGGAAAGTACTGATGCTTTGAAATTTCAGAGATCAATCCCCCCCAACAGCTTTCTAAAAGCCACTGGTGTCACCAAGAGGCCAAAAGCTAATTATACACCTACAAAACTAACTGCAGGCATGAGGCTTCTCGGGATTTACCTTTATGAGTAGTGCGATAGTTGCTTGACATTGTAATATAATGCAACCCATTATTAAAGGCCTCTGACATAACCTTTCCATGATATAACTGATGCAGTTTTATTTCTTCTCCTTTTTCTTCAGAAACGCAAGGTGTTTTTAAGAAGATTACTACTGCAAATACCAATTATATCCAATTACTTACTACCTGAAGTGCTTGTGGGCCAGCAATGTACTTTCCTACTTTCTTTGCGCATCTGACTTACATGCTGCATTGCAGTGCTGTGAGCATGTAGGATCCTGAGCTTCTGAATATGTAGGATTACTGCCACAATAATTATTGCCTCAATCCAGGGCCTGCCAATATGGTGCCTATTGGCACCATGGCACCTATGAAGATCTTCACTGACTCCAGACTATGCAGGGACTCCAGACTCCAATATTTTATTTTTCACAAAAAAGGTAAGTCTTTAGCTTTTTCTAGAAAGTTATGACACAAAATGTGCAGGTAACTCCCAGGTGAGTGGGTACAAGGTGGCCATTTAGTCTTTGATTTAGGATTGGCATTGAAGAAAACAGGGTTTCTGTGCTTTTGACAACTGTTTCTCAATAATCAGGAGCAGCACCACTGCAGTAAACTTGAAATTATCTGAGGGTGGGGAAGGGAGCGGCAATCCATTTTCTGTTATGTCACGCTTCACATGGCAGCCATTTTGTGTTATGCTATGCCCCATGGCAGGGACGCGGGTGGCGCTGTGGGTAAAACCTCAGCGCCTAGGATTTGCCGATCACATGGTCGGCGGTTCGAATCCCCGTGGCGGGGTGTGCTCCCGTCGTTCGGTCCCAGCGCCTGCCAACCTAGCTGTTCGAAAGCACCTCCGGGTGCAAGTAGATAAATAGGGACTGCTTACCAGCGGGAAGGTAAACGGCGTTTCCGTGTGCTGCTCTGGTGCCGGTTCGCTGAAGCAGCTTCGTCACACTGGCCACGTGACCCGGAAGTGTCTGCGGACAGCGCTGGCTCCCGGCCTATAGAGTGAGATGAGTGCACAACCCTAGAGTCTGGCAAGACTGGCCCGAACGGGCAGGGGTACCTTTACCTTTACCTTTATGCCCCATGGCAGCCATATTGTGACTGGTGCTCACAGCAATCTCTCAAACTCCAAAATGTGGCCACTGTTGGTGACTGCTGCCTCAACCAGTCCTGAGTTGATTACTTCTGTCATCTAACTACATGGGAAGTAGCTAAGCTTGCAGAACAAAAATGTCTCTAGATTCCATTTCACCCAGGAAGCACTACTTTCATATTAGATTGTGTTCCAGGTGATTAAAGGTTTTATTCGTCATAAGAAAATCCATTTCTGAAAGGAGGGGTGGGCCAGGTTTTCCCATAGAATCATACAAACAATATACAGTGCAAACTGTTTTCAGTTCTGCTATCCTTCCAAGTTCTGTTGTGCAGTGCAGATGCAAGGCAGACATGTGTGCATATGTCCCTATTCTAGTACCTCTTGGCCAACCAACTGGGAAGATGAGGAATGGCTCAAGACAAGAATGGGGAATCTGCACCCCTTCAGATGTCATTGAGATACAGCACCTCAACATTAACCCAACATGCTGAGTGTCAGAAGTGGGTGTAAGGAATAAAGTGGGTGGCAGCAATAAATTGTATGGCTTTGGTAAAGTTAACGCTTTATTCAAGGAAACATGGTTGACTCAGGAGCATAGCAACTCATCTCAGTTGCTCTTACCCCTATGAGGCAGTTGTGGGGACTGAAGGTCCCTGCCTTTTTGCAATTGCCTGTCTTCTTATTTCCTGGGTCATTCACAAGCAATCCAAGGCTCTGTCATCTTGCCCGTCTTTGCTCCACCCTTTTCATGCCTCTTTTGGTTCTTGGAGATAAGGGGGTTTGTTTGAGCAGGAGGGGGACACATCCTGCCTTCTTCACCAGCCTGACTCATCCCTGCCTCTTGCCCCACCTTCTCTCCAGCCTCTGCTTCTGGTTTGAATTCTGGACTTTCTCTTCCACAGACTTTTCCTGCTTGCTAAGCCCTATTACCTTTCTAGTTTCAGACACCTTCTCCTCCCAGTTTTCTCCCCTTCTCCCTCTGACCACTCATCGTCTTTCCGTACCAACCCCCTGGCTCTGAGCCTTCTTCCCACCACTCCTTTGCACTCAACCAGTCCATGACATCGGGGCTGATGAGAGCTAGAGTCCAACAATATCAGAGGGCTACAGATTTCCCATCCCTGGATCAGTAGTTGCCACTAAGAGAAGTGAACAGCAGAAAAAGGACTAAGGCAAGTAGATAAGGAAGTGTTTGCCCCCCTCCCCCAATGCTCTACTCCTGTTTTCTTCTGCCTTCACATCCCAAGAGCAATTTGGCTTCAAAATTTGAGAAATCCCACTTCATCTGTAGTCCTGGCACCACCACCATCAATACATTAAGTAAGGTAATACGTATAATATTGATGTGTTTTCACCACAGTGTTTGAACATAGGTTTCAAATAAAATCTATATTGTGGAAAAAGCAGAACATTTACTTTTTTGTGTTTAAAGAAAACACTGTCCATTCTTGCTTTTATTTCTCAACTTCATAAAACTAAGTATAGTAACTGACTCAGTATATAAGGATATGTTTAAAAATGTGGTTTTAATTTCTTGCTATCTTTCAAGAGAATGATTTAGTAGCCTCTCTTGTTTCTGTCTTCTTTCTGGAGAAGAATGTCATGTCTTTGTGACAAGAAAACTATGCAAAAAGAGCAAAAGAACATTGCATATATATTCACCTTACAGTCGTTCTCCTTTAGAATATTTGTTTATCTCCTTATTGTGTCCTAATTCTTCTGACTGGCTGCTTTTTGTTAGACCCATTCAGTGCACACACTTTGTCTGACCTCACTGTCTGGAGATTGCCTCAAAATGACAAATGAAACAAGGCACAGCAATACATGGCATGTCATCCCTGACTTATGTACTGCCAGAAACACAAACAGAGGCCTGTAGAATACAACTGAAAAGATACACCCTAAAATGCAGCGTAGAAATCAGCAAGATAGTTTATACCGAGGATGATTTAGTCGTTAGCGATATACATTGTTACTGCATAACATAATTGATGCCAGCTGACTCAGGGGGCCCTCAGCAAAATGTCATTTATTTGGTGGGTTTTCCAAAGAATGGTGTCCAGGGGATTCCCTGAAGGGGCTTGCCTCATGGCACCAACAGACCTATAGCACTGCAGATCTAGGTGCTATATTTTTTCATCATGGAAACTGAGTCAGCTTCCAGGGCACCTGGGGAGGGGAAAGTGGGGTCAGACATGAAACATGTACAACAGCCACCATGTCTTTGTTGTGGCTTTTTGTTTTGTTTTTTTTTAACCACAATGCCCCCACCCCCAAAGTCACCTCGCTTTCCAATGCATGGTCAAAAATGATAGCCATCTGGAGTAGGCATAGGGGGGCACTGACTTGGTTTTTACGAAAGGCCCAGGTCAGGCATTACGGGCCGGCAGGGCTGCTAGGGTACTAGGACCTAGTGTCAACTCTAATTCATGTGCTTCACTGAGAAATTAAAGGGAAGGATAGGTCCCTGTACTCAGGATTTTGTTGTCTGAATTTTGAAAATACAGTAGCAGAAGGAGGGATTGGTGGAACAAGGCAATAGCAAATTCATACATATACATGCTGCAATGCATATCTAGACCTAATTTCTGAACACAGAAAGGATTAGAGGTCAAACTAAAGGCTTCTCGTTCCTCAGATTAAGTTTCTCCCCCACCATTTTACAGGTAAGTATGACTGTGCACAAAATAATTTGAATCTTCTTAGTTCTGCTTCACTTCCACTAGTTTTGTACAACAGGGAGACCAACTGTATTAAGGTGGTTCCAGAAGTTTACTTTCCTTCACACATTGCATATTTGATTTTTTTTAAAAAAGAAATGGGTTGCCTTTTAAAAGGCACTCAAGCAGATAAAGAATGCCTAAAATATCAATTGCATTAAGAATTAAATTTGCAATTAACTAACTTAATCAGAACCTTACCACAACAGATAGAGGCGATGAAAACAACAACATCGCCACATACTATTCAGCTGGGATGACCTTCAATCTTATCCAGGAAGGACATTCGATAGTTCTGCCAATAGTTCTGCCGATAGTTCTGCCGTGAGCTGCTTTATCAAAAGGTGTGAATGGGTTTGTGACACAACCCACCTTCCACACTTTCACACCAGCCTACAACCATTGTTTGTTTCCTAATCTGCTGCTTTGGTGCCCTTCTGAAAGAGCTCCTTCGCAATGGAATTTGAGGCAACATTACATTAAGATGTTTTAAATAGTAACCTGCCTTGAGTACTTTGACACCAAGTGAAATGGCGTATAACTTAAGCTTACGGATTTCAGTCTATGATTTAGTCACATGCAACCCTATTAATGAAACACAAACATTAACCCCCCCCAAGGCTTTCACCAGAAGACTCCTAGAACTGGAAGGGTCTTCTGCTTTAACCCTTTGCAATGCAGGAATCTTTCGCCCAACTGGGGCTCAAACCGATGACCCTGAGATTAAGAGTCTCATGCGCTACTGACTGAGCTATCCCAGAAGATAGACTTGCAACCCATTTCCCTTTCCCTTTCCCTTTCCGTTTCCTTATTTGTCAGTAAGACTAATACATTGGTGCCTCGCAAGACGAAATTAATCCGTTCCACGAGTCTCTTCGTCTTGCGGTTTTTTCGTCTTGCGAAGCACGGCTATTAGCGGCTTAGCACTATTAGCGTTTTAGCGGCTATTAGCGGCTTAGCGGCTTAGAAAAAGGGGGAAGGGAAAAAACTCGCAAGACGGAAATTCATCTTGCGAAGCACCTCAAAAGACGGAAAACTCTTTCGTCTAGCGAGTTTTTCGTCTTGCGAGGCATTCGTCTTGCGGGGCACCACTGTACTGTGCTACTACAGAGGCATGATAATGGGTATATTTGTCTTGCATAATATAAAACACCTACCATTATCAAGAAATAGAAAAGACTAACAAGGAGGGCTTTAAAAGAAAAGTGTTTATCATCACGCAGACTGCAATCCTATGCATTTTACCTGGGAGTAAACATACGCTTGTTCCCTCCCTTGTAGCCTGCAGAGCTGTGTCAATATCCCGTCAGCTGGAAGGATATACTGATCTCAAATGCCTGTGTTCTTACCTTCTTTAAGCGTCAAGCAGATTTGATGAATAGGATTAAATGCATGAAACAATGCTGTCAGCACAGGGTTGTTGTTTTTTGCACACTTTCCAGTCTGAAAGCACTTTCAGAGGAGAGGGAGGGAGGGAGATGCGGACTATGAGAAGTGTCCACCTTACAAAGTAACACATATGTAAATATCAATGCTTTCATCAGCTGTATCCATCAGGGTTATATTTTCCTGCTGATCACAGCTCTACAGTGCTACAGCTCTAATAAAATATACACCACCAGTTACAGAATAGGCATCTGCTCTAAATATTGACTATTGGGCTGAAATGCACCTGCCTACTCTGGAATTCACAATCCCAGATGAATACTCTGTATATCTGAAAAATTCTACGCAGTTTGTCTCTAACTACTGTTTAAATAACTAAGAGCTTTCTGAAAATTAATTTGAGAAGTGGGGCAGGGAGAGAGGGGGGTGGGGGGGGAGAGAGAGATTATTGATAGCACAGCACACTTCTCAAAAAACTGGCACTGGAGATGAGGAGAATGTGATTTTATTACTGGAATCTGATGAAGGAATTGTTAAATTTCATCCAAACAGAATTTGGTGAGATTTGGATTTTACTTTCTGCTCCTTCCCTGACCTTCTGTTGCAACTTCAAGTACCTCTCTCTTGCCTTTCCCTTCTAGCCCTTTGTCTGTCTTGTTGATTTATAGTTCAGTAAAAATTGTTGGACCAGCAACACAAAACTGGAAAGGTCACTGACCTCCTGATGGTGCAGGACTATGCACACTTTGCAATTGTGCTGAACTTTTAAATAAGGAAAACCCCCTTTGCAAGGGCTTTGTACTGCCTGCAGCTAACAGTACTTACAAGTTTGTACAAATATGGAGCAGGGGTCATGTAGCACCTGTCTTAGTGCCAATTCTGCCAATCAAAGCAGTCAGGTGGGCACATGTGGGCAATCTCTAGGTAAACTGGTCCCAATTTATTAAGGGCCTTATATACCAATAACAACACCTTGAACTTGACCCAAGTTCAAGTAGCAGCTTGTCAAATAGTGCACCTGAGCACAGGTGTTAAATGCTGACAAGGCCTCACTTCTGTTAGCAACCGTGCTGCAGCATTCTGCACTAACTGCGGTTTCTGGATCAAGTGTGTGAGAAGCACATAGAATGCATTGCAGTAATCCCATCTAGAAGCACCCTCAAACTGTGAGCCTGCTCCCTCAGAGAGAGTGCAACCCCATCCATGGTAGGTGATTGACCAATTTCTTGCACAAGGGAACTACTCACCCATAGTGCCCCAATAGATATTAAGTAGCATGAGAAACACCATAGCACAATTACCATGGGGCTGGACAGGATTCTCCGCCCCCCAAGCTACTTTCTTATAGTGACCAGGGAGATAAAAGCAAAACCATTGCAACACAGTGCCTCTAATCCAAACGGCTGCTTCAGGAAGCTAGTGTTTGATTTGATAGGCTTTTATGGTTTTATTGTCCCATTTTCTAAGGATTTTTTTTATGCACACAACCTAGAAATGCAAGTAATTAATATGGATCCAATTATCTTAAATAATAAAATAATAATAAATAAATGTTGTGGTCCATTGTATTTAAAGCCACTGAGACAACCAGGAAAAGATGGCCTGGACACCCCCCCCCCCCCTTGATCACCCTACCTCAGAAAAGAGGCATCCACAACTGAACAGTAATTATCTGGACCTCTAGGTCCAGGGAGGACTTCTTCAGGTGGGGATGTACTATTGCTTCCTTCAAAGTGGATGACACCACTCCGTCTAGTAAATAGGTATTAACCATGCCTTGAACTCACCTAATCAATCTCTCTCAGCTAGATCACAAAAAAACCAAGATGGACAAGGTCTGTTGGGAATCTCAGGTGAGATACCCACACAGTGGAAGTTGCTCCCAGTACCAGTCACCACACAGAAGCAGAGAAAAGTTCAGATAGTTTACTGTTGCAGAAGATAAGGCTCAGTAAAACATTTATGGACATAGATACAGTCCAGACATATGCAGATACATACAAGTACAAAGTTGCTCCAAATAAACTCCAGCAATTCATGACGTATCACCAGACAAATAACACCAAATTACAGCAGACCAACTACGCACAACTAACTAACTGAGCTGACATACATTAATCTCATATGTAT
Source organism: Podarcis cretensis (assembly GCF_951804945.1). NCBI lineage: Eukaryota > Metazoa > Chordata > Lepidosauria > Squamata > Lacertidae > Podarcis > Podarcis cretensis. The sequence goes on along the minus strand of NC_137173.1, from coordinate 101,450,533 downwards.
ACAGTTGGGGCACTGAGCCATTGCCATAGCAACTGGAATGGCTGACCATACACCTGCAATCAGCTCATCCATAGGGTGATCTTTGCTCATGAAGGAAATTGACCCCTTCTCATTTCCACTTACTCCAGCAAGGTCAAGGAGGCATATGGTCACCCTGTATGTGTCTTGTCTATATCCTCAGCCCACAATGACTCAAACTTCCTGAAGACATTACTTGACAGTGCTCTTGGGATATTACCAAGATTTGCTTAATAGTGGGGGTCATTTGGAGTGAATACAAGCAATATTGCTCTTAAAGTGAAAAGCAAATTTGTCACGGTATGCTTTAGATTGGCAAGATGCCCCCATTAGTGGGCTGAGCCTAACCAGCCTACAGTGGTGCCCCGCAAGACGAATGCCTCGCAAGACGGAAAACTCGCTAGATGAAAGAGTTTTCTGTTTTGGAGGTGCTTCGTAAAATGAATTTCCTATGGGCTTGCTTCGCAAAATGAAAATGTCTTGCGAGTTCCTGCAGGGTTTTTTTTCCTTTCCCCCCCTTTTTCTAAGCCGCTTATCCGCTTAGCCGCTAAACCGCTAATAGCGCTAATCCGCTAAGCCGTCAATGGGCTTGCTTCGCAAGATGAAAAAACTGCTAGACGAAGAGACTCGCGGAACGGATTCTTTTCGTCTTGCGAGGCACCACTGTATTTACCACCTGAAGCAGCTCTGTTGGACAGTTTGATGAGGATGGCAGAGAAGAACACTAGATGCAATTGTATAAACCATGCTGTGAACTTATATCACCAGGAAGAGCTACTGTTCCTGCTGTAACTAAACAGGATGAGTTTTTTAAAAAAACTCCACCCCCCTCCCCCTAAAAGGTGGTGGTAGGAGAAGGAATCTGCCAATGATCCTAAACCTTCTCTCAACCTGAGAACAGTTCATAAAGTTTAGATCATCCACTCTTAAAAACTATAAAATTGTGCCCCTGATTCACCACCTGGGAAGAGTGCTGATGAATAGGGGAGGTCATGCAGGTTAGCACATATTATCTGGCTACATTTTTCAGACATAGCCCTGTGGAATCACATCAAATCAACATATGAAAGGCTCCATATATCTCCCATGTTCTAAACATAATGCAGCCACTTTTATACGCATGTGCGCACATGTTGGGTTACTGCCAGAGTAACTGCAAACATCCAAATGGAACAACCAAAAAAAAGATGGAGATGTGTGATGTGTGTAACCATCCATGAAGAAACTTAAAATAACAGTGTTCTTATTATGCTAACATTTTACATTATGCAAAGTAATACACAGACACCAGAATAATACTGGCTTCTTTTAGCAGTTAAGATCTAATGCCTTATATAACCACTTTGCAAAGAGCTCCCTCCCTCCTCCTGCTTGCTGTTCTTCATACACATCTATTAGGTTGAAGAATGTGACTTGAATGCATTGGTGAACCAAATGTCTCTCCCTATTTATTTCCTTTTGAAAATGTGGCTTTTTAGAAATAGACGTACTATTCCATATATATCACCACTCTGGAATTACTCTCTTCCAGTGTAGTAAAGATAATGCGATAACTGTCTAATTGTCTAAACGAATCCACAAGGGATTTAAAAGACACTTGCATGTGCATATGTGCACATGCACACCCAGAGAGATACTTTTGTTGTGACCTTGAACAACTGGTTTCTTCTGATGAAGACAGCCATCATCAAGAGAATGAATAAAAACAAACTAACATGGGGGTTGAAAATCGCAGCTCCCGGGGATCCTTCTGCCCTTATCTTTCAAGTTCTCATGACAGCTTGGTTGCATCTGCATTGCAAAATTTTACCTTTGGGCAAAATCAATGCTAAATGCAAACATTTGATGACTGCATATAAATTTTGCCACGCCTGAGATGTTACATTTTGCATGTATGGACTAAAAAAATTAGTGGTGCTTTAAATCAATAGTGGTCCTGAATATGCAGTTGAAAGATATGGATACCAACCAAACAGCAATTAATAACATCCTGTCAAGGAACCAATATAGGACTCTGAAAAGGCAGGGAGTGCCAGATTCTGTCCACAGTTTATCAGCATATGGCAAATTCCACCCACAATCTGCCATGTCAGGGATAGGGAATCTGTGGCTCTCCTAATGTTAGAGTACAACTCCCATTGCCCCTGACCACAACCCATGCTGACAGGGCCTAAGCAGAGCTGGAGTCAAACAGCAGCAGGAAAACCATAGGTTTCCCATCCTTGTACCAAAACCTGACGTCCTCCTATAAGGAAGTAAATGCATCATCTAACACTTATCATACAACACCTTGGCATATCTAAATTACATGTGCAATTAATATTTGTGGCAAAACGGCCTCTAGAGAAAAACGCCAACGGTGCATTCTATATTGCTAACACTACAAAAAGCTTGGACAAAGTGGACAAAGGAACACTTAACATCATTAATACACAGGGTTCAAGATACCCCTTCAAAAGATGTTCACACTTAATGCACAGTGCCAGGGAATCGTGCAAGGCCAGTGACACAGCCCAACTTATCCTTTACTTGTGTAGAGCTCCTCCTTGTGATGGCTGTTGAGAAGACAGCATGGGGGGGGGGGGACTGTGTGCAAATGGCCTCTCAAAATTCTCCACAGAGAAGCTGCCAATACCACTTTGTGTAATTTTCACCGTTTTGAGAAAGTCTTTGAAATTTTCTTGGGAGTGGGTTTCACAATTGCAAAGGCACAGCTTCTTTCTTATTTCCTAAAGTGTTTTTGGTTGGTTGGTGCTTTTTGTTTCTTTGTTTTGGCTGCAACTGCAGGTGGCAACAGCAACAAGTATGCTGGCAGACTGCCCTCCATTTTGTATCCTTCCCCAATCTTTAGGATCTACTATCATTCCAGGGCATTTTGTGCAGGTGGGTGTGGGAATGAATGGTGGCCTTCCACAGAAACATGGTAGAATATATTCTGAGAAAATTCTGTAAATGTGGCCTTTTTCTAGGGGCAGCAGTGTGAGAGAGAAACTTTCTGAAATTTTATAAATAGAAAAAAGATTTATGGGAATTTTCAGCTCAGCTCTAGGAAAAATGCATATACACTGCCCTGAGCTTTTTGGTGAAACAGCAGGTACATACATATGTATCCACATAGTAGCATGAACTCTTTAAAAGGCAGCAGAACTCAGTGGGTAACCTTATCTACAAGTTATCTGCGTGCTTTTTTGCTTCTCAAAATGGCGGTATAATGCCATGGGAGAGAAGCATGAATTTCAATTAAAAACAACAACAAAACTGAAATGTAAGTTTCCATTTTGTCATGTGTAAACTATCTGAAATTTTAACAACCCAACATTGTTATTTTCTGAGATATAATTATATGCAACCACACTAATAATCTAACATGAACGATTCACCTTTGAATTGACACCAGTGCCCTAGCTTTAATAGTGGGCAGCTGCAGGCCACCTTTGAGTTTCACAAATTAATATCCACTTGCATTTTACAATAAATACATACTAGAGGCAGGTCAGGATGAATCCAGCTATAAATATACCAGCTTAAGTTGTTTGCAGATTACTGCCTTGTGCTAAAGGTAAAGGTAAAGGTACCCCTGCCCGTACGGGCCAGTCTTGACAGACTCTGGGGTTGTGCGCCCATCTCACTTAAGAGGCCAGGGGCCAGCGCTGTCCGGAGACACTTCCGGGTCACGTGGCCAGCGTGACATCGCTGCTCTGGCAAGCCAGAGCCGCACACGGAAACGCCGTTTACCTTCCCGCTGGTAAGCGGTCCCTATTTATCTACTTGCACCCGGAGGTGCTTTCGAACTGCTAGGTTGGCAGGCGCTGGGACCGAGCAGCGGGAGCGCACCCCGCCGCAGGGATTCGAACCGCCGAGCTTTCGATCGGCAAGCCCTAGGTGCTGAGGCTTTAACCCACAGCGCCACCTGCGTCCCCTACTGCCTTGTGCTAGAATTGATTATTCAACACAGAAGGCAACTAAGCATCAAGTCTAATTTTTGTACAATTTTGTACAGAAAAATTGATGGAATATGCTGAAATGGCAAAGTTAACTGGGAAACAAAGAGATAAAAACAATAGAGATTTCAAAAATGATTGGGAAGCGTTTATGTTGTTGGACTCACTAGCAGGGTTTGAGTAAACACTTACAATTAAGAAAATAAATATAAAAGTTAAGAGGTAAAAATGATGAAAATAATAAAGTGAAAGATGTAATTTGGAAAATAGGGTATAAAAATGATAACAATACTGTGGCGTTTGTACGGAGCCCCCGGTCATCTCACGGACTATTGACCCGTACACCACTAATCTGCTGCCCCCAACCAGGTCCTCCCTGGTAAAATCACTTCGGTCTCAGTCAGCTTTTCAATTAATAAAGAAGAGTGTGTTTTATTTCAGACACAAACAAAACTTTTACAGCATTCCAAACATTGTTGCTCTTTGCTTTCTTAGTCTTATTTTCCTCTCTCTCTCTCTTCTACCTCCCCACACTCAGGAACCCACTGCCCTAACTGTCTCTCTTTTCCCAACTGCCTTTCCCAACCAGCCAACCCACTCAAACCAACCAACTACTCACCCACAACTCCCAACAAACTCCTCCCAGAACTAGTTTTATAGACCCACTGACTCCACCCCCCTGGGTCCTGTCTGGGCAACCTATTTAACTATTTCCCCTCCAGCACTCTCTCATATATGTTAACGTCACAAATACAATAATAGTTAATTAAAATATTACAACATTAAGGTAGATTAAGATAGGCAGCAGAAGCAAATATTTAAAGAACCAGAAGATGAAGTTGAGGGAAGTCATGAGAGGGGGGTGGGGTGGGGTCACTGGGATTTATATATGTGCATGATAATGATGTTTGTGTTGAATATAAAACTGTAAAACTTAATAAAAAATATTTTTTTAAATAATATTTTTTGTATGGTTTGTATTAATACAGACAACACAGCCATTGACAGTTATGCACATGGATATGTACAAGAGCAACATATGCAAGCATAAAAGCTCCCTGTCTTAAGTAAATTAAAGATTTAGAATTAATAGTCACATCCTACCTTTGCAAGTAAATGCCGGGGGATGGGGGAAATTGCCATTTTCACATGAGCTCCACGTTATTAAAGAGTAGTTGCAGAACTGCTCTTGCCCTCAACCTTGTGCCCACTCGGCTGGCTCCACCCCAATCTCTGTGCCCCGAATAAATGTAAGAAGGGGTTGGGCAACTGTAATAATGGAGGTTCTTCCACTTGACTGGGAAAACTGGTCACACAGGGGCCCCAGTCCCGTGGAGGAATCTCCACCAACAGAACCAGCTTTCACGGCATGCTTTCACTGAGAACACTCCAAAACGCAATACAGTATGTAAGGATCTTTAAAAAATATCTAACTTGTCATGGTATAAACAAATGCACAGCCAAATATAAGCACACGGTAGGATTGCACACATACATGCATGGCCATTTGTGTATGACACCACCATCTGTGCAGACATGCAGACACATGAGCTGCATTTTTAGTGCATGTTCCATTTCCTTTTCACAATATCCCCCACCCCCCCACTCCCCATTCCAAGTGCAGGCACTTATCTGAAAGTGAACAAGGACTGAATCATTCTGAAGACAGGAGTAAATATCACATGAATGCTGATCTGTATGACCCAGGAGATTCCAGAAAATGTATTGGATCATAAAGCCTCAGTGTCTAAGCCTGAGATTTATTACAAGACTCCGCACTTCATCCACAATCAAATGAGCTGACCAGCAGATTCTCTCTTCAACTGAATCCCCTTGACAGGAACACTTGTTTTAGCTGCATTCAGGGCCAACAGACAGTGTTCAATTCTCCCACCCCACCCCACAAAAGAAAAAGAACAGAAGGTCAGGGCAGGGAACGTATGCCATCAGCTCCCAAACATATTGCCAATAGCCTGGCTGAATCTGAAAGGGTGTATAAAGTTATGCATGAAACACAGAGTGAGGTGTCCCTTTCCCCTCCATCTCTCAGATCAATCTGATCAATGATGGACAATGGCTTCAAGGCGGACAAAAAGAACAACTTTTTTACACAGTGGTTAATTAAGAATTGTGGTGATGATAATCAAAGAGAATCTTTACATTCAAAGACAGTGCACTGGATGTTGGGACATCAGTTTCATGCCCTGCTTATTATGAATGCCTCTCGCTAGCCACTGTGGGGAGCAGGATGCTAGGGTAGAGGGACCTTGAGCTGATCTAGTGAGGTAATGCTTATGTCAGGGGTAGGCAACCTAAGGTCCATGGGCCGGATGCGGCCCAGTCGCCTTCTCAATCCGGCCCGTGGACAGTCCGGGAATCAGCGTGTTTTTACATGAGCAGAATGTGTCCTTTTATTTAAAATGCATCTCTGGGTTATTTGTGGGGCATAGGAATTCGTTCATTCCCCCTCCCCCCCAAAAAAAAACATAGTCCGGCCCACCACATTGTCTGAGCGATGGTGGACCGGCCCCCTGCTGAAAAAGGTTGCTGACCCCTGGCTTATGTTCTTTCAAGCAAAGCCATTAGCTAGTTCAGAGAATGGAAGGAAAATGCACCCTTCTTTTGCGTAGTGAAAATGGTAAATAGGAGGCTGCTTTTGCAAAGAGGTTGCTTAGCTCAGGCCATCTGCAGCCAGAAGTGACTCTGACACTTCAGCAGCTTTCCCCCTTCCATACTGGTTCCTCCTCGCTCTTTCCTCTATCACTCTATAAAACAGATTCCCACATCTTCCTCTGGGTAATACTTCAGCAATAATGCATGCCTCCTCCTCAAGACTGCACAGATGTTTAGATTTAATGTATTCTAATGTCTCTCTTATTTCCAAAGTTAAAAGGCAAGCATCATTTGGGGAGCTGACAGGCTATTTGCCAGCTTTAAAACATCCACCATCCTGCGTTATAGACCATGCATTTTACTGCAGCATATGAAGAGAGGAAACCAAACCAGCGGGGTGAGCAAACAGTGCCTAGATCACAGCTTGCTTGCCATGTGAATCTGAGTCGTTCAGGACCTGCACCTGTCTCTTTCACTAAAAACATGAAGTATGACTACTTCAATAACGTGGTCTCTAAGATTTCACTGAATTATTACTCAGAAGTAGCGGAAAGGATGCTTTTGATGCCATCTGCTTGCCAGGACCCTGTGGTGATTCATCTCCGATTTCCGCAGCAAGTATTCTTTTGAAGTTTTTTACTCTAAATGGAGTGCAAGTGGGAGAAAGCAAAACGGCCACCCCTGACAACTCTCCAAAACAGGCCCCAGCGTGAACTGCAGCTAAGCGGAAGGTCCCTCTCACACACAATCTCAGATCTTCCTAGTAATAACATTATTTCTGCTAGGCATCCAGCTTCCACTGGCAAACATTTACTTAGCATGTATTTCTCTCTTACCTTGATCTCTTTCTGTAATAATATGATGCATTGCCCTAGGCCTAATAAGTTTTTAAAAAGAACACAGTGCTGAAGATTTTGGGGCTCCTTAGAAGCGGATCAGGAATTCCTCCATTAGAGAATTGTAATGGCCAACAAGCTTCTCTGAAAGATATTTACCTTCCCCTCCAGTGACCCTGGACTGATTGTTGGGCAAAGGGTAAGCTCAGCAGGCCTGGTCAGCGCTCTGCAAGAGCCAGGTGAGCACCCTTACTCAGCTTCCCCATGTTCCTCTGCTACATGTAAGAAGTCAAGGAGGAAAATGTTTCCTGGATACAGAAAGTGAAAGGTGTGGAAGCATTTTGTGTGTGTCTGTGTGTGTGTGTGTGTGTGTGTGTTACTCCTAAGCACTTTATCAATGATACTTGGCATTTCTGTTTTGCATTGGAGTGCTTCACGTTATCTCACTTAATCCTTCCCACAACTCTGTAAAATAGATTGCTATCATTATCTTCATATTGCAGATAGGGCAGGTTAGGAGGAAGGGCAGGGATAACAGCTTGGCTTGGCCACCAAGTGGGTGTGAGGGTGGAGCAAGTTTTGAAGCAGGGACCTCCAGTATAACAATAGAGAGATTGTGTTATGAAAGAATGAGCGCATGGTACATCAGCCTTTGGCTCAAAGCAAACAAACATCAGTGCCAGCCTGTGCCACATGCCATCTCCGAGGAGCAGCACACGAAATGACAACACCATCATAATTCATAGTGTGCTTCTCCTTGTGGTCTTGCATAGGAAACAAGGCATGTAGCTGACAAGATGTTTCCTACATCAGGTTAAAAACCCCTGTTTCTGCTCATCAGTTTGAGTGAAACACTGCACATTACTTATTACATGTGTGAGAAACAATATGTGAGTACAGAACAATGATAGTCATAAATCCATAAATCCTCAGCTGATCAATAACCACTATACTCACTGCCTTAGCTTTGAAAATGATCTGAGAGAGGTGTAAATTCACCCATGGTCTATTTTTCAAGGAAAAGCTCCCCCACAGGCTGCTCACGGTGCACATGGTATGACAATGGCACAAACATTTCCATTCCCATCTATTAGGGTCTGCAAGAACTATTCCTCATTTGGTGGAGGCAACAATAGCTGTCCAAAATGCAGGGAGAGCGAAGAATTTTAGTGACCTTAACTTTGGCTACTGAAAGCAAATAAGGCCCCCTTCAGTGAACCAGCTTCAGAATAACCATAACTAATAGAAAGACTTTGTCAATTTTCAAAGACACTTCTCATTTTTTTCCCCTTTCGAAGTTAAAGTTTAAAGGAAGGGAAAATGGAATACAGTATGGCTACTGGTTGGATTTTTCAGACCAAACTCACTGAAAAGCATATTAACACTTGGCATCGACCCACAATCTTTCAGAAGAGTGTGGCTGACAATTAGTGTGTTATCAAGTGATTTGCCCTATGGTGGGGGAGCAGCATTCTAAAGGATTTTAGTGCCTTCAAATTGATGCTAAGCCTTGTTCTGTTGCATTAACGTGCACAGAGTGTTAAGGCACTTATTTGTAACGGCTCTGTTCCTGGACAAAAGCCTGCCTGGCTTGTTAATGATACTTGAAGCTCTTAAGATTACTAAGAGGGGGAGAAATCTACAGGGTGTGTTCAGTGTGTGTGACACAAAGAATGCTATTCTGAAAAAAATGAAAATTGTCACTTGCTATCACTTGCTTTGAATGATAGGCACCTGATAATACCCCAGCTATGTTCCAGTACAGAGAGAAATGAAAACCTGCAACCATAAAGTAGCTGCCACTATGGCCAAGTATTCAGTCAAATGTTATATTGCTCAAGGAAATGATCAGAAGGCCTTTCTTTTCCTCCAAAGTCATCTGTTGAACTGGTTGTCCTTAGCAGCCAATGCCTCTGGAAGCTTAAAAACAATTCAGAAGGATGTCCTCTGTTTTTTGTTTGTCCTGCATCCAGTAGCAAACCCATTTGGCTGTTGATAGATCTATCCTTCATGAACTTTTCAATTAAAGAAGAATAAAACTAAGCTGGTAGTCATTCTTGTATAGGAAGTTGCATGTAATCGGAACTCTTAATGCAGTTAATTGTAACCATGGTTAGTGAAAATAAACCAGCTTCATAAACTACCAGTATTTAAACTACCAGTATTTAAAGTTACCAGTATTTAAAGTAATCACATTTGCCTGGTTTCATAAAGTGTAGCAAGCTGCAGTTAAAAAACAGAAACAAAGGCTGCACTGTAGGAGGAAGGAGAATTCAGGCTCATTGAGCAGTAGGTATGTATGAATATCAGGATACAGTCAAACCTCGGTTCTCGAACGGGTCCGTTTTTTAACGTTTTGGCTCCTGAACACTGAAAACCCAGAAGTAACCATGACATTATTGTTGTTGTTGTTTAGTCATGTCTGACTCTTCGTGACCCCTGGACCAGAGATTGGATTGGATTGGATTGATCTTTATTACGGCCATTGGCCCGTTACACGACAGTTTCCCATACCAACATGTTATACTTAGACCTCCAGATTTAAAATTGCCTAAACTTACAAAAGACAAACAGGAACCGAAGCAAAACAAAAACAAGGACGACCGTCATACATTACAATAAATTTGTAACCTATACATCGCCCTCTGCTCATAAATTAATCACGGATATCAATGGTGATATTGCTTAAAACATAAATCATGGTTTAAAACAATGGTGATATCACCTAAAACATAGATCATGGTTTAAAAAGGGTTATCCGAGCCACACAGGAGACCGTTTCTCTTCTTTAGGGATAGGACGCTGATCAAGAATCTGGCAACCATGAGTGATCTTAGGGGGTCATCGTCAATTAGTAGATATCTCAGTTTGGCTTCAATCGTATCATCGGCAATTCCCTTAAGATATTGAGCAAGAAACTTGCTCCTAGCCGGTAAGTGAAGAGCACAGTCAAAAATTATGTGATGTAACGATTCCGGTGCCCCACAATTACAATCACATAAGAGCGATATCTGTCCATTGGAGAATCTATTTCTCAGCACGTTCGATGGGAAGGTGTTGAATCTTGCCTTTACAAAGGCATATCTATGAGCTGAGGAAGTTAAGGAATTCAAATAGTTTGGGAGCCTTAAGAGGGGTAATAAACCAAGATTTAGAGGTGAGCAGGTACCATTGCCCAAAACCATTTTCTGCTGTAAGTCCATCTCCTCTAGCTTACAGGTTACTGATCTTTTAGGTGGGACTATGTCCTGCTCTAGTAATTTGGATGGGGAGATTCCCATTGCCGTGATTTTCAGCTGTAAATTTTTTACCCATGGGCTCTGGAAATCATCTCTCCACATACATTGTATCAAGTACAAGTTAGGGAGATTGTGCCATAGAGATAACCAGTGACAAAGTATGTGCTTCCACAGAGCATTTTCCAGGGATACAATATTAAGTTCCATGCGTAACGCTGTATTACTTACACAGTTGGGCAGTTTCAATATCCCTCTTAAAAACTGATTTTGAATGATCTCCAGGTGGGATAGGTTGACAAAAGTCCCCCAAATAGAGATGGCATAAGCAATTGTCGGGATCACCTTGGCCTTGAAGACTTTCAGCGCCGATGGGATATGAAGGGCCCCATCGGTGAAGAAGAATCGCAAGATCGCCAAGGAGATAGCTTTGGCTCTATTTGTAGCATAGGCTACATGGGCCTTCCATCTGAGGTTATGTTGTAACCAAACTCCCAAATATTGGAATCTGTAGACTTGTTCAATGACTCTCCCATCAATTCTCCAATTATGGAGTTTCCGGCTCTTTGAGAAAATCAGGATCTTAGATTTTCCATAATTAATTGTAAGGGAATTTGCGTTACAGTATGATCCAAAAAAATTTAAGGCCCTCCTGAGACCTACTCTAGAAAAAGAAAGAATGACTGCATCATCCACATATAGTAACAAGGGGCAGCGATAAAGTGCTAGGCGGGGTGCATGAATCCTTTTTTGGGCCTCTATTAGGGGAGTCCTCATGTCGCTTATGAACAAATTGAACAGGAGTGGAGCCAATATACAACCCTGTCGGACACCTCTGTTAATGGGAATTAAATTGGTGAGATCACCCTCGGGGGTGAATCTCACTCTAGCCGCTGAGTTCTCATGGAGTTTGATTATTAGCCAGAGAAGCCTTCTGTCGATGCCCCAGCGGGTGAGTTTTTCCCAGAGGATGCTCCTGGGGATACTATCAAATGCTGCCTTTAGGTCAATGAATGCCGCACAGAGTTGGCCACCCTTTGGAGTGGAATATTTCCAGGCAAGATGTTGTAAAATTAGAATATGATTGATTGTTGACTGTTTTGGGCGGAATCCAGCTTGTTCGGGCCCAATTAATTTTTTCTCTTCGGCCCATTGGATAAGACTGTTCAACAGGCAGCGGGCATACAGTTTCCCCACTATTGAGAGCAGACTGATGTTTCTGTAATTCCCCGGGTCATCTGGTGAGCCCTTTTTGTGGATTGGAACGATAACAGCGTCCTTCCATGCTTCCGGGATCATTCCAGAGTTGTTAACTGCATCAAAGATGGTCGCCAGGACCTTGGCCCACCAGTCCGCGTGGTATTTTATAGCTTCTGCCGGGATCAGGTCTGGCCCAGGCGCTTTCCCTGTTTTGAGTTTGACGATCAAGTCATGGATGTCTTCCGGATCGGTGGGGGGCCAGAGGGGAAGCTGATCTTGAAATCCGTCTCTTGTGTTAACGATACAGTCAGTTGTGGCAAAGTAATTTTTTAAATAAGATTCCCAAACCGGGAATAATAGTTAAAGGGTATCTTTTAGTTCTTTTATTTACCAGGAGCCAAAATTGTCTGGAGTTCCGTGATGATGAGGCTTCTATAATTGCCCGCCATTGATTCACTTGCCATTCCAGTCTGGCACCCTTTTGAATTTGCTTGTAGGCCGATTTTGCTTGGAAGTATTCTTTTGGCAAGACCGTTGCCCCAGAGGCTTTGTACTCTTTGTAGATGTTACCAAGAAGTTGTCTAGCCTGGACCAGAGCATGCCAGGCACTCCTGTCTTCCACTGCCTCCCGCAGTTTGGTCAAACTCATATTAGTAGCTTTGAGAACACTGTCCAACAATCTCATCCTCTGTCGTTCCCTTCACCTTGTGCCCTCCATCTTTCCCAACATCAGGGTCTTTTGCAGGGAGTCTTCTCTTCTCATGCCGTGGCCAAAGTATTGGAGCCTCAGCTTCACGATCTGTCCTTCCAGTGAGCACTCAGGGCTGATTTCCTTAAGGTTAGGTTCGATCTTCTTGCAGTCCCTGGGGCTCTCAAGAGTCTCCTCCAGCACCAGAATTCAAAAGAATCAATTCTTCAGCGATCAGCCTTCTTTATAGTCCAGCTCTCACTTCCATACTTCACTACTGGGAAAACCATAGCTTTAACTATATGGACCTTTTTTGGCAAAGTGACATTATAGGATAGCTCAAAACATTTTTTAACTTGGAAGTAAGGCTCCCTAAACCCATATGATTTCAATGGGATTTTAAAAATCATCCTAAGTGTTACTGGAGTATGATCTCTGTATCCAGTGAATCACATGCCCAAGTGATTGTGTTTGGGAAACACTAAAGTATATACCATCCACATAAATCACTGCATAATTCTACCATCAAGGAATTCTGCTCTTCTATACCGATAGTATATTAAACATTCACATTCAAAAATATGACCCCTGTGTAAATTTCAACAAGTAAGAGGTAAGAGGTTGCTCTTCAGTCATTTGAAACAAGCACCTGCTTCACAAAGACATAAAATGGGGGGAAAGCTGATTAAATTATTACCTTTCATTGAAATCACAGAACTCTTGCTCTATTGTCATGATATTGAATTTTAAAAGGAGGACTTGACTTTTTCATTCTTCCTAGGGGCAAATGTCATCACTTAGGAATCATTATAAAGAAGGTAGGGAGGGAGCAATTGTTACACCTGGCAAGATTTTAAATGCAAATGGATGTACAATGTCTCAATGGACTAGCATTTGAAAATAGATTTAATTAAAGGGAAAATCCTCAGAAAAAAAGTGTTTATTCAGTTGTGAACACTATGCATGCTGCTGTTTTAACAGGACAACAAATATTAGCAGGACAGCCGTCAGTATGGCCAGTAATACAGGTGAATGGGAGTTGTTGCTCACTCCTGGTTTATCATTACCAAGACAACAGGTGGTAGTTAAGAAGGAGTTTCAAAGTTTCCACCACCACCACCACCATCATCATCATCATGATTGGCCAGTCTATTTCTGGTTTGTGTCACTTTCACATACATCTAATATATATTGGAATGTGGTTTGTCTGTCTGTCTTCTTTAGCTTCGGACATCTCTCAAGACATTATTACCAAACTAGGCATGAGGGTAACTGAGGTGTCCGGAGGCGCCATGAACACCTCACTGGCTATTTGTTTAGTGAAATCAAAGGTGTACAAAGCTTCTTTCAGTTCTTTTATTTTAATCCACAGAAACACAGGGAGACATGGAATGTACACCCTCAAGCGTGAACCAACATTACTCAGAGTGCTGCTCCACATGCACACACGCACGCACACACACACACGTGTGTGTGCGCACACACACACACACACACACAGCAGTTACTTCCTAGCCCTCAGACCCCTCCTGCTATCCTTGGTGGCTGCTAAGGAAGTCCCTCTGTCTCTGTTTGGCTTTTTGCTCTGAGACACGAAGGGCATGCCTGGTTCTTGGGGAAGGAGGGGGTTCTAGCATACTCTCCAGAGACATAGTGTCACTTGGCCGCTGCACTGTTTCTAACACATCTGACTCCTGACTCGATTCAGGGCTGGTGAACCTGCTGTCTTGCTCCTGTTCTTCATCACCCATTATTTCCCAGCTCCTTTCTTTTTCTGGGTATGTCCTGTCTCAAACCACCATGATTCTGGTTCCATACTCCCTTCCTCCCCCCACCCCAAAGCCCCTTGGAGTGGCGGTCTCCACCACTCCTCATCTGCCCAGTCCCTGACATGAGGTGGGGGCAGCAGTCTTCACTGATGTTTGGGTGCTGGGTGCCATTCTGAATCAAGATGGTGATCAAAACTTGAACCAATTTCTGGTGTGATGGGTCCAAATTTACAGAAAAGCACTATCGGTTTTAAAAATACAATTATGTTTTGGTTTATACAAATTTCCAGAAAGTGCCCTGCACTCTCCGCTGGTTCACTTAAAAACCTGTTTCATCTCAGTTCCTCATTACTCCGAATATACTTCCTTCATAACTCATATCATGAAAGGTGGGCAGTCTCCATGTCCACAAGCATTTTAAATAAACATGGGAATAGGGTTGACAGTTACTCAAACTTTCCCTTCCATCATGGCTAGTTCTAAGCATTCTGGGGCAGGTTTTCTCTCCTGGAGCAATTCTTTTGAGGACTGAAGTATTAACCTTTAAACAAAATCAGGAAGGTACTCATTGACTTCCCAGGACTCCTCCACCATCTTCAGAGTTTTATAATTTCATCTTCCCCCTTTCTGCTTTTCTGAAACTTCAGACCTCTATAAACAATGGTGAAGACAGTCACAGGAACTCTCTAGTATATTTGGCTGTGTGGTGTGAATGTATCACCATCAATTTATGTCCAGAATCTTCACTATGCAATAACGATAATCTACAGTTAGCTTGTACATTTCCTTGACTTTGCACTGAATATGTCAGCGTTTTCCCTGAGGCATTTTCAAAACAGCCTATTAAGAATTTCATTTTGTTTAAATTATTGTGCCACAAACAATGCTGTAAAACATAATAATACATCGTGTGGCTTATCAAGGAAACAAGAAAAGTCCCTGTAGCAAAACCTCTGTAATCAGGGACTCTTGGGATTACTTCTCACATTTTAGCCTCAAGACTGAGGATGACGTTTCATGTCTTTGGGAAGGATTTCAAGGCCCTTGTCAGTATGGGTAATACACGCTTGGGTCTTCGCCAGACTTGTGAACTGCCAAACCCTTTAATGGAATTTGGAAGCTCTACAGACTGTCTGGGAGCCAGACATATACACTATCCATTCTGACAAGACATCTGCCTTGCTTTCAAGTCATCCCATGTCTCTAGTCTATAACATAAGATGCAGCCATTAGTTATTTTAATTCAGCCGTTTGCCTGCCCCCTAAAACAACTCCATGTCAACCTAACCCGATGTAAATTATTTTTCCTTATTATCTAAAGCACTTCACAAAAGTTAAGAACACCACGAGAACACAGGTTGTACTTCTGACACATATCTGAGACATTCTCAGCCATTGAGTTGAATGAGGCTGCACTAGAGCATGTTTGCATGAATGGAAATGATATACAACGCCTCCACCCTCCTCGTCTAAACTAATTTTAGCTAGTAATTGAATGCAACCTTCTGATAGCCTGGAAGTAGCACTTTAGAAAACTACTTTGTGTATCTCTGAAGCCTCATTCATGCTGCCACTTCATGAGGTATTTTCATCTCTTAACTCTCCACTCTAAGCCACAGTACTCAGCCATAATGAGCTAAAAGCCTGTAACATTCAAGAAGCAATTTGAATGCCTAATTTTTATTTGAATTTGCTTTTGTTCAATGTCCAGATTTACCTCTGCTGCACAGGACATAGCACTGCAACTAATTTACCTCTGAAACACAGGATTTAGCACTGTGGTGTTTTCCCATCACCCACCCACAGAGAATATGCAATATGTGGAAGGGGGGGAGAGAGGGAAAACATATATTCCCAGAACAGTAGCATTCCTGAACTATCAAGGAGATGGAAACAAAAAAATTCTACCATGTGCTGAATATAAAATGCTTTTTCCTAACTGGAATAAGCAGAACGTTCCACCGCATGAAGTAAAACACTGGAAGCACTTACATGCCAAAACACCATATATAGTATCTTCTTAAATGGCACTTAATAAGCAACTCAGAACTAATTTATACAAGTGTGTTTTGCTACCTGTACAGGTGTGTGAAGCAGAGGTGTTCCATAGGAGCTTTTTAGAGCATGTTCTCATTGTGTTCCCATGATTTTGGGGCCATGTGTCTCATATTTTATGGCTTCGGGTCACCAAACACCTGAGAATAGGTGGCTGGGCAATGTGTAAATCAAACCTCAGAAGCCAAACTATCTGGCACCACCCAAAAAACAAACACTGTTTCTGATTTAAATGATTTAAAGCAATGCAATGAATATGCACAATGATGTTTAGGATGTTTCTTAGTTTGCATAATGATGGTGCTGAGAATTGTGTGTGCATATTGGTGCACATGGCACCTTACAGTGTTCCAGAGGCAACATAGAAAATTCCCTGTTCTCAGGGATTTTGCAAGCTAAAATAGATAGTGGGAAATTATATTGCTTGGTTGCAGAGAGGAACAAGGATAATATGCAGAAAAGATGTGTTCAAAGGAAGGATATGAGGAAATGAAACCCTTCTGACTATCCAAATTTAAGAAATCTATCTTGCATTTTTAAAAGGTGAAATGATATTTCTCAGTGCTCAACGTCATACTATATGTTTATATATATATATATATATATTACAAAACATCACTTTACAATTATGCTATTATATCAAATTATGTCAAATATTATAGTCTTATCTAATTCTAAACTATTCCAGCAATCAATAACTCTAGTTCTGTGCAAATCTCTTAAATTTCTGTCTTTCTTCTTTTCCACCTATGCAGCCTGTATATAATTATAATGTACATAATATACATTTTGCTTTCCATTCTAGAACTCAGATCTGATTCTTTCCCCTGTATTTTGATGCTATTTTAAGGTAAAATCCCTCAAAAGGTGGCCAGGAAATAAAATCATGTTTCCTAGAAGGAGTGTTTCCACATAGGTTCTGCCACTGGAGTTTATGTGGGGCTGAAGTTAGACTGAAAGCTAATTTCTAGGAGATAGAGGTGGGGTGAGCAGAGTTTTGATAGAACAAGAAAATTTCTTAGATAGTTTTCATACAACTCAGACCTATTTCTATATAATGTGATGTCACATACCTGCACAATCTGAAAACATAAATGCCCGCTTTTAAAAAAGTATATGAAACTATGTAAAAACCTTGCTAGCACAAATCCTGAAAACACATCAGATCCTTTCTTTTGTATTTTTCCAAAATTAAGATTAATACTGCAAATCAGTAGCTTCATTGTGGCTTTAAAAATGTTAAAGGTTTTTATATAAATTTTCCAGCACAATGGTTTAGCCATTACCCACTGTTACAAAGATTAACAATCTAAGTCAATATTTGAAATGTAAAAGTGTCTTTCCACCTATCCATCCATTTTTTTATATGGACTAGTGTCATATCACACTTTCTTATTCATTTCCCCAAAAAGCTATTGCCCTGAATCTGTCCATGGCCCCTAAATGATCTATATATCTGACTTGAATCAAGCCTGAGCTGGTAGCTATCAGCAGGTGTAAATTCAATATTGCAAGACGGATCCATTAGTATCTGAACACTATTAATGGAGCCAAGAGGATGAAGCCCATTTTTCCCATTCCAGAAGACAAGGAACAGTTCTCTTGCAGAAGGAAAGCATTCAGTCACATCTGTCAGCACCAAAATGGCATCTATGGCCCTGTTTGCTGCTGAATGAAGATGAGTGCTCACCAGTGGACACTGCCATCCTCTTATCAGTCTGATTCTCTCTCTGCCCCCTTCACATTGCCCCCTTACAAATATAAGAAGAATTACTGTACATAATACAGAATGGATATTGCTTTATTTCTAGAAAGCAAGTTCACATAAAACATTGGGAACATAAAGGCACGCTGCCTTTTGGTAAAATTAATTTAGACTGGGAAAAGCACTGCCGGACCAATATGCATACAGAGGCACAGAATTGAAACATGATGCTAAAGACGATGAAACTGAGAGAAATGCAAACATTGTCACTCTGATTCAGGGCACACACAGTTCTTGTACACTTTGAATTCTACCACAGTTTCCCTAATCACTTCAGTAGTTGAGGGTCCTTCATGACATCCCATGCCCTTTTAAAATGTGGTGGGGTTTGGTTTTTTTTGGGGGGGGGGGGTGTTACTGGATTGTTGCTGTTGTTTTGATTGCATATTTTGTGGTTCTATATTGTGATTTTATTCTGTGAACTGCCCTAAGACCTCCAGGTACAGGGCGGTATATACCAGTAAATTCAATAAATAAAAATTGAGTGCAGTGGGCAGGGACTCCACAACACTTCCAAGAATGGGAAAATTCCTAGGTTGATGGACTATATGGAATTGACGAATGACTGGCAGTATCCGAGACCAGGGAGAAGAGATGGTGGAAGAAGATTGGAAAAAGTTTAAAGTTTATTTTTAGAAATAGAAATATTGTAAAATTACTGAGTGTTAGAAAAATGTTGGAATGAAATCTAATGGCTTTAGTAGAAATGTTATAAGGAGTTAAGCATAAAGAAGCATTATAGTATTAATGGAAAATAAGGGTAAAAATAAGTTAAGATATTTATATGACAGAAAACAGAGAAAGATGGAAAGGAATTGCTGAAACAATTAATAGAAGTGGAATACAAAAAGGGAGGTGAGAGGAGGTCGATGAAACAAGGGTATGAAAGATAGACTACTGAAATGGTATGATGTATGTTTTTAAATTGTTTTTGTTTTGTTTTGTTTAGGTCAATGTGTCAATGTTGTGTTTTGTATTGTTTATATATTGTATTGTATTGTTTTTTCCCTTTCTTGTTTTTTTCTTTTTGTCTTTTTTCTTCTCTTTCTTTTTTGTAAGTTTTAAAAGTAATAAATATTATTAAAAAAAAAAAAAAGAATGGGAAAATTCCTGGCGCTGCATAGCCCATATATATGAACCACCAGCCATGAGGAGCAGTGTACAAGAACTGATTTCGTATGGCATTTATTAGTGATAAAGGGAAATCTAAAAATTAATTGCAATGATGTCTATTCAGTACACAGAATAAAGTAGTAGAATTCTGGGCTGCAGCACATTAAAATACAAAGAGCCATGTTTTCTGAAAGCTTACTACATACAGTAGGTGTCTTTGATTTTTTGTTTTTTTAAGGGATCATTTGAAAAATCTGGAAACACCTCCTTGCACCCACGCCCAACCCCCAGCAACAGGTAGCACAAAATGTGTAGGCGTCTTTTTTCTGCTATCCTACACCAGAGAATGGTGGGTTTCATTTTGTTTTTTACTACCCTAGTACTGCTGCAAGGTGATGGTGATCATGCCATTAATGTGCACTGTGATTTACAGAGCATGAGCAAGAATGTCATGTACTTACCCAAGGGAGCTTATTAACTAAACTTTGACAGTATGGCCAACAATGGAAGGGAGCAAAGGTAAGGGAGATGCATGGGTAACAAAGTTACTACTTCTCTTTTCAAAAGATATCACCTATTTGTAGCTATCAAGGGAGAATCATCAATTATATGGCATTTTTTTTGTTTTAAAAACCTCCTTTTTAAAATGCAGTGCTTGCTTTTGTGTGTGTGTGTGCACGCGCGCACTTCTGCTTTGCTTTAGAAAGAACACACTAGTTTCTTACCTCCCATTTTTCACTTGTGACTCTAAAATTGTTCTTATCCTACATGTGATCTTGTGCCCTGTCATGGAAAATAACAACTCACTCTTTTAAAATAATAGTGTAAAAGCAGCAGAAGAGAGAATCCAAAGGGCAGACTCGCAGAGATGCCTGCCCACATTTGTGTACCTGTGTTCATTCTCGAGATAAACCAGTAATAAAGGAGGAAGCTAACTGCATCTGTATGCATTCCCATTTATCTTGATGTCATCTTGTCATCGTGAGATCCAACTTTTAATAAAGTTGTCTTAGCTTCTGGCGGAGGGAAGAGTTGCTGAATCCTCATATTTACTGTTAAAGAGCAGAAGGTTAATAGGTTCAGTGTTGTCATTTTCTGCATGTCAAGGATGAAATTTAATATTGTGCTGAGGGTGGGCTCTCTCTTATCGGAAGCCTTCCGTAACCACAATGCTGTCTCTTGGAAAGAGCACATCTAAGGTTGCTCTGGGCTTAGTTAGTGCAATGGGTACATCTGCTACAGACATGAGTTTGCCTCTAGGTCAGGGGTGGGGAAACCTTTCTCAGCCTGAGGGCCACATTTTCTCATGAGTTACTTTCCAGGGGCCACATGAACAGTGGCCAGAGCAATGGATATGACTTTTTCCTTTGGACAATAGGCTGCATTTCCACCACACACACCACAGTTTTCTATATGTGTGAATATTTCTCCAGCCTTCATCCATTTCAAGGAAGGAGGGGAGCAGGTTGGCAAGGTGTGTGGCCTCAGCACGGGACCCAGACATTGATTGCCCAGGGACAGACAGGGACTCCTGGAGGGGTTCATTTGATTCCCAAGCCTAAGGCTTCCCACCCCAGTCCACATGGTCTTAGTGAAATCTGAGAGTTTCCACTGTCCCTTTTATTTTAACCTTGGGATACAAGCTAATGCACACATAGGGCTGCTATGCATTTTACAGAAACATACAGTCCACATGCTTCCTGTAACATACAAGACCAAGCCATATTTATTTTTCCTGATTGCATGTTCAAGCTGCAGATAATCACGATTTACGCTGAAACGTGTATATATTGTCCTATGTACCCTTGGTGTGCAAGAAGGGTAAATTAATGTGGATAATTTATATGGTCCATATATACTATGGGGAGTACACACGGATTACTGTAAAGTATCTTTTTTTTTTTGTCTTTGCCGTGGAACACAAGTTCACTTGGGGCCACCTGCACTCTTTTGGGCTTCCAGCTCTCTTTGTCAGCAAAATGAAGCTGGAAAAGGCTATGTGTATGCTGGTCAGCATCTGCTGTCTAGAGACCCATGCCTGGGACTTGAACCTGTTGCTTTCTCTTCTGCTTTCTTTGCCTTGCTCTGCCCTGCCTCTCCCTGCCTCCCTGCCTCTTTGTCCTTTGATGCATCTATGTGGACCATGTCTCAGCTTGCCTGCAGAGAATTATAAGCATGTGCCCTCCCATTTCTGTGGTATGTAAAGGGGCCTATCACAACATGCCGTGAAGCACATGGTGCAGTTATCATGGCAACTGGACCGCCTCCATTTTGCACATCTGAATGTTCCGCTGCTACCACAATGCTAAATTGTCTAGGTACATACTAGTTCTTTAGCATGTCAGGAAGAAAACTGAGCTCAAAATCTTTTTCCTTACATACAAAGATATTTTAACCTGGTTTTACATCTGCACAGATGGAGTTGTTACAGCCTGTACAGACCCTGTTTTATGACTGGGTCAACACTTTCTTGGAAGTACAACTCAATTAAATTAAGCATCAGGAAGAATTTTATGGTGGTAAGAGCTGTTTGACAGTGGAATGAACTCCCTCTGTAGGTGGTGGACTCTCCTTTAATGGAGATTTTAAAGCAAAGGTTGGATGGCCATCTGTCATGGATACTTTAGCTGAGATTCCTGCACTGCAGGGGGTTGGACTAAATGACCCTCAGGATCCCTTCCAACTCTACAATTCTATGATATTGCCATGAGCATAACTGGACTGATGCAATAACTATATTTTCTGCCCCTTAACATGCAGTATTTCTGCCATTGTGAGAAAACATTCTACACAGCTTTGTCTTAACAGAAGGAAAAGGAAAACAGCTCTGTGATGCATGCAATGCAGAAAGATCAAAATGCAATTCTGTTTCTTTATTGTTCCTCTTATTTCATTTCCCAACATAACAGTAGCTGCTTCAAGCGACAACAGCTGTGACATAATTACGATTTAACATGCCACTTGATATGCTTGTCATATCTGCAGATTATAGATTTAAATTAATTCGACAAGAGAAGCCCCAGCAGAAATGTGAGAAATCACCTGATACGCCTACTGGTCACACCCATACTACTACTATTATTATTTTAAAGAAAATAAAATGCTAAAATAGACGTAGTAGAGTTCACTGTCAAAACCCTAGTATTCACTCAGAATGCAGAATGCAGGATGCAGGTGGGCGACTCACACGGTTGAATGCTCATCTATTAAAAGGAATTCTACAAATAAAAACTGGATGTCACAGGAAAGGCTTGGCTACATAGCAAGCCTTCTATGTTCGGTGCTTGTTTTTGCATGGAGAGGCATTTAAACCACGCTGCGGCTCCCCACCTGAAGTCTGACCTGATGAGGGACCTACCTTTGCTCAGATGAGGTACCTACTTTCCAGAGCTCAGAAAATCTGATGCTAAGCCGAAGTGTCTCATTCAGCTAATTTTGGCACATTTAGCCAGCTGTTTTGTGTGTGTGTGTTTGAGTGTGTGAGAGAGAAGCATCCTCTGAACATTGTCAAATTTTCATTGAGAGAATCATTTGACTTTGTTCTGCAGGTGCTTACTTATATTTGATGAGTTAGCTGAGAGTGTTTCTCCTCCGCTTCCTTTATTAAAACAAAACTAAATCACTACTACTCCAAGCAGCAGCATGGCTGCACTCGGCGTGGAGGATGGGCCATGAAGGCAAAGACTTGGAACAGGAGCTGATCTTTTTGTAGGTTAAAAGAAAGAAAGAAAAAGAAACACTTGGCCACCTCAGTGAATGTAAGTAACCCCTTGGAGAGTTATTGGTATCACCCTCCACACACACGCTTGAATTTGCGAGGAACAAATGGGCCACATAAAGTACTGCTGGGGGATTAAACTCTGCCTTAATAAATCCCCCTTTTTTTGTGGAAATGGCAAAAGAGTAGCACAATTTCCTCAGGAGCAGGTTCTTTCCCCTGAGCTTTTAATTTTACAGTTCTACTTAGAACATTTTTTAAAACAACAACCCACGTGGCATGTGAGCTGTGTGCATTGACAAGCACTTCTGCCCGTATCAGCCTGCCTGTGTATTGAGTGCCCCAGCATCTGAGGTGAACTGGATGAGCCTTTTTGGTAGGGAAGCCGCACTTAGAGATCTCCCTCCCTAGGGAGTTTCACCGGGTGCCTGCTCTTAACTTTTTAGCACCAGGAAAATACTTTGGTTTTTGTTTCATTGCTTGTTCTCCCAGGCTTTTAAAGTGGTTTAACTTATTTTAGCAACTGTTTTAATGCTGGCTATATAATGATTGATTTGCTCTGCTATGTTTTATTCACTTGCATTGATTTTATCGTATGGATTTTATTGTTGTTGTTTCTACTTTACAGTGATCTGCTCAGGGAGCTGTCAGGTTGAAGGGCGGTATTAAAATATAGCAAATAAAATAAATAAATAAATAAATAAACAGCTCTTATTCTACTAAAAGACCAAGCTCACCAGTTATCTTGGGGCAACAAGGCTGGCCCATCCATTAGGCCAGGTAAGGCAACTGCCTCTGGTGGCAGGATTCATAGGGGCAGCATATCCCAATGTAGATCTTTATTCCCCTCTCGTTCCTGACTCACGCCTTCTCCCCTGGCCAGGATATGGGGAGGCACCATTTTGTGGTTTGCCTCAGGTGCCTAAATGTCTCGGAGCAGCCCTGTATTTTTCTACTGTGGATATTAAACTTAAACTCTTATGATAGAAACAAATGTGTTTTTAAAGATGCTTACGTTTACCAGATGAACAAACCATTCAGAGGAAAGAAGGTGAGAGTGGAAGCTCCACATCCAGTATCTCCACTCTGAAGAAAGGCTTAATGAATTCTGACCACTGCTCTTCAAATGGGGCTGGAGCAGGGGTGCCAGTTCCTGGAGGCCCAGATCTTTTGAGTCCCACTCCCAACTAATTTTCTTTTTGGGGCCACCCCCTCATGTCAAAAAAAGCATGGGGCAGAAGAGGCCAAGCACAGAGCCAAGTGTGGTGTGGCTTCAGTGGCCATCTCCATCTCTTCCTCCTCCTGCCACAGAGGGGAAGTAGCTCCTGGCTGCTGGTGGTGGTGGTGGCAGGAGGAGGAGGAAGAGGACGAGGAGGCTGCGCACCAGAGAGAAGAGCTGCAGCCATGGAAGTTGCACTGCCGCCATGTTTGGCTCCACCTCCTGGCTCCTCCCGACATCCCACGTGTGATGTCACACAGGTGTGACATTGCACCCTCCGAATCTCCCTCACAAGTTGGCGCCTCTCAGCTGGCATAGGTATTGCCTTGCAGAGAAGCGCAAGCCAATATGGGCAGTGGAGTGTTTTTCCTCCCTATCCTCATGAACAAAAGCACCAAGTGGACAGGAGGTGCTGTGTGCTGGAACAAAGACAGGGAAAGAGGTGTTGCGAAGTGATGGTAAATTCACCTTCCTGATATGACAGAGCCCATGCCAAAGCACAAATGTCTGGGGAGCACTGTGGCTGCCTACTCTTGTGGAGATTGCACTGCTCTTCCATGGTTGTAGAACCATGATAGCACTATAAAAAGCAAGTGAGCCAAATAGTGGTGATTCCCATATCTGGGAACTGTTCGGCACAAAGGGATTCCGCCTCTCTTGTTTACAAGTACAGTGGTACCTCGGGTTACAGACACTTCAGGTTACAGACGCTTCAGGTTACAGACTCCTCTAACCCAGAAATAGTACCTCGGGTTAAGAACTTTGCTTCAGGCTGAGAACAGAAATCGTGTGGCGGCAGTACAGCAGCAGAAGGCCCCATTAGCTAAAGTGGTGCTTCAGGTTAAGAACAGTTTCAGGTTAAGAACGGACCTCCAGAACGAATTAAGTTCTTTAACCCGAGGAACCACTGTAGTAAGTGTTCTGTGGTCTTCCTTCCCTCCCATGTTAGGAATGGCTTATTTACTTTATGCACTTATCATGCTAGGCATAAATGTCAATTTGGTGTTAAACATGCCAGTGGGGAGGGGGTTGGATGTTAAGCAGTTAATTCGGGTCAATATCCAGAGGCCTTGCCACTTAGGCCGAGTATCTGTGTGAACAGAAGACCTGAAGCTCTCAATTTTAAAGCTCCAAAGGGTGATACTGAACATGTCACAGAGTAATTTACATCTGTAATTTAAAGTCTGTTCCATATTAGGTGGAATACTCCTTTCCACCTCCCTCCCAACAAACAGGCTCCTCAGACGCTGTCTTAATAAATAGTTGGTGCTCTCCTTGTATATAAATAATGGTTCGAGCTTCCTCAAGGGCATCAGAAACACTGAAGCATAAGACACCAGTAAATACAAAAGGCAAGAGGTGCCCACATTGGGTGGCGATATATTCTAAAGCACTGCTGTGGGTGAGCCGACACTTTCTAGATGCTGAGGCTAACAAAACAAGGGCAGCACGCTTCCAAACTGGGAATCGTAGCTGCCGCAAGAGGCTGTGCTTGAGTGCTGTTGCGTGAAAAGTGGCCACTATTGAGAAAGCCAGCAAAGGGAGTAGTAGGTTTATCACCCTGCTGCTACTATATTTCAGGATGTGTTTGTACGTTTAAAAATTCATGGGCACCATCCATAATTTATTTCACTTTTGTGCTTTAATTTTCCAAAGCCGGAGTCAGACAGACAACACACTGCAACGTCGCCTCCCTCCTCTGTGTTCTCATCGAGTATCTGCTCGTCCTCCCCGTTCTGTCCCTGGAGAATGGTTGCCAATATCAGGATGCTGTTTAGTGAAGACTTGCAGCTGCAGTCTCCACAGTGAGGCTCAGAGAAGTTCCAAAATTTTCAAAAAATTCCAGCAAGAATCTCTGCCAGAAAACCTGTGGGGTTTGTTGTACTGATGGAGAGGAGGACAAGGTTTCCAACAAATCATGAGCACATTCCTACTGCTTTAGGGATTCTACCCCCCTCCTTTTTTATTTAGCAGATTACATGTCCTTGGTTAGTTTCCTCATTACCTCTAGAAGAAAAACACGTCGTTTTCAAGCAACAGTAGGAGGGGGAATGTTTCAGTGTTTCCTTAAACCTAGCTGCATCTAGGGACGCGGGTGGCGCTGTGCGTAAAACCTCAGTGCCTAGGACTTGCCGATCGCATGGTCGGCGGTTCGAATCCCCGCGGCGGGGTGAGCTCCCATCGTTCGGTCCCAGCTCCTGCCCACCTAGCAGTTCAAAAGCACAATTAAGTGCAAGTAGATAAATAGGTATCGCTTTATAGCGGGAAGGTAAACGGTGTTTCTGTGTGCTGCTCTGGTGCCGGTTCGCCAGAGCAGCTTCGTCACGCTAGCCACGTGACCCGGAAGTGTCTGCGGACAGCGCTGGCTCCCGGCCTCTAGAGTGAGATGAGCGCAAAGCCCTAGAGTCTGTCAAGACTGGCCCGTATGGGCAGGGGTACATTTACCTTTACTAGTTGCATCTTGTAGACGAAGATACAAGATGAACTGTTACCATGCTGAAAATATAAAATCATGTGAATAGAGAAAAAAGTATTATTATTATTATTAGTAGTAGTAGTAGTATTAGTAATAATAATAATAATAATAATAATAATGTGATCAAGTCCTGGGTGGGTTATTTTTAAGTCTCCTTTATCTTTGGGGAGGTCAGTTGATGAATAGCACATACGGGGTAATGTATGCTTTTCCTAATATTTCCACAAATGCATTGCACAAATGACATAGGGCATCATATGCACGAGACACATGTCTGTCTGCTAAAGCAGCTATCAAATTTTCACTGAGAAGGGCTTTCTGACCTGTTATTTCACACATTGGTCCACTGTGACTTAATTTTGCATGGCTTCTGATTGTTTCTAACTTAATGTTAACCATGTTTGCTATTCAAAATATAGGGGTTTCCTATTGCGCGTTATTTACATTTCTGTTCACTTACTTTATTTTACAACATCTTGAAAAACTGTGAAAATTTTACAGGTTAAGTATTATTTGCACTCAGTAACCCCTCTGTCTGCCTGTAATTATTGTTTCAGCTTTGCACAATAGAAAATAAATAAAGAAAGAAAATTCGTGGATATTCAGTGTATCCCTGAGTGCCACTAACAAATGAGATAGAGTAATTTTGAATTATCTAAATAGAGAGACACTGGCAACCACAGAAAGGTCAGCATTAAATGCTCCTTGCCCTTGGTTATCACCTCTTTTAGGTTCTCTGTTGTTTTTTTTTACAGCTGTTTTGAATCGTAATTGCCATTTTCAGGACTGCTATACATTTAATGTTCATATGCTTCCAGGGTCATAGCCAGAGATTTAAAGGTTTTTTTTCCAAAATAAAAAAAATCCCCACCTCCAATGATTCTATAGTATTTAAACTTTCAACATTCATAGAGACACTATGCAGTGAGCTGCTTTGCACATAACAGTGCCATAGTGCAACTGCACAAGTATGAAGGAAAAGAGATTGTGTGGCTACTTCTCTTCTGCTCCTCCTGCTGCTTTGAGCTAAGTCTTGGTTTGCTGTAGTACGTTATCCAAAATGGGATTCATGGTTTGTTTCACTCCAGACAAACCATGAATTTTAACCTAGGTTTGTTTTTGGGTTTACGGTATGTTGTTTCTCTGGAGGAGACAAATCATGAGGGTGGGCTCAGATGACATGCTAAGCCAAATCATGGGGAGAGTGCAGAGGCTGTGGTCTCCTTCTGGAAACCAATGCACTTGTATGTACATTCTTAGCCATACATGTGGACCAGCTCTCTGTATGTATACAGCAGTAAGGTAAGGAGGTATAAAAACAAAATCTTACCTGTAGGAGATTTTGAGTTCATAATAAATAAATAAATAAATAAATAAATAAATAAATAAATAAACATTATTTTCTATTGCATAGGGGATCATGAACTTTTTGCCTGTTATCTGTTACTTCTAGTTTACATGTGCAATAATATGGCACAGGACTTCTCTTATGAGAGAGAGGGAAATGGAATGAACGCCGTTGGTTAACATAAACCATGTAGCTTAAATAATTACTAAATTTTAAATAAAAATGGGTATTTTCAGAACTTACTGTAATCAGCAATGACAGTGACCAATCCTCAAACACTTGTACGCATCAAGCTCTGATAACTTCAGTAGGCTTATGTATATTATTTGCGGCAGTCCAATTCCACAAAGGGGTCCATTTATACAGTCAACAAAGTAATTTGTTATTGACAAGGCTTTTTTCAGCCAGAACTCAGTTCTGGCACCTCTCAGGTGGGTGCCATTGACATTATAAGAGAACAAGGGAGGTGTTCATGGTGAGTTCCAGCACCATCCTTTCTAGAAAAATAGCACTGATTATTGATAAACCTTTTCCGGGACTGCATCACTAAACACTGCTGGTGATAAACTTTGCATGCTTGAATGCCCCTCCATGCAAATGAAATAAATGTCCCCTGCATCCTGTAAAAATTAACAGTTCAGCTTGATAACTTTCTATGGCATGATAACTTTCCACATTCAGAGAATTTTGTGTTTTTTTTCATGGGGGACTTATTCAAATATGAACCATCTCTCCACCCGTAGCCTGAAGTCTAGTGCAGTCTAGGCAAACTAAGGCCCAGGGACTGGATTCAGCCCAATCTCCTTCTCGGTCTGGGAA
Organism: Podarcis cretensis; assembly: GCF_951804945.1. NCBI lineage: Eukaryota > Metazoa > Chordata > Lepidosauria > Squamata > Lacertidae > Podarcis > Podarcis cretensis. Next base: position 101,421,719 of record NC_137173.1, on the reverse strand, counting down.
TCAGCATGTTTTTACATGAGTAAAATGTGTCCTATTTAAAATGCATCTCTGGGTTATTTTTCGTGTTTTTACATGAGTAGAATGTCTGCTTTTATTTAAAACACATCCCTGGGTTATTTGTGGGGCAAAGGAATTAGTTCCCACCCCCTCTCCCCCCAAAAAATAATATAGCCCCCACACACACCCCACAATGTCTGAGGGACAGTAGACTGGCCCCCTGCTGAAAAAGGTTGCTGATGCCTGGTGTACACATTTGGCAAATTATTGTGTAAAAATGGGTTGGTGCAAATGCTTTTGGGCAGGGTACACAAACTGCAGCATTTTCCTATCCACACCTCAGCAAGACCACCATAGGACACTTTCCAGGGGGAGCATGTTCTTTCTCAACAGTGTAATGTTCACAATCAGAGAAAAGTAGTGAAAAGTCAAGCTAAACACACTTCCCATTCACTGCTGCTTACTATTCAGATATTCTTAAAACAGTTGAACTTGAAAATTATCAGGCTGTGGAGTGTAGCCCTTCTGTGCTTTTTGTAACCTTTAGTCCAGAAGATGAAAAATTGTGATTTGCTATCTGCTTGTACAGTGAGTAATGATCCTGTACATTCACACAAAGTCGATTTCAGAATTCCTGATTTATTTTTTTAAAGGAATCTAATGAAAAGGAATTGTTCTAATTATAAACATAAGACGACACGTAAGTATTGTTAACGGAACTAATTTTGAAATATGGGTGGCCAATTGCTCACCTAAAAGGAGAACAAACTTGATTACAAGAGGCGAGAAAGTGAAATGGTGGGCATTGGAGACAATTGGCTTTATTAATAAACAATGCTTAGCCTGCGCATAGTACTTTTAAAGCCCATCCCATCCCATACATTTTCAAGGATCCTCAGAACAATCTTGCAAGGTAGGTCAGTATTATTACTATCTCCTGTACTACAGGTCAGAAGCAGAGGCCAAGAGCGCATGGCTTGCCTAGGGCTATGTAGGAAGGTCACAACTGCAGTGAGACTTCATCCCCTTAAGTAACTTCCCACCACTGTACCACCCTTAAGCAGCCAAAATACTCTTACAAGGTCTTTAAAAAATAATAATCTGAAACTAGAGTGTAAAGTAAAATATTTTGGACAGCCCACTCCAGCTTCCTCTGTGTTTCATTTGCTTTATGTCCCCCGTCCCCCCCCCCCACTTCTTCTACTTCTTGGAAGACCTGCTGGGCAAGGAGTTCATCTTGCTATGCATTATTCATGGAATAGCTAACATAATGGGGTCTCCTAGACCTGATATAGTACATACACGCACACTTAAGTGTTCTTGTGAAAAATATTATACCAATGGTGCTGGAACTAAAGCCTATAGTTGTTATCTGTCTTATTAAACAACTCACTATTCATTTGAGGAGGAAGGGTAATGTTGCTTCTGTTGTTTTCAAAGTTCACCAGAGAATCACCTCAGCCTTCTTAATGGACATTTCTTTTTCTTTTTTCCTTCTCCCCCTTCTTCACCCTCTTGTCTACCACTCTTATTCCTTTTATTTTTTCACATTGTTTTCATACTCTCGATGTGAAACACCCTCCAGTGCTGGTTATCCCTACATAAGACTCTTCCCGTGTACCTCAACCCCATTGACTCAGAGGCATCGCCTTCTTTAGTATCTCAAGAGAGGGTACACTTTACACCTGAAGTGCAGCACTGAATTTCTCACTGTCTTTCTCTCCTTGCAGCCACTTGACAAAAAAACGGCAGATACTTTGTACAGTTGATTTTTTTTTCTTTCAGAAATAGCTGTGTGGGGTGGGATGGGGTGGGCATATTGGGACCATGGAGTAGGAGGAAGATATAAACCTGTTGTCTGCACCATAAGCCCAGTCAGAATCCACATCTGCCATTTGCAGTAGGAGGAAAGCTCCCTCTACTTCACAAACATGTTGACAACCTTTTAGCCCTTGCACACACTTCTGCTGTGTCCCACACAGTCTCAAACGCACACCCTCAAACACATATACTCTCCTATCCCTTTCCCCCATATAACGTATGTTGGCTGCAATGGGGCAGACACCAGTTCACCATTTCTTCCTTCCCCTTGCTGTTCCTGAAACATGAAATATCTGCTGGAGAACTGCCTGCCTGCCTCAAGAGCTTTGCAGAAGCACACAAGGGCGATCACCACTAGGAATTAATCATTACTACAGAAGGCCTCTGTACAGCCATTAGTGGGGGCAAAGTCAAGTGAGCTGAAATGGGGACCACACTGGGAACGGAACTCAGCCTCTTGCTCCTCGGTATGCTTTGCAGGTGCTTGAGAGGGAGGCAGAAGCAGAGCTCGGCGTTCAGAGCCAGTCTTGATATGAATCCACCTGGCTCAGAGTTCCTGCCCTGTCCCATCTCAGGCAAATTGTGGAAGGATGAGCCACTGTAAGCTACAATAATGAACCAGAATGCTGAATCCAGCTCTTCTATTCAAGCAGCAGAGTACAATTAATTTCTGATTGTCTGCGTTGGTCTGGATCATTTCCCCTGAAGCTGCATATTACATGCATCCATTTGAGATCATCAGAAGACTGGCAAAGGCTGTAATATTGTTGGCTTTTGGTGGTGGGTCCTAAATGCAATTCTTGCTAATGTTTTAAAGAGCTTCCTTTGAAGGTTATATTTGCACGATTATTATCTTATATATTAGCAAACAAATGCATACCATGCATTTGGAGTACTTGAGTGGGTACATTTCAAGTGGATTCACATTGGCACATATATACACCAATTTTATTTAGAATTAATAATTTTAAATGGATTTAAATTGACTCTTTTTCTTCTTTTTTTAACACAACCATATGCTATCACAGCCAGACCGAAGAGCAATTTTAATTGGAAAATAACCCACGGCTCCCTGGCATATTTGACAAACAACATTCCATCCCAAAGAAACAACAGAGGAAATTGTGTTATCCATTTATAGCAATTATAATATAGCCACTTTCCCTCAAATAGGGGAGTTTATTTCACAGCTACAAAATTACATAATTAAATGTGCTCTTTTTTTGCTTCAGATAAGATTCATGACTAAGCACTTTGCAGATCATGTTTCCAAAAGGTTCTTTTGTGACATCAGATTTTTTACCCTGCCTCTCAAAAACACACACACCACAATTAAATATCTATATTTAGTTATAAAATAAGCCACAATCCAGATAACCACCATTTCAGTATGTACACAGAACATGAGGCCAGTATTAGAGGTTCATTTAAAATTTGCCTAGACACAATATAAATCTATGGGTTGCTCTTAAAAATGAAAATCTGAAAGACTGCAAGGTAAATGTTGTGATGCAATTTTCAGATTATTCCAGACAGGCCTCACACAGTCAGTCCTAAACTGTTCATCAGACTGAAGTAAAATTTCAAGCAAATCTTATTTTTATCCTCATGCACTGAGGAAAACCAAGAGAGTGTGGCTAGGACAAGTAAATATTCTCTCTAGGAATGTGTACTCATAGTCATGTTTGCATTATCTCTGGTTTTTAAGGTAACATTTGCATCAACTCTGTTTGTTCAGAGCTAGATTCCTCATACAGTTGTAATTTGTGGTATTTTATTTCAGTGGGTTGTGTGACCCATATGAAGAAAGTGTTCTTACATGAGCATACAGAACCACTCCAGAAGCCATACTGGGGTGCCAAATACAGCGGTGGCCCGCAAGACGAATGCCTCGCAAGACGGAAAACTCGCTAGACGAAAGAGTTTTCCGTTTTGGAGGTGCTTCGCAAAACGAATTTCCTATGGGCTTGCTTCGCAAGACGAAAATGTCTTGCGAGTTCCTGCGGGTTTCCCCCCCTTCCCCCCTTTTTCTAAGCCACTAAGCCGCTTATCTGCTTATCCGCTAAGCCGCTAAGCCGCTAAAAGCTGCTAAACCGCTAATAGCGCTAATCCGCTAAGCCGTCAATGGGCTTGCTTCGCAAGACGAAAAAACCGCTAGACGAAGAGACTCGCGGAACGGATTCTTTTCGTCTTGCGAGGCACCACTGTAATTCAGTATAAGGCTACTCAATGCTAACATAACTTTGTGTTATGTTTCTTGTTGTTTATTTAATTGTGAAATGAGTCCATTCCTGAGCTTCTCTAAACTTAGCAGGAAAAATACACTTAGTAACAATTGGAAACATTAGTAATTTTGATTACCAAAGCTGGCATAACCTAGTATGTATGAGAGGTGTTCTGTGAATGAGAACCAAATAGAAAGTTGGATCTGAAGCCAGGAGATCTTGGTTTAGTTGCTGGCTTTCAGCAAACCACCATAAGTCAGCCTGGCTTAAGGGTTGTGGTGTGTGGTCCATGGAGAATAAACTGGGCAATTTAGGAAGGAACTTCACAAACATTTTTAGTTTAAAGTGGTTATGTAATCCAAAGACTGACTAAAGACATTAAGAGTTTTCCTATGTGATGTTGGGTTGCAGCCATTTAGGATGCTCAAAACTGGACTGGATGAAAGTTGCATCTTGTTCTGCTGCCAGCACAGTGACTTGCCATGTGCTCCTGGGAATCTTACAAGTAAGGCTAATGCAGCAGCCCCCGCAAGTTGTCTGTTGTTCCCACCAGCTAGTACTTGGACATACCATTTCATTGTCATCCCTAATAGCAGTCGAGAGAACTATCCTCCTTGAGTCTGTCCAATATTTTTAAATAGAAATGGGCCACCTTAGGCTCATCCTGAAGAGCATGATAAGGGCTTATCATGAGAAAGTCCTTAGAATGCTCTCTGAGCGTTCAACTTGATGCAGAAAGCATCGGCCATCCTTCAGCTGCTACCCATCCAGCTCTCCAGAGCGAAAAGAAACAGAAAGCCATGGAAGGAGGGAATGAAGGATGGACTGGTAGAGAGGTCTACCCCAGCAGACCATCTTTCTGGTCAGAAATGGTATATCTTCTGCCAAGGAATCATGGGGTTTGCAATCCAGCTCTGTGAATTACTGTCTGCAAGGCAAGCAGCCCATGCAAACCTTCTGCCTTCACTGGAGCATTCTACTGGGTGGCTGCTACTTCTTCCTGCTTCCTTTGGGAAAGTGTTGACATTTTAAAAAGGTAAATAGAATCCAAGCAGAGACCTGCTCAAGATATGCTCTCAAGGCTCTGCACTCCTCATCCCCCACCCAGTTCTGCTCACAATTCAAGTAAAAGAGTGCTTGCCTAGTGGACCACCCTTGCTCTAATTCTCATCCCATCCCTATCTTTAAAGCCATCTAAACCATGTATTGTGAATTCCATAAATTAACTGCCTGTTGTATCATCTGCCCTGAGCCTACTGGCCAGTCTATTTCACTGGCCAGCTTAAAAAAAAAAGGCCTGGGGAAGCTGTCTATACAATTCAGCAGCACCAATTATAGTTCCTTTAATAAAAGTGCTTTTTGTGTGTTTCTAACCACTTCACATACATTGTCTCAATAATAACCACAGGCTAATAGATGCACAAATCAGAGATACAGGTTTTCATATGTTGCTAAACTGCCAGGTAGGCAGATAGAGGGGTCGCTGTTCCTGAGTGCAAGGAAAAACTACCTAAACATGCCTGAGAGACTCCAATAAATCTTTGACATGACTATGTCGGTTCTGATGAATGCTCATTGCACAATGGAGAAGAGAAAAATGCACCAATTTCTTTATTTTGTGGTATAAAAATGTGGATTTATTCCATGAATGAGAATCAGCCTCAGACAACTTTCTAGCTTTTATTTCTTTGATATATTACACCACAGTGGATTTACATTTTTAAAAAGGGGGTTACAAGCACCACTTAATGGTTGACAGCTTTCTAGAAATGCTGATAAATACTATGTGATTACTCCCCCCCCCAGAAAAATGCACTACATAAAGTATATTCATACTCCATGCCACTTTATTACAAATATTTCTCACAGGATCTAATCAAGCCACAGGTATATACCAATTTTCAGTCCAAGCCAGCAACAACTCCAGGCAAAGTTTTACCATTGATTCTTGGGTGGCTTCCCAAGTGAAAAGTAGTTGCGAGATTAAGCTGTCATTTGGCTGACTGTGAATTATTTTCTTTTTCCCAGGTGCATGGACTAGTTATTACAATTCAAACAGAAATATTTTTAAATGAATTTGATCACTTGACAAGTGCCTGTTGATAACCACTGCTTTGCTCTTTATTGCAAGTAGATATTTGGAATCTATTTTGTGCTGAACAGTTTGAACCAAACAGTGAAATGCTTTTTGGTCTCTTACAGAACAAACTAATCTAAGGCTACCTAAGGGCTTGGAGCAATATCCAGCTCCCTGAGTACATGCACAGGGGACAAGCTTCAGAAGGAGGAAAAGTGTTTCTGCCCAATTCTGTGTGAGAGCCTAATCATGTGCAAAACCTACTGCCACCCCAGAATAGTTGTGCCACTGAACACATGCATGTTGTCAGGCAGGAGGGTCTGGCCACAGAAAGCCTGTGGTGACAGGGAGTGTATTTCCTGCTGGAAGGTATTCAAAACCCCATCCTGGATCCCATGAACTGGCACTTAGAACAGAAGGGGGGGGGCTGAATTAATGCACTCACCCACAGCCCTATGATGGCAGAATAAAGGATGGACATAATATGCCAGTCTGGGCAACTTTTTCACTCTTTGCTCCCAGCTCTGCAGGACCAGACTAGCAAGTGCTGGGAAACGTCCTCTCCTGGGGACGGGGCGCGGGGGGGGGGGGGGGAGTGTTCTTTCTCCCATGATTTTTTTTAGCACAGGGACCAGTGCTCTGGTGTACATTCGCAATACTAAACCTCCACATTAAAGAACTGGATTGTGTCCCTATTCTAATACATTCTGGCATATATATAGAGGATGTCTACTGTTTTTAGGTGCCTCCAAAAAGTGAATATAAAGCAAGGTGATTAATATTGATCAAGTAATATCAGATCTTTTCCATCGAGTGAGGAAAGGTATTTGCCTTTATTTTATTTACCACCAATAAAACTGATGTGATCTGTATTGTGAAGCACTCATGGAAGACTATTTTAAAACTTTCAAAATTGGCATTGCAGTACAAATATATGCATTTCCCAATAATTTAAAGACAGAAAACGTGCATTCATCAGCACAAATGTTTATATATTATTGGGGATGGGGTATCCCTGTCTAAAGAGAGTATAGAACATCATCAGCAAACAGATGCCAACTACTCCATAACCTTGTCTTTTAAAGGAAGGAGTATTTTGTTACCTAAATGTGCAAAGCCATTAGGCTCTTGAGAAATGTGTCTTGGGTGGTAAGATTGGGATTTTTTTCTGCCTCTTTCAGATGCCAGCCAAAGAAATGTTTGTTTTGGTCTTCATTTTCCATCTAAAAATTTTGGACGGGCAAAGACCTGGCTACCAAGAAGTGGGGTCCCATCTCTTTCAATATGTTCAAGTTCTTCACAACAAAGAAGACCAATTCAAAGAGAGGAAACGTGGAGAGTTTCTGTGTATAGTCTTTGGCTCTGCATCCCAAGACATCTTCTTGGATGTCCGCACCCTTCTCAGCAGAGAAGGAAGGAAGAAACGTCTTCAGAGAAAGCAGTGCTGTGTACCACATTGGATGTTGCCTCCCGGTAGTCAGAGATGATGAAGCAGGCATTGATTTTCTCAGGGAGAGGGTGGGGAGCACTTGAGAGAAAGAGAGAGAGAAAGACAGAAAGAGAGAGAGACCAAAGAGATAAGCAGACCTGGGGGACTTCAGGACATTTACAACCTAAATATAGATTCCCCATTTTTCCCTAGCTGCATAATTGACTATATAGGTATCATATGTCAGGGCTGCACAATGAATGACCTACCCCATAAAACTCAGTCCACCAGCCATGCATGGCAGCACTTCAGGGGCTGAAGAAACTTCCAGCTTTTCATGCCTGCCTAAAACAGTAGACTGGGGGATTTACAGCATGCAGCATTCCACACTGCAAGACTTGTTCGCTGCTTTTGATTTGGTGTACCACAAATTGTGCAGGTCTATCATATGTCATATATACCTGTTTATATAAATGTATATTCTAACTGCATAGGATAGGTTACAACATTTCAAAATTTGCCAACATAATGAATATTTTTATTGTATTGTGCTAAGAAGCATTTAAAATAAAATAAAATAAAATAAAATAAAATAAAATAAAATAAAATAAAATAACAACAACAACAACAATTAAAGCATGCTAAAGTGAAACTTGTGGTACCAAATAGGATTAAAACCAAAACCCAGCACACCTGATCTTTCTTTTTTTTTCAAAATACTTCACAAAATTATATTCTACTCTTTTCCACAATACCCAAGAAAGATAACAACTGTTTCTGAAGCTGTAAAACAAAACAAAATGTCTACAGATTTTATAGTTAAGTGGAATCTAATGGTGTTACAGAGGCTCCAGCAGCACCAAAATTATGAGAAGGAGTTTCAGATTTGAGGTGCTAGGGCTGAATAACCACCCGTCTAACCTGTGAAGGCAAAGCAGATGGCCCAAGCCATCTAGAGCTTTAAAGATCAACACCAGCATGTGGCCTGCAAATGAAGTTGCAGAAATTATCTTGAGTAAGGGAAAATAATGTGAAGGAAACATCCAAACAGCCTTCCATTTAGATCTCTTCCAAGTTTTTATTTCAGCAAGTTGGATCCTCCTAACAGAGGGTCCATGTTGTGCTTGGCCCTGGAACTCTTCTCTAACCAGCTTATGGGCTGGGCTTGCCCCACTCCAAGCTGGTGGTGCCACAGTTATGCCAATGGCCTTTAGCCAATCGGCAGTGTAGCAAGGTTGGGGGTATTTATTTGGCAACGCGACATAGGGAACTCCTTTTGCTTCGCACTGCCCAACACGCTTCCACCCACCCATTAGTTAGGTCGTGTCTGGCCGTGCTTTGGACTTTGGTTGGTCACCTGTTTTGGAACGGGGGCTGGGTAGGATTTTTTCCCCAATGTGGCACATTGGCTGTGGCCACTTGGTTTTTGCCTACCTCTTAGCAATTGTGACAACTTTGTAAGGTTTGGTGGTTAGGCATTGGTTTAGGGGAATGTGGGGAGGTGAGGTGCGGCCATCACCTGCCCCTCCAATGAATAGGGTATTCCGTTAAGGGAATCCGGGGGTCTGGATCTCGTCCAAAGCCCAGAGAGGGGCTGGGGCCATGCCAGGACCCCCAGGAACCCCAGGGGTGAGCACCAGTCAATATACACTGATGGAGCTCCCTCTGCTGGTTGTTTACCCTTCCAGGCTTCCCGCAGGGTGGGGCAGGAGCCAGTTATAGTTTTGATACCAATGCCTAAGTCAATACCAGTCACATTTGTGTATTTAATAAAGTTGTGGCCAAAATTTGCCTATTAACATTTAAACTAAATACTGTCTCCACTGTGTCTTTATTTCCATGAGGGATGGGTTTTGGGGCTCGGAGCACAATAAGTTTGGTACGCAGCTATGTTGTGTGTTTGTGTATAATAATTCATATCCCGCCCATCTGGCTAGGTTTCCCCAGCCACTAAGGCATATGGACAACTAACCTGGTATTCCAGTCTTAAGAACACTGGCTGCATCTGCACAAATCTGAAAGATTCACTTCCATATCAGTTGTCATGATATCTGAACCTAGACAATCTCCAGCTAGTCTTATCTTTTGTTAGTGGAAAGAAGTCACCTTCAAACCATAGTTAAGATTAATCACAGTTTAGCATTCAGTCCTACCATTTTGTGGTTACTCTAAAGTGGAAGTTGTAGCTACAGATCTCACAATTCAAAAAGTGCCTCAGAAGATATCTTTCTAGGAATCATCCCTCCCATTTCACCATACCCCCCAAAGAATAATGATTTCTTAAACCAAACAGCCAGGGTTTGGCTTTTTAAGGGGTGGGGGAGTAAAAGAACAGATAAATGGTCCTTGTCAATTCAGTCCTTTGCTATGAGAAAGGAGAGAAGAATGATAGATACTTTACGCCACCCCAAGAGTTCTTAGAGCTGGGGCCCAATTTTTGGTCATGTTGACCATGAAGCTTTGCCTCTACCATGTTCTGACTTTGCAAGTTTTCTGCAGAGATATATGTACAAGGTTATTTTGGCAAACATTTAGCCATTTACGTTGTTCAGCTCATTTTTCATAGGATAGGTTTTCACTGGAAATTCTGTAAAAAATTAAAGGATGTAAGGTGTTTTGGTTTTTGCATTAAGAGCATTACAGTATTAAACAAAATACCAGAGACCAGGTGGGACGCAGGTGGTGCTGTGGGTTAAAGCCTCAGCGCCTAGGGCTTGCCGATCGAAAGGTCGGCGGTTCGAATCCCTGCGGCGGGGTGCGCTCCCGCTGCTCGGTCCCAGCGCCTGCCAACCTAGCAGTTCGAAAGCACCTCCGGGTGCAAGTAGATAAATAGGGACCGCTTACCAGCGGGAAGGTAAACGGCGTTTCCGTGTGCGGCTCTGGCTCGCCAGAGCAGCGATGTCACGCTGGCCACGTGACCCGGAAGTGTCTCCGGACAGTGCTGGCCCCTGGCCTCTTAAGTGAGATGGGCGCACAACCCCAGAGTCTGTCAAGACTGGCCCGTACGGGCAGGGGTACCTTTACCTTTACTTTTACCTTTTACCAGAGACCAGATGTAGTAGTAGGACCATCCATTCATTTCAGTGGCTATAGTCTCCTCCATCCTCTAATGCCTGCCCTGTCCTGCATATTAGCCTTTAAGCTCCTGCTACAGAATAAGCAGGGGTAAGCAACAGTGATTCTTATTGGCCCTTCTCTACTTAATTTTTCAGCAGAGTTGCTCTCAAGGAACCAGGCCTCACACAGATCAGCAGTCCGCTGATTTGATCATAAGTGCTGACTTTATAAGGAAGAAAAAATAATCCCCTTGCTGGGTGTAAACTACCAGCATCTTTACCTTAGGGTTTGTCTTTCCACATTTCATTTTCATGCTTCCTACCATGTGCCTCATAGCCTGAAGAGCTTTATGCCTCTATTTATTACCTTAAGGATTCCCCTTAGCATACTAGGAAGGATAAATTAACTAACACAACTTCTAAAGGCTCTACAAAACTGCTGGGGAGAAGGGAAAAAAAACAAAACTCCAAGCATTGAAAAAGCTAATGAAACACATACATCAGAAAAGGCAAACTCCCCAAAGTGTCTGGCCATCAGAAATCCATGTGTATGTGTGTCCGTCCATGCACAGGTTGAAACACAACCACACATCATTTTGCTTTCTTCTTTCAGAGAGGCTTTTAAAAATACATAGGTATTGAGGACTTTTATTAAATGAAATGGCACTAATTTATTTAATTATATGACATTTTCACATATTACATTCAGCGGCACTGAACCTACTCCCTCCCCACCACACGCCAACATGCAAACATGCCTGCATATTTTACCGAAGGTGACATTTCAGTGAAAACTCTCCTCACCTCTGCACATACTTTTATAGCTCCAAAGCAAAGGGTAAGCACATCAGAGTTGAATGAAGGGGAAAATAATGCTTGATGAAATATTACCTAGGTGGCTCTAGCCAGTCTGGAGAAATACTAACAGTATAGTGTAGCATACTGTAACCACAACGTCCCATTTTCATCTTTGCACCATGTTCCTACGTATGGAAGTTTGCAATATCCAAATTCATTATAAATCAAGACTGCTGGCAAAAAAGCCGACATTCTCTTTGTGACAGAGGATGTTCACAGATAACTGTTTCACAACAAATTTGTGTCTCAGGTGCAGTGTGATTCTCTTTGCCATTTATCAGGATTTTGACAGGCAGCCAAGCTACCCTTCTGGCTTGACAGAACCTACCTTGGTATAGTTTGGGTGATTGTGAGCCCAGTCACAGTATTTTCAACTTCTGGCTTAATACTGCTGTCCTATATATAATCACACTTTCTTTAACTGCAATGTGAGTAAACAAAAGTCAGCTGTGAGTCCTCTTGAATCCATCGCATACACATGCACCTTAGAAATAGGTTGACCATGCACACCTTCCGCAAGATCAGGTAGAAGTTTCATGCTTTGTCCAGCTAGTCTGATCTGGGAGAGGGATGGAATGGAGAAGGGAGATGTCCACGCTGACTTGGTCATGCCCATACAATGGAAGATGGCAGGATCCCCAAGGATGTACTCTATGGGTAGCTGGCTTCAGGAACCAGGCCTGTTGGCAGACCAACTCTATGTTACAATCAAGATGTCTGCACACGTGCTATGAAGGCTGGCAACATTAACCCCACCAGTTGGGAATCCCTTGCAGACAACTGCAGCACCTGGAGACAGGCAGTCAGGTCATGCATCTACAGCAGTGACCATAGGAGTGATGAGTGCTAGGAGGGGCACACAGAGAAAAAAGGCCATGGTGAACCTGCAGCAGCACAACCGGATACTTTCATCTGCTACAGCTGCAACATGCCTCTCCCCTATTGGTCTCTACAGCCACAGCAGGTGCTGTAAATCTCCAATGGTTTGACTTCACCCCTGAAGGCGCACTCTTCCATTGTCTCCCAAGACAGGTGAATGCCAACAAATGATGAAGCCCTTAGTTTTCATCAAAGGGCACAAAGCACAGATGAGCAGAAAGATCAATGGGGAGAATATTCCCCCATTCAGACCATCTTCCTCCAAATCAGCCATTCTCATTTCCTGCCCACAATCCCTACTTAATGCTCCGCCCTCCCTACCATCTGACTTTGCTCACCCGTTTTGCTTCTCCATAAGTGCCCTGATCTTGCACTTACTGGAGACAGTTCAAAACGTTAAAGAAAAAGAAAAACTAAACACTTGCCAGTGGAGTTCCCAAACTTCATTGATTCTCATTAAAAGGCACAATTGATTGTAACAGATGGAGTCAGAGTTAGAATTCCAAAAGTGACAAGCTGCTTGACATTTTCAGAAGAGATTTTCAGAATCGAAAGTTTACCACCCAAAAAGTCACACTTCCTTGCTGTTGCACATAGCAGACTTTGTAAGCAGAAATATATGCTCGTTCATTATTGTACAGCACCACACCTAACACAACCTTCAGTGCTTTATGAAAAAGTGCAATAGTAGTTTCCAGGTGTTGTTGTTTTGTTTTTGTTATTCTTAAACATATTAAAATATTCCGTTTATGTACAAAACATTGCAGTTTCTCATCCTTACCCTACAGGGAGAAGTGTCAGCGTTACCACCACCAAATCCACAGCCACACAAACCAAACCAGGAGAGAGGCAGAATCGTGCTCTGTGTGATCAAGCGATGAGTGGGACTGACTCAGTTTCCAGTGGGTGGGACTGACTCAGTTTCCAGTGGTTCTAGGCCAGCTCAGCTTGTCCCCCGCAATGCACCACTTGGGGCTTTATGTGGGTTTCCACTGTGGGAACCCTGTGGTGGTACTTATGTTCACCTGCTCTTTCAGTGTGGGTGAAGGCAGGTGGAGATGTTTTGCACAGCAGGTTGGATTGCTGCTTTAGTCTTCTCCTGAATCAAGACAGGACTAACACCTTGCAGTTATACAGCGCTGCCTCTCAAACTTCCCGGATTGCTTCACATGCATTGTCTGCATAGCATAGTATATATCACACTCTACAATATTACACTATACTATGTGTGTTCTGAGAGGAACTTGATTCACAAGCTTACCAGGTGGCCACAGGCAAACCAGTATTCCTCAGTCTCAAATCATGATTCCCATCTTCAATATGGAGAACACATATAGCAGTGACAGACCTTATAGGTTGTTTTAAGGTTTACTGAGATAGTGTATGAGAAGCATTTTAAAATGTCTTTGCATCACACATTTGTCCATCCTCTTAAACACACAGTGCATGCACTTTCCTCCTACATTACAGTATTTGGAACAGCTGCTCTCCACCCCTGCAAGTTCTGTTTCCTCTCAGCTAGGCATTAGCTAGGAATAGCTAGGCATTCATGAGAAATACTGACAAGAGATTGGGGGGGGGGGAATCCCAAAGATTCAAGTCTGTCCATTCACATTTGCACAACTCAGATTCACAATATGCTGTGACTTGGAAGCAGTGGTGAGAAATATGCAAGGAATTGCACAAAGTATGTAAAACAAGAGCATGCCAGACATACACCCAAGTCTTCAAATATATATGTGATATAAAACATAGTTTTAAGGCAATTGGCAAAATAGGAGGTTTATCTATCCACTGGTGTTTCATCATATAAAGTTGATGACCTGTATTTGGCTTTGTGAGGAGGTCTGACCCACCCTACACTTTTATAATTGTTGAACGCACTAAAATTTGAATCTAGAAAGATCAACCTTCTGAGATATGGCTCCACAGGAAATAAAGAAGGCTACAATATAAATATTGGAATAATGGGTTGTAGGTCAGAAAGGCTTGATTAGGGTGAAGGTTGAAAGGATGAAAGTTCAGTTTCTAAAGCAACAGGTTCTGTGGCTAAACCGTTCCTGCAATCTTAACTGTGGCTCAGGAATGGTAAAGGGAAAATGTTCTGTTCATGCCCCTAAGTCCCTTTCTTTTATAACATCTTTCCTCAATGGCTAACTGATGTTTGTTTTTAACTTTTTGCTTTTTACTGTATGCATTTATGTTTTTATTGCTGCAAATGGCTTTGATGTTTTTTATGATGTAGTGGTATACCAAGATATTTTTCTATATAAAAATGTGGGGAGGGTCAAGCACGGACTGTGGACTGCCTTCCGCTTGAAATACTGGGTCCTTGGTGTGATCCTGACTTAGATGTGATTATAAAAAAAATAAAAAAATCAGCAGGTGAGGTTTCTTCCTGCATGGAAGTGCACCAGCTGCTTATTGTTGCAAAATAGCTCTTTAAGGAACAGCAACAGGAGCGCTACAGAAAAAGATCTTCATCAGAAGCCACTATGATACTTCCTTTCTTCAGCAACTTACAGTAAGGGGCACATGAAAAACCCTTTGCAGAGCAAGCAGAGGGTGAGTCGGTCAAGATGTGAAATTAAGCAACCATTACCTTTATTAATAAAATACATAACACCGCCAACAACATAAAGAGATTCAATTGTTCTACCAATTTCAATGGGTAAAATGGTGATAGATTTCTATAAAAGCACATTGAATCCAGAGGATGATAGAAAGAAACTTATCCAGGATATTTCAAGCAATGTGCCATGTTTAGAAACCGAGATAGGCAGCAAAACAAAAAATTGTCATCAGTCTTAAAGAGTGCAATCTGTAGTGCAACTTTGGTTCCTTAATTGTCAATGGATTCACACATACTTATTTTTTTAGGGGGGGAAACAAGTGTTTAATTCTGCTGTTTTATTTCTTTGTTGCTGTTAGTTTTACATGTTTGTTTTTATTGTTACAGTGGTACCTCGGTTTACAAACTTAATCCATTCCGGAAGTCCATTCTTAAACCGAGGTGCGCTCTCCCTAATGAGGCCTCACGCTGCCAGTGCCCTTCCACTGTTCAGATTGCGTTCTCAGACCGAGGTAAAGTTCGCAAACTGGGACACCACTTCTGGTTTTGCGGAGTTCGTAAACCGAATCATTCTTAAGCAGGACTGTTCTTAAACTGAGGTACCACTGTATCTTAATCACTTTCAGTGTCCCTAGAAAGAAAGGCAACAAACATTTTAAAAACAAACAAACAAATAAACAAACAAATATTGTGATGCTGCCTTTCTCCACCCCCCACCCCCCATTTTACAGAGGTGAGATTGATGGGGCCATTCAGTAGAGAACATTATTGTTGCTATTGTTGTTTGTAGAGAGGCCCACCTTATGGAATCCCACGCCCAGGGCAGTGGCACCATTAGCACCAGATTTGGGGGCATAGGTCCAGAAGCCACCTAACACTACCAGATGTGTGGTGGTGGCCATTGGCCAGCAGATGCAAAATGTGGGATAATATGTCACCATACAATTAACCAAGCTTTCCTCAAAGTGACTAGGGTGGCCATGAACCCAGCCTATCCAATTCTATCTTTATGAGGCCAATGAAAACTCCAGAGAAGCTAAGAGGCAGAATGGGCAGCAAAGGCAGCAACCTCCTCTCCCCTCTCCAGCCAGAAGATAAGTCAACCAGAACCTCCGCAAAGGTAGCAGTACCTTTGGCCCTGGAAAACCACCACAAGACAATATTTGGCTTCCTTTCACCAGCAGATGAAAAACCCTTTCTTTCCGTAATTCCCAGCTACTGGTCAATCCGAATCTTCATTTCTGTATGTGGCTCAGACGCTAGACTTTGGTACTGTATTTTACCGTTCTGATATTTAAGGTTCCATGTCGTTATTAGGGTTTGGCTGTTTCCTAAGTCTCATGGAGAATTGATTTTTTTGATTTTAAAAGGCAATTAATACACTGGATCAATAATCATTGGAATTAGTATAAAAATATCAGGCACTTCTGCGGCTGCTATCGCCTCTTTTACTAGCACCCCAGCAATAACTTTTCTTCTGCCAGGAATTCCAGAAGATAATAGCAGATTCCAGTGACAAGCCTGAAGGCAAGGGGAATCAGGTCCAGAACCAAATGCCATCACAGACTAAGCCAACAAATCAATGAAGCTTCTCTCAACCCCTGCCCCCAAATGCTGAAGTTCAGTGTAATACATAGTCAGTCAACCTCCAGCAAAGAAAGGCAGCTAAGGCAGGAGATAAATCTCTTACCATGAGGCAGGTATGCCTCAATACTTGCTAACTCTAGGTGGTATAGCTGGCAAGTAGTGTTGCTGGAACACGCCATTTTAATCTACTTATACTGTATCTGGGGTCCTAATAGGGCAACACTCCAGATGGTTCCATGCTTTTCTGGGACCCCAAAGGCATTGGGAGATTAAAATGGCAAGTGCTATCAAGCAGGGCCCCGCCACACACCTGCCTCCCTCTTGAGGTGGTGCTGCTTTCAATTTCACCACCAGGAAGCAGGCTTCACCAGCTCTGCGTCTGCCACCCTCTCCACCGGGCCATGCTAAACCTGGCACCAGTCCTACACTACATGGTCAGGTTCTTTCAGATGAGTAACTATCTGAGGCTTAAGGCATTTCTGTTCTATCGATTATGGAAGAGCAGACAGTGCTACTCTTTGAAGCATCATCAGTTTCCCAAAGGGAACACTGTCTGCTCCAAACCACGCAATATTATGGCTCTCTGAACATCCTGAAACCCAACTGCAAAACACACGCTGAAAACAGACACGGCACAAAAAGAGGCCTTAAAAGACATTTCCCAGTCACCCTGAGAGCCTGCCTTCACAACCGAGCTGTCAGACAAATAAATAATGGTGGATCAACCTGTCAGCTTTGCCTTTGCTCACATCACCGCCTCCTCCACCTCGGGCTGGGATAAGTTAATGGCGGACCACATCGGCAGGTGCTTGATTTGGGAGGAGTTTGCCCCACTCCTGCTCCAGACCAACAGTGGGAGGGCACTTTGCTAACTTTGCCCAAGGGGAAGCAGTAGCGAGGGAAGGAGCTGGGATGGCAAGACTGAAACATCTGAACCAGCGCTGGATTAGCTGGTATGCTTGTCTGATGGTTCAGCTGTGAAAGCACGCTCACAGTTCTCCTGACAAGCAAGCTGCCATTGCTGTGGGCCTTATTTTTACATTACATCAGTTTGGATTTCAGACTTTCACTTGCTGTAATGCAACTTCCAGCTGTTTCTCTCCAGCCCCTACCCTAGCATATGGGGAGCACCCCACCTTGCCGCCACCAACCATGTGAAAATCACTGAGTATCTTTGGCTGGTTCAAGGAACATCTCGTGCTATCAGGGTCTCACTAACAAGGAATCAGCCTACACAGAAGATGCTAATCTCTGCTTGACACAACACAACAAGATCTCAGAGCAGCGCTTTGAAATGTATTTGTTCCAAGCCTTTGTGAACACATCTTTGTATCTACAATATCAGTGTTAGAAAGTTCACAAAAGTGGAAGCACAATGGGCTGCCCAGATGCCCTCCAACAAGTTCCAGCAGTGTCTCATCCCCCCTTATCGCTGCAGCATGTGCTTCAACTGCCAACTAGATCTGTGGACGCCAATTTTCTTCCATGCTACGAATAACACAAAGGCTGCAAACACACACACACACACCACAACTCTCTGCAAAACAAACCCTGCAACATCTGCAGAAAGTGTGGCAGAGGGCTTACCTGGAAGGCCAACACTATTCACCCTGACAAACAGCATAGGTTCCCAAAATAAGCATGAGCTTTAATTATGCACTGACATAATCACACATCCAACCTGTTCCCCTCCTGCACTGTTACATCATATGTTCTAAATTAGCAGAGTATAATTTTCAACGTACTGGGAAAAGAGCACTCTGTAGTTCCAGCTTCCAGTCATGTTTAATAAAGCTTAAGTCCTTTTGGTGCATGAGCAGCAGGCTCTGGACTCTTTCAAAAATAGCCAATAGTGAACAGCTGTAGCATTCTCTGAATTAGTAAATGTTTGCAGTTCTTTCCCAGAAGCATGCAGGCAAAATAAAACAAAACAAAAATCTTTTCCTACTATTTTAAGTGGTTTTTGTTACTACTACTACTACTACTACTACTATTGGAGCAAAGAAATACCATAAGATTTTAAAAATAACTTTTTGCAGTTATAATTATTGTCAATAATAGGAAGATTGTTAATACTGGCTGCATCAGGGTTGTGGATACTGAGTATGACAGAATCTGAAGGTGTACAGTGCTTTGCCTATTGATACAAACTGAATCTGAAAATAGCAATTTATTCACCAAATCAAACCAATTGCTGCACCATAGTTCTCCTCTTTCAGCTCTCATTTCCCAGCTCACTATTCTTGAGCACTTTAATGCATTTGGCTCCACAATACAATTTTTGTTGGCTGCCAAGGCTGTTGAGGAAAGGATGGTGGACTTGGAAGTGGAGGAGGTTTTGCAAATGTTTTCTAGTGAAACAAATTCATACCCACAAAATTCCAGCTTGCATTGCCACATTGAAATACACCAGGTTGCTTCATGCATTCAGGCAAAGAAGCTTAAATATTTTTAAAAGTAGAATATGGAGGCAATACTTTAATGCCAGTTTCACTTATTGCCTCTGAACTTATCAAAAGTATCCAAGAACCCATAGTTTGATAAAGGAGCCGGTGAATTCTTTGTCAGAAATCATTAGCCCCATCATCTATAGAACTGCAGTTCCCAGACTTCTCCAGGGATAGCAAATGCCTATTAAGACTTTATTCTCTGCATGTGACCCTGAAAACTGTGATTCCTTGGTGGATAGGGCTGGAGATCTCTAACAGAGAATAAACACAAGCAGTGTTTTTTTTCCTGGGGGGACGCAGACCCCTAAACATTTTGTGAATCTTTGTACTTTTGTCCATTTACTGTATTTATTTTTACCAATTTGAACTATAAAATGGTGCTTTTCTTGAGTCAAAATGAGAGTACCCCTAAACATCTTTTTAGAAAAAAAGCACTGAGTGCAACCATTCTTCATGCACAAGTCATACATTTTACTAGCATGTAGATGTAACCATTGATGTGTTGCAGACAGTAATAATGAAAAGGTGAAATTGGGGCAAAAAGCACAGGGTATATGGTTGTGAAATGCCCCCCTTCATCCCAACCAATGGAGGCACCCACTGAAATTAATAGGAAATCTGTTCTAAAGTCAGACTCACAGGATCTGGAATTTATTTGAGGTGTGGGTTTGGAATGGACTGTGGTGGCCATTGTGAGGTGAACTTTATAGTTATATCGTTTGAGCATTTCCTAATTTTTGAGATTCACTAGGTTTCAAAAAGGTTGTTAGAACAAGAACACTGACTGGAGGTTCAAAAGACTTCACCTTTGCTGTGCCTTAGTCCCTGAACTGCCTCCTCAAAAGCAGCCTGTGCACAACCTTCTAGGCCTCATGCGCTACTCTACATACATCTAAGTACTGTATATGTCACTGTAATAATTCATATTTCCCCCCCCCAAGTTATCCTTTGCCTCCACTTTCCTGCATTCCTCTGTGTTGCTGTGTCAGATCATAGACAGTAAACTCCTTGCAGCAAGAAACCTGTCCTCTTGCACTCTGCAAAATGCCATGCACTTGATGATTCTATATAGATAATAAGATGCTAAATGTCATAGTAGTGCACACAGAGCCAGATGCATAGGGAGGCCTCGCAGTTCTGTTCGAGAGCCCCTAATTACCCAATGGCTCGACTTCTCACTTTCAGTTTAATTAATTTCCTCTTCACACACACCGGTCAGAAATCAAAAGGCGTTTAGGGTAGCTGACTGTACACAGAAAACCTTCAGATTACTAGCTTGCTGAGAAAAACACATCACTCCCAAGGCATTCTGGGAAGTCTGGCCAGTGGGAAGTGGCACAAGGGCGCTCTCTGGAACTCCCCACTAGCTGCAATTCCTGGCAAAGGACTCTGAAGCAAGCAGAAATTCTCTCTTGAAATTTTGGGGGAAAGTTATGCCCACCATCGAGAAAGCAGGAGAATATCAATCCCTATTTTTACAGGGGGAGAATGTTTGCAGGAAAGGTGATAGTGGATTTTGGCTTTGGATTCTACAAACAGTACTTGGCATTGACATACTCTGCATATATAATCTTATAATTTTTTATAACCTCCCTCTAAAATGGCCTGCAAAAATACCTGAAAGAGCACCTTTCCTAGTATCTACCATCTTAGACCCTACAAGTAGCAGGGTTGGTCCTGTATAGGTTGCCCGGTTGGCAGTTACCCATGACAGGGCCTTCTTGGTGGTGGTTCTCACTTTGTGGAATGCCCTCTCTAGTCTTGCTCATTCTTAACCTTCAGGAAGAATCTAAAAACATTCCCCAGGCATATGGTAGCTGAAAGGTTTTAGCCACTGTGATATTATTAGCTATGAGAGCCAGTGGTTGTGTATGTGTAGTTTTATTTTTTAAAAGATCTTAACTTTTAAAGAAAATGTTAACTGCTTTAGAAGATTTTTTAAAAACTGTTTTTTTAAAACTATATTCTTTTATGAATGTGTTTGCTGTTCTGGGCTCCTTTGGGAGGAAGGATGGGATCTAAATGTATTAAAATAAAATATATAAATATAGATATGGCTAATGCCAGCCTCACAAAGCAATCTTTAAACTTTGACTCTATATTGCACCACTCCATATTTATGCTTTTTTTTTTTTAAGTGCCTGTATGACTTTAATGAAAATAACTACTGCCAAATTGGGAATTAGAAAACTGAAAAGGGACCTGGGCTGACCGATACAAATGAACATGGGGGGGGAGAAAAATCTACCATTTCAAGGAAGGCAGCAGCTTGCCAACCTCCAGAAGGAAGAGATCTGAGGTGCTCTACTGTGCTGTGCTAGTATACAGTGGTGGATTAATAGCTCACCTTGTCAGGGATCAAATATAAGGATGTTCCTGCTGGGCATCCCAGTCTTGTTGCTACCTGAGTTGGTTGCTATGGTTACTTCAATATGGTGACAGGTAGCCCGCAAAAAAATGATTTAAGAAAAGAGGTGGGTAGAAATAAAGGTGCTTTAAAGTTTGCAAGCACACATGTGGACTTCATTCCCTGAGGACTTCTGGCAAAGCAGCCAAGAAAAGCATCCGGGAAGTTGAGTAATGATACTATTAATTCTCAGGTATATGGCTAAAGAGCTATGTGTGCATGTTCTCATACTGAAGGAAACTATCCCCCACCTGCCGGCCACTGATGTGCCATTTTTCCAGTGACTAGGCAATTTCAGCGCAACAGTCAACCACTAGGAAGCTGCACGGACCTTTGAGTCATCTTGACTCATCTGAATTGTCGGCTTCCACTGCATGCTTTAAATAACTAAAGAACAAACACATCATACTGCAAACATCCAAATCAATCCCTGGACCCTCCAATCTCTCACAATGCCAATAAAAACAAATAACTATATAAATAAAGGACCTACCTGTGAAACACTGACAAAAAAACTGCACAAAAATTATGCAATAAAATGAAAACCAACCCTCTCACTCCCCCTCCCTTTCCCCCTCAAGTCTATGACAATGGTGTATCATATCAAATGTAAACAAATTGTGAAAAAAGACTCTATGAATTGGAAGTGAAGACCCCATATGTACCTTTCCTAGTTAATTTTTTTGGTTTGTGTCACAAAAAAATCTTTAATAAAAACTAAATTTAAAAAAATCAAAGAACAAAAAAGCCAGCAAAAGGTGGATGGGTAGTAAAGCTTTATAACAGGGGTGCCATTATATGTTTCTTTTTGGGGGGTGGGGGGGAGTTATAGCAAAGTTTAAGGAATGGCAAAGTAGAATGATGAAAATGGAAGAAAGCTATATATTGACAATATATCCAGTATCCGTAGTTTTCTTTGTACACCTTTGTAGGTCTTATAAATTCTTTAAATAACTACAATACCATCCTTTTTTCTTTTCTTTTTTGAATGAAAGGGATTTGTGCCTTTGACATGCCCAGTGCATAACAGTAACAATTAACAAACCAGGAGAACCAATTAATTGGTCAGAAATATCCCAGAGAATAATGGCACACTAGCTCAAAATCAAGGGGCACTCCCATTTCCTAGGCGGTTCCACTTCAGCTGCAGGTAGGTGAGTTGTATGTTTAGTGACCCCTCACATCTAATATATCAGGGAGAACATTAGGCTGATCTCTTCTACTTGCCAAAAGTTGTTTGTATAGGCAATGTGTTTGATGGAGGCAGGGAGCAAGCAGCCATATTGAAGTTGAACAAGCAGAAAAATAAAATAAAAGGCTTTGCCACTTGATTTTGGTTGGCAAGGCTGGCCAGGCAGCAAAGTGGAGCGGAAGTACAGCTCCCATCAGCTCTAGCAAGGTTGGCCTATGGAAGTCAGAGTTGAGCCACAAGCACCCACATCAAATTTAGATCAATAGACATAAGCAGGAAGCAAGGCCTGTATAGCACACTAATAATAATAATAATAATAATAATAATAATAATAATAATAATAATAATATTTGGGTGGTACTGTTGCCTGACTATATAAAAACGTGCCCTTCACCACCTGGCAGTCACAGGAATTCTTGCAGTGGGTCAGGGGAGAGAGCAAGGTAGCACAAAGAAAGGGGAAAGTAGGCTAGTTTCTCATAAATGATAAATAAGAGTTTCTGTATATTTTGCCTTCTATTTTAGGTTCTACAGATCTATTTTTTTAAAATGAAAGATGGGGATCTGGGGGTCAGCTGCCAGTAGGTCCCATGCCTTTATCCTCTTCTAACAAGCAGATGGGGAATTACCATGCTCTTTAGCCAATAAAGATGTATAAACGACATGGGAAAATCAGCTTTTAAAAGGTTTAAATTTTATTTATTCTTGAAAGAACGACAGATGCATACTGACGGTCTGCTCAAGAGCAAACGTTTAACTGGCTGGTTAGATTTGTATATTGGTAGTTCGTGCATTGTGGTATCTATGCCCAGCTGAGCATCAGGGCAAGGAAGAAAGGGTTTCGTGTGGCACTGTCCTAGAGAGATAGTGGCAGACATGTATGCAAGAGTAATGATGATTATTGCTGTTTACCCGCTGTGCTATCGGAATGGGATGCTATGAAGTGCAAGGGGTCTCTCTGTGTGTTGTTTAGGAATCAGTGTGTGTTCCGTATTATCTTATCACAGCGCCTCATCCTCTCCCCCACCCCACCCCAACACACTCTTTGCTAGAGCGCTGGCAGGAAGAGATAAAAATGAAGAACTGAGCTTGGGGGTGGGGGTGGGGAAGCACAAAAAGTGCTGGGCTGTACTTTTCTCCCTACAGTGCAGTGCATATCCTTCTGGTGAGAAAGGAGTTGTCATCATTCACTCCAGTAAATACTAACAGCCAGCATTAGCAAGAGAAAAAGAAGGAAGGTCAGCCTGATGTCTGAAAACTGACACGGGATTTTCCACCCAGCATCCCTATGCAGCTGAAACGATTTACATGCGCATCACTTGCTGAATCAGGAATCACGGCTGTAAATCAGGTTTTATTCAATGTACTTCTCAGCATGGGTATCCACTCAAAACATTGCACTGCTTTCTGTGGGATGCACAATTCCAATGTGTGTCACATTTCCATTGTGCTCCACCTAGGCATTTATTCCGTCGATAAGACGCCCTCATGTATAAGATACCCCCTATTTTGGGGGACTCCAATTTAAGAAAACAGGGAGAGATCTATCCGTGTATAAGATGCCCCCAAATTTTGGACATTATTTTTTAGGGGGGAAACCTAGTCTTATACACGGATGAATACAGTAAACTGTTCAAAATTGCCATTAATGCTGGATGGAAGTACAAGTTTGCACAAGTGAATCTGAAGGAAGTTCAGGGCTTTGAAGTGAAACACAGTAAGAAAACATATGTGCCTATATGTGAGAAGCACGATGTAATGGAGCATAAAGAAAAGGAGAATACAGAATGTATAACTGCCCATTCAAATGACACATTTGGCACTTTCATCATGACAATGTAGCTCAAAAGGCTCTTGATAGACACCCAACGTGAAGGAGTGGATAACGTGTTGCAAAGATCCAAGAACTGAAGTCCTGGTTCAGCCAGGATAGTCAAAACTCCTTAGCTCAACCCCACTTACAGGTTTTCTCAGAGGATAAAATGAACTCAGTAAAGGAAAGATACAGATGTAATAGTTAACTGGTAACAATAGGGAAGCTTGTGTGCACACAGGTATCTCGAAACTAAAGCCACACGTACACACAAACCATCTTTATACCCAGCTAAATACTACAATCTTAAACATACTTACAGTACTAAGAAAAAAGCTGTATTGAACGCAGGGAGAGTTAACTCAGAGGAAGCGTGAAAGGTTGCACGTTAAGTATCTATAACTGTGCATCCAACCTTTGCTGCCTTTCATCAGATTGTAACTGCACTGAGGCAGGGACTTATATTTGTGTACATTTGCATGTTAGCAATAAACTTAAATTAGATTATCAGTCAAACAGAAATTAGCTAAGTTCCCATTCACTGCTTCTTCCCTTATAATAATATATTCATATGGGTAGAGACAGACAGAGACAGAGATGGAGAGATATAGATTCTACACACGTCATAGGAAAAAATGCTGACTGGAAGGGGAAAACGAGGCAGGACTTAGTAGCAGACTTAAGATTGTCTCAGCATTTAAAAAGTGCATCATTTCTTACTGATGACATTCACTACAGGTATTAGAATAGAATTCTCATTTTTCCCTGAAGCAACTACATACTTGCATATCCAATGGACTCAAATGAGTTTCTAAAGTATATAGATAATACACACAACATTAACCTCAAACTAGACCCTTGTTTGTGGGAGTCATAAAGCCAAGGCAGAGGCTTGTAAATACCGCAGGGTGCCCCCTGACCTCGGCTGACCAGCACTCTGAGCTTTACAATGTATAGGAATGTATTGACCTTAAATAGAGTTGTGTTTCCTCTGGGCAGTGTTTCCTTATATGGAGAGGGGAGTGTCAAACCATTACCAGGCATGTAATGTGAGATGACCATGCTGTTGGGAGAACAAAGGAGAATAAATCGGGAGAGGGCAGAGAAAGGAGCTGCTCTTACCATTCATGAAAATACTCGCTGCCTCTTTGTGTCTTTTTTCTATGCTAAGCACCATCTAATGACGGCAGGACTCCGTCACTTGTTCACACAACAGTGTGTGTAAAAGGAAAGAGGGATTGTCTTGATGGTCCCATTTCCTGACCTCATTGCATTTATCTAGAGGTAGTCATATACAAAGGGACGCAGGTGGCGCTGTGGGTTAAAGCCTCAGCGCCTAGGGCTTGCCGATCGAAAGGTCGGCGGTTCGAATCCCTGCGGCGGGGTGCGCTCCCGCTGCTCGGTCCCAGCGCCTGCCAACCTAGCAGTTCGAAAGCACCTCCGGGTGCAAGTAGATAAATAGGGACCGCTTACCAGCGGGAAGGTAAACGGCGTTTCCGTGTGCAGCTCTGGCTCTCGCTCTGGCCAGAGCAGCGATGTCACGCTGGCCACGTGACCCGGAAGTGTCTCCGGACAGCGCTGGCCCCCGGCCTCTTGAGTGAGATGGGCGCACCAACCCCAGAGTCTGGCAAGACTGGCCTGTACGGGCAGGGGTACCTTTACCTTTACCTAGTCATATACAAACAGCCTCCACGTGTAAGTGTTTTACAGAATAGGCTCTCTCCAGTTAATTGGGGGGATCCAAAAGACAAAGTCATTGTTTGTGTACCCAGTTGCATGCAGTTTTCTTACCTCTGGGTGGACATGTGCATGTTGTGGGTGGAGACAGATTTGATGTGCAACCGGAGCTGAAGGGGCAAATTTCAGCAGAATTTCTTGGCTGTAGCAAGATACTTGACCAATATGGATATATACTCTTATAAACCAGCGAATCTTTTAATACTTGTGTAGAAGGAGGAATTTCAACAGTTGCACTTGTTAGAATTCTCTCTTCTGTACAACTATTAAAGAGCCATCTCCTCTTTTGCACATAGCTACCCTAATATAGAAAGTAAAACTGGTGAGGTTGTGTGGGACCATAACAGCTTAGAGCAGGGATCACTCAACTCTTGTGCCATGGTTCCCCATGAAGTCTCTGAGCTTTTGTTTTAAGAAAGCATATCTCTAGCCCTCCTAAAAAGACAGTTATGGGGCAAAATGTGCCTCCCAGGCATTTGTGCACATGTGCGTGATTTCCATAATCAGGACCAGCAGGATGTAGCTGATAACCCATAGTAAGAATAAGCTTGTCACAGTGGCTGACACTAAATTTGTGTTACCGCCTCCGTGGCAGCCATTTTGTGGCTGGTGCCCACAGCACTCTGAAATGTACCCCACTAGTCCAAAAAGATGGACGACCCTTAGACTGGAGGACTGGGATTTCATAGTCTAATGGTAAAGTGGAAGCTCCATAGAATGGGGAAATTTGTAAGATATGAGAGCTGCAGGGCCTAGGCCCAGATGTGCCCTATATAAGGCAACACTAAGAAAATGGAGAGCCTAGTGTAATGGTCATGCCAAGAGTTTTCTCTCCCAAATTTCAACCTCAAGCCTTGCTGGATCAAATGAAAGGCCTATCAAGTCCCGCATTTCATCTTTCCCACAATTAATGCCCATAGAAAGCCCCCAAGGAAGTATATGAGTGCAATAGCAGCTGTCCCACTCGCCTTTCCTCATTGGGAAACCAGGGTGCAGGACTCTGACCTCAGCTCTTTAGTGTTAACAAGCTTGGCTGTGGGGTGGGGTGGAAGTTTAGAAACATAATTCTGTCTACCATCTTTCTTTCTCTCTGAAGTATATTCAAGAAGTGAACTTTCCTTTGCTTCCCCACAGTTCCTTAGGGTTCCATCAGCATGATGTCAGTCACTTCAAGTGATTAAAATGATTGCTTAAGTTATTATAGACCTCAGGACAAACTGCTGGAGAAAAGTAATTCTATTTAGAATTGGCATAGCTGGACTGACACACTGTTTAAAGGGCAAAAGGCTGCAGGGTTTAATCTATCAAAAGAAGAAGAGGAGGACGAAGAGGAAGAAAATGCAAGAACTGAAGCAAGTACAAAGGCTTCTAATGCATAACAGGACAAGGCTTACAGAGAAATCTTAAGCACATGTATTCAGAAAGCTTTTCTAATTAGCCACCAGTCTTGTACAATCTAAGCTATTAAAACAAGAGGTGAGAAAATCTGAGAAGAAACATACCAGTGATCTTCAAAGCTGTTAATTTCAGGGGCAAATGTTAGTTCTTGCTAAGCAAAAGTAAACGGTTTTGGCACCTAAAATTACATTTGCATGACTTTTTTTGCATGCATGTACATCAATGACTTTGGAATGCTTTTGGCTCTGCGCACTGATACTTTGTAAAGTTGTATTTTCACAACTCCTCAGAGGTATTGGTGTGCGAATAATCCAATAAAACCTGCTCCCTTCCTCGTAATGTCACAACATCCCCTTCCTTTTCACACATGGGATTGGGGCAGCTGTTCATGTTCTATTTTATATTTGAGAAACAGGTACTAGCTGGCATTAGTAACACAGAATCTACATGCCAGAAGCTCATTGTAAAACCAAACTTTTTCACACTGATCTTAAATTAGTCAGCTTTTCTCACTGTCACATTTTAATAAGGACGTAAGGAGAGCTCGGCCAAAGGCCCATCCAGTTCAACCTTGGTTCCCACAGTGACACAACCTGAAGCCTGTGGGGAGCCCAGGTAGCAACAGGCAGTCAGAGGCACATGTGTCTCCTAGACCAGTGTTCCCCAACCTTGGGTCTCCAGCTGTTTTCGGACTACAATTCCCATCATCCTTGACCACTGGTCTTGCTAGTGAGGGATGATGGGAGTTGTAGTCCAAAAACAGCTGGAGACCCAAGGTTGGGGAACACTGTCCTAGAGCATTGAGCCAGTGCTTCCAGGAAGCCCAGGAGCAGGATATAAAAGCAACAGCCACCCCCATTGCTTCTCCCACAGAAACGGGTTTTCAGTAGTATACTGGTATTAAATATACACTGCCAATATACAGACCACTTGGATTCTATACATCATTTAGGACTGGCCATACAACAGAGGCAATATCATAATAATAACTGCATTTTTAATAAATGCATATTTCAAGCATTTGAGGTATCTCACTATACAGCTCAGTAATCCTTGCAACATCCCTGCAAGTGCTATTATCTTCCCATTGCTGATGTGAAACAGACCAGTGGCTTGCTTATAGCTCCCCAAATAGTTTACGGATATAGCAAGACTTAAACCTGCAACTTTCCCACCTCAAATCTCACTTTCTTAACTACTACATTACATCACCTTGTGAGGCATCATGGTCACACGATAACCAATTTAAGGCACAAATCAATTTAAGTCTCACATTTCAAGGCAGTGTGCATGGCTTCTCTTCTCTCCGTAAGGATTACAGCACAGGCCAAGCATCATGCAGCCTCATGTGCTCCTACCCCTGCAGCTGGATTCAGCTTGACAGACATTGTGCCACACAAGGGTGCCAACCTGAATAAAATATTGGGGGGGGGGAGCCCCACCCTGCATAATTGATCACATGACACAGCGCATGCACACCATTTGAATGGCAATGCCACTCATTTTGGGGGGGCCAGTCCCCTCAAATATTTTATTGAGGGGCCCAAAGCCACCTCAGCCCCCAGGAGTTGGCTCCTATGGTGCCACAGCAATGCACAGTTGGTGTGTGCACAAGCTCCAAGATTTGCCTGGTATCTGTGCTTTTCAAAAAACCAATCTGCTTCTAAGTTGCTCTGTACTCCCTCAGCTTCAGTGTGTGATTTGTGTTCCAAGCCACTCTGAATAAAACCAAGTTCTGTGTTGCACATTCACTCTTATGGGGAATCTGAAAAAGGCTTTGTGAGAGCTTGGATCCTTCCTCTGGTGCCATGCAATCCTGCCATGCAATCCTCTGTGTAAGCCTTGGAGCGTATAACCAGGGCTGATCCTAGACCAAATGACATCCCAGACAAGGTGCATTTTCAGCACCCATTCTCCATTTGTTCGGCTTCTGAATGTCCTATTTTGACTGCATGTGTAGCCCATTTCATGGCTTTGATGCACAATTTGCATGCATGGCTTACCTCTGCCATATAAGATGAAACATTTGCACATAAATGGTTCTGACTAGTCACTCAAAAGAACACCATTTGTTGAATGGGCACTGATATTGTAACGTTTCCCTCAAATAAGAAGAAAGAAAGGAGGTGAATGCAATGATGGCCAGGCAGGTCAGTGTGGCTAGCTTTATAAGTGACTATTAACTGTTGCTATTATTTGTTTAAATGACTGAGTGGGTAGTCTACCCCACCTCACATACCACCAGGTCTCACACCACCACTGCCCCTGGATCTGGATTCTGGAGAGACAGAGCAAAATTATATGCATGTCATGGAGGTTTATTTGCAGTTAATAAACTCCAGAGCCATGCATCACACAGAGTCAGAGCAGGCAGCCTCTCCTCTGTGCATGGTTTCTTTGGGCACACAAAGGCTATTAATTATGCAACTAATTTCCTTCTTGCCACACACAAGCATTTCTCTTGCAGCAGGCTCATGTGCGCTGCCACACAGTTGGGGAATAGCTAGTATGTGGCACTCTACTTTTAGCACAATGCAAAAACATCCGAGTCAGCTGCATTCAGCTAAATGAATTTCCATTTGTTTTCCAGCCAGCCAAAGCCATGCAGTTTATGAACCTGCTAATCGGATAGTCTGACCCCTGATAAGTCAACTTTATAATCAATAGCTTGCTGCCTTTTTTGCTTTGGCTCTTAGTGGCACCTTCTGATTAATATCTGCCTTCCAGGAGAAGGATATGAAAATGATATCATGCGTAAATAGCTTGAACTGCCACGATAATATGGGGCACTGAACTACCTGGGGTGGGGGGTGGGAAGGCTAAAATCAACTAGAGTAGATAAATGTCAATTCCTCACGTGTGGTTATGTGGGTGAGTTTCAACGTTACATTTAAGTTATAAGGGGACATTATTTTGAGTTCTTCCCTTGCTCAGAACCTGCTGGGTCTCTTCCTCCCCCTTCGCCTGCCGGCAGAAGATTCTGATAAAATATGTGATCACTCTCTGCCAAGGCTCTCAATTCCTCTTCGGTGCAGACGGCAGGGTTTATATGATAAAATTTTAATGACCATGGACCTGCATATCAATGTGAGGCACCAGAATATTTTCAATAATGCTCCCACGTCTGTGAAGACTGGCACCGGGTGATATTCCTATAACAGAATCCTACAAGTCCTGAGAGGCAGGCTTAGTGGAGATAGTGGCAGCGCCGGTGAAAGCTCCATTATCATGCAGCTGTTGTATGGATGAAATGGAGATTTATGAATCTCCCTGCCAAGGAAACTATATTATGGGCTTTAAATTAAAAATAGGGGCTTAACTCATACCAAACTACATGTTGGAGAGGCCTGGTCCCAGATTACCCTATTCTGTCTCAAAAGAGCCTGAATCCTCCCCAATCACAGCCACAGATTCAGACAACTTGCTTTTTCGGGGGGTGGGGGTGGAATAGGAGAATCCAAGTTAAAAAAATATATATGAAGCTCTACATTGAAATGGGCATGTGTATGATCAGGACTGTCATACACTAAACAAGCCAATACATGCCTTTGCTCTTAGTAGGGCTAGCTCCAGAAAGTCACAAGGTGGACTGTTTGCTAGGGCCCCAATACCAGCAGAGGGCCCACCAGCCTAACACTGTTACCATGTCTACGTTGCAGAGCTGTATAATAGAAGAAAATCCACACCTCTTCCGGATTACAGTGTGCCAAGCCTGAGAATCCCCCAAAATCCTGTAGTTTTGAAGACTTGCACCCTAACATAGAACTGCTAACATAAGGATCAGTTCCAGTATATGAAGAAAACAAAGTCAACACACACACATGAACCAAAGAAAATGCACAGACATGCTACATACTGTATAGCCCACATCACTCTAAAATCTCAGGTATTCATTGGGTTATTTACACAAACTTGCCAAGTTCTGCTTAACTACTCTTTCACTGCTGGTGTAAGTATATATTTTCATTTCTTTGCTGCCAGACCAGATCCTAGCCTTCAGAGCGAGCTTCACCATGGCTGAACAGGAAGCAGAGTACAGTGGTACCTCAGGTTACATACACTTCAGGTTACAGACTCCGCTAACCCAGAAATAGTACCTCGGGTTAAGAACCTTGCTTCAGGATGAGAACAGAAATTGTGGTCTGGCGGCACGGCGGCAGCGGGAGGCCCCATTAGCTAAAGTGGTGCTTCAGGTTAAGAACAGTTTCAGGTTAAGAAGGGACCTCCGGAATGAATTAAGTACATAACCAGAGGTACCACTGTACTCTATCAACTATGTGGCTCTCAGTTTAAATGTTTTTACATCTGAAATGAAGGAATTATTCAACAAGTCTGGAATTCTCTTCTTAGCCTGATCCTGTTCATCTTCTAAAAACTGTGCAAGTTCCCCCTCTCCATACACACTGGCTTTTGATGCCAGTGGATAGAGAAGAAGAACACCACAGTTAGCAAATTAATAAATGTGCATTAACTAGTGGAGCAAACACTAACCATTGTTTGCTTTCATATTCAATGTTTGAGTTAAGTCATAGAAACTCAGAAGAGGAAAGGATCTTGTTAGCCACCTAGCCTAACCCCCAGTGCATTGTGGGGAATCCAGTGAATACAACGGCACTGTCTTGTGATAGGGTAGAGAGAATGCTATTTGCACACATCGTTAGATAATGTATGTAGCCCTAATGGGGAAGGGGGACTCTCATCATTCCTTGATGTGGTTGGGGCAGGGGGTGAGGAGCTGGCCCTGCCATGGGGAAGAACAATACAATCTGCATAGTTCCATGTGACCAAAGCTTACCGGAATTTGTTACCAAGGCAACATGAGGCTGAGTTACTGGGAAGCAGGTTTTGTGGAGACTACCACACCATCTGAGGAATGTAAGAAAATTGAGCTGAAACATCTGATTATTATTATTTTAGCAGTACGAAACAGAGGGTATATATCATTTTCAAGATAGCATTAGAACCACGCATTGTGTTTCTCACTTGTATCTTGCATATTAAAATTTGCAGTTGTCATTTTCAGAAAGCTGGTTAAGCGACAGGCTTGGATTCTGCTCCCGCCTTCGTTTGCATTTGAGCCATGTCCTCCAGACACGGCGCAAGGCTCTTAATTATTGCCACATATGTATCACTTCCCAGGCCCTAAGCAGTGCTCTGCTACGCAATGCTGCACTTCAAATGCTTTGCTGGAAATACTGGGCTCAGCTTGTGAGGTAAGGCCTGTGGCATGCCTTTGGGCATGGCACTTCAGGGGCCTAAAGAGATAAATGAGTTTCTGCTTGGTTGCCCCTACCTACTTCAACATTGAAAAGAAGCAGCAAATTTACACTTTAGACAACTACAAAATGGTCCATATGGAACCAAGCAGGTTCTCTCTAAGCAAAGGTATCTTCTGACTGTTCTGATAGCTGAGGTGCTTTGTATCGCTACTGCTGTTCCTAAACTAGCAAAACAACCAATACAGCAAGCCATGTTTGTAATCCAGCACAAAGGAACAAGAAAGAGATTTTGTTGTTACTTCTCTCCCTGATAACTACTTTATTTATTTTTTGCATAATATTTGGGCCAAATTTGAACATTATTTAAAAAGCTTAAACTTGTCTGGATAATCATTTCCAGTCCCATCTCATTTATTCTGGGAAGTTAACAACACTAGCAGAGCATGCTTATGCTTATTTACTCAGAAGTAAATCTCATGGTAAGGGACGCAGGTGGCGCTGTGGGTTAAAGCCTCAGCGCCTAGGGCTTGCCGATCGAAAGGTCGGCGGTTCGAATCCCTGCGGCGGGGTGCGCTCCCGCTGCTCGGTCCCAGCGCCTGCCAACCTAGCAGTTCGAAAGCACCTCCGGGTGCAAGTAGATAAATAGGGACCGCTTACCAGCGGGAAGGTAAACGGCGTTTCCGTGTGCGGCTCTGGCTCGCCAGAGCAGCGATGTCACGCTGGCCACGTGACCCAGAAGTGTCTCCGGACAGCGCTGGCCCCTGGCCTCTTAAGTGAGATGGGCGCACAACCCCAGAGTCTGTCAAGACTGGCCTGTACGGGCAGGGGTACCTTTACCTTTACCTTTAAATCTCATGGTGCTGAACAAGGTTTGTTCCCAGGAAAGTGTCCCAGGATTTGCAGCCTTAAACGCACAAGACCACAATCCAGGACAACTACTAAATAAGTGTGTTGAAGTATGGTACTGAATTAATACTAATCCTGCTCTGATTAACCCCAGCTGTTGAAAGCAAGCCCATGTTACCACAGTTCAAGCTCCAGTTTTGGCAAGCGATGCTATGAAATGGGAACAGGGCAGTGGGAAGAAAGCCACCAGAGACACTGCCTTCGTACAACCAATTCTGCAGACAAACAGTATAGCCAAACAGGCACTTGCACCTGATTCTAAAACTCATGGTGGATCATATAAGCTGTCCACTTGCAAAGAACTTGTCCACACAGGTTTGACTATGTATCCCTGTATATCTTGTACAGAAACTCTCAATGAGGGAAGAATTATGGGGCATTTTTAGCATACACCGTCAATTCACGAGAGGTATAGGTCAGCCCTACTGGGCATCACTCCCAGAGGGGAATAATGTCGCCCTGCTGTGTGCACCGTTCCCACCTCAGAATGAAGCATTCAGGGAAACCATAACATGGAAACATCACATCTTGATCTGCAGATCAAGATGATAAATTATGCTGAACTAGCTAGAATAACAGGAAGACTAAGAGACCAGGATGACCAGAAGTTTCATGAAAATTGGAACAAATATCTGACGTATATAAGAGATAAGTATAGAACTTCAATGACTCTGGCAGGGTTGGAACAACTCTAACAGTGTTTGGCAAATATGTAAAGGATATAAAACACGTAACTTTAGAAATTATCTGATACTTACCAATGAAGTGAAGGGAAGTCTGAGGCTCGGCAGAGCCCAAAATAACTGTGTACTATATATATATGAATCTTGTAACAGCTATGTTATATGCAACCTATGCAATCTAGACTGTATATATATATAATCAATGGAAAACCAATAAAAATTTATATGGAAAAAACAAACAAACATGGAAACATCACAAGGCCAACAGAGTTTTGAAGAGCTCTGCTCCACCCCTGAAACTTGTACCCTGAAAATAACTGAAATGCCTCTCATTCCACAACACATTGGAGTCCAAAACAAGAAGACATTTCACTGAGCCTTAGACCCAACCATCTCCTGCAGCTGCACATTGGATGAAAGGATAATTTACAGTGGGCAAACTGTCTTTCTGGGAGGTTGGTCTACCATGCATGTTCTTGAACACCCCAACAAGCTCCTCACAAGCCTCCTGATGTGGTTTGAAAACCACTGGCATTGGAGAAGGAGCTGGCAGAGCTGATACTAATAGATCTACCATACTAATATTCAGTCTACAAATGAAAAAGCTACACTTTGACAATAGGGTCCTAAGACAATGGGTAACGATAATAGCTTACCC
The DNA here is from genome assembly GCF_951804945.1 of Podarcis cretensis. NCBI lineage: Eukaryota > Metazoa > Chordata > Lepidosauria > Squamata > Lacertidae > Podarcis > Podarcis cretensis. The sequence goes on along the minus strand of NC_137173.1, from coordinate 101,386,755 downwards.
TTTACTGTATTATATTTGGTTCTGATTAAATTGTTCCATGATTTTTGTCAGTGCATCCTGCCTACCCCTCTAGTCCATGGGTGAGGAGCCTCCATCTTGGCCCTCCAGGAGTTCCAATGTGGCCCTCCAGGATGTTTTCCTCAAACCACACCCACCCACTCATCAGCTGATGTCTCTGGTGAGAGGACAGGGCTTAATCCTGATTTGGCCATGCCACCCTGTTCCCATTAGCAGAGATGAAAAATTGAGAGTGAGTTTGGAGATTCAAAAGAAAAGTTGGAGAGACCCACAAAGGCTTTTGCTAGTCTCCTCCCTCTTCCCTTTTAAATGTCCAAGATCAGGAATTCCAATCTTAAAGGAGGTGAGACTCACAAAGCCGCCTCCCTGTTCTCATGCCTAGTCATTCAACAAATTCTTTCATTCACACGCTTTTTGGCCACACTATTGTACCACACTGAGCACCCTTGAATTCTTATACATTTGTGTACAAGGATGTAAAAGACCCTCGATTCTCCTGTAATAATTATCACCAGAGGTGCTTCCTGGTTTGACGGCGCCCTGCACAACATACCTTGAAGACACTCCACCTTCCACCATGGCATTACCACCCTATATTTTAACCTTTGGGCACTGCAGTGAAGCCATTCTTCTGTCTGCCAGTAATGTGCACTCCCTATCCACCATTCTTGCCATAGAAGTCAAGACAGCTAGCTTAGCCGACTTTTCATTGTTCTGGTGCCCCCATTGGTCCCTCAAACTCAAATGAAGGTATCCAAGTAGCTGAGCTTGCTGCCACTCTCAGTCCACTCTGCGGAAGTCTTCAAAGTTAAACTAAAATGGCAGGGTGATTGCATAACTGTTGGGCACAGGGCTTTCATAGCACATCATCAATTGCTGCCAATGACTCACTGCCACATGTCTGCCCATTCAATGCCCCCCCTCCACTAGCCAGACTGCAGGCTCTCCAGACCAGTAGCTGTTGCACCAGAGAGAAAGCCCTACTTTTCTGCAGTCAAAAGCCAAAATGTAGAAGACCATTCCACACATAGTAGGGTGTCACGAGACGACTTGAACTCACAGGCAGAGTATACAGAAAAAGGTGGTCCCCTTAAAGTTCTCTAGACCCAAAATGCTTAGGTCTTAAACATCAAAAACTGCATTCTGGATTGTATCTGGAAGTCAGGGTTGCTTTTTTTTTTTTTTTTTTAAAGCATGCTAAAAGGCATTTTTGCTCTGTTGAGAGACCATGCCTGTTTTTCTTCTATTGAATTCAGTTTTGTTAGGAGTGTGCAAAGGAGAAAAACTACCCTACAGAGTATCATTTTCCCCATCAGTACTGAGAAAGCCTGTGTTACTTTGTGTTAGTGAATAAAGTTCTTTATGGCAATGATATTCCTTCCTCTCTCCATAGTGGCTTGCGCCCAGCAGCCTATTATACTGCTAAGAGGGAGAGACATGTGAAGAGGAGAGATAACCTTTGAACCTGCCTATCTCAAGCAGTGTTAGCAGCTACTCTCTCAAGATATTTGGCTATATTCCACAAACCTTTCCCACTCAGTTCTTTTACACTCTGTCTCCAATTGTAATCCTTTAGCAATTGTTTGGCTAACCATATGCTTGTATTAAGTAAAGAGCTACATGGTACGACCATTATAAGGGCTATCACTATGCACACTGTTTGACCTCTAGTAAGAACAAGCACTTTCAACAGACAACAACCATTTTAAGTCAGGAAGGGGTGAAACCAGCAATAGTGGAAGAAATCCTAGAGCTATAATTGCACACCCACATTTAAGTGACAGACTTCCTTGGAATTTTAGCCCTCTTCTGGTGTTGTGTATCCAAGTTAAGTAGACCTGAGGCAGGCACTTAAATGGGAACCAGTCACCATTATGTGTTGGAGGGCAGACATCTGAAGAATGGAAGCTCCTCTATTTGTGGAAGCTCCCCGTGTGTTTTACAACTCTGGTTTTCCAGGTTTCTAGAAAACACAGTGGATCTGTTGATTTTGATTTCTCTTAGTTTTTCCTTTTCCCAGTCTTAGGTTTAGCTCTCCACAGTTCCATCTCATTCTGCAACTACTTATTAATTTTAAAATCCTCATGAAAATTTATCAGCATTTTAGCGTGAAACTCTCCTTATGTACACAACAGCATTTTCCCTAATATTATGTATGCTATTTTCCACAAATATATGCATTTTTTAAATGCACATTTTACCTCAGTATATGCATTTTTGTGCACATTGCTTGGCTGGAGAACTAGACTCCAAAATTTGAAGAAGTGCGGATTTCAAATGACAGCTTTGCTTTGGTTCATGCCTTGTTTTGGAAAATGCAAATCAGGGTGGTTCACCTTTAAATGTGCTCCACTTTAATTGGCTATAGAACACCTGGAGAGAGAACACAGATTCTGTGCAATCCATTTCTCTCTCCAGACAATGCATTGCCTATGAGTTCAACGACAGCAGTTACACCTTCCACTCTCCTTAAAACCAAAACTCTACAAGTTAAATGATGTCAAGTGACATTTGTGTGTGCTTCTTGAAATTCTATTTTAATTTCTCATTACTGTTGCTGAGGTTGCTTATACAGGGGTACTTTGCAGTGTACACATTTCAAGAAGTGCCATGTAAACAATATCAGCAAACGAAAGGCTTTGACATTTCCCCCCCCTCTTGATCATAAGAGAATAAACAACTCTTAAAGGTTAAATTATTCAGCTGCTACATGTATCGGTAAGAATGGGTTTTTTTCCTTCACATCCAATTACTTTGTTGCTGCTTGTGTCTTTTAATCCTACCCCAAATCTCCTGCCTACTGCTTCAAGGGGAAGAAAAAGCTGAGACTTGTGGCAACTCATTTGCATCCACTGATAGCTATGCAGCTGAAGAGAGAGAGAGGCCTTGCACAAAACTCCACAGAAGCTGCTCAACTGTACAACAAATTGTTGTAGGACAGGGTCTGAAAGCATTTCAAAATGTCTTGTGCACAAAGAAATTTTTCATTCGAACAAGTGTCAGCGTTCCACTTTAGAGGGTCAGACAAAATATGAATAATGTCGATGTGGGAACATTAAGGGAGGAGAGCACCTCTGACTCAAATGGTATGTACACAGCTTTCTCGACTGACAGAGTATAGCAAGCGAATATTTGGATTCTCCCACAAGGCTGGAACTGGGCAAAACATGAAGGCTAATTTCTTTTTTCTTTCTTTTTTTTAAAAAAATGTACTTATAGCCTATTTTATTCTTCAGAAGAAAGTTTGCAAAGAACTTTTCTTCCTCTAATTCACTTTGACTAATAATGAACAACTCAGTCCATCTCCACACCATGCCACTATCTGGATACCCATGAATCCATTTTGTCCATTTTCATATTAATCTGCATTAAAAAAAAATCTGCATGAAAATTTGCATGTAAACACACATTTTAAACTTAATTTTATCTCAGAACATAAGCTTACTAATCCCATTCCAGATGGGTCCCAGAGATTGGAAGTTATTATTATTATTAATAATTTTTATGTACACATTCACAAATATGCATGATCTTGTATAAGAATAAGGAAATAAAGACAACATCCATCTTCCAAAGAGCTGACAATCTAGCTTTTGGCAGTAGGGACTGAACGGAGGGGTGGGAGGAGTGTGTGCAAATACAGTTGCTTTTCGATTCAACTAAGCCAAGTGTTTAATGGGAAAATGGGGTTTTGTGGGGGTCCACACAATACCCCCTTTCCACAAACACTTTGTTTATCTGAGCCCAAAAGGCTCCAAAAACAGCATGGTGGCTCTACATAGTCAGGGGTGGCAATCTGTCGTCCTCCAGAAGTTGCTGGACTTCAGCTTCTATCAATCCCAGACAGCCTGGCCTGGCCAGTGGTCAGGGATGATGGGAGTTGTAGCCCAACAAGATTTTAGAAGATCACAGGTTGCCTTCCCCTGACCTAAGTGTTCTGGGAAGGAGTGGTAAGCATATTGAACAGCAAATGAGAACAAGTAAAGCTGTTGAGCAAAAGCAACTAGTTACCTATGACAGGAAGAATTCAACATATAGAATCATAGACTTGTAGAGTTGGAAGGGACCATGAGGATCATCTAGTTCAGTGTTTCCCAACCTTGTGCCTCCAGCTGTTTTTGGACTACAATTCCCATCATCCCTTGCCACTGGTCTTGCTAGTCAGGGATGATGGGAGTTGTAGTTCAAAAACAGCTGGAGGCACAAGGTTGGGAAACACTGGTCTAGTCCAACCTCCTGCAGTGCAGGAACCTTTCACCCAATGGGGAGCTCAAACCAACAACCCTGAGGTTAAGAGTCTCATTCTCTGCTGACTGTGGTGAATCCATGATGACTCATTCACATATGGCAGCTGCTCTCAACAGGGAAGATAAAAATGGATTTCTGAACCAGCCCTGAGATCAATTAATTGTTTCCACAAGTAAGAGTACTTCATACACATTTTGTATATTCATAATAAAGTAAATAACCTTTTCCTGCTCTCTCTTTCTCTCTCTCCTAGCTCTGGTACTACTGAGGGAAAATGTACTGTAGACAGCAGAGAGAATTAATCAACTATGGCATGAAGACTCCAAGTGTCAACATGAGAGGAGAAATGGAGCGTGATCAGATTTCTATGAGAGCAGGGTCACATGCTGATGCCCATTCATTGTGAAATGAGTCCTCTGCGTGGAGAGCGATTGTATGTTGCAATGTCATGTCTCCGATACGTGGTGTGACAAATTCTGCTTGCCCAAAAGAACATATTCTGTGAGATGGCTATTCAAAGTGACCAAAGCTGCCAGTTCATGCATGTATCTGGAAAGGCTCTCCCAAATTATCTTCTTTTTCTCCCTCTCGTTTTAATGTGAGTCAGTTTCCCAATGAAACCCATTTGCCATCACTTGTTCTGGACCGCCCCAGGGACAGCTACAGCTTTTCTTTTTGCTGAGTGTGTGTACAGGCATCACTGTGTCACTCTTCAGGGAGCCTGCAGGAGGAAGGGCCAGGAGCTGCACCATGAATGCCACCTGGAAAGCCTTTGCAGAGGCCTTATGGCATGGCAGTGGCTCTTAGGCAGCCACTTCACGTATTGTGACCCAACAGTTACATCTCTCCCCCACTTGCGTTGTGCACTGTACATTAAGACCACATCACCATAAAGCTGCTGATTATCAGTTCTTCGGAAAGCAACAGGAGGTACCCTTGAGGAATTACAGGAGCAGCTTTCTAAATTTCTGTAAAGTTACTGTAACTCTTAACTCATGAAAACAGATGCTACCTGAAATATTTAAAGCTTTGGTCTAGTTTGTTAATTTTAAATCTCAGTGTAAGCAGAGATGAAAACTCTCCCCTTTCCACAGAAAGGGAGGGGGATTTTCAAGTGGAAATCAATCCTAATATTTTAGTCCCCTGATAAAAATATTTTCAGTGTGATCTGAGACTGTGCATGTTCATTCAGAATTATGCCCCGCTGAAGTCAAGAGGGTATCTTACCAAATAAATCTCTGCATAGAGGTGACTTACATCATTTATATTTGTTGCAATGTTTGGAGGGACACATAAAACATTGGGATAGTAAGTCTTTGAAGTCAGGGTACATAAAAAGAGCTGTGTATAAGGAAGGAACGACAATATCTTACAATCACATCTTAATGTATAGACGGACAGCACCATGTCCTATAAGAGACATTGTCACATTTAGCCAAACCACCTCTCTTTTTCATAAACCTTGTTTTAAAGCATTTGCTCCATTTATAGTAACTCTGAGGACTAGGAGCATGCTGCTTTTGTTTTAATATGAAAGAACCATATTTTGTGCCAGGAGTCTTGCCAGGGTTAATACTAATCAAAGGATACATGCATAATCCTGCAAAGTTAAGAATGACACCAGCCTTTCCCCAGTATCTAAGTGTATGTCTTCCCTAACAGTCAGCAGATAGGATTTGGACTATCACTCTGCAAGCAGTTTTTTTGTGCAGCCTGGTGGGAATCTTTTTTAATTTGCATGCATTTAAATAAATTAGCATTTAGGGATGAGAAATGTTTATTGTTTCACCCAGTCGCTATCATCATGCGCAACCTGGGTGTCATTACACTGAAACTATAGTCTGCGGTTACCTTTTTTGCTTTTTTTTTAACGAAACCCCCAGGATAATTTCCCAGGAGCACCTGGGGTTTTGTACATGCAGAGAGACATCAGAGCTATGGCAGATGTAAAGAGAAATCACTGTTAAATGTCATTGAGGATTTGACAGAGAGAGGGGGTAGGATGTAGGATATATTTAAAATGAGAAAAACCAGCAGGGATGAAAGGAGACCATCGAACCATTCCCCTATCAAATAGCCCCAGCGTCCCCCGTTTATTCGGATGTGTTGAAAAAATATGTCTATCCACCTGTCAGCATCCCTCTAATGTACCCTCAGGCGATCTCAGCTGAAAGTAATGGAAAGATTCCCTCGTGTTTGCACATGGGGCAACATGAATTGAATGTGCAACAGCTGGAAGGATCAAAGAGGCAGGACAGCATCCTCGCCTTTACAAAGCCATCATTTCATTTTGCTCTTGACCCAGGCACATTGCTGAGATAAATCTGACTGCGCATATAGATATATCTATATAAAATGATGGTTAGGTGACAGCTAAGGAGCACACAGTAATGACAACATAAAATGCAAATCATGAATAGCATTACTTAAACCAGCTTCAGCCCACTGAGGAGCTTTCAAGTTCTTGAGGGTCTGCATTCTTAACTAATCTGGAAATGCATCAAACTAAAAACATGCTGTCATAGAAGACAGGTGCAGATGTAGCAGAGGTTATGACAAAGACAATGGGTCAGTATTACTTTTCATGGCACATTGTTGGCACAAAGGGTCCCAAAAAGCCTTTATCCTCTGCACATTCAATGTTAGCATTGCTTTCATGCCAATAGTGCATTACATATTTGTGGAACTGCTTGGTTTATTACATTAGCCAACTGGTAGTTCATTCATGAAACCCAGATATCTGCTTCCCGTTACATGACATTATTGGGCTATCTGGAGGCAGACAGACAGGTTGTGTATCCACAACAATGACCGGAAGAGAAATGACTGGTGAGAGGAGAACAGAGAGAAGAATTGCCGTGGTGCATCTGCACCAACGAAAAAATATGCCTTCATCTGCCCTAGATGCAACAAAACATATCTCTCCCATATTAGTCTCTACAGCCACAGCAGGCACTGTAACTCTCCAATTCTTTTACTTTCTCCTCAATGGTCATCTCTTCCACTGTCTCTCGAGACAGATGGATGCCAACAAGACATATTTACACACTCCATTTTTGTACCACCTCTTCCATATAAAATGTATTGAGTCGTTTACAGTGGGCCATAAACCTGCAAAGCAATGCTCAACAGCACAGCTGACAGCAGCTAAAGATTTTAAAGAATCACAGCAAACATGATGGTGGAGGGAGGGGAATGTCCCCTAGTGCAGAAAGGACATGGAGATGGGTATCATCAGCATACTGAAAGACACTGTGGTCAAAAACCCCTCATTATCTCTCTCAATGGCTTCATACCTATGTTAACTAGCAGGTGTTGCCCTGCAGCACCCCACAGCATGCCGGCCTGGGGGCCAAAGAACAAGCCCCCGGTTCTACTCTCTGAGACCAGTCCCGTTGGCAGGAAAATACCGTATCAGTGTCTCCAACTCCCACCCCACTATAATAAAAACAGCAATGCTAATAATAATAATTCCCAGAAGTATTTTTGGTGTATGGATTAGAGTGCTAGACTGGGTCGAGGGAGACCTCAAGTTAAAATTTCCTCTCAGTCATTAAGCTCACGGAGTAACCTTGGGAAGGCCATGAAACTTTCAGCCTAACATGCCTCACCTGGTTGTTGTGAGAATGAGGGATGGAGAATAATGTATGCCAGTGGTGGCCAAACTTGGCCTAGCTAACAGTGGTCAGAACCAGTGGTTAGAATCAGCGGTCAGGGATGATGAGAAATGTAGTCCCGAAACATCTGGAGGGCTGAGTTTGGCCACCACTGATGTATGCAGTCTTGCACTCCCAGGAAAATATATCCCTTGGTGGGCTATAAATGTAATTAATAAATACTATATTCTGGATGCAGAATTATAGTCCGCAAGTGGCTCTGACGCAAGAAACTGGCAATGTTTCTGTCTAATTCATTACCCTTGCCCATCATGGTGATTGAATGCTTCTGCCTAATAGAACAATTTGTCTGTTTCATAACTGAGGGAAATACATTGCTGATTTCATAATTAGGTGAGAGCATTTAGGTATTGCCTAATTTGTAAATCAGGCAGAGGCATTGTGCATTTCGTGACTAAAGCAATACTGTGGTGTGTGGTTTTTCTTCTTCTTCATTAATGAAAAAATTACGTAAGTGTGGCAGTGGGACTTCCAAAGTAAACAAGCATATGATTTTATGTCAATGGAACTATACCCAATTCACAATCAATTACTTATGTGTGGAGTGTGACAATACTATATATTTGAAATACCGACAATGAACCTATTGGGTTGCCTCAATCCCATTTACTTTCTTGAAGCCTCATCTGATTTTAAAAGGTTTACTAGCTGTCAGCATTAGTTGGAACCTTAATTTTAAAATAGGATTAAACGAGCCTTGTCCTTAAGCACACTGGATAGGACAAGCGAGTTGGATTGACTACCTCCATGCACTAAAGGCAATTTGCAAGAGTCTCTCAAAAAGCATCTCTTCCACCATCAACCCAATCATGATGCATGGAAAACTGCTTCTAAAAATGGGACTACTTTATTTCAGTAAACGTTGACAAGGGGATCAGCTGCTGAAGAGAGGCAGGGAGTAAAATGCTACAAGACATGGTCAAACTGTTGGTTGTGTTATGGGTAGCTCTTTGAGTTAAGTCTGGATTGTATTTGGAAGGGGGCATGTTGGGAGAAGAGTGCAATAATACCTGAAGAGAAAAACAAAAATCTTCACCAACCTTCCACTTTCCCCTTGCACAACATGTATGCCTGTCCACAGCTGATGTTCTCTCAAGCTGATAGTCTTGGAGTGATGAGGACAAGGGGATACATACACACTGGCAAGAATCAAAACTGCAGCAACGACCCTTGCACTGAAAGTTTTGCATTGCAGACTAATCACATCCACACTGGTGTGCATGTTTAACGAAGCAGTGCAAAATTTAGGAAACTGCCCAAAAGGGGTTGAGTCATTTGCAAAACATTTGCACAAAATCCACCACATTTTGCCAGTGTGCAGCTTTGAATCCTAGACCTGGAAAGTGGGCATTTTCTTTTTCCCTGGTAGATTTTTCACTCTCTTTTCTACCCAGAACAAAATAATTGGTTTTGTTCATTTAAGTTGCTCTTGACCATGCGGTAGTTTAATTATGGGATAGGACCAAGCAGGTAGGTTTTGAGGGGGGGGGGTTCCCTTTATATATCAGCTTAATGCTATGTGTATATATAGTTTTAATTTGCTGAGCCAATGAGGTATGCTCTGCTTGTCACAGTTCAAACAGATTTCCAGGTTTCACAATGTAAACATATTGTTCCTCCACATAAGAGGAGACTGCTTTAATTCAAGCTTAGGCAGCTGTATCAAAATTCCAATGCAGGTAACCGTAGCTACTCATTAGAGATGTGCAAGCAATTTATTATGGCCTAGTTCTAATTTGCGCATTTTTTCCTCTTGAATGAAACCTCCCCCAGTGGAGCACCAGTCATCTATCCCACATAAATGCAGTTCTGCATAGTCTTTGCTTTATGTTTGCAAACTTGCACACAGTCTAGCAAAGGGGGGGGGGCTCTCCCTCTTTCTTTCCTGTCACCTCCACTAGGAATTAGATGCAGTTTCTGTAGTCAAGCCTGTGTCAAGCTGGTGGGTATTAATCCTTAAAAAAAACAAAAACAAAATAAAAATGAAGATGGTGTGTATGCAGGAAGGGGCAAAGAGAGAGCGAGGAAACATGTAATCAAGATTGAAGTTATTGAGTTTACCTGCGAGCAAGCAAAAGGCAGCTACAGATCCTCATCTTAAAGAACTATTCCTTGGAAATTGTGACATTTTGGCTCACACTTAATGAAAGCTCAGGACAGGAACTTTAATGATTTGAAGTACCGTATCTAGAGGAAGACACAGAAGTAATGAAGCCGGCGAGTTGTCTCCTTTGAGATAGCAAACGATCTGCTTGTAAAACCAAGCTTCCATGACAGGCGAGGAGGGAGCACTTTTCACAGAGGAGATCACAAAAGTGTTCAGTATTCTCTCTTCCCCTTTCCCCACATCAAATAAGGACACTTCTGTACTTGGAACACTTCTGTCTATGTCCCACCTTCCTCACTATTATCACACCGCCAAAGGCTCTTTTCTACCCAATGTTCATTTACTGTGGAAACAGCCTGTCTTGTACTGACTTCTGAGGCTGTGTGTGTGTGTGAACAAACTGACCACGTTTGCTTTTGCTTTGCAAAAATGCAAAGATGTTCAACAGAACTTATAATGTCACAATGGATCTGCTTGCAATGATGTAAAAGTATTGCAGCTAAAACTATTCAACAACACTTTCTGCATGGACTTAGAGAGGTGGCGATTGGGAAATAGAAGGGAAGGTGACAGGCACTTTGTACTTTTATGCACGTACAGTACAGTGGTACCTCGGGTTAAGTACTTAATTTGTTCCGGAGGTCCGTTCTTAACCTGAAACTGTTTTTAACCTGAGGTAACACTTTAGCTAATGGGGCCTCCCGCTGCCACTGTGCCGCTGCTGTGGAATTTATGTTCTCATCCTGAAGCAAAGTTCTTAACCTAAGGTACTATTTCTGGGTTAGTGGAATCTGTAACCTGAAGCGTCTGTAACCTGAGGTACCACTGTAGTTGTGTCCACATACAATTCAGGCATCTGCAGACATTTGGAGAGGGTGGTTAGAACTACAGTGGTACCTCTGGTTACGTACTTAATTCGTTCCGGAGGTCCGTTCTTAACCTGAAACTGTTCTTAACCTGAAGCACCACTTTAGCTAATGGGACCTCCCACTGCTGCCGTGCCACCAGAGCACGATTTCTGTTCTCATGCTGAAGCAAAGTTCTTAACCCGAGGTACTATTTCTGGTTTAGCGGAGTCTGTAACCTGAAGCGTATGTAAACCTGAGGTACCACTGTACTAAGCATGGCAACTGAAGTAGCTGTATACTAACAAAAGGCATCTGCAACTCCACAAAAGACAAAATTGAAGGGGGGGGAATTACCATAGGCAAGTACCAGAAAATAGAGACCATTTGGAAAACGGACAGTTAGAACATGTGCCATGCTCAAATTCCTTGCAGATAAATTCTTCAGAACATAAGAAGAGCTGGTTGCTGGATCAGGCCCAAGGCCCATTTAGTCCAGCATCCTGATCTCACAGTTGCTGACCAGATATCCATGGGAAACCCGCAATCAGGATTCAAGCACAAGGGTACTCTCCCCTCCTGTAGTTCCCAGCAACTGGTGTTCAGAAGCATTGCTGCCTCAATCTGTGGAGGCAGAGCACAGCCATCATGGCAAGTTAGCAGACCACAAATGGTAATAATAAGTTTATCATTCATGGCATATTAAGATCCAGAAAGAATAAAGTTTTGCATCTATTAACAGCAACAACTTCTGGCTCTTGCCTGTCCAACCTAAGGAAACAGCAAATCCCACTGTGAAAATCTCACCGAAAAGGAAGGCGGTTGTGGAGAAGCAGGTTGTTGGATAAGTGTGTGTCTTTTTAAGCGCCTCATGAAACAAATTATTGTACTGGATCAGAGCAGCATACATGTAGTCAAGCCAGGTGCTATAGTGTGGCAAATTAGGAAAATTGACTTAGGCAGTTGATACGGTAGAATGATGAATCAGTGCCCTGGACTCTATGATCATGTTCCTCATTGCAGTATTTCCTGATTCTCATTTTTGCTGTCCAGCCACCTGACAAACTTGCCTTCCACCTCCTGCTTCGCTCTGAAGGTGGTCAAGTGGGATGTTCTTCAAAGCACAGCATTCTGGGAGAAGCAGCCAGTACCACAGTTTGCCGCAGCAGCTAGAAATGCTGTTTAAAGCTTTTGGCTTTTTAAAATTGAAAGTATTTTTGATGTTCAAACAGCATTTGTAGCCACTGATAAGCAGTGGCAGAACAAGCATTCTTACCCTGAATGCCTCACTCTGAGGAAGAAAAACTCCACCAACTTGGCCCTTCTTCAGAGGGAGGCGGGGAAACAGCAAAACATGAACAAAAAAGTAAGCAGTGCCAGAAGAGGAAGGGGTTGGGAGCAGAGGAGTGGGTAAGAGGAATTGTAGAACTGTAGAGTTGGCAGGGAACCCGAGGGTCATCTAGTCCAATCCCTCTGTAATGCAGGAATCTCAACACGCAGTCCCCCATCCAATCTGAAACCATACCAGGCCTTGCTTAGCAAATGTGCCAGCATGTATTGCTGCACCACTAGGAGGACAGGAGGAGTGAAGGTCCCGCAATATTTTGCAGCAGGCTTAGATCCAGCATTTTGTTTCCAAAAGTGGAAAGCCATTTTCTTCTAAAACTCACAAATAGCCCTGTTGTCAGAGGTCCACTGCCCTTGAACATGGGAGGTTGGCATAAAAAGGTGGGCAAACCTAGAAAGCATTTGCTAACGGTCCAGTCATGTGACAAATTCTTGCATAAGTCTTGGATAATGCATAATGTTCAGCATATAACATTACTTGGAAAGAAGACAACACGAAAGCCTCTTTTAGCCTTCCACTGTAAAACTATCTGCCAGTTCTTATGAAGGAGCAAAAACAAAGCCCCAAAAAACCCTGAATCACCACACAGAACTAATGTTTTTACACACAGAGACCACAAAAGGTAGCAATGCTTCATCTCTACTGGGAAAGTACAATAAAAATAAATCGGAATGAGTGAAAATGTTGTGGTTAATATATATGACTGGAAAGCAAACGAAAATAAAAGAATAAGATATAGGCCTTTGATCTCCATTACAATTTTCAATATCAAACTGTCTGAAGTTGTACAAATACTAATTCCACAACGTTTAATAGACTGTCCAAAGAAAAAAGGAAAAGTGCAAGGGTGAGATCCAGCACAGTGTGGACTGTCACCCACTCATACGAACCTGCAAACCTGCTCCTTCCAGGGAAGTGTAGCCCCATCCACAGCAGGCCACCTCCCCAGCTTCTGGACATGAGAACTCCAGGCACAAAACAATCCTGTCTTTTCAGGAATCAGCTTCAGCCCACATACAGCCCATCACTGCTTCCAAGCACTAGCCAAACACCTCAACCATCTCTCCTGATTCAGATAGAACAGGCAGATGAAGCTGGGTGCCACCTCCATATTGATGACACTTGATGTTACACTTCCTGCACTACAGCTATCATCATCTCTGACCATTGGCCATGCTGGCTAGAGCTGATGGGTATTGTGGTCCAAAACAATGACAGTTTCAACAATGACAGTTGGAGCTCTTTTAATCTGTACTGTATGTTTATTCTCCATAGTCTCAGTGTTGGGGGGAAACATATGGTATAAAAATAGTGGTTTTGAAAATACACTAAAAACCACTACAGTATTTTCATACCCAAAGTCCCTGACCAAGTTGGCTCTGCTCACACTGTGCTTCCCCTTTGCCCCTCTCTTACCAGGCACATGTCCACACATAGCTCTGTGTCTTCTTTTACTCCAGAACTTTCCTCGTGAAAACCCACTCTTTAGCGTTCAATCGGAGTAAATGTCAGTTCAGGTTTTCTGCGAATTGCCATTTGCTCCAACTGAGCTTTAAAGAGAGGGGTTTCAAGGGGAAAGTTCCAGGGTAAAAGAAAGGGCACTCAGTGTGGCCCTTTATTTGCAAAGTGATGAGGAACGGTGAGTGTGGATGCCTGATCAGCTTCCAGGTGGAGGCTTTTTCTCTACTGAATGGAGTACAGCTTTGGTAGAGGCATCATTACAACTCAGCACTGTAAAGTTCTCTTCCTGCTGCCCTCAATTCTTTCAACCGACACTGTTTGCCTAGATTAGTTTTTATTTTCTGGTATCTGTCCCTATTTTATCTTTTGTTGGTGCCATATTCATATTTTTTCCATGTAAGTTGCTAGGGCTATCATTTTCCAGGCGCAAGTTTCTGACCCCTCCCCACCAAAAGTTTTCTATAAGTTAAATCTCTATGGAATGCAATGCATATTGGGTCTAGTGGCCATTCCTATGAATCCAGATGTGTACATGGTCAAGAAAGCATGGGCGGGGTATAAATAATGAAATCATCATCATCATCATCATACTGAAAATCTCAAAGAGACCCTCTCCAGCTACTGTGTCAAACTGTTTCAAATGGCAAGAGTTCGTGAACATGCTACAGTTGCATATGAGAGATCTATAAGATAATAAATAAAATCTACAGAGTTCAATGCAACTGGCTTCGCGGTAAATGGGGTAAACTCTTACCCGGATGGGTGTTTGTGCCATCACCACAGCTTGTGGTAGCAAAGCCTGCAGTTTAGGAAGACAGTGACCAAATACAAAGAAAGACAGTGTTCCTGTACCTTTAATACTTGGATGAAATCCTCCTTCACACCCTTGTGAAAAAGGCAAGTCTTTAGCTTCTCAAGACAGGCAATATTGCAAGCGTAGAGCAACAGAATGAAATGGGACTGCCAATGACGAGGTTATTTTAGGCCCATGAGTGAATGGTCTCCCTCTCCCTGCAATGACCCTCATCTCACCTGTGCCAAATGTTCAAATCCCAGCTGTAGATTTAAACCCAATCTACTTGCCTGTTTCCATTCCACTACCAGAGAAGTCATTCTTCACTAAGCTGCTTGAGCCGGAAAAAGACTGAGGGCTAAGATAGACTAATAAATAGTGACTATAAGAATCTGCACTTGCATATACAGTTCTGTCTTTCTCTCTGTCCAGTGTTAGGCTGTTATAAAATAACAGGTATTTCAACACACTGAGCACAACTGAAAAGCCATACCTTCATATGATTAACACTGAATTTGAAGAATTACTCAATCACAGTGTGTTTATACTGTTTCTATTTTATTCAGTCAGAAAATAAGAGTGACATTTCCAAGCTGCGTAAGCAGAAGGAAAGACAGGACCTTGTACAGTGGCACCTCGGGTTACAGATGCTTTAGGTTACAGACTCCGCTAACCCAGAAATAGTACCTCAGCTTAAGAACTTTGCTTCAGGATGAGAAGAGAAATCGCACAGCAGTGGCACGGTGGCAGCGAGAGGCCCCATTAGTTAAAGTGGTACCTCGGGTTAAGAACAGTTTCAGGTTAAGAACGGACCTCCAGAACGAATTAAGTTCCTAACCCAAGGTACCACTGTACTGTTAATAGTCATGTAGCTCTTTTTTCACTCTTTCATGACAAGCCACACTTTGCAAAATTCTTGGGCAGAGCAATCCAAACTATAGGAAGCCAGAGTAATTCATACTGGGATAAATTATGCAAATGTAATTTGCTCCTACAGTGGTGCCCCGCAAGACGAACGCCTCGCAAGACGGAAAACCCGCTAGACAAAAGGGTTTTCCGTTTTGGAGGCGCTTCGCAAAACGAATTTCCCTATGGGCTTGCTTCGCAAGACGAAATGTCTTGCGAGTTCCTGCGGGTTTCCCCCCCTTTTCCCCCCCATTTCCTAAGCCGCTAAGCCGCTTATCAGCTGATCCGCTGATAAGCCGCTTAACAGCTGATAGCTAAAAGCCGCTAAGCCGCTAATAGCGCTAATCCGCTAAGCTGTCAATGGGCTTGCTTCGCAAGACGAAAAAACCGCTATACAAAGAGCCTCACGGAACGGATTAATTTCGTCTTGCAAGGCACCACTGTATTTCAAACTATGCTGAGGAGTGGGGCTACTGCAGACTGAGCTGGCCTAAGCCTGGCAAAGGGAAAACAAACTTTCAAAAACGAGGTTGACTTACTAGCTCACAACAGCAGCAGACTGGAGGAGGAACACAGCAGTCACAACCTATTCTCACACTCACACATTTGTCCTAAGGCAGCCATGCTTTGGCTTTGCATTATATGCAAACCAGGTCACAGAGAGTGTTAACAGCATTGAATGAATGAATGAATGAATGAATGAATGAATGAATGAATGCAGTGTTGTTTCAAGCACAGTTCTGCCTAAAGGTACTGAAGCTCTGGATCCCATGTGACCAGGAGCTAAGTAAGTCTGATTTATGACAAAGTCTGAGAGCGCAGGATGCTGATGCATTGTTAAACTAGGTCTGCAGCCTGGTGAGTGCCAGCCTGGGCGGGGGCCAGAGGAGGATGGAAGGGCAATAAATGATTAAACGCAAGGGGGTGAGGTAATCTCTGCTGAGTAATTCAGAACGACACCATCTGTGCCACCAGTGTGGTTGCCAGTGAAAACTGCTTGTGTTTGGCACCATCATGGTTTGGGGCCTGTGAAAAAAAATTCCACCAGGCACCACTGTCCCACCTTCCTTCTAAACCAGAAAGTGGGCATGTCTCTTTTGTAATGTTTTACAAAGCCTCCGAGAAAGGGATAACTTTCTACAAAGCAGGAGCGTTCTTATTGCTGTAAAGCTTTCTGAATACTAGAAGATGCAGGAGAGGACAATGAGTCCCTGGTACAAAGATCGCTATTTAACCAAAGTTAGTTTGATGTCAACCCTCTTCTGTTGCCTAGCTTAAAAATCTAGCCTGTTCTGTTCTATACCAAGTTCCAGACATTTACAGGTGGGGTATTTCTTATATATTTAATTGCTATGATGCCTAATCAACAGCAGATAGTGAGCCCACTAGGCAAAACTGCTGCTGGCTGTTGAGGGGCGATAAGGGGGAGGGGCTTCCTTACTTTTTGGCATCAGAAGGCAATGGTGGAGACAGGAGTGACCGTCGTCAGCACAGTCGCTCAGTGGACAATCAGCCGAAGGTCAGCTGCCTACCCCCATGTCTCAGCAACTGTTCCCTCAGCACTCTGCAAGCACATGGTTGTATCCAGTAGCACCTCTCAGCACCACTGCTTCCACCTGGGCCCAAAAGGTAAGGCCAGAGAGCTCCCTTTCCCACTCTACAGACATGCAGAGGCCATTGGCTATTTCTCTTCATCAGCCACCACGGTGTGCAGTTAAGAACATCTTTTTTGTGATCACCGTTATGCTTCTGTTCCTTTTAAAAGCAGTCCTCAGCTCTCATATATAAGCTCTCAGACTGAGAGCTGCTTTAACTGCTGAAATAAGAACCCTTTAGGCTTCCAAACTCAGCCTTCCTGGGCTGGTGGAAATGAATGGGGGAATGGACTGATCTGATAGGATAGCTCAGTTGGTAGAGCATGAGACTTTGGCTGGATCTACACACAGGAAAAAATCCCTATAAATAAATCATAAATTAAATACCCCCCCCCCCTTTGTTATAACAATGTAAAAAAATCACATAGACAAAGTTTTGTGTTCTACATCGCCATCTGGTGTTCTATATTTATAATGAGGGAATAGGCTTATAACACGGCTAATGTAGCTGAAGGGACGTGGGTCGCACTGTGGGTTAAACCACAGAGCCTAGGACTTGCTGATCAGAAGGTTTGCGATTCGAACCCCCGCGACAGGGTGAGCTCCCATTGCTCGGTCCCTGCTCCTGCCCACCTAGCAGTTCGAAAGCACGTCAAAGTGCAAGTAGATAAATAGTTACTGCTCTGGCGGGAAGGTAAACAGCATTTCTGTGCGCTGCTCTGGTTCACCAGAAGTGGCTTAGTCATGCTGGCCACATGATCTGGAAGCTGTACGTCGGCTCCCTCGGCCAATAAAGCGAGATGAGCACCGCAACCCCAGAGTTGGTCACGACTGGACCTAATGGTCAGGGGTCCCTTTACCTTTACCTTTTAATGTAGCTGAGTCCTCTTATTAATCTCAAGGTTGTGGGTTCAAGCCACACACTGGGCAAAAGTTTCCTGCACTGCTGGGGCTTGGACTAGATAACCTTCATGGTATGTTTCAACTCTATGGTTCTATACTAAAATAAAGCAAATGAGGCTTTTTTGCAGGCCAGGAGATAAAAGTGATGGGGAAAGCTTATCTGTTTCATTTCAGCATGCCATACCTCTGTTGATGGACAAGAGAAAGGGCCAGTAAAAAAAGCAACAAAACAAAACAAAACACAAAACCCACTTCTAGAAACCTGGACTCTAGAAACTGGGCTCTGTGGCCCAATTACAGGTTTGAAATGTGGGAGAGTTTTCTCACTTGGGGTTTGGTTTCTCTTGCTATTTAGGGGGGGGGGGTGAACAGGAAACAGGGGCACGGGATGCAGACAGGCCTGCTGGCCAATGTGAGCTTCCCATTCCCATTCCCAAGTGACAAAGCATGGAGCCCATTTAAGTTCCTTGTGTGAAACTGATCCTACTAGAACGGTTTGGCACCTCAGCCCCCCCATGCCCTCAAATTTCTATTTTCAACACAAAATGAACAAAAACCTTATTATTCAACAAAGGCACAACAATCACACATTCCTTGACGGATGCAGCACAATACTTCCCTTGCAACCCTGGCCTTGCTTCTTTGCACGCATGCATTCTCTCATCAATTCTCTTCACGATGCTTCATTGCAGACCGTTATGGCTCCTACAGATCACAGTAATGCTAGACGGGACTATAAAAGTTCTTTTCCAGCCTGTTCTTTGCGCACAGAGAAAGTGTCATTCATTAAGCATCAGAAGAGAAAACATCCCTTGGCGAAAAGAGGAGCTGGCACTCGCGATTCATCTGCAATAACCCAGAGAGTAGCACTAAATGGAGTCGGAGGCTTTAGGGTACTCAGCCAATTGACGGCATTTGCTGTTGCCCAAAGGAGGCCTCGAGTAGTCAAGCACTGGAAGAGGGGAAATACAAAGAGAGAGAGAAAGGCTTTCATACATCCCCCCCCCCAAAGAACACGATATAACTGCATGCACCGACTCAGCTTTGTCTCTCCTCTCCTCATGCCCAGTGTTCCCTGCCTAGCATTAAACTCAGAAAGCAGATTCATCTTGTCCCAACTTTTGAAAAGCGCTGAGGCCTCCTTTCAGCCATCTCTCCCTCAAAATTGCAAAGTGCTTTAACTCCTCTAAATTAGAAAACAGTAGAGTGGAAAATTGCAAGAGACTGCTTCCCATAGACTCTGTTTACAGAGGTAGCCTGTAACAAGACAGCTACAACTAGCCTTGCCTGTGGCAAGAGAGGAGAGACTGAAACTTCCACACACAGACACACCCCCTGCCTCCCTTCCAAAGTCATTACATTTTGCTCTTGTAATCAGCAGTGAAAACAGTGGCCTTGTTTCTTTATTTTCTTTCCTAGAAGAAAGCGACAAATAGAGGAAAATATCCTGGAAGTAATCATATAAGGAGATCCTAGAGGAAACTACCCAAGGAACAATACAGTAGGTAGTTAGTAAGAGAGCCCCACCCTCATAATCAGATAGTGGTTTTATTGCATCAACTGCATTAAACTTCTCTCTCAGCTGATGTCCTTTTCATCCTAATGCACTAAATTAAATATCTGCTTCTTGTAGAATTTGATTAATCTGGTATAGATTAAAATCAAATCATGTACAAAATCAATTTCACTTAAAGTACAATAATCTGAGCCCACTGAGGTCCCATTCTAATAATAACGATAAAGGCTTGCTTTGCCCACTGCACCTCTTTTATATGTGTTTTTTTTTGTCTTTAGTCTTTTACTGAATGTTTAATTTTCAGACCGCATTATGAATTATGACCTTGTATATCTTATTCATATCTTATTACAGAAACCTGGCTAAGGAGCTGAAGGAGAGACAAACTTATTCAAGAATCCCTCTGGGGATTTTCAGGTCAAGTCGTTTTTTTTAAAAAAAATTCAGATTGGTATAAACCTCAAGGGATTTCTTGATTTAAGAAAGAACTACAAATATTTAAGCTGTCTTGGGGGGGATTATGCTGACATTGGATCATGGGATTACCTCGCGCATAAAAGTCAGAGGATTGGGACTGGTTTGTTCTCTCGTCAGGAAATAAATTGGGCAAAAAGGGGTCTTACAGAATGTTAATCACACATTCAATCATTCCTTACTGTAAGTATGCCAAAAGGTAGAAAACAACACAGGGGGAAGGGATTGAAGGGGGTGGTGGAAAAAAGTTGTAACAAACCTGAGTGGTGTTATGTGATTGGGTAGCCTTGATTACAATGAATGACGGGGGTCAGGTATTGGGTATTGGATAGTTGGATTAGACTATTTCTGATCCATGCTAGTTTTGCATGTCCTTGATTATATTTTGCTGATTAAAAAAAGCTGCATTGGGATTTTGAATTTAAATTCTATGCATTTTCCCATTTTGTATACATTTTTACAACACACATTTTTCTGTAAATATATGTATTTTTGAAAAACTGAAACTGTCTTGTAAAACTTGGTAAACGTGTAATCCAGTTGATAGTTGTTGTTTGGCATGGAAGCCTGGGAACTAGAAAATTAAGGCAATTTGGTTTAAAATGTAGTCCAAGTGAATTTTTTTATTCCTAAGTACTGGATAAAAGAAATGCTATGTTCCTTGATGGCCCTGAGCATTCATGTTTGACTGACTGACTGATTGTATTTCTGTGCCTCTTCATTTGAATGAAACTCAAAGCGGCTTACAAACAAAAAATAACAACAATGTAATAAAATAAAATAGTCTAGAATATCACAAATGCAGCATAAATCATGCAAAATAATTATCAAAATTTCAATCTATAAAGCATTATTAACAGAACAGCAAGTAAAAATAAGCTGAATACCACAATTATAGCAAAGGCAATATTATATTATTTGATAAATAAATCAATATGGCATTTATAATCTATTAAATAATATTAACAACATTAACAAAACAGCAACTACAAAAAATAAGCTAAGCACTATTAACATCCATGTGACATCCAGAATTTTGTGGGAACATCACAAAGACAGCTGTGGATGAGATGGCAGCTTGCATTTGGAAAGAATCATAGACACAGAGAGTGGTGAATAAGGTACAGAGGCTCTCTCTGGGAACCTGGTACAAGATCAGTGAATTTGCTGCCTGCTGTAAAATGCTGATTAGCAGTCAATATCTAAAATAAAATGATGCAAGATAAGCACATCCAAATGTACTACAGAAAATTGCCATATTTTTAAAGTATCCATACAATATGTAAAATCAGTATGTACTGTAAATATGGTCCCTTGCGGCAAGCCAAACGATGACTTACTGTGAATGGGCAAGCAGGCTAGTGAATATTGCTAACATTGCTGCTGTTTCCCAAGCAAACCATGCAAAGAAGACAAGCAATCCGACTCATTGTCTAAAATTAACTAAACTTAATAATAATCAGGTGTTAAATTTTGATTGAAATGGCAAACAGACTGTTTAAACAGTCTTAAATCAATAAGCAGTGTGTGTGTGTGTGTGTGTGTGTGTGTGTGTGTACACACACTGTGATAATTTGATAAAGCAGACATTGTTGTAAATAGAAAAGACCATTTTAACACTCACAAAAACAAGCACAAAATATTCATTCAATCCTATGGCTCTCAGGTCTAATACAATCTTCTTTAACCAGAATTACTAGATAATGGAATGTAGGTTCTTAAGAAGGCATATTGAATGAAGGGTTAATCCTCCAGATCATTCTTGGATACAGGTCTGGAAATGTCAGCTCTCCTCTTTCTTCCCCCATTATGGTGATAGAAATATAGCTCCTTTGAGAAAGAAGCTACACACAGAAAGCAAACACGCACAATTATCAGAATGCTGAACTACACATTTTTCTCATTGCATACATGCAGCTCTGTCTATATATTTTTTTGCTTTATTTAATTACTGGTGTGGGGGTAGCAGCATGGCTCACATTGGCTCCAATGGAAACTTTTTTCATAGCTCTAAGTTGGCATGTGATTGTTATTCAGATAAGAATAAGGAATAAACCTCTTTGTCAGTGAATGCTGCAGTCCCGGTGACAGACAACCTCTATATATACCCGCAAAAACAATCACCTACACACACTCCAGCAATCAAACCAAAATCAAAGACATAGCTGCCTCTTATGCCATTAAAGCAATATCCAATGTGTGTTCCGGTATTGATCTGAACATGCAAACACTCAACTCACAAGCCCCATCCCTGAGCCTTCCTGCCTGGCCAGGTTCCAACTTCCGTATGTTGCACATATAAGGTCTGCATGGAATTTCTGCTTGTGTTTCCTTGAATGAGACTGCAATTACAGCCGCAAGAGTGTTACTGGCCCAGAAATGGAAACAACAATAAATACCGACTGTGGAAGAGTGGAGAATGAAATTGTTAGATTACGCAGAGCTAGATAAATTGACAGGGAAGATTAGATACTTAAGAGACCAAAAGTTCATCGAGGACTGGGGGAAATTTGTGGAATATCTGGAATATATAAGTGAGGGACAGATGACGCTTAAGGGATTTAAAGAAGCACTGTGAAAAAGTAAGAAGTATTGTCTAAAGGGAATAGGAAAAAAGAGATAAACAATGTCAATATAAATTTGAGAAATGTGTAATTAAAATTATAACTATGGATGATTTACGGAACAGCTGAGGGAAGTCCAAAAGAGAAATAAGTTGTGAAAAATGATGTGAAATTAATGTATTTTGTTTTGTTTTATTTATTGATGTTAATTAATAAAAATTTATATGTAGAAAAGAGACTGCAAGTCCCATCTCCCCCCAGATGATCGGGAGCCCTGATAAAGTGAGTACAAACTCAGCACCAACCTTCTTTGCATAACCCAGGGAAGGTACAGGACTGGGACAGTGGAAGGGGCTTCTGTGCGACCCCCTGTCCCCATTCAAACTTGAGTATGCACAGGTTCAGCTGAATGCCGACACAGGCGTAACTTGGACCAGAACTTCCAGTTACATGTACTGTGTAATGCATATCTTAATAAGGGTTTCTTCTTTTTTTTCTCCCAGTACATTTCTGAGCACAATTCAAAGTGTTGGTGCTGACCTTTAAACGGCCTCGGTCCAGTATATCTGAAGGAGCGTCTCCACCCCCATCATTCTGCCCAGACAATGAGGTCCAGCGCCGAGGGCCTTCTGGCGGTTCCCTCACTGTGAGAAGCCAAGTTACAGGGAACCAGGCAGAGGGCCTTCTCAGTAGTGGCACCCGCCCTGTGGAACACCCTCCCACCAGATGTCAAAGAGAACAACAACTATCAGACTTTTAGAAGACATCTGAAGGCAGCCCTGTTTAGGGAAGCTATTAATGTTTGATGTATTACAGTATTTTAATATTTTCTTGGAAGCCGCTCAGAGTGGCTGGGGAAGCCCAGCCAGATGGGCGGGGTATAAATAATAAATGATGATGATGATGATGATGATGATGATCATTTTCGTTTTCATAAGGTGAAATACCACACTGTGGCAAATTAATATTACGTCATAATGTCTGGTGCTGTGACAGATGGGGAATGGTGAGTGGGATCCGTGGTCAGGGAATCTAAAGCTAACTCCTGCTTATAGAAATAGCCAACAAAGCAACAAGAGATTTTGTGGTATCAAAAACAAGTTTGATTTATCTCCTTCACTTGACTGTCATTTTCACCTTACAGCTGCAAATTGGCATTATTCCTCCACTTCTCTGTCACCCATATAGTTGGCAATATGTATTTCATAAAGACTTAAAAGATCACACAGAAACTGTGCAGAGTAAAAGATGAAGCAGACCAGGCTGCTATGTTGATTCCATTTATGTGGCTGCAACTTAACACTTCTGCATGAGGAATGTACACTTTAATGCACTGAAATCTCAACCATGAAACCTCCCTACAATAGCTTTGCTGCCCTGTGAGTTGGTCTGTTTACAGCTGGCTAAGGTTTGAAGGATACTGGGCAAAGAAGAAGAGCTACTCTGGAAACTGGAGTAATTAAAATTTCACCTGGTCGTGGAAGGGCATTTTTTAATTCTTTTAGGAAGAAATTCTAGGTGCCCCTGATCCCAAGGCTCCGTATGATATAAGTAAATAAAAAGTGACTGATATTAAGCAACCTCAATCACTATCTCATATAAAGGCAGCATGGCAGAAGTGAGGGGGCTGGGGGGGATTATTGCTCAGTAATATTATTAATTACACTGCACTGGAAATAGAGCACTTTTCCAAATTATGCATTTGCTGCATCTGCATCCTGCCCTTCCTCCACGTAATTCAAAACGGCACATTTGCTACACAACAACCCTGTGAGCTTGTCTGGGGTGAAATTGACTTCAGGCTCTGAATAACATGAGACCTGGGAAGCGTGAATGACCCATGCTTCCAGTTCTTCACACTGCTTTGTAACCTCTGAAGTGAAGCATTCACATTTCCACACATGTTGAGTTGGGCAAGATCTCAAAATGGGAACAGCTTACACATCTCACTGTAGTGGGGAAGAAACGAAAAAAGAGTTCCATGCGGTGCATTAGACAGAAGCCAAGAGAAAAAGAAGCATGGCACTTGCATGGCACGGTGTATTGTCCCCAAAACCCCAGAAGAAAGAGGCCACCCTAGCTGAATGGGATTTACACCTGAATGTCTCATATCCAGTTTCCCAGATGGGTGCCTTAGGCTGAAATTATTATGTCTGTAGTGAAAACCTGAAGTTCCTCAACTTGCCACTATGCTTGGCAAGCCTTTCTTGTCATCACAATTGTATGATGCATCAGCACAAGACATCCCGGGCATGCTGCCACTCAATTCATGTTTCAGTCAGGGACAGAGGAGGATCTGAATTAGGAGGTGAAAAACTGGGTGTTTGAGCTATGCAATACCACCACACGCCCTGTGTGCCGCTGCCGCAATTCACAACTCATTTAGCATTTAGGAGAGGACAAGATGCTTTTTAGAACAGAGTGGCAGATTTCAGTATTCTTCCTGATCAGAAAATGGAATGACATTTCAGGATGATTCCCTAAGCCTAGGCCAGCTCTATGTGTGAACCATGAGTCAGTAGTATTCCACACACCAGAGCAATGCAGAGCTCAAGGATCGCATGTAACTAAGTTCTACTCAGAGTAAATCCATTGAAATTAATGAACCTACATTAACTTCAATGAGACTACACTGAGTAGAGCTAGCATTGCATACAACCCCAATAACTTTTTTTTAAGTACCAGAACACAGTTCACTGTCCTTCTACATAACAGATCTATTCATGCTTACCCAAGTTTTCTTCATTCAAACAGTATATGTTGGGGTTGGGAGAAATCCTTCTGTAGCAACTATTGTTCAACAATTGGGAGTCAGACATCCTGGCCAATCCAGCAAAGATTGCCCACAGATCTGCAAGTACAGTCATACCTTGGGTTACAAAAGCTTCAGGTTGCGTTTTTTCGGGTTGTGGACCCGTCGAAACCCAGAAGTTCCAGAATGGATTCCTTCTGGGTTTTGGCAGTCATGCATGTGCAGAAGCCCTAAATCGTGCTTTGTGCATGCGCAGAAGTGCTGAATCACAACCAGTGCATGCGCAGATGCGACACTGTGGGTTGCGAACACCGCGGGTTGCGGACGTGCCTCCCGGATGGATCATGTTCGCAACCCGAGCGTCCACCGTAAAATGAGATGTATCATGTATCTTCTACCCATCCTTGCCATACTAGATGAGTCAATGAGCCCAACACAAACTGTCCATCACATTGAGAACCTGCAGAAATTGTTTTCCTCTTGAAAAAATGTCTGCACAATCTGTTCCTTTTCCTATGGATGAAGAAAGCTTTGTTTGCTTTGA
The DNA here is from genome assembly GCF_951804945.1 of Podarcis cretensis. NCBI lineage: Eukaryota > Metazoa > Chordata > Lepidosauria > Squamata > Lacertidae > Podarcis > Podarcis cretensis. The sequence goes on along the minus strand of NC_137173.1, from coordinate 101,361,004 downwards.
ATGTCTCAGTAATTTTATGAGCACATCTGCCTGAACAAATGCATTATGAACGCTAAGCACTCTCTGCATAACTTTTTGCTCTCACAAAAGAAGAAAGAAAAATGGCAATGGAATGTGTAGCATGTTTAACTAACACAGAGATGAAAGTTCATTGTTAATGCTGGTTGTAAATATTTGCTTCCACAAACAGAAAGGGGCAGCTTCTGCCACTGATTCTGCACCCTGGAATTCAAATAAACATGCTAATGAGTTTTCTTGTTGTTGTAACTACTGGAAATGCAGACATTTCTCCAACCACAATAAAATCATACACCTCAGAGACGAAAATCATTGGTTCTTCAAAAGGAAAAAAAAACCCAAGTATTCAAAAGAAAGAGATATTTTAGCTGGAACAGATTGGTATTCTGTATCCTTTTAATCTGCTAGTGCAGGATGCTTGGGCCTGGCTTTTGGCCAGAGGAGCAGCACACCAGCATATTATCCCAGAATTAGAAGCTGGCAAAATTCAAAGTATTCTTGCCAAATGGCAGCCAGAGCTTACCTGAAGGACCGCCTTGTCGTTTATACAGCAGCTAAACCTTTCTGACCATCTGGGGAAGCCCTCCCAACTGCCCCACAATTAGCTCATTGTTTCACTTCCACACAATTAAAGGAGAGTCTTCTGTTTCAGACATTTCTCAGGGAACCTTAGTGAAACGGCAGATAAATTCAGTTTGTTAGAGTGACACCTGATGAAGAACGATCATCCAGGTGAGCTGCATACAAAAGCATTGTGCTCAATATGGGCATCATTTGCCATTAGTGATGCCATCAACAAGTCAATATTATGTAGGGCTGAGCTGAAACACCCTGCCTCAATTTACCACATTTGTTGGTGGCAAATGGGGGTGGAGGGCATTTCAACATTTTTTATGGAAGGCTAGATGGTTTGTTAATAATAATAATAATAATTTATTATTTGTACCCCGCCCATCTGGCTGAGTTTCCCCAGCCACTCTGGGCGGCTTCCACAAAGACCAAAAGTACACTAATATGTCATACATTAAAAACTTCCCTGAACAGGGCTGCCTTAAGATGTCTTCTGAATGTCAGGTAGTTGTTTATCTCTTTGACATCTGATGGGAGGGCATTGTTGTGGGGAAAGGGGCAATTATGCAATTCATATAACACTAGCAGCAGCAAGGTGTCCCCCCCCCCGCCTTGGCCACCCGCCTGCCTTTAGTTTTGATTTGCAGAAATGCAGCTGATGGCTGTGACTGTGTTTTTCTGCTGGTGAATTGCAGGTCTAGCGCGACAGGCAGTAGCAAAAGGCAGAAAGCCTCAACCCGCAGCAGAATGACATTTCAAATGGCAAGTTGAGCACTATGTGACTCTTCTATACAAAACAGGCCTCACATGTAGAACATCTGATTTCAGATAACAGATTTCTAACCTTGTTATTGGCCCTGATGTCCAGCATCGCCCCTAAACGGTGCTGTGTCAGACACTTCAGGGCATTATGAGAAATGTTCCCAGATTGAGACACCTGCTGCTGAGGTCTAGCAGCCCAGGGGCTGATTTTCAGACTGAAGATGACACTAACTACTTCCCTGTTGTTGGAAAGGTGATGTGTGTTCTTAAGTACATAATTTTTTTTTTTAAAAAAAATCTCTAAATAAATTCTGATCACCTACAGTAACAATCTGCAGTTAATTTTCCAAATTCTTTGTTAGAATGTTACAAGTTGAGTGTCTTTGATGTTGTCTTTTTATGATCATGCATGGTAAAAAGCTGTTCCTTTCACACTTCACACTTGCTTTGGAAGGCATATAATCCTGTTAGCTGGTAGCTAATTTGATTCTGATTGTTAGAATTGCACTTTCAAAGTCCTGCTAATCATTTTCTGACAATGTTTTCGTTTTGCATCTTGGCTGTTTACAAAGCAGAGCAAAAACAAGACAAACAAAGGTTGATCTTCAGAAAGATTGTTGTTCCTTGTTGTTTCTTCCTTTCCCCTTTAAACGGAACAGCTTCCAATTCTGTTCACAGTTCCTTGCAAAGAAAAATTACACAATATGCTGTGCACAAATGGCAAAACAGAGTGACAGTTTTAATGGCCAGGAAATTACTCTTCCATGTATGAACAAAAGGTGCTTCTGCATGTATATGGGATAAGGGGGAAGGATACTTTTTGGAGAAGCTTTTCCTGACCTCCCAACCAATGAGAAAAGAACATTGTCCATGGTACTTTCAATATGAACAATTTTTGATTGTCTTGCAAAAAGAGAAAGAAGTTTACAGAAGATTAGGAATATGAGCGCATGAGTGTTGAATATATTTAGATTTCCCCTCCCCTCAACCTGATTGCATACATACATCTAAACTGGTAAATATAATCTCTCTCTCTTTCTCTTATTAAAGATTTGTGGGACCTACTCCTGCATTTGCTATGGATAGTTTCACTTTCCCATGCAAGTGGCCACACATATTTTGACAATTCTTTGCACAAGTGGAAATCAGGTTTTTTCAACACAGATCCAACTTTTAGTATATCACATGCATGTTATTATCAGCAAAAGCCTAAGCTGTGCATTATGCTCCCCATTCAAATGTCCAGACATGGTGCTAAGAAATAAAGCAACTGAATCACTCCTGGGTATCATATGGAAACTGATTTGAACCATGTATCATTGTAGACATCCAGTCATTCTTTCTTTCCCTTTCCTTTCCTTTCCTTTCCTCTCCCTGTCCCGCCCTACAGATGATAATATTCTCAAAACCACTACCTCACTGGAATGCTTATCAACAACAATGAATATGCAGCTCTCACCGGGGAATGTGGTAGATCTGAAACACAACATTTCCCTTTCTCATATGGACACAAACACACATGACACAAATCTTGAAGCTGGTTTAAGTCACCACATTTTACAAACAACAATGTTTTGCGATGGCCAGGTGAGTGTTATAGCACATATACTCACGTATATGCCAACCTAGCAGTTCAAAAGCACACCAGTGCAAGTAGGTAAATAGGTACCACTGTGGCAGGAAGGTAAACAGTGTTTCTGTGCGCTCTGGCTTCCGTCATGGTGTCCTGTTGTGCTAGAAGTGGTTTAGTCATGCTGGCCACATGACCCAGAAAGCTGTCTGTGGACAGACTCCGGCTCCCTCAGCCTCAAAGTGGAGATGAGCGATGCACCCCACAGTCAGACTTTACTGGACTTAACTGTCCAGGGGCCCTTTACCTTTTCTTACCTATAGTTGTTACACATTGTATAATTATAACAGTTGTATTTTGTAAAAACTGTATGGTGAAAGGTGGGAAAAGCAAGCAAACAAAATCCCACTGGATATTGTAGTGAAGATGTTAACACAAGTCTGCAATCCCTGTTTAAGGAAGTTTTTAATGTTTGATGTTTTTATTATTCTGTTGGGATAATAATAATAGAGCCAAATGCTCTATCACACCGCCAGCTCTTGCATACATTAGTTTTACCCCTTCCTTCTGCAGAGTCTAGCAAAACACACCATATTCAGTCAGAATACAAAGCCTTTCCTGTCCCTTTTTTGTACTTCTATGCCATATACAGGTCCAATAAAATATATCTATACAACTAGTTTGTATCTTTTTCTCTGAAACCAATGCAACAACAAATGTCAACCTCAAACTATCTCTCACAGGTCATTAGTTTAATCTTTAGTCAGTTCAGATTCCATAATGCTGGATCGGTGACAGAAGAAACAGAAGGTTTTGACTTTAAATATGATTTCAGTGTCTTAAAGGTAAAAGGACCCCTGACCATTAGGTCCAGTCGCGGACGACTCTGGGGTTGCGGTGCTCATCTCGCTTTACTGGCCAAGGGAGCCGGCGGTTGTCCTCAGACAGCTTCCGGGTCATGTGGCCAGCATGACTAAGCTGCTTCTGGCGAACCAGAGCAGTGCATGGAAACACGGTTTACCTTCCCGCTGGAGTGGTACCTATCTATCTACTTGCACTTTGAGTGCTTTCAACTGCTAGGTTGGCAGTTTACGTCCTCCCAAATAGCAAAATCTCCAGTTCAGTTAGCTATTGCTGGCCAGGGCGCTGTCAGATCAAGATCAAATTCCTTTGTTCCTTAGAGCAGGCTTCCTCAAACTCGGCCCTCCAGATGTTTTGAGACTACAATTCCCATCATCCCTGACCACTGGTCCTGCTAGCTAGGGATCATGGGAGTTGTAGGCCAAAAACATCTGGAGGGATGAGTTTGAGGAAGCCTGCCCATCATTCTGCCCAGACACTGAGGTCCAACACCGAGGGCCTTCTGGCAGATCCCTCAATGCGAGAAGTGAGGTCACAGGGAACCAGGCAGAAGGCCTTCTCAGTAGTGGCACCTGCCCTGTGGAACGCCCTCCCATCAGATGTCAAGGAAATAAACAACTATCTTACTTTTAAAAGACATCTGAAGGCAGCCCTGTTTAGGGAAGTTTTTAATGCTTGATGCTGCATTGTGTTTTTAATATTTGATTGGAAGCCACCCAGAGTGGCTGGGGAAACCCAGCCAGAGGGGTGGGGTATTAATAATAATAATAATAATAATAATAATAATAATAATAATAAGTGAGTGCCTGAGGGCCCTGCTTTTGCCACTTACCATCTGGCCTGGGGCGGGGCCTGAAGCCTCATAAGGACTGCGTGGTGCTTGCTGCCTGCTGCCCAGGAGGACTCCCCTGAGTGAGTGCTTGAGGGCTCTGCTCTTGCCACTTACCATCTGGCCTGGGGCGGGGCCTGAAGCCTCATAAGGACTGCGTGGTGCTTGCTGCCTGCTGCCCAGGAGGTCTCCCCTGAGTGAGTGCCTGAGGGTCCTGCTCCTTCCTGCCACTTACCACCTGGCCCAGGGCGGGGCCTGACAGGCCTCACTAGGACAGTTGTTACTGCAAGAGGGGCACAGAGTGTTTTTAAAATGTTTTTTAAAATTTCCCTTTGGATTTTTTGTATGTGGGGGGTGGGGGTGGGATGGATGTTTGGTTGGGCTTGGGGAATTATTTTTTTATGTTGATGTTTTTGTAATTTTTACATTTTTTGTTGTATTGTTTTATTGGTTTTGTTTGTTTGTTTACGGTGTTATTTTGTTCTTAGGGGGAGGGTTCAGGGCTGCCGGGGAGTGGGCCCCAGCCCACAAAATGGCTGGGGCATGTTCCACAGGGGGAGATGCACTGGGACAACCGATCTCAGTGATCACGGGTAGGAGGAGGAGTTATGCTAAGACTAGACCATGTCATTACAGAGGGGGCAGGTTTAGTCGTTGTCTGAGGACTATCCCTGCCTCCGAGTCTGGTCCTGACCGGATGGATACTAGAATCAGCAAGGGATACCCACATGACCTGAAGGTGCTGCTGTGCAATGCCAGGTCAATGATTCATAAGACCACTGCCATCCATGACTTGATCATGGATGGAGGACTTGACCTGGCATGTGTAACAGAGACTTGGTTGAATGAAGCAGATGGGCCTGTCCTTGCCGCTGCTTGTCCACCAGGTTTCTCTTACGCACAGCAACCCAGGTCATGTGGGCGGGGAGGGGGGGTTGCAGTGATTTTTAGAAAGTCATTAGTTTGCACCAGGCGTCCTATTGGGAAGACCCAGTTTTCCGAGTGCATGTTCTGGAAGTTGGGCAATAGGGGCAGTACAGGATTCCTTTTGGTGTACCGACCTCCCTGCTGCACCAAGGATTCCCTGCCCGAGCTGCTTCAGGTCGTGGCGGATGTTCTCCTGGAGACACCCAGCTTGGTTGTCCTAGGGGATTTTAACATCCATGCCGACACGACCTTACAAGGGGCAGCTTGGGACTTCGTGGAAAGCATGGGGCTGTCCCTGAATAAGTCTGGCCCAACCCATAGCCACGGACATGCCTTGGACCTGGTGTTTACCTCTATGGATGTTGGTGATCTGACACTAACTAAAAGCGAAACGAAAGAAGTGCCATGGTCAGATCACTTCCTGGTGCAACTGGACTTCTCTGCGACCCATCCCCTCTGCAGGGAGGTGGGACCAATTCGGATGGTCCGCCCCCGCCACTTAATGGATCCAAATGGTTTCCAGAGAGTGGTAGGGGATGCTTTAACCCATGTTGATGGCCTTTCAGCTGATTCCCTGGTGGCCCGCTGGAATGTGGAGTTAACCAGGGCTATTGACTGTTTGGCTCCGAAGCGCCCTCTACGATTGCATGGAGCCCGGACAGCCCCGTGGTTTTCCACGGATCTGAGGGCAATGAAACAATCGTTGAGACGGCTAGAGCGCCGGTGGCGGATAACTCATTCCAAATCTGACCGGACACAGGTTAGAGCTCAACGTCGAGCCTACCAAGTGGCGATAGCGACGGCGAAGAAGAATTTCTTCACCGCCTCTATTGCATCTGCAGAAAACAGCAGCAGGAGACTTTTTCAGGTGGTTCACAATTTAGCGGAACCACCTGCAACATCGGGGCCCAGTACGGGCCACATGTTCTCCTGCAATGATTTTGCAAAGTTTTTTGCAGATAAAATCGCTCAGATTCGGGAAGAAGTACACTCCACCATGGGAGCAGGACCGGGGCGGGAGAGTGCTAGAGTTCTGTCTGGTCAAGTTGAGTGGGATCAATTCCAATCTGTTACCTCCGAGGATGTGCACAGGCTGCATGGACGAATGAAACCAACCACCTGTCTCCTGGATCCTTGCCCATCCTGGCTTATAAAAGCTAGCCGGGAAGGACTGGGCGATGGGCTTCGTGGGGTGGTGAATGCTTCCCTCCGTGAGGGAGCCTTCCCAGACCCGCTGAAAGAGGCGGTTATTAAACCGCTTCTTAAAAAACCATCTTTAGATGCGGCCACGATGGCCAACTACCGCCCAGTCTCAAATCTTCCATTCTTGGGCAAGGTGATTGAGCGAGCGGTTGCCGAACAACTCCAGGCACGCCTGGAAGAAGCGGACCATTTGGATCCCTTCCAGTCGGGATTCAGGCCTCATCATGGGACTGAAACTGCGTTGGTCGCACTGGTTGATGATCTCCGGCGGGCTAGGGACAAAGGTGAGAGCTGTTTCCTAGTTCTGCTGGATCTCTCAGCGGCGTTTGATACCATCGACCATAACATCCTTCTGGACCATCTTGAGGGGCTGGGAGCTGGGGGCACTGTCATACAGTGGTTCCGCTCCTTCCTCCTGGGCCGTGTTCAGAAAGTGGTGGTGGGGGATGAGTGTTCAGACCCCTGGGCTCTCACTTGTGGAGTGCCTCAGGGTTCTGTCCTCTCCCCCATGCTTTTCAACATCTACATGCAGCCGCTGGGAGAGATCATCAGGAGGTTTGGGCTGGGTGTTCATCAGTATGCGGATGATACCCAGCTCTACCTCTCTTTTAAATCAGAACCAGTGAAGGCGGTGAAGGTCCTGTGTGAGTGTCTGGAGGCGGTTGGAGGATGGATGGCGGCTAACAGATTGAGGTTGAATCCTGACAAGACAGAAGTACTGTTTTGGGGGGACAGGAGGCGGGCAGGTGTGGAGGATTCCCTGATCCTGAATGGGGTAACTGTGCCCCTGAAGGACCAGGTGTGCAGCCTAGGAGTCATTTTGGACTCACAGCTGTCCATGGAAGCACAGGTCAAATCTGTGTCCAGGGCAGCTGTTTACCAGCTCCATCTGGTACGTAGGCTGAGACCCTATCTGCCTGCGGACTGTCTCGCCAGAGTGGTGCATGCTCTGGTTATCTCCCGCTTGGACTACTGCAATGCGCTCTACATGGGGCTACCTTTGAAGGTGACTTGGAAACTACAACTAATCCAGAATGCGGCAGCTAGACTGGTGACTGGGAGCGGCCGCCGAGACCATATAACACCGGTCTTGAAAGACCTACATTGGCTCCCAGTATGTTTCCGAGCACAATTCAAAGTGTTGGTGCTGACCTTTAAAGCCCTAAACGGCCTCGGTCCAGTATACCTGAAGGAGCGTCTCCACCCCCATCATTCTGCCCGGACGCTGAGGTCCAGCGCCGAGGGCCTTCTGGCAGTTCCCCCATTGCGAGAAGCAAAGCTACAGGGAACCAGGCAGAGGGCCTTCTCGGTAGTGGCGCCCGCCCTGTGGAACGCCCTTCCAGCAGATGTCAAAGTGATAAACAACTACCTGACATTCAGAAGACATCTTAAGGCAGCCCTGTTCAGGGAAGTTTTTAACGTGTGATATTTTACTGTATTTTTGGTTTTTATGTAAGCCGCCCAGAGAGGCTGGGGAGGCCCAGCTAGATGGGTGGGGTATAAATAATAAATTATTATTATTATTATTATTATTATTATTATTATTATTATAAATTATTATTATTATTATTATTATTATTATTATTACTATTATTATTACCACCAAAGGTCATGCAGCTTTGTAGCTGAACAGAGATTTGATCCCAAACTTCCAAATCCCAAGAATTGAAGGAGGCGAAACTGCATAAGAAACCTCTCTGGGTGTCCGAGTGGTCATAACATAGCCACTTAAATCAATGGCAGCATATTGATTCTGATGGGGCATAGAGGCTGAAGCAGTCTCGTTTACCCAGGCTGCTTTGAATTCTGTAGGTCATCATATAAAACCAGAAAAAAAGCCTTCACATAAAAATGACCATTTTGAAGAAACATGAAGGTGAGTCTCTTGCTCTAACGCAAAGAATGCACTGCTTGAGTTGGCCAACTGATCATCGAGAGCAATTCATGGTGTGTGGTGAGGAGCTTCTTCATGCACAGATTGTCCCTGGACTGAGCTTTGTATTGGAAGACAAAACCTCAGAAGAATCCAGAATGCAGCCCTTCGGGAGCCAAGTCAATGTTTTTCGATAGATCTGAAAAACTCAATAGCTGAGGGTCCCACATATAAAGCCAGATTACAGCTTGCAAAACATTTTCCATGACAAGATTACACTGGGCACTGGAAGGACTGCCTTTCATCCATTATTCAATGAGTGAAGCCACACACACCTCAAAATAAAAGGCTACTGCCGTATGTCTATGTCAGTGGCAGGGTTAACAATTTCAAGAGCCTAATCACAACTGTTAGCAGCTGATTAAAATAGGGGCTTTTGGGCAGCATGAATGATTCACTTTGAAGTGAAGTAGGTCTCTCAGTTAAATGGATGTGTGGTACTATCTGCACAGCAGCCGTTAGCAACAGGTAGAGGTTAACTACACTAATTGGTAGCTTTCCCCCAATTTCTATTTAGAAATAGCCTTATAAAGAGGTGATATTGAAAAGAGCATGGTGTACTGGAAGTACATTAGAACATGGCTACTTTCTTTATACAGTATATCATATATTCCTCTGAGCTGTTGTTGTTACCATAGAACTTAAGTGTAAGAACATGCAAAATTCATTAATATTTTTGCATCACATTTGGGCACTTGGTGCAAAATTGAGTATGTTATTTCACATGTTAATACAAAGCCTGACACTATTTCACACTGAAAACACAGAAATGCCAATTTGTTGCATTCCTGCTTACAGTAGAACCAATATATGTACTACTTTACAATATATGCAAAAGGTCGGGTTCTTGGGCCAGGGACCTTAAGTGTCAAAACAGACACAGAGAGAGAATGAGATCACTATTTGGGGGCTCTATGACCCATCAGCCTCCATCTGGGCGTCCAGACATAAGCACCTCCCCCTGGATCCCTTTAATGGGATACCCTGATTCCTTGGAGCGGAAGGGAGGGCTCCCAATGCCCCACCCACCTAGACTAAGGCGTAGACTGAAAGGCATCCCCTATCAGAATAGGCTTTGTTTATGTTCTCAGGACGTCGATTGCATGAACCATTGTGGGCAGTATGAGCAAGCAAGGAATCAACTGATCAAACGCTTACTAGCAAATTTGCCGGGAAAATCTGAAGCCTCCCATATTAAATACCTTCTGGAGGAAAGGTCAAATAATATTACACTGACCGTGGCAAAGTTTCTTTTGGAGGTCGCAAGAAACTAAGACCATCATGCTCTAGACATAACAAATTGACTACCTTGGTCTCTTTCACCTGTTGTTTGGTTGTCTTAACTATATCTTGTTTTGAAACTGTTTTGTGGGTCCATGGACCGCTATATATATATATATATATATATATATATATATATATATTTAAAACAATGCTACAAAGCTCCAGAAGACTTTCTGACCACCCCTGCTCAAAATGAAACCACTGGAGAATCAAAGCACCGGCTGTGGCTGCAGAAGCTGGTAACTCATAACTGCTGCTTCCCAAGTTGATTTTGCTATGTTAGCAACACAGGGGCGCAAGCCTAGGCAGTGTGTATGGAGGCCATGGGCAACCCAGACAACAGGAACCCTCTCTTGGCCTTGCTGATGTAGTCCAAAGGAAAGCAGAGCAATACGTTTGGCACCATCTTGGCTTTAAGAGTTGCTGGAAGGAGGCATACAAGATGCCATCCAACCACTGCAGATTTGTGTGGGGTTTACTTTTTAACCTTTTCTTCTCCTGAAGATAGTCCACAAGGCAGCAACCACTGCATGTTAAGGTAACCAGGGATTTTTTTTTCTCAACCAGAACTTGCCAGAACTCAGTTCCAGCACCTCTCAGGTAGGTGCCATTGCCATTATAAGTGAGTTCCAACACCCCTTTTTCTAGAAAAATAGCACTGACTGTAACTCATCAGCCCCACCAGAAGCTTTAGAGGTCAGTCAGAGGTCAGTCTTCAGTTGCTTGTGGCATACAAAATGCAAAAATCAGAATGCAGGCCCAGTGGTTTGTTTCTGGAGCTCTAGGGACTGCCCCCACCCAACTCTGCATCATGTTTCCAACCCAGAAAGGGTGATAATGGGGCTCATCATATTTGGTACCCCAGGCAAATGTATACTTTAAGAGTAGATAACTTTACAATAATGTTTCCTTCAACTTATTCAGTTTACGTCCTTTCTGGGATTTTCAAAGAGACAACAGATTGTACAGATGCCAGTACGGGGAGGGGTAAAAAAGAATAAAGGAACATTTCAACATACATTCCCAGTGCAAACTGCTTTCACCTTATGATTTAAAAGCCAACATTTCATTTTCTTCTAGCCTTTAGTGGTGAAACCCTCTCTTATTGGAATCAATTTACTCTTTCCCCTCTCACTCTCTTTTCTTCTTAGCAACAACTTCTTGGTGCCTCAGGAAAAGTTCAGTTTGGTACACTGATGCTTTCTCATGAAAAAAGAAAACAAAAATATATATACTGAAGTTATTTCATTCTGCAAGATTGGGATTTGAAAGGGATTTCTCCCCCCTGAAGCAGAGCACCATTAGATTTTCTAACTGTGCTGGATTCTGTGTTCGATTCCTAGGATGTGACAAATCTTGCATTAATACATTGTGTCTTGTTTTGAGAAGAAAAAAAATTGGTGGTAAGACTGTGTATGTGGAATTGTTATTGAATTCTCTTGTGAATTTTTAGATTGCATTAGAGGGACCCTTTCAGGGGTAAAACACCTGTAGGAATTCTGAGGGAAGCTAATATAATTTCAATATAATTAGTGAAAGATCTCAAAGCAATTAGGCACCTCTAAATTAATCTTGGCTTAAGAGTCAGGCACAATATGTAGCAGAGCCTTCTTGGGTGAAAATTATCCACAATAAACTATTTTCAAATACAAAGTCAGTTTGGAACAATCTTTCATGCTGCTTGCTATGGTTATAGAGACACAAATGTATGTGGTTAAAGCACCAAGTGCTTAGATTTGAAGGAAAGCGGTTTTGCAAACACACAGGAAAAAACTAGATAAACAATCAATCTCCCCCAAACCCAGAAAAAAAGCAATTTTGCCTGCTCTCCCACTCCACACACAGCGATGGCTGAGAGTATCTTTCATATACTAAAATGAGGCTTCTTAGCTCTTTCTGTGGGTGCAGAGGTGTCCTAGAACATTTATAAACCTTATCACTGCCCAGAAGTTTGCTTTATTTGTTTTCACACTGTCAACACAGTAGCCCTAAGGACACAGAATAATCCTTTAGCCTATGTCCAACTATTCTGAGATTGCAGGATTAATATTAAATCATTGCCAAGACTTCAAATCTTTAAAAGCTCCTGCAACAATTCTTCCCATGCATGCTGAGGGAGAGGCAGCCTGAGTCAGATGACTCTGAAACTGCCTGAAAGCTGGCATCAAAGTTGTCACTTCCCTTCCTGTCTCCGTGTGACTTTAGCATTGGCCTTCTCCATACCAAATTTACCTACCTGTAAGAAGTGTCTAACAATGTGAAGCTCACAGGGGAAATGGGTTTTTCATTCATTAGATGTTATCACAATAATGAAAACGATGGTCTCTACCTAAGTATGAATCATTGTATTTCATTTGCCAGAGAATGTGGACTGAATACTGATCTCTGCCCAGAAGAGCGAAATTCAGAAATGTCCTGCTGACTGAGAGACTGGGGGTCTTCAATGTGCATTGCTTGATTCACACAGCTCAAGCCAAGAGAATTCTCCTGGCACCTGCTCTGGCCCTGCGCTGTGAACCTGACTCGGAAGCAGAATTTGCTGTTTGAAAGCAAAGACATTTTGTAGGTACCATGCGTGGTCTCTATGGAGGAATGAATCAGTTGTCATGGGTACTTCTTGTTTACAATCCCATGGAGTAGAGCTGGCATCTGATACAAAAAGACAGCCTTGTCTGAAAGCAAAATGCTTGGGAGCAGCTATTGGCTGGAGAAATGACTGAGAAGCAAGTGGATAAACCATCTGAGAGGAAAGGAATGTAGGCACAGTATATTGGTATGCAGAAAGAAAAGTAAACAGGGAAGGGGACACTGGGAGATTCGGTTTTCATCATCTCCAAAAAAGAAAGAAAGAGGATAATTGGAGCACTATGTCTAGCAAACTTATAATGTACATGGTAGGGTGTTAGATTTGGCAGTGGGAAACCCAGGAACAGAGTCTAGAGGAGGACTCTATAAACTGCACCAACTCATTACCCTGGATGAAAAAGTTGAGACAACTCAGGGGAGGACAACACACATAATAGTCCTGAGAAAGAGGCTTATCATTAGGACTCCCCGAGCTGCAACCCAGAGATTCATTCTGTATCATTAGGACCGCCAATTAAGCAGAAGGCAAAACAGCTGCAGCTTCTTCCACCTATACTCCCCCCACCTCAGGCTTTGGCCTGCCCCTCCCTCATACACAGTAACAAGGAAAGCTCCATAGTTGCGATCCAGCTGGTTGGAGAGGAGAGGCAGCCAAAAGTAGGGTAGAAAGAGCAGGCAGCACAAAAATGGCTGCTACTGGCACATGTTAACCGCAGCACAAATAGCCTGGTTGCCACAAAGCAACCCTACTAGTCATCTTTTACAGTAATGACAAAAGGGGGGGATTATCATAGTAAGATTTAAATTGCAAAGATAGGAAAACAACAAAGAGAAAACATAATGGCAAGAGAACAAAAGGGAGGTTAAAGTTGTAGAGGTTTATTGCTTTTTTAATTTTTAGGGACGCACCTCTTACCCACCCACCCTTGTACACAACGAATACTCTTGTCCGCTTAATGATTCATTAAAGTTCGTCATTTCAGACTTGGGTTTGTGTTCCTGGCTCAAGCTGGGACCTAACAGTCAACACATTTGTACAGCAAAACCACACAGCAGTAGCGTCCAGGACACTTCACTTTGCATTGCAATTTTAATTTTACGGTTAGGCAGACTGGATGGATTCCATTCAGCAGTTGCTAGGGAGACTGAGAAAGAACAAGAGTGAGGGGAGGGGGAGTGTACAATTGAAAGGCTTGATTCTGCCAAAAATACCCAATGCCTTCCAGGAGACATTAAAACCCAGAAGACCACAGATGTGAATGAAAGAGAAAGTTGGTCAACAGCAGGAGGAAAATGAAAACCTAACAAAAAGAACACTTCCCACACTATCATGTTCTTCACCTATTCCTGCTCACCCAGCCACAGACCACAAAGTCCATGTGATGCATCTGTCAAATTTATGTAGGGAGAGCTTGGAAACTAGCTGAAATTCTGCCTCACGAAACATCACCTTGTTCAACCTCCAGCACTAAATCAAGATGCTCCTCAGAATAATATTCACTATTAATCCCTTCTCTTTACAAGTGACCCCAGATTTTTGGAGTCACACAAATATAATTCAAGAGAGAATAAGAAAGACAAAGGCATAATTCAAGGGGAAATATTGGGGGGGATGGGACTTTTTTGAATTGTGAGCTAAAGCCACTTTCAATACAAAAAATGAGAAAGAAGGCACACAGTATTGAGTAAAAGCATGAACCAAGAGCGATACACCCCAAGTTAAGTTCTCAGCTTTTCTACAAACTCTCTGGGTGGCTTCAGAATAAATCACTATCTTCCAGCATCTGCAATGAGGGTTAACAATACTGGCCAACCTTACTGGCTCTACTTAGGGACAAACAAAATATTACACACAACTAGTTGGCAGGTAAAGCATTAACTATCCCTCTACCCAGTCCTTTTTTTTCTTTTAAAAAAATGTTTAGGGGTACTCTCATTTTGACTCAAGAAAATCACCATTTTATAGTTCAAATCGGGAAACATAAATACAGTAAATGGACAAAAGTACAAACATTCACAAAAATGTTTAGGGCTATGTGTCCCCCTAGAAAAAAAGCACTGTCTCTACCTGCTTCTCCCCTCCACTTCACCTCTCTCAAAGCAGCTTCTCTTTCCAAATTTTGCTGTTATGTCTTTGTTGTGTGTGCAGTGTCATGAGCTCCCAAGGAGCCACTCCGGCCAAAAAAGTTCTGTGGCAAATCTACTCAAAGGGCTTGTCCACACTTCCTCTTGTTCCACTGCTTTCCCTAATGGGAAACCGCTCTTTAGCACTCAATAAAAGCAAACAGCAATTTGGGGTTTCCCTGAGTTGCCATTTGTTCCGATCTGTTGCTAAAGAGTGGTTTTCCATTGGAAAGGAGAGGAGTAAGGGGGAAGCTGTTTGCACCCATGGTTTCTAGGCAAGCATAATTGAATGTGTGGGTGAGCTCTTACATTGCACCACTTCAGCCTGCTTGTGGGCTACTGCACTACAGAATACTCCACCATGTAAAAATATGGTCTGCACATTTAAAAAAAATCAGAGAGATTTCAGCAATTATATCTCTCACCTAAAATAGCACAATCCAGAAATAGTTCTACATTAGATAAGTGGACCCACCAAGGGCCTGGCATACCACAAAACATGGCTGGTTACCTGCATCCTGCTAGGATGCAGTCAAAACTGTGTGGCTCTGCTAGCATGGAATCTGAATCATGGTGTTTTGCATAAGCTCCCCAACCAACTCTTATGGCCGTCAGGATTTGAAGGTAGAGCTCCACAGTGAACACCTAATACTCTATCTGCTATCCCACAGTAGCTCCTCAGTACAAGACTCCACCACAAGGAACAAAATCGCTAGGTATCTGCAGACTCTACCGCCACTTTAGCATAGCTCATAAACTTTAATGGCTTGGCAAACAGCCCAAAGCAAGATGCTCCGAGACAAACCCCAATGCCTGCCAAAACCAGGCAAAGGAACTATTACCTTTTCAGAAGAAGAAAACAATGATCTGCTGGCATGACCATAATGATACTCTACAGGCAGGGCAGAGTGATATGGATTGCAGAAGAAGAAGAGTTTTGTCCTCCTTCTGTGAAACCATGTTTAATGAGCCAGTGGGGTGTAATGGTTAGGAACAGAAGCATAGAACTAGGGAGATTCAGGTTCGAAGCCCTACTCAGACATAAAGCCCTCTCAGTGACCTTGGATCAGGCCCTAGTATCTCTCAGCCTAATCTGCTTCACAGGGTGGTTGTGAGGATGACAGGGGTAGAAATTCATGTACACTGTCCTGAAGTCCTTAGAGGAATGGTGAGATGAAAATGGAATAAATAAACAATCAAACCCTGTGTTCCTACTAACCTATAATCTGGGTAAGAACCAGCCTGTAAAGCACTGTAATTGCAAACACCTCCCAAGCCAGAATGGAGAAAGCAAACTGTGAATCAATTTTCCATGCTAACGTCAATGAGACAGCGCAGGATTTTAAAAGGTGGGCCCTTTGCTATTACAGAAAGAAACCCACATGATTATCTGTGCTTTGCAGATTACAGCACAAGTGCTCAGGGGTTGGAGTTGTTATACACAACTGGGGATTTTACACTAGGACATTTGCATTTAATTCTATGGAAACATCAGTGCTTAACCCATGATGAATACCGCTCAGGAGGGTTAATAAGGTCCCAAATCCTTAGTAAGAAACTGCCAGAAACCCATCTTCTTACTGTTGTTGTTTATAGATGGTGACACTGAAATATTTTTTTTTAACCCAACACCAGCCATAAAACTGCTTTTTGAATGAAGTGCCCTAGAGCAGCCAAACATTCAGCAGTCAGCTGGATCATTTCATTTCCTCTTGACGAAAAATCTCTCCAAGCTCTGATATCAGAAAGCAAACAGTGAATATAAAATTTTGCAACATCACTCTGCAACAAAACCACCTTCATGATCCAAAAACTGAGCAATTATGAAAGCACCTTTTTTCTTTTCTTTTTAGTCATGAATACACCTCTGGTTTTTTGGTCCCATGTCTGGTCAGAAGTGTCAACCAATGTAACATCATGCAGATAGAGCAGCATGGCTTCCCAAGGGCTTTCTTTGAGTTCCACTTACACATGGATCTTTCTTGCATGGGGAGATTATACGATGGAACTGGAAACACGTGTGATCTTATTAGGAGAACATAAAACTTAAAATTACCGTATTTTTCGCCCTATAGGGGAAATGTGTGTGCGTCCTATGGGACGAATGCAGGCTTTCGCTGAAGCCTGGAGAGCGAGAGGGGTCGGTGCACACCGACCCCTCTCGCTCTCCAGGCTTCGCGGACCTCTCCGCAAGCAGCAGGAGTGCTCCTGCTGCTTGCGGAGAGTTGCCTGCATGCCGAAGCCTGCGCGCGCTGAGCTCAGCACGTCCAGGCTTCGCGGACCTCTCAGCAAGCAGCGGGAGCCAGCGCTGGGCTCCCACGGCTTGCAGAGAGCTACCTGTTTGGGGACTGGGTTCGGGGGAAGCTTGGCCCTCCCCCGCCCCAGCCCCGCGCCTGGGGTAAAATATTTTTTTTTCCTTTATTTCCCCCCGCAAAAAACTAGGTGCGCCTTATGGGACGGTGCATCCTATAGGGCGAAAAATACGGTATACTTGCCTCTAACCTGCAAGCTTCTAATACACATCTTGGTCTGTATGATGATGATGATGGTGAAATAAAACAAGAAATAACATTTCTCATCATGCCTAGATCATGGATGCATCAATACAGTTTAAGGACACAATTAAAACAAGCTCATTTCAGATTTATTAGTGTTTTTCAAAGGCAATCTAATTACTTGAGGAACATGCAAGCACCTAACAGTCTTCTATTCTAGGTAGCTTATAATAAAACACTCATCAGTTTAGCAGGATTCATAACTGAACTCCAGTTATGGAGGAAAGGTTTTCATAGGAAAGGGAAGCAGCAGCACAATATACCATTGGTGGCCACCCTGTCCTGTCTGCTTCTGTCCTTCAATGTTATTGGGGGCCAGTACCATTGCTGCCTCATACTAGAAATTTCTCCTAAAACCTGCATGATTTGGGTCTATGCAACTTCAGCCCCTCCAAGTGTCCCTATTTTCCAGGGACAGTCCCGGATTTACAGAAGCCGTCCTGGTTTCTGATTTGATCCTGGAATGTCCAGCTTTTCCTTAGGACATCCATGTTTTCATAGGAGAAATGTTGGAGAGTGTGGAATTATGCAACCCTCGAGCCAAAGAGATAAAAAGCTACAGTATACAGTACAACCTTTAGAAGACACCTGAAAGCATTCCTGTATAGGGAAGTTTTTTTAATGCTTAATATTTTCTTTTGTTTTTATGTATGTTGGAAGCTGCCCAGAGTGGTTGGGGTAATAATAATGAAATAGGACATACCTATTTTCATCGGACAAATGTTGGAGGGTATGCAACTTTCTTGCCTTTGGATACCACTAGCTAGTTTTCAGATGCTGCTACAGCACCATTTTGCTGGGTGAGGAGGGAGACATCTATTCTTCCTCCGTCCCTCCCGGTTTCTGGCAAGTCTGCTCACTTTATCTGGTGGGCAGTGTTGTGGCTGGACCACAGGCTCTGCAGTGATCTGGTGAAGGGGCCGTGGCTTGGTTGACCTCCTGCCAGTGACTGGCCAAACCACCAAGCCTTCGGTGGGCCTCTCCTGGGCAGCAGGCGCAGCTGGACCATCAGTGGTGGCTGGTCCTGGTCCGGGGGTGGGGTGGGGAGATAAACTGCGACCTGAACTGGCGGTAGCGCCTTCTACCCTTCTTCCATCAGAATAGAACTGTTAGATATTGTAGGCCCCATGATAGCTGAATGCAATATAAACTTTAATAGCTTGGCAAAAAAAAACCCCACCCAATTAATAAATTAGGTAAACCCATCCTAAGTACAATACTACTAGGGTAAAGTCATGCCATTTATTTTAGCTATGCAACAAAGAACACATATTTTAATGCACAGTGCCTTTGACAACCAAGTTTGTTCTATTTAGGGTAAGAAATTTCATTGGATTACCCCTCTCACTACCCGCACCATGAATGGAAAAGCATAGTAGTCTGTGTCTTATTCAGATGACAAGTATACCGATTAATAACTTATATATTATTAAAGTGCTCTTATTTCCTCTTCTGTAGCTAGTTATTTAGCTGGATGCATAATTAATGGGCTTTCTTTATCTTGTTTTCACAACGGCAGCAGCCACAAAGGCCCTGCATAACTGGCTTATGTACTGCCGACACTGTCTAGTGGGAACCATTTCTATATACATTATCAATGAGCAGAGAGATAGATCGCAAACGCTGTCATGGGCACAGTTGAGGGAAGACATTTTGTGCCTGCTATGCTGATGATAAATAGGAGATTCACACATGCATATAAAGTTGCTTGATACCACCAGATGACCTATCCCACGATGACTTGCAGCTGAATGTGTGAACTGCATTTGAGATGTGATGAGGTGGCATGCAAATCCTCTCTTGAAGTGTTTGATCGGTAAAGGGTCATTCACACATGCAAGTCACTGCTTGAATATTTATGTGCTCACTTGCGCTCAGGAGGAGAAAAAACAGAATGGAGGATTTCAGTTACTATTAGTCATAAAGCCCGGTGGGTATCTCGGACCTGGTGTATACATGCATGCACAATATCTTATTACAGTGGTACCTCTGGATGCGAACGAGATCCATTCTGGAGCCCCATTCGCAACCTGAGCAGAACACAACCTGCGTCTGCGCATGCACAGGTTGTGATTTGCCGCTTCTGCGCATGACGTCATTTTGAGCATCTGCGCATGTGCAAGTGGCGAAACCCAGAAGTAACCCGTTCCATTACTTCCAGGTCGTCTTGGAATGCAACCTGAAAAGATTTAACCTGAAATGTCTTTAACCCAAGGTATGACTGTACTCATAAGTTTATGGCCTATAGCTGAACATATGAACCAGCTCCACCAAAAAACATTGTATTTAAGAGGTGAGATCTGTAAAGTAAAGGTCTGAAATGGATGTTCCATTCACACTTACAACCCCAACCCTAACCCTTAGTGATGCTGTCATCACTGTGCACATTTGAACCAGCCCTCAGATTTGCCAGGCCTTTTATTTCTGCTAAACGGTTAAATCACCAAAAGTAAAAGTTACAGCATTAGACAAATGAGCAGCTGAAATGGCAGTGGGAAAGGATGGAAGACTCTGAATGTATTCTGTACTTGGAACTAGCAAAAAGGAAGAGCCCCAAGATCAGTTGCTTGTTTTCATTTTAGAGAGCAGGAAATACTAAAAAAGTTGGTATGCCCTCAACTTTTGTAAAGACGAGACAAAGCCTATACTTAGGGTTGTACTGAAACTGCTCCCAAATATCACAGCCCATTTGCAGGCTGAAAATTAGTAGGCTGTTTCTCTAATTTTGGGGAACCAAACATGCAGCAAAGATCCTACCTCACCTTATGTTGTGGTGGAAAGGAGCTTCCCTTTTTTTTGCACAAGAAACAAGGGTACCACCATTTTCTTAACCCACAGAGTGACCTATGTGCAGCATTCTTCAATGGCAACAGCAGCACAGACAGCAGTGAAATAAAGTTTGGGGGGGGGGAGAGACCAGAAGAAATTGCCTAGCACAATTTGAAGTAAGCGGCTGCTGGTAATGTTTGATGCATCTGCTGCATTACAATGCAATCTTCTGTTACCAAGACGTCCCCGTTTCCCAGGGACAGTCCCCTAACAAAATCCTATCATTCTGACTCATTTCAATGAAGTGTCCCTGGATTCATTGAAAAAAATCTGGTAACTTTAGCCTAGAATCCCTGTCTGAAATCCCTAACCAGGACTGCCCAGACAATAATTTTCAACAGTCCTCACCCCAAGCCTTCCTACACCTGCAGATGGCCTTCAGGACTGGTTAACACACTGCTGTTCATACTGTGATTTCTTATAATGGAATAATGAGTCAACATTATTATGCTATGGATAGATCTTAGTATTATTTATTTATTTATTTATTGCACTATATTGGGAATGAATGGCCTCTCTATGCCAGATGAGATTTGTCAAATGCTTATAACATTTTTTTAGTCTACAGCAGGGGTCAGCAACCTTTTTCAGCCATGGGCTGGTCCACCATCCCTCAGACCATGTGGTGGGCTGGACTATATATTTTTTTTTGGGGGGGGGGGAGAGAAATGAACAAATTCCTATGCCCCACAAATAACCCAGAGATGCATTTTAAATAAAAGGACACATTCTACTCATGTAAAAACACGCTGATTCCCGGACTGTCCATGGGCCAGATTGAGAAGGTGATTGGGACGGATCTGGCCCACAGGCCTTAGGTTGCCTACCCCTGGTCTATAGCATATATACTGTATATTGGGGAGGGTTAACTTTGTACCATTCAGCTTCCCCAAGAATCCAGTAAATTCCAGTTTTATGTAATTAACTGCCAGCAATCCCTAGCATGAGCCTCACCTCTCGGCATGTGACAATTTCCAGTGTTTCATAGGCCAGGAAAATAACTATTAAGTCTGTTTGTTATCTGTAAGGCAGAAAAATATTTCCAAGCAATGTGCAATAATTTTCAGGATTCAGTTCAGCAGAGGTTTTCTTGCAAATGTAAAGATTTGAACTTAATACATTTGTTTTGCATCATTTCATAAATTAACTATGGGAACACTAGGGGCTACTCAGAAGTAAGTCCTTGTCATTTCAATAAGACTTATCTTGAAGTATGTATGGTGAGGATTGAAGCCATAAACATACATACCTGGATGAAGAATAACCTCCAAAATTGGGAAAGAGGCACAAACGATTTAAAGTGTGTCTCTGTTTAAGGCTGAGGCCATGTATTCCAGATTTTACCCCAGGTTTATCTGATAAATGATTTTTAAAATCTGAGTAATGTCTGAGGTATATAAATAAATCTGTTTAGAATCCATTATATCAATGCTGTGTGCCAGAGAACCTTTCCAAGATTAATACCTGCTGACGGTTTAAACATTCTAATCTTCTTAAAGGAACAGATATTTAATACAATGGGACAAGCCGTGAGCACTTTATGGAAAGTGTGCTTAAAAGGGGCTGGTTTTCTATAAGCTTCTGTATTTTATACACTTCAATAACCTCTTACAAAAACATATTATTACTGCCCTTTGGGGGGCGGGGGAGAATTATCAAGCAGATGTCATTATCTGGCCTTTCCTCCTTATTACTTTTCACCTTTTCTATAAAAAATACTCTTATAATTTGGGTAAGCCATATTTGGCAGTGAAATTTACGACAACATATCTGGGTGCAGAAACACAGGCCCCAAAGCTGCAGTTTAACTTTCCTTCAAGTTTGAAAAGCCTATTTTAAAAATAAAAATCCCACCAACTATTCTTTTGAAGATAAAGACTTATTTAGCATACTTTAGGTTAGGACATCTACATCAAAGTATTTGCCTGTTGTTTTTTAAACAGCTCTTGGATGTTAAGTTTAACCCCATGCCTTCATCATAAAGACATTTCCCACCCTTGTTAGGAAATGGGTGGCATTGCATGCCTCTACATATTTCCTCCATGGAATATATTGGAGAAGCACTGTGGAAACACAGGTTCACCACCTTCAGTTATGCTTCCCTCACCAATAACAGCAGAATATCAGTTGTCCATAAAACATTGGCCTGATCCATGTGCCATTTTTTCATCCTACTGTGGGAACTGGTACCCTGTGTGCCAAACCCTTTTAGCTCTGGATGGAGGAACCATATGGGCAAGTTGAAAAATGCACTTCTTCTCCATGTCAGGATCACCCTACCTGGGAGTAATGTGATATTTAAATCAAAGGGAACCTGCATCATTTACTTTGTGCTATTGGCTTCACATAATAGAGAAGTCCCTCTTGTGCTGCCGCTGCTGCTATAATATACACAAAAGCACAAGTTATTGAGGTCTATTATAAACCCATTCTATGTTTCTGAGTACAGGATTCCATGTTTACTGCTGGCAGAAGATGAGATTTATTCCCTTGCATTGGTGCTATGGTCCAGTCACTGCCATGTGTAGGAACTGCACCAGAATGATCAGCCCTTGTGTACCAGAACTATGTTCAGCTTGCACAGCCCCACATCTCAGCGCAAGAAACAAGAAACATTTTTGTTATGTACTGAAGTTCTCACCCTGGGCCAGCAGGGGGATACTGTAGATAGTTATGCAAGTGAAGGATCGAAAGTGACGTTCAGTGATTGGATAGTTTGTATGCAAATGAAGGATCGAAAGTGACGTTCAGTGATTGGATAGTTTTAGAAAGTTGCTACAGTTACCTTGTTCTGGAGCTCTATATAAGCAGGCTGACTGAGCTCCTCAGTTCAGTTCTGTTCTGGCCTTTGAATAAACAAGAGCTGTTTGAAGAATCGCTGTGTCGTCTGATATGTTCGCCCACAACCTACCAATTTTTATACTGATTAACTCACCTAAGTGGATCCATATGCCCTCAACAAGATCAGGATTAATGCTGCGAGTTGCCAATTCATTTTGTGCAATGCAACATTTCAGTGTAAATTTGGGGGTTGGCACTCAGGCAAAACATCAGGTGAATCGCCACAGTTGGAGGGAAAATGTGCTTATATAATTTTGTCATGAGTGTCATACACATCCTTTTATCAAGTGACCACTGTCTGACCACTTTTAGCAACTTCAGTGTACAAAGACAGTTTTCAGTTGATCAAGACCCCCATTTATAAGGAGGGATAACATGGTTTGCGCCCTTCTGCAAGAATTGCTGAGGAGATTTCAACAGCAGCATTTCCCAGTGGTTTATCAAAGGGAGTCTGAGGATGCCAGACCAAAAAGGGGAGAGGGGAAAAAGAGAGAAAGATTTACGGCAATAAAAGCAAGAGGTGGCCAGCACACGAACAAGGGTTTTTGGCAGCAGAGACCTTGAGTAAAACATGGATTTTTGACTTGTTTAAAAGAAAAAGGAAAAGAAAGAAGCAGTTTGTCTTTACAGGAGCCTGGATATGCAGACGGAAGGAGAGAGCAGTCAAAGATTACGCCAAGGTTATAGTCTCTGGAGACAAGCAGGATAGTGAAGTTGTAAATGGAGACAGAAGAAAAGGGCAGGAGAGAGGAACTGAGAGGGAAGATAAGGAGTGGTTTATGTTTACTATGAGTCTAAATGTCACAAACACCTTTTATTTTTATTTATTTTTTGGGTTTGGTGTTTTCCCTGCCACATTTTTAACAAGTGTTCTAAAAAAAACCCCCACAAACTACATTGAAAACAGCAGAAAGGTAAAACCTTCCCGGGGGAACACTGTCAGGATTGCTGGACATGTTTTTCTTTTGTTTTGTGTTTAGCTCTACTAGTGCTGACAAGTGTCCCTTTATTGTTCCTTTAACGATGAGAATGCTTTGAAGAAAAACCCAGTTGTGTTTAGCTGGAGCAGAGGATGAGTTTGAGAGTTCTTTACAGGGGGTTCATAAGACATTCAGACAATGAAAGAACATGGAGAAGTCCCTGCAAGGCCATACAGGCTAGCCTCCCCTCCTGGCAGCCAACATTCTGTTGGTGAACATACTGTTGTGTGCAACATCACATTTCTGTGAAACCCACCTGGCTGGAAGCCAGTCGTAGAAAGCCGGTCCATGGCGTTGTGAGCACAGGGCTTTCCTAAATGCTTTCAGGACTGAAGAACAATCTTTTGACTACCTCCTCAAGCTTAAAACGCAAATTTGCTCCTACCCTACAGGGCCCTTCAAACTTTATTTTTTCACTGAGATACATTGCCCAATACCTGTCCTTTTTGAAATGATATTTGCCCTAGCATTTATTGGAAAGGCTGGAAAAGTTCAGCACAGCACTTCTTCCAGGTAGGCAGTAAAATCAACAGGCTTCTCTAGGCCCTGGTGGTCCTCCATGTATGGCTGTGGGACTGTGCTCAGCTTGATGCATAACAGCTTGAGCAAGTCTGATCTGTATTTAAGTAAAGATAAGTATGTGTGCATCTAAAAATGAAAGAATGCCCACTGCTCCAACTTTGCACACATGTAAACTATCCTAGGTCTGCGGGGAAGTAAGTAGCAACATGTGGGGACAAAATCCATTTTTAGATATAAGAATACCTCTCCCTTTTTTAAATAATACAATTTTGATTTCTGGATTACCCTTCTCATCCTATAAGACAGCCTGCTTGTCATGATGAAAGGCTTTGGGCCAACATCTGGTCACAGGAAATAGGCTTAAAAGTTGCACTGTCTAGCAGGGCCAGATCCTTTCATCAGGAAGACAGGACAAATTTCCACTTTACCCCCCCCACACACACACACCTTGCAATATTCTGTACTCCTCTGCCCTCCCCACACTATGCCCCTGCACTTGCTACTTCTAGAAGCCCTTTATTCTACCCCTATTCTCAAGCATACATTTTGAATTGGTTGCAATCAGTATATTGGTTCAGACACAGAATGTTGCTTTTATGAGAAAGAATGAGGTAGTGAGAGAAAGAAATGCCAACTTTGTCGTATTGTGGCCACTGCTGTCTCTCCCCCCCCCTCCCCGCCAGAACTCAGTTCCAGCATCTCTCAAGTGGGTGCCATTGCTATTACAAGAGAACAAGGGAGGAGTTCGTGGTGAGTTCTGGCACCTCTTTTTCTAGAAAAATAAGACTGCATACAGAAGTCCATAAAACAATAGAAAGGACGACATGCCTGCCATGGACCTGAGTATTTCCTTTCTGGCTCTGATTTTGAATCACTATTGACCTGCTTTTGGCTCACTCCTGTCTGCTGATGTAATCTTAAATTTCCAGTCCATGACTTTCACTTCAGCATCTCCTGCCAAATGCTGCTCCATTACTGTTGCTGTTGAGTTTCCTGAGACATTCACAAGCATCAGCTCCACAAGCATCATTAGCCTATTTCACCAGTCTGCTGGGTAACATATACCCATACAACTAACTTATTGTACATAAACAATTGCAAAAGGAAACAATGCAAGTATTGCTCTTACATGTTCAGAGAATCAGAGAGTTGGAAGGGACCACGGGGGTCACCTGGACCAACCCCCTGAAATGCAGGGATCTATTGCCCAACGTGAGGCTTGAACCCATAACCCCGATATTAAGGGTCTATGCTTTACCGACTGAGTTATCCCAGGATTTATAATGCCTTCCTTTTATGTTGAACCTGGATTTTTTCAAGTAAAATATTAACCACTCCAACAGCATGCCACCCATACTACTATTCAGTTGACAGCTATTTATACATTTGTTTCCCAAGTTGAAGCAATCCAGTGTCAAAATGTTGATTAGTGAGCAACCTAGTAAGGGAAACTCAAATACAGTTTCCATTATCCTGAAAATAAACTGTTCCTACAATTTAAGACAAGAATAAACATTTTAACACATTTTCCTTAAAGTCGCATTCTTGGTAGAGCTGCATACTGATATTAAATGCTGAGGGCAAACAGTGTGAAAATGAGGTGTCACAATGTCCACCAATCAGGCACACGGTCATGCATGGGGTTGAGATGACCTGGCCCTCCAGGGATAATCCAGAGTCTGTCCTTGAATTTTCAGCTCTCATGCCTTCTTACTTACAGAGATACACCAAGCGGGTGTGTGTGTGTGTGTGTGTGTGTGTGTGTGTGTGTGTGGAGATCACAATGTGCAGGCACTATTCTACCCAATTGCCCAATAAGAAGTAAACCTTCATCACCCTTATTTATTCACTGTATTTGTATCCCTCCTTTTCATGTAAAACCTTTCCAAGGCATCTTAACAAAACTCAGTAAAATAAGTTTATCAAAGGAAAAAACACCATTGAAATAGGAACAATAGAACTCAAACAACATGAAACCAACATAAAACCATCAGGCAAACACATAATGGAAGAAGACATTTTTTAAAGGTTCTTACAAGTGATGGGGCATATGAATTTTCCATGTTTACTCATTGTGTTCAGCAGTTAAGTGCACGTACATAGGATTGCAGCATCAACATCTGTGTGCAAGCAAGACATAAAGAAAGTCTTGCCGCCCCACCTGAAGTGGAGCCAAAATAAGGGCAGTTATTTAACAATGACAAGTAGGAAAATAAATAAATGGGGAGCTGTTCTGAGTATATGGGCTTATCTATTAAACCAATGTAATATATACCTTCATATACCTTCCAGTGAAACATTGTAGACTACCTGTATATATGTTTTTAGTATTTTGCACTGAGGAACCATTGTACCCTTAGCCCACTCATCCTCAAAAAAGTGGGAAAGGACAGCCTAGAGGTTTCATAACTGCAAGCATTTAAAATGAGATAGGTTTCCAATCCATTTTAAAATGAGGAATATTCCGGAAAGCACTCTCAAGGCAACAACATTTTTCGGCAGATTTTTGGAACTTCAATTTAAGTCTTCATTTGGTAGTTCACATAAAATCTCTGACGGCTCATTCAGCAGGGAGAAATAATGCAACGCTGGCTTCTTTTCATATGCACTGCAAAACGGTCTGCACCACTCCCCTGGCTCCTGCTCTAAGTGGTTCCTCTAATGTACAGGATCAGATTGGTTGGGTTGATGCTCTGTCTTCACACATTGAGAAAATTTAGAGAAACGATCTCTTAAGAATAGTTGGAGGCAGCAGGCATTTAACCGTTTGATATCCCGACCATTCCCCTCATGATAAACTTCAATTCTGCAGAAGCAAAAGTCTTCACCTGGGCATATAGCTCACCCCTTGGTGTCCCTGAACTTGCATACTCTGCAGCTGGTGACTAGCAGTTGAATGTGGAAAATGAAAAGCCTTGTGTTTGGGTGCCATCTTGAGAGCTAAACCTTCTTCCTGTTGCATTTTACCTGTGATGACCCATTCACAAAGGCATACCATTCCTTGGTTCTTCACTCGTCGGTTGATAAATACATGTGTGTCAGCCTGTCTGTCATTTTTCAAGTTTATACTTTTGACCAGCATGAATGCACTTATTCCAGCTACACGTCTTAGAAGTTTACACACATTCTACTTCATGTGTGTGCCAGCTGGGGAAAAGGTTAATACTATGCTAGGCATCATTAGGGAAAGGAATTGAAAATAAGTCTTCTAATAAAATTATGCCATTATACAAATCTATGGTGCAAATACACTTGGAATCCTATTTTAGTTGTGTTACCTTGCAAGGGATATGGTAGAGTTGCAAACGGCTCAGAAAAGGGCAACCAACATGATCAAGGGGATGGAGTGACTCCCCACGAGCAGAGGTTGCAGCCTTTGGGGTGTTCAGGTAAAAGGTAAAGGTAAAGGTACCCCTGCCCGTACGGGCCAGTCTTGACAGACTCTGGGGTTGTGCGCCCATCTCACTTAAGAGGCCGGGGGCCAGCGCTGTCCGGAGACACTTCCGGGTCACATGGCCAGCGTGACATCGCTGCTCTGGCGAGCCAGAGCCACACACGGAAACGCCGTTTACCTTCCCACTAGTAAGTGGTCCCTATTTATCTACTTGCACCCGGAGGTGCTTTCGAACTGCTAGGTTGGCAGGCGCTGGGACCGAGCAGCGGGAGCGCACCCCGCCGCAGGGATTCGAACCGCTGACCTTTTGATCGGCAAGCCCTAGGCGCTGAGGCTTTGACCCACAAGCAAATAAGAAGAGACATGGTAGAGGTGTATAAAATCCTGCATGGTGTGGTGAAAGTGGACAGGGAAAAGGTTTTATCCCTCTCTCATAACACATCCAATAGAGCTGAATGTTGGAAGATTCGGGTGTCAAGCTAAGGAATTTGCTCACAAAAAGTATAGATGGCCATGATAGAGATGGGAAAGCCTGGGGGGGGGGAGAGAACAAAAAATTGGGGGGAGGGGAAATGGGGGGCTTTTTTTCCCAATTTTTTCTGGGTTTTTTCCAGGCCTTCCTATCTCTAGATGAATTTGGATGGACTATATGTCATGGAAGATGAGGCTATCAATGGGTGTTAGTCATGATGGCTATGCTCTACCTCCACAGCCATATTCAGTATGCCTCTGAATACCACTTACTCGAAATCACAAGAGAGTGTTCTTGCCCTCGGGTCCCTGCACTTTCATAGGCATCTGGTTGGCTGCTGTGAGATCAGGATGCTGCACTAGATGGAGCACTGGCCTGATCTAGCAGGCTCTTCTAATGTTTCATGTTTTCATCTAGTCCAATTCCCTGCAATGCAGGAGTCTTTTGCCAAATGTGGGACTCGAACCCACAGCCCTGAGATGAAGAGTTTCATGCTCTACCGAGCTATCCCAGCTATGTGGCACACCTCAAAGGCTCGCAGTTTACATAGGTAAGTGACACAGGCCCAGACTCAGAGTGCCTGAGCAGTAGTAGCTGAGATGAGGACACTCTCTGGTCCAGCCTAGTTAGATGCACTAGAATGAGTTTCCACATGTAGCCCCTGAACTCCAAGGATCTACCTTTGCCTATGGACTTTAAGAAATTGATTACAGACTCCCCTGAGGGCCAAGAACACCTTGTAGATTATCCTATAGACTAAATCTCTGCAGCCCCAAACCCAAAGGCACTGACCTTAGAGGGCAGAAGAAGTAAATATGTGCCAAAGCGACATGGACCAGAAATAGAGCAAGCTGTACTATATATTTGTCCGGGATCTCCCTGACATACCCAGTTGGAAGCAGTGTCCAGGTGGAAATCATCTAAATGTCCAATTTCAAGGGAATATCCTGACGCATGTGAACCATTTCCCCCTTAAAAATATCTCAATAGCGATTTTGCCAAACACATCTATAACATTAATTCTAGAAAATGAAAAAAGCACATATCCTAGGTACCATCATAGCAGAAGCTGACACTTTTTCCTTTGACCCCTGCTGCTAGTTCTCATCAGACATCCATCATCTGTACTTATTTACCTCTGTGCAAAAAAGGAATAGAATAGAATATCACGCTGTACTGTGATAAGTTGGCATTTTGCATCTCATTTACATGGGACAGGAAACATTCCCAGTGGGAAATATTTGTGCTAGAAAATATGATCAAAATAAAATAAAAAACCTTACTGACTTTAGGTGATATATATGCTTAGAAGTTAACCTAATCAAAATGAAGTACGCAATATGTAAATTACATAAGCAATTTCTTTTTGGTTTAGAGACAGCTATTAACATTCTCTGCAGTTCCTTGTTTTCTCTCTGCACCCCCTCCTTCTATTTGCTTGCTTATTCTTCTTTTGCTGTCCTTTTAAGAGTTGCTAACATCAGCTGCTTCTTTGTGGATTTCTCTTTTTGCTTGGTTGCCTACAAATTGCTCTAAGCTTTCCATTCCCTCTAAACCTGTTTAGCTGGGCAACAGCTGCATGTCTCTGGAAAAATGTTTGGGTGCACTAGGACATCGCTAACAAGCAGAACAGTCAAAGGTTGTCTTATCTTTTGGGGTCGCATGTACAGTATTATGCTGTTGTATTCAAAAATACTATTGGGGAAGAAAAGCCATCACTTGGAAAATGAGCATTCTCCTGAAAATAGCTTTAAAAGTTCAGCCCATGCTTTTTCATGCCCCAAGGTGCCAGTGAATGCCTAGCCATGCCCATTAGACTGAAAACAACAACAGCAACACTACATGCTGTTAATCTGGCCCTGCTAGGCTCAAGGAACCACTGAATTCAGCAAACAGCAGAGTGAGCATGAAGGCCCAAAATGGATGACAGCTACAGAAAAGTTCAGTGGTGAAAATTGAGCAGCTGTGTTGTTGATAAGGATGAGAAAAATATTGTGCAGGATGTAAAAGTCGTGAAGACATTGTCAGGCATAACATACATGCAAGTCCTGCTATCCAAACACTAATGTGCAAGCGTTTGCAAAATGACTCAACTATTTCTACTGATCCCTATGGGGAAATTTCAAATGCATTCCCTACCATGGAATTTTGACCCCGAAATGATGGGGGAACCCTCTGGAACCTTGCAAAGGGCAAGCAAGGAAGGAAATAATGATCTCTTAATTGTACAGTCTCTCCCCCTTCCTCCCATCATAGTTTCTGGCGAAATGGCTGCCACAGACGAGCCAGGTCTGATCCCATCTCTGATCATTATAAAGATGGCTCCACTCACTATACTCGATCTTCATTTTTTTCCTCCTCTTCCACTATGTTGTTACGGATGGATATTTTGCTTATGTTATTGTATATTCATTTAGGACTACAGAATTAATACTCTGTAATTCACTGAACACTATCAATAAATTGTTTGATTTGTTTCTGTTACAACACTGAATCTGTTCTCCTTGTCCCTTTTTCCGCTTTTCCCAGTGTGATGTTACGTAAGCCTATTGATTTCAGTGGGTCTATGACTAACATTGGATTATCAACTTAGATGTTTGTTTGAATAAGCTAATGACAACTTTTTGAAATATTTTGCACTCCATTTTAAAATGAGGAACATACCGGAAAGCAACTTGCTATAATTTACAGACATTATCATGATTGTTCAGCTTGAGCCTTTGAATTTGGGTAGTCTATGCATTTGAATAAATAAATCATAAACATAAATATTGCATTGGAGGGGGGAAAGCAAGCATCTGAAAATCAAGTGTGTAACCAGCATCTTCTCCCACCAATCTCAACTCTAATAAATCAGTAGCTAGTAACTCCTGGTTTTCTCGTTAGCTTTCAGGGTGTACAAACTTTAGTTCTTAACAGAGCACAATGCACTTAGAAATGCACTTCATTTTTACTCGCTTCAAGTCTGAGAGCAGATTAGTCCTCTTCAGTAATGTTATAGCTTACCTTCACTATCAGAAGTGTTCACCAGGCCATGTTTTATTCAACATTGGTCCATAACTTGTTTAGGCACATGCTTGGCACTGATTTCATTGTCTGGGCTGTACATTCTGTTTCCTGCTTATTTTATTTGTAGGCTCCAGTTATTGTTATTGTTTCTGTCCATATTTATGCTCTTATACATTTGTTTTTAAAGTAATTTTATGTGCATAAAATGTTTAAAAATAATTTACAGGTTAAGGCTGTAAAGAAAAGAAGCAATCTCGAAAAGACAGGCTCTTTCAAGTTCTTTTTAAAAAGGGCCTAAGTAAATCAAGATGGTAGAGAGCATATAACGGCATTAAACATCATGGTTTTATATTGTGTACAAACTTTGTAATGCAACATTTTTTAATTAATCCAAAGAATGGATGAAGAAGAAATTTGATTCAGTTTGCATATAAATGTGGGCATACGTAACTCACATTCTCTAAAACAATACAAGAACCAAAAGACAGGCACCCTTCTCAACTCACACTTTTCCGGATTTTTCAATGTAGTTTTCAAGGCAAGGAACATGTACAATAATGCAGATACTGAGGTAGAATTTGCAAAAATGCATATATTAACAACATGCATTATATTAAGGGGAATTGCTTTGTAAATATGTGTATATTCAGCAAAACTGCAGACACGTGTATTCACACTAAAATGTTGATGAACTTTCCTGAGAACATCTCTAAAAATAAATAAATCACAAACTGATGTTGAAATGTGGATAACTGAAAAAATGGAAGACTGAAATGGACATAATATCACTAATTGCAGTGCGACACTGGCACAGCCTACCTGGAGCCCTGCTGTACTAGAACAGCAAGTCAATGAGAACTCGCATGAACAGCAGTTTGGCAATTAGAAATAATAGAAGCTAAACTAAGATGGACTGGATGCCGTCACCTATGAGCTGGTTTGCTGTCACAAGACTGAATATGTAGGTTTGAATTAGTGCTGATCTACACAACAGCAAACACACAGTAAAAGTATTCCTAGACATAACTGGATGCTACTCTAAATTTAAATTCCACATGGTAAACTAGATTACCGGGGGTGGGCGGGCGGGAAATTCTATCCATCTCTCTCCTCAATATGCTTATTTTGTATGTTTAGGGACTGTTTTGATTCAGGTTCTCCATTCTTAAGTCCATAGTAATCCAGGAGCCGTTTTGCCACATGACCTGCTAATTGTGTTTCTAGCCTAAGACGAATTCACACATTCAATCAAATGACAGCAACCAGCTCATAAATGGCAGCCAATTCATCTTAGTTTGGCTCCCATTATTGCTAATTGCCAACAGTGGCATGGCTGAGAACTCTGAGATGATTATCACTGCTGTTATGCTGTAAATTCTTGTGAACAACTTCAGCTTTTAATACGGCCAAAATTATCACAGCAGCATCGTGTGTGAACCAAAATCCAAGACTTGCTGAATCAGGAAAGAAGCAGAATGCTGCATAGTAATATATATGAGGCAGGCCGGGGGGGGGGGGGGAGGGAGGGAGTTTATTGGCTTTTCAAATATAAATAGTTACAGTACTGCTATAAAAATATAATAAAAGGTATTCATCCTGCCATTTTCAAGAATAAGTTAATTATCCAGGAACAAACAACATGGTAAATGCAGCAAATTCTCAAAGTGCTACTCAACATATTTTAAGACAAGCTGCTCTCAACATATTTTAAGACAGGTTGCCATATTGAGTATTTATCTTTAGAGTTTCTTCTAAGCTGGGCATTTTTTTGTCAGCTAAATAAAATAAGAACAGATTTAACTTCTCAATGTTATAATATCATTATTTAAGCTGTTCCTGATGCTCTTGCTGTGTAGATTCCCATCGATGGAAATACCTGCTTAAAAATATTTTGGGGAGATCAATTAATTCTGAATAATATTTGTTGTTGGGTGAATCTCAATCATAAATCAATAATGAATTTCCATTGCTTGGTGGAATTTAGAGATTGTCACAGTGATATTGCAAAAAAAAAAAAAATGCTGACTAGATTTCTCATTCTAGGAAATACTGAAGTAGTCTAGATATGGTTGCATGATTTCTAAGATGCAGCTCTGAATTATAGCTGGTCTTGAAATAGGTTGTAAGATTTTAGTTTATAAAGCATCTGTTGTTTTTTCTACAACCAATTCATGGCTGATTTACATGCTTTCCTGGCTCAATATTTATTTTCATATGATGAAAAATGTGCACTTGTGTGCCTTTCATAATTACATAATGGAAAATTACAGTAGGATATGCACATAACAATATATGTCATGGTTGCATGATGCAGAGCCCAAAAGGCATGGATGCTCTCTTTGCAGGATCTTTGCCTCTCAAAACAGGAGAAAAATATTGTCCAAATCAAGCCTTTGTATGAAGTACCAGCATAAAATATTACATTATTTTTTGGGGGGAGGGGGGATACATGTTTGCTCTTCCACAACAAGGAAAGGTCATTTGGCCAAGCAAGCACAAGATCCATACCCAATATAGCTACTACTCTGAACAATGGATGTTATATATCTTGTTCTTCAAATAGGTATTAAGTGGGAGATCCAAGACTGTGACTAGTTATGGGATCAAGAGCTCTGTGAGCAAATATTTCACTCTGCTTGCTCATTAAGATGTACTGAATATTGAACCAGAGTAATGTGAGTGACATAGCACTACAGATTATTAACGCTGTGAAAATTACATGAAGAGCAAAGAACGTAAAGCAAATGACTTAGTGCCTTTGCTCATCATTTGGATAGGCTCACTACTTCTTTTACTTTGATTCCACAGGATGTTTAATACGTGTTCTCCATTTATAGGAAATCAGTGAACGTGCCCCAAGGCGGGGGTGATAATACCATTTAAGGTCAGTTCCCAGTATAATAAATGACCAGCTGCCTATGGAACTTAATGGTGAAGGATAAAGTCCTTGGCATAAGGTTTAATTGGCACACTGAATCAGTATCAGCCAAAATGAATGTCTTCAATTTCACAGCTCCTGAAGGAAAACAATTAACTATTCTATGGGCTCTCCTCTACTAGCCACTATATGGAACTGCTGCTGTCCAAGCACGGTGGTCCTGATCTATAGCTGCATGAACTGAATCTTAGATCATGAGCCTAAGTATGTTTACCACTAAGTTCAAAGGGACTTATTCCACAGGACTGCAGGAATAGTTACCGTACATCCATTTTGCAAGTTGCTATATCAAATGAATACATCTTAGGCAGTAAAGGAAAAAGTTTAATGCAACATCAAATCTAAAATCACCAATAACCTGATTTTCAAGATACCTTTAGCAAAAGCCAAGAATATAGTTGTTGCCATTAACTTTTGCTTAAAGGAAAATGTGAGTCAGCTTCCTCTTCACACCAAAACAAAGCAAAACACTGGATTTTCCCCTATAATGCACTTACAGATAAAATAAGAACAGCTGAAAACCCTATCATTTTATATATATCACAGCACGGCACCAGCCCCTAATTAAAAGCAGTCAACAGTCAAAAGAAGCCCAACATATTTTGAAAAAGGGTAGGAAAATAGCTAGATTCTGCATGTTGCAATTGCACCTGCTTGGATAATTATCAGATTGTTTTAACTACTTCATTTCATTTTCCAATTTCACTAATGGCATTCAAAGCAACATTTTGATCTGACTTGATAAATACATAGGCATTTGATGAAATCTGAAACACAGCCATTGTGCAGCTCTACCTTTCTCGGCTACTGTTGGGATTATCTTTGGGAGATTCATGTCACTGCCTTGTAAAACACAGTGCTGTGATGAATTAGTATCAGATGCATATGAAATTTACCCATGTGAAGCTAATGACCGCTCCCCGCTTAAAACGGGGGGCGCCCTTTGC
Source organism: Podarcis cretensis (assembly GCF_951804945.1). NCBI lineage: Eukaryota > Metazoa > Chordata > Lepidosauria > Squamata > Lacertidae > Podarcis > Podarcis cretensis. The sequence continues at coordinate 101,325,850 of NC_137173.1, read as the reverse complement.
GGGGACGCACGCAGCCCCTAGATCTGGACCGGCCCCATCAGCATAGGCTTGGCTTCGCCTTCCCTCAGGTGGGATATCTGGAGGTCTCCGCCTACCTCAGTCAGTTGTCCAATCCCACCTGGGGGAAGCGTTGCCAAGAAGACCAGGCCAGGTAGGGGAGGGATTACCTGCCCACACAATAGAGGGAGGATCTTATCTGGGAATCCTCACTTGGCTCCAGAGCTTCTCCCACCCTACCCACCCTCAGTTAATGTCTTAGTTTGCAGGTTAACTTTTCTTCACAGGTTTTGCAGGTTAACTTTTCTTCACAGGTACGCGGGCGCTGCTAGGTTAAGGTCGTTGTTAAAGGGCCAGAAAGGAATTTCCCTGCATTGGCAGGTTTCGCCTTTCCCGTAGCAAAACGTCACAACTTTGGCGGTATCAGGCCTTGGGCGGAATCCTTTAGTCCATCTTCCTCTTTGCAGCGGCGATACCAGGGTTCCCCGTTAAAGGGGTTTCTGAAGGGAGGCTTTGACCGTACGCCGAAAAGTCGTCATTGCTCTTCCCTGTGGCGGCGGTGTAATGGGGGCGACTATCTCTGCTTGAACATATGTTCTCCAGAGCTGGCCCATCCCCCCCCCACACTGGATAACCCTGATGCTCCCTAGGTCCCCGGCTGGGGACTGGGGAGGGAGAACGCCCAATGCCTACCCACATTTGAAATTTAATAAAGTTGTGGCCAATTTAATCCCATAGCACGTTGTCTTGAGTCATTATTCCACATGACGGGGGGGACCGCGCGGGATCTGGGGACTCCGCCTGTCCACGCAACAACTGTTAGCTGCCTGAGGTTGCAACAGCATTCAGCTCAGTCTGTTGCCTCCGGCAAGATGGCTTCTGACAGCATCTGACCAAGCAGTTGTGTGCTCCTTGTGGGGATTAATCCAAAATTAAATGAATTAAATGAAGAAATTACTCAAAACTGCTGGCTGTAACGTCATGCTCTGTAGGTACTGCTGAGTGAAAATCCTTTCTTTTTTTCACATGAAGGTTGCAGTTGGTATGCAAATTTACCTTGAAAAAGTGGGACTTACTTCCGAGTAAATACACTTAGGATTGCACTACACACCTACACACAGTTGTAAGATGTAAATAAACTCCCAATTTTTAATTTATTTTTAGACTTCTCATTCTAACAGTGCAATTGACTTACAGACATACCCAAATCATTTCCATACCCTGAGCACAGAATTTCATTTTCTTTTCATGTATTTCAGGGAGGGGGGACAGGCCTTAAGGAGTAAACAGTTGTTTACTCATGCCATGGTTAGAAAGACACAAATTGAAACTGCTAATGTTTTAATGGCAGAAAATATCATGCAAACCCCCGTAATATGATTCTTATTTCACTTAGGAATCACTGTAACATTCTTTTGGCTGGTGGCTTTGCCTCCTTATTATGCTTCAAACTCTTTTTCTTACACTGTTAACCATTTAGTACCCTACAGGTAGTACTTTGGTGGCTTCTCTCCTCAATGGCTCACTTTCACTTTTCAGTTGAAACTCTTTTGCTCACTTTGAAATATTTCCTTGTCTCCTCTTCTTCCTTGTCACTCTTATGTCTCTCCCTCTTCTCCCAACCCTTCTATCTACACTTTCTCCATCTCTTTGCTCCTCTGGGATTAATCTTCACACAAAGCCCCGGTGCGACTCTACTTTCCCTGTGTTCCTTCCCCTTTGCTGCCTCCTATCACATATTCCTGCCTCTTCCATTTCTGCTACTGAAAGTGCAGGGGTTTTTCTTTTTTTCTTTTTTGATGGCTTTCCTCTCTTCTGTTTCATCTGTTCTATCTCTTTTCCTCCTGTGTCTTCTCTCCCTGACATTACAAGCATGTGAAGACAAACACATTGTATTTTGCTTGCATACTGCTGAGCTCAAGGCTAGCCAATGTGGTGTTCTCCAGATGTTATGGACTACAACCCCCTCAGACCCCGCCACCCAGATAGGGATGATGGGAGCTGTAGCCTCTTTAATATCTGGAAGGGCCATGTTGGATACCCCTAGCCTAGCTATGCATAGCAGCTATGTAAACACTGTGGGCTACCTACATAGCTGCCATAATATCATTCTTATTCTAATGGTTAGAACCATTTGCTTCTGCTCATGAAAGGTAATTTGCACTCACTTGAGCAAAGGAACCTCTTTTTCATTGGTATAACTCTCCTTTCGTGCATGAAAGCTTCTGTAAATGCAGCAGAAACTTATGATCAAGGTGTCAATGATAATAATATTGCAATATCAATGTGCACAACACCCAAAGGGTCTTTCAATATCAGGAGTAGGGGGCAACTACAGTGGTACCTCGGGTTAAGTACTTAATTTGTTCCGGAGGTCCGTTCTTAACCTGAAACTGTTCTAAACCTGAAGCACCACTTGAGCTAATAGGGCCTCCTGCTGCTGCTGTGCCGCCGGAGCATGATTTCTGCTCTCATCCTGAAGCAAAGTTCTTAACCTGAAGCACTATTTCTGGGATGGCGGAGTCTGTAACCTGAAGCGTCTGTAACCTGAAGCTTATGTAACCCGAGGTACCACTGTACATCTGCCATGGAACAAAAAATACTTCTTTCATTTAATGGAAGTGGGGTATCACCACTGTTATGAAAGAAAGCACTTTTCCCTCTAAAATATGTATTTTTATCACGAGTTGACACCTGTGAACCTAACATCATCCACATCATTTGGCCCTCTTATTCAACCAGCTGTGTATTTTCAATGCTTCTTCCAATCTTTGTGAAATTACCTATTTCACAACTGTCCCCCAGCCCAGCCTTCTGACATATTTTGAGTCCATGTCAAATACAGTACCATATCTTATGTCAGCAATCTCTTAATCTCTTTAACATAGCTCCAGCTCCTTTTCTAGCTGTTTGTCATCAATAGAGATGCTGTTTTCTACCACAGCCTCCAGTTCCACTCATCTGACCATGAAAATTGCCTCACTGTTCAACTTAACTTGGTAATTCACCTGCTTGTAATTTCACTGAAGACGTGCAGCCTGTCTGGGAAGTTGAGTGGCATCTGATGGGCCAGAGCCTGGTTGTGTCTGGTGGCTTAGGGTGTAATAGCAAAATTTTCAAACCAAGCCACAAATATTTCTGCCCTTGGGTTCTGTTTTCCCAGAAAACACAAGTCCCAAAATGCCAACTGAAATTCTGAGATATGGCAAACCAGTTGTTTTCACTTTGAATTAGTTCATCCAAACCACCATTGCACACTGGATGAAGTGTGGATAGCTGGGAAGACCCAGTTTTTGATATGGAGGTTGTAGACTTCAAGGCCTAATCTTAATACCACCCCCCCTCCCTCAGAGTAGTGAAGGTTGATTCATTAGGGCAGTGTTTCCCAACCTTGGGCCTCCAGCTGTTTTTGGACTACAACTCCCATCATCCCTAGCTAGCAAGACCAGTGGTCAGGGATGATGGGAATTGTAGTTCAAAAACAGCTGGAGGCCCAAGGTTGGGAAACACTGCATTAGGGCAAATGGAGCACTGCCTCCCCAACCTCAGTCCTGATTCCTTCCAGCCCACATGCCTTCTTTCTTACAGCCAGTCTTGCAAATCTCCGTTTCTCCTTTCCTACATGCTCAGCCTGCTATCTCCTCCCACTATCAGGTTAGTTTGTAGGTAAACCAGAAACCAGGGGCCTTTGTTTGTTCATTATCTTCTTTACCCACTGCAATAAAGGTAACTGCTTCTGCCGGTCACACAAACCATGGCATTATTATTATTATATTTATTAAATTTGCATACCGTCCTTCATCCAAAGATCACATTATTGACATAATCCTGAAAAGTCACAGCTATGGCTGAGTTCTGGGCCTTTGCTTCAGACCTCAGAGTTAGGCAAGGGAAATTCCCCAACTGGCAGCTTGCATAGTACAGTACCCATGGCTGAGATTGCATGAGAAGAAAATGGCCAACAGTTGTGTTTATATTATTTCTCTAGTATACACAAGAAATGAGTGTGCTCACACATTAGCTGTAGCCAAACTAAGCTCTTTCCAAAAACATCTTGTGAAACGATTTTCATCAGAAGCATGACCATGTGTCACGAGAGGCCTTTTGGGATGATAACTCACACTAGGAGGCAAGACCCACAGAACGCAGACTAACTTCTCTTTCAGCGCTCCCTGTGCGTCACACCATCATTACATTTAGCATTATAAATTGCTCTAGCATAATGACAAAACACATTTGTCACCCGAACCGGTTCTCCCATGTGCCAAACCCCATCAAATTAATGCCCGCTACATGAAATATAGTGACAGCCAGGCCTCCTGCATGTGCGAGGCTAGCAAATGAATTTATTCTGTTTTGTAGGCGATTTACATCAATATAGCACCAGGCTGTGTTCCTCCTAGTCAGATACCTGAAAAATGATTCTGTTAAAAGAAGCAATTGAGTATGCAGCAAGTCTATGAACAGTTTTCCATTGCATTTGTCACCACAATAAATTAAAAATAATAGATCTTTCAGATCCCAATATTCCCACAACAGTCAGCATGAAACTTGAACTGCAACATTTTATGATATTGAAAGTTATTCCGGATAAACAGCAAGCATTCTAATTGCCTTCCCTTTCAGACTCAGTAATTACTTTTGTTCCATATGGTGACAAGCTGAGTGCCTTCTATTTGCTTGCATGTAGCCAGACAGTTTGATCTTCTGATACTGGACCTGCTATCTTTATTTTTCAAAAAAAAAACCAACCCAAATTATAAACACAAATGTCTTTTCCCAATCAGTCATCAAAAGTTCAGCACCCAGCAATTGACTAAGGATGGTCTCCTATGACAGAAATTATTTCCTAACTGCCCAAACCACTTGATTTAATTTGGCAAGGTCCACTAATCAGACAATAAATATTTCACCGAAGGATTTTGTGCCATGTGCATTCTGCTCACCAAAGGCGAATAGTAATATGGCATGCAGTAGTACAAGTATGCATAAGTAACCATCTCCTAAATACCCTTCTCACTGCACCTCTAGTATTGGAACATTCACTTTTACCATCAGTCCAAATATATTCTCTCCGGGATGATAGAAATACAGGATATTTTCCATCTGTTCATCACTCATTGTTTCTAGCATCAACTATGATCGCATGTGTGAACAAGCCATTACTGATTTACCAAATTCCTTCTGAGGAACGATGGCCGTGTGTGGAAAACCCTCCCAAAGTATCTGAGAGAGGGACTATGCCACTGCGTACAGGGTCATTACAAGATTTTGTCTTCTTTACAGACTGATCACAACTTGGAAGATAGCAGGAAAAATCAAAAACAAGGAAGGCTATGTATTAATGTTTAGCTTGCCAATAATAATATACAATCGTAAATCCCAATAACTGTAAGTGCTTCCTATAAATGGGGGCTTACAACATTATTTAATGGGCTAGATGACAACAATATGCCATTAGATATTGTCATTATTCACACTCAAAGACTTCAATGGATTTTTAAAAATAACTTGAGCAGATTTAACACTGGCAATATCCTATGTTTAAGAGACTAGGACTGAGTTACAGGCTTTTTAGTTCTACAGTGGCCTCTCTGAAATGTAAAATGATTGGCCACAGGAAAGGAACAGGGGAGGAGAGTTACTCCAGAATAGGAGGAACACTGCAAACCATGGTGCTGTTTTATGTCTACAATGGATCTTTCTTAATAATATGGAGGTGAAAATGGGGGGTGGGGGCAAAGAGATTAATATAAAGGTTTACTATATCAACAGATATTTTAAAATGGTAGAAATTTGAAAGGTGTGGGGAAGACTGTTGCTCTGATCTTCCTTTTCCCCTTTGATGCAGGAAAAAAACCTACAGCCATTAGTGAAGAGCACTGTATTCATAATGGGGAGGGGGGTTAATTCAACATTCCATGGTTTGTTGAACCCAATATACACGATTCCCCCCAAGCAACAACAAATGCACCAAGAAAACGCAATCAAAGTATCAACCCCACTCTAGCAAACATGTTATGCCAACCCATTATTAATGCTGCCTCTCGGCAAAATTCTACCTCAACACAAGCTCGACCAAAATGTTGCTCCCAAGCTTCACATTATCTGGCTTCCTTTACATTATGCGATCACAAGAGCAAATTAGAAAAGGATGCATTCTGATAACAGAACTCATTTTAAGAGCAAAGCGACTGGACAAAATTTGTGGAAGGCTTATTATACTGACACTAATTGGTGGGAAATTTGACAAGTTATAGATAACTGAGTTGTCTTTGCAAAGAAGAGCTCATTTTTCTGTATTCCTTTCCATGCCAATCACAGGCAGCGGAGTGAAATACCGGTGAACAAGCCTTGTTGAATTAAGCCATTCAGTGATGAAACAAGGAGCTTAATTTTGTTTCCTTGCATCTTTTTCTACTGCCAAAGAAAAGCCCCCATTGTCTTTGCTGTAGGCTTCCCTTTTACGCCTCCAGGTTCTCTGCCAACTTAATTGTGAAATCACGCTGCATACCCAAGTGAAAGTGAGGTGGAGGAAAGGGGAGAATCTCATGTCTGATTTTTTTGGCAACGGCTTTTGAATTTCATAGGCATCAATGAACACACATTTAAAGTTTCTTCAGCAAAAGTAACAGCATCAGAAAGCATCGTTTTAATGGGTTCAAAGCAAACCTACATGGAATGCTGTCTAAGCATGCATGCAACAAAAATAAATTACATTTGTAAATTCATCATAGACTCTGGACTACAAGGAGGAAAGCAACAATATAAGCAAGCATTTCTGTAAACTGTGGTGGGATGACACGTTAATGCTATCTCTGAGTGAGCATTGTAAAGGGTGGTTCGTACTGATATGAACTTATCTCAACACATTTTTGTCTCTTTAAGGGTCTGTCCATCCCAGATCCTACCTACAGCAAAATTGGCAGAAGACTTGAGACTATTCACTGCCCTCTTCCTACAATCATTTCAGAATGTATTTAGTAAAGGAATGAAATGAAGACACTATGTGTTTAAGTTCTGTTCTAGTTCTTGAATTCTAAAAAAAATAAAATAAAAATTATATATATATATTTAATTATTTAATTAGCAGTTCAGGTTCATAGGAATGTAGGTTCCAGAATTGTGGGGCAGCCACTGTGAATTCTTCTCTAAGTATACATGAAAGGTGTGGAAGAATGCTAAACACTCTACTGTTTTCATCAATAGTTGAATTCCATAATTAACTATGTACAAAAAGCAATGTACAATAAAAATGTTAAGCCAAAAAACTCCCAGACTCACAAATGGCAGAATGCAGACATGACACGTGGGTTTTACAGATTAATGAGTATTGCTTCTTGCTACTTTTCCTATAAATATTGTCTTTAAAAATGAAAATTAATAGATGAAAAGGGCCATTTAGGTCTCGATATAGCTTAGAGTTATTTGTTTTTTTTCAGTGTTCAATCCCACATTGATGAAGTAAATTTCATTCTGTTTCTAGAATGGATTGCACATTTTGTAATGATGAAAAAAATATGCTAGATCTTATAAGTTCAGCAATACAGACAATCTAAATAAAAGTGAACACATACAATTTATTACTGAATATTTAGGTGTCACATTTTCCACCCATTTTAGTTATGTAGGGTAATTATTCTGAATAATTGGGAGTGGTGATATAATTTTGGCATGCAAGCAATATGGAAAAATAAGAATTTTTTGCCAATGACTTTTTGGTTTTGTTGCTTATATCTGGGGGAAAAACACCTCAAAGCAACTTACAAAAGATAAAACAGCAAATTCAAGGAAAATTTACAACCAGCCGTGGGGTTGATGGGAAGTGAAGTTCAACATCTGGAGTGCCGCAGTTTCTCCATCCCTGCCGCACAGTGTATAGTATGCACACTAATCTGGGGGAAAGTTGCATTGAAGTCAATGACATCTACATCTGAGAGCTGTAGGTCCCAGTAATTTCAGAAGGAGACTTCATTATACCTTGTCCTTCATCATATGAACTTAGGATAGGGTGTAACAAAACATATATTAAACAAACAAGTACATTATACCAAACATACCAGTTGGCAGAATTACAAATCGGTATAAAACTGAAGAGCCTCTCTGTAAACAAACAAAGACACCTTGTGCACTAATCATTTCCAGAAATCTGAGTAAGCAACCGTGTTTTAACCTAGTGCTAAAATGGGGGTGGGGGTGGCCTGTGCCAAACATATGCCAAAAAGAAGGACATTCAACAACTCGGGTGCTACAAACAGAGAAATCGCACTCATGCACAATAGGTCATGCATTTCTCTCCTCCACTTACGTCAGTGGGACCAACACAGCAGGACTGTGCCTTAAGCCTTTTACAATCCTGTATGCTGTAATAATTGCATTATTTATATAATGGAATAAAATGGAGCATTTGCAGTTTAAGAAAAGCTCTGTTAGCTTTGTTAGAATTGTGGCAACTGGAAACCTTGGGGAGAAGATGTGTTTTGATAAAGGTGCTGCAATCCAGTGTGATACTGACCTCATTCTTCTTTCACCTGCACTTAAAAATAGCAGAGTTGTAAGAAGAAAATGTGCACTCCCCTGTGGGCATCTATGAGTAGAAGACAGAAAGTTGTGACATGGTGTTATATAGGGTCACTGTGCAGCGACTTGAGATTCGTATGGATGTCAGCATATTGCTAAGCAGAGATTACTGGTGCCTCCATCATAACTTGTTAGGAGATAAGTGTGAGGAAGAGAGAGAGATTTATAAAGAAAGCCTGCAAAACGTGTGAAGGAAGCCCTCCACTCATGTATGCAGGCCTGAATCCCGACATTAGGTCTAGACAGCCTGTGGCACATCACATTTTATGCACCACACCAGCCATGAATGTGTCCATCACACACCCTACCACCTCCCTGTTTTTGTAGGTCCGGCCTGACAGCCAAAAAACAAACAAACAAAAAACACAGGGTTCTAGAGCCTCTAGCTAACCTATACCCAGGGATGATTGACTTCATTTGGCGCGCCACAAAGTTCTGTCCTATGTACTAACAAATGCAAAGTAAATAAATAAATGTATTGGCACAAGCACACATGTACACATACTGGAATTCCATATTAGTTTCCCACAAAAACTTTGCCTGCTTACCAGCAGTTTCATTTTTTAACTTGAGGAACATTCTCTCTGCTTGATTCTGTTATCTGTAGCCCTAATTTATTAGTTTCTACTGTCTATGCATGATAGAACGTATTTGTACATTATGCAAGCGTGAGCTTCTTATCCATCAGCTCTGGTAATGCTGAGAACTGGGGCATTTCTGAAAAATAAAACAATAAACCTCAATTATCTGTGGCAATATTTCTTTTCCTTAAAATAAGCAGAACACTTGGATTAGAGATCAGCTTACTGTGTAATGCAGAAACATCACTGTTGAGCGCAGCATTTATTACATAATGAAACTTTTTCCTGAAATATCCCCTAATAATTTTTGCATCTGTTCCTAAAACTAACAAAAATCTGTGAAAGGGGAAGTGGGAGGTTCTTTTTTTCTAGTCTTTTCCGCTGCCTTTATGGCCGCTTAAGCAGATGGACTACTCTTTTTGTATTTATTTATCATCATTACTATGCAGCCAAAGATCCTAAGCCTTTCCCTTTACAAGTTCTCTAGCTATGTTACACATTGAAAAGAAACAGCAAAATGGTCAGATACAGAAAAAACAAAGGTGTTCTGAAAGCTTGATCTTGGATTTATAGGCCAAACTGTTCCACATTAAACATACCCATCAATGGCTTTACATAAGCATTCCTGGCTTCTGATTTCACCCAGGAATGTCCTGTCCCCCCCCCCCCCCCCGTGCCACCTCTGGATGAGCCAGTGCTTGCAGCTGTCTCTTGCGCTTTTCAGGGTGTTATGTACGGAGTTGAATAGGATCCAAACTGCAGCAGTCTGATTGGTCCTAGAACAATAGGATCCAAACTGCAGCAGTCTGATTGGTCCTAGAACAATAGGATCCAAACTGCAGCAGTCTGATTGGTCCTAGAACAATGCAGCAGTATGATTGGTTGGCAGGATCCACCCAATCATGCTCCAGATAGAAGGGAATCCACAACCTGATTGGCTTACAGTAGAATTCCGGAATTAGCCAATCATGTGCAGCCCATTGTGTAAATAATGTATATAAAGCAGATACTTTGAGGGGACTTTCATTCATTCCTCCTTACCACTATGAGCTGAATAAAGAGCATGAAATCACTTTGCAACTCTGAGTATATTTCACAGTGGAACCCTCCTGAAGTGGAACCTCAGTGTGTGGGGAGTCATGTCCCCACTGGAGTGGAGACAGCGGATGCACACAATGCTCTTGCTGAGAAGGGCAACCAGGGGTAAGGGCAACTGGAAGGGCTGGGATAGTTGGAGGGCAACTGGAAGGGCTGGGATAGTTGGAGGGATAAAAACGTGAATCTGCCCTTGGGGGGGAGATTTAATGAGTGGGGGGAGGTTGGGCTTGCATCCCAATTTTTATCTCCGGGATGTTGGAGGGTTTGTGTTGGAGTGAACATGTGCAGAGGAGGGCAACCAAGATGATCAAGGGTCGGTAAACCAAGGCTTATGAGGAACAGTTGAGGGAACTGGGCATGCTTAGCTTGGATAAGAGGAGACTGAGAGGAGATATGATAACCATCTTTCAAGGGCTGTCACATGGAAGATGGAACAAGCTTGTTTTCTCCTGCTCTGGAGGGAAGGGCTCGAACCAATGGATTAGAAGAAAGGAGGTGCTTCCTAAACATCAGGAAGAGCTTTCTGACAGTAAGAGCTGTTATACAGTAGAATAGATTCCCTTGGAAAGTGGTGGACTCGCCTTCCTTTGAGGTTTTAGACCAGATATTGGGTGGCCATCTGTCATGGATGCATTAGTTAAAATTCCTGTATTGCAAGGGGGTGGAATAGATGACCCTTGGGTCCCCTTACAACAGTGTATGAAATTGGTTATATTGGCAGTAGTGAAAAAAACCAGATCATATTGGAACTGGGATTTCATTGGTTAGCAGGCAGTACAAGTTTGTCATGTGACATACATGCTGTTTTTTATTTGATTTTAACTCTTTCCCACCCAGCTTCAAAGAAACAACAGAAGCATCACTTGCCCAAAGGCTTTCTTTTGATACTTCTTTTAAATAGTGAAACGAAGCAACACCATACTATCACAAGGGGATGAGAAGAAGCAAAGATTTAAAAATGGAAACAAGGGAAGAGAGGGGACAGTTGGTTACCCTGAAACTTTTCCACCACTTCAAAGTTGTCAATCAAAGCCAAGACAATACAGGAATATCTGAGTGACAGTTCAAGCTGCATTCATAAGCAACCTGCCTCTTTCAAAGTCAATGAAGAGACAGGACTTACAAGCCCATGCCGAAAAGTTATTGAAATGTGACTGACATCTCAAAAGAAGGGTGTCAACAGAATACCATGACCCCGTGCTGAAACACTGCAAGGTTAATCAAAGTTATTGCAGTGGGGAGCCTCTAAGACCTCCTTAAGATTGAATTTTCTTATTCCCGTCACTCCATAATCTCCTTTTCCCCTTCCACTGGCATTTACTTCTCACACTTGTATTGTTGTTGTCAACTTGTTCCTTGGCTACAGTTTGCCAGGGATGGAGGAGGAGGGGGTCGGTAGATATGATCCACCAAGGGAAAATTTGCAAAGGTTGCAAAGAAAATGAGAGTTTGCCAGGAATATTTTCACATGCAAACATGCCCCACTAGAAGGTGATATGATACTGCCCTGGCAGGAGGAAAAAGGCCTCACATCAGCACCTGGGCTAGGATAGGCATGCCAGGGCTCACCTGGACAAATGATTGCCACCACCGCATACTTTCCTCCTCTTTCTCTCTCTCCCCACTTTTTAAACAAAAATCTTTTACAGCAAAGGCAGCTGGTATACATGTTTACAAATGCTCGTTGTATTAAATGTAAAGATAAAGGTACCCCTGACCATTAGGTCCAGTCAGGGACAACTCTGGAGTTGCAGCGCTCATCTTGCTCTATAGGCCACAGACAGCTTCCAAGTCATGTGGCCAGCATGACTAAGCCGCTTCTGGTGAACCAGAGCAGTGCATGGAAACGACGTTTACCTTCCTGCCAGAGCAGTACCTATTTATCTCCTTGCACTTTGACGTGCTTTCGAACTGCTAGGTTGTCAGGAGCAGGGACTGAGCAACAGGAGCTCACCCTGTTGCAGGGATTCGAACTGCTGACCTTCTGATCAGCAAGGCCTAGGCTCTGTGGTTTAGACCACAGAGCCACCCACGTCCCTGCTCGTTGTATTACTTTTACTTTAAATATGTGTTACCCTTTTCTACAACAAAATGGTGATTATTTTCAAGTTCAGCATTCTCAAGACAGCAGAAGCAGTCTGGGTTTTATTTCTGCAGTCATTGTGGTGCCATTTTTAAGTGAGTTTAAGATGTGAAACTGCATGTGTTCAGAGTATTTCCCTTTTTCTCCAGGTTGGCCAACTTTTTATTTTTTGTTCTAATAAATCAGGGGTGTAGAAGTAGTTGTAAAGCAAGAAATGGCGGGGGAAGGAAGGGGTGATAATTTTGTGGTTCACAACTGAAATAATGCACATGGATGTTTAAAGGGCTTGCCATAAGACCACTAAGCTGCACCACTCAGTTTCATGTTCAGGGCCAGTTTTGCACAACAGACCAGGGATTATGCCGTCCAGATGCAGCTGAACTTAAATATCCATCAGCCACAACAACTATAGACAGTGGTCAAGTACTGTGAGAATTGTATCCAGGCACACCATGTTCACTTCTCCTGTAATAGAAAACTAGGGCCAGAGGCAAATTTAGGACTGTGCAAGCAGTGTGATTACACAGCCGAGGAGGGCACCTTCTCAAAGCCCAGTAAGCACTTGCTCAGCTTTGGGAAGGCGGCGTGGGGGCTCTGACAGGGTCCTAGAGTCCTCTTTCCTCCTTTCTAAAGCTAGGCAAGTGTTTGCCAGGTTTTGGGAAGGAGGCCAGAAGGCTCCAGGACCCTGCTAGAGCCTCATGCCTCCCTCCTAAAGCCTGGCTTAAGCTAGCACTGTGAGGGCTCAGGGGAAGGCATCAAATGGCCTTGCACAGGATGACATACAGTGGTGCCTCGCAAGACGAAATTAATCCGTTCCGCGAGTCTATGTCCTTTGTCTACAATATGCTACGTATATGGATTTCTTCTCACGTCCTCTGTTAATGGAAAGCTATGGCACAATGTTTAATTCTGTCAATTTATACATTCAAAAGGTAGAGAAGAGTGTGTTTTATAATGCATATGATTAAATATTAAAAACTCAACTATCTATTTGACTCCACATTCCTTTATTATGAAGAGAGTGTTTTTCACTTTATTTCTCTTTCTACCCAAAGCCCCTCTGCAATAAAATAATTTTGAAAGGAGCATGATGCTACCAGGGGAAACCTAAATCAGGGGAAGGAAAGGGGAAAGTTAAATATAGAGAGAATCTTTATGGCACATACAAGACTCAAATGCAAAACCAAAAAGCTGCAGAAGGTAATCTCAGAACAAAAAATGTGATGTGACCAAGGGAGGCAATGGCAGGTGAAATTTAATGTGGAAAAGTGCAGCATAATTGCACACTGGAGCAAACAATTTGAAACACTCATACACAATCATGGGTCTTAAATTAACTGCAACAACTCAGAAAACAAGTCCAGAACTGTATTGCTGACAATTCATTGAAGCTGTACTTCAATGTTCAGGAGTAAATAAAACAGCTGAGCCTTTTAAAAAAAGAGACAGTCGGTTGCTGAAAGCCAAGTGAAACTGAAAAAGCAAACATCTGAGGAACTGTGATCTTGAAAAAGTAAACTCTCAGAATTGAAAGAAGGCAATTGTTTGGGTGCAAAGAACTACTAACACAGGACTATTGGTTTGCATGGTGTTTTAAGGAGTGACAACAAAAATATAGGTCTCTGTCTCAAATACCTCATTGCATCCCAAGGCTCCATGACCCTGACGCTCCCTAAATGAGGAATAACCAGACAAGAAAAAAAATGGGCTCAAATAGGCTACAACTTTATTTATTACAGGTGTGAATTTTTTCCGCAGTGTCATTAAGTATAGCCATTTATTCCACCCCAGCCTATCTGCTGGGAGTGCATCTAAGGATAAACCACATCTTGGGGGCCCCATGACCTACACCAGATAGGGATGCACCCCAAGGGATCCCCACTGGAGGAGTTCTATGGCCACTCTGGGCGGCTCCCAACAAAATATTAAAAACACATTAAAACAACAACCATTAAAAACTTCTCTGAACAGGGATGCCTTCAGATGCCTAAACTCACAAAGTTGTTATGGTGGCTATGAAGAAGGTATAAACCAAATGGCTTGTGCCAATTTCCCAGGTAGAAAAATTCTTGCCCAGACCCAAATATGGCAGCCAACAAAGTCCATATCAAGGTCTTAGCATCAAGGAAAAGCATAGATCAAGGGAGGGAAGGTGGACGGGAGATCCAACGATGAACTGGATAGGAGGCTTGGACAGGCCTCAATTTATGCCCACGGGAGTGGACCCAAGTGACACCTATTGGTCAGTTGGGCCTGCCCCCTGGAGAATGCCTGCACCTAAGCTTGTCTGCCATTGGCTAATCCGCAGGCAGGCTGCAATCTTCCTCAGCAGGGTGCCGGATAGGGGACATGACCAGGCCACAACACCACTTGATCATTAAAAGTAAGCAGACCTACAATATCTCCTATTTGACTCATGGGAAGAAATAAAAAGAGAGGAACTGGCAGAAGACAGAAAGGTAAAGCAATGAGGAGTTTGCATGCAACTTAATGGCAAGTCACAGAAATACTACATTTGGAAGAAGTATTTTGATAGGTAAACCACCAATTCTCACCAAAATTCATGTAATGTAAAATTTCAAGGTGAATGTAATGTTTCGGTTTTGTGTAATTCTTGAAGATTTTTGAGAAGGAGGAGGAGGAGGAGGAAGAAAAAGGCTTAGATGACAGAATTTTCTGTAAGGGGTTGGGGTGGACACATTCCTAAACTGTCAATGAAGTTTGCTTCCAATGAAATTTCAAGGCAAACATGGGTGTTTCCAATTAGGAAAAACTCCCAAGCTACTTTGAATGTAGCAAGAGAAAAGAAAAAACTAATAAGATTAACGAAGTGTTTCAGGATGCCCACCCATCCTTACGAAAATCAGCACCTGACTAAACAAGAGGGCTGTGTGGAAAACAAGCTAGGAAACTATTGTTGGCAAAACTAACAAACCTAGAATAGCTGGCAGTGTTTTGCAGAGTCACATTCAGGTACTAGAAAAGCAATACAGTGGTACCTCGGGTTACAGATGCTTCAGGTTACAAACACTTTGGGTTACAGACTCCGCTAACCCAGAAATAGTACCTCGGGTTAAGAACTTTGCTTCAGGATGAGAACAGAAAACACACGACGGCGGCGTGGCAGTAGCAGGAGGCCCCATTAGCTAAAGTGGTGCTTCAGGTGAAGAACAGTATCAGGTTAAGAACAGACCTCCGGAACGAATTAAGTTCTTAACCAGAGATACCACTGTACAAGGTTCCTGCCTTGAACTGTTAGCAGTTACACAGCTCCCTCTCCTGCCATCTTGAGACACAGAATATGACAACACTAGAGCCAGGTAAAGGTCAGGTTGAAATATGGCCCATATACTTGAGACCCTGACTCCTGAGAATTGATGCAGGAACTGAGATAAAGATGCAACACTCTCCTATCACAGCCAAAGTGGGCACAGCACCTGAACATATTAAGGGAGTAAGGAGACAGTAAATAATCCTGCTACTAGCAACCAGGTTTCAGGCTGCAAAACTCACAAGCAGTTGGTAGGCAAGATGCAGACATTTTCCTAGAAATGGCTGGATATCTTTTCAGACCTTCTACCTCATCCTTTGCATTCTTATCCGGCACACAGACCAAGGTCCCCACAGCACCTTAAAGGTAAAGGTAAAGGTACCCCTGCCCGTACGGGCCAGTCTTGACAGACTCTGGGGTTGTGCGCCCATCTCACTTAAGAGGCCAGGGGCCAGCGCTGTCCGGAGACACTTCCGGGTCACGTGGCCAGCGTGACATCGCTGCTCTGGCGAGCCAGAGCCGCACACGGAAACGCCGTTTACCTTCCCGCTGGTAAGCGGTCCCTATTTATCTACTTGCACCCGGAGGTGCTTTCGAACTGCTAGGTTGGCAGGCGCTGGGACCGAGCAGCGGGAGCGCACCCCGCCGTAGGGATTCGAACCGCCGACCTTTCGATCGGCAAGCCCTAGGCGCTGAGGCTTTAACCCACAGCGCCACCTGCGTCCCCCCACAGCACCTTAGCAACATCAAAAGCACAGGATATTATGGCAAAATTTGTGGCCATGAGAGAGAGCTCAAATATGAAGACAATATAATTCATATATATGTCTCTATAAACCCTGAGACACAGAGCATAATTGCATGAAATCTCAGCAATCCTGAGGCAAGCACAGCCTGCTTCTGGGGCTGCTTCTTTCATGCTAAGGGGCTCTCATAGGGACATCACGCCATTTAAATACTATGCATTCAAGCACCTCAATCTATGTGTACCAAGAGCTGCACAACAGTCAGTATCTGAGGAGTCCATTGCCTGCTGATGCTGGGGGGGGGGGGGCTTTTTAAGATGCTACTTTTCACACCACCTTTTGCCCTCTGCAACCTTATATGGAAATAGAATTCACAAAACAGAAACAATCCTTTAATCCTTCCTCCAATTGCTTTACATTGGGGGTGAGGCTGAATGCTGTGGCCTAGCTGAATTTCGGAGGTTTGATGAGAGGGGGTAGGGGGTGGCAAAAGTCCCCGTGGGGTGGATTTCCAGGGACAGCACACAGTTTGAAGGTTTCCCCTCTCACCCACTTTCCCATCTGTATTTTCTTCAAAGATGGGATCTTTGTGGGATAAAGGCTGTGCAAGTGTGAACGAAGCTGCTGGATTGCAGACACAGCAAACAAAAAACAAACGAACAAAAACATAGTTTATTGTAAGGGCTCTCCAGGACACAAGTAAATGCACACAGTTTAGAAAATTAGATTGCCAAAGCGTGGCAATTATCGTTAGTAGCTTTCTCAATTAAAAGAAATAGAAAGAAGAAATCCCAAGCAAGGTTTGTTATTATTGCCAAGGAGCAGAAGAAATGGCTGGCCTCCTGAAGTCAAGGAAATGTGTGGGTGACAAGGTCCCTGGCTGCGTGTGCTCAGCTATAGCTTTCAAGTGAATGAAACAACATACAGCATGTGAACCAGAGCTGTAGCCATGACATGCTGTTGTATCACTGCCAGTGCTTCACCAAGCTTTCTACCATCAGAAAATTATTTAACTTGCTGTAATATGTCTGCTTTGAGCTACTTCCACACTGCAGAAGATCCGGGGGGGATGGCACAAGACAAACCTACATGGAATGCTCAGGCCATGCACACACAAAGTGCTTGAAGCACACAGGGCTTCTCCCCCCTCACTCTCTGAGGGCTTCTATACCCATCACTTTGCAGTTGTCCATACCTGCACAATACACTTGAAGGAGCAGCTCCATCGTTGCTATATGTACATCCAGGTGGGTGTGTATTTTGCAGGTAGTTCACATCAACATTCCCTCAGTTAGGGATTCCATGCCAACAGGTATCTGTTTACCTGTGCATGGGTCCAATTGTAACTTTTTAAGATGTAAGTTTTCTAGTATACCATAATTTCACAGAATAATGGGTGAAAAATTGTATGCACATGTCACCCTGCCCCATAGAAACCCAATCTGGAAACATGCAGACATGCTTTCCTGTGAATGTGGCCATTTTTGTTTGTTTGTTTCTGAGATACAAGATTTCTGATATATCCTACAGTCACAAAATAAAATATGTGTGTGGTGCCCAGTGCCACCAGCAGTCTACTGGTAAAGCAGAAACTAAGATGATGTTGAAATTAATGAACCACTAGAGACCAAGTGACAGTCCCAAGGGGCAGAAAGGAAGTGAGACGCTCCACTGCCATGTCACCATTGTGGGGAAACACCCCAAGAACGTTATTATTTGCACCTCCTTTTGTACACATGAGACTGAAGTATGGATTTATGTGGTTTGATAAAAGTGGAAAAAACACATTAACTCACTGCAAGATAGGGGTATGTGTGTGGATCAGGGCTGACACTCTGTACAAGACAAAAAAAAAACGCAATTGCAGCACACACTGCATTAAATGCACACTAAACTGTAGTGTGTACACAACCTTAGACTGAAACTTCTTCCTTAAGAAGGGTTGCCTGGCACACACACTGTTTGCTTGAGATAACAAAAAAGGTATGTCAGGATTTTTAAATACTATGTTTTAACCTATTTCAAGTATTGCTTTATTAAGTTTTTCATTATGATTGATTTGATCCACAATGGTTTTATTTGCTGCACTGCTTGTATTGCCAGGATTTTACTGTTGTTTGTATTTTACTGTCAGCTGCCCCATGAGCTGCTTGGCTGAAGAAATAAATAATGAAGAAATAAATAAATATCTCCCTATAGTTGTGCATAGTAAGACAAGACTGGTTGGAGTGGACAACCTTTTTCTAAAAGCTTTTTATAAAATAGTTCAATAAAATTTCTCTTTCTGCTTTCACTGTAGGAATAGGAAATAGGAATAGGAAAAATGTGGCCCTCCAGCTATTGTAGACTCCAGCTACCATCAGTCCCAGCCAGCATGACTAATGGTCAGAGCTGATAGAAGCTGGAGTCCAGCAGATTTTGGAGGGTCACAGATTCAGCAGAAGATGGTCATGGGCTAACATTCAGGGAGACTTGTCTGCCTTGATGGACCTTCCAATATGGAAACCAGTCCTACGTTTCCAATGAATTTTTGGGTTTCACAGGACATACTCAAGCAGAAACTGGAGAGGTCAGAATTTGGTCATTTGCCCTTGCTTTATTAAAGTGGAAGTCTAACATTTTTCCGACTTTGATTTTGTGAATCTGTCTCAGTTTTGCATTTAATTTTATTGTCTTATAAAAACAGTCTAGTTACTAAGTGCAGGTGTTCTAAATTCTTTGGAAATGCATAGATTAGAAGGCTATATCTGGCAGTATGATTTCCATATGCATCATGAAAATGAGAAAAGATACAGATAAAGACAGACATCAAGGTTTCTTTTATTGTTTCCTCTGATTATTGATTATTTCTGTGCTCAAAAGCCTACTAAATACTTCAGATGCATAGTCTTGCATCTTAATTAAATTGTATTCAATTAAAGCCTTAATAACTGCCCCCAAAAGACTTAATTGGTCCAGAAATACATCAGTACCCTTTTTATTTGTCTGATAAGCCATTGATTGAAGAATACTTTCAGCAAGAAACAATTCATGTAAAATGTTTATTACAAGATAGTCTCCTTGGACTATCACTGAATAGAAGATCATGTTAATGCTATCAGCAATTTCTAGAATACTACTAGTAGTAACACAGGGCTAACTAGCATGCAAGGTTGCTCCTCATTTTCAATGTCTTGAGATTGTTATCGAGAGCTGCAAAAATATGAGCAAACAGGAAACAGGGTATGGGTATTGTTTGTCTTATTTTATTATTTGCATGGCGTTCTTTCACTTAAGAAACAAAGCTTCCATGGACAACAACAATAAATAAGGCAAATAAATGAACAACAGTGACTTTCACATGAATTGCTTTGACAGACTGAACTGACGGATAAATCGTCTATCGGTGAATAGTGCTATCTGCATGGCCACTGAACTCATGCCATTCTGACACAATGCTGTCAAATAAGGAAGCTTCCCATACTCTGTGAATTTAAGTAAAAAATGTGGGGCGGGGGTTGCAATAAAAACTAAGGCTGTCCATCTAGGAGTCTCTGTATGTATATCACTAGGAATCCTTGATTGCACCGTGAGGAGGGGGGCAATAGCTCAGCGTTAGGAGCATACTATGCTTTGTATGCAAAAGATTGCACTGAATTCAGATGTGGGAACCTTTGGCCCTCCAGATCTTTCTGAACTACAACTCCCAACATCCCTGGCCAATGGCCATGCTTGCTGGCACTAATTTATAGTGCAGCACCATTTGGAGGACCAAAGGTTTCTCACACTGGAATTAAATTGGTCTCAGGTAGCAGGGCTCAAAAACAACTGCTGTCAGAGCAGATGCCTATGTTAGACAGGGCCAATGTGCAGACTTTGCATAAGGCAGTTTTGTTATAAGGCCACAACTATGACTCTAAGTTAAGGGTGAGTTTGCTGAATTGCATTCCACCATTATAATGACAATTGAAGATAGGGGGCAGGAGTAGGCTCTATGTCTTATAAGTAGAATATGGTTTAATGGACTGATTTGAAACTTGGCAGTGTAGGAAGGATAATTGTGAGAATGGCTGCTATTAGACTATAGATGAAGGAGAGGATCCCCAGTGGAGCTGTCCTTTCTGGAAAGCTGATGAAATGAACCCTGTTTCTCATTTCTCCCACTGAGTTTTCCATTGAGCTTTTCTTTTTAAATTTCTAGTTTGCCAGGGAGTTGTCATCATAGCCTTCTCAAAAGTAATCAAATTCAATTAGCAAACAATGTCTCAATTTAACATGTTGTGTTAAGGGCTTTCCATATTCATTCAAGCTAAAAAATGCCAGGAAACTACAGCTATTAATGGTCAATCCCTTAACAGATGTATTATTTAGGGAATACTATTATGTTATAGTATCTTATCCCATGGTTTTGTTTCAGCTGGATGGCTGCTAGTGGGAGAGTGGTGGACCCAAGTCCCAGATCTGTCTGTTCACTAAAACATGGCGTTTATGTAACTGAGTCCATCATGCAATTGAGGCAACCATGTTACAAGCATGTTACTGTAATTTCCCAGCACTTTGGAATTTGAGTTAACATGGAAAGCTCTTAACACAACATGTTAAACCTAAAGTTTTGTTGTTGTTAATTTATATGTTCAATATTGTGAATCTGGTCATGGATGCGTTGCAGGGGGTTGGACTATTTGATCCCTGGGGTGACCTCCAACTCTACAATTATATGATTCTACAATTCTGATTTCTCTGATGTCCTGTTTGTTTTGCCACTGTTGCGCAGTACCTGGCTTGATGTGCCATGTCATATTAGTGTTGGCATCTGTCTGCCTTGAGAGACAATTGAGTGAGCCTCTGGGGATGAAGTCAAACCTCTGTGTTAGCAGCACCAAAGTAAACTCACCAGGGCCTGGGCAGTGTATATGGAGGTCCTGAGTAGGGCTGGGTGATATCAGTTTTTCAACATTGTAGTGTATCACCAGCCAAGCATTGTGATATATTGTGTCCTCCCTAAAAGAGGGCACGTGTTGCGATGAGACCTGGAGGCTGACCTCCTGGTTGTGGGTGGGTATATTGGATAGCCACAACACCCGATTGGTAGGTCCCTCGTTGCTGGGTGTAATCTGGCCAATGGCCAGTAAAAGGATTGAGGAACCTATATAAACCTATGCACATGTCCCAGAGCTTCCTCTTTCAGCTCATGCATCGAAACACCCACCCACCTCTCCCTAATTTTAGGGCATTTTGCGATTGACCTTCCTATGCCATCGTGTGTCGTCTATCATTGGGACAGGGGCACGGCAGGAATTTCCCCACTTGGCTGATTGGCTGTTGCCATTTGGGTTTTGCCTGCCACGTAGCAATTCGTCACAACTTGTAAGGTTGTGGATAGGCACTGGTTCATGTGATAGGGATGGGAGAAGGGTCTCACCATCCCTATGTGAAGGGTATTCCGTTAAAGGAATCCAGGGACTCAACTTGCTTTGGTCAACCCCCAAAAGGGGGTTGTGCCCGTGCCTGAGTCCAGGGGAGCATCTGAGGAGTGAACAGAGTCTGTTCCCAGGCTTTTCACCTGCCTCAGGTGTTCACCCTTGGCTGACCTATAATAGAGCTCTGGGTCAGCGCTACCTGCAAGGGTGTAGGGAGCTAGGTGAACCAGAGCCTATGCAACCACTCACTTTTCTGTAATCAATGAAGCTGTGGCCTAAATTCTGCCAAAAACCAAAACTAAAATTTGGGTCAAATGTGTCTTTATTTAAAGGGGAGGTCTCTGGGTCTGAACACGCAAAGTGATACATCGTGATGTTGAAAAGCAGAGGCAGGAACACGTTGCATCAGCTCTGGCCCAGTGAGGCTCCAGAGTGAAACCACCTCAGCTCCCCCAATGGGAGCGGCAGTGGTTTCACTCTGGCACCTTGTAGGGCCAGGGCTGATGCAGCTCATTCTTTGATATATTGTCCGGGCCTAGTCCTGGGCTGTCCAGATGACAAGACCCCGCTCTCGGCCTCACTTATTTTGTCCAAAGGAAAGCAGAGCAGTACGTTTGGCACCAGCTTGGCTGCAGGCGTTGCCAGGAGGCATACAAGGCGCCATCCAGCCGTCTTAGAGACTTATTCGGGATTTTTTTGTTAAGCTATTAGATAAGCACTGGGATACCCAAAAAACAAAAGCAGATTAACAACATGTGACAGTACAAATTTCTGGATCATTTCTACAAGACTGAAGAAAAATGAAAATAAAAATGGGGTAGGGGATTTGCTTTTATTTACACCTGACCACTGGATGGAAAGGCTCACAACATGAACAGCCTGACAGATCATGCTTCTCCATTAGGTTAACAGAGAAGCCTAAACTCAGATTTGGATGCAACAGAGAGAAAACATGTCTTTGTGTCCTCCAGCTTCCAGCATCCCCCCAACTCTCTCACACAGGTCACATAACACAGCCCACTTAACCTTTCATTCTCCTCTCTAGGATGATGGGGAAAGGCCCAGCCATGTGTCTCTATGGCAACAGAGCAACCTCTCTCTAATGTTAAATCACAGTACTTAACTGGCCAGCCAAAGCCATTATCTGCCAAAGAAACTTGTCTGACTGGTACAGCGAAGGGAGCCACAGATACCATCCAGAATGGCACCCCCACTCAAACACATAAAAATACAGTAAAGAAATATTATTGGCAACAAAAATAAATAAATCATTGTATCAAATGTAAATGTTAATGATCAAATACTCACAACACATCTAGAATATCCCCTATCAAAGTATTCGTCCATAATACTGCCTATCAAACATATTTTGAGGGCAAATTGCTGACTTGTCAGTGGCCATTAATACTGAACAGAAGCAACACGCGACAGATCAAAACACTAACAATGTAATTCTAGACCACTTATCTGAGCAAGTATATTTTATAAAAATAATATGTTTGACTCTTTCACCTTTCTCTTTCTGAAATGGTGTGTGTGTGTGTGTGCGCGCGCAGTAAAAGATAGAAGTTGTAGTCAAATATTTAATAATGGTAATTAAAAATGAAAATGACATACCCTCCCACATTTCATGACAAAAATTCAGGGCAACCCCCTACCATCCCTCATATCTGTCACTGACCCCTTCCTCATATCTGTCACTGACCCCTTCCTCGCCCGCCCCCTCCTTCCCTCTCTTACCTTTGTTTCCCTACCTGTGTGTAGGGAAAGCTCCTTGAATAAATGGTGAGATCCCTTTAAGCCTCACAGGTTAAGCATATACTTACCTCTACCACCTAAAGTTGCTTAATTCTGTCAGTCCATGCCATTGAGTGAATTTTCATGCCGCTGTTCTCTGATGAGCACCAGCCATGATTCTTTGAATAATCTTACACATTTCCTCTTTTCCATTTGTGCTCAGAGAGCACTGCAGGAAAAAATAAGGTGCAGAAGGCATCAAGATTCTCATGAAGGTTATAAACACAGTTATTCCTCATGTTATCTTGCCTTCCTCTTTTTAATGATTAAAAAAAGAAAAGGGGGGGGAGAAATGATGGAGTGTGGTTAGTTCTTTTATGGGTTCAGAAGCATGATGGGGATGATAAAGGATTTTAGTGCTCATCAATTAAGGTGGTAAAAGCTGAAGACTTTTAATTAAGACAAAACACTTTAAGTACCTTAACAGCTAGCAATGAACTGTCATCCTTAATAAGAACAGAGTCTCATACTTTCTAATGCAAATGAGACTCAGACACGTAGAATCTGGTGCCTCACCAACAACCTTCCAAATGACTTTGACGTGGACCTGATGGACTTCTCTAACAACCCAAATAAAATTTCTCCTGCACGCTGTAGAGGCATAAATCCAGTGCGTGTTGACCATGAAGCTCTAATACAATAGATGGCACAATGCCGTAGCATTACCTCAGTTTTATCACAGCTGCAGCGGCCCTCATTTAACAGTGTTCTGAGAATTCAAAACTCCATTGCCAAATACGCCTGTGCTCTTCCGCAGTGACCCTGTACACCTTTCCAACAAGGCAATGTACTTTAAACACTTTCAAAGCAAGCTCAGAAGAGCAGGGCAGACGTTTACGGCTTTCCTTTGCTTTTCCTTTCTCCACCACCCAAAGGCTTCTGTTATATGTTGGGAAAGGCAGATCAAATCTGGGATAAATCAGGGGACATTATCCTTCTAGGGTGGGTGATGGGGCGGGAAGGTATAGCAAGGAATGAGAGACAAGTATTTTGATTTTTTTTCCCCCAAGATGTGCAACTCCACCTTGAGAAACAACTCTTATTATAATTTTCCCACACACTTTCCCAATTACTGTACTGTGCCACCAACCATGTTTATCTGCTATGCTAAGCTGAGTTGCCACCAGGCTGTGCTTGCACCCGTCAGACGTTACTCCCTCTGCAAATGACTCACATGGAGGATTATACTGTCTCTGAACCAGATCCTCTCTGTCCTGTATTCTTAGTTGTGGTTAGTAATGTACAAACAATGATACACTATTTATGCAAATAACTGTAATCACTACAAAAACACTAGACAAGGGACATGCTTTAGGTTCTGCTGCCAAAACACCAGCATCTGTGTGCAGCAGCGTCCCTTTCTACAAAGTTCAACATTGAACTTTGCTCACTTGAGCATTGCTCAACATTGTACTTTTCCACACAGGACAGACCTCATGTTATAAACAGGTTATCGGTATTAGCAGTGCTTTTTTAATTTTTAATTTTAGGGGGGAAAGGTGTTGATACTGGGCACCTTTGAGTTCCCCCAGATAAAAGCACTGTGTGTTAGTTAATGGTTGACGCTTACAGGCAAACAGCCCAGCAGAAAAGGGTACAGAACATCACCCTTTCCTAAGGAAAAAAAAATCTTATTGACAGCTCACTCATCCTGTTGACAATCCATCACATACAAAGAGGATGTAGATGAATTAACTTTTGTCCCATTCTATTTATACATATTTAAGGGAAAATTCATTTCACAGAACAAGATCCTACGGACCATCAAGAAAGTGTAATGGAAAGAGTTTAAAGAGCCATTTTCACTATCTCACACATGAACTAAAAAACAATCAGTCACCATTTCACACCACAACAGAGCACAGAGCATTGAGAACCATGTCCCTACCTACCTGGATGGAAGCCAAGGAATGTGCTCTCCCGATATATTTGTCAATACACAGATATTATGAAAATAAATCGAGCTTTGAGTACTTTCTCCTTATCAGGAAAGTCACCACATACAGGTGTCCTAGAAAACATACAGGTGTCCTATTGCCCCGGGAAATGGGGGAAATTACATAATATAAAATAATCTGTCAGACCAGAACCAAACATTGCATACTGTTGGGGGGGGGGCGGGAGGCCCATCAATGCCAGCCAAATGTATTCTGCTGGTTCTCACACCACCTGCTAGGACAAGCATTTTTAAAAGTGTTCCTACACTGTTCAGACACCAGCTCATGCCGTCACCTATTCCCTTCCCCACATTTCTGCCTGAAACAAGCCCATTTACCCTCCCTGCATGACAGAGAGGATACTGAGCCCCATATCCCCCCTCCCCCCGCTTACCATTCCCCTGTAACTTCTAGTCATAAACTGTCTTCAGCTATTAAGTATGAATTTGTGAGTGGGCTACATTTGTGAGTGGGTAGCATGAGTGGGCTACCCCTGCCTCCTAGTTATCAATGCTCACATTGCATCAACAGCCAATGTGCACACATGGGGTTCTCTCTCTCCTTGGTCAATCAGGAGCATAAGACCAGAGGACCTCCTTCAACTGATGCTGATCACATGTCAGTTGAAAGCATGACTGATGTGTGAGTCACTGCCTCAGGCCTGGGGCTTGTCTCAGGCCTGGGGCTAGCCTGCTTGTGCATTGGAGTCCCTTCACATGTTCATATCAGGCAGCTAGAATGAGATATAGGGAACACATGCTCTGATCATGTTGGACTGGTCATGTTGTTCAGATGCCTGACTATCATCTTCCAAAGTTCTATTCTGAACTTTAAAATGGAAAGCGTAATGCTGGTGGCCAGCAAAAGAGGTTTAAATACTTTCTCAAGGCAAAAAAAAAAAAAAAGGTAGTATAAACACCGACAACTGGCTTGCAAGCACTCCAGTTGGAGAACAGCCTTTACCAAAGGTGTCGTGGGCTTTGAAGACACTCGAACTCAGGATGAAAGGGAGAAACGAGCTAAGAGGAAGGTACATTTGGCAAACCCTCACCATGATCAACTCCCGCTCGGAAACCAATGTCCCCACTGTGGAAGGACGTGTGGATCCACAATTGGCCTCCACAGTCACTTGCGGGCTCACTGTTAAGATCGTGTTCATGGAAGACAATCTTACTCAACTATGAGTGATCGCCAAAGAAGAAGACGAAGACATGCTCTGATGCCACTGCAATTCATTGGATATTCTACAGTTATGGAAGACAGGAAAATACAGTGGAGTGCTGTCACATCCATCACCTTTTGTATTATTAGATATCACATGGGGAAGGGGAGGACAGGAGAGGAAGAGAGACAGGGTTGTTGCTCTTTTCAGTCTCATACAAAAATCTCCCATTTCTTCTTCTGTACAAAGTTTCTTTGAATGAACTAAAGGTGCCATTCAGTGATTGATGACTGGAAAGTAACAGGCAGATAGAAATTATTCCAATTTTGTTACATTTCTGTATATATGGCTATTAATGTATAATTAATATTAGATGCTCAAGGAGCCAGATTACTTTTTAAAATATGAAGTTTTTTTGCACATAACAGTGTGTTTACGATGAATATTTAATCTCGAAACGAACAGGAAAACAGAAAGAGCGCTTCTTCAGGAAAAAAAGCATACATACTAGCTAATTTTTTTCACTTCATGCAGTACCATTGGATATGTTTATGCCATCCACGAAAGCTGAGAACATGCTGTCTAGAAGAGGTTTTTAAACACTTAGGAAGACACGGGGCGGGGGGGGGGGGAGTGCCACAAGTGAAAGTCACACAGTCCAAAAGGAAATGGAGGAAAATTATCACCTATCAGACTACTTAAATAGGTGTTCACTAAACACGATGGTCAAGTTATAAATAGCATATTTTGTATTTCGGTTTTGTGTGCCAGATGTTACTCTGGTTTTGAACCACATATAGTCCTTACACACACACACACACACACACAGAGAGAGAGAGAGAGAGAGAGAGAGAGAGAGATGCAAGTTTTCTTTATAAATAATACAGAAATAGGCTGAAATATTACAAATACAAAAGTGAACTATCTACCCTAAAGCTTGGGGTGGATACATTGGACTAGCCAAGGCCAACATCCTGATTCCATACCAGTCCCCATTCCAGGTTCCCAAAATATAGAATTTCCCCCAGCATCTGTAATCCTGCACAACTTGTGACACACCAAACATGTTTGGATGATATCTTGATTCCTCTTGCATGTGATGGGGAAGCAACAGCATGGTTTTCTCCCTAGTCCACATGACCCTATTTCTGAAGCCAC
Organism: Podarcis cretensis; assembly: GCF_951804945.1. NCBI lineage: Eukaryota > Metazoa > Chordata > Lepidosauria > Squamata > Lacertidae > Podarcis > Podarcis cretensis. The sequence continues at coordinate 101,298,041 of NC_137173.1, read as the reverse complement.
TGGACATCCGCACATGGGTGTACAATTTGAATAGGGTGCACACATCTGCTGTACATGTGAATCACACATTTGGTGCCTGGGCACACTGGCACATATGCACCCTTGTTCAATTGCTATACCCATGTGTGGTTGCTCAGAAGGACAACTACAGCCACTGGGTTGGGCATGCCACAGCACAACATCTGAGGTGAGACCTTGTCAGTTTCATGAAGCTGCTTGCTTCTCCTTAATTTTGCTCCCTTTCACCTGAAGCAAACATTAAAACCATCCTGCTTCTGACACTGTCACCACCATCAAGACATCAATCTCCTCTTATTCCTTCTCAGAGGCAAGATTCTAAAACAATATCACACACACACACACACCCTTCAAACAAATGTCTTTTCCAAACACAGCATACAGCTGCAATGACTTAATGGTTTTGCTGATCTGGGCCTTTTATACTGAAAGCCTTTGTTAGTGACTTTATGGGAAGTTGAGATCAGCGCTTCTATGCAGGTCTAGGGGCGGGTGAGACTCTTCATAAAGACATATCATTCTCTGTATTTCAAACTGCACATGCCATTGCTCATGCAACCAAAACAGCACTATTCACTCACATAAGAGAGGTAGCAGCAGGCTTGGGAAAACTCCAAGATTTGCAGAAGTACACACATAAACACATTTTTAGGAAAGAAGTCTCTAAAAGCAGCAGAAGAAAAACAGCTCAATGAGGACTGAGTATGCTCTGTAGTTGTGGAATGCTGACTGGCGGCTGCAGAAGCAGAAAATGGCTGGGAAGAGAAATGAAATGGGAGTTGCTGGAATGGAATTCCCAACAGGCAGCACTTTATACTGCAACATTGTGTTGCAAGACCCTCTTGTTTGCTAATATAGAGTAAGCCTGGATATTAGGCACATTTAACCTGTGTGCATTCAGTTTCACACACATAGCAAAAACATTAAAATGGGGGCAAAGTTCTGTGAAAAATGACTTTGGCAGTTCCACCCACCATTGAACACAATGTGTTTTGACCACAGTGGTACCTTGGGTTAAATACTTAGTTCGTTCCGGAGGTCTGTTCTTAACCTGAAACTGTTCTTAACCTGAAGCACCACTTTAGCTAATGGGGCTTCCTGCTACTGCCACGCCGCAGTCGTGCGTTTTCTGTTCTCATCCTGAAGCAAAGTTCTTAACCTGAGGTACTATTTCTGGATAAGTGGAGTCTGTAACCTGAAGCGTATGTAACCTGAAGCATATGTAACCCGAGGTACCACTGTATACACAATTTTGGCTTTAACCGCAAACCCAGGAACGTAAGCCCAACATAAGTTGCAGGCTTACTGTACATTTACAAGTAAATGTATTTAAAAGGCATTTCTCCCAACATCTTCCAAAAATGCAGAATAGAAATAATACGGGGATGGTGATTTTACCCAAGACAGGTACCAGAACATAGGGACAGTGGAGCATATGAGCTACTAAAACAGAGACATTTGCTACATGCAATATATTTGCTTTTCCCCAGACAGTTACAGGCCAATTAGAGAAATTTCTTGTCTCCTTTGAATTTTTACAGCTGAAGTGCTTTCGTACCTCTGCAAGATAACAAGCCCCTGCTGTGGATCCAACATCAACGAAAGGCAATCAAAGGTGTTTGTGTCCATTCTAGCTCAGTACAAAGAATCCTTGTGGCATCAGAAAGCAATGGTTTGTTATTCAATATTTCTTTTCCACAGTGAGTGGGCCTGAAAATGCAGGTTCTTCTCGTAATTTTGTAATCTAAGAGGACCTTCCTAATACAATCTCCATTCTACCTTAGCTCTGGGCCCTCAGGCAAGCAAGCTGATAGTGAAAGTGTTCCCTCCTTCAGAAGTCATGCTTTGCAATCTTACCTCCCACTGAGACTCTGAAACGATATACAGTATGTGACAAGTGTGACCTTGTCAGACCTCATCAAGTTTGGGAAGTAAAGAAAACTGTTCTCAAATGAGTCCAGTCACACTTTTGGATTCTTTGCTTCTGAAACATGCAGTGGCGTAGCGTGGGGGGTGCAGGGGGGGCCGGCCGCACGGGGCGCAACATCTGGGGGTTAGGGGGCACAAATCCACGGGTTAGGGGGCGCAAATCCATGGGTTAGGGGGCGCAAATTACTTGCCTTGCCCCGGGTGCTGACAACCCACGCTACGCCACTGGAAACATGGCATTCCTCACTGAGGCTGCAATCCTATACAGTGGTACCTCGGGTTAAGAACTTAATTCGTTCTGGAGGTCCATTCTTAACCTGAAACTGTTCTTAACCTGAAGCACCACTTTAGCTAATGGGGCCTCCCGCTGCCGCCGGAGCATGATTTCTGTTGTCATCCTGAAGCAAAGTTCTTAACCCGAGATACTATTTCTGGGTTAGCGGAGTCTGTAACCTGAAGCGTCTGTAACCTGAAGCGTATGTAACCTAATGTACCACTGTACAAACTTCATTAGGAGGAAGTCCTACCTAATTCAGTGGGACTTACTTCCCTCACAGTTGGTGAGGGAAAGGTTATACCCCACTGTGGAGTCAACCCCATACAGTTCCTTTTGAGTAAGAAAAAAACCACATACATAGCTACAGGCAATGTATTAAATGTGATGTTTGGTTTGACCCTTAGTTGATGTTGGCACAGGACCAAAACCAGCACTATGAGACCCAGAACCCCCTGAAAATCATCTACAGGAGCTTCATGGTTTGAAGCTGGGGAACTTAGCCTACCAAGCTACCACAGACTGTTTTGGCCAAGGTTTCTCACAGAAGAGAATGGGGCTATGCAGCATCATCCCATTGGGCTGAAACCTACTAGTTGGCCAGATGAAGAATAAATATCAGGAAACAGCTGGCCTTATAGCCTTGCCTGGTCAAGATAGCAGATCCTTTGCCTGCTGCACACATGCATTTTAAGCACCTTGAACACTCTTAAGCAGCATACAAATGCCTGGAATTATATCCAGTTGTTCGAGTGCTTTGTTGTGGGGGGGGGATGACTAGCAATTTAAGGCTTGTTTGGCAGAGTCTACTATGCTTCTCAGGCAGTTACTGTACTGAAAGACACCCCAATAACTGATAAAAACAAACTGCCCATGACTGACATGGTGTCAAATAGGAGCTCAGGAAGAGAGTTTCTGCAGGCTGGTAGACTGCCAGGAAAATATTTGAGCAACCCCCTCATGTGAAATGATCAAGTCGGTTGTTGACTGGATTGTCAGGGTGTGGGGTAGGGGTTTCAGAGATAACTTTATGCCTTGGTGCTTGTCTGTATAGCCACACACAAACCGGGAGATTAAATAAATAAATAAATAAATAAATAAATAAATAAATAAATAAATAGCAGCAGTGAATAAATATTAAAAGCAGGTTCTTATTATGACTCTCTGCAGCAAGAATAAACATATTTAATTAACTTTAATGGTAATCAGCTCTAAAGAAAATGTAAGGAACAGCCTAGCAGTGAAATCTTCCACCTGCACAGGAAGCCAGCCTGGCTCGCCCCTGATGGGAAACAGCTCTCTGCCAAGCAGGGAACTAATGAATTAGTGTCTTCCGGAACTCCATGTCTGATCTGATTCTCTTTAAGTTTATAAAATTAGCAATCTACTGCTCACAGAAAAACTGCCAAGATCCAAAGTCAGCCTGTGCCACACAGTCAGCAAAAACAGCTCATTGCTACAATTCAGATTTGCTTCTGTCAAGAAAACAAAGCAATTGGCTGCGTGTCTCTTTCACTACCATACATCTGCAATATTTCTGATTTAATTTTACAGTGGAAATGTGATATCACTCAAAAAAGGGGGTCCTCTGTGTTCAGTTAAAAGGGTGGTTTTTTAAATCTCTGATTAAATCAAGGTTCCTTCAATATGAAAAGACCTGAGCATCTTGCAGAAAAAATATCACCAGCTTCAAAATGATTGATGGTCCCTGCTGGATAGAGACGAGGATGCAATGAACAAGCAGGCACTTTGCAGGTAGTTTTAACCCATGAAAGAAAAGGAAGGGAGGGGAGTCTTCCTTTAAACATACATGCATTTATCTTCCATAAAAGCATTCGCCTTTTTGTTTGTTCCAAGGGCACCAAGCGAAATTATACTGAAACTAATCAAGACTGCAAAGTGATAGTTAAGAATAGCTTTTATTAACACTGTTACACTTCCACAGGAAAGTGAGAAAAGGAAGAATGGCAGAGTGCCCATTCCACAACGAATATCAAATGAATATGAAGAGGAGCATCAGAATTAGGTGAGACAATTGTCTTTTGCTGAGCAACTGTTGCAGTAGATTAGTACAAGCATGGGCAATCTGTTCAGGATCTGCAAAGTCACTTTCTTCCCTCAAAGTATAGGGATATATCTATATCTATATCTAATCTATATCTAATCTATATCTATATCTATATCTATCTATATCATCTATATCATCTATATCATCTATATCTATATCTATATCTATATCTATATCTATATCTATATCTATATCTATATGCATACATACATACACACAGTATATATATATATCGCATATAGCCTAAGGCGCATATATCCACACATAGTTAAAGGTTCCTCCTATATATGTGCTGTAGAGAGGAGGAACCTCTAACTATGTGTGGCTATATGCGCCTTAGGCCATATATGCAATATGGCTTACAAAATCCTGATGAATAAACAATAAAATCAATGCATCTAATGTCAGCAAACAAAATCCAACCCCAGTAAATAGATGAAAAGAAACACAATCAACAAGCAAAAACAGGAGCAGGCAGAAAATTAAACTCAAGGCAGAGTTCAAAACATGTGCCATTTTGTCCCAAAATTTATAGGAAGATACAATGACTTCTTCAGACAGCAGCACCTGCCCAGGTTTTGCTCCTACCAGTCATTGATCTCATCCCCTAATAGAAGAATTTGCAGCAAGACTTTCCCAGCTGATTTTAACAGTTGTAAGGGGAGGGTATCCAATGTGCCACTATCCACAAAACAGCTAGTTAAGATTTAAAATCCCATTGGCATTAAGGTAGACATCCCATTAATTAGAATCAATCTCAATTAGAGCTAATGAGAATGATAGTTCTGCAATGATAGGTTAGGTGGATTTCCTAATAATTGCTATATGTCTAAAAATCCAATTAACATCGATGGAAACAGTTTTTGACAACTTAAAATACATTCTTCCAACATCCTCTCTCTCTTTGTGCCCCCCAATGCATAGCTGTATAAAAGAACTGTGCTTGCATGTGACAAATTGCCAAGCCACATGAAAAATTAATTTCTCATGGATCTTTGGCTGCATCTGTTGACCTTTGGTGACTAATGTACCACTTTGGGATTTAGTGCAACATTCCAACTCCCTGTACAGTTTTAAAGCTCCAGTTCATAAAAAACAAAAGGTTTGAAGACTGCCTCCTCTTTCTTTTCTGGAAGTAAATACTCCACTCACATAATAAATATTTGTAGTAGATAAATCATCTGCCTTTTAACCAATAAATTGATTTGCAGATCACCAAACCCTCAATATTTGCACCTCTGGGGAAGTAGTAATGGAAGCAAGGGATAATTTTTAATATTAAAAACAAAAGCCTCTACTTTTCTAAAACAAAAATAACATATAGAATAATACAGCTTTATTCAATATAGTGATTAAACAGATTGTGCTATGCAAACCTAGGTGGAAAGAAAGTGCATCCTAACATATCCAAATTATTGGATTCTCCCTCAGTCATAGAACATATATTCTCTGTTGTCTGAGAATGAATAATATTAGAACTAACAAAAGCAAATTATATGTTTCAGCACTCATAGTTGCTTTTATCACCAGGTGGTGATCTCAAACACTTCATTTTGCAAATGAGGTCTATTGAAATCAAATTTCTGTTTTCTTCAACTATGCCTGTTCCAGGCTATGGCAGTATTTATATACAGTGGTACCTTGGGTTACATACGCTTCAGGTTACAGATGCTTCAGGTTACAGACTCCACTAACCCAGAAATATTACCCCGGGTTAAGAACTTTGCTTCAGGATGAGAACAGAAATCATGCAGCAGCAGCGCAGCAGCAGCAGGAGGCCCCATTAGCTAAAGTGGTGCTTCAGGTTAAGAACACTTTCAGGTTAAGAACAGACCTCCAGAACGAATTAAGTTCCTAACCCGAGGTACCACTGTATTAGTTTTAGACAGCCAGCATGGTGCAGTGACTATAGAGGTGGCTATAGACTGCAACTGACCAGACTCAGGTTCAAATCTCACTTTGAGCAATCCATTCTCTCTTAGGCAGAAATCCTATGCAGAAGAACCCAGCATAAATTAAGCCTGTGTTAAATAAACTGGCTCCAAATTCCGTTCAGCAGTGGGACTACCACGGGCTAAGCTGTTCTAAGCCAGGCAGAGGAAAAAAGAGTATCTAAAATAGAGTTAGAGCTACGTCATCCAGTTTGAGTTACACCACCTGTATTTCTGCCACCTTTATTTATGTCGAGTTTTGAGGTCATGTGACTGAGCTGATCAAGCTCAGGATCCAGCCTTAGTCTCCCCTCTCTGGTTCTGCCCCTATGATGGCATTTTTACAGGGCTTAAACACTGGCTTAAAATCACCAGGCTTAGGTCAGCAGGTTGGGTTGAGCTGGCTTAGCTGGAATGGGCAAGATATGCTAGCATATCTCCAACTGAGCAAAGGACGAGCATTTCGATGCTATAGCATCCTAACCCTGCTCTTCCTGGTGGATCTTGTTACAGGATTGTTGAGGGAGTCTAACCTTCCTCATGGGGGTGGTTGAGAGGTTAAAATGGATGAAACCATGTCTGCTGCCCTATTATGAAAGAATATGGTTTGCATTAACCATGGTTAATATCAGAGCACACATAAACCACAATTGAAACTATCAAGGAAAAAAGGGGTGGAAATTTGCCCCAGAGCTGGGAGGAAGATGTGTGTGCATGCATTCCTCAGGCTGTATCACAATTTGCAAGCCATGATTTTCAGGGAGTCAGTGTTGAGCCTTTGCCTTTCATATCAATAGACCTAGAATTACAGTTTGCATTAGCTCACATAGGCTTTTAGCACTGCATAAGAACAAGAATGGATGGGACGCGGGTGGCGCTGTGGGTAAAAGCCTCAGTGCCTAGGGCTTGCCGATCGAAAGGTCGGCAGTTCGAATCCCCGCGGCGGGGTGCGCTCCCGTTGCTCGGTCCCAGCACCTGCCAACCTGCCAACCTAGCAGTTCGAAAGCACCCCTGGGTGCAAGTAGATAAATAGGGACCGCTCACTGGCGGGAAGGTAAACGGCGTTTCCGTGTGCTGCGCTGGCTCGCCAGATGCAGCTTTCTCATGCTGGCCATGTGACCCGGAAGTGTCTCTGGACAGCGCTGGCCCCCGGCCTCTTAAGTGAGATGGGCGCACAACCCTAGAGTCTGTCAAGACTAGCTCATACGGGCAGGGGTACCTTTACCTTTTTTTCAGAACAAGAATAGTTCAGGAAAATATGAGGAAAAAGAACGAGAGAAAAGCAAATAGTGATGGGAGAGTTAAATACATTAATGCTAAAACAACAAGCTTAAAGTGCTGCTGCAAATGAAGGAAAATGAGGTGTGTGTTGCTACAAGACCAGAAGTTGCCTAGTGAGGTATCTGAGTAGATATTCATGGTAAACCAAAGTAACAGAAGGAAGTGAGAAAATGGGGAGGCAGGTGAAGAAACCAGAGGCAGCAAAAGGGTCCATTTTAAAAAGGAGGTTAATTTACTTACAGTCTTTCCAAACCACTTTTCAAGATAGCTTGAAGCAATAAATTACTTCCTTAAAAGAATGGAATATAGTCCTGCCCTGTAGGGGAGCAGAGAACCAGTCTTTGGCTCATCTCTGTGAAAGCCCTTCAGGTATCTGAAAAGTGTTATCATGTCCCCTCTCAGACTTCACTGCTCTAGGGGAAAGAAAATGTTTACACCACATTTTTACCCAATGGCATACACCACAGTCCTCCATGTTTCCCGGCGCTGTCCCAGAAAGTCCTTAAACAAGCACCATGTTTAGCATTCTTGCACCTGAATTTTCCTGAGATGAACTTCATCATTCCCATCATTGCTGATCCACCCCCACCCACTAGCAGTGAACATAGACCTTCCTGGTGCACCCAGGCAGTAGTGCCCTACAGTCTTTGCCACCAGCTTCTGAAGTCTCTGTGCTGGTAGAAAGGGCTGCTGTAATTGCCCCGTTCAACTGAGACAGGATAAATTTTCATAGGGATTTGTCTTCTGTTTTTCTCTGCTTAAAAAAATGCAAAATGATGCAGAAACTGAGATTCATCCATACCTCTCTAAAAACCTGTGCAATTGAATTATCACACATCTAGGCTGAGTTCCATTGCTTGAGAACATCAGTATAACATCCCTTTGTGAGGGAGCTGAAAACAGGCCACTGCAATGACAATCTACTATTGCCATTTGCATTTGACAACTGAGTTGCAGAGAGCTGACTAGAAGACAGCTGGTACAAAACATGTGAATCTCATCTGGAGTAACTACTAAAATTTCACTACAATGAAAATTCAATTTAGAGGTTTTCTCCTCGGGCAAAGGATCGGAACAGTTTCTAGGAAAGCCAAGAATTTTTATTTGCAGTAGACTCCAAGTCCATTCCACAATCAGTTCCTCCCCAGCTGAAACCTAGGATTCTGCACTGCTTTCTGGAGAAATATAATGTCAGCAAAATCAACGAACGCCATTTTTGTCCTGCAATTGAATACAGAATTACCCTGATTCTCTGTCCTTGCTGAAGCTCTAGGTACACATGCAGCTCCTATGACCATATGGACATTCTCAAATGGCGATGTATATCCCCATTTCATTTGCTTTATTTATACATAACCCCATTGCATTTGGAGAGTTGCTCCAATTTAGGAATGAACTGGATGGTTTGTACTCATCAATAGCTCCCTGTATGCCTTAGTGCTCCTGCCAAACGTTCAGTTTGGGATAATGATCTTTTAAAACATTACTTGAACTAAATAAGCTAGAAACAGTTAGGAAATCTTTCCCATCCCCACCAATCCAACTCCTAGAGTATCTGGCAAGTGCTATTTTTTTTCAAGGTTTACTTTAAACAGCAGGTCTCCCAGCACTGGACAAATACCTTAAGCATCTTTTTCAGATGCTAGATTTTGAGCTCACTTTGCAGCAATCAGTCATCACCGCTCCCAAGCACGCAAGAAGAAAAGGGTGGAAGGTCCTGACCTAGATTTCAGTCCACAGGAGTCAGCATCAGAACATAGACACTGGCCTTTCTAGACAGAAATTGCATGCCAGAGTGAGTGAAGAAGGTACTATAGAACTTTAAAATATTTTCATATTTTTTTTAGCCAGGGACAAGGCAGTGGACAAGGGACATGACTTTCCTTAATCTTTTGTCTTCATTGGTTTGTGTAACAATAAACTCCTAACAAAAGAAAAAGTAGGGGTTTTTTTAAATAATAAGAAGAAACTGCTCCTGTTAGCAGAGAAAGTAGCTATATTATGGTTTATAATTAGTGAGAAAGAAAGTCACCATTGAATACACCATTACTTTTTATTGACAAAGTCTGGGGAAGTTAGCCTATGTGTTACTATTTCTTAATAATATTTTTATTATAATATATTTTTATTTTTATTTAATATCCACCCCATCACACACACTTTGGGGGGCATAGATGAGTGGGAGGAGATCGTAGACTCAGCATACTGACCAACAAATGTAGGCTATTCCATTTCCATGATTGATTGATAAATTCAAATGTATATCAGCAGCACAATATCTGAAAAAATAATGCATTTGTAGTCTATATTCCCAAAATTACAGGAATAAACCATCTGCGTGCACACTTTCAGGTTATAATTCAAGTCTATTAAAATTATTATTTGTGATTACCTAACGCATGTAGTCTTTGAATCATTCTATCAACCTTTTCTGCATTCATTCAACTTCCAGATAAGTTTTCATTAACTATATCTCAGAAAGTAAATATGTAATTCTGCAAAATGAGCACGTTATATTGCTGGATAATTTATCCTCCTACCAACAGCTGCTTCACAGTGGTAAATGACAAACCAGCAATTCATTTGAGTCAACAATAAAAGGAATAGTTGTTCACATTCAAATTCATCTCAAGCTGCTAATGGGCATTGTGTAATGGCAGAGACCAGCGTGTGTGGTTGATCCACCATCAGCCACATAAGATGGCAAGTAAGATGAGACCTTCAGGCCAACCTAGCAGTTGCACATCCAAGTGCAAGTAGGTAAATAGGTAACGCTCTGGCGGGAAGATAAACTGCGTTTCTGTGGGCTGCTCTGGTTCGCCATGCTGGCCACATGACATGGATGCTGTACGCCGGCTCCCTCGGCCAATAAAGCGAGATGAGCGCCGCAACCCCAGAGTCGTCCGCGACTGGACCTAACGGCCAGGGGTCCCTTTACCCTTTACCTTTAAGATGAGACCTACTGGATCAGACCAAACATCTACCTTCTCACACTGGTCAACCAGATATGTATGTGAATCCCACAAGCAAGACATGAATGTGATAGCACTAATGTATAACTCCCAGAATAGGAGACCTATCAACTAGGGATGAAAGGGCATGTGTAGGTAGATCACACTTCTGTTTTCATTTATTATCACTATCCAGGAATCCTCATACTGTCTTGCTACCTCAGTTTTGTCAAGGGATTTAATAAAGAAACAAGCTATAGGCTTCAAAATAAATAACTAAATTTAAATCTAGTTTAAATTTGTCATTGGTGAACTCAGGCCACTTTATACCTTAGATATGAGTCAATCTACATATGCAAAGTGAATTCAACAGCCAGCTGTTTGCAAACACATGTGCTAGTCAGTAAGTGACCATAGGTCCCTGTTTGGCATACTCAAGGTGACTTGGGTTCTCTGCTGTGCAGTTAGTCTTGCATTTCTGAGATCCAAATTAAAAGTTCTACTGAAACCTCTCTGACAACAAATAACTTTGGATTGGCTGACATCTCTTCTAATCACCACTTTGCCTTTCGGCACTTGGTGATGGGCATCTGACTCAGTGAAGTGACTCCAGTGAAATGTGTTGCATTTGAGGTGACTCTGGGTAGTGTGAAGGTTCTGCCTGTGGTGATCTATGATGACTTGTTCACAATGCAAGAATCACCACTTCATATTTTGGCCACCAAGTGGAGAACATGCATCTGTAAGGCTTTTTAGTTTGCATGAGTCTTTAAGAAGGAAAGAAATATTTTCTCTGTGTTAGATTTGGCTTTCTTTACTCTGCCCGCCCGCCATGTGATAAATTATCAATGAAGAGAGATATGCACACTGCTTGTGATAGGTGCATAAATTTAGTAAATTACAGATTGTGCAAACAAAGCTGCCTGGCATTGTCATATTATAATTGAATAAAAGCTTCCTAATTTGGATACTTGTACTTGTGTCCCAACAGAATCTTCTCCTTGTTCCCTGTTAGAACAATAAATTTAAAGCAAAGAGCTTAATGGTATTCTTTTTTAGTCCAAACTGATGGAGTGAAGTAATTGCCTTTTTGGTGCTCACATATCTCCAGCTTAGATGGCTTTACAAGCAAAGCACTTTAGCCTAAGAACAAATGTATGAATATGTAGTAGGCATTTGCATTACACTTAACATCTCTGATACACAAAAATCAACTTTGGCATAACATGGCAAGCAAATAAGTAACCAACTATCACTTCAGGTGGAGAGCTGTAATGCAAAGTGGCAGAATACCTCCTCCCCCTCTGCTCTAGGTAAGTACACTCATGAAGCAGCCACCACAATCCATTTGAGGAGTTAAAAAGTGAGAGGTTTCACATGTTCATTGTCAAACTGGAGAGAGGCTTCTGGTGGAGTGCGGTTAATCTTCAGCATTCTTGATGATTTAGATGAAGGGGTGGAGAAAACAACTTTCAACCAGCAGATTAAATTAACAACCTGCATGTGCTAATATGTCAAAAAGCCTTTGCGTCTGCCAGAATGAATGCTTTGCGTTCCCAAGTCCTGCTAGGAAGATACTGTACAGCATTCCAATGGACTCCTATGTAATGAACTTCAGGTGAAAACAGTGGGACGTGCCTCACGTCTTGCAATTTGTACTATGATATCCGTGAACATCTAATTAACCCTCTGCCGAGCTCTTTACCATTAATTATGGTAAATATCTACTGATAATGACCCATGCATCTCTCAAGCAGTTGCCAAGTTTTTAGCATTAGCAGAAGAGAGCAGTAAGCAGTTGGTGGGCTGAAGGATTGTCTCTATGGTTCAGCCCACCAACTGCTTATTGCTCTCTTCTGCTTTACAAGACCCCCTCTAGCTCCATGATTCTGTGATAGTGCAACTTTCTCCATGTCCATTCAGAAGGGGACCTCATTAAGTTTGATGGGACTTTCTCCTAGGTAAGCCTGAGCCAGCCATCTGTTTTGTTTTGGCTTCCTTCCCTTCCCTCCACACCCAACTCTTCTCATTATTCCCCAATTATAGGGTACAACACCACACTTGCTGACACCAACATCTTTTGTTTCAATAGTCTTAATAATACTGTTAATGTGTCATCAGCAAAGCTTTCAACAACTAACTATGCATTAAGAATCTGTTATTTTCTCAAATGCCTGGTATTTCCATGAAACAAGGAGGCATTTGGCACAGGACCTGGTTTGCCATCTTGAGTAAACAAATATGTTGTGTATTAATTGAAGGGCTGATTCATGGAATCAAGTCACTCATTAGCCCTTAATACACTTACCATTTAATTGCACCTAAAGCAAAATCTGAGGCATTTTGGGAGGCGGCTCCTCAGGCAAAACATCTGCAGTACATGTTGAGGTAAAGAAAAAGGACATCAGCAGCTGTCAGCACATTTCTTTAGTTTTCTTCCTACAATGCTAAGCTAGTTTTCTGGGATAGCTCAGGGTTGTAGGTTTGAGCCCCACACTGGGCAAAATATTCCTGCAATGCAGGAGGTGTGGTCCTTTCCAAGTCTACAGTTCTATGATCCTATGAGTCTTTCATACCATGGAAGTCTGTTCATGTGTCATCCAGGTCAATTATGTGTCCAGGGCAGCTGTTTACCAGCTCCATCTGGTATGCAGGCTGAGACCCTACTTGCCCACGGACTATGTGGCCAGAGTGGTGCATGCTCTAGTTATCTCCCGCTTGGACTACTGCAATGCGCTCTTATGTGCTCTTGAAGGTGACCCAGAAACTAATCTAGAATGCGGCAGCTAGACTGGTGACTGGGAATGGCTGCTGGGACCACACAACACCGGTCCTGAGAGATCTGCATTGGCTCCCAGTACATTTCCGAGCACAATTAAAGGTGTTGGTGCTGACCTTTAAAGCCCTAAATGGCCTCAGTCCAGTATACCTGAAGGAGGGTCTCCACCCCCATCGTTCTGCCCAGACACTGAGGTCCAGCGCCAACGGCCTTCTGGTGGTTCCCTCACTGCGAGAAGTGAGGTTACAGGGAACCAAGCAGAGAGCTTTCTCGGTAGTGGCACTCGCCCTGTGGAACACCCTCCCACAAGATGTCAAAGGAAAAAACAACTACCAGACTTTTAGGATACATCTGAACGCAGCCCTGTTTAGGGAAGCTTTTAATATCTGATGGACTATTGTATTTTAATATTTTGTTGGAAGCTGCCCTGAGTGGCTGCAGAAACCCATCCAGATGGGCGGGGTATAAATAAATTATTATTATTATTATTATTATTTTCTGATTACAGACAAGTTCAGCACTAAAATCAGGAAAAAGGCTAGAGCTTTATTATGAAGATGTGAAGGTGCGTTGATTCAACTACCACCTACTCAAGCAGATTCTAATCTAACTAACAACCACTTGAGTAGATCAATACGTATATACTCTGACTGGCAGCAGCCCAACATTAGTTTTCTCTGAGAGATGCTCACGTGAGAGCTTGCACTTGAATTTGCATTGAACAAGTAAAACTTGTGTTCTGTCACTGAGCTATGCCCCTTCCCCTAAAGATGAAGAATAGTCTATAATGATGAATCTGTACAGGTAACTTGATGCGCATGGGTAATTATAATGTATATCAAGTGAAATGACTATGTATAGCCAGCCCAATTTACTACAGATAATACGATTCCTCCTAACAGTATCAGACAAACAGAGAAACATGCATCCTTGATTTTAGATGTCGTTAGAGATAACAGCTTTCAGTTTTAGCAAATATGCTTTGAGGTACAGTAAGAGATCATGAATAAGAAAAATATGACTGTATGTTAACAGTACACAAACTGATAAGCCAATGAGGGGGATTACCACTGCACGCCATCACTTTATCACCCTATAGTATTGCATGCAGTAATCCATCTGTGACAAGTCAGGACAAATCCTTTATTCTTACAGATTCCTTCTTTTTAAAGATATCTTAGGAATCATTTCAATACATAATCCCCTTGCTAAGCTTCTGAATGATAGCAGTATCTGGCACAGCTCAAGTGCAACAACAAGAGATTCAGACGGCCGATACAGCCTTGATCTCAGCTATGGGGATTCAAAGAAACAAAGAGGAGACAGAGAATGCAAGAGATAAACAGACTGAAGTGCAAATAGCGCATGCAGCACCAGGTGCAATAGTAGCACCACTGGAAAATGTGGGGTAACATCATGACAAGCAAATCTCCATTACGAGAAAGGAGATTCTGAGTAAACATCAGGAGGAACTTTCTGACCATAAGAGCTGCTCAAAAGTGGAACGGTCTGCCTCGGGTGCTGGGGGACTCTCCTCCATTGGAAGTCTTTAAGCAGAGTTTGGATGGCCATCTGTCATGAATGCTTCAGCTGAGATTCCGGCATTGTAGAGGGTCTGACTAGATGACCTTTGGGGATCCCTTCCAACTCTATGATCCTATGATTGAAAGCCACATTTGTGATATGACTGCACATATTTGCAATTAGCTATTATAACTAAAGGGAACCTCCATGTTCAGAGGAATTATACCCGAGTACCAACAGGGAGTACTGTTCCATCCATATCCTAGATGTGCTCTTCCTCAGAGTTTTTGGGTGGCCACAGATGAAAACAGGATGCTGGACCTTTGATCTGATCTACCAAGTCCCTTGTTACATCCCGAGGCACAGCTTACCCTTCATAACATTCTTCATGAGCAACCCCATGTCCTTGGAATGGTCTTGTAATATATAGATCAATATTAGCTTTCTTTCAGAGAAGGGGAATGGAAGACAGCATAACAAATTGTGGGCTTTCCCCTCATATAGTGCTTGATTTCATATCACATCTTTACTCAACATTGAGTGACTAGCAGCTGAAGGCCCAACTAAACGTGCTATGGGAGACCCATGATCAGGATCCTTCATGCGTTGCTTTGGGGCGTCTCTTGTTGTTTACTTCAAAGCAGACGTGTGTGTCCAACCCTTTCCTCCTGCACCATTTCCCTCCTCAAGCTAATCCATAGAAGGGTGGAGGGGGAGCGGAATGAATGGCGCATGAATTTATTCCATTGAAATGCATTGCATTCAGGATGACATGAGACGAAATGCAAGTTCTACAAGTGATGATTCACAGGCCATGGCTCATTCTCACATGCAAATCAAGTGCTGAATGTGAATGTGTGAACCAGCCCTATACTTTTCCAAATCTGCTCTACAAAAACAGGTGATTACACTCATTTCCGCAGCCCCAAATCAGCATTTTGTTCTCTGGGGCCGTCACAGTCACAAGATGGTTTCCGTGTTACGGGAATGACTTCCCACACCACTCCAAAAGAAAGCGTAACAGAAGAACCATAATCAAATTACTGGAGAGGTGGGAGAATTGAGGGCACCTTGATGAAATGTGTACACACAGACACACACACACACACACACACACACACACAGACACTGCCCCCACTTTCAATCAAATTGTGGGCCCTTATTGCTCCTAAAAACAATAGCTTACAGGAGACACAATTTAGATACTTTTTTTTTTTTATAAAATTATGTTATGTATAAAAAGGTTGCTTGAGGAACCAAATCCCAATCCCATATGACATGCATGTAGTGGTGTATGCAGATGACCATTTTATCACCCATCAGAATATGATATATTGTTTTTAAAAATCTCTTTACCATTTGACAGGGTGATACTGGAAAATAAGCTATTCATGGGTGCAAGCAAATCAGTACAATTTGCAGCCATTTTTGTGCCATTCAAAATAATCACAAAAAACCAACATTTGCAATACGGACTGCCATGGAAGAGGAAACAGTATGTTTAAATTGAATATGGTGAGGTGAAGGCTAGACAGATCAGTCTATTTCTGTACTGTGTCAATTTCCCACATATTCATTCAGAAGTGTTTTCTGTCCCATTTTTTTAATCTGCATTTTAAAAAAGCATGAAATTTTGTATCTAAATATTACCAAAATATTTTATTGCAAAATATGCATTTAAATACCGGTACATATTTTATGCCACCGTACAGATGTGTTTTATACTAAAATGCATTTGGTCCTTTACTTTTAGTCAAGACTATTGCAAAATTTGAAGACGTGCAAAATCTGAAGAAGGGTTATGCTCCAATCTGCAAATTAGTCTGGCTATTTCTAAACCAGCCTCATTATGTTGCATCTGACTTTACTCAAAGGCAATTTTTTTTTAAGACAACATCTTTAATTTCCTATGTTACGTTGCAGAATAGCCACGCTTTTTAAATATGGCACTTTCCAGCCTATGTCAACAATGTACATGAATTCACATAAAAAGCAAAAGAGAGGTTCAAAGAGCTTTTTAAGCAACGTATGTGAAAACACTCAGAAAATAATTTAGACTTTACAGCAAAAGCAAAGTCACAAGTTAAATGATCAGTGTCATGGACAGTCTGTACAAGAACAAAGTAAAGAACTAATCAGCTAATCAGCACACATTTTTTCTGTCACACAAACACATTAGGGCTGTGGTGAAAATGTCTTCCATTCCCCCCACTCCTTGACAACTCTTCATTATTGTAGTTAATGAGAAAAGAAACTGTATTCAAAAATTATCAAAGGAGGAAATAAAATCTTTTTTGGGAGGGGGGGAACTATTTTGTGGAATTTTGTTGTTGTTGCATTCTCCTTAATTTAAAAGTAGCCGAGAGAATTTGTGACTTAATTTGCAAATCATCTATCTGGTGGTCTGCATCGTGAAGCCTTCCTTCTCAAACTTCCTGAAAATGCCATTACATCCTTGGGTGTGAGAAGTCTGTCATGTGCCTAAACACCTGTTCCTTCTAAAGAAAACAATGCAGATTTCTTAAAAGTTAAAGGGAGCACTTCCCTTAAAAACAAAATTAGCACCCTACACTCAGGGGGTTGGTAGCCAGCTGTCCCACTTTGCCATGTCCCAATTAAAACCCAGGGAAAGACGTAATGAGGCAACTCATTCCATTGGGCCTTTTCAGGTCAGGAAGTTTGGGCAGTCGGCGAAGCTACAGAGCACTGAGCACTACACAAATGTCTGGCTGGCCCCCATCTGCCTCAGGAGACAATGGAGGAGTGCGCATTTGGGGATGAGGTCAAGCTCTTAGAAGGTTACAGTGCCTGCTGTGGTTCTAGAGACCCATACAGGAGAGACATGTTTTGTTGCAGCTGGGGCAGATGAAGGCATCTGGATGTGCTGCTGCAGATGCACCACAGCGTTTCTTGTCTCTGCGCTCCTCCCAGCAGTCATTCTTCTTCTAGTCACTGCTGCGGATGCAGGACCTGTCTGTCTCCAGGCACCATTGTCTTCTGCAAGGGATTCCTACATAGTGGGATTGATGTTGTCAGCCTTCATGTCATGTTTGCAGACATCTTTATAACACAGAGCTGGTCTGCTAATGGGCATGGTGCCAGAAGCCAGCTCCCCATAGAGCACAACCTTGGGAGATCCTGACATCATTCTGCAGACATGACCAAGCTAGTGTAGACGTCGCTGAGACAGGAGTGTGAACATGCTGGAAATGTGGGCTTCGGAGAGCACATCATTGTTTGGAATTCTGTCCTGCCATGTGATATCCAAAATCCTCCTGATGCAGCACATATGGAAGGCGTTGAGGCATTGCTCCTGACAGTTGGAAGCTGTCCATGACTCACTTCCATAAAGTAGCATGCTCAACACATAAGCCTTGTAGACTTTCCTCACCTTAGTATTGGATGTTAGCACCACATTCTTCCATACCCTTCGGAGATGTGAGCCATTGCCACAGCTGCCTTGCAGATACACTTGTCCAGCTCAGTGTCGATGGAGAAATTGCTGGCTATGGTGGAACCCAGACAGACAAAATGTTCTACTACCTCAACCATGTGGTCACCAATGCTGGCGACATCCTAACCCAAGATGTTGGTCTTCATCAGGCTGGTGGCAAGGCCCAACTCCCTGCAGGCTTGAGCAAAATGGTAGCTGAGTCTCTGTAGAGTTTCCTCAAGTCTGCATCATCTGGAAACAACATCTCTCAGATAAGGATGCGCCACACTTTTGTCTTGGCGCAGAGACATGCCAAAGACTAGGACCAACAAAGAATCTCTTCTGAACACTACAAAGAAAAAGAGAGATGAAAGCCTGCAAACCATGTGTGAAAGAAAACAGATGTATCATCTGCAGCAAAAGGTAAGATAATGATAAGATAAGCTCAACCCCACCAAACTCACAAGAAATTATAAAGAAATTCTTGTGCCATTTGAATGAGGAAGAAAAAGAGAAGCCTCTTTTGTAGAAGAAGAAACTTCTGAGAACTTGTAGGACAGGTAACACAGCACTTGAACACACACACACACGGTTTGCAGGCTTTGATCTCTCTCTTTTTCTTTGTAGCATCGATAAGAGATTCTTTGTTGGTCCTAGTGTTTGGACACAGAGATTAAGAAAAATGAGCAGGCTGATATTTTCATGTTCATCTAAGTATACAGAAGTGCCTGTATGTGCTTCATTTTCATTTGAAAAGGAAGTGGCTTCTGTTCTGGTGGGATTGTTGCTGGGAAGTTAATCCTTGTTTTCACAGCTTATTTTGGCCCTTATGACTGAAACTTTACACAGCTTCCAAAAGGTTAATTTTTATTGTAGTTATGACAAAGCAGCTATCGTGTATATAACAGTGTCTTGCCAGCTGAGCTATGGCTTATCCTGGGGCTTACTACCCAGCTATTGGAATGGGCATGTTCATGTCAAGCTGAAGTCACATCTCATCAAAGGAAGGGCATTCAGACACTTTCTGGGACTAAGTGTTTTCTCCTTTTTGAAAGACAGTGAGATTTCCATTGAGTGAAGAGAGATCAAAGGTATGGAGAGCAAAATGGGTATTTTTGCACTAAAGGTTTGCCAATGTATCATATGAAGCAGCAGCAGCTAGCCTGGGGGGCAAGTGTGCCACAAATCAGCTCTGAGCATGAGATTAAGCTTCTCAGCTCCTCTCTGTAGTTCAGATACCCCTGATGTTTTCATGTAGTTTTGCCTCTAGTCTACTGATCTGGACAGCAGGCAACAGCATAGCAGGACACAAGTACATGGAAGTGAAGGACTGATTTTAGGCCATAGCTGAGCCCTTGGATGCTTCTGCTCCTGTCCACCGATGCCACAAATACCTGCTACCTGTGCCATTTTGATCACTGATGCCACAGAATGGGCCACCATGATATAGACCTAGGGAAGAATTCTACCTCATGCTAAGTTCATCATTTCAGCTTGCCAGAAGGAATGACCCCCCCCTCCCCTCACATGCTGTTCTGAGGGGTCTCGCAGACTCCCAAAACCAATTTTGGTATATGAGGGAAGAGGACGGGGAAAGCCCAACTGCATGAGTCCTTGTGCAGGGACCTGTTAGGTGATTCCTGCCCTTTGTTCTTTCTCAGGTGCCAAATCCATATCTGGCATATATCACTCACATTGAAGGTGGTGGAATAACCCTCCCTAAATAATAAATAAGTTCCTGCACATAGAAACCTAGCATGCTATGTAGACAGCGAGGCTAGAATGCCTCCACATTTCTTGCATACTTCTCCAGTTCCTATGGAGAAGTCTCCCTCCTCTCTCTTTCTCGCTCCATCTTGATCTTGAGAGCACACCTCCTGCCACACAGGTTTGCCACTTCACTGGGAACCAGGCCATAGGACAGGAAACTTTTTCATTATCTCGTGAGTAACCTTCCAGGGGCCACATACCAGTGGTAGGAGAGGCCAGAGGCAAAAATGGGTGGAGCAGAAGGTGTGATGCTTGATATAGTAGGTTGTAATCTAGCCATGTGGAAGTCAAAGGCTTCAATACACACAACTGTTCATCTAGGATGCAGGAGGCATTATCATAGATCAAGGCCATATTCCATGCAAAAGCTCTTAAGGATGGTCTAGAGTATGGCCAGTACGAAGTGAAGCCTTGGGAGCAGGGATTGGTCTGGAGAAGAGGTGTTGCCGAGGGAGAGCCCCAAGGGCTCAATGAAGGGGCCTAGGCTACATTTGGCCCCCAAATCTGGGGTTCCCCACCACTGCCATAGAGTTATTCTCTGACACTCTTAAAAGATGAACTATGGCTTCGTCCCATGGATCTACTTTCTACTCAACTATTGCTACTCTGGAATAAAGTGGCCAAGACATAGACTGCTGTGGCCAAAAATTGTAATTGGTAATTGTTTGTGTCGGGTTATTTGAACCAAAACAAGATTTCGCCAAACCCCCCTTGTAATAATTGTCATTCTCATGAGGATGAATAATTAAGAGAACCTTGGAATGATCCAATAAACCATAAACAGTAAACCAGAAGGATTCTATTACCTGCTGTAAAAGTCAAATTACATATGATTTTTAGCATCAATAAAAGTGCCACCGTTTTATGACAGTTGCTTCATGACATTGGCAAGGGAAAGTGACTTTTATCATCAAAATCCCTAAAGTATAAATGTGCTCTTTAAATACAGTTTAATGAATTCCTGCATCTTTGACAAGCACAGACGAGTTTTCTTTTTACAAATCTGTTGACTGCTTTGTGAATTAAGGCTGAGTCCCTTTCCCAACAAATCTCAACACTGAACAGTGGCAAAGGTATTAAATGTGGGAGGGAACTGATTCATAACAGAAATGTGTCAAATCTGTGTAAAAAAATACCTAAACTAGGATGCATTATAGTAGAAAAGCAAATCTGGATAGAACTGCCTAGTTTCCACTGGGGATCAACACTTTGCTGTCTTCTGTGGCAAAGGATGTGTTCACAAGAACAAAACAAACTGTGGGATTACTTCCTACCACTGTATCACTTTCTTATTTTATAGCCTACTTTTCTAGTATGAGGTACTCCAAGAGGTTTGTGCACAGAAACAACAGAAAGCACCACAAAAATATTAGAAACATTTTCATTATATTTAAAGTACATCAAAGCATCCCTTTTTTTATTTTGTTGGCTTCTATGAGCCCTGATTCTGATTACCGTATATTGAACATACATGAAAGACAGGAAGGCTATATCATCTTAACACAGGATTTCAGGACTGCCTGTTTCTTTGGCCAACTTGCTGGTTCTGTGAACTGAGTGATCAACTAAAATCTATGGACATGATCTGAAGGGAACCAAGAATTAAAGGAGGAAATCCTTTGGCAATATCCATTTACAACTTTATTACCATCTTGCCTTACACCAGCATTTTGTGCATAGGCTTGTTCCCAAAGGCTGCAATCATATGAGCACTGAAATGGGAGTAAATCCCATTGAATACAAAAGGACTTACATCTCAATAAATATGCACAAAAGTGTGCTGTTAGACAAATGCTTAACTCTTCTATAAAAATCATGTGTTCAGCTTTGGCTAGACTGTGTACCAACATTTTTTCCTCTTGTCATTAAATATCCACTCTCTTTTACAAGTGCTTTTTCAAAGCAAAATGAATAAAGAAGAGTTATTACATTTAATTTGCACAAGAAAGGATTATGCTATTAAAGAGAGCAAAATATTAAACTATAAGAGGAAAATAACCTCACAGATTCATGAAATTTGTTACAATTACCGCACCTTAATAATCTTCTTGATTTATAACCAAAGACCCGATAGAGAGAGGACGTTAATGTATTTGCTGCCCTCTAAAACTGTATTATACTGGGTACTTGTTTTGTGTTGGCAGCAATTTAAACTTTCAAAGCACAAAGCACAAAGATTGGTCCTCATAGACTTAAAAGGAACATACAACCACAGCAGGCACTGTAACAATGGTTTGACTAAGGTTTTCTGAGGTTCTTTCGCACATGGTTTCCAAAACAATAGGAACAATCCAAAAACTCTTGTTTATATATGCAAAACTCCAGGGTTCGTAATGAAATTGCACAGCAAAGCAAAAACTTAAAATATGTATACATGTCTCTATTTGACCTGAAGAAATTTATATCTTACCTTTCTAATAAAAAAGCTTTAAATGCAACTCTCAAAAAATAGTATATTAAAACTTGAAAGAAGAATAAACTAAATAAAAATGCATAACATAATAGCAATGAAGATATGTGGTTAAAACCTGTGGGTGGTAGTCTTATTTTTTTTAGTCTTATGTTTTATTCAGAGTAAACTCACTGACCTAACTTAGGGACGTTCATTTTACTCTGAGTAAAGGTTAGTTAAATATTACCCAGCTTAATTTAGGGAGCGATCCTACAGCAGGATGAGTGGGTTAGAATCCAGTGGATCTCTGACTAAGTCATAAACTGCTTGGCATAGCCAGAATATGACGGCTTAAATCACTCATCCTCAACTCAGCTGGTATATACAGGCAGCTGCCATTTTAGGTGCATCCAATATGTGCGCAACAGCACATAGACACATCGCGCCAAACCCAGAATGACCTGAAAATGTCACAGAAATGTCACAAAAAGGGGTGGGGCCAGAGCGGAACGAAGTGTTTACGGGCTTTTTCAGTGGTGTATTTCCAATACGTTCAGTGCCTCAGAACGTAACCCCCACATAAATGGGGAGCTGCCTATCACGATGTATCCCTCCCATCCCAGCTCTGCCAGCCCCCCAGTGGATGAGACAAGTTAGGTGTAAACTTAAGCTAGTGTAAACCCTGAAAGGGGGGTGTTCCAGGGATGTGATGTGGTGGAACCGGGGTGTGTGTGTGAATTAGGTTGGATCCTAAGCCTGTTCAGCTTGGTCACATGATCTGGAAATCCACCATAATTTAAGACAGCAAAAAGGGTGGCGTAATTCAAACAGAATTTTAGAGGCTTGTGTTTTTTCTCTCTCTGCCAGGATTAGGCTGGCTCAGCCAGCAGCAGTCTCGTTGCTGAATGGAGTTTGGATCTGTTATAACTTTATGCTGCCATCTCTTACACTGACTTGCTTTATGCCAGCTTCTTGTGTTCCCAAAATCTCAAATTCAGTCAAACATTATAAACTGCATTTGGACTTTGCCAGTAAAATATAACTGGGATAAAAACACTACTGTTTGAGAGACTTGAGAGATGCTTCTGCATACTTAAGCAAAGATGTGAAGAAATCATTAAATCTTAATACTGTAATGTGTTACTAAATGCAATCATTTCAAACAACTATCAGACTCAATATGAAATATTGCTGTGAAGAAATTTAGATAAATGATGCATTAGATACAGTTCAAGCCTGGCCAAGCAACCAGTTCAGGTGTTTTCCCAAGTGGTCATCCTGGGAGAAGATCAATAGATGTCATCACATGGTGTTGGAGGATGGAAGTAAAAACCATTTATCTTTTCACTGGCTACTAAGTCCTTTCAGATGGATAAACTACAGAATGATCTCATGTATTCTGATCTTTGGCAAGTCCCTAAGCCAGAGGATGTAACACAATTCTTAGTAGTAGCTGCTGTGGCAAGAGATGTGAGTTAGGGAGCACTTGATAAAATCAATTTCAGCTTTCATGCTTGCTTTCCAAATTCTGCCTACAGAACATGACTGAGGATGAGCCTCAAGAGCGGAGCAAAAATAATCACCAGATAGGGCTAGTTGCTATAGATAAGCAGCCCCTGTCCTAGAGGAGAAGCTACAATTCTCCCAGTGTGAGGTTGTTCTCCTACGGATTGCAGGTGGAGGAAACAGAAGTCCCCCTTTGACCCGGTAGGTGAGAAATCTATGTCAGGATGTGACCATCTCACAGTGAGAAACCTATATGGATGAACAACCATACGTTACCCCAGTCTAGGGAGGGGAGGAGTTTCACTAGGCTTTTGTTAATCACTAGGCTTACTGAAATGCCTTTTGCTCTCTAAGGAATTTCTTGTATCTCCTCCACCCTCTTCTAATCAGGACCCTCCAAACTCATTGCAAGCATCACTTCAAGCTAAATTACCCTTCGGGTGCTTGTCCTCACACAACTGTCATGCCTGAAGTGGGAAAGTGGAGCCATGGCTGCTAGTATCACCCCCTTGAGTCCTCACCTTATGGAGGAAGCGAAGAAGAAGAAGAAGAAGAAGAAGAAGAAGAAGAAGAAGAAGAAGAAGAAGAAGAAGAAGAGGAGGAGGAGGAGAAGAAGGAGGCATTTGGACTTGATATCCTGCTTTATCACTACCCGAAATAGTCTCAAAGCGGCTAACCATCTCCTTTCCCTTCCTCCCCCACAACAAACACTCTGTGAGGTGAGTGAGGCTGAGAGACTTCAGAGAAGTGTGACTAGACCAAGGTCACCCAGCAGCTGCATGTGGAGGAGTGGGGAAGCAAACCCGGTTCACCAGATTACGAGTCCACTGCTCTTAACCATGACACCATGGCTCATGCACAGCGCTGAGTGACAAGGGTTCTAAATCACAGGGCAGATCTTCTTCCCAATGGGTGGCTAGCAGGAGGAGGGGTCAGCAGAGACGTATGGGTGGTAGTGTAGCCCCTCCATGCCCAAAGGGGGCTTAAGACATTTTGTCTTCCCTCAAAATTCATCCAATCCAGTTTTTACTACATTCACTGGCAAGCACCCTCCCCCTGATCAATCTTGGTAAGAACTGTTTTATATCTAGTATTCTGACAAGCAAATTCTCTCCATTCCTCCTATTACCTCCACCCAAAATGCCAGATTAAGGTGGATCTGTTGCATTTGTAGCAGCAGGGCTTCGCAACAGACGATCGTGGGTGTCGAATTGTGGCCCTTCACAAATGAGTTGCCAGCTTGAAATGCAGTGGTTTATGTTAATGTTCCTTCCGAATCGTAGTTAAATGGGATTCATATGGGAAACCTCCTGACATTATCAGCAAGATTCTACAGAGAAGTTCTATAGTGCAGCAGAGTCTAGTCTGATACTACTAGAATTCTGCTTTGATTGTCAGATCCTCTGATCATCATTTCATTACTGCAAGGATCTGGCTTTGCCACTGGCTTGAATTCTGTACTTTGCCACCTTTTTTCTCAACCCCTCCCTCCCCCACTTCATTTCATCACAGGTCCTTTGAAATGACATCTATATCACAGCTGCAACCTGGTGTCTGTCAAAACTAGAAGGATTTTTGATACTCCTACTGAGAAGCAGCCCTGGTATGTGCCTAAACGAAGCCCTCCAGAACTACTCCACTGGAACAAAGGTTCCCTTTCCTGGTTTTGTTCTTTGGGATTCAGTTTCATGGCCTCAGGGTTCTCTCCATTCTTTGTGGAGGTTGAGCTTTTCAAGAAATCTTAAACTCTTTTTCCTCTGCAATTTATCCATTTGTTTATCCCCCCTTTCTTTCAAGAGGGTCCTTCCTCTCAAAATTGGCTGCCTGTCAAAGATTGTTTACAATCTGATCAAGCTTATTTCAATAAATTGTTCCAGCTGCTAGAACACAATTTGTTTACAACTTCTGAAACAGCCTCCTTAATATCTGAAGCCAAAAATACAGTTGTCATTGAATTTTTTCCTAAGTGAAAGCATCCGAGGGATTCTTTGGGAAGTCGAGAGTTCTGATAAATTCCTCAGAGGATATTTCAGATATCCTTAGCCAAGGGTCGAACTAACTCCCATGTCATATCTTGACTAATGCCACTCCACTGGAAACATGCATGCAGAGGATTCAGAAGAATAATTACATGGACTGCTTATTAGCTGTCAAATCCAAAGGGTAGAAATTCAGTAAATAAATAAAGAGGAGTACACAAAAAAAAATCTGCCGTGGAGCTGTTCATTGCCTTTACTTCTGCCCAACTTCTTGCTGAAACCTGAGCTAGGTAATACAGTACCTAAAGTTTGAATTTGTCTTATTTTGACCACCCCAGCTGTTCCATCAATGCTCTGAAACCTGACTTCAGAATTCTCCTATTGATTCAGAAACCCGGTAGCTGGATGTTTAAGCGTACTTCACTTTGCACGCAAAAGGGTAAAGCCGCTTCCTTCTGATCCAGGGAATTCCTAGAGGAACTCAGGCTTCTCAACTGCCATTCTTTCAGAGCATATCGCATATTGTTCTCTTTGAACAGGGCTAATGACCTATCATTTCAAGGGCTGCTTTTTATCTCTTCAGGAATGCTGCTAGACTGAAGCCACCTCTACCAATATAACTATTCTAAGCTTCTATTATCTCAGAGAGGAATCACTGCAGCTCATTGCAGGTTTGGAGAATACCTCACTGTTCTGGATGGTTCAGCCGCTCTTAGAAAATCCATTGGCCTTAATGGTTACCTTGTGATAAAAACTGACTTAAAGTTATATCTCGGTAACAGTATATACATTAGAACAGCCATGTCCAACAGGTAGATTGCGTGGTGTTCCTGGTAGATCCTGTTAGATCTCTGGCCCATCAGTGATCCCCTTACAAACAACCCCCCCCCCAACTTTGGCTTCCTAAAAAAAGCTCCACAAGTTTGGGTAGATCATAGCCAGTCTTTTTATGACAGTGGGTAGATCACTGCCAGTTTTTTTATACTGTGAGTAGATTACAGTCTATTGGGAGTTGCACATCCCTGCATTAGAATCTGAACATCTATTTGAAAAAGCAACCTTCTTGTTATGATTGCTGGCAGGGCCACTACGGACTCCAAGCTACACAAGCTACACAAGCTACACAAGCTCCAAACAGCCATCTATGTGCCATTTTAATTTCCCACCTTGCTCTGTAGTGGCACTTCATCAGGGCGTTATGGGAAATTAAAATGGTAGCTAGGCTCAGCCACACAACAAAGATTTGAATGCTGCTACCAGCCACTGCTAGCCCAGTGAAAATGTGGGTATCCCTTAAACTAGTCAGATTAACTAACCAGAAATATGCCCTAACCTAGAATATAGAAATATCTTCCTGCTCAAGGAGTGTAACAGAACACAAAGGAAGATAAACTGTATTCCATTCCTAGTTCCTTGCTGTGGAAACAAAGTCAGAATAAGAAAGCAGGCAAAGACATATTTTGCCCAAGAGATCGATAGATGGATTTTCTTTCTTTCTTTCTTTCTTTCTTTCTTTCTTTCTTTTGAAGTACCAAGGAAAAAACCCATAAATAAAGATTTACATATAAAGTCTAAATGCAGTGTCAATAAATATATGGTTTTTCCGAGATCACAAATTTCATTCAAACTAAAATACACAGATTTATATAGCACCTCTAACTGTCTACATAGACCAGCAGAACCTCTGAGATAATTTCCCACCGGTCCCTTCCTGAAATAGGGGAGGTGCAGTGGTTGTAACAGTTGCAAATTTTGGCTACCTACGAATACCTGCCAAAAAGTTATGACACTGCTCCCACATACTACTTTTGATGTAAAATTATATGAAATCTGGTAAGAAAATTAAATTTTAAACAAAAACTCCACCCCATAGTAAATACTGTAGTGGTGGTGGGGGATAT
This sequence comes from Podarcis cretensis, assembly GCF_951804945.1. NCBI lineage: Eukaryota > Metazoa > Chordata > Lepidosauria > Squamata > Lacertidae > Podarcis > Podarcis cretensis. The sequence goes on along the minus strand of NC_137173.1, from coordinate 101,270,305 downwards.
TTAATGGTCTTCTTGCATTATCAGTGTGAGAGCCAGTGTGGTATAATGGTTAGAGTGGCGGACTTGGATCTGGGAGTTCGAATCCCCACTCAGCCATGACGTTCCCTGGGTGACCCTAGCCAAGACACTGCCTCTCAGCCTGATCTACTTTATAGGGTTACTGTGGTGATTAAATGAGAGGGGGCGGCGAGTAACCATGTATGCAACCTTGACCTCCTTGGAGAAAAAGGTGGAATATAAACACAACAGATAAATAAATAATAGGAGTAGTTCAACATGAAGGATTTTTTTTTTTTAAATGGCATTTCCCAAAATGTCAGATGATGAATCAATCTTGATGTGACGCTAGTAACTGTAAAAGTGTTTATGCTGCCTGATTGTGAACTGCCATTGTCCATCAGGAACAAGCGAACAAAACAACAATAACATCATTCTGGCCACTGAACTAAGCTCATTTTAACATTTGAAGGCAGCTTGATCTGCCTGGCTCAAAGAAAACAACAATCCTCTAAGAACTTCAGTAGGCCTGAAAGTTTACTGATATCTGAAGCAAAGAGAAATTGTCAGGGGACTCCAGAAGCTGCTATTAGATGACATAACCCACATGGAACTGCCGTCCTCCCAGAAGTGCCTCATTCTTTCCCACCTAGAATTCAGCAGCGCAGCTGATCAGTGTAAACATGTTTCCTCCCAACGGCTACCCTGGGCCTTTGGTTTTCACCTATCCCCAGCTGGCATCTCCGTCTGATGCTGAAGGCAGACACCGGCCATGCTGTTCACTGCACAATGACAGGCGAACAAAAGAACAAACAAGCTGGAGAGATTTGAAACATGGGAGCTTGGGGACCCGTGTGAGTTTCACTGTGCCACTGTGAACCTCCCACTAAATATAAAAGCTGTTCTCGTCAGTGAAGGAAGCCAATAACAAACGGCTTTCCTTATGTCTCTGAGTAAACCCTTTGGGACTCAGGAAACAGCAGCGTGTGGAACTCCACACACACACACAGACACCCTTGGACAGATTTGATATCCATACTGCCAGGTGCCATAAGCTCTGTTGAGGCCAGGTGACACCTGGCAAGCATTTAGCTTGAGAAAAGGGTGTTTCGGGGGGGGGGAGCTTTTTGTTTGTTGGTCTGCCAGATATTGTATTTCAAAGGGCTCCTGATCATTGAGGATTTTTAATACATCAGTTGTCTGTCCCCTGTCTTGCATACGTCTTCATGATTTCATGTCAAGTTAGGTACCGGAGACAGATGGAGCAAATCTCCCACGAGTATTTGGCAGTAAATTCCAAAGTGCTAATGCATCCAGAAAAAAATTTCAATACTGTTTTCCCCTTGCTGTTGAGAGTGCTCAACAACTTGTTGGTTCTTGTATCATGTGAAACAATGCAACACACGTTATGTTGAAATTATCAAGCAAATTGTGGTGTTAACATTAATCCTTCAAGAAACTCCACTCCTTTTGCATGCTAATCCCAAAATCAGCCCATGCAATCCTTTTGATGTGGCAGGAGGCTGGAGGATGGAAGATGCTCGGCTGAGTGTTCCAAAATTAAAGTAAGGTGGCAGTGAAGAGCAGTGAACCTCAAGCTGGTGCAAAATGGGGGGAGGGGGTATATATTGGTATTGAACAATATCCTTCTTCATGGACAACAATTCTGTTTTGTTGCTGCCTTTGCTGTTCTTAGATTGTTGCCGACATTCCATTTTTATATACTGTGAGCCACTTTCAACAGCTGTGCCCCCCAAAGTGACTGATAATTTTAATTGAAAACAACAACATTGCAGCACTTCCTCCTTAAAAGTGAAACACCTTGAAAAGTGATTCCTGAAGAGAAGTGTCTTTAGGGAAGTCCGTGTGTTTCCTTATTACCTCAGATGGTCTCAGGGGAGACACAGATGAGAGAACCTGAAAGCCAGATTCCTGCTCAGCTGCTGAAGATCCCTGATTGACCTTGGGTCTGTTATTAACCCTAAACTACCTCAACAATTGTTGTGCTTGTGAAATGGGTCAACCCCATATACTCCATAAGCTCAAGTCTTCCAAGGAATAGTAAATAAAATTATATTCTGGCAGACTTCAGCAGTCAGATGGCAGAAATAAATTAAAGTGTAGATATAAATGATTTTAGGGTGAACTTCATAAATGTATCCTTGAAACAAAAAGCCTCTTACAAGGACAACAAAGTATTTAGTCAGTTGTAGCAATGCTGCAAAATACTCTTCCTTGTTATACTGGTTTGGAACTACTGTAACATGCTTTTCCCCATTCCTATAGTAGTTTCATTTCACTCTACTTCTCATGAATAATGAAGTCAGCATATACTGATAAAAATAAATCTAACAATTCAGGGAAGAGAAAAAGCTAACAGAGACAGTCACGAAGAGAAGGGGGGGAAAGAGGCAAGTCTTGCAAAAGTATCTATAGTATACAGTCACTGAGAAATGCAATAAGATAATAAGCTTCCCAAACAATTTGAAGGGACATATGCTTTTTTAAAAAAATTCTTGCACATCACTCACTCCCATTCATTTAAAAAGCAAGGCAAGAAGAAAGGAATTTACTCTTGCCTCTCTTAAAATACACAAACTGAGTACAAAAAGTAACCTGTAACCCTAATCTCACATTCTTTAGAAATCTCCTTCCAATTTGCAGATCCCAGTTCTGGAGAGGAAACTCAGGAGGTTCAAATGACGTCAGCGAGATGCACAGAGATGATCATCGGAAGCACAGGTGGTACAGCCAGGGGGTGGTGGTCATGCAAAGGCCAGCCCAGAAAAGTGCCTTGTAGGTGGGGGTACACACACACACAGGCCGAGATCAGTTGCCAACTATGCTGCTTTTCTTGGCTGGCAGCTAGAATAACTCAAGGAGCTTGGAATATAACCAAACGCCTCATTCCCTTGATGATAAACCACTTGCTACATTCTGCCTTAGTTCTTGGTAGTCTAGCCATTGCTGTGATTCATGCAGAAGATACCAAGTGATGCTTCAGCAAAGCGAGCTGGAACATTCCCTCTTAAGTCCCTTGGGTTTGCTCTGCTCAAGAAATTAGGAGGTAGAGAGGAACACAGTCTTGATACTACAGGGACAACAGAAGAGAGTCAACATTTGCCAAAATTATAATATCCTAGAAGTCCAAGAAGTTGTGACTCACTTATTTCAGCTGTGGTTCAAGATTTCCTAGCCTGGCTTTGCCCCTTGTCCTGGCCTAGTAGCCTGCTTTTTAGACTAGCATGTTGCTTTCCAAGACAGTTGGGGGGCCTCTGAACACATTAATGAAGAAGAGGTAAATGTGTGTTGCTAAAGATATACAGTTATTCCATGATATGATGCTGTGCAAGAGTGACTTTTCTCCAATCCTTCTAATGTTTGTTTAACCCTGACACTGACACACACACACATCCACCTTCCAGGGGGGAGTGGTCCCCGTCCCCCCGCTCAGTATTCCTGAAAGGGAGGCGTTGTCACACAAATCTCTGCACGTACTAAAAGTGCAAGAGGCAGGTTGTGGGATTGTGCCCCAGTGAGCCCCACCCTCTGCCAACTAGGCATGCATACTGTACAGCCATATAAGGCACCTCCTGACTGGCCTGGGATTCCTCCTTGTGCAGATAATCCTTGTTCACAGATGGCTAGTGAAGGCTGCGATCGGCATGAGACATTGGCAGGGCCAGGGATAGCTGATGTCACCCTGCAACCTCACATGGTAGGGTTTATGTGTGGCCCCTTTTCTGTCTGTGAATTGGATCTGGATAGATTTTCGTGTGTCCAGGTTACCATCTATCACTTATTAAAAAACAGAGAAAGAGGGATATAAAGTCCCAAGCTGTTATACTAAAGTAATCAACTATAGTAATCATGTAAGTTGCCCGACATTCTCCCAAAGGGACACTAACTGAGTCCGTATATAAAAGTATAAATGAATCTTAAATGCACACACACAAAAGTATTCAAGCAGAAGTATATATAACGATCAACCATCATGCAATGCAACACCATATGTCCTGTAGCATCCACATTGGGTGGGGGGGGGGGACGACGTGGAAGGATAAACAGTGATAAAAAATATATAATGAACAACTTTAAAAAGAAACATGTCCTCCTAATTATAGCAGATTTTAACTGCTTACGGAAAAGCAACTGCATTAAAAACTTCAAAATGTTTTTGTTAAAAAGCCAACAACAAAATGAAATAGAACGAGGCATTCAGAAAGCAAGTCTCAAGGTTGCTTGATACAATACATGAATGACACATGAGATAGAAAAGCCACGGAGGTGCAATAGATATAAAGAATGCAAATAAAAGTCAAGCAAGCAACCTGCTTATGTTTTATAACAGATCTTGTATGGGGGGGGGGGGGAATCTATCCACAAGGCATAGTAAAGAGTGTATATAGCCACTAACAGAAGGCTAAACTTATTCCTCTTAGTTGCTACTCACCCCTACAAGGAAAATTAAAGGGCTGCAAGAGGAACACACTTGAAGGAAAAACAAAGCCTGTCTTCCAGTCCTGATATTCAACAACTTGGTCCCCAATGACAGGATTCCTAAGAGGCAGAATGTGCTCAGAGTATGGAGATAGTCTATTGTCCTTAGGAAATCTTAAGAAGGCCCTACGTCCACACATTCACACATGACACACACATAATAATGATGGGTATTTTGCTAGTATAGAGCTGGTGCCATACCTTGACTCTCAACTTCAGGATAGTAAGACTAACATACCTCTTGAAGTTGTAAGGATTACAGCTGCATAATGTATGTGAAGCACTTGGGACTTTTTTTTGCTACTGTACAAATGGTGTTGATCATAATGATTAATAGCCAGGTACTATTTTCACCCAAAATGAATGGGTTCAGGACAGAACCTTTTATTCGAGGGAGAACTAGAGTAGGAATTGCAGTGCCTAGACCCTGAAGTATCTGTGTGAATGCAGATGCACTGAAAAGCCACTAGAAGCCCAACTTCCTCCACATCCACATGACGACTTCTGTTAGGAAATCATACTGTACACAATATTACAATATGTTCCCATGTTCTTCCTGAAAACATTATGATTGATGTGATTACCATACTGCTGGCATTTTAACACACAGTTCCTGTCATCACAAAATGAAATGATGGACAGATCATATTTTGATGTTTTCCTTATGCCCTGAAATATTTTGTTGTTGCTCTTCCATTGGAAAGACATGCCTCAACACCCTCTCCTACTAAGAGTTATTCTGAGTGAAATCTAGAGACCATATAAAACACTTGAAATGTTTTCTGTTTTAACATTATTCCTTCCAGTAGCACCTTAAAGACCAACTAAGTTAGTACTTGGTATGAGCTTTCGTGTGCATGCACACTTCTTCAGATACACGTGTATCTGAAGAAGTGTGCATGCACACGAAAGCTCATACCAAGTACTAACTTAGTTGGTCTTTAAGGTGCTACTGGAAGGATTTTTTTAATTTTGTTTTGACTATGGCAGACCAACACGGCTACCTATCTGTAACTGTTTTAACATTAGCAATGCATATGAGCATCACAGCACTTCTAAGGATGTTGTGAGGTTTTCCATTGTCCTTACAGCAACATATGGGTGAGAACTGCAGACAGAAGGTACCATTTTGGGATTTTCATGTGGGTGAACAGAAAAGCTAAGACAGTCAACAGTTCACTGACACACCATTACTGATCACATTTACTGTATAGGTACTAGGAGTCGAACTGAAATGGTCTCTCAACTGAACATCCCAATTCACTTGTGTTAAATTTGGGTGGGTGTTCCAGGGGCATGAACGAGGGTGGGTGGGGCTGAACCAATTCTTCTCTTTCAACTTTGGAACTTACTGCAGCATCAGTTTTGGCTTATTTATTTGTTTATCTTTTTTTAAAAAAATATTAAATGTCAATCTGTATGTGAGAGGCAGGGAAATTCTTCTCCTGTCCCACTGGTTGCCTACAGTGTTTAACTAAAGATATAGAGACTGGGTTGTTGCTCCAGTCAATGCCCTGTTTCTCCACAGGCTGAACCAGGCATCCCAGTTCAGCCCACGCACACCTCAAAATGGCTGCCCATGTCTGCTGTGAGGGGCGGGGAAGCCTTGAAAAATGAACCCTGAAACTGGGTAAAATATTATTGGTGCTAACATAGATGGTAAAAAATTAACTCTGGGGTGGCTTATGCAGGGCCAACTTGGACTATTACACCAGTCTTGTTCCTATAGAATGTAGAGATTTAATATCCCCCAGGATTAGGTAATCATGTGAGATTCTTGCATTTAATTACTGCAATGTCTACCTGATAGACTAAAAATACTTTGAAGAGTTGAATAATTGCATGGTCTGTATAGAGGTTATAAAAGCTACCAGGTCCATTCTTTTCATTAAGCATGCCAATGATTTCTAAAAGGCTCTTGTGGGGTGATTGTATTAATTGTTTTACTGCTCCATAATCTCTGCTGTGTTCGATTTTGGAGGATATAGGCTTTTAAAAAATTTTATGACTATCTTCCATTGACTCGTTTTATATTTTTCTTATTTATTAGCAGGGTGGGGACTCTAGGAAAGACAGAAGATCCAAGTGCAAAAGTTTGCAGGTAGCTGCCACCTACCCTATCTACTCCTGTTTTCAAACAAGCTGTACCTGTGATGAAAAAAGAAATAATAAGGTATTCCAGTTACATATTTTTCCATTTTGTTACCTGAATATGTATCCATGAGGACAGTTCTAGATGCTCCTGTTGCTCAGCAACAACATATCAGCTTTACAAAAGAACATGGTAGAGGGTCTGTGAAAAGAAACCTGGCTTTGTTCTTTTTAGTTAGGCAGGGAAAGAACAGCTCTGATTTAAAGCTTTGAAATGCTGAAGTGGAAATGAGGGATATAAGCGAAGTACGAAGATGACATCAGAGGGAAAACCATAATTTGTTTATCAGGCCCTCTTCACATCCAGATTCTATTTTGCCATATGCTATGCAAGAATGGGGTTTATATTTTAAAAGGCAACTCAAGAAAATCTTGAAACAGTTCAGTGGAACTCACTCCCAAGTAAGTGTGAAGAGGACTGAAGCCCCAAGGTCTTAATTTCTTTCTTTCTTTCTTTTAGAGCATATTTACACCACAGAATTAAAGTAGTTGAATATTTTATCCCCAAGAAACAGGAAATGAAGAGAGGGTCCAGGTGTACTAGGGATCTCTAACAAGAAATTCTCAGCAGACTCACAAAATTTGCATTAGGGTGGGCTCTGAAATACACATTTGAATATATGAATTTACATGTATCGTAAGTACTGTATACTGCGTATACAGTCTACTCAGAAGTGGGTGCCATGGAATTCAATGAGATTACACCCAGGTAAACTGGTATAGGATTGCAGTGAGTTAGAACTATCCTATGGAGTTTGGAGTTGTGAAGTCTGTGGCAGAGGAACCATAATTTCCAACACCCCACAAGGCTCATGCAAAATATGGTAAAGGTGAGAGGAAGCTTTTTCCCTCGTACCCTGATATAACACTTTTTATAAATAAATCTTACTGGTTTCAGGGAGACTCCGCAAAGCTTAGTCCATTTCCCTCTTTGGTACCAGGCTTTCAGTGTTTGTGCACCTTGTAAACTTTATTCTTCATGCATGAAAGAGATATATCTCTTTGGTTTAAAATAATGGCAAGTTTCTCTGGAAGCTGAATTCTGCCCTTTGCCCAGACAAGCAGAGTACATAGCCCTTTTGTCATTTAAGGTAAAGGCAGTAAATGAAACTGAAAATAATGAAATCTCTCACACAAAACCCATAGTGTTCCTACTCCTTAGAGAAGACAATGGAAAACTCTCACTGGCCATAACATATTAGGATTTTACTCTTGATATATAAATTCTGGAAGTCTGAGCAGCATATGAATACAAAAACAAACAGGTATCTAGACAGCTCCATCTCCTACAAACTTTACAAAATACTAGCTTCATTATTACGTACACAAACCTCTTCTAGTAAGAATCACTTCAGTTTGAAAATAACAAAAATTCTGTGTTGTTTACTTCACAGACACCAATTTGATTTGTAACTTTAGAGCAAATTTCATTGTTTAAGAGCAAGGCTTTTTCAAAGGCAGGCTCTTTTCAAAATTATAGTTTGAGACTTCTTGTTTCCATGGAAATGACCTTTTACTATTCTATGGAAATGGAAGTAGTTTTATATATTTCTCTTCTTCCGGGCTTTATTATACCAGCAAAACTATAATTCAGAATACAGTCCTCATGGCACAGCTGCCCACTCACCTAAGAGAAAATGGTGAAGCAACTCACGAGCTTCCTGAGAATATAAAATTTCTGTTCATCTTTTCAACGTTGCAAGAGTGCCAGGAGATCATCTAGTGCATTCTGTGAGTGGAGGGAATGTGATTTTTTGTCCACTGATAGGTTCCTAGGGGAATATTTGTATCTCGATTTCTTTCCCTCTTTTCTAAGTCACTCTCTTGTGCCTTTTTATCTGAAGAACTGTAGAAGAGGTTTTAAAAAGTGCAGGACAATGGAGTTAGTTCATCTCCAGTAGCAATATAAGAACAGGCTCCTCATTCAGAATCAAAATTTAGATTCTCCCTACCCACCTGGTTCTCTCTGTAATTTTTCTTAGAATAAAACTCTTCAGTAGGCAGTGTGGTTTCTCGCCTGGAACACCACAGAAGACAATCCCCACAGTGGAATACTCTTTCCACGTAAATGTAAAGTTTCCACCCATCACTCTGTCAAGTTTGCAGGTCACATTTATTGCATTCAGCATTACACCTTGTGCAGCAGACAACATTTGTGCTAGTACTGTATAGGGAAACTCACCACTACAAAATCCCATGTTGAAATTGTTCTGTAGCAAAATCCTGCTCCAGATTAGGGCTGATCCAAAACTGCTTATCTATTTTCAAATTCTGCTTAGAGCCTTCTCTCCTCTGTGCAGTAACCTGCTCACTCCCTTTAGATTTGGGGTGTGTGCATCTCATTTCTTTGGTACTTTTCCTTTCATGTGATTTTCCCTACTCTGACTTAGCTCTGATTCCATGTTACATCAGTACAGTGGTGCCTCGCAAGACGAAATTAATTCGTTCCGCGAGTTGTGTCTTGCGGTTTTTTCGTCTTATGAAGCACGGCTATTAGCGGCTATTAGCGGCTTAGCGGCTATTAGCGGTTTCGTCTTGCGAAGCAGGCCCATAGGGAAATTCGTCTTGCGAAGCACCTCGAAAAGCGGAAAACCCTTTCGTCTAGCGAGTTTTTCGTCTTGCGAGGCATTCGTCTTGTGGGGCACCACTGTAGTAACAATAACAACAGTTAATACTAATGACATTCCCTGTTAACCAGACAGAGAGCTTCACATCTTATTTATTAATATAGAGCCCTTCATCCGAGGATCACAGGGCAGTCTACAATAGGAAAACACAACAATACAAACCAAACAATAACGCTGGACTAAGAGGAGGCTGGACTAACTAGATGGGCCACTGGCCTGATTCAATAGGCTGTTTTTAATTTCTTATGCTCTTATCATTTTGTATGCCACCTTACGTACTTTTTAGAAAGGTGGAATATAATTCAAACAACAACAACAATTTTAGATAGAATCCAACATAATGCTAAGGCAATTGTGCTGCCTGTGCAAGGATTTCTGCCTGCACAAAGAAATGTTATGCCACTCTCATTCCCCCATGCTCACTCTGTATCCTGTAATACTTCCATAATTTCACAGGAGTTTTCTGTCTTATAACAGCAACTCCTCTTTCACACATTTATCCACTTTCTGGCCACTCTTCTTGAGTATGGGGATTTAAAATTAGAAGCAGCTCAAACATTGTAATATACTGTCTTGTCACATCTCCAAAAACATTTCACAATCATTTACTTAAACTGCCTTCCACATTGTCATCTGCCATATTGTGATTAATGCAATCATTAATCAGAACAAATTAGGAAAATATATTTGACTTCTGAGTGCAATTTCTGATGATGTCACTTTGTTATTTCTGATGAGATGGCAATTGTGTCACAGTGGGGGTGGGAATAAAGAGAGTACAGGTCTAGTGAGGCAAGATTATAGTGCTAAATACAGACAATATGAAACTATTTCTCTGAACAGTTTTGCAAAAGCCACATCTTGTATTCACATGCCATGTTCTGGTACTGTTATGAGAGACAACAGCCTTAGAATCATAGAACCGTAGAGTTGGAAGGGACCCCGAGGGTCATCTAGTCGAACCCCCCGCAATGCAGGAATCTCAGCTAAAGCATCCATGACAGATGACCATCCAACCTCTGCTTTAAAAATCCTCCAAGGTAGGAGAATCTACCACCTCCAGAGAGAGTCCATTCCCACTGTCAAACAGCTCTTACTATCAGAAAGCTCTTCCTGATGTTTAGTCAGAATCTCCTTTCTTGTAACTTGAATCTATTGGTTCAGGTCCTTCTTTAGGCAACCATCTTTCAGAGCCACAGAAGAAGCTATTTATCATAAATAATCCCCTTTGTTAGTGTTCACTGAGAGGTTATGCTTCTGTTCTTCCATGATCCTGGAATAGCAAAGAAGAATGGAGATATCCACTCTCTCACATACATTATGAACTCAGTTCAAGAGAAAAATGTTGTTTTGATCTAAGGGCACCAAAGACAGACAGGACAACATTTCCTGATGCCAGTGGTGAATTTTCCGTCACTATGGTAACCTGATTTCCAGTACTGTATGTTTCAATCCTGAATAGAAGGCATCATGATAAAGAATTATAACTGGTGTGATTATTACACTTAACCACTCTGAGTATCTCACTTGTGTTAACGATATATTTTAATTCAATTCACTGTGTTAACTGGGGCTGCATGAATTGCTACCCTTGCTAAGGGATGGAGGAGAATTTTGTTTGGTCTGCATACAAGTGACAGGTAACAATCAAATTTCACTCTTCCCTAACTTTGTAGTATCATTTCAGAAATATGTTTCTTTTTTTTCTGGGGGAAATACAAACAAAATGCATATTTTGGGGGAGATTTATAGAATAGCAAGCAAAAACAATATTTTATGGGTAAGATTGTATACAAAAAGTATGTACAATTGTAATGCAATTTTATGTGTGTGTTTAAAAAAGCACACAGAAAATGGGTGGAATAGACTTATCACTGAATGTGTGAAACAAGCATGGAATGGAAAGAGACTGCTCAGTGTGTCCCTACCCTCACTCAATGTCACATCAAAGTCTAGATACATCATGTAATGGAATTTTCTCACACTCCGTTCTTGCTATTTTTGCTCCTTCCCCATGCTTCCTTGGAATGTCTCTGCACCATCCTACCTTTACAATGAAGGTGCAATATTAAGATAGATTGTTTAGCAGAGTAACTAAAGCTTAGTTCTCACTGAAGTTGTATGTTTTTGTCACTGACTGCTTTGCCACACAAAAGAATATCAAGTCAGAGAGAGGTTCTCTAGCCTAGTCTTCTCCTGACATTGGTAGTCTTCCATGTGCAGCCCATGTTTATGGAGGAGCATTCAAAGCCCAGGGTAAATTGTGTTGCTGTAGCTTACTCCTATCCTAGACTTTGTGTAGAAGCGGGGGACTGCTGGCTCAGGGGCTGCTCTACTATGAAACTATGAATTAAGCTTAAGTTTGAGGGCTCTTGATCCTGGAGGGATCCTGAGTTGCACGAATCAAATGGATCAATCTTTTGATGTATATATTTCAACAATCCCGAAGTTTAAGAGCACAGTTGCACAGACATTGTAAACAACCACACTGAAGAAGATGACAGGGGTTACCCAGAGCTGGTTGCTGGTTGCGAAGAGACCCCCATAACAGTTCAAGCTTCAGCCCCCCCCCCCCCAATGTAGGTCCGCCACTGTGCTGGCTGTTCTAGTTTGAGCCTGGCAAAAGGAAAACAAGTCTTTAAAATAGAGTTTGGCTTGCAGCACACTGGGTTGTTAGGTCATGTGACTGCCTGGAACAGAGTTTGAAAGCGGGCCAAATCTCCCCCTGCCCTGCCCCTAGAACTTACCCAGGACTTCAGCCAGTGTGGCCCCAACTGAGCCAAACCTCAGCCAGAGATTTGCCTGCTCCAAACTCCACACTCATTCCAGCTGATCTTGGGTTTGGATTGCTCCCTGTGTGAGGGCCAGGTTTAGGTGCTTTCTGTAAGCCAGAAGTCCCTCAGAGAAAACATCATTGCTAGGTAGCCTTAAGGAAGCCCCTTTATTTTAGAGTGAGACACACCTACTTGATAGGGCAGAAGGAGCAAGGATGAGATAATGTACCTGAATTGGCTTAAACAATCAAAAACATAATGTGAGTATTATTTATGAAATAGGGCATTTTGTAGAGGTAGTAGTGAGTAGAATCACTCACTGGTTTATAGTTAACATATTCAAAATGAAGGATTAAAGGACTAAAATACATCATTAAAATAATGGCCTGACTTTAAAAAGAAAGGGAGACCTGGCATGCCTGGAATAGGCTCCATCAGTTGTCACCATCTTTCTCAGATATATTTTATGATCCATCTTAAACAGCTTTGTCACTGGGTAAAATCAACCCCATACTTACTTACACTACAAGCTGGCAGAGCCACTTGGATTCAGAAAAAAAGGATTAGGTTCTTCTCAATTTTTAATTACCACATTTCTGGCTGCAGTCAAAGCAGCACAGAGAAGTTTCCATTTAGCATTTCTCATGCAACTGAATCTTAATCCACCCACGCTTTTTGATAAGACAGTGAATTGTGACCTAAAAGGCGGCGGCGGGGGGGGGGGGGGGGATGTGGTAGAAAAAAGCATTATGGAAAAAGCTTGGATGTATTTTATTTTTTAAAATTTAGCACTGAAAATATTGTTAGGTAATGGTTACTAATTTAAATGGCTTATTAATAGAAACATTTTGTTTTTCTTTAAAGGGTTTTGCAAAAAAGGAAATGAAAAGTACATTAAATGGCTGGATCTTATAGACATGAATAGGTAGTTTCAAACTACTCATGTCTTTCATGCTTTACTGGTTCCTGTTTTCATTAATGAACTACCAAATAATCTTAAAATTATTTGCATGTAAAGGATACAGTTAAGGTTCTAGCAACGAGGTTAAAAATAAGATTGGATGGATAATTAGACAAATAAATTGGATATGAATTTGCTGAATTAATTTTCAGCAGGGATACCAAAAAGGGAGATGTGAGGAAGTCAAGAAAATAAGTGAATCAAAGATGAGAAGTAAAAAGAGGGATTTTTGTGTTTTTTCTTCTTTTTTCTTAAAATGTGTTTTTTCTTTTCTTTTTTGAAACTATTTTTTCTTTTTTCTTATGTATTTTATAATTTTGTATTTTTGTGTATTTGTTTTTCTTTCTCATGCTTGTTGTCTTTTCTAAAACTTAATAAAAATATTTATTTAAAAAAAAAGAGTAAGAGAGTAAAAAAAAATTAAAGTAAACGTCTTACCCCGAAAAAAAAAAAGAGTAAAGGATACAGTTATAAGTTGGAATAATGTGCAGGTGTACCCACTGATTCTTATGGGGAGGAAAAAGGAGGTACCATCCCTGCCAGATCGTGATGGGGACGGAGCGAGATGCCTGTGCAATTTTGTGCCAGGCTTGTGCAGCAGCTACTTCCATGGGTGCCACTGCTACATTTTCATATTAAAACCATGAAGAATAGGCCCATCACAGGGGTATTTCCATGTCTACTGAGAAGAATTTACACAGAGGCAGCTTATCAAACGGTAAGGGATAGCCATCACCTTCAGGCCTTGCCTGTGTACTCCCAGAGCAGGGTGTGTAGGGGAGGGGTAGCACCTCTGGTGGGAGACAGGTCATGCTCCTTCTGGTATAGTTCGTCCACCTTTGGTCCCCACTCTGCTCTCACCTGTGGCCCCTAGAAGCTGTCCACATGTGACAGTGGCTGTACTGTACTGACCAGCTAAACCAGGTTCCTACACATGCTAAATAGGGAAGTGAGGTGCAGATGGAGCTTGCCAACCTGGGAAGACAGCCCATCTAGCTGAAGGAAAACTCTCATCCTTAACCTCTGCTGCCTTGCGGGATATCTAAAAATGCTAAATGGTAAACCCTACACAGATCCAGAGTGGCGACCCTAAGATGGTTGGATGGCTCCTTGTACACCTCTTTCCAGCAACTCCTGCAGCCAAGCTGGTGCCAAATGTATTGCTCTGCTTTCCTGTGGACACCATCAGTGATACGGGGGGTGGGCGGGTCTTGTCACATGGGCAGCCCAGGAACTCCATACACACTACCCAGGCTTGTGCTTGGGGAAGTCACTTTGGTGCTGCTAACACAGCGGTTTGACTTCATCCCTGGAAGCAGACTCCATTATCTCTTGAGACAAACGAACGCCAACAACAGCAGTGGCCAACAGGGCTGTGGGGGTGGGGATCCATTGCTGTACTGATGCCCCAGCACCCTGCATCACTTCCAATTACCAGTGGGGCTGGTGGGCAGGCAGTGGGAAGCTCAGCACCGTGCAGGGGCGGCAGTCAAGCCCACGCAACTGCGCTTATGCCATGCCAAGCTCCCACTGCCTTGGTAACTAACCATGACGTGTGGTGTTGGGAAACCAGTAGATCAAGGCTACCCTGCCAGCCGCTACTGCCCAGAGGAATGGCCAACTTCTATATTCCTAAGGATTGTACTGTTTGGCCCCAAGGCCAAGATTCCCCAACCCCCTCACATATGGTTGGCTCTGTAATCAAGTGGACATAATAGCAGTGATGACTTCAGTGTATATGAACTAAGATGGGAGTGGTTCAGCAATTTAGAAGAATGAATGTGCTTCCTAAAATGTTCCCCTCAGGAGGCAGATTGGAAAGACAAAAGACTGCTCCCAGAGAGTTCAAGAGATAGTGTGTGTGTGTGTGAGAGAGAGAGATACAGACCACCGATTCATTACTTACTTACATTCATTACTAAATCTGGACTAAGGGCCACTACCAAGTGCATCTGGCTGACAAAGTTTGAAATATAATACAGGTTTGACCCTTTTTAGGTCAACTAGGCTAACTAATATTTTCCACAGATTCCAAGTGTGTGCATACAGTTTTATAGGGAAGCCCTGGGATCACAAATCAAGCTTCTCTTTGTAATATACATGTGTGGCCCTCAGACTTAGCCCCATATTTTCAAGTCATAACCATAACAATAAAGTTATTGATTAATGTACAGAAAGCAGAAAACAATGGAAAAATACATTTAATGGGAGCCTGCACAATGTAATAAATAATAATAATAATAATAATAATAATAATAATAATAATACAATTATAGTTGTGCAACTCTATAATGTGAGATGACATCTAATTTCCCCATAAATTTCTATTTAAAAGTTGTAATGTATGTTTCTTGTCAGGGGTTGCCAAACACACTGTGTTTTCCCCTATTGCCACGCTGTGACTAAAGTCTGCTTGCCAGTGCCTGCAAGTACAAATATTCCCCCCTCTATGAAATGAAAGTGAACAAGCGAGAATGAAGAGGATCATGCTCCTGCTGCAAATACTCTCCATGCATTCAATCTAGGAGAAACAGTCTTCAAAGATGAAAACATTTAAGTTCCACTTATGAAGCACATTCTGTCATGAAAACAGTTGCTGACGAGTTCACTTGAGTTTCAAACTGTTTTATCACAAACAGTGCTGCATATACTGTAGATATTCCAGCACTCTGAAAGGTAGAAGACTCTCCCCTTATCAAATATAACACAAATAATTAATTTACATGAAACTGCCTAACAGACCAGTATTTAGTTGACCTCTAATCTGAGGGACAAACAACCATCTCCTGATGTAGATGAATATACATCATCAAAAGACCGGAAGTTAACAAAGTGACCTTTGCTTAAAAGATCAAGGAGGCACTTGAATTAGAACCCAGAAGGTGCATAAAAACATGGAGGGCTTTTTTAGAAGACCGCCACATGTTCAATGATTGCATTAGGTGGGTTCATGGGGTTGTACAACTAGCCCCACCTTGCTGTCCACGAGTTCCCTTTGCATAAAATATGTTCTACATGTATATTCACAAAGATACGTAGAGATAGTCCATGTAAGTGATTCGGAAAGGTGCATGCACAACTTCTCATTCTCATAAAACACCAAACACACAAAAATTGGGGTTGTGGTACCAAACCATATTACAATTTTCTCAGGAAAGAAAAGAGATATCTTAGATTTTATTCTCCAAGATAACAAGTTCTTTCCACATAAACTATGATGAAATAATAGTAAAATATGTGGAGCACACTCTTGTTTGTTTGCATAGATTGTGACATCTGATTTCTTACCCCATCTGTCAAATTGATCTGCGGAAGAAATCTGATATGTATTAAGGCAATACTAAGCCCACTTCAGATGAAAAGAATGAATACAATTCTATAATTGTTGTAAATAGCTAGACATTTTTCATGATCCCAACACGTTTGAGAAATAAATGTATTAGTAGCATGAATATGTCAGTGGACATTAACTATGGTGGGTCAAACTAGAAATCATTTTTTAAAAAAACTGAATCAGAATTTTAAAAGGTTTGCTAACATTTCTGTTGCCTTAGGATGATTCCATATGGGTGTTTTGTATGCGATCACTGTGGTAGTCATGCATACAGTATACATTTTTCACAATATCCCCATATAATCAGTGTCAAAATGCCAGTTCATAGCTTTTCCCTTCATTTAATCACAGTTTACACCTCCCATAGAAAATCTGATACATTAAAAAAAGAAAACCATTCATTCACATTTTCTCAATGATCTGTTTGTGACATTAAGCCCCTATCTATAGGCACTCTTACTTACAGATTTTTTTTTAAAAAAAGAATGATTTAAAATGAAATTTTGACTATATACAGGCAAACATGATGAGATATATGCTTTCAGTATTTTAAAATTGAATCTGTAACCCTTTATCAAACACCTAGATAGCTTTGCTATGTATAAGGAAGAACCACAAGGAAAATTTGTAACTTCTGAAACCAAGCCTTATTAAATGACACTATAGATCAGAGTGACTATCTTGTGGCCCTACAGATGTTGCTGGACTACAACTCCCATCATCTATGACCTCTGTCTGTGCAGGTTGGGACTGATATGAGTTGTAGTCCAACAGCATCTGGTGATCCACCCATCATAGGTCATGTATTATTGTTGAATATTCCAAGTATGTATAACTATCACTCAAACAGCTCATATGTTTTCTTTCTGTCCCATATAAACACATGGTTACCCCAGTAACTACTATCCCTAAATTCTGGGATACTAAATTTAAAGTAAACAGTCCTGCTCAGTATCCTTGCATATATACAGAGTCAAGAAGGAAGGAATCTGCTAATTTCACAGTTTCCCCTCTTTTCTCTAATCAGGTAATTGCATAACTGTGTATGTGGTTATAGGTCATATTTAGTTGCAACCCAAGAGGTTTCCAGTGTTATAGCAACCAATCTGTATGCTCGCTTGTTCAAGAAGTGAATGATAAGATGGTAAACTAAATTGATGCTTTTTATTGATAATTTTTGCTGTACTAAGGAAGGTGAGATTGAACGCTAGTAAGTAGCAATGCATTACCTCAGAAGCAGGTCAGGCCCTGTGTAAATGCAGTGTTCCCAATTCCTCTCCCAGGCCACACCTTTCTCTGTATCAAGGATAAATATTCCTATTCTGTATTTTTATTTGGGTACCATTTGTGTGTTAGCACTAGGATTACTGATTGGCTGAAAACATTTCTCTCCCACCTTTGTAAAACTAAGGTAGCTCCCAACAATCAGTATAGCACTACAATGCAGCACCTCGAGGCTAGGTCACATTCTACTCCTTAAAAGCTTGTGTTTTTCTGGGTCTCCAACAAGCAAGGAATGACAAGGTTTTCTATGAAAATGTTTCCAAAGAACCACAGCACCTAGCGTAAAGGACTCCCTCTCTACCTCTCCTGTATCTATGCTGGTTGTGTGGTGCAGCATCTGTAGCAGGTGACATTAATAGGAAGGTGGAGGAGGCTTCCATGGTAAAAAATGTTTCCCAGGTGGGATAATAAATTCTGCTACTATAGTAGGGATATTGAAGTCAACACAATGAAGGCATAACTTTTGCTATTAAAGTGCATATTTTAATTTATCTTATTAGTCAGTTAAAAAATGAAATTTAACCTCAGATTCTTAAACCTCACATCGATCTTGCACATGGCTCACCAATCCTGTCACCTTCACTCCAGGTACCTTGTTAAGCTCTAACTATTCATTTAGTGAAAGAAATCTTACCATTAAGGAAGCTGCCATCCCACAGGAATGGACTTGACATGCCTATGGACTTTCAGACACTCCAGATGTCCCTTTGAACCCCAGGGGGCAGAGGTCTCTTCTATGGACATCTTCTCTTGCTTCCTCAGAGCTTACTTGGCATGGACAGTGTCTTGTACCCTTCAAACCTCATCCACCTCCATTGGGTTAGAGGGTGCTCAGTTTCACTCGGTCAATGGTACCACTTCATAGGTGTATACCATCACTGCTATTTTTTACTTTATACACTTAATCAAACATTAGGTGATAGCTAACTAGGACATACTCAGAGCAGATAAACTGCAATCAATTACTTAGGTCTATTATTTCAGTGGGTATACTCTGAATATGACTAACACTGGATATCATCCAATGAGTCTGTAAAGGTTGTAAGACTATATCCAACAATTATTTATCCTCACTTGTTCTATATTTCTGCTCTGTTGTGGGTATTCCCCATAATACTTCAGATGTGTGTTGTGTTGTGATAGACATCATCGCTGAACACATTTCCAAGTCTTTGTAACAGGTCAAACTTATGTGTGCAAATCCCCCAGTCGCCCCATGACCACTAGACACCCCAGCTTCTTATTCTGCTTTGGAAAATATAACAGGTCCATATGTGAACTAGCCCTAGCTCTAGAAACTTTCCAGCCCTGGTGTAGTTAGAGAAAGTAATGTGTGAACCAGGGCAATTTTGTTGGCAGGGCACCACTTCCCATCGATGACTCACATATGGGTGTGGGCTCACTATGTGAATCCACATGCTCACACAAATGGCATAAATTTGGCCATCAACGTAACTGAGCCAGCCTCATGTGTTACTTTCTCCATGTGACTGTATCTACAAGGCTGTTCCACCTGGGGAATTTTAGGTTATCTGAAGCAGCTCACTCAAGTGTTGAACGATCAAGTAAAGAGAACTCAAGTGCTTTACATGGATGTGGGGGGTTTGTCTTTAGATATGGAGTCCTCTGGATTGCATCCATTGTGACCTACATCAGAAACCCAGCATGATTTTGTTCTGAAGATGCACTGGGAGCATTGACAACAGTTCTATCGTAGAGTTACAAGCATGTGTGCTCATACTGAGTACTCTTGTGTATCTCAACCCATGCACCTTGAGCTACAAAGAATTTTAGGTTATGACCTTTTGCATTTTCTCAAAAAGTGCTGTTGGAGTCAAGAGGGTGCCAGGTTTCCA
Source organism: Podarcis cretensis (assembly GCF_951804945.1). Lineage (NCBI taxonomy): Eukaryota > Metazoa > Chordata > Lepidosauria > Squamata > Lacertidae > Podarcis > Podarcis cretensis. The sequence goes on along the minus strand of NC_137173.1, from coordinate 101,250,821 downwards.
TACGTAAAATGATACAGAACTTGACTGAATAGTCAGTCATTGTATGACACACCACATTTATGCCATTTCAATATCAAGTTATTTATGTATGCAATTCAGAAAAGACTGCTAGGTCTCTCCAGCCCATTGTATCACACCAACTCAAATTCTCAAAAAATAAAAATAAAAATTCAAGACAAAGCCTCAACATTGTACAAAACAACTTCTGAAACTTTATTGTGAATTTTTCCCCAAGGTACATTTAGTAAATGATCATAGCCTTAAAATCATCAGTTAAAAAATATAAGTTGAAAGAAGTCCACATTTAAGCAAAGTTAAGTTTCAGTACAGACTTTTAAAGTCACAGAATATAAATATATACAATTATATGAATGAGATAAAATTGCAATTACATTAGGTTATATAGAGATATAGAGATATATTGTAAATAAATAGGGTTTTGATTTGACAGGCATGAGAGGCATACTGCTTTACATTTAAAGTGTTCAACAGAATGAAGCAAAAAATGGAATGTAGTACAATTTGTAAATACAGTGATTTTTAAAACCTTGTATCTTTTCTTCTGTCAATATTTAAATTATAATGTACAAATATCAATTTTATAAAGGTCAGCCATTAGCTTTCACCAGCCTTGCAAATAAGTCCAAGAAATGTCCTAATTCACATATATGGGGTTTGTTTTGTCTTGTATCATCCCACCTACCCACACATTTGTGGTATCAAAGAAGCAAAGTTTGTCATGTTTGCTGTGCAATCACCTGCAAGCAATTCCAATTCATCAAGGCAACTGGGCCAGTCGGTATTTGCAAGCCTGGCTTTCACCATCCAAACCGAAGCATTACTTTGCTATACATGTGCTTAGTGAATTTCCAGCCGAGTGGTAGATATAAAGTAGACAAAATATCTCAGATAAATGCATAGAATCTTTTTATCTAAACTACTTACATGATAAATACATAGCAACAGGATTGAAATAGAATGAATATCTGAATTTTGCAGCTTTTTCCCCCTTGTAAAAGAATGTGTTGAGAAAATGTATTCATTCACCAGTCCAGTGAACATGTACATACCTTTTTGTAAAATATTGCCTACCCTGTACTGGTACATGGAAGGAGTACACCCCCCACATGAACTGTTATTATTTATGCAATGCTTTCAAACCATGTTATTACTAATCCATAGTGACCACATCATACACACATAGCAGGAATATGTGCTTATTAACTACTGAGGAATAATAACTGTTGAGTAGTAAATAATTATATTGAAAATGTTCCACGTGAGCACAACTGTGTTCTTCTTCTTGTTGTTTTTTACATTAAGTAACATCATGGTATACAAAATGCAAGTCGTGGGCCAAGGGAGGCTGAGGTGGCAAGCCTACGTGCACTTACCTGAGAGTAAGTTCCATTGAAGTCAATGGGCTTACATCTCAGGAAGATTACACTGCTAAGTTTCTTTTCTATCCCCAGCCCCCCGTTTAACTGGCATTGGGTAAACAGGTAGATCAATGTTTCACCTATCCATGTCTAGCAGGTGCTTGTATGGCCTGTTCTTCCCTCCACTTATCTGCCCCAATCCCATAATGAAGATCTGCAGTCAGAAACAGGTTTTGATATATGCAGCTAATGTAGATGAGTAAGTCCATCTTTTTCATAATACTCACTGGGTCTCCACTGAACTGGCTAGACACATCTTTGGGTGCATGTGGGCATTAACCAACTATTGCATGCAAGACTAGAGCAGGACTATTTGTTTAGATTGTCAGCAGGAGCAAGGTTCTGTTTTCCACACACTTTTTTCTTCCCTATGTTGATTCTTCAATTTTGAAGCACATTTCTAGACTTTGTCATTCTAATTCCCACCCATGCTCCTTCTATCAAATCGCCCTCCATGTTCTCAGTTTGGTGCTCACCTACTAAATTAGAATGACGGACGGAGGATGAGAACACAAAATAATCTTAAAAATTGTGTTTGTGTGTTTCCAAAGACACAACATGTATATTCAATTTAACAATTGTTCTCTTCCCTTTCTGCCACATTAACAAAATTAAGATGCACTTCAGACTGAAAGACAGGGGCAATCCAATGTTGTTGAAAACACTGCACTTTCATGATTTTTTTAACCTTTTTACAAAGGAAAGTAAAAAAGAAACAAAACTCACTAAATCTATAAATTAGCACGCCAGGGAGCAAAGTTTGTAGCCTCACCCTCTCCCTGATTGCAAAGAATTTGTTTCTGTGGGGTAACATTCAAAATTTTGCACGCTTGCACTTTGAAATAATATTGTGTGTCTTTGCACTGCATAATTTTACTGTAGAGTTTTGGTTTTGAGTCAAGTTGCTTATTCAATTACCACCAATGAAGTTACTGAGTGTCTGGCTCTGTGTGAAGGCAAATATGACTTTTCGAAGAGAGATGGAGTGGCTTGCTAGTGCTGCTACTCTCTGGGGTGTGTTCTCTGTCAGACCTGCTTTGAAGCTCCTCACATTGTACAGAGTACAATAGTGCTGCATTCGGTGGAGAAGTTCTTCTCTCTGAGCACAATTGAAATGAACAGGAACTGTGCAAGAACACTACCATGCACTTGTGCATAACATGCTGACCTTAATCATCTTAAATTGCAACCTGGAAAACAGCATGACCCCCTAGATCACAGGCAAAATAATAGAGAGCTATGCTAAATAACAGGAGGAAGCACTGAAGTAGTAAAGTAATCAGAATAAAAGCTTATTTCTTCAGTAGCTCAAGCTATTTCAGTAGAAAGCTCAAAAACCCCTGTTGCTATGTCCAAGATCTCCCCTCATTTATATACAGTGGTACCTCGAGTTAAGTACTTAATTTGTTCTGGAGGTCCATTCTTAACCTGAAACTGTTCTTAACCTGAAGCACCACTTTAGCTAATGGGGCCTCCCACTGCCACTGCGCCGCTTGAGCACAATTTCTGTTTTCATCCTGAAGCAAAGTTCTTAACCCGAGGTAATATTTCTGGGTTAGCGGAGTCTGTAACCTGAAGCGTATGTAACCCAAGGTACCACTGTACACACATTTTTCCATGTTTGGGTCCAGAGGACAAGTGTGGCATCTGGATTTAAATTCAGAAGCCTTTGCAACACTGTCCCATATGACGACTGCAAATTGATAAACACATTTACATGTTGGCATGGAGAATATACACAGTGTGATGACACCAAGATGAGCTTCACACATTGCACAGCCTAGGCAAATATTTGCCTCCACATATGCACTGGACAATGCCTCAGGCAATCTGCACATTCTCCACATAAACAATGTGGCCAATAAATACACAATCCAGTTGATAAGGGCAAAAGGCAAGATTCCCTCTTCACACTTACTTTGGCATATTCTTCATGTTTTCATGTGAATGCATACAGTAGTCACCAGTGTTTATGGACCTGATGCATTCAACTGGCATTAATTACAACATATATATCATATTAATCTAAAGACTCAGCTATACAGCTGCAAATGAAATCTTTTAAATTTGCTGTAAAGTGCAATAAACAAATGTGACGTTAGCTGGTGACAGTGAGCTATGTCAAATTCAATGTATTTTTCAAAAAAAAAAAAAAAATTAAAGCATTTTCACAGCCTTTTTTTATATGTGTGCAGTTTCCACCCAAATTTCTGATGCAAAATTTACAATTATTGAATTCCTGCATTGAATTTGTGGCAATGGTGCTCTTCTACTCTTTGGGTCATACCTTGGCTTATTAGAGTCTGCAGAGGTCTGTAATGCGTCTAATAAAGGATCTGGGACTACACACTTAATGATGTCACTTTTGTGTAGTAGGGCTTGTAAATTCCCAAGCAGGCACAGTCCTGAATGTCTCTTTCCAATGCCCTTCCCCCCTATCATACGACTTTGCAGCAGCAGTGCAGATACTGGAGAGGCACTGTCCCCTACTACGGTATTTAGGTCACAACTAACTCCAACATGCGTGAAAATGCAGAATTGTTGCCAACTAGTTTCTGCTCAGGGTAGACCCAGTGACTTCAATGGACATGCATTAATAAGGTTGACCAATTTAAACAAGTCTACTCTGATTAGAAGATCCTTGGATACAATCCTTAGCTATATGTAGAAAGGCCCCAGGCCTTAGAGAAGATTATGTGCTGAAAGTCAGGTATCAAGGCTTTGCTGCAATCACCTCTCGTCTCAGAGGACTCTTGGGGAGTAAAGCAGGGGGCAGAGAGGCCATTCTCTGTCATTCAGGTGAGAACATACTCCAAAGCGGGTAGCACTTTTCAGATGTTCTTACTGCTAAAGCTCAATCTTTGGGAAGGAGGGAGGGTGCACAGCATCGAGAGAGCGGATTCCATCCCCAAATACAACATTTAGCCTCCTGTGACTAAAATAAGCCAACACATATACGCTTGCCTCTGCAGGGTTCTCAACCACTTGAGGAGGCTCCATGCGTGGCAGGGCCTGCACCAAGGGTAGGTATCACATCCCTGCAGAGGGCCCAGTGCTACTCTTTGGAGACTCCTGGTCCTTCTCAGCCTCTTTGCTGCCATTTCTCATCTTTACCTGATACCTCTGAGCATGCAAACAATGGCAAGAGTGAGGCGAAACCGTACTCCCCCCCCCATCCTTGTGCTCTCCCTCTTGAGGGTTGTTGGGATTGCACCCAGTGGATAAGAACAAGCAGCAAGGCCCTGGCATCCTGAAGTGAAGGAACGGGTCCACAGGTGGCACCTTGCTCAAGAACCTACTAAAGCCCAGAAGCAGCATTGATCATAAGTTCATTTCAGACATGGAAATGAATACGTGTAGATCAGATGTAGCTCCTCAGTCCCCCTACAGCTCCACAGTAACAGGATCCGAAAAGGGCATGCATTTTAACACATTCCTCATAATGCCTATAGGCTGTTCATGACATCATTTGTTCCCTAAGTAAATGTGAATTAGGAAAGTATTTGCTTTTTTAACACAGCTGAAATCAACTTGAGTAATTCCTCTTAGTACAGTGCGGTGTTTATCCTTTTAAAAATGGAATGCAGTTTAAGACCACATCTCCTTTCTGATTTATAAGAGTAGCTGTGACCGTTGAAGTACATGATAGAGATTATTAATAATTACATCTGTATTTTTCAGCCTAATTGGATTTATAAATTGCACACTAGCCCTCAAGCAAACATAAAAAGAACAATGTAAACAGAGCATTGTAGAACACTTCTTAACCCAAACAACAACAGCTAAGAACAGGATGGCTGATCTGCTTGTTATTGTTATTTTCATCTTTTTAAATCTTTTTCATCTTTTTCATCTGTTTAAAAGATATTGTTGAGGTTGAGCAAAACATAATTTGGGGAAGGGGAAGCCCATGCATTAGATTTCAGCTGATGTTGGCACATATTTCACGTAGTGCCCCCAACACCTAGATCTTTTAAAAAAAAGATATCATCATGCTTGCAACACTACTGAAACACCTGTGACTTTTTGCTAGCTGAATTGTGTCACAATTCATGCTCTTCTGCGCTGGTGCAACATGTTCTATCTCCCAGACACTTCATAAGATAATCTTATGGCAGAAGGTTGCCTACACATGATGCTTCCTGAAGAGTGAGCTCGGGGGAAACCCAGTGGCTGCACTACTCAAATTTATTCTCAACAAATGTTAGGCCTTGATTCTCCGTTCTTGAAGTACAGTGGTACCTCGGGTTAAGTACTTAATTCGTTCCAGAGGTCCGTACTTAACCTGAAACTGTTCTTAACCTGAAGCACCACTTTAGCTAATGGAGCCTCCTGCTGCTGCCACGCCGCCGGAACCCGATTTCTGTTCTTATCCTGAAGCACTATTTCTGGGTTAGCGGAGTCTGTAACCTCAAGCGTATGTAACCTGAAGCGTATGTAACCCGAGGTACCACTGTACGTCCACGAGAGAGGTCTCTCTCAAAAGAAGCAGGCCTTTACTCAGTAGCACTGCTGTCCAAGTATAAAATGTAATTCTGCCTAAATGTATGCTTACATGCCAGGTACACACTGATGTGAAGAGACAAGAGAGCCCTATCTGAGGATAAAAGGAAAATATCCATCATAGTCCCCAAGCTGTAAATCTTAATAGAGAGACTAAAGGAATAAAGTGTTACGTTTCCTTTTGCAGTACTGTAATGGGTCTCCCTGTTGCATGGCTGGAAGAAATCTGTGATTTGATTTACTCAAGGTGAAAAGTAAATATAGACATCACACATAGATTTTAGCATATGATTTTAATGTGTCAAAGCTGGAGTGCAGCTTTGGAGTGGGGATCATAATTCCCTTAATAAAATCAATGTCTGCTGTCGTGAACTTAGGGAGGGAGGGAGGGAGGGAGGGAGGGAGAGAAGGGGAAACATGTGTGGGGGGTCTATGGAGAGAGCACTGAATGCAAAAGAGATGCTGTCTTGATAGGTAGGCTGTCATCAACCAAAATGTGTTGGCCATTTTTACTGCTTTGCAAGGACTATTCTTATTTATTTTTCAGAACTATTTGGGAGCTTTGCCTCTTCCTTTTCTATCTTTTTGGAGACCCATAGCCAGTGCAACACAGAATCTTCTCTGTACACTGAACGGAAAAAAGCACAGTGTACCTCCCATGGGGTTTCTCTTTGTGGAGACTGAGGCGCTCAGGCTCAGGGGTGGTAAGTAGATTTTGTCCTTATTGCCAAAATATCCCCACTAGGGATACAATGTGGTGGCCATTCATTTGCATGGGGAAAAAGTATGTCCTCTTTAGGGCACCATTGGTATAGTGGCTAAGCCTGTTTTCTGTTCCAAGTATTCACACTTTCTAGGGAAGACCCTCAGCAGTCTTGCACATTTAATATTTCCCATAGAATTTAATGGATGCTCACAGAGTTTCCTTCAATCTGCACAACCTTGCTCCTTCATCTGCCTTATGCTCCATTTCCATGGTTATGCTCGTGTGTGGCAGAACAGTTGGAAAGGAAATTGGTAGCCCATGAGCTCACTTTAGCACTCCTCCCACCAATTTGCGGTTTAGCTTCTTTCCCCCCCACATAAAATGAAACACAACAGGGCAAGGGCTCTTTCTCACTCTGTCCACTGAATTCAAATAGAGCAAAAAAATAAATAGGGCCAGAAATAGCCTTTGCACACTATTTATCTCCCAGGTCTCCCAGACAAAGGGCAATAGAGGGTTTGGCAGAGGTTCTTGTATCATTCGTCATATCCGATGCCTCATTCCATTTGCCTGCTTCTCAGTGGTGGAGCTTCATGCTCCAGCACCGGGGGGGGGGGGCGAAGAGCAGGCGGGGGCGGGGCTGGCATGTGTCCCGGGGGCGTGGTGTGCCACCCATAGGGGCGTGGCACTCAGCATGGGCAGGGGGGCAGCCGTGATGGCACCCCGCTGGGATAGAGCTGTCGGGGACGGTACACTCCCCTGCACGCCTCTTCCTGAAATTCCTTCCACAGCCTTCGTTACCTTTGGAAGCAGGCAAGGATTAAAGCATCCTCTGACTGTGAATCAGGAGTAAACTGATGGGCAGAGCCTATTCACAGTCCCTTGCCTAAATCAAAATGTGGCTTCTGGAAAAACAACAAGTGGTTTGGAATGATACTTAAGTATAATTGAGCTTTGAGAATTGGTATCTGATGGCTGGGAATCTGGGATATATGTGTCGAGCCAGTGCATCACATGAATCTATCACCAACTGATCTTTGTTAGTGGAACCTGGGATACACAGTACAATAGGCAAGATTTGTTCTCATTACTGTATTATCCTCGAAATCAACATTTAGTGTTAATGGCAACCATCATCTGGGTTCAGACTATGTTTTGCCCTATCTTAGCTGTGATCCGAATTTCCTTTACCACAGATAAAGCCACTTGGAAGTGACTGATATCTTAATCTGCCCTGTTCTCTCTGATACTGGCCCAAGTTCTGTTTCTTTGGTCATATTATAATGCAACAGGATGTTCCAAATTGGCTGAGAGAGAGATTATCCCCAAAGAGACTTGTGATAGTCCTTCACATTTTTGAGTCTTGTTTCTTAAGATCTCATTGAGCTGGGTATGAGAGGTCAGGACAGAGTGCAAGATTGTTTAGGGCTGTGCCCACGGTCTAGCAATGGTTAACGTACTCTGATGTTAAAATACTTAAAATGATAGCATTAAGCGATTTGTGTGTTGGGTGACATAAGCAGCTGTGACAGTCTTAGCTCCACTGTTGCTTCCCAGTTGACTTTGACACACTTTATTTGAAGACATGCATGTGTAAAGATCAGTAGCGATTGCCAATTTGCCTGGTCTACCACATTACCATAGAGCTACTGCTACAGAAGATTTCCCCTTAGGTACAATTTTGTCATACTCCATTAATCCTCTCAGTCCTCTCCCAATCCTGCGGACTTGTTACGTAGTAATCCCCAATTGTTGTGCTGCAGGAACACTGGAAAGTCTCTGCTGTCCTCCAGGCAGAAAATTACAGTAGTAAGTCTATTAAATTTGGCTCCTGCAATGTCCACTCAGATCACTCCCGCTTGTTGCAGTCATAACCCATAGCCACAATGTCAGAACAAATTATCAGCAGCATCCAGAATGCCGATGCAAAATTAATTTGGTGCCTCCCACAGCCTTGTTGATTCAGTCCCCAGATGATGGCAGAAATCTAGCTGTATTTTAAAGGATGTTTGGAAATTAAGTCAACACATCGTGAAAACTGGCTTCATTCTTTGTGCATGTCAGGTTTCAGGTCCCACTGGGGACCTCTATCACACGATAGTCTGTTCAAGTGAGATTACTTTGGTTGCTCCTTTTTAAGGCTGGACTAGGACAGCATTCAGAAAATGTAATTCTTCTTTGTCTATACAGTCAAGGGTTCTTGGACACCTCTGAAGTACCAAGTCCGTTTCCTGTCTTTTGCAGCTTGTCTCTCTCACAGAAATATACAAACACAATAAATTCACCAGCTAGGCAGAGTTTGATCTCTGTTAGTCTTCAATACTGTTATAAACCAATGTAGCCTTCCCAGTTCCCTGCACAATGCCCACACCTGCAACCCATCAGGGAAAAACTGATTTTCCACTTGAACAACTTGACAAATAAAATTAGTAAATCTTTACTTTAAATTCAGTAGCATTGAATATTAATAGTTGGCATCATAGGGGGTGTATTGCTCCTGTTGTTGTTTTTCATTGTATTTTAAATTGTAGCACTTTGCAAAAGTATTTTAGTTTTAAGAGGATGCCCACTCAAAGGAGTAATCAGTAATGCTGCTGTGTGTAGCCGCAATGGATATATTTACCATCTTGTTTGCCTAAGCATGTGCAACATTGGAAGACTTGTGACAAAGCGTGTTCTCCTTCATGGAGAGCACGTGTTGCGGTGGGGGCCGCCAGGACACTCCATAATGGGGGGCGGGCTAATTGATCATTGGCCACTGATGCGATTGGGGCTTCCCTTGTTGTTGGGAAGAAGTTAATGTTGCCATTTATTGATTGACAGCCAGAAATAGTAAAACTCCTTGCACGAGGCTAGGGCTTCCTCTTTTAGCCCGTGCATTGGATTGCCCGTCCCTCCCTCCCTAGAATAGGGTTGTTCGCTTTGACCTTGCTATGCCTGTCATGGGGTCGTCTGCTTTGGAGCGGGGGCCTGGTAGGAATTTTGTCCATCTGGCTGATTGGCTGGGGCCATTTGGTTTTTGCCTACTGCGTAGCAAATCGTCACAACTTGTAAGGTTCGCGGTTAGGCATTGGTTTATGGTTTGGTTGGTTGAGGGGCACGGATTGGCTGTGCCTGCCCCTCTAATGCTGCTGCTGCAAGGGATTCCGTTAAAGGAATTGGGAGCTAACTATTGCTTGTCCACTCTGTCAAGGGGGCTCGGGCCATAGCAATGAGCTCCTGGTTGCATTTGGGGTGAGGGCAGGTTTCCTGCTCCGCGTAACCCCCAAGTGTATTCCCCCATTCTGACTTTCGCATCGTGCGGAACGTCAGTCTGTCCCCCATGGTGGGGGCAGATAGTCGCAACCAATGCCTACGCAACCACTCACAAATTTGTATTTTAATAAAGTTGTGGCCAAAATTATGCCAAAAATCTTAAACAAAAATTTCTGTGTGATGTGTGAGTTATTGGGGTGGACCTGGGGACCTCGACACGCAAGGACTGTTTTATAGCTTAAAAGTGCCTCTGAGCATGTAAAGACTGCTTTCCCCTTTTTGCAGAGCAACTGCAGCCTATCCCCAGATAGTTAAGATTGAAGGAGCACTAAATAAGACTCCGTTACAAATACAGCCAGAGTGTCTGGTCTTGTTGTCTCAATCCCTTTAAGAGTGCAAACTAAACTCACAAGTATCTCACATGAAAGCAATTAACTTTTCAGAGTTTTTTTTGTGCTCACACAGTCCTTCAAGCACACCAGGGGATGTGAATGCTTGTTGAGGTGACATTTCAAGGGGGACAGATCTCAAGGCGAGGATAGGTGAGATTCATAATAAGGTTCAAAGTCTGTTCTTTGATAGGCTTAGAACTGCGCTGGTCACTGGTAACCTCAACAAATGCTCTTAAAATAAATCACTTTGCAATTTGTTGAGGTTACTGCTATGTACCTCATACATTAGCTTCCTACACATCATGTTGTGACCAATGCAGACTCTCAGGTTTCTGCAAGCAGCTAGTTCCCCCCCCCTCTTGTTCCCCAACTCCAACTTTGCTTAACACCTCGCCTGATGAAGAGTACAGGAGCACTTAAAAAAATGCTCACTGATTGTATCACTTTTGTTAGTCTTAATAAAGTATTGCTCGACTCGGGTTTTGGGAATTGTACCTCTTAATAACTAGAAATAGATATACACCTGAAGAATATTCACTTGAGGCAAGAAACCTATGGTAGACAGTTGCCTCCCAGTCACCCTCCTGAATGGTGTTCCCGATTCATACAGATAATAATAATAATAAATAAATAAATTTTATTTATACCCCGCCCTCCCCAGCCAAGACTGGGCTCAGGGTGGCTAACACCAAATATAAAAACAATTGATTGAAATATTGCTTAAAAACAAGATTAAAATACAACATTAAAACATTAAAATGCAGCCTCATTTCAATGGAAACTCAATCAAAAACTTTTTTGGGGATGAAAACGTCAAGTATTCACCAAGGCTAACTATCCAGACTGGTCCTACATAGGCCAGAAAAAAGCCAGGGAAGTCCCCAAATAGGAGTTCCAACACAGAAGGAGAAAGGAAAAAAGAAAGAGGGGGAGGGAATCAAACTGATTCTAAGCCAAAGGCCAGGCTGAACAACTCTGTCTTATAGGCCCTGCGGAAAGAAATCAGATCCTGCAGGGCCCTGGTCTCATGAGACAGAGCATTCCACCAGGCTGGAGCCAGTGTTGAAAAGGCCCTGGCTCTGGTTGAGGCTAATCTAACTACCTTAGGGTCTGGGACCTCTAGGGTGTTGCTGTTTATGGACCTTAAGGTCGTCCGTGGGGCATATCGGGAGAGGCAGTCCTGTAGGTACAAGGGTTCTAGGCTACTGTATTAGCAGATACTGTATTGCTGTAAGCCAGTGATGGCCAAACTTGGCCCTCCAGCTGTTTTGAGACTTCAGTTCCCATCATCCCTGACCACTGGTCCTGTTAGCTAGGGATGATAGGAGTTGTAGTCCCAAAACAGCTGGAGGGCTAAGTTTGGCAATCACTGCTGTAAGCCATTTGAAGTACTGTAATTGGTATAAACATGCTTAAAGATTCACACAACTGTAGGGCAAGACATATCCCGCTCACAGGAGTACATGACACTAAAGAGAGCTTCCGTAAAATCAGTGCTTGGCTGTATAGTTTGTGCGGCACCCACAGTAATTTAGCCAGTTTGCAATTGCACCCACAGGTGACTCCTGCTTATCCCATAGGTTATCCCACAAAACAGAATCAGTCAAGTAGTGGTACCTGCTGAAGTCCAGTAGCTCATTGCCATAAGGCCCTCCCCCAGCCCCCACACAAAGTCTCATGCAGAAACTGAGCATCACCTGACAGTCACATAATAGTAAACTGGCCTTATTCTCTGATTTTCTATGCTAATATGTCACAAACAAAGGTAATTGGTCACAAAAATGGTAAAACCTGAAAGCCTTGTTAGCACCTCATTCCACTTGCCAGAGCTAGCAGAGTCAGTCCATCAAGAACCCTGGTGATTCAGAGATGACATCATTGCTTTTGCTTTGAAACAAGGCCTCCTTCATTCTCTCCAGTGCACATCTGACTTCAGGCAAAAATCAAAAACACCACAGCACATTATTTCATATACATAGTATGCCCACACATACCACTGAGGAAGGATAGCTAGGCTACCTGCCATACAAATAATTATTTCTTGAATTCTAATATGAATAATGTGCAAATGAATAATTTCAAACATAGCCCATCCATCATCGCCCCTACTCCCCATTCCCAAGAGAGGGAGATCGTACCACTTTAAGCCTGTAAACCCAGTTTCATTCCAGTAGCATGATGAATTTGCAACTCAGACAACTATCTAAAATCTGTGATTGATCATCTGGTGAACTCTTTAAAAATAAAACACTTGTTTGCTAATTAACTACAGCAAGGTCTACAGTCGGTGACATGCTCGACAGTGCTCTTCAATTAGGCAAAAAAAGCTTTTTCCCTACATGAAGCAGAACTCAGTAGGAAGCCTGGTCCTGAAGTAAACAAAATAAATGAAGAATAGGAGGGGAATGGAAGAAGAAGCCCAAACTAAAACCAACAGAGTTAATTTATCCCTTCTTTTACTATATTCGGCTTCAGTCCCAAAGGATGCCTACATCACAGACTTAAATTGCTTCAACAGTCATGCAGTCCCCTCCCAAGGGAGCCCCTGGGAATTTAAAGTCATGGGCAGAGAATATGGGCTCTCTAAAAGAGAACGTTCAACATCCTTACTTGACAACAGTCCAGGTATCTTTGGGGGGAAACTGTGACTGTTAAGATTGGATGTTTAACCCTCTGTTGATACAAATTTGACTAGGTCAATTTGGTATCAGGATCAAACATACCCCCCCCCCCAAGCCATGCAAATAAAATACCCAGTGGAGGTTATTAAGCAAGACACCACTTTCCTTTTCCATTAAAACAACATACTTGCACATAAGTCATTGAGGTTAATATCCCACAATGTACAGTTACAAAAACAGGCAAGAATATGATATGGCATCTAACTGACCTCACCATTTTTTATCATAAAAATGTGTCCTTAACATATACATATCATAACTATAATACTTGGACAAGACAGTGGAATAATAATGAGCTGTGAAATACTTGCAGCAACAACAAATTCCCCCAGACCTCAGTATAGAATGAACCTGGGGGTTGGAGAATAAGGATTGTGCCCACAGCACACAACATGCTCATCAAACTTCTGTACAGGACCTGTGCTAAAATGTCTTCTTCATTATTATGTCACATATTTTGTGCTTTTATATTGCCAACACTCCTGTGATCATCAGGTGGTATATAAATTTAATAAATTAAAATAAGTAAACACTTTGAATTTGTGGGAAACTGTGGGCAGGTCCAACAGACGCAATCCTGCTATGCTCCATGCATTCATTTTATGATACATTTCTCAACAGGGTTATGGTTTGACTCTGCTGGTTATAAAGTTGTCAGTAGTGTACAGTAATGGTTAATGGCTATGCTTGAATAGGCACAACATGAATGCAAATGACTAATGATGGAAGTACGCAAGCAAAGCTTCACACAGGAGTCTGTAATCTACACCATATATAAATTTGAAGAATCTGGCCAGGTAATGGTGTACCCTGGTTTGTGCTATGTGAAGAAGCTTTGGTGAGCCTTAGGCTTGTGTATTCAAGCGTTTGTTTCCAACTTTAAACTAACCAGTTACCCACAAAACCCAAACGCCACGAACTGCATTTGTTTAACCAGTGGTTTAAGGAAGAGCTCAAATCTGGAACCACATTTTGATCCTGGTTTGTTCTCAATGACCACAGGTTAAATAAACCACAGCTCCCCACATTTGGATCTCACAGAACTGTGGGTATTTAACATCAGAAGCTAGAACATCTATTTTCATGTGAGAAAGGGAGTGTGGCAGCCCCTGGCTCACAGTGATTTAGTCACATACCATGAAGCCATGGTTTTCCATTATGTCTGAATTAGGCCCATGTACGTGCTCAAAGTGCTTTGACTGTCTCTTTAGAAATTAAATACACCCCACACCTCCCTAGATAGCATTCTGAGGACAGCATTCACAAGGCATTCGTGGCACTTTAAGATATAATAGTTTATGGCTGTATCCCTGGACCACTGCAAAATATTATGCTATTACACTACTCTGCATTCACTCAATTTCAGCTCTATGTGGATCAACAAAATCAGGCAAAAACACAAAATATTTTCAACTCCAGAAGAACAGGGGGTGGGGGGAATCCAGACCCTGCAGTATCTTTGGCATTGGTTTGCCACACAACAGTTCCGCCAGTTTGCAAAATTTACAAACATGGCAGAACACTCATTACCTTAGAGAAACTCTGCTTTGCAATTAGTGTAAATAACATCCTGACAAAATGGGCTTCCACACAGCTTCCAAGAGAAAAAGGCTTGGAGGAAAGATTTGGAGAGATTTGCTATGGCAGTAGGAGAAGAAGGTCAAATCCTCTGGCTACTTTCCACACACTCCTTCCCTGTTCATACCATACACTGCCCAGAATTTGGACTGCAGGAGAAAAGAAACAGATTGTTTCCTGCTTTCCTCCGTTAGTGCCCATTCTCCATTCCTCATGGAGCCTTCCGACTTTGCTCTATTTCTGATGTCAGGTTTTGTCAAATTATCAGTGAAGTTCAAGAAAATTATCTGGATCCAGAACTTGTCTCATGCTTGGGTTGTTGACACTGATGGAAAGTATATATGATTGCATGCCACATTTTTTGTTGATTTTGTTGGTCCAATACTAACCTTGAAAAAAGTATTTGAATTTTGACAAGGAACTTGGATTGTAAATACTCATGATTTCAACAGACACACACAAGATTTCCTGTGGAGAATTCCAAAGTGGGTTTCTCATTAAGGAATATACAGTGGTACCTTGGTTTAAAAACAGCTTAGTTTATGAACAACTTGGATTAAGAACTCTACAAACCTAGAAGTAGGTGTTTTGGTTTGTGAATTTTGCCTTGGAAGCAGAACATATTCTGCTTCCTGTTGAGTGTAAATTGAGTCCTCCGCTGCTATGGGAAAGCACACCTTGGTTTAAGAACGCTTTGGTTTAAGAACAGACTTCCGGAACGGATTAAGTTCGTAAACCAAGGTACCACTGTATATCAGTGCTAGAAACTAGATTGTACACACAACTGTGTTATTTGCTTCCCAAGAAACTAATCTACTTCTGTATATGCTTGAAAATATCATATATAAAAACTGCAAGTAAAGTGAAGCCTGTGGTCTCACAATCCTTCTTCATATAATTTAAGGCTCTAGCCTTAAAATATTTAATACTATGATATTTCTCCTGAACTCATTGAGATTGAAACTTTTGAGTAACAAGATTTCCCATGACTGCAGCATTTCAAGTTGCTGGTGTGGAGATGAAGGTGGGGAACACTCCCCAATGAAAAATACTCCATAGAGAAACACACCATGTCAAGGAGAATTGTAGACTAAACCCCTCAGCTTGGCAGGTTAGATTTCTGTGTGCAGGGATTTTTGCATAGGAGAGCATTCAAACAACCGCTGTGCATAAATGTCCCTCTATCCTGTTTGTTGGTGGAGAACTAGGGATATTTAAAATAATAAAACAGAGAACAAAAATAATTTTTGCCACTTACTATGGAAATGGCAGTGGGGCTGTTCTTGACAGCCGCTGACTGACGGATGACAGCTTTCTCCACAATGCCTTAGGCATCAATTTGTTCATGGATATTTGGGGTGGGAAGGATGCCATTCCACCATTTTTTTAAAATTGCAGCTGCTGTTTCCCCTCCCCAGTGGAATACCCCAGACTGACACCCCACAGGAAAATAATGGCTTCCAGCCTGCAAAGAATCCTGGGAATTGTAGTTTGTTAAACCTTGTTAGGAGACCCTTAACCAGCTACAGTTCCCACAATTCTTCATTTCACCCCCTGATTCATGTGAGTGTGGAAACTGGCCAGCAGAACAGAAACTGGTCCGATTTTTGTGGAAGCCAGTGAGGTTACCCCTTGAATAAAAATTAATCTGAGCAAATAAGGCTCATGAAGTCAGGACTTGGCATCAATCGGCCTTAAGCACATTAAGATGAACATTAGGAAATAACACTGAGCTAAACTTAGACAGAAAAAGGGGCAAGCCAATGCAGAGAGCAATTTAATTTTCACATCTCACAACAGGAGGACTTTGGCTTCTTGCTGCTTCCATGTTTAATTGGCCATTTTTTATGTAGTGAATGAAAGCCAGCCAATTTTCTCCTGAGAAGCTGTACTATAATCTTGACTCAGTAAGAGCTATATGCTTCTTATTTGTCTATAGCACCATGGGGAATGAGATGAAACATCAGAACAAGGATTTCTTTTTTCTTTCTAATCTGCAAAATTAACTGTTCAACTCAAAAGGGGGCATTTATATACCATCAATTTAGTTTTGAACCAGTGCAAACAGACTTCTCAAGGAAGAAAAGGGACCAAGGGGAATGTAGAATGGTACCTGAATTAATTCCGGGAAGCTTCCTCTAATAGTAGATGAGCTTTCTTTTATGCTAGAGTAGTTTATGAGATTCATTCTTCAGTGAGCATAGGTTTGGCACATTAAAAGGTATCATAGCACTTAACCTCTGAAAAATGTAAAATATAAAGTTTGATCTTCTTTTTCATTATACTACAACTAAGTGCAGGAATTCCAGAATAATAGTTATGGATTATCTGACTCGGAGGGGAGCTACACTATCTGAAGAATCATTTAATTGTGCTTTCACAGGACTATACCAGAATGTGGGGTGAGATTAAACTTCTGTACACAGAAAACAATAATGTCAGAGAGAAACGTTTAGCCTAAATGCATGGTTCCATAGCGTACTTTTCAATGCACATTTTTTAAAATTTTAAATATGGGGCATACTCAAACATAAAGGCTCCCACTTGAAATACGAAATGGTGCAATCCATCAACTGCACTAGAAAAATTTGCTGCTCATGTACTTTGGCTCATTCTACTTTGTGATCTTCCAATTTCAACTACATGAAGATCCAGGACTATCGTTTCAATGAATACACCCAAGAATATGTTTAATTTCATGTGATTATGATAATAAAGACAGCCCATCTGGAATCTCAGAACAAAACTGTGCTGCCAGATATGTCTAGCGCCACATTTCCAATTCCACCCCCCCCCCAAAAAAAAATCTTATGCTTGCAAAAATAGCATTGGAAGCAATCATCTTGCACTCATTAATCCATAGACATTTGATTTCAAATCAGACTGCCAGCAGACATAACATCTTTGCATTGTTACAATAGAGAATTGATTTGATTAATGAAACAGCTTTGATTTTTCTCTCTAATCGCTGTCCTCGACAATGCCATGCAAACACCACTGATGCAATTTCCGACACTAGCGTGCTCATCTCCCTTGCTTTGCTAAATTTCCCCCTTTGAAAATATCAATTTTATATCTTATTCAATTAATTATTCTGCACCGCATGGCATGCACAAACTCTGCATATATTTTAATATAAATCTGTGTTGTGTTCATGGCTCTGAAATGGGCTGTCCCTGTGATGAGACATTCCTTTAGTCTCCTACCCTATGTGAAAAATAAAGACAAAAATAGTTGTAGCCCTTTTTTGGAAGCCCGTTGAGATGGATAAGTAGTATGGGGAAAACACTCAAATGCTTCAGAAGCCTCAGGAAGTGACCCTATGCTTTAAAAATATGAGCGTTCTGTTGCCAGCTAATCACAACACTAATGGCTGTGATACACAACAAGTTAAGCACTTATAATGCCAATTGGTTTTATGCGCGTAACTCTCCAGTTGGAAACAATTAGAATACAGTCTACTCAGAAGTAAGCAATCCAATCTTGAAGTCTCCAGTGCCTGATCTACTGTGATCAAACTCTCCCAGTCTGTCAATGGCCATAGCTGTTGCACCAGTTGCATCTGGTAACAGCTGCTTCTAGCCACTGAGGCAAAAGCACCCCGAACTATGTGCCTGCTCCTTCAGGGAGAGGACAGGCAATTCACCAGGAACCACTCAGTCACAGTGTCTGTATCTTGCCAGGATTCAGACACCGGGCAGGATCACTTATTCAGAAAAGCCAGCTCAATTTGTACTATTGTCTTTCTGCTTCCTCTTATTAAAGGAGTGCTCCGTGATGAGCATTCACAGTAATTCTCATATTCAGTGACAACAGGTGTTAAATATAGCCATGCCAACTCCATCTATATTGTACTGCATTGTGCTTGTGGCAGTGAAGCTTCTACAGAGGCAGATATAGGGCAGTGTGAGCAGTCCTCCCCGGGGCCAAGGGGGTGCCTTTCCACCTCCTTCCCAAAGCCTAGTAAGTGCTGGGCTTTGGGAAGGAAGTGTGACGGCTGTGACAGGGTCATGGAGTCCTCCTGTCTCCTTCCCAAAGCCTAGTTAGTTCTTTCCCAAGTTCAGGAAGGAGACAGAAGGGCTCTAGTACACTGCCAGAGCCTCACGCTTCCTTCCCAAAGCCCAGCACTTACTAGCATACATTTCTGTGCCATAGCGGAGTTGTGACTAGACTGTGCTACCCATAGAGAAATAATTTGCCATGTTCTCCACTAAGGTAACAAACACATGTTTTAAGAATCAGTGAGGAAAGATTCTTGGTGACTCTCAAGACTCTCACTATAATTCAAATTAAGGATGAAATTATGAATTGTTTTCTCTTTCATTTTTCATACAATCTATTGCTTTTCATGATTTATGGAACTACCTAAACACAGAAATTCTGCTCTATTGCATCGGCTATTCCATTTTGAAAACAAAACACTGCATTTGTTGACTGTATATTTTGCACTAATTTTGGATCTGTTTCCAATCATTTCGTGTTCAAGCAACCAGTAATAATTTAT
Source organism: Podarcis cretensis (assembly GCF_951804945.1). Lineage (NCBI taxonomy): Eukaryota > Metazoa > Chordata > Lepidosauria > Squamata > Lacertidae > Podarcis > Podarcis cretensis. The sequence continues at coordinate 101,231,763 of NC_137173.1, read as the reverse complement.
TACCTAACCAGAATAAAAACCAAAGCATGTATCAGATTACTGCAATGTGGTTTGCAATCAATATGCATTAACTAAGAAGCACTATTAGCTTTTGCATTGCTTATTTGTTTTCAGTCTGAATAGATTTTGCTTTATCTTCTCTCTCTTAGTTTCATGGCATTTTGAGCCATAGTGTGTACCCAATGATAACTGCTACTACAAAACAGTTAGAGGCATCTGCTCATACATTGCCATGGATGTAAATGCTTCATCACCAAACTGCATGTGAAAGAGAAAGTGCAAAGAGACACATTTCTGTTAAAATTCAAGGGTTACTTCTTCCCCCACCTTCCATGGCACAGACCCACCGCCAAATATATGAGTGGCAAGGGACAGAAGTAGACAGATTTGGCCATCAGACAGTATATGAAAAGTCCCCCAAGCACCCTATTAAGACAATGAAAATGGTGGTTCAGACACGGGTATACACAATTATTCCAGATTTTTGTACATCAGTTGTTTGCTATAGGGCCATGGCATTGTTGTGAACTATCAGTACTAATCTGACAGAAGGCACCACAACTTTCACATTGTTCACCATGGGTTCAAACCTGAGTTAAGTTACATTGGAGGTGGGGAGAAGACTTTTACATCCTATTCTTTGGATCTTCTTCAACCTAAGATCTAGGTTGTCTTCTGTGTTCTACGTTCAACCTTGGGAGGCAAAGCTTGAGCATCCACTCACAAGGTGTAAGAATGTTGTTGTGGCATGTGTATATAGGAGCGTTCCTATTTTCTTGTGGACATTTTTTTGAGAGAATACTTCTGTATTTAGGTCAATCCCAAGTCACTGAGTGCATGAAGGCAAAGGAGGAACTGTGTTTACTTAGCCCCTTTCTTTACCTCCACATAGGGTTAATCTGGCCTTATGCAGAGCCTGTGCATGTATAAACTAAATGCATGGAGTTTCTCTACACACAGCCCTCTGTCTCATGACGCGAAGAGGCAAATCAATGGCAGGCATGTGACATGTGTACCACAGAGATGCTGATATCCATTGCCACCATATACGTTAACTTGGTGTGTTTTTTAGAACCCACTGTTTGGAACTAAAGGCCTTCAAAGAAATTCACAGCTTGAAAATAAAGAAGCTGTTATTTATTTGTGTATTTATTCACAACATTTCTATACTGTCCATTCACAAAGTATAAAAATAAAGCTCAGGCAGAACACCTTAAAACAGCATCAGAATAAAATCAGCAACAGAAAACAACAGCGCAAATGTACTTTAAAAGCACTAGGACCAAAACTAGTAAGATCAGCAAAAATTCAATATGAAGAGTTGCAATTGATAGACTCAATCCAACAAACATATTAAAAACAAAAAATGCTACCAGGATTAATATACCACTCATCATTCAGGCCTTCAAATCCTTTCTATAAAAAAATAATAATGTATGAGCCAGCCATACAAACATAATTAGAGACATTGCTTGGCAGTCTTTAATTGTGAATACAAAGGTGTAAATGGTCCCCACATGACACTTTTCCATTCTCTGCTTCAACTCTCCAGGTTGGTTGAAGAATCTATTGCTGACACATGTTGCACATTACAGATGGAAAAGCCACTGCTGCCATCCAGACTTCATGGGCAAGACCTCTCTGCTGGCATAAAGTCCCCAACTCCAGCTCAGCCAAAGATAAGTTGGCATCAGCTGGCATACTTTGCTCATCCTGAGACCAGTGAAAGTCCTCTAAAAGGAGCATGGTGGGCATGGGGAGATCCAAAGCACATTCAACTCGGCCGTGTGACTACGGTCCAGCACAAAACATTATTTTAAAGACTTGTTTTCCATCTTCCAGGCTTAGGCAGAGCAGCAGCCTGCCATCGCCTCTGCTGCTGGAGGAGGAGCAGCACTGGCATCAGTACTGACTTCAGGTGAGAATGTGCCGATTTCTGACAAGATGTTGCCGAAATCGTGCAAGTTCATGCAGAGCACATGAGATTTACCAGAAAATTGCACAAAGTTGCAAAAAATTGGCACGGATACAGGTGCTACTCCTCTGCCGGAATCGATGGAGCAGGTGGGGTAGGCAACTGTCACAAGGCACTTTCCCATTTCACCTCAAGTGGCAAAATGGGAGGCACAGCCCCTGTATAGCTGGCTTCTGCAACACTTCTGGTTCCGTAGACTTACTCCTGGTGAGAGTTAAGAATGTAGTGTGTGGGATTCTATAGTGCAGAGACTCTTATTTTTATGTGTATCTCTAGGGTCTCTTATTTAGCTCATTTACCTACTATGCAGGATTTTGGTTTTGGTTTTGAAGGCAATGCTGCAAATAATGCTTATTGCAGCCTAAGCTTTAAATAACATTGCATGAGTCAAATGAAGTACCATGTAAAAAAAAAAGGGGGGGGGGAATTGCTGCATTTCCTTTCCAGCTCAGCTTTTATTTCATGTTCCAGCTGAAGGAGTTTGCTGTTCTTTACAGGATGAGAGTCAGGCTCAAAATTGCTTGTCCATAAAATCTGCAGATTATCAACTATTACTGTTGTTCTTTCTCTGACATATCCCTTAAAAATCAGGAGAACGTATAGCCTAGGAAAGGAGAGGATCGTTCTGCCTTCAGCTACAGAAAAAATCCAATGCATCAGAACATTTATTGTAATCCTCAAGGAGGGACAGTGATATTTAAAAATAAGAAACAAAAACATTCCTCGCAAATTCCTTTAATGTTTGGCACCACAACTGCTGTGCTTGAGATCACAGCCTACACTGAAGCCACAGTGGTCAACAAAGGAATATAAGAAGCAACCAGCCAGCAAGGGCCAAAGGTCCATCCAATATTCTGTTTCCAAAGTGACTTCTGGAAAGAACAACATTATTCTGCTTTTCTCTCTGTTTAGGTCCTACTGTTGTAACAGAAAGCATATTGCACTGGCAACTGCCTTTTGCAGAGTGAGTCCATTGGGCTGTCTAGCTCAATAGTGCTGTCCACAATGATCACGAGCGCTTCTCTGGGGTTTGGGTTGGAAAGGAGTGTTTCCAAGCCCTATCTGGAGGTGCCCAACTGGATCAAACCTAAGAGCTTTTGTATGCATTGTGCTCCACCGCTAACCTTTTCCCCAAACCTGACAAAAACAGTGTTTACCATCCTCTAAAAAGAACCAGCAAGAAACAAGGACAGGAGCATCAAAGGCCAGGGCAAAATTTGGATGAGGAGAATTTTCAAAACATCCCCATTACCCACTATTAAAAAGACCAGGCAAGATGAAGCACGAAGGAGTATGCTACTTAACTGCCCTCTTCTGCTGGTTCATATGTTACACTAGAGTAAATGTGGATCATTTGTGGGTCCTTCACTGTTCTGTAAATAATAGGAGAAGTAGAATTTTCACTGAATTTTGCTAAAAGACAAATTGGGAACAAACATGGCGGTCCTGTTCAAGGGTATAATCTGTGGGGGCTTCAAGGAAAATTAAAAGAATGTCGATGAGGATAGGAAAGAACTGGCATATTAAGAACAAATAGAAGTTGGTCTGGTGTTCCTATCCCTGACATTCATACGTTCCTAATCTCTGTACACAGACTCTACATGTTGTATGTGCAATAGAGGAGCCTGCATTTTACAGGTTACCAGATTGTGATCCAAAGTCTAGACACTTCTGAGAGAGATGATGAGCTTTGTTTTTTAGGATTGAAGTTGTTGAACTTTTTAAAGGATTTTACCCCAGTGGATAAACTGCCACAGGGGCCAGATTAAACCGACCAGTGGGCCAGATTACACCCCCAAAGCGGACTTTGAGCATGCCTGCTTTGGAGGAACACACTTGGAAATACATGGCACAAGACAGTGGGGCCACTGTAAATAAAAGGTGGCAACCCTAATAACCCATCCTGCTTTTTATCTTTAACTTTTAACAAATTGTAACCCATCACTTGTTAAGTTCAGAACAAGGTTTTGTTACTAATGATGAGAGGAATCTTGAAAGTTCTCCAGCTCACAAGAGAAGCAGGAGGAGTAGAACATGAGCCCAAGGCTCATTCTAGCTCATTCATGTAACAACAAAACATGGTTTTTGTTATGTCTGAACCTGGGCATTGTCTTCTGTCCTGTTTTTTATCCATATCATTATGACCTCATGATTAATAAATAACACATGATCATGTATCTGAGGATTACATGGTAGCAAGTGGATGAGTGCCTTTGGGTCCACCAAAGGAAACGAAACAGGGAAGCAAGAGGAAAATCTAAGACACACACTTAGCAACTGAAGTAGTCTGATTCATCACAGAACTCCGTTACCTCAGCAGTTGTGCTTCTAGTACAAGGCATAATTGGAAGCAGCAGCCAACAGTATCAGATATGAGGGGGAAATGACTCCCACTGTGTAAGTACTGACTGCAAATCAGATTTGCTGTCTTGTAGGCAGTTTTGTTTTTAAAAAGATGTTACAGAGGAGAAGATCCTCGACTGGATGGAGCACCCTTGGCAGATAAAGAGGCAAGCAAATTAGTTCGGAAAAGGGAAGCAATGTTAAAAATGGCTGTGACAGAGATCAAAAGTGAAGAGAAGGGTATTATAAAAGAAATTATCAAAGAGGTAAAAAGGAAGATGAAAGAAAAAGCCTCTTCACAAGGTAGAAAAACAACTAATGTGTCTAACCTGCTTGCTTTTTTCACCATGTAACTGTGGAAATAGCCTTATTATTTGCTCGCAGTGTGAAACCAATTTTTTTTTTGGATATTGACACTGAAGCTGAAGTCATTAATTTAAAAAGCCACTTTCTGATGCAGTTTATGTGCTTAAAGGAGTAACAAAGTCCTTTGGTAGAGCTGAGAATATGACCTGGCTAAACCAGAAAGCTTACAGAATATGGACAAATTCACACCACAGTTAATATTGGTTTATTAATAACAATTTCTCTCTTCTCCAGAAAACATAAAAAGGTTGGAGTCTCTTGGGATTGAACCTGGAAGCTTCTGCTTGTAAGGCAGATGCTCTTCCACTGAGCCATGCCCCCCTTAAAAACACAGAGCATAACCAAATTTGGTTGTCTGTGTCTAGGGAGAAAGATGTTAAATATACAGTCCTTCTCAAAACATTCTGAGTGTAGAAAGTCTAAAGCAAGAGGAAATAATGTTTTTCAGCACAAAGATCACATTTCCTTTGGAGCCACAGGCCAGTGTTGGGCAGGGCCAGAGGTGCTCATTGGGTGGAGCAATGATTCTGCTCACGGCAAGCTATATGCAGGTCTCCGCTCAGGCAAGCAAAAGACATTATCACAGGGCAATGACATATTCCGGATGGGCAAAAGCACTCGAAGAGGATGCAGAGGAAGGCTACGGAGGAGTGCGGTCTACGGATAGTCAAGGGCCAGACAGTGACAGCTGGAGAGCCGCATCTGCCCTCCACCTGGAGGTTCCTCACCCCTCGTCTAATTCTGATTAAGATTTAAGGAAGCTTAATAGCTGAGGATCTGAACTGCAACCTTACTTCTACAGAACTGTTATAAAGATTACTGAGATAACATAAATGATGGTCTTTGAACAGTCCAAGGCACTGTATAAATGCCAAGAATTATGATAATCATCGGGGCCTAACAATCTAGCAAGCTGCAGCTGTCACATTTTGAATTTGAGATAATCACAGAACTGGCATAATAGGATAATTATTAGGGATTCCAAAGCTGTCTGTCAATAATGCCCTCCCTCCATAAGCTGTTGGTAACCCCCCTGCTGGCTGGCAAGTATTTTATTTGTTAAAAGCTTTGTGAGTAGGCTACTATTTGAGATGATTAACAGCATCAGTCAGTGTAACTAATCCTTGGTCTTAAGAGCTGATAATTTGCCAGTAAAAACTTGCACAAGGTAGGACCACAGTACTTCAGAAGGTTGCCAGTGAAGTTTGCATGTTTGAATGCTCCCCAGGTAAAATAGTTCCAGCTGGATTGAAAAGCTAGGCTGTGCACATGCCAGAATGCTAATGTACACTTAGGTTTGATGTACAGTCATACCTCATGTTGCATCCGCTTCAGGTTACGTGTTTTCGTGTTGCGTCCCGCAGTACCGGAATGGGTTACTTCTGGGTTTTGCCGCTCACACATGCGCAGAAGTGCTAAATCTCACCATGCATGTGCGCAGACACAGCGCTTCAGCTTGCATCAGTTCCGTGTTACGGACAGGCCTCCGGAATGGATCCGGTCCATAACACGAGGTTCCACTGTACATACACAGCTTCGAGTTTTCTGTGTGTGCTTTGGTAGAAATTTGTCCCCACATAAGCGCTTCCAATTGAACACTAGCTCAATGTTTCTCGCCCACAACTGTGCACTTGATGGGGTATTTTTGCACTGCTTCCTGTCCCCTCAGTTATCACTTCTTTTCCCCAATATTCTAGAAACATGAGGGTCGTTGTGGGCATGCAGACAGGTATTTGTTTACATGTTTGTGCAGCCTTTTCTTTTTTAATATACAAGTTTTCCAGTGTATCAGAATTGCACAAAACAGTGGGTTAAGAAGGTGTGTGTGTTGTTGTGCAGCCAGGCAAGGAGCACCTCCCACAATGGAAGCAGGGGGTGTAGTGAAGGACTTCACCCTGCAATGCGTCACCACACACAAAAAAAACAACACTGCCCATCCCTGAGGACATCCAGAGTTGGGCAACAGGCAACTTTGTGTTGCATTTTCCCCTTACTACTTTATCCAGGGATCAGATTTTTTTTTTAACTAAATGGGGGGAAATATGATATAAATGGGCTGCCACTTGATGAGGAGATCATGGCGTTACAATATCTAAAGGGCTGTCCCATAGCAGATGGAATGGGCTTCTTTTCTAAGAAAGGATGGGGGACTCGCCTACATTGGAGGTTTTAAACAGAGGTTGGCTGGTCATCTGTCAGGGATTCTTTTGCTGTCATTCCTGCATCGCAGGGGGTTGGACTAGATGACCCTTGGGGTCCTTTCCTGCTCTACAATTTTATGATTCTAGGTAGATGGCACAAAAACACAGGGGAGTTCTCAAATCCACTTTAAACTGCCATGTGTACACAGCCCTAGCCCTTTCCCTGAAGTGAGAGCTTTACATGGCAAGACGGGTGTTGTGATGTTGTTTTTAACATAAAAGGTAAAGGTACCCCTGCCCGTTCGGGCCAGTCTTGCCAGACTCTAGGGTTGTGCGCTCATCTCACTCTATAGGCCGGGAGCCAGCGCTGTCCGCAGACACTTCTGGGTCACGTGGCCAGCGTGACAAGCTGCATCTGGCGAGCCAGCGCAGCACACGGAAACGCCGTTTACCTTCCCGCTGGTAAGCGGTCCCTATTTATCTACTTGCATCCGGGGGTGCTTTCGAACTGCTAGGTTGGCAGGCGCTGGGACCAAACAACGGGAGCGCACCCCGCCGCGGGGATTTGAACCGCCGACCATGCGATCGGCAAGTCCTAGGCGCTGAGGTTTTACCCACAGCGCCAATATTTAAACACTCCACCCTGTCTGCTGTCGAAGCAGTACAGTCTCAGGATCGATGCTCCACATGGTATTTCTGAATACGTCATTCAGCTACCATTTATTTCCTTGTCTTTACCAACAGTAAAGGTCACCAGGTAACAGGAAAATGAAGTGACCAGGTATGTTGATGACAATTTAGGAAGATTTGGCTTCCCCAGGTTTAGAAATTAGCCCATACAGATATTTTGTTTGAGTTATATACCTGACACATCCTGTTTCCCCAGGGAACACAGCTCTTAGTGCTCTATCAGTTCTGCTCCATTTGTTCTGCTCTATCGCTAAGGAGTGGGTTTTCCCTTGGATTTTTTTTTTTTGGGGGGGGGTTACAAAGCTTAATTGGTTGAAAACTGTATAACAAAAATGATCAGTAGATATTAAAGACAAAATAAGAATAAACAGTCATTCATTCCTTAATTGGTACTTGCTTTGTACATCATTTTGTAATTAAATTTGACATGACCTCCAATCTTCCCATTATGTTCCCAGAGCAGATTCCTTGAATACACACTTAACTTTATTTTCTCCACATTGTTTAGCTTACATTAAATTTTTATAAAATTATCTTATTTACACATAGATGTTCAATCAAAACCTGGCAACGGATTGATATTTTGACAATGTTCTTTTACATAAACTCTGTATATGTCCCACTCTCTTAACAAATTTTTCATCTGTAACGTCTTGTAACCTTGCTGATAGTCTCGCCAGTTCAGCATACTCTCTTAATTTATTTTGCCAGTCTGATTTGGATGGGATATCTTCTCCCTTCCAGCCTTTTGCAATTAAAATTCTGGCAGCAACGGTAACATACATAAAGGCTTTCCTGAACCTTTTTGGGATTCCGTTATCCATAATTCCTAGCAGCAAGGCTTCAGGCTTTTTAGGGAAAGAGCATCTGAACATTTTCTTAAGCTCATTGTAAATCATTTCCCAAAACTGTCTGACCTTATTACAGTTCCACCACATGTGGATCCATGGAAAGGACCCATCCTTGGAAAGGAGCAGGGCAAGGGGGAAACCACTAGCCATTGTCATTGCTGCTATGGTGCTGGTTTTAAATGTATAATTATTTATCGTTGTTTGTTAGATTTGTTAGTCACTTTTTATCCAAGTGACTTGGAACATTGTTAAAAAAGACAGTGGGGGGAAGCCATACTTGTGCCATAAATTGTATCGAGCTGCAACAAAGCCTAAGTTTAGCTACCACCTACAGTGTGATGGCTTCAGAGTCAGTTTCAGTCACTGAAACAAGTAACTGATCCCTGCAATGGTCAAGCAGTTTGGCAAGATCTTGTGTCATTAAAAGCCAGGCCTTCTGCCATTTCCCAAACAAAAGAGAAGTCCTCTTTGCACACTGCAGTGCAATGCTCCAGACCTAGCTCATGGCTCAGCTCAGGCCATTAAACCCACACATCTAGATAATACTCAAAATATCAGTCACCTGTGGCCCTTGCCTGGCTCTGACACCGGGAATATGGTAGTTTGCCTCTGAAGTGTTTTCAGATCTCCCTTTGCACAGGTGTCAAGCCTGCTCATCAGCTCACTGTGCCAAGTCAGTCCTGCACATTCTTACTGGAATCTGGCTGCAATTGTATTAGAAGCAGGAAGTCAGAAACAAAAACACTGGATGCAGAAGAAGGTGTGTGTGTGTGTGTGCTGTTTTAAATGTAAAATGTGCTAAAAACAGGCTCTTAAAATATTCTCATTCCCAACGTTTTTCAAGCAAGAACTTGCTACATCAGGGGAAAGTACTACATTTTTAAGGAACCTGTTTCCGGTAAAATTTTCCCAATATTTTGGTCTTAAAATAATTCATGATGGACACACCCACTCACACCCCATACTGACTTCTGGTTTTCTGTTTCTTTGATTGTGCAGTGCTTGGGGGTTGCTACAGCATTAGGACTTCCATGCTTCGCTGTCCATCAGCTGAATCCTTCTTTGCAACCATCACAGGATAGCTGGCTCAGCAAAGTTATTGTCAGAGTTGTGCTGCTGTCAATTCAACACACCAGGATTTGTTATTATGACCTCACATGAACAAGGCAGTAGCTATTTCCTATCCCTTGATAGTGATAGGGGGACTTTTGGCCTCCTAGACGCTGCTGAACTGCAACTTCCAATGGCCCAGCGTAGCCATTGGCCTGGGATGCTGGCAGCTGGAGAACAGCAACGCCTTGTGTGCCAAAGGTTCTCTCAACCCTTGTTCTATCACACCTGCAGGACACCCAGATTCCTCCTCAGTTTTCCGCAGGTTCAACCACCGGCATCTCATGTTTCTTTTCTGTGCTTATAATGCTGCTGAGTTGTTGAAATCATAATCCGCCCTGTAAAATGCCAATAAGCTATAATGACCTGTGGTTTCAAAAGTCCTGCTTTGATGCTGCTTAGGGATTTGTCTGTAAGGTTGCCAGCAATAAATCCTCAATCATAAAACACAAAGAAACATCACACCTGTTATGGATTGCCAATGGATTATGCCCTTTGCCAGAGTGGCATGAGGAATGACTTCTCAAAGTGATCGTTTTTCTGGCTTTTGCATATTTCCATAAATATGACAAATATAGACTAGATTTGAGCAAAGATATAAAAAGAGCCCTCCTGGCTAAGGGTTCAAATGTTGGTGAGCTGCAATAAGCAGTAGCAGCCTTGAGGCATTCAGTAGGTTACCTTCAGAAATATAATAAATGTATCCCAACTCACTCCAAGTCTCCAAAAATGCCCCTTTACACTTTGGAAATGTGATGCAGTGGGGTGAGGGGGCATTTTTTGTTCCAGAAAAATCTACTGCAGGAGGGAAGAAGGCAGCAGTCAGACTGCATGGCAGTCCAGCGTAACTGCAGTACCTGCCCATGTTTGCTTCCTCAAGCAGAGACCAGGTAGTGCCCGCTTCACTTTGAAAAGTCTTGCTGTACCCTCCAGACACCAATTCATGTCTTCATTTATCCCTCCACTCTGGGTGTGTCCTGAAGTAGATCACTGCCCCTGCTGCACAACAAGACCAGGACTCAGCAGGGACGACACATTACCCACCTCTCCTCACCCTGCATCTGTAGCAACAGCTCTTGCATACAAGAAGTTGAAGTCTCACTGCTGGCAAGGGAGATTGGCTTGGGAAGCAGGCACTCTGTCTCCAGCCCTCCGGGCCTTCCTTCTTCTGGCCTGCAGGCCACAGACAAGCTACAAGCCTCAGGCCTCCAATACAGTTTCGTCCAAAAGCCTCCAGGCAGGAGATGCTTTGCCATACTGTCTATGAAGCAAACCCCTCACTCAGTTTCCAAAACGCTCCTCCTCATTATTCATTCCTTACTGAAAAACACAACCTGGAACCTTTCATCTGGGATTCATCTCCCTGTGAAGCCCATTGACTTCAATGTGTGTTTTACCTGAACACACACCATGCAACCTTCTGCCTTTGCCTTACTCCTTTGCTAGCATCGCTGATTCAACAACTGCAAGTGGCACTTGCTGTCCTGTGCCTTTGAAAGCCTTTTCCCGCAACCATTTCTATAAATACAAGTGCTCCCAACTGTTTGAAATATAAAGAAGTGACTTGCTTTGTTTCAATACCGATTTGCTGCGGTGCTCTGCATTTCTAGGGCTCAGCTGTGCTAGACCAGATCCCACAAATGCTGTCTCAGTCTCTCTCTGCTCTGTGATAATATTTACAAGGGAGGAAATCCCAGATTTCCGATACATGTCACACATACTTCTTACCAAGAATAAATACACACGGGGAAATTAAGTGGGAGGTGATAAAAGGAAGCAAGGGGGAGGAAGGGGGCAGGGAGAGAGAGGAAGCAGCAACATCTATTTAAAGGAGAAATATATTTAAACATCAGCCAAATGACATCATTTTCATACCATCCACACTGGAAGCTTAAAGACCCAAATACTCCACAAGCCATTAGTTTCTCAGTGCCCTGCAAGGGATTAAAGTATGTCTTAATCAACTGCTAAAGCAGAGAGGAAGGCCAAATCCTAGATATTAGCAAAGCTTGGTAACAGTGGAATTTGTAGGGGCTTTGATTTCACTGCAATCTAGTCAATGCGGTAATGCCCAATTGTACTGTTCTGTGCTCACACATCTGGGAAAACACAGACACACAATGCTGTATGTGTTTGTTAGTGAATGCCACACATGACCGTCTTCTGCAATGCATTTATTTTGTCTGAGTTTCCGAGTGTATACAGACATTTGGAATGATCAGCATAGAAAACATGAATTAGGGAAAAATACTGGGAAAGACAATCATGCAGCTTTTCTGAAGGCCTTTCCTCAAGTCTTGTCTATATTCAATGCTATGATTTCTTTGCCCAGGCTAAGCTCCCAGTTCTACACACCATCCTTCCACTTGTGAACCTTTAAGAGTAAACAGCAGCTGGAGAAATTCTACTTTTTTACTGCTTAGATAGACGGGACTTGCCCTTAAGCCTTCCTGCAAAAAACCTCTTGCTGGTTGCTACTGCCCAAAGGAACACACCACCAGTCTTCTCCTTTCCCTCTGAAACCACAACACAGAAGCAATGACACTCTGCCTAGGCTACTGCTTTTACAAAGCCTGTCTTTGACTTTAAAAACAAACAAACAAACCACCTTATCTAGGGTTTCCAAAAGGAAAGGGAAACATATCTTCATTAAAAATTAATTTAATAAATTACAATATAGAATTTGCACCCCTGTCTAGTATAGTCACACAAGTTTTTTAGGCTGCCATTGAATAGTATTCTGCCTGCACAAACTCTATTCACATTGGTTTATTGAATGAACAACCTCTCTGTGTTGCAGAAATTCTGGCACATCTTCTAGCACAGTGGTAGGCAACCTAAGGCCCGGGGGCCGGATGCGGCCCAATTGCCTTCCCAATCCGGCCCGTGGACGGTCCAGGAATCAGCGTGTTTTTAACATATTTAAAATGCATCTCTGGGTTATTTGTGGGGCATAGGAATTTGTTCATATTTGTTTTCAAAATATAGTCCTGCCAACCCCATGGTCTGAGGGACAGTGGACCGGCCCACGGCTGAAAAAGGTTGCTGACCCCTGTTCTAGCACATTCTCAATTCACACAGAGCACTGGCCATTCCTACTGGGTCCCACTACTGCCCCAAATAAGCAGCAATGGCAGCCTCAGTTCACCTACCCTGTATTCTGTGTGTGCTGTTAAGCATGAAGGGAAATAGGCGATGGCAAATAATAGGCGTTTGGAGAACATTATCCATTATTGATCTTTTCACTAAACAACCCAGATAAGCTTCTAAGGAGCTGCAGGATTCTGCAGAACACAGCTCAAACATCACTTGTTGCAGCCCCCAAACATGGTACCCATTAAAAGTCCAACGTTCTAAACCTGGAGGTTTCTGCTTGGGCAAAACATCTGAGGATTTGTAAGGGTAGAGAAAAGAGTTCCTCTACCATCTATATTTAACCATGTTATAAGTTCCTTTCAGACATTTCATGAGCACTTCTTCCTGCAAAAGCAGAGGTCCTGGGCCCTGGTCACGTGAAGAAGACCTCCCCACATGAAATTTGGTGCACACCATCACTTTTCAGATCTTATTATGAACATGATGGAGGCTGCAGATGCAATCTCCCCCATCCTACCCCAAAATACATTTATATTAGCATCTGAAAGGGGACTCCGATATTATTATTTGTCAGTTTTTAAATTAATCTCTGTTACCAGGAGAAAAGGTGTGTGGGGGGGTGTTAAAAATGAAACTAAAAACGCACCATATATCACTCTCCTCATTCTGGATTTCTGGTGACTGACATTCTGCTTCGTTTGTAGCATACAAATAACAAAAGAAAAAAATTGTGGGAGCGTTCTTTCAAACTGAAATGTTTGACAGACTTAACAGCTTTTTGAAATAAAACCTGATGAAATCTCAAATAGAAAAAAAGTCTGTCTCCACAGTACATGAGAGATTACATTTCAACAGGCCAGGTTTACTATCCTTAGACAGATGCAGATGTGGGATTATTTATTTATTTCCCTGGCACTTGGTTTCTCATATATATATATATATATATATATATATATATATATATATATATATAAATACACACACACAGGTTCTACTGCTATAGCTTTTAACTGACGTCTAGTCTACCTCCTGCTACGGTGAATTCTGATAGCTTGAATATGAGAGACATTTGCAGGTTACTGTTGTCACATTCTGAAAGCAATTTCAAATCTTGCCCATGCACCAGATTGGTTCCAGACATAGACATCCTTAGAGGAGACCCACAGAAAACCAATGCCATTTAAGTTAATCATGACTAATTTATCCCACTGATTTTAATAGGTGTATTCTAAACATAACTACATCTGGAACCAACCCACTGAAATTTGTTCCTGCCACCAGTAGCATTTGAAATTGAAACAAGTTAAGAACAGGTTCTGGAAACCTACCCTTCTGTAGAAACCAAAGGTCAGCACATATATGGTTTTTATGTGATATATGGACATTCCACACAGTGGTCTGAATGCAGGGCTGTCTCCAGCGCTGTGGTGCAAAGATCCCTCTGGCACCCCCCCCCCGGCAACTCCAAAACAAGGGAGGGGGCAGTGGAAAATGTCTTCTGCCTCCCCCACCGCCCTGGCACGGTGGCGGAGATCAACTGGAAAATGTGCTAGTGGACATGCTCTCCAGCATCGGGGGGCCCGAGAAGGCAGCCTGGGAAGGCTGCACGCCCGTCAGCCACATAGGACACAGCTGGCGGGCGTTCAGGGAAAGGGGAGGCTACCGGCAAAGCCACACAGCTCCCCCACTCACTAGGGCGCCCCTGAGAGCCAGCGCCCTGGCGCAACAAACCACTAAGACCAATGGGAAAGACGGCTCTGTCTGTATGCATGAAAACCAGATTTGTACTCCTTCTGCTTCTGTCTGAGGGGAGAGACTAGCACAAGCTTTGTTTATGAGCCTCCTCATGGAGCATCCCATGTTAACATTACCTGGGCAGTGTTGGGGCGAGGCATAAACCTGCTGCTACGCTGTACAGATGTTATATACCCTCATAGAATCAAGTTGGAAGGGTCATCTAGTCCCAAGGGTCATCTAGTCCAACCCCCTACAATGTAGGAATCTTTTGCCCAGCATGGGAATTAAACTCACACCCTTGAAATTAAGAGCCTCATGCTCTACCAGCTGAGCTATTCCAACTCAACAAGGCCAATGCTTTTTCAGTAGAACCAATTTACAAGTCTAGGTGTTTGCCATCAAGTGTTGGAGCAAAAGCGAAGAGAAATTAACTGGCAGGTTTTCATGTAGCATTTCGGATTTTGTAGCCAAGAGCAAAATGCACAACTCTTGCGTTAGTTAATAATGGCAGGCGGACTCATCTGTTCCAGAAGAGGGACCATCTCCCACTGAGCTGTTTGTGGTGGACTCTCCTTCTCTGTGCTCCCTTTCAACTCTACAATTCTATGATTCCATGATGTTTCAATTCCCTCCATTTGGAAGGATCAGGTATTAGATTATATGCTGGAGCTCTTGAGCGAGCCTTTGTCAGTGCACTACTGGGCTAGATGGAGAGTCTGACAACTTCCTATGCTCCTGTGTAAAGTGTAGGGTTTTCATTTCAAGCATAGATGAGAAGAGCCTGCTGGACCAGCCTCTGTTCCAGCATCCTGTTCATCACAGTGGTCAGCAAGATGCCTATGGGAAGCCTGCAAGACAGACCTGAGTGCAACATATGATTCCCAGCCACTGGTAGGAAGCGGCACATTGCCTCGGACGCTGGAGGAAGATCTTTCCCTCCTCCTGTGCATTTTGGAAGAAAATATTAGAGTTGCTGCTTGCCTGAAGCAAAATGTCAAGGCAAATCTGTACAGATTCCTGCTTGGGCAAAAAGGGAGCTAAGAGAGTTTCAGAAGACTAGCAGAATTGTCAGGATAGGGCACCACTCACATATCCCTTATTTTATATCTCCACTTTTGTCCAAAGCAAAATGTAGAGAGAATTTGAGCTTTTGATGACATGAATGGGAAGCTAAAAAGAAAGATGTTGGTAAGTCTAATGACATTTCACAAGGGAAGTGGCACATTCCTGCCTCTGATTTCTAAGGCAAATTCATATTTAGGAATTACACCGCAAATACAAATGTCTGATGAGGTGACCATCAGACTCACACAATGCTAAGGCATTTGTTCGAATACCTATACTTCTAAGAAGTCATGCATTTCCCCAACCCTGCTATATTCATTTGTCTTCTCTCTCTTACTCCCCCTCTCTCTCTCTGTGTGTGTGTGTGTGACAGAGAGAGAGAGAGAGAGAGAGAGAGAGAGAGAGAGAGAATGAATTTCCAGGTACAGCAGTGCTGAGAAGGACTGATCAGCCACAGGTCTTTCCACAGTTCTCACAGCACCTTCAAAAACACTGCTTTTAGAAGAAATTATAGCAGCTGCAATGCAAGGACCAACTTCTGTATTCACTGTTCAGATCAGACAGGCAGCTTCCCATGGTGGTTTTTTGCTTTGCCCTTGGCTGCAGTTGTGCGTACAAGAAAATGCACTCAGCTGTAGATGTATGGTTTTGCCCATCTTCTGGTTCCTCTGCTACCAAGGCAGGTATCTGACACATGCATTAATAGCAGATGGGTGGGGTGGGATTGTCACATTGCTCATTCCTTAAAATAAGTACTGGCGTGCCCTGGCAAAATTATTTCAGTGACTCTATGGAAGATCTTGGGGGTCTCTCAGAAAATGGATCTCCTGGGGGCTGAAACTCTGTGTCATTTCTGGGAAAGGGAGCCCCACCCCTTAACTGCTTGTGATCATATCACACTGTGTGTCACTTTTGTCTGGAATTTTGATTATCACCTTCTATTAATAAAACTCACTGTAATCGAGCAAGATGATTTTTCAAAAGGTATTTGTTAATCAAGGAGGGAATCTGGGGGGGAAAATAGGAACTGGGTAGAGGAAGCAATTAACTGGGGACGTGGAGGCGGGATGACAATTGACGTTGGGGATTGAGAAAATACAATATATGGTGGGAGAAACTGAGGAAGGAGCAGTTCATTCAGGGGAAATTTGGAGGAAAAGCATTTGTGGGAATTGGGGAGGGGAGGTAAATTCTGAGAGGGGAAAAATAGAGTAATGAGAATGTGTGTGTGAAGGGGAATCAGGAGAAAGCAATAGCATGGAAACAGAGCATGACGCTCTGGGGTGGGGGGGGGGCAGAAAAGCAGCAGAAAAGAGCTTAAGGGAGATGGGCTTAACTTACCTATTGAAATTAATGGGACTTACGAATGCTGCACTTTGGCTGGACTGCGCTCTGTGTAAGTAAATACTTCCAGTGAGGAAAAACCTCCCTCCTTGCTGTACATGCAGAAAATCTAAAACAGGCCACCTTAACAATGCACTGCTGTACTACAGGGAGAAGGGAGAATGTAGGACGGAATACTCACACAGGAGGAACTTGAGCTGGTCAGCTCTTTTCTCAGCTGAGGTCCCTGACCCCAAAACCTCTATTATTGTTGTCTGCATTGCAGCCTAACAAAGATTTATTTAATCACTCTGCCAATACTGCGTGCACATTCCAAATAAAACATTATTCCAAATCAGCACTACTTTAGTTAACTTTCGAATCTCAGGCCACACTACAGTGGAATTTCAGACAAACCCAAAATATGTGATAAACAGGCAGTGTTTGTAGATCTGATTCAACAGTACTAAGTTCCTTTGCTTTTCTTCTTGCAGAAACACAGAAAGGGGGGCTATTATAATTAGAAGTCACTGCTTGAAAACACAGCTACTTGTATTTACTACTGAATCTTTTTTTCTTTTTATTGTTAGGATTCTAAGGAAACCTTCTGTTACTAGGTGCTAGAATAGAAATACTGGCTGCCGCTTTTAACTATGGTGCACAACTGAGTAAAAGGTGTGCCTAGGTTCCTTTGAAAGTACAGTGATGCAATTAAATTGCATAGTGTAATACTTAAGTTTCAAGAAATTCAGTGGTAAGCTGCAGAGCAACCAGCTTTTAGACATCAAAATAACTTTAGTTGCAATAGTTATATTTCACAAGACGGTGTTGCTATACAGTACACATTACTGCATGTTGCGATTAAAAGAATACAATGGACCCTGTTTTTTTGGTATATGCATTAGGCCTGAACCAGGTATAGTAAGGTACCATAAGTACATGCACAGCGTTAAGACAGCGCAGTGCTTCAAGACATGCATTCCAATTCACATTTCAAATATAGGTAGAATCCCTTGCCTACTAATCAGGTGACTCACATCTGAATACAGTCACACATCCGGACACACACACAATCTCACATAAATTTTAAAAAGTAATTCACGCATGCCCCACTTTGTGAAATCAAGATTGTTTGAAGGAGAAATACTTATTTTTCACATTATTTTTCTTTTTAGAAAAGCACTGCCAATCCAGAGACTGCCCTCATGTTTGAATGAATGTGAACAGTGCGCAATGTGACCCAGAAGTCGTTTGCTGTGTCCACTGTGCTGATCTTTGTCAATGCCAAGTGAAAACCCAAGATGCAGAAACTGACATTTCTAAGCGACCAGCTCAAGTTATAGTGTTCATACACACTATGAAATATGCATAATACTTGCAAAAAAATGGCCCAGTGTAACATGAGAATCAATGGCCCAGTGTAACATGAGAATTCATCATGCCAACTGCAGCCCATGAAGCATATAAGGTAGACCTCCAATGGTTCAAAAATGCTATTGATTTTGCTGCAAAAACAGGAAGCTTGTCATGCACCTGGTTACAAACAATACAAGCCTGCTAGGCTACATCGTTTGGTCTGATGAATCAAGAATAACCTTAGAGCACCTAACGGTCAAGGGTACCTTTACCTTTACCTAGGAAAATGCATGAGCTCCCCAATCCAACCCAATATAGTTGTTCTATCAAAGCAACTGGGCATCAGGCAATACAAAGTCATTCCATTGGTTTAGATGCTGCCCAAACTGCTGCCTGTTTAACTGGTGTTAGTTCGCTGGACTTACTCCAAAGTAAGGGAGCATAGGATTGCCTTAGGCTGAAATAATAAACACATTTCCAAGAAAGCAAGACTTACTTCCAAGTAAACATGCATAAGATTGTGCTGTTAGTTGGTACTAACTTTAGCTGCTTTGGGCTCAAGTCCTGTAATGCATAGAGGAGTGTAATAAATACACCTCAAGTACTATTTCCATCTTGAGTGTAGGAATTGGGCAATTGTGCTTAGTTGCTGCCTGATCTATTTGCTTGCAACAGCAGGGAAAAACTTCATGCATCACAAAAATGCGTGTTTTCTATATGTGGAGATTCATCTTACAGGCATTATTTCTAAGTAGGAAATGTTAGCATATAAAGTAGTCCTCAGTGTTATCCTGTCCCACTGAGAATTGACTGAATCAACAACTGCGCTGGAGCAAAGGAGCAGAGGGATCTTTGAGTCTGAAGGACGAGGATACTTCTGACTACCGTGTGGAAAGATCTTTGGGGGATAATAGATGCTACATCTTATATGAATTACTATGGTGTCTCTATGTACTCTGTTGGGGTTTGCAGTTTATGCAGGCTGAAAAGTAACTGATACATAAAGAAAGATGCAGAGCAAGAAACAACGTGATCAATGGATTACACAGGAATTATTGCCGTTTACTCCCAGATGAAAAATACCTAGGTGCATCTCTGCCTATTATTAATAATTATACATAAGCAAAACATGAAAATGATAGGTGATCCCAAGGTGTTTACGATCTAA
Organism: Podarcis cretensis; assembly: GCF_951804945.1. NCBI lineage: Eukaryota > Metazoa > Chordata > Lepidosauria > Squamata > Lacertidae > Podarcis > Podarcis cretensis. Next base: position 101,212,542 of record NC_137173.1, on the reverse strand, counting down.
AATTGGCTGTGGGAAAGATAGGGCAACAAAGGGAGGGGAGGTAATAGCTGTCTGTCTATAGCAAATATAAACATCAACTATGAACATCACTTTTCACAGAAATATTAAATCCTAGAATTCTGTTTTGCTGTTGAGGAAAACAGTTCGTCCCAGAAAATGTTGAACATGTTGGATCTCATTCTGCCCCAAACCAAATTTCCGCTTAATTTTAGGCCAAGTAGAACTGTTTATTTAAAAAGTTGTCAAATGTAAATGGGTCACTGTTTTCATATCTTAAACATCTGTTGTTTATACCCAAGAAAGCACACTGGGGGCAAGGAAATTAATTCCTCAATTGCTGTCAACTGAGTTAGGGAACAGCAATAAACAGCTTACTGTAAAGCCTCCAGCTACAATAAAACTGCTGTCAATAAAGTGTGGCTGATATGGTTTTGCTGTGCCAGAAAAATATATCCTTTGAAAATGAAAATCTGAAATGGTAACTAGAAGATCCTTCCTTGTCCCTATACACAAAGGAACTCTATTACAAAACTCTGATAGCGCTGAACTCTTAGCATCTTACTCCCTCCCCCTGACACACACACATGTGATGCGATTTAAGAAAGTTATACATTGCACTTCAATGGAAAAACAAACCTTAATGATTCATACACACAACAGAAAAACCACCACATGCATAAAAAAATCCCCAGTGAATTAAAAAAAAAAAGGGGAAGTAGGAAGCTTCTTGCAGTTTAAACTGAATGCCTTGCTTAGCATTTCTACTGCTGCTATTGAAAGTAGTATTATCGCTTAAGGTTATATTCCAATTTCCATTACAACCCCCTGTTTTCACATGCTTTTCACTTCATTTAAAAAAAAAGAAAAAAAGAAAATCTTTTCAGCCGACATTTTCCATGCTTGGTCTCAGCTCAGAGATGAATTTCTTTAGACAGCTGAACAAAACCTGCTACCTTTTTTTTAAAAAAGAAGTTATATAAGAATGGGGCAATGTACAGCATTTTCAGTCTTACCACAATTTTAAAATCTTTACTTCTTACCTGCACATATATATATATATATATATATATATATATATATATATATATCTGTGTTTGTGCGCACACGCACACATAGATATATATTATATGGAAGTAATGAGTAAGGTTTTAAAATTGTGGCAAGACTGAAAATGCAGTGCATTGCCCCAGTCTTATGCACACACACCTGCAACACAATGCAAGAACATATTTTTGCCATTCTTCACTAAACACTGTGGAACTGGAACAGTTGTGGCTGCCACATAATGGTTGTTCCACGGCTGTAAGAAATCAGCCTTTTAGTGTGGCAACACCGACAACCTTGGGACGTCCTGCCTATGCGAGTCATGCAGGCGTCTTTGCTGTAAGATTTTTGGGCCCCACTTAAACAAATTTAGTTTAGGCAAGCCTATCTATCCAGACATGTAGACGCTGAAATGCTTTAATCTTTTTTTTTAAAAAAAATCCATTCTTTAATTTTTTTGTTGTTTTTTTACTGTAAGTTTTATTATTCCATGTAATCTGCTTGGGAGGTTTTACGACAATCAAGTGGTATGTAACTTTTGCTAAACAAATAAAATAAGCAAATAGGCAAAATCATGAAACCAAAATGTTTTGATTGACGGAACGTGTGGGCCTGCTTCTTTACACAATGCGGTTCCACTGTGGTTTCCCACAACTGTTCTTTCTGCCTACAATCTTAGTTTTATGAGAATGCTTAACAGAGGTTTTGTTGGTGTTTATCAGCTCTTATAGTAAATATAAGGAAATAAATCACAGTACAACAAGCCACCTGGGAGGGGATTGTGCCTTCTTAGCTTAGTTAACTACAGCACTAGCTTCTTGTCAGGAGTTTTCTGCATTGCTTAAGGGAGCCCTATATTCATTTTATAGTTTCCTCTACAATTATTTAAGGTTCTATCATATATATATATATATATATATATATATATGCACCCCATCATATCTTATGAGAGACAACGTTGCTCAATACTCAGTTGGCTTAGTGCCAATAAACATGATGAAGACTAATTAATACAGTTCCTAATCATTGTGGCTCCGTGCTAGAATCCTTGCTTTGCAACCTGGAGGAGTTGCACTCAACTGCCCATGAGCCGTAAATCAAGGGAAATATTCCATCTCAGGCCCTGCAAGATGGTTTTGCCTTTCCATGGGACTAAAATCAGAGTGTTCAGATTAGCCTTATCCAGTCTGAAAAGCTTGGTTCATCTTTCTGTTATTTTGCAGAATTTATGTAAAACTTAACAACAATTCTTGACAAACTGTGGTTAAGATGGAAATGGAAGGAAATGCTTCTGGTCTCTTCCCCACAGCCAATGTGTCCAATTGGTGCGGCTTCATCTAAGGCAGCAATACCTATCCTTCAGGACCTTGTCTACTCAAAGCATTAATCTTCTCCTTTATGACAACAGAATTCTTTGCAGCTCCCATGCCTCTTGAGGGCCACAGGTTCTGCTCTTAAACTTACACACTTGCATTTAACATTATTGGTATACCAGTTCTAAATACCTTTGCTGACATTTCTGTTAAGGAATTCAGAATAATATTCTAATAATAATAATAATAATAATAATAATAATAATAATAATAATAAACCATCGCAGCTCATGAAGTTCTATTGTTAAATATTCATTATCCTGAGTATTTATTTGCCAGTCTTGCAAATCTTAGGATCAGTCCATTACCTCAAATTAATCAATGTCATCTAGGATTCTAGGCTGGGCTTTTCTTTTCTTTTAAATGTTTTCATTTACAACAATCCAATAGACCAAGGCTCAGGTGGAATCACTAACAACCTGAACACTGCCTGCTTCAAGGCAAGACTTATTTAAAGGAATGTGGGGTAAAAAATATAAAACCCAACAGTACTAAAAAAATCTTCCCCCTTCACAATAAGGATGATTTTCAAATGTTAGGTTCTTCAGAGCAAAACAAACTGCATTGTCTCCTAGTCTTTAGCTATACTCAAGACTGGTTACTTAAATCAGGGCTATGTTGTTGAGCTTAACCCAGGCAAAGGGTGTGTCCTTGCATATTCCTAACAGAGCAACTGTTGAAAAATGACAGCCGATTTTGGGACTGCTCCATTTTTTTACTATACAGCTGACTTAAAGGTGGGTGCAAAGATATAGCACAATCTATGGTGGTGAATTCTCCCTCACAAGTCTGAGTGAAATAAACCTGATCCACACAAGAGTGCAGCCGTTTTCTTCTATAGCTTCCACTTCTGCAAAGTTTGCTTGGGAGACTCTTCTATGGCGCTACATCCCATATTTAGCCACCTAATGACCAAAATAGAAACTATCAAGAATAATAATGAAGCAGTAAGACACTTACTGCTGCCCTCCAACAACCCAAGACGTTCTCTTGATAACAATGTATAAAACATGCCAAGTTCTCCCGCAGAAACACCATTGAACTAAAAGGAGTTATGCAATAGTTTCTTCATTCATTTCAATGGGGTTTGTGCACTTCAAGAGGACTGTGCTATTTGCCAGTATTTTAGGACTACTAACCATAAACTGATGTATGGCCTGAGCAAAACCTTTTGAAAACAAAACTATCTGTGGAGATTTGCATCATGAATTGCAACACTCAATGAAAACCACAGTAACAGTGTACCAGTTTTGATCTATAGCCTGATACTGGTGGTTCTAATCGCATATCAGCACAGAACTTTTATGAAACGGAGAATCTAGGGTTCATATCAAGCCTTGACGTGTAAACCAACATCCATTTAACTACTCACTGGGAAGTATCGACACCTCAAACCATATGGTCACCTTTCCATTGGTTAAAATGAAGGTTGCCTAGTTGCTGCTGACAAAGAACATTTAGGATCCCACTAGCTTAGAGAGCACCCTTATTTGGAACTGTATTTATTGATAAGGCAAGAGTTCTGTACCATTTGAAAGCTTGCTGATCTACCAGTGAAAGAAGGTGCTGTCTGAATCACTTTGGATCTTATCCATCCCTCATCACAATCCAATTATGCATCATTAAAAATAGCAAATCCACATTTACAGTTGTGATGCAATTAAAACTCTAAGTCAAGTGTTTATCCTCTCTCTTTTTTACAATAAAGAAGATACAGAGGAACACTTTGCGTTTAATTTTCCCTCACCCTGAATCCTTGAGTCTCTCGGGTGGTGCTTACATGCTCTGCCAGGTAAATCGGTTTGGATTTGTGATCTTAATCTCCATTTGACTCCTGAAAGAAGTTAAGACTCATTCTTGTAACAGAGCCCAGGAAATGAAAACTAAAGTGGAACAGAAGCGCTTAACATCAAAATAATGTGAGAAATCTGAGTAACAAAAATAAAAGATGATAAAGAGGGGGAGAGCACAATCTAATCTCAAGTTCTACTGATATCCAGAGGTTTAACGGTTGGTGAGTGTCATGATTCTGTTGTTGTTGTTGTTGTTATCTGGAGGGAAGTGCATAAATGACTGTGGATGTTATTTTAGGAGCCTAAGATGCTTTGAAATACTTCTGAAGGAGATATCTGTGTGAAGATTTCCCCCTCAAATGTCTTTTAAGGGATTTATTGAGTGTTCTGGGGACCATTACTTCAACAAGATACTTCCTAAGTGTGGGCTTTAAATACAGTGCCTTGTTATCCAAAATACGTCCAAAAGTCAAGATACAATTTTGAGAAGCATAACATACAGCTGGGGAAATGACTCAAGCTAAAGAATGGTCACCATTCACCTCTCCTGGCACAAACCTATTAAAAAGCATCTTGTCCTGTTCTCTTGACTATGGCCCCTGTGATCAGCCCAAACATTCCACCAAAACGCAAGAGAATATAATGCCAACAGCGATATGTGCTTGACAGCTAAAGCCTTAGACAATTGATGCAGTGAAAACTAAGCGCTAAGGAGCCACTGCAAAACACGCTAGCTTAACTACCGGTCGCTTCAGTGCGACTGTCATTAAATAAAAGGTTTCTTTGGCTTTAGTACCAGTTTGAACCTTCCCTCCCCCACTTCTTATCTGCTGCAGGACTGGCAGCTAGCCAGCCCCAAGCCACATAGTACCTTAGTGCCATCTACAGGCCGATCCTGACATTCTAATCTAGTGGCAAAAGACAAGCACCAGAGAAATGAATTAGACAGCACCGCATTTAAATCTTTATTAGCAAGGAATTATTGGACCTAAGAAACAATACCCCCACCCCACCCCCCCAAAAAAACCCTAATGCTGGATTTGGTTGAAATACGAATTTTCCTAACATCCTAATCCTTTTTTCATATGGCATGTTTCACAGCTTAAAAATGAGTAATGACAGATCACTTATGCACTATAGTATGAGAACATATTTACAATGGAGTGATTTCTCTCTCTGCATAATTCATGTTTTATTCAAAGCAAAATGCATTCGTTCTGAAAGTGTACTTTGGCCATTTTTTTAAAAAAAACAAAACACAAACAAAACAAAAATCCTCTTGTCTAACAGACACACAACTTTACTACTTTACAACAAAAATCGTTGTAATTCAAAACAGAGGAAGACTTCCTGATAGCTTAGTTATAGCCTGCCAAACAAACACAGTGCAACACAATCTTTGAGCCTTTGTGAGGACAAAAATTAACCCCCTGAACGACAATAACTTACAAATGTTCCAAATCAGTTTGAAATAAACAAAAACAAAAGAAACTTAAGCCAGCCTCGTGTGTAACCAACTTTTCTTTTATCAGAAGCTAACACATTTAATCCTGAAAAGTTCAATATATATGTAGATATATATTTTTCCCTTTGAAATTGGGAGACTGGAAAATATGTTTTCTTCTTCAGTAAACCTCTATGCTAAGATGTTCTTGACAAACTTCACACAATTGTCTTTAACCTCTGACTAGGTAGGTAGGTGTCCGTGTGAATGCATGAATGAACTTGTACGTGAGTGTGTGCATGTCACTCTTTCTAAAACAAAAAAAGTTGGCAACTTACAACTTTGGACCATCATATTCATTCTAAAAATGCATAGTCCTGCCCCAGAGAGATACTAAAGGGGCAGGTATTTCCCCCGCTTTGCTCTATGCATATTATAACTGAGCAAAAATTACAGTGAAAGAAAATATATCCTGGCACTTTAGTACTGGTTGAGTGGGCACTTGTATGCAGTACTTATAGACCAGTAAAAGTGCTCGTTTACCTGTCTGGTGTGCAAGGGGCCCTTTGTCTTGAAGCCTCCTTGGGAACTGCACTCTGAGGCACTGAAGTGATCTGAACTAGTGGAAGAGCGTTTGGAAAGGGTATCACAACCCCCAACAAAGGTGTTGTCCAAAGGGAGTTCCTGAATCACGTGGTGCTTTTTCACCGAGACGGGAGTGTCAGGCTTAAGATGGAAAGCGGACTGTGGAGAGGCAGATTTGTAATGCTTAGCAAGATCAGGGCTGTTAGGCTTAAAGGTGGTGGGTGGGGCCGTGCCCCAGTCAAATCTTCCTATACTTTGCTCCTCCAGCTCAGCTGGAAGGCTAATGGTCCCATTGATAGGTTCATGAACGGCATCCTCCGGTTTGGATTCCTCAATGGTAACAAAATTCAACAGGGAACTCTTGGGAGACTTCCTTTTCTTCCGCTTCTTTTTCTTGTTCTGTTTGTTCTCCTGATTGGGAGACATCCACTCGGCCCCTTGCTTGCTCCTTTGGGCAGCTTTGAAGCGGGAGGCGTGGCGGCAGCGGACCAGAACAGTGACAAAGATCACCACAATGACCACCATGGCACCTGCCACAATAGCAATCATGATGGTAAGGTAGTCCTCGTTTTGATAAGGCTGGCTGCTGTCCCCGATGTTCCTGTCCAAAGGTGTTTCCATAGTCCTGCGGATCAAGTCATAAATATAAGAGGCGTTTCCAGCCGTGTCATTGACGTACAAAAACACAAGGACAAGGGTATGCAGAGATTTAGGATAACCCAGGTCACTGATATTGACCACTAATCGGTGCAGCCCTACATCAGTAGGAGTAGGTTTTTCTTCCAGGGTAATGTTACCCGTCACCGGATCAATACGGAACAAACCTTTGTTGTTTCCACTTACAATTGTATATTTCAGCTCAGCGTTCATTCCTGTGTCAATGTCAACAGCAAACACTTCAGCCACGACAGAGCCAGGGATAGCAGAGAGAGGCACCAGCTTGAAAGAAGTATTTGAAGGTGGGTAGATGACCACAGGGCTGTTGTCATTAACATCCATGACATTTATAGTGACTTTTGCGGTAGAAGAACGAGGCGGTTGTCCTCCATCGATGGCCTTGACGTCAAAGGTGTAGGAACTCTGCTGCTCTCGGTCAAAAGAAACGTTGGACTTTATAACTCCAGAGTAAGGATCCAGAACAAAGTTCTCATTGTCATTCAGGATGGAAAGAGTGACAGCTTTATTTTCTCCTGCATCTGCATCAGTCACTGTGATCACTCCTACGGTGCTATACTTTGGTAAGTTCTCCGACACAAAAAACTGAAAATGGTTATGAGTAAATTTGGGACTGTTGTCATTCTCATCCAATACTGTAACGATTACAGCAGCTTGACTTTGCAACGGAGGGGTGCCATTGTCTCGGGCTGTAACAGTAAAAATGAACCTCTCCTGCTCTTCTCTGTCAAAGACTCGGGAAGCTGTCAAAACCCCTGTCTTTCGATCCAAATCAAAAAAGGAGGCGTTGGGGCCAAGCTGATAAACAATGTCTGCATTTTTCCCACTGTCCTCATCTGTGGCACTAATAGTTGTTAAGTACAGACCACGGCGGTTGTTTTCGGAAACGGACAGCTCAATTACAGGCTGGCTGAAAATTGGAGGGTTGTCATTTTCATCTTCCAGCTTAACTCTTACTAGGGCGGTCTGGTTCAAACTGGGCTTGCCAGAATCGGAGGCAACTATTTTAAAGCTGAATTCTTTGGTGCCCTCATAGTCCAGCAAGGAAGAGGTCTCTAACAAGTACTGGTTGTCATAAACAGCCTTCAAGTGGAATGGCACTTCTCTCTCAATGAAACAGATCACTTTGCCATTCACATCAGTATCCTTATCTGAGACTGTAATTAGGGCAATCTTGGTATTGATGGGGTCTTTCTCAGATAAGTACACTGTGCCATTGATGGGACTTATAATGTACCTGAGGTCTATGTTAGGGGGGTTATCGTTAACATCAGTCACATTGATGGAAACAGTTGCCCGGGCAGGTGTAGAGCTACCATCACTGGCCAGCACGGTCACCTTGTGGATGGCAGTTTCCTCTCGGTCTAAGGCCCTCTGAACTGTCACCAGCCCAGTTGTGTTGTTTAAAGCAAAGAGTCTTTTAGTTGCAGGAGCAACCTGGGCACCAAAAATATATCTGATTTCCGCATTGCTTCCTATATCTGCGTCTGTGGCATGCAGCTGAATGACCGAGGTACCTACAGGGGCATTCTCTGGTATGTGAACCTCCACCTGACTCTCTTTAAAAACCGGCCTGTTGTCATTGACATCACTTACTGTGACCTGGAGGATAGCTGTGCTGGATTTCTGGGGGGTTCCTCCATCCTCGACTTTGATTTTCATCACATAGGTATCTTTGTGCTCCCTGTCCAAGTTCTGCTGCACAATCAGCTGAGGCCACTTCTCCCCTTCTGGAGTTTCTACGATATCCAGCCCAAAGACACTTTGCCCATTCAAAAGTTCATAGTGCTGCACCCCATTGAAACCAGTGTCGGGGTCTGTGGCTGACGGGATCGGAAAGCGGCTGTTGATCAGAGTGTTTTCAGGTATGGAGATGTTGATGACAGGGGAGGGAAACATGGGGGCATTGTCATTGGTATCCTTCACAATTATTTTGATCTTGATCAGCCGAAAGAAGTCGTTGGGGAGAATCACCACCTCCAGCTCAAAGAAGCACTCGTCCTCTTCAGCATAGGCAGCTCCTGCACAGAGTCTCTCTCTGTCGATTCTGTTGGAGGTGGTAAAAATCTCCCCTGTGGTGCTGGACACTTTCACCAAAGGGGCATCCCCTGCTTTGGAGACCAGTCTGTAGACAAGACTGGCGCTGGTTCCTGTGGCGGCATTGATGTGAGAAATGTTCAGATCCTTTGGTATGTTCCCGATGGGGACGTTTTCCGGTAGCTCCTCTCGGATGGTGTAAATAAGTTCTTGAGCCACAGCAGAATCCAGCCTTAAACAGGCAATCAGGGCAGCCAACAGGTAAAAATCCCTCAGGTCCATGATAATGTGTTTATAGCTCCTTCTCAGGGTTTTAGGGTTTCAAGGTTTCCACGATGGAATGCTGCTGCCTCGTTCGCAAGGGGAGGACTGCAGAATGCATCACATCAGAGCTCTTGCTTCCAGACAGCCACTGTCAACACAATCACAACAACAACAACAATAAAAAAGAAGTGTTATTGACTCATTTTAACTGACACCAGATGCAACTGCCAAGCCCTGCTCCACGTTTCTGCAGCACACTTACAAACACCCGGCACCTGCTTTTCTCCCTTCCTTTCGTTTGTGTGTGCAAGCAGTTCCTCTCCATGAATGTGCCAGTATACCACACATTCAGAATGAAATTAACTAGTTACAAGATTGATGGGAGAGAAGCCGTTTTCTTCTCTCTCATGCACACACACATACACATGTTTGTTCAAATCAGTCCACTGAACTGAGCATACCATGCAATGCTTTCTCCTTCCACGCCAAAATTTAGTGGAAGTTCTTTTTTAAAAAATGCATAGCATGAATTGTATGCCCACTGCAATTTAAAGCATCGTGCATCCTGCCTTCTCCCAATTAAATTACCCAGCTACATTTTCCTCCCCTTCCTCTTGCTTGTGTGTTTTATCCTAGGCTAGTGCTGTAAGATGGTCTAGGATCTCTTAACGATTCAGACAAACTGCTCACACTGCTGCTTCTGCAGTAGCTCTCTGGCTACTTCCCATCTCTATTAACTAAGGAAGACAATAACAGGACCTCTAGTTTCTTCCCCAGAGCCAACCAAAATGTCACCTTTTCCAGATGTTCCAGTGTGCCAGTGTATGTGACTTGCATCTGCCGGAGAAGGTTCAACTTCAACATAAACAGAAGATTTGGGGAGGAGGCAGCCTTGAACCAACTCAGAAGCAGCAAGCCAGATGTTTACAAAGAAAATGCAGAAATATGCTGTTGGGGGTTGGTTTGTTTTTTGTTATGAGGGTTGTATGGGGGGGGGGTGATGCAGTCAGTGACACTCGGCTGCCCCTCCGGATGTGTTATTAGCAGCAGCTGCCACACATAAATACTGCAGTCTAATAGTGCTGCTTAAGAAAGAGAGAGAGAGAGAGAGAGACACTTCTGCTCAGATGCCCTTATGGGAGCAAATAAAGCTCCAGGCGCCCTTATAAGATTGGGGGAGGGGGAGGCGGCGAGAGTTTGGTCAGAAGCACTGATCTGACATCTGCATTAAAAGCTACGCGTTGATATCCGTGATCCTTTCCATTACACTGATGCAGGCAGGTAGGGGCTGCAGAGCCAGCAAACTCAAACCCAAAGCAACGCGGAGATTCCCCCCTCCCGTCGGAATATATATTAAAATCAATTTTATTTTTTAAAAAATGCCTCCCCTTCCAAAAAAAGAGAGAAGCATATGGAACTTTGCACTTACGTTGCCGCTTTTTCGTGTGCCGATGAACTGCAGCAGCAGCAGCAGCCGAGGAAGGATCCGATCTCCCAGGACCAAGACACAGAGAAAGCCCCGCACAATGCATCGGGCACCCAGGTAGCCACCAAATTCGTCTTTTTTGGAGGCAGAGGAGAGGTGGAAGGGGAATCAGCAAGCAGCCGGCAAGGCGGGCGCTTCCTCCTCCAGAGCAGAGGTGTTGTTTCTCGGTGGCAAATTCACAACTCCAGAGAAGAAATTCACAGTTCCGTCCGGGTTCGCCATGCTTCTCTCGGCGCGTCTCTCTCGTCCTCCCTCCACCTGCTCTCCCGCTCCGCCCCTCCCTTCTTTACTTGCTCTTCCTCCTTACTCTGAGGATGACGAGGAGGATGCTGATCAAAGCGACGCCGATCCCTCTCGCGGCGGCGCAGGCGACACCGCCGCCTCCCCAGCCCCGGCCAAGGCGGCCGCGCAGCCCGCCCGTCGCGCAGCTCCTCCGGATCAGGGCATGCCCCGCGCCGCCGGGAAACTGAGCGCGCAACTTCTTTCCGCAGAGCCCCCGCCTTGCCCGGCTGGCGGGCTGACCCGGAGCGGGCTGTTGCTTGGCGAGGCGAGGCGGGCGGCGCAGGCTTCTTCTCCTCCCGTCTCCGGCGCGCGCGCGCTCCCTCCTCCGCTCGCTGGCTCTCCCCTTCCTCCCTCGCTCGCTCGCTCCGAACTGGGTTTCTTGATATAACTCTCAATGAGCCCACAGGGAGGGCGGGCGCAAAGCCTGCATGGCCCTCCCCCTCCGCCGAGCCGGATTGGCCGGCGGCGCGGGGGCGGGGCCGAGGGCGGGGCCAGCGCGGCGACGGGCAGCCGGGCGAGCGGGCCAGTTGCTCCGGCTCCGCGGGCCGGGCGGGGAGGCTGCCGTTGCGCAGAGTGGCTGATCGGGCGGCTGTTTTCAGCCAGCTCTAGTCTTGCCTTAACATACGCCGTTTTCCTTTTCCCGGTTTGTTTCCCACTCTTACCTGCCTACCTGCAGGGGAAAGAACATTCAGCTTCTCTGAGCGCGTGCAGAGTACCCTTCGCCTCGGGCGGCGACATGGGGGGCGGGGAATGGCAGGTTAAAAGAAAGCCTGAGTGCAGCTAGGAAAGAGTTGGGGAAGGCTCTGTTGTATCAGCTTCTTGGTGTTAGTGGCTGTGTGGGATCCCTCTTCTACTTCACCTTGTTAAAACTGGTTTGGTTTATATTTATATAAGAACAGCTTCTCCAATGTCCTTCCAGCCCTGCTTTGCTCAGACTTCTTCCATAGTTTGAGTACAGCAAGGAGGTAGAGTCAGGGGTGGGACTCAAATGACCTGGGTCTCCTCCAACTCTGCAGTTCTGTGACTCAGATACTAAAAGTTTGGGGTCTTTTGTTGTTGGCATCCATCTGTCTCAAGAGACAATGGAAGAGTGTGCCTTTGGGGATGAAGTCAAATTGGCAGAGAGGTACAACATCTGCTGTGATTGTAGAGACTGATACTGGAGAGAGATGTTTCGTTGCAGCTGGGGCAGATGAAGGCGTCCGGTTGTGCTGCTGCAGGTGCACCATGGCATTTCTTCTCTCTGTGCTCCTCCCAGCGGCCATTCCTCCTCTGGTCACTGCTGTGGATCCACAACCTGTCTGTCTCCAGGTACTGCAGTTTTCTGCAAGGGATGCCCACACAGCAGGGTTGATGTTGCCAGCCTTCATGTCACATTTGTTAGGGGTCTGAGCCCCCACATTTGACATCTGGAGTGTGTTGGGTGGTTGCCCCTCACATCCTTCCTGCTGCACCGACCCAAAGGGCCCACTAGGCTGGTCCTGAAGCCTCCTCCATAGCTTGCTGTGAATGGCAGAGGTGGATTTGGGAGAGCAAAACCGGTTGGTTGGGCACTGAGCCAAGAGGGTGCTGCAACAATGGCTTAAAACAGAAGAAGGCGGGGGAGGGATTTTGGTGTTGCCCAGGGTGCTGTTGAAATTTTAAAGCCCAGAGTCTGCCACTGTGAGTGAGCATCAGAGGTGTTCCATTGGCCAGCGCAGCGACTGGGATTGGGGCCTGAAGTAGAGACAGCACCTGCTTCCCTGGGACCTCTGCCTGCCACTCACTTGCCAAAGTGGGTGACACTGCAGTGGAGCTGCAGGCCGGGTGTCGCCATGCTATGGGCTGGACCCACCTTGTCAGAGGGCAAGCGATTGGAAGTAGCGGCTCCTTTGCTCACCCAAGCGGGCAACAAGCAGTGGAGGTGTGACAAGGGGCTGCTGCCTTCATTTGTTTCTCACTCTATCTCTTTGGGTGGAGCTACAGTTGGCATTGGATCCTGCAGCTTCCCCAAAGGGAAGAGACCACTTTGGCTGCTGCCTCCCCTGCTGATGCAACCATGTTGGTGCCAGAGGCATACCTAGGCTCCCTTGTGCCCTTGGCAAGGAGCTGTCTTGGAGCCTCTGAAGCCAGGCAAGACCATGGACCAGAAATTCAAAATGTTTTATTTTCATCGCTTTTTGCTCTCCACCAGTGACTTCCTCCATGGTTATGTGGGGGGTCGGGAGTTCGGGTCTACTCTGCCTTCCCTTCTCCTCCTCCGTTGGCTCCTCTGTCTGCCTCTGTGCCTCCTTCCATTTGCTACTTTCTCTCCTAGCCATTCCAAGCCAGAGTGGAGAAGCGTGATTTTTGTGCCCTCTTGGCCTTGCACCTTGGCCAACCTAACCAACCCCTAGGTATGTCCCTGTTGGTGACTGAGCAAGTGAGATGTTTGTAGACCAAATCCTTCACACATCCAGCAAGCTTGGCAAGTAGAGGCCAGCACAGCTCCTTGCCACCATCACTCGCTCCCAAACCCAAGGAATAGCCACCGTCCCTCACCTGCCTACTCACTCAATGTAGAGCCCTCTGCCCAGCAGGGAGGACAAGCAGATAAATGAAGGCAGCTGCTCCAGGTAGTCATTCTTCAGCCCTAGTTGGCCTTCCCAAAGTGTGGCAGCCTAGGTGTGCCAGCCCTGGAGGTATTTTTCAAGTGACTGGCTGGTTGCCGTGTGTGTGTTTTAAAATGGTGCTAAATATATCTGGATTCAATTCAAATTTGCTCAGGCATAAGGTCAGTTGATGGGCTTACCCCAGTAAGTATGCTTACTATTTAGGCTACAAAATAGGTTGTCAGTCCCATTGAACTCTGTCAGCCTTGCATCTGAGTGGTGCAGCAATGAAACAGCTAGCTCCTTTGCAAAGGTAAGCATGGTCAGGTATGGTTTCAAACCGGATGGAGGACCACATGTTGAGATTCCTGCATTGTAGGGGGTTGGACTAGTTGACCCTTGGAGGTCCCTTCCAATTCTAAAACTCTTATGAATACACATATCGGGCTGTGAATAATCTGTCAGAACCTGGTAGGTTTCCCACCCACCCACCCCAAGATTGGAGGGCTAGGGTTGCAGTCTGCATTTGCTAAGGCACATCTTTGACCCACCAAGCCGAGCTGCAGCCTCCAACTGCATTCTGCAGCCTGAGGAGTGCTTGACAGCCTTTCTTGTTTCCCCAGCCTACTCTCGACTTGCTTCCAGCACACTTTGGCTCCCCAGTTCTTGCTCAGAGCAGGTCAAGATAATGCTATTTATAGGGCCCACTGGTTGATGGAAATGCAAAACAAGTGAGCTTTTTGGCTTTTGACAGCAATATCCTGAACATGACATTCCCATATGTCAGCTGGAGAAATGCAGGTTAAAAGGTGGTGGAATAGATTAGGTGTACAAATGGCTGAAAAGGAGCACTCAAGGAGTACCAGTTAATGGATTGCTCTCCGGGTAGGAGGAGATAAGGAGTGAAATTCCACAGAGGTTTGTCATGGGTCCGGTAGTGTTCGGTATTCCACCCCCTCCCGTTTAATGGCTGGGGTGAAGAAGTGGGGAGAGTGCGCATACCACGTCTGCAAGACTGGTTCCAAAGCATAATGGAATTGTTAAAGGGCATGAAAGAATTGTTATGCTGCATTACATGACCCCATGTGTGTTGCCTGCTATGCTTTTCCCCAGATCCTGCACTGTTTCAGAGGTAAAAATAGGATCATACTTTGAACACTCCTGCTCTGATTCTTACCTATTCAAGAGGGTTGGCGGCTTGTTTCCATTGTTGGATGCACTATTTTCATTTAGAATAGTTTTGTCCTCAAAATAAGAAAAGGGTTCTTAGGTTAAAGTTATACTGGGAGAAAAAGAACAAAACATTAATTGTCTCCTGTAAACAGCAATTCAGAACATCACCAGTTGTAGTGTGTGATGCTATGCACTTCATGGTAGTGGTTGAAAGATACCATGTATATACAATTGGGGCTCACCAGCACTTCCTTTTTTGCCACACAGATCCGGGTTTTCCAGGTCCAAATTGGAGTAGGTTTTTGTTTGTCCTGGTGTAAACGGCCTCGGTCCAGTATATCTGAAGGAGCGTCTCCTCCCCCATCGTTCTGCCCGGACACTGAGGTCCAGCTCCGAGGGCCTTCTGGCGGTTCCCTCACTGCGAGAGGCCAAGTTACAGGGAACCAGGTAGAGGGCCTTCTCGGTAGTGGCGCCCTCCCTGTGGAACACCCTCCCATCAGATGTCAAAGCGATAAACAACTACCTGACATTCAGAAGACATCTGTTTAGGGAAGTTTTTAATATGTGACATTTTAGTGTACTTTTCATCTTTGTTGGAAGCTGCCCAGAGTGGCTGGGGAAACCCAGCCAGATGGGCGGGGTACAAATAAATAATAATAATAATTATTATTATTATTATTATTATTATTATTATTATTTGTTACCACTGAATCAGAGCAAGTGGCAACCCGGTTTTCTGTGGATTGCTGTTTGCTCCAATTCAGCAATAAAACCTGGGTTTCCCTGGGGAAAGCACCGGGGCACGGGGCGGGGACACTGTCCACTTGGACACAGACCTGGAGAGCCTAGATCTGTGCACAGAAAGTGCAGAGCAAAGGCAAATATGGATGAGTCCTTATGCTATGCATATAGAGACAAAATGCACCCCCCAGTAGCTTTTGGCCATGCAGAGATTTCAAGGAGGAGGCTCAAAGCTCAGTCTAACACCATTTTTACAAGACAACTCCATAACCATTCCAAAAGGCAGAGGTGAGTAGCAGATACCTGAGACTGCTGCCAGTGTTCAGGGGTTCCTGAAACACATGCCTTCCAGATCCCAGGATCTGTTATTCTTACTTAAACTTACTTGTTTATTCATTCGTTTTATTTTCTTTCCAATTCAGGTGGGCCCTAGGTGGATCACAGAAATATCCCTAAAAGTACAATAAACTCTGTCCTCATTTTAATTTTGAAACAGGACATTTTCATTCCAATGAAGGTAGGAGGACTGTGATCTTGTCTTGCAGACATGGCTCCACTTAAGATTTTCTTTCAGTGTGGTTCTGGGATAGTTCCTCTTAGTTTGTAAGAGGTTCTTTTGTTTCTGCCTGGCCTCATTGCAGCCTTCAATAGCAGGTCCAGCACTGCAGGGTCCCCAAGGAAACAGGCAAATTCCATGTAATAGACCCAGTGTTAGTGCTTGGGAGAACTTGTAGCAATCTCAGTCTGAATGTTTCTGGACTACAATGCCCATCAACTCTGTCCATTGGTCATGTTGCCTGGAGCTACTGGGAGTTGGAGACCAACAACATCTGAAGGACCAAAGGTTCCCTGTCCCTGCCCTATATCCTCCGAAGGTGCTGCTGGAGGGGCTCCATCCTGACCACTGCTGTATAAAACATGGTTCCCTTGCCCTCTTTAACTTATTTCAATGTTATATTTAATACATGCCTCTTCATCTATAATTCATCTTTTTCTGACTCCAGCTTCAGTCTGCATCCCATTGACTCTTGCACACCTTTCTCATTTTCCTCTTAAGGGTCAGTTGAGAATTCTCTCTATATATAAAAAAAGGATTTGGGTTTGTATGTTTGTTTCTTTAAAAACCACATGAAACAGAATGAGACACTATCGTTTACTCTGAATTTTTAAATACCTGTTTATTCTCTGGAGGAGTCGGGTGCATTATTCATTTATCAACAGAAAACATGATCAATTAGTTGCCTTCCACAAGGTGGTATCAGAATAAAATGACGCAAGAGCCCAAGCATTGCAATTTTCCCAAAAAGGGAAAATCGGGGTTCTAAAACCTAATGAGGAACTTCCATTGAAAGGCTATTTAAGAATAGGAAGTTGTCTTTATTCATTTCTGTGTGTCTCTATTAGTTTCTGTTGTAAACTACACAAAAACACAGCAAAATAGCCCTCTCATCCAATTCCAACATTCTCCCGCACCTCTTGATTTGAGCAATTTGATCAGTCAGCCTACTTTGTATTATGGGTCTTGGACAACGTAGCAAATCCAGGACAAAAGGGCAAAAGGAAAGTTTTTGCTTATTTTTGCCATCTGTGGCTCTTGCATTAATTACATTTTACTGTATCACTATGTAAATAATTGCATAACTAAATTGCCCTCCCCTTTGGCCCATTTAAAATAATATATACACACATATGAAGCAATAAGATTAATATATGAAGCAATAAGATTAATTTGGAATGCCAGTGTACGTAAGAACTCGTGGTGGTAAAAACAAGCTCAATGAATATGCTAGGAGTAAATAAGTTGAAATTCATTTACCATATATTATTCATCAAGATCTGGTGTGTGTGTAGCAAATGGAAAGTTCAGTTTAGACTAAGGAGATGAGACGCGTTGGAAATTTCACACGCACAAACCCCAAATATCCACAGAGAACACTGCGTCAGGCATAGGCAAACTCCGGCCCTCCAGATGTTTGGGACTACAATTCCCATCATCCCTGACCACTGGTCCTGTTAGCTCGGGATGATGGAGATTGTAGTCCCAAACATCTGGAGGGCCAGAGTTTGCCTATGCCTGCACTAGGTGGTCTTGGGCCAGACATTCTTAGCCAAACCTACCTCCCAGGACTGATGAGAGGGGAAACTGCTATGTAAGCTACCATGAGGCTGGATCCCAGTGTGACAAAGGCGAGCGATACAAAAGACTCTTCCATGCAGCTGGGAATCCTGTGGGATCTGGGGTTCTGCTAATACGTATGGAGCCTACGTGCAGACTCTTGTATGCATGTGAAATTCAGTTTGTCCCTTCCAATGGATGTGCAGAGATCAGGGCCAGGCTCGCAGCCATGATCCCATTCTCCCCACCATGTACTCAGTGAAAGAAGCAAAGAAGGTTAGAATATCGGAGGGGATAACAATGCCCAGACAATAGAGTACAGGCTGCATTCAGGCTGCCACAAGTCTGTTTTATTAGTGACATTTCGAAGGGAAAGTGGGGCATGGCAAGAGCTTCTTCTGGGTAATTAAAATGTTGGAAAGTAGTATGGGAGATGCTTGCCTATTCTTAATTTTTATTTTTAAATAAATTATAGGAGAAGTAGAATCTATTGTTGCCTCCGTTGACTCTTAGCAACGAAAAGGCATCTCCTCATTACCATTTTCTTGATGATAATATCTGTGTGGCTGGTTTCACACTGAATGAGTTAAAGCAGTGGCTCTCATGCCGGGGTGAGAGTGTGCAGCACACCAACAGGAGGACATGAAATTCTAGGGAAGGACAGTATCCCATTCCCAAGGCAGGTGATGCTCCCCAGACAAATTAAAAGTGGAGCCAATAGGCTACAGAGCCTGTCTGCCTCTGTACAACCAGTCAGGAAGTGGCTCTATCTGTCAGTGGTCTCTTACCTACTGCTGATCGCCCTGCCTTCCACCCTGTCAGTCTGAGTGAGCACCATCCACTACTGCAAATGTCTCTCACTGCAGTCCTGGGGTCAAGTGCCTTCCACACTGTTTTCTCACCCTATTCTGGTCCGGGAGAGATGGGAGCACAGATATTACTGCTGCTTTGTTCTTATTGTGGTGCTCAGTGGGGAGGCTTAGAAGAGGCCCCAATTATTATAGTTTGTGTGATTGTTGCCGTCATTATAATTTCAGGTCTTAACATTGTGCAGACATTAAATGCAACATACGCTTCCAGTCTTACCGACTGCAAGAAAAACAAGGCAGATTAGAGGGGGCAGGACAGGGAAAGAGGGTCAGTCTCCTATTCCTTGCATTGGATTTGTGCCCTAAATCCAAATATCTTCTGGATGCGACAGTGGCAGTGTGCACATGGCTATGAACTAGGATCTCTGCACATATTACCTGTGGGCCAAGTGTTTTGCTCTCAGAAGTGTTTCAGAAGGGGATTCTGAGTTCAGAAAGTTAAGAAAGTCTGTGCCTTCGTATAGGGAACATAATGTGCAATGAAGCAACTTGCTGATAATAGTGTACATCTGATTGTAAGGAAATGGGAGATGACACTGTTTGTGAAAGAGATTTCCTTACAGTGATTTGCAGCAATGGTTTGTATGTGAATTGCAAGGATTTTATACCACCATTGTTGCACAAGGCCTAACCATTTATCCCTGTGGTCTCATATTTACAAAGGCATACTTATGTGAAACTTTATAGATTAGAGCACATGTGAATGGCATTTGAGCCTGTTCTTATTAGCCCAATTCTTATTATTACTGATACCAGTTTGGCTTTTTAGTTTATATTTTGCAGTGTTAAGGAGCTCTTTGCTAGGCATTGTGTGAAAAATTATTACTATGTCCTACCCCTTTGCCAGTGGAGATGTTAAAGAATACCAAATATATAGTGGACACTTACAGAACATCATTCCACTTGGAGGGTGATCATTAGGACATAGGAAACTGCCTTGCACCAAGTCAGACCAATGGTCTATCTCACAGTGGCAGAAGTTCTCCAAAGTCTTTCCTAGTCTAGCCAAGAGATATCAAGCATTGGACCTGGAGCCTTGTGTCTGCAAAACATGTGACCTACTCAGCTACAGTCCTTCATGCAACTAAAGGGCCACTTAACTTGAATTTTGTTCGTTCAAGTAAATGTTATTGGACTCATTGCAGTTTTTTCTAGGCCATAATTCTCAAGGATTCTTGGATGGGTGAAACATGGAACCAAACTCAAATTCTTACTGAATCAGTTTGTTGTCCCCCATAAAATGTCTCCATCTTTTATTATTGTAAGTAAGGAAAGTGAATCAGCCAGACCACTGAAAAGGAAGGGACACAAGGAAGCATTGTTTCAAAACCCCTATAAACCAAGGTTATAAAAATAAGTTCCTATTCAGCTTAATTATGTATCAAAGTCAAGTAGAAAATACAATGAAATCTAATAAACAAGGAAGAAAAGTTCATTGATAAGGGTCAAACTCAAAAGTCAATACACTGACAAGAAATTGTTAACCTTTACAGCTAACCCCTGGAAATATTTCATCCTGAACCCAGTAGTTACCTGGAGCCAGGTGAAAAACTGTGGGCTGCTTACAAATCTACATACAGTGGTACCTCGGGTTACATACACTTCAGGTTACATATGCTTCAGGTTACAGACTCCGCTAACCCAAAAATAGTACCTCAGGTTAAGAACTTTGCTTCAGGATGAGAACAGAAATTGGGGGGCGGTGGCGCAGCAGCAGGAGGCCCCATTAGCTAAAGTGGTGCTTCAGGTTAAGAACAGTTTCAGGTTAAGAACGGACCTCCGAAACGAATTAAGTACTTAACCCGAGGTACCACTGTATTTTAAAAACTCTATGGAGAAAATGTGAGTTGACGGTAGAATGTGTTTGAGGTGATTTTTAAGCTCTTTCTGTCATTGGCTCATTCACATATGCTTTCTTACTAGTAGCATGTACTTAAGCTCTTTGCACCTGATTAAAGGTAAAGGTAAAGGTACCCCTGCCCGTACGGGCCAGTCGTGTCCGACTCTAGGCTTGCATGCTCATCTCGCTCTAGAGGCCGTGAGCCGGCGCCGTCCGCAGACACTTCCGGGTCACGTGGCCAGCGTGACGAAGCTGCAGCTGGCGAGCCAGCACCAGCGCAGCACACAGAAATGCTGTTTAACTTCCCGCTATAAAGTGGTTCCTATTTATCTACTTGCACTTAAGAGTGCTTTCGAACTGCTAGGTGGGCAGGAGCTGGGACCGAACGACGGGAGCTCACCCCGCCGCGGGGATTCGAACCGCCGACCATACGATTGGCAAGTCCTAGGCTCTGTGGTTTAACCCACAGCGCCACCCGCGTCCCCGCACATGATTAGAGCCCCTGAATTGATAGATGCTCCAATCACACCATCTTTTTCAGACTTTATACTATATGTACCGTAAATGGGGGCAGGGCTTGTGGACACGATCCCGCTTGCTAACTCAGGATGACATCTGAACAGCTCTAGGTAAGTCATCACTTTTCCCATTGTAAAGAAGAAAAAGAAGAAGAAGAGTTTGGATTTGATATCCCGCCTTTCACTCCCCTTCAGGAGTCTCAAAGCGGCTAACATTCTCCTTTCCCTTCCTCCCCCACAACAAACACTCTGTGAGGTGAGTGGGGCTGAGAGACTTCAAAGAAGTGTGACTGGCCCAAGGTCACCCAGCAGCTGCATGTGGAGGAGCGGAGACGGGAACCCGGTTCCCCAGATTACGAGACTACCGCTCTTAACCACTACACCACACTGGCTCTCAAGGGTGGGATTTCTATCTTTCTCATTCATAGAGCAGGCATTGCTTTTTGTGTTCGCTGTTTCTGTTATGCCAATTAAGAATCGACAGGGCATGTGTGCAGAAAGCTGTTTGTGCATATTGTTGGGGTTTTTTTGAAAACACACAGGCCAGTGTAGATTTTCAACACACACTTTTGCTGTTTTCTCGTTTTGTGCATATCTGAGGGATCAAAAGAATATATATAAACACGTTCCTCCATGCAAGAGTGTGTTGGAAATAGTTATGAACAGGGCCAAGAAAGAAATGAAAACAATTGTAAATTCTCAGCACAGGCTTTTAGATTGCTGCACATTATCTGATGTAGAAATTTTTAATGTGGTTCATATGCAGTTGTCTGCGACCTTGAGTGGAAAAGTTTGGAATCTGGTTTTCTCAATTTATCAGACTATCCTACATTTACAGGCAAAAGGGATAAAGGCTAGCCTTG
This sequence comes from Podarcis cretensis, assembly GCF_951804945.1. Lineage (NCBI taxonomy): Eukaryota > Metazoa > Chordata > Lepidosauria > Squamata > Lacertidae > Podarcis > Podarcis cretensis. The sequence goes on along the minus strand of NC_137173.1, from coordinate 101,190,869 downwards.
TTTGTGGGTAGCATCATACGGACTCCGAAAACTAAATAGGTGTGCAACAGCTGCAAATGTTCATTTAACATTGTGTGACCAAGCCCCTCTTTATGTTATACTGCTTCCACCAGTGCAATCTCACACTGCATAGGTGTGCAGATGTACATAATTTCAGCAGTGAGCCCTTTTGGTTAAGTGCACCACCTGCCTGACAACGGCCTAATTCCAAGGAGTAATCTTGTAGGAACCAGTTCTTCTCGTTTCCTGAATTTATTTGCATGGCACTGATTGGCCAGCCCTTGTGTGACCATTACAAAGCAGCCCCCCGCTTCTCAGCCGTGTCCCTGTCAGAGCAGATTCTAATGAACAGGGGTGGGGCTTTAAAATTGAAGTACTAAACATGTGGTGTGCTTGGGGGGAGAGCAAAAACGAAGTGGGCCCCCTACCAGAAGTATAAGAGTGTTCAGGGATACTTTGAGTTCAGAAATTCTGTGCGTGGCAGCTGAAGAGTGAAAACAGGAAGGAAACAAAACCTGGAACAGGTGCACCCAACCACTCTTTGAAGGCACCTCTTTATGGAGCCTAAGAGATTTGAAAGGTGATATTTTCACTACATCAGCTTCTGTAGATCAATGTGAGCTCTCACTGTAAAAAAGAAACGTTGCTTGCTAGAGGTCTGTGTAAACAGAAGGATACTCTGACGCCAACGGACATAATCCAATAACAGATATCGCCCAGTTGTAGATTAATAGGTAGAGGGTAGGACTGATCAACATATCAACCTCTAAAAAAAGAAGCACAGGAATGTGAGGGCAGTGAAGGATATCCGCTGACCCAAATGGTCTATGGGATGCCCATGAGTAGCCCTTCAGATGGACAATGGTTAGTGAGGATGAGAGTCTGACATGGTTCATACATATTGGTTATACTCTTTCCCCGACTTACTCTCCTCCTTTATATCAAACTCTTAAGTGTATTTATCAGTGATTAGAGTTAACAACCATTTTCAAGCCTGCCCTGCCTTCTGGAAATGGTGTCTTTCTAGGCGTTAATAATGTCGTTTTTCCTGCTACTGGTAATATCAGGGAGCTCTGGCATCCTTCTTTTCTGGTATCATCAAAGATGCATCACATTCTGATTCTAATCACATCCCAGTCATTTCAAAGTCACATTGTAGTCACATCACATAGCTCGGTAATAATTATTTAACTTTATTGCTATGCTGAATAGTTTTCTGTTTGCTTAAGGATAACTTTAACTTGTAGTCAGAACTGATTACCCTATGCTCACAAATGAGCTTCTTCCAGGTACACAAGGTTAGCCTCACGGAGGTTTGAGGAGAGAAATAATAATCAAATTGGATTAAACTAACTGCTGCTGGACTTAAATTCAACACGTTCCCAAGTAGGGAACTGTAAAACATGTCCTTGCTCTTTATAGAGGCCGCATACGTTAGAGAAGCAAGGCTGTGTTTGCTTGAAACGCAATCGATCATGTTAATGTTTGCATGCTTGCCACATTTTTGTTAACCTCTCAGAAAAGCCAGGCTTGGGACTAAGCTCTTTGCATGGCCCTAACACGATAAATTGCTAAACCATGCCTTGTAGCACCCAAGGGGTTAGATGCTTTGTGCTGGCTTTATTAATTTTCTAGAAGGAAAATTAATACTCATCCAATATGGGGGACTGGGAATAGGTTTGTCCTGGATCAATAGGACTGTCATGCCTGAGTGGAGGAGTCCCATGGTTTCTCTCTGGCTGAAGTGTCAAACCCAGAGAGGGGGGAGGGAAACGCTGGTCAGAGAAGCAGGTTGTGGTCAGTTCTCAGAAGACAGTTCTTCTAGACATGGAGAGGTGACGGGGTTATTCTGATAGTGAGGCTGTTGGGAAACAAGGAGATGACAATACAGCAGGAACAAACCGAGGTGGAACGTGGAACACATGCCATGAACTAAGGCTTCTGAAAACCAGTTGCTGGAAACAGCAGGGGAAAGTTGCTCTTGTACTCGTTCACCACAGGCGTCTGGTAGGCCACTGTGAGAGCAGGATGCTGGCCTAGATGGGTCACTGGCCTGATCCAGCAGGATCTTCCTATGTTCTTATGAAAAGCAGGTAGACATGCTCTTTTTGCAAAGAAGAAGTCAATAGACACAAAGGGGAAATTAGGTAAGGGCATGAAAGGGCTGGGGATGCTCATGGTGGGGAGAAGTGGAATAAGGGGGGAAGTCCATCAAGACGTGGGCCCATCAAGGATTGTCGTCTCTCAAGGAGGAGGGCTCCAGCATCTGGGCAGCTTGTGGTTCAAATATACCTCTGATTATTACCCTTGAAAGGAGTCTAAGGCTGCCTTAACTCTAAAATGTCTGAGGGGAAGCAGATTGTATAATTTCCAAAGGATGCTTGTTCAAGCACAGAGCAAGCCCTACCAATGAATCAGTGACAACATTCCAAGAATCTTGACTGAACCCTCTTTTAGGCCTGGTCTGGACAAAGAGGTGCTTTGTATTAAAAAAGCTTAATCTATTCTTCCGCTTCTAAGTTGTAGGAAATATTAGCCAGTCTTGCATATCTCCGTTTCTTGTCATTCTCACCACAGCACCCTCCACCCCCATATAATATTTGATGTGACAATATTTGATGGACTTCAGAAAATGGAACAAGTTCCTTTCTCTAATTAGTCGGTCCGAGCACATGTCAAACAGAGCTAAAGGGAACTGCTTACATCTTATCATACAGGCTCAAATGGTATAAATACATAATACATGAAAATGAGTCATATTATGCTTTAATCATGGAATTTTGAGCATAAAACATTGTGATCGTATTGTTTTTTGTTAAGGAAACAGATGAATCTGCACCTCTTCCAGCAGGCTCTCAGATGAGTGTATCAGTGACTGAAATAACTTATGAATAATTTGACACTGTGGCTTATTATGAATTCTATTGTTATAACTGTTCTTTAATGTTTGCATTGTATGGTTATTACGTTATGAATATATGTTGTTTATTATACAGTAAACCACCCTGTGACCTTTGGGTGAAGAACAGTAGGACTTATAATAAATAAATAAAGCACTTCAGAATACCTTATGATCAACTCATCATTTCTCACCTTGTATTACTCTGACCTCTCTCTTAAAAGTAGAAACTGGAGCTAAACATGCAGAGATGCATTGGGTATAGGGCTCATTCACTCTTGCATGTGTACCTCATCTTCTGGGTCACATCCACATGACTGAGTTTGGGGGATGGGTAGGCTCGATCCAGTGTGGATTCACTTCCTGGAATAGCCAGGCTATCTTCCTGGTGAGGTAATGGCCCTCTTAAGTATGGCCATATAACCATATGGTTATATGGGCTAGCCAGACAGCTAAAATGGGCTGGGGGAGCACAAATCTGCGCAGCTCATGCTCACCACCTTGGGTGATTGCCTCATTTGCTGGCCCTGATCTCCGAGAACTCATTTACATGTGCACACCATCACTCGATAAATATACATTTTGGAACTGGCAAATAACTTTAAACTGAATGTGTGAACTGATTCCATTGATTAACATTGTGTTTTAGGTAATATGAAATCTGTGGTGGCTATTTCACACATGGAAGTTCCACACACAATTGTCCTCCACACAATTGTCACATAGGGGATTGTATCATCTGTGTATCTTCAGTGTGTTTTAACGGTGGATGGGGCACAATAGACTTATATATCACTAGATCTTTCAGCCCTTCATTTTACCCACAGATTGATTAGTCTTGCCCAGACGTGAACTGTCTCCATTGAGAAGCAAGGTGTTTTAAGCTGACATCCATCTCTGACAAATGATTTGAGGGTGTGAACCAAGCTTACCTAATACAGATCTATACCCAGGCTTGGCTGGAGTCACAATCTGGTTATTACACCAAATTCCTGAACCTGCTCACATATGTGGTTTTGTGATTCATATCACCTTGCCTCTTCTACTCTTCAAACAGGCCATTTGCACCTCCCTTCGCAACATGAACATGAACTCTTGTGCATGCATGTACAGCACATCAAAGGATCCACCATATGGTTTTTCAATGGGGCATGTAAAATATTTATTTATAGTGGCCATGTTGATGTAGGTCCATGTGCAATCCTGCACATCACATTCAAACTGCCAGGGGCAGGAGGCAGAGTACATGGCGTATGTGGAGAATTGAACCACCAGATCAGAAATAACGGATGTTTGTATTTTCAGGGACCACTCTAGATTGTGGTCTGGAGATGAGAATTATAGACTGGCACACACACTAGTCCCTTCATGGGAGATCAGTATAAAGTCGAGGACAATTGCTTTTAAGGGTGTCACAGCATCAAACCAAATCCTTCCTTTCACAGAAGAGACCCTGATCCCGTAGAGGCTCCTGCCAGTGGAAGGGGGAGAGGCCATTTCCCTTGCTGCTCCCCATGGCTGTTTTAGAGGGCCCCCCAAAACTCCAGAGCAGTTTTTCAAGGGGCAAAGCACTGCAAAAGGAAGAAGGAATCACTTTCTGACTTTCTGCCAGTGGGAGACCCACACATGGGACGTCTGCACCCAAGCTAAGTGTGGAGTCTCTCTCCTTATGACATTGGGAAATAGCCGCCCACTTGATGAATGCAGCACCTTGATTTAATTGCAGCCGGGTTGCCAGGGGTCCTGATAAAGTTGCTTCCTTTGGGCTGAAGCCTTTCCCTGCCCTAGATTCCAACCTGAATCCACTTACCTATTCCCAGACCTAATATTTAATGGTTTTACAGACTATTAACACGTTTTAACTGAGTAGCAGTGATCATATATTGATGAATGAACTTTTCTAATAGATGTCCTCACAATGCTCAGTCTTGGCCTCTCTGTCTTGCACATGCTAGTAACTGACATTTCTTACCATCCCAGTGCAGGCATGAAGATTCACAATTAGAACCAGGCAGCTAAAACGGCCCAGCTTCCAGTTTTTCAGAGGCCTAGAAGAAAAGGAGGGAAAGAAAAATAAGTTTGAGTTGTGCATGAACAGCTTAAAGATTTATTCAGATCTAATAATCCCCGCTGCTGAACAAGATTCATTCATATATGTGCATATATATGCTTTCACACAGTTTAGGGCAGGTAAGTGGCCTATAAAGACAGAATTGTATTGGCTGGCTCCATATTGATTCACAACATGAGACTCCTCAGCTCCAAGGCAGGAAGCTGCGCGTAGCCTTGGTCATCTGATTCTGTAGCCACAGCTGCTTATTTACAAAGCTATTCTACTGCCAACCTTAATATACGCTTGTGAAACATGGACCACTTATAAACACCATCTCCAACTCCTCGAAAGATTCCATCAACGGTGTCTCCGAAAAATTTTACACATCACTTGGGAAGACAGGCGAACTAATACCAGTACTAGAAGAAGAAAGATCACCAGTGTTGAAGCAGTGATTCTTCAACATCAACTTCGTTGGACTGGTCATGTTGTGCGGATGCCTGATGATCCTCTTCCAAAGCCACTAGTCTATTCCCAATTTAAGAATGGTAAGTGTAAGTAATGCTGGTGGTCAACAAAAGAGGTTTTTCTCAAGGCAAATCTAAAAAAAATGTAGTATGAAGACTGACAACTGGGAAACACTGGCCTGCAAGCGCTCCAGTTGGAGAACAGCCTTTACCAAAGGTGTCATGGGCTTCGAAGACACTCAAACTCAGGACGCAAGGGAGAAACGTGCTAAGAGGAAGGCACGCTTGGCAAATCTACACTGTGATCAACTCCCACCCGGAAACCAATGTCCCTACTGTGGAAGGACGTGTGGATCCAGAATTGGCCTCCATAGTCACTTATGGACTCATTGTTAAAACTGTGTTTATGGCAGACAATCTTACTTGGCTACGAGTGATCGCCAAAGAATCCTCGGTTACAAACAGATGCCCCAAACAGGCAGCAGGTTTGTGAAGTGGTCTTTCTGGTTCCCTACCAAAAGCAATGGTGGAGGCTGTAATCCAGTACTTTTACCACTTGAATTCTGAGCAGCCATGTAAAGAATCGTAATCCTATTTATGCAGGTTCTTGTCCTTGCAGTATGTGCTGCATGTGCTATTGAATGGAGTGTTTTATGCACGATATCCTGTTTATTACACATAATGATTTGTGCTCTGGATGCTACTGAGGCAGGCATGTGTGATCCCACGTTCAATACTGTTTCTGCCTACAAACATTTCAGAACGGCCACACCGCTTCACTTCCAATCTGTGCATTACTCTGTAAGTCCTGTAACTTTTTACACCACAATCAAAGACATTGTGTGCAATGGGCCACAATGGTTCAGGCTGCCATCTCTTTGGTTGTTGGTTAATAAACTGCAAATAACAGCGTGCGTGTCAAGCACAACAATCACTTGCATCCAATTTGGAAAACAACAACAGCACAATTTCCAACTATTTCTGGTAAGTACTTGAATATGTACTGCCATCTTACAAGAAGGTATAAATAAAAACACACAAAAATGTAATCTAGCATCTAAAATCAGGTCCTAGGCCCGGGGTTGTCAACCTGGTCCCTACCGCCCACTAGTGGGTGTTTCAGGATTCTTGGTGGGTGGTAGGGGGTTCTACGGCACAAGCTGAATCCTCTTTCCATTGAGCGCTGGTGGGTGGTAAGGAAATTTTACTATCAAGAAAGATGCATTAGTGGGTGGTAGGTATAAAAAGGTTGACTACCCCTGTCCTAGACAAAGAACTTATGTTCAGTATCAGCTGTTTTCTCAGCACACTTAGACTCTAAACCAATTCGACCTGAACAGATCCACAAATGTCATGTGTGCTGAGTGGGGAGGGCAGGGGCTGCCTCCCCTCCCAAAAAATACAGTGAAGCCCCCCCCCCAAGTTCTGCAACAGCTGTGCATGCACACCGCTGGGTGAGCTCACGTCAGATGTGTGAGCTGTGGGACGTTCGCATGCCACATCAGCTTTCCCTGCAGCGTGTGTGAGAGATGTCAGCATGCTGCAGAGGGTGCCCATTCATGGCTCAAGCGTGCTACAGGGCATGCTGACATGTGTACACGCTACAGGGTACGCTAATATTGTGCGGCCCGGGCCCCCTCAATTGCGGGAGAAAGGCAGCATGCATGACAAATGTACAAATCGAGTGATTACCGTATTTTTCGCTCTATAAGACGCACCAGACCACAAGACGCACCTAGTTTTTGGAGGAGGAAAACAAGAAAAAAAATATTCTGAATCTCAGAAGCCAGAACAGCAAGAGGGATTGCTGCGCAGTGAAAGCAGTGATCCCTCTTGCTGTTCTGGCTTCTGGGATAGCTGTGCAGCCTGCATTCACTCCATAAGACGCACACACATTTCCCCTTACTTCTTAGGAGGGAAAAAGTGAGTCTTAAAGAGCAAAAAATACGGTAAATCAAGGTTGGTTCATCACCAAAATGGACATATTGACATTATACATTAGCATTAGAAAATGCAGAACAAATATTGACTGTTTTTACTCTAGAAAAAGAAGTGCCATAACTCACCATGAATGCCTCCCTTGTTCTCTTCTAATGACAATGGCACTCACCTGAGAGGTGCAGGAACTGAATTCTGGTACGTTCTGGCTGAAAAAAGCTCTGGTCCCTTTATATCAAGGGTGGGGATTCTGTGCCTCCCCAAATACTTTGGACTTCTCCATCCGCATTTGCCACCTGCAGCATGGCCAATGGTCAACAGTGATGGAGTTGTATCCCAACTACATCTGGAGGATGACAGGTTCCTCTTTCCTGGCATATAGCGTCTCCAAAAACCTCTTTTAATATACTTAAAGTAGTTTAATAGTAATTCTCTTTTTTTCTTAAGGAAGCCTGCTGATTTTAATTTGGCAGAACATCTCAGCTCCTCACTGCTATGGTAACTGAAATTTCCTGTATTCTTTTGACGATACCACAATAGTAATGGGGATTTCTTCCTTAAGGTTTTCATTGCTTTTAGAGCGAAGTCCTGGAATTGAAAAACAGGTGACGAGACGTAGAGTTATTATAGGCCTGTGGTGACAAGACTGTATGCTCAGTAGTAAGTCCCTTTGAGCTAAATGACACTTATTGCCTAGCAAGTGTGCCTGGGATTACAGCACCCTTCTTCTGCTCACAACCCTAGAGCTCTTCACAGACCATAGAGCAGCAAGATCACCAATGGATCATCTGGCTCAACTCCATCTGTGAGTTGACATTCTACATCAAATGTATCTGCAGTATATATATATATATATACCCAATCAGCTGAAGGGGAACTTCATCTTTGTCCAAATTCTGCCACTTCATTCATTTTCATTTCCTGTTAATCGTTGTGCACAATGTTCCTTTACAAATTTGCCTTTTTGCCCCTCTCTTTTGGGCCAATAAGCACTTACTCACCAAGGACAGCTTCCATTCCAGTCACTGCAAGATATATGGTGCACTATAACCACATTAAATTATATGCCTTCTAAGAGGTCAGATAATTGCATTATAAATATACAACTTGCTTATTAGCATGGTTTTTTTTCTCCATTTCAACATTGATTTTCAGTGTTTTACTAAATGGCTATCTGTGTGCTGGCGGCAGGGTTGCAGGGGAGGGTGTACACACACTTAAACAAACAATATTCAAGTCTCTGTTATTAATCTGTTCTTCTAAATAAGCAGCACTAATGAAGTCAATGAGTGATGAATAATTGAAGTCCACAGGACTGGTCAGTTGAATAATGGCTGTAGGATTCCAAACTATCATCGGCCTGAATGGTAGCAAAGTCAACTCACTCATGACCAGGTCGGCAGAAAGAGAGAGGCATCAGATGCTTTTTGGAATGACAAATAGTGGAATGATGTAAATCTGTATGGTTTGTTGCTTCTGGCGTAATTGTTTGTAGGGCTAGTCCAAAAATAATAACATTTGCAAAAATTAGAATCGCAAACTTTATTTATTTGACTTTCTTTCTTCTTATCAGGACTAAGCTAAAGCACAACTAATGTATCACAACCAATCAATACAAACACCAGCCTTTCTCTTTTAGCAGTTTGAACAAAGCTCCGCTGAATAGAAGTGAAGGGAGAAGGGCCACAGCTCGATTGTGGAGCATCGGCTTTGCTTGCAGAAGGTCCCAGGGTCGACTCTCGAGCATCTCCTTGCCAGGCCGGATAGACAATACTGAGTTAACTGGACCAATGGTCTGACGCAATATGAGGCAGCTTCCTATCTTCCTGTGTTGCGTGTCAAGACCACCCAGCCCCTGAAACAATGACACAGTGAGACATAATTTAAGTTTAAGTTAATGGGCAAAATTTAGACCACAACTTTATTGAATAAAGAATGTGAGTGGTATTGGCTTAGGCATTGGCATCCGTACTAAACCAGACTCCTGCCTCCCTTGTAGGAGTCTGTTAAGGGTGAACCACCAGCAGGGGGAACTCGAACAATGGCAGTCGTCTTCAGCTCACCCGAGTGTGGTTCCCTCGGGGTCTTGGCATGGCCCTATCCCTCCATGGGCTTCGGACAACCCCTGGATTCCTTTAACGGAATACCCTATCTGCATGGAGGGGCTAGTGATGGCCACACCTCCCGTCCCCCACCGCTTGCTGATCCAATCCCTAACCGCCAAACCTTACAAAACTGTGACGATTGCTATGAGGTAGGCAAAAACCAAATGGCCCATGCCAATCAGCCAAATGGGAAAAAAATCCTACCAGGCCCCTGCCACAAGGCAGATGACCAACAACGTCCATAGCAAGGTCAAACACAACCTACCAAATAAAGAAGGGAGGGAGGGTGATCCGCTGCACGAGGCGAAAGTGAAGGAGCTACATTGTGCAGAGGCTTATATCTTACTCCCTTGCCACCTCCCACCTCCCCACCCAATTGGGCCTAATACTAGGGTGATTAAATGAGCAACCAACCAGTGCAGGACAGGGCATGGCCCTGCCTGCGCTGATGGTGGGTGTCAGGTCATCTGTGCCCTCATTGATGATGATACCATTTCCCGTATAACTGGCCTATGGAGAATCAGAAGTGGAAGCACCTTCCTAACTGATATTTTCAACATTTAGCCCTGCTCTTGCTTAGAACTCAGATATATTTAAATCAGGCATAGGCAAACTCGGCCCTCCAGATGTTTTGGGACTACAACTCCCATCATCCCTAGCTAACAGGGATAATGGGAAGTGTAGTCCCAAAACATATGGAGAGCCTAGTTTTCCTATGCCTGATTTATACAGTAAGCTTGTTTTTAAATTGGCATCTGTTTATTTCTCAGCTAACCAGTCTGATAAACCAGTCCTAGCAGCAGGTGCATGGAGTTTCTCAACCACTAAGGTCACATTCTCTCAGCTTAATCTGCCTCACAAGGCTGTTGTAAGGATAACAATATTCATCTTTTGGTGCCGGGCAGAAACTTCCCTCTATAACCAGGCCTTTGGCCTCTATCTATCTGTGGCCTTTTAGAAGTAGGTGGGAATCGTGGGATGTTTTTAATGTATTTCTCTATCCTCTTGGTTTTAATGTACCTATGTGGGGTTTATTCTCCGTTTATTTGGTTGTAAGCTGCTTTGGATTGCCCTGGGCAAGATAAAGGCAATTGACAAATTTAAATAACGACAACAACAATAATAAACGAGGCAAGCATTGGGCAGACTTTCATATCCCACAAAGCACTACAGATTAATATTAATAACTGTAAGCTTAATTTGGCCCAAAATATGAATGTCCAGTCATAACACAGTAAACATCTTAAAAGGATTTCTCACTAGAAAATATTTGACAGTGATGTCTGATTAAAAAAACTGAAGTAATTTCAGTTATCCTCAGTATCTTCACATGGATTAAAAGGTGGGTGGGGAAAGCGGTGGAAAAGTTGTGTGAGAAGGAGTCAACCACGGAGAGCAGAATTCTTTCCAGTATTTTTGTACTTTTCCACAACTGGAGCCCTGTTCCAAGAGCAGGGTTAAGTCTCTTGTAACAAAGAAGAAAGCAAAAGCTGCCAAATTACATCTCTGGACATGAATTTCCAAAGGGGCAGATGATTCAAAGCAACGAAGAGCCTTGTGGCACCCTAAAGACTAACAGATTGGTGGCAGTTCCTGTTTAATCATGAAGATGCCACAAGTGTTTTTTCTTTCTTTGCTTCTGCATATGAATATCATGATTTGGCATGGTGGCTTTCCCCTTCATTATCGGGGGAGATGAGTGCAGTTGCTCTCCTGTTCTGCTTATGGCCTTTCCATGGCTGTCAGATTGACCACTCCTAGAAAAAAAATGCAGGACTAGATGGGTTTTTGACTTCTTCTTATGGTGTTCTGTTCATCTCAGGTTCCTGCACAAGGCTTTCATAATTAATGTTTGCAAGGAGAGGAGTCTGTGGTGAGCCAGATGTCAAATCAGCCACAAAGATACCCTTAATCCCAGCACTGTGGACCAATTCAGCAATTTACTGGCTAAATTCCTAAGAGGCATTAACTAGCCAAAGGGCTCTGATAATCATCAAGGTAAACAGAGATATTATTGACCAAGACTAAGGCCACAGTAAAGACGCCGAGCAAATAGTTTGTGTTTCTGGGAAGCTTAGTCTGTTTAAGGATTTTCTTAGCTGTATCCCATGTCTACTGATTACGCATTGAGCCAGCCTATAAAGGACAATGGATATTTCAACAGGCAGTCAATAAAAAGTAGTCACTTTGTCCTTTTTCTTATCAGGTTGCCCTGTACCCTTTGTGCTTTGTGGGTGCCATAAAACACACGTCTGCTGGGAGCATCATAAGGAGTTCAGACGGCAACAGAGGGATGAACAACTGGTCACCCTATCAAACTTCTAGATCTCACAAGAGGGAATGCAAAACAGAGAGGGCGTCTTTAAGTGAATTGTGATGCTTCATAAGTCGCAGCCAAACAGAAAAAGATAACAACTTAATTGCAAATATCGGAACTTTCCGGGAGGAACTTAAAGAGGGTTGCTATTCAAAGATCCGTGTAGCGTTGATAAAGAACTTAGCAAACAATGGGTGTGACCCAGACTTAGTCATGCTTAGACCCACTGAAATCAATGGAATATATTAGTCACAAACAACTAACTTATATCCCCTTGGTTTCAAACATGGTGCTAAACATGGCTAAGTCTGGAGCCAAGAAAGCATCTAGGTAGACAGAGAAAACCATAGCCATTCTGATAAGAAAGCCTCTGTTGCCGGACTGTGCTACTTTGCGCTGTAAGATTGTGCGGGTAGTGAGTTTGAGGAGAGGCGGGTCAGCTGGTTGAGTTCTTCCAAGTGAAACGAAACACAACTTCCTGAATATCATTGTCAGAAGAGTGTCGCCATTGCACATGGTGCTTTACAGGTACAAGAGAACAGATTCCTGCCCAGAGAGGGGCTTAGGCTCTATAGTTCAACACAAGGAGACGAGAGAGGAAGGGCTGGGAAGTGGCAACTGGGATAAAGAGCCTTCCGCGAACCGGCCTTGCCAGCTATGGAAGCGATGCCCAGGCTATCAGTTCATTTCCAAGTCCAATTCAAAGTGCTGGTTCTAACCTTTAATGCCTTTGGCTTGGATTCCCAGCACCTTAAACTTCTGCATCCTCATCAGCTTGGCAAGCTGCTGAGGTCCCCAGGTATGTCCACCAGCAGAGGTAAGCTGGGAGCTGACCAGGAAGAAAGAGCTATCTTCCATCGAAGGGTATCAGGCACCTACTCTGCTATGTCTGTTGCCTTTAGAGTACAGTCGTACCTTGGAGCCCGAACACCTTGGTACTCAGATGTTTTGGCTCCCGAACGCCGCAAACCTGGAAGCGAGTGTTCCGGTTTGCAAACGTTCTTTGGAACCCGAACGTCCGGCGGGGCTTCCGCGGCTTCCGATTGGCTGCAGGAGCTTCCTGCAGCCAATCAGAAGCCACACTTTGGTTTCCGAAAGTTTTGGAAGTTGAACAGACTTCCAGAATGGATTCTGTTTGACTTTCAAGGTACGACTGTATTTCTATTCTCCTAAGCTACTTAAGTAACTATTTTACCACTGACAATTTTATTGTGCACCTCACTCTATCATTCTATCAAGTGTTTCAAAAAACCTATATTTTGTTGTTTTTCATTTGTATAGTAAACTGTCCTGGGTCATAAAGTGTTTTGAAGGGTGCAGACCTTGAAAACAACCCCCCCCCCCCATTCGCTAACAAACAAGGAAGGAATATAGGTTATTGCAGTGACATCTATTTGGGCTTAGTTACAGCAAGGCATGGGGACTAGAGAATTGAATTGAAGGGTTCATGGAAAAGGTAGGTTTTGAGGAGTCCTTTGAAAGGAAAGAGAGTGGAGCCATGTTGGATGGACAGCCAACACAGGGTTCTCAAGATATTGCTGAACTACAATTAGATTCAGCCCTGACCATTGTCCATGCCGGCTAGGAATGATGAGAGACAGTGTCCAGCAATCTCTAGAAGGTACCAGTTAGTCTACCCCTGATGTTGCAGGCATAAGGGGAAGCCCAGAGAAATGATGGAATGGTTTGAGTGATCAGTAGATGTTCGGGCAGCTGGTCGGGAAGGAGCTGGGTAAAGGCAGGTCTATTAATTGTCTGTATGACACCTGGTTTTCCATGAGCAGGGAGGTATTTTTGAGTATACTGGAGCAGGCAGGCAGGCGGTCGCTTCACCTGGAATCTGAAGTGAATCAGTCCAAGGTCAACTTCACCACTGCACACATGCTTTGTGTTATTGAGGCTTTTCTGGTCCTGGGGATGTATCACAGATTGACGATGGCAGACCTCACTATGCAAGAACGTAAGAAGAGCTGTGGTGGGTCAGGACAAGGGCCTAAGTTGGCGGCCATCATCCTGATTTTGCAGAGGTGAATCTCATAGTTTAATTATATGTTGACCGAATAACTACTTCCCTTTGTCTCTCCTGAATTTTCCAACACTTGCCTTCAGTAGACGGGCCCCATCTTCTAATATTATGGGGGAGGGGGATTCCTCCCAATCCATTTGCTCTACACAGTGCATCATTTTACACAGCTCTGTTATGTAACCCCCTTACATGTTCTGATCACTTTGGCAGCTTTTTCAGCTCTACAATATCCGTTTTGATATCTATACTGCACATAGTACTCCAAGTGTGGCTGTATCATAGTTTTGTATGCAGGCACTGCAAAGTTTTAACCCCTTCTCACCAACAAGTTACACCTGCTAGCATTTCCCCTCCTGCACAGCTCATTCGGGGGCCTCACCTGGAGGAATGTCCCCTTCCGCGTAGCTCAGTTTACTTATGGCGGCTCACTTGGAGCCAGGCTCTGGCAGGCTACAGTTTTATCTCCATTATCCTTCCCTTCTCTAAAGGGAGAAGGAGCGAAGGAGAGAGAGAGAGTGGCAGAGTTGTTAATCCTAATTTAAGACATTTACATCTAAATAGCTGTAATTGATCTAATGAACACAAAATAGCAGTAATTGATGTAATGAAAACATTCAGAGTGTTTTCGTGTATGAGGCTTAAATCACCTTTGAGCCCTTCTCTCGCTGCTTAGGTTAACACAGGGTAGTTATGAATGTGGCAGAAAGTCGTTCGTAAAGCAAACTAGCATTCTGTCCAAAGCAGGGTTTGCATTTGCGGCACAAACGACTTGAAGCACCAAGGGCTTTGGAAAGAGGGCAGTCCTAGACATTCCTGCTTGCTCCCAGCTAGGTGAACTCAGTTGGGGCTTCCTTCTGGGTTGGACATCTATAGAGGTTGCATTGTAAGCCTCCGATGAGGGAAGGTCCTTGGCTTTGCGAAAGCACTCTTGTGGCTGCAGTCATGAACACCCTTACTCCCTAGGGAGGAGACCCGAGTAGTGCTCTGAGTGTGCTATGTTGCAATGCAGACATCAAAGCAACATGGATGTAGCTCTGCTGTGCAATTAAACCAATCATAATAGCTAGCAGAAAAACTGAACCCCCAGTGGACATTGTGAAATATCTATCTATCTATCATCTATCTAGTGAAATATCTATAAATTTTGATAGTTATTGTTCAGTTTTTTGTTACAACAAGCAAAACAGTTGCAAAGAGCAAGTGGAAAATACAGCATCCTGTTTCTGCAGAAGCCTTTGAAAATTTGTTGACATAAATTTAAGGCAGGATTAGGTTGTGACAGCACCGTGTCAGTTCGCTACTGATCCTCCTTTAGAAAACAGAAATTTCCAAGCCTTCTAAGGACAGTAAACAGTGCCATCTAGAGGGTATTGTCATGTACTGCAAGCCATTGACAAAATCTACACACGATTCGACGTGCAATAGGAAACCGTTCTAAGAAGTGGATTACAGTGGTTATAAAGTCGCCACCCAAATTATGCCTACAGAGAAATTCAAGTAAAAAAAAGGGGGGGGGTGTCCCTCCTCTGCCAAGATGCCTGAGGAATATCAAGGGGACCGAACTGTTTTAAATGAAGATTAGGAGGAAAATCTCATCTTGGCTCTGCACATCCTTAGATTAATTGCTCTTTTTATTTTTAGTATAAGGACATTTTAGAAATTGTCCCAAGTAACTATGGCTTGGATTTAAACAGTGGCATCATCATCATCATCATCATCATCATCATTATTATTATTATTGAATTAGAGAAAAAAAATGATTCAAAACCAATGAACAGAATTGCAACATGGCATGTTTTGAAATATTTGTGTTCTTTTGAGACAGTGGTCACAATCTTCCTAAGGATATTTGTGTACTGGAGCATGATTCTCAGTACGTATCACTAGGTCCGGTAGAGCAATGGTTCAGATCAGACCTATAAGCCAACGCTAATCAAAATGCATGTTTCCCATTTCTGTCCTGAAGATGGTCTACCTACCTGCACTTCATGGGCCTCAATTGAATGTAAATTAAAATATATGACTGGGTGGACAGTCTCAGATGCAACTAGAGCTTTCAGATCTCTCTAAAGCACACCCTACAAGAGCTGGAACAGGGCAACTGTCTCCTAAGAGCTGGCTTTGGTGACTTGCAGTAATCTAATAATGTTCACATGCTGAAATGTAAAGTGCCGTGCGTATGAGGGAATTCATTAATTAACCATTTAAAACAACATAATTATATGTTCCTATAATAAATGAGAGACATAAGTGATAGTCAGAGTTCTGGAGATTCTATTTTTTACCTCAACTACAATCTTTGTTTCTGAAATCTCAGTGGTATGAGGATAAGCAGCCACTTCTGTGATTTTCAGACATATTTGCATATGAAACAAGTAAATTACTTGCTATAGAGCCCTGATCGCGCATTCTCTTTGTAGTTTTATCACAAACATTCTCTGTCCTAACAATCAATTAAGGACTGATTCATCACTTGGTGACTGGTAGCTCATTGTGTAAAGTGTCTCTTTTGAACTATGTTCTGTTTGTCCCTGGGTCTCTCTCTGTGTTGCATTCTCTCTCTCTCTCTCTCTCTCTCTCTCTCTCTCTCACACACACACACACACACACACACACACAGACCCATTCATTGCCCTTCATAAAACAGTGGTGCTGGTGAGCTTTGGAAACTGGTGATGAGGTTCATAATACCAGCTCTCCAACATCAAAAAAACCAAAACAACAACAACAACAAAAACCCCAGGCCCATTATGCCTCTGAACCTGATGCCCTCAATGGTAGAAATTGTGTTAATTTCATAGAATTAGGGAGGACTCACAATTTAAGATGTCTGCCTGCCTGAATTAGCTCTCACAAATGCCGATTACAAAGGCTTATCAGCGAGTCCACACACACTTGGGTCTATCTTAAATGCACATGAGTCTGGTTACTTCCCCGTTCTAACATCCCAACCTTAATTAAATTCTAGCATTAACTTAATCTGGAATTCAGGGTGTTTTGCACTGACAGATTCATAACAATATGTTATTTTAAAATTTTAGTCTTGGCCTATAAAGCCCTTAACAGCTTCGGATCCCCAGACCACTAGATACCACTGTGCTCATCAGAGAGGTACTTCTTGAAGTGTTTCATGCCCCCTGTTTTTTGCATATCACTTGGAGGTTATTTTGAATTTAAAGCAATTAAGACATTTTCTAAATAAATAATAATAAATAAGTGGCTGACTTAGCCCATCTTTGTCACCCATCATGCCTGCTGCTTGAAGAGTTCTGGCCCAGTTGGTAATGCCTTGACACCAGTCCTTACCCAAAGCCAGTCTTTCCCAATCCTGTTTTTTGTCCACCTCTCATTTATCCTATTTGCCAAGTTTCAAAAGGGTGTGTGTGGGAGAAGCAGACAACAGAGGTGATGGGTAAAAGTCAAAAACTCATCCTAAGTCCTCAAATTCCCACTGGCGATAGAGGCTCTAAGCATGTGCAACAACTTTTCTTGCAGACAGGAGCCACAGAGACACAGAATAAGTTCTTGACTTCTGCAAGGTTCCCTCCTTCTTTTGCAACTCAGGTTGTTGTGGAATGGGCTTCTGTCAGGAAGGAGCCCAGCAACAGAGGAATGAGACAGGGGTTGTTGATATGGCACTAGTGGGTGCATGAGGTGTTGAGGGTGGTTGCTTTTTTCTCCTTTGAAAAGTATAATGAGCTGAAGTTGCAAGAGTGATGCACTTTCCACGCTTTTCAAGGCTCAGTTTAATTCCACTGGATCTGAATTTTATTAAGATTATTCTGTGGGGAAATGATACACATGTGCACCCACTTTCTCTCTTTCTATCTCCCCACCCTTGTGTGTGTTTGTTTGTTTATGTATGATCCCAGAAAGAGAAGTGATTTGAGAGCACAATGCTCAAAAAGTCCTAGAAAGGCTGGTGCCTGCTGATCCAGGGTTAACTTGCATGTGTGAATCAGCTCCCCGAATCAGCTCTATCTTTGCTGCATGATCTGTTGTGGTTGTGCCACACAGGCAGACACCGAGCAGTAATTTATTCACTTCCAGTATTCCTGGTGACCTCTGTGCCCAGTTGTCAATAGATCCTGATAGAACCTCCCATGTATCTCTTCAGAAAACTCGTCAATAGTTAGGTAAGCTCCAAGTTGCCAGAAGAGCCTTTGTCCTGCCAAGGACCATATCCCATTAGATCAGATTGTTCCTCCCTCATCGACAGCTTTGCAGATGTGCTTCATTGCATGGAGATAAGCAATGGGACAAACTTCATCTGCTGTGCTGTTACAGGCAGAAGAACAGGGCTGCTAAACCTGAACGTGAGTTCAGCCCATGCTGTGGCTCTCACACCTCTGCTTTTGAAAGAGGGCTGTGATTTAGGCAGAACCTATGCAAGAACAGAGCTCACTGTGGATGCTGGGCATAATCGATCCTCCCCTTTTCCACCAGCCTCAATCCCCCATCCCCTAAAGAGCCATCCAGCTCACTCCCAGCACCTCCTCTTCCCCTGGAATTCCAATTAAATGCCTGCAGTTTACTCTAATTTGTTATTTATTTTAATTGATTGAGTGATTTGAACACCTGCTGCCAGGGAGCAATTGTGCATTTAGTTGAATGGTTCCACCTCCTTTAAGTGTCTCCAGGTGCTTCGCACACACAGTGAGGATTTGATGTGGTCATTTGGTCCAAAAGCCTTTGGAACTGATTATCCAATTATTCCTTTCCTGGACCATAATGAGATATTTACAGGCCTGGGGCAGGCTACCAATTTTACGCCTTCTTTCCCACCTTGGACTCATCATAACACATGTATAAATAAAGGAACCTTTAGGAGAACACGTGTCTCAGGTAAAGATGTTAGGAGGCGGCCGACAGCAGGTTTATTCTGTTTGACTGGTGTTGTTAGCCTGCAAAGTCACTGCCAAGCAGGGCAATCTTAGGGCTGGCCCTACTGTTAGCTAGGATGAGGCAGCTGATAATGGATACCTTGAAAGCACAGCTACTTTAATCTATTATTATTATTATTTATTTTATTTTGCTGTCAAGGAGGAGTTCCTTGCAAAATAACTTGACTGGCCTTCCTGTAGCTTTTGTAGCTCCACATCCTTGCAGCATCCTGCACTGCAAGGGATTGGACTAGATGAACCATACAACTCTATGATTCTAAACCATCAAATGTTCTGGGCCAGCTCTGATCTGTCACAAGATTATTTTCACTGGAGATTCCAGGGATGGAACCAACATAAAACCAAAGTGCTTCTCTACCACTAAGTTATGCTGAAAAGGCTAAAAGAGGAGTTGTTTTTAACTGACTCCTGTGAGGAGCGATTGGTTCCCTACATTTCTGGAAGATGAGGTAGATTCAAAACTGGAGGCACATTTCTCTAACACTGAAAAAGCCTGTGCAAGGGCAAGAGTGGTCTCCCTCACAGAAGGCTATCTCTTAGTATTCTGCTTTTGTTTCATAAAATTTATGGGGGAAAAACTGTGTATGAGTCACTGATCTGGGCATTCTTCCTAATTGGAAGGCAGGAAGCAGAGAGAGAGCAGGAGAGTTTCCCACAGATGCACCACAGATGGTTTTCTCAAGGGCTGGAAATTCTGTTCTCTCTCTGCATTAGGAGCAATTCAGTGATCTAGTGGAGGAATGCACCAGAATTATTTTTATTTATTGATTTTAAATATTTCTGTAGCATCCTTCAGCAGAGGTTTGAGGGCACTTTACAAAACCAAGATAGAATACAAATAAAATACAAACAATGTATTTGTTAAAATTATTGGTATATTAATTACATTTGAAAGCTTGGGAAAATAAAAAACACCTTTGCAGAAATCGCCCTCCCTTGAAGTTGGCACTTGGTGGGCCTTTCTGGGGAAAGAATTCCACAGGGTGGGTGCCACCACTGAAAAGGCTGTCTCTCTGGTCACCACACACCTTACATCAGATGGTGGTGGGACCTGAAGGAGAACTTCTGAAGATGATCTCAGTACATGGACAGGTTGGGAGGAGAGCAGTCATTCCTTTTTGCAGGCTTTCTACAGGCATCTGGTGGGCGACTGTAGGAACAGGATTCTGGACTTGATGGTGCTTTCCTTTTGTTTTTCAGGTATCTGGTACCTTCATGTATCAGGGTCCTCAGTCATCTAGGGCAGGGGTGAAGGAACCACTTTTTTGCTGGAGGGCCAGCTCCAAAAGTGGCCAACTTTCTACAGACCACTTTGACAGACAAGTGGGGCCACCCATCTGTCAATCACCTGACATCATGTGGTGTCATGCATGTTAACATTCATAGACTTCTGCAGAAGGTGGAGGGGATAATTTTACTGCAGTACTACTCTGGCTGTGATCTGAAAGAGGCCTAGACAATCATAGGTAGTGATTCATGCAGAGAGACAGAAGGCTTGACTTTTCCTTAGTTCATGGGTAGGGAAACTAAGGCCCGGGGGCTGGATGGTCCAATCGCCTTCTAAATCCAGCCCGTGGATGGTCCGGGAATCAGCGTGCTTTTACATGAGTAGAATGTGTCCTTTTATTTAAAATGCATCTCTGGGTTATTTGTGGAGCATAGGAATTCATTCATTTTATTTTATTTTTCAAAATATAGTCCCACAAGGTCTGAGGGACAGTGGACCAGCCCCCTGCTGAAAAAGTTTGTTGACCTTAGGTGGTCATTTGGAGCTCACAAAAATTCCATTGTTATTTCTTGAGGCCTACTAATGTGCCATGGGGCAGTTGCATGACATTTAGTGGACATATGCACACATGGGCTTCTGTGATAACATCAGGGCACACAATCTCAGGAACTGCACCCCTGTCTTCTGAACCATTCCAGCTGAGATTTGCTGCTCATGTGGTCTTGGCTGGATCACTTGTTCAGGAAGCTGAGTGGGAGGCTGGATTCGTTTCATTCCCCCTTCATTCTCCCCCTCCTGGTCATGTAGGGCACCCCTGCCCCCCACTGAGTCAGGGTGGGTTGGCTAATCTGTGAAGGCTGCTCTCAAGTGGTTTTGAATTATTATCTTTGGCCTTGCTGTTAGGAACTGTCTTAAACAATTGTGCCACACCGAAATGGTTATAAGCAAACAATGCCTTAAATACCAATGCCTGATATTGGTGATTCCCCCACAAAGAATGGCTCTCAGAGACCTGAATAAAACATGCCATTAGCTTGTTTAGCCATGACCTGGCTGAAAACCCACTGCAGTGCTTAATGAGTCCATAATGCCAATTAAATGATTTTCCCTGTTTAAAAAGTGGTATAAAATAATATCAAACAAGACAGCTACATGCTACAGGAATTTAATTATCCAGAGTTTCAGTAAATTTGTCAAGTTAACTAGTTCAAGATGAAATCTCTGACAAGATATTACTGGCTAAAAAGCAATTTTCTTTCCATATTTTTTATAATTACAGTGACCATCCATTATGAGGCCTGACATCACCTGCTTTCCACTGATGTGAGTACAAATTGCCAGGGCAGTGAGAATAATCAGAGGAGAGCCAAAGAAATCATCAGCAATATTGCATTGAACACATGGCATTGCATCTATCAGTATACTGAAATAATCACAACATACAATGACTGCAAAGATTCAACAACTAGTTGGCAATGAGCTAGAGTGATATTCCACTGTGATGTCTTTTTTCTGGAAACTGAATTACCAGTGGATGAATTTCGCAAAAAGAGCACACTGTATACCTCCCAAACTCCACATTCCCCATATTAACACAGCATATGGCTTTTTCACATTTCCCTTTTAAAACTCAGGAATGATTAGCTGATTTTAAATGACAAAACATATGTGTTGTACATGTTCAGTTTCGCATGGAGAACATGCTTTAAAATGGGAAGGTTTCCATGTAATCAAAACAGAAGTGGCGTTCAGTCTTTCTTGAGTGCGCTTCCCTGTTTAATTATACAGAAGCCTATGCTGTACAGGGGTACCTCAGGTTAAATACTTAATTCGTTCCGGATCGTTCTGTTCTTAACCTGAAACTGTTCTTAACCTGAAGCACCACTTTAGCTAATGGGGCCTCCTGCTGCTGCCGTGCCGCCAGAGCACAATTTCTGTTCTCATCTTGAAGCAAAGTTCTTAACCTGAAGCACTATTTCTGGGTTAGTGGAGGCTGTAACCTGAAGTGTATGTAACCTGAAGCGTATGTAACCTGAGGTACCACTGCAAAGCACACCGGTATTTCTCCATTTAAACTAGGGTGTTGTTCAGACCTGAGTTTGAAAAGCAAAGTATGAAGTGACTTTTAGAAGTTAGTGGAACCTGTGAGTTCAAGTGTGTAGGGCACTGGTCTCTTCTGATTGGAACCAAATCAAATATTTACTGTGGCATTTTAAAAAAGTTACACTGATATGTGGATCCATCCAGTGAGGCTGATTTAAATCAGAGACAAGGGCCCCTTTGATTTACAGAGGTATTCATGCAAAGGTCTCATAGACACAGTGGCGTAGCATGGGTTGTCAGCACCCGGGGCAAGGCAAGTAATTTGCGCCCCCTAACCTGTGGATTTTAGTAGGGGCAGAGAGCTGCGAGTGCGAGCGCGCCCCCCCCATGTTGCGCCCGGTGCGGCCAGCCCCCCCTGCACCCCCCACGCTACGCCACTGCATAGACATTTGATTGTACAGCATAGGGGACAACTGCAATGCCGCAAAGCAAAACTAAATACACCCAATGATGCAGAAATGCAGACAATAACTTTTAATGTGTCTCTCAGTCCATACAGATAATCCCTTCTATATCAGGAGGAGCTCTGGGCTGGTTTGGTTCTTTGTATTCTCCCACCAAGTTGTACGGATGGCTTTATCACACATCAGATGCATGGTTGTCAGGAGCCCGGAGCCCGGAGCAGATCAGAAATTAAGAAAACACTGGTGTCCATAAGGGAGCTGTTTCCAGAGGAAGAGGTGTGAGGGAAAAGTTCTTCCCCTCATTGGGTGGTTGGTTTCACCTTTGCTGAGGAAGCTTCAGAAAGGAGTTGCTGCCAGAGGAACAGCTGTGAGGGGTGAGAGACTGTGGTAGCCATCAGCTCCTTGGCTGCCTTGATGTGTCCTATGGTAAACTGCATGCTTACTTGATTCACAATTTTTAGTGTTATGTTGCAGTGTTATGTCTTCTTATGTACAGTCATACCTCGGGTTGAATGTGCTTCAGGTTGAGTGCTTTCGGGTTGTGCTCCACGGCAACCCGGAAGTAACGGAGCACGCTACTTCCAGGTTTTGCCGCTCGCGCATGCGCAGACGCTCAAAATGACGTCACGCGCATGCACAGAAGTGGGAAAACGCGACCCGTGCACGCACAGACGTGCCATTGCGTCTTACGTTCCATTCAGGATGCGAATGGGGCTCTAGAACGGATCCCGTTCGCATCCCGAGGTACCACTGTATTGTTACTGCATTACTGTAGTTATACTTCGTTTTTTTGCATGATCTGCTTTGAGCACAGATTTACTTGTGGAAGAAATGGGCAGGGACAATGAACTGGAGGCACATGCAAAATCTTTGCACTAAATGGCCATCTGCAGACAACTGCTGTGCATCTGGGAATGGGAGAAATTCTAATAGCTCACACTGTTTGTATTCCAGTGATCCCCAGATCCTCTAATTTTGGAAATCAAGCGGTGCTAAGAAGGAAATGAATTTGAACATGAGAGCAGATGCATGTGCTCTGATCTAGTTGTTCTTTTCTTAAAATAAGTTGTCCAAGCTTTCCTCAAAGCAGTGAGGCAAAGCAATAACATAAAAAGTGTGTTTCAAATCCATCACCAAATATGAACAAGACAGGATTGTAATATCTCCACAGAGGCGAATATTTCAATTTATTTAGGCAGCCTTTGGACTGCTTGTAAAATTCTGCATTTTATGAAAGGGAGAATTATTGCAGCTGGAAGTTACAGCATAACACTGAAATGCCAGAACAAAACATCAGCCAGAAATTTGCTTTAGGAATGGGGTGATGTGCAAGCTGATGTAGTTTAATTTCTGTTTTGCAGAAAGGAATTTGCTCTGAATGAATCAAATCATTTGCATATTTGTTCATTTAAAACATTTCAGTAAAGATTTGTATCCCACTTCTCTTCCCCCTTTGCCTGAGGAATGAACAAATCCAGCATTTGGCAGTGAAAGATAAGCTGCCTCTGAACATGGCCGGGCTATTTAGCAGCATGACCTCCATTTAGCTAGTAGCCATGAATAGTAATCTGTCCAGTCCCTTTTAAAGACCATTTTAGCTGTCATCCCTATTTGTGGCATCAGTTCCATGTAGTCACATCTTGTGTGAAGAGAGATTTCCATTTCCCCCCAGTCCCCAATCTACTACCAATCCATTTCATCCATTCATTTGGACAAACAATGACATTTGAAGGCAGCCCTGTACAAGGAAGTTTTTTTAATGTTTCAGGTTTTATTCTGTTCTTAATATTTTGTTGGGAGCTGCCCAGAGTGGCTGGAGCAACCCAGTCAGATGGTCAGCATATAAATAATAAAATGATGAATATTATTAGGGAGAAATCAGTACAGTCCCCACATGACTGTTGCTGAATCAGTCTCTCAGCATCCTCCAACTGCATTTGCCCTAATCTTTTTTTACAACAGTCTGTAGCATGGTTGTAGCTGGCTAAGCTGCGGAGAGCTTTGCTTCAGTGCTGAGACATGTCTTTGATGGCCATTGTATGCCATCTGGTCTGCCCATGTTGTGCTTTCCCAAAATTAGTATGTTTCCTAGGTGTCTGCATATGCTGTCTCAGTAACGCTTGCCACAGGCTGGTGAAGTAGGAGAGTGCTAGCTCTATTCATTAATTCACAATAACGTATGAGGACTCAAACATGTGGAGTGAGAAGGTCTGAAGAGGGCTTGGGAGTGCATTTGCTTGAATGCACTTACAAGCCTCCCTTCATATCTTCCCACTTAATGCAAGAGTGGAGTTGGGTATGCCAGGGAAGCACATACGTAATTGCTCCCCTCCTCCAGCTGCAGCCCCCCATGCCAACATACTTCTGAATGCATGAATAGAAATATACAGTGGTACCTCGGGTTACATATGCTTCAGGTTACATATCATAGAATCATAGAATCATAGAGTTGGAAGAGACCACAAGGGCCATCGAGTCCAACCCCCTGCCAAGCAGGAAACACCATCAGAGCACTCCTGACATATGGTTGTCAAGCCTCTGCTTAAAGACCTCCAAAGAAGGAGACTCCACCACACTCCTTGGCAGCAAATTCCACTGTCGAACAGCTCTTACTGTCAGGAAGTTCTTCCTAATGTTTAGGTGGAATCTTCTTTCTTGTAGTTTGGATCCATTGCTCCGTGTCCGCTTCTCTGGAGCAGCAGAAAACAACCTTTCTCCCTCCTCTATGTGACATCCTTTTATATATTTGAACATGGCTATCATATCACCCCTTAACCTCCTCTTCTCCAGGCTAAACATGCCCAGCTCCCTTAGCCGTTCTTCATAAGGCATCGTTTCCAGGCCTTTGACCATTTTGGTTGCCCTCCTCTGGACACGTTCCAGTTTGTCAGTGTCCTTCATATGCTTTATATGTGTGCAGATTCCACCTTAGTTTTGGTTGGAAGGGAGGTTGCAGCCTCCGCTTGCCCCTCCTTGGTTAAGGGTATCCCATTAAAGGGATCCGCGAGGAGTTGCTTCTGTTCAACCCCCCCCCCCCCCATGGGGCCTTCAACAAAGTACCCCTATTTGATGTAGGTACATATGCTTCAGGTTACAGACTCCGCTAACCCAGAAATAGTACTTCGGGTTAAGAACTTTGTTTCAGGTTGAGAACAGAAATTGTGCTCCAGCGGCACGGCGGCAGCGGGAGGCCCCATTAGCTAAAGTGGTGCTTCAGGTTAAGAACAGTTTCAGGTTAAGAACGGACCTCCAGAACGGATTAAGTACTTAACCCGAGATACCACTCTATATATGAATATAGAGAAATTTTGTGACCAGGTGAACAGCATAATTAGCTCTCTCTCTCCCTCTCTCCCTGTGTGTGTGTGTGTGTGTGTGCGCGTGCGCGCGTGCGCCAAGGCCCCATGACCCAGTCTCTTCCTATGTAATGAAATAACCAGACAAGACAGCAGCATATAGGTTTTGGGTTCAAATAGGTCATAACTTTATTGGATACAGGTGTGAAAGGTTTGGCATAGACATTGGGTAAAGCCATTTAATCAACTCTAGCCTGTCTGCTGGAAGTATATCTAAGGGTAAACCACAACTGGGGCGGGGGGAGGGCTATGACCTACATCAAATAGGGGTACTTTGTTGAAGGCCCCATGGTGGGCCGGGGGGGGTTGAACAGAAGCAACTCCTCGCGGATCCCTTTAATGGGATACCCTTAACCAAGGAGGGGCAAGCGGAGGCTGCAACCTCCCTTCTAACCAAAACTAAGGTGGAATCTGCACACATATAAATACCGTTCTGAAAATGCTTTTTTAAAAAGCATTTTTTAAAAATGCATTGAATTTTCCATAAGGCTCACCATCACCATCTAGTGTCACATTGTATGTTGCACTTAAAATACACTAAAATCATTTTATTTGCAGCTGTATAGCTGAGTCCTAAGGCTTACCCAATGACTTACCGCCAGTCGAGCCAAACAAGGCTTGCTGCCAAACCTCTCATGCTTGCAACCAACCCCTTATGCCCCCAACTAGGTCATTTAGCCAAACCTCATTGCTTCTTTCAGACTAGTGCACTCCACCGTTATGACAGAAGGCCTCCTAGTCAAATGTAATGCAGAGGGGCCAAATTACCTGCCATCCACACACTGCACCTTATGACCCACACCACAATTGGCTTTATTTCTGGCCCGATTCATTCACTTTACCCCAGTGAGACATTTTTGGTCCCTCGGAGGCTGGCGCAGGTTATGGGATGGAAGGAATCCAGTGACATTTGACCTCCTCTGTAGTATACACAGGGCACTGAGAAATGGATGCTGGTCAAAGTAGGAAAGCAGACCATTTAACTCAGGGCATGAGTCCCCAAAGTGTGTAAACGAGGGCAGTGGTGATGCCCTCTTGAGAGGTCTATTACTTCAGGACTTAACAATGATTTGCTTGGAACTGGCGATCTGGATCCGCTCCTCCAAAATCACTGAATTGGGTAAAGACACACTAGTTAGACTGGCAACATCAAACCATAAAGGCCCATGACCAGTAACGGACTTAAGGAGACAACTAGATTTTAGACCCCCTGGGCCAGACCCTCTCCTCATTCACGAAGATCATTTGTGCCTTGCCAGGCATCCGTTTACCAGCTGCTGTGCAAGGCGATGGAGGCATGCAGTCTATAGGCATCCGAGTTTGCTGCACACTCTTT
Source organism: Podarcis cretensis (assembly GCF_951804945.1). Classification (NCBI taxonomy): domain Eukaryota; kingdom Metazoa; phylum Chordata; class Lepidosauria; order Squamata; family Lacertidae; genus Podarcis; species Podarcis cretensis. The sequence continues at coordinate 101,163,733 of NC_137173.1, read as the reverse complement.
CAGAACAGGGGCAGCCACAATGGCAGCATATTGGGGTCTGCCCATGGGCGGAATAAAAGCTATTGGGCAATGGATATCTAAAGCTTACAAAGAAATATGTTCATCACAGCCTCCAGGAACTTACCCATTCTTGTTAAATCCTTAGTTTCAGGTATGACGGTGATGAAGGTTTGGAGTTGTGGGCACAGTATTGTCCACTCAGCCCAGGCCAGCAGAAGATGTAAAAAACTTGGCTTTCCAGCAGATGTCCAGAGTTCATGTTTGGTGTGGAGGGGCATGAAATGTCAAGAATTTGTACCCACCATGGAATCCCCAAAGTCGGCCCTCCTGATGCCACAGTCTTTCAACTGGGATGGAAAGGCTTACAGAAAAGGCATCAACCTGACTTGGGCCATCATAGAGGACTTCGACAGGCTCCTTGCTATATACCCAGGCATGGCCATTGTTTGCTCAGAATTGCTTGACAGGAGTTGCTGGCATGACAGTCCGGACCTAGTGGGAGCCTCAGCAGATGATTGCTGGTGGCCGCCATCTAAAGTGAAGAGGAGTCACTGCGAAAATCCAAGGAGGGATAGTGCGTGTGAAAATGGCCCTGGCAAGCCACGTGCTCTGCAAAGAACGATCCAAGCTGACCCGATGAAGATCTTGATGGAAAAACCAAGGAGGAGTGCTAGGAGCAGTGCTGGCTGCCTTTTATGGAGCGGACCTGAGTGAAGACTGCAGCCTTCAGGTCAGCTCCCCAAGCTCCGTGCACAAGGCTGCCATGAATAGGCTGAATTTGAACAGTGGGCCTGTCAGTTGCCCACGATGCTTTGCGTCGGCCAGGAGGATGCAGCAATGACTGAATACCAAATGGCAAGGCTACGTGGGGCTCAGGAGGCGCTGCAGTGGGTCGCAACAGCTGCTCACCCTGGAATTCAGTAAGTGGCCATTATTCTCCCCCCCCCGCCCCCTGGGGTGGTCCCAAATGCTGTCAGTTGCCCATAGAATTATAGCAGCAGACTGCTTGTTTCATTTTGCAGCTGTATCACCTGAAGAACTGCTAGTTAGAAACCCTTTAAATGTTAATCATTGTCCTACTTGCAATTTTTTTTTGCAAAATGGTCTGTCCCCTGTAGCGTTTGACTATAGACATACTGTTTTACGTAATGTTACTTTTCTTTGTGGATTGGGTGTTTGTAGGTGTCTTCCACGTATGCATATGTGTGTGGCAATTAAACAGTCTGTAAATGGAAGAAGCAAACAAGCAAACAAATAAATAACTGTCCCAATGCCCATAACAATTAATTCTAGATAACTGGAGAGAAAAGAAAAGTTATTTCCAACTATCTTTTAATTGTTAAGCTCCTCAGAGCATGGAGACTTTTCTTTTAGCCACAGATAATGTCACAGGACCTTGTGTAAAAACACACAAAGCGTGACCCAGCCAGAATTAAATAGATATTTAAGTCCCATTGAGTTCAGCATATATTGAACTCGCTTTCTTGCTGAAATCAGTGGGGCTTTAGTGGTGCTCCCAGTTACCTGAGAGTCTGCCCATGGAGGTCAATAGGACTTGCCTTTGAGTAGGCCTGCACAGGATTGCACAGTGTATGCATTTATCCAGCTCTTTCCCACATATGTTTATTACTTTATGGGCTGCTGAAACTGGTAATGAACTGATGTTACATCTGCATATTAATCCACTTAGCGTGAGCCACTATACTTCTCATCTTTGGAGAGTGATCCCCAAATAACAATGACAGCATGAGTAATGTTTGCACGAAGGCAGAGGGCTACTTGAAACAGGTTGGCAGCTAAAGTGCAGCAGGCACAAAGAGGAAGATTAATGTCTGGCATTTATAAAATGTTGATTGTGGTCATCATGTCCTTGCTAAGGTAATATAGAGCCCTCCACCAATTAGGCCATATTCATTTAAGCTGGGTAGCGGTTGAGGGTATTCAGCTAGCAATTTGAGTTTGAGGGACATTAAATCCAGAACACCAGATTATATTTTCATTGCTGTTGTTACTTCTGCTGCTTCGCTGGTCTCCTGAATCAGGGGGAGTCAAATGGCTGGAATAAGAAACAGGTCCATATGAAATCACTTGTCCCTGGCAGCGTCGTGCTGGAGGCACCTTCAGAATTGTACAAAATTGGTTTCCACAGCCCAGCTGCATCTTTACAAAAAACTCAGCCAGGTGTGGAGTTCAAATCTGTGACCTTCACATGTTCATGCAGCTTAACAACTGCAGATTGCTCTGCTGAACAGAGCTCTTGGACTAAGAAGTCTGGGTCATGTTGCCTCCAGTGACAAAATGCATGATTTTGTCTCTCTCTCTCTCTCTCTGTGTGTGTGTATTTGTCTGTTTTGATAAGGGCTGGCTCACACTTTATGTCACAAAGAACACACAATGTGCCTCAAAAAACAAAGCACACTGGAGTGTTTCTTAGTTGACCTTGGCATTCATTGGTGGTATGGGTAAAGCTGTTTTTTGTTGTCTGATACCCTAAATATGGCTTGCCTTTTTATGGGGTGCAATAGGTACAAATGGACAATTGTGAACTAGCAGAGTGCAGAGGGTTGAGGATTGGACTAGGGCCTGGGTTCAAATTCCCACTCAGCCAACACCAAACTTAATAAATAAGTAAAACCAGGCAAACATTAGTGTAAATGAACCTATTAATAACCCAGATAATGCCAAACCAAACATAGGAAAGTGAAATAATAAAAGATAACCAATGGTCACCAAATACTCAGAGCCCTTTGGAACTGCTACATGGAAGCTGCCTCCCAACTATTGGTGCAGAATAAGGTAAGGCGCCAGTTCTCTGAACCTCATATGGGAACAATGATCACTGAGGAACATAGTCCCTACTCTGCTCACTAGATGCCCATAGGAGATATAGTAAATGCATTCTCACAGCAAGTTTTTATTGTGACCAAATGAATGCCCAGTAGGGTTTCCCTTTTATCTGCAAGGAAAGGGTTTTTCCAAGCCTTGTTGCTAACAAATGGCTAGAAGGTTCTCTCCCCTACACTCACAGTAAATTATTGTTAAATGTAAAGAGAGTGTAATAGAGCAGATATAATGTTGAAAATTCTGGTTTTTTTATCTTGATGGAGTCACAATTTGACTTGACATAACAGGCCACATTACCCCCTCGCAACTGGAATGAAGCCATTGCAGCTGCTTACTTCTTATATTAAAATGGCCGACATTTTCTTAATGAGATTGACATATAAATGACCATGGCCTCTCATTGTTTCCAAGCCACAGACCTCCCTGATGGAAAGTAGCCACCATTTAACTAATGTTTTTGTCACAAAACCTTTCATCCATTGCATCTGCTAATGTGTGATATGGCCTCTTGAAATCTGTGAAGAATTAGGAAACAGCAAAACACCTATGGAACCCTTGCCAACCATTCACAAATGACAATGCCATTAAACTCTAAAGTGCACTTCAAAAGATGTTTATTTCTTGCCATGGTAATTTTATCCATTTTTAATTAACTGAGAAAGCAGCATGACTTCTGGGACTGTGGCAGAAAGGGTGTGTGTTCTGTGAATATTTTTGTCAGCATCAAAAAAGTCTCCCCGGTACTTTGGGGTGGTGTTTAGGTTTACACCAAAAAGGAGCAAAAAAGTGTTCATTCATGCAAAGTGATCATTCAGGGGATTGATGCAAGACAGCATTGGCGTCCGTTGCAATTGGCTTTGCTTGCCGTCAGTGGCACCATAACATATCCAGATCTCATTGGCTAAGTAAATATTATGTAATTCTCATGTCCAGTCCTTGATCCCTGATGGCCAGCATCACTTTAGGAAGGAGAAAAAAACTTCTAATCCAGGGAGGAGGGATGGTGTTGAAGTAGCAGCAGTGAGGAGAAATTATTTATTTATTTGCTTGCTTACAATATTTGTACACCACCCAGTCGAATGTTCACAGTAAGATTTTAAAAAGTAAAGCACCAACCACTATATACATTCAAGACAAATAAAATTATTGGCAGAAAAACATTACTATAGCCAAGCAAAAAGCACCCAAAGATAATAAAATCACAAGCTTAAAACACAGGGTGCCACCACCCATAATGTCCTCACTGTTTATTTGTTTCCACAGTTTGTCTTCCTCATGACGACTATAGCTCTCTCTCTCTCTCTCTCTCTCTCTCTCTTACACACACACACACACAAACATATGTAAAGCGGTTCATCCAACCCCAGACTTTACACATCAAGCCTATAATTTAAAAATTGTCAGTGTTTATTTTTTTTACTAGCAAATTCAGGCTTATCTATACATGCCATTCTACACTTGGTGACTGGTAGACTAGTGCTAGTCTACTTATGTGGCAGAGTGAAGTGGTATTGCTGAGATAGTGGAGTCGATTTGACCATTTCAGACTGCAGGTGGGGGGATATCAGCTTTGAGTGTTTATGCATATAAAAAGCTGTCTTACGAGAAGAAAACCAGCACAACAGGGTCTAGGACTAGCCTGTTCTTGGCTATGTGTGTTAGTTTGTTGCAGGCATTTTTTATTTTTGTGTTTTTCACAAGAATGTGCCTGCCCCAGCACCCTCAGTCAAAGAATCACCAAAAGCCAGTCAAGTGCCTCAGGGCTCTACCACTGAGGCATCTAATCATAGCCTGCATTTTTATTGAGGCTTGATCAGGGCCTGTATTTTAAAATGAGCTTAAAGATTTTCAAATGTTCATGCCAGGCAGAAGACCAGCTGCCTAAGAACCTTGGCAAGATGTTTATTCTCCTGGACAAGGGGGCCCCCTGATTTATAGCAGAAAACAATTCTCAAAGTCGTAAAAAGGGAATTACAGGCTGACAGCCAAGGTTACACTGACCCTACATATTACAGAAGATTAAAAAAAAGAGATAAACATAATTAAGAGTGGGTAAATAGTAAAATAAAACCATGTGCCTCCCATTAAACTTGAGCCATATTTTCCTAAGGTTGAAAGGTCAAGAGCAGTGAAAAAGGCAACTGGCTTGGCTGGAGGAAGAGGTTTTCTTTCTATCTTATTTTGAGGCTGTAAAATGTTCCTTCCTTTTTTACTTTGAAAAGGTTTATTCTTCTAAAAGGCTATCTATGTTATGTATTAAATATATTGGCTTAAATGTAATTATGCAAAGGAATTGGAAGCTAAGAAATGTTAAATCCTTATGCTAGATTCTTATTTCATATAGTTGGAAGAGATCACAGGGGCCATCAGCCACCAGCCCAGCCCCCCTGCCAAGCAGGAAACATCATTAGAGCACACATATGGTTGTCAGGCCTTTGTTTAAAAGACCTTCAAGAGAAGAAGATCTTTCAATGATGATGTGAACTCAAGATCCTTGACATCTGTTTAAGATAAAAATTTAAGATTAACCATCTGTTTTGGAGGGCAATAGGGCGAGGTGAGCTGGTAATTAAGGTTCCTTGTTGAGACACATGTAAGATATATTACTACTTATTTGTCATTTATAGATAGAAGAATATATAGCTTTTTGTTTCCCATAAAAGGGCAGAAGGAAATGGGTGTATCTTTTGTGATTGGTTCTAGCAAACAGCCAATAGGAATTTCAACCAGGCTGATTGGACAGAGGCAGCCACAGGAGGAGCAAGGGGGCTGGATTAAGGAAATATAAGTGCTGGCCAGAATGGCAGGAGGCCAGGCCAGAGCTTGGTAACCATATACCACTGTGCCTCATATTTATTTGTCTGACAAATAAATTATTATTTTAATTTCTCTATTGCTGCGTTGAATATTTCATTCCAGCTAAGCGTTAACCACAAGCAGGGTGCTACACCACCTCACCCTCATGAAATTCTTGCTGTGTATATACTGAACATGACCGAAAATCTGTTGCCATGGAAAGGTATTGTGTTTGAGGGTAAAAGAAAACCTTTTATTGGTGGTGTTATATATTAGTGATGTTCTACTCACACTGTTGCTTCTTGTTACAGTCACCAAGCAATGCTGTGATGAACATATATGAGCCATCCTTTAGAAGCTGAGTGTTCATGTCTTATTCCCCATATCATAGAGGCTATATGCCTGCACACTGGTTGTCAGTTTCTCTCTGGGCCCAACTCAAGGTGCTTATGCTAATGTTTAAAGCCCTAAATGACCTAAGCCCCAGATATCTAAGAGATAGCCTCCTTTCCCTCAAACCCTCTTGGGTGCTATGATAAGCAGAGGGGGCCCTATTGGTAGTTCCAGTGAACTCAAGAGTTGATGGCCTAGAAAAGGCCATTCTCCATGGCAGCCCTTAAGTTGTGGAAATCCCTCCTCACGGACAGAGGAGGCACTTCACTGTACAGCTTTCAATGAATGCTGAAGATGCACTTCATTACCCTGGCCTTTTGACACATGAAATGTGTGTTTTCAGGATCCACCCAATTCCTGTCACTGTAATTTGCTTTAAATGTTTTAAATACTGAATTTTAAATTGTTGTAACCCAACCTGGGATCTGCTTGTGATTGTTGTTGTTGTTTTATTTTCATATAGACAGAGGAGGGGGAATCTCTGACCCATAGCCTAATTAGGTCCCTCAGGCCTCTGAATTTAACCTATGGTGCCATTTTGGAAAAACCACACCCACCCATCAGTCATATGCATTAATCTAAGCATTAAGGTTGGAGATACATTAAGGTTGGTGCTAAGTACCACAGTGCTAAGAGCAAAGAAAAGCTGCTTGCTCTTTAAAAGGCAGCCAACAGAGGCTTAACTCTGATCTAAGTGCTTTAAACATCTAAGTCTTTGCTGCTGTGGTGGCGGGTGATTGACATATGCTCACCAACTAAAAATGGCCATGGAGTGTGGGTCGTTCTAGATCTGGCTTTAGCCTGAAAAAGGCTTCCCACCCCTGTTTTAGATCGTGATAAACAATATTTGTTCCCATGATACAGTTCTATGTTCTACTTCAGTATAGATGAAACAAATTAGGCAGGAAGGATTCAGGAAGACATCTTATGATTCTCTATGTATATATATTTTCACCTGCCTTGGACATTGTGATAAAAGGCCTCCCTTTTCAGCTTGAAGCCTAATTCCCTAGAGCCATATAAAATCTTCCTACAAGGCCTATGAAGGAGTTATGGGGAAATAAAATGGAATTTTATCAGCTCTGCAATAATCTAGGTTTTAATTGACTTCAACTGCTGCAAAATTTCTTATTTCTAAAATAAGGAAAAAGTAGACAGTCAGGGGTCTTAAATTTTGTGCTAATAATTCTTGGTGAAAGAAATGAATCACCCCAAACAAGATATCCGCATTTAACCATTTTAATCTATCACTAATATACACGGTGGCGCTGTGGGTTAAAGCCTCAGCGCCTAGGGCTTGCCGATTGAAAGGTCGGCGGTTCGAATCCCTGCGGCGGGGTGCGCTCCCGCTGTTCGGTCCCAGCGCCTGCCAACCTAGCAGTTCGAAAGCACCTCCGGGTGCAAGTAGATAAATAGGGACCGCTTACCAGCGGGAAGGTAAATGGCGTTTCCGTGTGTGGCTCTGGCTCGCCAGAGCAGCGATGTCACGCTGGCCACGTGACCCGGAAGTGTCTCCGGACAGCGCTGGCCCCTGGCCTCTTAAGTGAGATGGGCGCACAACCCCAGAGTCTGTCAAGACTGGCCCGTACGGGCAGGGGTACCTTTACCTTTAACTTTAATATACATTTTCCCTGAGAGGCAGTGAGTTTTTTCAAGGTAGTAAAAAGTAATATTTTATACACTCCTTCCCCCCCTCCAATTTGATTTAATTGCAAAAATGATGCAAAAATTAGGATTTTCTTGCCATGTTCTGTACTTCTAGGAATATGACGATGGGTTGATTCTCCAAAGCCTTTCTTATATTGATTACTAGTTTTGTTTACAAGGGCATAACAAGAGCAGCTGTAATAATATCTCTATAGAGTAACCATGCACCAGTAAAGTGAATGATGTGTCTCATTCCCACGTCAATGTTACTAACCACCAGAATGTGGGAGAAATCCTCAACATTTGGGCATCCCGGTCAGGTGTTACCAGGGGGCTGTAAGACTCGACTTTGGGGGAAGCATTTTTCACACCACTTTTCTTGTCTGCAATTCAAACCTTGTAGATGATTCTTGACAAAAGATTCCCCTGCACTTCTTCTAAGAAGGTAGAAATATACAACCCACCCCAACCCCCAGGTGGTGGTGGTTGTTTTGGCTACTCCTGCGAAATATTTTTTGGCTTCCAGCAACGATGACTCAGCTGTTTTGTCAAAGCTCTGAGCCATGTTGGTGCCCCATGTATGCCTGCTCCTAAATTTCTAAAATCAGGAATAAAGACAAGGAATAGATTACCAAAATGCTACAGAGAGCAATTCTGAATACAGTGGTACCTCGGGTTACATATGCTTCAGGTTACATACGCTTCAGGTTACAGACTCCGCTAACCCAGAAATAGTACCTCGGGTTAAGAACTTTGCTTCAGGATGAGAACAGAAATTGTGCTCCGGCGGTGCGGTGGCAGCAGGAGGCCCCATTAGCTTAAGTCGTGCTTCAGGTTAAGAACAGTTTCATGTTAAGAACAGACCTCCGGAATGAATTAAGTACTTAACCTGAGGTACCACTGTACAGTATTACACCTCACCACTGATTACTGCTGGAAGTATAACGGCAAATGTGCCCAGAATCCTGTTTTGGTTTTCTGGAGAGGGGATCACTCTTGGCTGGAGGTATTATACTTTTATGTTGAATGTGATCTACTTAACCAGAAAGAGTTCCACAACTAGTTCCAAGCATCCATGAGAAACCAGCAGTTTTTAAAACTGTTTTTAACATTGTGTTTTAATTGTTGCAACCCCTCCTGAGACCTTACAGTGAATGGTAGGACGATGAAGAAGAAGAAGAAGAAGAAGAAGAAGAAGAAGAAGAAGAAGAAGAAGAAGAAGAAGAAGATAGTGCAAATATCTCTTGAATTCACAGCAACTATTTCTGCTGTTCTCAACATTTTTCTTTAGGATATTCTTATCAAATGCACCATTCACCCATATCCCATGTTTCCTGCAAGGGAATATGGGACAAAGTAAAGGCAAAATCCTTCAAAGTACAAATTGCCCTGCTTTGCATGTCCCAGCAAGTCCCAGTCTAAAATGAAGTACAGTGGTACCTCGGGTTAAGTACTTAATTCATTCCGGAGGTCCGTTCTTGACCTGAAACTGTTCTTAACCTGAAGGACCACTTTAGCTAATGGGGCCTCCCGCTGCTGCTGCGCCGCCAGAGCACAATTTCTGTTCTCATCCTGAAGCAAAGTTCTTAACCTGAAGCACTATTTCTGGTTTAGCCGAGTCTGTAACCTGAAGCATATGTAACCTGAAGTGTATTTAACCTGAGGTACCACTGTATGGCTTAATTTGAACAAGCAGTGAACTAGCTAACTGTGCTCAAGTTATACTTGCCCTACTCTTCCCTATACCAAGCTTGGGCGGGGGGAGAAACAAACCATAGTGCTGTCTTAGTATGACATATAAATCAGCGCTCATGGTTTGTGGGATGTCACTAATGCCACAGTCACCCAGCTAATTTGGGGAGTAGGGAAGGTAGCGGGTTAGGGCTCAGGGGCTAAATCACAGGGTATCTGGGTCTCATCACATTTCTGATAGTGTCACTGGGAGTAAAATGGGACCCCAAAAGCGTGTTTCAGCTGAGCCCATCCCTAACTGAATGAGTGGAATTTGCACATCACTGACTGCTGCTACCAGAACAGAGGTGGTTTTAACTCTGCAGAAAACAGCTCAATATGTTCAAAGCAATGCTTAAGCCTGGCATAAACGGTTGCACTTTTATGGATCCCAAGAGAGGGGCACCTCATGAAAAGTTTGACCCTAAAAGTCAGCAGAACCAGCAGTTGCAATTACTGCAAGTAAACCACACTCTCTCAAAAGGATTGCTTTCTGTTTTGGTGCCATATACATTATGGCCCTGCTTGTAATGGCTGCCCCTTGAAAAACAAAAATTTCTAACTTACACTGCAGATAATTACAGCGAGGGAAGTATGGCTCTAAATATGCTAATGAAGTTGGAATTTGTTTGTTGGAAAAATAGGTGGATCACAGTCCTTTAATGTGTAATTGAGGGTTTGCTGTGATATTCATAGCGTTTTATTATCTTGAATAGAAATCTTTTGGAGCAACCTGCCTCGAACATGGAAACTGTTTTTAAACTGATATAATTAGGCTGCTCAGCATTAACAGTTAATTATCACATTAATAAATAGCTTTACTCTGCTTCTACTCCCAACCATGGCAAAGTGGTATGATTATGCATACATTGCTTTTGGGCAACGTAATTGTCCTTAAAGGAAATCATTACAATTTAAATGAAATGGGGAGATACTGGTTAGGGAAGGCCGGAGGGCATGCATAGCATATACTAAACAAGGAACTGTAATTTCCCCAAATCACATCTTTCCAGTAATTTCACATCACAGGACTATGTCTGTTTTGTTAGAGAGAAACTGGCTCATTTTTGCTTTGCAATTTTACAAGGGCATCGCTTACCCAAGGACACAAAAGCAAATGTAGTTTAACAGCATCCAACTGCTTCGGCTGGGCTGGCAACTGTTTCCAAGGTTATTACTCTCAAAGTTTAGAATTACCAGCAGTACATGTTTTTGAACCCTCAGGAACATACTGTTTTGAGCCATGCTGTCCTGTCCTTCTTTGAGCCTCTCTTTAACATTGGTACAGGCTCTTCACTCACTAACAATAAATACTAATTCAAGTGTCATCGGTGAGGTAGCTCACCTAGGCAGTTTTGGATGTTCAGCAAAACAGTCACCTGCAGGGTAGGTGGAGGTGATGCAACTGGTTTGAGCTGTGGGCCAAGAGACCTGAAACAATGAATTTGGGAAATTGTCAAGACATCTAATAAATATAACTGGAAGTGATTTGTCTATGGATCCTTTGATCCTATTATTGGGCTGTTTAAAAGATGTGGTGTTGGAAGTTGATTTGGAATTTGTTGTTAATATACTATTAAGATTAAAGTTGCATATTGCTGGAAATTAACCAAAACTCCTGTGGAAATAGACCTTCTGTGGAAGATTTGAGACTTTAAAGAGATGAAGATGTTAACCAATCTGTTCTGAATTCAAAATGGTCAGTCATGGGTAAATATGTTTGATGCTAAATGGGAACTATTTCTTAACTGTTGGAAGAAGACAGTTTTCTTCTCTTCAGCCTAGCTCCAGGGATTCTTTTTGTATTCTCTCCCAGTATGCAACTGGGAGCCCTCCACAGCTTGCAATGCATGCCAAAACCGGGTTCTCGTGCTGCTGCAGCCAACTGCAAACCTCTCTTTCGAAAACTGTGTTGTATTTATCTTCTTCTTTTTATTATTATTATCTTCTATCACAAATTACAAATCTCATTCCAGCTGGCCAAGCAAGATAGGTAACATACATTTGAACAACCAAGTTGTAAAGCCAGGTCTGGCTCCAGGTTTAAAGAAGCCCTAAAGAAAGTGCCTCTGGTGAACTCCAGCAAAGGCTAGCAAACCACCACTTCAAGATTCAGGATAGCAGCAGTTAAGCTCTTGTGGAACTAGTTGTGATGGAGAGCTCACCCACACTTACCTTTCACCCCACACTTTCTAGACGCCAGGTCCGCACTTTCCTGGTCCATGTCTAAGTGCCCCCCCCACGCTTTCCCCAGGAAACCTGATTGGAGCAAACAGTAATTTGGGGGTTTCACAGGATGTTGTTTGCTTGGATTCAGCAGTAAATAGAGGGTTTTCCTGGGGGAAGCTTGGGGGGGTGGAGTGGGAAATGCTCAGGCCTGTGCCTAGAAATGCAGAACCAAGATAAGTGTGGCTGAGTCCTGGGTCTTCCTGCAACCAACTGTCTCTTAAATCTTCAGCTCACACAGGAAGAGAGTGGCTTCTAGTCTTAGTCTCTGTTCTGTGCTCCCAGTGCCCTGTGTACTCAGAGTGAAACAAGTCCTTATTTTTCCTACTTACAGAGGGTGGCAGGAGGAGACACAATGGTCCCAAACCGTTTGTTAGTTAACATATTAAAACAGTTAAAATGAAGCATATGTTGGTGCACCACCAGATGAGCAAATTAGGCTCTTTCAAAGTTCCTTTCAATAACAGTGCACTGCCAGCCTCCACTGCTTAGTAGTTTCTGTTTTTTCCTGCAAAGGCTTTACGTTTAATTAGCAAAGTTACTTTCTGAGGAGTTGTCCTTCTACCTGAATAAACGACCTTTTCAGCTAATGGGTGTTCTAACTAAAACATTTGTCAGTACTTTCCACTGCTTCTCTCAAATGTAAGATTTGATTTACATGGCTATCCTGCAACCATAATTCTACATTTTATTGATTGGACATTTGATGGCAGATATGGGTCTGAAAATTCATGTCACTGTAAATATGCTGGTGTTTCATAATAGCAACACTCAGATGATCTCCGGACAGCTGAGTTGCCACTGTTTAAAAGGAAGCAGGGGGGGGGGAGGCAGCAAGGATGTTGGTGCAGTGCAAACACACTGGCAGAATCGCTGGATTAGCTCCACCCAGCACACCGTGCTGACCTCTCCACCATCTCCTTTCTTCTTTCCCAGCAACAGAAACTATAAGTGGGAACTTCAGCTAAAAACAAACACTTGAGGATGGGGAAAACACAGAGAATTGGCAGATTGGGAAAAGGATAAGTACCCTCCCCTCTCCACTTTTTTTATGTTTAGCAGAATCCTTTTGCTCCTAAATATCTAGTTCTATCCCTTGGATGTGCCCCATGCCCTGATATGTCTGTGTTTTAAATCTTGCACTCTCTGGGGAGAGAGAATTCATAATTTGGAAACATTCCCTTACATGCGACATGTGTGAAGAGTATTAAGGCAATAGTCATTTGATAACATACTCAAAATTCACTGGGGCCTGTCAGATTAGAGAAAGCTTTGTACCAGCTGGTTAGTCACTCTCTAAGATTAAAGTCGTGCTTTTAAAATCACAGTTTTCATTCCTTGTTGTCTGCATTCATGGATACGAGAAACATTACCCTCTGCACACATTCTCACACTTAAGTGCAGAAAGCTTTTTTTCCTTCTGCATCATATTTTCAAACCTTTAAAATGATTTACGTTGCTTCATTTGGTTTAATCTCCTTGCTTTCATTTGAACTGTGGAGTTTGAAATATCTAGCCTTTTCTTTGATTGGGAATTAATGAATGCTTTACACAGCCTTAAATTGCTCTTTAGTTTTAAGTGACTGACTCATGTTAAAACCAAGGTTTCTTTTCCCTTTTTCCCTTTTCCTTTCTTAAAAATGTGTGGGTGTTCATTATTTTCAAATTAATTAGTCCACAGCTGAAGGTTAACTTTATTAATGGATAGTTTTGTAGCCAATCTATAATGCTCAACAGTTTTTCTTTTCCTTAAAGCAAAAGTGCTTTGATTCCCCCTCCGCTGCAACAATGAAGCAATAAACAAGAAAGCCTTCTCAAAAGAAGACAGCACTTCGTGTGGCATTACTGGTACACGTATCTTCTTTTAGATAAAAGTTTATCAAAAGGTTGGTCCATCATGTGGAGACTTCTTGAAATATTGTCTGCAAGCAATACTGTCAACTCACTTACTTCCCCCAATAGCTTGTTACATTTTATTTTGCTTTTAGGACAGTTTTCAGTTGAGAAGTAGTACAATTTAGGTCAAAGTAGCCAATGTGTGGTGCCCTCCAGTCAGATGTTGTGGACTATAATTCCATCAAGCCCAACCAGGAATGTCCAAAATGTCTAGAAGGCACCATGTTGTCTATCCCCCCACCCCCAGCTGAGCCTTATTTCTGGCTCTGGCTCAAGCCCAGCCAAAATGCAATTTTCTAAAAATTAAATAATTTGGCAATTCTGGCAATTTCCATGGCATAACATCCAGCAGTGCTTTTCATTGATGTCTGATGCCCAAATTAGATGTTTGCTTCATACATAGTATTTTTCTGTTGCTTGGTCCCAGCTCCTAGCAGAACCTAGCAGTTCGAAAGCATGAAGTGCAAGTAGATAAATAGGTACCGCTCTGGCAGGAAGGTAAACAGTGTTTCCCTGTGCTGCTCTGGTTTGCCAGAAGTGGCTTAGTCATGCTGGCCACATGACCAGGAAGCTGTACGCCAGTTCCCTTGGCCAATAAAGTGAGATGAGCACTGCAACCCCAGAGTCATCCGCGACTGGATCTAATGGTCAGGGGTCACTTTACCTTTACCTTATCTTGCTATATAATATTTTTGCAACAAAAAGGTTGTCATGCTGCAGTTTGCATGGATATCTACTGATGGCCAGTCAGGCTGCAGCATTGCAAAAGCAGGCAGAGCAAGTGAGCAGGTTGGCAAATCAAGTAGGTGGGCAGGTGGGTGGCTCAGGCCTTCCCATGTTCCTCCTGTTGTCACTGCTGCTGCCACCAACCACCTGCCCCCTTGCTTGCTCACTCCCATGCACACACAACAGGGCAAGCCAAGCCTGGGGTCTGAGCAGGCCTCCACACAGTCATCATCATTGTTGTTCATTGTCATGGGTTGAAGTCTTTCTACCCCTTCAGTATTTCAAAATGCACTCTTCTTCTGTTGGTGGCAGGAGCGCAGGGCATAGAATCACCCCTGTAAGTAACAATGTCTGGAGGATGTTGGGAGCTGGGTGAGCTGCTGAGGAAGAGGAGGTGTTTTGGGCAATCGGGGGAGGGGAAGGGAGCAGTTATGGGCTTGCAGATGTGGAGTGTGGAGTTTGGGGCACATGGCTGGGGAAGTGGGGACTTTTGGGTGAAGTGGGCAGAAGGGGATTGACAATGTGGGGATGGGTAGGTGGGGATGGGGGCGGGGTAAAGTAGCAGAGAGCAGATGGGCTTGAAGGAGCTGTGGAGGATGGAGCTGGGAGGGTACGGGGTGGGGTTGACAAGGGGCGTTAGCAAACAGTGAATTGGGTGGAAGTTCCTAGGTTTTTTATAAAACTTTTCATTAATCTACTGTTTTGTTTTGTTTTGTTTTGTGTGCCTGTGTTTGGCGTGAGTAAACTTGAAAGGGTGAAGAGAGAGCTAATCTTCTGATGTGCTTTGAAGTTTGCATATATATATATATATATAGGTAAAGGTAAAGGTACCCCTGCCCGTACGGGCCAGTCTTGACAGACTCTGGGGTTGTGCGCCCATCTCACTTAAGAGGCCAGGGGCCAGCGCTGTCCGGAGACACTTCCGGGTCACATGGCCAGCGTGACATCGCTGCTCTGGCGAGCCAGAGCCGCACACGGAAACGCCGTTTACCTTCCCGCTGGTAAGCGGTCCCCATTTATCTACTTGCACCCGGAGGTGCTTTCGAACTGCTAGGTTGGCAGGCGCTGGGACCGAGCAGCGGGAGCACACCCCGCCGCAGGGATTCGAACCGCCGACCTTTCGATCGGCAAGTCCTAGGCGCTGAGGCTTTAACCCACAGCGCCACCTGCGTCCCATATATATATATATATATATATATACACACACACGCGCGCGCGCGCGCACACACACACACACACACATATATACATATATACATATATATATATTGTGTGTGTGTGTGTGTGTGTATGTATGTATATATAATGTATGTACGCACACTCACATACACTGTATACATGTATCAGAGCCATTCTATCAGCGACATTCATTATCACTAGCTATTATTGGTACTTGCAAGCCTATTATTTCCTGCTGGCATTAGGAACTGCGACCTTACCTTGTGCTTCAGAGAGCCTTCTTTTCGTGTCTGTCTGGAAAGGGTGATAATCAAGGCAAGTGCTGAGGGGCTGTGCCAGTTACAGCTGGCACAAGCTGAGGGGGATCAAGACCTTACTATTAAAGGGCTGCTATCGCTGAGGGAGGATGTCAGCCAAACTGAGTTCAGAGTATCCTTTTCAAACACAAAAGAGGCCCCCTGACTGTACAGTGGTAATCAAAGTAATGCGTACATTGTGCTTCTTAATGATACAGCGTTAGGTACCTATGGAGATGTATAAACATGGTCTCGGGGCTCAAAACAGAGTTCAGGGACATCATTTCAGATTTCTGTAAAGCAGGGCAGAGAGATTTGAAGAGGAGCAGATTTTCAGAACAAATTAACTTGTCCCAATGGTTATAGAAATGTTAATCAACTTAGGCCAGACAGGCATTAATTTTAAACAAAAACATGTGAGTTTTGACATGCATAATCTTAGTTAAAATCATAGTGTTAGAAGGAGACCTCAAAAGTAATCAAGTCCAGCTCCCAGGCCAATGGAGAAAATCCACCACAACAACTCCCTGATGAACTAGGTGGCCATTCAAATTCTGCTAAAAATCTCTTATGAAGTCCACCACCTTTCAGTTCCACATTCAGGCAAATTGTACCACCAGGAAATTCTTTTCAATGTTTAGTTTAGAATCCTTGGTCTTAGATCCTTGGATCCTATCCTCTGGCCCAACAGAAAACACATCTGCTTAATAAAATATGTCAGAGCCTTCCAAATATATAAAGGTTTTGGAGTATTCTCAAATGCAATTGTCTCTTATCCGGGCTAAATTGCACCAAATATCTCCAGACTTTATCTACAGGACTTGTCCAGACTCTTCCTCATCTTTAGTGATGAACATGTTCCAGCTTGTCAATATCCTTCTATGGTGCCCAGAACTGACATTGGTCAGGTGAGAAGATCTGACCTAAGTAAAATGGAGTGGTCCCATTACTTACTATGAGCTGAACTTCTGTTGATGAAACCTAGAATTGCATTAGACTTTTAAGCTGCCACATCACACTGATGACATAGTTAAAGTATGCTACTCACTCTCACAGGAGGCAGTCACCAACTTTGATGGCTTTAAAAGAGGATTAGATACTACACTTGATCTTAGCCAAAAGGCTGAGAAGCTTAGAGGACTTCCGGGTTAGTGCCAACGACTAATGGCGGATTCCCTCTGAGCTCCGGAGGGATCGGCTCCGCGGGATCGGGTCTTACCGCTGCGGCGAAGCGGGGACCCTCAAAAATCACAGGTGGGTGAAGCCTGTGAGCGTGGGGACTCGGTGGGTACCATTTGCGCCCCCCCAAGCCGCGAAGGAGCCTTTTTAAAGGCTCCGGAACGGGACGGGGTGAGTGGCGCGGTGCTGAGAGTCGATTGCTTCTTCCGCGGAGTGAAGCCGCACAGCCGTTTGTCGGAGAGCGCTGACTTCTTCTTGTGAACAATTGGACTCTAAAGCAACAACCCGTGAGTAGTACGGAAATTGGAACTCTAAAGAAAATTTTTTAAATTCGGCACGATCGGGGAAGGTCTAAACAGGAAGTCCACCTTCCCTATCTGTAAACAACTTAAAGCAAAGGGCCTGTTAACTAAGGTCGAGGAGAATTTTTCTTCTTCTTTTTTTGTAAAAGTTCTTAATTTCACGGTTTGGCATTATAAGAACTTTATTGGAAGCAGGGGAACCTGCAGAAAAAGAACTAAATTTGGGAGCTGAAGCGCCACCCCCCCGGACCCGGGAGTGTTTTGCGAGAGCCTGGCGATGAGGTAAGGAAGATCTTGACAGCTGTCAAACTAGCTGTCAAGACGCAAAAAGAGGACTTTGTTTCTGTTGCTTCTGCTGGTTACATTTTGTTACAATTTGCTCCTGAAAAAGGAAGGGCTGATACAAACTAACTGGACTTTTGGATTTGTGCTGAAAGGAACATCAAGGAACTAAAACTCCCCTAGAGGGGGCTTCGGGACATTACAAAGAATGGCTGGTGGAGGAATAATACTGGCTGAACTGAACAGAGCATTTGTTCTCTTGGGAAAGTTGCAAGGTCAAATTGATGTTTTGGCTACAAATGCTACAACTTTGGATTTAACAGTGAATACTCTCATTGAATTTGATAAGGACAAGGATCTGACGCAGGAAGCCTACTCAACTGGACAAATAGAGAAATTTGAGAGCTTTGAGAATTTGGAGAAGGAGATATATGTTGTCCCTGAAGAAATGGAAGGGGGAGCTGAAATTTTGCAGATGTTAAAGGAGAATGGTAATTTGAGGGCTGACATGATGGCAACAAAGGAAAATAAAAACCTGATGTGGAAAGTCCGGCCTGAATTGGAGAGTGAAAAGTGGAGAGATCTCCTTATGTAGAGATCTGAAGACCTAAGGATTACAAATTTGATTAAGGTGGAAGATGGAGCTTTGGGGACATTTGGATTTGAAAGGAGCATGAAACAAGATCTGGAATACCCCATAGGCTTAGTTCTTAAGTATGAAGGCCTGGATGGAAGAAAGGTGGATCCTGTTGGGCCGGAGCTTCCCCGAGACTTGGTTTTTAATATTAAGGACTATCAAAAAGACCGGCAGAGAGGAAGTGAGAGAGAATTAAGAGCCTTGGACTTGAGATCTCCAGGCTGATTGTATATGAGATTGATGGACACATGTTGGGGACTGAAACCGGGAAGGGGGCATGGGTGGAATAGAAATTGGGAACTTAAAGGGTATATAATTATAATTTGTTTTTCTTTTTGTCCTGTTATTTATATGAAAATTGGGAAAATCGTGGAAGGGAATTTTGGTCGACCTTAGAGAATAAGTATTGAAGTATAAGTTTGGATGAGAGTTAAGATTGGATAAAGCAAAAGTGGTTTTTAAAATAAATTAAATTAAATGTAAATAAGGTGTAAAATAATAACATATTAAAAGAAATTATTAAGTTAAAAAATAAGGTTGAAAGGACTTGCTGAAATAAAAATCTGAATTTGAATACAGAAATGGGAGATGTGGGGAGGTCAAGAAAATAAGTAAAAGGGAAGTGGTTATGTAAAGGATTTAATTTGTTTTTTTCTTTTTTCTTTTTTAATGATTGCATTTTTTTTCTTTGTATTTTTCTGTTTTTGTGTTGTATTGTGTATTTCTTTTTGTTTTTTGTTCTTCTCATGTTCTCTTTGTAATCTTTAAAAAATCTGAATAAATATTATTAAAAAAAATAAAAATAAAAGAGGATTAGAGGAGCCGGGAGCAGAGCCAAACACAGCTTCAGTGGCCGGTGGCTCCTCCTCTATCTCCTCTTGGCACAGCCATTGATGGGAGGCTGCTTTGACCCTTCCCCCCCTCTTTTCCAATGTACTACCAAGCCAAGCCCCAAGCCAGTGTAAATTTACCTCTGTTGAAATTCATTTTGTTTTGGCCCAGGTTCTGTCAAGAATTCTCCTTTGTTCTCTGGCATCATCTGCAAATTTGACAATAATTCCTTCCACTCCTTTGTCTAAGTCATTTATATAGACATCAAGCCCAGGACAGAACTCTGCAGTATTCCACTTGTCATTTTTCTCCAATGTCATGAAGAGCCGTTGATGAGTTCTCTTTGGGTATGGTCTATTAGCCAGCTACAAATCCAATTAACAGTAGCATTGTCTAGCACACTTTTACCAGCTTGCCAACAATAATACCGTGGGAGATTTTGCTGAAAGCTGTGCTGAAATCAATATAATACTGTGTCCACAGCAGTCCCCTGATCTTGTTGGCATTTGTCTGTCTCAAGAGACAATGGAGTTTGCCTCAGGGGGTGAAACCAAACCACTCTGTTAGCAACACCAAAGTGACCTTGCTGGTTGCAGTTGATGAGTGCTGGTTGGAGTTGTAGTTCAAAACTTCTGGACTGAATATGAAACAGGAGACGGGGAAGCACTTTCCCACCTACTGTCAGGATGCTGTCAGTAGTTCCCAGCTGGTTGCCCCAGGAAAGTATAAAGACAAGGAAAAGTCTCTTACTGTCCTTTTTTATTTCACTATTTACAGAGAGAGGCTATAGAACCCAGCCTCTTGGATAATGGTGTTGTCCTAAGTGAATCTCCACCCAATGTCTCCACCCAATGTCTCTCCCACTTCCTCATTCATCATTCTCATCATCTCTTCTATGGGTGCTATGTGCCCTCTGTCCTTGAGCTCTTTGCTTTCCTACTTTTAAGGCTCACTGGGTTCTGGGAGATGGAGGGTCTGGAATGCTTTCCAGTAACAACGTGTCAGCTGGGTGTTGCTCCAGCTCTCCCATGATTTCCCAACTTTTCCCCTCATCTGCCTCTGAGCTGCAACCTCCCTCAAACCCCTGTTGTAAATCTATACTGTCTTTCTCTTCCTCCTCCCTGGAAGGGTCAGGAAGGGGAGGCGATCTCCATTATTCCTCCTCTGCCCAAAGAGCCCATCCTACCCAGAACTCAGTCTCCAGCAGTGGCAACTCAGGTGAAATCAGGGAGAGAGACCCGTGAAGAAGTTTGCATTGTAGTTCTCAGGATTTAAAAAGCTTTTAACCACAGAATGTGCTTTGTGAGAATTTCTGAGAAGTGGTTCATTTTTGCCAGTGCTTCTGAGAAGTTGTTCTTTTTTGCCAGCATGACTTTTATTGCCGTTATTGTTCCAGCATATATTGATCTATGATGTATGTTATATGGATTGCTGAAGTTCTGCATGGGCATTTGCCCTTGATGAAGATTTCTTGAAATAGGTTAAATTACCAGCTACCCCCCTCAGCCCATGTAGTTTTTCCATGTGTATATTGACACATGAGGGCTTTCTCTCAGAATTCTTCACAATCTAAACCTTTGCCTGTAGTGGTAATAGAATTAGAACAATTTCTAGCGAGGTGTCCTTGTTAGCCTCTTGCAGAAAATACGTTGTAAATCCTGGCATTGGTAAGCAAATAAATACAAGTAGTGTGCTAAAAATCCACTGTGGTAATTCAGTCCATAAGTGACAGCACCGAACTTCTTGATAAACTCTAATAATGTGAACAAAAAGCTTTATTCCATAATAATGTATTAGACTTTAAGGGACCACAAGGCTCTGCAGAATTAGAACAGTATTTCATCCAGTATATTTTGCCTATTTTAATTCAATGATATATAACTACAGCATGATGCTGTATATTTTCATTGCCGACTTGTTAATCCCAATGGTTCAGTGTTTCGTATCTTGTTGCATTTGAGATTGCCTCTTTTGTGTCTGGGTATGCTACCCCCCCTTCTTTTTTTAAAGCATTATAAACTAAAGGTCACCACCACCACCTTGGCTGGTAATGAATCCCATATGTTAAGTGTTTAGTGTAGCAGTACTATCTTTGGTCAGTCCTCAATTTACTAAAAATGCAACTCTGTAAACATGAAAACATGGAAAGTTAAGCAGTTGGATATATCGTTGGATTACTAGATCAGGTATATTAAAAGGAAACTCAGTGTCAAATGTTTTGAGTTGGATCTAGACTTAGCCATGCTTGGGACAGGCCCACTCAAGTGAAATATGGCTCCAACCCAATATTTATTTAAAATATTTATATCCTACCCTTCCATCTGACAATTGGTTTCTAAAGTAGTTAACAATAAGTGAAAATGAGTATGATAAGACAATGGTGATTTATGAGGGCTCTGAGGTAAAGAAGGCATTTTGGTATTTTATCAGTGTATAATAATAATAATAATAATAATAATAATAATAATAATAATAATATCTTTATTGTCATTGCCCCCTCTCAGGGACAATGTAAATTACTTGGCTGCTCCATCCACCCAGGTAGGGCACTCCACACAAAATCAGAACAACTATAAAAACACTAATTAAAACAATACAGTATAATACAGTATACATTCTTATATAAATGAAACAAAATTTTAAAAATCCACTTCCTAGGCCTGTTTTCTTTGTTGTTACCGCTATGGTTGTTCCAACTCTAGTATAACAATATAAGAAAGCTAATGTTGACTCCAAATGCAAGGAGGGCATTTAGTGCTACCCATTCCATGCTGTGGAATACTTTTCCAGCAGAAATTCAGCAGGCATCCTCATAGAATGCTCATAGCTCTATCCAGATTATTATTTTTTCCAAGATGAAACAATCATTTTGACAATTATTATCATATTGTTTTTATGGCATCTTAGGCACCTTTATATTTCATTGTACATGGATTTGATATTGTATATGATTGGACAGTTTATAAATATCTTTATAAATAATTATCACAAATTGAAAGGACAACACCTACACACTAATAAAATACAGCGAGTAAGTATGTCATTTCTAACTGTACAATCCACAGACAACAGAATGATGATCCAGTTGGTATATTATATTGCTCAGTGGGAGGTTGGTCAACCAGCCAATTTCCTAGCAACTACATGGACACAAGGTACAACAGTTGAGCAAATCCTGCAGTCATTACTGGCTAATGAAGAGGGTGACTTCGAAGCTGAGTTGTTGGTTTGAGCAGTGTAATCATTTCAGGTGCTGGAAAAAGTTCAAGGTTTTCCAGTCTTCTAATGTATTTGAGTAAGCTGGAGACCTACAGGATGATGCTTGTCACCCATTGGCTCTCTTAATCATGTTAGCTCATTATTGAGATGTTATGAAATCAGCTAATAGTTGGGTCATCCTGCTGCTGTTAGTGGACCTTGGCACTACAACTGCCATACTTTCCTGCTGTATTTTATTAATTTGTGAGTAATGTGTTTGCAATTTGTGCTACTCTGTTTCCCAAATTATTTTTGTTGCATACAGGGTCTTTGTAACATACCAGATCTTGTAGCACACAAATGCATGTTATCTGATTGGTTTTCTCATTGGGGTAACAGAGCTGTGTTTTTGGTCCCTGATTGTGAGCACTTCTCTCTTCGAGTTTTGCCTGGTCCTTCCAAACAGTTTTGGAATGAGAAAAAGAGAGAGGAAGCCAAATGCAGATTTGAATCCCATCCACACTTGACCTACATGCAATCCTTCCTAGATCAGAGTAATGCATTTTAATAAATATTCAACGGATATACAATTTGCATCTGATCCAAAACCAAAGAAAACCATGGCCTGTGACTGGAGTATCTAATATCGGGGGGGGGGGCTTCACCATGGTATTTAAGGTGTCCACTTATGAATATAAAGTGGGAATGTAGTAAAAATTCGAATGAATATCTTAAATTATGTTGTGCATTTGATGAAAATTGCCCCCAAACATGCATGTCTTCAAATGATTGAGATGAATACTTTAATCTCAGTGTATCTTCAAAGTGCCATCTTCCTTAGCCTTTAGGGTAGAGGGTGAGCATGCAAGGTCTACCCTCTGCTGCCCAGCTCACTCATGATGTCACCTACCAGCTCTGCATTAGGTAACCATGAGACCAGCTCCTTTATATTTATCGACATATTTGCATGACACTGCTTTCCTCAACCTGGTGTCCTCGACTT
Organism: Podarcis cretensis; assembly: GCF_951804945.1. NCBI lineage: Eukaryota > Metazoa > Chordata > Lepidosauria > Squamata > Lacertidae > Podarcis > Podarcis cretensis. Next base: position 101,140,567 of record NC_137173.1, on the reverse strand, counting down.
GTTTTGTACCACAACTCCCATTAGCCCTATGCAATATAGTGTTCCAGATATAGCAAGAACTGTCTTGGACAGAGGCCAGGAGAATCTCAGACCCCTGCTGTGCTGCTGCTGGTGGTGAGTGCCCAATCCCACACGGGAGGTAAAGCAGCAGTTGCAGGACCATGGATAGCTCCGAGTCAGTACCTAACTTCAAGAAACAGCGAGAGCTGACTTTCAAAGCTCCTGCTCTCAAACTGCCTTTCTCTCTTGTCACCCATCTCTCAGTCCTTAAAGGACCAACTCCCTGGCCTGAAGATGGACCCTCCTCTTCCATTCCCCTGCCTCCCTGCAAGGGAGGGTATCTGCGAGGGCCCAGCCTCTGGCTCTACAGATACAGGAGGTTATAATGTAGTCACTACCATGTATGCTCATGCATAACTGAGGGCTGTTTCATGGGGCTGTTTCCCCATGATTCACCCATGAGAATGGTGGGAAAGCACTGTATGTTGTAACGTCACCCCCAATTTCATCGTGTGCTTGTGATTAAGGTAAATTACAGCACAAAACTCTTGTGATTTTCCAGGTTAACAGGGTTGCAAATGTATTTTTTTCCCCTGGAAGCAATTAACATGGAGATGAGTGCTAAACATCCACTCGATTCCAGTAGATTCCCAGAAATAGCTTTTGCATTGTGAAAGAGGACATAAAGCACATAAATTATCAGGTAATAAACATCAATGAAATGGAATAAAGTGCTGTCTGAATGCAGCCTCTGCTGCTGTGGGCCTCTAGGGTCATGACATGCTCTCTCCCTACCCCACATCTTCCCCCTTTACGTACTCCGTCAGAGAGCATCCCAAGCAGCCACTTGATGCCACTGACATTCACACGTCATCTGTCTGGGCCTGCCAGTATGTAGAGGCTCCACCAGCCTCCAATAAGTACAGCAACCACAATACATGATAAACATTTTAATATCACTACATTATAATGCTAACAATTAACTATTCATTTATAATATATTACAAATTTAAGTGGGCTTAAAGTGGGCAAAATTTAAGATGCACAAAAGTTTACTTCATTATATCCAACACCTTCATATCTCAAAGTAGCCCCAAACTGATGGCATTAATGCTTAGCAAACTCCCCCCCTCCCCCGTGGGGAAAAAAATATCCTCATTTTTATATCTAGATCCAATTGGCCAGAAAGACCCATGAGAGTTCTGGCAGGAGTTTCCTTATGAAGACTCCTTGTGCTGGAGGATGGCAGCAGCAAAGAGAATGACTGACCCAAGCTCACACAGTGAGCTTCATGGCTAGGTGGAAATTTGAACTCGGTTCTCCCTGCCTAAGTCCAGCACTAACCATCTATCGCCCTGGGTGTGTGGACTTCATTTAGCAACACTGAATAGCCATTGATAGTAATGGCGGCTGGGATCAGTCTTTGCCGCTGGGCAGATGTAGTTGTGTCGTCTCAGGAAAGGGAGTACAGAATTTCTCATCCAGTACTGGGACAGAAATCACACACTCATGGGGAAAAGGCTGAAAAGGAACTGAATGAGATTATAGTTATTTCCAAATTGCAGATGGTGTTTTTGTACAGAAATTGATTTCCCAAATGCCAGTCATCAAACACTGAAGTCATCAGTTGACCCCAAATCTCGCAGCTCAAAATTCTGTTTCTTGGACAATGCACAATGCCCTCTTCATGCTTAGAAGAAGGAAAGAGGCACCTCCGGCATTCACAGTTTCCTTGTGCATTATGCTTCCTTTTGCCCCAAACCGTCTATCTTTCAAAGGAATTCATTATGTTTTAAAGCGAGTGCTCTTTAAAATGCAGGATGTGTAAACCGAAATTAAGAGTCTGCATGTACCTATAATGCTGCTGCTTTTCACTGGGATTTGAAATACATAATGATAACATTGATATTAATAGAAATGGTTTGAAAAAGATGTGCCATACTGATTACATAGGAAAAAGAAATATTTTTAAGCATAATGCATCAAAGCTTCCCCCCCTTACAAAATATATGCATGGTGGACAATCCACATTCATTTCAAGAACACACATTTGTGCACATCAGAGGCCAGATTTTTCCAAAGATATCTGACTTCCACACAGGCAAGAAATTCAAAGTTAAGTGACAGATTGATGGGTTCTCTGATGTACTCAATGTCTCACCTCTGGCTTGGTTCCTCCAATGTATTAGATGGGTCAGATAAATGGAAGATCAACTCTTTTGTAAATCTGTCTAGATTTGACCTCCCTTTCCCTCTGTGTCTGAATATTTTGATGAAAAGTTTGCCCCAAGTGAACAAATTCATTAACTATGCTTTTAGAAGGCAAAGGTGCCAGTTGCCCAGCTACTCTTTTATTCTCATAACCCCTCAGTTGCCAAAAGCTGCCAACACCAGAGGTGACAACTGAGAGTAAGTTTTGCAATTCTCTTCCTTTCCTGTATGGGAGGGGCATATTTGCCACAGCACCCTCTCCCGTAGGAGTAATATGGGCAGCCCCATGGGGATACTTTGCTCTGCAGAGGAGATGTGGGGATGAGGCTCTTTAGGTCTGCTTCACCCCACACTCTCCCCTCTTCTTCTTGAGACACCCACCCTCCCATCCTTTTGCAGTGTGGGCTCTACTAGTTGCCTTCTTTGAGGGGACTGAGTAAGAATTTTGTTCCTCTGAAAGTGCAGGGGCTAGTCCTGGATGGACTCTACCACAAACTGCAGAGACAGGGAGGTGCTGAATGACTACATGTAACTCCCTCATGCAGTCCAACTGTTTCAAGGAGTGGCTGACTGTGTGTCAGTTCTTATGTTACCAACAACTACCTGGTGTAGTTTATGCAAACCATAGATGACTATGATTTTATTAATTTATATATCGCTTAATTGCCAGGGAGGCAACTGTCTCTAGACTGTACCACTTGGGCAGCAGGTAGGGAAGAAAATATTCTCTCTCTGTTTCTGCCTATCTATATGTCCGTCTCTCTCTCTCTCTCTCTCTCTCTCTCTCTCTCTCTCTCACACACACACACACACACAAGCTTCCCCACATCTAGAAAGCTAGATATGAGGACAAAGAGTTATAGTCTAGCCATTTCCTAAGATATGTAAGTTTTGTGTGTGCAGGGAATTACTTTCATGGGGAAGGATTCGGCCAGATGAGGCCACGGTTGCAGTCAGAATTGGGTACAGCTTGGGACGAGTTTTACTCCCTCGCCTACTGTTTGTGTGAATTGAACTAGGCCTGAATGTCACTTCAGTGAATTCAACTTGCTGCAGATGAACAGCGTGATTAAGAAGAAAAGCACAGGGATATTTATGCATTCAGCATTTGACTGAAGACATAAACCTCAGTCAGCAGGCCTAGGTCTCACGGAAGGCCACAAGCGCTGTTAAACAGTGTTAATCCTGGCTTCGATCATTCCTGATGAATTGTCCACTGCACAAAGAAAATGTCATAGGCACTGACACATGCGCTTGCACTTAGAGGTGTTGCTGATATTTTTGCTCTTCATTTTGTAAGCTGTTTACTAAGCTCTGACAAGAAGCAGACACTTTTTATTTTTATTACAGGAGAGAGGGGGGGGGAGCGTGCGCAAATAATCACACTTTCCAGTCAGTGTTTCAAGACCTCAGCCCAGGCTTGTTCTAAGGGTGAGGGTGACCTCTAAAAACAACATAGACAGATTCTCACAGATAAAGTTACTATGCTGAGTGCATATCAGAGCTCTCTTTTTGAAAGAGAATGTGGGACATCTTCAGACACAGGAGAGATAAAACTGGATTGGGAGTGAGAGCAATACTAATAACAGCTACTCACTTAAAGAAGTGAAGAGAATTTCTTCTTTTAATCTCTCTTAATTCCCCATCATGAAAACTAACTATATAAAGCAGGTGTGGGGAATCTTGTGGACCTCCAGATCTTGCTGGGCTACAGCTCTCCATCAGGCAAGCCAGCGTGGCAAAAGATCCAATAACATTGCAATGCAGCAACATTTGAAAGGCCATAGGTCCCCTAAATATAATGGGACACAGTGGTTTCTCCCCTTTTTTTTGGGAGATCCACATAATTTAACTGACCTGTTCATCTTCCAGATGAAATCTAGTACAATATTTTTCACAGGTTTGAATACAGGCAACAATTGATTTATGCCTGTTTGATATGTACATTGCTGCACACGCACACATTGTGGTCACCTGGAAGTGGCCAGAAAAGGGGCAGAGCAGGCTTGATATTAGTGTTAAGAGCATTAAAAACTGTGATGTATGTCATGAAGTAATTTGTGTTACTGCTTTCTGGATCTAGTAGCCTACTGTCTTACCGCAACTCTAGGGACAGATCAGTCTATTACTAGCCCATATTAATTTGTGATTATGTTTTTAAAGACATGCATTTGAATATATTTTCTCACAAAATATGCATTTCTAAAAACCTTTCATCATAAAACATGCATTTCTGCTGCATTCTGGTATTTATTTTGTTTAGCATTGCAAAATTCAGAGAAGTGTGAAATCCAGTGGTTGATCACATCCTGGTCTGCTTTCTAGTCTGGGAGGTGCAGTTCATGTTAGCTTGTATTGAAATTTCCTCAAGCAGCATTGGCTGATGGGTGGAATTCTTATTTTATACATGTTAAAGGTAAAGGGACCCCTGACCGTTAGGTCCAGTTGTGGACGACTCTGGGGTTGCGGCGCTCATCTCACTTTATTGGCCGAGGGAGCCGGCGTACAGCTTCCGGATCATGTGGCCAGCATGACTAAGCCGCTTCTGGTGAACTAGAGCAGCACATGGAAACACCATTTACCTTCCCACTGGAGTGGTACCTATTTATCTACTTGCACTTTGACGTGCTTCCAAACTGCTAGGTTGGCAGGAGCTGAGACTGAGCAACGGGAGCTCACCCCGCCGTGGGGATTCAAACCACTGACCTTTTGATCGGCAAGCCCTAGGCTCTGTCTTGTATGTGAAGTACCTGCTTGACACCTGCTCCCTAGAAAAATAAACATACTCTGAACTGAAAATACAGTTGTCACCAAGTTTTGGGTGGGCAAGGTCCTTGAGCTCAGTCATCTGAACAATTCTAAAGGCAGCGAGAGGAAAATTCAGAAAGACTGTCAATACTTCCATGTAATTTTGCATACCCCTTGCTCATCACCAGATTTTGCATGATGGAAGGTCATAAGCAAATGTGTGGGTTAGATTAGGGAAAACATCGGAGGAGCTTTGAAGCAAATGAAAGATTTTTGGTAATAATGTAAAATGAGATTCTATCCATGTTTAGTTAACTTTAAAATTGATCCATCTGCTTTTTGGGTACATGTCCAAAAGGCTGCTCAGCGAGGGAGAACCTTTTTGTTGAATGGCTAAGCACTTGCACAAAAGGGTTCTATTTTTAGTTTATTTATTTTTCTAAGTGCTGGACCTTAATAATGGATCTATGCACCATCTCCCAAAGGATGACTTTTAAGTGCCTAGGGCAATGATGGGGAGCTGGATTGAGGTTGCATACCTGTTGATCACCTGACATTATATGACACAGCTGCAAAGGAAGAATGGGGGGGGGGCATTCTTAAGTGTTAATGTACTCCCTAGTCTTCCTTTCTTCTTTTGCAGCCACAGTGTGAATTCCTTTCCGACTTGAATTTAGTGCTTTTTGAATTCACCTTTTCCTACAAATGCTCCAGTTGGTGTGTGTGCCTGTCTAGAAATAGTGGTGCAGCCCAGGCAAATTTATTAGCTCTGTTGCTCGGGCCTTAGGAAATGTAAGTCCACAATGACTCCATTTCCCATTTTGCTAGGCAAGTGGGTTTCTCCTTAATTACATTTAACAGAAATAAATAAAAAGCAAACACACTTTGAAGCAAAGGAGACGATTAAGGTTCTCTCCATTATTTCCTTCTTAAGAATATGAGCTACAATTATTCTCAGGAGGCAACAGTTTATATTTCAAAAACAAGGATTTGGCACAGAGTTTCTTCAAGAGCCAGTCAGCCGCCCAATCCTCCCCGTTTCAGACCATACATGATTTATTAAACCAGTAATAAGGAATTAAGGAATTTTGTTTCTTAATTCTATTCAAACTGATGAGTCATAGAGCTTGTGTTAGAACATGGAATCCACTAAATATTGAATCCAGGTAACAGAAGGATCTTTGATACTTCAGGAGATCTTAATAGTTGTGACCTAGGATAGGTTGAATTCTAGGGATCTTTAAAGCTGTTGAAGAATATAAAATGTCAGCTATGGGGAAAGAGCCCACATGATTTTTTTGTTTGGTTTTGACATGTGGTGGTATATTTCCATTAACATGACCTGGACTTCCAGTTGTATCACAGTGTAATGCCAGAATCTTCTCTGTTTACACAGGTACCTTAAAGTGGCTCATTATTTATAGGCTGGGCAAGAAAAGTATTCTCCTAGGACAGGAAGTGGAGCTCCCCTTCAGAGGGAAAAGTGTTTAACGCATCCAAGGTGTGCAGGAAAAGAAAAAAACTGGAGCTCATCTGACCTATTGTCAGAAATGTGTGCTTCTTCATCTTAATTTAATGACGAGCAAAAAGTAAATTAAATACCCAAGGATATTTAGTGGCTATTGCTGAACAGCTTAAAGAAAGGGATTCAATTTTTAAAACATATTTTTCAAATGATGTGCAGTTTTAAGCAATTCCAATTTCTCCCGCTAACTTTATTTCTCCCTTATCTGATTTTTCACTGCCATCTGGTTCCATGCGCCGAAGAGAGAACCGTAAGTGAAAACCTGAGCTAATTTTTATGTCAGCTTAACAAATTAAAACTTGCACTCCATGGATAGCAATCATTAAAAGGGATCTATCATAAGAAATTGATCTGAAATGAGTTTTCTTTGTCAATGTTTTGATGTGAGATGGTAATTAGGATGTTTGAAGAGAGATAAGTGTTACTCTGGAATGAGGTATGCTGTATTGATTTAGCAACATATTTAACCCATTCAAAGTCTCTTTTAAAAAAACATTTTAAAACAATTTTCTCCCATATATCATGCAACACATTATCTTTGCTGAAATATGTATATAACCAGGATTGTAAAAAGGGCATCTATATTATTATTATTATTATTATTATTATTATTATTGACATGGTGCTATGATGAGAACAGTATGAGTTACAATTTACAGAGAACCCAAAAATTGTAAATAAAAGTCAGTGCACCTTGATTAAAGTAATGCATGGACTGTAGTGTAGAAGGAGATTTTGTGTATTGGAAATGGCGGTGAGGAAGGCTTTAGTAGTGACTGGCTGGATTCTCATCATGTTGCCAAGAGGGGAGGAGCATGTGAAAATAAGAAGAGCCAAGCTAGGTCAGGGAAATGGCCCATCTTTTCTAGCACCCTGTTTCCTACAGTGGCCAACCAGTGAGAAGAGAATCATGCAAGCAGCTCAGGAAGACAACAGTTGCTGCTTGGAGAGGTTGCCACTGAGTGGGCTGCTAGATCCTGGTGAGAACAGGGGAGAACAGGGGAGAACAGGGGAGAACAGGGGAGACAGAGGGGTGAGAGGAGGTCCCAAAAGCTGAGGACAGAATGAGTAAAAGGGTCAGAAGAAGTGGGCTGGAGTGGACAGGTTTAGGAAAGGAGGGCTGGAGCAGAGAAGCTAAGAGGAAAATAGCCAATAATACGCTGGTCACTGTGCTCAATTTTACAGAGGACTTTTACCAGTGTGGCATAATGGCTGCAGTGTTCGATGGAGAGCCTTGGGTTCATGTATGGGATAATTGCAATACACTGATGTTACAAAAAATGTGTGCTTCAAAGCTGTGCCATTATGCATGGTAGGAAACACAATGCAGGTATAAACCCAAAGACCTTGGTCTTGTATTTATGGGCAGAGCTTTTTTTTGGGGGGGGGGGTACTCAAGGATACACACTACTGGCACCTTTTTATCTAGAAGAAGAGCACTGTTTATGGGTCTGGAGAACTGCCCTACATTCAACCTTTCTAATGTTACAGGAAAAATCCGAGGGCTCCCTTGGACAAAACAAAGACACCAACCAGGATAACTTGGAGCAAAACAGCAGCCTGTAGGCTTGGTCTTTATTGAACTGTTGCAACAGGGTATTCCCCTCACTTGCAGGAGAGAGGAAAGACCCAGAATAATGGTGTGCAAGACCTTATAAAAACTTTTGAAATTCCCCTCCTCTAGGTCTAGCCCACCCCCAGAAACATCATGCATACATTACAGAAAGGAGGGGTTGAGGGAGGAGTTGTGGTGGTAACATCATGCATACATTACAGAAAGGAGGGGTTGAGGGAGGAGTTGTGGTGGTAACATCATGCATACATTACAGAAAGGAGGGGTTGGTGGTAACCTGAGTGTCTTGTCACCTGGCTGGTTCCTCCTTTCCCCCTCCCCATGAGTCACTTCCAGGAACTTCCAGGAGACAAAGGGGAGTTTGCAGTTTCCTGCCCCCTGAGGGAAGATCTGATCAGTGTCCTTTGTTTCAAGTCCATGCTGAATCCACTCCCATATGCAAGTTCTTTGTGATCTTGATTGTCTTCTGTCTGGGACCATCAGGGTTGGCATAGCAACTGGGCAGGGCACCTGTGTATGTGCTGGGATGCTGAAGGGATTATGGCTGCCCTGTATCAAACCTGCCCCATTTTGTAGTCCTTCCTTCATGGAGTAAAATAAAAGTGGAACAGTGCAAATCCAATGTATGGTTGATTTTCTATGAATTTATAACAGAAGCATAGTGTATGTAGTGTGTGAGTGTGAGTGTGTGTGAAGTTTGTACAAACAGAATGATTGGGGTGGGGGGGTTCCTGCTACACTAAGAGTGACTGATAAGCTGGTATAATACAGCCAGTATAAATGAAATGATTTATATTTTTATAACAACCTTCCTGCATCCCCCCTTTTAATCTTCACAACAAGCTTGTGTGGTCAGAAGGGCTGAGCAAGGATCTGAAACCCAGTTTCTGCAGTCTAAGCTCAGTTCTCTATTCAGCACACCAACTTTCTTGACTTGTACAGATGTGATCAAGAAAGTAATAAAATAAGATAAGATAAAAATACACCAATGTAGAGAAACCTAACTGTAAAAATCTACCTTCTCTATTCAGACCTGCCTGTACTCTTTCTTTGGAGGAACAGGCTTATGCAAAGATAAGGCTGCCGGCATCTTATCCCTTAAAAATGGGAACTTGAAGAAGAAAGCACCCATAGTGCATATGGAAAAGTGATTCAGATAAGCTTTGAACATGCTACTTGACTATGAGAGGAATCTCAAGTTATCCTTTATAAATCTGTGTACTGTCAATAAAGATGCTAGTTTATTTTGCAGCTGTCTCAAGAATCAGAAGACAGTTTCTCATCCCTTGTAGTAGTACAGTAAAAATAAGTTGTAATTGATGTTCTAATGCTTAATGTATAATTTATTCATTCCACACTTCTGTTGTTAAATCATTTAAGAATTAATGAAAACATTGTAAAATGAATGTCATTTTAGCTAGATCATTACTGAGTTTCCAAAAATAAGAGAGGAAAGAAAAAGTGGTGTGCTAGGATGAGAGGGTTTTTTTGTTGTCATTCTTAGGCTCCCATTTTCTTACCTCATTCTCCTGTCATCTTTATCCCTTTATTTGCTCCCTTTCCCCCCTTTTACAGCAAAACATGTGAAAAGCATCTACTGCTGTTCCATTACAGTCAATGAATGGACATAGGCAGAGGGTTAAAAATAAATCCACATATATAAATGCTTTATGTTTGAAGGATTCAGTGATGTCTCAATTTAGCATCTTCATTGAAAGCAAGCAACAGAGCTCTCAACACATCATGTGCATAGAGTTCAAAAGCTGAAAGCTGAAATGACAGAACTCTCTGCACTCCATGCCCCAAGGCTTGCCTAGGAATTGCATAGCAACCTCACAGTGGCCTCCAGGACTTTGTTAGAGATGAAGGCTGTATACTTTATCCTTATATCAATTAGGCTTACTCCCAGGGTAGGTGGATATAGGATTGCAACCTTAGACTGCAATCATAAGTTCAGTTACTAGCGAGTAAGAAAAATAAGGACTTACTTCTGAGTAATCATGCATAGGCGTGCACTAACAAACAAGGGCTGCATTTCGACTTAACAATACATAATGGTTTATCATTATTAGAACAACCCTAATCTTACTCCTCTAATCCAGAATTCCACATTGCACCCCCTTATCCATGTGAGGAAAAGATTTTTAAAAATCACTTCCAGATATAATAAACCACAGCTTAGCATTCAAACAGCTATGTGTAGTTGAAACAAGCAACCAACCAACCAACCAACCAACCAACCAACAATAAGCCATGGTTTGTGGCTCTGGTTTGTTTCAATTAACCCATAGTTATGATTAACTACAGTCAGGTTCAGCTGTATTGCTAAACAATGGTTATCTGAACTCTGAAGCAAAAATTTCCAATCTTCACATGCTGAGAAGACTTGTCCCTATAATAATAGACCCATGTTTACCAAGACAATGTTTGAAGGATGAGCCTTGTAAGCAACAACTGCATCTTTGTGCATATTCAAAACTAGAATATCAGGTAGAAGAGATAGGTTAGAATCTTCTCTCTCATATGCTTGTTTAGTATGACAATTCAAATATTTGCTCTCCAGGATACAGCAGTGTAGCCTATCACATGGGGCTTCTAATAATGAAACTTGTCTTTTATTTTATTTTGAACCACAAAGGTGAGGGGAAATCAGTTACAAAGGCAACGTTTTTATAAAGCTTTTATTAGAAGTTTTAATAAATGCGCAACAAATAATACCAAACCCATGGCAATTCTTAATACATTCTTCATAAACTTACTCCTTTCTCCAATGAAATCTCCCTGGTATTAGAGTTCAGTCTTATTTTCGGAGAACACACAAAGCTTCAAAAAGAAAACCAACACCTTCAGCTCAATACTATTGTAAAGATGGATTACCTGATTCAGGAAAAGCAAGCCTGAACAAAGTGAGACGGATCCAGAACTCTGAGGTAGAAGTGAGTGTTAGTCCAGCACCAAGAGAAGTCAACATTTAGAAAAGTTGTGACCCCACCACACCAAATGAAACTGACCTAAATGGGAGCTATCCACCTATTCCAAATAGCAGGAATGGGGCAGCAGATTCCAAATGGTACTGCAGAGAGGACAAAGGGTTAAAGTAGGGATGAAGATCCTGAGTGCCAGTCAACATAGCCAATGCTCAAAGAGGAAGAGATTGTTGGCTAGCAACATCAGGGGTGTAGGTGGGTGGATATCAGACAGACAGACAGACAGACAGACAGACAGAGGCTCCCAGTTACTGGATTAAAGCTCATCGTGTCCTCCCTAAAAGAGGGCCCATGTTCTGGTGAGACCTGAAGACTGACCTCCTGGTTGTGGGTGGGTATATTGGATAGCTACAACACCCAATTGGTAGGTCCCTCATTGCTGGGTTTAATCTGGCCAATGGAGTGCAGGCTAAACGGATCAAGGGACCAATATAAACCCATGCACATGTCCCAGAGCTTCCTCTTTCAGCTCGTGCATTCGGAACACCCGCCCACCTCTCCCTAATTTTAGGGCATTTTGTGATTGACCTTGATATGCCGTCGTGTGTCGTCTGTCATTGGGGCAGGGGCATGGCAGGAATTTTCCCCACTTGGCTGATTGGCTGTTGCCATTTGGGTTTCGCCTGCCATGTAGCCATTCGTCACAACTTGTAAGGTTGCAGATAGGCACTGGTTCATGTGATAGGGATGGGAGAATGGTCTCGCCATCCCTATGTGAAGGGTATTCCGTTAAAGCAACCCAGGGACTCAACTTGGTTTGGTCAACCCCTGAAAGGGGGTTGTGCCCATGCCTGAGTCCAGGGGAACATCTGGGGGGGGGGGTGAACAGGATTTGTTCCCAGGCTTTTCACCTGCCTCAGGTGTTCACCCTTGGCTGAACTATGATAGAGCTCTGGATCAGCGCTACCTGCAAGGGTGTAGGTAACTAGTCGAACCAGAGCCTATGCAACTGCTCACTTTTCTGTAATCAATAAAATTCTGCCAAAAACCAAAACTAAAATTTGAGTCAAATGTGTCTTTATTTGGGGGGGGGGGTGTCTCTGGGTCTGAACATGCAACTTTCCTTGAATGATACTCCCAATCTGGCTTTCCCAACTCCACTGCCCTTTGCTGGCTGCTTTCAAGACAAATGAAGAAACAAAGAATGAAAACAGCTATATAACACCAAATGATGTGACAATTGCATATGCCTAGTTTGTCCTTTAATTACATTTTTTTTACTTATTTTTGATACTTTGTGAACCTGAAAGCTCTATGAAACCTTGTGGGCGGGGTAGATAATAATAATAAAAAAATGCCAATGACACAGGGATTGGGAGGCCATGAGCCGGAGGGTGGGGTGGGGGTGAGGAACAGTTTTGTACTTGTTTCATTTCTGAGTCAATAAGGTCTGCTTTATTTCACAGCTACCCGAAGAGGATTGTGCACACTGCAGCACAACAGACAGAAAGTTTGTATTTTAAAAAGCAGGTACTTAAGCCCCTCTAATTAGGAGTTGATAAGAAAGCAGCCAGTGGCCAGGCGCTTGCCTAAGAGCTGTGGCAGAACTCATGCCATTGTGAACTGCAGGGGTCAGATGCAATCACTCATCTGACTTTCCTGTTGCTAATTAAATGAGTCTATCAGCATCTTGAAACATTGTCAAAGTAATTATAACTGGTAAAGCACATATTTAGGAAGCACTCATAGAAAGTGGATTGTCTGAATAATAAATCATAGCAGGAAAGCCAGCGATTTACACGTGCCTTTATGATAATACCTTTTGAACTCATCTCAGCATCTTATAGGCTAATTTACCATTGGTTTTCTGAAGCTGCATGCATGAGCTAATTTGCACATGCATGCGCATCACTTAAGTTCTCATCTCTTTGTGGAGTAAGGTGGAGTTCTGCCCAGTGAGAATCAGAGCAAGAACCTAGGGCTCTGGCTAGAATAAATTTTATTTGAACTTGCCATGCTCAGCAGGGGTGTAACCAGGTATGACAGGACTACCCCTACATTCCAGCCTAAGGCTCATTTGCAACATCCTTTGTTCTCACTGTGGCTTCTTGAGAAAGACCAGAAAAGCAACTCCATTCAAGATGGAGATTTGCAATTGAATACCCTCACGTGATCTAAGGTTAAACACTCACATGAGGACTAACAGAGAACAACAACTGTTAATTATCAACTCAGCTAGAGCTCAGAGAGAGCTGTTTCTAGCTTAGTATACTCCAATGGATTTCTTAATGTTAGCAACATACATACAGACATTTTCCATTTCAGTGTCAATTAAGCAATTTTACTTAACAGTGCAGCCAGCCAGTGCTGTAAAGAGAAGCGTCTTTGAGTCATTGCTTTGCTCTTCCAAATGCCTTCACCATTGCCATATGGGAGGCTTTCAGACATGCAAAGCAAGGTCTAATAGATGAGGAACGTTTAATCTATAAAACAACATTAACAAAATAGCAACAGAAAAGTAAACAAAAACAGTTAAGTTCACACACACCTTGGGAGAAGGCAACTAGGTGGGGCTGCCTGCCATCCATCCCAGACCAGCAGGAAACTAGTATCCCTCCCACTAGGGTACCAGCTTGGGAGGATGGAAACAGCCATGGGGGCTGACACTCGCAACTTGCTGTCTAAGGTGTCTATGCTGTACTGTCTTGTTCTTTCACTCAGCTATGGGTTCTTTTATTGATGTCAAGCCCATCCTTCTCAACACTGAAGCCAATGAGCAGGGAAGTCTTGCAATCTGAAGGCTAGCCCGAAAGACAGCTATTTCAATTCATGACAAAGGTCTCACTTGAGAAGTTTATTTGCTGCCAGGAGTGGTTTTTTAGGATCACCAAATCTCAATTTGTGGCCCATAATCTGCTTCTAATCTTCTTAATAGGAAACTGGCTAAAAACAGTATCACAGTCTGCTGCAGCACGGGGCGTTGCGGGGAGTCTAGTTCTGTGTTTGGAATGATTGAGAAAGAAACTGAAAATAAGGCAGCAAGTATTATAATGCCATTAAATACATCTGTGGTTCATCCTTGCTTGGAATACAAATGTCATTCTGGTCACCCTGTCAGTAAATAATCTTGGCAAATCTCTCCTAGCCCCCTGCTCCCTCGAGTTGTTGGGTTAAGGGTCTATCACAAACATCCTATTTATACTGGCCAAAAGTGTGTGCTCTTCCCAGTTCTGACTACTGCTGGGAACTCCAGAAGTTTCTGGGATTTAGCAGCTAGAAAAATCTTCAGACATTATGTTAGTTGTCCTGGAAAGTGAGAGGAAAGTGGATATCCCCCTCACAGTTCCCCAAACTGCACACTCATTGTTCTTTTTTATTTTTTATTTTTTTAAAGTAATATTTATTCAGAATTTTACTCATTGTTCTTTTTTAAAGCAGCATCTCACAAAAAGAAAATGCAGTTGGAAATTTCAAAACATAAAAGTCTGTGGTTGCCTGAAAGAAAGATATTTCCTATCAACAAAGTAAATATAAACAACGTTTTGGAAAGACCAAATGTCCATAAGTACCGAGGTTCATAACTGAGTGACATAGTCTGTCGAGCCAGAAATGGTAAAACAACAAAAGAATCCCTGTTCTGGAGTTAACAGGTTAATTGCTTTAACACTGCAATTTTGTGATGTATGAAAAAGGTCGGTTTTATAAAATACAGACCTTTTCAGGTTGCGATTGCCTGCCCGGAGGCTTGATGGAAAAATATCATTTAGATGATAAAATGAATTGCATGCAAATGACAAGTAAGCTCAGGGTGTATGGAAAACATTCAACTGACAGTGACCTGTGATCATAAATTACTGGCACAGTGCATCAGATCCTAGACTTGTAATTTCATCAAGATCAACAAGATGCAATCTTGAAAGCTGTTTGCTTGGTGTGAGGACAAATTGATGCCCTTGTCCTTCCAGGCTGCTCAGTTTTGATGCTTGCAAGTCTGTCTCTAAGTAGCAGCAGAGGGCCATTGTAAATAATTAAGTAGAAATTTGTTACCCTTTTGTCAAGTGTATTTCTGATGTTGCTCTTCCTTAGCCTCCATTAAGAAATCCCTTGATTAAATTTTAAAGTCTCAAGCCATTTGGAAAGGCTGAGAGCCCAGGACACAAACTACAGTGTGAACGTGTTGGGTGTTCTTTTAAAAAAAATAAAATACAGGAAAGTCATACCCTCTTTGGGAGTAAAGAGAAAATAATGTCATGCATTTAGTATGCATTCCCATGATTTCCTTTCAAGACACAATGTTATAGATTTGATAACTGACCCTGGTGCTGGTGCTTGTAGGTCATTTATTTTCCTAGCTCCTTTTGGTTTTGCAGCTTAGGAAATTTTCTCTTGGAATATATTTACAAATCTTTCCATTGAGAAAAGGACGGGCGGCTGCATATTTAAACTGCTGCAATTGTATAAGGGGTTGCAGAACATATAGTAAAAAAAGGGGGGGGCTCCAAACAAATGCTCTCATTTAGAATCTGTGATCCAGTGATAGAAAATGAGTTCAAAGTGGTAGGGGAGGGGAAAGAGGAGAAGAAAAGTGAATGTAACACTGATGGATGCAATGCCCTTGTCTTGCTTTCTGCATCAAAATGGCATGAATAGTGGTTTTGTTTTTCAGTAATATCCTTCCTAAAAGGCATATAAATTCATAACACAAATGTATGATTATGCAGGGCTTGAGGCAGTTATATAGCTTATATCTCGGGGAAAAGCTATATACTGTAAATTGAACAAGAAATGCAATCTCTTCTCCGGGTGGGTGGAGGCAAAGGGGGTCATAAGCATGGCCAAGAACGTACATAGCCCTTGAGCCCAGGGGCAAGACTACGGAGCAACTGGACACATTTAATAGTGACACCAAGTTGTTGCACCAATGCAAATCAATTATTAAGTGCTCCCTTTTGACTCCTTGCCTTGGTTTAATCATCAGTTGCTTAGTAAAGCGGTGACACTGTCTCTGTTTTTCTTCCTTGCTCTGGGAAAGCTTTAAAAATAGAAGAAGGGGAGAGGAGAAAAAAACACACACCCTACCCTCAATACTCTGCTGCAATGCATATCAAAAGCACTCATTCCTATGACTGACAGATTCCCCATCACCCGACTACAATTACACTCCCCAGGAAGAAATTTATGAAAATGAACAACTCCCTGGTTAAATTCTGATTATAGAAATAATGTCTCTCCAGAAGCAGCAGGGATTCTGTATGGAGGTCATTACTTAGACATTGTGTAGCAAAGGGGTAGGGGGCTCTGATGGCAATGACGAGTGTGGCCAGAGAGAAAAATGGATGGAATGAGGGATGCCACTCATTCCTTTGAATGGTAGGCTACACTGCAGTCACACAGAAGCCAGAAAATTTTAGATTTCACCTCCACATCTCTCTATCCTTTATCCAGGCAAAGAAGAGCCATCATCACGTTCTGAGGACACACTCCTGGCATTTAGTGAGACCAGGGAGGGGGACGGCTTGGGGAGGAGGCATGACCTGGGTAGTGTTGCTGGAGGCTGAATAGGGAGAATAGAGGGCCACATTTGGGATTGTGAAAATGTATGTATGAAAATGAAGTTGTTGTCGGCCATTTGGTCAACATTTATTAACTTCTGTAATGACAAGTTTGGGGACGATCTAGGACCAGCTGGGGTGCTGATCTGGCCTGCTCAGCTGTTTTTAGTGGTCACAAACTATTTTTTCTGTGCTAGCCCTGGAAAAGCACCTCTCCTCCCAGTGTCTTGGGCCAGGAATTGGCTTTACCTGCTGAGCAGCAGCCTGAAGGAGCAGAAGCCAGAGAGACTCTATCTGCTGCTGATCAGCCTTCTTGCTCTTCATATGTACCTGCTGGCTCCGCCTTTCTTAAGCTGGGTTTTTAGCCTCAGTCAGCGGCTGAAAACAACACTTGCTGTTCCTGGCCAGACCTTGCTGCTTCTTGCTTCTCGTGACCTTGGGACCATCTGACTACATGAACCGAGATACTCCTGACCTTAGGCTGGACTGAACCTTGCATATGGACTCTGCCTCCAGGCAAGGACTGAGCTCTGCCGTGGCTGGACAGCATGGGACTATGACACCCCGTTGCATACGTACCACCATTGTTCACAAGTCGTCCTCTTTCTGGAGCACTCTGACATGCTAGCAACAATGGCATGCAAGAGAGAGAAGAGGTGACTTTCCCAGAGGAAATTGCTCTCTATATTTACAGATAGCTTTCACAGCCTTGCTAATGAGCAAATTTATTATTGTGACTTCCATCAGTATTTGGTAACTCTGAACAGTTCGACCTGGGCTACAGCAGTAAAACAACAACCACCACCTATATTTATACAAATAAATAATTTCAAAAGGAATTATTGTGAAAAAAAGAAATTTGGGGGCAAATTTTGTCCTCACTCAGGGTTCCATATTACCAAAGCCCACCCCTGGCTACTGCCAGTTTGTGTGAATGTACCACACGGACATGGAGCTGATGTCAAATCCTGTGTCCCATTACCCTGCAAAAGGCAGGTCACCCTTGAGACTGTGTTCACACCTTCCTGTGCTGCCTCTTATGGAGATTAAGGATGGTATAGCAATGTTTTTTGACAATGCAGCTGTAGCTGACTTTATATAATGGAGAGCTACTTGTTCAAAACAACAAATGTGCCCTGTTCTTAATTCTGCATTTCTGTCCTCAGTTAAAGTAATTTATATTGTCATGTTTTATGAACAATACACATTTCCCAGAAGAACCTTAAGTGATTTTGTTGATCTGATTTGCTTGCATTAATTTTTAATATGACAGAATTTCAAGTTGCTTGGCATAGAATATGCTATCAGATACCCACAAAAATAAGCAAAACATTGAGTCACAGAAGTGAAATCCTAACCATGTTTGGTGGCCACTAAAAAACCACACTATTCTCAGATGACTGCTGTATAGAGCTAGTTCCAGATTTCAAAGAAAATCACTTTATGCTTACCAACACATCTCCCTATAGTGCTCATCCTTCCAAGCACACCATAATTCATATTTTTATATTATAATCCTGGATAACAAGGCCTGTGTTATCATAAGCTGTAACTAGACTTGTAACCTTTAATCAATAGATTAATGAAATGGAACCTAAGTTGATTAGTCAGTGGAGGCTAATTTTAGCTGGTGGGATCCAATTTATAATTGCTTGATTTAATATATATATATGTTGACCTTTCCAAAAGGCATCTGAGGAAAGAGTTGTTCTTTGGTCTGATGCAGCAGGGCTCTTATGTTTCTTTGTTTTATATCCAATATTGTGGTTTTCCATCCAAAAGAAAGTTGCAGAGACTTATCCACGCTTACTTTTTGTTCCGCTGTTTTCAAGCAGATGTCTGCACTTTAACGCTCTGTGTCTGAGTGTGCTCCCCCAAGCTTTGTCTGCAAAAAACAACTCTTTCAATCTGAACTGGAGGGGTCAGTCATCCACACTTCCATTTGCCCCGCTGCTTTCCTCTGGGAAAACCCATGGTTTAGTGCTTAATTGGAACAAACAGCAATTGGGTTTTCTGCAGACTGCTGTTTGTTCTGATTTAGTGCTAAAGAGCAGGCTTTCTGGCTGAAAACATTGAGGCAAAGGCAATTAGGACCCGTGCCTAGACAGCATGGGACAAGCAGAAAACCCATTGGACCCATGATTTCTAGGCACAGGACAAGCGGAAGTGTGGAAGAGCCTGGAGCAAATGTCCATTGGGGTTTCCATGGATTGATGTTTGCTCTGATTGAACTTTAAAGAACAGGTTTTCACGGGGAAAGCTCCAAAAGGAAAAAAGTGATTATGGGCCTTTACCTGAAAAGCGTGGAGGAAAGGTAAGTGTGGATAAACCCCAAGATTAGGTGCTGGGTTTGCCATGGCTATCCCAGAAGGGGATATGTCTCTCTGCTATTATACATTGCATTTTTGGTGGGCGTGTCCACCAAACTGTTTGGCACATTTCCTGAAAATTTCCCTGCTGCAGAACATTCTGCTACAGGATCAATGCTTTTTTCCAGACCCAGCTAAAATGCAGACAAGTGGGGCCAGCATCTGATGCTATGCTGCTGGTGGCAGGATATATCCCTTGATATGATAGCAACCCCCCCCCCTCCGAGCCATAGAATCAACATGATGCTATTTATAGGTATCACACAAATGCTTATGCATGTTTTGTTTTTTATTGAAGCATTCCCTTTTTTGGATCATAGAACCTTTCATCAAATCAAAGGGTGAGGAAAACTGATATTTTAAGGCTGTTTTTGGTTTGTGATTTTTTTCCTGCCTTCACAATGCAAAATCTTGATGACAAGCCCAAGCTTTCTGGTCTTCAGATTATGAGTCTTCACCAAAAGCCTTTGGCCTCATTCTGAGCCAAGCTGCTTCATATAGCTGGTGAGGGCATGCATGATTGAATGCTCTTCAGTACAAACAAACAAACCAATCCATTGACACCGAAAAAATAGCTGATTGGGGAAAAGGCTGAGCTTTCCACTGACATCTTAATTTTCTGTCTGCTGTAAATGTTTTCTGTTATGGGTTTGTAGAGGGCAAGGATCCCCTAAAATGATTGTGGGGGCGGGAATAAACCAAGCCAAGCCAGCTTCCTCAGGAGATTGGCAGAGAGAAGTGACATCAAAGGACCAAGGACCAAACAGGTGATGGCAGAGTCATTACCATGACAAAAGGTGGGACATTCAACATGAGACAAGAAGTGGAGTCTCTCATCCAGTTAGCAAAAGGCAATAAAGACACTATAGCAGGGGTGCCCAAACTTCTTTCAAAGAGGGCCAGATTTGATGAAGTGAACATGCGTGAGGGCCGACCCAAGTTGCTGACCCCTTTTTTAGGATTGAAGTTATTGAGCTTCTTTTACAGTTTTACCCCAAAGTTGCTGAGCTTTTTCTAGGATTTTACCCTAGGACATATACTGCCAAGGGGTCTGGGTTAAATCAGCTGGTGGGCTGAATTAGGCCCCTGAAACAGACTTTGGGCATACCTGCACTATAGCCTTCATTGTGCCTTAATTTTCCAAATGAAACACAAACCCTTCTCAAGTGCCAAGACCCCTGGAATTTCACACAGGAAACTGGAATGGAGCATCTGATCATCTGAACTATTTCCTGCCATATGCATTCCTCCAGATACAGGTTTACATTCCAGCAGTGCTTTTTTTCTATTAAAAAAATGTTTAGGGATACGTACTCTCATTTTCCTACTGATATTGAAATACTGCCCCTCGATGAGGCCAAACTTAGATTCACAAAATATTTAGGGGTACCCGCCCCCCCCCCCCGAAAAAAGCACTGCATTTCAGTGAGAACAAGGCCTTTGTTCCAAAATGGGACAACTATCTGGGAGTCTCCTTTGAGAGCTCATTCGGGATGGCACAGCTTTCAGGATGGGCAGTTGCCCAGGTCTGCTTCTTTATAATTTGCTCAGCCCAGGGAAGGAAAAGCAAATTGATAAGAAACTGAGGCGTTTTTCTCCCCTGTCCTGTTAAATATATACTTGAGCTTACTGGGTGGTTTCAGCCTAGCCTTTACACAAAGGAGCAGCATCATAAGATGATGGGAGGAGGACATAAATAGGGTGGTTTAAAACCTGTGTGCATTAGTTGCTTAGCAAAACAGATGCCTAAAAGCACTGCAGAAAAGAACAGCGACACGGAAAAAGGCAGCCCTTTATGTTCAAAGTGAAGAGTGTCAGGTGTGGAGTTGGAGATATGCTCCTCTCCTACTGTTTATGTTCACGTCTGCCTTGCAAAGCATAGGGGGAACATCAGTCTTGGCTCCGGTCACTTGTTTTGGCCAAAACCACAAATTCGGTCAGGACAGCTGATCATTGTGCTGGTAATTGTGCTTACCACTGATTACTGGTTGTTTTTGTTCATGTTATTTGAATTTCTCTCTCCATTTCTCTGCTTTTAGTCATATCAGTCAAGAGGCTCATCTTTTAAATGATACATTCAGTCTGTTGAAAACCGTTCATCCTGCCCATCAAGGAGAAAACTGCCCCTCTCAGACTAGCATGTACAGAAGAGAATTAGTAGTTTGCTGCTTGGTTTTTTTTTTTTAAAAAAATTAACTAAAAGAACACACAGAATTCAGCAGCATTTTCTAGGATTAAATCTGGCAAACGCAAGACAGAGCACTGTGTACAAATGCCAGAATATCAGGCCACCCATCAACATGGTCATGTGGCTGTTATCCCAAACTCATTTCAACTGTCATTGATTGCAATGAAGCTATGGCAAATTACACCTCTTAATGGCCTGGCAGAGTTTAACATCCTGTGACTCCATCTCACTGATAAGGGAGCCAAAGCACAAAGTTTTTTGGCTTCACATATTCTCTGAGATGTTGCAGGCAAAACTTCAAGATTGTCAAGATTATTTTTTTTTAAATGAACCAATTTAATTTAACGTGAATAACACAATAAACAACAACAATACACAGACAGCTTGGAGTGAAGTCTTTCTCCATGCTGGCTTGCCTGACCTCTAAGATTGTCCTATCTGCCCCGTCACCAGTAAAGGTCTGTTTGGCAGTGAGTATGGAGGAGCTTTTCGCTAGTGGCACCCTTCCTTTAGAGTCTCCTCTCTTCTGAATTGAGGAAGGTTGCCAGCATTGATGGCACTTCAGCATCTGCTAAAAACAAAAGAATTCCCTTAGGCTTTTGCTGCACAGTTTCCAGTTGACTGTGGAAACTTACTGTGTGTTTTGAGGCCTAGTGTTGGCTGCTATTTTACTCATTCTGAAAGCAGTATAATTTTAATGCATTTGCCCACACTGCCTTTTTATGTTTACATGAAAGGCAGTATAGATATAAGTTTCTATTTATTTAAATTATAAGAATCAAACATCATAAAAAATCTTATAAAAAGGTTTGTCAAATACAGTTATGCTAGAAGTCATATAGGCAAAATTAATCTAATAATACATATTCATTGTTGGAAATGCTACTGAGATTTAGGCTATATTTAGATGAAGGCTGCAGAGATATGTCCTGGTTCTCTGGAACTTGAGAAACCAGATGTCAAAGAAATCTGCAGGATTTCCAACCTGATCTGATGTGTATTTTCCCCCATGGCAAGAACATACCAGATGCTAGAGAACTGTTAGAATACAATGGAAGGCACTGCATTTATTCCTTAACCTTGTTGCCTCCATCCTTGCAGCTTCCAACCCCACCCTCACCCCCCAAATAAGCCAACTCTTTCTATGAAGTATATTGTCACGTTTCATCTACAAAACCGAAAAGTGGATCTTCAAAGTGATCTGCATCCACAATCCTTCCAATACATGCTACCACGATCTCCCAGAAGCACAACATTATTGTTCATTCCTGAGGAAGGTGATAAATTGTGTCCTCCCTCAAAGAGGGTGCGTGTTGCAGTGAGACCTGGAGACTGACCTCCTGGTTGTGGGTGGGTCTATTGGATAGCCACAACACCCGATTGGTAGGTCCCTCGTTGCTGGGTGTAATCTGGCCAATGGAGCACAGTCTAAATGAATCGAGGGACCTATATAAGCCCATGCATGTGTCCCAGAGCTTCCTCTTTCGGCTTGTGCATCGGAACACCTGCCTACCTCTCCCTACCTTTGGGGCATATTGTGATTGACCTTGCTATGCCGTCATATGTCATTGGGACAGGGGCACGGCAGGAATTTTCCCCACTTGGCTGATTGGCTGTTGCCATTTGGGTTTCACCTGCCACGTAGCAAATTATCACAACTTGTAAGGTTGTGGATAGGCACTGGTTCATGTGATAGGGATGGGAGAACGGTCTCGCCATCCCGATGTGAAGGGTATTCCGTTAAAGCAACCCAGGGACTCAACTTGGTTTGGTCAACCCCCGAAAGGGGGTTGTGCCTGTGCCTGAGTGAGTCCAGGGAAGCATCTGAGGAGTGAACAGAGTCTGTTCCCAGGCTTTTCACCTGCCTCAGGTGTTCACCCTTGGCTGACCTATGATAGAGCTCTGGGTCAGTGCTACCTGCAAGGGTGTAGGGAGCTAGTCGAACCAAAGTTCAAAGTTAGTTTTATTGCGGCAAAAGCCAGCAACAGAGAACACCACAAGGTCAAACAAAAGGAAATCAACAACAACATAAAAAAAAATAATACACAAGGGAACTTCGCAGTGTGCCATTCAACAAAAGAGATTTACGCTTCCTGATTGCTAGAGTGCAAAATTTGGCCACCTCATATGATATTGAGCTTGAGGAATCTTCCAGAAGGTATTTTTGTAGAATTTCGGGGGAAGATTCCAAATAATGCTAGTCGAACCAGAGCCTGCGCAACCACTCACTAAAGTTGTGGCCTAAATTCTGCCAAAAACCAAAACTAAAATTTGAGTCAAATGTGTCTTTATTTAAGGGGGAGGTCTCTGGGTCTGAACACGCAATAGGTCCCCACTACTCTATATCCTTTCCAGCAAGTTTACTATCATACGGTTTTTAGTATCTTTCATTTTAGCAGTTTCTTACGTTCTATAGAGCGCAGGTGGCGCTGTGGGTTAAAGCCTCA
Organism: Podarcis cretensis; assembly: GCF_951804945.1. Taxonomy (NCBI): domain Eukaryota; kingdom Metazoa; phylum Chordata; class Lepidosauria; order Squamata; family Lacertidae; genus Podarcis; species Podarcis cretensis. The sequence goes on along the minus strand of NC_137173.1, from coordinate 101,117,027 downwards.
GCGCCTAGGGCTTGCCGATCGAAAGGTCGGTGGTTCGAATCCCTGCGGCGGGGTGCGCTCCCGCTGCTCGGTCCCAGCGCCTGCCAACCTAGCAGTTCGAAAGCACCTCCGGGTGCAAGTAGATAAATAGGGACCGCTTACCAGCGGGAAGGTAAACGGCGTTTCCGTGTGCGGCTCTGGCTCTGGCTCTGGCCAGAGCAGTGATGTCACGCTGGCCACGTGACCCGGAAGTGTCTCTGGACAGCGCTGGCCCCTGGCCTCTTAAGTGAGATGGGCGCACAACCCCAGAGTCTGTCAAGACTGGCCCGTACGGGCAGGGGTACCTTTACCTTTACCTTTATAGAGCTCAGAACAAAGACTGCAGGACACTTCTGTTGTCGAAATAGAAAACTGCTATACACCAACTGTAACATTCCCACTGGTTCTAGAAAGTTTCTCCTTAGAGAAGTCATTGAGACCAATATTGCAAAAAGATGCTGCAGCTATAAACTCTACAGCAGGCATAAAGTGTGCTAGAACAGCTAGGGTTGTGTTTTCGTGCATTCTTTGGGGAAGTCTTCTTTGCCATTCAGGGCCAGTCTAGATGAGCTATGGGAGACAGGACTGGGTGGATGGACTTCAGAAGCTGAGAAGGGGCAAGGCTGGGCTGCCCCAGGATCTGCTGGATCCTGAGCTAACCCTGCTGCCATCACCCAATGGCAATGGGCCCAATATGGGACTTGGTGCTGGATCCACCTGGAAGCTGGTGTAGCAAAGTGGCACGAGCAGCAGGGCTGCGGTTGCAACAATGGGTGCACTGCTTTATTAAGTCCTGCTGATGCTAGTCAGCGGCTTGGACTGCCCCCTATAGTTACTGAATCAAAGTATGTGACTGGTGTTCATGCTTCTGCAGGCTCTACTGGCTACATACCCTGTTAAGATTCGAAATCTTTAAAGTATGCTTTACATTGTACTAGGTCTAGCAGGCTGTGACACATGGCTTCCTAATGAGAGGGGGGAAAGTGCAGAAATCAATATGTGATGCACTAAATTCATTATGTGATTGAGTGCTGAATCAGCTGTAGCCTGGGAATGTGGGCTCTGCCAAAATGAACAGAATGTAGCCGATTTAAACTCTGCTTTTTTAAAGTTATCCATTCTTATCACTGAGTGGATCAAGTGGGATTCTGCCAGGACTCCACTCCAATCACAATAATTAGACTTCCCCACTCTGCGTGGTCAATGATATTGGAAATTCTTTGTGGAGCCAGGGAGATTCAAAACAAAGAGAGTTGGATATGGACCAGTGAGAGCAGGGTTCATATCAGCATAACTCCAGGAGAGCATGAATAAATAGAGTCTGCACATGCAGCAGAATTAAGGAGGCAGGGACTGTATCGCTTCATACTGCAGGTGGAGGGGATTCCATTTTTAATGCCTCTTCGTAATCATGGAAAGCTAAACTACCACTTCTGTGACAGAAACTTGGCTGGGAGGTATATTGCACAGTTCTGGCCATCATGTTTCTAGCTGTAGTAACAGGTGAGATCTGGAAAGCAAGAAAGCAGAATGGCATTGGTTGGTTGAGATTCCATCCCCCTTATCAAGGTGATCTGTTCAGGGGTTTCCCAATTTTGAGTATGTTCATTTGGTGTTGGCCCAGTGAGACAGGACTGGGATTTTGTACCATTCACCTTGTTGCCCAGCATTCTCCCTGGCTGGTCTAGGGCAGATGGTCCCAACAGTAATGCTGGTGGCCCCCAGCTTGCTTTCTTTGACACACTTCAACAACTATGCCAAAGTCCCCTTGGCTGCTCTGGCTCAGAGTGTCATGGCCTGCAGCACATTAAACCTTTGCTCCATTAAACCTTTGCTCCCACCTAGGTTTCAGAAGATGCTCTTGTTCTGTTTTGTTGTGGTTGTTGGTGATCTGGAGGAGGGATCATTTCCTGCAAGCGTTCAGGCTTACTGGAATTCCTTATTGGCATTCCTACAGGGATAGTGGAACAATTAGGATGGTCTGGAAAGGCTTTCTGCTTTTCCAAGTAGTGGAAAGCAAAGAAATATCTATGACGACTAACACTGATGGTGGAGGAAGACTCAGGATAAGTCTAACCAAACATGATTTGGAGCTCATTTCAGAGCCTACTCCACAGTAATGGCAGTAGCAAAGAAATGTCACATCACTGTCATCATTGCATTAGCTTAATATTGCCCTGCCACCGCTGCATCTGTGTAGCCCCAGTAAGCAAGGCTTCAGCATGGTGTGGTCTCTCTCTCTCTCTCTCTCTCTCTCTCTGTGTGTGTGTGTGGCGCAGAACAGGCTGGATCACCCCTGAGAGGAGGCTCTTGTGGGTGGAGGTTTTTTGGTCTATTGTTAGTATTTAGCAAAGAGATATTAGGATGAAATCCACATTCCACAGAGGGATTGCCATGGGTTTGGTGGACCTGCATTGCACTCCGACTTCTTTATTTTTGAACAGGAAGTATTAATGACTTCTGGCTCGGGGTAAAATCTGGTGAACACTTACTTAGAAGCAAGCTCCATTCAAATGGGTGCGCCTCTGCTTAAATTTTGTTGAATACTGCAGTGAACGGATGTGGTATCAAGGAAGACTGGAAAATAGTGTGAATAATAAGATGACTTAAGTAATCACCGTCAAGAAGTACCCATAACTTTACTATTTCCTCTTACGTTTGCCTACTTATTTTAATATGCTGGTTCACAAATACCCACAGGAAGGAGAGAATGTGGACTCAGACGAGTATACCAGAAACCCCTGAGAATTGCCTCTGAAATGTCTGTGTATTAATAGACAGGTACATACATTTTCTTTCCTGGAGGAGTAGGTACAAAGGTTAACTGGTACCTGGCTGGGTTTCCCTTCTATTGACAGTTGCTTAGGTAACGGGATATATTTTCCTTAAGAACAGTGGTAATAGACAAATTTATCCTTCCTTGGGAGCCAAGCAAGGGCTCTTTGAGTGTCTGGGAGCTATTAAAGGGCACTTGGACTCAAGAGTTTCATAAGCTCAATTAGGTGCCTCTTATCCCCTGTGTTTGATCCAATTTTCTTTTCTTTCTGTTCTCAGGGCCAGTTCACATGGTCTGGGGCTTCCTGCATGTTTCCACAGTTTGGGATAGGCAGTCAAATCCTGTGCTTGTTCACTCAGATGTAAATCCAACTAAAGTCAGTGGGCCTTATTCAAAAGTAAGCAAGCATAGGATGCAGTATTGCTTATGTTCAACATATGCATATCACCATTCAACCCAATTAATTGCAGGACAGTTTGCAGCAACAAGGAAGATCCTGCACAAAGTTAACATACAGCACACTAAACCCCCCACCCCACTAAAAACAGCAGATCCAATATTATAGTAATATAGGAGATAAAAAGTTTAACTTATTTAACATCCATACAGCATTGTTTCCTTGGCAGCTTGTGTGTTTTCCCTTTCTTTCATTATTATTGTGTGTCCCCTGTGCTTTTAGCATCTTCGTTGTGCTTCATTGTGAAAGTGAGAGTGTACACTTCCGATTTTAGGGCCCACCTAGGGCCCACCTGCATCTGCATTTAGTCATATTGGGTAGATGTTATTGTTCATATTATTTCATGTTTGACCTGCAGATCAAAATCTGCATCCATGTTAAGAGGTCCAGGAAAGGTGTATAATTCATCACAATGTGACATTGGCTTTGGAGACCGATTGTAAATTCATCACTGTACTAGAGGGAATATGATGATATAGATTCAGACATAGAAGTAATATTTTCCTGTGCAGAAGCATCCTAGGCCAAAGAGGTGCTTACTAGAATATGAAAAAGAATCCAAAGATTTCAATGAATTGCAGGTAATGAAGAGAGGGAGCTTCGAACAAACCATAGATCAATTGCAGCAAATCAATGAAGTTTGTAAAAGGTACAGGACTTGAGTGATCATCACATTTCAGAGATCACAATACTTTGTTCCCCATATCCAATAGGTACAGCCCAGAACTTTGAGGTATTTTAGACTGTACTATGTTGTAGTTGTTGTTTTAAGAGACGGAAAAGGGCTTTGTGAGCAGTTCTGGCCACAAAAAAGTGAGGAAAAATTGCGAGCTTTATTCGTATAGTATTTTCATATGAATCCTCCTCATAGGAAAAGGTTGGTTTATGTGTCTGAGAACAGGGTTCCAGAAACACAGCTCACCAGAGGAATACCTTATCCATTAGGTTCTGCTCAGCACTATTCGGATTCTACTAGTGCTGTGCCCAAACTTTCCCCTTTGTTTTTTCTGACCATTACCCATCAGTTGATGAGGAAAGAAGCTGCACTTGGAAATTATCAAAAGGGGAGAGAAAATTTCTGTGAAATTATCATTGGTTGGGTGCAGCGGTTTTGTTAGAAATTACCTTACTCTTGAGGTGGCAAAATGGTGTTTCGGGGCTTCCTTGAATTCTTCAAATCTTCTCATTGGTGGTCTGCACTTTGCAACTTTCCCAGGTGCCTCTTTCTCCATTAAATCCCAGTGGAGAGTTATCATGGGGTAACTCTTCTCATGGGTTTTTTCTAGTCAGGAAATGGGGGCAGACAGGGAGCCTGCAGACTGGTAGAGAAATATGTTTATTTGTTGTTGTTTTTTGAAAATAATATTTATTACTTTTCCAACAATTTAAACACTACAAAAAAGAACAATACAATACGATACAAAACCACTACATAACACTAACACATTAAACTAACAAAACAAAACAAAAACAATTTAGAACATATCAACCAATTTCAGTATCTTATCTTTCATTCACTTATTTCAGCGACCTCCTCACACCTCCCTTTTTGTATTCCACTTCTGTTAATTGTTTCAGCAATTCCTTTCCATCTTCCTCTGTTTTCTATCCTATAATTATCTCAACACATTCTAACATTGTTTTTTCTTTTAATACTCTATTAATCTATTTATACTTAATTCCTTATAACATTTCTACTAAAGCCATATAACTTCATTCCAACATTTTTCTAACATTCATTAATTTTACAGTATTTCCGTAAAAAATCTTTAAACTTTTTCCAGTCTTCTTCCACCGACTCTTCTCCCTGGTCTCGGATTCTGCCGGTCATTTCCGCCAGTTCCATATAGTCCATCAACTTCATCCTGGTGTTCTTCTATCTGATGCTCTTGGCTCTTTTCTAAGTCCCTTCTGCAGATCTTCTTTGTATTTATTCAAAAACTTTACTTTATCTTCTACTGATCTTATTTTTATTTTCCTTCCTTTGAAACTGAAGGATAAACCTTGGGGAAACTCCCACCTAAAGATGATTTTATTCCTTCTCAGCAGGGCAACAATATCTCCGTGGTTAGGCCTAAAATCCAAAAGATATTTCGGGACGTCTTTAAAAATTTCCACTCTTGACTGTTGTACTTCTAGGTTCTTCTGGTAATACCAACCCAAGATTCTATCTCTCTCTTCTTTAGTTCGAAGAGTGATCAAGCAGTCTCTTATTCTATTCTTCTCTTTTTCCCCTCCTCTTCCAAGTCTGAAGGCCCTCACAATTCTAAACTCTTCTTGGCCCAAGTCCAAGTCCCAAAAATTCCTGTGTGAGAAAATCTGTCAAGCTTTTCTTCTCCAATTCAGGTAGGGCTCTGATCCTCAAATTCGTCTGTTTTTCTTTAAGCTCAATCATAGCAAGCGTCAACTTATGTTCATCAAGTTGCCTCTGTAGGGCTGGGACTCTCTCTCTCTCGAGTTGTGTTACTTTACATTCAGCAGCAACGGCTTTCTCCCTGGCTTCTTCCGCAGTCTGCCGTATCAAAGTAGAGTCCTGTGTCAATTTCTGGATGGTTTCTGTATTGATATTTACCTTTTGTCCCAGATTATTTATACTTTCTGTATTTAAGTCAATTTTAGTAGTTGCAGCATCCACTTTCACATTTATCGCGTCTGTTTTCTTGTTAAGCTGTTCCAGTGAATCATTAATCTTATTTAATGCAACCGCTAAGGCCTCTTCTGTCGACATTCCTCTTGGTTTTGAGTGTACTGGTGCAGAAGCAGCCGCAGAAGAAGCAGGAAGGCTTGGTGTTGAGCCTCTCCTGGGTTGCTGCCAAGTCCTCCCAGACCTTAATGTTTTTTCAGCAGTTGACTGGTCTGTTTTTTCCTTTCCATTTGCCATAACACTTAAAAGTTTCAAGGTCAGTCCCAGAGTCTCACAGTTTTTTATCTTGCAGCTGGAAATTCCCCATGCCCAGCTCTTGTAAAGCAACCATTTTCAAAAACTTCCACTAGAGGGGTACAGTTTCTATTTCTATTAGTCAGTAATGTCCTCTTTTAAACACAGTTCACACAATCCAAATGTTAGTTTCAGTTTTCAGTTACTTTTTACTCCTTTTTAAAAGCAGCCGGAAACAGTAGAAACAATGTATTTCTCTTATTTAGCTAGCTGTCAATGAACGTTCTAAACGCTGTCAATGAACATTCCAAAAAACGTCAGTCCTGCTAGCAGCCCGTTTCCAGGGTCAGAGCAGCGGTATTTTAGCTCTCTTCACTCTCTCCTGCAGGCATACTCAGTCCACAACTCCCCCCCTCTTCTCCTGCCTCTGGGGGGGTGGGGGTGGTTAGTGTTCTTTACCAATGGAAATTTAATCTTTTACAAAGGGCTTTCCAAGACGTCAGCTTGCAGCCTCATTGCTTCAGTCTATTTACAAAAGGGGAAGGCGGACTTCCTGTGTTGAACCTCCCCGTTACAATACCAAATTAGACGTTTACAAATCCAATTCTCCCGCTTCAGCTCTACTCACGGGTAATTACTTTGAAGTCAAATTGTCCACAAGAAAAAGTCAGCGCTCTCCGGCAACAGCTATGCGGCTTCGCTCCGTGGAAGAAGCAGACGATTCGAAGCACCGCGCCGCTCACCCCACGTCGCTCCGGACCCCCAAAACCAGGTTTCCCCGCGAGTAGGGGAGGCGCAAAGGGTGCCTGCCGAATCCCACGCTCACAGGCTTCTCCTGCCTGTGATTTTTAGCGGGTCTCCGCCTTCGCCGTGGCGGCCAGACCCAGATTCCCACGAGACAAATTCCTCCTGAGCAGAGGAATTCCGCCATTACCGGAGGCACCAACCCGGAAGTCTCGAGAAATATGTTTATTTGAAAGAACATGCACACCATCCTGGCCACCTCACAACAAAACACACACCATTGAAATTATTATTATTTTATTTTATAAAATTATCAGTTGCTTTATCTTGCCCAGGGTAAGCCAAAGCAACTTACAACTAAGCAGCAGACGATAAACCCCACATAGGTACATTAAAAGAAAAAGGAAAGAGAAATGCATTAAAAACATCCCACCCACTGGCCACAGAGAGTTAAAGGCCAAGGCTATATAAAAGGGTTATAGAGGATAGTTTTTGCCTGGTGCCTAAAGATGTATTATGATGGCACCAGGCGAACCTTTCTGGCAAAAGCATTCCACAAATACGGAGCCACCACAGAAAAGGCCAGTTCTCATGTTGCCACCCTCTGGACCTATCTATGATTCTGTGAAATGATGGGATTGCAGGGTCCTGGTTGGTTCATATGGTAAAATAAACCCCACCGAATGCTTAAAACCCTCACTGAAATTGTTATTATTTTATATTAAATTTGTATACCACTGCTGTTCATCCAAAGATCCCAGGGCGGTTCACAGCATAAAATACAGAAAGAAACAGAAAGTACATAATAAAAACAATAAATGCTATAGAACAGGCTCCCAACTTCTTAATCACCTGATGCAGCAGTGGCATTAGGCAACCTCTCTTTTTTGCCTGCATGGTTTGAAATTAAACTATGTGGTCAAATGTGCAAAGCGCCTTTCAAAGCACGCCACACTTGCATAGCTTTTTGCAAAGCCCCCGGACCCAGTTTTCAACTGATAGTCCCCTGAGCCAGGTCTTTCCTTACTCCACACGTGATATCTTATATGACATCAGGGACTCAGCTACATTTGTAAAGATAATGTGCTTTCTATGCATTATAACACCGCGACACCAGACAGCGCTGTGGAGTCTGGTTTTTCGCCAACGGTATTTCTCTGCAAAGTGTGTGTGGGAAAGAGCAGAGCCATATGTGCTCACCCCTTGCCACCATTGCATTGCCTCCTGCTGCCCTATCCATTTTGTCCCCATGTTGGGAGCTTGACTGTCAGGGTGAGGCCTGCTGAACACACCCAGGTTCTTTTTGTGTTTATCACAAGGAGAGTCTATGCACGTTCAGCAGGTTTCATTCTACAAGCCCCCAGCCAGAGCTGTCTTTCCCATAGGGCTTAATGGTTCCTTGAACCAGGGCACTGGCTTCTCAGGGGTGCCCTACAGCTTTGCCGGCAGCCTCCCATTTCCCTGTACGCCCACCAGCTGCGCCCCAACAACTATATGGCTGGCGGGCATGCAGCTTCCTTCCCAAGCCTCCGCAGGAGGAGAGTGATCCCTGCAGAGGCTTAGGATGGAAGCTGTGTGTAGCTTCCCTCCCAAGCGTCTGCATCTGCTAATGACGGCCCCGCTCCCGGTCGTTGTCCTCCTCCTGCTTCCTGGCAAAAGGTGGTGAGCGCCCTTCCCGGGCTGCCTTCTCGGACGCCCCAACGCCAGACAGCTTGTCTGCCAGCACATTTTCCTGCTTGATCGCCACCGCTACGCCAGGGATCGGGGCAGTGGGGGAGGCAGAGGACATTTTCCACCGCCCCCTCCCTTGTTTTGGAGTTGCCAGGGGAGGTGCTGGAGGGATCTTTGCACCACTGCGCCGAATATGCTTAAGACGGGCCTGCCCCCAACAATGTGGGACAGACAGTGATGAAGATGGGGGCAATGCAGAGAGTTCCTCCCCCCATCACACAATCCTAATGGCACGGAGGAAACAACACCTGAATAGCACTTATTCCCTTCAATCAAATCTTTAACTGCTTAAACTTGAACTCTAGGGTGCCACTTTAAAAAACGATATTCCTATTCTTGTCTTGTAGGATAAATTGCCAAAAATAAATCCAACAGAAACAATTATCGGTCAATAACAGTGAATAAATTGACCAAATAGGCAGGTGTTGTTACTGGGGAAAAAAGCTGCTCTACCAAATAAGATGGGAATATAACGTTCTGTGTTTTCTCTCTCTCTCCCTGAAATCTGAGCATTTTGTGGGGCTGGCCCTCAGAGTCCTAGTTTCCAAGGCTACAAATTATAGCCATCTTTTCCTCCCCACAACCATAGAAACAAGACTACAACCAACATAAATTGCCTATAATTTTCTTATTCCCATAATTCACCATTCATGCTCCTGAGGCTGTAGAGGATGAGTAACAAAAATGTGATTTATATACAGTTACACGAAGATGACTCAGACCATGAATGAAATCTGCTTGTTATCATTTCAACTAGAAAACTAAACTAAAATCTTTGACCCAATCTAGAGATGCAGTACAACTTTCAACCATGCCTGTTACCTAAACTCAGTAATTAGTAAAGACTTCATATGGTATGATGCATTAAGGAGCTGCAGATTTCTGTTATTACCCTATTTAAAATACCTTGCTGTGTGAAAGCTCTCATGGTCATACTCCAAATACAGTACCTAGACGTTGAAAATTTGAGAATAACCATTGCCTAGAAATACAAGAAAAACACACAATGGGTGGAAAGAAATTATTATCACAGGGATGTGATATGTGAAGTCTCCATTTGAAATGCCAGCACAGAATTTACTAAGTAGCCTTAGTTTTGCACTAGTAACTTCTGGACCAAATCAGTGGCGTAGCGTGGGTTGTCAGCACCCGGGGCAAGGCAAGTAATTTGCGCCCCCTAACCCGTGGATTTGCGCCCCCTAACCCGTGGATTTGCGCCCCCTAACCTGTGGATTTGCCCTAGCCCCAGAAGTTGCGCCCAGTGCGGCCGCCCCCCCCCCTGCACCCCCCACGCTACGCCACTGGACCAAATGGAAGGCAGCTCCATAAAAAGTTCATTGCATAATCGAGTCTAGAGGACCACTGTTGCCAAGCATCACTGTCCAGGAATCAGGGGCGCAAGCTTGTAAGGGTGATTTGGGTGGGGGGCAATGATGCACGCATGATATCAGGATACCAGGATATTGGGCACAGCTGAACTTGGCGGCTGCGTGGCTTCAATGGCCGGCTCCACCACACCACACCTCTTTTTGGTGCTGCCATTGGCTGCTTTAACCTTCCTTCCCCTCTATGGCAGGAGGAGGAGGAGGAGCCAGCCACTGGGGCCATGTTGTGCTCAGCTCTACGCTTTGCTTCTAGGCTTTCTGGACATTTGGAGGGGTGGCTCCTACCCCAAAAAATATGGAGTGGGCAAAAGGGCTCAATCCCCTGGAGCTAGCACCCCTGCCAGGAATTGTTGTAGCTGGTGTATCTGTTGAAGATGACAAAGGGACACCTGAGCTTCTGGTGACAACACTGGGTCAAGGAATACCCTCAAGCGATGAGCCTGATTTTTTCCATAGGTAATGCCACCTGATCCAGAAAAAGGAACTTTCCAATTTTCCCAACGCAAGAGCCATAGGCCCCCAGTCTTTACAGAGTCCAGGCACTGGTCAGCACCTCCTGATTCAGATGTTACTTATCATTATAAGCATGGCACTGTGTTCCAAATCTCTCATTCCCAGTGGCCTCATAGAGAAGTTGGATAACGTTGGGGACAACATAGCCCCCTCTGGCACTTTACAGAAAAGCAATCACCCAGGGCTATTCTCTGGACTTAGCAGAATCACTGTAACCCAATACCACCACTCCCAACTCTCAGAGCCAAAGCACTAGAATGCCATCATTAATGGCATCAGGCACTGTGGAAAGATCAGGAGACTCAGCAGGGCCATGTTTCCCCTATCTTAATGCCAGAGTGGGCACTTCACAGTGATCTTGCTGAGGGTGTCTTGCTGTTCCAAAGCGAGACCTCAGCAGTATCACAAATTCTAGCATTGGAAAATCCTGCAGCGCATTCAGGAATCTGTGAGATTTGTTAAGTCTCTAAGACTTAAAACTAAGATCATGGCCACTGGTCCTATCACCTCCTGGCAAAGAGAAGGGGAAGAAATGGAGGCAGTGAGAGATTTTACTTTCTTGGGTTCCATGATCACTACAGATGGTGACAGCAGCCACAAAATTAAAAGACGCCTGTTTCTTGGGAGAAAGGCGATGGCAAACCTAGACAGCATCTTAAAAAGCAGAGGCATCACCTTGCCAGCAAAGGTCTGTATAGTTAAAGCTATGGTTTTCCCAGTAGTGATGTATGGAAGTGAAAGCTGGACCATAAAGAAGGCTGAAGAAGAAGAAGAAGAAGAACTGATGCTTTTGAATTATGGTGCTGGAGGAGTCTCTTGAGAGTCCCATGGACTGCAAGAAGATCAAACCTATCCATTCTGAAGGAAATCAGCCCTGACTGCTCACTGGAAGGACAGATCCTGAAGCTGAGGCTCCAAGACTTTGGCCACCTCATGAGAAGAGAAGACTCCCTGGAAAAGACCCTGATGTTGGGAAAGATTGAGGGCACAAGGAGAAGGGGACAGAGGACAAGATGGTTGGACAGTGTTCTCGAAGCTACTAACATTACTTTGACCAAACTGCAGGAGGCAGTGGAAGACAGGAGTGCCTGGCGTTCTCTGGTCCATGGGGTCACAAAGAGTCGGACACGATTAACAACTAAACAACAACAACAACAGTGCTTTGCTCAGATTCGTAGACACTCTGCATCCTTACAATAAAGCCTTATTTATTTATTTTTTGCAGTCGGATCAGTAATAATCTCCCAGAGCCCTCTTCCCTGCAGGAAAGAACCCACACAGTCTTTGGAAACCTTAGCTTGCATTATTATTTCCCAAAGAGTGTGAGCCTAAGCAGAAAGAGCTGCATTTTCAATTGTTCTCCTCCTGAGTTACTCTGGCTTTTATGCTCTGTTTTGTCTAAGTCAGCTTATATTTACCACTCCAGGAACAAAAAGCATCCTGTAATCCCCTAAGAAAGGAAAAGCTGTTAATTACCTATTCTCATTTTCAATTAACTGTGGTTCATCTAGGCCAAGGCCAAAGCAATGTTTGTTTCCAGTTCCTGTTAACCACAGCACAGGCACTGTGAATTGTCTCTCCCCTACAATCTCACTTTCTTTTGGACAGGGCCTAAAGAGGCAGGAAAATGTTATTTAAATGTGGAAAGTAAAGTTTCTTGGGTTGTTTATGTTGGAGTTTGGTATCTATATTGCAGCCGAGTGAAGAAATAATTAGTCTGATAAGACTGCTTGTTGAAAGAATAAATAAGGATTATTACTCCTGGCAAAGAAAGTCATTCTGTGCACAAGCTTATATGTGGCTTAGTTGTGGAAACTGATTTGTGGTTCACTGATGATAAATCAAGATAGTGATACTTAGGATGAGGAGCTGCGCTGCAGTTAAGCTAAGCACTCATCACTGGTAATGGCAAGCAAAGAAATACAGCATTGTTTGCACTTTATAAAGACAACATCTAAGGGGACTCACGGTTAATGAACCCAGACGCAAGGGGTCATATACTACTATTGTCAGTGACCCCAAGTACTGAAATTGCCAGTTGCTCCCACACAAAGGCCAGCCATAATGTGAACCCTGAATTAAATATTAAAATGCAAAGCTATGTACAGCTCATTATTCACTTTAAAGCAATATACTTTAAAAAGAAAGAAAATAATATGCCACGCAGGACTAGGACACAGAGTGCATAAAAAGATCAACCTTTCTACTAATTATGAAATGCAGTGCTATTTAAATGAGGAGCACTTACCTTTCTATTAATAATGCTTAGTATTCATATAGCGGTTCATAATGTTCAAAGCCCTTTGCATACATTATTTCACAGTACAACCCTTTTCAAGTCTACTCAGGGGTAATCCCAACCAAATTCAATGGGACTTACTCCTAAGTAAGAAGTCTTCGTAAACCTCAAAGGCAAGCTAGTATTATTGCCCCCATGTTGCAGATAAAAGGAGAAGGGAATGTTGAGGCTCAGATATAATGGCCAAATAATGAGTTCATATCAGAGGCAAGATTTGAATCTGGGACTTCCTAATTTAGTCAAATGCTGTTTTTTCCAGCTGAAAAGAAAACCACAAGCATATATGTAATTGCTTTCAAAACACTATTTACTCCTCTGCCTTCCAGGCCATTTAACTGTTCCAATAAGATTTAAAAGCTGTGAAGGTAACAAATCTACAAAATTAAGAGCCTGCTTTAAACATCCTTTAAGGAAAGGGGACTTTCAGCACAATTTATAATATTCCCATCCCACACAAGCACCATTAAAAGAAAGGCTGTGCACACATTACTGACTTAAAACCTAGCTAGGTCATTCTTTTTATTTCCCGTTAGAATCAAAGCTGGTTTGGGGGGAAATTCACCAGGATGCAGCTTTTCATAAGAAATGACAGGACGGATATGGGTTGTGGCTAACCTCTTCCATAACCAGTGGTGAGAGCAAACTGGATTCAGGGTACGCTATGCACTGGGAGTATGTACACCAAGGGTGCCAACTTGAATGGGGGGGGGCAGGTAAGCCCTGCCCTGCATAGTTGATCACAAGGCATGGCACATGCACACCATTTGAATGGCAATGCCCCCTCAAATATTTTATGGGGGAGCAAAGGGACTTTGGCCCCTACGAGTTAGCTCCTATAGTGCACACAATCAAAAGGCAATTTGGCTCTTTGTGAATTTTTCCCTTTGTTGCCTCAGTGGCACCATAAGTTACATGGCTCCTGCCGACAGGTGAAGACTTTCTTATTCCAAGAGGTTTTTGGGAACTGACTGATTTAATGAAAGGGCTGGTGCTGTGCTGTTTTTATTGTAATTATCTACAAGTTTTTAATAGATAATAGATAGTTTTAATTCGATTAATCTATCATTGGTTTTTAATTATTGTCCCCTTCCCCATGCTTTTAGTTGTTCCTATTTTTTAAAAAAAATAATATTTATTCAAAATTTTCAAAATTACAGAGAAAAAAAAGAAAAAATACATAGTACAACACAAAAAACAAAAAAAGAAAGATAAAAAAACAAAAAAGTGCAAAAAAAGAAAAATACAATCATTACATAATCAATTTCCCTTTACTTATTTTCTTGACCTCCTCACACCTCCCATTTCTGTATTCAAGTTCATATTTTTATTTCAGCAAATCCTTTCACCTTATTTTTTTAACTTAATAATTTATTTTAACGTGTTATTATTTTATGTTCTCTCTTTCATCCATTTCTTCAGTTCCTTTTTGTTTAATCTTCTCATTTAGGTATTTTAGTTTATTTTAAAAACCACTTTTACTTTATCCGATCTTAATTCTCATTCAAACTTATATATCAATATCAATACTTATTCTTAAAACATTTCCCTAAGGTCGACCAGAATTCCCTTCCATGAATTTCCCAACTCTCATGTAGACAAAAAAGAGACAAAAACAAAACAAATTATAATTTTGTACCCTTTAAATTCCCAATTTCTATTCCACCCATGCCCCCTTCCCGGTTTCAGTCCCCAACATGTCCATCAGTCTCAAAAAGCAATCAGCCTGGAGATCTTACATCCGAGGCTCTTAATTCTCTCTCTCGTCCTCTCTGCCGGTCTTTTTGATAGTCCTTAATATTAAAAACCAAATCTCGGGGAAGCTCCAACCCAACAGGATCCGCATTTCTTCCGGCCAGACCTCCATACTTGAAAGTAAGGCCTATGGGGTATTCCAGATCTTGTTTCAAGTTGTTCCTATTTTATTTGTAGGGACGCGGGTGGGACTGTGGGTAAAACCTCAGCACCTAGGACTTGCCGATCGCATGGGTGGCGGTTCAAATCCCCGCGGCGGGGTGCGCTCCTGTCGTTCGGTCCCAGCGCCTGCCAACCTAGCAGTTCGAAAGCACCTCCGGGTGCAAGTAGATAAATAGGGACCGCTTACCAGCGGGAAGGTAAACGGCATTTCCGTGTGCTGCTCTGGTGCCGGTTCGCCAGAGCAGCTTCATCACGCTGGCCACGTGACCTGGAAGTGTCTGCGGACAGCGCTGGCTCCTGGCCTATAGAGTGAGATGAGCGCACAACCCTAGAGTCTGGCAAGACTGGCCCATATGGGCAGGGGTACCTTTACCTTTACCTTATTTTATTTGTAAGCCACCCTGAGACCCTGCCAGGGGAAAAGGTGGGATATAAATAAAGAAATATATAATAATAACAATAGTTATTATAAATAATTGATCCATTCTATTGTAATGGCATCATATCAAAGCAATTATTCTCTGGCAAATTAAGCACATATTAAACATTATCGGGTGGGGGGGGGTGCAAGAAGACATAGCCAAGATTGGTTTTTTAAAAGAGCACATGAAACATCTTTTAAAACATGGCTAATTTTGCCGGACAAGAGATACATGACAACAGTTCTTGAGGTCTGGGCACATTTCCCATTACCAAATGTTAGCTAAACACCAGAATGAATGTCTGCACCAGTCGTCTGAGAGGTTTTGAACAATTACAGTCAATTAAAAGTGAGAGAATTTTTACTTCGTTTTGATTTTTTTAAATGATTATTTATAACTGTTGCACACAATGGTTAAGTATGTGTGCCCATCATGAGGGAACAAAGCTCTGTGGTACAAGACCTGGAGTGAGGTGTGCCACTGAACCAGTTGCAAAATAGTGACCACAGTGCCATCAAATTCATTTTTTATGTAATTGGGTAATTTCTAAGGAAGTCTAATACAGGCACAACTGACTTCAGAAGAACACACCTTTTAATCCTCCCCTTATTGCCAAATACAAAATTAATAAATCACCATGCTTAAAAGGTATGAGCCTTCTTTAAAAAAACTCAGATGTGAAGTTACTGATCTTCTGGCAAAAATGTGTTTATATTTATAAGACTCTCCCATTGATTACAAACTGATCAGTCCTGTTATCAACTGAATTGCAACGCAAAACAAGAGGCACAAAACCTGAATGACTTGGTCACAGAAAGACACAATGGCACTAATTCATAGATGGGTGCTTCCTCACGTGACACATGGCATCCTCAATTGTTCATGCAAGGCTACCCCCCTTTTGACTTCTGTGGTGTCTCTGCTCTGCTTCCTGCTTTTGTTAACAATGAAAGCTACGGCTCAAATCTATAGCAAAGTTGGTCATGTCTCATCCCATGTCAGTGTTTCCACAGCACTGGTGTGGGATATAGTAGGATTGCCAACTCTTCCCATATAACCTGGCACTTTCGAGGTTGCCACAATTGCGGCAGAGCACTCACTGCTGCGGCACTGTTGGAAGAGAGATCGTAAGACCAACTTGACTACAAGACAGCGCTATTGTGTCATCTTCATATAATAGCATCATTTTTCTATACTTCAGAAGATGATGGATAACAACCAGTGTATCATATTTTGAACCATTCTGTTTATATAGCTGTTGAATAACAGGGGTGCCAAGGTATAGTCTAGTCATAGCCTTCGGACATTTTAAATTGGTCATTTAAATTTATACTGTACTTCAGTCCATTTCTGTTTCATTTGGAGAGGTTCATTGCTACCATTTGTAAAGAAGGCAGCTATTCAAAATACAATTAATTGGTTGCTAATAGAGACAGCATAAGTTTTCACAATCTTGCAACTTATCACATTGGGAAGGTGACATGCTGTCCTTGGACTCAGCTAGACTGGTAGAGAAAATTTATATGCACTGTATGGTGTTGTGGTCTAAACCACAGAACCTGGGGTTTGTCGATCAGAAGGTAGGCAGTTTGAATACCCATGATGGGGTGAGCTGCCATCCTAGCAGTCTGAAAGCACGTCAAAGTGCAAGTAGATAAATAGGTAAACAGCGGCAGGAAGGTAAATGGCGTTTCCGTACGCTGCTCTGGTTCACCAGAAGAGGCTTAGTCATGCTGGCCACATGACCTGGAAGCTGTACGCCGGCTCCCTCGGCCAATAAAGCGAGATTAGCACGCAATCCCAGAGTCGTCCGCAACTGGATCTAACAGTCAGGGGTACCTTTACCTTTACCTTTACCTATGTGATATAACATTGTGCCACCAGATGGTGATGTGGAGTTCCATTTTTCTCTACCAGTTTTCCCTGTTTTAATTTACAATGCTTTCAACTGAAACACTTTTATGTGTCTAGATCCAGCCCTTGTCCCATGTGTGTGGGGTTAACAAATGCAGGTCCTCGGTTTAATAGTATGGCCCTGATTCCTTCTTGAAAAAAGGCCAAAACACTTGACATTTACTATATACTGCATGGTGATGTTGAGTATATCATACATTAAAGACAAATTATCATTACAAGGTAGTTGTAACAATCTGATTAACAGAGAGGATGAAAGATAAGCATCTGGTAATTTTCTGATTGAAATTCAACATGCAGAAACGCACTCCTTGATGGGTAGCAGGCCTGATGGTCTTTTTTCAGTATATACTTCAATCACGAGTGTTTGTTATAGAAAATTGATAGCAATTACAATTCCATATCCAATTGGGATGAAAAAACCTTCAACAGGTATGGTAACTTTCAAAACAAATGGCTGCAGCCTGTGTTCAACTCGGCACACAGCAATTTATGCAGGCCTGTTCTAGAGAAAGATCACAAGAAAGAGGTTCCCTTTTAAGAAAAAGGCATAGAAAATATTTGTCCTCAAGGAATATTTTCATCAAGATGTACAGAATTGGTCTTTTTACACTTCAGGAAAGAATCATCATATATGGAAACATTTCAAGTCTTTGTTCAGGGTCTGAAGAGCCCTCATCTTAAAAGACTATCAGGTTAATTTATCAAACATATAACAGTTTATGGGATGCAGAGGGAGAGCCTTGTGCCTAATCCTTTGGAACAAGGCTAGAATTTGCTCCCATATTTGCATTCAGGAATGGAAGCTGTCTTCATCACTGATACAATGACAGAACTGTATTAAAGAGCAGAGAAAGATTATGTGCAAATCAACAGCATCAAAACTCCTTTGGTATAATCCTATCTAAATTGTTAATGGCCTCGGTAGAAAAAAGAGATGAAATTTCAGCTGAAGCTGCACCAACCGTGTCTTAAGTTATTCAACTCACAGACACCTACACAAAGATAAGTGTGAATAACTGTGTCTGCATTCCAAGTTCCTAGCTCCTCAGGGCCTGTAATAATAAATGTAAAAGTCAATAAGTCAGCTATTCTTAGATAACTCTATATTTAAATGCTAGCAATAGAATCATTTTTCTTCCTTTCCCTGTCTCTTGTCCCATGTAATTTTCATAGCAAAACACTTTCGAAGCTAACCTGTAAAACAGAATTTGCCTGCAGCGGCCCCACATTAGGCTCAGTCCACTCTTTGATGGATCCTTATTATATAAATGTTTAATAAGCCCGGAGACCCACTTCAGGCTGCGTTCGACTCTTCCCCAGTGGATTTGGTGCTGCTCGTCAAGGAGAGGCCATAAGCACCATCAAGGGGATATAGAACACTAGTTAGCAGCTTGCATAGGTGTCAGTGGTAATGACTTAAAGATACATAATACCCCCCTTTTTGAGCTTACAGAATGTTGCCTCTGAAAGCAACATCCCAAGGGGAGAAATAAAAGAGCAGAAGCTAGAAGGAGAGAGAGAGAGAGAGATTGTATGTGTATGTATGCATATATATAATATATACATATAGTCCATACATACATACATATATACATATGGGGACGCAGGTGGCGCTGTGGGTTAAAGCCTCAGCGCCTAGGGCTTGCCGATCGAAAGGTCGGCGGTTCGAATCCCTGCGGCGGGGTGCGCTCCCGCTGCTCGGTCCCAGCACCTGCCAACCTAGCAGTTCGAAAGCACCTCCAGGTGCAAGTAGATAAATAGGGACCGCTTACCAGCGGGAAGGTAAACGGCGTTTCCGTGTGCGGCTCTGGCTCGCCAGATGCAGCTTTGTCACGCTGGCCACGTGACCCGGAAGTGTCTCCGGACAGCGCTGGCCCCTGGCCTCTTAAGTGAGATGGGCTCACAACCCCAGAGTCTGTCAAGACTGGCCCGTACGGGCAGGGGTACCTTTACCTTTACCTATATATATATATATATACACACACACACACACACATACATATGTCTCCAGAATGGAAAAAAAGTTTTATCTTCTATATGTCACCACAAAGAGTAAAAATAAGATTATTCCAGTTGAGCCAGTGTGGTGTAGTGGTTAAGAGCAGTAGGCTCGTAATCCTGGGGAACCGGGTTCGCGTCTCCGCTCCTCCCCATGCAGCTGCTGGGTGACCTTGGGCCAGTCACACTTCTCTGAAGTCTCTCAGCCCCACTCACCTCACAGGGTGTTTGTTGTGGGGCAGGAGGGGAAAGGAGAATGTTAGCCGCTTTGAGACTCCTGAAGGGGAGTGAAAGGCGGGATATCAAATCCAAACTACTACTACTATTCTTCTTCTTCTTCCTCCTCCTCTTCTTCTTCTTCTTCCCCATCCCCTCCCCACCCCATCTCTGGATCTACTGGTGTTTGTTTTTAAGTATAAGTAACTATATTTTCCTTATGTAGATCTATACTACCCATTTAAACTGTTGACATCTATTTTATTCTCAAGCATCTCAGCCAAAGAATCCTGGGAAATGTAGTTTTTTTGTAAGCACCCTAAATATATTCTAGGAAGAATCTTTCTACCCCCTTTCATCTGTAGTTGCTATACAGTGGTACCTCGAGTTACAAACACTTTGGGTTACAGACTCCACTAACCCAGAAGTTATACCTCAGGTTAAGAACTTTACCTCAGGATGAGAACTGAAATCGCACGGCGGTGGCGCAGCGGCAGCAGGAGACCCCATTAGCTAAAGTGGTACCTCAGGTTAAGAATGGACCTCCGGAACGAATTAAGTTTGTAACCAGAGGTACCACTGTATTTCCCTGAGAAATTTAAAATCAGAATGATGCTTGACAAGTCTCCCTGGTCAGGGAGTTCCATTGTGTGGGTACCAGGAGAACAAAGGCCTTTTCTGAAATGCCTACCAGACGTACCTGAGAGGGATGTGCAGAAGGACCTCTGGAAAAGTACCTTCGAATACTAGCCAGGCAAGGAGGACTATCCTTTGTCTAGTCTGTTAGCTGCGCAACTGGAGCAATAAATTAGTCATAGGGTCCAAAGAACTAGCCCCTCTCAGCAGCGTTGCCACCACATTCTGCATTAGCTGAAGTTTCCGGGTCCATTTCAGAGACATATGTAAAGCACTATAGAGCAGTTCAGTCTCAAGATAATGTGTTTCTGTGGTCACCCAACATGAAGACAGTTGACCCAAGGCAGTAGAGGTTTAGGATCAGTTTTCTTTCTCCTAGATTAGCTACCTTCCCAGGTTGAGAAGCCCCATTTGCCCCTAAATAAATAAATTAATATATAAATATTATATGACCATGGACAATTGGATCATTTACTTTATATGAATGCACCAGAGGATTAAGAAGCATTCATTGCAAGGGCACAACTTTATAGATTCTTGATCAGTGCCAATTTAAGATATGTGGCAATATTTCTCACCTGCTATCTCCATGCTTGCATACATATGGGATTCTAAGTTGCAAACTGGAAAATACATTACCTTTGAATTCACAGATACATTAACTCTTCTCACTTTTCCTCTTCCAATCATTTTGTCCTCCCCTGCCCTGCTGCAGTAGGACAAAGCTGATCACTACTACAGGCAATGGGTGGGGAAGTTGTTCTCTAGATTGGTGTCTGATGGTTCTATCTCTGCATCATCCAGAAAAGAAACATATGGAAACTGGGAGTGGCAGGACTGGGAAACATGCTTGTTTCAAAGAGGCACATTTAGCCATCACAGAGTTCTGTTCTCTAGAACCAGGCGTATTTTAATTTGACATCTTGCCTATTGCCTTTTTCATTTTCTCAAGATCCCAACTGAGGTGTGTTTGGTTTCCGTCCTTTCATTATGTGCTCTGTTTCAATAGTATCAATGGAGCTCAAATTGCTTTCACAATGGAAAACTTATTTTACAAAGGAGGCATAATTGGTTCCCATAAAAAAGCAATTGTGCTATTCTTTCAAGGGATTTTAAAAGGTGTGGTGATTAGGGCATTCTTATCTGTAGGTTCGGAAAGCATATATGTCTGCTGTACTAAGCAACCTTTACTACTGTGTTGACCTTTTACATTTAAGCCATTGATCTCTGGGGGCCATCTCATTTCTGAGTTGTTATGATTTGGATATCATGGTAAGAATGCGCAAAGTGGACCACAACACAATTACCTGGAATGCTGAAATACACTAGTACTGTCTGAGACTTGAACAAGTTAGTTTGAGTAGGAATATAGGAAGTTGCCTTACAGTGAGTCAGACCATTGGTCTACCTTGCTCAATGTGGTCTCTCACTGATGGGCAATGGCTCTCTAAGGTTTCAGGCAGGGAATGTTGTCCAATTCTACCTGGAGATACCAGAGATTCTGCATGCAGAGCAAATGTTCAACCACTGAGCTATGACCCCCTCTTTATTAGTTAATGGTTGCAGGTCTTTCTCTCTTGATACTTTTTAGCTCAATAAATGTTTTTAGACCCTTTAGCTTAATAAATATTTATAAACAGGGTTCCTGCATCTTTTCAAGTTGCACAGAAGGGGAAAGGGGGTCAGGGGCACCTTATTATGCAGATGGAAGATGATATTCTTTCATATAAATACAATACAGGTGCACATGCTCAGTCTTCCTTTGCATCTGATCGTCCTCAGTATTCTTTTTCACAAGGAGAAACAACAGACATAGGACTTAGGGTCATGACTGAAAAATAAATCAGGCGTGTGAATCCCTAAGGGCAACTTAGTTGCTTGAGAACAACCCAGGAAGATGGATGTATAATGTGGGATCACTGGAAAGAGCAGGCAAGCGGCTTTAAATGTGATCTGAGCCAGGGCAGCCTCAAAAGAAGCCAATTAACCTGCTGTGCAGACATGACCCTTATTTACCATAGAGATGATCTTTGGCTTTATCTCTGTTGGTGCAAAATTTGCCTCAGCTAATTAAAGAGGCCAGGTGAATGACATTAAATGAGCTCAGCCAGAGGAAGAAAAAAGCCTTTCTGAGCCAGAAAGCAGGAACACCAAGAGGTTAAGAAGAACTGGAGGAGTCAAGGATAGCCTGAAAGGAATTTGAACTGAATGGTGTTGTTTGTTTGATAGAGCTAGTGAGGAGGTTTGGGGTCTTTCCTTCCAACAAAGCCCCTTTCTGGACAAGTCTCAAATCTTGGCCCTTTTCTGGTGGGCAGTCACTGTGAGAATAGGAAGCTGGGATAGATGGGCCTTTGGTCTGATTCAGCATGGTCTGAAACATGGAGCTGTTGCTAATTATGCAAGGTTTCATTTCATCTCTACAGGAATAACCAAAGCCCATCTTCTCTCAGGAATGGAGCCTGGCAGCCCCAAGGGAAGAGGTTTCACTAAATTTCCCCAGTGTGTGGTTCCTCAGTGGACCACATTAACTAAGCTTTATAGCTCCTTAAACACAACCTGGATCGTGATAGCACTATTGAGCAATGACTGAATTCTTGTGCCCAGTGAAATATCTGAAACCCACTTAGGCTGCAATCTTATCCACTAGGGTATAAGACACCATGTGCAGATCCATGTCATACATTTAAAACACACCCAATTAACATTTAAAGCACATAATGTCCCCCAAGAATCCTGGGAACTGGGAATTGTAGCTCTGTGAGGGGAAACTACAGTTCCCAGGATTCTTTGAGGGAAGTTGTGTGCTTTCAATGTGCATTAAAAGTACTTTAAATGTATGGTGTGGATCCGACCTTCTGAATATTATTATAATATATTTATTTATAGCCCTCTTTTCTGCCTGACAGGACTCAAGGCAGCTTATGGATAAAAACTAGAGTCACTAAAAGCATAGAAAAAATATCATTAAAAACTTTAATAGAATTAAAACTATGGAGATATATAAAATCTGTTTAATCTGAATAAACATTTACAGGATTGCACTATAAAGTTCAGTAAGAATTAAATGAGTTACTAGTTGAAGGATTATAACCAATAATGGAAACATGGTTTGGAACTGTTTACAATTCTTCAGGAAATGGGATTTTTTAAATATAATCATGAATAAAGCTAAGGCCATGCTCACGCAATCTACTTAGCTCCCCAAAAGTGAAGTCTGAAACATTTTTCCTCATTCTTCCTTTTAGCACTATGAGAGTTAGTAATGTGCAACTGCAGAGCCTAAAACAAATACATTTTTTTAAAAAAAATTGCCAACATTAGTTTCCTTGAAATACTATATCCTGAGACTAGGTTGTTCAGGTCTACTGGGGGATTTTCATAGCACATTTTTGTAAAATTATTTTAATTTCTTAGAACATAAATTAATTGGTATCCTAATTATTAGCAATAACTTCTGACTGCTACAGGGCATGGTAAAAAGTAGAATTAATTAAGATGGTGTAATGAGAAAAATATTTGCCATCCCTTAATAGAAGCTATTATGATAGTAAGGAAAGTAGCTAACAGTTATTTTCATTGGAAGCAAAGTGGCTTTCAAAGTCAGGAATGAGGGGCAGGATCAAATTTCAGAAGGATTTTTTTTAAAAGCACAACAAAAACAACAACAGATCATTGTCACACTTAACCCCTGTGACTGCTGTAGGAATTGCAACTCTTCAGAGGCATTTGCCTGGAAATTGGACCAAGACATGGTTGCTCTGTTAGAAATGGTTTCTGTAAGAGAAAATATTATTTAATGGGGGCCTGGGCTTATGAGATCTGTAGCCCAGCAAAGTCTGGAAAGCCACAAGTTCCCCAGGCCTGGTTTAGTAAGCATTGTCCCATTGAAATCAGTGTTATTTCCTTCTGAGTAAACATGTATAGGTTTGTGCTACTAAAAGAATATTCTGGGAAGTTTCTGGTTCAAATGTGATTTAAGCTACATACCCATTGGGTTGCCTTAGGTAAGCTGCCATTTTTTTCAGTCCGCCCCCCCACCCCCATTATCTTGGTATAGTAGCTTCAGACTGCATTATTAAGGCTGGCATCTTATAAATGCTTGAACTCCAGCAATATTTTTTTATTAGCTTTGCACCCACATGTTGAGCATAGAATTTTAACTTCCAAATTTGAGTGTTGTTTTTTAAAAAGACTTGGCTTCCCTGTACATGTTCAGATTTTGGTAGGCATCCAATACAAAGGTTCATAAGCTTTTCAAATATTAAAGGTATCAAACTATCTTACAAACTGGCAAGCGCGAATTGGCGCATCTACATTTTTTTTGAAGGGAATTTGATTTTTTTTTCATACTATTGGATTAATTCCCAGATAGGGGTCAATTATACGATAATGCGGCAGTGCTGTTGTGTGAGATCTCAGGTCTTCTATGCAGTTATTGCCTTCACTTGCCATGCAGCATGTTTTCATGGTGATTATGGGATGCAATGTGCATTGAGATGGTGTAGTATAGAGGATGGAGACTGCGTGTGACCAACTGAGAAGGTCCTCTGTATGAATCTTGCATCTGCCAAGAGGCAAGCCACTTTCTGGCATTCTCAGCTCCATGTTTGCCAAATATGTAGAATAATTATTGCAAATACAAAATACAGGGTGGGATCCAAAAGCTCCCTTCCTCTGACGAAATGAATCTTCAGCCAGTACAACATTTGGATCCAAACCATTGTATATGAAAAGTTACATAATCTGAAGGTGCTAAATACCCTTTTTTCTTTGGGCTGATATGTATTATACACAAGAAATGCTCACAGAATCATAGAATTGGAAGGTACCCCAAGTGCCACCAAATCTAACCCCCTATCTCAACACATGGTGTCCCATCCAATTTGAAACCATATTGGAACCTGCTTAGCTTTGCAAATGTACTAGCAGTTTTATTGCTTCACCGCTAGGAGGATCTCTGTTTACTTGCCTAAGTTTTAGTTCCCCTCTTAGCTTCTAAAACCTTTTTAGCAATTTCAGGAAGTTATTTAGAGTTTATTTTACATTAGAAAACCTCAAGTTAGGTCAACAGTATTGCTCTAATTAATTGCAATAAACCAATTAGGCCAATTAAGTGGATATAATTAGTACAATAAATTGTTCTCTCATTTCAGTTTTCTTTAATAGTTTAGTTATCACGTGTTGCTCTTTTTTTTTGGGATGCTCTTTATTAGTTCATCCTGATCAAAGTTATTTTCTTCAGCGTATGAGCTAGTTAATTATTAACCAAAGGCTCTAGATTGTTAACTCTTCACCTGTAATAGTTAATATCTGTATAACCAGGTTTGTATATGCCAAGATGAATACATCAACCACTGGTCACATCTGGGGCTCAGTAAGGTTGCAATCCTAACCCCACTTACTTTGCTGTAGTGTTCCATTGAATTCAGCAGAACTTATTTCTGAGCAGTCATGGTTAGGATTGCGTTGCATCTTAATTTTGCTACCTCCCCATGGCTGCCAAAACAGGTATATTAAAGCATCTCCTGGTCACAACATACATTCTTGGTGGTGTGCTATTCTTGGATTGGCTCATTATAAGTGTTGCATACCATCTTGAGATGAAGGAACTAATTGAAAAGGATCAACCTCGTCCAATTTTCATTTGGTGAGATTGGGAGCAGATTCTGGGTTCTTAAATTCCTTCCCATCTCTCCTCATAATGGCTATAAACATCCTATGTTTGTTCAAAGGTGGGATCACCCCATACGTTTGATCAAACTCTCCTATTTTTCCCAAGGACAAATCAAGTGGTCAAAATGATACTAGCCTTCTTCAGTTCTAAACATACATAGGGGGTTAACTTCATTCCCACAACGATGCAGACACCAATAACACTCTCAGGTGGCATTTCATTGGCTGAAGCTGAAGGGGTGGGCGGGCATCTTAATCACACATGCTGTTGTAGAGACAAGAACCCTAATTGGCTATGATTTCTGCCTCTGTCATGGAAAACATATGTGCAAGGAAGGTGGCTTCATGCCTGAATGGAGCTACTGTGTTGACATGAATGAGTTTATTTCTGTTTCAGGCATTGCATTTCTACATATGAGGAAGTATGTATGGAGGAAAGTGTGTGGGGGTAATAGATACAGGGGTAATTAATAAAAAAATTGGCTGGATTCCAGCATTTAGGAGTTACAAAAGTAAGCATCAGTATAGTGTGGGAATAATAACCTGCTAAAAGTTTTAAAATACCTTTTAGTTCACCACCAGAGCTTCCTTGTTTCTACCCCTCATGGCATTGAACAAATCTCTTTACTTACAAAGTTCCAAAAGTCAGGTTCATGCATTTATCCATGCAGCAGCAAGTAGTAGTAATAATAATTATTATTTATTATTTATACCAAAGTAGTAATAATTATTATTTATTATTTATCGTCAAAGAATTGATGCTTTTGAATTATGGTGTTGGAGGAGACTCTTGAGAGTCCCATGGACTGCAAGAAGATCAAACGTATCCATTCTTAAGGAAATCAGCCCTGAGTGCTCACTGGAAGGACAGATCGTGAAGCTGAGGCTCCAATACTTTGGCCACCTCATGAGAAGAGAAGACTCCCTGTAAAAGACCCTGATGTTGGGAAAGATTGAGGGCACAAGGAGAAGGGGACGACAGAGGACGAGATGGTTGGACAATGTTCTTGAAGCTACCAGCATGAGTCTGACCAAACTGCGGGAGGCAGTGGAAGACAGGAGTGCCTGGCGTGCTCTTGTCCATGGGGTCACAAAGAGTCGGACACGACTAAACGACTAAACAACAACATTATTTACACCACACCCATCTGGCTGGGTTTCCCCAGCCACTCTGGGCTGCTTCCAACAGAATTAAAAGCAGAATAAAACATCAGACATTAAAAACACAGGCAAAAATTATTGGGTTTACAAAATGCAGTGAAAAAGCTCTAAGCACACAGTCTGAGCTTGTAGCAAGCAAGCTCAGGCATGTCCTGTCTCTGTGAGTTCACTTGGTGAAAGAGAGTGATGAAAGAAGCTTCACTTCCTTCTTCCCCAGAGGTGAGGGGACCTGAGTCTAGCAATACAGTTCTGTGGTCTTAACACCTTAAGTAGCATTACACATGTTATAGTTATATGAGACTGCAATTTCCCACAGAAATGTGCTTAGGAAATAGTGGGGATGGCCCGAAGTAATGCCATGCAGTCTGAACAGTGCTACACCTTGGCTGCTCCACTCTTGCAATGACTTGAATCTTTACAAAACTCCACTTTTCTAAAGAGTTGCTGTCTCTAGAATTGTTTGTCTGCTTAGCTTGGGGTTAATAACATCTCTCTCCTTTTTAGGATGACTGGGTAATATTGACATTTGGAAGTTATATTGTGAAAGTCCGCTCTTTTAGCTGTTCCCATGGAAAGAGCGCTGGCTTTGTCAACCCTGATGTGACACTTAAACTAACAAGATTGTGATGACTTGGGAATTGCTGAGGCTTTCATCCTAGAAAGAACTCATCACAATCTTCTTTTATGACTGCTCATGTGTTGAACTTTAAGCATGCGCTTAGTCATACCAAGAAAGACTGTAGATCATGTTGCAGGTTTCTGCTGAGGTAGTGAAACTGACTGAGATTGGTGGCTACCAGGAAGAAGCAAACGACCCATGTATGATTAAGTTGCCAGCCTTTCTTGAAATTTAGATTGAATTCTATTCATCCCCCAAATCAATTCGGTGTGTGGGAAGTTTTTCATTATGTTCCAAAGACGAACAGCCTTGAATCTGAGCAAAGGGTTGGAATCCCACTTGAGAGAATTTATTCTGAGGCTCCTGGCTGTTGCAATCACTAGAATTTACAAATCTGATGTTTAATTGTGTTAAAATAATTGGAGCTTGATGTTTCTCTTCATGTGCTGCAGTGAATCTGTTTATGTTGCCATAGTCAAATATATTACACATGCAAATATCTAGTAGGGTGTAGGAAAGGATTTTCACATCAAGTAGTCTTATAGTAGGAAGGAATCTCTGGAAATTTGCCATAAAACTCCTGTTGCAGGATATTTTGCAGTGCTATAGGGTACAAATTTACATTTAGGTTTTTGTTTTTTTAAAAAAAACCCATGGTTTCAAACAATACTAATTAAACAGGTCACAGGTTCCACACCTCTGCAGGCAGCCACCTTGTTCTCCTTTTGGTCCGAGGGTCTTCTGGTGGTTTCCTCATTGTGAGAAGTAAAGTTACAGAGAACCAGGCAGAAGGCCTTCTTGGCAGTGGCACCCTCCCTGTGGAACATCCTCCCTTCAGTTATCAAGGAAATAAACAACTGTCTTACTTTTAGAAGACACCTGAAGGCAGTCCCATATAGGGAAGTTTTTTATGATGTTTTACTTTGGTTCTATAATTTACTGGAAGCTGCCTACAGTGGCTGGAAAAACCCAGTCAGATGGGTTGCATATAAAGTGTGATGAGGACGACGACTCAGCAAGTCATACACTCAACCTCACTGGTGTTGCTTTGGTAACCCAGTGCACCTGACACCCTTATCTCAGAACATCCAGACATGGGGGAAGTGCTAACTCCAGGCATGAGACCAAGCACTGTGTAATTTAATCCATTGCTCACAATCACAGCTACACATCATTCTAGGGTTCACATGTCAGGGGCAGGTGGAACCAAAAGCATCACTGGAGTGACCAACAGATGCAACACTTACCTTTGTACACTTGGTAGATTTCATCGCAACCAAATCAGAGCCAGATATTTCTATACACACCCATCTCTCCACTCGCCATCCAGGCAAGTCAGAGGCAATATCAGAGATCATGGGCACATTCCAGCTGGGCAGAAACACTTGGCCAGGGCATAGAGCAGGGCGTGGGAGAGGTGGGACTCAGTGGGATAGCACATGCGAAAAGGTGCTGGCTCAATTCTCGCATCACCAGGTAGGTTTGGAAAAACACCTGATGGAAACCCTGGAGATGGAAGCTTACTTGCGTCAGCCATGAACCATCGCAATTTGTATACAGTGTTCATAAAACATTTTTAAAAACTGCAAATTAAAAGGGATACAAATTAAGACTCCAAATGCCATGGTGGCCCTTATTTTAATAGCAGGCACTAAAAATTTTGTGTACTTTATTGTCACCAGATTATCTCAGTCTGCAAGGAGCATGACATAAAATCACATGAACACCTTGGGAAAACTGTTGCCACTTGCCTGTTGGTGTGGAGAAACAATACTGAGCCAGATGTATCACTAGCCTGATTTGATATTATTATTATTACTATTTCAATTTATGTACCACCTTTTATCCAAAGATCCCAGGGCAGCTTTATATGCAGAACGTCCGGGTATTGCTTTTCAAGTATTCAGAGCCCTTCATATGCATTTCTAAGGGTTTGTAATCCTTACAACAAGCTTGGAAGGTAAGTCAGTATCTTTATTCTCAATATTGTTCATTGTGGGGAGGAAGAGCTGAGGCTGAGTGGCTTGCCTAAGGCCACCCAATGAGTTCATAGCAGAGATAAAATTTGAAAGGGGAATTCCTGATTCAAAGTTTGCCTTTAACCATTAAACTATATGGACCCTCTATCTGACTTTATGCTGAAAATGTTTCTTTTCCCTCCCTTAACAGCTCAGGCCGCACCCGCACCCTACATTCAAAACACTACTTTGCCACTTTAAACAGTCCTGACTTCCCCTAAAGAATCCTAGGAACTGTAGGTTGCTGACACATACCCTACAAGTGTCCCTATTTTCCATTGACATCCCTGATTTAGAGAAGCCATCCCAGTTTCTGATTTGATCCCAGAATGTGCCACTTTTCTTTAGGATGTCCCTAGTTTCATTGGAGAAATGTTGGAGGGTATGGAGTTGTCTGATTCCCCAAGCCATCTGAAAGCAATCAGGTATAGGGAAGTTTCTTTAATGTTTAATGTTTTATTGTGTTTCTTATATATGTTGGAAGCTGCCCAGAGTGGCTGGGGCAACCCAGTAAGATGTGTGAGATATAAATAGTAAAATTATTATTATGGAATGGGACATCCCTCTTTTCTCATCTGAGAAATGTTGGAGGGTATGCTGACAGTTTTTAGGTGACCTCTATTTCCCCTCACGGAGTTCACAATCAATTCCTCTTCTGAGGGCACTCTGGGAATTAGAATAATAGATTATAGAATTGTAGAGTTGCAATAGTAGTTGTGATGGGAAGGGAAGTCACAACAACTAACAACTCTCAGTGCCAGGGTTGCCTTATTTCAAAAAGTGAAAATTCACACACAAAAGTTGAGCTTTTGGGGGAGTTGGTAGAGTTGTTGAGCTTTCTTTGCAAAATCTTAAAAAGAAGCAGCAGCTATTTTTAGGGAAATTCACCAAAATCTTGAATTACAACATTTCAGTATGGCAACCCTATTCAGTGTCCTTTACAAACTATAGTTCTGAGGATTCTTTGGGGGAAAGCCGTGACTGTTAGATTGGTACAAGTACTTTATATAGCACAGATGTAGCTTGATTCTCTCTCTTCCAACCTCCCAGGCCTACAGTCCTAGTATACCTATGTAGTTCCACCTCTTCCTCTTAAAACAACCAACAACCTTGACTTTTCCCATTGGGTCTTTTGTTTCCTTGTCTTCACTCCACCTGAAATGGAGCTTGAGCGCCTGTATCAGATGCTGCTTGTATTTCATCCCTTGTTACCTTTGCCTTTCCCTTTCCTTCCTGCCCTCCCTCTTTTCCTCTCACACTTCAGAAACACAACTGTAAGCTCCTTCAGACAGGGACCTGTATTTCTTGGCTTATAGTTCTTTGCAAAGTGGCAGGTGTATTGGTGTATTTATAAACAATAAATGCGTTATCAACTCAACTGACATATTGGTATAGAGCTTTGCTGAAAGAATTTGTTTTAGAAATTATTGGTATTGTGAAAGTGGAATAAATGTATACCATTTGTGCTTTCTTGCCCCTGTTTATCCCACCGTTTCACCACTGAAAGCTGTAATTTTCCCTCTTGTGCTGGGATAGCGTCTCTCTATAGAGGACCACTAAATCTTACTGTCCCATAAATATGTGAACATAAATCTGTGATTTATTACAATTTAGCTCCTCTTTCTGTGAAGGAGGTTTACTGCACTGAGACTACTCATTAATCTCATTCATAACCCATAGTATAAACATAACCTTTTCAATACATAACAGCAAGAATTATGGGTATGTATGATTTACGGTTGCATTTTAGAAGAAGAATGAACTACAAACATCCCCTCTCTTGTAGTTTTGAATGCTCATTGATAAACTGGCAGAATTCATAGAATGTTTTATACACACTTTCAACTTTAAAAAAATACATACAAATTTTGTCTGGTTCTTGTAATGCTACCACCTTGATCCTAAACACATTTATTTAGAAATGTCATTAAAACAGAATTGAATTTGTTTCTTTTGTAGCCATAGGGAGGGCTTTGTAACCATGCCTCTTCCTTGACATTTTAAGTTTCATACTTCTTTTTTTTAAAGTAGTTTCTTAGCCTTGCTAAGAAATAAGAGGGTGGGGATAACATTTGCTCCAACTGCCCCTGTTTACCGGCAACTTTCCTATCTTCTGCTACTTGTTTCTACTGAATTACTGTCCCAGTTTTGCACTTAGTGTTCCCTTCCACTACCACCTTCCAAGCTAGAGTTCAAATGTTGCTCTATGTTTTAAGTGTAACTACAGTATTCTATAAGAAGTACAAGTGCATATGTTATAAGAACATTTAAAGTGATTTGCCTTTTTTCTTAATGTGGGGGTAGAGTGAGGAAAAAGTATAAAGGTAAAGGTAAAGGTACCCCTGCCCGTACGGGCCAGTCTTGACAGACTCTGGGGTTGTGCGCCCATCTCACTTAAGAGGCCAGGGGCCAGCGCTGTCCGGAGACACTTCCGGGTCACGTGGCCAGCGTGACATCGCTGCTCTGGCGAGCCAGAGCCGCACACGGAAACGCCGTTTACCTTCCCGCTGGTAAGCGTTCCCTATTTATCTACTTGCACCCGGAGGTGCTTTCGAACTGCTAGGTAGGCAGGCACTGGGACCGAGCAGCGGGAGCGCACCCCGCCGCAGGGATTCGAACCGCCGACCTTTCGATCGGCAAGCCCTAGGCGCTGAGGCTTTAACCCACAGCGCCACCTGCGTCCCGAGGAAAAAGTATACCCCCCCCAAATGTCCTTATTTGGAGGATATGAAATATTTAGTTTTCTACCCAACTGCTCAATAAGAAGGCTCAAAAAGGCTGAGATTTAAAAAATTTCAAGCATATTTTGCTATATTTTGTCATGCCCCCCCCCCATTTCAAAGTGACTTGTATGACCCTCTATAACCCCACCCTGCCCCTTTCTGACTAGAGCCTTTGCAGGAATTGCATGGGATGAACATAATGGGAATTAGATTGGGAAGTGCTTTAAAATTGGAATATGGTTAAAATCTAAGTTTGTAATCCCTAAACTGACTGGCCTGATTAATAATATAAAACTTTCATAACACCCTGCAGTTGATCAAGCAAGTCATTAGTCTTATGAAGCAGGTTTTGTTTTTCTTCTTAAAATTCAGTTTTAAAACAGTAAGAGGAGTACGTAGCTGAAATTATAAAAGCTTTTGTAGCTTTATTAAAGAATTCACAAAACATTAGTGGAATAAACCGGTGGAGTGGCATGAGAAGCCTGTTCCAGTTGAGCCTCCCAGGTCCCCAGTTGGCTCCATCACCCAGCCTGCTTGCACTGACCAGGAAAATCTTCACAGATTTAGCTGAACGTACACTTGGAATATTTCCACAGCCAGGAGCCCATAAGAACATAAGAAAAACCCTGATGGATCAGTGCAATGACCCATTCTCATAGTGGTAAACGAGATTCCTTTGGAGATTCCATAAGCAGGACCTGAATGCAAATTGTGTCTTCCATCATGGTGTTGTGGTGAGATCACCTAAATTGCCTCCTTGTTGTGGGGTGGAACCGTTTGGATAGCTACAACACTCCATTGGTTGCCCCTAGGTTGCTGGGGCAGAAATTTGGCCTGTTGGGCCGTCTATTGGCTACCGAGGGGCTCTTTAAGCTGCTGCATGTCTCTGGGAGCTTTCTCTTTCCTGAGACATGCATCATATCACCCGCCCTCCCACCCTATATTTAGGGCTGTTCTTTGGCCTTGCTATGCCTGTCTAGGGGTCGTGTGCTTTGGAGCAGGTAGGAATTTTGCCATTTGGCTGATTGGCTGGTGCCACTTGGTTTCTGCCTACCATGTAGCAAATCATCACAACTTGGTAAGATTGGCGGTTAGGCATTGGTTCAATGTTTTGTGGAGGCGAAGTGGTTGGCTGTGCCTTCCCCTCCATTGCTGCTGCTAGGGAAATCCATTAAAGGAATCCAGGGGCTCGCCTTGCTTTTGTCTGAACCCTGTCATGGGGCTAGGGCCGTGCCAGAGCCCCTGGGAGCATCAGGTGAACTGTGAGACTGAACCCAGCTTTGTGCTCCCCCAGAATACTTTCCCTTACTGACCTCTGGTGGTGCCCAGTTGTCAGTCCTGTTCCTGCCTCAGTGCAGGTTCGGTAGCTGGGAACCATGCCTAAGCAACCACTCAGATGCTGTAATCAATAAAGTTGTGGCCAAAATTATTGCCAAAAACCTTAAACTAAATTTCTGTGTCTGTTGTGTATTTATTTTGGGGGTGGTTTTGGGGGTCTTCACACGCAATATGACTCTCCTCACTTGTAATTTCCAGCAAGTGGCATTCAGACAACCAAACATGATATTCTCATTCTTTTCCCCCACACTATGTCAACATTTTCAGTGAGCTCTCCACTATGTTCGGTCACAGCTGGTTCAGACCCTATGAGCATATATGTGAAATTGGGACCTCCCCCCCCCCCAGTATGAATCACTTTACACTTACTTACACTGAACTGCACTTGCCATTTTACTGTTCAGCCATTCAGTTTGGAGAGATCCTTTTGGAGCTCTTCACAATCTCATTTTGCTTTAATCACCCTGAACAATTTGGTACTGAAGTATAGACCCCATGCAGGCAACTGCAGGCTATCAGTGGCTGCTAGCCACAATGGCTATCTTGTGTCTTCACTGTTGGATGTGAGATGCCCTTGAACACCAGTTGCTGGGAATTGCAAGTTGGAAGGGCGTTGTAGCAGGTTCTGCTTGAGGACTTCTCATAGCCTTCTGGTTGACCACTGTCTGAACAGGATGCTGGTCTAGATGGCTCATTGGCCTGAACCAGCATAGTTCTTACATTCTTATAGAACTTCCGGGCCATGCTATACATTCATAGGATTATTCTGAATGGGGAGGGGGAGTTCAGAGGGAAAGGTATGCTTGGTCTAGAGGTATGTCAAATGTTCTAAGCACCCTCTCCCCCCCCTGATTTCACTCTACTCTTGTCTGACAGCTTCAGGTGACTGCTTTTTTGGTTCTTCCAGAGCCTGAGGTTGAATGCTAAAGTAGGAAATAAACATGCCTATTCTGAACATGTTCTTAGTGGAAGACACACAGCAAGATGCTCCTGGGGTTGTGTACTCTGAGAGTATGCAAGCTATGACAAGCGATGTTCTTTGTTCCACTCTCCCCTTCCCATAGGAGGGGGTCGTAGCTGAGTGACAGATAAAGTGGTTTGCAAACAGAAGGACCCAGGTGCACTCATTGGCTTTGTCAGGTAGGTTAAGGAAATATATCTCCCTAAGATCCTGGAGAGTTTCTGCCAGTTATCGAAGAGCAAGGATGGAGAACCTTTGGTCTTCCAGCTCCCATCTTCCCTGAACATTATTACTCGAGCTGATGGGAAAACAACATTTGGAATCTCACAGGTATCAAAGCATGTTCTGGAAAGGTACAAAAAATGATAATAAAGCAGGACTATATATGAATATGATAATTTAAGGAGCCCAAGTTGTTGTTGGTTATTTTTTTTTATTAAAAAAAAACACATTTCCCCCAATTTTGAAATAAATGCCTCTGTTCTGATGCAAACCATACTTAACTAGATGAGCCATTGACTAAATGCAGCATATGTTACATTCTCGTCTCTATTTTGCAGAGACTTTTGCAAGAAAACCCTCTTCAGTGCTAGGTTAGAATAATAGGATGTTCCTACTTTCAGAAGACATTTATTTAAATAGATTGAATTAATTACGTAGCCTTGAGACACTTTAATTTTACCAAGTGAAGGGAGGAGAAAAGCATATTTTATATTCCACACACCATTATATATTGAAATGAAGAAGTAGGAATAATGGAGCAGATTGTTCATGGTGATGAATCTTGAGTCTGAACAGATATAAAATGGGTGTTGATTGATTTTGGTCAGGAAAGGAGTTATCTATAGCCCTTGGGTTGTCTGGCGGGGGGGGGGATGCTTGATGACACCAAAAATCGGATGTTTCCTATGGATAGGGGTATAGACATATAAGAACTCTATAGCTGGGGCAGCTAAAAAAATGGCCCTCTGTATTGGCTACAGAGTAGGAAGAAACCTCTTATTGGGCTACTGTCTTTAGGAACTGCCCAATGCACTCCTTTGGCCTCTTCTTTTCTTCTTTTGCAGCTCAGTTAGATTTGGTTGACTCTTTTCTCACAGCCTTCTGTAGAAGTGGGATTTAATTTGAGCCAGAGTTTCCAAGAGCGCAGCACCAAAAGAAACAGATGACAAGAAAAGTGTCTGGGAGCATATGTAGACTGCTTTTCCACTGAAAACTAGCAGCTACCAGTTGCACATTGCAGGTCAGAGGCTAGATGTCCAAGCAGGCTTGAGTCTCAGCTAGACGATAGGAAGCAGTAGGATGTGTCTGGGATGGGGCTGAGAGGGAAACAAGATGAGGGCACCAATATGTTCAGAATTCATTCTCTTATGCTCAGATCTCACTTCCTCTAACATGCTTCCCCTGCTGGCTCCTAAATTTTGCAAAGTTTCTTGTGCTCCTGGCTAGGGAAGCCATGGCTTGGGGAATAGCATGTGTGTATGTGAGTCACTAAAGTTATTTCATGTAAGTAATTCATCAGTCATCATATGTCATTGGAAACCAATTATCTTCTTTGTCCTTGTAAGTTGGGTGCTCCATCATGGAGGGCACGTGTTGCAGTGAGATCACCAGAAACTAATTCTGTTAAAGGAATCCAGGCGCTTGCCTTGCTTTTGTCCAAACCCTGTCACGGGGCTAGGGCCACGCCAGAACCCCTGGGAGCACCAGGGTGAGCTGTGAGATCAAAGGAGTTCTCGCTCCCCCTTACTGACATATGGTAGTGCCCAGTGTCATTCCTGTTCCTGCCACTGTGCAGGTTCAGGTAGTCTGGAACCAATGCCTAAGCAACCACTCACAAACTCTAATCAATAAAGTTGTGGCCAAAATTTAATGCCAAAAAACCTTAAACTAAAAACTGTGTCTTCATTTGGGGGTAGTTTTGGAGGTCTTCACACACAAATGGTTCTACCTAAAAAGCAGTTTTCTCAAACTCAGTTTAATCTTCAATTAAGACATGACTTTGGTTGATCTGTGATCAGATCCCTTTCCCTCCAGAGCTGCGACCTTGAACAGATTCCCACTTTGATGCTTTTTTGGAACATATTTGAGGCCTGATGTTTAACTATCATGCCTTGTAGCATGCAGGAGATTTAAGGAGGTCTAACACCAATGATTTCAGACAACTGGCATGGAAGTTTGTACCTGTTCAGGGTGTATGAATGATGGAGATGTGAGGAACCCACCCTTCCTGGAAGCATCACTAGTCGTTTGTTCTCATAAGCCATCTACCAATTTGCCTTTAATTTGCCCTGGGATTAATTTCATTTGGAAATAGAATGCTTCAGTTGTAAAACAAACAACATTCTAAGAAAAGCACAGTACCTACTGTAGAACTGGCAAAAAATGGTCAGAACGCAGACATTTTTCTGAGAAAATTTTGGAGATTTTTTCCTTCACCACCTTACACTGCAAAATTTCTCAGGTCCAATGCAGCCTCCCCTGCTGTCCATGCTTCCTGATCTCAAAACGTCTATGGGAGGAATTACTTCATGATGTCTTCCCTTCAATATTAATTGAAACCAAGGGTTGGTGCTGTCACTGATTTTGTTTTTAAGGGAAGTCCTTTGCTTTTTTTGGGGGGGGGGACTTTCTGCACTGATATTTGTAAAGTAAAAGGGTATTATTATTAGGTAAGGTAATACCTGGATGCTTAAATCCAGTCAAAGGCGACTATGGGATGTGACGTTCGTCTAGCTTCAGGCCTGTCTGCAGACAGCTTTCTGGGTCATGTGGCCAGCATGACTAAACTGCTTCTGGTGTATGGGGGACTGTGACAAGTGCCAGAGCACACGGAAACTCCATTTACCTTCCCACCACAGCGGTACCTATTTATCTACTTGCACTGGTATGCTTTCGAACTGCTAGGTTGGCAGGAGCTGGGACAAAGCAATGGGAGCTCACTCCATCACGGGGATTTGAACCGCCGACCTTCTGATCGGCAAGCCCAAGAGGCTCAGTGGTTTAGACCACAGCGCCACCCGCTCCCTTGGTATTATTGTTGCTGTTGTTGCAATTGTTATTAATTTTATATTATTATTCATATAATGACAGTGGTCAGGCATGATGTAGGGAGCATCCCTGTCTTTTGCATTTACAGGAAATCCCAGCCGCTGACATCATGGGGTAATTAAGGTAATTAAGTGTGGGCACCTGGGAAGACTGCAAAGTGCAGAACATTTGTAGACTCTTAAAAATGGACACTCAAAAGCACTGCTTGTCTAGCTAGAAAGTTAGCTAAATGCAACAACAAATCCTTCAGCCTACCCATGATAATTTCTTGGAAATTTCTCACTTTGATTATTTTTGAACACAAATTCTTATCAGTTGATGGAGAATAGCCAATGGGGGTGGCGGGGAATGGAGGAGAAATTTCCAGCACAGAACTAATTATTATTAGAGCTTTCCATAACTGTAATTACAACGTGAGTGTTTCACTGTGTTACAGCTGTTGAGGCTGAACTGTGCCCTTATTAGTAAGCTGTGTGGAACCGCTGACTTCACCATTTTTGCTATTGTATTTATGATAACAAAAAGAGGTTATGAAAATGAATTCACTCCCGGACCCCCTGCCAAGTTAGTTACTGTGATTCACAAGTTTATTATGGCAATAAAACAACATGAGACAATAATGCTGGGGCCAGAAATGTGCTAATGATGCTTCATATTGTTCCAAAAAGATGGTGCAGAAAATGGAAAGTATCCCTGATAATTCTGTAGAGCAGATGCCATGCTACAATGTGTGTCTTTGTGTGTATTTACACACACACACACACACACACACACACACACAAAAGTTGGGGTTGTAGCACACCAGTAAGCACTCTCATCTGCAATATGTTCTATACTGTTTTTAATATAGAATTTTATATTGTTCTGACCCTCCCTGGTGAAGGGTGGGTAATAAATCAAATTATTGACGTTAATAGTAATAATAATAATAATGAATCTGATATGCAGCCATGTAATAAAATATTTGCAACCACCGCCACAATATACTTCTTGCCGTTGGAGCTGGAGGTGGTCCAAAGCTACAGGATGAACTGGGAGAGTAGGAAAATACTGTTGTGGTTAGAAACTCATATTTCTCCATTTACCTCTACTTAAAAGATTACAGCATGGATGGGAACTTATGGTCTAGCAACTCCTGGAAGCACACATCTTGCATCATCCCTGACCACTAGCCATGCTGGCTGGTATTGAAGGGAGTTGTGGGAATTGCGAGTCCAATAAATTCCGGAGGGACCCAGATTCTTCACTCATGGCTTATGGCTCAGCAGTGTTAATTCAAGGTGATGGGAGGTGTAGCCAGTGCTATTCCTCTAGAAAAAGGCAGATAGTGACTATTTCCATATGTGGTGGACCTGCGATAAGGTAAAAAAATTTTGGGAATCAATTTATAATGAACTCAAAAAAAATATTTAGATATACTTTCCCCAAAAGACCGGAAGCGTGTCTATTAGGCTTAATAGGAACAGAAATTAAAATAGAAGACCAAAATTTGTTCATGTATGCTACAGCTGCCGCAAGGACCCTTCTGGC
Source organism: Podarcis cretensis (assembly GCF_951804945.1). Taxonomy (NCBI): domain Eukaryota; kingdom Metazoa; phylum Chordata; class Lepidosauria; order Squamata; family Lacertidae; genus Podarcis; species Podarcis cretensis. The sequence continues at coordinate 101,078,049 of NC_137173.1, read as the reverse complement.
CCAAAGATGGAAAGTACAAGATATACCAACTATTCAGGAGTGGCAGGCGAAGTTGACAGAATATGCAGAACTTGCCAAACTGTCAGGGAGGATCCGGGACCAGGGAGATCAAAGATACCAAAATAACTGGAGTAAATTTATTGAATATTTAAAGAAGAATTGTAAAGAGGTCAAGACACTAGCAGGATTGACATAATACCTCCAATGTATAATACTACTAATATGAGAATGATGTGCGTGATGGAAAGAGGATAAATATACCAGTTGTGGGGAGGGAGGGGGGTCGCGACTCGGCAGAGTCAAAGGGAATGTATGGTGCTATTACAATTTGTTGGAAAAGAATATATAAGGAAAACAATAAAAATTCATGAACTTCTCCCGTGATCTCTGACAATGGCATTGGTCCCACCTGAGAGGTGCCGGAACTGAGTTCCGGTGAGTTCCAGTTGTAAAAAAAAGTGCCCTGGTTGTAGCACAAAACTTCTGAGACAAACCAGGTTGCTAAAGGCTGGTTTCAGCAAATGTGGAAGATTGAAACGGCAGAGTTTTAATCCAAGTATATTTATCTAAGCTTCAAGATAAGAGAAAATAGGAAGCTGCATCAAAATAAAAAACAATTTTCTAACCTGCTATTGTTGGAAGTGCAACAGCGGGGATCATTCATTTTGAAAAATAAGAGTTAATCCTGTTTGTGTCTAGGTCTGCTAGCCAAGATTGGGATGGGTTGTTTAACAACCAGGCAGAAGGCATAGTATTTGCTGAGGTAGCAAGTGCCCCAATGGGCTGTGTAGTTGTGCGTACAGAAGACTCCCTGCATCTAACCAGACACACCCCCAACATGTGAGGATGAGGCTCTACTCTTCTTCACAACAATTTTGTGAGGGGAGAATGCCTGAAAGGCTTCTTGGATTCTGTGCAAGGTAATTTTGCACAGTCTGACTTAGGGATGAAGAAAGCATCTTCTTTGGTTTTAGTTGTGTGTGTTTTTTACACTTGTTTACACCTGAGTCTCGTCTGTTGTCTGCTGCTGTGAATCCCTAAGTAGTTCCAAGTTCTCCAAAATATGTATTTTGTTCACAGGAGGTCTGGAGACCGTTGCATTTTTAGTTTCATTTTACATGTGTGATTGACTACACTGTTCCATTTTCCTTTTCGTCTTAATCTTCTTAAGCATCGCATAGAAGTTTACCTCTTGGTATCAAGAGTGTAATTGCTTGCCTCTTCCCTGCTGGGCTCCATGTCCTCTTCATCTCTGAATGTACTGCTAGTGCTGTACTTTTTACCTACTACCACAGTACCTTTTTCTTCTTGTCACTTTTTGTCTCCTCAAAGAAACATCATTTTGCATTTGAAAGGCCATATTGCTTTAAGTCCCAGCACTTCAACGCAAGATTATTGCCTTTTGGGGGAGGATTTGGTCAGTTGCAATGATAATAAAATGTGTTGCTTTGTTAAGCACATCCTTACATCTAAAAAGGTATAGCTTCTTACATAAAAGAGATGGATACAGCAGCAATTTTATTTTATTTTTTACCTTTTCTATGACTAAGACATTGTATTATTATCTGCTTAAAGAGATAAGAACTGCACTGTGAATGCTTATGGACAATAAAAGTCTGATCTGAGGCCAGATTGGCTGGTCTTGACAAATAATTTTAAGTCCTAAAGCACCCCTAGCCCCACTTTGAGAATGAGACATTGGCCTGTATCTTCTGTTTCCCAAACTGGGCAAGTCACATTGACAGCCCTACTGTTAGGCAGAGTGAGGCAGTCAGCTCAGATGTTGGAGATCAGGGGAAAAGACATTCCTTCGGAGCCTCTAGCCATTCCCCTCCATTAGAGATAAGAGCTGTGTTTGCCCCAAGCCTGTCGTATATCCTCCTAAGTTAGCTGGTCACCCTCGCAGGCATTGGAGGGCGCTGTGGGTTAAAGCCTCAGCGCCTAGGACTTGCCGATCGAAAGGTCGGCGGTTCGAATCCCTGCGGCGGGGTGCGCTCCCGCTGCTCGGTCCCAGCGCCTGCCAACCTAGCAGTTCGAAAGCACCTCCGGGTGCAAGTAGATAAATAGGGACCGCTTACCAGCGGGAAGGTAAACGGCGTTTCCATGTGCGGCTCTGGCTCTGGCTCTGGCCAGAGCAGCTTCGTCACGCTGGCCACGTGACCCGGAAGTGTCTCCGGACAGCGCTGGCCCCTGGCCTCTTAAGTGAGATGGGCGCACAACCCCAGAGTCTGTCAAGACTGGCCCGTATGGGCAGGGGTACCTTTACCTTTACCTTTATTCTGTTGCCAGCGACCTTTTAAATGTGTTTATGGGAGGGAGGTTATTGGCTTGTTTTTATTTTATTATGTGTTTTGTGTTCTCAGTTTGCATTTTTATGTTGTGATCTTCGGATAAAGGACAGTATACAAAATATTATTATTATTAACAATAACAATAATAATGTTGATGTAAGAGTTAACAGGTGGGACACGGGTGGCGCTGTGGGTTAAACCACAGAGCCTAGGACTTGCCAATCAGAAGGTCAGCAGTTCAAATCCCCACGATGGGGTGAGCTCCCGTTGCTCGGTCCCAGCTCCTGCCAACCTAGCAGTTTGAAAGCACATCAAAGTGCAAGTAGATAAATAGGTACCCCTCCAGCGGGAAGGTAAACAGCGTTTCCGTGAGCTGCTCTGGTTTGCCAGGAGCGGCTTAGTCATGCTGGCCACATGACCTGGAAGCTGTACGCTGGCTCCCTCAGCCAATAAATCGAGATGAGTGCTGCAACCCCAGAGTCAGTCACGACTGGGCCTAATGGTCAGGGGTCCCTTTACCTTTAAGATTCAACAGAAGGACTGCCATTTTGCTTCTTACCTCAGGCAGAAAAATGCCTTGGGTTGTCATATATAGCTGCTGCTCCTTTAAACACCCACCTTGTCTCTAGGTCAATAACTGAGGAGCCAGATGGTATTCCTTAGGGGGGGCTGGATTTGACCCCCAGGTCACCATTCACAGATTCCCACTCTACCTAATGTTTCAGAAGGTGAATGCACCCTCTGCTTCTCACTGTGTGTCTGTCCTGTTTGGGATACCCTTTGTCCTGTTTTTGAAGTCATAAAAAATAATAATTGTGCACTCACTTGCTTGTCTCGTGTAGCCTGGCTTGCTAGGCACCTCAGAAGTTGAGTCCGCCCTTCAAAGCTGGCTGATTGATGCTCCAGGCTAGCCATTAGAGCTCGCCAGCCAGCAGGCTCTTCTGGGTTGGGTGGAGCTCTTGCCAATGGCTCTAAGAGAATGAGCGAAACATTTCCTGGAGCAGCAGCCTTTGCTTCCAAAGCTAAGTCTCCCTCTGCTTCTCACTGTGTGTTTAAGGATTCTCTTGGCTTATTTCCACCTCTAGAATGGATTATGTGGAGGCTGCAAAGGATTTGATTTTTGACTCTGGGAACGTGGCAGAAAATTGGACAGTAAAGTTACTGGGCCCATGTTGTTTCCTGTTTTCTCACAAGAAAGGGTTTTTAAAAAACCCAATGGAAGAGTTATAAATGATGCGCACCACTTTAAATTACTTGGCACCAGCCAACCACACCTGGCTATTCTTTGAATCAGAACTTTGGGGCATGTCTTTTGGTTTCCCAGCACAGAGGCTCAAGATGTAACACTTAGGTGAACATAAGGTGAACATAAATTGGACAGAGAGGGGAAAAGCAGTACAAGTAAAATGTGTGAATTATGGTGCTGGAGGAGACTCTTGAGAGTCCCATGGACTGCAAGAAGATCAAACCTATCCATTCTGAAGGAAATCAGCCCTGAGTGCTCACTGGAAGGACAGATCCTGAAGCTGAGGCTCCAATACTTTGGCCACCTCATGAGAAGAGAAGACTTCCTGGAAAAGGCCCTGATGTTGGGATAGATTGAGGGCACAAGGAGAAGGGGACGACAGAGGACGAGATGGTTGGACAGTGTTCTCGAAGCTACGGACACGAGTTTGACCAAACTGCAGGAGGCAGTGGAAGACAGGAGTGCCTGGCGTGCTCTGGTCCATGTGGTCACGAAGTGTCGGACACAACTAAATGACTAAACAACAACAGCTGAGCATGGATGTCAGATCCATCTTGCTGTAGAAGTCAAAGTGAGCTGGAGATAGATATAGATAGATAGATGATAGATAGATAGATGAGATATTTCTAAATTTGTCTGGCAGGGCAAAAAGCCCAGAATCAAGTTTAAGATATTAACTGATGCGAAAGAAAGAGGGGGCTTTGCCCTGCCAGACTTAAGATTGTATTACGAATCAGCAGCTTTCTGCTGGCTAAAAGATTGGCTGCTTCTCGAAAACACTGATGTGCTGGATTTGGAAGGTTTTAACAATGCTTTTGGTTGGCATGCATATTTATGGTATGACAAGGTTAAGATTAACAAGGTTTTCAAGAACCATATTGTCAGAAAAGCAGTGTTTAATGTCTGGACAAAATACAAAGACTTATTGGAAAATAAAACTCCAAGGTGGCTCTCACCATTGGAAGCTAAGGCCCGGAAAAGACTCAATATGGAGGCCGAATGGCCGAAGTATTGGGAAATATTAGAAAAGGATGGAGATAACTGGAAATTGCAGAGTATGGAAAAAATGAAAGATAAAGTGCGAGATTGGTTACATTACGCTCAGATTAAAGAAGTTTTTAAACTAGACAAAAAGTTAGGATTCCAGGTGGAAAAATCGAAGTTGGAAACAGAATTGTTAGAGCCTAAGACTAAGGTACTTTCAAGAATGTATAACTTGCTGTTAAAATGGAACACACAAGATGAAATGGTCAAATCGGCTATGATAAAGTGGGCACAGGACATAGGGTATAATATTATATTTGAAGACTGGGAAAGGTTGTGGACCGTTGGGCTGAATTTCACTGCATGTAATGCTTTGAAAGAAAATGTTATGAAAATGATATATAGATGGTACATGACCCTAGTCAAACTTGCAAAAATATACCATTTGTCTGATAACAAATGTTGGAAATGTAAAGAGAACGAAGGAACTTTCTTTCACCTCTGGTGGACCTGCCCTAGAGTGAAGGCTTTCTGGGAAATGATATACAATGAGCTGAAAAAGGTATTTAAGTATACCTTCCCTAAGAAACCAGAGCCCTTCCTCCTGGGTATTGTCGGCCAGAGGGTGTTAAAGAAGGACCGAACATTTTTCATGTATGCAACAACAGCAGCAAGGATACTCGTTGCCAAGCGCTGGAAAACCCAAGATTTACCCACACTGGAAGAATGGCAGATGCAACTGATAGACTACATGGAACTGGCCGAGATGATTGGCAGAATCCGAGACCTGGGAGAGGAGACGGTAGAAAAAGACTGGAAGAAATTCAAGACCTACCTACAGAAACATTGCAAACTGTATGAATGTTAAGAAGGATGCTAGATTATAAATAACTTGGCACCATTAAGCTAGATGAAGTGAAATATGAAGATAAGTTAAATTTAAGAAAAGACAAATTTTGGATAATTATCAGGCTAAATTTATTTTTCAGGTTTGAATAAACAATATCTAAAATTAGAAATACAACACTGGAAAAATAGATAACAAGAATTGAAATAAGGGGATAAATTGCTGGCTAGATATTCATAAATTAGGAACGCAGGAGCGGGAGATGCGAGGGAGTCCAAAGAAGTTAAGAAAATATGTTATGATATGTGTTGTTTTGTTTTGTTATTTGTATGGTGATTAAAAAAAAAACTTTTAATAAATATTTATATATATAAAAAAAGATAGATAGATAGATGATTGATAGATAGATAGATGATAGATAGATAGATAGATAGATAGATAGATAGATAGATATAGATATAGATAGATGATAGATAGATAGATAGATGATAGAGATGATAGATAGAGATAGATGATAGATAGATAGATAGATAGATAGATAGATAGATAGATAGATAGATGATAGCATGTGCCAAGGCCAGTGGAATTGTAGTACCTTAACTGACAGTCAGCAAAGATGTATTGGTGTGAACAGGAGCTGATGTGTCCCCAGCAGATATTTACCAGACTGCACAATTATATTTTGATGCTGCCCAGTGCAAAACAACCCTCGGCCTGTTGTACATGTGTGTGGGAAGCTAAATAGCTTTCCTGGAAAAAAAATTAAAATACCATGCCTTTAAAAGCCTGTGAAAGGTTTTCATGTATTCTGCGTTTCTGAGAAACCAAATTAGTCATATTGTGGTTGTTGGGGAAGGGTTACCGTACCAGCAGAAGTCTCCCATAAGGCTGTGTGTCTCCCCTTCCCAGACCGCCCCTCCAGTTTATTCACTTGTTATCCTAATCAATAATATTGAAATTTCATTGTGAGAAGAGAACGCTCCGTGATTACTGCATGCCGTTTGCAGGTCTCCACTAATACTACCTATCAAAAATGTAAACAGAGCAATTAAATCACTTAGTCACTCTTGACTCACAAACAAGTGCTGTCAAGGGGACACAGATATGGCGGCTGGGAATAAAGATGTCCCGGTGAGCCCAAATAGTGGTTAATTTGCAAGCTGCCGCATTCCTGGCTGCTACTAAAACCACCATACCTTGCTGATTCAAATGTGTGGAGGGGCAATGGAATGCTCAGAATGCCATGCCATCTTTAGGTTTTTGCTTCGTTTGTGTGGGAGTGTTGTTCCCTGTTCTGAGTAGGGCTGGGCATTTGACAGATCAAAAATATTTTGTCGAATAGTCTCATGTACTGGTCAAGCATTGTTAAAAGTATTCACTTCATTAGACTAACAAGAAAAAATGGGCTTTCTGTGAAGCACCATAATTAAATGTCTCATTTGCAGCAGTTTCTCATGTATTTTGTTCCAACCAGCAAAAGGGCTGTCAAGAACATAAGAAAAGCTCTGCTGGATCAAGCCAATGGCCTCTTTAGTCCAGCATTCTGTTCCCACACTGGTCAAGCTATGGGGAGACCACAAACATAAAAGGAGCACAATAGCACTCTTCTTCTTGTGATCTCCATCAACTGGTAGACTAGAGTTAATATAGCCACGAAAGATGACCACTTTTGACAGTCTTATTTCCCGACAGGAACATTACAGAGTGGACAACTAGGTCAAATAGATGGGGTACTTCCAGACCCTCTAAGTGTCCCTATTTTCCAGGGACATCCCTGATTTAGAGAGGCCATCCCAGTTTCTGATTTGATCCTGGAATGTCCGCGTGTCCTTAGGATGTCCCTATTTTCATTGGGAAAATGTTGGAGGGTATGGAGTTATCCAACCCCTGAGCCGTCTGAAGGCAATCCTGTATAGGGAAGTTTTTATAATGTTGAATGTTTTATTATTTTGTTATGTATGCTGGAAGCTGCCCAGAGTGGCTGGGGAAACCCAGTAAGATGTGTGGGGTATAAATAATAAAATTATCATTATGGAATTGGACATCTTTATTTTCATTGGAGAAAAGTTGGAGGATATGTACTTCCTGGTTCCCAAAGTACCAGTATGGAGCCATGGACAGTCATAGGTTTTCCAGTTGCAGTGTGAATGTTTGCTTGTGTTCCTGTACCTTTTTGGAGATGCCTGTAGTTATATATGAGCTGGCCAGTAGAAGAAGCCTTCCTGTGCTGCAAGATTTGTCCTAGATTTCTGCAAGGCAAGCAGGCCTGGCTCCTCTTGCCTTTGTCAACAAAGGACACCATAATTTTTTTGTTTTGTTTTTGTTTTTTAAAGTAGTTGCCATCTACACAGTGCTGTTATTGACTTTATGCACTATTTGACCACAGTCAAACAACAAATGATAGGGTTTCCATCTAGTCTGGAGGTAAACATTATGACATTTGTCAGTTTGACAGTTACTTGTATTAATATTTTCCTTTTCTAATTGGTGTATCTTGGGCTTTGTCTTGGTAAACTACAGCTTTCTAGATAGTATGTTGTTGTTTTGTTGTTTAGTCGTTTAGTCGTGTCCGACTCTTTGTGACCCCATAGACCAGAGCACGCCAGGCACTCCTGTCTTCCACTGCCTCCCACAGTTTGGTCAAACTCATGCTGGTAGCTTCGAGAACACTGTCCAACCATCTCATCCTCTGTTGTCCCCTTCTCCTTGTGCCCTCCATCTTTCGCATTGCATGCGAAAGCTCCTAGGTTAAACCCCTACTGTCTCCATGTATGGCTTGGAAGACTTATGCCTGCAACTGGAGAAAAGTGGTGCCAGCCAGTGTGGTTGATGCTTAGCTAGATGGACCAGGCAGTAGACTCAGTATGAGATAGTTTTCCATGAGAAAATGATATAATGACATCAATTCTTCCTCTGTATCTGAAAATCCCATAATCACATTTACAACTCTTACATTTTTAATAACAACATTATGTATGTATAGGCCCCATCCCCCATCCCTCTGAAAAAGCAGCAGGGAATGATATAAATTAGATAGATTTGCATACATTTTATATTTTCATAGTTCTGATTTCCACACTTGAGTTTTCAAATGATTTGAAATGTCTTTGCAAGAGCTGGAATATTGCAGGAGAACAAGAATCAGCATGAAGGCTGGGAGCTCGGGGAGAGGAATTCCTCTAGTGAAATTCTTGTCCTGAGCCCTGGGTCTGCATCAGGCACTGTGCATGCTTCTGAGCCCCCCACCCCCTTTTGTACTTGCAAGGACAGGAAACATTTTAAAGTGAGAGCTGTAGGTTGCTTTTTTCATATTTCACATCACTCGTCACCCTTATTCAGGAAGGTGTCTGCAAAATGATGGGAAAACTACAATGAACATATGTGTTCATTTTGTCTAATAGGATTAAAACAGATGGGGTTTCTCTTGGATCAGCTGTTGTGTTGTGTTTAAAAGTACCCTGTGACTCCCAGTGTTTGCTTTATTTTCATTTTCATTTTATGTTATTTAAGAATCCACTTATTTTAATACTCATGGTTGTCAGCAAGAAGTTGTACAATCCAGAGTCTAAAACAGAGTCATTTTTCATTATTGTGATATGGGCTTCTGCTTTGAAGTGCCCTCTTTCTGGAGAGCAGTGGCAACCTGTGCTTATCCATTTGTTCTGTAACTGGTTTGGATCACTCCACAAAACTCTCTTTAGCAAAGAGATGATATTGTTCCTGACCTAATCTGCACACACCTTTTGACAGTGCTCACTTCACTGTAGCCCATTATGCCCTTGCTATCCAAGGTCAGGAAGTTACCACTGTCCATTGACATCTATGGGGGACAAGGGGGCAGTCCTACCCCCACCCTAATGGACCTTAATCCCGATTCCTTTTTTTTAAAAAAAGTTTCTAGCTTTTGGAGAACCTGAGATAAGAAGTAAAATGTGCAGGTGCTATTCTCCTCACTTGTTTTGAGAGAAACTAGTCTGTGGGTTAAACCACAGAGCCTAGGACTTGCCAATCAGAAGGTTGGCAGTTCAAATCCCCGTGACAGGGTGAGCTCCCGTTGTTTGGTCCCAGCTCCTGTCAACCTAGCAGTTTGGAAGCATGAAGTTCAAGTAGATAAATAGGTACCGCTCCGGCAGGAAGGTAAACGGCATTTCCGTGCGCTGCTCTGGTTCGCCAGAAGCGGCTTAGTCATGCTGGCCACATGACCTGGAAGCTGTCTGCGGACAAACGCCGGCTCCCTCGGCCTATAGAGCAAGATGAGTGCTGCAACCCTAGAGTCGTCCACGACTGGACCTGATGGTCAGGGACTCCTTTACCTTTACCTTTAGTCTTCTCCCATAGAAACGATAGACTTGTTCTCTGGCACTAGTTTTTTTTTTTTTTGGTTCATAGTAATTATCCCCCCCCAGCAAAAAAATTCCCCATGAAATTCCCCCCCCCTGAAAAAAATTCCCCATGTCATTTACGACAGTGACTAGGACTGAGACTTTGTGTGAAAAAGACTCTCAAAGTATTTTCTGAATTTCTTGCTGCTGCTACTGCCACCTTCAAATTTCTGTACCATCCTGCACATTTCAGGTCCTGCCACCACCCAATGCCTCAGCGGTGAAGATTTATCTCTCTACTTCACTGTACTCCCATCTCCTTTCAACAGAGTGTTGAACAGTTTATGAGCCTGATCTAGTGTCATAGCAAAGAAGTGACACTTTTAAGTGTGCTACAAAATCCACCCTTCATGCAGACTCTCCTCAGCCCCCAAACCTCCAGAAGCAATTCAAAACAGGTAGGAAACTGCTATTGCCAAAGCACTATACACTCCTTGAACTCTTTCCCAGTTTGGAGAGCACTTGGGAGGCTCGATGATAGAAGGAGCAGTAAGGAGAACACTGGATGTTGAACTGAAGTGTTGGATGGATCTTACTCTGCCTTACCTGCAAAGCAGCAGCCCCTGCAGTGTGACAGTAGGTGGGATCACTTCCCTGAACCATGTTGTCAGTGGTGCCACAAATCAACATGTGACATTTGTTCTCTGGATTAGGACTCACTCCACTTCAATATTCACATGCAAAGCTGCCACAACCTAGCCATAAAACAACATAACAGGGTGCTGATACAATGACTACTGCAACTGACACAAGATAATATCACCAAGGCAGCTATCTGTAAACAATCTAAATGGCCATAAAAATGGCAAATGTAGTTTCTTTCCCAAATAGGTTTTATCTTAAACAATAGCAAACACAGTAAATAAAGAGTCCGCTTGTGATATACCAGTGGTTCAGCGCTCGGACGTCATTCCAGTAATCTGACATTTTGTCACCAAAGAGCTTAGTCACCCAGCTTTGTAGAAAATAATACCTCAGGTTACATACGCTTCAGGTTACATACGCTTCAGGTTACAGACTCCGCTAACTCAGAAATAGTGCTTCAGGTTACAAACTTTGCTTTAGGATGATAACAGAAATCGTGCTCCAGTGGCACGGCAGCAGTGGGAAGCCCCATTACCTAATGTGGTGCTTCAGGTTAAGAACAGTTTCAGGTTAAGAACGGACCTCTGGAACGAATTAAGCACTTAACCTGAGGTACCACTGTACAAGAGAAGACAGTATGCAAACAACTTAAAGCAGGGGTATATCTGTCCCCATCTGCATGTTTCCATCGGGAGGAGCATAGAAAGAGGACGATGTCCTTCAGTTTGTTAACCTTAGCCAGAGCTTATTCACTGGTATAGGATTAGAAGTAGAACAAACATCCAACTTTTAAAACAAAAGCATGCACTTACCACTTTCTTTTGAACCAGGGGACACTACTTACTAGGACTGATAGCAACAAATGTTTTGTATGAGGCAATCTATTAGGGTGCCACTGCTGGGTTTCAGACTTTCAATCTAATGTGTGTGATTTAAGGCTGAGTTGCCCTGCTAACAGAGTTTTTTGGGGAGCACAGTGAACCAGAAGTATTTTTGTGCACCCGTGTAAGCATCATTCCTTTGCTAATCAATTAATATAATTTTAAGCACATTGAGTGTCTTCTAATTTTAAAATTTCTGGAGACTGTTTTCTGTTTTTCAACTTCATTTCTAGCATAAGAGCTGTTGGCTGTTGGCAAAATCCTTCATACAAGCTGCAAGCCATTCAAACCTCTAGGTTAGAAAGAGATCATCTCAGGATGCTTTGATTAGTCTCTAGAGGATGGCTAGGGTTGAAGATATCAGTGCCATTAGTATCAACATGCCTAACCTGATCCAGGGAAGCAAAGCAAGGTCAAAGCGCTGTGAGTCATTATTGAAATGCTACCTAGCTCCTTGGTGTGGCTTTAAAGTTCAGAGGAAACACAGACAGATAGATACCTACTCATATTAAAGGGGTTCTTATTTTTTAGATATAGATTAAATTCCGTGAACCCAAGTTTAAGCAGACCACAAAGTTTAACCTCTGGTTCTTATGGCACATTTTTCAAATTACTGTAGTAAATAGAAATGATGGATGAGCACAGAAGAGTATGGAAGAGGCATATATTAAGAACTGTTTTTCTTTTGTTCTTGTTGTTTTGCCAGCTCAGTAATGCTTATTTAAAACCGAAAGTCATTGCAAAAGAAATATTTCAAAATGTGTTGCATTTCATAAACATAATATGTTCAGCAGATTGCTTAAACTCTGCAATCCAGAGGCCTTAATGTTTGCAGTTGTTTACTGCAAGTGATTCCCACAGTCCAATTTGTCTCACAGTTCTATGAGAATCAGTTATAACCAAGAGTCACCTTACACTGATAGAACAATTGTGGGGACATATTTTATGTTTGTTCTTTTACGCAGCTACTGTGAAAGTGCAGTCCTGTATGTTACATATTTATCTTGGTCTGACAGGAAGTAACATATCTTACAAAAACAGGACATTTCAGTATGCCCACTATAAGCTCTTTCTGCTTTTTTTAATGAGGAGTACAAAATGCTACAGACAATATCCTTAGCTGCCTCCAGAGCAGAAATGCAAAAGTATTAGTTCCATCAAGTCTTAGACTATTTGCCATTTGAGCATGCTGAGGCACTGTTAGAAAATGAAGAGCGGTAATTTTATGAAATGTTAACTCATAAAAGGAAGATTGCGAGGCATGTTTAGTTACCAGGAAGGTGTTCAGTAATGAGGGAATGTTTCTAGGGAATGAATTCTGTTTTTTTTTTTTTATAAAATTTTTATTGAGTTTTCACATTTTATAAACACAAACACACACACACAGACAAAGACAACACATATAAAGTTTCATATCCTTACTTTCCTAACCCCAGTTCTTGACCTCCCCCCACCCCCCCTTCATACATCCTAATTCAATTAAATTAGCTCAGCAAGTTCATATCTCTCATCCTTTACATATTATTATTATATATATATATTTTTAAAGAAATACTTAATTCTTATTACTTGGCCGAATTTACTTATCCAATTTTCTTATAAATATTAAATCCTTTTCTAAGGTCGACTCAAATTCCTTCCACGAATTTTAGGGAATGAATTCTGGGTAAGCCTATGTGGGTTCAAAACAGGTAACTCTGCAGTTTCCAACCAGATACATTGGACTGTATGCAGTAAGGATGCACTCAGACTCAAGGTATGTCAAAACTGAGTGAAACAAATCTTTCCGAAATAGCACGGGGCAAAAGAAATTTCTCCAAAATTTTGAGCAAAGGGTCTGCCACATACTTTACTTAACCTTATGCAACGTGAGCACCTTAGACATAAGCAGACATACAGGGCAAGAGGGGATCAGATACAGCCAAAGCTTAATTAGGTTGGAACCACCAAATGTCATTTATCAATATTTAAAATGGATTGCTCCTCTAGCAGAGATGGTGAGGGCAGGGAGTGAACGAAAGAAGTATGGAGGGCTGGATGTGATGGACTGGATCAAAACAGATGCAACATCTGATGTGGCCTTCAGAGGCTGAAATTATAGTAAATTAAATAAAAAGATCCGCCCAGTGTCTTGTATGCTATGTTCTCTACTACCTGTTAAGACCACAGCAACTATCTATGTACCAAATCAAGGTAGAGTCTCATATGTGACCTTCTGTGTCCCTTAACTTCTGTGCAGATGCACAGGTTAGAAATATTGTCACCCATCTACATTGTGACTGCAATTTGATGAAGGGTTGATACAGTTTTATATATAAAATTTAATCCTGAAATTCAGGCATGTCTGTCCTTAAGCTTCTAAAACAGATAAAATAAAAGGGAAGATCTTCATTAGATATAAAATGTCTCTTTTCATCTGGAAGTTGTGTTTTTGCGACTTTATTACTTACAATACGCTGGGTATTATTTTATTATTTTATCAATCAGATAGCAGCAAATTGAATTTATCAACATCCTAAGATAAACATAGTTTCCCTTGGCAGTCTTAATTCCCCGTGTTATTTTGCTTTAATTTTCTCCTCAAAGTTATCTGTTGCAAGACATTGTCTGTCCCTTCTCTCAGCAGTGACAGTTAGATTCCCACTAGATCACAGAGCTTTAGTGATGTTTGGAGGAATGGGGTGTAATTTGAATGTGAAGAATATAATTTAATGAGAGGATGAAGAATGTGATTTGATGAGAGGAACTCTTACAGGGCACTGAAATTAATCAAACATCTGAGAGTTCTTCAGGAAGTCTTAGTATAATTCATATTATTTGGGAATGTGGCTTTTGGGGTTGGTTAATGTTGCAATTGAGCTATGCTAGGCCTTCAGCAATTGTGACCCACCAGGCTGCCCTCCAGCTAAGTGTGTGCGGTGGAGCTCTAAGACCTCTCTGCACCTGTTCTTGTTGCCTGCCTGGCACTCTTGGAAAGGAGTCGGTGGTGGTTCAGGGAAGCAGTGGTTCAGAACTTGTTCAGAACTGCACGCCTTCCCCCTTCTCATCCAGCAGGCCATAAAGCCTCCACTCACCCACCAATGATCCTCAAAAATACCTCCTTCTTCCTTCCTATTCAGCGCTTACTCAGTAAGGATGGTGGAAAGCAGGAAGGGAGAGAGTTAGGTCTCCTCCCTTACCCTGGCACATCAATATTACGTTTTTTGCACTGCTGTTATCAGTGTGCATGTGTGTTCCAGTAATACAGAGATCAGGGGAGATTCCTGATGGCTGGTGGCAGTGGAAAAGAGGGCAGTGAGGTCCCTTCCTGCTTCTGGCACCTGGCATGTTGCTATGTTGCTCACCAAGAACCAATATGCTTTAATGATTTTATTGTGCACCACCATGATATAATTTTAATGGATTGCTGGTTTATAAATACTCATAGATTCATAGAATTGTAGAGTTGGAAGTGATCCCGAGTGTCATTTAGTCCAACCCCTGCAATGCAGGAATCTTTTGCCCAAGGTGGGGCTTAAACTGACAACCCTGAGATTAAGAGTCCCAGGCTCCACCAACTGTGCACTCATAAATATAGAGGCGAAGGTGAGGTGACTTCTCAGGCTGCAGGATCTACAGGGCAGCAGATCCTGGTTTAGATCCCAATGTAGATCTTCACTCATCCCTTCTTCCCTGGCGGTGAGGGAGGTCTCATTTTGTGGTTTGCCTCAGGTGCCAAAATGCCTTGGGCTGGCCCTGTTTCTAAGATTGGTAGCTGCTCTTCCAATGAATGTCAAGCAAGCACCAAGAGTACTGATATTTAGATGTCTGCTTAAAACTCACCTGCTCGCACCGAGGTTTTCCCTGAGGGGTGATCCAACTGTGTATTTAATGTATTAGTTTGATCTCCTGATGTGGTATATATTTTGTGTTTGTCTTATGGAGGCAATCTTATTGTTGCTTTTATGCTGCTCCCTGCCATTATGTTTTTCTTAATGCTGGTGGCATAGAAGTTCTTGCAAATAAGGCAGTTTTGCCATTTTTGTCCATACAGTGGTACCTCAGGTTACATACACTTCAAATTACAGACTCCGCTAACCCAGAAATAGTACCTCAGGTTAAGAACTTTGCGTCAGGATGAGAAAAGGAATCGTGCTCCGGCAGCGCAGCAGCAGCAGCAGCAGCAGCAGCAGCAGGAGGAGGCCCCATTAGCTAAAGTGGTACTTCACGTTAAGTACAGTTTCAGGTTAAGAACGGACCTCCGGAACGAATTAAGTACTTAACCCGAGGTACCACTGTATGGGCAAAGACAGAGCCCACAAAGCCCTGATGGCTTGGTCTTGCACAGTTGGACTTTGGAAGACCTGAAGATCATGCGGTAGAGCATACAAAGTGCTGTGCAAAGTGTTGAGCAGGACCACACCATGGGTTAATAGTTGGGTCTTGTCAAGCCCCGTGCAGAGACCCAGCTACTGACTTTTCATTGCGTCTTGTGAAGCCATGAACAAAGTAGCCTACAAGCCCTCTTTTGGCTGAGCCAGATCTTTCAAGACATCCCACATGGTGTCACCCACAGCATGATCTCAGCAGCAAACATGGCCACTTTGCTGCTCACCCCTAACTCCAAGTCATTTACAAACAAGTTAAAATGCACAGGTGACCCCGTTTCTTACATCTCTGCATTGGGAGACTGTACGTTTATTCCAACTCTCTGCTTCCTGTTCTTTAACCAGTCACTAATCTATGAGAGGACCTGCCCTCTTATACCATGACTGCTAATAACAAGGCTTAATCAGAACTTTCATATACCCTTGTATGACCTCAAACACAGTACTTTTAAATGATGTTAGATTATACATTTTTCAGCCAGTTATCAAGTGAACAGCAGACAGTGAATCAGAGAAGGATCAGAGTCAGCTGTGATAAATTCAGGGGAGCTCCTCTCTTCCTGCCCATGTATGTAGTGTCCCTCATTCCATGGAAGATGTGGGAATTATATACTTCAAAGTAAAATTTGCCATTATAAAATGGAGTCAATGTTCACACACCTACATGATGCTTTGCTTTTGTCCCAAGTGTTTTGAAGAAAGCTTTATAAAGCAGTACGAATAATCTGAAATGCAGCTGATTAGTCTCTTTTAAAGCCTGCTCACATCTAAGACATCCTCCTGCTTAAACATATCAAAGAGATATTTTTGTGTGTGCATATTTTTAAAAGACATAAATCTCTTTGTCGATGGAGTGGGCTAGTTTTCTCTTCCATAGACTGTTCCCACAAAACTTAATGGGAATTATTTCATTTTACTGGCTTTCTTCCAATCCTAACCTCACTTACCTGGGAGTAAGCCCCATTTAATACAATAGAAGTGAGCAGACACAGTAAATATTACGCAATTAGTCAGTAAGTCTTGTTAACATCATGTTTACATTCCATAGAAACAGAGATAAGTTGATTAATAATAATAATAATAATAATAATAATAATAATAATAATAATTCTATGTCTCTATTCTCCTTTAAGTTCATGGTCTTCACAAGATGTGTGGCTGTCACTGAGGCTGCCTTTAACTTTAAAAAAAAATCTGCTTTTCTGCTTAAGGGAGGAAAAATTCCCTCAAAGCTCTTCAGCACTACATGGGGAGCCCTTCAGACAGCTACACTGGGTGTTTCTTGGAGAGAGGATACGCTAACGTGTCTCTACACACAAGCAAGCACTGGTAAGTTATGTGTGTAGCTGCCATTTAAGGTAATACGTTTCAGCTTTCTAGGAGTCCATTATCTGAAAGGGGGTGAGTACATGCACGTTGTTGTTGTTGTTGTTTAGTCGTTTAGTCGTGTCCGCCTCTTCGTGACCCCCTGGACCAGAGCATGCCAGGCACTCCTGTCTTCCACTGCCTCCCGCAGTTTGGTCAGGCTCATGTTTGTGGCTTCGAGAACACTGTCCAACCATCTCGTCCTCTGTCGTCCCCTTCTCCTTGTTATCTCAATCTTTCCCAACATCAGGGTTTTTTCCAGGGAGTCTTCTCTTCTCATGAGGTGGCCAAAGTATTGGAGCCTCAGCTTCATGATCTGTCCTTCCAGTGACCACTCAGGGCTGACTTCCTTAAGAATTGATAGATTTGATCTTCTTGCAGTCCATGGGACTCTCAAGAGTCTCCTCCAACACCATAATTCAAAAGCATCAATTCTTCGGCGATCAGCCTTCTTTATGGTCCAGCTCTCACTTCCATACATCACTACTGGGAAAACCATAGCTTTAACTATACGGACCTTTGTTGGCAAGGTGACGTCTCTACTTCTCAAGATGCTGTCTAGGCCTGTCATTGCCCTTCTCCCAAGAAGCAGGCGTCTTTTAATTTCGTGGCTGCTGTCACCATCTGCAGTGATCATGGAGCCCAAAAAGTAAAATCTCTCACTGCCTCCATTTCTTCCCCTTCTATTTGCCAGGAGGTGATGGGCCCAGTGGCCATGATCTTCGTTTTTTTGATGTTGAGCTTCAGACCATATTTTGCACTCTCTTCTTTCACCCTCATTAAAAGGTTCTTTAATTACTCTTCACTTTCTGCCATCAAGGTTGTATCATCTGCATATCTGAGGTTGTTGGTATTTCTTCCGGCGATCTTAATTCCGGCTTGGGATTCATCCAGCCCAGCCTTTCGCATGATGAATTCTGCATATAAATTAAATAAGCAGGGAGACAATATACAGCCTTGCCGTACTCCTTTCCCAATTTTGAACCAATCAGTTGTTCCATATCCAGTTCTAACTGTAGCTTTTTGTCCCACATAGAGATTTCTCAGGAGCCAGATGAGGTGGAGTACACGCACACATTTAAATGTGTGCACACATGCACACATTCCACAGTGTCCCATGTGAAGCTAGTGCACAGGAGCCATGTTCAATAGACTGCAGATTTTTTATTTAAATGAGTACATGCACACATTTAAATAAAAAATCTGCAGTCTATTGAACATGGCTCCTGTGCACTAGCTTCACATGGGACACTGTGGAATGACACTTATGTTCGATCTATTTTTGTTGTATAACATTACTCTAATTCCCTTTTCCAGGAGGCTCCATTACATTCCTCTTTCTCCCTTTGGTTTTCTTCCACCATCACCATCACCCTGTCAGTTTGCCAGCATTCTTTGGCCACTGAGCATGCTCAGTTTTCCTTGAGCTGCTTCCCCACTACCCCTTAACTTTTTGCACTTCTGCAAACCTCAGGGTTTTCCTGAGCCTGCTATTGTTTCTCTCTTTTTTTGCAGATGGGTTTCTCGCTTGAAGAGTTTGCTTTAGTGCAGATGAGGAATATATGTTCACTGATACATTTATTTTGTTACTGCATTAAGTTCTGCTCATGCAATAATACCAGCCAATGCACTTTTGTTTGTTCTTCGTTGTAGTAGTAGTAGTAGTAGTTGTTTTTTTAAGTGTCCATGTTAATCTTTCAATCATTCAGGAAATTTCTTTCAGATGTGGGTTGTTTGAATTACAAGCTTCATTTGATTGGTGTGAAGTTTGCTATGTTTGGCTAAGCGCTAAAATAAAAGAACACAGATGTGTTGCATTTCTTAAGCCAATGCAGGATTGCCTTGGTTGGCAGCTGAAATAATAAAATAGGACAGTGCATATATGCAAGATGTCAGCATGATCTCTTATCTGTCAAGTTCTGAACTGGGCATAGCACTTTGATGAAAAGGGAAATGACAGGTAATAAGTAACTTGGCAATTTATCAGCAATTTTGAGAGCTCAGAATAGAAATCAACCTTATAATGCCATCATCTCTGGTAATATAAGCAGCAAGATAAATGTGCATTTTTAGAAACATGGCACAGAACATGGCCCTTAATATTGAATGCGACTTTCACTTTATTTACAGCTTTCATCCAATGTAAGCCTGAGGGTATGCACACACAGACAAATATATATTTTTAAAATAATATTTATTACTTTTAAAACTTACAAAAAAGAAAAAGAAAGAAGACAAAAGAAAAAAAGAAAAAAGAGAAAAAACAATAAAATACAATATATAAACTATACAAAACACAACTTTAACACATTAAACTAAACACAATAAACTAAACAAAACAATACAAAAACAATTTAAAAGCATACATCATACCTTTTCCATATTCTATCTTTCATTCCCTTGTTTCATCGACCTCCTCTCACCTCCCTTTTTGTATTCCACTTCTATTAGTTGTCTCAGCAATTCCTTTCCCTCTTTCTCTATTTTCTGTCATATAAATGTCTTAACATATTTTTAATCTTATTTTCCATTAAAACTAGTATACTTATTTAAGCTTAACTCCTTAAAACATTTCCACTAAGGCCATAAAATTTCATTCCAACATTTTTCTATCACTCATTAATTTTACAATATTTCTATATATAAACTTTAAATTTTCCAATCTTCTTCCACCATCTCCTCTCCCCGGTCTCGGACTCTGCCAGTCACTTCCGTCAACTCCATACAGTCCATCAACCTGGAGATCTTATGTCCGAGGCTCTTAACTCTTTTCCACATCCCTTCTGCAGGTCTTCTTCATATTCTTTGATGCTAAAGAGCAGATCTTGGGGAAACTCCGACCTAATGATGCTTTTATTCCTTCTCGACATGTCAGCCAAATTTCCATAGTTAAAGCTAAGATCCATAAAGTATTTCAGGGCATGTTTCAAGATTCTTCCAAATCCAAAGGCCCCCAGAACTCCAATCTCCTCCTGACCCAAGTCCATGTCCCAAAAGTCAGTTAATCCCTGCATGGAGGGATCTTTCCAACTTTCCTTTTCCAGTCCAGGCCAGGCTCCGATCCTCAAAATCTGACTTTTTCTAGTTTCAATCATAAAAGGGCTCAATTTATAGTCCTCAATTTGCCTCTGTAAGGCTGAGGCTCCCACTTGTATTACTTTAGGTTTGACAACAACAACTTTCTCCTTCTCCTTTTCCACAATTTGTCCTGCTAAAGTAAATTCCTGTACCAAATCCTGAATAATTTCTGTATTGGTGCTCACTTTTTGTCCCAAATTAATCACTTTTTGTCCCAAGTTATCAATTTTAGTAGTAAAAACATCCGTCTTCTTGTGAAGTTGTTCCAACGAGTAGCTTATCTTACATAATGCAGTCACTAAGGCTTCTCCTGTCGACATTCTTAAATGGTCCAAGGTCAATCCCTGATTCTCACAGTTCTTATCATGCAGCTGGAGATTCCCCAGCTCCACTCTTGTAACAGTTTCAAAAGCTCCCTCTAGAGGGAAACAGTCTCCACTTGTATCAATCCTTTCAAGCACAGTTCAAAAAGTAAAGTTAGTTTCAATTTTCAGTTACTTTTCCTCCTTTTTAAACGCAGAAGAGGACAATGGAAACAATATATTTCTCTTATTTAACTAACTGTCAACATACGTTCTCTTCACTGTCAATGAACTCTCCCAAAACGTCAATCTACTGGCAGCCCATTTCCAGGTTCAGAGCAGTGGTAATTTAATTTTTATCACTCTCTCCTGCAGGCTACACAATCCAAAATTTCCCCCCTCTTCTCCTGCTTCCAAGGGGGGTTTAATGATTTCAATCGATGGAAGTTTAATCCTTTACATAAGGCTTTCCAAGACCTTAGCTTGTAGCTTCTTTGCTTCAATCTATTTACAAAAGGGGAAGGCGGACTTCCTGTTTGAAACCTTCCCGTTTCGGTACCAAATTAAGACGTTTGTAAATCCAATTTTCCGCTCTACTCACGGGTAGTTGTTTGAAGTCAAATTGTCCACAGGAAAAAGTCAGTGCTCTCCGGCAACAGCAATGCGGCTTCACTCCGTGAAAAAAGCAATCAATTCGAAGCACCGCGCCACTCACCCCACGTCGCTCTGGATCCCCCAAACTGGGTTTCCCCGTGAGCAGGGGAGGCACAAAGGGTGCCAGCCGAATCCCACGTTCACAAGCTTCTCCCGCCTGTGATTTTAGTGGGTCTCCGCCTTCGCCGTGTCGGTCAGACCCTGATTTCCACGGAGCAAATTCCTCCTGATCGGAGGAACTCCGCCATTGCCGGAGGCGCCAACCCGGAAGTCCTCACACACAGACAAATAACAGTATGTTATGTGTATTTGCTCATAACCCATCTGCATAGCATGACTTACAAGATGCAATAATTTGCTAAAATCATACCTAGGTGAGCTATAGAGTTGCCTGTGCACATGCAGAATGCAAGACCTCCACAATTTGTGGCCTACAAAGTGAAACACAGCCATCAACCATGAAGGAGCTGGAGCAACCAGATGGGCGGGGCATAAAAAAGTCTTATTCTTATAACCCACTGGGAGTTTTGCTTCTTCCTTGAGACTAGAAAAACCCTGGGGTTGTCAAGCACTTGCCAGGCCACAATTCATGGCTGGTGGACGACATCTGGCTTGAGGAGCTGCAAGTTGTAGATCTAGGTCGAGTGCAAACATATGAGCTGAACCTAATAAACATTCATTGGCCAACTGTTAATTTGTCCCCTCTCAAATTTGCATGCATTTCAACAACTTTTAACCGTTTTATCTAAGGGTCATTTCCTTGTGCAATGTGTTAAAACTTCTGTTTTGTCCATTCCAATGTGGACACTCTGTTCTTTGAAATGCTCTTGCATATTATTAGCTTGGAAACGTGTAATCTTGCTCATGTCCTGCTTGTCATCTGGTTAGCCACTGTGGAGACAAATGTTAGGCGGACCGTCGGTCTGATTCAGCAGGGCACTTCTTATGTTCTTAACAATGGGTATTCTGTTTCATTGACTCAAAATTATGGTGGTTTTAATCCGGTTGAAATGCAATTGTGTTACTGCTTTCCTGAACATTTGAAACTGTGGTTAAGGGAACGTAAGAGGCAGATATGAAACATGCCCAGTGCAAGTTAAGCCAATGTAAAGTACACCGGATCTGAATTCTGTTGAGGAATGGGACTACTGCTGGTTGTGCCAGCCTAAGCCTTCGGAAGGAAAACAAACCTTTAAAACAGTGTTTTAGTTACACTACCCTTTTTGCTGGTTTAAATTACACCTGGCTGCCAGGTGATGTGACCAGACTGAATGGTCTTAGGATCCAACCTGTGTCCTCCCTCTCTGGTCCTGCCCCCCCCTGCCCCCCCAGACCCCTTTTCAGGGTTTGCACAGGTTTATCTTCAGCTGAGTCAAGGATGAGGGAATGAAACTGGCACAGCCCAACTGGACAAGGAACTTCCTAGTGCAGCCAGAGACCCACTGGATCCCTACCCTGGTAATATTGGTGGATCTTGCGATAGAATTGCTCCCTAATTGCTCCCTTTTAAGAATGCTTAAAATATTTCATATAAGGTAAGTGGGGCAGATTTACAAGAAACCTTTGATTTACAGTACTTATGTTTTCTTTCTTTGTATGAGAACTGAGTCATTCATTCCTCTGAGTATATTTTTTAAAAATAAATGTACTGCTATCCAGCTACCCATAAACCTTAACAGACATCTTATTGTATCCAAAAAATACATATTTGGACATCTGGTCTAGTAGCTAATTTACAAATGAAGATGTGCATGTAGATTAATGGATATACATATCTCTCTCTCTCTCTCTCTCTCTCTCTCTCTCTCTCTCTCTCTCTCTTTATTACAAAAACCTTGCTGGTGTTACATTTTACCACCCATCTTTCACCCTATGGTCCCAGGTTGGGTTACAACAATTAAAACACAATGTCAAAAACAGGTTAAACAATGGTTAATGATGTAGCTACTGTAGATCTATATTTCACAAGTGTTTGATAGCTAAGACTCACTTTTTCTGATTTTAAATTGGAGACATGCTTCACACCTGATTTATTTTGGGGTGCGAAGGAGTGTAGCTACACACCGCCAGTGCTTCTGCAGGAGTCTTTGTTCTGAGCATCACTCCTCTGAACACCTAGAAGAAGACTGCCCCATTAGCCTTCAACTGGTGGACTGTGATTCTGCTAAATGGGCTGAGGCCTATTTACACCATTCTATTTCTTTTGGTGGTTTTAGATGGCTACATTTTGCTGTTTCATAAATGTATTTGTTTTACTTCTTTGATTGGTTGGATTTTATAGTTTATTTATTCTTGAACATGTCTAATTCAAATCTGGTCCTGGGTTTTTGTTTCTTTCACTTTGATTTAATTCAGGTATATAAAAAAAAATTAAAAGCTCTTGACTGTGAGACCTTTGCCTTTAATATTTCTGTGGGTTCAGAATTGCTCTTGTAAGAAGAAACTGCAGAAAGGCTACCTGGAGACATTTCACATTGACATTTTCTCTTTTAAAGGTACTTTGCCAGAGTTGAACAAACCCATAGTGAGCAAATTTTTCCTTTCCCCCCATATCTGATAAGCAGAGTGAACAATCCTCATTACCAACTCTGCAAATAGCTGCTTATTTTAGTAAAGGTCATAAAGTCAGAGTTGGAAGGAGGAAGCAGATTGAAGCTGCAATCCTGTACACACTTACCTGGGAGGAAGTCCCACTCAGCAGGGCTTTGGTTCCATTAGACTTGCATAGAATTGCACTGTGAGAGTATGGAGTAATTTGCAAGTATCTTGGGGGGGGGGGCAGCCATTTTCACACTTTTTGCTATTTATCCCTCCCTTCCAAAAGGTTAAAGCAACTTACAGCACTTAGAATCCATCAGTCACAAGCAGAATGTCCTAACATTGATACTAATACTACTTGGCGCCATGCATTGTGAGGTAGTGCTGTGATGTAGCATTGTTCAACTGTCACACTGAAAACCCTTGATGCCCTGGGTAGTTTTGTTCCGGTGTGCTGCAAAAAGAAATAAGAAATGAAAAGGGTAATTTGCGTGTGTATATCTGAAGGGGGGGGGGCACCTTTTAATATACATAAAAAAATGATTGAAGAAAACTCTCAAGAGTTCAACTTCTCCAAGAGTTTCACCAGCTATCTATCAAGAGTTGCTTGTCATGATGGCTGTATATTATTTCCACTGTGAAAAGCATTATGCATATATGCGTGTGTGTGTGTGTGTGTGTGTGTGTGTGTGTGTGTGTGTGTATATATATATATATATATATATATATATATATATATATATATATTATATATATATATTAAAGGCAAAGGTCTCACAGTCAGGAGCTTTAATTTTTTTTATATACCTAAATTAAATCAAAGTGAAAGAAACAAAAACCCAGGACCAGATTTGAATTAGACATATTCAAGAAAGCGTGTTCTCCTTCATGGAGAGCACGTTTTATACGTTTCAATAATTTTACAATCATTTTAACATTTCAGAACTTGACATCCTTCCTCCTCTTTCTGCAGTTCCTTAAATTTATTTTTAATATTTTCTGCATATCCAAATTAACTTAATTTGCTCATTTATTCATCTACTTTAAAGATATACTCTTATAAAACTGCAGGTTATTACAATAATCCTGCCAATGTTCTTACCTGTTTACAGTTTGTTTGTAAATATTCAGTAAAACATTTGCATTCTTTTATAAAAAGCTTGTTATCTTGATTTCTTATTATTCTGGTAAGTTTCACTATTTCTGCATATTCCATAAGTTCAGGTATCCATTCCTCTTTTGCTGGGACTTCTTCTTCTTTCCAAAAAGCAGTATGCTTCTTAATACTGGTTGCTTAGAATCATAAACAGAGAGAGCGGTTTCACTCATGTCCCATTTGTGGACTACGCACAGGCATCTGGTTGGCCACTGTGGGAACAGACTGGTGAACGAGATGGGCCTTTGGTCTAATCCAAAGATCAAAGTACAAAATGTGGTGTTAACTATAAGAGGATAAGAAAAGTCTCGCTGCATCAGACCAAATTTCCATCTTGTCTAGCATCTTCTTTCCCCCTCCCATTGTTCTAGAGCCTGGTATTCAAAGGAAGGCTAGCTATGATTATGTTGTCTCCACATAGCCACCAGGACTAGCAGCTATTAATAGCCTCAATCTTCTGTGTCTATTTCCCTTTTAGAGGTGTTTAACCTAGAGGTCATTGTCCATTAGTAATGTGCATTTCACTTTCATTTTAGAGCAAGCAACAAGTTTCTAGCTCTTTTGACTACAAAGACATGCTTGAAATGTACGTGGGGAATGGTTGCTTAAGCCTCACTCAGCCCAACAGATGACTGAATAAGATTTCCAGCAGACGAAAGGTAGGGCCTAAGTGTCCTGCATAGCTCCTAGCCTGTTCTATGACTAGCAAATATAGAATAACAATATGTAAAATAAAAATAGTAATGCAAATAGTTTGAATTTGCATAATTGATAATGATTGTGGGATTCTGGACACATAATATAGATTGTCAAAATGCAGATTTTTTTTTATTTTATTTGAAGTTAGCAGACTACACAAATATCAGGTAACCTGGTTGTCAAAATTATGTTTTCCTTGTCTGTGAATAGTACATTTCATCTGACAACATTCTGAAATAAGAAAATGCGTTTGCATTGTCTGTACCTAATATTTTTACGGTGCCTGGATAGTCATTTTGCCAAGGAACATAGATACACATTCTACTTTCTTTTAAACATCTTTACGATTTGTAACTCTTTTACTGACGGCTGGGATAAGTAGCCTTTATGAATATCACAATAATGGAAAGCAAAATCCCAAACTATCATGCAAAGGCTGCCTGTTAAATAAGATACAATTTAGGAGGTTTTATTTTTTTAAAAAAAACAAAGTGCACTTTCTAAAATAATGAATAACACTTTGAGATGCTCAAAGCTACCAAAATAGATTCTGACACACAATAGATAATGGTAATTTGGAGAGAATTCAAACACTGAAGCCTTTCGTAATACTTTAAAGCTGACACATCCTTCCTGCCCCATAATGGCTTCTATTGCCCAGTGAATGGGCTGTTATAAATACGTGTTATGAAGTGTCCACATTCTGTCATGATCAGCTTCTAGGGAGTCCACACACTGGACTAAGCATTTCATTTTCCATGGTAAACAAGAGTTGGAATGAGGATCTCATTATGGCACACGATGGCTACAGAATATGGCATGAGAACAAACAGAGAAAATGCCCCATTGAATATGCCACTTGGGCTGCTTAGTTTGGCAGAAGTCTTAGGAGAGGCAAAAGGAGCCTTTTCTTTCCACAATGTGTAATTGTTTTATGGAATTCGCTGTTATAAGAGGTGGTGATGGCTACTAGTTTAAAAGGATTTGGATTACTATTATTTTATTTTTTTAAGGACTACACAAATTGATAGAGAATATATCTCTGTAATGTTTCTAAACATGATAACATTATAGTGTCTTCATGTCTGGAGGCAGTATACTTTAATCACACCAGATGCTAGGGAACAACAGAAGGGAAAGCCATTATGTTGCATTCTGCTTCTATGCTTCAAGAAGCATTAGGCTGGTTCGTCTTAGAAACAAGACACTGGACTACATAGACCTTTCCTTTACTCCACCAAGGCAATTCTATTTCTTACCCTCTTTACGTTACAGCTAGCAGTGTGGAATGTGCTCCGCTTCCCCAGGACTATTTAACATCCTGCTGTAGTAGTGTAGGAATACGTGAACCAGAAGGATGGGGTAAGAGGAAGGTTCCTTTCTATCAGATCATTCTCCTTTTTAGTGGTGCAAGATGCTACCGGAGACAGGGCCTTCATAGTGTTGGCACTCTGTCACTGGAATACCTTCTCAAAACAGATTTCCTTATCATTTATATACTAGACCAAGACCTTTTTAGTTTACCATGGTCTTTGTTACAAGGCAACAGCATCCCACCTATATGCTGTCCTCACATGTTCAACTTGTTTCTCAGGTCTCCATTTTGTCTATAATATCAGTGGTGGGGAACTGCCAGATCGTTAACCTTAGACCTGCCAAGCCTCTGAATTTGGCCACATCTACCTGTTAGTCAAGGGACGCGGGTGGCATTGTGGTCTAAACCACAGGGCCTAGGGCTCGCTGATTGGAAGGTCGGTGGTTCAAATCCCCGCGACGGGGTGAGCTCCTGTTGTTCGGTCCCAGCTCCTGCTCCGCAGTTCGAAAGCACGTCAAAGTGCAAGTAGATAAATAGGTACCGCTCCAGCAGGAAGGTAAATGGCGTTTCCGTGCACTGCTCTGGTTCGCCAGAAGCGGCTTAGTCATCCTGGCCACATGACCCGGAAGCTGTACGCCAGCTCCCTTGGCCAATAAGGCAAGATGAGCGCCACAACCCCAGAGTCGTCTGCGACTGCAGCTAATGGTCAGTGGTCCCTTTACCTTTACCTGTTAGTCACCTGACATCACATGGCATCATCCACAGAGATCTGCTATCTAAGAGCTAAGTGTTAACATCAATTAATTGAGAGTCAGACCACAGGTGAAAGAGGATTGTGGATGGCGCTATGTACCTTCAGTGCCCCACCTAGAAATGTGGCTGCTCCATATAATAAGGAAGGCTGGCTACAGGGCAATCTCTGACACCATTGCTGACCTTGCAGTAACTAAGGTGAAAGTGGTGGAGGTGGTTTGGGCAGTAGAGAGCTGGTGAAGAGGGTTGACATGGTTGTTGAGAAGCAAGCTGGGACTCCTCCTCCAGCCTGGAATTTGATCTGAATCGTGGAAGAGTTCTAGATAGGTGGGTTAACAACTTGCCTCTCCTTTCAAGCTGACTTTTAAGAACCCCCAAAGCTTATTTCTGAGCCAGGCTTTGAGAGAACTTCAGCAGATTCCCAAGTGGAGCGTGGACAAAGTTTAAACAGGCCATGTTCTGGCCTGGTGCCAAAGGTGCTGGTTAGTTTCTAGGCAGGGAGTCCTGGGGATTTGCTGCTTGGGTTGCTCACTGAGCAAGTCGGGATCTGCCTGCAGATATCATCTACCTGGGAATGTGTGGTCTTCTTCTCCTTAGTGAGAACCACTGTCTTATTGATATTCCTGACTCTCCCTGGAGTTTGAGTCTGCTGTTACTCACAGCTGGGGAGATGACAGTAAATTAATAGCAGTCAGAATACTTAGAACAAGTCATAAGTAGAACATGCCAGCTCTACTTAGTTCTACCTAGTGTCCTTGGATAGATTACTAGACACTGTGCCTCTGGATTCAGGTTTCGTACTATTTTTAATAGAATTTCTCAAGGTGTTTATCAGCTTCCCGTTTGTAACCTACATTTATTCACAGTCATTCAGTCGCTCACCTCTGCAAAGGCTATTTTTAAATACATTACAGAGCAGCTTTGTTTTTGAAGAAGAACCAAAACAACGACAAGCTGTCTACATTTGCAGTTCTGCGGTTTTGCCACCATTGTCAGTAGTGCTCCGTATAATAAGTCTCACTAATGCCTTTTTTAGAAGTCTCTTTGTTGCTGTTTAGAATCCCATGCTGCAGAAACAGTATGATGCCCTGATCTGTTTGTTTTATGCTGATTCTCCACTGCAAGGGCAGAGAGGTATCAGGATTTCACCTCCCATTTTCATTCCATGCAGATCAATTAGTTCATTGTTAAATCTTACCAGTGATTTTTTTCTAAAAAAAATGTTTAGGGGTACTCTCATTTTGACTCAAGAAAATCACCATTTTATAGTTCAAATCGGGGAAAATAGATACAGTTAATGGACAAAAGTACAAAGATTCACAAAATGTTTAGGGGTTAGGGTTACCCCTGCGTCCCCCCCAGAAAAAAGCACTGGGTCTTACCAAGAAACTGATTCCACCGTGTTCTCTTGTTACTATTATGTTGTTCTTCATTAATTGAAGGCATAGATTTGGATTATTATTTCTATTGTTATTTTGTGCAATACAGTCAATACACATGGCATTTTCCAGAATAGCAAAAGACTGGTTCCCTGCCCAAGAATCCTACAGTCTAAATTTCATCAATGGTGGAGGGAAAGGCAGCAGAAAGCAGGTTACAAAAGGAGGTGCAAGAGTATTCTTATGCATTATCTGTGGTAGGGTGTACCAGCAGAAGGTATGATATACTGAAGAGCCAACATGATGTGCCAAGAAGGTAGCTGGACTATGGGGAGAACCCTGGTTAAAATCCCCATTCAGGTATGGAACTCACTGAGGCTGGTTATTGTTTATCCACTTAACCTACCTTACAGGATTATTGTGAAGATAAAAATGGGGGTTGGGAGCCTACCCCATGGGTGCCCAAGCTTCTCAGAAGAAGGGCAGAATCCAAATATGATAGGTGAGAAATGCCAGTTGCTAGGGCAGTGTGTGCTTTGCCGATGCCCCAGTAGCCTTTTCAGCCTTGGAAAGTGCCCCTGTTCAAATAAAAGTTTCCATGCAACAAAGAGTGATGAGTCTGTGACTGATGGGAGCAGCTGCCCCTTTCTCTGGTGAGGAGCCAGACTCTCCTCTTGCCACACTGACTTGGAGCTGTTGTGGCTGCTCCAGCTCCTCCCAAATACCCTGGTGAGAACTGGGGTTCGAAGTCTGTGAATTGAGGTGCACTTGCAGTGTGCCAGGGAAAAGATGCCAGGACAGAGGACAACCTTGAACACCTACAGTACATCTTATGAGGATGAAAAGAGGTTTTCAACTTTGAGAACTTTTCTAAAAGAACCAAGTGATCTTGCTGCCTTATAAAATGGTGTGCACCATGGACGCTGCAATCCCAATTATGACGTGTGTGTGTGTGTGTGTGTGTGTGTGACACCAGTGTACATCAAGTTTAGTGAACATCTTAGAACCTTTTCTTATGTTCAGTTAAATTGTAAAGGATGAGCAAAGCTCCGGTTTGGCTTTCATTTTATCTGTTTGAACTCATTTGCCCGCTCTGCTTCTTTGCGTCAAGAAATAATTTTCCTACAAAATGAAATGGTTGAGTGACATAGAAATTAGGTTCTCCCTGTGTGTTCAGGCCTGCCTCAGAGGGCTGGTGCCGTTAAAAATAAAAGGATAAATATTCTCATTAAAATAACCCATTGTGTTAAATTCCACTTGATCAAAACCAAAATTTACAATACATCTACAAACAGCATGAGTGGGCAGATGAATATCTTCCTGTGCTTGTATAAATTGATATTGCAATGTCGGGAGCTTTATAAGTACCTGGCTCTCAATGATAGTAGTCAAGCAACAGCTGTAAGGGAAATGATTTCAAATGCGTGCATAATAATTTCTTTTCATGATGATCAAACCTTGTGAAGAAAAAGTAATTTTCAAAGGGGCATCACACCTACATGTCATCTGCATACATATATTAATTAACTCATGCTTGTAGAGCACTTTCAAGATGAAAAGAACTGTTTTACAGCTAAGTCTTATGATTAGATTCAGCAGCATATCTGGCCTTCCAAACCCACCTATCTTGTTTTCCTTTGGGTATTTTATGTAAACAGAACAACCATATTGGAAAACAAAACACTAAAAGTAGCCAAGTCTTGGTGCAATCCACAGAGCAAAATACTTGCACCTGGGTTTTCATAATCAGGAATATTGATGGGAGAGATTCACCTCATATTACACACAAATGCATTCAGTTCCGCTTGGAGACCAATTTATAAAATGAGTAGCATCTTCAGATGAGAGAATTTAGACTGGAGAAGTGGATGGGACTGCTCAGCAGCAGGAGCAAGATTTTGAAGCACGTCAAAATGAAAGCAAGGTCCCACATG
Organism: Podarcis cretensis; assembly: GCF_951804945.1. Classification (NCBI taxonomy): domain Eukaryota; kingdom Metazoa; phylum Chordata; class Lepidosauria; order Squamata; family Lacertidae; genus Podarcis; species Podarcis cretensis. Next base: position 101,047,293 of record NC_137173.1, on the reverse strand, counting down.
AGGTTCTAAGTAAGTTCATTTATAAATAGGTACCGGTCTGGCGGGAAGGTAAACAGTGTTCCCGTGCGCTGCTCTGCTGGCCACATGACCCGGAAGCTGTCTGCGGACAAACGCCAGCTCCCTCGGCCTATAGAGCGAGAAGAGCACCGCAAGCCCAGAATCGTCCATGACTGGACCTAAGGTCAGGGGTACCTTTACCTTAACTGCATTTATGATTGCCACCAACAATTAGGTGAACTGAATAAATGGGAATACCTTGTTTAATAATAATAATAATAATAATAATAATAATATCAAATGGAAAATATAATCATACCTTAAATCCTGCTACTATATACCAACAATTGGACTATGTCATCATTTTAGCTCACTTTATTTTAGGGCCAAATCATACATTACCATTGCAATGTGGTGTGCACACTACAGGATCAACCTGTAGTGATCCTGTAATGTCTTTATGCATAAATCAAATGGGACTGTATAGTAGAAGCATATGGGCAAAAGGAACAGCATTGGCTTGAGGAGTAAGTTGTCATCTACCAGTCCAGTGCTGTCTTCATATAGCAGGCTGATGCAGCTTGTGACCTGCTGAGCTGAATGCAAAATGTGAGCTCCTAAATGATCACCAACAGGCAGACAGTAAAGGGAGGTTTCTTGGACCTCAGTGGGTGGAACTGTGTTCAGCTTTGGTGGCTCATAAGTTGTGCAGGCCTGCTGCCTGGAGTCCTTACCATTGTAGATAGGAGAGGGCAACAAATGGGTGGAAATGTCTTGTTCACTTGGCCTGTCAGTGGCGTGGGGTAAAACTATGGGTTCCATATATGTGAGAATGAAGCCTTAGAAGAGCTAAGGATAAACCGCCCAGTTGCAAGACCAAACATGTCATGGATAGTCTTGAAAATTCAACCAGTCTACTTTGCAGAGTCTGTAATTCCTGTTGTTCCCCTTCCCAGCAATTTCAAATTTGAGCTTTGACTGCACCAAGCAGTGGTTTCCTTGTCGTATTTTGTGAATTAGCTGAAACATATCTTCCTTCCATTAAAAAATATCTTTTAGAACCTGACATTTGTTTTATAACACACCATGCCTCTGTGGACCTTGACTCTAAGAGCTAAAGTTCGATTAGTACTTGAAGTACTTAAAAGATTCCACTATTATTAGAAGAGGACCCTGTAGAGCCGTTACGGAAAGGTTAAGGACCTGAGTACAAGAACTACATTGTCATGCTATGATTCTAGATGGTAGAACCATTTTCTTGCAAGCCAAGCATCTTCTTCTTTTTCTTTTTTTCTTTTTTTTATAATGATATTTATTAGTTTTCCAACACAAATAAAAACAAACAACACACTCACATGCACAAACAAAAACATATAAACATGTATAATTTCATAATCCTGTTTTCATACCCCTTGTTTCTCCGACTTCCCCATACCTCCCTTTTGCTGCATCCTTGTTTTTAACATTTTTTTAGCAATTCTCCAATAATTAATTATTTAATTCACTTTCATTACATTCCTTTTTCTTTGACTTATTAGTTACAGCTGCAATTCTCTATTTCTTATTCCCTGACATCTAATACTCCTCAATTTTACAATAATTTTAAAGATATATCTTGAATTTCTTCCAATCTTCTTCCACTGTCTCTTTCCCTTGGTCACGAATTCTGCCGGTCATCTCTGCCAGTCCCATATATTCAATCACCTTCGTCTGCCATTCTTCCAGAGTAGGTAGTTCTTGTGTCTTCCAATACTTTGCGAGGAGAATTCTTGCTGCTGTAGTAGCATACATAAAAAACGTCCTATCCTTCCTTGGCACCAATTCGCCTACCATACCCAGAAGAAAAGCCTCAGGTTTCTTAGGAAAAGTCCACTTTAGGACTTTCTTAATTTCATTATAGATCATTTCCCAAAAGGCTTTAATCCTCGGGCAGGTCCACCAAAGGTGGTAGAAAGTACCTTCAGTCTCATTACACTTCCAGCAATTATTATTGGGCAAATGATAAATTTTTGCAAGCTTGACTGGGGTCATGTACCACCTATAAATCATTTTCATTAAATTTTCTTTTAAGGCATTACATGCCGTAAATTTAACACCGGTGGTCCATAACTGCTCCCAGTCTGCAAACATAATGTCATTCTTTTTTTTTCATTTCAAGACAAAATTTAGAATCAATTCTTTAATCAAATTAAAAATGGATAAGGAACTTCAAGTGTGGTTTGCCACTTAAAAATAATGGACACTCCCCTACAGATTTCTATCTGCCCCATCATTTACCTCACAAAAGTTCACTATGCCACTTGGGTTTTTCAAACAAACGAACCAAGGTACTTGGGGTGCATTTTTCCATCTCAGAGTAGCTTTGGCTGCCATCCTCTGTGCATTTACTGGGGAGTAAGCCCCACTGAACCTAATGGGATTTCTGAGCACACATGTTTAGGACTGAACTGTTGGTTGTCTGCATGAGTTTTTGGCACCGTCTTGCAAAGCAATGGGGAGAATCTTCAGGTTGCCTTCATGGATGTTGCTTCTACATGCTAGCATCCCATGACGCGGGTGGCGCTGTGGATAAAAGCCTCAGCGCCTAGGGCTTGCCGATCGAAAGGTCGGCGGTTCGAATCCCCGCGGCGGGGTGCGCTCCCGCTGCTCGGTCCCAGCGCCTGCCAACCTAGCAGTTCGAAAGCACCCCCGGGTGCAAGTAGATAAATAGGGACCACTTACTGGTGGGAAGGTAAACGGCGTTTCCGTGTGCTGCGCTGGCTCGCCAGATACAGCTTGTCACGCTGGCCACGTGACCCGGATGTGTCTCCGGACAGCGCTGGCCCCCGGCCTCTTGAGTGAGATGGGCGCACAACCCCAGAGTCTGTCAAGACTGGCCCGTACGGGCAGGGGTACCTTTACCTTTTACCTTTTAAGCCCCACTGAACCTAATGGGATTTCTGAGCACACATGTTTAGGACTGAACTGTTGGTTGTCTGCATGAGTTTTTGGCACCGTCTTGCAAAGCAATGGGGAGAATCTTCAGGTTGCCTTCATGGATGTTGCTTCTACATGCTAGCATCCCATGTTGCAGAGCTACATGTGTGAATAAATGAGGCTTTGTGGGTAAGGCGAGGAGAGCTGCTGCTGGTTGGATGAGAAAGGCCCTGCCCACATGGTCACGTTACAAGCTGCATGCAGGATTGTCTCTGGTGCTGCTAGCAATGTGTGCAAAGGGAGGCTAGGCTTGATAATTATGTGTGGAAGGATGGTAAGATTCCGCTCACCATTTGGCAGGAAGATACATACAATTAGCTTACCAAATGGCTGCATGCAAATTATTGTGGGATGCCACATGGCGAAAGCTCATTTGTATTCATTCGTTCAGATTTTTGGGTATTGAATTACAAGAGGATCTGTCCTGGAGTGTCAACACAAGGGGGCTTGTGAAGAAGGCGCAGCAGAGAGTGTACTTTTTGAGAATCCTAAGGAAAAACCACCTTCCGCAGAAACTGCTGCTTGCCTTCTATCACTGTGCCATTGAGAGCGTGCTCACTTATGGCTTATGTGTGTGGTACGGAAGCTGTACTACCCAGGACAGGATGGGGTTGTGCAGAGTTGTGAAGGCAGCAGAGAGCATTGTTGGCTGCCCACTTTCCACCTTAGAGCAGATTTATGCCACAAGGTGCCATAGGAAGGCACTGGACATAGTAAAAGATCCATCGCATTCTGGTCACTGTCTCTTCGAGCTCCTGCCGTCGGGACGGAGATACAGGACGATGAAGACAAGAACGAGCCGTCTCAAGAACAGCTTCTTCTCCAGAGTGATCTCGGCCCTGAATGGGAAACCTGGACTTTGAAAGTTATCTAATCTTCCTTGCTGTATTGTTTTAATTAGTGTTTTTATAGTTGTTCTGATTTTGTGTGGAGTGCCCTACCTGGGTGGATGGAGCAGCCAAGTAAATTTCGTTGTCCCTGAGAGGGGGCAATGACAATAAAGATATTATTATTATTATTATTATTATTATTATTATTATTATTATTATCATTATCATCAATATACGTAGATGTTAGTCTGGCTGCATCATTTTCTTACAGGCCTTAGGCAATAGAAACTGGTGTGAATTATGCCAGCAAATGCATCTGAGCTGTTAAGCAGTAAAATAAGATAAAAAAATTCCTCTGAGCTTTAAGAGTTAAATTTTATTCAACACAGAATTGGAGCTCTTACAACCCACTGGACAATGTCATTTAGCAATCTGACAAACTGGCTTTTTTGACTAGATAAACTCTAGCAACATGCTGGAAAATAGATTAATATCAAACATGTGCAATAGCATTTATTTTTTCTTCTGAGCCGTGATCAAGTTGCATATCCATCTGAGATTAAATTCTAGCTTTAATGTCTGCATGCTAAAATGAAATTTTTATTTACAAAATAATTGAGCATGCTGAGTGGATGATTCAAAAGCTTCCATAATTTACTTTTTTTTAATCGGAAAAGGCAAAAATGCTATTAGCAATATTTAAGATTGATAACAGTGTGTTAAATGGTGTTTGAAAAAATATTTAAGGAAGTATCTTCAAGGATAAAGGCTCGACTGTGCCACACTTCCTTCTATTATGAGCCCATTCATTTAATCTCAGGGCTTTTAACAGCAGGCGTAATATGGGTAGGATGGCAAAATGTTAAACACCTTTGATATATTGCCTTTCAGCAGAACTCCTGTTGAATAAGTCATTTCAGGATTGCAGTGACTAGATACAATCTTATCATAATTCTTAGGGTCTCCACATGTCTAGAAAGAATCAATACCAATGTTATAATCCTAAATACACCATTACCTAGAGAGTAAGACCCATTTGAGTCTAGTGGAATCTACTTCTGAGTAAATGTGCATAGGATTGCATGGACTCTTTTCCAGTATCCTTGAAGCTGGATCAGAAAGCTACCAGTCCATGGAGCCCTTCCATGCACAGGGCAGGGGCTGAAAAGCACACTTTCACTCTTTGCCTCTCTGGAACTCCTGCCTCACTTCCATTCAGAAATCGCCCCCTTTCCTGGCAGCGTCCCCCATCCCATCGCACACAGAAGAATCAGAGGGCCCTGCTGAACACAGGCGCTTTTTGGGGGCAGCTGGTGGCAGGAGGAGGAGACAGAAAATTTTCATTCCTTGAAAATTTCTTGCCTTAGGATTCTGACCATTGTGTTTATTTTATATTTGTATGATGTACTGCCATAGGGAGGGGACAGGAAAATTCCAGCAATAACAAATGATGATTGGAATCTAATTAACTACTGTAGATGTGCAGCATTTAAAGCTTAGAGGAATTAAGTTCTTTTAAAACCTTTTGGGGGGAAGGGGGAGAAGTTGGCTGTTATTGAATAAATTCAAGTTTAACACCCCTCCCAGCCTCATAGAGGCAGTTGGAATTTTCTGTGTCTTTTCTTAAGGCACAGAATAATACAATGTTTTTCTTTATTTCAAGAGAAACATTGATTTTACCCCCCAAATTCGCATCATGTTGTCAAGTTGATCAAAGTGAGGGCAATGAAAACAGCAATCTCACTTGGAAAAGATTGAACTCTGTCGTGCAAAGCTGCTTTAATTAGAAAGTTTCTGGGGTTTTGCCTTGTGAAATATTCTCTGCATAACTAGAAAATTTACAAAATAAATTAGAAGTGTGATTAGGGAGTAAAAGAGTATGAAAATCCACAAAAGATGTCTTCAAAGCACAAGCTTTTTTCTCATGCTTCACCAAAGTAGTGGGAGGAATTTAAGCAAGCAGACAACATACGTTTCTTCTCCCCCCAACCCCTTGCCTCCCCCTCTGTCAAGAGGCCATTCACAGAAGTACAGCTCACAGATTCACAATCCTATGCATGTCTATTCAGAAGTAAGTCTCATGGTGCTCAGCTGGACTTACTCCCAAGTAAGCACAGGATTGCAAACCTAAGTTCATTTTCTGACTTGCTGGTCCAACGATGTCAACGAGAGATCCTGGGTTCAGATCCCTGATAACACTTAAGGAGTTTTACCCTGAAGAGTTGTTCCAATATAATGCCTAGGAATGCAAACTAGGAAGTTAGTGGTTCATGCTTGACCTGAAATGTTAAATGTGTGTACTCTGCTAGACTGCTCTCTGCCCCAGCTTCTTGCTCACTCAACCTTGTTGCCTCTTCCACTTCGTACCTCTCCTCCTCCCAGTCTACTCTTTCTACTCCCTCTGACAACACATTGTCGTCCCACCACCAGTCTCCTGGTGAGCCTCCTTTCCCAGGGGGCTCCTTTGGGGGTTCCCCAGTTGGTGCCTCCCACGACTCTTTGGCATAAAGCCCGTCTGTGACAGATGAGCACCTGAAGAAGGCTGGAGAGTGTTGAGGTTTTGAGGCAGTGATTCCAAATAAGCAATTGGGCAACACTAATGATCAAGAAGGGAAGCAGGTGGCGCTGTGGGTTAAAGCCTCAGCGCCTAGGGCTTGCCGATCGAAAGGTCGGCGGTTCGAATTCCTGCGGCGGGGTGCGCTCCCGCTGCTCAGTCCCAGCGCCTGCCAACCTAGCAGTTCGAAAGCACCTCCGGGTGCAAGTAGATAAATAGGGACCGCTTACCAGCGGGAAGGTAAACGGCGTTTCCGTGTGCGGCTCTGGCTCGCCAGAGCAGCGATGTCACGCTGGCCACGTGACCCGGAAGTGTCTCCGGACAGCGCTGGCCCCTGGCCTCTTAAGTGAGATGGGCGCACAACCCCAGAGTCTGTCAAGACTGGCCCGTACGGGCAGGGGTACCTTTACCTTTACCTTTAATGATCAAGAGATGTTAGGCTGAAAAGACAGAAGGGGCAGTGAGGGCCTAGAGTATCAGATTGCCCCTGAAAGTACTGCAATGAATCCTTCGTTGTTGGATACTGATTTTTGCAAAGAAAGCAGCATTGCATTTATAGGGAGAGAAAATGGAATCCCTCTGGAAAACATGTTTTTTCTTTTATAACTTGTGCAGCAATGTAAAATATTAAAGAAAACATGTCCCAACCAAAGTCAATTTGTCATTTACCCTAGCAAAGCATCAAGAAACCTAGGACAACTGCTTTAATCCCCCCAACTTTTTCGCTCTTCATTTCCCCTATTCATTTTCACACACACACACACACACACACACACACACACACACACACAGAGGCATGTCCCCGCAGAGTCTCTTTACTATTCATGAGCTATATTTTCAAATCCAGAAGCAGCAAAACAAATTGACAGACAGTACTTTATGTTTTCTGAGGTCAAAATCTGGAGCTTCCGCAAAACAACAATTTTACACGTTAGAACTGTTTCACTGAAACAAACTGAGTGGAACAACAAACTGATATCAGCCCTAGGCAAATAAGAGTTTCAGTTAATACGCTGCCTTAGCTTCTCTCTCTTTATTGTCTGTCAAAAGAATCCCCTAGAGGCGAGCAATTCGGAATCTAAATAAGAGGCTAATACTCAAAATGTCCATGTGTCGGAGGGGAAGGGGATGTCTTCAGGATATTAAAGCTTGCAAAATATGAACAAGGTGTCCATGGCTAGCCTGCATATTTTATTGACTTGTAATTTATAATAGGGCTGTACAAGGAGCTTTGGATACAGACCAAATTGTGATCCCAATATAACCCGCCCTATATATTAAGAGGGATTATTTCAGTGGGAAGGTAAAATATTGGGTTTTTTGGTAGGTAGAAAGCAAAATATTGAGCCTTTTAGCAGTTAAACCTGGCCCATTCAATGATTTATTACAATAATATTCACATAGTACATTAAGCCAATGGATACAAGCGCTCTGGAGAAAGAAGCACATGGAGTCTGAGATATGGGGATGCTCGCTCCCTGCCTTCCTAAAATTATGCCTATGTTTGCATTTGGTGTTTTTCAGCTCATGAGGAAGCAAAAAATATTGCTGCATTAACAGGGCAACTCTATGCATGTTAAGTACTATTGAGTTCAAATGCATTTACTCTCTCATGTACTTTGTGGGGCTGTGTCTACTCAAAGCATATCCCTCTCAGAAATTCTGCAACCTGCATATATTATGTAGATTAAATAAATTTGCATACAGTCTATTTTAAAAACCATTTCTTTTGCATGTTCAAAGCTGTTTTGCACGGTTCATTTCAGTCTTGTTAGTCATGTGGAAGCGCAAGGAGCGGTGCCGGGCCCTCAAACTTCCAAGCTCAAGTACCAGAAACCTAACTCTGCCACCCCCTCTGGCTACTGGGCTTTCAGCGGATATTGGCCCCACACATTCAAACATAGTCCTTTTCATTGTGTGCTAGCCCCACCCACCCTCAACCGTGTGAGAGTCTGAATAGGGCTAATGTCTTCATAAGGATTTGAAACATACATTTTGTTTGTTAAAGAAATGAAAAATTATTTATTTACCCATCAGTGTATTTTTTGCACTCCCATGAAACTGCAGGGAATAGTGTGCTTGTGCGTATGTCCTGCTTTATTTATTTATTTAGTTTACATCCCACCCTTCATCTGAGTATCACAGGGCGGTGTACAGTAAAACAAAACCAAAAAGCACACGACATAATGGCAAACAAATCAATACTCCACCTCCCAGTTTAAAAAGCCATAGATTGCACCTAGAGATATGTTACAAAGGTGCCCGGTGAGTCTCTCTGGGGAAAGCGTCCCACAAGTGGGGAGCCACCACAGAAAAGGCTGCTCTTGTGTTTTCACTCTCCAGACCTCTCAGGGAAGAGGTATGCGAAGAAGGGTCTCACATGAAGGTTGTAGGATTTGGGGTTCACGGTTTCCCACAGGCACCTGGTAGGTCACTGTGAGTACAGGATGATGGACTAGATGGGCCATTGGCCTGATCCTGCAGGCTCCTCCTATGTTCTTATGTTCTGCACATGCTCAACCCTGGCTTGGTAGCTTTCTTGCAAATAGATCTGCTCACAGGGCTCACTTGTGAAAGAGCCCATCAGAATCCCTGGGCTGATTCTTACTGTTTTGGAGGTTGCCTTCCTGTTCCATTATGATTCTAGAGAGATTGTGCAGGATATTTATAGAATAAAATAAAAATCAGTGTGTGAGTGATGGAGGGGGGGGGATATATTATTATTTACTTACTTTTTTCTCTCCAAACATATGTGATCTGAGATTAAGGAGGGTTTGCTGCTTACAAATTGTCCAAGCCTTCCTCCCCACCTTTCCCTGCTCTTTTTTAAATTTGAAAAAGCCACATACAACTTACAATAGTGCAAGACACCATGGGAACCTCATAAAATAGCATGAAGGTAGTCCCCCATCCCATATTATTCAGAGATAAACTGGTTATCAAAAGAGAATGGGTTGTTACTCATGAGTGAAGACAGTTTTTCACCTGCCTTTTTGCCAATAATATTGACTACTTTAAAACAGTAACATTTGGCACCAATGTGTTTTTGATAGGTAGAAATGCCTTTGATTTTATTAGATCAGCCAGCCTACAGCCAGCTCATCTTGTGTCTCTGATATAATTGCTTGTGAGTAAAGCAATACCATCTGTGTGCCACATCTGTGACTTAGGAAATATTTGCCTCTGGTCCCTGGCAAACTGGATTACGATTTTCTTAAGTTTTTGCAAAACTATATAGCTTGCATCTGATGAGGGGAAACGCTAGTCCTTGAATGCTTATGCTATAAATAATTTCTTTTTTGTCTTTAGGGTGCCACAAAACTCATTGTTGTTTTTTACTGCAACAGAGTAATACACATACCTCTCTGAAGATTATCTCATCTATGGATTCTGCTTCTGTCTTTATAGTCGTATTACATTTAAAGTGGGGCGTATCGGGTTGATGGTTCACTGCTGCTCTTTGAACCTCCTTGCTAATCTCTGATTTGTTTGTGCTGCAGCTAGGAGCCTCTTTAAAATGGCCACCAGTTTCACCTCGGACAGAGGTAGCTAACCTGTGCTCCCCAGATGTTACTAGACACTATCAGCCAGCATAGCCAATGGGGAGAGATGATACGGGAGCTGGGAGTCCAGCAACATTTAGAAACAGGTTAGCCATCCCTTGTGATGAAGGAGGAGTATTCGCAAGGGAGAGTCTCCCATACCCCTTTCATTGTCTGACTCCAACACAACAACCCTACAGTGTCACCAACTCTCCTCGGTCCAGCCTACACACAGATTGCTAGGCTTCTCCTCTTTAAACACCCTGTCACAGTTGTAGTCAAAAGTAAAGGTGTGTCTTTTTTTTGGATTCATTTTTGCTCAGCCCTACATTCTTATTCTGCCAGCAAGCCTTCATTCACTTGAGAAGATGCTGTAGGTGACTCCTCAAGTCCTGCATTCTTCCAGAGGAGCCAAGAACTCAGGTTTGGGACATGGGGTGGGGACAAGCACTCGCTACTAACTAGCCCATAAGAAATTAATACAGTAGACCCTCAGGTTATGTTACTCTCAAGTAACGTAAACTTCGGGTTGCGAAAGCAGCAAACCCGGAAGTATTTTTCTGGGTTTCGCCGCTCGCGCATGCGCAGAAGCGCTCTATTGCGTCGTGCTCGTGCATAGAAGTTGCGCCTCTGGATATGGATTTTTCAGGGTGTGCATGGACCCCAGGAATGAATTAAGTTCATATCCAGTATAGCATTTATAATTTATAAAACAATATTAGCAGCATAAGCAAAGTGGCAGCCAAAAACTAAACTAAGCACAGTTAAGTTCACACACGTACTCTCCCCACCTCTATGACCCATAATCTTTAATTCTATTTAGCTCTTTAAAATACCCATGCACATAATGCCCATGGCAGCAGCTCCCTTCTCAAGGCTTTTAGGGCTGGACAGGTGGGAAAAGCCATTACCTCCAGGCTAACATTGAGTCTCTTTCTCCATTGATTTGGAGGGGATGCCATTTGCTTCTTTGCCTTAGGCAGTAACATGTCTTGGGGCAGCTCCAAGCTGTCCGCCTTCCACTTTGAAAACGTAAGTCCTAATGACTTCACACAGTAGATAATAATTCTCTACAACTGGTAATCTTGGAGCTGAGGTTCTGTGTTAGTGTTACAGCAGAATCCTAAGTGTGTTTATTCTGAAATAAGCCCCATTATGTTCCGTGGAGATTACTTCCTGGTAAGCATGTTTAGAAATTCCAGCTTTGAGTCATTTCTTTTAAATTTAAATTGCAGTCAGGGTTAATATCACTAAAGCTGCAGGATATTTATCAGGCATAAATATGTAATCCCAAGCATACAGTAGACAGCTGATGATGATAAAATTATTCAGAATATTCCCAATATTAACCAAGCAGCCTTTAAAAAAAATACCTAAAGCACAACTTGGAATGCAACATTGCTATAATATTGTGTTTTCCTCCAAATTGGAGGATTTGAGTGGTTAACCTAGTCTATTAGCCAGCCTGTTACACTCACACAGTAATTCAGTTTGATGTTTGGAACAGGAAGCCCTCCTTCTCCTGTTAGATTTTGTGCAATATCTAAATTAGTTGTAGATGGTTTATTATCCCAAATGAAATACGTTATTTCAGGCAGTGCACATTTGGCTATGTGTTGGGACATTTTAGACCAGAAAATTAAGCTTTGGTATTGTAACCCTTCTGTTCTGCCATGGAAGGGGAAACGAGAGCCATATTTCCTTTGTGCAATTTGATCAATATGTGGTTGCTGAACTGCTGTTAATAGCTTCCCCAATCAACAATGGAATTTGTGCCACACCCCGCCTGCTTGTACTGGTGAAGGAAATCGTTTTGAATGTGGCCAGTGAAAACATTGCATCTTTTTTAAAGCTGCTGTCAAAAAGCAGCCATTGGGAGCTGCAAGAATGTTGCTTATGGGGGGGGGGGATCAGTCCTGTTTGCACAGCTTGTTTGGATGTCTGCCTGATTTTCACTGCTCACCGTATGGTTTTGTAAATAGGCAGTGGCGTAGCAAGGGTTACCAGAGCCCGGGGCCGCATGGAAGGGAGGGAAATGGACAGAGTATGCATTCAGCTGCCTAACAGTGTCCACGTCACTCAGGAGATTGCAGAGATAAGAAAATAAGAGTCATTCTGTTGTCACTTCCTGGTTTGCATGCAAAAGCCGTTTTCAGCAGAGCCCAGCAACATAAGCATGCAGCTCTACTGAGGCAGCACCGGGTGCTGAAATTTTGCATCCCCTAACAATTTTGTGCCCAAGGCAACCATCCCTGTGACCTACCTCATACTAAGCATTGTAAACTCTGTCGTTCTGAAAACCTGTGGAGGTTTTGTGGTTTCTTCTCACAAGAAAACTGGTCTTGTGAAAATACTACTCCGAAACACCCTACCAGCTACAGAAATGAGGAAGGCACAACCATGCTATATTCACCCATAACACGTATCCTTACTGAAAACTGGGTGGTGGTGGTGGTGTGTGTGTGTGTGTGTGTGTGTTTGTGTGTTTATGTGTTTGTATTGTGAATATATATATATATATATATATATATATATATATATACTTTTTCAATCTGTGTTTTTTAAAATCTTGGCAGACTTTTTCAATCTCTCTGCGTATAGATATACAAAAATGTAATTAATGGTGCATGTTGTCCAACAAGTTTTTGGTACAAGCTGGCACATATGTATCCATATACCTCTCTTTTCTTATACGTATTGGTTTTATGCTATGATAAGCCCACCCAAAGCTCTTTCACGTTCTTCTGATGAACTTTGTTCAGAAACTGATTAAAAACAAAACAAAACAAAAAAACCAAACAAGGAACTTGACTGCTTTTTGTACACCTCAGGATGGGACCATCCACTGGAGTTTTCCCCCCTCTTTCATTTAACAGCTAAGCCATAAAACATAAGAAAATGCCGTAAGTTTCAAGATCCACTTACCATGCAACATTATATCAACAACACAACACCAAAATCTTGTTGTGCAAAGTGAACTAATTAGGCCAGTGGTTTTCAACCACTGTGCCGTGGCACCCTGGGGCAGTGGCGTAGCGTGGGTTGTCAGCACCCGGGGCAAGGCAAGTAATTTGCGCCCCCTAACCCATGGATTTGCGCCCCCTAACCCGTGGATTTGCGCCCCCTAACCCTAACCCCCAGATGTTGCGCCCGGTGCGGCCGGCCCCCCCTGCACCCCCCACGCTACGCCACTGCCCTGGGGTGCCTTGAATGATGGTCGGGGTGCCACGGGGTGCCTTGAATGATGGTCGGGGTGCCACGGGCAACAGTGGCCTCTGTCCTTCTTTCCTTTCCTCCCTCCTCTGATTTTCTCTGGCATCTCTGCCTCCCAAAGGTGTGCACAGCTGTTTATTGCAGCAGCCCTGGCTATAAGCTCCGCAGGCAAATGGTGCCTTGGGGAGGAACTTCTCTTTGGGATGGAGGGAAGGGCAGCTGAGAGACCAGGGATGGCAGCAGCAGCTGCCTGGAGGACTCCCAAGGAGTGGAGAGGAGGCTCCACAAAGAAGCACTCCACAAAGAAGGGTGCTTGAAAGAGGGTGAGAAGCTGCCAGCTACAAGCAAGGGGTGGCATAATTGGGCTCCTGAGCCCCACAGGGCTGCCACAGAAAGGATGTAGTTGGTCAAGGGAGCCGTGGACTCAAAAAAGGTTGAAAACCTCTGAATTAGGCAGTTCTTTGGATCCTGGTCATTCTTCTCAGACAATGCCATTTGAGGAGGGAATACTGAAAAGCACGTATCATATGGAATTTGATGGTGAATAAACAAGCTGTGTACACAACGTATATTTAAAGCACATCCCCTTCCCACCTGCAAATCCCTCCATTTTGGGAGTGGGACTAGATGATCCCCCAGGGTCCCTTCCAAATCTACGCTTCTATGATTCCATCAAAAAAGGAGGATAATCTTGGGAAATGTAGCTTACTCCTCATAGAACTACAACTCCCAGCACCTTTAACAAACTACATCACCCAGGATTCTTGGTGGGGTATGTTTTAAAAGTGCTTTAAATGTATGGTGTGCATAAAAACATTTAAGCCTGTGGAAACAGTACCATGTATGTATTTATTAATTAAAAAATGTTATGTCACCCTTCAGGAAAAATTCCCAGGGTGGCCTATGGTAATGTAATAAAAATAGCAAGTATGCGAAAAACAAAAATAAAACAGCAGAAATCGCATTTTTTAAAAAAGTGATAAAAATCAGCAGAAAAGATAAAAACACAACTGAGACAACTTACGGTACATGCTAAAATAGCCATGAAAATAAAAAGGAAGAACATAAGAAGAGCTGGCTGCTGGATCAGGCCAATGGCCCATCTAGTCCCAGAAACTCCAGCGGGTGCAGAATGCTGCAGCGAGGCTCCTCACGGGGTCTCTGCCATGGGAGCATATTCACCCAGTGCTTTTCAAGCTGCACTGGCTCCCGGTGGAGTACAGGGTCGGATTTAAGGTGCTGCTTTTGACCTTTAAAGCCCTTCATGGCCTAGGACCCTTGTACCTACGGGACCGCCTCTCCTGGTATGCCCCACGGAGAGCCTCAAGGTCCATAAATAGCAAAACCCTAGTGGTCCTGGGCCCTAAGGAAGTTAGATTGGCTTCAACCAGAGCCAGGGCCTTTTCAACACTGGCTCCGGCCTGGTGGAACGCTCTGCCTCATGAGACCATGGCCCTGCAGGATCTGATTTCTTTCCGCAGGGCCTGTAAGACAGAGTTGTTCCGCCTGGCCTTTGGCTTGGAATCAATTTGATTCCCTCCCTCCCTCTCTTTCTTTTTTCTTTTCCTTTCTCCTCCTGCGATGAGGCTACATTTTAATATTTTAATGTTTCATTATTTTAATGTTGTATTTTAATTTTGTTTTTAAGTTGTAATCATTCAACTTGTTTTTATTATTGCTTGTAAGCCGCTCTGAGCCCGGCCTTGGCTGGGGAGGGCGGGGTATAAATAAAAATTATTATTATTATTATTATTAGTCCGGCATCCTGCTCTCAGTGACAAACCAGATGCCTGTGGGAAATCCGCAAGCAGGATTCGAGCACAGGAGCGACTGGTATTCAAAAGCATCACTGCCTCCAACTGGGGAGGCAAGATTTCCAGCACAGATCCTAGGGAACTGACATCTCAAACGGTCAACAAATTACAGTGGTACCTCACAAGACGAAATTAATTCGTTCTGCGAGTTTTTTCGTCTTGCGGTTTTTTCCGTCTTGCGAAGCACGGATTTTGGAAAATCTTCAAAAATCACCAAAGTCTTCAAAAACCTCAAAAAAGGCTACCGCACCGCGTTCTATGAGTTGCTCCTCGAAGTCAAGTCGCAACTGCACCCCCTGAATGCACGGTTTCAAGAAAAAGGAAACAAACTTGCAAGACAAAGGAAACAAACTTGCAAGACGTTTTCGTCTTGCGAAGCAAGCCCATAGGGAAATCCGTCTTGCGAAGCAACTCAAAAAACGAAAAACTCTTTCGTCTTGCGAGTTTTTCGTCTTACGAGGCATTCGTCTTGCAAGGTACCACTGTATCAAGGAGCCTATAAACCAGCAGCCCCTACACACACACCCAGGAACAAGCCTCTGCTGGAAGGTTTCTTCTGCCAGCTGTGATGACTGTGATAGCAAGTCCTCTGCTTCCCCTCTCAGTAGTGCTGTCACAGCCAAGTCCACTACTCCTTCTCTTTGACAGCGTCTGGCTTCTTCAAGCAGTAGAGAAGGGGCTCCAACTTCCCTCTCTTGAGACTTCCCTCTCTTGAGACTTCTTTGTTTGCATTAAGTGCTGAAAGAGGGTGGTAAGGGGGGGAAAGGTGAATAGATTTGCAATGGGAGCCTGCTGAATGGGCAACACCAACTGTCAGAGTCAGTGCATAACTGCTATAGCAAGCCAAAAGGTTTGCTATTCCTGGAAGACAGGGGTGACATGCGCACGACTATCCTAAGATGAGCCTCTGCCTCTGTTGCTGGGGAAGCGATTATCAGGAGCATCCTACACGCGAGTAGGAACCCGACAGAGACACATGCCCGGCTGGCATGTTCTCTCCCTCCTGCTCGGTCGTTCAGGAGCTTCTAAAGCTTTCTCTGGCCCAAACATCACAACAACTGATACCAAGAGGCAGTTCGCGTGACAGACTCAGCAGCGCAGCATTTTGGCTAAACTACTTTATTTACATATAATACACTCGGAGCATTTTAACTCAGCTCCTTCCTCTTCAGCATTAAACAGAAAAGAGAGAGAACAAAGGAGAATAGTCCCACATCATGGAAGACAGCAATACAAACATCCTGTCTCCGTCACTTCCCACTACGTGGAATGAAAACATACGCCGTCATGTGAGGAAAAACAGTCCCATGACTGCAAGCCCAGGAAAAGAATCCTAACAGTGGTGTCACCATCAGTGCTGATTTATGACAAGATCTCACAAGATTCTGCCAAGATCTCATGGCATCTCACAGGAAATAGGCACTGCTGCAGTGCCATTTTGCCAGGAGGCGGCAAGGTGGGTGGCATTAGTGCCCTGAGCTCCTCCAGTAGAGAGGAGGTGGGCAGAAGGGGCTGCAACTTTTCTCCCTTGAGACTTCTTTGTTTGCATTAAGTGCTGAAAGAGGGTGGTAGGAAAAAAGGGTGAGTAGATCTGCAATGGGAGCCTGCTGAATGGACAACACCAACCTTCAGAGTCAGTGCACGAGATGGCATTAATGCCCTGAGCTCCTCCATCGTAGGCTCATTTTGTATATGTAGAAGTATCATAAAGACACCACCGTCTCCGTTGTCACTCATTTTAGGGAAGCCAAACTCTGGGTAAGCACCTGGAACCCTTGGAATCTTGCACTGCCTGGAGATTGGGATGGCATGCAACAATTCTTTGAAGTCTCATAAGAACTGAAACAACCCCCCCCCCAGTGTTTATACCATTGGATTCGTAATACAGTGAGCAAATTCTGAATTATGGCAGGGTCAATGTGCTCCTTAGCAGTCAAAAGCACAATCCAGGTGTGAGTGCCTTTTAATGTCAGTTTACCCTCCAACCCATTTAAAGCCATCAGGATATGAGCCTAAAGTACCTATAGGCCCTATATGTTCTTCTTTGGAGGTGCAAGCATCGAGTTACTGCTTCATGTCGCTTTTATGCCATTCTCCCCTAAGCGATTTTTAATTTTGAACCTCAAATTTTATCATAGCAAAATGGGTGGAGTCATCGGAGTGGCTTGAAGGTGTATCTATTTTTTTTTTAATACATATTTATTAAAGTTTTTGAATACAAATGCATGAATAATAAACAACATTACTTATATCATAACATAGTTTCGTCACTTCTTTGGACTCCCTCACATCTCCCGCTCCCACTTACATCGTTACAAGAAATTTTTTTTCCAAGCAAATTACCCACTTGTTTACAATATTATCTCCGCTCATTTAAATAAAATCTAACAATTCTCCAAAAAATTTATATTTTCCTTATTCTCACTTATCGTCAAAATCAGATCTAATTCAATGGTAGGCAGTTATTTATGATCTAGCATCCTTCTTAGCATTCAACCAAATTACAATATTTTTGTAAATAAATCTTGAATTTCCTCCAGTCCTCCTCAACCCTCTCTTCTCCCAGGTCTCGGATTCTACCAGTCATTTCGGCCAGTTGCATATAGGGCTTGAAGGTGTATCTAATATGTTTAAAGAAGTGATTAAGCCGGTATTAAAATGGTTTAATACCCAGGTAGAGAATGTAATCACACCCACACAGTCTGCTCTGGTTGCTTTATAATCCAATAGGTGTAAAATTGAAATCCTTACATTGCTATGCGGAAGCTATTTAAAGTAATTAGGCCAAAGCTTTTGTAGGATTGTGCTAGACATAAAAAATTCTAGGATTAATTATAATAAAATGTGGTTCTTATTTTTTTAAGAAGTCATACTAACTTTGTGAAAGCCACTGCCCTGGTTCAATGTAATCATAGCCTTTTCTCCTGTGTTTAGGGCCTAGTCACAGCCACAGAACCAAATGCAGCACAATCCTATGCATGTCTTCTCATGAGTTTGATGGGTCATATTCCCAGGAAGTGTGCAAAAGACTGTAGCCTGGACATAGCAGTCTATATCGATTGCAAACCATGCTGCAATAGATGGTGCAGAGTCATGCGAAGTCTGACAATGTGAAATCACCACAAATTGAATTTCTGTATCGAGCAACAATTGTTGTTGAATTGAAACTACGTTGGCCAACAACTGTAGTTTTAACTGAGTGCAAAACTGTGGTGCTTGGGTAAACGGCAATGAATCCTAGTTTTAACCAAGGAGGAGCAAAATACCTACAATCTTCTCCCTGGAAGCCAGTATATTTGTGCTAAGCTGTGGTTTGGCTTATTGCGGTCCCAGTCACAGTGCCACCCGCCCCCTTCCTTCCTTTTTTTTTTTTTTTTTTTTTTTTTGCTTCTTCTACATTCTTCCTGTTCTTTTGCCAACTACGTTGAGGGCATTCAGCACAGCTGGCTTAAAAGCATTGCTGGCTGGCCAGGCATGAAAGCAGGCAGGAATTCCCAGATAGACAGCCAGTGACATGATCTCTAACCAATGGTGGCTAGGAGCGAGGGGAAGGCAGCAATCATTGCCCATCCAGGATATGGGCTGAGTAGCCACTGTTACATATGAACCCAGCCTAGAACTGGCTTTATGTAAGGCAGCTTTGGGGAACCCCAAACGAGGAATCACAGCAGGCATATTGTTATACCATGAAAAGTTTGTTGTATATGGTCGGGTTGCCATACATCTGGAATTCCCTGGACATAGCTGGGATTCAGCTGTCAGAAACAGTGTTTGGGCAGAAATTGCTGTAACGTCTGGGAAAACCCGGACGTATGGCAACCCATGTTGGCAGTGTAGATTTTGACGAATTTCTTTTTAAAAAGCTCAAAGCTTCTTTTTTGAAATTTTGGAAAAAGCAAAAGCTTGAAAACTTTGGGCATATTTTACTTTTGGAAATATGGCAACCTTTAGTATATGATATCATTCATCAAGAGATATTATGTTTTCAGGATGGTCTTTTCTTGCAGGTTTGTGCTATCACTAGGTTTGTGTTTGGTGACACAGGACTGGAACTGGGAGTCCTCCTGAGCACCAGGTTCCAAGTCCCCATCTCCCTTGACTTCTGCTAAACAGAGTGAGTTGCAAGTATTTGAAAGCAGGCAACAAATGCCGTCATCCAGAATCTTCTTGATTCTGAGACTCAGGGGATTCTGGAGGGATTCCCAGAGGCAGAGCACATCCTTTGCATTCAGAAAGTTCCAGGCTCCTTTGCCAGCAGCTCCAGTCAAAAGGGAAAAGTAGGCCTTTGCCTGTTGCCCAGGAGAGCTGCTCTCAGTCAGATTTGATAATACTGGGCTACATGGACAAATAATCTGTCTGCTTCCTATGTTCTTGGAGTCAGTCCCAGGATACCTCCACAGCCACAGCCATGCCAAACATTTAAAGCACATTAGACACACATTTTAAACACATGGCTTTAAATGAATCCTGGGACCTGCAACTTGCCCCTCACAGAACTAAAATTCCCAGCTCCCTTAACAAATTAGAGTCTTTTAGAATCCTTTGGGAGAAGCCATGTATTTTAAATGTGTGTTAAATGTGCAAATATAAGGCTTTGTCCCCCTGCTTGGGCCACAAGCTCCATCCCAGCCTTTACTTCTATGTGCATGTTGCATCTCAACATACTGGAGTCTGTATCATAACTTAACACTGGGCTGCCTTTCATTTTAAAGCAGGACATTTTAATCCAATTCCTCTTCGGTATGTGTACTTGCTATCTCTCTTGTGCTTGGTAGCTATACTAAATATATGCAGGGGAAGAACCTCTGTGGTGAAGCCAGCACTGAGAGGATTAAATGAATCTTTCTATGTACTAAGAGTGAGAATTCAGGATGCGTTGGTTGGACAGGATTGAAATATTTGGCCCATTCTACTTCTTCACAGGGTGAAAAAGATTCTCAGAATTTGTGTGCTACGTTAGTTGCAGGAGTGGTTTCTGAAAATGAGTCAGGCTGGGTATACAAACATGCAGTCGAATGAGGTAGGAGAGTTCTGAAGTGGTCGAATAGACTGTACCACTTCAGAGTGCAAGAGGAGGAATGCATTTTGAATGTTCCCATACTTTCTTAAATGGCAACTGCTCTTGCTGCCTGAAGTGGTACAGTCCACTCTAGGTAAAGGTAAAGGTACCCCTGCCCATACGGGCCAGTCTTGACAGACTCTGGGGTTGTGCACCCATCTCACTTAAGAGGCCAGGGGCCAGCGCTGTCCAGAGACACTTCCGGGTCACGTGGCCAGCGTGACATCGCTGCTCTGGCGAGCCAGAGCCAGACACGGAAACGCCGTTTACCTTCCCGCTGGTAAGCGGTCCCTATTTATCTACTTGCACCCGGAGGTGCTTTCGAACTGCTAGGTTGGCAGGCGCTGGGACCGAGCAGCGGGAGCGCACCCCGCCGCAGGGATTCGAACCGCCGACCTTTCGATCGGCATGTCCTAGGCGCTGAGGCTTTTAACCCACAGCGCCACCTGCGTCCCTGCAGTCCACTCTAGGACCCAATAATTACTGCAGAACATGACTGAGAATGCATGGCTAAGACCACCCCTGCACATGCGCCAACATTGCTCCAGATTTCTCACATAATTAGCTGCGCCTGACCTCAGCAGTGTAGCACTGACAACTGGGCCCCACCATATCGTCAGTACAGGTAAACACTGTGGGGGAGCACTGGTACGGTCACATGACTCAAGCTCACCCCAAAATGCTCCCAGGGACTCTTGCGTGGCCCTACCCCCCCGAAAGGGGTCGACAAAAGCATGGCGAGTCCCTGGATTCCTTCAACGGAATACCTTTTGTATTGGAGGGGCCAGGTTCTCAGACCTCCCCTCCGGACCACCTCTAACCAATGCCTAACCGCCAAACCTTACAAAGTTGTGACAATTTGCTACGCGGCAGGCAAAACCCAAGTGGCACCAGCCAGTCAGCCAAATGGGAAAATTCCTACTGGGCCCCCAACAGCAGACAACCCACGACGGCATACCAAGGTATAGCAAGACCCTAAATATAGGGAGGGTGGGTGGGTGATCCGATGCACGAGGTGCTAAGAGGAAGCTCGACGCAACGTGCAGCGGTATATAAAAGTGCCTCGGTTAATCACAAAAGTTCCCCAGCAACCGAGGGACCTCCAATTGGGTTGTTGTGGCTATCCAATCGCTCCCACCCACACAACAACAAGGACAGTCCTGATGATCTCACCGCAACACGGGCCCTCTGTGAGGAGGACCCCATTTACTAGGAACAATTGGTATATATGGTGCACATTCAGATTAAGTAGTTCTGTGACGAGTAGTTGAAACTGACCTTAATCTGCTGTGCAGTCGTAATGGCAGCGTAGAGCAGGCACTTTAAAAACTGCCCTTACCAATGTGAGAAAATGTTAAAATTGTTCATATTGCACTGATGATGGATTCACTGTGTAGCTAGGTTATTGAGAAAGGGAAAGGTGATGTCATGGCATAAAACCTTTCAGCCTTAAGTCGGAGTTCAAGAGAGAGAAGGCATCTTTGTATTACATGTTGCTTAATTAAATTGCTGGGATTGATTCCTTTGTCGGTTTCACATCCTCAGAATGCACTTGGAGTATTATTAAAATATAGCAAGGAGCTAGTCAGTTGTAACTGCATACAAGTCAAAGCCATGGTGCAATTTAGGGGGGAAACAAACCAGAAACTGAATTGCATTAATTTACAATACAATAAAATGCCACAGACAGTATGGGCTGCTTTACTTTTGAAGAAGGCAGGATGATGCAAGCATCTCTGATAACTACTGTTGGTGTCTGTTTATCCAGATTTGCAATATCCATTACAGCACTAGTAATTGTACAGGGTATTATAAAATAAATGCTGAAAAGTTGGGTTTTTCTTATTTGTGAACGATTCCTCCACCAAATTAGATTAATGGGAAGAGTTCAACAATGGCATTTTCTTCTAGGTTTTATTCCCCAACCCGCCATTTACAGAGTCCAAGGTCCTCACCTCAAGAATTTTACAATCTAAAATTTGACACAGGGATAATAGCAGAAGAAACGTAAAAGTGAAGGAGGGGGTGCCAGCAGGATTAATTTCAGTTACATGCACTTAAGCTTAGTCATTCTTAATAACTTGCCAAAATACATCACTCACCAGTCAAAATGTATAAGCCAAAAGTCTATCACTTCAGAAAGAATTATAAAGTTGCAACATGCATATTGCAAACTTTGACAAAATTAAAAATAAGCCGGAACACAGCGGTCTAAATGATAAGTGCATACCATCCTTTATCCTGCTTAAGTATTGTCTCTATAATAATAATAATAATAATTTATTATCTATACCCCGCCCATCTGGCTGGGTTTCCCCAGCCAATCTGGGCGGCTTCCAACAGAACACTAAAATACAATAACCTATTAAACATTAAAAGCTTCCCTAAGCAGAGCTTCTAAAAGTTTGGTAGTTATTTTTCTCTTTGACATCTGGTGGGAGGGCGTTCCACAGGGCGGGTGCCACTACCGAGAAGGCCCTCTGCCTGGTTCCCTGTAACTTGGCTTCTCGCAGGGAGGGAACCGCCAGAAGGCCCTCGGCGCTGGATCACAGTGTCTGGGCAGAACGATGGAGGTGGAGACGCTGCTTCAAGTATACTGGACCTAGGCCGTTTAGGGCTTTAAAGGTCAACACCAACACTTTGAATTGTGCTCGGAAACATACTGGGAGCCAATGTAGGTCTTTCAAGACTGGTGTTATATGGTCTTGGCGACCACTCCCAGTCACCAGTCTAGCTGCCACATTCTGGATTAGTTGTAGTTTCCAAGTCACCTTCAAGGATCAAATTGAGAAACAAGGACACACAACTTAATATATATATATATATCTATATATCACCGAACTCTTCTCTTCCTAGCTGCTTCTGCTGTTCTCAAAGTCATGGACTGAGAAAGGCTCCCAGGGTTGGAGGGTGGGGCAAGGCAGGTGGGAAAAGCCATTGCCTGATGAAAAACAGAAAGTCTCTCTGCCAGGTATTTGACAACTTCTGAATGGCAGTTGCTAGCATACCTCTAAATACCACTTGTTAGGGGGCAACAGCAGGTAGAGGGCTATTGTCTCCATCTTTTTCTTATGAGATTCTCAAAAGCATCTGGTTGGCCCTTGTGGGGGGGGGGGATGTGCTGGACTGTTGAGCCAAGCAAGCAGCAAAACCAGATTTGCTATGGTCCTGGTGACTTGCCATGTGTGGAAAGTGTGCTTCATTTAGCTAGGTAGTTTGCATGCTATGCAGGCCTGGGCCAGTTTGACAATGGCTATAGCACAGTAACCTGAGTGCTGGGGAAACCAGCAATGGCAGTCGTTCTAAGGACCACTCTTGATGGCTGCATAACTGACTTGGGCAAGTGCACTGTGTGGACAGTGTCTATTGCAGTCTTCTGTCCCCTTACTCAGTGCTTAGTGCTTCTATGGATGGCTGAGAGAATCTGCTGGGGAATGAAGAGACCACTCACCTGTCCAAGCTCATAAGCTGTCGCTGATTCTACTACATTTTTCTAAAGTTTTACCCATGTATTTGTAGTATTTAGCAGCCATATTAAAACTTTTTGTCTTTTATGTTCAGTTTGTCAAACAGCTTATATAAATACTAATGATCATATCAAAATATGCTCAGAATATAACACATCCAATCAAGTTTAAGGATGAGGATACTTCTATTCAGTACGGCCTTAGGCTTTGTGGATCAAAGTCACAGATGGTTAATTTAGAAAGCATCTTATATTCAGTCGGGGGGGGGGGAGATCCCCTCATTTTAATATGCATAAAGCACTTGTTTTCTTACTTGTCAAGACTTGTAAAAAAAAAATCTTAGAGCTGCATTCATTTGAACTTCCATCTCTTTTGATCCATTTACATTTTGAAATCTGCATGACTTGGAAGTCTTTAAGGAGGGTGTAGAACAAATTGATGCCACTAGAAATATGTTTTGCCCACTGATGCTAGCATTCATTCATCTTGAATGGCAACCTGTTTGGTGTGTGCTGGCTCATTGATTATCCCCGGGCAAAAGGCCTGATCCATATCAATACCTTTCCCTTAATTTTAATGGTGTTGGCACACATTCCCTTCTGGTCAGTTGTGCTCTTGGTCTGAGAAGCAAAAGAACTCTGTTATAAGGCTGCCACTGAAATCCCACCTTGATCATACCGTGAAGAGAAGTCCAAAAGAAAATGTTAACAAGCCTTGCAAAGCCTTTCATGGGGAGGTACACATTCTGTACGGGACACGGATGGCACTGTGGGTTAAACCACAGAGCCTAGGACTTGATGATCAGAAGGTCGGCGGTTCGAATCCCCGCGACGGGGTGAGCTCCCGTTGCTCGGTCCCTGCTCCTGCCAACCTAGCAGTTTGAAAGCACATCAAAGTGCAAGTAGATCAATAGGTACTGCTCTGGCGGCAAGGTAAATGGCGTTTCCGTGCACTGCTCTGGTTCGCCAGAGGCAGCTTAGTCATGCTGGCCACATGACCCGGAAGCTGTACGCCGGCTCCCTCGGCCAATAAAGCGAGATGAGCACCACAACCCCAGAGTTGGCCACGACTGGACCTAATGGTCAGGGGTCCCTTTACCTTTACCTTTACACATTCTGTAGAGGGATTCACCTCCATCAGCATGGGATGTTGAACTTAGTCTGACTTGCAGGAGCCTCCTTTGGGAAAGGATATATGCAAGAGTTCTCAGGTTCAAGGCCTGGCATCTTTGGCTAAGGCTGGAAGGGTCCTTTTTTGCTTGTGCAGCATAGGCTCCTGGCTTGGACCTGAGGCTAGAACATAGGAGGAGGCTATGTCAGTAGAGTGGAAAGAACCTTGACCCGACTGGTAAAGAAAGGACAAGAAGCTGGGATATTTGAATCTGGCTCTATCCAGAGTCAGTGTCCCTTACAGAAGCTAGGTTCCTTAAGCCACACAGCCACGCACTGTGATTGGATCTCTTGCCTGAGTGACAGCTAGTCACCATTGGGGGCTGGGGGAAATTGTATCTGGTCAGTGTAAGGGGCACTGTCTATGCCTTCCTGTGGCTAGGGGTGCACATCAGGGCCGAATTTAGGTTTGATGAGGCCCTAAGCTACTAAAGGTAATGGGCCCTTTATATGTCCAGCTGTGCTTTGTCAACAACAAATTGTTGCTGTTTTTTGTGTTGAATGTATGCTATATGGTAATTTATGGACCCATTACTTACACCATAGGAGCCTACATGACACAAAACACTGTTGCTGTATGTAGGTTTTATTTTATTTGTTTTTTATCTGATATTTTGGAAATGTACATCCAGGTTTTTTCCCTTTAATTTTTTTTGGGGCCCCCAAGAGAGTGGGGCCCTAAGCTATAGCTTGTTTAGCTTGTACATAAACCCAGCACTGGTGCACATACCTTTGACTGAGCTTGGCTATTTATTATTTCTTTCTTCACAACTTGGCAGGTGGACCAGTTGCGGAGGAAGTGCCTGGCAGAGTTCAGACAGCAGGGATGTGTGACCTGAGAACACGTAGGATTGCTTAGGGCCAGTGGCGTAGGGTGGGGGGTGCAGGGGGGCCCGGCCGCACCGGGCGCAACATCTGGGGGTTAGGGTTAGGGGGCGCAAATCCACGGGTTAGGGGGCGCAAATCCACGGGTTAGGGGGCGCAAATTACTTGCCTTGCCCCGGGTGCTGACAACCCACGCTACGCCACTGCTTAGGGCAGCTAGCTGAGCTACCATTGCTTCAAGGTCATGGGGCTGGGGGGCATTATGAGAAGGAGGTAGGTTTGACTCAGTGCTGTGAGTCAAACTGGAGTCAATTGGTGGAAAAGCTAGCCCAGCCCCAGAGGCATAAGGACAGCATTGTTGGCCTGAAATGTTGTTGCAGGTCTTTTGACATTTATAGACAAGTTTTGATATAGTAATAGTTTTAAGAAGAAATCTGTAGCCTACTTTAATCCAGTTATTGCATCGGTCTCATCATTGCCCCCACAGACTCTCTTGCCTGAAACCCTGGAGACCTGCTTCTGCCTTTCAGTGTAGACAACGCTGAGATCAATAGACCAGATTTTGCCTGAAGTGAAATCATAAAGATGATGTGGAACTTCTTGATTGTGCGAAACATCTGAGTGGCTTCAAGAGGTGGTGAGTTGCTGCAAGGTTTCACAGGACAGAATTTCAAGGGCAATTTGCATGTTCCTGCTCAGGCAAAATGTCAAAGGACTTCTGGGAGAAAGAATAAAGAGCTTGTGTAAGATTACCAAAAATACTCAGGGGGCTTCTTCCTATTCCTTGTCTGAATTTAAATCTGTGTATAAATATCTGAGGATCAGCTGCTATATGCAATAAAATTATATGGACATTTTGCAAGGCTTACAGCTGTCTATTAAATTGCACCTTTTTTCTTTGCACCTTTTCTCTTGGACCGTTTCCATTATTAAACATACTAGTGCAAATGGGAAACATGTGGCACATGTGGGGTTGTGAAATCTAGGGACTTTTTATTTATTTATTTATTTATTTTACAGTTGAAAGATGTTCGTTGCACATTTGTTGGTTCAAGTTTCAGGTTGTACAGTTTGCCTGTCAAATTGACATTCACCAGGAAATTACCCAGGTTGGAGGTCAGGAAATGTTTAATGGGGCCTCAATCCTGCATTTACTATGCAGTAAGTAAATACCTTGCTCAGGACTAGGCTGTAATAAGTACCTTGTAGTTGTTCCTTCCATTGCCTGCCGTGTCAGAGCCGCAGGAATGGCAGGAACAGTCACAACCTCAGAGTCAACTGGCCCCGGCAGGCGTGGAAGTCATTGAAAATGTCTGGGACTTCGTCAGGGCAATCGTACTTGAGGAATCATTAGTCTCCATCTGAGCTCCCTCTGATTGCTCCCAGTGCACTGGGAGTTCATAGTGAAAGGAAGGGAAAGGATGAAAGGGATATAGAATAACAAAGTCTTTGGCTGTAACAATCCACCCAAAACAAAATGAGAATTGAAATGGTAACTTAATGCTCGGGGAAGGTGACTTTCAGAGTCTGATGCAGATGTTTTATTGTCCTTCAGCATGAGTCACACACAACGTTGGTTTATTTATAACAGCATTGTCATGTTCTGTGGTAATGTAAATCCTTATAATAAAAGAGAGGGGTCGGGTGGAGGAATGAAGCAGAGCTGGCTCCACTCTTCCACACAAGGGTGGCTTGGGATGTCGTAACTGCGCCAGTGACTGGCGACAGGGTACGGAGGAGCACAATTAGACAAACTACTTTTCAAATGCTGAGTGACATCCAAAACAACAACAACTTAACACTTGAATGATGAGAAAAAAGATTTGTATAGTGATTAAGTGCTTCAAAAGGCCACTGGGAAAGTACCAGCCTTGTAGTATTTCTAAGCTCTCCTTAAAAAGGAAAAGGAAAAAAAGATGAACACATGAGAGAAACTGGGGAAAATATGTTTGTTTTATACAATCCAGAGAGAAGAGGACAAACATAAGGATAGAGTTTTGATAAATATGGCTTGTGTGCCCATAACCTCCAGAAGAAATATTTGGGGGCAGAGGTTGTAATTCCCTCCATTTTAAATACGCCTAGCATTTCATGTCATGTCAAGAGCCAAAATCTACTTTTTAAAATGCTGATGCTAAAACAACAATTTGACCTTAATATTCTGAATGTACTTGTGGGGAAGGGTGGGTGAGTAAAGCTGAAGGGATTGTATGCCTCTGGATATTTTTGAGTAGTTCATTTTTATGTCATGGAGTTCAGCAACTGGAGGTCATTTGCAGAGGATAGTTATTTCAGGCATCCCAAGCGAAGTAAGCAGTTAGGCCCGTGCTTTTTAGCACTTGTAGGAATATGAGCTTCACTTGGCTGAGGGCCACCACATAGGCCACCCCATCTGCTCATCTTTCACCGAAAGTGACCTCCTGTTGTCATATTCCCGTTATCAGAATTAAGACGTGGCAGCCCCAGCAACCTGGCTGAGGTGGCGAGGAGATACAAGGGCCACCCCATATCCCTCTTGTAGCCCAACACCTGTTAATTTCTCTTTACCAATATAGAATTGAATTGAATTGAATTTACTTTATTACGGTCACAGGCCAGCATAAGCAAAACATCTCAATAAATAGCATAACGCGGGTGGCGCTGTGGGTTAAACCACAGAACCTAGGGCTTGCCGATCAGAAGGTCGGTGGTTCGAATCCCTGTGACAGGGTGAGCTCCTGTTGCTCAGTCCCTGCTCCTGCCAACCTAGCAGTTCGAAAGAATGTCAAAGTACAAGTAGATAAATAGGTACCGCTCCGGCAGGAAGGTAAACGGCGTTTCCGTGCACTGCTCTGGTTCACCAGAAGTGGCTTAGTCATGCTGGCCACATGACCCGGAAGCTGTATGCCGGCTCCCTTGGCCAATAAAGCGAGATGAGCGCCGCAACCCCAGAGTTGGCCACGACTGGACCTAATGTTCAGGGGTCCCTTTACCTTTACCTATGAATCTAAGTGGATAATTGTTAAATAAATGGGAGCAGGAAGCAAACATAAATTAAAACATATACATAGAATACTTGATTAAGCATAAATAATGGATGAGTAAAGACCAGTTAAAACAGCTATGTGGTGTGGGGCTTCAGAAGTGTGGATCTAACAAAATGGGCCTTCAATTTAGGACTGATTTGTAGCATAGACCATCCTTCAACGAATATCTATCATGGCAGCACAAAATCGGGCGACTGAATATGTGACTTCTGGGCTTTCATCCTGTAGTAATATGGAGATGTTGTGTTGTGCTGAACTACCAGGAACTTTTATAGGATGGGCTGGATAAACCTGGCTCGAATGCTGGCAATGAATAAGGGCATGCTCCATTGTTTCCTGCTGCCCTTTACCAATATATTTGGCTCACAGTTTGTAGATAAGAGTCGAGGAGATAGCACAACTGAAGCAACTTTTCAACAGTTCCTTCATCCAGGGCAGACTTCGAAGACTCAATAATCACCCAAAATACAAAGGATTTGGGAGTATCAAAAGACAACACCACAGCCAAAAATGAATGGAGTATATCCAGGTAAGGCTGCTCAAAGAATTTAGATCAGTTTTCAGATTAAGAGCAGCACCAGCAACACATTTTGGTGCACAAAAATACATTTTATGTAAAGTATGTTTATAAAATGCATTGATAAGCATTAACAGGTACTTATTTTATGTAAAAAGTATGTACAACGTATGTGCAATTTAAATATGGACTTTTGTAAAATCAAGTCAGCTTATGCTGAACAACTGGGCTCACAACCTTGAAATGTTAGATTTAATTCCTTCCTTTAACATTTTAGTCCTACATTTTGAAACTCATAAAGAGAGTCATGGGAGAGATTGTTTCCAGCTATGGCCAAATTTAAATTTTTGGTGTAGGGTCTTGGGGGCTCTTAGAGGGATCACTCTGAGAAAGAAGGTGGCTGCTTGCTCATCCCTAATTATCCTGAGCCTAAGCTGAAATGTGACCATTTGGAAGAAATGAGTCAGTAGGGAAGAGCATTATTGATACCTGGCAATAGCTCTTAGGAGTTAAAATGGTTCTTAGAAGTGTCACTGAATGGAAGAGAAATTGCAGTGCAAACTACACAAAGCAGAATAGCATATTGTGTTGCATTTATAGCTCTCTTTTGTGCAATGACCTTCCACACTGATTAACTGAACGATTCTGTCATTGTCACTTTGTGGCCCAGAGTGCAACATCTATGATGCTATTTAATAAGACGGATAACCTTCTTGCCTGCTTGTTCTCATTGCTACTGTTGCATGGAGGGGGTACAGACAGATCATGATGACTATGCAACTGGATCAGATCAAAGGAAATAGGCACTCCAAAATACTTTTACTGCAAGACAAAAACAGTGTTACACTCGCTCCAGTTTACCAAGTACTTAGAAGTTCCATCAGTACAGTGCTTATCTTGATTTGATTCTTCCTTATGTGGAATTCCAGAAGTAACACAAAGGAGGTGTGGAAGCTGTGTGAGAAATTCAGCTAGATTTCTTACGAACTGTCCAAATTCATTTTGAATTTCATTTTAGGCAAAATCTGATGCATCCATCCAAAATAAATGTTACTAAATTTAACCCCAACTTATCTGTGTTTCCTTGCAAATCCTCAGATTTGCATCCCCAAATCTGATTATTACCCATATTCACCAAAAAAAAAGGCCAAAAGTCCTTTTAAAAAAAGATTACACCATCAGATAACTATAAATCCTCTAGTAGCAGCAATCTATGTCCTGCAGAAGTTTCTAATAGGCTTGGTAGCAGCATAGTAAGTGGTTGAAAGGAAAGAAGTTTGGGGTACCTTGAGCACAGCTGTATTGACCACTTGCTCTCCTGTCCTCAGATTACATTCTAGGGGAGAGAAATGGCTCCTCTTAGGTCTTTTGCTCTTTGCTCACTGCTCATTTGCAAAAAACAAACATTTGCCATGAAGACATAACTGCCAATTTAGCCTAACGAAGACAAATGGGATAATGAGACGGATGGCAGCTCAGAGTTGAGAAATCCATCAGAATGCCCAGTGCTAAGTGGAAAGCTTCCCTGCCAGAAGGTCTATATGCTAATGCTGACTTGATTTGCCAGCCTTGGCCCCACAATGTTAGACAGAATAGCCGAGCATCCCAGTGCGTTACTGATGTGACAGTAATTTGGACGTAAACCAGAACTAAATCCAAAGATCTGGTTCAATAGAGCATAATTTGAAGTGGGATAGAAAATGACATGACGTCTTCCAAAAATCCCATTGGGGGCTATGATTCAGTGAGGTCCTCAAACATGCCCCTGAGGTTGTGTAAGAGTGTGTCCCTTGCTATTGTGGCTCCAGTGGTGCTCCTTAGTTTCCTTCATCCCTCCTCTGGCTTGTAAACTGTAGTTAGAAATCCCATTTGGCTTGTGATTTCTTAGAGTGTCCAGATAACAAAAGCCATCCACACTATCCCTAGCATACATGTAACAGGCTTGAAATGTCATGGCCAGGAGATCTAGGGCAAGTAGATTCAAAGAGCAGCAAAATAAGAGAATATCAGTAGACAATAACAACCCAGCTCCCCTATTTCATTGTCCAGGTTTGTTTTATTGTTTATATTACATCACAAATATTATAAACAAGTTTTCTTTATTGCATCTGTATTTGCCAGCCTTTGTGCAGCTCAGATTAATAGGCCTGTTCTGGCTGAAACAAGCTTCCTTTGTCCTGTATAATAGTTGTGATATATAACATACATGGGCAAAGCGATCCAAACTATCGAAAGCCAACGTGATTTATGGTAGGGTAATTTATGCTGGTGTAATTTACCCCTATTCCAAACTCCATTCAGGCTGCTTTTCTACAGTAGGTGATAATGCAGCTTTTGAACAGGAGCCGAGCTCAGCCCTCATCCACCTTGGCTGTCTGCCATTTTAAGTTTGCCAGCATGTAATGGTGTGGCCCATAGATCTATGAAACTTGTTGGCTATAGAACTATGAACTCTATCAGTTTCAAAATCTGTATGCCAATGCATTGCATATTGAGTAACTGGGTGATCACCACAAATGGAAGTCAGCTTACGTTCCATTCAAAAATTCCACCACTGTCCACCACAGAAGCATGTCTGGGTTCTTGGTGAAGGCAGTAAGTAGTACGGCTGCCAAAGCAGTGCTGGTCTCAAGAGAAAACAAGTGGTGGCTGTAGATTGTTGTGGCCACAAGGATAAGGTTACCAGATTTTTTTCAATGAATCTGGGGCACTTTTCAACTTCAATGGATTTTGTATGGGGACTGGTTTGTAAATCCAGGGACTGTCCCTGGGAAACGGGGACATCTGGTGACCTTACACAAGGAGGACTAGATTCTCCCCAGATGGGGGGTGTCATTGGCACCATGCCAAGGGCCTCCTAAAGTCTGGCCCTAGGCTAAGGCTAGCCTCTCCTTGTCCTGTACCCATCTCTCTTCCACATTCATCAGTTAAACTATTAACCAGCAACAGTAAACACTACCAGATCAGTTTAATTTATTCTGAGAGCAATTCAGCTATTGTCTCAGTGCAGAACATCTGCACTCTTCAAAAGTCTAAAGTCATCAGTCTGTGGCTGGCTCAGTAGCATCAAATATGCTATTGCATCAGGATGTATGTTGCTTTGGAACAATTTATGAGCTATCGCACCAGTTATGGTTGCCGGTTGTAACCACTTATGGCAGTGTAGTTCCTCCAGAGCTGTCACCAGATTTTGCCATGGAAAAATTCAAGGTCATTTGGAATGTGTCACTTGAGGAAGGCATGTAGGAAATTTGAATTTCAGTACCTTAGGAGGGTTTCAGACATCTGTGTGGACCATTAGCTCTAAGCATTATTGGGAAAGACAGTATATAGGCATTAAGTGAGAGAGACAGAAAGAGACAGAGGCACAGAGAGGAAAAAATGTAGATTGGGAGAGGGTATAACAAAATGTTGGGTAAAAAAGAAAAAGGAAAAATAGAATTACTGTATTGGCCTGAATATAAGCAGCACTCCCCCCCCCCCCATTCTGACCATGAAAAGTTAAAGTGCGGCTTATACTCGAGACCTTACGGTATGCAGCCAGGAGCATGGGGAAACAGTGGGAGGAGCGCCGCAAAGCGGCGCCTGCCCCATGCGTAAGCCCCCGTCCTCTCCCCCAAGGCCGGGAAGGGAGAGAGCGAGGAAGGGAAAAGGCCAGCGGCAATGCAGCGTGGTCGCCCCCCCCCCCCCCCCAGTATTTAGCCAGGAGCAGCGAGGAATGGAGTGGCTTATATTCGGGTATTTTTTCTTTTTTTTTATCCCCCCCCCCCCCAATTTGAAAGGTGCAGCTTATATTCGGGCCAATACAGTATGGCACACTTTTCTGGAGGAGGATGACCTGGCAATGCCACATGGCTCTTTATAACTTAAACTCTATAATTCTTTACATTCAGGCAAAACCTGAGAACTGATCATAGGACAAACTAAACCTGTTCTTTTGGTAGTGTTTTACACAAGTTAAACAAGGGTAACTGTCACAGAAATGAGCTGGGGAAACACCAAATGATGTCTTTTGAACAGGGGTAGCACCTGGGGATAAAGCTCATGCTATGTCCTTGATGGTATAGTTCATGTGAGATAATTCAAGATCTGCTTAGATAGCTGGAGACTGAACAAATAACTCTAATAGCAATGGGCACATTGCTGTTGAAAGCATCGTATCGATTTAAAAGGATGTCAGAAAAGGAATTCCAAAATAAGTGCACTAGCTAAAATGGGGGACAAAATGCTTTTGCTTTAATGTTGTTTCCATAGAGATTGTATAAAGAATTAATTCTCCTTACTATTCTGATGCTGTATTGGCAGTACCTTGATGTTGCTTCTGATGTGCCAGTGTAACACATTAAAAGTAGCACACAAGGCCACATTCATAATGAAGCGACAGACTTGTAGTCAGAAATGGTGTGCTGAGATACATGGCGGGGAAAGAGATAAACCAGGACAGCCTAGTATCTTATTTACTTGTGTGGCCATTAACAGAAAATCATTCTATAAAATTAAAAAATAAGTGCCTATTGTTTGTCATTTATCCCAGTGTCTATGCACTGACTGTTCAGAGGATTTCGCTTCTTACTAAGGTAGAGCCAAAATCTCCACCCCACATATTTCACTGCCCCATTTAGGGGAGGCAAAATGGGGACGTTTTTCAGTGCCAGGACCATTTGCCATTAGTCTCACTGATTCTACCCCTCTTCATATGTTAACCATTTAAAGAGGTACTGTGCGTGTAAAGGGAACCAGGGCTGATGTGTTGTTTTCACACACTTGCTACCCACACGGAGTCCAAAAAGAAGAAGCCTTTGTGGATAGAACTCTACTTGCATAGTCTTCTGGTGTGAGCTGGACGCTAGAGGTAGAGGGATAACAACAAATCTTTATTACAGTCATTGACCAGCACCAGGTGGAGGGAGAAGCCTATTTCTGGACCATGTTACTTATGTTCAGTCCCATATTCACACAGATTCTATGGTGTGTGCGTTTCTTTCTTTAAAAAATTCTGCATGAAAATCCATATTTAGATAGTATTTTTGATAATCACAAAATACTGTTTAAATAATTTTAATCCCAATGTATGCATTAGGGGACATGGGTGGCGCTGTGGTCTAAACCACTGGGCCTAGGGCTTGCCGATTGAAAGGTTGGCGGTTCGAATCCCCACGACGGGGTGAGCTCCCGTTACTCAGTCCCTGCTCCTGCCAACCTAGCAGTTCAAAAGCACAAAGTGCAATTAGATAAATAGGTACCACTCTGACAGGAAGGTAAAATAGCTTTTCCGTGTGCTGCTCTGCTTTAGCCAAGCTGACCACATGACCTGGAAAAACTGTCTGCAGGCAAACGCCGGCTCCCTCAGCCAGTAAAGCGAGATGAGTGCCGCAACCCCAGATTCATCCACGACTGGACTTAACTGTTAGGGGTCCTTTAACTTTACCTTTATGCATTTGTACATGCATCTTATCTTAAAATATGCATTTTAATGCATTTCTTGAGGCAAGAACTGCATTGTGAAATTTGGAGATAGGGAAAAGCCAATGGCTGTTCCAATCCGTGTATCAGTCTGGATTGTTTCACTTGTAAGTGTTCCATTTTTAATGGATGCCTATGCGTGTAGTGGGCATTCATGCTCAGTGCATGATTGTCAGAGAAGTGGCGGACAGAGAAGCTGCCAAACATGGCAGGGTATATTTGTGGAACTTGCAGCATGTCCTACTTCTTGTTAATTGTGTGGAGCTCACTGCTTACAATTAATTTCTACGCAGAAGGGCCACAGCTCATTTTTAGAGCATTTAGGTCTCAGGTTCAGGCTCCAGCTTTTCCAGGTTCACACATTTTGCTAGAACAGAATCCTGTAAACTCGCTCCAAACTCAGGTGAAAATATGTGATAACTTAAGACATGTACAGGTTGCATAATGGTGATTCTACTGCATAACAGGTGTTGATTATTTTTCCTGTTATACGTTACATGATGTTCTTTTCTAATGTGGATTAGGGGAAAATTACTGTACTTATTCTACTGCTCATTCTTAAAGAAATATCCAGATTATTTCTAGTATGAAGGCAATTTTTATCTGTCAAGTAAATTAGCAAGAATACATGGGCTTTCTTTTGTGAAGGCATCATTTTAATGTCAAGCAACTACATGTGACCAATCAGCTGAAATATATGTTTCAACTGTAGAACATTTGAAAATTACTCTAAAAACACTGTATTTTTAGATGTATGCACATGAGTCACTATTTTAAAATATAACCTCTACAAAAAAGGAGATTATACCAAGATCAAAGTCATAATTAAAAATGACAAGAACATACAATAATCATAAATATTGGTCCCAATATTTTATGAATGTGTGCTTATTTCATATAATGTATATACTGCTTGATTGTAAAAAAAACCCCAACAACCTCAAAGCAGTTTACAAAAAATAATAAAGCAATAATACCAGTAAAAACAACTCTTTAAAACAGGCAAAGAATAATTAAAATCAGCAATATAGCAGACACGGAAAAGATTTTGAACACTGCCACAAGTGTGCAACCAGTACTCTCCAAATGCTACTCTCTGGATTCAGAACTGAAGGTAGGATTAGAACAACTGTAACACAATGTCCCCCCAATCTGTGTTCCCTGGAGCAGACTCAGAAGCATACCATGGCCAATCATATTAAAAGCCAGAGACAGATCAAGAAGCAGGAGCAAAATCACACTCCCTCTGCCCCACCAGGTCTGAACCCAGATTGGAATGTATCTAAATAACCTTGTGCTCCAAGAATGCTTGCAGCTACCTCACCAGAACCCTCTCCACCACCTTCTCCAAGAAGGAGGTATTGACAACTGGTCAATAGTTGTGCCAACTTAAGGAGTCCAGGGTCTGTTTCTCTAGGAGCTGTCACACTATTTTCCCTTTTAAGGCAGCAGGCACCCTCCCCTCACACTGTGTAGCCTTCACCAAGCTCTGGACCCAGCTGCTCAGACCCCCTCTGATAGATTAAGTAAGCCAAGAAGCAGATAGGTAGCCGTGTTGGTCTGCCATAGTCAAAACAAAAAAAAATTCCTTCCAGTAGCACCTTAAAGACCAACTAAGTTAGTTCTTGGTATGAGCTTTCGTGTGCATGCACACTTCTTCAGATACACTGAAACAGAAGTTTCCAGACCCTTCTATATAGTGAGAAGGTGGGGAGGAGTATTACTCAGAAGGGTGGTGGGAATGGGTGAGTGTTAGGGCCCACAGAGATGCAGATGCATAGATGATTGTGTTGCAGATGCATAGATGGTAGTTGTGTTGCAAGCACTAGGCAGGAAGAAGAGGCTGCTGCTGCTGCTGCTATAATCTGTTGCTATCAGTGTGGAGGAAAAGGGTGGAGAGAGAGAGAGAAAGAGAGAAATTGACTGCTGGAACAACACATGCTTCAGGTTAGGGGTCTGGGAGTTCCAAGCCTACCTGCTGTCAGGTAAGGGATCTGGAATGGGTGCTCACAAATTGAGCTCCTCAGTATAGAACTTTCCGGAAAAGGGGCTATTTTTTTCAAACTTTGCCTATGTTCACCTTTAATTTCCAGTCCCAGTCTGATTCAAACCTGGAGGAATCGCTGTGTGGCTGGGTCTCCATGCCACTGGCAAGTCTTCCTGGGCATCTGTATAGAAGGGCCCTTTCACACTGATCTTACCTAATGCAAGGATGTCACCCCATGTTTCTTCACAAAAATTGTGCTGTCTATAATCCCAGTTGCTGGTGTCTGCCTCTTCATTCCTCCCAGTAAAGGCAGACATTTTAACAATGAACACACTGAGGAAGACAAAGTCATTCGTGCCAAGCAACAAAGGTGAGCAGAGCAGACCAATACAGTGGTACCTCGGGTTTCATACACTTCAGGTTACAGACTCTGCTAACCCAGAAATAGTACCTCGGGTTAAGAACTTTGCTTCAGGATGAGAATAGAAATCATGCTCCGGCGGTGCGGCAGTAGCAGGAGGCCCCATTAGCTAAATTGGTGCTTCAGGTTAAGAACAGTTTCAGGTTAAGAACAGACCTCCGGAACGAATTAAGTTCTTAACCCGATGTACCACTGTACAGTGGAACAGATGACTATGCAAAGATGAGAAACTGGAAGCTTTGAAGGAAGTGCAGTGCAATAGATAAAGCATAATTAGCGGAATGTTTGAAACCGCTTTATGACACACATGATTAGTCATCTGGTTTATTGATTCTTGAAATATTGGGCAGTTATCCAAAGATGGAAGGTAAGCTAGGAATTGATCTGTCTATCACATGTGAATTGGTTATCCCTTTTCACTTGTGGCTATAATTTAAAACAAACATGTTACCATACCTAAAGTCTTCAGTCTGAAATGTAATTATTTGTATGAACTCGGCCAGTGAGACTTGTTCTTTGAAGCCTTCAATTTCAGACTTACCACTCTCCCCCCGTCCCCCGCTACTTTTAGCCTAAATCCTCAATAAAGTTGAATCAAATATGTCTGATCTTTATAGGCTAAAGACAGCCAAGACTGGAGACAGAAAACATTTATTTCAGAAAGTGGAAGGCAAGAGACACCCATTCTGTGGTATATATAGTTGCATTACTATTGTCTCTGAAAAACACAATTTGCAGATTTTTGTACAGCTCCAGAAGCCTGGAAAACCTGTTTGACCAGAGGCGATCAAAGGTAACTGTGCCTCTGTCATATCACTTTTGCCTCTCCTAAAAACTATTGTCTGTTGTTATTATTTCTAGAGTAACTGGCTGCAGTACATTAACTGTAAATAAAGCCACAATTCCACAGCCCAAAGCCCTGCTGTCTAAAAGACACACACAAAAAGGGGAGGGAGAAAGGCAGAGAATGGAGAATGGTTTGTAAATGTCCGAGTAAGGATATGTGGATCGCCCCACTAAATGGGCATTTATTTACTTTATTATATTTGCCAATTTCCTCCTGCAATAGGCCCAGGGCAACCTGCAATAAGCCATATTAAAACATCCGAACACGACCAAATACAAAGAATGGATGAATAAAACAAAACAGCTCGCCTGGGGTTGATCTGCTTGCCTGCTGGTGTTTTTGCTAGGGTACAGAGGGGGTGCTTGGGGGCAGATTGTGCTTTCCCTTGCATCTCGACAGGACAGCTGACAGTTAAGGCAGATTTCTCCCTGTGCCTTCACCAGCTGTTGACCCTCTGGCTGATGGCTAGGACCAAGCGGAGGGCAAGAATATGCCTGCATTTGGTCTCTCTTGGTGCGACTGTAGAAATGCAATGGAAAGAATATGAAAGCTGCCACAGTCATTCGTTCTAAAGCACAGATGCACTCCCAGCACTTCATTGTGGTCTAGGTTGTCAACAGCCTTTAGCAAACAGCCACAAACTGTTCAGATGTTTTTGCTGTTGCCAGTGTAATCTGTACCTAACAAGATCTGGCTATACTTCTGGCACCACATATGCTTTGTATGTATGTAAAATATGCCACCACGCTGCTCTTCGATGTCCATATGCTTTTTGATGTTCCTGCTTTGGTGGCAAATGAATTTCCACTTTTCTGCGGGTGCCCATAGAGGGGAGTTATGTCTGGGGAGAGTTTGCGGAATTTAGTTAGTCATTTAGTTTTTATTCCACCACCACCACCACCCCTTCCTCCCTAAGGAGCTCACGGTGCCAAACAATGAGTGATAAAAATAAATAAATATTAAAATAAAATCCAATACAAATGCAGAACCTTTCAGCTGATGAACTGTGCAAACAACACCATCTGATGGGGATATGAAAATGTTCACAATAAGGACAATCCAGTGGTTGAGACTTTCTTCGTACAATTATGGCAAGGAACTGCTAGTGCGCTTGAATGATTTCATGTAGTCTCCAGGGAGTCAAAGTAAATGTGTAGACTGGGCCATCCATGTCTACTCAAATGTAAGTTATAATGAATTCAATGGAGCTTGTTCCATATAAATTATTATTATCAAATTTCTATACTGCCCTTTGTCTGAGGATCACAGGGTGGTTTACAATATAAAAGTGCAAACATGCATATCATACTAACAAACAAAAACAATAACTCTCCCCCCACTAGTTTAAAAGGCCATAGATTGTTTAATCAGCCAAATGCCTCTGAATGTTTTTCTTGGCATCTGAAGATACCTAATGAGGGTACCAGGTGAGCCTCCCTGGGGAGAGCATTCCACAAATGGGGAGCTACAGCGGAAAAGGCCTGTTCTCGTGTGACCACCCTCCAGTCCTCTCATGTAGGAGGCTCATGAAGAAGGGCCTCAGATGATGTTTGCAGGGTCCAGGTTGGTTCATATAGGGAGAGGTGGTCCTTGAGGTACTGCGATCCTGAGCCACTTAAGACTTTTTGAATTGGGCCAGGAAATTAATTGGTAGCCAGTGTAGTTGGGCCAGGAAACCCACTTTGAAGGCTCCACGGAGCTGAAGAGCACTCCTGAAGCATCACCCTCTGGATACAACCATCCAAGAAGGACCAAAACCACCCACTTGTAACTCGGACAGCCTCTCCAGGAGGATACCATGGTTGATGGTACTGGAAGCACTGAGAGGTTGAGGAGAATTAACATTTCCCTGCTCTCCCAACAGAGGTCATAATACAGGGTGACCATAGCAGTTTCTGTGTCAAAAGCAGGCCTAAACCCCAATTGAAATG
Organism: Podarcis cretensis; assembly: GCF_951804945.1. Taxonomy (NCBI): domain Eukaryota; kingdom Metazoa; phylum Chordata; class Lepidosauria; order Squamata; family Lacertidae; genus Podarcis; species Podarcis cretensis. The sequence continues at coordinate 101,007,655 of NC_137173.1, read as the reverse complement.
GATCTAGAAAAAAGAGCGTAGAGGATTGTGAATATTCATAACTTTTTCCATTCTGAAGCTGTAGGGATGGATGTATCTTTGCTTGTTTTCATTGTTGTTGATAATATACATGTTGACTATTTTAATTATTCACTCTGTTTGTATTTGTGTTTTAAATTATTGCTTTGGATAGTATGTCCAAGCCAATGCTTGGTGATGAACTTCTAAGGCATCTAATAGCCTTAGACAAAAGAGAAAATGCACTCTGGCATCCAAACAGTTAAGCTGGTTTGTATGATGCGAAAAGAGCAGAGAAAAGTGCTTAAATAAAACATCAGCATTGTCTTTTTTAATTATCTTTCTCCTTTGATCGTACCATTTGGAGACTTTTTATCCAAGCAGAAAAAAGTCACACAAAGCCTGAACTGTAGACTTTGCGCAAAATAAATATGAATATTTTAAAACAGCTTTGTACAAAGATACTTTCTGATTGGTTCTTCTGATTCTGAAAGTATAAATTAATTTTAGTAAATATCTTTCCTGGAGCAATCTGAAGTGTCAGCTCACACGGATCTGAGTTATTTGCTTTAAATAATTTATCTGCATGTAATGGTGGCATAAAGTTTAGACTAGCAATTAGCATAACAGAATTGCAGTAGTGAAATACTCCCATTGTTGGTAGTGTTGGATATGCTCACTTGAGATCTGTTGAGCCGTGCAACACTGCTGCACAGAGCAGGAATGCAGCCGGTGTGCCAGGGATTCACTGGCATTAGGTCTTGCAGTAGTTTGAATACCAGTGTTCAAACCCCCACTCCCCTATGTAGTTCCCTGAGTGAACGTGGACTAGGTACCTTCTCACAGTCTAGCATACTTCACACAGTTGTGAGGATAAAATGGGGAGGAGAACTACATACACTATCTTGAGCTCCTTTGAAGAAAGATGTGACATAAATGTAATAACAACGCATGCACCACCTGAATTCTCTACACTGGGGGTTGTTTCATACATATTTGTGAGAAAGAGAAAGAGGAGAAAGAGATGTAAAGAGATTGAAGGCACTTTCTTTCACCTTTGGTGGACATGCCCAAAGATTAAGACCTTTTGGGAGATGATCTATAATGAAATGAAAAAGGCATTTAAATATACCTTTCAGAAGAAACCAGAGGCCTGTCTCCTGGGCATGGTCGGCCAATTGGTGCGAAAGGAGGATAGAACTTTTTTTTATGTACGCCACAACAGCAGCAAGAATACTTATCGCAAAGTATTGGAAAACACAAGATCTACCCACCTGGGAAGAATGGCAGATGAAGGTGATGGAGTACATGGAACTGGCTGAGATGACTGGCAGAATCCGGGACCAAGGAGAAGAGTTGGTGGAAGAAGAGTGGAAAAAAATTAAAGTTTATCTTCAAAAATATTGTAAAATTAAGGACTGTTAGAAAGATGTTGGGAAAAGAAAACTATGTGGTTTTAGTGGAAATGACATAAAGGATTAAGTAAAAATGAGTTGGTGAAAGAGAGAATGTTAAATTATAGTATATTAAGATAAATTATTAAGATAAAAATAGGGTTGGAAGGATTTGCTGAAATAACAAATTGAATTAGAATACAAAAATGGGAGGCGTGAGGAGGTCAAGGAAATAAGTGAATATAAGTAAATGATGTTTGATTTGTGTTTTTTTTTGTTTTTCTGTTTTCTGTTTTTTTGATGATGTTTTCTTCTTTTTTATATGTATTGTTTTTTCTTTTTTTTCTCTTTGATTGTTATTATTTTTCTTGTTTTTTCTGTAATCTTTAAAATCTTAATAAAAACTTATAAAAAAAAAGAGAGAGAAAGAGGAGAAAGAGAAGTACATCCAAGCTCAAATGGCTACCAGTTGAATGTGTGTAAATGGATTCCTCTGCAAATCCTTGCACTGGTGGTGATGGAGGAGACATGAAAATTCTTCTTGGACCAATTGCATACTCACACCTGAAAATCATAATTTGATGCTGTGGTGAATTATCATGGTCTTACATGGGTTAGTGAGCCCTTAGCATAGGTTGTTCCATAGAGTGTTTTGGTGAAAACCATCAAAGATGACCAGTAAGCATTTATTTGAATCATCATCATTTTCAACATCAAAAAAATAGAATTTGCCTTTTTTCCCTCTAACTCCTCCCCTATAACTTGAAATTTTGATATATATATTTTTTGCTACATTAACCAACATTCAAACATAACTGCTAATTAGCCAGTTTCAGAAAGGGAAGAAACTCTTTCTTGGGTGTTCAAGAGTCTGAATGTAGAGTTGGGTGCCAAAGTTTATTGGGCCTTAGTCACTCTCTTACAATGCAGCATTTCTTGTTGTCTAGAAACATACGGGTAAAAGACTATGATGGGGAACCAGAGGTAGGAAAGCTTTATAGGTTCAATGGAATTTTCATGAGGATTTTTTAAAAATTGAAAATAGCTGCAGAAATGTGGAGAACTGAATTTACAGGAAAAAGGGGAAACGGAGAGAACCAAAATGGACAGAGCCTTCCATCCCCAGAAAGGAGAGTTACCGTAACATGATCCGAATGCAGAATTGGATAGAAAGCTAGACTGGGGACTGGGCTTCACATGGTCTGAATGCTGAGAGGTGAATGATTTCAGCAGCAAACTTCATAAACGTGCCTCTCTTATTCCTACTAGTAGGTAAATTCAAAACAATTACACCGTGGATTTCTCTCTGTCTAATCCAAACTCAGACGCAACTGGCTGCCTGGGCCAGGCCCCCTGCCTCACATTCTAATTCAAATTTTCAAAAGCTCCACACAACAACAGCATGCAAACTGTGTCCAATGCTGCATATCTGATTTGTGTGCAAGAGATGCCAATTAGGGACTGTAGCTTTAGAAATTCTCCCCTTTGCTAAATTAGCTACAGAAGACAGCAGAAGTGTACAACGTTATTCAGATCTGCTGGCTAATGACACACTTTCAAGCATTATTGCATTAGCACCAAAATGCATTATGTTTCCCTACTTGTGCTTCCTTCACATTCATGGTTCACTATAATATTTTTTATTTTATTTTATTTTTGCATAATTTGGCTCATGGTGTGAACAAACATTACATCTCTCTTACCAGGTGAATGCTGTCAGCTGCAGGTACAGCAATTACTTTCATGGCCGCAAGTGATATTCAGTTTATTTCTTTCCGTTAGACATTTATTTGTCTAATATTTTTGATATATTTATCATTAGACATTTACTTGTCTAATGTCATTAATATATTTATGACTCTAATCTTTTTGCTGTATCTATATGCTGATAACTTTGGAATGCCCAATTTATTTGTTTAGTCGTTTAGTCGTGTCCGACTCTTTGTGACCCTATGGACCAGAACATGCCAGGCACTCCTGTCTTCCACTGCCTTCCGTGCCTGGTTTATAGATTAACTTAATATGTGCTTGGGGGCTGGACCAGGGTGGGAATGGGGTGGGGGAGAACCATGTTACTGTGCCCCCTGCCATCGCTACACTTGTAAGAACAAAAGACAATTCCTCTTGGATTATATAATGGTCCATCTAATGCTCCTGGTCCATCTAATGCAGCAATTTTTTTCTCACAGTAGCCAACCAGACTATAGGGAGCCCACAAGCAGGGTCTTAGCAGAACCGCATTCTTCCCAAGTATATGCTTGAGAAACTGGTATTCCAATATGGGAGACAGTATATATGCATATCATCCAACATTTCTCAGATGAAAATAGGAACTTCCTATTCTACAACAGAAAGCTTCTCCTGTGTTTCATCTTGCCGTATGTATTTGCATCATATGCACACCAAATCAGTTGCCTTGAGCCAATTATCAACCTCTCCACTGAAGCACCATTGCAGAAGTGTTGTAGAGAGAGAGAAAAATGTATGAGAGAAGGGATCGTGTCCAACACCTTCTGCAGATAAATGGAAAGAAATAAAATGCCCACGGTAAGCTGCATTGAGTCCCTGTCAGGGAAAGAGGCAGGATATAGTAGTAGTAGTTAATAATAATGGAAACAGTGAGAATAATTAGGAACGTAAAGGTAAAGGTACTGCTGACCATTAGGTCCAGTTGTGGATGACTCTGGGGTTGCGGCGCTCATCTCGTTTTACAGGCCGAGGGAGCCGGCGTTTGTCTGCAGACAGCTTCTGGGTCATGTGGCCAGCATGACTAAGCTGCTTCTGGCGAAACCAGAGCAGCGCACGGAAACTCCTGCCGGAGCGGTACCTATTTATCAACTTGCATTTTCATGTGCTTTTGAACTGCTAGGTTGGCAGGAGCAGGGAACGAGCAACAGGAGCTCACCCCATCACAGGGATTTGAACTGATTGGCAAGCCCTAGGCTCTGTGGTTTAGACCACAGCGCCACCCACGTCCCTAATCAGGAACATACAAGAGAGTAAATCCTATTGAACTCAGTGGGACTGAGTTCTGAGCAAAAATGCCTAGGATTGCAGTGAAAGGCTGCCCAGTCTGTACCCAGTTACCTGAGAGTAAGCTCCATTGAATACAGTGGGATTTACTTCTCAGTAGATGGCGTAAGTTCCATTTACAAGAAAGGAATCAACACTCCACGTTTTTCCTAAGAAATGGCTGGCTGCTGAAGCATTGCAATGAAAGAATTTAAAGCGGATTGGTGACCTTTTCCTTACAGGAAGGACTTTGTATGCCAGCTTCATCATTTCCTTCATTTGGTGCAGGAATATTATTTCGAGTATAAACAGGACTCTGGTTTTGCACCTCCACACATGCGTGCACACGCATCATTTTTAATTCTTCTCTAAGATGTGGAGAGGAGAATAAAGGAGAACAAGGAACTCAGCTACATTACTCATGTTACAACACTATAACTGTGTTATAAACATGCGACACCAGATGCTACTATAGAGCCCAAAACTTTGTCTATGAGATTTTATATAGAGTTGTTTTTGGTTTTGTTTTTTTGTTATAATGATTTCATTTCTGACGTATTTCTAGCAGGGGTTTTTTCCTGTGGTAGATCCAGCCTGGGACATACTGGGATCAAATTAGAAACCGGGATGGCTTCTGTAATTCTGGGACTGTCCCTGGATAATTGAGACACTTGGAGGGTATGGTTTATAGCCATCAAGGTGAGTGGACACCGATAGCCTCATTTGTCATGAATTTCTCTAATCCCCTTTTAGAGTTGTACAAGTTGGTAGTCATCACTACATCTTATGGAAGCCAAGTCCAGAACTGAACTAAGTGCTGCGTGAAGAATTGCTTCCTTTCGTCTGTCCAGAACAAACATTCAGCTTTATTGGGTGATCCCCGGTTCTTGAATTATGGAGAAGAAGAAGAAAATCATCCTCTCTCCACATGATGCCTAATTTGATATATCCCCATCATACTTAATGAGAGCTGGAGGTATATGGAAACTTTCACATGTCTGGACATGGCAAAAGGAGATGGCTGGCAGTTATGGTCTTCTAAGGCTCATGAACTTCCTAGGGCTACAAAGTTTGCCCCATGGGAGGATTAAGTGTGGGACTAATTGCTTAGTGATTGCAAAACAACAACACCATGCCCCATTTTTTAAAAAAATAGTAGAATGTTATTGTGTAATTGTACATTTTATTGATTTTGTTGTAAGCTGCCCTAAGGTCTTTTTAGAAAGTTGTATGGTAGCAGTGGGATTATAAATAAATAAACCGAGCAGATTTCTGCCAGGACCCATCAGGGAAGCAAAAGGAGGGAGGGTTAGTGGTGTTAAGAGACACAGTCCTTTGGGGTTATGAGATTCTGGTGGTGTTGTGACATCAGCCCTGTTTCTGACTGCCCCCAGGTGAGGACTGGTTATCAGTGTTCGTTTGCAAAACAGGAAGTGACTGTAACTAGGAGAAAAGGGTTAAACTTCATCCAAAGGCTTTTGATATACATAGCCCTACAAGGTAAACTACATTCGCTTCTATCTAATTTCTTCCAGGCCAGCCACTCACCTTTTTTATATCTCCCCAAATTCACCTGTGGGCAAACAGGATAAGAAGCACTCCGACTGACCCCATTACTGGCAAGGTATTAAATCACACATTATTAGCTTTATCAACACTTTAACACAATGCAGCAGGGCAGGAAGCAAAATATTTTGGATTAGCTACCTGTCAACCTCTCCCACTGCACCGGAGAACAGTTCTGTCTATTCACAAAAGCAAACCTTAGAACGGGGGCATAGAGCACGGTGGCAGGCAGCAGTACTCTGCTGGCAGAACGTCTTCCCCCTGGGACGTTTTTAATGATGCAGAGTCAGTCCTTATGCTATGGGAAGGCAATGATGGGCTTTTTCCCGTGGTTTGTCCCATGATGCCCCAATAAGGTATGAGTGCACTGTATATTTCACAGGAAGGAACCAGGAAGGTGTTAAACACGAAATGCTCTTTGAGGCTAGAGTGGGAAGATCACTGGTGTTTTTCTAGCTACACAGTTGCTCCACGCTCCACACGTAAATGACTCCTGCACAAACAAATCACAACACTTGAAAGATCTCACATTAGATACCACATTACCACAATACTCCAACTTTTTCTACCCACAATCTGGGACAAAGCTCCCCCCCCCCCCCATGCTGCTCCTCCTGCTGACCGCCGCTTTACCTTTACCGGCTCTCTCTCCACCTCCTTCTCCAAGGCTGTCGAGAGGCCTCTGAGCCCGGCAAGGCTGCCACTTCTTCTGCTGCTTACTGTTGCCGTGGCAGCAATGCCTGGCCGGCCTTTGCCACCACTTCTGCCACCAGCAGAACATGAGGACATGGGCTGAAAACCAGAAGTCGGCCATTCTGGATCCATTTAGCAGAGACAGTGTGAATGCAGAGTCATGGAAGATGCCTGGATGGTTTTGCTATAGGAGGAGGCCCTTTCAAGAGAGCAAAACGTACTACTATTATTGCATTTATTTATTTTTTATTGAATTTACATAGCGCCCTATACCCGGAGGTCTCAGGGCAGCTCAGAGAACAAACTACTACAAACTTTGTTGTCATTGTCATGTTGGTTGGTGGCAGGGTTAGCCGAAGACATTTTGGAATGTCTGAAGTGAAGCACAAAATGGTCTCCCCTACCCTGGCCAACCGACACTTGGAGCAATGTGTCCAGTTCTGGGTACCACAATTTAAGAAGACTGTTGACAAGCAGGAACATGTGCAGAGGAGGGCGACCAAGATGATCAGGGGTCTGGTCACCAAGCCTTATGAAAAACAGTGGAATGAATGTGGTATGCTTAGTCTGCTAAAGAGGAGACAGAGAGGAGATATGATAGCCATCTTCAAATATCTCAAGGGCTGTCACATGGAAGCTGGAATAAGCTTGTTTTCTCCTGCTTTGGAGGGTAGGACTCAAACCAATGGCTTCCAGTTACAAGAAAGGAGATTCCGACTAAACATCAGGATGAACATTCTGCTTGACAGTGGAATGGACTCTGGAGGTTGTGGACTCTCCTCCCTTGGAGGTTTGGAAGGCCTTCTATAATGTATGATCTAGCTGAGATTCTTGCATTTCAGGGGGTTGGACTAGATGATGCTCAGGGTACCTTCCATCTCTACAATTCTATGATTCTATGAAAAGAAGGATCTGGATGTGAGAGTCCTAGAATTGTGTATTGAACATATGCACCAGATTATATTTCATTGTCTCAATGTTGATGCAAGCCAACACATTACATGGAAGGAAACACATATTGCCCAATAGGCCAGTCAAAATAAAGCCCCTTTTGCCACTAGGCCAGTTACTGGAACAACTCTGAGGGAGTGGCAGCCATGCCATTCTGGTAATGTAAAAGCAGCCCAAACTTTCCAGACATGGCACTGACTTCTCCGTTCCATTAAAAATAGAAGTTGCTTGTTCTTCCTGTAATTTCTAGCATATTGTCCTTGACATTTTCACTTAAAGAGTGGTGCTTTTGGGTTTTCTTTACTTAGCTTCTAAGCCAACAAAAAGCAGCAGCAGGCATCACTTGCAGACAGGAAAGAACATGAATCATTCATAATTAACTACTTAGTGCTTTGTATGTCCCATATGATGTACAGCAAAGTACCGCATGTGCAATTCCTTTTCTGTGACTCAAGGCTATAGAGAACAGGCACCGTTCAAATGGAGGAGCGTTTTCCTCTGCTAGCTTATGTAAATGGAGGCTCCTGAGTCTATATTTCCCCCCTATTTATTTTCATGGAACAAAACTCTAGGAAGCACTGGGTGCTTTGATCATGTGCTTCTGACAGGCAGCTTTTGTTTCTGTTTCCCTTGGAGCGAACACATTCTGTTGTGATATGTCACTACTGCTTGCATCAATCACAAGGCTCTACCGTGCAGCAAGAAATGAAACGGGGCGGGGGACACCAAGCAGAAGAGCAGTTTAAAAGTTCAGTGTAAAACAGGAGGCTTTATTCCGCAGAAGAACGGCAGGTTACACTTCAACCCAGATGAGCTGATTTGAAATATCTCTCGCATATAGAGTAAGGCTGCATTTGAAATTCAAATGCTGTTGTTAGCACCCATTAGTGGAGGCAGATGTCGTAGCTGTAAAGTTGCGTTCACATCTGCCCTGCTCAATGTGGGTCAAGGTGCTGGGAAAATATTTCACTCAGAGCTCCCGGAGAGCAACAGTAAACCACTTGTACAGACACAAACACCAAGACTAGGAAAAAGCCTTCCCTTCTGTTCAGGGACCGACTTGCATAAGAGCTCACCCTCCATGCCATAAAATGAAGTAGCAGGAGACATCCCAGTGTCTCTGCTGCAATATTGAGTCTCCTGTGCAAAAGAAATCAGGACTGGTAATGGGAAAGGGGGTGAGGAAAGAAACTGGTTGGATTGGCATAATCTGGCCACATTACCCCAGGTGGTCCCAGCACATCTGGCCTCAGTTCCGCTTGGGTAAGAGCTTTGGAAAGCCACCAGGCATGGCTTCTTCCAGTAAGTTCTCTCCAAAGGCCACAGGCTTGATTCAACCATGAACAGTGTCTACCACCTGCAGCTCACGTGTCTAGATATAACCCTCCCTAGGAACACAAGATCAAACATATTCATTCTTAAGGAAATCAGCCCTGAGTGCTCACTGGAAGGACAGATCGTGAAGTTGAGACTCCAGTACTTTGGCCACCTCATGAGAAGAGAAGACTCCCTGGAAAAGACCCTGATGTTGGGAAAGATGGAGGGCACAAGGAGAAGGGGACAACAGAGGACAAGATGGTTGGACAGTGTTCTCGAAGCTACAAACATGAGCCTGACCAAACTGCAGGAGGCAGTGGAAGACAGGAGGATCTGGCATGCTCTGGTCCATGGGATCACGAAGAGTCGGACACGACTAAACGACTAAACAACAAAGGAACACAAGGTCTTTTCCTAACTGCATCACAGCCTGGTTCAAGGCCCCGGAGGCTAGTTGCAAGTGTGGACAGTAATGCACATCTACTTCATAGACCCCAATGAAGGGGTCATTGAGATTAGGTTTCTATATGTCTATAAATATTCTGCAGATGGTCTCTGAGGTGTGAGGAAGTCTCTTATAGCAGTTTGCAGACAGAGAGCATGAAATTGAGAGTATGCTCCATGGAAGCTAGCACATGAATATACCTGCCTCTTGAACTCATATGGACCTTGAGGAAGATACCTGTCGGAAACATATTGAACAAATTATATGTAATAATATTATTACTTTTCTTGAGTACCAACTTAAAGCTCCGCCTCCACATTTCCGTCAAACTTGGCCCCCACTGCATTCAATTATTTCTAAGTAGACATGTATGGGACTGTGCCACTAGGTTGAAATCCTATGCAGTCAGTAAAGCCATTGAATACAGAGGAATGCACCCCTGAACAAACATGCACAAGATTGCATTAAAAGGCAATAAAATGACCGTGTTCTCCTCCCCAACCCCCAACCCCACAATTTTTGAAACTCATGAACTTTGAGGGTGCCCCAAGTAACTCATCCAGCATTGATTCACTGTAAACTTGGACAAGGTGACAGTAAATTTTGAATTGTCTCTGCAGTGCATTTTCTTGTTTCGGGGGCTGAATAGAATGTAGGTAGTAGCAGTAGTACATCACCAGAATTAGTTTCCTGGGATTAGCATAATGTTATTCTATGAATCCTCTTTTCCGTTTTACTGTTTCTGTATAGCTGTTTGCTTATAGAAAACCCTATCAATCATCTGGGTTCATTAAAGGACTGCCTAAACAGCAAAGTTCTGTATAATTTTTTTTTAGCATCGTTTTTAAAACTCTTCATGGGAAAACCTGACCCAATGCAATTTTTTATTCAGTGTAACACTCTTATTTGAGAGGTAGAGTGGATTTACACCAAGACGGATTATACCAAGTTATGATCCAGTAGCCATAAAAATGTGGGGAAACAGCCACACTTTTCATTAGAAAGGGACATTTTGATACAGAAGAGTTGTTTTGGTATAGGGCAGCAAGACAATATTTTGCCAAAGTGATGTCGATTTAATGATATTCAAGTACCTTTTAACAACCCATTTCGATATGAACCTCTGGAAGGGTAATATATCAGGAAAGCTGGCTTCTTTATCTGTCATGTTAACAGGGCAGCACCGGGCTGTTACGAATAAAGCAGGACCCATTGAAGAAAGCAGCCTCTCCATCAAAGTAATTGAATTCATGATTTTCACCTGTTGTGCACCAGTTCCCATTAAATTCTGGCCTCTTACTAAAGCTATTCACTTATCTCTTTGATTTCCAAATTAGCATGTCTTTGAGGTCTAGGGTACTTTTTTTTTGGGGGGGGGAAACTTGTCAAAAACTACCTAGTGACTTCTTTTATCAGTATGCTGTTAACATTGTCATCGAGTTATTATGGAGAAATATGTCTCCAGTCATTTGATTGTTCAGAATTTCTGCCTGTTCTAGGAGCAACATGTAGGCAGCTTCAAGGAACTCCCAAGTTGCAGTCTACCCAGACACCTACCTGGCTCAACCCTGTAGTTATGCAAAACAATGCTTGGCATTGGGGGGGGGGCATCTTTGTTTATTTACTTCTCCTCTGTGAAACTGGTGTGACCCTTTTAGAAGCCCCCTGTTTCTGCAATCATTGCATTACCAATGCAGCCGCTGGGAGAGATCATCAGGGGGTTTGGGCTGGGTGTTCATCAGTATGCAGATGACACCCAGCTCTACCTCTTTTTCAAATCAGAACCAGTGAAGGCGGTGAAGGTCCTGCGTGAGTGTCTGGAGGTGGTTGGAGGATGGATGGCAGCTAACAGATTGAGGTTGAATCCTGACAAGACAGAAATACTGTTTTGGGGGGACAGGAGGTGGGCAGGTATGGAGGACTCCCTGGTCTTGAATGGGGTAACTGTGCCCCTGAAAGGCCAGGTGCACAGCCTGGGAGTCATTTTGGACTCACAAGCAGTCCATGGAGGCTCAGGTCAATTCTGTGTCCAGGGCAGCTGTTTATCAGCTCCATCTGGTACACAGGCTGAAACCCTACCTGCCCACAGACTGTCTCGCCAGAGTGGTGCATGCTCTAGTTATCTCTCGCTTGCAATGCGCTCTATGTGGGGCTACCTTTGAAGGTGACCCGGAAACTAAAACTAATCCAGAATGTGGCAGCTAGACTGGTGACTGAGAGCGGCCTCTGAGACCACATAACACCGGTCTTGAAAGACTTACACTGGCTCCCAGTATGTTTCTGAGTGCAATTTAAAGTGTTGGTGCTGACCTTTAAAGCCCTAAACAGCTTCGGTCCAGTATACCTGAAGGAGCGCCTCCACCCCCATTGATCTGCCTGGACACTGAGGTCCAGTGCAGAGGGCCTTCTGGCGGTTCCCTCATTGCGAGAAGCAAAGTTACAGGGAACCAGGTAGAGGGCCTTCTCGGTAGTGGCGCCCTCCCTGTGGAACGCCCTCCGACCAGATGTCAAAGAGGAAAACAACTACCAGACTTTTAGAAGACATCTGAAGGCAGCCCTGTTTAGGGAAGCTTTTAGTGTTTAATAGACTATTGTATTTTATTATTCTGTTGAAAGCCACCCAGAGTGGCTGGGGAAACCTAGCCAGAATGGCGGGGTATAAATAAATAAATTATTATTATTATTATTATTATTATTATTATTATTATTATACCAAACTTAGTTGGTGACATAAACAGCCTAATCCCTTGCATTATCCCCATGGAAATCTATATGTAAATTACAGAACAACAGCACACAACCTGCAGTTTTGTGTGTATACATGCATTATTTACATGTTACAGATAGGTAGCCGTGTTGGTCTGCCATAGTCAAAACAAAATAATTTTTTTTTCCTTCCAGTAGCACCTTAAAGACCAACTAAGTTAGTTCTTGGTATGAGCTTTCGTGTGCATGCACACTTCTTCAGATACACTGGTTTTACATGGTTTTTCATATAAGTTCTGGTCTCTTTATCTTTTTGAGATTCCTGGATTGCGGGGGGTTGGACTAGATGACCCTCGGGGTCCCTTCCATCTCTACAATTCTATGATTCTATGACACTCATTTTGTCCCTCTTCCCAGTCTGCCACATGGTACAAGAAGTCTTATTGTGGCACCAATCCTGATGGCACATGAGTAGAACAGAGAGAAAAAAAATCTCTTTTTAACAAACATGAGAGAAAAAAAGCTAACTATTTTTTTCTAAATCTACAAATACTCCTGAATATACACTTGTTCTATATGATAATTGTAAAATGACATTTTGTTTTATCCCCCCGTTTCTGGTGTTGAATTCTTCTCGCCTTCTTGATTGTAAAGAAAGATTCAAATGACTTGTCCGCCATCCGGAATTTTTAGTGTTGGCTGTAGATTGGTTGCATTATGTACCATCAAGGCAGTCAGAATGAAAATCCCAAACAACCATTAAAAGCCACTGAATGAACGTGAGAGATTAAGAGTTCAGAGATGCTGCATTTGTTGCTGCTGAGGAAAAAGCTCCCCATTAAAGAGTAGCTTCCCAGTTGAAAGTGCCTGCCTGCCTGCCTTCGTAACTGCTCCATTAAATGGGTCCATTGTAATGAGGCATTGCATAATAAGAAAAAGTCTTTGGATTCTTCTTCTTCTTTTGCGATCACTCGAAGCCGAGTAAGATTGTCTTCCATAAACACGGTTTTAACAATGAGCCCGTAACTGACTGAGGAGGCCAATTCTGGATCCACATGTCCTTCCCCAGTGGGGACATTGGTTTCCGGGTGGGAGTTGATCACAGTGTAGATTTGCCAAGCATGCCTTCCTCTTCACACGTTTCTCCCTTTCATCCTGAGTTCAAGTGTCTTCAAAGCCCATTACACCTTTGGTAAAAGCTGTTGTCCAACTGGAGCACTCGCAGACCAGTGTTTATACAACATTTTTTTTAGATTTGCCTTGAGACAGTCTTTAAACCTCTTTTGTTGACCACCAGCATTTCCATTTTTAAGATGGGAATAGAGTAGTTGCTTTGGAAGACGATCATCAGGCATCCGCACAACATGACCAGTCCAACGAAGCTGATTTTGAAGAATCATTGCTTCAGCACTGGTGATTTTTGCGTCTTCCAGTACACTGGTATTAGTTCGCCTGTCTTCCCAAGTGATGTGCAAAAATTTTGGGAGACACTGTTGATGGAATCTTCCGAGGAGTTGGAGATGGCATTTATAAGTGGTCCGTGTTTCACAAGCATATGGTAAGGTTGGTAGTACAATGGCTTTGTAAACAAGCATTTTGGAATGAATTAAGTACTTAACCCGAGGTACCACTGTACATTATTTTAAATGTTTAACAAAAATATAATTTTGGATTCCCTTAATGTTTCTCAGGTGTTTCACCACAGGAATAAGGAATATCCAGTTTGGTTTATGAGAAATTTTAGTGGCAACTCTAAGTATATAGTTGTCAGCAGCTGGTTGTGGTTCGAGGACCCGACCACCGTGATGTGAAAAGAAGACACAGGGACACGTGATATAAGGTTAATGGGCTAGAAAAGGCCACAACTTTATTGATTACAGCAATGAAAAGGTATTGGCTTAGGCATTGGATCGCAAAACAAGTGGGTTTATTCACCAGGGGTTCATCACCTGTTGATGCTAATCCAACTATAGGCTCACCCCTGCTGTCACCGAGGGTCGTGCCATGGCCTCCCGCCAAGCAGGCATCGGACAGAATACACGACCGCCAGATTCCTTTAACGGAATACCCCTAAACATTGAAGGCATAGGCGATGGCCACACCTAGCACTTCGACACACCACAGCACATTATTCCAATGCCTAACCGCCACCCGAGCTGAAAGGCTCGCCGCCAATACCCTCAAAGCTGTAACCAATCCCAGATGCATTTGCTGACACTAGCTAACCAACTGTCGTTCCCCAGATCCGATAGGTGGACACCGTCATTCCGGTATAAAGCTTGGTCGCCGATCCGGATACGGTCATGATAAATGACTCGGCCATACAAAAAGTGCACCCAACGGGCTATTGCACGATTTAAGAGTTTCCTGGATTTTTCAATGGCCATATAGTTCTGCACACTGCGTCACACAATTCTCTTCAGGAAGGAGGACCAGAACACCGTTGTTCCGGGACACAAGGCACCCACCTCATCCAAATCTCTCTTTATGTGCCACGACAAGTCCACACTTCTTCTGCTGATAAGGATGTCAGGAGGGCCAAACGTGGCAACTCTCCCTCTCAACAATGGCATAAGCAATGCCTCGTCACGAAAACCAGGAAACTCGCACTCCAGGTGGCTGTCTGGAGGGTCAAACGTGGCAACTCTCCCTCTCAGCAATGGCATAAGCAATGCCTCGTCACGAAAACCAGGAAACTCGCACTCCAGGTGGCTGTCTGGAGGGTCAAACGTGGCAACTCTCCCTCTCAGCAATGGCATAAGCAATGCCTCGTCACGAAAACCAGGAAACTCACGCTCCAGGTGGCTGCCGGGAGGGCCAAACGTGGCAACTCTCCCTCTCAGCAATGGCATAAGCAATGCCTCGTCACGAAAACCAGGAAACTCGCACTCCAGGTGGCCATCAGGAGGGCCAAACGTGGCAACTCCCCCTCTCAGCAATGGCATAAGCAATGCCTCATCTCGAAAACCAGGAAACTCGCACTCCAGGTAGGAATCCGAGGTTAGGGGTGAGGCCACAGCTAACTGACTATACCATGGCCACAAATCCAGACACTTCTGAGAACGGCTGAAAATAAAGGAGAAGAAAAAGAAAAGAAAATTACGGATAAGTAGAGGTAAAGGAGCAGGGCGCATTCTAACGAATGTAGCCTTTATAAGCATCGGATTCCACCGGCCCCTTTCCTTAATCTTATCCACTGGCAGGCCCAAGCGTGCCGCTGTTGAGGCGGTGCCAATCCTGAATGAGTGTGCCGCATAATCCTGGGAAGATGAACCCCAGGCATCAATAACTTTGCGGAGTGCCCTTGTGAATTGGTGTCTCAACAAAGGTGACCCATCCTCATGAACCAGGACCGGGCCAGGACCTGGCAGTCTGAGGTAAAGGTACCATCTAGTGTCTTTGACCGGGCATGGGCCCCGCTGCGCTGAAGCTGTAAGTTTTACGAGGGAACCCCTACCTGCCTGGTCCATTTGGGATTGACGTATGCGCACAGTCATGCTAGCTTCGGTCAACTGCAGTTCCTCCCACTTGCGTTAACCTCGGCTACCACTTCACCAACCCTCAAGGCGCCAAAGAAGGCGATCGCATATGCTGCGGAAAAGAGGCGGGCCTCGAACTTGGCCCAGCAGATTGACCTAAGCTTTGTGCGTATCTGAGATAGCAGCCCGTAAGAAATTGGCTTACGGCTCTAGGGGGGTTGTAGCCTGCCCCAAACCTCAATAGCTCTGCGGATCAGGAAGTCACTGCACAGGTCAGAGGAAAACATGGCTCTAGCAAAGAAGCTGATGGCGACTACGTGTATCTTTAAAGTTTTGGGGTCCCGTCCCAAATCGTCAAGATGGGAAAGGTATTGCAGAATGTAATCCGTGGTGGGTGGCACGCTAGGCAAAAGCCCCAATATCCCTGACCTGAAGCCCATGAGCTCCAGGTGCTAGCCACCGGAAGCGAGACATCTGAGAGCGAGACCCTTAGGGTAAGAAAGGTTGTGGATTAATCTAAACTCACCATGGGTCTTTTTGGGTACAATACCAAGGGACGAGATATGCAGGTTTGGGATAGGGGGGTGTACGAATGGACCAACCACCCTCCCTGCGGCCACTTCCTTAGCTATTTTCTTTTTCTGCAACCTCAAGCCTTTCCCTTACTGACATCTGGTTAGGGGAAATCCTTTACAATTAAAGAGTCGGTTACTGGTATTCTGAAACCCTCCGACAAAACCCTTCCAACGAAAGGATGCTGCGCTTCCATCTGGATAGCTAGACAAGAGGTTGCGGAGAGGAGGGAGCTGGATCAGTGAAAATGCTAGACCCGGAGGGTCCCTATCGTCTGTTCCCTGCTGCGGGGGCTCCTCTGGAGCTAGAATGGTGGAACCCCCGACCTCCCCGAAAGGGCTGCTTCTCCTTGTAACACGCTGCAGCTGGGTGTACCCCTGCACACCTCTCGCATTCGTGCGGATACTTACCAGACTGCCTTGGCATGACCCCTTATTGAATTTCCAACACACCTTGCGCTTTGGCTCCCTTCTTAAGTCCGGCTTACCCATGCGATGAGAATCTAATGGTTTCTTCTCAACATACGGGATGACCGCCACCGACCAGATGCCCTTTTCAAATTGATCCCAGCGTGCTAGCGGGATCCTGGAAGCCTTCCTTCAGAACTTTTATCATAGCTAACGGTGGCGGCCCCCCCATAAGGCACATAGGCTGTTCTGACTCTTCTTCCGTGTTGCCCGTTTTCAACTTGCTCTTCTTACAAACGTGCTTCTTCTTGGTGCGTCTTTTGCCTGACAGTTTGTCCCCCTCAGCTGTCTGAAGTTCCCCCTCCAGCTGCTGTTCCTCCTCACCGGCTGACGAGGTGCCCAATTCTGGAAGCTGGACCCAGGGCTGCTTATTCTGCGAAGGACTAGAAGAACTGGACACAACAGGGTTATTGACACAGGCCGGCGGCCTCCTCGCAGGCGACCCAATGCAGTTCTGAGGACCAGATGATGCCGAGTGAGCCCGAGACCTAGTTTGCACTGCTGCAGTTACTGTCCAAGAGCATATCAGGGGTAGCAGTGGAGGGCATGGGGTTAGGGGATTGATTGGAAAAAAAGCTGCTCATAATCATCAATGAACGATCTAAATGCATTTAGGCAGTGTGAAATAGGTTATTATCCCGTCCATGTGGCACCCCCGATGAATTACGGCTATTGGCACCCATGCAGTCTGAGGTGTGAGCTGATTCCGTTGCAGAGCGCTTCCTCTTAGGCGCCATGGATAACATGCTAAAGCTACTGCCACAGACACGAGCTACCGCTTACAAGCAGTTGTACAGGGACATGTTATTGATTCTGGAACAAATATACTAATTAATGATTGTTTTACTTATAATAAACAATGATCCCCAAGCATTATCAGCCCCATGCTCTAACCAGTTGAGCTATCCAGGCTCTCTAGAATTGTGTGGGACCCCATGGGTCATTTAATCCAACCCCTTGGAATGCAGGAATATGCAGTTTTCCATACAGGGATCGAACCTGCAACCTTGGCATTATTGTCACCATGATCTAAGCAACTGAGGGTTCCGAAATATATGTCAATTATTTATTATTAATTTTATTTTATTTTTTATTAGTTTTATTTGTCTATTTATATATTTATCTTTAGATTTACTTAATTAATCAATTTAATCTTGGTATGTGATGCCATTCCACTTATTCTCTTTATTTATTTTTTATTATATATTATTATTAATATTCTTTATTTTAATGTTTTATTTTATTATTATTATTATTATTATTATTATTATTATTATCATTCTATTATTATTTATCTATTATTTATTTATTTATTGTTCTTATTATTTATTATTATTATTTACTAGAATCTAATCCAATTATTTGTTCAATCAATTACCACTGTAAGTAGAATTAATTACTGATACTATCAATTGTCTACCGTAAGTGACGATGATATGAAATAATTATTCATCACTTGACTGTTCTGTTTGTATATGTCTATAAATTTATTTGACACCAAACAAATGGGTCAGGTGGATAGACCTGCCTCCTGAGGAGCAACTCACAAGCATGTAGTGATGAAACAATAGGAACAGCAGAGCAACGCAGCCCCCATACTGCAATCAAATGGAATCGAAGAAAATCGCTCTCAGGGAAATGTCCTTTAACTAACACTTTGCAAAACAAAAGGTAATGCTGGAGGCCCAGCAGAAGGAAAATGCTGCCAAAAACAATGTTTCCTTGAGTTGATTATTAACGCTTGGCTATATAAATTCTTAACATCAGCTGAATTAACTACACTGTGCAAATTCCGTGCAATAGTATGCTCAGAACGCACTTCCTTATTAATTTATGTATCTGTTAGTCAATATACAATTCAGGCAGATGCACACAATCAATTATATAGAGCTGCTTCCTCAGGTAAAACTCCTAGTGATTTAGAGGGATGGTACCATAGAACAATCAGAGAACAACAGACACAGGAACTGCTATCAAATGAAAATGTAGGAAAAATACACTTAAGAAGATGGTCCTTCTACCAGCATTTCGGCAGAACAGTGAGCCTTTTAAATCAATCAGTAAATAAAATCTCATTCAATCCTCTGCAATGCAGGAATATGCACGGTGTCCCATACAGAATAAGCTATACGTCACTTAAATGCACCGCTTGTATTTATTTATATTTATTAAATCACAACCCAGCAAGAGTTCAAGCAGCAGCGCTCAGCTAGTTGTTAGCACCTGGCTCCAAGGAACAGACCCATACACAAAGAAACCTCAACTGCAGTCAGACAGAATTGGAAAATAATTGCCTACAATTAAATGTTGCCCCTTTTAAATGATAGGCAAATCTAGGTGCATAGCAACACCAAGTAATCAGAATTGAAAATAACTGCTTACTAGGAAATGCCCAGAAGCTGCAGCCAAATTAAGAGAAAAGGAAATCAACAAGATTCCAGGCCCACACCAATGGCCCTCTGAAAAGGAGGGGTGAGGTTGCTCTTAAGGGGAATATTTCACTACTGGGAAAGTGTCTACCAAACAAAGGAAACTTTGCCAAACAAAGAAAAGTAAATCTTTGCCCACAAGGTCAGCTCCATAAGGGTGCTTAAACAGACAAAAGACTGCAAATGGTCAAACTGCTGGTTAGTTAAGCTGACAATGCAACTAGAGCTGCTCAACTGCCAGGTGCTTAAAGACAATGCCTAACAAACTGCTGGTCACTCAGAGAGCAATCAAGCCTGCAGGCAAGCAAGTTGAAAAACCTGTCTGGTAACTGTGATGACTCAGGCCAGAAGCAAAGGGAACTCTGAAAGGGTGGGGGGTGCTGGGAGGGAGGAGGGGTGAAGGGAGGAGAAGAAAAGCCTGGGGGGGAGTTGGGGGGGAGGAGGGGGTAAAATGAACATGCCGGGCAAGGAAAAGTTTAGAAGAAAAGCAAAATAGCTGTCCTTTACAGTGAGCCAAAATGAAGTGGAAATATAAACTGCAACCTGTTTTGTTTTGTTTTGTTTAAAAGTGGTTTTCTTTAGGGACCCTGTACTGGCAAGTGAAGCCAATGACAAGAACCAGGCAAAGGTACACCTTCAAAGGTTCTAAACATATAAATGTACAATTTTGAGGAATGGTTCCCTGGTCGGAAACCCTGAATTGTCCCCCCCAAGCCTTGCCTTATTTCTTCCCCCAAACGCCAAGCGAAAAGGGGGGGTGGCTTAGATAAAGTAAGAGGGGTGAGATTTAAATGCACAGTCTATTCTAAGCCCCAGCATCATTTAAAATTTCAGAGGGGGCTCCCGATTTAAGTGGTACCAATGGATGGTTTTTTTGTTTTTTTTTAAGGTTAATGGCAGGGTAAATCAAACCCACACTAAAAGAGTAATAAATCAACAAACGGCAGACACGAACACACGCTGCCAGCACACACACACAACTTAAAATTAGAGAGGAACAGTCAAGGGCAAGGGAGGGGGGAAAACGTACAAGCACCCTGGCCAACAAATTAAAATGTAAGGCAAACCCAAAGGCAAACCCACTCAGTCACCCAGACTAGCCAGGCAATCGGACGGGCAAGGGCAATAGAAGGGAAAAAACATACATGCACACTGGCCAAAATTAAAATAAAACGCACAGCCACCAAGGCAGAGGCCAGGGAAGGAAAGTGAGGAGACAAGGGAGATAGTAAGATGGCATTCACACTCAGACCTCGCTGGTGGTGGAGTGACCATGTGCTGGGCAAAGGAACAAGCTGCAGCTTAAGAAAGGTAATTCGCACTTAAAAACACCCAAACAAATCCAGCACCAGGAGTGGGGGGAAATAAAAGGTTAAATGTAGGTTTTTACACAGAAAAGAGGACACAGCAAGACAGCAAGGCAAACTTGGGTGTGTAGGTTTTTAAAAGCAGTAAAGCAATGAGCGCACGCAAGCCTCCTAAATTTAAAAAGGCAAGCCAGGAACCAGACAGCCTCCACACACACAAACACACACACCCCGACTCCAAACCTCGTGGCTGAGCTCTTCCCTACGATGACTCCTGAATCGCACAGGACGACGAAGAGAAATGAGGCCGGGGAGAGGCTGACGCTGCGGCATCAAGGCTGCTGGACACGCCCCCCCACGGCACCTGGTTGGACGGCCACCGGGGAGGCGTGAGCGCCAGCCAGGTGAGCTAGAGGCAGGGGGCTACGCCCCCTGCTAGGGACGGTGTTCAGGCTCCCGCCCACAACCACTCCCCTCTCTTTCAGGGAGGAGAGTCTTTATAATTAGCTAAATTAAATCCCACTGGAACTGACATGAAGGGATGAAGCCAGGATTTCTTTTGTGTGTTCATAAAAGTAAGCAGAAAATGGAGGAAGGGCCCTGTGCAACTCATGTACTGCTGTACTTTTAATTGTAAAAGATATCTTTGGATATTTCTCTACATGTTTTAAAAATGCAAATAATTAAATGAACTTAAATGCAATGACTCATCATTTTGCATTATTCTACAGGAAGCTGGCTAACATGAGACATGCTTATACAATTCCAAAATCTGATTTTAGTAGACATTTAATATTTATACTGTTTGTTCCAGATCAACCAGGTCAGATTTCTTCTTTAGCATGCTTCTGTTTGTTGTGGTGAATTGTTTTTCACTCAATACGATTGGAATTAAAAAGAGATACAGTACAACTTCTAAAAATGGTGTTTACTTTAAAAATAGCACACACAAATGAGAGAAGATAAGTAACATAGTGTATGCTTTGAAAGGTCTTGATCCCCTTTTATTAACTTTTAGAAACTAAAATAGAGATATAAAATAAGTTATTTTCATCCTGTTGCACCCTGATAGGCAAATAAAGAGGCAGACACATAAGCTGGGGCTGAACTAGGCCACTTTTATTTAGACCCTACCTTAAAACCAGAAGAGGGGGATGACTATGGGGCAGGAACTAACTTAAATGGATAACTGTAGTCACTGGGTGACCTGACCTTGCCTAAGGAATTGCAGCATGGCTCCCTATTCCTGGACCACACCGTGAAGGTGAGAAGGGAGGCCTTGCCTCATCACTACCACCCAGGACCGCAGAACCTCAAGTGGAAGAGGGAGTTTGACCTCAAGAAGACCCCTATCTCACCCCTGAACCACAGAGGCTGAGATGTGAGCCTTGGGGCTGACCCATCTCCTGAAAGGTGCCTAAAGGGCATCACCAAGCTTAACCAAACTACTTCTTTTCCTGCACCTAAACTGCGACTGAAAGGGGGCAAATCTCTGTTTAGGCCTGTTTCTCCACCCCCACAAGGTACTCTTGCAGCCCCCTCTGCAGGTTGGTAGGAAGATGTCATTGCTGGCATTCATCACATGGATTCCATCTGGTCTATACCATTCAACCCCATCCACCAAAATACCTTCATGGCGGATTACTTGAGCTCACTTGCTCTGAACTGCAAGCCAGACCTCCCAGTTGACACTTTCCCTTGCCCTATTTATATCCCCCTGGTATCCCAAGAAACCTGCTGAGCTCTTCTCAGCAATATTTCAGACCAAACTAAAGAAACTGCCGGCCAACATTGCCAGATAACTTGAAAATCCAACATGGCTTGCATGCTCAAAGCCTTTCCTTTCTGCAGACCCAGATCATTGCTGCCCAGTGAGCAAACATATATAAGGTTGTATTGTTAGAATCTTAACTTTGTCTGGATTGTGCTCTAGTTCATTTTTTTTTTTAAGTGATCTTGTCCTTATGAAATGAGGCCTCATCCACAGTTCCACATGTCTCATGCCTAGATAGCATGAGTCTGAGAGTGAGTGGAGAGGGGCATCTCTGAATGCAATCCCAAAACTTCAAAAAGGTCTAGGAAAGTTTGAGGTAAATTTCACTCTTCAGTTATTCAATTAAATTTTGTTGAGCTGATCATCTTCTGGCCCTGTGCTTTTAGCAAGGAGGATTGTACTGCAGAAGCAACGCACATGAAGGGGATAAATTACGGTAACTAGTCTGCATTCTTTTCTTTTAAAAAAAAAATTGTAAAGGGAACATGGGAAAATCCAAAATCCCACCAAATGGTAGGGGGAGAAATTTATGGTGACATACATGAGAAATGACTGTGCTTTTAATCAGGGTAGTAAAAGAAATATTGTATGAATGATAACACATTTAATGAGCAAAATGGCATATTGGAAAAGCAAAGCTATTCTAGGAGTGAACAGTAAATTGGTCTTTTCAAAGGAGACTTGCAGGCATATTATTTATTTTCTGGTAATGAGGCCAATGTCTACAGAAGTGTCCAAATCATTCCATGCACCCAAGATGGACGTAGCTTTTGAGAAGGATAGCGCTCTTCCCAGGGTGCACAGAAAAATACATTTGAAAATGAAGGGAGCAGTAAAATTTATTCATTATGTGATTGAGTGGTCTGTTTATAAGTTTGGTTGTTGTTTTTTAAGCTGAAAATCACACTGGGGTAAAGAACAAGCTTGTGGATCTGAAGTAGCTGTAAGGTAAAGGTACCCATGACCGTAAGGTCCAGTCGCAGACAACTCTGGGGTTGCACGCTCATCTCGCTCTATAGGCTGAGGGAGCCGGCGTTTGTCTGCAGACAGCATTTGGCCAGCATGACTAAGCCGCTTCTGGCGAACCAGAGCAGTGCACGGAAACGCTGTTTACTTTCCCGCTGCAGCGGTACCTATTTATCTACTTGCACTTTGACGTGCTTTTGAACTGCTAGGTGGGCAGGAGCAGGGACTGAACAACGGGAGCTCACCCTGTCGCGGGGATTCAAACCGCTGACCTTATTGGCAAGCCCTAGGCTCTGTGGTTTAGACCACAGCGCCACTCACGTCCCATGAAGTAGCTGTATCAAGCCACAAAAGATATTGTGGTTGGGATACAAAGCTTATGGATAATGTCAGGTCAGTGGCAGAAAGTGTGCTCAACCCTTCTGACAGTTTTCCCACCAAACAACTGGTTGGTGGAATTAAAAACCTTTGGAAAGATCAACTGCTCTGCTTTTGACCATGTTATTAGGATACAGTATACAGTTCTGGTTGCCCCCCCCCTTAATGTCACCTAGAGCAAAAACAGACACATAAAAGTAGCATTGGAGGCTCTGTGAGGCCTAGGACTCCACTTCTAAGGCCCCCCATGGCCTTGAATGGGACCCAGAAGTTGTGGCCAAGGCCCCCACAGAGTGGGTGCTGAGCACCCACAACAATTTTTTTGTGGGTGCCTGGGCAGCCAGGGCCCCCTGGAGTTAGTGCCAGTGCCATGCACCAGCTCTGCTTCACATTGTCCTCAAGTGCTTTTGCCTGACTGGAAGGTGCCTTTGATCGTGTCTCTTGCTTGCCTTGATATACAGTAGTTAAGAGAGATGAGCATGGCTGTGCAGTAATATGTGATTTTTTGCATGACTAGTTGTAGACTACTGTTAAGTCTGTTACTTTGCCCACTTTTGACTCTGGCCACATCCATTTGCCCTCTGGACACCTCTGACCCCACAGCCCCCGAAATTTTACCCGCAAGGGCATGAGGCAAGAAAGAATGATCTTACAGATAAATATGGACAGACGAATGTGGACTTTATGTAAACCTTCAGCACTCGGGCTTTACTGTAGTTTGCTACGTCCTCTGCCACAAGAAAGCTTCTACCCTTCCAGTTTTGCTGAAGTCATGCTCTGTGTACTCTTCTGCACTCTGGTCCCATATCCCATGTCATGTTCAAAATATCTAAACCTGACATTATCCCAAACTTGTTCTTGAATTTCCTTATCAATACTAGTTTCTTTTTCTTTTTTCTTTTAGCAAAATGCAAGTCCACAGATGGCAAATTCAAGAGGGTTGTTGCCTTGTGGCTGCTTGTGAGCATTTGCGGATATCTGCTTGACCAGTGTCAGAAACAGAATGCTGTGCTAGATGAGGAAGAGGAGGAATTTATTATTTATTTATACCCCACCCATCAGACCTTCATCTGATCCAGCAAGGCTTTTCTTATTTGAACCAGTGGAGCTCCTTCAACTTCACTGTAATAGACTACCATCATGATTATTCTCAAGGTTCAATATAAAACACAATGAGATATAACCTGGAGAAGATAACAAAATGATTCAATTTAGGTTTAGAACACTGTATTATAGGTCCGCACTGCATATTTTATACTTTGGTGTGAAAAATTTGTTTCGGGGAAACAAATATTTCCCCCTAACTCTTGTACTTCCAAGAACATTCAACTTATTTTAATCTTGCTTGGTGCTTCTGGTTACTACTTCTTTATTCTTCCTGGGTCAGATCCTGCCTATCATGGATCATGCAGTAAAGAGGATGACACTACTATATTAAATGGCCCATCTGATTTTGAATAAAGGATGCCACTTGGGGCAAATGATGCCATTTTAAGAGCATTTTAAGAAATTAAGAGCAAGGGAGTTAATGTGAATGAATGCACTTTTTATTGTTGTTGCAAATATCACTGAAAAATAATAAAGAGGGTATTTTTGACACTGCCAAATATTCCTGCAAGAGAGAATAATTTTTAACTTGATCGTAAACTTCTTCCCCTATTCAAACAAAAGCCTGTTTTTTTCTTCTTCTTTTACACACTGCATTTATTAGGCTTATTATTACTCTGCCCAAATACTTTGCACATGACCTTTTATGACCTTTTTTTAAAATAGGGAAATATTAGAGGGGGGAAAACCATCCTACAGAGTTTTGACTCCTGGGTATTTTAAAGAATATTTGCAGAGTTGGCTTTTAGGATCATCTTTAGTCCTCTGGGTTTATTACATAATACGATGTCTCTCCGCTTCTTCTCTGTATTGCTAATTTTAAAAGGAGTGCCATAGAGAGAAAAGTGCAGTTAACAAGCAATGGAAATCAGAAATAATTATGCACTCTGTAACTGCTGTATCTAAAGGTGTTCCTGCTGCCAACATGACCCTATCCATATGTCAGAGTTGAGCTCAGTAGCTCCAGAACACCTTAGCAATTATCTTTTACCACACAGTTATTTTAAGAGATGATACAGTATGACTTATGACTCAGGCGTCCCATTTGATTACTTATTATTTTATACTAGTGCTACTGGAGGCTTTTCTTCACCCAAAGAGTCCAATAAACATTGTTTACAGATCCACATGCAGCCCTGTAAGTCGGATAATAGGAAATGATTCATACCATAAGAGAATATGAAATGTGGCTGTGACTTAAAGAGGAGAAAGAATCATAGTATGCCCAAGTTAGCATTATGAGAAAGTAGATAACAGTATATTCAAATGAGATACCATATTTAATTATTGGCGTGAGATAGTGGTTAGGACAACGGAAGTGAAATACGTAAACTTTTTATCTTCTTGACCATAAATTTGTCCTCAAAGTTTCTTTTGAAAAGCATAGACTGCCCTAAAGTCAGGACAGTTGCAGTTCTGCAGAAGTAAAGGCAAGGGAACATTTGGAATAACATTGAGCACAGGGTTAAACTTCTTATGCATCTCAGTTTTTTTTGTTGTTTTTTTTTGTTTTGAAAAAGGTTTTTAATGCTTGTGATTGAAAGTACTGAAATCTTAGAAGCCATTTTCAGCGACTGAAACTGCAATAACTTTGCTTCACTCCTTGACCTGCTGTATGATTAACTCAGAATCAAATATGAAAAATATGAAAAATAGTAAAAACTTTTGAATAAATTATTTGCAACAGTACAAATTATGCAATCTATTCAATTCACGTGATTTATGCAGGCCCCACAGCCTTGCCCTTGGGGCATATCAAGTCCGCAAACTTCACTAAACGTTTGATTCATCTTGCATGGCTACACTTCCTCATCTCCCATGATGAGAATACGAAGAACTTTCAGCTGCACATCTCTTGAACCCCTCACAGAAATCTGGAGTTTCTAGAGTTCCCCTGGGAGGGGGAATAATTATTCCACCACCTTAAACTGTGATGTGTATGTAGAACACAAGCGTATTTATTTCTTATCTACTTCTTTCACTGTATATGCCCATCATCGCATATTTATTTATTTTTAAGACTGTAATGCTTCGTAAGTCCCACACTGCTACTTCACACTGGAACCTATATAATGAATCACTCTGGAGGTGAACCAGGAAGATTGATTTGCCATAGGACTATTGAAGGTCATATCTTTTGTGGCGTGAAATGCAATAACAGACAGCACAAAAGAATAAATTGGCACTACAGGGTTAAAATGCAAGGCACTAGGCATCACAGTATGATTCAACTTTTATAATAATGTTCTAGCTGTTTGCACACAGTTTCACCTGCCTGCCGGCCATCTACCTTCCCATCCTACTCTTCCTGATCTGCTTTACCTGTGCAAGGTTGGGTAAGGAAGAGAGGTTCTGCTAGAAAACTGGAGAGGGGGAGGAAGTGATCTACTAAGGAGAGAGAGAGAGATTATGCTTGAAATTTGGGGGTGGCTGCTCCCACCTATCATGGCCTGCCTTCCTCCCTAATGAGCCACCATGAGGCAACTGCTGACATAGCAATTTTAAAGGAGTTTTAGACTTTTGAGTCTGGGTATAGAAGGGCTGCTTAGGGATATTGCTAAAAGACCTGTTGATGTGCTTTATGCTCACTTAATCTTCCTTTGATAAACTTTAAATGAATAGCTAATTATTGAATTGTTAGGACTATATCATAGTGATAATTTCTATTATGTATTATGGTTATTGAACTATTCTGTTTATTTTCAGTTAACTCAGTGGTTCTCAAACTTATTTCTCTGAGTCCCACTCTCAGAACAAAAATTTGCTTGTGCCATACTGACTTTTTTGTTGATAAGAAATACACTGGAAAGCAAAACAACAACAACAACAACGAGCACTGCTTGATTTATAACATAGAACACAACTACCTGTACTTTATAATATGGTCATGAAACATCCAGAAGCTACACAATAATGCAGCTAACTAAGAACATGAATCATTCCCAAAATATAATTATAATAAGCCTCTTACGTATGTACCTTAAATATGTACACACATTCAATGAGAGGCGTGAGCTTATTTTTGCTATGTAATTTCATTTATACTGGGTCTAATTTGAGACAAAGAAACTCTCATCTCCTCATCAACACAAAGAAGCCTCTCTCTTTTCTGATCTTCCATATTTGTCAAAGTTGAAAATCCCTGTTCACAACAATATGTTGGGGCTAACTAGAAGATCAGCCAATGCTCTAGCTAAAAAATAAAAATAGTACTATACTATACTACACTGAAATGTTTAAATGTTTCTTTGATTGCCCTTAAATTTTTCCACCACACTTTTCATCCTCTCCTTCCACACCAGGATGGCGTGCTACAGCCTTTGAGAATGACTGGGTTAACTGTTTTGAGCACAAATGTCTCTATGGAAAATGTGGTATATAAATAAACCAATTACAGCTATGAGTTTTAATTGGGGAACCTGGAACCTTTCACCTGGGAGACACACCCTCCAAATGCCCTGCCCAATAAGAAGCACGAATAGCAGCTGCAACAGCAGCAGCCAATAGACCAAACAGCTGTGTTTGATGTATTTCCATGCACAAAAATACTGAGCCAATGGTGGGATTAATAAAAGTTACTGATGTCACAGAACCACTGCATTTCCGCTAAATACCACTGGCCTAGGAATCAGATACAGGAGAATAGGAATGAAGGGAAGAGGTGCAAGAGAAAAGAGTTGTCCTCAGGAGTTTGCTTGAACACATGGAGGGTTAAATTGGGAACAAGGGAACAAATTGCACACAAGCCCCATCACTTCTGCTCACATCAGAAGAGTGTTTTTAAGCAATTTCCCTGCCATTGGAAATCCTGATAAACTAGAATTCTTGCTTCTGACAAGTTTTCTAAGCATGTTCAGTTGAATGCATTGACCCCCCCCCCACTTTTTAGACCTTCATGCTAATCATGCAAAGTTCTGAAGAGCACATCGGGGATGTTATCCCACTCCAGTTTAACCTTTTGCATGTTGCGGCAAATGCCTGAACAACACAGCTAAGGAGATGGAGATCAGTATGCATGAACAGAGGACAAAAACAGGAGTCAATGGAAAGAAAGGTGAGATGAAACTGTTTCAGAATGGACAGTGACTCATGATACATTGCTCAAAGTGTGTGAATAGTATGGTCATAGTCACAGATTGCCTTTCCTGTGAAGTTGCCTCTGATCTAGACACTATGGGCTTTTGTTGCACATTCCTGTCCCTTAAGAAGATGCTTCGTTATTTCTGAATTCTGTCATTTTTGGAGCAATCTATGAAAAGAGCATCAAGCTTAATGATGACCAGTAATGATGAATCACCCCAGTGTCAGTTTCAGTGTCACACAGGTGGCTTATCTGATTAATTTCATCAGAGCAGTGGCCTGAGGCGATAATGCATTACTTAGAGGGAGGTAATTATTTTTAAAGAGAAGAATGAGCTTCAGTCAAAGTTTTATAATCAAATATTTAATTAGATATTCTGCAGTGTCATAGGATTTTTTTGGTGGAGGGATTTGTCTAATAAAAGTGAAGTTTTGCAAAAGTGCACAAACGTTGTTGAATTGCAGGCCATGTTTGTCTTGAGCAAAATCCAGGTGTTGACCCTGTTATATGCTCAGTGTCACTTAGTGAATAAGCTGCAGAATGCGGCTTCCAGATTGGAGATGGGACCAGTGTGAGCTGTCAATTTGCCAGCTCAGATGTGGAACAATCTCCCAGCTGCAAGAAAAACCAAGTGATCTGAATACCTCCAAAAGGAAAGCTTGCATATTTCCTTACCTAAATATTTCAGAATCCTTTTTGTAAAGAAACTAAGTACTTTTCTTTTTAAGTCATTTGGAACCTTTTTTCATCTTTGTTTTACTGCCAGCAGATGGATACTTGTTTGCTTTAACTTCTGGAAACTATGAGTAATACATTCACTTGTTTACAAAACTAAGTCTCTGTGATTTATTCTAACCTAAGTATTTTTGTGGAGAACGTTTGTTTAAAGGTAGATGAGGGCAGATGTAAATCTAACCATGTTTTAATGCACTTTGAGCCATCTCCATTGTGCTTAACTCTGCTATGAGTAAATACCTCTCTTCCAAACCTCTCTCTCCAACATCATTAACTGCAGACAAAATTTCATTACGGTAACCACCATATATCGGGCCAACACGTAATTCATCTTCTAATCTCCTATGCTTGCACAAGATCATTATTCCACAATACTAGACATTAAATAAATAACTAAAAAGAATCAAGAGGACGATCCTTGTGTGAATGCTCATAACTGCAATGTTTCCTGGCTGGAGAAACACCAGGGTACATTAGAGGTATGACTACAGCCCTGCAACTTTTCTCAGTATGGACACAACTCACTATTAGTGGAGATAGGAAAACCCTACACTCACTCTCTAATAAGAGCAACATGTGAGAAAAGATGCAGACAAGCAGCTACAAATTCACTCTTGAAGACATCAGATCAAGCAGCAACTATACCACCATAGAAGGTAAGGGTGGAGAGGCCCTTGATCTCTGCCTGGTTTTGAATATGCACCTGCCTCTGACCCTTCTGCTATGGGCTTCAGCCTCCATCTGTTTTAGATCACATGCCTGCTTCTAATGCACCTGGGCTAATCAACTCTCCTAGGTCCTGGCACTCTACCGGAAACCTGAGCTTCACATATGCAAAGAAAAAACAGGAAAAAATTACATGTTTGCGGTAAGGCAAATGATGAAGCATCCAAATGATGGAAAACATTACAAGGTGGAAAGTTAATCATTTGTTTATTCACATAGAGTTGACTCCTACAATGATTAAAAAAAAAAAAAGTTTGGCTTGATATAATGCCACTGTCTCTTCCTTCTTGTATCAAATTTAGACTGCTGCTTTTGTAAACTTTTATTTATTATGACAAGCCTTGTCAGTGACTGACTGACAGGTCATAACATTGGTTTGTTTTCCGCTGTGAGCCATGACTCAGTGGCGTAGCGTGGGTTGTCAGCACCTGGGGCAAGGCAAGTAATTTGCGCCCCCTAACCCATGGATTTGCGCCCCCTAACCCGTGGATTTGTGCCCCCTAACCCTAACCCCCAGATGTTGTGCCCGGTGCGGCCGGCCCCCCCCTGCACCCCCCACGCTACGCCACTGCCATGACTTGCTTGATGGAAGGAAGTGTGCAAATATACACCTC
The DNA here is from genome assembly GCF_951804945.1 of Podarcis cretensis. NCBI lineage: Eukaryota > Metazoa > Chordata > Lepidosauria > Squamata > Lacertidae > Podarcis > Podarcis cretensis. The sequence goes on along the minus strand of NC_137173.1, from coordinate 100,976,938 downwards.
CTTCATGCAGTTGCAGCTGTGTGTTAGCACTCTGCAGTGGTGGTATTTACTATGACTGCTGCCTATAAAGCAGCTACAATTTTCTAAGCACTGCATAATATACTACTACTAATAAAATAATAATTAAAAAACAAGACTGTCCAGGCCCACAGACTCATGGGTCCTTTTGGACCTGGAAGAGGGTGGAGGGACATAGAGGGGAGGGGGATGCTTAAACATGCTGTGCTGACAAACATGGGGTCCGGGAACAGAACCCCCCCATGAAATGGTGGCCACCTGTAAATTACAGAATAGTATGTTTCAAAGAAGAAGGGCAGCAACATCCAGCTCTTCTTCCACTTGCCCCTGTTTGTATGCTCTTAGTAGAATGCACACTTCCTCCATCTACAGACACCTCTGTGGTCTCTTTACTTTTTACTTCCATGGATAAATCAGATAGTCTTATTGTCTCTGGAGTGATATATGTGGGAGTATCTGAATATAAATTAATAAAACAATCATTAATAAAATGTTGATGATAAAGCGATGAATTCAGGGCTCCTGGCACTTCAGTTTTATCCGAAAAAGAGAACAATCTTACAAAGGTAATCAAGCAAGGACAATGAGTAGGCTTAGAGAGGGCGAAATGATACTTTATCATTGTCATTTACATAAAAATTACAGTACGGATGGATTTTCCATGTTCACACAACAAGCAATAATTTCATAGTCCAAGGTTTCTTTAGAATTTACCTAAAAAGTCCGGATGGCTTGTAATGTAATGGCTGCATGACATTTTCGTTTTAAAGAGACCTGTTGGCGGCTTCTTCTTCTGATCCATATTAAAAAAAGTGCTCAGATGTATCATTATGCTTCTTTTCATGAGAAGCAATCCATAGGACTAAAATGGTCATCATGGTCATGCAAGTAGCAGGTGCTGCATTGTTAGCAACTGTCTTTCTCGAGAGACAATGGAGTATGCCTCTGGGGATATTGCTGCTCCTAGATGGGCTACCTTCCCAGGTTGACAAGCCTCATGTTCTCCTCAGTTCCCTTTACAGCATGTATAGAAACACTCAATCCACTGGCGCCTGTCTTTGCATGCAGGTGAAGTCCCTAACTCTCTGAGGGTTTAAGGCCCACCTGCAACAGGTATATATACCATAAATACTGTATACACACCATTCATATGTAGATGCTTGTTTGTACAAGCGCATTGGTGTGGAAGTGAGAGCTGGACCATAAAGAAGGCTGATCGCAAAAGAATTGATGCTTTTGAATTATGGTGCTGGAGGAGGCTCTTGAGAGTCCCCTGGACTGCAAGAAGATCAAACCTATCCATTCTGAAGGAAATCAGCCCTGAGTGCTCACTGGAAGGACAGATCCTGAAGCTGAGGCTCCAATCCTTTGGGCACCTCATGAGAAGAGAAGACTCTGGAAAAAACCTCTGATGTTGGGTAAGATTGAGGGCACAAGGAGAAGGGACAACAGAGGATGAGATGATTGGACAGTGTTATAGAAGCGACCAACATGAATTTGATGAAATTCCAGGAGGCAGTGGAAGGCTGGAGTGCCTGGCATGCTCTGGTCCATGGGGTCACGAAGAGTCAGACACAACTAATTGACTAAACAACAACAACATTGGTTGAGTTTTGGCAACTGCATGTTGAATGTGGAACTGACTTGACCCCACAGACATTGTATTTATATTGACATTAAAAGATATGTATCCTGGCCCTCACAGCTCAGTTTTGGCCAAAGTATTTCATGTGTAAATCAGAGAGGCACATAGGCAAGGCACAGGTTACAGCACACAACAGGTGTTCAAGAGGATTAGGTACATGGCTAGGCCAAGAAACGACATACCCCTTGTCCTTTCCGTTTGAAGGATAGGGAGGGGACAGTACTTAGCTCAGCAGCAGGCGGGGCTTGTGAGGTCTGTGCGTGCCGATGTTGGCATCTCCATGCTCTGGGAGACAGAGGTACGAACCTCCTATTTATTTTCTGTCACTTCTCCCAAAGGAGAGGACTCTGCACTGGCAAGAGGAGGCACCAGAGGCAACTCTGACTAGAGGTGTCTGATGTCACAGGGGTGGAACACTTCTCTGCCACTAATAATACTTTTATTATTTATATCCCGCCATCTGGCCACTCTGCTAGGTCCCTCAATAAGGTTCCAGCACTTCATTACTCAGGTTACTGCCCCCTTTCCCAGGCCCTGACACTTCTTGGGGTTCTTCAGACACTTTCCCCAACCTGCTAGGACTTTCTCCAGGGTCATCCAGCTCAGTGAACTCCTCCCAATTCTCCTCAGGATCTGACCATCCCCTCCATGACATCTCCACAGGGCTCATGACAATATGGAATGTTTGCTGCATGTTAGAACTCTGGTGGAATTTGCACATGCAAGTCACCACTGTAGACAACTAGAGAGGCACATGGATGTCTCCACCAGCCCTTAGGCTCTTCAAAATTCTGTTGACTTCAATAAGTAGTACTTTAGTAGCCTCACAGTACTTAGGTTTAAACAGCATTTGATTTTCAAACACTTAAAAAGCAAAGTGGTGTTATACACTGAGCTAATGGAACTGTTGAAGTTACTTGAAACAAATAATCCCTTAGCACATAAATATTTTGCAATGAAAAGGCTTAATTGTTTGCAATGAACCCAACATGTGGTAACTTGTCCGTATGAGATTTGTGTATTCTCTGTAGCTCAGCTCCATAATTCTAAAGTAACTGCCCACAATGCAGACTTTCAAATGATTTAAAATGATTAAAAGATTTTCAACCCAAGGGTTAGATGTTAGGCTCTTCATAAATCAAGATTCACCGTTGAAAGGATTTCAGACAAATATCAGAGTTGTCACGAAGCTTTAATCCAGAGCTATTGTGATTGGGGGAGAAGGTTCAAATGTTCTAGAAACATTGCCTTCTGAATTAATTTAACTCCATGCATCTTTCTTTTCCCCATTTTCCCTTAAAAATCTAAAGTAGATCCTTCTTTCCTACTGATGCTTACTAAACTGATCAACAGAAATGTTACAGTGCTATATTTTAATGTCCCTGTCTAATTATTTGTATTAATAGCAAAACATTGTTCTCCAAGAGCTGTGATTACATATATTACCAAAACGATTACCATCTTCATCTTCTGAGCTACCTGACATTTAGCTTTTGTAGCTGCAGTGACTTCAGCTCCATATTCACCCAGGAATAATTGTTATCTGTCAAGAGCACAATGTATTTCTAATCATATTCCATCAATGACATGCATTTTAGATTGTTAAATCATTTTGGCTTGGGGGAAAAAAATACCAGAGGCTAGAATGGAATATAAAAAGCGCATTCTTTCAGCTCTTTTGCATTATTTATAAATGCAGTACCTTGTCAGCACTTAGAGTGTAATCAAACTTTAAATGATGTAAGAATATTTTGTGTTCAAACTGCATGTAAGATGTTCCAGGGCTTCATAACACATTGTGTTGTTCTTCTTAACTGTACTATCTATTTTTTTGAGGGGTGGGAACAGTGTAAAATGTTAATTCTGCCTGCTGCAGCTTCTGTCAGGGTGAGAAATTCAAATACTTCTGCTTTGCTTTCCAATCTGAAGCAATCAGTCAACACGTGTGTGTGTGTGTGTGTGTGTGTGTGTGTGTGTGTGTGTAAAGATAAAGACTCTATTATTTACCGTCTGTCTAATTCTCGGTATTATTCCATTAATGTCATTTCTTGGTATCATTTTCAGACTCATGTTGTTACTTTATAAAGTGACAAAGTAGTCTAAGACATTTGGAGATAAATAATATTATGAATAAATACATAACAGCATGACATGATCCCCCCCTTCTTCTCTAGAAAGATTGGAAGGATTATAAAACATGACTTCTGGAACAGCTCAGAATCTCTGCCTCTGAATTAGAAGCAGCAATGAAACAAATCTCAAATGCAGCAGAAACTGGGAAGATTAAACAAGATTGCAATTAGTGCATATTTACATTTACACAGAAATTCAAATAGAATGTGGGGTTGGGATAATTGTCCCACCAGTGGACTTCTAATATTTGCTTTGGAAATCAAACATGTTGGATTATCACAGCATCTCTAATTAAAACTCTTTGTGCTTCGTTCAGAATTTCCTTACATGTTTCACCTAGGAAGGAACCCCCTAAATGTACACCTCATTTTGCTTTCAATTAAATACAGTGACAACTAGTACTATAGACAAAAATGGTTAGGCTTTCCTTGAAATACCTTGGATGTTTTGCCTTTGGTGGGACATCATAAAGTTAAGGCAGCTTTAATGACAAGTAGCTACAATTAAAAAGGGAGATAGATAGTTATATAGGTAAGGTAGCAATCTCACAGATAGCCATAACTTTCAATGCCCGCTTTTAAAACTAAACAGGTGTGTGTCCTGCACAGGCAGCCATCTTGTAGATGCTATTATCTGATCAGTGAGAATAAAGGAGCTGCTCAGGTTTTTGTTTTGTTTTTTTAAAAAAGGAGAATGTTTCATTTCCCTCTTGCTGTTTCTGATGGCAGGAAAATCAGATATATCAGCTCCAGGGCTGTTGTCCATTTCCCCCAATTCTAGGCATGAGTGTTAGAGACCTGCTGCCCAACATGCCTCTTTTGTGCCGTAATTGATATAAGCTCTGGCATCAGTGGGCAAAAGCTGCAGAGGTCAGATCTCCTCATCCAAGGTCAGATTTTTCTCTCCACGCTCAGGAGCAAGGTGGGTGAAACTTCCTATGGCTCCTGGAACACCTTCCTGGGTTTGTAGGGTCGGTGTACAAACAGTACAGAATGAAGCCAGTTGTCCAATATCTGATGTGCAATATTGATTCAGATGTATGTTAATTTACACTTCTCTCCACCTTTTAGCATGAGGGCTGTGATGCACAATGGAAACCAATGATTTTGCAACCTGTGGGAGAATCAGCCTCATATAACCAACATAAAAAGTAAAGGTAAAGGTACCCCTGCCCGTACGGGCCAGTCTTGACAGACTCTGGGGTTGTGCGCCCATCTCACTCAAGAGGCCAGGGGCCAGCGCTGTCCGGAGACACTTCCGGGTCACGTGGCCAGCGTGACAAAGCTGCATCTGGCGAGCCAGAGCCGCACACGGAAACGCCATTTACCTTCCCGCTGGTAAGCGGTCCCTATTTATCTACTTGCACCCGGAGGTGCTTTCGAACTGCTAGGTTGGCAGGCGCTGGGACCGAGCAGCGGGAGCGCACCCCGCCGCAGGGATTCGAACCGCCGACCTTTCGATCGGCAAGCCCTAGGCGCTGAGGCTTTAACCCACAGCGCCACCTGCGTCCCTATAACCAACATGCTGAAGCCTAATTAGTGCATGAAAGGGTTATTGCTATAGAGTAAGCTGACCTCCCAGGCTCAGCTAAGTAGTCACCCTGGGAAGAAGGTGGTCAAGCCTTTTGTTCTCCTATCTGAGAAGTTTAGCGTGTAAAGAGGTCTGAGCTGGTTGCTCCAAGCTCAGACTGCATGGCTCTTACAAGCCATTACTATGTTCCCATAGCAATAATTGAGGAAATTTCACCATTGTAACTAAGCCAAATTTTAATGCCTGTGCAACCTTCCCTGACTGCTGTATGGGAAAGCGCATGAATCTGACCTTTGGAGATTCTATAAGTAAATCAATTTTTAATTTACCCAAGATGCGGTCTTTGTCTATGCTGCAGTAAGTGGGGAATTTTGGAAGGAACTTAGAAGGGCTCATTATAAAAGTCTAAGAGCCTATATTTCCATGCTTTACTTTGCTGCATATTTTGTGATTTTAAATATCTGCTGGAGTTCTCTCACCAAAGAGTACTTGCCCCAAACCTGGATCTTGGCACCCAGGAAATCTCCTTTTATATACCTATTTTTCCTAGCCACCAATACAACCAAGATGCAGTGACATGTAAAGACTAAATATGCTTTTGAATAGAAAGTACAACATGGAGTTTGGAAGATTATGCATGTGATGTGCATGACTCAGGTCCACTTTCTGAAAATTTCATAACCATTTTTTTTCTAGGCAGCTATCCAAAAGGTACAATGTCCCAGTGTTGAAAGGTGTAAATATCCATATTTATATCTATAGCTATATATATATGAAGGGGCAGGATTTACACATCTCTAAGGCTAGAAAGCTAGCCAAGAACACTCAAAATCCAAGGATTGGCACTTTGCTTTCTCACTACATGCCCTCCATTTGCAGAGGTTGTAGAAATGCAGTTTCTTGGGATAGTCAAGTTGCTTCCCTACAGTTGTTGTTGTTGTTTGCTTTATTTGTGCTTACGCACCAATAAAATGCAAAAAAAGAAAGTATTTACGTCATTTGTTACAAATTACACCATTAACCAAAAAAGATAAATTTATATAAAGGTAAAGGTAAAGGTACCCCTGCCCGTACGGGCCAGTCTTGACAGACTCTGGGGTTGTGCGCCCATCTCACTTAAGAGGCCAGGGGCCAGCGCTGTCCGGAGACACTTCCGGGTCACGTGGCCAGCGTGACATCGCTGCTCTGGCGAGCCAGAGCCGCACACGGAAACGCCGTTTACCTTCCCGCTGGTAAGCGGTCCCTATTTATCTACTTGCACCCGGAGGTGCTTTCGAACTGCTAGGTTGGCAGGCGCTGGGACCGAGCAGCGGGAGCGCACCCCGCCGCAGGGATTCGAACCGCCGACCTTTCGATCGGCAAGTCCTAGGCGCTGAGGCTTTAACCCACAGCGCCACCTGCGTCCCTATAAATTTATATAATTGACAGTAAATCTTCTTGTAATTCATTGACTTCCCGTCTTCTCCACCTTCATTTCTAGTTTACTGACTTTTGCATAAACCTATCTATTCATTTTACAGTAAAATATCATTTCTCCTGTATCTTTCTTTCTTTCTTGGTACAACTACAGAGGTTATTCAAAAGCAGCGACCGAGTTTAGACTTCCACAGTTGTTTTTAAGATATGCTTTAAGAGGTTCCCATTTTGTAATAAATACTTGTTTGAACTTATCTTCCATTCTTTCAGTTAACTTGGCTAATTCTGCATATTTGACTAGTTTCTGTAGCCATTCTGACCTCGAAGGGGTTTTATCAGCTTCACTACAGTTGTTGTGAACAAATCCCATCATTCCCGACCATTGGCCATGCTGTCTGGTGAAATCCAATAGCATCTGGAGAGCAGCACGTTGGCTGGCCCTACTTTTGGTTTTCTCCATTATTTGATATTTCCCACCTCCTCCTGGAATGATCCTCCACTAATTATTTGCCTCCTCTTAAAAGGCTGGAAAGAGAATGTGTGGGAGTTAGTATTGCCCTTCAAATGACAATTAGATACAAATGTAACTTCTCTACAGGAAGCCTGAAAGTAAAATTTGGACAAATTAGGTGGGCAAAGAGGATTATAACTAATTACAGAATTAGAAGAATAAGAAAGGGAGGGGATAAGATGTGTGTGCCCACATAACAAACTAATTTTGGTTGAGGAAAAAGTACAAATATTTAATTAGATACTACGGCAGCAAACTTGAAACCCTGAATGCTAACTTGTAGCTTTCAAAACCCCCTATTTTCAGATTTATGTTAAAAGCCAAGTTCTCCCTTTCTCTCTCACATACAAAAACAACTGTTCTTGAACGTCAGTGCTCCAGATTCAGATGGAAGTTCATGTGGCTGAATGTTCCTCTTTAAATAAATCTTTGCACAAATTCAAATTCAAATTTATTTACGGCTATTAGCCCATAATCATGCGAAAGGCTGGGCTGGCTGGGCTGGATGAATCCCTAGCCGGAATTAAGATTGCCGGAAGAAATATCAACAACCTCAGATATGCAGATGACACAACCTTGATGGCAGAAAGTGAGGAGGAATTAAAGAACCTTTTATTGAGGGTGAAAGAGGAGAGTGCAAAATATGGTCTGAAGCTCAACATCAAAAAAACAAAGATCATGGCTACTGGTCCCATCACCTCCTGGCAAATAGAAGGGGAAGAAATGGAGGCAGTGAGAGATTTTACTTTCTTGGGCTCCATGATCACTGCAGATGGTGACAGCAGCCACGAAATTAAAAGACGCCTGCTTCTTGGGAGAAGGGCAATGACAGGCCTAGACAGCATCTTGAGAAGTAGAGACATCACCTTGCCAACAAAGGTCCGTATAGTTAAAGCTATGGTTTTCCCAGTAGTGATGTATGGAAGTGAGAGCTGGACCATAAAGAAGGCTGATCGCCGAAGAATTGATGCTTTTGAATTATGGTGCTGGAGGAGACTCTTGAGAGTCCCATGGACTGCAAGAAGATCAAACCTCTCCATTCTGAAGGAAATCAGCCCTGAGTGCTCACTGGAAGGACAGATTGTGAAGCTGAGGCTCCAGTACTTTGGCCACCTCATGAGAAGAGAAGACTCCCTGGAGAAGACCCTGATGTTGGGAAAGATGGAGGGCACAAGGAGAAGGGGGCGACAGAGGACGAGATGGTTGGATAGTGTTTTCGAGGTTACCAGCATGAGTCTGACCAAGCTGCGGGGGGCAGTGGAGGACAGGAGTGCCTGGCGTTCTCTGGTCCATGGGGTCACGAAGAGTCGGACACGACTAAACGACTAAACAACAACAACATTAGCCCATAAAATATGTACAAACATAAAAGCACAGAAGCATAAAAAACCAATACATCTAACAACAGAAGGGGAACACCACGATGCAAGGGTGGGTCATTGAGCAGTGACAAATAACAGCTTGGGGCCCGGAAAGATCCAAGGGACGGTTCACAGAAAAAGGAGAACTGGAGACGAGATCCATCATGCACTCTCATCGTAACTGTCCGATTAGTTTTTGTTGTTGTTGTTGTTTTTTGGTGGTTTTTGTGTGTGAGATAACTGCATTCAGGAATCTCGCCACCTGCAGAGTTACAGAAGGATCTGTATCCTGCAAAAGCAGTGCGGCATGTGACTCAACGGGCCTGCCAACCAAGCGCAGTAAAGCAGGACCCAGGAATTTAGTCCTAGCTATGCTATGTAAGGGACAGTTGAACATTATATGTGGAAGAGATTCAACTGTTTTCCCGTCACACTCGCATAGCGGAGACACCAAACCCTTGGAAAATCTGTGGCTCAGCAGGTTCGATGGAAAAACATTGAACCTTGCACGAATAAATGCAAGTCGGTGTGGTACAGATGAAAGAGATGACATGTATGATGGAAGGCCAAGTGGTGGGGTTATTCCGTGATACCTGGGGGAGCAGACACCCCCACCCCTGGAGAGGTTGTGTTGATTTTCAATGTCTGCTAATCTTTGCTCGATAAGGCTTTTGGCTGAGCGTAGGTTCATCTTTAAGGAGTCCGCTGGGGAAATTCCGATGCTCAGAAGTTTGGCATGGATTTTTCCTACCCACGGGTTAACAAAGTCATCCCGCCAGATGCACTGAAAGAGGTAATGGTCGGGAAGCCTATGCCAGCTGGACAGCCAATAGCCAAAGACTCGCTTCCAGATGACAGTCTCTAATGATGCAATCCTTAACTCCCGATGTATGGCTGCATTGCTCACACACATGGGGAGTTTCAGGAGGCGACGGAGAAACTGATTCTGCAATGTCCCCAGCGATGTTAAATTGGACCCTGGGGCCCAGAGCGGGGCAGCATAACAGAGGGTGGAAACCACTTTTGTGTGGTACACCTTCAATGCAGAAGGGATGTGGGAGGCTCCGTCGACCGCAAAAAATTGGAGTAGAGTGTAAAGTATTGTTTTCCCTTTGTTCAGTAAATACTGTATCTGTGGCTTCCAGCTTAGGTTGTAGTGAAAAAAGACTCCCAGGTATTTAAATTTGAAAACCTGTTCTAATTGGACTCCATCTAACTTCCAGCTGTAAGTTTTCCGAGACCTGGTAAAGACCAGTACTTTAGATTTTCCATGATTAATTGTCAGGTGGTTGAGTTTGCAATAAGCCGCAAAAATCTTTAGAGCTCTGCATAAACCGACTCTAGAGTAGGAAAGGATCGCTGCATCGTCAGCATATAAGAGCAGAGGGCAGCGAAAATCAGCTAGGCGGGGGGCATGAATGTTGGCTTGAGACTCACTCAGAAAGAGCTTCATGTCGCTAATAAACAAGTTGAAGAGGAGTGGGGCCAAAATGCAGCCTTGGCGCACTCCTCTATTTATTGGGACCTCATTGGATAGGTTTCCCGCCGGTATAAGTCTCACTCTAGCCGACGACCCGTGGTGTAATTGGGTTATAAGCCATAACAGCCTTCTATCTATGCCCCATCTCTCTAATTTCTTCCATAGACAGTTTCTTGGGATACTGTTGAAGGCGGCCTTTAAGTCTATGAAAGCAACACATAGGCGCCCCCGACTCGGGGCAGAATATTTTCTGGCAAGATGATACATAATTACCATATGGTCAGTGGTCGAATAATTGTTCCTAAAGCCCGCTTGCTCGTGGCCAATCAAGTTTGAGTCGTATGCCCAATGGGACAGCTTAGACAACAAAAATTTTGCATAGATTTTCCCGATGATAGACAAAAGGCTGATGTTCTGATAGTTCTCTGGGTCAGCGGGGGAACCCTTTTTATGGACTGGTACGATCACGGCCTCCTTCCATGACCTAGGGATAAGCCCCGTAGAATTAATTGCATCAAAGACTTTGGCCAGAATTTCAGCCCACCACCTCGGTTGCGCAACAATAGCCTCAGCAGGGACTAGATCCGGCCCAGGGGCTTTGCCCGTTTTCAGATCTAGTATCAAGTCCATTATCAGTTCTGGGTCGGTAGAGGGCCACAAAGGTAGATGGTCGGCTCGGAATTCCATGGGTGAGTTGGGTTCCTCTGCCAAAGAGAAATATTTACTCAAGAATTGTTCCCATGTGGGCGCAGGGATAATCGCCAGTGGGTACTTCCTTCCTCTTTTGTTTATCAGAGCCCAAAATTCCTGGGGTCTGCGGGATCTAGAGGCCGCAATCAAGGCTCGCCAACGCTTTTGGTACCACTCGTGTTTGGCCAGCTTTAAAGTCTGTTTGTATGCTCTTTTGGCTTGTAAATAGGAGGGTGGTAGAGCCTGGGCATTAGAGTTTTTGTATTCATTATAGATGGAATGAAGAAGGGATCTTGCTTGTTTGCAAGAGGTGTTAAACCAAGGGGCCCCAGTACTGCAATGCGCCACTTTCGCCTTTTGAGGAGGTGATGTAAAAAAAGTGGTAAGGTTTGTTATAAGAAGGTTAAAAAGTTTCAAAACCGAATTGAAATCTTGTAAATCAGTAGTTGTCTTTGCACAAAGAAAACCGACATGTCATGGAGGAGGGTTCTAGCTTGGCTCCCCCCCCCCCATCCAGGCATTAGCATCAAGTGTAAGGAAAATATGGTGGGGGACGAGGATGAGACCCTATTATCTCTGCTGCCTTCCACCATCATTCCCATCACCCTTAACTCATGGAGCGAAATTGTGTGAGGTGGGGGTACCTTTTGGATCTGTGAAAGCTCCCGGCTTCACACAGTTGCCCTCAGTGAGTTGTGAATCATAGAAAACAAGACTAAGGAGATGGTGCTAGCATGCTCACCCCTGCTTCCTCCCCTCATGTGTTTCCCTCACAGGTAAAGGTAAAAAGGTAAAGGACCCCTGACAGTTAAGTCCAGTCATGAACGACTCTGGGGTTGTGGTGTTCATTTTGCTTTACTGGCCGAGGGAGCCGACGTTTGTCCACAGACAGTTTTTCAGGGTCATGCGGCCAGTATGACTAAGCCGCTTCTGGCAAAGCCAGAGCAGTGCACGGAAACGCTGTTTACCTTCCCGCCGGAGCAGTACCTATTTATCTCCTTGCACTTTGGCGTGCTTTTCAACTGCTAGGTTGGCAAGAGCTGGGACCGAGCAACGGGAGCTCACCCCATTGCGGGGATTCAAACCGGCAACCTTTTGATCGGCAAGCCCTAGGCTCTGTGGTTTACACCACAGTGCCACCCACATCTCGTTTCCCTCACACTTGATGGTAATGCCAGAAGAGGGCACCTCATATGCTTCTTTTCTCATTTGTGTGGGGTTTTGCATGTGGAAGAGGATCCTATCCCCTCACCCCCTTGCAGCCTGAGGTTCTAAAGTCCAGAAAGAGGTCTACCTCTTCACCTGCTTTTTGCGAGAGCTAGGCCCAAGTCAATAGGTTGTGAAGGGCAGAGAGATTTGTATTCAATGTAAGCAGGCCTGTGCAAGCAGTGACCTGGTATATCAGGCGTATATCCAGCAAACTGGGGAGCAAACAAAGACTAAGATTTGGGGTGGGGTAGCCAATGGTTCTTTCTTTGCCCAGGCAGGCACATTATGTGACCCATGAAAGTAGCAAATAACCAGACTGTACAATGCTGATGGGATAAAATCAGGGTGAATATTTCTTGACTGCAGCGGCCAGGGCAAGGGTTGGCATGGCATTGGGGCCAACATCAGCTCATTATTGGGCATGTAATGAGGCTTCTTTACATACAAACCAAAAAAACCCCTTTTCTGTCAAGAGGACATTCATCTCCCTTGCCCCCAAAGTATTTGCAATGCTTGTTACAGAAAGGCAGCCATGTCGCTGTGGACTAGGAAGGCTCTGCTTTTATTGTCAGAATGGGGGTGGGGGGAGGTAGGTCTTCAGCCACCTCATCTTGAAGGCCACCCTCCAGTATTCATGGGTAATTTTTATCCTTTGAACCTTTGAACCTTACAATAATTGTTTTGAACCAGCAGTAGCTGAAGCATCGGTATCCATGGTTGTTGGTTGGTTGGCAAGCCTGTCTTAGCAATAAAGGCATTTCATACATTTTTGAGATTGAAAACAGGATAATGTCTGTAATGTTGTGACTATATTCAATATGGGGAGGGGAGAGAAATTAACACTGCAAAGCACACACAATTGGGTGTTATGTTACATTTTTATGTTTGCAGTGTCTTATCATTCATTCCTTATTTTGCTAGTGAAATAATGTAATTTGCAATTATTTTCCTTGTATCTACCCCTCCCCCCATGCCTGCAAACCGCAATAGTAATACTAAACCTTGTGTATGTTGGAATAATAGGATACGGTCTCTTCTTGATAGGTTATCTTTTAACAATGCATCACCTATAACTTTCACAGCAAGGGGCTGCTGACTGGTTATTTTTATAGATAGTGTGTTATTTCTGAAAACTGATTTGTATTGGAAAGGATCAACCTATATACACTAGAATTCAACACATCTAGCTTGTTTTTCCAGTATATTTAAAGGAAAAAAGTTATACATAATTCATTGGGGGTGAAGAAGCATGTGCCTTTATGCATGTTTAGTACATGGATAGATAATTAGATTCCGTCAGTTTTTATGCATATATTATTTAACATAAGTCATAACAGCAACATGGAAATATACATTTGAACAGTTGCTGACTGTACAAAGCTTTGTTGATAATAATAACTTTAAGAGTAGGACTATGTCCCTTGAGATTCTGTGGATATATTGTGATCCAAGAACTCCTACTCACACCCCTCATTTTGAAGGAAAATATGAGAAACTGGGAGTGAGGGGGAGAAGAGGTTTCTCTTTTTTCTTTTAATTTTACAGATAGCCAATTCAACTGTGTATGTTCATCATTGATTTTAAATGGCACATTTAATTTAGCTTCCTTAATGGCGTGTGGTCAGCTGCTTTGTGCTCTTAATCTTGTGCTTGCTAGTTCGAATCCCTTTGGAGCTGCTGCCCATAGGGATGAGAGAGGCCTTCAATGTTTTAAGGGAAGGGCTGTGGCTCAGTATCAGAGCACATGCATAAGAAAATGGGAAGAGCTTCCTCAAACAGGACAGTGACCCATCTAGTCTAGTCTGCTGTTCTCACAGTGGCCAACCAAATGCCTATCTGGTATGTCCCGCAGAGGACCCTAAGGTCCATGAATAATAATAGCTTAAAGGTCCCGGGCCCTAAGGAAGCCAGACTATCCTCCACCAGGGCCAGGGCTTTTTCAGTGATGGCTCCAACCTGGTGGAATGCTCTGTCCCACGAGACTAGAGCCCTGCAGGAGTTGATCTCCTTCCATGGAACCTGTAAGACAGAGCTATTCCACCTTGCCTTCAATCTGAATTAGCCTGATCCTCTGTTCCCTTCTCCCTTTCCTCTTCTATGAAGAAACCCTTTCTGGGACCCCACATTTAAATTCTTCCCTGGTGTCCTCACTGGCCCTTGTAGGACCAACTTGGCCAGTTAGCCCTGGTGATCATTTGATGTCTACTGACTGGGTTTCCCCTCCCCCCAAAACAATGACCCCTAAATTTTTGGATTTTATTGATATTGATGCTGCATTTTATGTCGTATTTTATGCTGTTTTAAAGTCACATTTTAATCAATGTTTTATATTTGCTGTTAGCCGCCCTGAGCCCAGTTTTTAAATCGGGAAGGGTGGGGTATTAATAATAATAATAATAATTTAACAGCACTCTCCTCCTTTGGTTTCCAGCAACTGATATTGAGAAGCATCCTACACCCTTGTGTAAATTAATTGAAACAAAGCATATTTTCTATCTTACTCGTAATCCTGTACTCAAAACAAACACAAAAAGTCAGTTGATGATTATGGTGTCGGAAGCCTGCAGCCAATAGAAGGAATGATGTGCTCACCACAATATGTTGAAGTACTATGAAACAGAGTTATTCCAGAGCTGGAAAAGAGGTATCCTGATGGTACTGGGATATTGCAGCAGGACCTAGCCCCCTGTCACACATCGAAAGTGGTGAAGAAATTCATGACAGAGCAGCAAATACAGGTACTTGATCAGCCAGGGAATTCCCTGGATGTAAACCCCATTGAGAATTTGTGGGCTATATGCAAAAGTCGCCTCCGTGCTGTAGATTGTATGACTATGGAGAAGCTCATTCAGGCACTGATTCAAGTGTGGTACAGGGATCCAAAAATCAACAGTGACTGTTCGAAAGTAGTAGACTCCATGCCAAACCATGTGCAAATGCTGCTTAAAAATAGCAGAGGTCATATCCGTTACTAATGTATGTATATGTACATGTATATGTGACTTTGGTACAATAAACTAAATTGTTTGTTTCAATTAATTTGCACAAAGGTGTACTTCCCAAAGTGGTTTTAAGTCAGCTGAACTTAAAGGTTTGAAGTTCAACCCCAGAATCCTCCATGCATAGCTGAGTCCAAGACCCAATCTGAGTCCCTGCAGAGTCCCTTCCAGACAGTGTAGATAATATTGACCTGACTGCAGGAGACTGGCTCTCCGACTGCCTCTTCCCTCAGATATTTTATATAAGAATTTGCTTCAGGCAAATCGGAAGCATATTGATGGAGAAGATGAAGGTCCGTCTAGCCCACCATCCTAGTTGCAATAGTAGCCAGCTGGGTGTCTGTGGGGACTTCACAAAAGCGAGCTCCATCCTCTACTGTTTGTCTCCAGAATTTGGTACTTATCATCATCAGTATATCTCCTCTGAACATGGAGGTGCCTTACTGATCATTTAAGTCAGTTTGTTCAAGTTCTTTCCTGTGTTATGAACTTCCTAGACAAGTAGAAAGACTTTGCAGACAACTTTAGATCAACCAAACCATCCAAATTTGACAAATACAAGCATCCCTGTGAATATTATTTTCAGCCAAGAGCCATTTCTTGTTTGTTAGTTAACAAATGGTAATTTCATCTTGTGTCATCTATTTGGAGGGAAGCAGCATTGCTGGCTTAATTTCTTGCCAATTCTTTACTTACTTACCACCCCTTTTTTCTGGTGTTCTTCTGGTGTGGCTTCCTTTTTATTCTTTCTTCATCAAAATTCTGAAAACATCACTTTACAAAGCACTGACTCTTATGATGAAAATAGCCATGGTGATTCCTCAAACTGGAAAATATGAGAGGGGAGCAGATGTATCTAGTAAAGATATATATTAAAAAATCTGTTATACCTTCGATTTTGGTGCCACCAATTTTGAAGACTTCTATTTAGCAATGTTTGCATTGAGTGCAAAATACACCTTAACTGGATGTTTTTCATCTGAGGAGCTACAGATCCCAGAGGCATCAGCTTGAGGGGGGAGACAAGCAGAAGTATCCAAGCTCACTTCACAACACCTGTTCCCAAATTAGCCTCACCATTACAGCCATAGGGCATTCCGATAGGGAGTTGGGTAGACCTGGTGTGGGAGCAGCACCCCTTCTTAGAGACCCTTAAAGGTAAAGGTAAAGGGACCCCTGACCATTAGGTCCAGTCGTGACCAACTCTGGGGCTGCGGCACTCATCTCACTCTATAGGCCGAGGGAGCCAGTGTTTGTCCGCAGACAGCTTCCTGGTCATGTGGCCAGCATGACTAAGCCGCTTCTGGCGAACCAGAGCAGCGCACGGAAACGCCGTTTACCTTCCCGCCGGAGTGGTATCTATTTATCTACTTGCACTTTGACGTGCTTTTGAACTGCATATCTAAACTATTTTCTTAATGTATTGTTAGTAGAATTCAATAGGCATTTATTTATTCTCTTACTTTTCATTTCCCTATTTAATATCTTTCCTAACAGTATTTCGATCTTGAGCCATATGAATTCCAGGTTGTCTCTTTTCTACAACCAGTAGAATGGGTTAGAATAAAACATTATGAGGTGGCTACTACTCATTCCAGATGTTATACCTCTTAAGTAATGTTTATCAAGCTTTTACTTCCAGGCTCAGAAATACAAGCTTTGGGAGTCTCTTAATAGTTGCCTCAATAATTAGGTAAGCATAATGGCTTCTCAATTCTTGTCCAGTCATACTGTAATCTCAGTTCTAGCTCATGGTTAGTGAGAAGAGATTGACCACAAGTCTTGACTCAGATGACAAGAAAAGCCAATTCTTGGCATAGTTTAGCAGGTCACTGCAGCAAAAAGAACTGGGAAGCAACAAAGTGACTGTGAGGTCTGGGAGCCTGCACATTTGCACTGTAACATGAGGCTTGGGTTAGTGTGCTGTGCAACCCCGGGTGCTGTGTACCTGAATAAAGGTTGAATTCACATTTAATCACACACCCTTTTCAGATGTGCAAATCATCCTCAATTATGAAGACTAAGTAACTTGAGGTATTTCAGTTCAGTTTTGGGGTTTTTCAGGAGACTCCTCCACCACAAGATGGTGATTCAAAAGTACCTTAACAGATAACTGGGAGAACTGGGCCCAAACCAAGAAAATGAATTTCAGTAGGGGCAAATGCAAGGTTCTACACTTAGGCAAGAATAATCAGCTGCACAAATTTAAGATGGGGAACATTGTTTCCCCTGTTAGTGGGGTGGCCATGTTTGTTACTTTTCAGAGGTGAATCCCCTCTTTGAAGAATAAAATATTTGAGGGCATCCTCTATTGGAAGGTCTACCCAGTCTTAAGTCCAGTCTAAACTTAAAGAATTAGAAGAAGGGGCATCAGAGACCTTGAATTTGTCCATCAATCCTGAGAAGCACCAGTAGGACAGTAGATGCAGCAGGGACATAGGTCACTCAGTCATGCCTGATCCCCACTATGGTGAAATATATTGTTTTTTTTTCCATTTTAATTGTTACAATTATTTATAAATTAAATCTGTAGAAATAAATTATCACATGCAAATTGTATGCACATCTGTATAATCTTTTTTTGTGATGCATCTCCTTTTTGGGTGAGAGCAATGTACCTTGGGCAGTAAGGAATGAGGTTGGCAGGGAGTGTCCTTCTGAGTAGACATACTTAGGATTGTGCTGTAACTTTCTTTAGTAAGGCAATCTCTTTCCTGCATTGCACAGCATGGATGTAATCACTGGCGGAGGTATTACTGGATGTAATACTACTGAAATGTTTTACAAGGCTTTCGTATGCTGACTGCAGTAACGTGGAACATTTTTTTGTTTTTATGAAAAATACAACTAAACAATACAAAGCATTGTTATGTAACAAGACAGGGCTTCTTTTTTATTTAATATAGTGTTGCAGAACATCATATGAGATTTAAACAGTAGTGAACATTCAGTGGTGTGTGTGTGTGTGTGTGTGTGTGTGTGCAAATTCTTAAGAAAATGCCTGGAAGTAATAGATAGAAAGGTAGGTATAAAATCTCCCAGGTTTTCAATGCGTTTGGGTTTTTGTAAAAAAAAGGCTGTCTACTTTGAATCATCTCTCCCTAAATAAATGGAAGGATGCTGAGCCATGTTTTTGACCTTGGTCTCACCCTGGGATTGAATTTTCCCCTCACCTTGAGTTTTATTAGTGTCCTCACTGTGGGCTGCATTTATTCACAGCAAATACTATGCAGGAGGAGGAAAATGGATTTGTTTCAATCAAGATTTTGCAGGATGCTTTTGACACTATAGCTGGCTTCCGGCTTCCGTGAGATTTGGTAAGAAAGCAGTTTAGTACTTGGACTCTTTTCCAAATAATCTTATTTGTAGGTCACTCAATGAAACTGATCGTAGGTAGAGACTCAAAAGCAAGCACCTCACTTCTTCATACAAGGAGAGTTTGTTATTACAAGATGTAGTGATGGTTACAGAGGCTTAATGTTTTTTCAACCTCTGATACTTTACAGAATCAGGTGGCAGGTGGCCTGAGTGGTGCTGCCTGAGAAGTATTAGATTAGAGTCTAAATGTTAGACCAGCTTTTCCCAATCTGACATCTTCCAGATTCTTTAGACCACCACAGTTCAAGGATGATAGGAATTGTAGCCTAGAACATCTAGAAGGCCCCTGATGTGCTGGATTAGACCCATTCGTAGAAGGTGGGCCTATTGGTGGCTATTAGTCATGCTCACTAAACCATTTCTGGTAAACATAACACCACAATGAGTGCCAGAGCGCATGGAAACGCCGTTTAGCTTCCCGCTGCAGCGGTACCTATTTATCTACTTGCACTGGTAAGCTTTCAAACTGCTAGGTTGGCAGGAGCTGGGACAGAGCAACGGGAGCTCACCCCATCGCGTGAACTCGAACTGCTGACCTTACGATCGACAAGCCCAAGAGGCTCAGTGGTTTAGACCACAGTGCCACCTGTGTCCCCTAAAATGGGGCTACCGAGTATGTGTGTGTACATCATAGCTGTCAACTTTTCCCTTTTCTTGCGAGGAATCCTATTCGGAATAAGGGAATTTCCCTTAAAAAAGGGGAAACGTTGACAGCTATGGTGTACATTTTGTCTGTGTCAAATGTGTGCATGTTTGCACTGTGTGAGAGTGTGTGTATGTTGTGTGATTGTGTGATTGTGTCTCTGCCCCCACTGCACTGTCCATTTAAAACAGCATCATATCACTTTAAACCGCCATGGTTTCCCCCAAAGAATCCTGAGAACCGGAGTTTAAGAGTGTTGAGAGTCCTGAGGAGACCCCGTTCCCCTCAGAGAGCAATACTTCCCAGAGTGGTTTAACAATCAAACTCTCTTCTCAGGGAACTCTGGGCTATTACTGTAGAGCAACTTATTAATTGCCATATCTGCTTTTGTTGCAGTTCTGACCATTGAGTGTTGATGTGCAGACTCAATCCCTCCCTACAAGTTACCAGTTAAAGTCTACACATGGGCTCGAGTTCTGACACAGGAAATAATATGTAGAGGAAAAACCCATATTACTGGCCCTGCCTCAGTGGTTCTGGTATTCAAACTGCTGTAGCAGTACTGGATTGTACCGCAATGAAACAGCAACAGTGCTCATAGATGTTTGCGTGAACAAGTATCCAAGCAGTTACTTATTTTAATTAATCTCCCTTTAAAAATACGTCTTGCTCCCACTTGCCACAGCCACACAATGTATGATAATCAAAAGGTTTCAACGAATAACAAAAGAAACTGCAAGGCTCATTAAATATGTGGCATAGATTTAGACAAATCCTCTGAATGACAGGCTTATTGTGAATGTTTGGGGCAGGAGCAATGAAAGTCTATAGAAATTGTACAGAGGCAATTAAGTCATGCCTAGATGAATAATAGGAATACTGGTGTAATCATGTGTAATTAGTCTGAATGTGTATGTAATATCCCAATTTACCTGTAAGATAAGCTATGCAGTTACTATGCAATTTACCTATTTGTACACCAAAATATTATTTTTTTTGACATTGTCTTTGGGTCACCTATGTGTACCACATAAGTCACTACAGTTTCAGGTGTGCATTTAAGATGTTTTAGTGTATACATAAGGGACGTGGGTGGCGCTGTGGGTAAAACCGCAGTGCCTAGGACTTGCCGATCGTATGGTCGATGGTTCGAATCCCCGCAGCGGGGTGAGCTCCCGTCTTTCGGTCCCAGCTCCTGCCCACCTAGCAGTTCGAAAGCACTCCTAAGTGCAAGTAGATAAATAGGTATCGCTTTATAGCGGGAAGGTAAACGGCGTTTCCGTGTGCTGGGCTGGGGCTGGCTCACCAGAGCAGCTTTGTCACGCTGGCCACGTGACCCGGAAGTGTCTCTGTACAGCGCTGGCCCCCGGCCTCTTAAGTGAGATGGGCGCACAACCCTAGAGTCAGACACGACTGGCCCGTACGGGCAGGGGTACCTTTACCTTTTAGTGTATACATGAAAATGCAAGGTCAGTGTGTGAGTACAACCACAGAGAGATGGGCTGGAGCTCCTTGTTGGGTGGAAACTCAGATCCCTTTTGAACATTCTGTTAGCATCCATCTAGCTCAAGGGACAATGGAGTGCTACTCCAGGAGTGAAGTCACATTTCTGCATTAGCAGCACTGAAGTCACCTCCCTGGGGCACAAGCCTTGGCAGTGTGTATGGAGCTCCTGGGCTGCCCAGATGATAAGACCCTCAACAAGGCTATGCTCTTACTGGTTATACTTGATCATCATCAGTGGGCAGATGCATGCAAGAACTGGTCTTTGAAGTGAATTGAATGTTCTATCTCTGCAGTTCCATTCATGATGGCTCATTCACCTAAGCAAGTCATTGCTTCATGCTGCAGTCATCAAGTAATGAACCTGCATGTAGGAACTAACTTGGCTCCAAATGTCAAGCAGCTGAAAGCTAGTTTCCTTCTTGCAGCTGCTGCTTTTTCTGCTCACTCCCCAGCATCTGACTGCCTCTGTGCCACATGTGTGCCTACATCGTGGCGTGACCTTGTGCCCTGTATCCTGTGCTGACAGCTTTGCAGCTACCGTATTTTTTGCCCTATAGGACACACTTTTTCCCCTCCAAAAATGAAGGGGAAATGTGTGTGCATCCTATGGGGGAACTGCAGGCTTTCGCTGAAGCCTGGAGAGCGAGAGGGGTCGGTGCACACCGACCCCTCTCGCTCTCCAGGCTTCAGGAAGCTCTCCGCAAGTCTTGCAAGCCCGGCGGGAGGTCCCTCGGGCTCGCAAGGTGTGCTGGTCCCAGGGGGAAGGTACCGTGATTGTAGTCAGAGTTTACAAGATGAGAGGCGAGGTCCGAAACTGGGAGCCGGGCGGGAACAGGAACGCTGGAAGGTCAGGAGCAGGAGGCCGGGCAGGGAACAGGAACACTGGAAGATCTGAAGCCAACAACGACGTTGCTCCCGCAACCTGGGACCGGGCTGGCTGACCTTTATCTTCTTCTAAGGCCAGGGGCGGTCCCGGCCCCCAGGAGCCCTGCCTCCTCTGGCCTTAAGGCGAGCACTCCTCCTGGGAGCAACCAGTTCCCTTCGCCTCTCTGCCCTAAGCCTCTGTAGTTCAGGAGAGGCCGAAGGGTTACTGGGCCCCGGAGGAGGCTCACCTGTAGCCACTGAGTCCTCAAGCACCTCTGGGGCCAGAATGGTTTCACCTGGTGCCTGCTCCTGAGGATCTGACTCCTGAGGTGCAGGCTCCTCAGAATCTAGGCCTTGCCCCAGTTCAGCCGGTCCTTGAGGCGGGGACTCCTGTGCAGGCCGGGATTCCTCTGGTTCAGCCTCTGAATCGGAATCCCAGGCCATCACACAAGGCTTGCGGGCAGCAGCCTGCAGCCCAAAAGCTTGGGGGACAGCGGGGAGGCGCAGCGCCGCCACCCCGCTATTCCCGGAGCTGATCTGGAGGCTGGCGGGGGGGAGAGAAGCAAGCTTGCTTCTCCCCCCCCCCGCCAGCCCCACAAGCTCGGGGGATAGCGGGGAGGCAGAGCGCCACCACCCTGCTATTCCCGGACCTGATCTGGAGGCTGGCGGGGGGGAGAGAAGCAAGCTTCCCACAAACTCGGGGGACAGCGGGGCAAGCCGCTGCCCCACGGACGCTAGAGAGGCTGTCTCTGAAGGCAGAAGAGGGAGGCGGAGTGCTCTGTCTCCCTCTTCTAGCTTGGGGATGGCTGCGCAAACCTGGGGGGGGGGGAATAAAAAATTTTTCCTTGATTCCCCCCCCAAAAAACTAGATGCGTCCTATGGGGCGGTGCGTCCTATAGGGCGAAAAATACGGTAATTATTATGAGAAGCATCTTCTCCCAGGTGGAGCAAGAGAGCCCCAGGTAGGCATAATGTGGACAGAGGGGAAAGGATATAGTGCCTTGTTCCTTCTGTCTTTTCCCAGCAACTAGAGCACCACCAAAGGGCATCCTTGAACCTTTTGGGCTGGCTCATCTCTCAGTGGCCCTACCCCTCTGCACATCCAGGTGCTGGTGGTGCAGTAATGTCTGTCCTGAGATGCAGCAGTCCTGAGGTCCTGGACCCATGGCCAGCTCCTGACCTGGGCCATTGCTGCTGCCAGCTATGCCATTTCCCTCTCACTTGAATGCTCAAGGGGTGGGGTGGGGGTGTCAGTGGAGGAGTAATTGTCCACCTTTGGTGCTCACCCTGCACTCAGCCCTGTGGCTCCTAGATGCTGTCAGCATGCGGCAGCAGCCACACCCCAGGAACAGCTTCAACTAGCCGGTTAAACTAGGTGAGGTTAGCAGATGGGTCTCGAACCCTGTGAGTTAGGGACTTCCCCTACATATGAAGACAGGCTCCAGCAGATAGAGTGGACAAGACCAATAGCAAGTCCAACCATAATATGCTGGGTTTTTTGGTCTTTTGCTCATTGGCTGGCTCCCGCAAGAACTAGGGAACAAAAACTAGCACCCCAATTTTA
This sequence comes from Podarcis cretensis, assembly GCF_951804945.1. NCBI lineage: Eukaryota > Metazoa > Chordata > Lepidosauria > Squamata > Lacertidae > Podarcis > Podarcis cretensis. The sequence continues at coordinate 100,953,991 of NC_137173.1, read as the reverse complement.
ATCAGTGGGGTGTTGGAGGTTATGCACATCCATTGTATGCATATTGATTTTTGAATGTATTTTTATTGCTTCTTCTATTCTGATACTGCATTTCATTGTATTACCATTTGAATTCTATGGTATATATATATATAAGAAATAAGAGAAGCAACAGAAATACAACTGCTACCACAGGCAGAAAAAACCACTAAGTGGTCTGCCAAGGGCCTCAGGAATTTTCAGGTGGCCTGTGGGAAAAAAGGTTTGACAGCCACTGGGGCAAATAATGCAGAACTGGATGGGTTAATGGTATAATGCAGCCTTGTGTGGTTCATAAGGAAGTCAGGTGATGCAGATTCATGTGTGAACAGAGTCCAAGTAGCCAGCCATTTGAAAAAAGCAAAACAATACTCTTCTTCACTAATGTCACATGCAAGAGCTTTTCATCAAACAAAGTGAAAACACTTATTACCTATTACAATAATCGCCAACAATTATTATGACAAACATCTATGACCGATTTCTCTTTCCTCTGAATGGGTGATTAGTCTTTTCACTAGTTTGTAAGCTAGCGTATATCTCCAGTTAAATCAGCTGTCACAGGAATTTATTTTCTTTTAACATTATTTATGTGAACTATTCAGTATGTGTCAACCTGAAAAGCTCGGTCAAAGAGAACATCTTTCTACAAAACTTTAAATGAAGCATCTTTTTCAAGGTTATCAAGAAGCCTGCATTTATTTGAGCAAGACAAGGTGCTCCACCACCTCTATCAGGGAAGTTGCCTTAATTTGTGTTGTATGTCTCGATATCTACCTACACATAAAAATATGGATATAAGTTTGAATATGATGTGTCTTCACCAGTTTGGAGATAGGGATGCCCTCTTATCTGAAGCCATCTGTCTTAGTATTAAGATGAGATTAACATTCATATCTGCAGTTGATGTAGAAAGATGGCTGTCTGAAAAGGCAGATAAAGGACTCCTCAGGCTCAATGGAAGGGAGAGAGTGGGGAAAGGGGCAAATTTATTACCAGGAAAATAGCAGCTGTCATATGAAAGCTAAGGAAGAGGTGAGCGTAATTGGGGAAAGGAGGCGAAAGGGTATGAAATATTAAACAAATCATACTTTATTCTTCATAAGGATCTTCATAAGGATGCGTAAGATTTATTTTAAAAATGTGTGTATTTCATCACTGTGATAAAAGTGGCCTAAATGTGCATGTGAGTCTAACATGGAGGGAGAGGTGGACATTTCTGTGCTGCTTTTTTTGCTATTTCCATAAGTACTTAATAAAAAGGAAAAAAATATGTATTAGATGCAGAATTCGGTGGCCTGAGGGTATGGATTTATGTGTTATTAGCCTTCACTTATGCAGAATTGGGGCATGCACATAGCCCTGGTTTTAACTCATGGGATATTATCAGTCCTTAAAATCCTATCTTTTCTCCATGGAGCTCCATGTGATTCTTTCCCTCTGTTAAATAATAATTTAAAGAACGCTTTGAGGCAACCTAAGCTGAGAGAGTGTGACCAACAACCCAATGAGTATCATCCTGGCTGAGTTGAAATTTGAACCCAGGTCTCTCTAATCCTAGTCCCACACTCAACACTGCACTGTGAAAAATTTCTCCTCAACAAATGATTAGCTGTTGATCCATATGTCCAATGGCAATAACAGAATTCCTTGCAAGTAAAAGGAATAGAATTAGCAGTTCATTATACTTTACAATGCAGTGCGTGTTACTGCTTGGTTTAACATGTATAATGTCTAAAAATTCACATAAAGTTAGAGATAATGGTTGCCGAAAGGTTAATAATGATAATTACAGAAATAAAGTGGGGCAGAACACCTTAGTTCCAGGAACTCCTGAGCAGCAGCTCAATTAATTGCCCCATTCCAAGAAGAAGAAGAAAAATCCTTCCTGCCATGTGCCAACAATATTGAAAGATAAATAGCTAAGTCGCTGGGAAAGAGAAAGGAAAGATATGCACTTCTGATGGCTGGACAAATATCGGGAGGGGAAGGAGGGAAAGCGGCTCATTTTAAATGGCAAAAGTCCTATGGATTCACACCATTATGCAGAAGAAATATTAATCCAGTGAATGGATATTTGATTTAACAGTGTATGGAGGCTGCAGACTGGTAAAGGGAGAAAGGCAAACAGTCAATGACTGGGATTTTGAAAAGGGGACAGAGTCCAATATTTAAAATTTGTAAGAGTACACATTTGTGCTCAGAACCCAAATGCATATCCCACAAATGAGTGGGTGAAATTACAATGTTGTTAGTTTGACACACAGAAAAATAGGCTTGTGAGGCTGAAATTAACTTAAGGAACAGGAAAAGGGAAGACATGTTTTGCCAGTACCAAGGACCAATTTTGTTTTTGCCACATATGTATCTTGAATATTTTGTGGGGCAGGGGAAACAGCTTGTGGGGGGGGGGGACAAGGAAATCATTAAGCACCCGCTTCCTTCTTGCTGCTCCTGCACTGAGAATGTTTTCAATTCAAAAACGAAACATTGGAGCACTTTTACCTGCACAAAGAAAGTGTGCTTTGCCCCTGAAAGTACCTTGGTAGATCTCACCCTAGGACAGAACTGGAGCCAGATTAAAATTGATCACAGCCCACAGAAACAGTTAGCAAAGAGAGTTATCATGTTGCTGTTTCATATACCATGGATAATGTAGACGAGGAAAGGGGTAAAGGAGAGCAGGGTGGCATCTGGGGTGCTGTCCTTGTCTTTGAATACATTTCATTTGGATGATGAATGGGCAGGCTATTTGATGCTTCTGTATGGGTAGAAAATTCATCTTCAACCATTGTTATTTACTCAGTGGGCACCTGGAGAAGAGGACAGAACAAAGTCGTTCTTGTTTAGAGAGGAATCCTCTCTCTCCGATTTTGGCTTGTCTTAACTTGGTGTGACTATATGTTTGAAAGCAAACTTAGATGGCTTTTTTGTTGCTTTAAGATGCAAACATGTTACAGGGGGTGTCAGAATTATATTTAAGCACTGCAATTTTTACCCATCTGTTTAACTTGTAGTTTAATAATGTTTAACACAGGGGATAAGGAGCCTGTGGCTAGGTATGCTTTAATTTGGATTTCATTTGGTCCACATTTTAAAGCAAACTGCCCTGATTTGCACTTCCTGTACTAATATGTGGATTGGGACTCAGCAATGTCTTGGTTTTTGCATTTCTCTGAACTTTGCAATACAGTTCTTAGCTAAAGAAACATACGAAAATCAGTATAAAATGTGTATTTTACTTTAAAATGTGCATGAAACTGTATGCATCAGGATAAAATGCATGCAATTTGTATTTGAGTAAAGTGCATAAAAATGTTTATTTTGCAAAAAGATACGTTCAAAAAGAATCCTTTTTTGTTTTTAAAGTTACAAGTTAATGTAGCAGTTGGGACAGAACAGCGTGCAGAATGTGAACACGTGGAAAATTGACACAGACCAGAAAAAGACCAGTCTGTCCATCCCTACCTGTGGTTCTCCATAAGTTGTTGAACTAGAACCCCCATCAACCCCAGCCAGCATAGTTAGTGGTCAGGGATGCTGGAAGTTGTGGTTCAGCAACATACGGAGGACCACAATTCTTCACCCATGCTTTAACTGCTGGGGACATGTTTCCTGTTTTTCTGGGATCCTGTCCTTTGCTTGTTTTGCCTACACCATCATAGTATTTATTAACATCAGTCAGTGCTGCCACATATCACTTGCAATATATATTGCTTTCTCTGCTGTTGGCATGGCATCCAAAGTGGTTCACAACAAATACCAAGGCTACAGTTCTAATCCTACTTACCTGAGATAAAGCCCAATTTAACTAAATTGGGTTTCCTTCTGAGTAGACATGGTTAGGATTGCACAGTAAAACACGCTACTCATTATACTACTATATCAGCTTCACAATAAAGAACAATAAAGCAACCCACTGAGATCTCCATCTTTAAAAACAGCACAGCCATTGAGCATAAGTTATGAGCAGTTTTGATTCTGATATGTTACTGCAAGTGGGGATGAAAAGATGTATTATGTTTGTCCTCTTTTGGCTAATGGTGACTGGAATATTTTGTAAATTAAAATGAAATTTATCATTTAATATATTAGAAAAGAAAAAGGCATTTACAGCTCTTTGAAAGCAAAACTTTAGAAAGAAACCAAGGAAGTTAAGATCATTTATTTTTCTAAATAGTTGCACTAGCTCTATAAATTGGGTAGAGTAACATTAAATTCAGTAAGCAGTTAACTTAGTCACCTCATATAAAGTCAGACAACGTAAAGGAAGCCCTAACTGCTTTGCTTAAATCAATATCTTAGAGTTAGTCCAGAATGTTAAATTAGTGCATTTCCCTTAATATAAATCCACTGGTGGGATTGATTCTCTGTGTATGTAAATGCAGAAAAGCAGGATGACAGGGAAAGTATGGAAGAACCTCTATTTTGCTCTTTATGTCTGAAACATGTTTTTTAAGCCCCGTTAATTGGTACTGCTTTGGGCTTTGCAAGCTTCTGCTAAGGTTAACCACTTGGGTTAAGCCTCTTCATTACCAATTCTATACAGTTATCAAAACATGCCCATCACACACCAGTGACATATGATGCATAGCTTTGTGCTAGTTAAATTGTTTCTCGTATTCTTAATAAAACATGACTGCCATGCAAAATGCAATAGAAACTGCCTTCCCTCAATCCCTTGCTGAATTTGCCTAGATCGGGATAGCTGAAAACAAACCAAAACCCGAGCAAGTCATCACTGTTGTTTTATTTATAAAAGGGTAAAGCAGAGGCTCATCTGCGGGACCCCTGATCATACCTTGCATAACAATAACTACAATGTGCAGTGCAAACCTATGCAGGTCTGCACAGAAGTAAGCCTCATTGACCTCAATGGGACCTACTTCCTTGGGGTGTATCAAGACTGCAGCCATAACTACCTGCCCCATTAGGATGGTTTGTGGGACTCTTACCATGTGATTTTAGAAGTGCAGAAATATTCGTCAATACATTATGTCAGAAGATTTGCCACCATCTAGCTCAGAATTGGCTAAATTGACTGCCAGCAGGTCTCGAGGGTTTCAGACGCAATCCCTCCCAGTCCTGCCTGAAGATGTCAGAGACTGAACTTCGAACCTTCTACATACAAAAGACACATTTTTATGCAATATAGACACATTTTTGCAAAGCACATTTCCCTAGCATAATACATTTATGTATGTTATTTTCACTACCATAATGTTTCCATTTTGATTCTTTTCCAGAAACTGCTGCTATGTAGCAAAGTATTGCCTTTGAACCAGGTTGAAGTGAAAGCTTAAAAAGAAGATTCCTCACATCTAGGGATGGAGGATAAATTTGATTCAGAATTCAGATTGCATTTTAAGCTGAAATCTGCACCTTCTGAAACAACATGTGAACCAAAAAAAAACCCCAGCCATCTGTTGACATTCACACTTGTCTGAATTTTGTGATGCAGTGCTCCACCCAATGTTTACAAAACTGCATATGTTAGAGAGAAGTGTGCATAGAAATCAATATATTGGTGAAAATATGCAGGAGTGCATTATAGTAAGTAGAAATAGCTTGCAAAAATTTGAACATTAGTCAGAACTGAATACAAGGATATGTTTATTAGGGGCAACAACCACTAAAATGCTAAAGAATTTTCATGAGGATGTAAAGTTAAAAATTAAAAAAAAATCACAAATTGCTGCAGAAATGTAGAGGACTGAATTTAAGATGGATGGGGGGGGGGGGATGAGAAACTTAGCAAGCCGAAATTGATAGAGCCTTCCATCCCTACTCAAATCCATCAGCTTCAAACACTTAGTATATGTTTGTGTGTGGAGCTGTTTTGGAAATCCACTATCAGGAAGCAAGTAGCATCAGATCTTCTGATGGAGCAGTTTTGGTGGCTTTGCCAGCCTTTATTGTGGCAGAGCCAATCCAATGGAGCTGCTGGCTAGTAGAGGATTGGCAGGAATCATCCCTGCCTACATTTAGATGTCATCTGAAATTGGTGCTATTCAGAAAGGCCTTTGTTTTTACCAACAAGTATTTATTGATGTTATTGTTATGTTGTTTTTGTGTGTCAGATTTCACCTTGCTGTGTGTTTTTTTGAAAGTGCAGTCCTTAAATATTTAAATAAAATCAAATAAGGTTACCTGATCTTCTGTACACTACCCAAACTGGTGGCAGGATTTGAACCTAATTATCCTTCTGATTTTGTGCTTCCACAACTTTTGCAATGCAGAGCTTAGCTTAAATAAAAAAACCTAAAGAAAACTTAAGCTCACTCAAATGTGTATTTTTTGATAAAATAACTTAGAAATGTGTACTCTTGTGAGCTATGCACTCGTGTCCTGTTTGTGGTCTTCCCATAAACATCTGGTTGGCTACTGTGAGAAGCGAATAATCTAATAATCAGATTTTTTTAAAAAAGGAAATCAGAGAAATGCAGAAATAGGATGGAAGAGGCATATGAATAAACACATATGAAATTGACACAGACTGAAAGTGGATGGATCCATCCATACCTAGTTGACCTACAGCGTATTTCATCTTTAAGATGTTCAGTCCAACTGTTTCCGAAGGAGTCTCATAAATAGTTAAGGCAGTATATATTAGCACAGGAGTGACCTGCAGTAGTATAATGTATTTTTATGATTCCTTCAATAATGGCATGGTTATAGTTTCTGTCGTCTGCAATTCATTTAAGTTTGCCTTTCTTTGAGTCATCACATTCTGCTATATTTGCTGATAGCAAATAACCTGCCTATAAGCCAGTGAAATGAACAGGCATGTCAAAATTCTACCCAGCACTGTTTAGGCTTGAATGACATTATAAAGTCATTAATGTCTACGTGACATGGCTTGTCAAGAGATTAATAGGAATAAAAATGAGCAAACACCATGACCAGATGGCATTCACCTACAGGTTATGAAAGAATGTCTTTATGAAATTGTTCAGCAAGTGTGGCCTGATTGAAAAATCTTTGCATGGCATAGTGTGCTGTGTCTGGCAAATGGTGTGTATCTACCCACAGATAATAAAAAAACAGAATTTTAGAGTCAGAGTTGGAAATAACCCTAGAGGTCATGGAGTCTGTTCCATCGCCCAACAGCTCATACTGTCAAGATGTTTCCTAACATCTACTAGCATCAGCCCAGGGTTAGAGGGGTTCAGGTCCAAGACATTGACTGAGTCCAGGGTATTAAATGAGTCATCCAGGGCAATATTCCAAGCAATGATGTTACTGGTTCCAAGGAACCTGGCTTGACTTGGGTCCTTGGTTCTCTGCAGCCCTGTGTTATCAAATGCCTCTATCATCGTGTGCTCATCCACAACTGGATATTATGTAAAATATCACCTAAAGGTGAGTCCGTGTTCTCATGACTGGGAGGGTCAGCGACAATCAAAATGCCATTTTTAACGAGCTCCACTAGGGTCTCAGTAGTGGCCTTGAGGCCTGTTACCTCCTTACAGAGCAGGGCCACACTTCCAAAGATTCCTTCAAGCATGTGTCAAGATAGAAAACAATGATTCTGTAGAGCAGTGTTCCCCAACCTTGGGCCTCCAGCTGTTTTTGGACTACAATTCCCATCATTCTTGACCACTGGTCTTGCTAGCGAGGGATGATGGGAGTTGTAGTCAAAAAAACAGCTGGAGGCCCAAGGTTGGGGAACACTGCTGTAGAGCCTTCCACAGTTACAGGGCCCCACTCTCACCTGTTTGCTGTGGCAGGGGCCTCTTTGCCTCCAGCTGGCATAGTTTTAGCCTGCGCAGGGTCATTGAAAACGTCACCATAAAGAGCTGGGTCCATGAACCAAATAATCATCTCATCAGCAGTGGCAGCATCAAATCTGTCCCCCACAGTATGGTGAGTCATACTGAAACCAGAGCTGTCAGAACTGTTGAAGGAGCTCACATGTCGATCTGGCAGGAGCTGATTTATGCCCAGGCGCCTTGTGTTTGCAGTTTCATTCCTGGTTGGCAAGTTGTTACCTGTCCCATAAAAGTCCAGTATAGATTTCTGCTGCTGACAGCGTTCTGAGGCTTTCTGAGGAGCAGAGTGGATCCTACATGCTTGGGAGCGGGTGAGCACCATCCTGCCATTTTGTGAGCCTTTTATGAACTGTAAGCATGGGGAGAATATTCACAATTCCTTGGGCAAAGTTCTTCTTCTGGCTGGCTTTCTTCAAAGTTAGTTGATGACTAGAAGGTCTTATCTCCCAGATGCTGAGTCAACCCAGCAACTCTCTAACACTATCAAGATCAGATCAGATCAGATCTGTATGGTCATCTTTGGGACCGGCTATGTGTGATCAGGGTTCCTGGTCATGTGGAAGCCTATGCAGCAGTATTTGTGTGCCCCAGCATGTATGAGCAGGCTTCACTTTTCCTAGATGGGTATGGTGAACCAATGGATATAGCAGCAGGCCATGGTGGTAGGTCACTATAACTCCCTGCCACGATCGACCCCATCTTAGGACACTCTCGCAAATTCCAGCTAAATCAGAATTCATCCCATCTCCAATTTTTTTAAAAAAACAAACCAAAAAGCTTTCAGACATACTTTTAAAACTGTTAAATGTAACTTACTTCATAGATTGATTATGAGGAAAAACCCAATACTGTTTTAAGGTACCGTACTTTGGGAATTTAGGGACTGAGTCAACTAATGAGTCCCACTGCTAGAAGTCAGCACAAGGTCTCCCACCTCCACAGTGGGGCTTTTCACCACCTCACCTCCCTTTGGGCACCCCTGCATTCCCCATGGCTCAGTGTGTGGGGGGGATATGCTTGATATCCGTAGCACTTAGCAGAATTCCTCCCTTAAGTTGCTATGTAAATAATCCTGGGGGACTTCTGGTACTGAGCACTTGAAAAGGTCTGGTGGTGGAATCTGACAGATGCACCTGTGTTCTGACAGACAAGATGACAAGAGAGGGACAGATCGATCTGCAGAATTCTTGGTGAATACTTGATTCTGACGATGTGAGCGGATTAATTGGGAAGAATCAATGATTACACATTACCCTAAATCTTACCATTTTTGCCAGTTAGTTAGAAACAGTTCTTTATTTCCCCTACCCCACCCTCAGCAATTGTTTGTAGAAAAAAATCAACTTTCAACATAACAAATTTTCTAGAGAAAAGCTTGTATGTTGCTTGTTTACACATTCCTGGGGAAACTATACATTAAGCCTCTGGCAGATCAAGAATCTTTTATAATTTCCTGCACGTGCAGGAATATAGCATCTAGCTGATCATATAGTACTACTGGCATTCTGCCAAAGCCAGATAGAGATATTCAGCCCCAGAGAACTTGTGTGTGTGTGTGTGTGTGTGTGTGAGAGAGAGAGAGAGAGGGGGGGGGTTTCAGGAGAGGAGCTTCTGGAGATGATTAGTCTGAGTGATGATCATATGTTAGTAGAGCTGTAAAGTGCTGAAATAACTATGCTTCAGGTTGGAACCCAACAGACAGTCTGTATCCAGTTACTGCTTCTCAGTTCTTAGTCCTGCATATATTATATAGGCAATATAATACTGACCTACTGGACGAGTTTGCTGTAAGAATTACAAGGGCATGTATCTGAAGTGCTTTGGGAATTGAAAATTATTATAACCAGTGCTTTTTTCCTGGAAAAAAATATGTTTAGGGGCATTCTCATTTTCCTACTCATATTGAAATACTGCTCTTCAATGAGGCCAAACTTAGATTCACAAAATGTTTAGGGGTGTGCGTACCCCTGCATCCTCCCAGAGAAAAAGCACTGATTATAACAATATATAAGAATGATAGCAATAATTAAAGCTGTGTTTTCCCTACATTGACTTACATTGGGAAACTAAAATGGCCATAACCTTTGTTGTTTTTACATGTAAATGCATGTATTTGGAGCCACGGTAGTCCAAAAAGAGGATATTAACCCTGCCAAATTGCAGACAGTTAGGTCCAGGGTTTTTATGCTAGATTTGCTTTTTCAAAAAATAAAATATGCATGTCCGCAAGCATGTACTTCTGTCTTGAAAATGTCATGAACTGATGTGGGGTGAGTGGCACATATGCCTCAGTTCTCTCACTGTCAACAATTTCAAGAAGTATCTCACGAACCTTTCTGGATCCAGCTTCATTCAGCTCACCTACATCTAATTGTCCACCATAGCCAGACAGGCACAATGTAAGGACATAGATTTCAAGATTCTGGAGAGATGAGAAGGCATATAATTGCAGTTAGACTTCTGTTTTAATGAAAGCAGCACATTCTGTCCTTTCTGTTTTATGTGCACCAATTCACTGCACCAATCCCTTTCCTACTTTTATTCTAATTTTCAATAAATGTATGCTCTGATGAATAAAAGATTGTGATAACATAATCACACCTTCTTCCCACAGAGATCTATTATTCCCCCTTTCCACTTCACTGTCTCATCATCATTTTAACCCCCCAAAGACTCCAAGAACTACTTAAATGAACATGAAATATGTTTTCTGTCTTTTAACCAATGTACTGAGGTCTGAGGACAATTGATATCAGCATGTCAGCAATGGTCAAAGCTGTAGATAAAGGAAGCAGATGGAAATTCATTTTATGTTTAGCCTTTAGAGATGGTGCAATTGATTTGGAGGGTGAGGGAAGAGACAAAATAAACCTCTGGCTATGCCGGTATTATATTAATAGGTAATAGGAGGAGACGCTTCATTTAGCTCAGCAATAACAACTTTCCCTCTTTGGATTAGCATACATTGTCTGGATCCTCGCATCTTCAAGGAGGCCAGATTATTGATGAAGGGAAAACAGAGTGTTCCTCAGGTAGCTCTAAAATCACACTGTGATACTCAAACACTGTACAAAGGGGAACTGTGCGTTATAAGGCTTTAAGTGCCTGGTCCTGACTGGGGCGGCTGATTTAAGCACAGCCATTTTACACCATTACAAGGATTCAGCCAAAGGCAAATGTTTCACAGCCAGTCATCACTTCACCAGTATTCTTTCTCATATAATGTTTACACTTGTTTAAATACTGCTATCGATATTAGGGATAGGAGTCTCATTTATAAAGCTAAACTTCAAGACTCTCTGAATGCATAATCACATATCCATATAAAGTATCAGGGACTGGTTGGATGCAGAGGAATGGTGGGAGAAACCAGCTGGGGAGCCCCCAGGGGAAGAAGGCTCAGAGCCCACGGAATGGTGGTGACAATGAGTGGTCACAGGGAGAAGAGGGGAAAGACTGGGAAGAGGAGATGTCGGAAGGGATAACAGGGCGTAGTGAGTTGGGAGAGTCTGTGGCAGAGAGAAGTCCGGAATCTGAGGCAGATACTGAAGCAGGAGGATGGGAAGAAGGAGGCCAAGAGTCAGGCTGTTGAAGAGTCACAGGTGTCTACCCCTCCTTCAGCAATAAAGTTCCCCTCCCCCTTAGTCTCCCAGAACCAGAAGAGGCATGTAAAGGGCAGAGGGGAGATTGGTTGGGAGCAGATGCAGTCTCTGATCGCTTGGGGGAAAACCCTGAAGTGGAGGGGATTTAGGCAGCTGTGGGGTAGTGAGGACCTTCAGTCTCTGCAACTGCCTCATAGGGACACACCTACCAAAGAAGACTTCCTGTGCTCATTAGGCCTGGCATCCCTGTGCAGATCCTGTTTCTCCAATAAAAAGTTAACTTCATAAGCGTGTGATGTTTTCTTTTTCTGTGTTTTCTTATTTTATTATGAATATGTTGGGTTTACAATCATGTGGTTTAGGCTGCAATCCTTTGCATGCTTTTCTGGAGAAAGCTTTCTTGAATGGCATTTACTTCTGAGCAAGCACACATGAGATTGTACTATTTATTCTTGTTGGTTTTATTGCCTTGAGCTGCCTGAAGGTAAGGAACAGCAGGATTTTTTAAAAAAATACTTCCAGTATATTAAATAAAGAAATAACCTCAGAGCATGGTGTGATTTTTAATATGCTTCTGAAAAATCAGCTGCCAACATCTGTCTGCTGCCTGTTGTCTCTATCAAAGTTGAAAAATTATATTATTATTTTTTGGTACCATGCTGCATGCACATCATGTGAAGCAGATGAAGTGTGTTTTTGTTTTGTACTGCCCTTGCGATGAAGGATGGGATGTAAATATCGTGGACACATTTTAAAGGCCCACAAAAATGTAAGAGAAATAATATGTTTGCCAGCAGCAGCAGTATAGGAGTTGTCGAGTGGCTGGGTCAATATGTTATTTCCATTTCTACAATGCCCCAGAGCAAAGCTATGCTGAGGGCATTATGGGAAAAATATACATGGTAGCTAGACCTAAAGGGGCCTAGGGCAGGCATCCATAGTGGGCTCACCCATTACTGTCCAAGGATACTGGGAGCTGATGCAGGCTCTGGGCACTGACTTGGAGGAGAATGGGTGGGAGCCCTAGGGAAATAACTCACCTCTTGCTGCTGGTAAGGAATGGATCATGCCAGAGTCAGTAGTTTGTTAAATAAAGAAACCACATTGCTTGTCCTACTGCTGGCAATTAGAATTTTTACAGAAACAAACATATTAGCTACCTATTCTATATAACTATCAATTTAATGAAGCTTTTAAAAAGGTGCCTTCTTAAATTGCCATGAAAATGGCAGCTATAGCATCAAACAGAATTGCATATCATATCAATTATGTCTCTGCCCAGATTCCTAATATTAGACCAAAAGTCTTTGAAATTCAGGTATCCCCACCAAATATGGGGATGATGTATTCTGATTCCTGCAACCCTAACATTAATCATTTTCTGATTTTTTTTTAAGAACAACAATATGCATACACATTAAGAAAACAAAATTTACTTGTGATCAGGTTCCAGCATTTGTTAGTTTTATTGTGCTCGTTCTTCAGATTGACACATGGAGATGCTGAAAAAATGTACTGTAAAAACGTAGTTCTCCCAATTCCTCTGAACTGACTCTAACGGGCAACATTTCATTGCACTTGGGACTCATCAATACCCTTCCAACAGGGTTAGTCAATGTGATGTCTTCAACATGTTACTAGATTCCAGCTCCCATCATCCCTGGCCCTTGGCCATGCTGGCTAGAGATGAAGTCCAGCCAGGGGCAGATTTAGGGCTTTGTGAGTGGTGCTCATGCACTTAGCGCTGAGCCCTGTAAGGGAGGTGCTGGACTTTCAGAAGGAAGTGTGAGGCTCTGACTGGGTCCTAGAGTCCTCTCTCCTCCTTTCCAAAGCCTAGTTAGTGCTGTATCAGCTTTAGGAAGGAGGTGAAAGGGCTCTAGGACCCTGCCAGAGCCCTGCAACTCCTTCCCAAAGTTGGGTGCCTCCTTACCCACATTTTAGAAAGCAGTGTGAGGATAGAGTGGCAAATTTTGGCTTTGCACAGGGTGCCATAGTACCCAAGTCCACCACTAGTCCAACTTCCTCTGCAGGGCACCAAGTTGGCTACCCCACCTTATGATATGCATGGCAACCTGTGACCATCCAAATGTTGTTGCACTAAATAATAATAATTCAACTTTCAATCTTGGAGTTTGTTGTTTTTATAAATATGCACCTACATTGTTAATTAGCCATCTGGCAAGCCTTTTATTTAAAAGTAATAAAAAAGGAACTTGCAAGTCAAAGAACAGTTTGCCACACAGGTCTTTCCTTCCTGCCACAGCTGCCTTGAAGTGAAATCAGAGGGTTTCTACTACTAGGATGTGAAGCCCAACTCTCTTGTTTAGCCAGATGAGTATTTGCATCCTGCTGAAACTCCAGAGAAGGAACTGGCACATTCACAGCCACCTGCAAAAGAACAGCAACTACATTAGAAAAGGAAGAGAACTTGCTGCTATGGGAGACTTATTCAGAGGGGGCTTCACTTTTCCTGCCTAGGAGCTGGTAAGCAAGTGGAAAATTCTTCTTTGAGTAGAAAATGCTATATGTGGGGTGAAGTGAGGTACAAAGAAAGCTTCATGACCCAAATGTATTATTTTCTCCCTTTTTATTTTTAATTCCCCAAACCTTTACAATTTAACTAAGCAGTTGGGGAGCAGAGGAAATAGAAGGGGTGTTCAGGGAGTTTGAGGTCATGCTTTTTGGAAACTAGGTCTAGGCCTACTGATTGATGCAGGTGCCTCTTAAACTACTATCCATGATACGTTAAGAACACACACTCCATGGTAATATTAGGTAAGGGTTTGACAAAGACAGTTGTGCCTCTGGTCTTCCTCCCAATTGCAAAAGAATTGGAGGTTTGAACACTGCTAATACAACAGAAGAATATGAATTTATATTGGCTGCCTCCCTCCATGGCTATTTTAAGCATTCTATGTCTAAACCCAAAAATAAAGTTTCTACAGTTTGAATATTGGAAGTGGTGATGGTATTTGACTGTTTCTATTAATTAAATAGCACAAGATTTCCCAAAGGGGGAATATACTTCACTGACCATCTGTTAGGGATGCTGCCAGACAGTTGAGGTTGGTATGGAGGGGTGAGATGACGGAGGGGCATGTTTGAAGAGTTGCAAGTGCACTGGTTTGCTTCAAGAAGCTCTAGGTCCAGGGGAGGCTGCCTGGGAACCCCGCATACTTTACCTTGAGTTTCAACATGAAAGAAAAGTGACTTACCATATTTGAATGTAATGGATAACATTAGAAGTTGATATGTTGTATCTTGTTACAATGGGCAGGCAATATAACAGATTCTATTCTATTCTATTTTATATCTGCTCCACTTCCCAGTGGGGAGGAGTTGCGGTGGACCGTGTGGCCATCCACTCCCCTCCGGGGGCGGGGGATGAAGTCCCGCATCACCTGGAGGCCATGTCATTGTCCAGCCAGCCAATCCGCTGGCTGGGTGTGTGTGGCTGGGCCCCATTTAAACTGAGGCGTGAGCCAGAGAGCTTCCTCTTGGCTCACTTCCTCAATCTCCCACCTGTTGACATCTCCATTCCACCTTAAGGAGCAGATGTGTTGAATTGTTGCGTGTCACATGTCTGCTTACATTCCAGCACAGCTTGCTCAGAACTTGTGTATACTGTTGTGTATAGTTTTTGCTTTTCCTGTTCTCTCTGAGACAACGAGAGAGAGAGAGAGAGAGAGAGAGAGAGAGAGAGAGAGAACATATTTCTTTGTCCTGATTTATGATTAATAAATCTGTAGATGTAGTATGCTTCCACAAGCCTCATGGCTATTCTGTGTGCGCAGTTTGATCTGCTGATAGTGTGTCCTGGCTTTGAAACCAGGGTCACTGATTTACATTGGGCAGAGGCGATGGTCTTCGCAGCGGGAAGACTGGAAGGGCTAGCGGGAAGACTGGAAGGGCTAGCCAGCTGGCCTCCCGGACCTCTGCATGCTGACACCACCCTCCCTCCCTATTTTCAGGTTTCAACATTGGCCTTGCTATGGACCTTGGTTGGTTGCCATTGAGGTGCCTGGTAGGAATTCTTCCAGTTGGCAAATGGGCCATTTGGTTTTCACCTACCTCGTAGCAATCGTCACAACTTTGTAAGGTTTGGAGGTTAGGCATTGATTGAACTTATGATGGGGGAGGGGAGGTGTAGCCATCACCTGCTCCTCCAAGCTTAAGGGTATTCCGTTAAAGGAATCCAGGGGTGTGGATCTTGTCTGAAACCTAGGGCAGGGCTAGCGCCATGCCACGACCCCATCGGAAACCCAGGGGGAGCTCGAGTTGGTTTGCATCAACGGGGCTCCCCCTACTGGTGGTTGACCCTTACAGGACTCCCTGCATGATGGGCAGGAGTCAGATATAGTCGGGTCAATTCCATTGTCTAAGCCAATACCGCTCACATTCTGTAACCAAGAAAGTTGTGGCCTAAATTTGCCCAATAACCATTAACCTAATATCTGTGTCCTTGTGTCTTATTCATCAATGAGGGGGTGGCTTCGGAGTCTCAGCACGCAATTATTTCATAACAGGCTTGTCTAAAGAAAAATGGATTTGGCAGGTACCAAAAAGAGTACCGTGAAAGGCGCATGCCATATATCAATATGCAGGGAGTTCCAAAGTGTAGATGCTGCCACATTAAAAGGCTGAGCTCTTACAAAAGCTGAACAGGTTGAATGAACTTTGTACAACTGCCTCATAAGGATATTACCATATTTATGTTGCTGGAAACTACTTTATATACTAGAACATCTGAGAATATCCATAAATTCAATAAGCTAGAATCTCTGGTCACTGCACAATTTGGGAATACTTTTCAGCTGGATAGGTGGCACCGGAACATCAAGAAATCCACTCCAACAAACACAACAATAAGATATTAATTACTTCACCCCAAGAATGTAAATTATGCTTGAGAATTGTGTTGCATTCAACATTTTTGAATAAACAAACTTCAATCAAACCGACGCTTTCAGATTCATTAAAGTAGATGGCAACAAAAAAGCAAGAGAAATTTGAGTTTCTTCAAAAGGCACATTGACCTTGAAATCCTTCCAACTTTTATAGAATCAACATAACTAATTAGTATTTTGAAGAAGTGAAAGATTTGAATGGGTGTGTAGGAAGAGTCTCTTCAAGTGCAAAGTATTCACTGCAAAGTATTTCATATTCACAAATCTCCTGCTCCTAAAATTTGATCGCCTCATCAACAGTATTCATGATTTTGGGCACAGTAAGAGCAGAGTTCGAGGGATTGCATCTGACTGATCAGCACTCTATTTCAAAGAGAACATTTTGACTTGTCTTTCATTGCAGCTTCCATGATCCCCAAGTATAGCTGCTGTGATCAGACTGGGAGGCAGGAACACAGACTGCCAACTGCCCGGGGGTACCATTGTAGGTTTCATTGGGAGAAAAGGCCAGGAAAGATGGGTGAAAAGGCCAGGAAAATATTTACAGCAGGGAAAGGTATCTTCTTGGAGATCTTTGAGTTTAAAATGTTTTTTGGATTTGATAGAAGAAGAAGAAGAAGAAGAGTTTGGATTTGATATCCCGCCTTTCACTCCCCTTCAGGAGTCTCAAAGCGGCTAACATTCTCCTTTCCCTTCCTCCCCCACAACAAACACTCTGTGAGGTGAGTGGGGCTGAGAGACTTCAGAGAAGTGTGACTAGCCCAAGGTCACCCAGCAGCTGCATGTGGAGGAGCGGAGACACGAACCCGGTTCCCCAGATTATGAGACTACTGCTCTTAACCACTACACCACACTGGCTCTCTTTTTGTTTTGTGTTGGGGGTTTTTAAAGGAAAAATTATTGTAACATCTTCATAAATTATTAACCAGAAAATAATAAACACCTGTACAACATGTACAGGTTGGGGAAAACGCCCCTTTTCTGATAAATGATGCCCTTGCATTCCCATGCTGTTCCCTAAAACAGACCCGGAAGTGATGATCCTTTAGCATCACACCTGCTCTGCATTACAGGAGTTGTGTGCCCCTTGAATCAATCTGACATAGGAAACCACTATTTCAGTAGTTCATATAAACTTCCTTCACTGGAGGTTTTTAAACAGACATTGGATGGCCACCTGTCAGGGATTTTCTAGCTGTGATTCCTACATTGCAAGGGGTTGAGCTAGATGACCGCCGGAGTTCTTTCCACCTCCAAAATTATATGATTCTATGATTTCATGACTCAAAACATCCAATGTTGTCAACGTAACCAAGAATGCATTTTGAGATCATCACCACTGGACTGTAAGTGAAAAAGATCTGTTGATGTTGGCCATCCATGTGGATTTTCCAGGAATGTCCACAAGCAGGACATCATAGGGTTCTAATGATGAGCTCCAGATTTTCCTTGAGAAATGTGTGTAGATGATCAGATATGAATTTCAGCAGAATCTTATACAGGTAACCCCCCATTTATGCGGGGGTTCTGTTCCAAGGCCCTTCAATGAAATTGCATATATTTGAAACACTATTGGAAAAAGCCTGCAAACGCCCCATTCCACCACAACCCGTCCATTCTGCCATGCCACACCCCACGCTGCCCCTTTTTGTCACTTCTGGGTTGTGCTGTCAGGCACATATTGAACATGCATAAATGGGAGATTGGCTACACATATCTACGTGCCCATTGGGAAATACTGCCTGGAGAGTATTGGATTGAATCCTTAGGCTCCAATAGGAAATCCTGTGCAATCTTCATGCACACAATGGGATTTTGTATTTCCTTTTTGTCCCTAAACTTCCCTCATGTACAAGCACAACACTCCTGAAACATTGCACAAACTCCAGCTGATTCTTAGCAGATGCTGCCTGAAAGGGGGGTAGGGAGGTTAAATCCTAGTGCACACATACGTATGTTCTTCTGTACATCTGGTGAAATTCTTTGGATCACTGCTGTAAGATTTTTCCATACATGATCTCTCTCTCCCCCCATTCCCACTGTTAAGACAATAATGGCCACTGCGATTTTTAGCCAGTAATTCATTGTGGGGCTGTTTCTCACAATGAAGTTGATTAGGTGTATATTCAAAATAGACGATAGGAAGTATCTGTTCACATGAGGCATAATGAAAGATACAGTGATTGCCACTTTATAAAGTTTCTTAAATGATTTGATAAAGTCATGCAAGATTGGTCTATCAGTGTATAGCTGTAACAAGCCAGATGGAGCTTCTGTGATTATAGGGAGTGTGCCTCTGATTGCTGGATACGGAAACAGGGCATAGTTCTGCCCATGAGCTTCCCAGCTGAACACTGGAGTGTTTTATTGAAGTGAGAATTGAGTGGATGGAGTGATGGATTTCAGGAGAGTGTGATTGTTGAGTGATAGTGACTGTGGGGGTTGTGTAGTGTGATTGATGTTGATGACTGCATTATATGTGTTTCCTTTTGTAACATGAGCTTTTCATGATATATACTACCATTATTTTTCATTTTGATGTCGTATCTTGAAGTCTTTGCATCTGACTTTCTTTTGTGATTCTTACTTGTGCAATTATTAACAATATTGTTTAATTACATTACTTCAAATGTGGTTCCCCCCTTTTTATTAATATTAGTATTAGCAGCACCAATAGCACATTAGCATTATTTGGTTTTGAACGTGGAATTCAGGTTGTATTTCTCTCATTGATTCCTTTTTGTTGGGAGATGTAACGTGCTTTGAGATTTCTATTGAAATAGAAGCAGTTAATTAACTATAGCAACTGGCAATCCACTATTGGAAACAGAACACTGGCCTAGATTGGGGATGCTGGAGGAATCTGATGGTTGCAAATTCCAGTATGAAGTGACATGATTTCTACCTTGAGAGTAAGATGCAGATTGGCATTTAGGAACATTGCCTACTTCCCTTTCTGCCCTGATTGGTGAGCTGGTGTGAATGCGGTGATGGAAAGCGGTGGACTCTCCTTCCCAGTGGCGTAGCGTGGGGGGTGCAGGGGGGGCCGGCCGCACTGGGCGCAACATCTGGGGGGGGGGCGTGCTCGCTGCCTCCGGAGTCGCTGAAGAGCCTCAGGCGCAGGCTGTAGCAGAGCCCCATGTCTCGCGGAACCAACGAGCTGTGCGCGCGTCCGGGCTGAAGGCGTCCGGCAGGCAGCGACTCTCAGCATTCGCCTCTGCTGGGCCATGTTGCATTTTCCTCGCCTCTCTGCCCTCCTCCTCCTCCGGGCAAGCGGCGTCGTTTGGGCGGCAGCGCCAGCGGCAACTCGCCTCAGATCACCTGACACGGACCCGCCGCCGCCGTGGCTACCTTACCGTAAATACCCCAGCCCAGGCGGCAGCAAGAAGAAGCTGGCAGCGGCGGCAGGTTAGGGGTTAGGGGCGCAAATTACTTGCCTTGCCCTGGGTGCTGACAACCCACGCTACGCTGCTGCTCCTTCCTTGGAGAGGTTTTGAAGCAGAGGTTGGATGGCCATCTGTCAGGGATGCTTTAGCTGTGATTCATAGAGGGCTGGACGCAGGTGGTGCTGTGGTCTAAACCACAGAGCCTAGGGCTTCGTGATCAGAAGGTCGGCGGTTTCAATCCCCGCGACAGGGTGAGCTCCCGGTGTTCGGTCCCAGCTCCTGCCCACCTAGCAGTTCGAAAGCACATCAAAGTGCAAGTAGATTAATACTTCCAGCAGGAAGGTAAACGGCATTTCCGTGTGGTGCTCTGGTTTGCCAGAAGCGGCTTACTCATGCTGGCCACATGACCCGGAAAAACTGTCTGTGGACAAACACCGGCTCCCTCGGCCTATAGAGTGAGATGAGCGTGCAACCCCAGAGTCGTCCGCGACTGGACCTGGCGGTCAGGGGTACCTTTACCTTTTAGAGGTTGGACTAGATTACCCCAGGAACCTTTCCAAGTCTACAATTCTATGGTGCTATGACTTTGAAGCTCTGCCATGCAGTGTTACTGCACTGACAGAGTTTGGATTCTCCCATTAGTTATCCACCAGCTACGGCACTTTCCAGATGTTCCCGTGCAGGTTTTGGCTCAATGTTAGAAATGCATATTTTAAAATAAAATGCATTTAAACTATGTATTTAAATGCAAAAAAGTCCAGGCTTCTTTTAAACAGCAGATTGATGTGCAAAAGTGCCATTCAAATAGGCTGACTTGCCCATCCTTAGGGCCTTTTGTCTGATCCAGCAAGGCAATTTTTATATTCTTAAGATGTTATGTGGCCACTGTAAGCTGCAGAAATGCTATCATTTTTTTCACTTCTTCAGCCACGAAGATTCTGCATGAAAAAGGCGTGCAAATAAAAGCCCCTTTTCATGCCAAATGATGAGAACTTGTGGAAACAGTCTGAGGTAATTTCTTGTTCCTACGATGTTGACAGTACATTGAAGTTTCCAAGGTGTGATGCTCTTGTGTTTTCTTAATTCCCCCCTCATTAAATTGATTTGCACTATTCACATCAGTAGCAGAATATTTACCCGGAGAATCTTCCTTCTTCTCTCCCCGCCCCTACCAAAAAGGTATTCTGCATTATCTCTGATGCAGACTCCACAATATCTAATTCATGAATATTTCAAATGACAGGTTACCCTTGAACATCAAATAAATGTCTAGTGAGAGCCTGGAATTAGAAATAGTGGAATGATTAAAGACATCTCCAGATAGTTAACAGATATATATTTATTTGGTGTTTTGCCTCTGAAAGATTCTAAAATAATTTTTTGGATGTGTTTAAACGTAGTTTTTTGTGTGGGAAGAAGCTAAAATAGAAAGGCTGCTCACTGGAACCTATCACTTTTTAAAATGATACTTCCTGTAACACATTAAAATAGTAGAAGATATTGTTCAGCCTGGAAGATGTGTATTCTGAATCTTCATTCTACATCCATTTTAAGGATGTAGGATCTACATCCACGAGACTCTTAATTGTGGGTTTGAAGTGCAGCTTGGGCAAAAAAAATTCCTGCACTGCAGGAGGTTAGACAAAATGACCCTCATGGTCCCTTCCATCTCTACAGTTCTATGATTCTATGATCCAATGATCTTTGCATCTGATACAGTGATAGGCATTCAAAGCAGCAGACTGCCCTTGCAGTGCTATTCAGGAGTATCCAGCTTGGCCAATCCATCTGTCAGCAGCCACCAAAGGGTCATGGCTGCCAGCTTTTGGTGAGTCAAGCATCTGTTCAGGAAGGGATGGTTTCTACCACCCTCCAGACCCCAAGCAGGTGATTACATACGGCAATGCCTATAATCTGTTGCAGGCTAAGAGGTCTTGTGACAATCACTGAGGTACCTCTTCTTCACCTGGGATCCCAATGGGTCGGTTGGTAAGCCAAATAATATGGGCGCCTCATTGCCCCAGCTTTTCCACTGAATGAGATCTGCAAAGTCAGTAGCTGACTCAGCTTACTGAATTAAAGAGGACTCAGACTAAAAGAACAGGGAAAGTTAGAAATAAAAATCAAATTTCTCTTACCTTTTGGCAGAAGATGTAGCATGGAACCAGGAAGGGCACTTTCTTGCAACTCTAAAAATAAATGCTTAACAAATTATTTGATTTCATATCTGTGGCAACTTTCCTGCGAGATTGATGTTGACCTGCTGTAGGATCCAGGGCATCGGTGAGGGTCGGGTGAAGCAAAGCCTAAGCAATGATATCAATAGAATACATTTCCCCCCTCCTTAGGAAAGTAGGAAGGTTGGGTGTCTGGATAACAAATAGTCAAATACAGATGCACAAATTATTCACAGTTTAACTCTTTTTAATTCCTAACTCTGCGACAAGGTCCCTATTTCTGTGTTGTTTCCTAGTTCATGGAAGATGAGCTGCAGGCTCATTCCACTGCTCACAAGGTTATATAGTATGGGTTTGTATTTTGCTAATATAGACTTCTAAAATATTGCTGGAACCAACTCACATCATACCCAGGGCTTTTTTCAGCCAGAACTCACCAGAACTCAGTTCTGGCACCTCTCAGGTGGGCGCCATTGCCATTATAAGAGAACAAGGGAGAAATTCATGGTGAGCTCCAGCACCTCCTTTTCTAGAAAAAAACACACACTGGTCCTACCACAATAATCTTCATCCCAATAAATTGACTACTGTACCAGATTTTACATGAGACTGTCTGGACTATCCTCAAAGATGGTCCAAAAACTGCAGCTAGTGCAGATTGCAACTGAACAAGTTCCAAGGTAATTGGCAACTCATGAACATATAACATCCATTTGGAAGCATCTGTACTAGATGCCTATACGTCACTCAGCCCAATTCAAGGTTTTGACTTTGGCATATAAAGCCCTGAACAACTTGTGACTGTGCTACAGTCCATATATTGTCTTGCCCATGTGTTAGATTGACTCTGTTGAAAGTGCAACTACTAATAGAGGTTTGATTGTGTGGAATAAAAAAAAGGGGTCTTCTTGGTAGTGGCCCCTCAGCTCTGGAACACTCCCCCTTGAGATTAGGCGGGTTTCGATGCTGGGTGGATTCCAATGTCAGGTAAAAATATTCCTTTTTCTTCAAACCTTTGAGGAACAAGTATTATTGTGTTGACAGATAGTGACTGATACACTGCAATTTTTAATTGGGGTCTTGATTTAATACAGTAATCTGCATTCTTGTTTTGTAGTTTGGTTTTATTGCAACTCACCCTGTGGTGAAGGGCCAATAAATATAGCCAATACATAAAATAGAATAAATCCAAGGATGAAAAATAAACTCACAACCCACACAGTATAGGAAGATAAGCTACAGAATTGCTGAAGGGTCTTTAAAAACAGCAGAAAACCTAGATGTTAATTTCTCCAGGAGATTTCAGCTCCTGTGCTATTTTCTCAGATAAACAAACCAGGCAGATGACTTAATTAGGAAACACTCTGAAGAGAATAACTTGATGACTATTACTTTTTGAACAACAAGTTGTGTCACGGAGACCTACATCTCTTTCTTAATGCAATTATGAACCTGGTAGAGCAGGAACGTTAATGCCACTTTAACTCGCTTAATACTTCACATTGTGGAAGAGATTTGCAAAGTGCTTAAGAGTCTTGAGTCTCAAAGAAAGAATCTAATGGGGGAAATATATTACATTATGGGTTTAGAATCTGAGCTGCTATATGCAACCATAAAGCACAAACAACCTAAATCCACGCATCCCCTAATTTCTGCACGTTTTATTTGGCTATCTAGCAACTTGTTTTACCATCAGAGCAGCCATTAAAATTCCACATTAGCACGTTTCTTCTCAAAACACATAGCCCCCCCCCCAGGTAGTTTCTATGTTCCTGTTAAAATTTCTGTTCCCATTTCTACTGCTGCCTGCAGTCCTGCTAAGTTAATACTTTCTACAGGAAATCAGCAAAGTCCATTAAATTATTATTATTTCTCTAGCAGAGCAGAGGACAACACAAAGAGTTGAAGTTAGTGGTGGGTCTGGGGTGCTAACAATCACCAATGTGTCTCCCAAATAATTTATCTCTTGCATCAACGCTGTCTCTCATTTCTTGGTTGGCGGCAGCAGCAAAAAAGAAAACAAGAGAGAAGAAACTTCAAACTCCCCCTTTAATTTTGCTAACTTCCTCCCATTTTGGGATTTGGCTGGCCCTTCCTTATCTACGTCATGAGGAGAGGCACAGCACTTTAAAAGTTCCTCATTTATAATTCATCTCATGAAGTTATTCATAAGGTGGTTCTGCACCTCATGATCTAATCAATAAAATACAGCTTCAGTTCTATACACCTTTACTAGACAATAATTCTGATAGCACTCAATAGGGTTTGCTTTTCACTAAACACATACAGCCCCTGTTTTTACAAATACTGGGTGCCTTTTAACACACACACACACACACACACACACACACACAGATTGCTGCCTAAATTCTAAAGATAGGTATTGTAATCTGCTGTTGTATCAAGCTCCCACATGCTAGGATTTTGCCCAAAATTATCCTTTACTAGTAATGCTATAAAGCTAATATGCTGCAATTATAATAGGAGCAATAAGAATAACATAGGGGGTAGGTGAGACAGTACTTTTGCCATAGAGCTTTAAAGAAGCGATGATAACTCTCAAGGAGCTGGAACTCTGGTTAACCAGGTGCTAATGAGATTAATTTTGAGCCCATCCACCTGCACTATTGCCCAATTGTCTTTGAATAAACTGTTGAGCTCCTACACACCGATCAGACCAGGAAAGCCTTGTAAAGGAGACTTCCGGTTGGCGCCAGCGCTAATGGCGGCTCTTTCTCTGATCTCCGGAGAAGGCGCTGCTCCACGAGTTCGGGTCTGACCGCTACGGCGAAGCGGGGACCCCTAAAATCACAGGCGCGGAAGCCTGTGAACAAGGAGACTCGGTGGGCACTTTTTGCGCCCCCCTTTACTGCAAAAGAGCCTTTTTAAAGGCTCCGGAGGAGCATCGGGGGTGCGCGGAGCTGAGAGTCGCTACCCAGCCCGTGGAGTGAAGCCGCATCGCCATTGACGGAGAGCGCCGATTCCTTCCTGAAATTTGGACTGAAAAGAGATTCCCGTGAGTAGGATTGGCAACTTTACCGGGACTTTAAATTAAAATCTTAAAATTTGGCCGAAAGTGGGGACGGTAAATAAAGGAAGTCTGCCTCCCCCGGATTGCATGATCGCTAAAGCAACGGATCCAGGAAGCTGTAATTGATAATTTATGGAGAACTTTTGAAAGGACTAACCCTAGCATTGAGTTTAATCCCCCCTCTAGTAAGCAGGAACGGGGGGGGGGGGGAGAAGAAGAAAACGAAACCTGCAGGAAAAATTTTGAGGGACAATTTGCTGCAGCCTCTGACTCTGGGAACGGACTGTCTGGGTGAAGCACTTTGACAGGGAACTGTCAGATGTGTTGCAAAGTGGGGACTTTATTAGATACAATTGCCTGAGATTCTGTAGAAACAATACTGTTGCAACTAAAAAGACTGAAAGACGTTTCTTAGTAACTTTTTCCCTCTGAGGGTTTTTGGACTCTTTGTTTCTCTGCTTATTGGATATCTTGGCTCCCTCTAGAGGGCTGAAGGTAACAGTTGCAACACTGACTGTTAAAAACAAAGTCACTGGATTTTTCCATTCAAGATCTGTTCCTGTGGGAACGACCTTGGGACATGAGTGGCCCTGCAGATGAGATAGCAACAAGATCTAAGGCTAAAGCAGCACAAAAGAAAAGGATTCTTTTCGGAATCACAGATGACCTGGACAAGAATAGATCAAATATGGATTACTAGTGGAATGGCTCCAAAGATAAAAAAAGTGGAAATCTGCCCAAAGACATGCTCCGACCATAATGCGGTAAAGATGGAAATGAAAATAACAACAGCTGGCTCCTTTAGATGGAGAATGAATGACACCTTATTTAGAGATCCAGAGGTTTACCAAAAGGCCCAAAAGACTTTGAAGGACTACTTTGAGATAAATCTGAGGACAGAAGTGGAGAAACGAGTGATCTGGGACGCAAGTAAGGCCGTGATGAGGGGTTTCCTGATACAACAGAATTCCTTAAAAAGGAGGAAACAGCATGAGAAGAAAGATAAGATTCTGGAAAAGATAAAAGATAGTGAAAAGAAATTGAGATCTAAACCAAAGTCACATGAGATCTTGAGAGAAATTAAACTGTATCAGAAGCAATATATGAAATTGATGAACCAGGAGATTGAATGGAAAATTAAGCAAATGAGACAAAAGACATTCGAATCGGCAGATAAATGTGGAAAACTCCTATCATGGCAATTGAAGAAGAGACAGAAACTGAACACAGTCACAAGTTTGGAGGTGGATGGAAAGAACTTTTTTAAACCAAATGAGATCAGTAACTGCTTTCAGAGTTATTTCAGAAGATTATATGCACAAGGGCTGGAAAACGAAAGAGAAATGGAAGAATTTCTCAAGAAATATGGATTACAAAAAAATTCGCAACAAAGTACGCTGGTCTTAAATGAGAAAATAACTGAACAAGAAATAGAGGGTGCCATTCAAAATATGCAATTGGGGAAATCTCCAGGGCCAGATGGATTAACCTCCAGATACTACAAAGCTTTGAAGGACTGGATAATACAGCTGCTTAAGGAGGTTTGTAACAAGATATTAGAGGGGAAAAGGGCACCCGAAACGTGGAAAGAAGCTTTTATTACACTTATACCAAAGACTGAGGTTGATAAAAAACAGATCAAGAACTACCGCCCTATATCATTACTTAATGTGGATTACAAAATATTTGCAGACATTCTGGCAAAAAGATTGAAGAAGGTGTTGGTGGAGGAGATTCATAAAGATCAGGCAGGCTTTCTCCCGGGTAGACATATATCTACCAATGTAAGGAATATAATTGATATTATAGAAATGTTGACAGTGAACATTAATACAAAGGCAGTTTTAATCTTTGTGGA
This sequence comes from Podarcis cretensis, assembly GCF_951804945.1. Classification (NCBI taxonomy): domain Eukaryota; kingdom Metazoa; phylum Chordata; class Lepidosauria; order Squamata; family Lacertidae; genus Podarcis; species Podarcis cretensis. The sequence continues at coordinate 100,927,240 of NC_137173.1, read as the reverse complement.
CGCGGAGAAAGCCTTTGACAATATATCTTGGAAATTTATGAAGAAGAACCTCCATGGGATGGGGGTAGGCCAAAAGTTTGAAAATGGTATAAGTGCAATTTATTCGGAGCAAAAGGCAAAGTTAATTGTAAATAATGTGGTTACTGATGAATTACTTATTGAAAAAGGGACACGGAAGGGGTGCCCAATATCCCCATTACTTTTTATATCGGTCCTGGAGGTTTTGTTAAATATGATTAGGGGGGACCAGCTGGTGAAAGGGATTCAGGTCGGAGCCAGACATTACAAATTGAAGGCCTTTGCAGATGACTTAGTATTGACCTTGCAAGAGCCAGACACTAGTACCAAAAGAGTTCTAGAATTAATTCAAGTATTTGGTCAGGTCGCAGGATTTAAGTTGAATAAACAAAAAACTAAGGTACTGGAAAAAAACTTAACAAATGTTGAAAGAGAGAGATTCCAAGAGGAAACTGGGTTAACGGTGGCAAAGAGTGTAAAATACCTGGGGATTAACATGACATCTAAGAATGTAAACTTATTTAAGGATAATTATGACAAGTGCTGGATAGAGATAAAGAAAGATTTAGAAATATGGTCAAACCTGAAGCTTTCCTTGTTAGGTCGAATTGCAGTAATCAAAATGAATGTATTGCCTAGAATGTTATTTTTGTTTCAGACATTACAAATTGTTGATAAATTGGATTGTTTCAAGAAGTGGCAGAAAGATATATCTAAATTTGTCTGGCAGGGCAAAAAGCCCAGAATAAAGTTTAAGATACTTACTGATTCTAAAGAAAGAGGGGGGTTTGCCCTGCCGGACTTAAGATTGTATTATGAATCGGCAGCTTTCTGCTGGCTAAAAGACTGGCTACTTCTTGAAAACGCAGACATTCTAGACTTGGAAGGATTTGATAATAGTTTTGGTTGGCATGCATATATTTGGTATGACAAGGTTAAAGTGTATAAGGGTTTTAAAAATCATATTGTTAGGAAAGCACTATACAATGTTTGGATTCGGTATAAAGATTTATTGGAAAATAAAACTCCCAGGTGGCTTTCACCAATGGAGGCTAAGGAGGTAAAGAAACTTAATATGAGAACTAATTGGCCAAAATATTCTGAAATTCTAGAACAAAAAGGTGGTGAATTTAAACTACAAAGTTTTGAGAAAATAAAGTCCAAGGTACGGGATTGGCTCCATTATTTTCAAATAATGGAGGCCTACAAACAAGACAGGAAAATTGGTTTCCAGGTGGAGAAATCGAAATTAGAAACAGAATTGTTAGAACCCAATACTAAGAATTTATCAAGAATGTATAACTTGCTGTTGAAGTGGAATACAATAGATGAGACAGTGAAGCCAGCTATGATTAGATGGGCACAGGACATAGGTCATGACATTATGTTTGCTGACTGGGAGCAGTTATGGACCACAGGTATTAAATTCACGGCATGTAATGCCTTACGAGAAAACATTATGAAAATGATTTACAGGTGGTACATGACTCCAGTCAAGCTTGCGAAGATTTATCATTTGCCCAATAACAAATGTTGGAAATGTAAAGAGACTGAAGGTACCTTCTTCCACCTTTGGTGGACCTGCCCAAAGATTAAGGCCTTCTGGGAAATGATTTATAATGAGATTAAGAAAGTACTTAAATGCACCTTTCATAAGAAACCAGAGGCATTTCTCTTGGGTATGGTCGGCCAGCTGGTGCCGAGGAAGGATAAAAACTTCTTTTTGTACGCTACTACGGCAGCAAGGATTCTTCTAGCAAAGTATTGGAAGACACAAGAGCTACCCACGCTGGAGGAATGGCAGGCGAAAGTGATCGACTTTATGGGACTGGCAGAAATGACCGGCAGAATCCGTGACCAAGAGAAAGAGACTGTGGAAGAAGACTGGAAGAAGTTTAAAATATATCTTAAGAGCTACTATAAAATTGAGGAGTGCTAAAATGTTAAGGAAGAGGAAGACGTAGAATTACAGCGGTAAATTTTGTTTGATTTAGGGTGAAATTGAAAAGGAGAATGAATTTATATTTAATTGGCTAAAAGGGTTGTTGAATAATTGTTAAAAATAAAAGGATGCAAAAAGGGGAAGGTATGGGGAAGTCCGAGAAAAGAGGCTTATGGAAATAAGGTTAAGAAATTATGATTTTATGTGTTTGTTTCTATGTTGTTTTTGTTGTGTTTGTTAAAAATTGGAAAATTAATAAAAATTTTATTAAAAAAAAAGGAAAGCCTTGTAAAGAGTAGCAATTGCACATCGAGGTCCCCAAGACACCCCCCCAAAGAAAAACACAATTGACACTTAATTTTTGTTTAAATTTTTTGACATAATTTTGGCCACAACTTTATTCAAATTACAGCAATGTGAGTGGTTGCTTAGGCATTGGTAGCACTAACTGACCCCACCCGGGGACAGCTCTGACATTCGCACCCCCTGCGAAGTCAGCAAGGGTAAGTCACCTGGGGAGAGAGATGGGACTGGGAACCATGCCTCACCTCTCCCCAGCATGCTCCCAGGGGCTTGCGTGGCCTTAGCCCCTTGCCAGGGGGTTTCGGACAAAAGCATGGGGAGCCCCTGGGTTCCTTTAATGGAAAACCCTTGAAGCAGCAGCAGCAGCATTTTGGAGGGGCAGGCACAGCCGAATCCATACCCCTCCACCAACCAATTCCAAGACCAATGCCTAACCGCAAACCTTACAAGTTGTGACGATTTGCTACGCAGTAGGCAAAAACCAAGTGGCACACACTAATCAGCCAAATGGACAAAATTCCTACCAGGCCCCTGCCCCAAAGCAGACGACCCCATGACAGGCATAGCAAGGTCAAGCAAACAGCCTAAAATTAGGGAAGGGAGGGCGGGTGATCCAAAGTAAGCAGCGAAAAGAGGAAGTTCCTTGCTGCGAGCATTGTATTTAACAAATAGGGCTGTCAATCAACAAATGGCAACCTCTAGATTTCCCCAGTAACAGCCCATCCCTGCTTAAAGGATGGCCAAACCATTTGCCTAGTAACAGTGAGGTGTCTTGTCAACACTGCCCGCAACCTGTGCTCTCCATGAGGGAGAACACACTTTCTGTGGGGACAGTTTCCTCGTCCAGCGCTCTAACCACTACACCACACTGATTCTTGATCCCCTGAGGTTCCATAGGTAAACTGCCCCATCCACAGGAAGGTGGGCTCAGAGCAGGCTTCAGAGAACTCATCCAGAGCCCTTTGGCAGTGGCAGACATTGGGCTTTAAACTTTCAGTGGCGCCCTGTGTGACACCAAAGTTCAGCAGCGCCCTGCCTCTCGCCTTTTGTTATTCATCATTGCTGCAGTGCCTCTTGGTGGCGTCCTCTTAACTGGATGCTCAGTGCAGGCGAACAGGTCGCACTTTCTTAAATCTCCCTCTGCCTTTGGCTAAGTTCGGACATTATGTAAGAGCTTCCAGGAATCTGGCCATCATGGAAGGTGCAGGAAATTCCTTGTAGCTTAGCCGGCTCAAAGACTCCACAGTTCCTCAGGGCCTGAAACCAGAAATATGGAAAATGTCTATTGGCCACTCAGGGGGAGTGATAAAGCTGATATCAACCAATTGCTGCGGGCTTGGGAAATTGTTTTAAGGTCTTTGTGTTAGATAGTTTTAGAAATTGTTTTCAAGCAGTTTTTATTGTGTAAGTGAATTTAGGTTGTGTAAAGCCCATTTGAGAGCCCAATGGGCTAGTTTAAGCAGGGTATTCATTTTTAAAATATATATCTTCGCCTTTTGAAAACCTTCCTTTTGTTGTTGCTGTGTTGTTTATCTGTTCACTCCACTTTCTCTATCCAATGGAGAGAGAAAAATGTTGAATTTGATTTTCACAGTCACTGTGCATTGAGAGTAACAAGTGTTAAATTGGCACTCTGGTGCCGGAGTAGGGGGGGGCGGGGAGAGAAATCCCTCACAGTGTGGACACTGAAATGTAGAAAGAAATCTGACTTGACGTGTGGGATAACTACAGCTGGCACTTGATTGATTGATTACACCCTTTCACGGAAAGGGCCCTGAGAGCACCAAAATTAATTTAGATAAATACAAGGTAATAATACACTTAGGGAAATATGATACTGAGCTGGAGTACAAAATTGGCTAATGCTGGTTCGAGAGCAGGAACACGCAAGATGGTTAACAGGAAAGCAGGCATCACAGCATGATACTGTTATAAAAATGTGGTTGCTATATTGGTAGCTTTATAAATAGGGATAGTTTGTTCGAGGACAAAAAAATGGTTCATATGGATTTTTTTAGGGGGGTTGAGAGGAAAGGTGTGATGATCTATTTTGATTGACTGAATATAGGCCAAGTGTAGAATACTACGTTCAATCAGTGTTTTCCGTTTTACAACCTCAAAAATAATAGTTGAAGGGTCGTGGGGGATCATGGAGGAAAATGAACAGGGAATTTATCCATTTTGCTAGGTGGTCAGTTTGAGAAGCAGTTGGAATGTGAGGCTAAGGTTTTGCCCCTTGCTCACAAAGCAGCTTGATAAAATATCCAATACTTCTTTAAAACTTAGGTATTTATTGAAAAGGTTTCTTCCATCTCTTCACTAATAGCTCAGAAGGTGGTTTGGAAAAGTCAAATATTTTAAACATAAACTATGCCAACAATATGTTGGCAGAGCATCACCACTGCAGCGCCATATCTTTCCTGAAAATGAACCTTTTCCATACAGCCTCGAAACGGAAGCATGTGTCACTGAGCTGAAGGTGCTTTCTAGACTTAACCATCCAGGGGTCCTTTAAATTTACCTTATGTTTTACCTCTGCCATGATGATCTCATGTTTGCTTGACATAACTGCTCCTATTTTATATGAAAGCTTGGGAAAATAACACTACTACTGTATATTCATGTATATTCATCCTTTGCTTAACCTTATCTGTCATATGCTGAGGTTAGGTTTTGTATTTGCAAAGCTTGAAAAAACAGTAGTGTTATTCAGTAATATGTTTGAAATCCTGACCTTCCTGGATTCATTCATGGCTCGACACAATTAACGGTGGGGCTGGCTCCATTACAGGTGCTACATATTATTCGACCAAAGTAAGGAAAAGACACATTAGAAACAAAACTGGAATTTTATTTAAACACACTTCATGAGGGTTAAAGCTGAATGGTTACTCTGATAAGGCACAACACTTTGTTTCAGTCAGAATGCCTTTAGAGAAACAATTAAGAAGTTTACTTAAAACTTCTACTTTAAACCTATTTCTAATTAAACTGATTAGATAGCTCATTTGGTACAGCTTGAGACTCTTAATCTTAGGGTTGTGGGACTCTGAGCCCCACGTTGCACAAAAGAATCTGGCATTGCACTAGGTGACCTTGTGGTCCCTTCAAACTCTACAAGTCTGTGGTTCTCTGATTCCTCCTAGAAAGGCTATTTGTGCTACTAAGGCAGTAAAACACTCCTACCCACTTCTAGGATATTTCCCTTCACTTCAGGGAAATAATCCAGGTTGCCCTGCCTTGCAAATCCTTAACCACCCAGCGCTAGCTGACAGTTCAACTGTCAGGTTCTGTCTTTTAAGTCTCCACACCGTCCCACTTCACCCGGCCCAGGTTGGCTTCTAGGTATACAAAGGTCACAGAGAGCATGAAGGGAAAACTACTTGGCCCATGGCATCCATGTTGTGAGGTCCCATAGGGTTCCATTGTGTTCCCACGCTATCCAACATCTCTATGAACTGCAGGGAAGGGTCATCCAAAGTTTTCTGACAGTGTAATCAATATACAGATGCCACCCAGTTTTGTCTCTCCATTCTGCCTGAAACAGGAGAGGTTGTGGAGGTGCTGGACCACTGCTAGGACAAAGCAGCAATGGGCTAGATGAGGGCCATTGATCTGAATCCCAGCAAGATGGTGGTTCTGGCGACTGGTGTCATAGGTCCAGAAATCAGGAAGGAGATGTATTCTAGATGGGACAGCCCTCACCCTGAAGGGGCAGGTGAACAGCTTGTGGGTTTTCCTAATTGTAACTAGAAATCCATGTGGACTCTGACCAGAGGGTGGTATATGATACTAATAAATAAAGAAATAATAAGAGGAAAGCAACTTGCACAAGCAGTCTTCCTGCTCCCTCCTCCAACTTCTGCCACTCCTGCATTCCGCCAAAAAGTCACACCAGGGATTTGGGGGCAGGGTCACAAACAATGTGTTTTGCTGTTGCGTGGGACTGCTGTGAGATTAGGAATCACTTGAAATTGGGCAAAGGAAATGAGGGAAGTTCCCATTTTGCAAGGTTCCTCCACCTGATTTCAGGGCAATGAGGATGGGAAGAGAAAGATCAGTTGTGCAAGCTGCCTTTTGCTCACACAGCAATTGGATACAGCCTTTATTCATCAACTCAGTTTTGCATTAAGTAAGGATCTATGTCAGCTGACAGCAGAACCAGTGACTTACAATAATGACAGAGGTCACTCAGATTTAACAGAATGATTATCAAATGGTCCCAGAAGCTGATATATGCATTTCCTCTCTACCAAATTCATCCTATCTATGCTTCTATGAAAATTACCAAAAGCCAGATCCACCAAGACTTTTGAGGAGCAGAACTCAGAAGCTTCACCCATCTGAACTCTATTTCTTTTCTTTTAAAAATTATTCTCAAATCCCAGCATCTCTAAACATGAGATAAATGTAATTGGAAAATACATTGCAAACTACAGTTCTGAACTAGATCAACATCAAAGAAAATCTCATGCCACTGAACACATATTGTTGTATTCCAAGTCTATAGCTTATTTTTAGCATTAGTAATTGTGTTTAAAGACCTGCAAATTTTGTGCACATTTCAACTCTCCCTTCAGCTTTATCAGTACTTTTTTCATTTTCTTTGTTTAGAAGCTGACTCTGGTTTGACCCTCAGCAACTAGTCAGAAGGAAAAATCCCTGTTTTCTCTCCTGGAAGAGTTAGGGGTCACCAGATAAAATGGTTTCTCTGACTTACCTAGTGTGATTTCAATGTCTATATTGCAGTAGTTATTATTTCTACTGCAAGCTGTGCGATTGGTTACATTTCTAAGTTCCTCCTCAGAAATTTGGTTTATGCCCCCTGCTATTCGGCCATTTCTCTTGCTTAGATTCTTGAGTGTGAAATATTCAAAGCCTTGTATAAACTCTTCTGTTGAGAAATGACTGAAGACATGGATTTCACACCAGTCTGCTAGAGAAAAACAGGCAGCAGGAGGAATTGCTAGAGATCTCCGAACTACAGGAATGTGCTACACAAGAGCAATAATTTATCCCCAGACTATTTGATGTGCTTGCCGAGGAGCAATGAAAGACACAAATGCCTGACCGGTATCATGGCACAGTTACTTTTCAGGGGCATTTTTTCCCCGAAACAGCTGTGAAAAGGAAGAAGTGATTCTGGCTCATTAGTCATGGTACAGAGTGGAAAGTGGGAAGTAACATTATGATTAGATTGCTAGACATTGGGGTAGGGGGAAGTTTCAGATAGATAAGAATCAGTGCTTCATCTGCTCACAATGGGCACTTATCATTTCAAACCCATTGAGAAATATTTTGCCTCTAGCCTGTACAATGTTATAAGACGGATGTTCAAACATGGGAGATCTTGCTGGCCTTTTGCAACCATCCCTCACATATTTTACACTGAACTGTAACCTCCAAATTCATACCACATTTTCCGATTTGGTAGAACGCTTCTATCTGCTTCATACTTCAGGAGTGTAGCATGTTCCTGTTCTGAGGCCTCTACTGTCATAAGTGGGATGGTGACATCATTGTCCTCTTGTCACCACAGAGGAGGTCTCCTAGCAAGGGCTGAGCAGGGCTTGGGGACACCCTCAGGTTCCTGAGGGTCTTCAGGACAAGCATGAGGACCATGCTAATACACAGGAATGGCTAGTCCTTCCCTTGTATGTCCACAAGCCTGCAACATGGTGGTGGCTCTAGGACTCTACCTGTGCCATAGGCTATGGCAACCTCTCGTCCTATTTCCTGCCTTGTCCTTGCAGTGTTTCTGACCTAAGCAGAACATTTCCTTTCAGAAAGTAAATACTGTGGCAAGCACACTAGCAAAACACTGTCAGATAAGAAATTCCGTGTCAGCTGTCAGATACTGACAAAAACAAAATCTCGCAACGTGTCAGCTATCAGCTGCTGTCAAATATCAGGTGTCATTGGATATCAAATACATATATAAAATATTCAAGCACTGAGATTATCTGCAGAATATTTCATGTCTATATTTGCAGAGGACAATTTCCGGGAAAGCAAAAACATTTTAGCTCTGAACTGGATGGTGAAACAGAATAATTTCATCCTATCGCCCAAAATGGCCTTGCAGGTTTCAGTCACTGGTGTGGGTCCTTGAAGAAGGTGACCAGCAAGCAGTGACCTGGTCCACACCTCCCAAACTAAAATGCAGATAGGAACTTAGTTACCCACAGCTGTGACTCTTTAAAAGTGGTATCATAGCACTTTAACTGTACAGTTTGAATGTGGCTGCAGCCTCTCAGCCTAATGCAGACGCTTACACACACACACACACACACACACACACACACACACGCCCCAGACCTTCCAAGTATCCTTATTTTCCAGGGACCTCCCTGATTTATAGAAGTCGACCTGTTTTCTGATTTGATCCCAGAATGTCCTGCTTTTCTTTAGAATGTCCCTGTTTGCATCAGATAAATGTTGGAGGATATGCATGCTTGGAAATATGTGTTTTGAAAGAAAATTCATTTTAAAAATACAAAGTTAAGTATTTAAATGTGATTGATTTATTTTTTGGTCCTTTTTAAAAAAAATCAGCAAAAATGCAATTGAAAGCAGAAGGAGCACAATATGGACTTACAGGTGAATGCATACTAGAGTAATTAAAGATTGGAAACAGACTCATTTGCCCATTCCTATGCACAGCATGGCAGGATATTGTAAAAAAAATTGCTTCATAGCAGTCATGCACTGGAGCCATTTGACTGGCCTCTTGTGGGAAACAGGATTCTAGGTTCGATGGGCCTTTGGTCTAATCCAGCAGGGTTTATGCTCATGGAGGAGAGAGTTTATACAGAAGCATTTTTGTCCCCTCTTATCACAGAATGCTGTTAGCCGTTCCTTGAAGGTTTGACTGTGCATTATACTGCTGACAAGGAATCTCACATATAAATGTGGTAATATATTCCTTGAGGATTTTTTTAAAAAAAACAACAACAACATACACACACAGAGAAAATTGAATGACCCTCATTTTTAATGCTAACTGTGAGGCATTGCATTTCTCTGTTTCTCTAATATTAATGTGATTTACAATGTACTCTTTGTCACCAACTGTGTTTCCAGATGCCAGCAGTTTGCACATATTTGGCCTTCTGGTTCCCGCCTACCCACCCCCTTCAGTCATGAGGAGCAGGATAATAACATTGTATGTGAGATAATGAAGTTGTTAAGTGAGAGGAAAATGCACAGTGACAGATTGGTTCACAGTTACACAGGTGTGAATCTAGAGTGGCACAGTTGAACATAATGTGAGGATATACTGCCATTGTACACTTGACGAATGCTGTTTTATTAAATCCTTTACCTGTCTCTGAAAGTGAGCTCTGAGAATTAGGTTGTTTCAGAGGCTGCATTTTGCAATGTCTTTTAGAGATTCCAGTTGTTCTAGCAAATGCAGGAACACCTGCAAATATCAATGATAGCTTTCTGAACAAATTTAAAACAAAACAATAATTTCTGACCAGAAAGAAGATCTTGCAGGACATGCCCACATCATGTGTCTCATATGTTGATGCTTTATTCCAGCTATTGGAGTAGCATTGTGTGTGTTTCAGTGCTGATCTGAGAAGACAATATGCGTATGTGCATGATATGAACTTGAGAAAGAGACTTACTGGCATAGAGGAAATGAGTGGATTGAGAGTTAGTAAGAGGATTTTATTTAGGCAATGCATCTGGGGGGAAATACCGTATTTTTCGCCCTATAGGACGCACTTTTTCCCCTCCAAAAATGAAGGGGAAATCTGTGTGCATCCTATGGGGTGAATACAGGCTTTCGCTGAAGCTTGAAGCTCTCCAGGCTTCAGGAAGCTATCAGCAAGCCTGGGGAGCCTGCGGGAGTTCCCGCAGGGCTCCCTAGGTTGCGGATAGCAGCCTGCCGCCCGGCGCACGAGGCACCCTGAAGCAGAGAGCCCCACGCACCGGGCAGACATCCGCAGCCTGGGGAGCCCTGCGGGGGGGGGGGAGGTTCAAAAAGTATCTACATGGTATTTAGAGAATAACTTGCACCTAAATATTAGCAAGACAAAGGAGATGGTGTTGGACTTTCAGAGGAAGAGATGGGAACTATCCCCCCTGTATATTGGGTGTGTGTGGAGAGTCTCTTCCTTTAAATTCCTGGGAATTTACCTTAGTAAAGACCTCACTTGGAAAAACAATATAACTCAGGTGCTTAGGAAGACCCAACAGAGACTCTATTTTCTCAGGGTCTTGTGGAAGAACAATGTTAAACAACAATTGATAACCTCCTTCTACTGGTCCACAATATAAAGTGTCCTCTCATATTGTATCACAGTGTGGTACGTTGGCTTGACAGCCACGGACAGAAAGTCTTTACAGAGGGTGGTGAACACAGCATATGATATCATGGGCTGTCCCCTGAGCCCGCTAGATGATATTGCAAGGGATCGTTGCCTTAGAAGAGCGAGAAAAATTCTCAGGGACCATTCACACCCTGGCCAGAACCTCTTTAATCTTCTACCCTCAAGCAGGAGATATAAAAGTATAATCAGTCGTAGCAACAGGCTAAAAAACAGTTTCTATCCGTGGGCTGTTAGGCTGCTGAACGGAAAATAATATAGTGCAACTGACTTTTGGGTTTGTGTGTTGTGCGACAAACACACAGAGTGCAATAAGACTGAGTGTTTAAGTGCAATAAGACTGAGGCATATAAATTGGACAAGAAAATTGGATTCCAGGTGGAAAAATCAAAATTAGAAACAGAATTGTTAGATCCTAAAACTAAGAATTTGTCAAGAATGTATAACTTGCTGTTGAAATGGAATACACAGGATGAAACGGTCAAATCTGCTATGATTAAATGGGCACAAGATGTTGGACATAACATTATGTTTGCTGACTGGGAACAGTTATGGATCACCGGTTTGAAATTTACGGCATGTAACGCCTTAAGAGAAAATATTATGAAAATGATGTACAGGTGGTACATGACCCCAGTCAAGCTAGCAAAAATCTATCATTTGCCTGATAATAAATGTTGGAAATGTAAAGAGACTGAAGACACATTCTTTCACCTTTGGTGGACGTGCCCAAGGATTAAGGCTTTCTGGGAAATGATTTATAATGAAATGAAAAAGGTATTTAAATATACCTTCTTGAAGAAACCACAGGCCTTTCTCCTGGGCATGGTTGGCCAATTGGTGCCAAAGAAGGACAGAACTTTTTTTATGTATGCTACAACAGCAGCAAGAATACTGATTGCAAAATATTGGAAGACACAAGATTTACCCACTCTGGAAGAATGGCAGATGAAGATGATCGACTATATGGGACTGGCAGAAATGACTGGCAGAATCCGAGACCAGGGAAAAGAGTCGGCGGAAGAAGATTGGAAGAAATTTAAAGACTATTTACAGAAATACTGTAAAATTAATGAATGTTAGAATGATGTTGGATAGAAATTAAGTGGTTTCCAGCTGTAATGCTTAAGAGATATGGAAAAAAAAGGCCTAGAAATAAGTAATAACTAATGGTGAGGATTTGCTGAACTAACATTTTGAATTGGAATACAAGAAAGGAAGGTATGAGGAGGTCTGGAAAATATATTAAAAGAAAATAAGTAATGAAAACGTTATTTGTTTTTTAATTATTTTTGTATTTTTGTATTTTTGTTTTTTGTTTTTTCCTGTCTTGTCTTGTATTGTGTTGCTTTTTTTGGAAAACTTTAATAAATATTCTTTTAAAAAAAATAAGACTGAGTGTTTGGGGGGGAGGGAGGCTCTGTTAATTTCATTGTACACAGGTTGTACATTGACAATAAAGGTATTATTATTATTATTATTAGTTGGGAGTGATGTACCTATAGGTACACTACATTATCATATAATATACATACCAGTATATGTGCAATGTCAGTTCTTCTGTAGTGGCATGTAATATGCATGTGAAATAAAAGACTTGCAGAGGTGTGCATGCTATTTTCCCACATTATACTGTGCCCCACACATATTTAAGAGGTCCCTTTAGTGCCATGTTCCTGCGCATGTCACTGTACACATGTACCGTAAGTTATCATTTGATGCTGCAGCCATTCAGGGCTGGTCCACATTTCTGCTTGCCCCGTGCCTAGAAAGCATGGGTTCAAGACATTTTTGGGTTGTCCTGTGCTTCCTAGGCACAGGTCTGAGCAGTTTTGCATTTGCCCCACAATCCCCCCCCCCCCCAGAAAACCCTCTCTTTACTGCTGAATCAGAACAAACATCAATCTACAGAAAACCTGATTGACCTTTGCTCAGGAGAAGTGAGAAGTGGGTTTTCCCAGGGAAAGCAGTGATGGAACTGCTTGTGTGACAAGCTTACCTTAAAAAAGGACAGCTGCATCTCCAGGAGAAAGGGCCTTAATTAACATTTGCACCTCTCCCACAGATTCTAGTGCAAAATTAAGTGAGGACTTGATATAATATTAAAATCATTCTTCCCTTTTCCAGCAGTTGTCCAAAATAGTGCAAGAACAGGGAATACATTCAAAAGTAGAAGAGAAGGCATGTGCAGGAAGCATCACAGCTAAGAAGATGTATTTTTTGTGTGTGCTGTGGTATAAACACCACTGTTTTTCTTAATTATTCTTGACATTTTGCCTATTATTCAGTAAGCTCCCTCAGAGCAGCGGGGAGGGCGAATGACAGTGCCTTTCAGAACAAAATGCGATATAGGATTTTGCAGCATTGGCCCTTACAGTGAGATTCTGCCCTTTGATATGTAACCCCACAGTGCCATCTAACTTGCCAAATTAGCAACTACCCTTGGAGATGCCTATGCAGAAATTGGTTTTATAGTGTGAGCCAGGCCGAAAGATCAGCCCCTTCATTTTATACTGTGGTCACCACCTGGGCCAAGTCTTGACTTGCTCGATACAAATTTAAAAAGAGACTTCTTGCTTGTTTGAAAGTCATAAGTGAATATTGCGTGCGAGCCCCATTTCCCGTTTAAATAATATCTCTAATTAAATTACCAGAAAAAAGAGGGTGTGGGTTTTTTGTTTTTCATTGGTTTTATTTTTTCGAAAAGCCTTCTGCTTTTCTATTTAACTTCTTGAATTCAGCAGAAAGAGCTTACATTAATTTTTTGCAGACACTCTGGGGGGCTGCTGTAAAACAAAGTGTGAACAAGGATTAAGAGACTGTTCAACTGAGGCGTTGAAAGGAGAAAATAGATGGTCATGATAAGGCTCCTAAAGGAAGAAGAAAAGCCCAGCAGTGGCAAAGAAAAGTTATCTTCTTAATAAGGATGTGCTCACTCCACTGCCTTTTTATATTTCTATACTTCGGTGACCCATGAATTATGTTCGGGAAGCAAACTGCTACCTAAAAAAGTAACACAGGAATTGACAATTACTTGTTTTGCTTAATAGAATACATTTTCCTGTATACAGAGGATTAAGCAAATTCTCTCTCTCTCTCTCTCTCTCTCACACACACACACACACACACACACACACACAATTAATTCCATTTGGGCTTCTTTCACAGCGAAGCGTTGTTTAGTTGCAAATGTTAGACTTGAACTGGGGAGACAGCGTTTCAACTCTCTGCCATGAAGGCTCCTGGGTGACCTTGTGACCATCACTTCATGTCCTTCACTCCAACATGCCACCATAATTTGCATGTGTGAGTGAATCAAATTGGCCTAGTTCAAAAGGCAGATGTTTCAAATCATAGAATTAGTTTATCTTAAAACACAAAGCTTTTCAGTAGCGCTAGTTCACACACTGAGAGGCTCAAGTCACCAAACTGGTGGTTGACCCAATACAATTACCTCTTGTAATTTTACCTCATGCACTCTTTGGAGAAAAGCCAGAGAACAGATGAGATTCATCTGACACCTCCATGCACACAATATTGGAGGGGTGTGGGACTGAGCCTCAGAGGTGTTCCTCTCATGGTTCTCCAGGAATGTATGAAATTAGGCCAGAGCCATTATAATGGCACATGTGTAGTCTTTTTAAAGTTGTAAGGACAAATTATGAATTGGAAAGAGCAAAAGATTAAACACATGCCATTCCAGTTTTGCCCTGTATGATTAGGATGTTAAGGAACATTGTGTCTATTTAGCATGTTACTGTTTGGTTGCAGCATCTCAACTGTTTACAAATCTGTGGGTAGTATTCAGTGAAATACTGTAGTTCCCTCAGTACAAGGACTTTACCTCCCTCTCCTTTCCAAATCTGTCCAACCCTCGAGAGCAGATCTGGGGAACATAAGGGGAGAGGAGCATGTGGGGAGGTTCTATAGTACAAATGGAAATCCTTGTGCTAATGGAACTACTTTGTTGTCTACTGCCCAGTATCTCCAACCCAAGCTGACTTCTGAGTTCTGTTCGTGGGTTCCCCAGAAGTGAGACTCTGCCAGCGTGGCAATCAGATGTGGCAGAATCTTGATTCAACATGGATAAAGGAAGGCACCTACCCCTATAAAAAACATGAGCAAGGTATCAGTGTCAGGCAGACCAAGGACTCCATAGGGCTACTAATTCATCCCTAATAGAGGAAAATAACTTGCAACTGGGTTTCTTTGTCTGATTTCAAATACTTTCCTGCTCTGCCCTTTTTCTTCTTGGAACTGACCCACTTCATGCTGGGATCTTTGTAAAATGTAGGATTTTAAGAGAGCTTAATACAGAGAAGTTTGACATTGCTTTGGAGCCATGGATGCTGCTTTGCCACTTGCCTTATCAAAAAAAAATTCCCCTGCTGTGCTTGTACATACATGGCTAGGCCTGTGCAGCTGAGGTCAGGCTCAGACACTAAATTGGCAATTGCCTGCAAAGTTAAACAAGCTGTGATAACCCAGGAAGGAGGAGGCTCATGCGATAGAATTTGTTCATGCTCTGTGGAAAAGAAAAGTGGCTTCCTTTAGCAGCATGTTCCTCATGTCCTTCAATAGGAATGGAAAGGTATTTTTTAAAAAATGCAGAGCTGCAATATACAGTCTCTATTCAGTACATGATTGGTTTCCATTCTGATTAATTTTTAAATTAGCAGGTTCCTTTTCTTCCCTTTGTCGGTAACAAAGTCTTCTAACTTCAGGGCTTCTTTGCCCTAGGCAAAGAGCTCTGAGTTTGATTTATCTTCTATGCTTGTCTTGCTTTTAACAATATATACTTTTTTCAGAGAAGTGCAAATCTGTGTTTGACCCTACAGGGAAAAGTTTTCCTTTTGAAGAAATGTGTACAAAGTACTTAATAAGTTGTGTCACTCAGAGTTTTTACGATAGATTATATTCTCGGCAACTCCGGTTAACTTTCCCCTGTCCCCGAGATGCCAACATTTTAATAAAAACAAGACATTTTCAACAAAATGTCAGTAGCAGGGTGATCAAAGTGCTAGGGGAGCCGTTTGGCAACAGCCTGAGCTTTGAATTTCCTCTTCGCTTTCCAAAACATTCACTTAAAAAAGCATTTATTGAAGCTGAACTGCCTTTATCAGCCTGATCAGAGCTCCATAAAGAACATGCATGATTCAACTGCTTTCCCAAGCTTGGAAAAATATAACTTTGATATATGCTTCAGAAGTGCCGCACAATAGTTTTCATGCTCACGTTTGTTAAGATTTAGTGCAGCCATTAAAGAACAGAAGGGCTCTTTGGTGGCAATCCTCAGACATACCAAATATCCCAAAGCACAACCTTCTACAAATCAGAGATTAAGGCGCTGACAAAAATTTCCACTTGATTGCAGTTTTCCCCCTTCAACCTTATATCAGGAGTGACTATCTTTTCGATCAAATCTCTCGGGCAAGCAACTAGCAAGGGTTTTGTTCCCTCTTGGAGGAAAATATCAACAGAAAGATAAAAAGTGACATTTTATGTGCCTTGTCTAGGAGCCAGTCAATTTTACCCTCACAAATAATCCCCCCCCCGAAGAACCCACAACCCCTGGACTGTGTCTGACCAATACATGAGATTTGTGACATATCTCTTGTCAAGTATCGATTACACCAAGACGTTGCTGTTTGCCTGCTGCAATGTACCTAATAATCTTCTTTTATTTGGGTTTGTGCCTGTGAATTCTTATCATGGCCTGGACTGATTTCTCTGGGAGCTATTAGATCTCACTTCTGCTGTCTGAATGGGCTATGGAAATGCAACCTGCTGGGAGCACTCAGTCTGGGCAAACAGTCTTTGTTTTCTATCAGTTTAGGTGTCAAGTGTTTTGCATGCAGATAGAAGGGAGTTTGTGCTATCAGTCTTCCTGACTTTCTGAGACATGCCTTTCACCTCTACCTGGTTCAGCAGGAGACTCAAAGATATGGCTGAGCAATCAAGCTCTTCCTCGTGACCAGCATCCAGCCTGCTCATCCAGCACTTTGGGGCACTATTAGTACACACCGAGGATGGGCTTTCAACAATTCAGTGCTCATCTACTTCAGTCTGTTTTGCAATGCACCATGGCATCTATTCTCTAAACATTATTGCAATAACATACTGCATTGTCTGTCTCATCCTTAATAAGATATTTTTTTTCTTTTTTTGCTAAGGCTAACTTCTGTTTGCTTTTGAATTATGGTGCTGGAGGAGACTCTTGAGAGTCCCATGGACTGCAAGAAGATCAAACCTCTCCATTCTGAAGGAAATCAGCCCTGAGTGCTGACAGATTGTGAAGCTGAGGCTCCAGTACTTTGGCCACCTCATGAGAAGAGAAGACTCCCTGGAGAAGACCCTGATGTTGGGAAAGATGGAGGGCACAAGGAGAAGGGGGCGACAGAGGACGAGATGGTTGGATAGTGTTTTCGAGGTTACCAGCATGAGTCTGACCAAGCTGCGGGGGGCAGTGGAGGACAGGAGTGCCTGGCGTTCTCTGGTCCATGGGGTCACGAAGAGTCGGACACGACTAAACGACTAAACAACAACAAAAAACTTCTGTTAAAGTTCCTGGGACTTACTTCTTCTTTTTTTTAAAAAAATATTTTTTATTAACCGGCCAATCAAATCAAATTGAATCACATCACATAAATTCCAAATTACAAAGCCGAATTTTAAATTTTGTTGGGGGGACCCATATTTCAAGATCCGAAGGGGGATTCTGATCATCTTCTTGCTACTGCGTTAATGTCCAAATCAGTCCAAATCAATCCAAACAGAGTTCATTATTCTATCCAGTCTTGCTGTTTCCACATCACATCTTGTTCATATATTTTCTCTTTTTTCTTTATGATCTCTTCTGATGGTCTCCTTAAGCCGATAAACACCAATAATAATCCTGTGTGAATTTTTCCGTTCTTCCAATCCTCAAATCGAGATGGTTTCCATATATCATCGCCTTCATAGATAACATCACTCTTTCCATCATTAATCTCACAAAACTGTCACTCTTAAGTCCCACTGAGGAGTTTCACCCACAATATAAAAACAGCTCTATTTCTCTATTTCTCCTCTCAGACTTAAGTCCTCCGACAGAACTTCCCAATATGGCGACGGCATTTTTAACTGCGTCATTCCAAAGCTCTTATACATTCCACGCTCTTCTTAAAACATGCTTTGGTTCAAAAGTTTATCTCCACACAGCCTTAAATCCACAGCTTAAGTCCTTAAAACGACATTTCTGACTCGTGAGGGGAGGGGATTCTTGTTTAATCACATAAGGAAAGAAAGGAAAGTTTTTTCCCCTCCCCCATCAGTCATTTGCCATACTGAGTCTTGGCGTATCTTCTCATGATTTCTCTTGTTCCTCCGACTCGTCTTATTTTATCAGAGATCTCTTCTGTTAGCAGTCTTTACTCCCCCTTCTTCCTTGAGATATGTGCATTCCTTCATCCAAATTGTTTCTTTTGAAGTTCTTGCAGCTAGTGGCACGGATCAGGGACGGCGTCCAGGAGCACCGGAATCCCACAGGAGGGCTTTGTGCCTAGTGCCCCCATCCCCACAAATTCGGGGGTGGTATAGGGCACAGCAGGCAAGGCAGTCCCCCCCCACCATCCTGGGGGGGGGGTTTGAGGCTAATTACTCCCATCATAGCCTCCAAATTACCTCGTGTGGGTCGGAGAGATGTTATTGTCAGCCATCTTCCGATGCGCCCCCTAGTGGCCCCCCCGGGACTTACTTCCAACGTCTTTAGACCATGCTTGCAATCATAAGTGTGTGATAAGGAAGCTGTTGCTTGAACCAGGAAGATCATAGCTCGGAACAAGCCCACTGAACTACACAGGTCATGCATGCTCTCTCGTGCCCGTGTGCATGTGCTACAGGCTCCTTTTAGGCACACAAAGGAATCTTCATTTACAATATCAGTCATTCTGATTGACAGACAGTATGAGGCCCCCAGATTGGCCTGCCATAATTCTAGGAGCCTGGCCTTCTGCCCTTGCTCAATTAACAAAATAGAAGTTACTGTCTGCTGTTCTATAACCTTCTGCTCCAGTTCAGCAATATAACAGAATAAATGATGGAAAGAGGGAGCTGCAGCCCAAGATAGGAAGAGGTGGAAGGGAACACCTAGCTACTTCAAAGGAATTCAGATCTCCAGGGCCTGATGAGCTACATCCAAGAGTACTAAAGGAGCTTGCAGATGTAATCTCAGAGCCTCTGTCTCTAATCTTTGAGAATTCATGGAGAACAGGTGAGGTCCCTGAGACTGGAGGTGGGCAAATGTTGTCCCCAACTTCAAAAAAAGGGGGGTGGGGAGAACACCCAGGAATTCAATACCAGGAATGGACATAGAACAGATAATTAAATGGTCAGTCTGTGAGCACTTAGAAAAAATATGCTGTGATTACGAAGACCGCAAATAGTAATAGTAGCAGGAGGAGGAGGAGGAGGAGGAGTAATTTTATTATTTGAACCCTGCCCATCTGACTGGATTGCCCCAGCCACTCTGGGCACCTTCCAACAAATATAAAAGCATAATAAAACAATCAAACAAAAATTCTCTATATAGAGCTGCCTTTGGATGTCTTCTAAAATTTTATAGTTATTTATCTCCTTGACATGTGATCAGTAGGCTTTCCACAGGGAGGTGCCACTGCTGAGAAGGCCTGGTTCCCTGTAACTTCACTTCACATGGGTTTCTGAAGAACAAGTCTTGCCAGACAAATATCATATAGAGAGAGGGGGGAGGGGAGAAAATGAGAAAATTACAAGCTAGGTGCATCAGGGGGATATTGTGAGCATAGTGTAGCTTCATTTCGGCAAGGCTTTTGACAGTCCCCAATGTGGTAAAATCTGGGCTGGACAAGGTAACTGTTAGGTGGATTTGTAGCTGGTTGACTGACCATACCCAAAGAATGCTCATTAATGCTTCCTCATCATTCTGGGGGGAAAGTGACAAGTGGGGTGACACAGAGTTCTGTCCATGGCTCGTTGCTGTTCATTGTCTTTATTAACAACTTGGATGAAGGAATTCTCAACAAATTTGCAGATGACAGCAAGCTAAGAGGAGTAGTTAATGCCACAGAAGACAGAATCTGGATTCAAGACGACCTTAACAGATTGGAGAACAGGGACCAAGCTAACAAAATTAATTTAAGTAGGGACAAATGTAAGGTTCTACACTTAAGCAGGAATAACCAGCTGGGGGAAACCTGCTTGCCATTAGTACAAGCAGAAACATGTGCAGAGGAGGGTGACAAAGATGATAAAGGGTCTGGAAACCAAGCCTTATGAGGAATGGTTGAGGGAGTTAAGTCTGTTTAGCCTGGAAAAGAGGAAGCTGAGAGGAGATGTGATAGCCATCTTCGGATGGGCTGTCAAATGGGGAATGGAGCATGCTTGTTTTCTCCTGCTTTGGAGGGTAGGACCCAAACCAATGACTTCAATTCACAATAAATGAGATTTTGAATAACATCAAGAATAACTTTTTGATCTGTTCAACAGTGGAATGTACTTCCTTGGAAGGTGGTAGACTCTCCTTCACTGGAAGTTTTTAAGCAGAGGTTGGGTGGCAATCTGTCATGGATGCTTTAGTTGCAGGGGGTTGGACTAGATGACCCTCGGGGTCCCTTCCAACTCTATTATTCAGTTCTAGATTAGTAAATGACTACAATCTCAAGTAAAGAAGTCATTCTCTACCCTGAAAAGAGAGATTCTTTCAACTTTTCAAATGCCTGAAGTTGAACCCAGGATCGCACACCCTTCCCAAATTATGCAGGGTCCAATCTGTATGAATTGGCTGGACTCACTCACAGTGCATGTGACCACGTCTGTCTATCCATCTGCTTCTGTGTCTGGGATTTATATACTTACCTGTTTAGGTGACCACTTCATCATGCTTCATCAAAGCTTATGCCACTTAAAAATCTCTTAGTCTTTAAAGTGACATTAGACTCTTGTTTTATGAGGATTTTGTCAAATGAACAGTTTTTCCCCACATGGAACTGTCTTCAGTTTTGAGAGCTTTATTTCCTGGCTGGCTCTTGATGTCTGACATCTGACTATTGCTTCCTTGATGCTTGATACTGAACTCCTAACTCTTGCTACCTTTCCATTGGCCTCTGATATGGGAAGTGAAGTGTTTCACTCCGCTGTTGAGATCTAAGCTTTAATCTTCCAACACAATAACCCAGAGATGAATATTTTTTTCCTCTGCCAAGGGATGATGGGGAAGAAAGACAGAGACTTTTTACCTCTTATGAGCATGGAAATGATTAAACTGCAGCTAGTGCCTAAATCAAGGAGAATGGGTATCTCTTAAGGCTATGCAAATTCATCTTCTGAAGTATCTGCACTTCTTTGCAGCTTTGTAACATTTGTGGAAAAAAGAAAGGCAGTTCCCCTTTAAGAAGCAGAGACCTGGGAAAGCACAATATGCTTGTATGTTCCAAGAAGGCAACAAAGATGGATATAGTAAGTTGGTCTTAGTTGGTCTTTAAGGTGCTACTGGAAGGATTTTATTATTTTGAGTTGGATATAGTAAGCCAAACCAAACCAATTCCTTCAAGTATGTTTACATTTATAGATGGGGGGGGGGGGGGAATCTTACATTAATTTAATCTCAATTGGGGGTCCCTGCGGCCACATTTACTACTACTACTACAACTGCTACTACATAGGACTACCAGTAACAGATCCTCTGCTGTCCCATATAGATGTGGACCATGCGTGAGGGGCGGCTGCACTGGGATGCAAAAGGGCATTAATAGGCAAAACAAAAACAAAAATTCACAAGAGAAAGATGGAGGGGAGAACAGGCACAATGTGTGCTTTCGGTCCAGTAAACCATGGGTTATCAATGGGAGATGTATGCATCCAGATTGGACCAATGACTATGAAGACAGTGGTGGGGGAAAAATGTGCATAATGGGTGCATTAACTTGGTGTGAATATAGGGTTGCTAAGTTACACAAATATCTATTTTCACATGGGAAATATTGGATGGTACCGGCATATTTAACTGCATTAATTTTGAAGGAGCCAAAATGAGGTGCAACCAAACTGAAGCAGCCATATAAATCAACTTGTGGGTAGTTCTTAGGGCAAAACTCTTGCCTGAAAAATGAAGTTCACAGTTGTGCAACCCACTTCAGAAAGGAGTTTAGGGCAACTTTTTTTTTTTTTTTTAAAAAGGATGAGAATAGTTATAATTAAACTAACCAAAATTACACTTGACAAGGGTTAAATGAAGATGCATGAACTTGGTGTTAAGTGGGTAGCTACTTAAGGGCTGGTTGTCTATATAATCCTGCAAAATGGTGAGGAGAATTTCACTATCCTAGTGTATGTGATCAGGAGTCTGAGAGATAATAGAATCATAGAATTGTAGAGGTGGAAGGGACCTCAAGGGTCATCTAGTCGAACCCTCTGCAGTACAGGAATCTCAACTAAGGCACCCAGGACAGATGGCCATCCAACCTCTGCTTCAGAATCTCCAGTGAAGGAGAGTCCACCACCTCCTCAGGGTGTTTGTTCCACTGTGAAACTGCTCTTACCGTCAGAGAGTTATTTCTGAGGCTGGATCTAGATGCATCGAAGAAGCGATTCAGTTAAATGCATTGTAAACTTCCTACAGGGAAGTTCTGTTGGCAGAAAACAGGACTCCACATTGCTGTCTTTCATCATAGTGTTATAACGCATATAAAGCGCTTTATCTTTACAAATGTAGCTGAGTCCGTGATCTCCTTTCTTGAACCACAATAACTTTAAGTGGGTTGTGCTTAAGAAAGTTAAATGAGACAGACAGTGGAATGGTTCAGAAATAGAGAAGCTATGGCTTCCTTTAACAGAAACTCCTCATTCTGTAAATAGTAAATACAGTGAATATTGCCTTTATGGGCATCCTGGATTCTGCAAGTTATTAACACAAGAACAACACAATGTGTGCAGCAATGTTCCCATTGGCCCAGCATTTCATTTAAAAGCTTTTATCAGTGTGGCAGCTGCTTTGCATAGACTAACAATGTGGGGTTTTTTTTCTCCCCCTCAACTGTAGCCTGCAAGCATACTAATAGTTCATGCACTGGAGCAGATGCACAGGTAAAAAGCATTTAAAGAAAGATGCTAGGCCCTGTGGATGCTTCTTTCATACTTTGGTTTCCAGAGGGGCTTAGCACAGCACCAACCACAAAGAATTTATGTTACTGTAGGCAAGTGTGAATTGACCCTGACAACTTGAATACTAGGGGATTACATGCACACTATGATAAATTATCACTTAATGAATGATCATCTGTATTCACTCCGGGTCCTGTAAATATCAACATCCAAGTAATCTTTGTCAAAACACCAGGGCAATAGTGTACTCTGAGTCTGCAAAAAGTTTGTACATTTTCTTTATGTGATACTGATAGTGTCACTTTGATTACTTCATTCCTCTGCACTGCTTCTTCCTCAGGCTTCCAACATATCAAATTTATTTAGAGATTCTCCTACTTATCTTTATCTCTATTCCCCTGTTGTCTTCCACTTCTCTTTATGTCTGCTTTCTCTGACTCCCGAATCTCTTTATGTTACCAATTCCGTTACTAAACACTGCATTTCAACCTTCGTTGTTGTTGACATCCGCCTGTCTCAGGAGACAATGGAAGAGTGCGCCTTCAGGAGTGAAGTTAAACTGTTGGAGAGTTTGATTGCCTGCTGTGTCTGTAAAGAATGATACAGGAGAGAGATGTTTTATTTCAGGTGGGGCAGATGAAGGTGTCTGGTTTTGCTGCCACAGGTGCACCATGGTATTTCTGCTCTCTGATTTCTCCCTGTATCTTCCTTAGGAAGAGAAAATATTGCTACATGCCACCCCACTCTCCGAGTGATGCTGGATTCTATGGAGTCCAGGCAATTACTCAGGGTTTGTGTTTCCTTTGGAAATGAGACACAGCAGAGACTGTGGTGTCTTTATAATATATGGTTTATTTACACATCTATACAACTGGAGCCTACGATGGAGGGGCACACAGGATTAATGCCCCAAGAGGTTATTGCTTCTCTCATAGCCACAGCAGCCTAGGATTCAAAAAGACACCAGCCATTGCTCAGCCTCTCTCCAGCTTGCCGCATTTTACAACCTGCCACTATTTTCCTCCAGCCCACATCATCCCCAACTGCAAAACTCTCCACTCTGCTTTGTCTCTGTTGACCATCTCAGAACTCATGGAGGGGGCTCTACCCGTTTGCCCACTGGCACAGAGTCTTTGCTTTGCTGATCACCTATCTCCCTGTCCTTGTTCTCTGTTAATGTCCCATCTCTTAGGTGATCTCCTGAACATGAGAAGCTGAGTCCATCTATTAAGAGTCTGACTTCCTATTTAACTCTCCAACCATTAATTGAAGTCCAACACTTACTAAATCCAGGAACTATGTGTGTCTGGCAGCCACAAACTCCTAACAATATAATTCTCTCCCCCTTGACATGAAACTCACTCCACCCAGCCTTCATTTTCAAGTTACCAATGTTTTTATCAACCTTCATGCCTGTGTCATTAACAGCAGCTTAATCTGAAGGCAGCAGCAACAGCAGCAGCAGCTGATAATGTTTATCTTGCGGCTCTGAAAAATCTACCTATAGAACAAGCTGCTGTTAAAGCCACAGGAGCAGATCAGTCTGGTATTTTCATGTCACTTGGCAACAGTAACTTCAAGAAAGTACATTCCTTTGCTCACTTCTTCCCCATATGGCAGGTCGAGGGAACTTGCTTCCCTCCAGATGTTGCTAGACTCTGACTTGTATCATCCTTATGCTGTCTGGTGCTAAGGGCAGTTGGAGTCCAGCAACATCTGGAGGGCCACCTCTTCGCCAGTTGTGCCATATGATCGGCTTCCTCCACCCTGCTATTTTTCAGGCCCTTTCTATGCATGGAGAAGGATTATCATTTTGAGTCTGTTGAGGCACCTAGCCTCCATTCAAATGCTTAATGATCATAGCAGGAGTAAGGGAAGCAGCATGTGGCAATAATTTGCTCACACAAGTATTTGCAAGACCTTTCACTGCTTATAAAGAGTCTAGCCAGAGGGATGAGGGAGCCTTTTCTTGTTCCAGTACAATGGAATGATGTGCCAAAAGAGAATAAGAATAATAGATATATGACCTAGGATAAGAGAGATTTTTGTTTACCGAATGGTGATTAGGCTCAGTAGGTGCTGAGCTGAAATCAAATTTCTGTTAAATAGCCCCCCAAGAAATCAATTGTAACCAGCACTTAATGACGAGCTTGAAAACAGCTTGAGGCAAAGCCAAGGGCAGTTGAAATTCTGACAAATTAGTTGTTAGCTGCGCTAATGACTGATTTTGGGGGGATTATTGCTATTATAAACAGTAATCAATCCAGGTTTGCCACTGTGTCTTGGAAGATGTTTGCAGCCAAAAATATGCAGCTTTGCACTTCAAATTCTAGTTAATATGATAATCTGAATATTACACACTGCTCAATTCCCCTCTTAACTTCCCCAAACACAGGTTATATGGAAATTAGGCATACAGAGCTATCATTATTAATTCACAATATAGTGAAATGCAACAAGTCCCAAAGCCCAGAGACTTGGCAATATGATCCTGTAATATATAGGATATTGTCTGCAGTTCATTTACTTCATAACAGACCTATTAAAGTCAAATGGGACTGTCTGGAATAAGTGGGTTGAAGATTATGGACACAGGAAAATAGCATTGGCTATGAGGGACTGCTTTGGGACAGGATTCTCTCTGCATTTATAAGGAATCGTTGTTTCCTTGCCATTGTCAAGGCTATATGACATGTCAGCTAGAACCTACTTGCAGGCAGCTCCTTCTCACAAATAGCATTCCAAAGCTGTTGCCTGTTCCATCTGCAGAAGTAGATGGAAGGGCAAGCTTTGGGATTTCAGGGCATGGCTGAGACAGTGGATCCTTTGCTAGGCCTTTGGGGAAAACCAAGTGAATTAACTAGTTGCCTTAAAAGTGGGGCTTGGCTTTTGTGTGTGTTCCACACAAATAGGTGGAGGTTCAAGTTTCTGTGCAAAGGGGCTCTACGCACATACCAATGAACATATGAAGAACTCCAAGTGGAGAGAGAGAGAGAGTTCCAGGTCCAATCAGGGGTCTTCTTTCATTTGGTTGAGCACATTGGTCCACACATGGGTCTCCTTCACATGCTGACCCAATGCACAGCTGGCGGGATGTATGTGTAGCACATCAGCAGCCAGGTATGACTCCCCTCTGGAATACTTTTCAACATGTGGTGCTGGGCATATGAATTCCCAACAGACAAAGGAGCTTGAATAGTATATGCAGTCCTTGCTCCAAAAAATGGAGACATTGTAAGATGGCCCAAAGACATCTGAGCCAATCCTCAAAATGCCCTGCAATGGCTTGCCTCCCTGCCTTCTTCCCCACACCTCACAATTGTGAGCAGCAGAAGGAAGCATTTCTCATTATTGGGCAAGGCCTTTGTTCTGCCTCCACAGCTGCCACAGGGAAAATTATTCATCTCTTTGAGCATGAGAGCAGCATAGAAATTACAAACAAGAGCTATTTTTATATATATTAGAAATACTACTACTAACAGCAGTAATCACATGTAAGAAAAAAATTGACACATATATATATATAGAGAGAGAGAGAGAGAGAGAGAGAGATTGAGAACAAGTCCATCAACAGCTTGGGGATGGTGTTATGGTGGCTCCATTTCTTCCTGTAGGTGAAGGTGCTAGGAACCCATGCTTGACACCTAGGCTTTTTGCCTGTAGGATCCTGCAGTGACCTATTTTGTCACCCTGGCTGCTTAGTATCAACATGAAATTGCTGGGCAACATATCAGAGCATTTCGAGTTCAGTCCCATCAACATATAGACAATGCCCAACCCTATCTCCGCTTTCCATTTCGTTCCAAAAAGGCTGTGGAGCTCCTAAACCAATGCAATGAACTGGGTGTGGGTAAAGGTAATTTGGAGGTTGTTCTGGAACGGCCTTGATCTTCGATTCCAATTGCACCTCTTCCTGGAGAAAGCAGACACATGCCTTTACTAGATCACATCTATATTGTTGCAATAAGCTCTACATAAGGCTGCCTTGAAAGTACTCAGAAACCAGTTAGTCTAGTATGGGGCAGCCAGATTGGTAACAAGGGCAGCACATCGGAAGGATGTAACTTCATTGTCCAAACAGTTGCACTGCTAATGACCTTTAAATCCCTAAATAGTTTAGGAGCAAGAAGTCTGAAGTACCATCTGCTCCTATATGAGCCTGTGTGTTGGGACCAGGGAGAATACCTTTTTCTGTGGCTCAGTCTCTCTTTAATGGCCTTCGGGAAGCTAGTAATATATCAACATAACTGTATGTCATACATCAACATATTTTGACTGTGCCCTAAGAATCCCTCCATGAGCCAAATGTTCTGTGAAATACAGAGAGCAGGTCTGCAGAATATGACAAACCAGCATTAGCAAATAAAAGCTGAGAATTCATGTAACAAAAAATGGTGACTAGGTGGCAGCAACAAAAGAATTATGTGTGTGCATAGCCTGGCTGGACTGGAAAATATTTTACTATGGTTCTCACACTTTTAAGAGTCTTATCTCAGAGAGTACTAATGATATGTTTCAAAGCCACTGCAGCTGGATATCAGTTAAAATGTTGTTTACTCTTCTGCCCTACTGTTCTTCTTGTATCTTATCATTTGTGTAGGATAGATATTTGTTGTTTCCCCTACCGCCATCCCGCCCAATTTCACCCCTTACTGCAATGTGTTTTTCTAAAAAAACATTTTTTAAAAAAACAGCTCCATTGTTCTCAGGATAATTGTTCATGTGTATTTTTAAAAAAGAATGTTTCCTTCCTCCTTAAAAAAAATTATGTTAAATGCAGTGGAATAATGTTTTGTAATAATAGAGAGCAAAGCTCCTCAAATTTCTGGTAGCTGAGGCCCTCCCCTTCCCCAATTAACATTGGCTGAATCTTTCATTCCTGTACATTTAAAAGCCTGCTTTCAGAGCAGTGTGTCAGTCGTATGTGTGACACTCTAGGCTTGTTCTACAGTCCATTTGGTAGCTTCATCTCAGGCTACCATTTGCAAATGGTTTCGAAGGTTTTGGATAATGGGGGTGTGGAGCTGTAATTCAAGGGTGGTGGACCTCAAGCCCGGGGGCTAAATGCAGCCCTCAGAGCCTCTCCTTTCAGATCTTGGGACTCTACGCCAGTCATGTCCCCTCCCCAAGCCACATCCTTCGCCACTCCGTCTCTGTGCTATCAAGTGTTTATACTTGGAAAATGACCCTCCAACTCTCCCAATGTCAATTGATTGTCTGGGTGAAGTTTGGAGGTGTGTGTGTGTGAATCTTTTCCTTTTGCAAGGCTGGAATGTAGCCACTTGTACAAAGCTAAGAGTCACATTCCTTGCTCCATCCACTTTTGCTTCTGGCTACACCCACCAATGACATACTCCCCCTGGAAGGCCCCTCACCTGTGTGGGGGTAAAAACATTGCTTGCCAAGGTAGCTTTTTCTTCTTAAGGTCCTGTTCAGCTAGAACTTGATTTGATGCTTTCAGGTATCCCATTGCTCCCAGACTTGATAAGATCATGTTGGGGTAAAGGCTAGCTCTATTCTACATAATGATCTCATCTTTTTCTTTAACTTTTAAGACCCCCTATGGACGTCTCTCTGACCAGGCAGCTACAACACATTTTAGTTTCAATAGTCATATGCCATGGAAGGAGACTTTATCTCTTCATTCATTTCTTATGGAACGCACATACGTTCCCTTGCAGCACGCTAGCATCCCCAGCAGACAGTTTGGGAATTTCTGATTTAGGAGCAATTAAGGATTTAAAAGCAAGGCATGTGTATTGCTATTCAAATCTGCTTTAGTCCCCATTTTCCTTAACAAGATGAAGAGAAGCTTACACTTCTCGAGTGCAGTGAAAAGGTCTCTATATAAAATATAATGGATCAAGTGTTTTTAAAAGTTGTCACAGGGAGTCTCTTCAAGTTAAGGGGGTGAAAAACACGGAGCTTTTAAAAGGCAAAACAAAGACAAGGCTTCTGGGCTGAAGCCACTAGCCATTATTCATAGGACCTGAAGTAGAAAAAGAAAATAACGATCCCATGGCTATGGGGGGCATTCTTCCAGGACAGTGATGAGGAAAGTTCTCTTTATGGCTTTGCTATTAACAGCAAGTGAACAAAGCGAGAGAAAACCAAATCCCTTCAGAAATTTGTATGTGCCAGTTCTTTCTAGAGTAAAGAACCAATACCAATCCCTCAGTTTACATTTTTGGGAACATACATACTTGGGTCACCACATAGACATCCCACGTCTCCATTCTTCTTTGCTGTACCTGAAGAGGAATATATATATATAAAACATGAAGCAAAGATTACATATTACTTCATTTACAACAGCCAAAAATACGGATAGCATCTGAATTAGTTTATACTAATCACTTTGACTTAAATAAACAAAAGAAACAAAAACAAAAGCTTAATTTCTAACATTTTTACACATCACATTCCTTAAGAGGCTTATGGAAGCATGACTCCAGATTTCATGCACCTATATGAAACAACAACTTATGGGTTGTTGTTTTTTCATTTCCCAGTGCTCATCCATAAGATTTCTGAAGATATTTCCCTGCCCTGCCACTCACCATGGACTGTGAGCTCAATCCAGTGATAAGGTCAGGTTGAGCCAAGTCTGGATCCTCCTGGGTCACAGCCATTCCAACATGCCAAATTTGGGGACATTGGGGGGTATGCACACCCCTATGTTACATCTCAGTTCAGTGTGCTATGAAATTGATGTACAATGAAGGGGAGAACTAAATGTAACACTTACATTTGATTTAATATTAAAGAAAAGAAAAATCAAAGCACATCAATACACTTTTTATCCTTCAATCTGGTGGAGGTTCTAGTTAGAAAAGATCACACTCCTTCTGGCAGTACTTAAAGACAAGGACATCATCTTGGTAATAAGGGTACAGGCAATGAAAAGCTGTAGAAAATCCCAGGTGCATCACTATTGACCAGAAAGCATGCCCCACCTCTGACTGGGTCAACAGGAGGGAGGGACATTACATGTTGGTGAGAAATGTTAAATGAGCTATTTGTCAGTTGCAAACAATATTCTCTGCCCATTCTCTGAAAGTTGATCAATATTTACATGCACCTTTTTCCGTGTGAGGCTGAACTCTGCACCCAGATTTAATTGAGACAGGGGGAAATGAACCACCTGTTTCCTAGGTATTAATAGTTTGGGAAACACTAGCCAAGAAAAATGTGGGGGGACTGGTATTATTATTGTTATTATTTTATTCTGCTGTAGTTTTTAGTATTATGCTGCATTAGCTATGTTCTTAATGTTGTACACTGCCCTGGGAGCTTTGGAGAAAGGAAACTATATTATTATTATTATTATTATTATTATTATTATTATTATTATTTATTGGTAACCACTGTTTCTTTCTAAATTCTGAATTTTAAAATGTCCCCATAACCTACAAACAATTTCCGTACATCATCTGCAGGTATTTGCAGGGGGGGGGGGGAGAATACCATCTTCAATTGTACTAGTATGGAACACCCAGGGGTTGAGGGTGGGGAAGATTTTGTAGAACTTTTCTCTGAGGACCCTCTGGTATAGATAAATCAAATGATAAGCACAGAAGAGATTTAAGTCAAGTTCCCAAATTATTTATTTGTTGCATCTCTATTCTAAGAATATCAAGGCTACAATAATAATAATAGAAACCTGGAAGTAAGCTCCAATGAACATCTGAGTAGGGCTATCTAGGGTTGCGCTATAAGTCTTTAAGAACAGTGTATGGCCTTGAAAGCAAATTTGTGCTAATGTTTTTTGGAGAAGCTGTTCAAATGCCATTAGGGGTCTTAATATAGACTTTTCATGCAGAGAAAGAATAAGATGTCAGAAATGATAGTATATTGGCCATTCAATCTCCATCTTGTCTACAATGTCATCATAAAATGAAGCTATATTTCTTTGAAATCCTGCTAAATCCATGTTTTCCCATATGGCAAAATTTTCCATATCTCTAGCCTTCTTAAAATTCTGATATGGAGGGGAAATGACTGAGCTGTCTAGATCACAGCTGCCAGCACTTCCTTATAGTTATCATACACTATGGAGATTGGTCCTATTGTTACGTTATTTCAGAGGTGACGTCTGTGGCGCTTGACAAATCACAGTGCACTACCCTTTGATATGACTGTTTTGGACTGTTTAATCCCAACCAGCCAATACAGACCTGAGTGTACTTTATCCAGTTGAAATCAATTGATTGAAATCTATATTGGATGGTAGTCTGAATCTTTCAAGTTTAAAACGTATTTCGAAATAACCCCATGGATAGAGTGGGTGAGTTCTTGTTGCTGTTATTTCTAAAATAGCTGTATCTTCTGCCAATTCGGAATCCAACCTCTCCAAAAAACACCTAACAAACCACCACCATCACTTAATATTAACAGCCATGCATGAGCAAACTGCATGAGAATGGGCATACATATCCCAGGGATGGGGAACGCCTAGCTGACCATATGTTCTTAGACTCCTAGCTCCTGGCTCCAGCCAACTTGGACAATGGTCAGGGATGACGGGAGTCTTAGTCCAGCAACATCTGTAGGCTACAGGTTCTCCATCCCTAGGATATCTTGTTCACAGCAATGCAGTTTGGGTTGTATCCCTGTTTGGATGCACATCTGAATGAGTTCTGCAGTTTAGGTTTGCCATTCCCAATCCAGCAAATGCTACATGTGCAAATAGGGCCTTTGTAGATTATTCAGTATGTTAAGGTCATTCACACACAGAGACACCCCAAAAACCTGGCAGGGCAGTGTTCCAATTACTAAGAATAAGAATAAATGCCGCTCATCTGACTGGGTTTCCCCAGCCACTCTGGGCAGCTTCCAACAAACTGAACACACTAAGCACAGAAAACATCAGATATTAAAAACTTCCCTATACATGGCTGCCTTCAGATGTCTTCTAAAAGTCTGATGGTTGTTTATTTCCTTGACATCTGACGGTAGGGCATTTCACAGGGAGGACACGACTACCGAGAAGGCCTTCTGCTTCTTGATACCCAATTCACTCTAATTGGGTACCAATACCCATGTCCTTTTAATGAAATCCCCCCTCTCTATATATAACAATAACAGCAGAAGAGGAGGAGGAGGCATTGAACGTTACAGAACAATGAGACCTTTTATTATAAGAGAATGCATAACATGGCACAGGCTTGCGGGTGTGTGAGGGGGGTATAACATATTTTTTAACAATCTGAAGTGTAGGAGGGTAACTTTTATTTATTATCTTACAAGGCTATTCACATGGAAAGGGTATAAATTAAAAATCTAATTTCCCTCTCTCTTCCATCTACTTTGGATTTCTAAGTCCCCAGTGCACTCCCTGTCACCATGTTGTTTGCTGATGAAGTATACACCATACATAGCTTGTCGGGGGGAATGAGAAGAGAGAAAGAAATAAAATGAGCGAAGTTGTTCAGGTAGTTCACAATGTAAATATAAGATTGCTGCACTTTTATAATTAAAAGAGCCATCCAAATATTTAATACCCTAAAGGTAACCCCCAGAAGAAGAAATCCAGAGTGAATCTCTGCATTTGGAATGAAAGTGCTGCAGGTAATTATGTAGCCAGTCTCTGAAGCGGAGATTACTTAACGCACTGGATGCTTGAATTAGTACCAGATAAAAGACTTTGGATGCCATCCAAAGACAGGAGCACAAAGGAATTGTATGGAAAATTTAGCTCTGATGGCCTAAATAAGCTAACAAACAAGCTCACATTGCAAAATAAAAGGGAGAAATTCAACCTCGGTTGAATATTTTCAAGCAACAAAGAACTCCTTGAAAGAGATAGGTCAGCATGCACCTTTGAGTTATGAAAAGGATGGTGCTTGCAGAAGGAGGTAGTCAAAAGCATGTGCTCAAAGTGTCCCTGGTAAATAAGTATTTGCTTTTCCTTGAGTGGGAGAAGGTAGCTTGTTAAAATTTCTTTGTATATTGTTACAGCTGTCATTTCCCAGGATTCTGCTCCTTCCTGAGGTTTCCTAGATGTTGAAATACAGTGGTACCTCAGGTTAAGTACTTAATTCGTTCCAGAGGTCCGTTCTTAACCTGAAACTGTTCTTAACCTGAGGTACCACTTTAGCTAATGGGGGCCTGCTGCTGCTGCCACGCCACCGGAGCATGATTTCTGTTCTATTTCTGGGTTAGCGGAGTCTGTAACCTGAAGCGTATATAACCCAAGATACCACTGTAGCTGCAGGGTCACTATTTGTGTGTGTCACTCACACGTGGAATAAGGCCTTGTTGGGATGCATGGCTAGTCCCACACCCCAATGTGCATGCTTGACCACGACTGCCCCTTGCATAAAGGAAGTGCTCTACAGGCATACGTCAGCACGTGCAAAGTGCCTCTTCATGCGGTTGCCCAACACTTGGCTGGTGCAGGAGAGATGATCAGTAGCTGGACCAGTGAGAAGGGATAGGGCTGGACAGTGTGGCCCCCATAAATCCCTCCTGTGTGCATATATGAATGAACGTATCTGACACCCATTCCTTGCCAAACTGTAACATGTCAGGAAGTCTCACCTTGTGAGGGACTGAAACAATTGCCTTCAGCAATTTCTGAGCTAGTGTTGTGTCCTCTGAGGACACAACTGAACCCCCCTTGTGGTATAACACGGAACTTTTAGTTAGTGCCGAACAGCCAAATGGCAACCAAGCTTGTTGGGTTCAGGCACTCCCTGCAGAAAGCAGGACTTGACATGAGCGCTGATCAGCTGATTGGTAGGGACATCAAGCCCCATGTGGATTGGCTTGGATCTTTTACATTGAACTCAAGCAGCTCTACAAAATTTAAAAAGGGGTTTGTTTGATGTCATGTTGGTCAGGTTCGTGGCCCCTCCCACCCCTCAAAGTGGTCCACTAGGGGGCAGAGGAACCCGGGATCCAATAATCCAGCTGGAAAAGGTTCCCCACCCCTGAGGACTTCTAAACTCCCCCCCCCCCAGTAACTCCTGCATCTTGCTGCTGGGAACCAGGTGCCAGGGTGAGGGAACCTGTCTCAGTGAGGGAGTTTTATCATCCCAGTTGTTTAAATGCAAGCAGCTCTGAGAGCTTGAGATGGTGGGGTACAAAATATATCAGATAAATATATCAAAACAATATATTAACAAAGCAGTAGAGAGGGCTTAGGGCTTATGTAACTGTGATGTGGGATAGACTTGCACAGTGGGCCAACAAGGCTGACTATTTGGGAACAGGAATGTTCCAAGCATGCCCCTATTTTCATTTTTGAAAAGTCTCCTGACTGATGTGTTTATTTGGAACATATTTATACTCCCCTTCATTAAAAAGTCCAAGGCAGTTTACAACAAACAAGATCAACTGAAAGACAATAAATGCAGTAAACAATACAATAGCCATACAGTTCCCATTGATGTGGTATCAGTGACCAACAAAGGCCTGAGTACGGTATGGATAGTTTGATCTTCTTGTTTTCTTTAAACTATAAATTATGGTCTATTTTATCCCTTTATCTGATTAGTTAAATGCTTTTGACATGCATAGAGTGGGTTAAATAAATATAACCACCTGAGTGTTGTCTGCATGTGATCTGCTTTCACTACTCCATCGTGCAACTGGATTCCAATAATCAAAAATTCAGACCTTGTCTGGCCCTGTTAGAACATCTTAAAAAAGAGAAAAGAATGCAAAAATAATCCTGACATGGTGCCTAATCTGAAATGAAAAATTGGTTCTGAAAGGCAAGCTCTAAATTCATTGAACTGAGAAAATGTGCATCTATAAATTTATTATGTATATGCTTAAAGCTGATAGTAGTTTGATCAAATGAATGATGTAGTTAAGCCAAGTAGCTGGATTATCTGTCTTCGGAAAGGTAAATTGAAGAACTACTCAAGGCAACACCCCCTCCTTGTCTTGTCCTAATTCAAAGTGTTTTGACTGAGGATATTTTAATCCTTGAACTGTGTGAGACTACACACATATGCTTAAATATGTTGTAAATGTGGGCTGGCTGAATGAGATCCCTGAATCATATTTGAAGTTGGTATGTCTACTCACCTTCAATGGGGGGCAGTGTTGCGGCCAGGCCATGGCCACACCACGGGACCTGGCAGTGGACAGCATTGATTGTACTGTGTACCTGTGCTTGTGACATGTCCTGTTTATCCATAATAATGCATGGAAATAGTTTTTAAAATGCTCTTTTTAATTTTTTTCTAAAACAAATGATCAGCTTGGCATTATTGTACAGTATTTACAAGTGTATGTAAAGCTCCGTGTGTGTGTGTGTGTGTGTGTGTGTTTGTATTTCTTTTGTTTTACACACACACACACACACACACACACACACACACACAATACTTTTCTATGTGTGCCATATATATTTTTATGTAACCCATTGCCCTTTACCTTTGCTGACCTGTTGTCATCTGTGTTCTCTTTTTCTGTGCTGAAAAAATCTAATAAATGTATGCTGTTGTTGTTGTTGTTGTTGTTGTTGTTGTTGTTGTTGTTGTTGTTTAAAAAAATCAAACTTCTTTCTACTTGGAGGGATGAAAGCAATTTCCTCCTTTATTGC
Source organism: Podarcis cretensis (assembly GCF_951804945.1). Taxonomy (NCBI): domain Eukaryota; kingdom Metazoa; phylum Chordata; class Lepidosauria; order Squamata; family Lacertidae; genus Podarcis; species Podarcis cretensis. The sequence goes on along the minus strand of NC_137173.1, from coordinate 100,891,962 downwards.
AGCTGTCCACACCACACAGAACTTCTTGGGGGGAAATGCAATGGTCTTATGAAAATTATCTGGGCTTCCCTCAGAATTCCTTGGGCATTTAGCCTGAGGAAGAGACTCTAAATTCACTATGAAATTCACTTTAAGCAACATCCACTGTCAACCTAAATCAGTAAATACATCAATCTAGGGATATTCAGTGCTCTCCAAAGAAATCTCACTAGTTTTGCCTATTTGACACATTTTAAGACATTTTTGTTTTTATGCGTAGCAAATGCCTTGATGAAGTTCCCTTCACTAGACTTCTGGGTTCTCTCAGAATTCCTCAACTTTTTCAGCCCGAGGAAAACCCTTCAGATTTGCCTTGCCCTTTGAAGTATGTTGCAGGCAAAATCCAATGACAGCCAAGGGTGTGCAGAAATCCCCTGAGAAATGTTGCTAATTATGTCAAACTCTTTTCTCTCTTCTTCTTACAATTCCATCATAAGCACACAAGAAGAGCCTTCTAGATCAGAACAGAAGCCTATCTAGTCTAGCATACTGTGTCCCAAAGTGGCCAACTACATGCTTATGTGAATCCTGAAAACAGACTAAGAGGGCACAATTGTTGGGATTTCTGTAGAGACGCTAGTTAGCATTCTCAGAATTGCCAACAAATCCTTCGGGGGAAACTTAACTGACTAACAACACCCCCCCTATTACAGAAGTATCACTAACCATCAATGCCAAAAGGCAATCCGTAACATATGGGCACAGAGTATGAGCCCACACCCAGCTTGGGCTCATAATGTCTCGAGAAGAAGAATGGCGACTTACTTCATAGGGCCATTGTTTTGAGGATGAACGTTTGTGAAGTTGGGCATTTGTTAGCAATGAACAGTTTTTCTGTACATCATTGCATACATCATTGTGCCTCCTGAAGTGTCTCTCCACCTTTGTTAAAACCTGAACATATTTCTTAATATAGCGGTTCCTTTGAGAAATCTTTTTAATGTGAATTTAATTAAATCAGTAATCTCTTTTCTGCCTTCCTACTTAGAAGAAAAAGAGAGAGGGAGAGAGAGCTGGTTTATTCAGGATTCAACATTTTTGAGAGTCCTACTTTTTTTTTTTACTGAGGTAATTTCAGGAGACTGAAAGCAAAAATTGAGTGATATATGGGATGCCTTACATCTAGGTCTGAACATCCTATGGGTATTGCTCTAGTGGATTAAATTATTATTTATTTCCAATAGCTGCTCTTTTGGCAAATGTTGTTTGCTTTATTTGTACAGTATTCCTTCTTTTCCTGTTTTGGTGCCTTGTCTGTTATACAGTCTCATATATAGGATCTGTCATTGGAGGGAATAAAGAATGGAAGGTCTGTTGCAAGCAGTGCCTGATGGTCTTGGGCTCTGAAAAAATTCCACTTTACTTTGCACCCATGCACACCCACCACCGATTTGGGAAGCGCTGTACACAACAGCACACATCTATCCTGTTTCTATCCTGTCATTTCTAGGAAAGTACTGCATTTTGGTGCATTTTCCCTCAAACCGGCTTCGATCCAAATTGAGAAAAAGAATGACCTAGCTATGTCTTAAGCTGGTAATGTGTGCACAGCTTCAGTCTACATTTTCTCTTTGGACATGCCTGCTCATATATAAATGTAACTTATGTTACAGAGATTGAGCTGGGGGGGAGGATGTTGTTAGCAGTGTTCCTCTGCCTCCCCTGCACCGACCTCCACTATGCTTATAATCTGGTGGCTTTTCAAAATGGAAAGTGATGAATTACTATCAACCCAGGACAGCTTTTTTGATGTGTCCTCTTGTATACAAGAAGCTGGGCTAAGACCACCTGAACTCATTTCTCTCAGGATTCTGTAGAACTATAAAGAATGGTTTTGTTTTGGACTTGGTAGGCCCCAGAAATGAAAATGCCAGTATATCGAGGACAACACATCAATCTAATTTGCTACCTGGGCTCCCAGTCGTATCCTTGCCCTAGCAAAAACTACTGAACAATATGAGCCATGAGAACAGCCACTCTTCAGTAGGAAAGTGATGTTTTCCTTAAAAAGCGACTGTTTAATCTTTCCGAAACAACTTGGAAACCAATAACTATGCTGCAAAATATTAAGAAAGAGCCCAAATTAGGCATGGAATGTCACATTTAGGGAGAACGCTCAATCTGAAAAGTGGCAGTCAAGCCATAGTCTTAAATGTATGAACCTGTGACCTTTTACATTTGAGAGAGCTGTTCAAACTTATCCCTTTGTGATTTGAAGTAATACTTGAGAAAAAAGAAGGGATGAGCCCTACATATTTTAGGAATCCATTGCATTCATAATCACCTCACTTATTTCTCAGGAAAATTCTGCACAGGGGCTTTTAGTTTACAGCAAGTAGAGAGGGGAAGCAGGAGGGTGAGATTATGGTGGACCTCCAGGGACTTCTAGTACATAAGAAAAGGGGAACATAGGGAAGAGGAAGAGGTTTGTCAAATCTTCAGAAGGCGAAATGAAGAAAATCTGTAAGAGAAGTGGGGAAGGGAGTGGACAAGTACCTGAGATACAAGGGTAGGATTGTGGGTTAAATAAAGCAGTTCAAAGCAGAGGTAGACGTGTTGTTGGGAGTTGAAGACCAGAACCGTAGCTAGATGACCTTGCGCCCCTGACAGACCCATCCAGATTGCACCCCCTAGCCATGGACAAATTAGCTCTTCTTTCCACCTCTCCTCCAACCCCCCCCCCCCATTCAATTCACTCTCTGTTAAAAACCTTTTCTTATGAGGCAATAATTGACATTTTTATTTATAGACATATTTATGGACATATTTTTAGCTGATTTTGCGTCCCCTCTCACCTGCACCCATGGTGGGGGCCCACCTCACCACCCCCTAGCTATGGTCCTGCTGATGACATCTGGGGAGACCATGCTGGCCATCCCTGCTATATGCCATAAGCACTTTTGGAGGAGGGTGAAAAACCTTCTATCCTTAATGGGAAACAAAAGGTGACGACATCAACATAACAGGAATAATCATATCAACTGAAATGCCTCCAAATTCTAGGACAAAGCATGCCATAGATTAGTATTAGGAATATTATAATAGTTATTGCTTGGATTTGAACTACAGACACCACAGCGGTAGGTAAAATGTAATTTGTAAACAATTCTGGGAGGCCCTGTGCAGTCTGCTGCCCTACTGCCAGCATAATCCCTAACATTAGGGGACTAAACAAATACTTATTTGTTTCAGACATAGCAATAAACCTTAAAACGACTGGCTTGGATGAGAAATGTAAACTGGAAGGAGGAATTAATTGCACATTAGGCTGAAAACATGCTCCATTCCACCGAGAACATCATGAGCCGTAAAGGGTCGTAACAATTAGTCTCTGTTAACAAATACTGAAACAGATATGGTTTCAATAGCAATTTATTACAGAATCTGCTGGAGAAGAATGAACTTGGCGACTAACATAATGAACATTTAATCGAAAAGACAGAAAACTACAGTCAGGCCCTGAAAGTGCCTATTCTGTCAGCATGCGTAATGTTAAGAAACAGAAGCATAATATCATCTCTGAAATGTTTGAATACATTCAGAATGAAGTAATTAATATCCTGTTCACCAAACAGCTTTTCCAATAAGCACAATACAAGTCATTATTTTGAGTCTTGCATTTAATTTAAAACACATGTACGTGCACAATGAGCTTACCGGCAAGAAAGCCTTCCTTGTGTTTTGAACAATTATTTTTGGAAATCTATCGCGGTGGGGGGCGGGGGGAAGTAATTGTCTGCCACAAGCATTTAACCTGGGCCATGTAACTATCACACCACCAGACATATATGGATGCCTCCCAAGATTCTCAAATTGTTTTCGTTTCTCAGTTATTCGGATATATTACAATGATACATTTTCTTCCTTCTTCCTTCAGCATCTAGTGCTCTGCTATACGATTTCCTTTTTAGGATGTTGTAGATCATATCATTCCATTGATTACTTCAGGATCTCTGGTGCCACATTGCCCAGTGACGTATGGCTAATTTATCCTAGGCTTTGACCAAATTTATGCTGAAGCTGAAACTGATCTGGGTGTTGCACATACAGTTTCCCTCTCTATTCCAACAGCAAGGTCTGCACACACGGCACCCTGTCTAAGAAGCTATCGTCTCATTCAGAAGAAGGAGCACATAACTAGATCCACCCCACCCTTGCCAAACAGTGGGTCAGCTTCTTTAAAGGGACTGGGGGCACTTAGCACCGGCTAAGCATTTAGCACTGGTTGGGGGACCCCCTGTATCAGATGCAGAGAGAGGGAAGAGGAAGGGGAAGCCTCATTGTGCAACCTTGACCCTGTGACTTCACCAAGATGGATTGTCAGAGGCCTGCCTCTGCCTACCTCCCCTGGTGACACTGGTGACCACATTTTACCACACCTTTGGATTCAATATGTCATAGCATTCTCTCTTCCACTTGGTAGGATGATTCAGATGCCTTATCCTGGAGTACTTTGGTCATCTTCATGGGCTCTTTGTCATTCATGATAGCCCAAGAAGCCCAAAGAAAGGTGTTGGATTGACCTGAACTGGAACTGGAAGGACTGCAATGGAGGCATCAGGGATTGTGCCAGGATTCCCTATCTTTGTCCTGTCATGGGACAGAGCAATTGCTTTGCATGGAGAAGATCCAAAGTTCCATCTCTAGGTAGGATGAGGAGAAAACCCTGTCTGAAATCCTGGAGATACTCTACCAGGATTTCAGACAGTTGTAGATCAGGCATGTCCAACTGGTTGATCGCGTGATCCTGCTTGATCGCCCCCCTCCAAAGAAAAAAGCTCAACAACTTTGCTGACACCTCCCCTGAAAAAGTTCGACAACTTGGTCAATCCAATGGGTAGATCACTGCCAGGTTTTTTTTATAGTGGGAGTAGATCACAGTCTCTTGGGAGTTGGACATGCCTGTTGTAGATGATACAGAGCCAGAGGGACCAAGGATCTGATTCAGTATATGGAAGCTTCCCATGTCTTTCTCCCATTCTCATTCTCTTTTCACTGTGATGGTTTAGAAATCACAGTTTTTAAATGTTTGTGTAATGTTCATGTTAAACCAACCAGCAAATGCTATTCTGCAGCTATAAGCAGCTGCCAGCACTCTTCTTGGAGACGGCTGTTGGCAGTAACAGCCATGGACACAGAGAGTTGGAAATACTATAGTTCAAGCGCACATCTGCTGTTTCTCTCCTAGGTCCCCATGGTCACTATTAGCCCACAGTCTTTAAATGCTGAGATGAAAACAAAAAGGCAACATCCTTCAATAATATGGGCAAAGATGAGCCCGAGTTTGTCTGCTGCCTTCATTTCTGTGTGGTATGAGTTTACAAATGAACACAGAACAGTGCCTGTCATAGGTTCAGCAGTGAGAAATTGTTTTCAGTTTGCCCCTACAATGAATAGGAGATGGGATTATAAAACACTAGACATAGAATCTATCAGATTTCATGTGGTTCCCCCCCCTTTAAAACAGCATCTATGTTGTTGTTTTTTTAAAAAAACTGTTGTTTATTTCATTTTTTCATACCAATGAAACTGGCTTTACCCAGGTGATGGTTTAATTTTATTCATTGATTAAGAATACCTATACCCCATGTTATATCCCTGTGAGGCCCCTAAAGCAGTCTTCCCTTGATGCCAGTCCCCCAATACATCAGATGTGTTACCTTAGAGAAGGGTGAAAGGTTAGATGGATGCCTAAAAAGTTTGTGCCAATTGGATAGAAACTACTGAAGTTTCAGGCAGCAGGAAAGCAGCCTGGGAATGACAAAAATGTGTGAAATTGTGATGAAACAACGCCATCCTAATAAATTTAGAACAAAATAAGTTTTTGATGGTGAAATTGATATATCTTTAATTGCTGCTCATGTCTAATTTCTATATTGGTTCAATAACAAAACATTAAAACTGAATGTTGAAGAACTTAAGCGGAAGCTTTTGTCACTTCCCATTTGGAGCATAAACCAGTTTTTGCCACCCTGGAGCCCCCTGAAGTTTGGGACTACAATTCCTGCCAGCCCAAACAAACAGGCAAACACAGAACCTAATTAGGCACTAAGTCAGCTAAAAGCCAGTTAGAAGAAAGAACATTCTGCACATTTGAGGCAATGCCTACAAAGACAAGAACTTCTTCTCATCAGACAATGCACTCCATAGCTCAGTTGCTATAGTACTATAAATCCTGCTTCTCACTGACGTTGCTCTGTTCTGAAGCAGAGAGTAAGCGGAGCTCTGCTTATTTGACCATAACTGACAAGCAGGCTGATATAATATGGCGTTGTTGTTGTTGTTGTTGTTGTTGTTGTTGTTATATCTCATCTTTCCTCCAAGGAGCTCAAGGTGGAGTATATAGTTTTCCCCCTCACCACTTTATCTTCACAAAAACTCTTTGAGGTAACATAGGCTGGGTGACAGAGACAGGCCCAAGGTCACCCAGTGAGCTTCATGGTTGAGTGGGGATTTGAATCCTGGTTTCCCACATCGCAGCCTGAGACTTTAGCCACTACACCACCACACTGGCCTTACCTTGGCTAACACCCTTTGTCATCTTTGAAGCTGTTTTGAAATTTTTTATTTTTCACTTATTTATTTAGGTATACCGCTTTTCGCTGAGAAAAGACTGCAAAGTAGTTTGACAGATCCATTAACAAATCTAACATTCTAATATAAGAAACACAATTAAGCAGTCAAAACTAAAAATAAAATATGATCATAAACCTGAGCAAAACATCCTAAAATGTTAAAGCACACAATTACTCAGAAGTCCAACATAGGCCTGTGATAATAAAGATGTATTGATTTGGCAATTAGGGAAAGAGCATAGGAGAATTCAGGCAGAAATGGAAATGGAAGCAGAAGTTGCCAATATGTCTGGAACAATGAATACAATCCGTATTAGCTGTGATTATTGTTTTCAGCCCACAATTGAGACGTGTTTGTATACTTCCCACCATTTGCGTTGTATTTCTTCCTCATTGAAATGAACAGCTTTTTCATTGAAATGAATGGTGTGGAGTATTCTGATAACATAACTATGTAAAATTCTGCTACAGCAGATCGCAAGACAAAAAACATAGTTCCTTTCAGAAGCTGAACTGCAGCAGAATGGAAATGGTGTTGCATGCCATGAGCATGGGTTGAAATGGCAATTGATGCATACTTATGCCCCTGTTAGCAATAGAAGATCATCAATGATGTATCTGCCTGTGCCACTAGGGGAACAGAGTCCAATGGCCATGGAACCACTATCAAGAAAGCCCTATCTCATGTTCCCATAAAATGAGCAGCACTTGCTGGGGAGACAACAAGCAAGGCTTCCTCCATCTTGGGGCATGGTAAAGTTGGCATTGCTGTTTCAGATACATCCATCCCACGTTATTCAGTGCTCTATACATACATAAGGGCTCTTATATAGGGCCCAATAAAATATAGGCAGTCAGTGCAGAGTCCACAAAACAGGTCTTATGTGACAGTGCATCAAATTGCCTGTCAGCAGCATTGTGCAGCAGCTGCAGTTTCTGAACTGTCTTCAAAAACAACTCTATGTAGAGGATATTACAATGGTCAAATCAGGATGTTACCATAGTGTAGAAAACTCTAGCCAAACTATCCCAGTCCAGGAAAGGCTAGCACTCATGAACTATCTGGAGAGTAAATGGAGAAGAAGCTAGTATGTATAATGTATTATTGTTTTCTGTTCTGCTTTGCTGTTTCTATCTGCATTCATCTTGTTCTCTGGTTTGTGCCTGAGGTGCTCACCACACATTACACACAAATGAAGGTGCTAAGAGCCTCAGTATGTTGTCAACAACAACAACAACTGCTTCCAAAGATGGTATTGAAGTGAGAATGGTTGGGGATGTAGGGGAGACATTTAAGCTACACCTGCAAAGAGTAGTTATCCTGTTATTCAGTCCTGACTCCTGGCTTTTTCCTCCTAAGTAACATCAGCTTCTACCTTACACAGGCTTCTATCAAAGAGGCAGTGAAGATGCACCGAAGTCCTAAATTGCACAGCTGATATTGACAGCACATTTTTATGGATCAGGGCTGAGTTTCGTTCCAGGAGGAAACAGCTTGCTGATAAAAACAGACAGATATGCAGGCAAACACAGAAATCAAGGCACAAAATAAACAAGATGAGTACAAACAGGTGAATCACCTTAACCAACCAATACAGAATAATCAAATTAAATTTCAGGCACTGAACCTGTATCAAGAAAACCAAGTACACAAAAGCATTGTGGAAAGGACTTGCATGCTTTTTATGGTCCAACCCTGCTGTGATTTTTTTATTTATTTATTTAATGGGGAGAAAATGGGCAGCTGGGTAAGAATTTCATAGAAGCATGGCTTGTTGAGTTGTGATACTACCATCTTTCAGATCCTTATAAACTAAGCCTATAACAGCGCTCCTTGATAACCTGAAGGGTTTTCAGAAGAAAAGTGATTTTTGCAATCAAATAGGAAGCAACTTTTTTTTTTTTTAGTTAGACAAGTTCATACTCCTATATAGATTTATAAAGATCCTACTTTGAAGTTTCAGAAGGACGGCCAATTTGGTGTTGTATAGCCAAGAGCAGCTATAAAAACTTGAAGGTGAGTTTTCCTTTTCTATGACTTGGTTTACCTTTGTCATTTGCTCATTCCATTAATATCATGGTTCAAATAAGGACTGTGATATGCTATGCTTTTTAAAAAAAATGATCTATTTTATGGCAGTGCAACTAAGGGATGTGGCAATTGAAAGAATCAGAGTTACAGTAATAAGACTTCAAAAAACCAAATGTCTCTGAGAAACAGACACTCATCAATTGAGCAAATGGAGAATGTGTCACAAATAAAGCAGACAGATTTCAGAATGGCACCTGCAAAGCAAACAACTAACCAATAACCAAGCCACACATTATGAAATTTTGGGAACTCTTCACTTCCACCCACCAAATATAACTTGGGTAGAAATTCTATGAACAGTGAGGAATAAGTCTGGCTGTACATATTTATGTACTTCTAAATAATCTTTCATATGGGCAGCCCATAAAACAGTTAAACCTGTGAGTCTTCCTTATCATAACCTCTCAATTCAACCTTTTATTTTTTAAAAAAATCATAAGCTCTTTTCATGCTTTTAAATTGCTGCTGGTGGTTTTTCCCTGCTTTAAAATTAGACTTAAAATAATTTTAATTGTGATGAGGATGGTGAATGTGTGTGTGTTTTGTTCACCCCTCATAGTATATTCATTTTTGGTGAAGGATACAAAATGTTGTTAATAAATAAACTTTCCCACTCAATATGCATTATGAAGGTGGGGGCAGACTTCACATCTTGTGCTAATTGTTAGGGAATGAAAAGAATCACTGTGACAACCATCCTCTCTTCAAATGTTTTAAGGTCCCCCCCCCCTTAAGACTTTAACAGGTCCACATCACTTGACTCCCACTCAGTTTCCCTTGGTGCAGATTGAGTGATATTATTACCTCACCCCCATTTCAATAAACTTGCTATGTGTTTTAAGTTACAATGATTTCTAGCAGATATAGACCTTAATATTTCTTTATTGACTACAGTGACATTCATTAACTGCTGCTTCTGTTATGAAATGCTGGTAATATTTAAATGTGTTTGTACATTGCTTCCTTTTTTTGTGGATATGTCTTTCATGTCTAATACTCTTTACCCCCAACAAGATTTGGCAGTCTCCCAAAAGTATTCTGCTAACCTATGATTTCCCTCTGCAAAATAGCTTACTGTACCAGTTGGTGAAATTAGATGTTACTTAATGAATCTAATTTAAGAGAGACGTCATATTCTTCAACATTTCACAAATGAAAATGGGGAAATGTTTGTGCTCTTGCAACACTCCTATTCTTAAACGATGGATCTGGCACACACACCAGAAACACACACTTTGTTAAATGTTGGTGACAGTTTTGTCTTCTATTACTTTATTCTTTCATAGTCTATTCTGATCTGATTTCTGAAGTGGAGCATGTGAGCAAACTGACCACAACAGCTTATTCAACAACAGTAAACCGTTAAAAATATGGGGAGTGGGTGGCCCTGTGGTTTAAACCACAGAGCCTAGGACTTGCCGGACAGAAGGTCGGCAGTTCAAATCCCCGCAACAGGGTGAGCTCTCGTTGTTCGGTCCCAGCTCCTGCCCACCCAGCAGTTCAAAAGCACATCAAAGTGCAAGTAGATAAATAGGTACCGCTCTGGAGGGAAGGTAAACGGCATTTCCATGCGCTGCTCTGGTTCACCAGAAGCAGCTTAGTCATGCTGGCCACATGACCTGGAAGCTGTCTGTGGACAAACACCAGCTCCCCCGGCCTATAGAGCGAGATGAGCGTGCAACCCCAGAGTCGTCCACGACTGGACCTAACGGTCAGGGGTACCTTTAAACCCTTAAAAATGATTAATAAAATGTTTAAGCTCATAATAGAGCTCATTGCACTTATTAAACAACAGCTGCAACTGAAGTCTGTTTGAAGGGGGAAAGTCCATTGGCATTTCAAGCCATGTGCATTTGTGAGTGTGAGAACAGAATGTGGATTGTTAGTAGACCACTGTTCAGATTGGGTTCTGGGTGTGCACCTTTGCTTTATGGACAATGGAGATTCTAGGTAAAGAGCAGACCGGAGGGAGAAAACCTGTAACCCTCCAAATTATTTGGAGAACTCGAACCCCCATCAAACCCACCTAGGATTGCCAACATCATGTGAATTGTAGTCTACCAACATCTGGCAGGCCACAGATTCTTCTGGAGTAGACTGTGAAAGACTGACGTCAGCCCATTCAGCCTGTGCTTAAGCACACACAATCCTCTCTTACACACACACACACACACACACACACACTTCTAGACAGACTTGAGAAGTAACTTCAGTGGTTTCAAAAGACCACTAGCTGTTCTGGGGAAAGTATCCTAACAAATCTATAAGTCTCCTAGAAATGAGGAACCCCATGTATCAGACATTGGCTCCCTCCACTACTAGGAGTGCTGGTCAGAAGGGAGAACTATAGGCAGTCACATGACAGCACATATTCATCCTGGCTTGGGTTGACACAATAGGGTCAATCCAGTGCCACTTGCTGATACAAAGATTCTTAGATCTGCTGTTTTCTCACCAAGTCTAGTAGTGACCCTGAGTCAGATGCTGCGGTGTCATTGGTTAGGGGTCAACAATGGACTCCTGGCTCTGAGCCTGATCAGAAGACCCTGAGATCAAGGCTGGAAGGCATGAGCCCACTCAACCATAGGCCACAGGACCAGGGTCATAAAGCCAGGATCTACCCCCCTCAATTCCCCAAGCTAAGGGAGTGCACCAGGCAGGAAGTCATTGAAAGTGGAAAGTCCTGATGGGTTGGCCCTTTTAAAAGACTCTACTTCTCCAGCAGGAGGCAGATTCTAAGAGAGGTAGAAAGGAGGCAGAGGCTCATTTTCAAATCCTTTTGGAAAAAGTTGTTCTCTAGGAGCTCTCCGTGGTGCTGTGACCCACTTTGCTACATTGCCCCTTAGGCTCCTCCATGTGATTAGAACAGCATAGTCTGTCTGCCAAGGTAAGCGCAAAATTTTAGACTTGGCCATCTGACATATACATATATATTTATACCAGCATCCTCCACACAGGAGGCTCGTAAATTTCCCTTCTGCATCATTTACAAAAAAAGCTCTTCAGCCATTTTTGACAACAACAAAAAATTAATCCTTTCCTTTCCTTTGTTGGTTTTCTTCAGTACTATGATCTTCTGTGGAAGATTAAATCAAATGACTAAATAAATGCTTTGAAATGCATTGTGCCAACAAAATTTTTAATTACTTGTACTTACATAGTTTCCGTATTATAATTAACACATTGGAACTCATTCTATTTGAGACGGCACTACTGCTAGCCACTAATTGGATTCCAAAAGTCTCCACTGGTCAATTACTTTTTCTTTATGTCAAGTTCCAAATACCAAAGACAAGTGATTTTCCTACCTCCTACATTCCCAGCTGATCTATCAGGCCAAGCTGGTTTCCTTGAGCTGCCATTGCAGTGAGAAAGCAATCTTTGAGGGTGGGGATAAAATGTTGGCTTAATATATTGATGAAATACTGCAGAATATTTCTTCTTCTTAGGTTCATTTCTCCTATCTTCAGCAAAGTTTATTGCATTCTGATTGCTTCTGTGTAGTTCTCCATTTTGAATAAGAATTGAATCCAGCAGGTACTTGGCAGGCTGGGGTTTATTTACTTATTTTAGAAATATAAAAAGTCTCTGCTTCTCTGAACATGGCTTTCTTGGTCAGTAGACTAAGTACAGAGTTAGGGGTCCGTCTGCAATCTAAAAGTGCCTTTTTCAATAAAAGTGGGCCTAAATATTACTCTGATGGGTTCCATTATAATTCCCCGTAGAGCTTACTGAATCTCCAGCAGTTCTGTACTGCAATTCTTTGAATCAAATCTTTTTTTTTTTTTTAAAAAAAAACAACTCAGTCCAATTTATTTGCCAAGAAGCAATGGTCACCACGATGTCAAAATAATCAGGCATCAAATAATTCTATCATCCAATGATTTCAGCATCAACTTAAGATAAATAATCTCCAGAGCAAGACAGCACATCAATCTGTAGCAGCTTAAATTTGATTTTCATAGCCATTACCACATAGAATGTTGCTTTGTGCATGACATCTTTTTTGTGATCTGACTCTCCTATGCTTACCATTGGGTAGCCCTCAGTAAGAGAGCTGCTGAAGAAAAGATGGCTTTCAGAAACTTGATGTATTCTCATACTATTGCCACACAGTATGCTGATACAACTGAACCCTAATTTGCAAAGTACCAGTTCTGACACATGGAGGTGCAGAGAGGGCTAATATATTTATATATAAATGCACAATGCACTTATGGATATTCTGCAGCTCAAGACACATTGGTTTGAATTCAAAGTGACCTTCAACCAATGAAAAGGATGCCTCCAATTCCAAACTCTCTTTGGTAAAGCCAATAAATTTTGCTCTCTGTTGGGGTTTGGAGTTAAGGATCCTACTTTTGTTTGGCCAGGCCATGCCATATTTACATCACCTATTTGATTCCCACCAATGTAGAGTATTTTCCCTTGCAAGCTTTAATGTCATGCCATCTGTGATCCTGCAAGGAAGATTCTCAAAAAATCCATATTTGAAAGGCATTGTCTGTGTGGTATAAAACAGGTCAAAGCCATTACACATGTTTTATTTCACTGCCCATTTTACGCAATAATTTGCGACAAATATTTAAACCCTATGCTGAAAGAAAAGTTAAATTGTTCTGACTGCTCCAGGGTTTTCTTTCTACTGAACAGTCATAGGCATGATAGCAAGGAGAATGTAGCAAAATTTCTCAGAGATGTCATGAAACTACATCACTGTAAGCCTTGAGAGGCACTTTTTAACCTAACTGTGCTTGTATTAGTTTTATGTGAAAGCACTTCCTTTTATAAACAGACTCCAGTTTTATGCTTTGACTTATGTATACTTTTGTGTCCTCTGCATGTCAATAAAGGAGACTGATTGATTGATTGATTGATTGATTGATTGACTGATTGGATGCCTCCAACTTAAAAACAGGACATATGGAGTCCACGTCTTCAATTGCTTACAGTTTAAATCACTTCTAAGTGCACAACACATGTAGTTCCTATTTGGAAAGCATTTGCAGCAGCTGCAAATCCTAAACTCTGAATGCTAAAGCAAGTCTTCCTTTCAATGGCGAACTATCTGCACTCCAGCAACTATGGCTTGCTTTCTAATAGGAAGCTGCCAGAGCTGTGTGTATGGACATGTTGTTGTGCACAGCTCCAGATTCCTAGCGGCTTCTGCACACTTATCAGAACAGTGCTAATGGGTGAACTCTTTCCTTGTATCTAGTCCATTGTTCCCCCTTTGAGTGCCTCTTGGCTGGACTGTCAGTGCCAGGAATGCAAGCAAGTACTGCTACCAGAGATCTTCCACGCCAGCTCTGTGTGCGTTGCCCCAACTGTTGTTGTTTTTCTTTTGTGCTAGCCTATGAGATGAGCCTGGCAGCTGGCGTTTATATGGCTATATGTGTCCTTATGATGCATGGTGTGTGTGCATATATGTCCATGCATAGAGGATTTGCATTTCCAAAGCTGTCTGGAGCTTAGAAAAACATTTTGTGCCCTGTATCGAAACTGGAGGGAAGGTTTTGCCCTCAGATCAAATATATCCCCATTGTCCCTTCTCATGAGATTGAATGACACCGTTCACTTATACAGAGGCAAGTAGCAGTAGATGCCACAAAGTAAAACCCCACCACAGCCCTGCCTTTCTATCTGCATGTAGCCCCATCCTGGGTTCTATTTCTTGGTCACAAATGTCTCACTGAGGGCCAAGTTAGATGTTACTTTTATTGTGCGGTTTATATAAAGAAAAAATGTAGAAGTTGCAGCTTCTCTCCCCCTCCAAATTTTCATTGAGACCACCGTGCCTGGGAAGGGATGTTTAACTTTTCCTTCTGTCACATTCTTGGAGTCCCCCTTCCCATGCCTAGTATTATATTTTGTAAAAATCCCAGACTCATTTCCTAATCACACAATAAAATTAACATGCAGTTTGGCCCTGAGACTCGAGGGTAGATGTTTTCAGTCTATCCTTCCAAAAAATAGTTCAGGTGCTTGATGTGTGTTTTGCCATACACACTGAATCCCTTGAGACAGAACAGGCTCCATTCCAAAAAAGCTCTGGAGCACAGCTACTTCAGCAAAGAACTACATGAAGATGTTTAACGCTTTTCACACACCACACATCTTCCTTTTGATTTTGTATGTAGCAAAAGAGAGTGGGGTAACGTTTTCTTTCTTACAGCTGGAGAACATCCCCGCCCCACTTCCCCTCAGAAGTGCAACAACAGGCAATCGTTTTACCATACCCTCTTGATCAAAGTTTGCTTAGGGGGTATCAAGAGTCAGACTAAATTGCCTCAGGTTCTGGATGCAGTCTGTGGGCTGTGAGTTAGCATTCTCTGCTCTCGACAGAACCGTCAAGTCTGGGTTTTTCATGTATTGATTGATGATGCTAAGGATGGCAATAGAATGTTTTTTTGTTCTTTTTCAGATGCCACATTGATCATTAAACTTCTTATAAAAGACAGGAGTTGATGCTGGCAAATGCTCCACTACTTGGACAATAACATTGCTGATCAGTTACAAGTGATACTAGACAGTTCTTCACAAACACCTTCTTTTTACTAGATATTGGAAAGTAGCCAAATAGCATTCAGTATAGCTTTTCATTGATTCCTACAGTGGTTTATGGGATAAATTGACCGAAACACTGAAATTCTGGTGCTATGTGGACGTGCAGTTCTCAAGAAGATTCTTGTTTAAACCCCTTTTGATTTGTGTTTCTTTTACAGTTCATAACTTGTTAAAGAACCATTTCAAAATACATTTTCAGTTACAAATATACATTTAATAAAACTCGTTTGAGTCATAAAATACGTTTCCAATAACTACCAATTCAACATCAACAGATAAACACAGAAAAGTTCTGTTTACAAAATGGAAATGTGTTTTATGCAAATGTATGTCAATAATGTATTTATAGCTTCAGAAGTCAAGTTAAGGGCACCAAGCCTCTTTGCGATTTCTGTGTTTGTTTTATGTGTTCTTACTCTCATTAGCAATGCGAGCGTTGATAACTTCCCAACATTCCAGGTTTTAAAACTCCAGTTTTGGGTAGTAGGAGCGATATGTTTATGCTAGTTGTTTGCTATTAAAATTGCACTAGCCAGGTGTGCTTTTCTGTTAGGGTGTGCAGCAGGTTTAGGTAAATTCTGAGCTGGCAGGGTGTTTCAGAGGCAGCAGGCAGAGATTTATCTTCCCACAGTACTAAGCTTAAAACAGAGGTGGCTGGTGGTCACTGGACCTGGTGGGGATGCTAGGAGGTCACAGAACTGTGGTCAATGTGTTCTGGTTTTCTCCCCATCCTCCTCCCTTACACAAATACTGTGGACAGTTAAGCTTATGGCAGGATTCACCGAACAAACCCCATTGACAGAAGCCCATGCAAGGGCTTCCACATTTATTATGGCATAAACATTATTGGCCTAGAATCCGGTTCTGACTACCATGTAATTGTGTTTATATATTTAATAACATTGCAAAGCATGACTGCTGTTAACTGTTTTACCTTCTCTGATAAGCAAATTTTCATGGACTATATTAAGAAAAATGTGTGGTTGACATTGTACACAGAGTACCATTGTCTACAATGAAATGTACTCCACAGTAAAATGGCACCACAACTTTGCATTAGATGGGGAGGAATCAGATGCCGAAATCTAATTTTCCTTCCAAGTCTCATTTCAGAAGGCTTATTATCTTTTTAATGACATAACTTGGAAGCATGTATCTGATCAAGAGCAAGTCTCCTTTCCCTTTGGCTTCTAGATTTCCCCTCCATTCAAGATCTTATGTAATATTTTAAGAAGGCTTTAGAA
Organism: Podarcis cretensis; assembly: GCF_951804945.1. Taxonomy (NCBI): domain Eukaryota; kingdom Metazoa; phylum Chordata; class Lepidosauria; order Squamata; family Lacertidae; genus Podarcis; species Podarcis cretensis. The sequence continues at coordinate 100,875,445 of NC_137173.1, read as the reverse complement.
ATCTCCGCAAAACAATAAACAACAAACCTTGAATATTTCTGGGAATTCAAATAGCCTTTGAATAAAACCAAAATTCCTATATGAAGCAGCATCTTCAAGTGAGTACTTCAGGTCAAAGTGTGTGTGTGTGTTCATATTTGTGTAGAAGATGTAGATTTAAAAACCATGTAGGCAAAATAGAAGGACGATCACTCTCACTGTTCCACTCCTAACTTTTGCATTTTCAGGTGTTATGTGCTCATGCAGCCTGTTCAACTTGAATATATGTAAGCTCTCTCCACATAACTGAGAATCCTGGGGGGAAACTGCATGCAGAAAACCTGAAATCACATGAAGGTTGAGAGCAGGGACAGCTCCACACACTTAGGTTTCTGATGTTGTGAAAACATTAAGGGGCTTCTGACATTACATTTTGCAGTGGAGGAAAGAGCAAAGATACCCATTGCACAAAATATGAGAAAGGGCCCTCAGTAGATGGGAAACTGAGGGTGTCCTCAACACTGGTTACCACAGATAAGTCTTCTACATTATGGGTTTCTAACTGGGCCTCTTTAATGCTAACGAATCCAGCACAAGTGTGTTATTAGCTTTGACTGACAGTCTTGAGGGATCCATTAGGCTACAAATCTGAATAACCCTCACATCTCATTTGTCTGATATTGCTACCACATTTTTTCCCAACAGACATGCTGTAGATTGTCACTATGAGATTATGTGAATGATAGATTTGATTATATTTATTATATTTCTAGGCCACTTTTCATTCAAACGAATCCCAGGGCAGCTTTGTGATGTTTTATTATTATTATATTAACAATAACATGATAGAACATAATAAAACATCACAAATACAGCACAGATCATATAGATAGACCTTACTTCTCTCATAACATTACTTCTTATCCTTCACAGAATTGAGCAAACCACTCTAAGGGACTATGGAGGTTGAAGCTGATGGAAGGACTGCAGCCCCTTTTAAAAACTGTGAGGGGGGATGAGATTTTGCTTTTCTTTCTTTTTTTTCAAATGTTGTGACCCACCAAGTTGAGTAAAACCCAACAGTTATCATGTGTGACAGCCCACTAGAGGGGTGTTGAATCTCCTATTTATGCTCCCTATCTGGTATTGCAAAACAAGGGGTTGTCAAAGACTTGTCAGGCCACAAAATGTTTTCAATAGACTCCATACAGTTTGCAGTTTACTGAGTCACACATTGTGTGGGCTTCTGTTAAAGTACGTGTTCCACTTTTGCTTTTCCACAATAAACATCCCACAGAATTTCCCAAAGAGCAACACCATGAAAGCTGAAAATATTTGTGTCTGATTACTAAATTGGTTGCAGAAACATAAAATCCAAATCAACCATGAGACGTATTTACATCTGGAATTTCATCAGTCAATATCAACTAGATCTTTACAGGCAATACATAAATTTATTAACCTTTTCCTAAGTCTGCATGTTGCATAATCTCTATTGTATGCATGGAATGTCTCATAACATTTTTTTTTAAAATAAGAATGTTAAATGATACAATTGGGAACAAAATGGCAAGAATTACTCATGATGCAGGGATTTTATGATTCCTTTACCCATCCAGTTCTGAGAGTCTCTCTTGTTTTGTTTAAACTAGAGAAGGTATATATATATTTAAAACAGCAAAAATCATATTGCCTTTACAGTGGTACCTTGGTTTACATACGCTTCAGGTTACAGACTCTGCTGACCCAGAAATAGTGCTTCAGGTTAAGAACTTTGCTTCAGGATGAGAACAGAAATTGTGCTCCGGCGGCACAGCAGCAGCAGGAGGCCCCATTAGCTAAAGTGGTGCTTCAGGTTAAGAACAGTTTCAGGTTAAGTACGGCCCTCCGGAACGAATTAAGTACTTAACCCGAGGTACCACTGTATAGTGAAAGGAGGTAAAAAGTGATGACAAGGATATGACAGAAAGAGGATTTGGGGGCCAATTCTTCTGGTTCACAATTTAAAAGAACCTGAGTAGCTTTAGCTATCTACAGTGGAAAATTATATTATATTAGAAAGAGGGGGAAAGGGGGAAAATCTATCAATGAAGCCAAATAGTGCAAGGATCATTTTCCCTGAACTGGTGCATAGACCCATTGTTCTGAGATTGCAAGCTGTTAACACTATTTTACATAATTCTCATACTGTGTTATAACATACCATTATCTCTGATAAGCACTTATATTAACACCTAGCAGCATTTTGCCCCTGTTCTCCTAACTGTGTGGATTTCCCTCCAGGGTTTTTAACATCCTACTTAGTGGAGAAAGATGCAGAACTGATAATAAGACTTAAATTAGTACCTGCAACAGAAAGCTTCGTAGACATGCTTTTCAGTGCTGGCAAAACAGACCACTGCAGGATTGAGCACCCTCTGTCGTCCCCTTCTCCTTGTGCCCCCAATCTTTCCCAACCTTAATACTCGTTAAGTATTTATTGTCAAAGATAACAGAGTCACTTCTACAACTCTGGATATCTGTGCACACCAATCTAACAGCTAGGCAGCTATTTGCAGCTCCACACTCTATGGAGCCGTTGTAGCAACAAGGGACCACTCTGCCTCCACCAGTTTATGTATCTTCCCCTGATGGGCTGCACATACACTTTCTCTGTGCACCCCTGTCCAGTGCCCTCCTGGTTCTGAGAGACACTGGTGCAGGAGAGGGTAGGGAAGCATGTGGCTCTCCACTTGCCTGACCTTCCCCTTCTTCCTCCCTATCCTGCTCTCCACCCTCCAGCCATAGCTGTCAACCGTCCCTTATTTGGCGGAAATCTCCCTTATCCCAGTGCCATGTCCCACTGCTGTCCCTTATTGATGATGTCCCTTAAATTTCCCAGGTTTCATGCTTGCCCGGCTCGGGAGGGAAGCAGCGGCTCGGGGTCCTCCGCCTTGAGAGAGAGCACGCGCATGAGCTGCCGCGTCTCTGTCTCTCCCTTTCCCCCCTCAGGGGCACGTCGTGAGGAGACGGGTGGTGATGGGCAGGCAGGCAGGCAGCCCCTCTCTTGCGAGACTTCCGCCGTGCTGCCAGGGGAAGCCGGAAGTGGTGGCAGCGGCTGAGGAGACGGCCTGAGGGAGGAGGAAGAGGAGGGGATGGGGGAGGGACGCAGAAGGACGGCACTTCAGTGGCTGCCGCGGCGCCGCAACTGCCTCATGCTAGGCTCGTGGGTGGCGTGGGCGAGAGTTTGGGGTTTGGGTTAGGGTTAGGGTTAGGGTCAAGAGTTTAGGTTTAGGGTTAGGGTTAGTGTTCAGGGTTGGCTTTAAGTTTTAGGTTTTAGGGTGTTGGGTTAGGGTTAGGTTTAGGGTTAGGGTTTAGGATTAGGGTTTAGGGTTAGGGTTAAGTTTAGGGTTCAGGGTTCAGGGTTCAGGGTTCAGGGTTCAGGATTCAGGGTTCAGGTTTCAGGGTTGGTTTTCGGTTTTCGGTTTTCGGTTTTTGGTTTTAGGGTTTTGGGTTAGGGTCAAGAGTTGGTTTAGGTTTAGGTTTAGGTTTAGGTTTAGGTTTAGGGTTAGGGTTAGGGTTAGGGTTAGGGTTAGGGTTAGGGTTAGGGTTAGGGTTAGGGTTAGGGTTAGGGTTCAGGGTTGGGTTTAGGTTTAAGGTTTTACGTTTTAGGGTGTTGGGTTAGGGTTTAGGGTTAGGGTTAGGGTTAGTTTTTTCAGGGTTAGGGTTTAGGGTTTAGGGTTACATTTAGGGTTAGGGGTTAGGGGTTAGGGTTAGGGTTAGAGTTAGGGTTCAGGGTTGGGATTAGGTTTTAGGTTTTAGGTTTTAGGTTTTAGGTTTTAGGTTTTAGGTTTTAGGTTTTAGGTTTTAGGTTTTAGGTTTTAGGTTTTAGGTTTTAGGTTTTAGGTTTTAGGGTTTGGGTTATGGTTAATGTTAGGGTTAGGGTTAGGATTAGGATTAGGGTTTGGGTCGATCTTAGGGTTAGGGTTCAGGGTTCAGGGTTGGGTTTAGGTTTTAGGTTTTAGGGTTTTGCATTAGGGTTAGGGTTAGGGTAGGGTTAGGGTTAGGGTTAGAGTTTTAGTTTAGGGTTAGGGTTTAGGATTAGGGTTTAGGGTTTAGGGTTAGGGTTAGGGTTAGGGTTCAGGGTTCAGGGTTCAGGGTTGGGTTTAGGTTTTAGGTTTTACAGTTTGGGGTTTGGGTTTGGGTTAGGGTTAGGGTCAAGGGTTTATGTTTAGATTTAGGGTTAGGGTTAGGGTTAGCATTTAGGGTTAGGGTTTAAGGTTTAGGGTTTAGGGTTCGGGTCATCGTTTATGGTTTAGGGTTTAGGTTTAGGGTTTTGGTTTAGGGTTAGGTTTAGCGTTAGTGTTTGGGTTAGGTTTACAGCATCTGCTGTGCCTGTAGAGGCCGATTTGGGAGACACCCATATTTTTATAGCTGAGGCATATGAGAGCGTCTGGTTTTGCTGGTGCAGATGCACCATGTCCTGCTGTCAGAATGCAGGTGACAATCAAATTCATTCTTTGACTCTTCCACTGAGAGATCTCTGTTGGCTCCTGCCTTTTCAGAAAAATATGTACTCTGGAAATGTATTGATAAATATCAGCTCATCTAAGAATCATATTGGCATGTGTGTGTCAATGGTCAGTCACAGATTTGTTGAAAATTCTGAGGGAGGCAAGGGCTTTGGACTATTTCAATGATGACTGAAATGGTTCGTTTGCCAATCCGGGCATGTGGGCGGAAATCCGCTTTTGGGCCAGACTCCAGAAGTGCCATTAGATAATGAGAGACTATTTGCTTGAGAGAAAATATGCAGGTTATTTGTTTAGCTGACCAATAATCAGACTCTGATTCATAGTCAAAATTAGGTCCAGGGACAATGCTGAATGGCTAGCCTTTCATTGAAAACTATGTCCTGGCTGGAATATATCTCCCCTTTCTTACACAAACAAGTCCAAGACAGAGTAAAGCATAAATCCATGTATTTCACTGGGCATGCTTAATTTTGTGTTGGATTATGACCATTTAACAACAAATCTCAAATATTTATTAATCAATGAGATTTTTATCCTACCTGTTCAGGACATGAAATGGTTCTAACAACATCACAAGACTAACATGTTTTAAATATTATTCTCATCATTTGGAGAACCTTACTGAGAGATATTGCTAATTTACCAAAGCCCTTCTGATTTCTTTCTAATGTTCACAGATATTTGGCTAAGGCAGAAATTTGTAAACTCACCTCAGATGCTCTGAACTACATTTAAGGAAAACGTTAAAAGGCACAAGAAGCATTATACATATATTCAGCCTTTACAAACCTGGGAATCATCTTTAACCCAAGCGTGTCCCTGTGAACTCACTTCTTAATTTATCATCCTATAGGACCAGCTATTTACATCCATGTTCTAATAATCGTACAAAATATGTCATTGCTAAATAATGTGATGGAGGTCTTGTCCTTTGATTCTTCTATATATAGGAAAATATCATGAGATTGTACTGTTGGGAACAATAGTTTATAACCAGCAGGTTGGTTGGTAGGTTCTAAATAGACTGTTTCCTTTTATAGCATCAGCAATGTTATGAAAATAGTTTTGAGAACCTCCAAATAACCTTTTCTCTTAACACTGGAAGAAGTTCTTTGTAGCTAAATGTTAATACAGCTTTGCAGGCAAACTTGAAGCAGCCAGGGAAAACCAACAATAGAAATGTATTTCTTTTTTCAAAAAAAGTGTTAACCTCTGTCAGCACAGTGCTCTCTGCTAATTTTAATGTACTTTAGACAAAAAAATGTTAAATACCATTTGCTAGAAATGGGAATGTAATGATTTCATTAAGATTGGACAAATGATATCAAAGTCATGAAAGGGTGAGTCTGAGGAAAACATACAGTGGTTTACAATAATGAAAAACCGTGTTGCTTCTTGTGGTCCAATATCTCACTGCCAAGTTATAAAACAGGATAGGAGAAAAGTAAGTTTTCTTGTTAGGCATGTGCAAAACCCGAAAAATTGTCAGATTTTTTCCTCTGAGGAAGCATCAAATGTTGCTTTAGGAAACCTCATGATGTACACACACACCGCATATAAATTTCATGAATCATATTCTTTGGGATAGCCTCGAAATTCCATGGAGATTTTATTGGAAGATCTCCAAATCAATAATAATTAATATGTTTTCACTGTTGTGAAGTAGCTAAGACTGCAATCCTGTGCCCACTACCTAAGGGTAAGCCCCACTGAACCCATAAATAATCTGTGGAAATAAGTTTTTATTTCATTTAAACTCTGAAAACCATTGCCTCTCAAACTAGGCTCTGATAGGTAAATTAATCTGGCCAGCAACGTTCTGTGACTTTTAGTTAACTGAATGATTATTTATCTTTCATGTTTCAACCATCAGCTTCACAAAGCCCATGCCAACACATTTAATAATTACTCCCAAGAGTCATCTGCAATGATTAATACATGTAAAACAATAAACAGCTGAACTAGGGGTTTATAGAACTTCATCCTTTTCCTTCTTCAGGCTAAAAGATTGTCACTGCCACGCTTTCTGGAAAAGCTGCAGTGGCTTTTTTAAGCAGTTGAGAAAGTCAATAGAGCCCCGTGCTGCAAAAACTGGATCATCCTTCATCTAAATTATTGGGTCATCCCATTTTAGAAGCCTGGAATGTTACTGAGCACATGTGGCTTTAGACCTAGATGCACAGATAATTAGCCCTTGCCCATTATTACGGGTTTGCTTGAGCTGCTATCCCTGAATGCATGCTGTAGATGCTCAGAAGTTCAAGGTTGAGAATTGTTTCCCTTGCTCTGTGGGTCTTTCAGTCTTCTGAATAAATTCCTCCTTGGTGTGGCCATACTGGCCTGGGGTGGATGGAAGCAGGCAGAACTGTGTATGCCATGAAACTTGCTCTGTGCCTCCTAGGATAATCTCCTACTCTCAGGTGCAGTGTGTAGGAATTATCGCTGGGTTGGGGGGGCACACTCCCCGCCCACGGGCACCCTCATCTCCCTGCAAGCGTGACCTTGGGGTGCGGAGCACACTCCCCCTCACAGATAAAGCCACAGCTGTCTGAACATCTTGCCCTCGGTCTGACCTTTTGCGGTCTCAGTAGTCTGCCATGTCCTGTCTGTGACCTTTGTCTCTGAGACCTTTGTCTCTTTCATCATACATTGTGCAAGGGGGAAATGACGCAGTGGAAACAGATGCCAAAATAACTTTGTACCACCCCACGATCTCGGAACTGGAAGATGTGTAAAGGTCCCAGCCCAAAATGTATCTGCCTGGGTTTGCATATTGTGTCAATAAAAGGAGCCTCAACAGAGCTAGCTGGCAGCTTGCTTATGCACAGCTCACCTGCATTATCAACTCCTGCCTCATGACCTTCACTTCATCGTGCAGGATACTATCTTAGTGTCCTATTGAAGTAAATTCAGCTGCCACTCTGATCAGGTTTTGTACAACTAACAGGTTTCCCTTGGGCATTTTGAATGAAGATCTCCCAAATGCACTTCAAATTCCACTTTAGAAGAACTTTCAGTGACAAATCTAAATAAGGCTTTAGGTAGGGTGAAGTTTTATGAGTTACTGATTTGAATTGGCATCCTAATGCACCTAGTTGGAAGATACCTAGAGTGGGCAGCGCATGGGCCCCTGTGAACTAGATCAAGAGACAGAGCTTTATTTTTTTAAAAAATAGCAATGCCAAGGATTTAGCCTGACTGAAAGCCCATATCCTCTGATACAGTAAGCTTGGCCTTCACTTCCAGCTGCCTGTCACAATTGTCCTCTTGAAAGTCCTCTTTGCCTTCGGACTGTTGATGCTGCAAAATTCCTTGTGAGCTACTTAATCAGATAAAATACCTGTAGCCAAGATAGTTATCTTCCGTCTACATTCCCCCCCACTCCAAATGAAGCTGAAGTCAGCGACATTGTATCCTCTATAATTTAATTTTGTTGACAAGAGATTCACATTGTGAATGTCTCAAATTGCAGCGTGTAGTGATAGGGCGAGCAGACTCAGGCCCAGAGCGCTGCTCATTTGTATACTGGACTCAACTCCTCTTATGGCTTAATTTCTTGCAGCTCCAAATTCTCCACCATAATGCAAAGCATGATGCAAAGGACTTTGAAATATGATGGTCCTTTATTTTGCCTTTAAGAAAGAAAAACAAAGAAAACAATAACTATGGGTTTCTTTTTCTTTTATTTCTTTTCAAAACCCTAATGAATAAAAGATAAAAATGTAAAGAAATTGACTTCAGTCAATCTTCATGTATTATTCAGTGCTCCTGTGTGTGCATGCAAGTATCTAGATACTCTTTAATTAGCTACCTTGGGCAGAAAAGACCTGGTTTAGATCGCTGAAAATAATAGCTTTCAGAGAGCAATTAAAGGCAAATACGGAATTAGGTTGTCGAGTGCAAGGTGACAACCACCTGGTTTCACTTCAGACATATTCCTATACATTATTTAATTGCACGTGGAGAAACAGTCAATAATGCAGCATAAAAATCCCCCTGCACTTCAGTAACCCATTTACAAAAAGAAAAAAAGGTATCAAACTCTTGTTGGTGGGGGTTACAGAAAAACTGATTCCCTAAATTAGTATTCCCATGATTTATATGCTACGTGTTTGCAGTCTACAACTGGCCAAAATGCTTCTTCCGAAAGGATTTGAGATAACCACTTTTCAAGAGTGCTTGCAAACGATGGTTGGCAAAACCATGGTTAATGTCTGGATTTATATTTGGACCAAAGCTAATGCCTACAACAGGCCCCAAACTTTTCTTTCTTTCTTTCTTTCTTTCTTTCTTTCTTTCTTTCTTTCTTTCTTTCTTTCTTTCTTTCTTTCTCCTGCCTTTCAGGGGATTTTAGCCAGTGAGAGAGGTCAGAACTGTGATAAATGAGTAAATAATTCCAACACTAGGCTATAAGAATTCCTGGGGTGCTCTTCCCCTTATGTGCATTTCTCTTTCCTGTTGTTCTTGGAATCCCCATAGTTATAAGTCAGAGGTCAGCAAACATTTTCTGCAGGGGGCCGGTCCACTGCCTCTCAGAACTTGTGGGGCGCCGGACTATATTTTGGAGGGGGAAAATCCCCCCCTACTCTCCTTTCCCTTCTCCATAGCACCGGACGAGCCCTGGGGGCTGCTTACCTGTGCCTTGCAAGTGGCAGGGGCTGGCGGCTGCGGTGGAGGGACGATGAGACTCAACAGGGCTGGTTCTGGAGAGGGGCTGATTAAAATGGTGTTCAGCCAACCATGGCTCAACAAAGCCCAGCCCCCTTCCTCCTCTAGGCAGAGCAGGGGACAGCCAGAAGGAGGGAGGGAGGAGGCACCACTATGGTGCGTGTGGGGGGGGGGAATGGTGCAGCCCAAACAATCAGAATTCCCCCCACCGAACCACACGGTGATTCCCGGACCGTCTGCGGGCCTTAGTTTGCCCACCCATGTTATAAGCACTATATGCTTTCACTTTGTAACTGATATACGAAACACCGTTTAGTTAACTACAATACGGTGGTCCACACAGCTACGCAGAAGTATTATTATTATTATTATTATTATTATTATTATTATTATTATATATACCACCCTTTCTCCAAAGATCACAGTGTGGTTTACAGTATAAATATACAAAATGAGAACACAAAATACATAATAAAACAAAAGCAAACCAATAACCTCTCCCACAAACACATTTACAGTAAAAGGCCATACAATGTTAATCAGCAAAAGGCCTTGTTATAAACATTTTTGCCTGGTACCTAAAGATATGTAATGAAGGCACCAGGCAAACCTCCCTGAGGATAGTGTTCCACAAACGGGGAGCCACCACGGTCTGGACCTCTCGTGGATCCAGTTAGGCTCATATGGGAAGAGGTAGTCCTTAAGGTATTGCAGCTTTGAGCCATGTAAGGTTTTATATGTCAAAACCAGCACTTTGAATGGGGCTCAGAATAGAAAGAGTAGAATAGAAAGAGTAGCTAGGTTCCCCCCCAAAACCTGTGCAACTATTTCCTCATAACTAGAGAGGTTTGGGTGTATATGCCTCAAAATTATCTGCCATGCTGCATACCACAACCATTGGTAAAAACAAGAGAACTTTCAAATGCAGACTGGAAAGAAAAAAAAGCTAGTTACAGAAACCAAGTTTTACAAACTTTTATTGAGCACACCAAACCCTTTGGGTTTTGCACTACTATACCCTTTCCCCCAAAAAGGGGGGGGGGAGAAAACCCACCCCTCAAGATGGAGGGAGAAGTGATGCAAAACATCAAAACGCATTGCAACATGACCAGGAAAAATGTAAAATATTTGGGTTTTTTAAAAAATATCAATGCACCAATCATCATAGAAATGTATCCTTAGGATGTTTCCATCAATACAGTTCAATTTCTCCCTTGAACACTGAGAAATCAAAGTGCAACTTAAAATTGTATGTTTATAACATAATTCTCTATCTGAAGTTCAAACACCATCTTAAACATTACGATTTACTATTTATGATGTTGTGGAAGCATTTCTTTCTTTTCAAAATAGGAAATAAGCATGTTTTCTTTCTTATCTGGACTGTAGTTCATTTATTGATCTACAGACTCTTTATTAGGGTTTTGAGGCAGCAAGCTGTAATTTAATATCTGTTCAGTGGTTATTCTCATACCACACTGCAGAGTAATTATGGTGTGATTTTTGAAACATGGGGTTTTGAAGGTTTATACTTCTAGACAAAAAGAGTTATGAACTGAAGCTATTGATTTTCATAATGTTGTTCCCTGAATGATTTGGCACTTGATATGAATTGATGTCATAATTATGAAATGTTGTATAAAGTGGAGAAGATGGTATAATAATAAACATCAAAGTGCCATTGTGGAGTTTATGGATGTTTTATATCTTCAGTTAAAAGGAGACAGCAATTTGTCTTTCCTTGCCATTGTCTGGTGAACATGTGAAAGAATTTCATTTTGCCAGCACATAGCGCACATCTCACTTGTGTCAGAAAACATTGTTTCCCTTCAGCCCTCAAAAAGAACGATGTTTGCAGCCTTCCAGTGTCAGAAAATACAGAGTCTTTGGCGGTGTACACATTACCGTTTCTTCTGGCTCCTATGCTTTCCCACCACTGGCTATTGGATTCATGTACACACAATGCTACCCATGATGTAGAGCTAGCTTGTAGTTCCTTGAGAAATGCTGCTGTCTGGTGTGTTTCCCTTCAAACCAGCTTCAATCCAAAAATAAAATCTAAGACACATTCATTTTTCAGTTAAGCTGAGGCACAGATACAGAAAAGCCCTCAACTAGAGCGACGCTTCTGTGCAAGTGTGGAGCACAATAAAGTGCTTCTGCACACGTGTGAAGCGCACAGTATATTTCTGCGCGTGCGGCGAAGAGGAAGAAGAAGAAGAAGAATTTGGATTTGATATCCGGCCTTTCACTCCCTTTAAGGAGTCTCAAAGCGGCTAACATTCTCCTTTCCCTTCCTCCCCCACAACAAACACTCTGTGAGGTGAGTGGGGCTGAGAGACTTCAAAGAAGTGTGACTGGCCCAAGGTCACCCAGCAGCTGCATGTGGAGGAGCGGAGATGCAAACCCGGTTCCCCAGATTATGAGACTACCGCTCTTAACCACTACACCACACTGGCGAAACCTGGAAGTATACACTTCTGGCTTTGCTGTGTTTGCAACCTGAAAAGCCGCAATGTGAAGCAAACGCAACAGGAGGTTTGACTGTATTTGAGGCAGCCATTATGCATGCATGTCCGTGGACCAGGGGGACTTGGCTAGTCCCTATATGTTCCCCTTCCCAAAGCCAAAGACGGTAACGCACATTCTTCACTTAATTTATGAAGGAAGACTTCCCTCAGGTGTGCGTGGCGAGAACGGATGGTGCACCGTTCTGTAGTAAAGTCAGGAGAATGCATGGGCTGTGGGGATTGGGTGCATATGAAGGATGGGTAGATGCCCCAATGCTCATTCAAAACTCCTTGTTTTCTTCCTCTTTGAATTGATTTTATCTTTATTTTTGGCTGATATTGCCAGTCAGTATAGCAAGCCGTTCAGCATATCGCACAGTTCAAATCTGGAGTTAACTCTTTATTAGCAAAACACAATCTTCACAACCTGGCTGTGTTTCAGACCTAATGAGCACAGCAGCTCAGGCCCTGTGGGTTCTACTCCACCAAATCAGTTGCCAAGACTAAAAGTCCCCACCTCCCCATCACCATCTATGTCTGCTGCACTCCAGGGTATCTTGTAAGCAACCAGAGGATGTGTCTGCATGCAACCTGTCTTAGTTGGTCCCGTTTCATACCTCTCCTGGTTCTGGGAGTCGGGGGGGGGGGCAGCAGGGGAGAAAGACACCCATGACCAGCCTGACTCAGCTCTGCCTCTGGACCTCCTTCTTCCCACTCAGCTGTTTCAGCTTCTGCCTCTGATTCTGGACTTCTCTCTAGCACAGACTCTCCCAGCTCACTACGCCCTGTTACCCCTCCAGCTTCCAACATCTCCTGTTCCCAGTCTTTCCCTTCTTCTCCCTGTGATCACTCATTGTCGTCTCACCACCACCACTCCCCAGGCTTTGAGCCTTCTTCCCTTGGTGGTTCCCCAGCTGGTTCCTCACACCCCTCATCTGTGTCTAACCAGTCCAGGACATCTATCTCCAAATTCACTTCAGAATAACCACTTGTTAACAGATGCTCCTGGTAGCGAATTTTGCCCTGGGATGCGAGCGGAAGTCACACGGTGGCAGCGGTAGGCCCCATTAGCAAAAGCGTGCCTCAGGTTAAGAACAGTTTCAGGTTAAGAACGGACCTCTGGAATAAATTGAGTTTGTAACCGGAGGTACCTCTGTACTAGCAACTCTTATTCCAAATATTATCAGCTCCCTGTTGTATAGAGAGTTCCTTTATCTATCCTGGACATGTGATGCTGGTGAGAGGCAAATGTTGCGTGCACACACATTTCTTTCCACCCAGCTCAACACAACTCACAATCTGAATTAATGTTTCTTCGGTTCCCAGATGATTAGAACCTTGAGAGATTTTGCAAATCATACTGCAACTTTTTTTCTTTGCTTCCCTCAGAATTCTTCTAATGCTTCTGCTGAGCAATAAACTATTCATTTATTTCAGAATTTCAGTTTTGGATATTCATTGGAAGCAAGAGTCATGTGCTCGGTAAAAGCCTGTTTCTTCCCAAACCTGAGCGTAAAATTGATCATATTTTTCTATGGTATTATCACTAAAATTAGACTAATGGCTGCTTTTATAGGTGAAAGGTTACCATTAAAAGCTGCTGCCTAGCAAATAATGCATTTTGAACAAAACTCTGAACAATAGGGTATTTAAATCATATGTTGCAGCCTTTCCTCAAAGTAATGAAAGTATTTCCTTACAATCCTGTGTTGCTGCCTTGGTCAAGCAATAATCACATGCAATATGTTTTAGGAATAGTTTTTAAGATTGTGTTTACACAAAAATAAAATGATTTTTTACTGAGGGGGTTTCAGCTTCAAAGTGAAAGCTTTGGGCGGAGAATCATGGAAAGAAAAAACTCATCTTTGTTAACAGCAGGGTGCAAAAACACTGACTGATTACGTATTGCTGAAGTGCAGTAGCTTCAGACAAAAGACATTTTTCTATTTAAAAAATAAAATAAAAGTCCTCAGTAATAAAGATAAATTTATGATGCAAAGATAACCAATTATCATGTTCTTTGGATTATTTTATATTCCAGCAGGGTAAGTAAAGTTTGTCATATGATGAAGCGACAATTGAAAGACAGTTTGGGAGTGCTGTACTCTTGACTTATTTGGTGAATTGCAAAAAGCCTTTCAGACATTTTTATTTTACTGAGTCTTTAAATTAATGGATTTTAAAACACAAATTGACTCCTCATTCTAATATGTTGGATTTAACTAAAATGAAAATTTATTGAAAATTGTTTTTCTTAGTAGTATGATTGCAAGCTATATTGAGGATAGGCTGTTGAAAGGCATGTTCATTTAGGGAGAGATAAATACACGCCATTGAAAATTCCCTTCAAAATTCGCCTTTGCAAATTTTGATGTCTGTCCTAAATCTGGATTGGATCTAAACTTAGTCATGCATAGAAACATTCATATCAATGGGACTTCATATTAACTCCCAAGACTCCATTTTATTCCCTTCCAATAAGTGTGGTCCTGTGCTCTATTTGAACACATCCTCTGTTTCAGGGGTTGGAGAAGCTCGTGCTAGTGGACCTAATTAGCCCAGGCAGCAATCCTAATTTGTTTTTGTTTTTTTAATAAAGATATTTATTAAAATTTTCAAGAAAAAAAATCCAGAAAAAAAGAAAAAGAAAAAACAGAATTAAAAACACTCAACGTTTACAATCCTTATTTTCAATAACCTATTTCCGCGACTTCCCCTCGCCTCCCCTTCTTGTATTCCATTTCCAAATATTTGTTCAACAAGTTCTTATCCCCAATTTTTAACCTTAATTCATTATTATATTTAATTCATTTTATATGTGAAATTTTTAACTTATATACATCAGTCTTTATACTTAAAACCTTTTAAAACCTTTTTCTAAGGTCGACCCAATTTTCCTTCCACGAATTCCCCATTTTTATACTAGTAACAAAACAAAAATAAAAAGAATCAGAATATATTTATACACCCTTTGGATTCCCAAACCCCACCCTCCCTTTCCCGGTTTCGATCCCCAAACCAATGTCCATCAGTCCATCTGCTATCAGCCTGGAGACCTCACGTCCGAGGCTCTTAAATCTCTCTCAATTCCTCTCTGCCGGTTTTTTTGATAGTCCTTTGTATTAAACACCAAGTCTCGGAGGAGCTCTATCCCAATAATGTCCATATTTCTTCCAGCCAGACATCCATATTTAAAAGTGGAGCTCAGATCTTGTTTCTTAATCCTTTTAAGTCCAAATGTCCCAAAAGCTCCAACTTCCACCTAATTTGGCCCGTGAAGACAATTTCCCCAAACCAGAATCACTTGCACCACCCATGTCATATATGACTTCAGTTTGGAGGCAGGTAAAAATATGACCTTCACAGTGAAATGTGTTTTGAAGCTCATTCAGTAGAAACTGCTGGGAAATGCACTCTGAAGTCAATATTCCCTAGTGGTCACTGAGAGACTGCGCACTGAATGGCATTTCCAAGCAGCTTCTATCTGAACTATTTGGAGACTTACTCCAAATACATTGCTGTCACCTGATGTCAGGATGTCCACCTGTCAAATCTGGCCCACAGGGCTTGTGGAGATCGGGATATGATCTGATATAGGTATCACATACCCTCCAACATTTCTCCGATGAAAATAGGGATGTCTTGTTACATAATGGTAATTTTACTATTTATACCTTTTACATCTTGTTGGGTTTCCCCAGCCACTCTGGCCAGCTTCCAGCATACTGTATATAAAAGCATAATAAAACATTAAACATTTAAAAAACACACTTCCAGATACAGGATTGACTTCAAACGGCTGGGGGGTCAGATAACTCCATACCCTCCAACAATTCTCCAATGAAAACAGGGACATCCTAAGGAAAAATGGGACATTCTGGGATCAAATCAGAAACTGGTACAGCTTCTCCAAATCAGGGACTGTCCCTGGAAAATAGGGACACTTGGAGGGTCCGAGTTATGTTTTAGTACATGTACTATTTATACTGCATCTCTGAACCAAAGTGACAAGATCACTGGGATTGTTCCTAATTTCTCACAATTTTAAAAACAAAGCAAGCATTTTACAAGTTTCTGTCTAAAGCAGAAGCTGGGAAAGTTCATCTGTTTTGTGCTGCCCAGTCTGCCAGGTTGCCTCATGTGTCAAACAGGTAGACTATGCTATGACTTCCATAGATGGTCTTGTATGTTGATGTTATATGTTCCTATGAACTTAAATGTCTTTTGTCTTTATTTTTTCTGAACAAACAAGAAAGTCTTGTGA
This sequence comes from Podarcis cretensis, assembly GCF_951804945.1. Lineage (NCBI taxonomy): Eukaryota > Metazoa > Chordata > Lepidosauria > Squamata > Lacertidae > Podarcis > Podarcis cretensis. Next base: position 100,859,510 of record NC_137173.1, on the reverse strand, counting down.
AACCTTAAAGATGAACAAATTGTATAATGGCAAAAGCATTGGTGCTGATGCTGGGGTGTAGAGGTCAGAAGCACATCAAATGCATACAATACTGATTAACAGTTGCATAATTAACACCAGCTGTTCACAAGAGTAGCTCACAACAAGCTTAGGAACACCTCCTTTAGGTAAGGTTTATATTTTAATTTCCAACCAGTGTCACATTTTGTTCATTTCTTAGACTTTGTGTTTTTTATCAGACTGACATGCTCTCAGTGACTGTGGCCAATGCTTAATGCATTGTGCTTAATGACATCACCAGGGGTTGCCCCTTGGTCTCAGGTTTAGAGCCTGAAATCTCAGGTTCTGGGATGTTCCTGAGCCTATGTATATGTATACCCTAGTGGTATACATTCAAGTCTTTGTGAGGCTAATTCTCATTGTGCATTTCATCTAAATCATGTCTGGGAGTAATTATAAGGTACAGTTGTGCTCCTTGGTCAGTCTGGAGATCTATATCTTAATCCTATATTAATCCATGGCTTTGAACTTTCCTATGAAAAACCTTGTTACTGAAAGAAACAATGAATATTTTCATATACCTATTTAAGCAGCCAGAGTTTTGTTGCTCATACACATTCACTATTCATAATCTCTAGTAATTCATTTATACTTCCACAAATTGAGCACTGCAATTTTTCATTTGGATTGAAAGTAAATTTCCCTTTATTACTTTCTCGCCCTCACTCTCCCGTTCTTTCACGCATTTACAAACATGTGGGGTTTTTTTTACTTTTCTTACTGAAAAGGAAATTAAGGAGCAGTTTTTCCTCACCAAATGTTCTTTACTATGTGAAATGAGGTACAGCCCAACGTTAAAAGGATTAGGAACTCTTTACATATTTACCATATGCTGCTTAAAGATACCTCAATTACTGTATATTAGTTTGGTAATACTATGGGGCAGTTTTACTTTCCACAGGAGATTTTTCTTTCCTAAAGTTGCCCAGTGATGTCATCACCACAGTCTGCATTACACATTTTTGAATACAGACTCAAATGTTAAGCATTTTCGCAATTTTCTAGTATGAGGAGAGACCACAGTCCCTAAGAGTTGCATCTGAAATTTGTTTTTCTCTGTGGCAGGCAATGTCACCCATCACAATATTTTTGCTCACAAAATCTTTGCTCACAAAAAGAGGAAAACCTTTCAAGGCCTGTACTTGTTTACTCACCAGTAAGTATTTCAGTGGGTTTCAATTCCCGGGCAAATGAATTTATAATTTCATCCTTAGGTCCTGGTTCTTGCACGGAGAGACAAACATGACATTGAAGTGCAGAATATATCAGTTTCCAGAAAATAGTGATTCTGACAATTTGCCCCCCGAAAAAGATAAATTGACCAAAGGAAAAAGCCCTGAGATAAATGCAGAATGGAAAACTCTGATGCAATTCATTTTCTAAGATAATTTATATCACATTTTTCATGATACAATAATCCCATGGCAAGTTTCCCTAGAAACAATAAAATCAGCTAAAAACAATTTAAATGTAAGAAAACATATCTAAAACAGACAACAGCACTACAGCCATATAATCATGTCAAAGATATCACAAAAACCTGAGCCTATAGATGGGGTTTCAGATGGCATAGAAAAACAGAGATGGTACAAGCCATCAGTGGGGAAGGCATTGCATAACCAAGGCATCAGTAACAAAAAGGGCTGTTCCTGAATAATTATGCATGAATCCCACCACTCATTGGTGGGATTATCAGGGCAGATTCTCCTACATCTCTTAATGCAGGTGTCTGGATCCTAAGTCGTTTAGCGACTTGCATGTTAAGATAAATGGAATGGTCATTAAGACTTATGACTGAAAAGAACTTCATATTCTATGTGAATTATTATCATCAGTTACCATAAAGGTATTTCCAAATAGCCAAAATTAGGTGATGGAGCTTCTCTGGAAGTTATTTCTGCATCGTGCATTTACTGTCAAAAGGGCAAACTTGTCAAGATGATGAATGAGTGAGGGTAATTTCTGCAGCAACTTGCAGAACTATCAGCCTGTCCAACACCTGATCCTCATATCAACATCTGTTTGTTAGATATGCATAGGAAATAAAATCAGCCCAATCTCTGGGCGCATGAAAGAACCCTGACAACATGTCACTCCATAGAAATTTTTCAAAATGCCCATTTGAGCATTGACCTTGTGGCCAGTTCCAAGACACATGTGTGTATTCAGCTCATGACTCACAGCTGCGGCCTGAGAGACTTACATTCACTCACTGATACTTTTCAGCTGAAAAATACTTTCTAAATCATTGTCACAGTAAAACCAGCAAATCAATGTTAGGGCAATGTCAAGTGGAATTTAGCAGAATGACTAGTGGCTGTTAAAAGGAAATACTGATGCAGTGGATCAATGTAATATTAAGTACCCTATCACTAAAGAAGTTCGTAGAGCAATCAATGCATTGGTTAACCAGCCATCTGTGCAAAGTTTTCAATAGGGTAAAAATTGTCGAACCCTCCACTTTTCAGGAGAAAGCTGGCAGCAGAATTTCCTACCAGCTGGAGCTTATGAAAAACCCTGTTGGGCAAGGAGCCAGCTAATAATAGAAATTATCCCGTCTTCTTGAAACATTTAACACATATGAATAACTATTTCCAGGGCCTGCCTAAGAAGGGCTTTGACACAAGACGGACAGCATCAGCCAAAAATTGGATTTGGCTCAATAAGCAAGCAAGCTGATGAATCTTTATTAAGCGAATCTTAATTGAGAGGAAAAGAAGTTCTCTTTAATCAGGTAAATAGAAGTTTTGTCAGAATTTGCTAATGCATAGTCAAAGGTGAGGAAGCCTTGCGCTGATCTGGGCGACTCCTCTGGCATTCTTTAATATGCTTGGAAGGGAGCAGATAGGAATTTGGGCAAAGGAACAACAAGTGAGCTGGAGCTGAACCGGAGGAGGGAAGTAAAAGCATTGTGTATCAGCTTATGGATCAAACTTTAATTTATGCCTGTATATAAATGGCATGATTTTTCAAATTCATTCATTATTATAGCAAAGGGGGAGTATCTTCTGAAATATTTATGGTAGGCAAATAAAAGTATGGATGGCTGAATGGAAAATGCATAATGAGGAAGAGCAGCGAAATACTAAGCTCTTCAGTGAAAGTTTGATGATCTATAGCAGGCCAGCAAAACTTGTGGCACACCAAGAAAAAAGCATGTGGCCAGCCAGGCATCTCACAGCCTCAATGTTTTTGCATTCTAGACAGGCAGCAAAAACAGGAGGACAGCTGAATCCATGGTGGGCTATTGTACATCTCTATTAAGCTGCAACCCATTTGGTGCATCAGAAGTTGTGCAGGGCTCAATTCAGGGCAGGAAAAGGGTGGGAAAGGCCTTCATTATGGGAGGAAGGCTTGAATCATGCTATAAACAAACTTAATATATGGATATATTCTAACTCAAAAGTGGGCAAGAAAGGAATGACATAGTGGGAAGTATTTTAGTGGAATGGCCAGTTTTGTTGGCATCACTCTGTCTATGGAGACGATGGAGGAGTGCGCCTTTGGGAGTGAGGTCAAGATATTGGAAGGTACAGGAGAGACAGATACAGGAGAGACATGGTTTGTTGCAGCTAGGGCAAATGAAGGTGTCTGGTTGTGCTGCGACAGATGCACCATGACTTTTCTTCTCTCTGTGGCCTTCCCAGCGGTCATTTCACCTACAACCTGACTGTTTTCTCCAGGCACTGCGGTTGCCTGCAAGGGATTTCCTCATGGTGGGGTTGATATTGCCAGCCTTCAAGGCATGTTTGCAGACATCTTTGTAACACAGAGTTCGTTTGCCAATGGTGCCTGAAGCCATCTCCCCCTGGAGTATATGTCCTTGGGGATCCTGCCATCTTCCATTCGGTGGACATGATCAAGCTAGCATAGACATCACTAAGACAGGAGTGGGAAGATGGGCTTGGGAGAGCACAATTTTGTTCGGAATTCTGTCCTACCATTTGATACCCAAAATCCTCCTAAAGCAGCGCATGTGGAAGGTGTTGAGTTATCCATGCAGTATTGACTGGTGGGGTAGCTATATAATAACTAAAGCAGGCGTATGTGATATAAGTTAGTATGAAACAACTGGGTAAACAAATATCATAGACTTGTGGAAGTTGGAAGGGCCATCAAGCCCAAGAAACTGCCCTACAGGATTCCCAACTAAAGCACCCATATTTAAGGCTGCTACCTTAAATGCACTTTAACAAACCCCACTGAACAGGTGGGATTTATTTCTGAGTAAGTAAGCATAGGATTGCACTGTAAATTCAATATATTGAATTCATTAATTTTTAATCAAACGTGTAATTTTAATTCATGTCAACACAATGGCTTGGCTCCTAACAGTCCCATAGCCAGGCTGTGGCACAAGCGTGTACTTCGCCTCCACAGCTGTTGCCCTCCCCCATGGGATTTTTTTCCCCCCACTTCTGGAAATTTTGGAAAAATTGAGCATAAATTGTGACATGACCGAGAATGGCAACTTCCATTTCAAGAACGACAGCTTGTTTTCATAACAGGAGCAACTTGCATTCTTAAGTGCCTCCAAAAAAATTGAGCAAAAAAAGACAAAAGTCTCATCTGGTAGAATTCCCATGAAGTCTGCTTACTGAAGACTTTCCTGACCAAGGGCTGGTTTTCATGATCACAAACACCCTATAGCAGGGGTCTGCAACCCGCGGCTCCGGAGCCACATGTGGCTCTTTTACACCTTTGCCGTGGCTCCGGGGTGGATACTAGTGAGGGGAGGAGGCGCATTGTGCGCCCCGACACTCCCCACTGTGGCGGGCACTGTACTGGCTGTGACGTCGCATGGGGGTGGTGTGTGCGTTAGTCACGCACCGTCCCAAAGTCACCTTCCCGCCCGCTGTCAGATCGGAGGGCAGCAGCGCGCATGCTTTAAATGTCGCAATGGTTTTGCGGCTCCCAGTTGTTGTTTTTCCGGAAACGGGTCCAAGTGGCTCTTTTTGTCTTAAAGGTTGCAGACCCCTGCCCTATAGTTACATAAGTGACCCTGAAAAGAATCACTTGCTTAGCAGCATGACTCTTGAAGAGTTAACTATTAGAACTTTGTATCCATGGAAAACCTGTTTGCTCCTTCTTCCAATTCAGTGCTAAACTGTGGGTTTTCCCAGGGGGAAGTGGCGGGATGTGTAGGTGAGCCCTCAGACTCCATCTCTTGGTATTTCCTTGGCTCTTCCTTTTTGTGTCTGTTGTGTTCTCTACACAGCCAACAATAAATAAGCCTGTTTGTTTGCCTGCTGTAAGAGGTAAGAGTTTGTTTATCCTGCAGTCATTACGATTAGTAGATTTGGGTGCTTATTGTTGAAAAGGTATTTTGTGTGCCTACCATTCAGAATGCTTTCTTGTATGTTTATCAAACATTTCATAAGTTTAAGAACGTCTATTGTGCAGTAAATGTTTCACAAATTTAATGACACAATTTTATTGATTTCAACAAGATAGCTGTTTTTCTCCGCTCCTGAAATGCTTGACTGTTATTGTACTGTAATGTGCTTTGACACTGTTTCTAAACCTGTTTTTGTTTTTTGTTTTTTCTATTGTTGTCGCAATACAAGAGTAAAATGGAATTTTTGAGAAAAGAATCTCAAATTTTAATTTCTTCGTTACAGCATAAACTATTTTGTTTGCTTTAGATCGTTTCGTATTCCCTGGTTCACTGTATCCTTAATACCATTTTTTCCTTTACGGGTAAAACCCCATTTTTCACTCACTTAGTTCCTGGTGTTCTTATTAATTTTTCTGTTCACTTGATCTTTACACAACCTGTAAGTTAGCACACAGTATGAATGGAAGAGTGAGCAGGGAGGTCACTGTATTCTCTCCCCCCCCCCCCGGCCCCACCTAAAAAGGAAAGATTGGTGCTGTGTCTCTGTCATTGGAAGGGCTTCTCTCATTTGCAGATGGACCAAGTTTTGGCAGAGGATACCTGCTTAGGCAAGAAATTGGATTAAGAGGTACAGGAGAGGAGAGTGGGCTGCCTCACCTTTTCTGTCTATTTCTTGTGTAGAAAACTTGAATTAGGATTTCTGTTTGTGGGAAATTTCCTTACACCATAGTATATCACATCCTTCATCCCAATACAGTGGATTGAGACACACATTGATATTCCATGTGCCATTGTAGCTTGTCTATGGAGTGTAACACGAAGTGTCTAAGAGGCATCATACAGAAAAAAGTAAATTTGATTCCCTCCCTAATAATAATAATAATAATAATAATAATAATAATAATAATTTATTACTTATACCCCGCCCATTTGGTTGGGCCTCCCCAGCCACTCTGGGCGGCTTCCAACAAAATATTAAAATACAGTAATGCATCAAATATTAAAAGCTTCCCTAAACATTTCTCATGAGATCTTTCCTTTATTTCTGCCTTATTTTATTACTAGAGATTTTTTTGTGATGTTAGCATATTCATTTTCTTCATGGAAATAATTTTCTATTTATTCATTTATTTTTAATGTGGGAGGAAAGAGGAAAATAAAAACCAAATGGAGAAGACACACTGTTTTTCCTATGACTTTGACCCCCTTTCAAAATTTCTCAGTGATTTTCTGGGAATTTTTCTGGGGTAACTATTTGGCTGGTAAAGCCAGTAAATGTCCAGCTTTCAATACATATGAGGAAAGAAAACTCACTTGAAATGGATCCAATCCTTTGTAACATGCCCCAGAACTGGCCGTCCTCAAGCATGCTTTCTCTTACACAGTGAGCTGCCGTAGAAGACATCTGAGCAAACTTAGGAATCCTGCAATGTTTTAAAAGTCGTTTCCCGTGCCCTTTCATCAGCTGATAGCCTTAAACGCTCTGCGGCATCCCTCAGACACTTGCTCCCACTGATTTTCAACAGTACATTTGATCGGACATTTCATTCTGTAACAGGTCACCTGCAGAGCACCTCCTTCCTTAGAGAAAGGACAGGGAGAAAATCTCTTCCTAAGGTGTGCACTTAAGAGCTTACACCAAATGTCTGCTGTGTGTGTGTTCTCAGTATGTGTTCCTTAATGGCTCTCAACACTTCAAAGCTGTTCATGCCAGGAAGGGCATCGTTTGTCAGGGAGGGTCATTTTCTTGCCACATTTCTCCACTGCTTTAGCAGGCTTCCACAGGCTGTTGTAATTTAATGAAATAGTATATCCTGTGTCTTTGTCTTACTAATGTAAAAACCCCAATAAAGAGATTGTGTTTTTCTCAGACTTTTCTCCCCCCCCCCCCGAGGTATCACTCAATCCTGAGGAAATAAACTGTTAAATAAATAAATAAAAATCTGGAAAGCAGTGAAGAGCTATAAAAAGGATGGATAATCTAAAACAAACAAATGTAATCACAATATAACTCTGAAGTGTAATAGGATATTGTGATTGCCACGGTCTACCAGAGAACAGTTCATTGCTTCTTGATGGTATCTGTTTTTTGCTAAGTATGATGAAACAGACACACAGACTACAGCGCAGAGTTAAACGGAATTAACAATTATTGTTCCCAGCAAGGAACATGCAATTCTATGATGCTGGCTTAGGGGCAATACAACAAATAATTTTCAACACCCTCTCCAAACTACAATTCCCCAAATTGGGGGGGGGGAGCCATTGCACTTAAACTGGTACATTTCACATGGGTCTGCAAAAACATTTGTTTAGATTCAAGAAAACACTGAAAGTTTTGTTAAGTTGAAGCCTTAATTAGAGTTTAAAATCTTGCACTGGGTAAAAATTCTAAAGTTAATACCTAGGGCTTTCTTGGGGGGGGGGGAATGCTGAGGTGCCCATAGTCATATATAAAGTACCATGGGTGCCAGCACAAAAAATAGGTGCTGATAATCTGTACTAGTAGGCACTGCCACAAACACACAAAAACCCTGTACTAATATTTTTTTTAAGTCTGTACTACTTTTCATTAGGAATCGGTATGTTTCGTTTAGGGGTGCAGTGAAATAACTGTGCACTTCTCCTTTAAGGACAATCCAGAATTATCTGGTGTCATTTTTAAGCAGAGTTTGGATGGCCATCTGTCATGGATGTTTCAGCTGAGATTCCTGCTTTGCAGAGGGGTGGAATAGATGCCTTTTGGGCTCCCTTCCAACTCTAAGTTTCTATGAATCTTCTGTTTTTGCTGTCTGCTTCTGGAACTGTAGGTAGCTTCTAGCTGGCGAGCTACAATATATGACTGGTGCGTTGCACTGCACTGTGTGTGTCACAAGTTGTACAGAGCCGAAATTTGAAGAAATGTGTTGGCAAATCCATGAAGATGGTGTGTTTCTCTAGACTGGAGTCAACCACTGCCCCCTGTGTCTTCCACCTGAAGAATGAGGTCCCATGACCAGACTTTCCTTGCTTTAACATTTGGACAGGCATATAGAGATATATATTTTTTAATTGCAGCTTAAAGTTTAAAACCCTGTAGAACTGCAAAAAGGATAACAGGTTAGAAGATAATACTGATGATGGCAAGAGTGAAAAAGGCAGGAGGAAATAACAAGAACATCCAAAAGCACGCCGGCTAAGTTCAGTAAGTGGAGGGGGGAAAGAAGAGACAATATGCTCCTGCAGACAGTAAAGAAGTACTTAGGATCAATAGACTCAAATAGTGCAAATAGATCAAGTAAACTTTAAACCATCGGAGAACCAAAGGCAGCAAGGAGGAATAACTCATTACAAGCCCTATTTAGCACAGTCTTGGTGCAGTGACCACGCACACAAAAACAGACTGGAAATTTTCATCTAGCTAGTTATGGCAGTAGTGGGACAGCAGCTGTACGCTAATGATCCTTTATGGATTCACTGCCAGGAAAAAAAAAGGCTCACTATAAAATGCTAATTGGAAAAGGCTTTGATAGTTTATTATTTAAATAATATAGTAATCACTGCAAGGCTGCATAAAGTATCCTAGATTTTTAGACGCTGATTGGAATACATGCCAGAAAGGGCCTGCTAGGTAGATTTCTCCCCAGGGATTTTGTGGGCCTTGGATCATTGTACCTGATAGTTGCCAGCTTCTGAAAATCCACAAGACATTTAGCTCCTGCCTGTCACTTGAAGTTATGACCCCACACCTCCCACCTATTTCAGATGTATTAATTCAAATAAATTCACTTGAGCTTTATTCAGACATTGAAATCTGCCTACAAATGTAATAATTAATGTGCAGCAATGATCAGCGTCTGTAATGTGCAGAAGTCCACCCATGTTGTTCTAGCAGTTTTAACATACCAGAACCTGGAGCAGCTCTAACCCAGGCTTTACTTAGGACATCTATGAAATACTCTGGCAGCCTCACTCTAAGTACTTGTTGATACCAAAGTTGTTTTAGTAGAACCATACCCTATCTTGATCTGTTCTCTGCATTTTCTGGGGTCCACAAGGCATCCTATAACAGCTCCATCACATTTCCAAGGGCATCATGGTGAAAGGAGACATGATGTTAAGTGTGTGAATGCAAAGGAAAATAAACAGCAGCTGCAAGGGCGGTGAAAAGGGTTAAGCTCTTCAATAATCTTAAATTCTGCGGCTGTTCAGCCCTTTTTCACAGCTACCGTTATTATTTTTAAACAAACCTGCATGTTAATTACATTTACACTGATATTTAACATCGTACCAAGTTTGGCCCTCATTTGCATTGAACATATGTGCATATGCGCAATCTGGATTTCCTCCCTGCAAAAGTGCACCACTTTTTCTCATAGGAACGAATTACAACCCTTCCTCTATGCAAGTACAGTGTTGAAGTTGCTGGCCAAATTTGCTTCAGGCCTCTCGTGACCCCAGGGACTGAGAATTAATCTTGTTTCTGATTTCCAGCTTTTTGCCATGTGTGGAGAAGAGGAGAGGGGGCTTTTTGCCACAGGAGAGGAGGATCTCAGTCCCAAGGGCTGAATGTTCCCCTCCAGACCACCCAATCTGGCCCTCAAGGGTCTTCCCAGACCAAGTCCTCCATTTTCAGGCCTCCTCACCAACCCCACTCTGTGCAGCCTTCTTGAGTGCTTCTGCCTGGAGTGCTGGAATAGCTCAGTTGGTAGAGCAGGAGACTCTCAGTCTCAGGGTCATGGATTCAAGCCCTGTGTTGAGCCAAGGATTCCTGCACTGCAGGGAGTTGGACTAGATGACCCTTGTGCTCCCTTCCAACTCAACCAGTTCTCTGGTTCTATGTATCCTTCAACTGTGATAATAATAATAATAATAATAATATCTTTATTGTCATTGCCCCCTCTCAGGGACAACGAAAATTACTTGGCTGCTCCATCCACCCAGGTAGGGCACTCCACACAAAATCAGAACAACTATAAAAACACTAATTAAAACAATACCGTATAATACAGCAAGGAAGATTAGATGACTTTCAAAGTCCAGGTTTCCCATTCAGGGCCGAGATCGCTCTGGAGAAGAAGCTGTTCTTGAGACGGCTCGTTCTTGTCTTCATCGTCCTGTATCTCCGTCCCGACGGCAGGAGCTCGAAGAGACAGTGACCAGGATGCGATGGATCTTTTACTATGTCCAGTGCCTTCCTATGGCACCTTGTGGCATAAATCTGCTCTAAGGTGGAGAGTGGGCAGCCAACAATGCTCTCTGCTGCCTTAACAACTCTGCACAACCCCATCCTGTCCTGGGTAGTACAGCTTCCGTACCACACACATAAGCCATAAGTGAGCACGCTCTCAATGGCACAGTGATAGAAGGCAAGCAGCAGTTTCTGCGGAAGATGGTTTTTCCTTAGGATTCTCAGAAAGTACAGTCTCTGCTGCGCCTTCTTCACAAGCCCCCTTGCTTCTGAAGCCTCGCTTGCCTGGATGAGGGATGGAGAGATGTGCGGTGAAGGTGCAGAAAGCTCTGGTTTTTACCTGTTTCAAATATATCCTACTGTGCATGTATACATGCACATGGGTTGCCCTGCCCATTTGTGCTTCTGCCCTCCCCCCACAGCAGACAAACCCCAGAAGCTTGCATATAAATGGAAATATCTATCTGCTTATTTTTTCTCAGGAAGTGCTGGGTTACTTCCTGGTGGTTCATCTATCAAGCAGTGTATCTCTGTAAGAGACACCCCCCAAAAGATGCCTCTGGAAAGCAAACAAAATTCCTATACAGTGGTACCTCGGGTTACAAACGCTTCGGGTTACAGAGGCTTCAGGTCACAAACTCCGCTAACCCGAAAGTAGTGCCTCGGGTTAAGAACTTCAGGATGAGAACAGAAATCGCGCAGCGGCAGTAGGAGGCCCAATTAGTTAAAGTGGTACCTCAAGTTAAGAACGGACCTCCGGAATGAATTAAGTTCTTAACCAGAGGTACCACTATACTGGAATACAGTTAGATGGCAACTCTTGAGGTCTATTTTTTTAAGAATTGGCAATTCTTTCTCCCAGCCTGAGCTCCCAGTTAGATCCTTAACTCTTAGGATCTAAATCTTAGGTAGAAAGGTGAAAGATTTATAAGTTCTGAAGAGAAACCATAGTCCATGGTGGGTTTTTGAGACCCACTGAAACATTTCAAGAGTAGGGAAGGGATGTCATGTTGTGAACTGAGGTATCATTGATTTCTGCTGGGTACAAGAACTGATAAAATGGTGTTTGGGTACAGTGGTTTTGAGGAAGGTTTAGAATTTGATTGCTGAGAGCAATTTTTATTTTATTTTTTGGCAAGTGTCTCCACACTCTCAAGGTATCTCTTATTATGGAGCTCTGCTTTCCTGTGTATGCGGCTGCAATATTCTCATTCACACAGTTGAGCAGTAGAGCAAGTTACAGTAAATGCTATATCGAACCTCAGACAGAGAATGCTCCTCTCATTCTTTCACACAGTGATGCCTCTTGTACTCTTTCTCCCTGTCAGAAGAGCTTTATACCTGAAACATACTCCATATTAATTCAAAAAACTGTGTCCTAGCCCCCAAACTGCACCATACTTTCTGTCTCAGTATAGCAGAAACAGTTCCTATATTGTGGTACCTAGTCCTAGTAAATTACTGCTTCAGCTTTGTTAGACTTTTGTCTCTCTTGGAGATTTGGCGAATGACTTTTAAAAAATGTTGTTCGTATATTTAATTGCCGTTCCAGAAAATCTGGCTCAGAATGTATACAATTTGCTGATTTTCTGCAGTAAGGGCAACCACAACCAATGTGTGTTTGAACACGGCAGTAAAAGGAAGAAAATGTAATTGTCAGTTTTAACAGGCCACTGCAAGGACAAAGGACAAAGAGGAACGCTGAGGAAAATTAGCAGCAGTGCTGGGCACATTGACTGCCGCCAGTCTAGAGCTGTGGGCAAATGGCCTCTCTAGCTTCACCAACCTCTTTGTGGGGAGCAGAAATTCCACATGGATGTGGAACTAGTGTCTTCCTTGTGTGGCTACTACTAAATTAAAGAAAAGAAGATGACTTATTATTTGTGCCTTTGGTGGTGGAATTATGGTTGACTTGGAAGAGGGCCTTCTTAGCGGGGACATCCCACCTTTGGGGAACTCCCCCACCACCACCTTGAGATCTGGCAAGCTCCTACTCTGAGTAGGTTCCAGCAGGCCTTTAGATGGAGCAAGAGGAACACAGGTTGTTTATTTCCAGATATGTGAGGTATTTTGAAATGGGTGAAGTGTTGATTATACAAAGATTTATTTTGGCATTGTGTACTTTGTATTGTGTTATGAGATGCCCTGTGGCCTTGTGAGGAAGAGCAAAATACAAAGGCTTGCATCCAGTGCCATCATCCTGCTTCCACAACAGACTCTCAGTTGCACAATGAAACTTCTCCCTCTTCTTCTCTTCCCTGTGTGGGGACCCTCCAGAGAACATTTGGGGGTCACGCAAAGAAAGCTGAGGAAGGGGAAGTCATTTTGCACAAGTGGAACTATGTCCACACATGGGGTACAACCTCAATGCAATGAATAAGTACACCCATTTTCTAGCAGGGTGAGAGAAAAAAAAATGAGAATTGTTTTTTTTTTAGAAGAATGACTTATGTGAATTTTTGAACAAAGACCGTTTATTACGGTGTGAGGAAATAAATAGTCCTGTTTTCTTCAGCGAAGTGTTAGGAGGCATGTAACACTAGCACTGTTTTGAAATCTCTTTTGATGCGGTGATGTGGAGAAGGGAGAAAAAGGCTGGAAAGAGTAAACGCCACCCTGCTTGATTTTGCCTCACTCTGAGGAAGGCCTGAAGAGGTCTTTCTTCTGGACCAGGCATTCTGGGCTAGGTACAACATTGGACGCTTCCACATATTGAGTCCATCTAGCTCCCTATCGTCTACATTGACAGGCAGAGACTCTCCAAGATTGTAGACAGGAGTCTCTCCCATCCCTACTAAGAAGATGTCGGGGACTGAACCCAAGACTTCTGCATGAAAATCACATGCTCTACAACAGAGCCAGAGTTGTTCCCCAGGATAATGCCTAAACACCAACTGCAAGTTGCTGGAAAGGTTTTTAAAACTTAGATTTTTTAAAAAAATCTGATTTCTAAAAGCCTTTCTACCTGCCGCATCAAGATGGGACAGTAGGAGTGGGATTTTACTGGCCATTTGTCCAGAATGCCTAGATCTACAGGACTACTAGGGCTCTGTCACAGTGCAAGGCAGAGAGGAGGAGGAGGTCAAGCTACAGTTCTGCCACCACCAACGCAGCAGCAAATATATTTTTTTTAATTTTTTAGAAAGGGCAGGGGGGTGGCAGAGCTGCCACAGATTTCTGGTAGCACAATATTCTGAACTAGACCTGGTTCCCTGCCTCTTCTGCCTGTCATCTTGATCCCAGTTGACCCTTCCTTGCCCAACGGACCTCTTTCTTTTTCCTGTTTCCCAGCACCAAGCATGGGGTAGTTGGTTTTCATCTCCAAATTCTGCACCTTCATTTAGCAGCGTATCTAAAGCAGAGGAAAGCAATCTCCGCCCCACCCCCCACCCCCTTGTTCAGGGCTGCATTCTCTCAAGGAAAATCTGGCAGAGGAGAAGTGCTGGAGTTAGGTGAGGCCAGAAATAGTAATAATAAAGGTAGGTGAGGTCACAAGCCCTTTTGCCACCCAGTTGAAATGTGGGGAAGGACCTTGTTAAATTAATCGGGGGGGGGGGCTGCAGGTGATCTACCCATTTCCCAGCATCATACACTGTTTCCAGACTACAGGAGATCTGTGGAAATGAGTCACTGTTGTGCCCTACAAGGAGCTAGCACCAGCTGATTTCCTGACTAGTTTCTAGCCAAAGTAAATCTTTCTTTTGAAAAATTGAATTCTAGAAACAGAAGGCTGTGAAAAATATATGTGTGGACGATTGGTTCTTTGAGAAATTACAGATTTTCTGACAGGGTGCTGGAGACTTGTCACTTCACAAATTCATAAAGTAAAGAAGGGAACCTGCTGTGGAGCGAAAAGAAAAACATTTTTATTGTTCATCTGAAAGTCTCGGATTACTCTGAAAGCATTAGTTAATTAAACTTCAAAAAAGACCCCTATAAAATAAATACAGTCCTTTCCAGGTAGATTGAGGCAAATTGCAGTACTTAAACTACATGTGCATTTTAATTTGCTGAAAGGCTTGCCAGAGGTCAGAAAACAAATTGACCTAGAAAGAGAATCCAGGAGCCAGCCTCTATCAGTATAATGCCATTAACTTCCAATAGAGATTTCTTAACTTAAGACATCTGATGATATGGCCCCAGGAGTCCAGACTCATATTTCTAGCCACTGTTAGAAGCTTCTGCATTTAATTCTGCATTACGAAAGAGGATCCAATCAGTAGTTAATATAAACTAAACTAATTCCATGGCAATTGATGAGTGCGAATGGCCTCCATCACCCCAGTTTAGTATTGGAGAACACAATGTAGATGTAAACAAGTGGACCCCATTGCATTGCAATGTTGACACTGCCATGCCAGCCAACCCTGCTTTCTTCCAGGATATTCCATTCCCTTCCACTCCCCACTGGTTTTCCGCTCCTTTCCAGCAGATTCTGTGCCTACTGGGCATGCTCAGTCCTCTTTGTGCTCTTGTTGTTCCCCTCCTTTGTCCTTCCTGAATATTTTTCTATATCTGCAAACCTTGGAATTCTCCCAGGGAAGCTAAAAACTCTATATTGTTTCTCAGTAGCCCCCATTTCATCTGCATAGCCATCACCGGAGTGCAAGTATATGTGTGTATGTGTGCACACACAAACACACTGCTATTTTTCTAGAAAAAGATGTGCTGGAACTCAACATGAAATAATAATAATAATAATAATAATAATAATAATAATAATAAATTTTATTTATACCCCGCCCTCCCCAGCCAAGATCAGGCTCAGGGCGGCTAACAACCAATAATAAAAACAAGTTGATTAAAATACAACTTAAAAAACAAGATTAAAATACAACATTAAAACAATTAAAAAGAAAGGGGGGAGGGAATCAAATTGATTCTAAGCCAAAGGCCAGGCAGAACAACTCTGTCTTACAGGCCCTGCGGAAAGAGATCAGCTCCTGCAGGGCCCTGGTCTCATGAGGCAGAGCGTTCCACCAGGCTGGAGCCAGTGTTGAAAAGGCCCTGGCTCTGGTTGAGGCTAATCTAACTTCCTTAGGGCCCAGGACCACTTTGAAGGCCTCCTTTGTTCTGTTCTCTTCCAGTGGCAATGTTGCCTACCTGAGAGGTACCAGAACTGAGTTCCGGCGAGTTCCGGCTGAAAAAAGCACACACACAGACACACACACACACACACACACACAGTTATTTTTTTTCTTAAAAAAAAATGTTTAGGGGTACAGAAAGAGAGGGAGGGAGGGAGGGAGCCTTCCACAGAATTGAGAATTCTGCTATTGTAATGTTTGAGAAGTTCCTGATTTGGGATTCGTCCAAACCTTTTACACAGTCCTAATTGTTGTTCTACCTCATGTTACGTTTGCTTCAGGTTGCACGTTTTCAGGTTACGTCCCACAGAGACCCGGAAGTAACGAAACAGGTTACTTCTGGGTTTCACCACTCGCACATGCGCAGACGTGCAAAATGACAGAAGCAGCGAATCGCAACCTACGCAGATGCAGGTTGCGTTCTGTTCAGGTTGCGAACGGGCCTCTGGAATGCTCCCGTTCACAACTAGAGGTACCACTGTATCTTGCAGATTTCATTTGTGACGATGGGTGGGGCAGCATATTTGAGAGAACACTCCCAGCCCTGTGTTCCACTGGATGATAGTTTGCTGCTTTTGAGTCAAATAGCCCCAACCATTTCTGCTCTCCAGCATGTCCAAGGTTTGCTGCCACTTTGAGGGTAATCCATGGTATACAGCACAGAAGTTTGTGGTTTTATGTTTACAAAAACGATGACAACAACAAAATGCCCTGTTGTCATATACCAGTTTTGAGTGGCTAGCTATTTGAAAAAGGGACAAGAGAATTTGCATGCAACTCTTTGATAAACTTACCTGTGCTTGTGAAACGTGCTACTTTTCCTGGGTGACTTGCTATGTAGTAATTGCCCCTTCCCAAAAAGGAGGGGAAATTGTTATTGTATTCCACTCTTTCCATGCAAAGAAAGTGTAGCTGTAGCAACAGACAGGGGACTTGTAACTCTTGTAACCAATATAATTTCAGGGTCACCGGGGCAATTTTCAAAAGTATTCAGTTAAAATTATAGTGCCAGGAGTGTGCTTCTTAAATATATTTATCCCAATACATAAAAGGTTAGTCAAGCTTACGCCCCAATGAACTCAATGGGACAAGTTACCCATGACAAACTGAGGTCCATGGGAAGGTGACTGAGTGGCCCCTGGATACAGAGGAAGTGGCCCCCCATCAGCAAAGTGGATGCCCCAATGTTGTGACAGAAAGCTCTTCTGCTGTCATTCTCCTTCTGCCTGTATTCCACTCATAGCACCAGCAAAAATGAGGCACACAGGGACTTCGTGAGACATGTCAGGAGATGCTGTGAATCTGCAGGATCTATATGCCCTCATTAGGTCATAAAAGGTAAAGGGACCCCTGACCATTAGGTCCAGTCATGGCCGACTCTGGGGTTGCGGCGCTCATCTCGCTTTATTGGCCAAGGGAGCTGGCATACAGCTTCTGGGTCATGTGGCCAGCAGGACTAAGCCGCTTCTGGCGAACCAGAGCAGCGCATGGAAATGCCGTTTACCTTCCCCCCGTAGTGGTACCTATTTATCTGCTTGCACTTTGACGTGATTTCAAACTGCTAGGTTGGCAGGAGCAGGGACCAAGCAACAGGAGCTCACCCCGTTGCGGGGATTCGAACCGCCAACCTTTTGATCAGCAAGCCCTAGGCTCTGTGGTTTAGGCCACAGCACCACCTGCGTCCCTTCATTAGCTCATAACACCCCCAAAAAACAGGCCAGGAATTATCTAGAGCAGGAGGGGAAGGGAGAAAAGGCCCCCCAAGATATACACACCAGCCATATCGAGCTGATAGACTGAGGAAGGGGTGGGAGCTCAATCATGCATTCTTTCCCCACACTTCGCACACACCTCCAAAAGACTGGAGTGACGGGCATGAAGAACCTGCCCTGTATTTTGGTCAATAGCTATGCACGGCTCAGAAAATAAGTATACTTTCTCTTTGTAAACCAGACCAATCTGCCAACTGGAAATTTGAGGCTTTGAGAATCCTCCTAAAACAAATTCATGCGTGCAGCTGGCATAACAGGTCATTAATCAGGGGGAATGGATTTTTTTTAGAAAAAAGATAATTAAAGACACTCAAGAATTATATTGGGCTTTTGATTTGACCTAAAAATATCTAGTTTTCTGGGTCATGTTATTCTGTATTGCAAATGAACCTGACCTTCTTGAAACTCACCAAATGACAGTGGAAAGTACGCTTTCAGATACACTAATTACATGGAAAGAAAGGTTTGCCATATGATGGTGTGCAGGGCGGCTGTTAAATGTGAAAGTGCCAGGCATAAACCTGACACTATCACTTCCTAAATCCAATTTTTACATTATCAGAATGGCATTGGTGACCCATTTAGAGCACAACACACTGGAAAATAGTCTAGAGCCACTTCCATTCACTTCCAGTGAGCTTCTTAGTTCAGGCAGCCCTTAGTTTACTTCTCATTTTTGTCATTTAAGAAACTCCTACAACATACCCTCCAACATTCCTCAAATGAAAATGGGGACATTTCTGACACACACTCACCCAACTCACCCTCCTTGGCCCACCATTTTGTGTGTGTCCCACCCCGAGCATTTCCCGTCAGAAGAAAGTTGAGTGCCACCACCACAACAACAACAACAACGGGACACAGCATGAACACCCTCCACTCTTCTGAGAAAACCCCTTAATCCCAATTTTATTTTATTCTTTGGTAAATTCGTCAGATCTACAAAAAGAAAAACACACATAATGAAACAAACTTTAGAAAGGGGCAAGACATGGACACCCAGATCAAGACTCCTTGTACTCTGGTCCGCTCCTCCCACCCAGGTTGGCCCCATCCTCAGAGCTGGCGCGTCACGTGGGGGCAGCAGTCTCTTCTCTTTGCCCACTCTCCAGCAGTTGCTACAAGGGAGGAGGCTGGTGCCGGTGGCCATGGAGAGGAGCAAGATGCTCCCTTGCAGCTGCCTATAGTGGAAATGTGGAAGAAGTTCAAGGAAGCATCGATGGCCTTGCACAATTAACCCTTCATTTAAGGTCTCCTTAAGTCAGGCTTCCTCAGCCTCAGCCCTCCAGATGTTGTTGGCCTATAACTCCCATGATCCCTAGCTAGCAGGACCAGTGGTCAGGGATGATGGGAATTGTAGTCTCAAAACATCTGGAGGGCTGAGGTTGAGGAAGCCTGCCTTCAGTCCTCGCAGGAGCACTTTTACCCTTGGGGATGGCCCAGCCGGGGCTGGATTACCCAGATCATGGGACTGGGAGGAGGTAAAAGTGTCACTTATCCCTACAGGTGGAGGCTGTTGCCTACCTGGGCTGTGTATGAATAAGAGGGCTGGAGCCTAAATACATAGAGCATGGATGTGGGTCAGTGTGGGTGATTGTGGTGGCCTGGGAATCTGATTCAGAATCTGAACCTGAGGAGTCCCAGCCTGCACAGGAATCCCCGCCTCCAGGGCCGGCTGAGCAGGGGCAGGGGCTTGAATCTGAAGGGCCTGCACCTGTGCCGGATCCTCAGGAGGAGACACCAGATGTATCCACTCTGGCTCCGGAGGTGATTGAGGACCCATTGCCTGCAGGTGCACCTCTCCCAGCCCTGTCAGGGGAAGGTGAGGTTGCCTCTGGGTCCAGTAACCCTCCAGCCTCTCCTGAGCTGCAGAGGCTCAGGGCAGAGAGGCGGAGGGAACTAAGTTCTCTCAGGAGGAGTGCTCGCCTTAAGGCCAGGAGAGGCAGGTCACCTGTGGGCCAGGACTACCCCTGGCCTCAGAGGAGATAAAGGCCAGTCAGCCCAGTCCCAGGTTGCGGGAGCGACATCGCAGGAAACCTGTTTCTGCCAGCACCCAGTGGTGGACAGTCTCCAGACCCTCGACCCAGGACCAGACTCTGACCACGCCTCACGGTAACACCCCCCGGGACCAGCACAGTGATGCTGCCGCACTGCAAACCAAACAGAAGGTCCACTCTGTTGCTATTTCTTAGGCTCCTTGCAGCTGTGAGGAGGGATTTAGGTTAGTGATCCGGTACTATATGTTGGTTATTTGGGCAAATGTTTGTGGTGGCTTGTCTGTTTGTGTGCGTGTGTGTTAAATGAGAGGCAGGGTTCATTGATTGTGTCATATGGGGGAGGTTTTGCACTGTCGTATGAAAGTATAGAAGCCCATTTTGTTCAATAAAGTTCAGTCTTCTCCCTTGCTAAGTGGTTTGTTGTTAATCAAACATCAATTGAGAAGAGAACCAGTTTGCATTTGGCAAAACACTGCCTCAGCCATCACCGTTGTCACTCGGGACAAGCACTGGCTCACTCTCCTCCCTGAGCTCAGCGTTGCTGGTGAGGGAAATAGGGACATTCCAGGATCAAATCAGAAGTTCGGAAAATCAGGACACTTGGAGGGTATGTGTGACGTTAACATATGAGAGTGCTGGAGGTGAAATAGTTAAATAGGTTACCCAATCAGGACCCAGGGGGGTGGAGTCAGAGGGACTATCAAACCAGCTCTGGGAGGGGTTTGGTTTGTTGCGCAGGTTTAATTGTGCAACCTAAATTTGCCATAATGTATCAAATCCCACCCATTAAATAGTAACAGTCTGGAAGTGGCCACAGTTTAAAATGTCCATAGAACTCTGCTTCTAGAAGTCCTGGGTTGGTTGAAATGGGCTTTCCATGGTACTGAAAAGACATAACACTTGCTATCAGGTGATGTATTCTAAAAATATAATAAAATACTGTCCTAACATGAGTTTATGTGTATGTGGAGGGGGAGAAGTATGTGAAAGAATTAGCAAGCTAAGTAAGTGGGACTTGGATTTGATTCTTAAGATAAGCAGAGATGTAGGGGGAAGTTGAGCACTCCGGGGAAGGAGAAGAGAGTGATATTTTAGAAAGGTATGAGGCGAGTGCCACTGGCTTAAGAGATTTTTCTGTTTCTCTCAAAGCAGCCTATATAGCCCAGGAAGGTTAACATGGGTTAGGTGTAATGTTCCTTGTTCTTTATAGAACAATATTTATGAGCACAGGTATGAGTCATTTCCTGCTCTTATTGCAGATTTTTATTTGTCAGGAGAAATGGAGAGTATTTGTCAAGTGAGTTCTTGCCTATAAAAAGATCAAGAGAGTCAGAGGTACCATTGCTAGGAGGAAACCTGAGGTGAGCGAGTTTCAGTAATTCTTCGCTATTGCCAGAATCTCTTTTACAATGTCATTAATATTTGTGTGCCCTTTAGAAAGACCAGGCTTGGAAGGGAAGCAAGTGGGGATTTCAGAACATTGCCATGTAATCGATTTTTGAACAGAAATACAAAGGTTTTTTATTATTATTGGAAAGGGTTTCAACATTCTCAGGGACAGTATAATAGTGACAAAAACAAAAACAACCACAACGTATTTTCTGTGCTGCAAATTAGGCCTGTCACTCACCTCACTGATACAGGTTTAGCAGTGCATTTCTTCATTTAAGGCCAGGGTGGTAGAGAGTGACAGCTTTGAACGAAATGCTTTTATTAATTCTTCTTAATATGCAGTTATTCAAGACAAGAGAGGTACATCTTAAACACATTGTGGAGGAATCCAAAAGGATATTGGCAAATTAAATTCAGAATGTTCAAAGGTATATAGAAATGATTATCTCAGATTTGCATTTAGAATTAGTTAAATCTACTAGCAGTTCTGTTCATGGGATTTTATTTTATTATATTATATTTGTGGTACTTATAACAGACAGGCAATAGTAAAAGGGGTTGCACCGGCTGGTGTACACTATAAGCATGAGGAAGTTTCTCTGTTATAGAGATAAAATGAAGATAATGAATTTTTTTGCATCTATATGTGTATGCATATAAATCCTGGTCATGTGATCTGTCCATAGCAAAATATATTAAAGGCGTGAATCAGTCACACGATGAGGGTGTTGTATTGTTACACTGTGTAATGCTTTGTGGTGTATTCTCTGTTTTGTTGAATTTCTAAGTGGCCATATTACTGCATTTTTAATAGTATTTTTTATATTAAAACAACAACAACAACCAATGAGGGTCTTGTAGAAGCCAGCATATTTAAGGACAGCCACACTCTAATCCAGTCCTTAAGGATCATCAGAATCAACAATGAGGTGGATGTTGAGAGATTGTGCTTTAAAAAACCCTCAAAAGGTTAGGGATGCTGTAGAAGAGAGTCAGAGGTGTTTTCAGGTTTCCAGAAAGAACAGACACTGCCATTTAGTAATGGAACATCATTGTTTATTTTAATAAAAAGCACAGTTGAGTCTTACAGCCTCTAACAAGAGCCGGCCATAGAATCAGTAAAATAAACAACCACCACTGGGCCTTCCTCCCATGATGCCAAACCATCAGTGATTAACTGTTCACATTCATGGTGTTATAAGAATTTTAAGGTCATATATAAAATAAATGTATAAACCACATGCCTGAAACCCCACAGAAAAAAGTCTTGAAACAATTTGTCTCTTCCAAATTGACCTCAAATATTTCTCTGCAAGGTCAAAGGAAATGGGGAGCCTCCCCATTTTCTCTTTGCTCACAAATCCTGTCTCGAGGGACATTTAAGCTATGAATAGGGTGAGCCTGTGACCTGGATTCAGGGACTGAGTAGTTATCATAACTAAATAGTGGCTAGGATGCCCAGGTAATCCAATCAGGTAACCTGGCAGACAGGATAAAAACAATGCACTCAGATTTCTGTTGTAGTCCGCCCCTTCTCTGGTGTATGTATGATGTATGGAGGGGCGGTCTTAGGCTCCAGGGTGGGCAGTTCAAAAGTCTATATAAGGGCTTGTACACCTTTGTCCTGGGTCCTCCTCTTCTCTCCTGCGTGTGGGGGAGCACCCTGTTGCAACAGCTTTAATAAAGATCAGGCTTACTAGCTGCTTTGCTTCTCAATATTCTCTGGTTTGCCTCTGTTATTTTCTCCTACCAATAGAGCAGTGGTCAGCAACCTTTTTCACCCGTGGGCCGGTCCACCGTCCCTCAGACCTTGTGGTAGGCCAGACTATATTTTGGAAAAAAATAAATGAACAAATTCCTATGCCCCACAAATAACCCAGAGATGCATTTTAAATGAAAGCACACATTCTACTCATGTAAAAACATGCTGATTCCCGGACCATCCGCGGGCCAGATGGAGAAGGTGATTGGGCCGGATCTGGCCCCCGGGCCTTAGTTTGCCTACCCCTGCAATAGAGAACCTTAAAAAGGACTCTATATGGGCTCTTGGGTACCCCATAAGGGAAAAGGAGCAGGTTTTTTTATCTTATAACAACGGTACAAGGCAAATTGCAGAAAACATGGTAATTGTTTTTAAATTAATATTTTTTTTTTTTATAATAATTTTTATTAATTTTCCACACATAAAATAAAGAACAGTGTAACACAATATAACTTCATACTCATCGGTTCATAGCCTTTTTTTCTTTGACTTCCCCATACCTCCCCATCCCTGCATCCTTGTTTAAAAATTCTTTAGCAACCCTTAAGTCCATTGTCTTAGTTCCTTTTCGTAAATATTTCTTAAGTTTTTTTTTTGTTTACTGCTGCAATTCTTTACTTCTTACCCCCTGACATCTTAACATTCCTCAATTTTACAGTTATTTTTAAGATATATTTTGAAATTCTTCCAGTCCTCTTCCACTGTCTCTTTCCCCTGGTCCCGGATTCTGCCCGTCATCTCAGCCAGTCCCATAAAATCAATCACCTTTGTTTGCCATTCTTCCAGAGTAGGTAGTTCTTGCGTCTTCCAATACTTTGCCAGTAGAATTCTTGCTGCTGTAGTGGCATACATAAAGAAAATCCTATCCTTCCTTAACACCACTTGGCCCACCATACCCAAGAGGAAAGCCTCTGGTTTCTTAGGAAAAGTCCACTTAAGGACCTTCTTAATTTCATTATAGATCATTTCCCAGAAAGCTTTAACCTTTGGGCAGGTCCACCAAAGGTGGTAGAAAGTGCCTTCAGTCTCATTACATTTCCAACACTTATTATTAGGCAAATGATAAATTTTTGCTAGCTTGACTGGGGTCATGTACCACCGGTAGATCATTTTCATAATATTTTCTTTTAAAGCATTACATGCAGTAAATTTAATACCGGTGGTCCATAACTGTTCCCAGTCAGCAAACATAATATCATGACCTATATCTTGTGCCCATTTAATCATAGCAGATTTCACCGTTTCATCCTGTGTATTCCATTTTAACAGCAAGTTATACATTCTTGATAAATTCTTAGTATTGGGTTCCAACAATTCTGTTTCTAATTTTGACTTCTCTTTCTGAAATCCTATTTTCCTGTCCTGTTTAAACGTCTCATTTATCTGATAGTAATGCAACCAATCTCGAACCTTAGGTTTTAGTTTCTCATAACTCTGAAGTTTCACCCTTTCCCCATCATAATCTATGATCTCATGATATTTTGGCCATTTAGAATCCATATTAAGCTTTTTTACTTCCCTAGCTTCCATTGGTGACACCCACCTAGGGGTTTTACTTTCCAACAAGTCTTTGTATCTAATCCAAACGTTATACAATGCTTTCCTTACAATATGGTTTTTAAAACTTTTATACACCTTTACCTTGTCATACCATAAATATGCATGCCAACCAATTAAATTAATACAGTGGCATTGTGAGAGCCCACTGTGCCCGGGGCGGGTGTGTTCAAATGCTGGGGGTGGGCATGGAGGGAGAAGGAGCTCACTGCAGCAGCCCCGTGCACCCGGCACACTGAGGGAAAAGCAAACTCCATTGAACCTGCATGGCACTGACGGGCGGTTACAGGTGATCACAGCATTTGGGGGGCAGCGCTGCTGCCTCTCCGATTCTTCCACCCTGTGTCAGGCCTGATCTGGGAGTGGAGCAGCTGCTGCTGCTGCCCGCATCTCAGCCCTGAAGGCCAGCCCAGGAACAGCTTCCCTCAATGAGGGGACAATAGTGGGGGGCGCTTGGTTGTGCCCCTTCAAAAAATGTGCCCGGGGCAATGCCCTCTCCATGCTACGCCACTGAATTAATAGTGTGCCAGTAATTTGAGGATCATGCATACTTCTGGGCCAGTTGAAGGGCCAGTTCACAGTCTGATAATTCATGGTTGTGGTTTTGTAACCTCTTCAGGGTAGGGGACTGAGAAGAATGACCTGGAGCCAGGAAGCAGGCAGCTGATAGAGCCAGGCCAGAAACAGCAACTTCATGGGATCAGATGAAGCCATGTGTCACCTGCCTCCTCCTGATACCCTCTGGCCATCTGCAGTAGTGTAGTAAAGGTAAGGTAAAGGGGCCCCTGACCATTAGGTCCAGTCATGACCGACTCTGGGGTTGCGGTGCTCATCTCGCTTTATTGACAGAGGGAGCCGGCATACAGCTTCCGGGTCATGTGGCCAGCATGACTTCTGGCGAACCAGAGCAGCGCATGGAAATGCCGTTTACCTTCCCACCGGAGTAGTACCTATTTATCTACTTGCACTTGGAAATGCTTTTGAAATGCTAGGTTGGCAGGAGCAGGGACTGAGCAACGGGAGCTCACCCCATCACGGGGATTTGAACCGCCGACCTTCTGATCAGCAAGTCCTAGGCTCTGTGGTTTAACCCACAGCGTCACCCACATCCCTAGTAGTGTAGTAGCTAACATCTTTTCTGGCAAACGGACACAGTGACTAACGGTAAAATGCCTTGTTTTTTCTGTTGCTCGGATCCACAATATGAGCTCGCTGGTGCTTTATAAGAGGTGGAGAAAGAGAATTGTGAGGGAATTATTCTTTGGTGTAGAACAATGTCTTGACATTGCTACACAGGTTGTTGCATTTGCTGCCCAGCCTAATGTGACTTCCAAAGATTACTTATTTACACAATTGAAACTGGCCCAGACATGGCCCCATAAGGACAATCCCAGCTGAGGGACTGATTTTATCATGGTATACCTATTTAGCAATGCCTAAGAAAATCAATACACCCAATACAATTTTATACAACAGCACACCCACCAGCAAGTTGAATGAACCACAGAGTCTGGCTTTGAGATTCATTAGCAAGCATCACAAATTTTAACCTTCCTCCCCCTTACAAGTAAAGCAAGGTTTCCTAAATATCACAAATGCTGACACTTAGCAGCAAGGATGAAAATGCTTCTGGGCTTTTACTGGTTGCAACGTTCTTTAGCAAAATTTCAGGGCTGGGTTTTTTGTTTTGTTTTTTGCTGAGAGGAATAATTATCACTGTACAGTAAACTGGGGGTGGGGAGGAATCACGCGTAGAAATAAAAAATGCAAATTGCTGGAATTTGTTTGTTGAAATGTGATTAAAAATACAGTATCTGAAAGTCTGCATTTTCAGCCTGTGAGCTGGGAACAATTAATCTTATTTGTGAACATTTTTTTTGTAGTGAAAACAGATGTGTTTGGGCTTCTAATTTTTCTTCTCTAAAAGAGCGTGAAAAGGAATGCAGCAGAGCAGTGGAACTGACAAACACAAAGAATGTGATCTACAGACTTCGGAATATAGCACATTTGCCATTAAATTGCCTTAGAACCAGTTCTAAAGTAACACCATCCACTGCTTTATATCCCAGATGTGAGAATTTACATGTGCATGCACACTCTAATTGCCTGGATTATTTGGATTTTTTATCAGGCATGACCCATGGCTTCAGCTGTGTGCAGAGTGGCTTCCATTATAGATTGTTTCCATACGCTAGTGGCAGGGCGCTTGGAATTCCAAATTCACATCAATGTCAGTTGATGTCAGAGAACTAACTCAGACATTTGATCTGCACCTCAAATGGGTAATGTTTTCCACCAGAAGTTAGGGATGCGTCTGAGTGTTTTGCAAATTCCGCTGGCAGGATCCTAAACAGTACAAACAACAATGGCAAGGCTGGCATTGTTGTGTGGCAGCTTCCCTAGAAATAAAAGAAGATGCATTTAGGAGTGCATCCTGGCTTTGAAACAGCACACCTGTATATTGAATTTTCTAGGTGGTTCTACTTTGGATGCCATCGCACAAATAGTATCCAGCTGGCATAGACTGATGAGCATCAAGAACAAGGCAAATTCATTGTGTTGAGATCATCCAAAAATGTTCTTTTGCAAGTGCTCCTATCATGAAATACAGTGAAGGCACCCTAGGTATAGAAACCTCTGCCTGCTGGTTTTCAAGTGGCAAGTGGAGGTATGTTTGTTTCAAAGGGCTTTTAATCAATTGAGGTGTTCTAACTTGAAGTCTTCTGTCATTTATTCCTTGCCTTTGAGACGCAGGTGGCGCTGTGGGTTAAAGCCTCAGCGCCTAGGACTTGCCGATCGAAAGGTCGGCAGTTCGAATCCCTGCGGCGGGGTGCGCTCCCGCTGCTCGGTCCCAGCGCCTGCCAACCTAGCAGTTCGAAAGCACCTCCGGGTGCAAGTAGATAAATAGGGACCGCTTACCAGCGGAAGGTAAACGGCGTTTCCGTGTGCGGCTCTGGCTCGCCAGAGCAGCGATGTCACGCTGGCCACGTGACCCGGAAGTGTCTCCGGACAGCGCTGGCCCCTGGCCTCTTAAGTGAGATGGGCGCACAACCCCAGAGTCTGTCAAGACTGGCCCGTACGGGCAGGGGTACCTTTACCTTTTACCTTTAACTTGAAGTCTTCTGTCATTTATTCCTTGCCTTTGAGTTTAATTTTAATTTTATATAAGCTGTTTTATCATTAAATGTTCAGAGAGCATTGCAGTCCTCTACAAGACTTCTCAGAAATATAATGCATTGAGCCACCTTGGCTGCCATTGAGCCGAGCTGCCCACTTGCCAGGTTCCTGACATCACATGACAAAAGATGATTCACTTTTGAACCTCTGACATGCTATAAATAAATAAATAAATAAATAAATAAATAAATAAATATTATTTATATCCCGCCCATCTGGCTGTTTCCCCAGCCACTCTGGGCGGGTCCCAATTGATTGTTAAAAACAATACAGCATTAAATATTAAAAACTTCCCAGCATTAAATATTAAAAACAGGGCTGCCTTCAGATGTCTTTTAAAAATAAGATAGCTGCTTATTTCCTTGACATCTGATGGGAGGACGTTCCACAGGGCGGGCGCCACTACGGAGAAGGCCCTCTGTCTGGTTCCCTGTAACCTCACTTCTCACAATGAGGGAACCACCGGAAGGTCCTCGATGCTGGATCTCAGTGTCCAGGCAGAATGATGGGGGTGGAGATGTTCCTTCAGGTATACAGGACAGAGGCCGTTTAGGGCTTTAAAGGTCAGCACCAACACTTTGAATTGTGCTCCGAAATGTACTGGGAGCCAATGCAGATCTCTCAGGACCGGTGTTATGTGGTCCGGGCGGCCACTCCCAGTCACCAGTCTAGCTGCCGCATTCTGGATTAATTGCAGTTTCCGGGGCACCTTCAAAGGTAACCCCACATACAGCGCATTGCAGTAGTCCAAGCGAGAGATAGCTAGAGCATGTACCACTCTGGCGAGACAGTCCGTGGGCAAGTAGGGTCTCAGCCTGCGTACCAGATGGAGCTGGTAGACAGCCACCCTGGAGACAGAATTAACCAGGGCCTCCATGGACAGCTGTGAGTCCAAAATGACTCCCAGGCTGCAGACCTGGTTCTTCAGGGGCACAGTTACCCCATTCAGGACCCGGGTGTCCCCCACACCAGCCCGCCCCCTGTCCCCCAAAAACAGTACTTCTGTCTTGTCAGGATTCAACCTCAATCTATTAGCCGCCATCCATCCTCCAACCGCCTCCAGGCACTCACATAGGACCTTCACCGCCTTCACTGGTTCTGATTTAAAGGAGAGGTAGAGCTGGGTGCCATCTGCATACTGATGGACACCCAGCCCAACCCCCCTGATGATCTCTCCCAATGGCTTCATATAGATATTAAAAAGCATGGGGGAGAGGACGGAACCCTGAGGCACCCCACAAATGAGAGCCCAGGGGTCTGAACACTCATCCCCCAACACGACTTTCTGGACATGGCCCAGGTGAAAGGAGCGGAACTACTGTATAACAGTGCCCCCAGCTCCCAGCCCCTCTAGACGGTCCAAGAGGATGTTATGGTCAATGGTGTCAAAGGAAGAATCTCTGGATCATACTCTTTCTTCCTTGAAGACACAGCTTTAATTCAAGCCACACACGCACAGGAATATTCTTGAATTGAAGCCATGTGTGAATAGAAGGACTTCTCATCTCCTGTTATGAGTTGTATTCAAGTTGCACCTGCAAATGAAGAACCTTCCTTTGCTGCCATGGCTTGAATTCAAGAGCTCTTCAAAACAGAGGACTGATTTCTGATAAATAGGATTATGTAAGCACTAGTCAGTCAACTCTGTTTTCGTTTCTTTTCAACAGCAAACCTAATTGCCATCTTCTTACAGCTTAATAAATATATATGTAATTGGATCTGTGCCTTGGGTGTTTTAACAGAGATTCTGTGTCCCCCACTCCCATTTGCTTGATCCTGCCAGTTATGTCGTAACTCATGTGAGAGGAAGTGTATGTATGTGGATCACAGGATTAGGTCTAGCTGGCAGAGTCCAGCCCTACTTGCAATGCATTTTCAAAGCTCTGCAAAGATAATCTGACCTGGTGGCAGATGCTTCTCTTAGCCTGTTCTTCCCCCTGGGAAGGTGCATGTCTGGTCCATCACAAGTAACTGGAGATATGCTGGAAATCTTCCTCTTCACTTCTATATAGACTTTACTCATGTGCTCAGTGTTTCTGTCCAGATAAAATTGTGAGTGTTTATCTACATTTAACCCAATCAACTGGATGTGCAAGTATGTGCAGAAGATCTCACTGGCTCTGTGCTATAACATATTCACCATTGGAAAGATGTATATAGTGACATGATTGGATATGATCATCTGAAATTGATTTAAAGCTTTATAAGCAAGTTCAGATTTGAAGCACATTCCTAAGAAATGTAAGATGAGCTTCATTCTGGGTCATGGGTTTGTGTATGTCCTGAAAATGACAAAGTTGCATTGCATTCTCCATTGGGAGGCAAACAGTTTATGATAGGATGCACAGAGTAACCTTCTCAGAGTAACAGTTTCGCACTGTTATGCAAGCGTTTACACATCCACGTACCCTTCAATTGTCCCAATTTCCACCGCAAGTCCTGCCGCTGCTGAGCTCACGGAGGAGGCTGAGCCAGTGCAGTGGCTGTAGAAGCGGCAGTTGCGAAGAAGCACCCCATTGCCTCTCCATGGCTTCTTCATGACGGTTGCTGCCACCAGCCTCCTCCCTTGGGCAGTTCATAGCAGCTGCTAGAGAGCAGGTGAAGAGGAGGAGGAGGAGAGGCTGCGGCCACTGAGGCCCTGCTCCACCCCCTGTGATGCATTGGCTCAGAAGCAGCCAGAGGGCAGGGCAACCCTAGGTGGGAAGAAAGGAGAAGCAGAGCAGAGCACAGAGTCTTGCCTTTTTTTATTTAAAAAAATGCTTTACGTATCCATGTCTAATCTTTCTAAAATTTATTGATTGATGTGTTTTTCTTTTTGTAGATCTACCAAAGACTACACTAAAATAAAATCTGAACTAATAGGTTTTCTCAGGACGGTGGAAAGTGTGTGTGTTGTGTCCGTTTGTTGTACTGGTGGTGCCATTTGCCGTTCTTCTGATAGGCAAAACTCTGCAGGGGGCGGGGAGATGAAAAGGGGGTCCCTCGTTGCTGGGTGTAATCTGGCCAATGGGGTACAGTCTAATGGATTGAGGGACCTATGTAAACCCATGCACGTGTCCCAGAGCTTCCTCTTTCGGCTCGTGCATCGAAACACCTGCCCACCTCTCCCTAACTTTAGGGCATTTTGCAATTGACCTTGATATGCCGTCGTGTGTTGTCTGTTGTTGGGACAGGGACATGGCAAGAATTTTCCCCACTTGCCTGGTTGGCTGGTGCCATTTGGGTTTCGCCTGCCATGTAGCAAATCGTCACAACTTGTAAGGTTCGAGATAGACACTGGTTCATATGATAGGGATGGGAGAACGGTCTCACCATCCCTATGTGAAGGGTATTCCGTTAAAGGAATCCAGGAACTCAGCTTGGTTTGGTCAACCCTTGAGAGGGGTTTGTGCCTGTGCCTGAGTCCAGGGGAGCATCTGAGGAGTGAACAGAGTCTGTTCCCAGGCTTTTCACCTGCCTCAGGTGTTCACCCTTGGCTGACCTATGATAGAGCTCTGGGTCAGCGCTACCTGCAAGGGTGTAGGCAGCTAGTCGAACCAGAGCCTGCGCAACCACTCACTTTTCTGTAATCAATAAAGTTGTGGCCTAAATTCTGCCAAAAACCAAAACTAAAATTTGGGTCAAATGTGTCTTTATTTAAAGGGGAGGTCTCTGGGTCTGAACACGCAAATAAAAACTTACAATATTCCTTAACCTGCCACTTATGTGAAATACTTTTCTGTAAAAGTGAGAGTGAGATTCAACTGGAATCTTCCTTTGATGGGGACTTATTTATAGGCAGCTCTGTAAACCACATAGATTTTGGAGAGCAGGTGTTTTGCCTTTGAATGGTTAAGAGCAGTACTGAAATCAAGGCCATCTCAGTCTGTCCCTTAGTAGAAGAGATGATCAGATACTGAGTCATTTATTGCTTTGAAAGCACTATGCAAAGAGCAGACAATGTCTTTAATTATTTACTTCACTGTTGATTAGAGAATGTGGAGTAAAAACTTGTAATTGAGGCACTTAAGTCTTTTCAGCCCCCCCCCCCCATTGTATCACAGTGATTTGTACTGTTAAAGCATCATCTATGGAAAGAAGAAATGGTTTGGTATAGAGAAATATTTTGAATGCAAAATGCTTGTATATTGAATGTGAATATCGGAGTGAGAAACACTTTGACTAATATTAATGCACTTTCCTTTGTTCCATAACAGTAATTACCAAAGAGTGTTGTCCCTTTTTATTGAAACTAGCCAATTCAATTGTAGAATTTAGTTGTTATATATTAATAGACATTGCTCAGGCTGGCTAGGAATTGCAAAATAAAACAAAACAAAACAAAACAAAACAAAACAAATAACAGGAAACAACCTTGAATAGAATACACAGCTCCCGTGGAATAAACTCATTAACTGCATTAATTGGAGAGCAAAGGCAACACAATGCATTTGTCATTAGGGGGAAGTCAGAACAATTGCATTGTGCTGAGGGCCTGCTGTCTGTTGTATAATTGGCAAACGAAGCTTGCATTTGTATCTGAAAGCATAGATACATCTCTCTGGCTGCTGTTGGGATTCCCCTCTCTCCAAATCTAACCTGATTCACATGTTTGAAGAAACAAGAGGACTCCTACAGGTGAATAGTTCATCCGTGTGGTAAAATGTTGTCTTCTGTGTAATTCTGTGTCTTCAGTTTTTTTCATAAGAGGCTGCTGGATCAGGCCAATGGCCCATCTAGTCCAGCATCCTGTTTTCACAATGACCAGCTAGATTCCTGTGCGAAACCAGTGAGCAGAACATGAGCAACAGAGCCCTCTCCCCTCCTTTGGTTTCCAGCTGCTAGTATTTGAAAGCACTGCTGCCTCTAACTGCAATTTGTGGTGCATTTTACATTTCTATACAGTGGTACCTCGGGTTACATACGCTTCAGGTTACATATGCTTCAGGTTACAGACTCCACTAACCCAGAAATAGTACCTCGGGTTAAGAACTTTGCTTCAGGATGAGAACAGAAATCGTGCAGTGGTGGCGCAGCAGCAGCAGGAGGCTCCATTAGCTAAAGTGGTACTTCAGGTTAAGAACAGTTTCAGGTTAAGAACGGACCTCCAGAATGAATCAAGTACTTAACCCAAGGTACCACTGTACTTGTGTGAATGTAACCAGGCTAGCTTGAGCTGGTATGTGTACCAAATTTCAAGTTTCTACATGGACGTGTCTCATTTTGTATACTTTTTTATGAGAGAGATGGCATTTATAAAAAGGGCATTTATAGAATCATAGTATTGTAGAATTGGAAAGGACCCCAAGGCTCACTGAGTCCGGCCCCCTGCAATGCAGGAATCCAAGAATTTAAGAAGGCGTGGCTTGTCATGGCTAGAGTGTTGAATTGGGAGCGTTGAAATAGGGTTCAAATCCCCACTCAGCCATGAAATTCACTGGGTGACCTACAGAACATGGCATTCCACGTTATAGGAAGCCAGCATAATCTACGCTGGTGTGATTTTCCCCTATTCCAGGAGCAAGGCTGCTGCCGGCTGAGCTGGCACCAGGCTGGGCAGAGGAAAAACAAGCCTTTAAAATAATTTATCTACAAATTTCTATATTTATTACATTTATATCCCATCATTCCTCTCAACGGAGCCTGGGGTGGATAAAACAGAGTTTGACATATACTACTCCTTTTCTCAGTGTGACTTCCACTAGGTCATGTGATTCCTAGATCATGTTTTATGTAATCTTTCACAGGACGCAAAAGCTGCTTCTGCTAGTGGAATCTGGTGGATGCTTAAGCACTCATTTCCATGCTAATAGTTTCCAGAAGAAAACCATTTGCAACCCTGGTAATGCGCAAAATCATTGGAGTTTTGTGTTGTCATTCCACATTATGAAATTTGGGGCGGTATCCTAGCATGTCGTTCTTTCCTGCTGTTGAGAATTTAGTGAGACCTGACAGTATATCAATCAAAACGCCACCATTTTGTAATGCAGCAGGTAATGCTGTGTAAAAGGAATGTCAAAATCCAGGATAGGAGCAGTCGCACATTAATGTAACAAAACCGTGTCTAAATGCTGCCTTTATTTTGCTCCCACCCAATGCTTGAATCATTGAATGGTACCAGGGTGAACCATTTATATAACTGTCATTCCCAGTTTTGACAAAATAATGAACTGTGGATACTTTTCCTCCTCATGACCAAGAAGGAAGGAGAGAACAGGTTTGTGCATGTAACTCTAAACTATAATTGAGAGTTCTGTCTGCATGAGACCAATTGGATCAAGAACTATGTGTGCTAGAACCTGTTTGTGAATGAACATGGGTCCTAAAAAAATTTTTTATGTGTGTATTTAAATGTAGCAGACTTAATTAGGGTTTTTCAGAGTCATACATGAAACAATGACACTGCGAGAACTGAGGTTACACGGAACCAGGCAGAAAGCCTTCTCGGTAGTGGCGCCTGCTCTGTGGAATGCCCTCCCATCAGATGTCAAGGAAATAAACAACCATCTGACTTTTAGAAGACATCTGAAGGCAGCCCTGTTTAGGGAAGTTTTCAATGTTTGATGTTTTATTGTGTTTTTAATATCCTGTTGTTGGAAGCTGCCCAGAGTGGCTGGGGAGGCCCAGCCAGATAGGCGTTTTATAAGTAATAAATAAAAAGAATTACTCTTAAAAAGAAAATTTACCTGCCCCATGTGAAAAAGCACCTTGCTAGCTAGATGCTGCTTGGAAGATATCTATGAGCAAAGGACCACCAACCCTCAAACTCCTTCTGTTCCATTAATTGGTATAATTTATGTAATTTGATAAACATTGAAAAATTATGTCACACATTTTGGACACATTCCCACTTTTTCACACACCACATGTGCGAACTAGCTAAGTGAAAATTAAGTGGGAGAAAAAAGCTATAGAAAAATATGTGATGATAAACTGGAGTTGGATTAATCTTAATTTTTTTAACAACCAAACAAAACACCTGTTAATATTCCCAGTCTCATATTTAAAATATAAATAAAGTAATCACAGAGATGGAACAAGAAATATTCATTCTCAGCAAGACCCAATACTCTTCAGATAGATACATGATTGTAAAAGAATTACATGCATACTGTATTGTTGTAATTACAACATTTCTGAAAACTGTTCAACAAGATTTTATGAAGAACAGACACCAAATAGACACAGATGAGTGTGTGTGTGTGTGTGTGTGTGTGTGTGTGTAATGATGTTGATCCAAAGTTGAAAAAGATTAAGTTGAAAATGTGTTGGAATGATGGATGGACTCAGAATGATTGACAGGTGGAGTATTATGGTTGAGAAGCAGAAGAATTAGAAGAGGTAGCTGAGGGGAGTCATGGAGACTGGGTGAGGGGCTGGGATTAAGACAGCTCTTAAAGGCTGGAAACAATTGTTTAGGCTTGTATATTAAGCAGAACCATTATTTATTAATATTTATTAAAATTAGGTACTTGTTCTGGTGGTTATTTTCCATAGATAAATGTACATACTGATTTTAAGTCATGAATATGTTCTGAATTACTCCTATCCTGCAAATTTGTAGAAAACAACTTATTCAACAGTGGGCAACACTAGGGCTATGCAACACTTTCATTACAATCTTGAACTGAATTGGGATGATTTGTACCAATTTGTGCCAAATCTGGATTGGATTAAGGCAGCCCAAGTTGAGCAAAAGATTCCTGCATTACAGGGGGTTGGACTAAATGACCCTCATGATCCCTTCCAACTGTACAATGTTATGAGTCTATGAGCTATAAATAGCTACACAGCAAAGCAGTTGGACCCAAATTGATTTGTAGGAATTTGTGCTGATCCAAAACTAACAGTCTGTCTATCTATCTATCTAAAGCCAGACAGACTGTCTGCAAAGTATTGCAATTATTAATTACAACACCCTCTAAGGAGAACACTAGGAGAGGGAAGAGGGGAGTTGGACTTTACTCATTGAAAGCTCTAGCTTCCAATCCAAGACTAGAAACTTACTCAACCCTCTCCAATCACAGCACTTGGTGGTGGTGGGTCTGTCTGATCTGTTCATCCCCAACTTGATGCACCAGAAACAGTTGCACATTTGGGCTTTAAAATTTCAGCAGTGCAATGCCAAAATTCAGCACCACCCTGTCTCTTGCTTTCTGCTGTTTGTCATTGTTGCAGCATCTCTGCTGTGGCCCCTCGGCTTGATGTCCACTGCAGGTGAAATGGTCTTGCTTCTCTAAATCTGCCTCTGCTGGAAATTTGGGCTATACTGGATGAGTCTAGAGCAACCTTGGGACACCCCCAATACTGTCTAAATCATGGCTCACAAGATTCTAGGATTGGTGTGGGTAGCCTCTGACCCTCCCAGTGTTGCTGAACTACCACTCCCATAACCTCTGTCCATTGACCACACTTGCTAGGACTGATGGGAGTTGTAGTTCAGCAACATGAATAGGCAGAGGTTCCCTAAGAGCACTATTGAAGCTGGAATCTATTCTGGCAATTTGGAAGTGTGAATAGATCCATTCGGCTATGTGCTGCCCCCCCCCCCAAGTTGGAAACAAGTGGTTTCACCCATCCTTCTGGTGCACATATGACAGTTAAGCTGTTTAAACCTCACCCGAGCCTTTGGTATCGAAGAAGCCTAATTTGTGCTCAGAAGTTCAGCCCTAGAACGGTTCCACATAAGTTTCACAAAGCACCAAGGATGCAGGTGGATTCCAGTTTCATATGATAGACATTTTTTTAGATTCATGATAGCATCTTCATATTCATATTATAAAGAGCATAATCTGCATATGATTATATTACTCTAAAAAGAAAGTAAAGGTACATAAAATTCCCAATGAGAGTTTAAACATAAACACAGAAAACTAGAAGTATTTTGCAATGTTGGCAATGTGATCACTCCCCACTCCTCACCATCTCAGAATCTGCCGTCTGAATCAACAACTAAAGGAATTTTTTTAATGTGATTTTCCTATCTGGGGTCTGAAATTATATATGGCCTGTTCTTCCGCCTCATTCTGCTGTGCGCGTAGATAAGGCTTGTTTTGTTTTAAAAACACCCAACTCACCCAACCTTCCTCTGACTAAGACATTGCGTTTCATACTGGGACAGAGAGGGTTGAGGTGGTGGGAAGTTTGCCATGCTGTGGATTTGCCAGCAGAGTCAATCCAGGACTCCTGCAAGTACGACTGCAGCACACCAGCCTTGCTGCTACTTCGCCCTGCTCCATTCCAGTAAGCAGAAGTCACTCAGCCAGCATGGGGGGTAGTCAGGTGGGCAGCACAGTCTCACTGCGCCATCTGCAACTGCACTAAACCAGCTGTGGGGAGGAACAGCAAACTGGAATGAAAAGGCAATGGGGAATGATGAAGAAACATTTTGGACCCTCACCAGCCCCCTTTATATGCCAAAAACGTATGCCTGTGAAATTCTGCCCTCATTAGAATCTGGTTTCATGATTAAAAGCAGCTCAATTAATTTCCCTCTCATTCCCATTTTTTGAGCTGGGAAAGGAGAATTTCACTCTCAGATTTGTTTTCAAGACACCGAGCTGTATGATTCACCATCATGCGCCTTTAGTGCCCACATGGTTCTATGAAGCCCCTTCTTTTCCAGCATAAATAAGATATCACACAAAGTGCTTATGGCACCAAAGGAGTGGTTTGCCTTGAGGGGCAGAGTGGCAATTTAAAGAAAAACCAAAGGGCAAACTTAATGCTCTCTGTTACATCTGGATTTTTGCCCAGATCGAAGGAGATGTCGTCGTTTGATGCTCCCACGCATTCTTGTCTCTCTCATTTGTTTTGCTGCATGGGATGACTGCCACTTCCTAATGAACCTATTTATATTTTACAACTGTTTTAAACCATTACCCGCATTCTTCTCAGGTCTGAAGAATCTTCTTGGCATGTTGCTGTGCAGAAGTTTCCTTTGAAAGCCTTTTTCAAAATGCAGTGTGTATTTACATGCCTAGGTTGCTTCAAAACTGCCATGTATCTGAGATTAAGGCTCTGATTTACAAAGTGCTCCGACAATGCAAAACCCAAACACTGGGCTATAAAATATTGTTTGTAGTCAGGAACTCATGCTGGATGACATCCTGATTCCTCTGATGTCTTTAAAAAATCTGTGAGAGCTTCCCATAGATTGAGTAGATAAGATAGGGCTAGAAAATGAATGAACCTCTCTCTCTCTCTCTCTCTCTCTCTCTCTCTCTCTCTATATATATATATATATATATACCAACCTATTTATGCAAAAATGGAACTAGAAAATGAGAGGTTGCTTTTGGGCAGATGCAGTTTAGGGAGGATGGGGTTTCATCCCAATGTTTCAGACTGCAGGACAATATTCCTTAGGAGCTCCTATATGTCTTTCTTTTTTCTTTGTAAAAAATTCCCATATTTCTGATGAACTTATTGACCCTTTTGTATCTAAGGGGCTGCCAATCAGAGTAGACAATACCAGGTAGATAGACAAATAAGGTTTATTCACAAAGCTGGTCTTGTCTTCTACAGCTACCTGAGTGTCTTCTCTTTCAGCCAACTAGATTATCATGTTGTCAATATTATATTGCACTCTTGCAAAGTATCAGCCATAGTTAGCTTGACAAGTGGAGATCTAAAACAGCAATTTCTCCAAGCCAGGACACAGCCCAAATGGTGATAGGCAAAGAAAACATCAAAGCAGGCCCAATGGTGTTCACTTTCTGACACCTTTTAATTCAGACAGCTTGATATATTTTCTTTTTAGGAGGTAGGTGAAAGGATGATGGTCAGGTCAGGTGCCAGGACCAGTGTCAAGCATCATATTTTTTTTAGACAGAAAGATAGTAGTTCATAGCTTCAACCAGAGTCAGAAGCTGTTATTAATGGCAAAATTGTCCAGCATCTCCTCAAAGAAAGCATATATTTTACAGTTAAATGGTGTATGTGGGGCATTTCTAGAAAAGCAAACAAGGGGGTTTGGCTTGTCATGATGAAATAGTATACTATCTTCTGGAAGACAAAATATAAACATATATTCCTGAAAAGGTCAACCACTGTGAATTTCTTCTTTTCCACAGATTTAGGATATTTCCTTAGTCTTAAAGGTGTTGCTTTCTCATCCTCACCAAGCATAATTAGAGCATCAACAACTTGTTGGATATCCGTTATCTGGGAGAGTCACGTCCTTCCTCAAAACAAAAGGTTGGTTCACACAGCAGCACTGCATCTTAATGGAATCATAGGTATTTTTAGCCTGCAAATTCCCCAAAACTCATCAGGGCTGATCTTGTTCATGACCAGGAGAAAGTAAGCAAAATAGCTGCCACCACACAGGGGGGGAAAAAAGATGTTTGGCCATTTTCTCTGTCTTACTGACACACATGGAAAAACTGAGTCTCAACTAGTGGAAAAGTGAAGTAAGGAGTTGGCTGGAAGAGGCTTAGCAATACTTCTAGTGGCATTTTGGGGTTGAGATGGGGAGCATGTGTACATAAGATGTTTCATTAAGACTCTACTCCTATTTACACTTACCTAGGAGTAGTCCCATTGAGCTCAACTATAAATACATGTGGTTTTATTTGTTGTTGTTGTTTAGTCGTTTAGTCGTGTCCAACTTCTCATGACCCCATGGACCAGAGCATGCCAGGCCCTCCTGTCTTCCACTGCCTCCCACAGTTTGATCAAACTCATGTTAGTAGCTTTGAGAACACTGTCCAACCATCTTGTCCTCTGTCATCCCCTTCTCCTTGTGCTCTCGATCTTTCCCAACATCAGGGTCTTTTCCAGGGGGTCTTCTCTTCTCATGAGGTGGCCAAAGTATTGGAGCCTCATCTTCAGGATCTGTTCTTCCTCTGAGCACTTAGGGCTGATATCCTTCAGAATGGATAGGTTTAATCTTCTTGCAGTCTATGGGACTCTCAAGAGTCTCTTCCAGCACCATAATTCAAAAGCATCAATTCTTCGGTGATCAGCCTTTTTTATGGTCCAGCTCTCACTTCCATACATCACTACTGGGAAAACCATAGCTTTAACTGCATGGACCTTTGTTGGCAAGGTGGTGTCTCTGCTTTTTAAGATGCTGTCTAGGTTTGTCATCGCTTTTCTCCCAAGAAGCAGGCGTCTTTTAATTTTGTGACCGCTGTCTGCCTCCATTTCTTCCCCTTCTATTTGCCAGGAGGTGATGGGCCCAGTGGCCATGATCTTACTTTTTTTTTTGATGTTGAGCTTCAGACCATATTTTGTGCTCTCCTCTTTCACCCTCATTAAGAGGTTCTTTAATTCCCCCTCACTTTCTGCCATCAAAGTTGTGTCATCTGCATATTTTCTTATAGGATGATTTTCTTATAGGATGCAATTTGAATTGCCAGAAAAAGTTATTAACCTAGAATAGAGTTTTGAAATAAATGCGTGCATCCTATTGTAGAAACAAAAATGTGACTTTTAAACAAGAACGGTACCACATGGAGCAGGCAGCACTGAATCCACAACTGAAAATAAAGTGATAAGTGTAAAAATAATACCATAAAACAGTAGAAACTAGAATTTTTCAGGGAAAAGTGTGATACATAACACAAACAGCTAACTTTGGGACCCTGTTACAGCAAAGCATGTGATTTTTTAGAATAATGATGGCATTATGTATCTGACTGCTTGTGATTCTTTTCAGGCACACATATTTGGACACAGTCAAGTGAGTGTTCAGCATTTTTTAAATCTTAATGATTTCAATGGAAAAGTTCAGCACATGTGTAAACCTTTTCCATTGAAATCAGTGGTTTGGTCAGATAATGCTTTTGGGCTATTTTACAGTTGGACAGTATGTCATAAACATGGAATGGTTCTTTTAATTGTCTCTGTCCCCTTTGTTTAATGCTGTCCCCTTTGTTGCTAATGAATAGTGAACTTTCTTTGGATCTGTGTTGGTTTTGTATAGCTGTGCTGATTTCCCTTGAACTTGTATTTGAACCATACTGTCCTGAGCAAAACCACCCCGAGGAAGACAAATGGCTGGAAGTTTAATTCTTTATTGATAAAGCATGAACTTAGAGTAGCTGCTAAGGTGCACTAAACATGTGTGCGTGCACACACACACACACACACACACACACTTCTGGTGGCTAGGTCATTGGTAACCTTCCCCAGCTTTTGTTCTAAGCTGCATTGTTGGATCAACTATCTGGCCACTCAAACTTAAGTACCCTTGAACCAGCAACTTCTACACTGAAGTTGTTGCTGTTCCTGACTCTTTAAGCAGATCCTGGTCCTGGGGGTCAGCAAGGGGGATGGTAGGGATTCTGCCAACCCCCCCCCCAATCCTTTCAGGCACCACCTCTCCCTCAGTTCCTAGCACTGTCCTCCTCCATCTCTGACTGCTCTCCATCTCTGACCCCTCTCCATCCTCCAAATCTGGGTTTTGTATCACAAGAGGCTCAAAAGACCATAAATCACTATCCCCCTTCACCCCCCATCAGCCTCTGTTCCTGCTACCTCTTCCAACTACTCTGCTGAGCCCTGCCTGTCCTTGACAGATACCCTTTGTTTTGTTTTTTTTGGACAATGGTGTCAGGATGCGGTCACTCCTGTAAGAGGGCTGAGAGGGGAAATTAGTTCATGAGAAATGGAAAAGGCTGAGCTGGGTTAATGGAAGTGGGGTGCTTAGAAGTGTGCACAAAACAACTGCCTAACAGCAAGAAAAGGTGACTAATGGATGGCAACTCCACGGCTCCTCTACTACAGGAGACGCTAACCTGAAATAGTAACAAGGCAATTGCATTATTATTTTTTAAGGCTTCAAAGAATCATAGCCATGGGTTTCCAAATACGCAGTGATTGCCCATCCTTAAAAAAAATAACTTGAACAAATTATGGGACAGGTATTTCTGTAAAATGAACAGGGGTGGGGAAGAAAAAAAGAGCCAATTCCTTGAAGCTTCACCCTCCCCTATTCCAGATTTATGATCACACAGCAGAATCTCAGCTGCAAATGAGTTAGTGGTACAATGCACTCCACTTACGTTAAATGTGCTTACCACTGTGTGCACATGATGTTTGCGAAGAAGGCTTCAACTTGAGGCTGCTTGTTGTACCGTGCAGCAGGCAGCAAGAGGAATTTACATAGGGGCCTTTCGCCTAAATATGAATGCAAAGCAATGTAAAAGGGATTCGAGCTGATTTTCAACGGTACAATTGTTTGGGTAGTGAAAGGAAAACAGTTTTACCAATTAGGAGGAGAATGAAAGAATGAAACAGAGTTGTCACCAGGCATAGCAACACCATGGTGAGTGTTCAGGGCCTAAGAACCTGGACAGTTTCAATGCCTGCTCTGAGCCCATGTTACTTTTAAAAAATCTCTCCCTGCCCCCATACTCTGGTGCTGAGTGGGTTCTGAACACCACCTTGGATTTGCCCTTTCCTCATGCCCTGGAAGTTAAGCTACTCTAGAGGATTGTGAAAGCAAACAAATGAACAAGCACTGGCGGAGGAAGAGGGGGGCGAGGGGAGCGCACTGCCCCCGGCACCACAATCCCAGTGGGGAGCCGTCATGGCTGCCCGCCCCGTCCTGGACCCCACACCCCTATAGGCAGCACGGCACACCCCCAGGACATGTGTCACACTCCTGTGGGTGGCGCACCATGCCCCCAGGACGCACACTATGCCCCTGCGGGTGGTGCGCCACGCCCCCAGGGCGTGCGCCCGCCACACCTCTGCCTGCTCTCCGCCCCCCGGTGCCGGAGCATGAAGCTTTGCCACTGTGAACAAGCATTCTTAACAGATCCCATGTTTCTTTTTAGGGGTGTGCCATGACTGCTTAAAATGGTACAATACTCTTTGAAATGTATACTGCAGATGGGGCCATAACAAGAATGGCATATAATATGAAACAGTCTTTCTCTTGCATTCTGAAAAGAGAAAATAACTGTTTGTGAAGCTTCAAATGAACTCAGCTGTAATTCATTAACAATAAGATAAATGTAGAAACATAAATTCAAATGTAATTTACTTAACCACTTTTCTAAAACTTATTGCGATGGCAATCATAGCCTTCTGTTAAATATTTACACAGGAACTCTTCTTCAAAGGGGTTGCATCCTGATCTTCGAAATGTCCAGATACATACATTTTTTTGAAGCTATTGTGCCTTGTCATTTGGCTTCTCTGTTATATTGTAAATAACTTGGTTTGGTAAGTTGTTGTTTTGGATCAGAGAAGAAAAGATGAAAGATTGGTGAGGTCATACATTGTGGCCACGCTAGTCAAGACAATTTAGAATGCACATTTGGCATATTAAAAGCTTGTGAATAAACTACAGTTTAATAATTTAGAACATTAATACAAGGGCTTGGAAATCAGTGCTGTAGCAGATGCTGTGTTCAAGAGTGAGCTTGAGGGCAGTTGCTACACCTCAGACTACCAACCAAGAGCGATCTTGTGGGGATCAAATGCACACAATCTGAGTTCTTAAGGAGAATGGCAGGATACAAATGAGATAAATAAATGCATTTGTTCCATTAATTTCAGGGAGCAAGATCTAGGAGATCTAAGGAATCTGATCCCACTTGAATGGATGATTCTATCTTTTTGGACATAGAATTTTGATTTTTAATAATCTTTGTTGTGATCTGAATATGTGCAAGTATGTCCCGCTTTAACAACATTCACTATGGGAAAATTCACTTATCCAAACAAGAGGAATTAGCACCCAAACCTCGTTATACACACTA
This sequence comes from Podarcis cretensis, assembly GCF_951804945.1. Classification (NCBI taxonomy): domain Eukaryota; kingdom Metazoa; phylum Chordata; class Lepidosauria; order Squamata; family Lacertidae; genus Podarcis; species Podarcis cretensis. The sequence goes on along the minus strand of NC_137173.1, from coordinate 100,816,500 downwards.
CAGATATCTGAACAGATAATTTTTGTTTTTTACTTTTTTGCTTTTCTTTGGCTGGTTGACTGAGGAACAGAACTCAGCTGTAATAATCTGTGCTTTAGTAATGTTTCAGAGAATTTTTGTTTTTGCTTTTTGCTTTTGGAAGTAAAAATTACATGGTTGGGAATGCAGTAGAATATTCCCCATAGGAAGCAATGAAAATTGTTGGCTTGTTATGCAAACACTTGTCTAATGGATGATTTCCAGCGAATGCAATAAGTTCAGATAGAGGACCTAAACATAAACAAACCATAATTATTATTATTTTAAAAAATCTTGTTAAAATTGTTGAAGTTCTTTTAATAAGTTCCTTTAATGGTCAGTTTGAAACTTGGCTACATACTATGATATCAATAACCTCAGATATGCAGATGACACAATGAGATGGTTGGGCAGTGTTCTCGAAGCTACTAACATGAGTTTGACCAAACTGTGGGAGGCAGTGGGAGACAGGAGGGCCTGGCGTGCTCTGGTCCAGGGGGTCATGAAGAGTCGGACACGAGTAAATGACTAAACAACAACATGGTTTCGTCCAGGACTGCACTGAAAGTTGGTGCATTTTAGCTTTCAGGTAAAAGTAATATTTTTTGGGACGGATAGAAACATTTTCTAATGAAACTCTTAAATGTCCAGGTGTTGGTTTCCACACACACACTCCGCCACCATCATTGTTTAAATGGCTCAGCACCTCTCACCCAGGGTAGGGTCCTAGAGATATCCCAACCTATCACATAGTGAGCATGATGTCACAACACCATGTGCTCTATTGAGCTGTGACCTGAGGTCACTCGGGATAAATTAAGACTAGTCAGTGGTGAGATAATGCTTCCTAAGCACATTGGCCCCCTATCTCTGCAATGCTGAAATAAGGAGTCTATTTAGTGATGACAAATATGTTAATGAATTCACCAAGTCCTAGTTTCTATAATCACAACAGGTTTATCAAATGTCTTGACATGTGCTAGTCTATGACAGTGCTCTAATCTATTTCTCTATTATCAAATAATGGAGGTTTATAAGTTGGACAGGAAAATTGGTTTTCAGGTGGAAAAATCAAAATTAGAAACAGAACTGTTAGAACCCAATACTAAGAATTTGTCAAAAATGTATAACTTGCTGTTGAAATGGAATACACAGGATGAAATGGTTAAGTCAGTTATGATTAAGTGGGCACAAGATATTGGTCATAACATTATGTTTGCTGACTGGGAAAGGTTGTGGACCACCGGTATGAAATTTACGGCATGTAACGCCTTGAGAGAGAATATTATGAAAATGATCTATAGGTGGTACATGACCCCAGTCAAGCTTGCAAAAATTTACCACTTATCAGATAACAAATGTTGGAAATGTAAAGAAAATGAAGGTACATTCTTTCACCTCTGGTGGACATGCCCAAGGATTAAGGCTTTCTGGGAAATGATATATAATGAAATGAAAAAGGTATTTAAATATACCTTCTTGAAGAAACCAGAGGCCTTTCTCCTGGGTATGGTTAGCCATGTGGTGCTAAAGAAGGACAGAACTTTTTTATGTATGCTACAACAGCAGCAAGGATACTTATTGCAAAGTATTGGAAGACACCAGATCTACCCACTCTGGAAGAATGGCAGATGAAGATGACAGACTACATGGGACTGGCAGAGATGACTGACAGAATCCGAGACCAGGAGAAAGAGACAGTGGAAGAAGATTGGAAGAAATTTAAAGACTATCTTAATAAACATTATAAAATTAATGAAGGTTAGAATTGACATGGGTTTAAAAACTAGGTGGTTTTCAGGGGTGTTGATTATGGAAAAAGAATAAAATTATTAAAAAATATGGGAAGTAAGGGAAGGGATTTGCTGATTAGATAATGAAATTGGAATACAGAAGGGGGAGGTGTGAGGAGGTTGGGGAAATTAGGTTTAAGAAAATAAGGATGGAAATTATACTTGTTTATTTTTGTTTTTTGTTTGTGTATGTTTTTATTGTTAAATTTTAATAAATATCATTTTTTTAAAAAAAAATCTATTTCTCTAAAACCATATTTGGAAATATTAAAAAGTTTCACATTCCACCGGGAGTGTGATTTCTTCAGGATTCTCAGTGTTCTGCCACATGCATGTTAAGATGCTGCTAAAAGATCTACCACTTTACAAACATTTTGATTTCAAATGTTTCTTTCTGTCACTTGCTTGATTTGCACAATTGGCACCAAGAACTGAAGGAAAAGCAACCATACTTTTTAAGAATGTGTTTAGTCTATCTTTTGTTGTTTTATTATTTTCTGTACCTATACCACAACCCAATTGTTTTAAACCAATACCTTGCCCCCCTCTCTTTTCAAAGTTATCATCTTCCTCTGATGATGTGGCATGATCTGAAGATACAGTATGTAAATTTTATGAATTAGGCGACACCATTGCCAATTTCATTAATTAGCTAAAAGAACTACTGTACTTAATTTATATAATTTCCCGAGCAGAGTTTGGACTGGTTCAAGCAGTACTTAATTAGTACAAGAGCTGGTATTAAAGTTATATCCATGTTGACAAATGGATGTTGGTAGTGTGTCTCATTAACACATGTAAGTTAATTATAGAGTGACTTCTTAATGAGTGTCTGGTCTTCAGCTACTGCACAACAGGAAATTTGACTTAGCCTTTTATGTAAAGTTAGTACATTCTGCATTTGCCATTTGTTGTGTGGTTGTATTTGCAGAAAATAACTTCCAGGGAGTACCTGATCTCAGATGAACCCACCACAGGAATGATGCATCCTGGTTGCTAGGGGACAAGGAAGAGAAACTATGGAGATTCAAAGGACTAGAAAAGGAGATAGAAGGCAAAGAATGCAATGGAGGGGAGGGGGAAGCAGCAGCTCTTTAGAACCCCAAGGACTCCATTAGCCTGGTGCCCAGACCCTCATTCACCAATCACAGCTCTGACAATCACAGCTAAAATATGGGAGCAACCACTGAATGATTTCACAGAATTTAGAATGTTGCCTGCACAGTTTGCTTCATAACTTTCCTTCCAGAGGGGCTAAAGTCGTCGTCCTCTTCTTCTTCTTCTTCTTCTTATTATTATTATTATTATTATTATTATTATTATTATTATTATTTTAAAATGAAAGCTCTGAGTTTTGGCTCCCTTACAGACATGGACCCAGGTGCATTTGCTCCCACTCCACCATTATAATTCCTGAAATGAAGGGGGTTGCTGTGCACATTGCAAGCACACTGTCGAAAAGAACAGATCTAAACATTGCTCCCCATTGTACATCATGTTCACCCATTCAAAAGCACAAACAAAATATATATTAATGCAAGCCTGAAACTTTGTGGAGCACTGCATGGGCAATTGGCGCAGTTTGTTCGACAGCTGCACAGTTATGACAGCACCACATCCAATAATATTATGCAAATATCTGCTACCTGTTAGGGATATTTATTTGCTGCAGCAATTGCACTTTTTTTTAAAAAAAAAAGCTTTGAGAGTAGGAAGTCACTAATAATCACTGCATCCTCTGACAAAACATATTTGAATAGATGAGCAGTGAAAGTAAACTCATTCCCTTCCCTGACCACCTCCATCTTACTGCACTCAGTCAGGGGCCAGCCACAGTCTGTCCTTTAATTAGATTTGAAATGTTCAAAGCAATCAGTTCGGCTGCAGTTCTCCCTGAAGTTACTGAATGTAAAACAATTACTTCTCTTTGTCATTGCCAGCATGCCACTCTAGCCTCCTCGGGTCCCCTGATAGCTAATTGTTAAATTGTGCATGAACAAACTAAGTTGCTTCCGTAGCTAGTGCTTCAAGCGCCTGGCTCAATAACTTATGTGCAATGCACATTAGACTTTGGCATAAACAGATGGATCACACCCTTGCTTTTCTCCCACCCACCCACCCCGCCTCCATGCAACTCACCAGCAGTAAAACAAAGAAGTGTAAATTTCTATAGCGTATTACATATGCAGTGCAAGGCAGTTAGCTAGCTCAGTAGCCATCCATTTTTAGCATTGCTCTGCCCTCTAGATGTTTATGGAATAGTCTCCTGAATCTGCTGAAATTGCTCAATGTGGTTTGAAGAAAAACAAAAGCTCCCAGTTGTGCACAATCACAGACCTCATAAAGATAATATTTTACCCATCTTAGCATAGCATAGCAGACAGGTGTGGGTTAAGTGTAAATTTCCTTAGAGAGATATAATCATTTGTAGGTGACCCAAGATACCTTCTTGAGATGCACTAACGGTGTGGGTTAAATCATGGCAGAGGATTTTTATCTTGCTAGGTGTGTTAATTAGCTCTCCAATGCTAAGCTAAGTGTGTTGTAGATGACTGCTTCTGGTGATTGGTTTCCTGCCTCACTACAGTTGTTAATGTAATCATCTCACCAATGTAGAGTAAATTATCACCAATCTGGTCCTGTAAAACGTGTGCACCTCTTTAGAGTACATTTGAGCTTTAATTACCACTGAATGTAGCTTTTGCATCTCATTGCCATTCAACTCCCCTTGTACAATTTTCTCTATTATGCCTGTCAACTGAGATTTCCCTTCATGTGCCTATCAAATAATAATAATAATAATAATAATAATAATAATAATAATAAATAGCTTATGCTGTAATGCATGTATTCGTCCACAAGAACCTTTGCCACTTTTACACACAATTCATTATGCTTTAAACATCCTGGAATTCTCTTTTTGGTCTCGACAGTCAGGATAGAAAATCCACAAGACTAATTCACAGTATTTATATAAGTAAACCCTGTTATGCAAGCAACCCCGGTTTTAGGCACAACCAATATGGGTGTGATTGTGCACATGTACACAACACTGAACCCAGAAGAGACCTGGAAATGTCTTAAAATATGTCACTAAAAGTGTGGAATAATGGGGGTGGGGTAGGGCAGGGTGGAATGTGGTATTTCAGTTGCACACAATTCACACAAGCAATGCCTGGGATACAATGCCTGCACAAATCGGGGGTTGCTTGTAATTCTCCTGCTGCCCCTAATTTGTTCTAAATCTATGCTCGCTCTCTGTGCCCTCAATGAGCACATTAAATAATGCAAAAAAAGGAGTCTCCAAAACTACATCTCCATTAATTCCCTTCTTCTGTTAGTGTTGGGGACCAAGTGTCTTTTGCCAATGAAAGGGCCTTGGAAATAAATGGGGGGGGGGGAGATACTGGGGCAGTCAGGGAATATATCCCTGAAAGACTGTTCTTCTACCTTCCATGATACCTTTGGAATTCAAGAGGCTATCCTGCAAGAGTCATACATGCTTGCAGTATTGAATCTTCGCAAATCTTGTCCAAACTGTATGAGAACGTCACCACCAGCTTTCACACTTTCTGAACGTTCTGTGGCAGCTTCATCTTTAAAAAAAATAGTATCAAAATCCATTACACACACACACACACACACACATGCGTGAAAGCTCATACCAAGAACAAACTTAGTTGGTCTCTAAGGTGCCACTGGTCAATTTTTTAATTATATATATATATATATCTCCACACACACACATGCATGCATGGAGAAAATAGATTTTTTTAAAAAAATATGTATTTTAATGTGGATTAAAGAAAATTGTAGAAAATGGGGCAGAATGCATTTGCGTGTGAAGACCCCAAACTCCCTCCCTCCAAAATAAATCACACAGGACACAGAATATTTGTTTAAGATTTTTGGCGTTAATTTGGCCACAACTTTATTGATTACAGCAGGTGAGTGGTTGCTTAGGCACTGGTTTGGACTACCTGCACCAGCAGGAACAGGACTGACACCTGGAACCTCCAGAGGTCAGTAAGGGAAAACATACTGTGGGAGCACAGAGGCAGATTTCCACCTCTTAGTTCACCCCAGATGCTCCCAGGAACTCTGGCATGGCCCTACCCAAGAGAGGGGATCGGACAGAGCAAATCGAGCCCCTGGATTCCTTTAATGGAATTCCCTAGCAGCAGCAACCAAAAATGAGGGGCAGGCACAGCCAATCCATAATCCCCTCCACCAAAGAATGAACCAATGCCTAACCACCAACCTTACCAAGTTGTGACGATTTGCTACACAGTAGGCAGAAACCAAGGGGCACCAGCCAATCAGCCACGTGGCAAAATTCCTACCGGGCCCCTGCTCCAAAAACAGACGACTCCTAGACCGGCATAGCAAGGTCAAAAACACAACCTTAAATTATAGGGAGGGAGGGAGATCCACTGCATGATGCGAAAGAGAAAGTACTTCGCCTCATGCAGCTCCTTAAATGGCCCCTTAAAAGGTAAAGGTAAAGGTACCCCTGCCCGTACGGGCCAGTCTTGACAGACTCTGGGGTTGTGCGCCCATCTCACTCAAGAGGCCAGGGGCCAGCGCTGTCCGGAGACACTTCCGGGTCACGTGGCCAGCGTGACAAAGCTGCATCTGGCGAGCCAGAGCCGCACACAGAAACGCCGTTTACCTTCCCGCTGGTAAGCGGTCCCTATTTATCTATTTGCACCCGGAGGTGCTTTCGAACTGCTAGGTTGGCAGGCACTGGGACCGAGCAGCGGGAGCGCACCCCGCCGCAGGGATTTGAACCGCCGACCTTTCGATCGGCAAGGCCTAGGCGCTGAGGCTTTAACCCACAGCGCCACCTGCGTCCTAAGTTGCCCCTTAGTTGCCAATGGCCCCTTAGTTGCCAATCAAACCCCAACCGACAGAAATTTGCCCCAGCAACAAAGGGGCAACCAATGATTTGCAGAGGTCATTCAAATGGACCCGGCCCAACAATAAGAAGGCAGTTTGGTGATCTCCCCCCAACAAGTGGCTCTCTGTGATTTAGAGGACACGATTTATTGGTAAACATAAAAGAATGTGTGGATGTAATAAGATGAATCAGGGCAGTTTTTCATGTTACTGTTTCCAGTCATGCACAGAAGAAGGCATGTCAAGGTAGATAAGGGAGTGCCTGAACTTCTGTTGCCTCAGTTTTCCATTATTTTAAATTCATGACCATTTCCCCCTCCAATTTCCTTTCTGGGAAACACTCCCAGGATGAATGAGAAAATGCACAGAGCTTGAGAGAGAAAGGGGTGGAGAAATTTAGGCTTTCCCACTGTAGCTTTAAATAGGAGCAAATTATTTTTCCCAGTGCACTCCAATATCAGGGATTTGAGGGAGGGTTTTTGAAGTAAACATGTGGATCAGCCTTCTCGTCTGAGATTTGACTGTGAGACTGGAGCATTGCAGATGATTGGGGAATCTGCTTCTTTCACAATTGTACTTTCCCCTAACGCTTTCAAACAGCTCTTACTGCCAGAAAGCACTTCCTAATGTTACAGATACAAGACAAATCTTGTGACGGCTGCACACCCCTACATGGAAGTGACAGAAATAGACTGATCCTCTCATGCCTATTAACAGTTATTTTGACAAATCAATGACTGAAAAATGGTCAAATTACTGGGGAGGGGGACTTATGAAAATATCTGAATTGTTCATGAAGAATATTGGTATATAAACACTAGGTGCGAAGGAAGGGGGGGAATCCAGACACATTTCATATTTATTTATCCCTTTTATATCATGCCCTTCCTCCAACAAAGGGGTTGTGAAATTCTATCCTGACTACAGACACATACTCCTCAACTGTCAGGACATCCTAGAATGACAGATGCCTTCCCAGATTCTGACTGGGTCCTGAAATGTCCTGTTTTGGCTCCCACGAGAATGTGGCTGTGAAAGATGCCCATTTTTTTAGTACAAAAGATGTGCATCCTGATTTTCATCTTTGGTATGTTGGAGGGTATGCAGGCACCTGAATAAGTTTAAGCTGAACAATAGTGATGCCAATGCCTGCCTACTTACCTTTAAGGCCGAGTGGGAGAAAAACCCATTTTCCAAGTCCAAATTTAATACTCTATCTACTAGGGCTGCTAGATTTAAACACACACAGATGCAACATATATCCTACCAGGACCCAGAACAAACTTATCTGAAGTGCTGTTTGATTATTTCATTACTGTCTGCTATGTGAGTTTCAAATTTCCATTGTCATTGTAATATTTATATCTACCAAGCTATCATTTCTAACACATGTACCAATGAAAGCAACACATAGAGAGAATGCCTCTTCTAAAATAATGCTTGCTACATGTGTGCATAACCTAGAACCAAAATATGCTCCATGCTTTAAAGCAGGTGTTCTTACCCATATGGAAATTTTACACAACTTGAATCAATATTAATAAATTAATAAACAGAATGGTCATATGACTTATGTATTAAACGTGGTTGCTGCCTTGCTATCTGGCTGCTGCCTCTTAGGAAAGGCAAGATGTGAATTGAATTAGTAAACAAACAAACAAATAAACAAACTGTTTTGGACCGCAGGTTAGCATAGTCTGTGCACCAGCAATAGTGAATCTTGGTCCCACAAACTCCCCTGCTCTCTCCTCTTGCTGTCAGCCTCTTGTGCTCAGAAGCTGTAGCACAGTCTATGTTGGGATGTGGAAGCCTAACTTTCTGGGGGGGGGGTGCGTAACTGAGAAAGGGAAGGTGAGGTTGTTTTATGTGTTGCACAAAATATGGCGATTCGCTGAGGCAGCAGGATACAGTGGGATGGGGCAGCTTTCCAGTGTTGGGTCGAAGAAGAAGAAGAAGAAGAAGAAGAAGAAGAAGAAGAAGAAGAAGAAGAAGAAGAAGAAGAAACAACGTTTGGATTTGATATCCTGCTTTAGCAAAGCGGCTAACATTCTCCTTTCCCTTCCTTCCCCACAACAAACACTCTGTGAGGTGGGTGAGCCTGAGAGACTTCAGAGAAGTGTGACTGGCCCAAGGTCACCCAGCAGCTGCATGTGGAGGAGCGGGGAAGCAAACCCGGTTCACCAGATTATGAGACTACTGCTCTTAACCACTACACCACACTGGCTTCCAGTCACTAAGAGAGGGAGGTCAGTGGGTGCAGCTGCAGGAGGGGAGGATTGGTTCTGCCCCTTGTCCCCACAGTGCCCACTCCCTGTGCATCAATGCCAGCACTGGGAAGCCAGGTAATCAGTGCCTCTTTGATAAAATTCTGTGCTGAGCTGATAAAATTCTGGATGGAGCCACTTCAGATTGTACATGGAGAGACAAATGTATTTAGTGTTTACACTCATAAAAAAGTACCAGCTGGTAGAAAAGCTAACTATTATTATTTATTAGATGTTAGATATTAGATTTATTAGATACTGCCATTCATCCAAAGATCACAGGGAAATTGACGGAGCGTGTTCTCCCTCATAGAGAGCACCTGTTGAGTTGGGGTCTGCCAGGCCACCCCTCTGTTGCCAGGCAGGGTTAGAGAGATGGCCTGTGGCAACTTTTGGATGATTGGGTTGCTGGTGTAATTTCTATGTTGCCAATTTGGTGGGAGGGATCAAAGGTTTTATATTCTGTGCACGCAGCTTGGAGCTTTCTCTTTCGCTGCGTGCCCCGGATCACCCGCCCACCCTCCCTTACTTCAGGGTTTTTTTGTGTTGACCTTGCTATGCCTGTCATGGGGTCATCTGCTTTTGGGGCAGGGGCCTGGTAGGAATTTTGTCCATCTGGCTGATTGGTTGGGCCATTTGGTTTTTGCCTACTGCATAGCAAATCGTCACAACTTGTAAAGTTTGCAGTTAGGCATTGGTTATAAATTGGTTGGTGGAGGGGTAAGGATTGGCTGGGCCTGCCCCTCCAATGCTGCTGCTGAAAGGGAATTCCGTTAAAGAAATCCAGGGGCTTGCCACGATTTCGTCCGAATCCCTGGAATGGGGCTAGGACCGGCAAGCCCCGGGGAGCATGCGGGGAGAGGTGAGAACCTGTGACTCAGCTCCATTTCTCCCCAATATTGTTTTCCGTTACTGGCTTTTGCTGGAATCCGGAAGTCAGTTCTGTCCCCAGGTGGGGGGACAGATAGTCTTAACCAATGCCTAAGCAACCACTCACATTTATGTATTTTAATAAAGTCGTGGCCAAAATTATGCCAAAAACCTTAAACAAAAATTATGTGTGAATTGTGAGTTATTTGAGGGGTGGTTTGGGGACCTTGACACGCAACTAACACAGCGCAGAGAGCACTATGCTAAACTTTTCTGTCCGGTGTGCTATTTGTGGTGAGTTCCATTGGTGTGCATATCTGCTTTGCTTGGTTGAGCCTTCAACTGTAACCACTCTCTGCCAACCATCGCCTGAAGTTACGCCATCTAGAGTTTTGTTAACCTCCCCTGGAGGTTGGCCCTCAGCCAGCCCTCCACCTGTCTGCCTTCCTGCTTACAACCAGTCTAGGGGCTCCATGTTGCCTTTGCAGAACCCACACGGGAGGATGATGGCGACAAAACTATAATTAATGGACTTGGCCTGTCAATGGCTCTGGCTACACCTGCTGTTGGTTGCCCTGCCTTCTGCCTAAGTTTCAATATGCACCTGCTGATGGGCCCAGGCGGCCTGGGTGCCCTACACAACATGACCTCGCATCTACCCACCACCAGAAGTTTCACATTCACGTAATAGATGTTGAGGGTTGCCTGTTAGTTATCTGCAAAGAAAAGATTGTAGTTTTTTTCCAGGAAAATAAATATAACAACCAGGGTGCTGATCTATTTTGAAACCAGTCCTCTTCCCTTTGTAAATTCTTCAGCTGAGGAAAGGAGGAATGTTATTAACCTTTGCACTTTTGAGGCAATTTAGTCAAGCCCTTGGGTCCACCACTTTCTAATGAGAGCAGCCGCCTTTTCCTTAACTACTGACCTTGTTTAGAATAGGAGGGTCCGATTTCCCTTCTATAGATGACATTTGCTGCAGTGAAATTATATCCTGCATATGCTCTGCTGCAAACAGCTGAGATAAGAGGGCAGGTTAATTTAAACCAGTCTTGGGTATAATTTATGCTTTAACCTTGTGTTTGGCATTTCTTGCCAGGCTACACTCCTTCCCTTTCCTTTACCAGTGTGTTTAACCCAGTGGCCTTTAGGTAAAACAATGGCAGGGAAGGGAGTGGAGGTACGGTATATAAATTCATGACCATTTCGAAAACCTCAATTTGAGTCCTTTACCAAAGTACCAGAAAGTGGATAATAATCACCTCAGATAATAATGCATAATAATTATGCATTCAGTAATAATGCCTGCAATTCAAATTCTTATTAATGACACTGTTGCCAATACTTTTTTCTGTGATGAATATAATGAACGCACCGTTGGCTTCCCTTTGTGTCTTCAGCTGCTTGGGGTGGAACCCACTGATTAATGGGAGCTATTCAAGTTAATTAAATGGACAGGTCAGTAAGGCAAGGGCCTTTCCAAATCTGTTTGACTGACTAGCAACAGGGTTATACGTGTTAAAATCCAACTTACAGACCGCAGCTGTTAGCCTGACCTGGAAAAGTTGAGGTTGGCAAGCACTAAGGCAAAGATTCATCCATCAATATTGGGGTAGTGGAGCCAACAAAATAAATAAAGAAGCACCTAATATTCCAACTGCCAAATAAAAATTAGTTAGATGCATAAGGAATTTATAACAGCAATACTACAATTAACCAAGAAGATTGGAACGGATTGAGGCAGCCCTTATATGTAAATATAACTGTTCTATTAAGTTAATAGAACATGCACACGTCTTCTCTAAATCAAGGAAATGGGAGCAACAGACACCTTTGCTAAATTTCTTTTATTTACAAAAGCAGAGCATTTATCTCCTGTTTGGATGGTTGGTAAGTGGAGATCTTTGAAGGTGGTGCAGGTTTGCTTTCTTTTTATGTAATCACATGTCATACTGCTGGGCTTGTGCACTGAATTTGGCTGATGCAAAGTCAGACCTCTTTGGAAGGATCTGGGCTTCAAAGGAATAAGGTTGAAAGAGGCGCCAATCACTGTGAGCCGTGTTGGATGACCAAAAGGGATACAGGGCTGTCATGGGAGCAGGGCCTCAGGCAGGAAGGAAAGGCATGCATTGGGCTTCCCATGAAAAGGCTGAGACCTCCCTGACTGCCAGCTGTGTCTTCTCAGGAGAGGGTGGAGCCCACTATGACCTGACTCTTCTTCCTGTCTCAGACCATGAAAAAGAGATGATCTTGTTGTTGTTGTTTATAATATTTTATTAAGTTTTATCAAAGAAAAAAGTTACATAAAGAAAAACATAAAATATATAAACGTACAAAGAACATCAGAGTACAATAAAACAGACAACACATAAAAAAAGAAAAAATCAAAAAAAGAAAAGAAAAAAGAAAGAAAATCCCTCTCTTTAATTTCTTACCATTCATAAACCTATTTTCCTGACTTCCTCACGCCCCCCTTTCTTGTATTCCCATTTGAAATCAATTAGTAAATTCCTTCTTATTAATTTTATCCTTGATTATCTCTCTTCTCATATTGTTCCTAATTTTCATCTAATATCTATCCCTTCTTTCATATTTTTCCCTTTTTTATTAGAACCCCTTAATTTCATTTCAATGTTATCAACATTCAAAAGTTTTACAGTGTTTTTGTAGGTAGATTTTAAATTTCTTCCAATCTTCTTCCAACAACTCTTCTCCCTGGTCTCGTATTCTGCCCGTCATTTCTGCCATTTCCATATAGTCCATTACTTGCATCTGCCATTCTTCCAAGGTGGGTAAGTCCTGTGTCTTCCAATGCTTTGTGATGAGTATTCTTGCAGCTGCTGTAGCATACATGAAAAAAGTTCTATCCTTCTTTAACACCAATTGGCCAACCATGCCCAGGAGAAAGGCCTCTGGTTTCTTCAGAAAGGTATATTTAAATACCTTTTTCATTTCATTGTAAATCATTTCCCAGAAAGCCTTAATCCTCGGGCATGTCCACCAAAGGTGAAAGAATGTACCTTCAGTTTCTTTACAAGAGATGATCTTGATCCTGACAGGTGCAAGGTGCTCCTTTGCAAATGGAAGCTGGTTATGAAGGAGCAATATGCAGAATTGGTCCTCCTGCTCTCTGTCAGAAGGGGGAAAGAAGATGCAACATCTCCTTCCCCTGCCCCCTTTTTAAAAGCCATATTTTAATTAAGGTTTCAAAAAATCCCTTCCTTTTGTTCTGCTTTTCTAGGCACAGAACCCGGATTTCCAGCTCCATGTTCAAGGATTGATTGATTGATTGATTGATTGGTCCTAGTAGTTTTCCCAGGAAAACTGATGCTTTATTGCTGAATGGGAGCAAATGGCAACTGGATTTTCTGTGGATTGACATTTGCTCCATTTCAGTGGTGAAACATAGGTTTCCCAGGTCAGACACAACGCACAGACACAGACCTGGAAATCCAGGATCCGTGCCTAGAAATGGAGAACCGAAAGGAAGTGTGGATGAACCCTGACAGACCTTGATGTTTGCTGTCTTCATACTAGCTCTGCAGTCATCATTATTATATTTAAAAGAGAGAGGGGGAAAGGGAAACAGCTCTTCTTTTTTTGATGAAGGTATTCAACCTTGGATCAGGGAAAGAGTTCACAAATGGCAATGTTTTAATATGCAAGAGTAAATACATAATTTACTCATGCTGCTGTTTGAAGAAAAATATGTAATGGACAAATGACCCCAAGGAGGCAATATCTTGATTAATTTGGGGTTCAATATATGTTAGAAGATGTGATTTGGCTCCTCCTTGATTTGCATATGGGTGTTGTATATAAAACTGTATACTTTCGGAAATACCATCAGTTCATATCTTTTTCCAAAAAAAAGGTTCTAAGAATCACCAAGCAGTACGTGTGTGTGTGTGCCTCGGGGAAAGCGTGTACAAGTTACGGTAATCAAGTTGTCAGATGTTTATTTCATGGAACCAAAGATGAAATATACCAGATATCTGCTGAAACCTTCAACCAACGAGCAGTGGGTAGAATGCTTGAAAAAACAAATTGATTTTGAAAATATTTTGCTCCTTATATATCACAACTATGGGTTGCTAGTTAAGAAAGAGGGCATTTTACATGAATGATGTCTCTTATGGAAAGTCACCTTCAAGTTCGTCTTAAATGTAGGGAGAAATATTTAACAGTAGAGCGGAGGAATCTAGCTTCCCCTTTTCACTGGCTGAGGCGGGGGGGATTGGATAGAGCAGAGGTATCCCTCCACCCAGCCAGCCTTTGCTGCTACCCTACTAACCACCAGTCATGGAGTGATGCAGACCTCCCCTTCCACATGCTCAATGTGGGGTCAGCCAGCGAAATGCCCCACAATGTGGCATTCTGTGGGCAGAGAGGGAGAGGGGATGAACTGGCCTGGGATCTATCGGATTGTGAGGTGCCCAAGCGGTCCAAGCTGGTATAGAGGTCTACCTTTCCCCAGTTTTGCCCAAGCTGCTTTGTCTGACAATGCAGATGTGATGTAGCGGCTAGCGTTGCCATATGCCCTCTTTTCCCAGGACATGTCCTCTTTTTCATGGGTATGTAAAATGAGAGTTGCCATAGCAATCCATAGTTAAAATGTGTCCTCTTTTCCCCCACTTCAAAATAGGGCAACCCAGGTAGCCCTACTCTCTGCTCAGTCTCACCAGGTGGTGACTGGAGTAAGGGTCTCCCCTAAGGAAAGGTTGTAGCTGAATGTGAAAACGTCAACATTATTGCTATTATTATTTACTAACACAATTTCTATACAGTGGTACCTCAGGTTAAGTACTTTATTCATTCCGGAGGTCCGTTCTTAACCTGAAACTGTTCTTAACCTGAAGCACCACTTTAGCTAGTGGGGCCTCCCGCTGCCGCCGCACAATTTCTGTTCTCATCCTGAAGCAAAGTTCTTAACCCGAGGTACTATTTCTGGGTTAGCGGAGTCTGTAACCTGAAGCGTCTGTAACCGGAAGCGTATGTAACCTGAAGCATATGTAACCCGAGGTACCACTGTACTGCCCTTAATTTTGAGGAGAAATAGCAAGGCAGTTCACAAACATGTAAAAGCAAGCAGCAAAATAACACGTATAAAATCAAATTATATAAATATAGTTACCTAGAATTAGAACAAAACAAAAAAACCTAGTAAAATGATTTCATCAATATAATGGACAAGAAGTGCCCCTAAACTCAGATTTGTCTTCAAAAGTACTTTTGCCTACCCTCTGTTGTTCACGGTTTAACAGTGTATTCAAAAGTATAAGAGATATCCATGGCTTCATGTTTTGTTTTGTGCACAGTAGCTTGGATGATGTGCCACGGCCCACCCCTCACATATTGCACTGCTGCAAAGCACTTCCTGGTGTTCAGTGCCAATTATGTAACAGAAGCTGACAGACCGCAATAGTTCATTCTGAGTTGCAGGACCTACAGTTTGGGTTATCTTCACCCAAGATTACAAAAACTAACATTACCTGGTATTATATTGTTTGAGGTAGATCATTTTGGATCTACAGTGGTACCTCGGGTTACATACACTTCAGGTTACAGACGCTTCAGGGTACAAACTCCGCTAACCCAGAAATAGTACCTCGGGTTAAGAACTTTGCTTCAGGATGAGAACAGAAATCGTGGCCCGGCAGTGCAGCAGCAGCAGAAGGCCCCAGTAGCTAAAGTGGTGCTTCAGGTTAAGAACAGTTTCAGGTTAAGAACGGACCTCCAGAACGAATTAAGTTCTTAACCCGAGGTACCACTGTATAGTTTACTTGTGACTTGCGTAGTGTCATTAAGTTTGGCTTTGCCTACAGGAGACCAGATTCTCATTCGTGAATGGAAGTACACATTTGCAAGAAATAGATTTATTGAAACATCAAATGGCCTTGCTAGGAACAAACACACAGCCATTAATGTTACAAAAAGACTACTGAACATGGTGTTGCATTCAGTATACAAGTGGGTCAACTTTAGACCGAGAAACACTACTTGTAAGAGGATAGTGATATATTACACAAATCAAAGGCTAATTCAGGCAAAATTATTCCTTCCTGTAGAGCTTACAATATAAATTGAGGCACAGGAGGGGGAAAAGGGAGGGAGGGGAGGGGAGGGAATGGGTGGAAGTTACATGGTGACAAGTGCTGAATCAAGCAAGTTCAGGTGCACATACTTAAACGTTATTTCATTTGGAGATGTGGACTTCAGCAATTCAGCCAAAGCATTCACAGAAGAAAGAAGTGGCTTGGGGACTAGGATTTGTGGAAGAAAGAGGTGGTTCACCATTAGATGAATTTTGATGAGTTGCAATGTCATACAAGGGCAGTTGTGAAAATGACCTGGCGATAGTTCCTTCTGTTGGACAGCCTATTTGTATTCCAGCCAAAGCTCTTCCCATGATAGCAGTCTGGGAGGGCTGTTGAATCAGCACCAACATTGGCATGCCTGCTTTTGTTATTTCTGGAACAGTTCTCGCTGGCTCAATGTATGCCGGAGGAAGCCAACAATTTAAGTAGCTTGTCCTCTTGCCATCTCTGCTCCAACCACAGTAGAGCTCAGGTCCTCCTGAACAGAACCTTGGTTACTTCACTGTGGTGGGCTCAATTCACCCCTTATGAATGGGTGATCCGCAGCTTGGGCTATGGATCTGGCTGAATTGGGAGTTGCAAAACTGATTTATGGTCCTTTATTATGGGTCAGTGGTCTCAGCAAAGAGTAGATTCAAGTGATGGTTCTTTGAGAAGCTAGTCTGGAGCCCACTTCGTGAGCCACTGCAGGTTTTTAGGCCTCCCTGAAGCCATGTAGCTTTCAGATCTTTGCCTTATTATACCCAGATGGTTATCCCTCTGTTTTCCTCAATTCCTAAAAAGTTTCTTCTTTCTGTTACACATTTTATGAATAATAAATGAATAGGTCACATTTCTGAGCAATGAATAAGAATTCAAAGCAAGCAATATATCTGTGTAAGACTGCATCTACTACGTGCATCTCACAGACTCTGCTTCTCATAGACTCTTCCCACACTCCTTCCTGGCCCTGCAAGCATTTCTTGTTTCCTTGGTCTTGGCAGCCCCTCTGCTTCTTTCTTCCCTGTACCCACTGGCTGCTTTTGGAAAACAAACCTCAGCTTACCTTTCCAACCTATGAGCTTGCCCTGCCCTTTCTTGAGACATCCACCTAGGACCATTCATGAAGAGAATAGAAATGGGTGAACCTGTCAGCTTCTCTCAGTTTCTATTTTTTCCGATCTTAATTTCAGGACTCCACATTTCCACATCAGTGAGCATTTTATTGTGAATTTCTTCTAATTACACATTTTTGTGTACGGCTTTGCCTAATACATTTTCTCAATGCATTTCCCCCTAATCTAATGCATTTTTGTATGTTATTTTAATCAATATATGCATTTTAATGCACATTTTGCCCTACTAAAGAATTTTTCTTCACATTACTTGCGTGGAGAACCACAGTACAAAATTCAAAGAAGTGTGGATCTCGAAAGATGGCTGTGTTTCAGTTTGGGAAATGTGAATCATGTAGATTTGCCTTTAAACATGAATTGAATCAAATTTCTCCTCACCTCCAGCAGAGAATCAGGTCTTTCTTTTCTCTCTCTTTCTCCCCACCCCAGACTTTGACCCTGCAGGAAGAACAGGGCTCCACCAGGGCATGACATCTCATCTCTAGTTGAGAGCAGTACAAACTGTTTGTTTTCTGCAACCAGAACAGCTCATACCTGCAACAACCTCTGCAGATGATGGTAATATGTGTAAACATGTGATGATTTACTTGGGTTGCTTTTTCTTCCTTCCTCTTGAAATCCCATGAAGGGTTGGTGCTGGATGAAGCTATACCACTTTGTAACTAGTAGGAATCATAGAAGCATTGAATTGTAGACTTGGAAGGGACCCTGAGGATCATCTAGTCCAAGCTTCCTCAAACTCGGCCCTCCAGATGTTTTTGGCCTACAACTCCCATGATCCCTAGCTAGTAGTACCAGTGGTCAGGGATGATGGGAATTGTAGTCTCAAAACATCTGGAGGGCCAAGTTTGAGGAAGCCTGATCTAGTCCAACCCCCTGCAGTGCAGGAATTTACATCAGTGCAGGAATATGCAGCTGTCCCATATGGGGATCAAACCTGCAACCTTGGTTTTATCAGAACCACACTCTAACCAACTGAATTATCCAGGCTTTCACATTTAGGAGGATTGCAATAAATTGCCATGGTTTATTTCTGGTGTGAATCCTGTTGTTCCGTTGGTGTGGGCAATTATCGTGAAGCTTCTGAATAGTTCAACTCTGGTTTTTATTTTCCACAGGGGGATCGGGGTAGAGGTACAAACTCTTGTATAATCATGTTGTGGAACAGGGGAAAATAGAGGCAGAATAAAATGCACATGTGTGTAGGTGCCTACCAGTAATGCCTTGCTGTCAGTTGGATAAGCCTTTCAATGGTCATTTGAACACATATTCCATAAGCATAACTGGCAGACATGCATGAGCCTTTCCACTGTTATAATGTGTGTGAGTTGATGCAAGAGCTTTTTCAAGGCATGTGTGTAAAAACTCCACAGGCACAGGTTATTTGAACGCATGTAGCTTTCAAAGGCACTCCATTGACTTCCTGTGATTTTCTGAAAGCATGGAGAGATGGAATACTGCACAAAAAGAGAAGGAATGTTTTCACATATTCCTAAAGTAGCTCTACTCAGAAACCTTTGATGATGCTTCACTTTGCAGGGTTTCAACTGAGAGATCCAGAAACATTCTACTTTTTCAGTTTAGACTCAAGGCAGTTTCACACATTTTAGAAAGAGGAGGTTCATGACTTTGATATTACATTAAACTGCTGTGGGATTAACATGTTTCTTCTTCTCTGTATATTTAAACAACAGGCCTAGCCATTGATGCTCACAGCATAAAGCCCCAGGATGCACATATGTTTGCTTTTTCTGCTCCAAAACCAAAACACTTTCACGCTATTATGGGTATTTGTCTCAAACAGACATTGGCTTTCCAAATAATGTCATATCATTCATTGCTGGGAGTGGGAGAAACAGTGTGTCCCTTTGCCTAAATATAAGATAATATTGTGTCACCTGGGGCTACAATCTCACCCACGTTCCCTTGCAGCTGATTGTCAGAAAAATCACCGGTCACAAATGGAGAGTTTAGGATCCATTTAGAGAAGGGGGGGCATTATTTTGCATTTGGTTATTGGGAAACTAATGTCTCAAAGGCTTCTTTTACAACTAAAAATATCTCAAATCATTATTATTTGGATACTGTGATGCTATTAGTCTGGTTGGCAGCCAAGTGCTGATCTGAGGCACAACTCATATACAAACACAAAGTTTAATAATTGATTCTATCGAGGTTTCCATTTTTGGATAGCAATGAATGGAAGAAGAAAAAATAAGCCAAGGGGCAAATTCAATGACTTCAAACAAATACCCCATGAAAGAAAGAAATTACCACAATTTAGAAATGATTCTAAAATAATTGGTCAAAGGTTATTTTCCTTGAGGACAAAGTACTTGATGTGCTAGTCTTGTGTGGTTCTACTTATTCATTTATTTTTCCCAGAAGGACTGCTGTGGCTGCTTCGAAAAGACATGTGTTTTATTATTCTAAACCGGGGATTATGAGATGTTCAA
Source organism: Podarcis cretensis (assembly GCF_951804945.1). NCBI lineage: Eukaryota > Metazoa > Chordata > Lepidosauria > Squamata > Lacertidae > Podarcis > Podarcis cretensis. The sequence goes on along the minus strand of NC_137173.1, from coordinate 100,796,987 downwards.
TATATTATGGATTATGTACTGAGGGAAGGGGCTTCCTTGTGCAAACAACTTCTCATTTTCTTCTTCCCGGGTGGATCGAAAACATGAGTGTGCAGGAATGTTTTTTTAAAAAAAACAACAACACAAAAAACCTTGAATGTGAGATGGTTGTCTGTGAAGATCTAACCATTCCAGGGAACATGTTCGCATGTCACACTACTAGAAAATAGCCTGTTATGGCATTTCAACCTTTACTATGAATATAACTGTGTAGACCCCATTTACTATAACAGTGGGATTAATAAGGTTGAACAAATACAGCTTGGAGCTTGGAGAGGACTAATTCTACTAGCTGCTGGTTTTCAGTAGGCACTTCAACCTCTTGATTTACTCGAAACTAATGCACACATTTTTTTGCCAAATCACGCTACAAAAATTAAGGTGTGCATTAGATTCGATGGAACATTTACATTCACCAGTAAATACTCTTTTTGGTTTCAAGGTTCTGAAAATTGAGGTGCGCATCCTGCCAGGCAAGGATACTGTTTGTAATTGTTGTTATGCTTTGCAGGCAGAGGGCACTGTTCTGAAATTAGTCTGGAGTAACTAGTTTGCAATTAGTTTCCGAACATCTTGATTCCTTTCCTTATTGAATATTTCAAATTTCAAATTTCAAAAATGAGGGGTGCTAAAAAGTTGTAACATGACTTGGGAATTCAAAAGATATTTGGGATAAATTAATATAATTTAGTTTTGCTTGATAAATAACCATATTAAAATATTGACTTTTTATGTTTTAATCTTGTCTTATTATTTTTTTGTGTAAAAATGTGGTAACATTGTATAAAAATCATTAAAAATGACTGCCAAGCACTTACAGTTATATGATATATGCCTGAGCATAGCAGACATGTCAAAAAGCAAGAAGACGGGAGAAGAAGCCTTGAGAAGAAGCCTTGAGAAGAAGCCTTGAAGGAAAGTCAGCAGAATGCTTCAATGCCAACAAATGAAATAATTTTCTCTGCTGATGAAAATAAAGAACAAATAGCTGATGCCCAAGATTGAACGGATGGAAGTTATGAATTGACATTAGGAAAACCAAGTACGCCTTCCACTTCAAATATATATAAAAAGAGTAGAACACATTAGAAATACATAATGTCACTAGTCAAAGCATCAGAGATAGTACTGGCCACAGCTGCCATCACCATTACCTCTGTATTCATGCTGGCTTGATTACTGAAGAAGACGAGACATTTGTAGCAGATCACGATAAAGTCAAGAGGGCCCAAGGAAATGTTATGAAATCCCTAGGTCAGGAATTTGATGATATTTGTCAGAAGGCTGTATTTTAAAAAACTATTTTTATTAAAGCTTGAAAAACAAAGGAAAAATGACATACATAAGTCAACATCAGAGATCCAACATAAAAGCTTAATTCAATCCTTCCTTTACTTTGCAAACACAACAAGAAGCAAAAGAAAAGAAAAGAAAAGAAAAGAAAAGAAAAAGAAGGGTGAAATTGACTGCATCTTCTTCGATGGTCGTGAAGCTACAACTAAGGTTATGCTGAAAGCAGATAATTCAGATCTGCAGTTCCCCAGCCTCATCACAGAACAACATTCTTCTGTGTACAGTGAGCCAGTTGGAAGATATGTTTACCACTTCAGTCCAGAGAACGGCTACCCCCCAATACACTCCTCCCATGCACCTACTGGTTGCAAATCTGCAGGTAGGGTAGCCTTCCTCCTTCTCTCCATGTTCCTATCATATTATATCAGGCTTTAAAGCACAAGGGAAGAAGATAGCAAGCAGGGTGGGTGGGTGAGAGAGAGAGAGAGAGAGAGAGAGCCTTTCTTCCTTACCTGCTGCAGAAACAGTTGGCACTGGTGCTCCTGCAACATCAGTTAAGGAAATCTGGGATATTATGACATGGGAGATCTCACAGGGTGTGACTGGGGGCTCAAGAGGGGCTAGGGGAAAGATTCAGACTATGTCATTAGCAGCTTGAAGGACTGGGCTTGAATTTAACTAGGTTAATTTTCTTTTTAAAAAATAAGTGGTAGTTGAAGCTCAATTAACCATACCTAATTCTAAAGCAGATTACTTGAAGAAGTATTCAGTTGAAGAACATGTTGTTTGTTTTTCTTTCTCTTACTGGGTCAGTTTGGGCCTCTGTCTATTCTCAGCTTGGACTCCAGCCATCCCACTTGGATAGAAGTGAGGCGTTAACAGGGTCATTATTCAAATTAATTTGGTAGCTAGTTATTTTTTTTGCTATAAGTTTTGGTGGTTCTCTCTCTCTCCTCCCCATCCCTTTAATTCTTCTGCTGCAGTGGAGTTAATTTGTCAATGCAGAAGGAAGCGGAAGGGAACATAAACTTTTTTAGCTTGCTAGAAGTGCAGAAACATCTGCTGGAGTCATAAGTGGCTTGCTGGCTGAGTTCAGCAGGGGAAAAGCTGGCAATTAATCTGAAGTGTCAGTGTGCGAGATGGAAGTGGTGGTGCCGAGTTTCTGGGGACAAAAAGGTAGCGTCGGCAGCCAAAGGCTGCATATGTTTCTGTAACTTAAAAAAAGAAGGGAAACCTAAAAGGTGCTTTGTTGTAGCAGAACAAACTCTGCCCCAAGAATGCTGCTTAACCTGTGGAGCTGAATCAAACGGACCTGCACTATAAAAGTGGGCATGGAGTAATGTCTTCTACTGGGTTGCATTAACAATCCTTTGAGCTCTGGGTCCAAAGACTGTTCCTATCCTCCTTGCATCCCATGAGGAGTGTTACCAAATTTCATCCCAGCTATATGCCAACTAGGATGAAAACTTGCATTTCAAAGGCTCAAAACATAGGAGCACTCATCATGTGTTACATAATTACTGTCGCATGGAGGAACATCATACTCTGCTGAAAAACTCTATAGATAATCTGGGATAACAAATGACTGGTGGATAAAAGATGTCCATACATGTTTCTGTAATCATAGTTTCAGAAAGTAAAGTATCAGATTCTGAGAGATAACTGAAAACAGAGCTTGGCACCTAGAATAAATCAGGGACTTAAGAGTTAAGTAATCCAAGGACCAGAAAAGCATACAGAAGAGATGTAAATGGATCAGTGGGAGCAAAGAAGATCAAAGAGTATTTAATCTTGGCACATAGAAAGCAGTAATGTGGAAGAGAGAAGAATGCCTGTCCAGGGGGATAGACGCAGGGAATAGCAAATGCAGTTAGAATAAAAAGCAAGTAACCATAAACAATCTAGAACTAATAGATAGATAGATTCTTTATTGTCATTACACAAGTGCAACATTGCACAGTGCAACGAAATTGGATGTCATCCCTTAAAAAAACAACAAAAGCAAAACAGCAACAACAACCAAACAAACCACATTCCAGCCACACCCACACCCACACCCATCAAACTCCCAGGTCACACTATCGAGTTACAGCATTCAAAAAGGCCACAGCTCTTGGATAGAAACTATTTTTCAGTCTATTTGTCCTTGACTTGATGTTTCTATATCTCCTGCCAGAAGGCAGTAGTGCAAACAGACTGTATCCCGGGTGAGATGCATCCTGCAGGATGTTGTTTGCTTTCCTAAGACAACGGGAACCGTACAGTTCTTCCAAAGATGGGAGAGGATGACCAATAATCCTTTGGGCTGTGAAACAAACAGAGAACAAAAGGTAAGAAACAGCACAAGGGGGAATGCATTAAAAATAGTGTACAAAGGAGAAGAAAATCACAAAGGAATCGCATAACAATAATTTATTTTTAGATTATGTTTGCCTCCCAGAAGATGTTTGCAAACACCTTCCCCCATTCCAACCATACTGTATTTGAAAACATTTATTTATCTGGTGTTTTTCTCCCCAATCCAAAGCACATGGAAAAAAACAGTTTTCCCACATTTACTGGGGTGAAAGTCCTTTTGATTTAAATCAGAGACTCACCACGAAGGTGGCTAAGCATTGCAATCCTACAGTGCCAGCCCATGTTTACACAGAAGTAAGTCTCACTGAATTATGCTGAATTTATGGCCTAGTAAATGTGTTTGGGGTTGCAGTGTTACAGCTCTTTTAGAAATAACACCTCCCCCCCCCAAAAAAAAGAGAGGAATGGACCAGATTTCCCTGTGCTTGCACTTCTTACACAAAATCAGAGGCAAATATAGGGGGTACCGATGCACCAGACCCTCAGGCAATGGAGCCACAGGATTCTAACTTAAGTAGGTGGTCTGGAGTGCAGACTGGAACCCCCATATGACACCTCCCCATATGCCCAAATTACACGTGAAGAGGTCACAGGGCCCCCCAGGCTAGTCCCAGCCTCACACACCATACTCCATGCATTCTTCACATGTGACAAGGGCCTTAATAGACACACTGATGTATAAACAGACATCCCCTTCGTGGGTGGCGATCTCTCATATGGAGGGTCCTTTGCCTTCAAAGCCTATGGAGTATGCAGACTGTGGGGTGCATGGCCAGCAGTGGGTGGAGCTAACTTGAAATATATATGAGTGTGTGTGTGTGTGTGTGTGTGTCTGAACCTCCTCCTTATAAGTTCCCAGTAAGGGGGGTATTATAAGAATTTTAAGGTTTTACATAAATGTACCAAGCAAGCACATACATAAATGTATAGACCACATGTCTGAGACCCAAAGAAAAAGTCCTGAAACCACTTGTCTCTTACAAATTGACCTCAAATATTTCTCTGCAAGGTCGAAGGAAATGGGGAGCCTCCCCATTGTCTCTTTGCTCAAAAATCTGGTCTCAAGGGCACAGTTAAGATATGAATAGGGTAAGCTGTGACCTGGATTCAATAACTAAGTAGTTATCATAGCAAAAGAATTGCCAGGATGCCCAGGTAATCCAATCAGGTAACCTGGCAGACAGGATAAAAACAACGCACTCAGATTTCTGTTGTAGTCCACCCCTTCTCTGGTGTATGGGTGGGTGGTCTTGGGCTCCAGGGTGGGCAGTTCAAAAGTTTATATAAGGGCTTGCACATCTTTGTCCTGGGTCCTCCTCCTCTCTCCTGCGTGTGGGGGAGCACCCTGTTGCAACAGCTTTAATAAAGGCCAGGCTTACCAGCTGCTTTGCTTCTCAATATTCTCTGGTTGGCCTCTGTTATTTTCTCCTACTGATGGAGAACCTACAAAGGACTCTTGTGTACCCCATAAGGGAAAGGGAGCAGTTTTTGTTTACAACAGGGGGCATTTTGCGCATCTTCATGCTAGGGGAAGTACTGTATACAAAATCAACTCTGAATGAAGTGAAAAGGGCAGGCAGGCAATGCTGAGTGCAAAGCAACTGGGAACTGTTCTTCCATTCCCAATCCCCTTACATCACATCCCAAACAGTGCTTGGCTGGGGCTTATGATTTCATAGAATCATATAATTTTAGAGTTGGAGGGACCACAAAGGTCATCCAACTGTACAATCCAGGAGTGGACCAGAAGAGAGACATTCCCTCTCTGGTCAACTCCCCAAAGGCCAACCGGCATAGGCATGGCCGTGCCATGGAGCACTATTCTTGCCCTCCAACCATCTTCCCCACCCATGGGGCACACATGGGGATAATTCATTTGTCCCTTAACGATTGATGTAAGGCAGCTTGTAGAGCATTTTGACATAAAGGTGGCCTATGACTGTTTTGTATTTATTGCTTATTTATTATCAGGATTTATATCCCAATCACATTTCTTTGGTGGCTGAATAAATAAAACAAGCATTACCTAAAATGTATACCACATCCCTCCTCTTCAAGGCACAGACAGTAGTGTATAAATTAATGCCGATATGAATCATTCTGCCATTGTCTTGAGTGCCCCACAGCTTGTGCATTCCTTGAAACGGTGATTAGGAGTAGGAAATCACAGCTATTCATGGCACCCCTAGTTTCAAAGTGCACCTATCCAATAACTTGGCACAAAAGAAAGTCTGGATTCCCATAACATTTGTGTCTGCATTTATGTATGCGTTTAAAATACCTGCTGTCTCCTGTGTTGTTATGAAAAGTAATGTGCACAGGGCTGGCTGGCTTCAAGCGTTTAGCATTGCTGGTTAAAAGTAAAGCCTGAAGCGGAACAACTAGCGCCATGACCATGTTTGTTGCCTTTCTGTTTTCTGGTTTTTAAGTACGATACATTTCTTGCCTTTCTTCCTGTGCAGATGTAAAGTGTTTGATCTCAATATATACCCACTAGGCATGATGAAACAGCAGGCACCGGTGTTATACTTTGCTGGCTAATCTGAACGGAGACAGCAGCAACAGAGGTGAATCCTTCAACACTACAAACAGATTCTCAAAAGCAAATCCTGCTTTGCAGAGAGTCTTCAGAGGTCTGGACTCAAAGCTGTCAGATCCTGCTAACCCACTGCAGCTTGGCATGGGGAGCTGAAGTTGTTTGTACAGGTCATTTTGTGCTGGCTCGTATTTGCATAAGCCCTGATGGCTCCAACTGATTTGGACCTTCTCTGGGTCACCCTGAATGTTGAGATGGGGTTGCCCTGAGATTCAAAGATGTGCTGTGAATTGTATTGATTAAGAGTTTATAGAACAACACTCTAAATCTAGGGAGTGCTGTGAAAACTCTGTATATAGGGTTGCTTCCTATACTAATTTGAAGTCAGGCATTGTGTGCTTTTTAAAATACTTATTCTGTGATAGTGAGGCCTCTGACATTGCTAAGCTAAAGCACTGTGATGCTAGGGAATTTTCATGAAAATCATAGAATTCTAGAGTTGCAAGGGAGCCCTTCATGCTCTTTATTGCAGCTTGTAAAACAGTGATTGAATTGCCCCCCAAACCTCAGGCTTTTGTACACATTATTTACACAATGAGTCCTGTCTGATTGGCTTATGCTGCTTCCCTCCTGGAGCCTGATTGGTCTTTTCCTGCAAGCCAATCAGTTGTTGCATTCTAGGATCCTACTTGCCTATTGTTCTAGGATCCAAGCATAGTACATAACAGTATCCATGACAGATGGCCCTCCAACATCTGCTTAAAAACCTTCAGGGAAGGAGAGTCCACAACCTCCTGAGGGAGACCATTCCCACTGTCAGAAAGTTTTTCCTGATGTTTAGTCGGAATCTCCTTTCTTGTTATTTGAATCCATTGGTTTGAGTCCAACCCTCCAGAGCAGCAGAAAACAAGCTTGCTCCTTCTTCTATGGGACAGCCCTTGAGATATTTGATTCATATCTCCTCTCAGACTCCTTTTTTTCCAAGCTAAACATACCCAGCTCCTTCAACTCTTCCTCATAAGGCTTGGTTGCCCTCCTCTGCACACATTGCAGCTTGTCAACATCCTTCTTAAATTTTGTCACCCAGAACTGGACACAGTATTCCAGGTGTGGTCTGAACAAGGCAGAATAGAGTGGTATTATTACTTCCCTTGATCTAGACACAATATACTTTTGTTGATGCAGACAGTTGGCTGGGATTAAACTGCACAGAAGCCTTAGGAAAGGGGAAGCTATGCAGAGCAGACTACAGATTGGGAAACTGATGTAAGGACATCCCAGGAAGCAAGGTGCAGAGGTGGCAGAAGGCCTTGAGGCAGGAAGGCTGGAGCAAATCTTCACACTGCAGCCAATGTCCCAAGAGAAGCGCCCTGTGCCATTTTCAAAGGATCCTTCCTGAAATACTGGCTGCGTGCTATTGCAAATGAAAGACTAAGATGAACAAGCGCCTTTTGATTTAAAGTACAGCTTGTACAAAAACATAGCAAACAACTGTTGGAAGTGTGGGGAAAGTAATGGAGACATGTGGTGGACATGTAGAAAGATTATGGAATTTTGGTGCCTTGTTTATGATGAGCTGGAAAAAAACTTTGGGTTAACCTTTCTAAAAAAAGCCTGAGGCTTTTCTGCTAATCATTCTCGGTAACGATATTCTGAAAAATTTGAGAGAATTTTTTCTGTATGCCACGGCTGCAGCTCGAACATTGATAGCAATGAACTGGAAAGGCGGAAATGTTTCAGGTATAACGAACTAGCAAATAAGTCAAAAGGCACTAACTGTTGTAAGAATGTATTAGAAGGTATATAAAGAATAACTCAATAATGATAGATATAGTCATTACTAGAATAAGGCTATACACCAGGAAATGATAGGAAGTCCAACTACACCTTTTTCTTTTTTCTGTTTTTTTCTTTCTTAAACCCATGTTAATAAAAAGATAAGACAACAAAAGATAGTAAAATATGATTGTTTAATTTATGTAAATAAACAGAATACTACTTGTATATGGTTTTTGCTTACATGGATTATATATATGTTTACTCAAGAAGATGTACAATACATATGTATATGTATGTTATACGAGATATGCTATATGAAATGTGTCATATGATATAAGAGATTGTTAATAAAGCAAATAAAAAATAAAAAATAAAAAAATAAAGTACAGTTTGCACAATCTTGTAGGCCCAGAAAACGGTCTGCTGGTAAGGTCTCTCAAGTCCCAGGAGTGAAAAGTTACTCTGCTATGGTTTGGGATTGCCTGTGGCAGCCTTCCTCTTCTCAGCGCTAAATTTGCAACTCTCCAAATCTGTGATTCTATGATTCTTAGCCACAGGACAGAGACAGGACATCTTGAGTCTTTGCAAGCATGCATATTTCAAAGCCCTCCATCCTTTGCAAACAGTTGGTTGGAACACCAGTGGAGTTTGGTGCTTTCATCATGGCAAGCAGTGTGATACTTACATAGCCTGCATCCATCCCACTTCTCATACAGTAGAGCATTGAGAACTGATGGACCTGAGCAAAAAATCAGCTCCCTGAAGGTTACCATCTGGCTCCGAATTGCCAAGCCAGAGAGTCAAATGGTGTGTATAAATTTCCTTGTGGCTTTGAGTGGATACAAGAAACAGTGGTGAAAATAACCATTCTGCAAGTTTCTTAATAACATAAAAAATATATCCATTCTCCTCTTTTCTTGGCAGCAAAAAAATTTCAGAAACTTAAAGAGGAAAGGAGCTTTAAAATTTGCCTTGAGGAATGGTTTGGGGAGTGTTTTATCTTTAGGCACATTAATACAAAAGGTATGTAATAAGCAAGTTCTCAATTTTTTGCAATACCTGAAAATTCAAGTTTATTATTCAAAATAATATGTTTGTTTTTGTACTGAATAATTGCACCTTTTGAGGTTTTAATGATAACTCTGTTGGAGAACAGTGCCTACTATCCAAAGTATTCAGAGTGGTTTGATTAACAGTGATAAAATACTTTAAATTAAAATTGAGTGGAGATTTGCTTACTGAGATGACCAATTCTTACAACGGACATCATATATGTGTATATTCAATGGGTAAGTTTTAATAAAAAAACCTATAACATATACATTATGCTGTAAGAATATACAGATTGCATAGTAATTCAATTGCTACATGTTTGAATGATGCACTGAGACTTCCTTCCACATCTGATGGGGCTGTGACATCACCTAGCAATATGGAAAATATATTTTATTATATGTTAAAGACATTATAGTTAAAGAGATCCCATTGATACCTATAAATATTTTATGTGAAGCCTTATGTTAGATCTGAACACAGACAGTTATTGGCTAATTCATTAATTATAGGTAGGATTTTATTACTAGATATTAGGAACAAGACCATTTGCCAAGTCCTGAGATCTGGAAATGAAAGAACTGGAAGATGGTGTTGATTTGTAATAGCACAATCCTAACCATGTCTTCTCAGAAGTAAATCCTACTGAGTGGGACTTCCTCCTAGGTAGGTAAGGCTAGGATTGTAGCCGTAGTTGACCTGTTTTAAATATCTCCAGGGTGGAAATATTAATTTAAACCAGGCTTTGTTAACACAATAGAACCTATTTATACAATACTTGAACAAGACTGTACCATGGTGACCTGTTCATCTAGTAATACTGGCTATGGTTTGAGATAGATGCTGAATATTTTTCTCATTTTCTTTCTCAGTTTGGGCTGTAGTGCTTTTTGTTCATTTAGTTTCTCTTGTTTGTACAGTAATGACTACAGTGATGATGTACCGTACATGCATTTGTGTGTATGAATATATCAGAGTGGATGTGCTCATGGGACTTGGGCTTAGTTGTCATGTGAGGTGGTAGATGCATTCTAGAAGTTCCTCCCCCTCCGCTCTTTCCTCAAAGTGCTTCTCCTGTGGGAATTTCAACTCCCAAAGTGATATTTTCCACAGCCCTGTTTTCATGATTTAGCCTCTTTTCTGTAAACAATTTACTGTAATAAAGTGTAAACATCAGGGCTGTGTAGGAAGGTGTTAGTTTTTTGGGTCTAAAAATGAGTGGCGTCTCTTCTAATGAGGGGCAGCTGAGTGGTACCATATGCTCCTAAGTTTTGAAATTACTCAATCCACCCGTTTAAACGACTTGTCATTTTTCTATTTTTTTCATGCTTTCAGTTCCCTGAACTATAAGCTTGATTATTATGGAATGATCTTCGTTCTTTTACCCAGGTCTTTTATTCAAAGCTATTAATGTGATATTCAGCAGGTGCTGACAGACATAAAGACCTCCTTGAAAAGAGCGAAGATCAGAAGCTTGGCTCTCCAGGGGCTTGGCTCATTAGCAATTATCCATGGACTTATACATTATGAGGGAACTCTGGGAACATACAGATCCCTAGCTCAACAAGAAACCTCATTCATCTATCTGTTTGCTAAAAGCCCATTATAAATACCTTTTTCTGCAGCAAAGAGAACTTTAGTAATGGAAAATATAAGTAGCAGACACCTGACTAGTATCCACCAGTAGCACAAATGACAATCTGTCCTCAGAAAGCCTTCTTTCTAGATGTGGTGGGGAGACATGTTAGTTTATTCATAAGACTGTATAAATTGAGAAGGGGGATTAATTTTTAACCGGGGGGGGGCATACAGGTGAGGGGACATTAATCAATGCTCCAGGTCTCCTACCCCCTGGGGTAGGAGAGCACTTTCAGACCAACAGCAGGCATAGTCAAACCAAGACATGGTTGGGCTATGAATGCAACTCTTACCTGTGTACAATGGGCTTCATTCCAGCTACTAGGTTCCTACAGACAGACATACAGTCGTAACTCCATTCTGGCATGACTTTTCAAGGACACATTCTGGCAAAAGGAAGCAAAAGGAAGGTACAGAGCAAGGCCAGCTAGGGAGAAGCCATGGTGTAGGGAGGACCAGGGAGAGAAACCTGAAGGGCTCCATTTGGCTCCCACACCTGAGGTTCCTTGTCCCTGCTCAAGACAAACCCAGGATTAGGGCAGGTGAAGAGGGGAGAGGTCCATGCCACAAATGGGTATGAAGTTTAGATTAACTACACTTGGTGTCTGATGCAGGAATGGGGCGAACATGTGCAGAACAGTCTTGGCTGTCCCAATCACATCTAGTTTGGTCCTTAAACACTACAATCTGTAAGCCACGCTGAGATCTTAGGATGAAGGGCAGGCAGCAAACAAACTGGTTTCTTTTGCTGCCGTTTGTAAAGCTATTGTTGTTGTTTAGTAATTATTTCTAAGTACGATGTCTCATTGCACTAGCCTTTTCTGCCCTTACTAAAATTTCAAGTAAAAAGCCCTTGTTGCACTTGTGCTTGTGTGTAGGAGCTATACACAAGGCTGGTTGCTTTCTAGTTTGGAAGTCCTTTCCTTTGTTGCTTTAGCTAATTTCACTCTGATATGTAGCTATATTTAACACATGGAATTTCTGACCTATCAGCAGAAATGCTCTAGCTATGAAGCAAATGACTCTTAATGTGAGCAGCTAAAGAAGCTTTGATTGTTTTTCCTGCTACTAGGCCAAGTCACTTAAGGAGAGGTTTACAATACGGGGTTACAATTCTCATTAAAATACAAGTTTCTGAAAGATTAAAAGGTATCCTTTACTTTGATCTGCGAAAGGGAAAAGGAAAAGGGTTTATCAGCTTCAAGGGATTTCGGGTTTGCTATGGAGAATTTAACATAACCATAAATTTGTTTCAGTTGAATAGAGTGTTTTAATGTACACGAAATCAGACGCAGGAAGTGTTGGGAGCAGAAATTTGGAAAGAAGAAAGCAAAGAAGAAAGGATCACCACTTTAACATAGACGCAAAGGAGTTTTAACCTTCTATAATAATATTCTACAGTGTCTGTGTGCCTGTTTTCTTGGTGCTGGTGAGGGAGATCCTTCGGAGAACCTCCCAGTTTCCACCTGAGAGACAGATTCCCAAATCCTCCTTTCCCATTAGAAACTGCAGACTGGGACTAAGCCATACCATTGCTTTACAGCAGTGCCATGTGAACATCACAGAAGAAGGCCAAGAGGACCAAAAGGAAGAGGAATCAGGGATCCAGAGGAAGGAAGCTGGAGGAAGGAAGCTGGAGCTAGCAGTCAGCCATTCATCTTGAGACCTTATTTGCAACCCTATTTCCAATCACATGCACACCATTTGATATGCATTTTGCAAGTATGTTTTATACCCTCTGTAAAGGATGTTGTGGTGCATTTTATATTTAGCTGTCTTTTGGTATTGGAAAGAAGGCAGAAGAAAATCCACATTTCACTGGTGATGGAAATATGATCAACTAGCATTCTGGATTCAAAGATCTGCACTGGGACTTGCAGATCTGATGTTTTATGATGCGCTAAGAACCCAGGAGGGCAGACCTGGCTTGCCCATCTCCTCCACCCATGTTCTGATGATTCACACCATGTTCACCCACTCATCCACATTCAAATAACTGGTCAGCATGGTTGACCCTACATGAGCTGGAGGATGGATTTCTGAAGCAGGGAGCCTTCTGTTCTCCAGGAAGCTCCCTGCACTTTTTACAATTTTGCAAATTCAAATAGCTAAAGCTAAAGCCTCTTTAATAAAATAGCAACAGTAATCCAGTTTCTAAAATGTATAGAAAAGATTCACAAAAAAGTGAAGAAAATAAACATTGGCTTTCAAGAGCAAAAAGATTGTGGTCATGGCTTGCTTTTTCTGTTTTTTTAAACCTATTAGGTCAGGTTTATACTGAATTAAAGTTTGCCACTCTGCTCCCAAATCAGTGAGGTGCTAGCTTTTGTGACACATGTGCTAAACTGCAATCATGCACTATTATTAGTTCCCTGCTGAGAGCTAAAGATGAAGTTTGCTAGCATTGCTTTATGTATTATGCAGTTGTACATGGAAGGAAGACCAAAAAGCCATACCTGTTTGAACAGAAAGCCTGAAGTCAGGGCTGCTGACAAGGCAGTATGAGGGTACAAACTTACTGGGCCTCATGCCAACATGGGACCCAGACTCTTAGCTTTCACTAAACAAAAAGTTTATTGGGAATTTTAAAAGAAAGTTATAAAACAACTCCTGGAGATAACTTTAAAGCTTCAGTTTTTGGCAGGCAGCACTATTGCTTAATCACAGTTGCCAAGGAATTAAAGAAAGGAATGTTGACCAGCAGAAAGAAATAGGGGAAGGTGGATGAAGGAACCTACCAGGGTATGTTTGTTTAAGCACCTTCCTCTGTACCGATGTTATTTCATTCATTCTGCTGCCTTTACAGAACAAAACACAATTGCCTGGGTGCACGCCACCCCAATCTCCAAGCAGTGCAAGATCCCAGGGGCGCCAGGCACTTACCCAGGGTCTGTGTTTGTTCTGCTCCCACAGGGTCCAGTTATTTAGTGACAGCAAGTCTGTGTATTAGTATTAGGTAGAAGGAATAATAATGCTGCTCCTCTAAGAAAAGCTAGTACCTTTCCAGAAGGGACGCAGGTGGCGCTGTGGGTTAAAGCCTCAGCGCCTCGGACTTGCCGATCGAAAGGTCGGCGGTTCGAATCCCTGCGGCGGGGTGCGCTCCCGCTGCTCGGTCCCAGCGCCTGCCAACCTAGCAGTTCGAAAGCACCTCCGGGTGCAAGTAGATAAATAGGGACCGCTTACCAGCGGGAAGGTAAACGGCGTTTCCGTGTGCGGCTCTGGCTCTGGTTCTGGCTCTGGCCAGAGCAGCGATGTCACGCTGGCCACGTGACCCGGAAGTGTCTCCGGACAGCGCTGGCCCCTGGCCTCTTAAGTGAGATGGGCGCACAACCCCAGAGTCTGTCAACACTGGCCCGTACGGGCAGGGGTACCTTTACCTTTACCTTATCTTTCCAGACCTCAAGGCTGGCTGGGAAATGAAGGCACAGTAATATTCTAGTTTCTATTGGCTCTGCCCAGAGCAGGGGGAAACTCCCTCTCTCTTTTGCAACCTAGTTCTGTTTTAGTTCTTGCAAGCCCAGGAAGAGGGGTAAAGTCACTTGTTCTTACAGAACTTCACAAAGAGCTTCCTAACCACATTCATTCAGAGCCAAAAGAACAGCCTACTGGAATGTGAGGAAATACCTCTTCAATAAAATACACGTTTGAGAGCTTTGTGGAATTTTGTTTATGCTCTCCAGATTGAGAAAAGCCTCAGGACGGAACAGTGTTTCCTTTTGGAAATGAAGCAGAGCGGAGACTGTGGTGTCTTTATGATATATGGTTTATTTACACATATATATAACCTGAGCCTGTGATGGAGGGGTTCACAGCATTAACACCCCAAAAGGGTCTTGTTTCTCCCTTAGCCACAGCCTGGAATTCAAGCAGAGAATAAGCCTTGCACTCTGATCCTCTGCTAGCTGCTTTTTCTCCAGCTTCTAGTTCGCATAACAGCAAATTCTGCCCTCAAACTCAGGCTTTGTCCTTCTTACTGAGAGTCCAACCATTTTCAGTCTGACACAGAGCTCCCTTTCATTTGTTCTTTTAATGGCCCATCACCCAGACAGTTACCTCATCAGGAAACTAGCCTGGTTTGTTTGGTTTTGAACACTTGCTAGAATTAGAGGGGTCTGGCACCCACAAACTCATAACATTATGTTTTACTCAGAAGTAACATCCTTGAAATAAATGAGGTTTTCTTCCTACTGAGCCAAAATGGTGACTTTGCAGTCCCCTCAGCAATCTTCTATGCCCTTCACAACCACAACTGTTCATTGGTCATCACTGAGCTGTTCTTTATTAGTATACAGTAAGCATAAAATAAAAATATAAAATACAGAATGAATCAACAAATACAACAATAAAATAATGGCTGCAGCAAGTTAAAATTCCTGGAAACCGCACTTTAACACATGGGAAACTTTAGTGATGAATGTTGGTGAACCGTTTTTTGTGTGTATATGTATTTTGCTGAGAGTTGTGAAACAGCACATACAGTGGTACCTCGCAAGACGAAATTAATTCGTTCCGCGAGTTTTTTTGTCTTGCGATTTTTTCGTCTTGCGAAGCATGGACTTTGGAAAAGCTTCAAAAATCACCAAAGTCTTCAAAAACCTCAAAAAAGGCTACCACACCGCGTGCTATGAGTTGCTCCTCAAAGTGAATGCACGGTTTTAAGAAAAAGGAAACAAACTTGCAAGACAAAGGAAACAAACTTGCAAGACGTTTTTGTCTTGCGAAGCAAGCCCATAGGGAAATCCGTCTTGCGAAGCAACTCAAAAAACGAAAAACTCTTTCGTCTTGCGAGTTTTTCGTCTTACGAGGCATTCGTCTTGCGAGGTACCACTGTATCTGCTGCTTGCTGCTGTGTATTTGCATCTTTATTTTCCTCCAAGGTCCTGAAGGCAATGTACACAGTCTTTTCCCTACCACTTTTATTTTCACAACGGCCCCGTGAAGTAGGCTAGGCTGAGAGTTAGTAGCTGACAGGCCAAAGTTGTGAAACTGAGCATGCTTAAGAGTGTTTTTTCGCTTACAAAGTAGTAGCATGTTGTTGTTTTTACAATATTCTGTGGTAGTTACAATGTATGCATGAAGGAAGGCACTGAGAATTAATATGCTGCTGAGATAGGGCAGGGGTAGAATTGGATAGGTGTTTGGACCCTGAAGAGAGCATCTTCCACAGAGGTGTGCATTAACAGAAGCTACATTAGCTATCTGCAATTTGTGTGTGTGTAACTTTAAAAGGCTGAAGGTGACCTACCATATCAGCAACGAAGAGATTGATTTGACTCCCTTCTGAGAAGGTGTTGAAAAATAGCAAATGCTGTAGTTTGGACTGCTCTGCAGAGGTCTTGGCTATTATATGAGTCAGAGCAGGTATAAGTGTGTCGTCCTCTACTCCCTCCCCCACCCCACCAAAGTTAAAAGGGAAAATGTGATTTTAGCAGGCAGCATTTATTAATATCACAGAAGCTTCGTAATAAGTACTTGAATAGATGCCAAGCCTACCATTTTTTGTAAGTAGCAGCAGACGAAATGTTCTTTTGAAGCCATGTTCATATAATATATGCCTAGTCCAAAATGGAATTTAAAGCAAATTTGAAAGGTCCCACTGAGGCAAAATATGGGTAAGAATTTCAATAGGACTGTTAAAAGGGCTTCAGTAATATTTGTTAGGTCATGGTCTCTCTTCTCTTCTCTTCTCTTCTCTTCTCTTCTCTTCTCTTCTCTTCTCTTCTCTTCTCTTCTCTTTCAAAACATACCCAAAGGAAAAGTGATCCCTGCAGCAGAAGTGAAGTCAGGGTTAAATGACACGCAATAAAGAAAGAGAACATGGACAGTAGAAAGCGCCATTTGTTTTCAGAGGAGCAATAGCACTTGGTTCCTTGGTTTGTTTGTTTGTTTGTTAGTTACCCCACCTTTTCACCCAAAGGGAGGCAATGGATATCCAAGGTGTGTCTATGCTATAAATGTCTACCTGGCTCCTCCTCATCCCTTGTGTTTTGTTTCATTGCCCTTCTGTTTTACTTCCCTGTTGTGAAAAGGGGCATGGATAAATTTCAAACAGTGTTTTCTTTTTAAAGCTACAATCAGTTTAGAACTACTTCAGTAAGACAGCAAGAGAGGGATGCTCACCCAAGCCACTAATTTTAGAGGAGATTGTTTCTTGGTGAATTCCTAGCCAAATTTTGGGGCAGGGGAATGATTTGCGGAAAACTACTGTTTTCTAAGCTGAAGGTGAGCTAGGTGTCATAGGTCTGCACCCCCCTAAAGCCATGCAGTGCTGAGTCTGGGAGTGTTGTTACAAGCAATCTGGACTGCCTAGTGTATGCACATCTACACACAGGCTGTGTACGCAAAGACACATCCCCAGAAAGTCCCTTTGGCTGTTTTCTCATATCTGCCCAACTCACCCTCCGTCCCACCTGCTGCACCTGCCTGGAGTTTTGGCACTTGGGATGTGTGGGGGGAAAAGCCTCCCTGCTTACCATAACGTGAGGCCAAGGTTTTGGGGGCTGTGCCTTATCAAGCTGCTTGAAGTGCGAAGCATTTGGCTCAACCAAAGCTGAACTTAGCTTTCTTAGCTTCCCACTCTTCTAATCTCCCCTGCAGATATTATGAATAAAAAGTCGCCTTGGTTCACCCCATTGTCTGCTTCTCTTTTCTTACATCAGGTTGCAACACAAGTGCTGGTCACTGTAGCCACAAGGGCATCAGAATTACCTTGCCAAAGCCCACCTAATCCGACGTTCATTTCTGAAAGTTTGCAGGGGTTGTTATGCCATTCCATGCACACGAAATGTTGTAAGTAGGCTATTGATTTCTGGTTGAATGGTATGTTGTTCTGAAGAGGATAAATGAGTTTGGCATTCTTACACGTTTGTTCTTTCTCAGAAGAGAAATCATTAATTTAGTGTATGTATGATGCAGTTTCAATATCTCAGGAGCAAGATGACAAATCTGAACCAAATTTGGTGCAGAGGCCACTTGTAGCACAAGGAAAAACAGATTAGCTTTTGCTACCAGGAAAGGTAGAAATTGGGGTTTATGGGAGTGTGCGTGAATATCTCTGCAACTAATGCTCTGACATGACATTTCATAAGCAAGGTAGTTATTAGATCCTCAAACACTGGTGCAAATTTCGATGGAAATGACCTGCTACAGCCATCAGGAACCTGGAGCCCTCCAGATGTTTCAGACTACAGTTCTCATCAGCCTCAGCTTCCATGTCTCAGCTTGCAGCGACTAGAAAGCACCACCATTGCCGACTAGATGCAGGGGCATGTTATGAATTTTGTCAGAAGTTTCAATTATGGTAGTGTATCGACTGCCATCCCTTTCCTGAATAATTATACAGATATAAAGATGGCTATGGGGCAAACATCCTAACACACACACTCCAAAATCCTGGGTAGCCTTACAGACGATTTTATTTGCAGTTTTCAATGAGCGCAGAATATGTCACACTACCTAGCTGCTGCAAAAAGCTATAAACGTACTTACTTACTTACTTGCAAAAAATGAAGAACTGGAGAAGTCCTTGGACTAGCTTATGAAAATGCAATGTAAGTTAGAGTGAACCATGCTTTGGAAAGTTTTGTAAACATGCGGTCTAATCCACATGTCTGTGTTATGATCCATGTGTGGTCCAGGCAGATACAGAATGCGAGGTTCAAACTGAAATCTTCCCCATCTCTACTCAAAATCTTTACCCCAAAGCACTGGGATTGGAGCCCTGGTAAAGTAATTATCTCTGATTACAGGCTGGATCTGTCAGTCATTAAGGCTCCTGGTCCTGGCGTTATTCTTAATTGTAGAGAAAGAAGTTTTGCTTTTGCAAAGCTTCTTCTTCTCTCCCTTCTTACCGCACCCTGGTCTTTTTCCTTAAGGGGTAAGCTTAAAGGCAGAATATCACTTCTTTGCAGACACTACTCTGCATTTTTTTTTTTGGGGGGGTGTCTGTGTCTGAGTCCTGGAGGTGCTTTGAGGCACTTTAGGGGATCACTGCTTCAGGTTGCCTCATATAGGCCCCATCTCAAAAAAGCCAAAAAATCTCCTAGAGGTACCCTGCTCCAGTTTGGGGTTCATGCAAAGCCATTGCACACCCCTAAAAGATACCATATGTTTCTGTTTCTCTATTTAGATATCACAGCAAATAGACCTCAATTTCTATTCAAAGCCTTCACTAAATCTTATAGTAGGGAGTTCCATTAACTGAGTAAGTTGGGAAAATAGAAAGTTGCAATATACTAACACAGGTCACTGTTCCATCTAAGTATTGTCTACACGGAGGGCTTATCCAAACCTCCCTTTGCCCACCACTTTCCCCCAGGGAAACCCAATCTTCAGCACTGAATTGGAACAAATGGCAATTGGGTTTTCTGTGGATTGCCATTTGTTCCGATTTAGCACTAAAGAGCGGGTTTTCCAGGGTAAAGGCAAAACCACTCGGACCCATGCCTAGAAAGCACAGGTCAAGCAGAAAACTGCTCAGAAACATGCCTCCTAGGACAAGCGGAAATGTAGACAAGCTGTCTCCAGATTTTAAGACAGGGCCTTTCCAGATTTGCCTGGAGATTCCAGGGTTTATGGTAAATTTGGGACCTTTTGTATGCAAAGCATGTATTCTACTACTGACCTATGGCTACAATCTTTTGTCATTTGTGAAGCTCTTTTTAACCAGCTTCATCGATTGACCCTAAGCTCTAGTCCACACAATGTCCAGGTAAGCAGGTCTTTCAAAGAATCTCTTGCTAGTGGCAGTCTTCTGTAGCACCAGCTGGTCTCTTAAGCCTCTCTTTCCAAATGTAACTGCAAGATACAGTGCTATTTCATTGACCTCACTGAACTGACACAAATTTCCTATTAGTGAAAGCTTTTAGAAACATACACAAGAACGAGATGACTGTCAAAATCAGACTTTGGTCTGAAGAGTTTTTTCTGAGAGAATGCCTTTCATCCCATGCACACCTTGTATTTTCCTAGAAATGTTTTTGAGGCTTTTTATTAGTTCATCTTGGGTGAACACTAAACTAGAAGAAAAGTTGGCCTGTGAGTAATGAAAGGTGATGGAATCTGTATGCACTGTGAAATGCATTTTTCCTGGGGTTTATAGAGCAATTGAAGTTCATGTTGTTGCAAATCTGATGCAAGCACAGCACTAAATAAGATCTTCTCTGAAACAGCCTCCTGTGTCAATAGATGAGCACATAAAAGAATGAGAATAAGAATTTTGGAACTGAATGGAAATCAAGCCATCCTTTTCTAAACATGAAAGGTGGGGAAAGGAATATTGTGGCCTCCCTGCCCTATATTGTAACAGGCCAAGTAATAGATTGCCAACAAACCATGATGTTTCTTGTATGCCATGTTCTTGATCAAGCATATGTGGCTTCTGGACTGCCTTGAAATTATGAGGTGGAGAGGCCTATACTTCTTGCAACCTATAATGCTCTGTAGGGAAACCCCCCCCCCCAAAAAAAACCCCCACATAATTATTAATCCATATTTCCACCATAGCAAAAAGTAGACGTGAGGAGGGGATTGTGTTTCCTTGAGAATTTGTCCAATTGCAGCCATATTCCCCTGTGAGTGGAAGGAGACACTTTTGAATTGTTTGAGCATGACTGAAATGGCACGCTAGCCACAGAACATACAAGCTGCTTCCCGGAGAATTCACACTATGGATTCTACCATTGTGGGTTCCATGGGTCTACAATCTAATCAGAGAATAGTAGTGGTGGTGTTTATAGTTCTCCAAAAATGTCCTTACCTGAATGATTCCATTTCTGTTTACTATCTACCAAAATCTGCTGATAGCAGCAGCTGTAAGTGGAAACTGTGAAGAGTGTTCAAGTTGTTCTCTGTAGAATCTGCACTGTCAGCTCCACTGTCTGACTGACTGAATGAATGTGTAAACCAATGAACCCATTTGTTTCTATGGCACAGGGCAACTTTTCTGGATATGCTGATTTGTGGTACTTAACTAGCCAGCCAAAGTCATTATCCTGACAAAGGAGCTGGTTTGGCAAGCTTCCTCTGATACAGTCTACCCTCACAGATACAGGATTGCAGGCGTGGAAGAGGTTCCAGGGTTTCGTCCAGACTGACCCCCCAAATTTATAACATGGCAATAGCCAGGCCTCTCTCCATCTTACACTACATGCTGCCTTTCAGGAGAAGCATGGAAAAGATGCAGAATGTGGTGTTGGGCACAAACGTTACTTTCCCGAGAACCTCAGATAGCTAGCTGGAGTAAATAGCAAATTTCTCACCTTGGGGGCTATCAAATTATATCTGAAAATTTGTATGAGCAATGCCTGCAGAAATTTCCAAAACCAGAGGAGTGGCTGAATAACTTGTCGATTGGGTCGGGGAGTGCTTCATGGTCCTTGCTCTCCTATGATGAACAATCCAGATAAAATATGTACAACAACAAAATCTGCTGAATAAATTATGCGAATTAGATATATTTTACAAATGTGTTCAATTGGCATTTAGACAAGGGACAAAATTTAGCTTTTCTTGATACAGAATTTAGACTGCCTTGGGGAAGAATTTTATTTCTATTTGTTTTAGCATAGCCTACAAAGCTTGATGAATGGTTCCTGAAAAGATTCCAGTTTGCAAATGCATTTATAGCTTTTTGTATGACTCCTTTTAAATAGGTTTCCAGCTAATAAAGTCTTAGTGCTGCTATCACTACACTTTGGAGATGAAAATGTTGGAGAGGAAATGAAGAGTTGGGTAAATTATTAAAGACAACCTTAAAATCCATTGTCTTTCACACATGGTAAAGTGTGTCTGGATACAGCATCTAAGATTTTGCATATCAAATCCTTTAAATAACAAGATGCTGCTAGAGGAAGTGCAAATCTTTACAGCTCAAGATTTTTGCTGTAAATTTGTCAAATTCCAAAGTATCATCATAAATATAATTAAACAGGAACGACAGTCTGTGTTTCTATTTATTTTTTACATTTAGCACATCAAGCTGTTTTAACTTAAACAATAGAGGCAGGACTGTATAGTTTAAAGCAGAATCTTCAAGAAATGCAGTGACTTTCTCTTGCTGGATTGGGTGGCCCCTCCTTCATGTTTTTTCTGCATTTTCAAAGTACCGTATTTTCAATTTGCTTCCTTACCTTCTGACAGTTCTTCTGTGATATATTATGTAACCTCATCCATAGATAGATAGATAGATAGATAGATCCATATTTGCATGAGGTTACATAATGTCAGACCCTAGTTCTGTACTGCCAACAAAGACACACTGAAATGGATTAATTCTTTCTTTTTCATGCTGGAGCTCTTACTTTGTGCAACTTGAAAGAAAAAGGAGTGATATTTTCATCTACTGCAGCTCTAGACACAATGTTTTTTAGAGCCATAGGACCAATGTAGAAGTATTGCTGGCACACATAGTATTGTTATGCGTTTGCGGGTGCCAGGCATGTACCATAATCCTTGTTCCCTGCAAGTGTTAAGAGCTAATTAAGCCAGACTAGCTGGAGGAGACTCTTGAGAGTCCCATGGACTGCAAGAAGATTCAACCTCTCCATTCTGAAGGAAATCAGCCCTGAGTGCTCACTGGAAGGACAGATCCTGAAGTGAGGCTCCAATACTTTGGCCAGCTCATGAGAAGAGAAGACTCCCTGGAAAAGACCCTGATGCTGGGAAAGATGGAAGGCACAAGTAGAAGGGGATGACAGAGGATGAGATGGTTGGACAGTGTTCTCGAAGCTACGAGCGTGAATTTGACCAAACTGCTGGAGGCAGTGGAAGACAGGAGTGCCTGGTGTGCTCTGGTCCATGGGGTCACGAAGAGGCGGACACAACTAAACGACTAAACAACAACAGCTTCCAATGTTCAGGTAATCACCTGGGTGATAGGTCATTAAGAGAACAAATGAAAGGGTGTTCTGTGCTAGAGAACAAATGGGTGGGGCCCCTTTTCCATCTCTTAGTTCATTTTCTCTTTCATGCAAAAAGTCCAAAATGAATTTCCAATCCTTAATAAACGCAAAGCAAGGAACATTTCAATCAAACAGTTCGCCTTATCAAAGTTTGTTTAACTGCCCCCACGTTTTGTGGCACTTTTTTCAGCATGTGGAAAGTTAATCTGGTCCACCTCCAAGAATTCAGACAGTGGACTGTATTTTTGGATGTCCAGTTTGTTAATGGAGATTGCAATTTGCTCTACAATGTTCTGGCAGGCCTTGATGTATCTAGAGGCCTGCCTCCTGGTGAAGCGAAAGAACCAACATGGGCTATTCCCAAGCCTACTGTGGATTCAGTGATTCTTCCTCCCCCCTGAGTTCCCTGGTTATATTTATTCCCCATAAACAGATCCCCAAATCCATAACTGCTGATATCAGTATTTCCAGAATGCTACAAATTTAAAGGTATCCTGAATGTATAAAGTGTGATGGTAACAAGCATAATTGCAAATACACAAATGATTTGGTGCAGATCCGTTCGCCTTGTGTAATATTTGAAATGGCCTTTAGCTATTTGAAACTAGTCCTAGTTGTGACCTATTTCTTCCAGCACTGAATAAGCTTTCAATATGTTAATGATCACACCAATGCCCTATCCTGTTTTGTCCTTTAATTTGCTCTCTTCTGCTGCTTTTCCTTTCTTCATCACTACCTCCTCTAGCCTTTTGATGGCCCATCTTTCTTCCCTCCCCTTCTTTTCCTTCCCCACCCCATGTCTTATCCTCTCCCCTCTAATCTCCCTTCTCATTCTCTCCTTTAGCTATTTCCAAGTAGTATCAGTGCTCACCCTTTAAGCACAATGTAAGTACCACATTAAAAGTCTATTACTGGTAATGGAGTTAATGTAAAAGTGCAGATTACCTATAATTAATGGCAAAGTAATTCCATGTCTGATCCGATGTAATGAAACACTATTTTAATTTAAATATATTGGACATCCACTAAGCCATCAAAAGAGATGCTGTGTCTCAAGTCACTTAGAAACATATTCAGTCAGTATGAAGTCTTCAGATCTTTGGCCGAGATCACCTTTGAAATTTGGCAGTAACTGCAGGACACTCTTGTATCTTGGCTGCCCGCTGACCCTCAGGTGCGTAAAGGCTATGGCAGATTGTAACTTAGATTTATTTCAGCTATTGTGATAGAAATCCTGGAAGCCATCACTGCAGCAGGCAATTTTATTTTCATTCTTGAGTTACGAGTCTGAGAGGGGATCAAGGCATAATTATGCTAGACACACAGAATATCAATCTGTACTGTAGTATACATGCCTGGGTTGATGCTTTCACCCCAAAGCATAAATTATGAGTGCTGGGAATGTATCTAAGTTGTGTGGTCCACATGACCTCTGCATGCGAACACCTTCTGGGTGTTCCAAATAAGAAAAGAAAAAAAGAAATCACTGCAGCTTATCTCCTTCTGGTCAGCTTTCTCTCAACCAACCTGCGTGTCCCAGGATTGTTCCCTTTCTTTCTTGATCTTTCATTTCAGATCCCAGACATAAAAAAGGTGAAAGGAATGTGGAATTTCTGCTGCTGCTGGGATACCAGGCAGCCATATCAGGAGGCTGGCAGAGAAGTGCTTCAGGCAGAGAGGTCAAGAAAGTTCTTGCAGTCAAAATCTGGCACCCTCTAAATATTTCTTATTTTCACAATATTTCCTTTTGGAACATTTCACTTTTTAATGGATATTCTCAGTTGTGCATCAAGGCCAAGCGCACCCCCCCCCCATTTATTTATTTTTTAACCCTCATTGACACAGTATTTTAGTTTAAAGTTTGATGGGCAAAATTTAGGCCACAACTTTATTGATTACAGAAATGTGAGTGGTATTGGCTTAAAAAGGTAAAAGGACCCCTGACCATTAGGTCCAGTTGTGGCCGACTCTGGGGTTGCGGCGCTCATTTCGCTTTATTGGCCAAGGGAGCTGGTGTACAGCTTCCAGGTCATGTGGCCAGCAGGACTAAGCCGCTTCTGGCGAACCAGAGCAGCACACGGAAACACCGTTTACCTTCCTGCTGGAGTGGTACCTATTTATCTACTTGCACTTTGACGTGCTTTCGAACTGCTAGGTTGGCAGGAGCAGGGACCGAGCAACGGGAGCTCACTCCATCACAGGGATTCGAACCACCGACCTTCTGATCAGCAAGTCCTAGTCTCTATGGTTTAACCCACAGTGCCACCCGCGTCCCCGGTATTGGCTTAGGCATTGGCAAAAGCTATATTTGACTCCTGCCTGCCTTGCAGGAAGTCTGTAAGGGTAAACCACCAAAAGAGGGAGCTCCGTCGATGGCGACCAACTGAAGCTCACCTTGGGGTTCCCACTGGGTCCTGGTATGGCCCCAGCCCCCCAAGTGGACTTCGGATGAAATCTAGACCTACGGATTCCTTTAATGGAATACCCTTGTACCTGGAGTGGCAGGTGATGGCCGCACCTCCCCTCCCCTACACCTCACAAAGCCAATGCCTAACTACCAAACCTTATAAAGTTGTGACGATTGCTAAGAGGTAGGTGAAAACCAAATAGCAAGTGCCAATCTGCCAAATGGAAAAAAATCCTACCCAGACCCTGTTCCAAAACAGGTGGCCAACAGAAGTCCAGAGCAAGGCCAAAGCAGACACCTAAAAATGAGGGCGGGTGGGCAGGTGTTTGGCGGTGCAAAGCCAGGTGAAAGCCCTAGCGATGCGCCGCTGTCTTTTAAATGCCCCACAATCACACCACCACTCTCTGATTAGCCAATCGGCAGTGCCGTGATGGTGGGACCATCATGTGGCTTGGGCTCATCCCTCACCCCACAGATGGGTGGGGGGCACCCTGGGCCCACAAGCAACGCGGACCCTCAATTGGGAGGATCCAATTAAGTACTTGTATAAATATAGGATTATTATTATTATTATTTTGTGCCCCGTTGGCTCGGCACCCTATGTGGGAGAACCACCCACTCCACCCTAAATCTGGCAGTAGCCTTGGTACATGGCTATGTGGGATTGCCGTATCTTTAGATGTCGGCATTCCCCAAGAGAACTTCCACAATTTGCTGACATGTTGCCTGCTATTCTTTAACAATGGTAGTAATTGGAGTTGTGCACCAAAAACAAGGGACGCAGGTGGCACTGTGGTCTAAACCACAGACCCTTGGGCTTGCCAATCAGAAGGTCGGCGGTTCGAATCCCCGCGACGGGGTGAGCTCAGTCCCTGCTCCTGCCAACCTAGCAGTTCGAAAGCACATCAAAGTGCAAGTAGATAAATAGGTACCGCTCCAGTGGAAAGGTAAACGGGGTTTCCGTGTGCTGCTCTGGTTCGCCAGAAGCGGCTTAGTCATGCTGGCTACATGACCCAGAAGCTGTACGCGGGCTCCCTCAGCCAATAAAGCGAGATGAGCGCCACAACCTCAGAGTCGTTCACGACTGGACCTAATGGTCAGGGGTACCTTTACCTTTACTTTACCAAAAACAAAGATCAATTCAGATCTCACTTTGGGGCTCCAGAAAGCAGTCCCTTTTGGACTGGACTGCTGTAGGCACAACCTAGGCACCTTACTTTTTGTTGCAACAAGAATCGTAGCCCTTTCTGAGTGGATGAAGCTGGCCTGCCAAATAGGTTCAAGGCTTTTGTTTGTTTTTGAGGTATTTTATTTGTAAATTTAATCACAAAAATAATTGCATATGCAAATTAAAATGGTATGAAATGCTGAAAACAGAGAGCTCTGATACTAACTATTGCTAATGTGAAATAATATAAGAAACATGGTTTATCACATGTAAATACATAAGGCAATAAAATTAAAAGAGCTGCATAACAAACCCATAGCTTTAAAACAGATTTAGCTTTCAAAATATTATATACAGTAGCCATGATCTCTGAAAAATCAAAATCTGACTGAAATAACTTCCAAACATTAAGAAATTTAATATTTTTGGAAGCAACAGGATGTTTGTGGGGTTTGAAGGACATCCTGGTTGTTATACATTTATTCTGTCTTCAACTATTTTTCCTTGTTTTAATGTACTGTGTTAATTTAGTTATCAATGCAAATTCCCAGTTCCCCTGCTCCCTGTGCTCTTCTTTATCATTGGTATCATTTGCAATCCCCATTCTTCTGCTCACAGAATGGTTTCATTTGACTTCAGTGTCCCTGCCATGTATCAAAACCTGATTGGCCATGTGGTGCTCTGATGTCACTACATCCCTTGCGGGATCCCTGGATGGCTGGAACCAACTGGAGGAGAATAAGAGCTCTGGAAACAAAGAACAGTGTTGGAACTGCACCAGGGAAGGAATATATGACAGTGTTGCTGAAGTCAAATAAAACCATTCATCTGCCTTCAGTTTTAATTGGTGCCTATGAAGGGAAACGCAAACCCATGATTCTGAAACAATTGTCCTGCATCAGTAAGATTTTCCATTTTGCCACATTGCATCGCAGTGGTTTCACTACAGCACAGCAGCAACTGGCTGGAAGCATTCATTGGGATTATACTCCCACTGAATATTTTTCATCCTTTCTTTAGGACCCCCCCCCCCCAATTGCTGAAAAGAAGGGAAGTTTGCCAAACTTTCCATACCTGCTTTTTTGGGGTGGGGGTGGGCGGTGGTGGTTCAGCTCTATTTATAATACTAGTAATTCATTGTGTAAAGCTAGTATGGTTTTTCTCAGGTGATGCTGAGGGAAATAACCTGTCAAGAAGTTCGTCTCCTTAAATGGACACTCCTAAACAGTGTCCATGAAATTTCGTTCACCTTTTGAGCTGCAGGGAACTTAAGAAATTTAAATCAGGGCATGTACTTGTTTTGATATTGCATTAGCCTTTACTACCTTGCTCTTCCTATATTTTAGGCTAGTTAGTGACAGCAGAAGAATCACATTTCTCAACAGTTACAAACAGCAAAGATTTGCATTCTTGGACATGCAATAACAAATCTGAGCATGTGACCTGTGTAGGCACAAAGAAGCTAAATCTGTCCTACACTTAAATTCTTTCCTCATAGTATTCTTCCTCTTTTCTCCCCCAGATTAAATTCTTGAGTTCTTGTTAACTGCACTAGGCTATAAATTATTAATATTAGAATTAATAGAGATCTGTTGCCAAGGGAGGAACAGAATAAAATGGTTTATATTGCACTCATTTGCACTTAGAAATTTCTCTTCTACCCTCCTTCTATTTTTAGTCGGCCCTATTGAATACGCCACCTACTCATGTTGTCAATGGCTTGATATTATCCCACCCCACCCCCCCTCCCCATGTGAAGATACTACCATGGTAATAAATTTTCCAGAAACTTTCCTGTTTTTCTAACTATTATACCCAATAAGTATGCATTACATGCTATTAGCCTTTCCAAGGTATTCTAATCGAACTGTTCTAAACCACGTTCACATTAATATGCAAATGAGTCAGGGAATACGAAATTAAATGGAAATGAAAGTTGGAAGTTAATTGACATTTTTGTCACAAAAGCACAGAGAAACACTTTTTTTATGGTTTAATGGCAAAGAGCTAATGTGTCATCCAAAGGAGGATTCCATCAATCTAAGCTAAGGCGATTTTGCCGAGATGCACTGCACAAAACTGCTTGGTATGCGATTGCCAGCTCTCCCCCAATGCAGGTGGTCCCATCACTGTAAACCTGCATTAAATTGCTGCCATCCATTATACACACTAGCTGCCTGGATTGCTGCCTGGCGCAGGCTTGCATAGGCCATCTATTCCTGTCAGAAATATGATATGTCAATGACAAAAGCTTAATTACTCCATTAATTAATAGGACAATTTTCAAACTGCCTTGCAATGCAGTTTGACACTCATTAGTGCAATTTTTGAATAATTTCTCCCAGGGTGTGCTACTCCACAAAGTACATCTTAAAGGAAATGCAGAACTTCAGAATTATTTTTTTAATAAATCAAGCAAAGCATACATTGCCTTGAATTACCTGTATTTTTTTCCCCTTTAGACAACAGCAACACTGCAACAACATTGCAAAAGCATTTATATATGCTTCATCTATGTTTATATCTGCATGCTGTCGTATAAATAATGACATAGTGTGTTGGCAGAATTTTGCAAGGACTTGGAAATTGATTCAATAATTATGAAGAGAAAAGAGGTTTGTATTGACAGGGCTTCTGGGAGAAAAATTCATTTTTGGATGTTCAATAAGAACCCCCCAAATTTTGGGTTTCATTAAAAATTAAAATTTGTATAATAGATTGTTGGGTTTTTTTAAGTTACAACATTATAATTGAAATTTGTGATTCTTAAAAAAAAAAAAAATCCTAGGTGTGCCACAGTATCATATAACTATAGAGATGGAAGGGCTCATGAGGGTCATCTAGTCCAGCCCCCTGAAATGCAAGAATCTCAACTAAAGCATCTATGACAGATGGCCATCCAACCTCTGCTTAAATACCTCCAAGGAAGGAGAGTCAACCACCTTCTGAGGGAGTCCATTCCACTGTTGAACTGCTCTTTGCTGTCAGAAAGTCCTTCCTGATGTTTAGTAGGAATCTCCTTGCTTTTAACTTGAATCCTTTGGTTTGGGTCCTACCCTCCAGAGCAAGAGAAAACAAGCTTCCTCCATCTTCCATGTGACAGCCCTTTATATATTTGAAGATGGTATCTTATCTCCTCTCTGTCTCCTCTCATCCCCAACTCCCTTAACCATTCCTCATAAGGCTTGCTTTCCAGGCCCTTTTATCATATTGGTTGCCCAATATCACATTAACGGTCAGGGCTCCCTTTACCTTTAAGTCAATATCATTAAGCCTCATTCTCCTGCAAGCAAACAAATAAGGCAGGAAGTCTTAAGTTAACTGTAGTTTGCTGAAAACAAATCAGGAAACTGTGGTTAATAGCTCCCAAACAACATAAGATTTAAACTTACTTTATGCTATGGTTTTCTATCTTGTTCTTCAGGAAGCCATTGAACCCATTTTCGCTGTTCAGATGCAATGGAAACTATAGTTATCTGAAGCCTTCCTTGTATTAAGTGTGACTTGTTTCCTGTCTTGTGCGAAGGGAAGAACAAAGGTGTTGTATGCAAGTATCTAAGGCTTATTTTATATTTCTGCTTATAAGCTCAGATATGATAGTCCAAACATGGCCATATGCCCTAGAGAATTTTGATAAAGAATATGTGTAGCCCTGCTCCATCTACTTAGGCTCCCTTTTCAGCCCCTTTATAAACTCTCACTAGTCCTCTGTTTTGCTGTTTATGCCCTGCAGTAACTAGGCATTCCTAACTGCATGAGCTGAGTGCCCAAAAAGACAACAGCAACAACTTTGCTAAAGTATGATGGATAGGCTGAAGACACGTTTTGGCACTGGGTTCATCTCTGTCTTCTGAATTGGTAATACAGCAGAAATTGTTTACAGCTGAAATTGCACAATATGACTACTACCAAACACAAATTTAAAGAAGATTCTTGTTGGCATCAGACCAAAGGTTAAACTTGCCCACCATTCTTGGTTTCTTTGCTTTTGTTTGTTTTCAGTGGTGGTCAGCTGGCTTCTTCTGGAGAGCTTATTCACAGGCATGAAAAGAACCACCCTCCATTTTTATTTGCCCACAAATAAAAGGGCCAATGTTTGAGGCACACATGGGTGGAGCCAGAGACAAAAATAGGAGGGGGAGCAGGTGCAATTTTTACCTTTGTATAGTGGAAGCTTCTGAACAAATTAACACAACCCTCTCTGCCCATCATCCAGACAAGCTAGAGGCTGTGTCCTTCTCAAGGACACAGTCCTGCCATGCAAAAACACTTAGGGTATGAAAGAGGGCCAGTGAGCTATGTGGCCTGGAGAGTATTCCAAGGGCCAGGTGAGAAGCCTGGAGGGCCACCCCTGGTCCCTGGACCTGAAATTTGCCACCCTTCCTGTTGATAAGAGGCTCTATTCAGCTGTCATGGCTAATTCATAAACTCCACAAGTTCCTCTCTTCTTTTGAAATAGTGACCTAAGTGAGCTGTCATCACCATACCTTGCAATAGGGAATTTACTACATGAATGATTCATTGTATGAAGAGGAATATCCTTTTGTTAGGGATGGAGAGATCAGTCTGTTTCTGATCCATGTCAGTTTTCCGTGCATTCATTCATAAATCTGTGAGAACAGGACAGATCGGGTTTTTAAAAAATAAAAAACAACACTAAAATGTGCATTGTTTTTATATGCATTTTCTACATTTTTTTTTTTTACACTAAGGTACAGATTTATTTGCATGATATTTTATACTAAAGTATACATTTTAAATATGAATTTTGGGGCATGTTCTAATCTGTGTGTCCAGGAGGTATGAATTAGGTAGGTTCAGCTAAAAATGCAGACTGAACAAAATCCTAGTCTGCTTTGAGCCTACTAGCAATATAGTAACCCCACATTCTAGTAGTAAATAGAATTTGTTTCTTCACACAGATGTCATACGTTCTTGTTTACCATTTTAGCTAGACACTTAACCCTAGATGCACATTACTCATGTGTAGGGCAAATGTATATTGAATTGGGAAGAGGGCAGAGCTTTTAGCCCCTTGCCGAACATAGTGTCTGATTCTTGCAACAGTCAAGTATTGTGCATGCTTTTGTGTAAAGCAACAACAACAACGTGTGAGATTCTGCAGAAAACTCCACACAAGGCATGGTTATTGAAAGAAGCAGAGAAGATGTCAGGGAGGGGTTAAAAGCACAACTTTACTCCTGACTCAGCACGCCATGCTGTACATGTGAGTAACCGTGCGTAGACCTATTGTTTTGTGGCTCACATGTGCACCACACATTTGGTGGTTTCCAAAGTCTGCAACAGCTTGGCCTGCCTTGTCGAGATATTTTCCTTGGGTATCAAGTACCAGTGAGATCCTGAGTGGGTCAAATTCACCAGGCTCAAGTTGAGTCATCATCTTTTTTTATGAGAATTTGGTTCATCCCTGCAAATTACTCCCTGCAGGAGACTTGGCTTCAGACTGTCAAATTACTTCCCCCAGTGAGACACTGAGCACTTGAGTTTAGCATAAGCTCCTCACAGGGCATGCTTTAATCATTTAACACAAGGAAAATTAGCATAGACTTCAGCCTGAAAAACTATAATCCCCATTTATCCCATAGGGACCTACCAGGACCTTTTCAGGTGAGTCGGTATTTCTAGGGGCCTTCCTTCACTCTTTCTCTGGAAGTGTCATTTTCTAGACAAATTGTTTTCTAATCCTCCTTCGCTTAGATTTTCTGCTCAGCCTTTTTTCCCAGCCTACAGTGACCCCAATCTGCCTGCGCAGTCACTGGCAAGGTGATAAAGATAGCCATCAAGCCAGCTCACCACATGACCTTTACACATGTCCTCTGGAAGTAGACGTTTTAAGCACTGGCTAATAAAATTGCAGGAACATAAAACATATTGAAACTTTCTGCTTTAATCATGCTAGGAGGAAAAAGAATAACAGTGTATTATGACTTATCTGTAGAGCTGAATACCAACGGGCAAAGTTGCTCCTACTACTGCCATAGCCTCATGATAGAAGAAACATGAGGATGGATGCTTAAGAAGCTGCTGGTTTCTTTCTCCCCTTCCTGGAGACACCCAGGGATTGAAGGGAGGAAATTTCCAGCTGTGAAATGCATTAGAAGAACTAGGAGAAACGTTTAAAAAATGTAGTGTTACCAGTGGCAGAACACAAGTACAGAGCAACAGAAGAAGGTTTAGTGGTTATACGGGACTCCATCATGGGTGTATCACCAGTGGAAGATGGGAATTTTACCCACCCACCAGCAGGGCAGGGAAGACGAGCAGCAATGCTGTGCACGGGAACATCAATCTCTCGAACTCAACAGGGGCT
This sequence comes from Podarcis cretensis, assembly GCF_951804945.1. Taxonomy (NCBI): domain Eukaryota; kingdom Metazoa; phylum Chordata; class Lepidosauria; order Squamata; family Lacertidae; genus Podarcis; species Podarcis cretensis. The sequence goes on along the minus strand of NC_137173.1, from coordinate 100,764,485 downwards.
GGGACACTTTGCAAGGCATTGTGGCTCAACTTCTCTGCTGTAGGGTAGCGATGGAAGTAGGTGGGACAGGTGAGGCGCTGCTTCTTGTGCTTCTGCTACCTGAGGCAGGTGCTTCCAGGGGTGGAGGAAGGGGGCGGTGGGGGTGTTCTGCCCCGGGCGTCATTACCGAGGGTGGTGACATTATCGAGGGGGCTGACATTCGGCACACTGCCCACCCGTGCCTCCCAAGCCTACTTCAAGCCGTAGGGGGAAGGGGCGGGGCTGTGCCACATTGTAGGCAGCCTTCCCCCCTTCCCCCTTCGTTTTGGCAGCTTGGGGGAGGCTTGGGAGTCACAGGCGGGCGGCAGGCCATTGTCCCCCGCTCCCAGGCTGCTTCCTGGAGGGGGGAGCCTCCCCCGAGCTGTCAAAAGGAAAAGGGAAGGGAGGAAGGCTGCTCGCAAAGCAGCACAGCCCCCTCCGTCCCCCACACAGGAAGCAGCCCGCCATGAGCAGCTCGCTTCACCCCCCATGGGCGTCTCATTCTCTGGGGTGCTCACCCCCCTGGGATGCTCACCCCACCCCTATGGCCCCACTCCCAGGTGCACAGCATGTGCACCGCTCCGGGTGCCGCAGCAGCTAGCTCTGCCTCTGGATGCTTCACCCCGTTTCAAAGGCAGGCCGGCTCTGTGGGTAGCCTGCCAGGCACTTGATTTGCCCAGCTTCCTTACAGAACTGTTGCAGAACTGAGTCTTCCTCTCCCATCATATCTTGACAATGATCCCAGCTGATCCCAATGATCCCAGCTCTTCTGCAGACGCTCTGCTGCAGTCGTCTCCCCTCTCAGGCTCTTCTCTGCCTGAGGTGATCCTGGCCCCCTTCAGGACTTATGGTCTATAACCACAACCCTCTTTTAATAACTCGTTAGCTCCAGTCCATTGGCCTGTATTTATGAGCCAATTAGAATATGCTCTGACTGGCCTACCACAACCTGACCTTTTTTTTATTCTCATGTCTGGTACATAAACTTCTGAACCTAACTGTAAACCTTCTGAGGCCTATAAATGTCTCCTTGGTGAAAGTTTTAGCCTTGTTGACAGTAAGCAAGCTGCCAACAGTTAAAGCTCATTTACAAAGTCATGATGGGGCTTCATTTACACATAGCCTTCTTATCTCTCACAGTTAGCTACTTACAGTTATTAAGATAGTAGCAATTTTATATCACGCAGCACACTTATTTATAGATTTTACACAATGTTGGAAATAAGTAAAGGTACCCCTGCCCGTACGGGCCAGTCGTGTCCGACTCTAGGGTTGTGCGCTCATCTCACTTAAGAGGCCGGGAGCCAGCGCTGTCCGAAGACACTTCTGGGTCACGTGGCCAGCGTGATGAAGCTGCTCTGGCGAGCCAGCACCAGAGCCAGCACCAGCACCATGTTGGAAATACCTTTTCCCTAAAGAAAGTCAATTCCGACTCACCATCAAGAAGAACTTTCTGGATGGTAACAGCTGTTTGACAGTGGGACAGACTCTGACGGAAGTTGGTGGACTCTCCCTCATTGTAGGTTTCTAAGCCTAGGTTGGATGGCCATCTGCCACGAATGATCTAGTTGCGATTCCTGCATTGCAGGGGGCTAGACTAGATAACCCTGGGTGTCATTTCCAACTCCACAGTTTTATGATTCTCCACAGCAGCTCACAAATTCTTGGGGTCTGGTTTAGCTCATATGTTTCTTGGAGCAACCTGGCTGTAGCCCCATTGCCACCAATACTGAGAGAGTGCATGGGGTTGCCACACCTTCAGGGCTGCTTTGAAGTTTCAGAGATTGGCAGATGGCCACAGGAGGGCTTGAGAGAGAGAAAGTCCTTGGTAAGTGTGTTTAGAATTGCAGCCTTCAGGGGCATCAGTCTGGGCTCCTGACTGTGAGTGTCCCCATCTAAAAACATCTCCACCCAGGCTCCCTAAGCAGGTGAGAAGGTCCCCATACTTCAGCTGGACCTAGGAACGCCCCTTTAGCTAAGGTTTCTGTCTTGATTCCAACCAGTGTGGTATTTGCTGATTTCATAGACTTCATGTTCTTTATTTGAAGACATGGCCCCAGCAACTGTGGTTATTGTATCATGTATCATGCTTAATGATATCCTCAGGGGCTGCCCCTATGTCTCAGGTTTGGGCCCTGTAATCTCAGGAATGGACTGAGAGGTTTCACTTTTGCTTACACTCAGCCACAGGTCCATTCCACGCTATGTTGTGTAGAATTGTGAAAGGGGATATGGGAAGTCCAATTTTTAATTTTGTATGCACTTTTAATGCAAAATTATATTTTTGTGTGTGCCCCTTTTGTGCACCAAAGCTGCATTGCAAAATCCAAATAAGTGTGCCATCAGATTGGGAGTTGTGGGCCAATCCACAGTTCAGGAGTATCAACACAGGTTTGTCCACTATGGAAAGTAGAGGCCAGGCTACTTCCAAGAGTGTGGGACAGTCCTGAGACATCTCACCTTCCCCAACTCTTAGGAGTATTGCATTTCAAATGCTGTAAAGACATTCTCAGCTACCAGATGAACATCTCCAGTAATGAAGAATAATTAAAGCTCTTTTGTTAATGTTTCCCAAGCCACTCTTCAGTTAGCTATTCACAGTGATCAATGCAACCAAACTTGCAACAAGAATTAGCATTACATAGAGAAATAATAGTCGGCCTGTATAACAAGTCCTCATTGGCACGACCCAATACAATCAGCGCAAGCATAACTATTAGAGGGGGTTTTGGGGGGTGGGGTTGGCAATAACATTCTGGTGAAAGATATTTATAATAGTCCATCAGTGGTAATAACTTCAAGTGAGGGAAAACAACCTCTCGTTCCTTTTTTGAATGTGCAACTCTGGTATAATCAAAAGGTGGGGTAGTTAGAGAAAAATGTGGATTACCTTGCAATTGAGTAATGATTATAAATGCTAATCCTATCTGTTGATTGAAAGGTGTATAGCTCTGATTGGCAGGGTAGAGAAAATTCCACTTATATTCCATCTATTGGTAGTATTATAGATATCAAAAACTAGAGATTAATGGATAAGCAATTAAGAACATGAGAAGGAATGAGAGGTTTTTGTAAGAAAACTGTCATTCATTATATCAAATAAAGAAATCATCCTTTCTACAGCGAGAAGTACTCGAGTTTGCAATCGTTCTGTGACATCTACAAATTAGGCAACCAATTAGCCTGATAAAAGAGGGAAACGGTATTGAGAAGTCAAATAATGATAGAACACATTGCTTCTTATCTATAACCCCTGGCATGGATATCATGCTTTTGAATTTATTCCTATCTATTAAGCTGCAAAATAGCAGCCCTCAATTATATGGGAGAAAGTAGAGGGGTCTGCTTAGGGTCATCATTAGAGTAGGGGCTAAAATTGCTTCACAACTTTGCCATTTTTGTCAGGATTCTGCTGGGTTTAGATACCTGGGGATAGCTCCCCTGAGTAAGAGGCCTTCGGCCTTCCAGCAAATCCCAGTACAACTGAGAAGATAGGGAAGAAATTGCAAAAGTCCCTGAGAAGCTCTGAAGTACCACTTCTCAGAGATGTCACACCTCAGTTCTTCAAAACCCATTTGACCAAATCCCAAGCACTGGCTTGGTCACCAATTCCTCACATTCATACCCTGGATCTCAAGAGTGAGGCAATCTACTTCTGGATATGCAGAACTGGTGGAGACAAACAGAAGACTGGCTTAATAAATCTTTCCCCTCACTCCAGAAACACCTTGCATTTCAACAAAAACCAGAATTCTCTCTCCCGCTCTCATGATCGACAAACATGAATTCTAGCTTAAGTTGATGGCATTCAATGCTAGTAGGCCCATTGAGTTTATAGACATGACTCATTCATTTCAATGGGTTTACTCCGAGTCAAGGAGAAGGAAAACTCTGGTCCTAAACCTCTGCTGCCTTGCGAGATATCTCCAGGAGAAGAAAATGCTAAGGAATAAACCATACACAAATCTGGCATGGAGTGCCTGAGATGGTTGGATGGCATCTTGTACGTCGTCTCCTGGCAACTATGTGGTCAGCCCAGGACCTCCACACACACTGCCCAGTCTTGCACTCTGGGGGGGGGGTCACTTTGGTGCTGGTAACACATCAGTTTGACTTCACCCCTGAAAGTGCACTCCATTGTCTCCAGAGACAGACAGATGCGGACAATATTAATTTCATTGGGTTTACTCGGTGTAGAACTTAGCTGAATACAACACAGAGTCAACAGGGCTGTAAGCGATCTTAGTCATATAGGATTGTTCATGCATTTCAACAGAACCCTCCAGAATTTTCTCTTCTTCCAACCCACCCTCAATGTGAATTTTAAAAAGTTCTCAAGAGGCCCTTTGTCTCACAACCAACCTTAGCAAAGGAGAAAAGATGTGCTACTGAATTGTCCTGTACAAAGAAAAGCTGTGGTTCTGTCCTCTACCTTGTGCTCAAAAAATGAAATAAAAAGATATGAGAGAGAGAGAGAGAGCTGCAATCTAACTAGGGGAGTATTCATGAGGTTTGCAGATTTCGAAGAGCAGTCTCATTAAGAATTTGTGGTTCTAATTGGCTCAGGTAAGGTGTCTGGAGGCTTGCTTGGCCTTCTAGGGATAGAAAAAAAACATGACAAAAGGACCTTTAAATAATGGCTGTCCTGATGGTTTAATTATTTGTATTTAAAAATGAAGGATTTAACTGGAGACACAACAGCAATCCCATGGTGGGCATGAACACGAGGGGAGAATCCAATGGAAACCATTAGCACTGTGAAATTCCTTCCTTCCACCCACTACTGGCCAACCACTGGCTGCCTCTCCTTTGTCTTACTGGAGACACCAAATGCTGAAGTCATTTCCACATTTAAAAAAAACCTATTTATTTAGCAACTGGACAGAACCTTCACAATTCATATTTTCCTTCACACTCAGAGCCCTATACAGTGGAATCTCGGTTTTTGAACGTAATCCATTCCAGAAGTCCGTTCGACCTCCAAAATGTTCGAAAACCAAGGATCAAAGGGCTATCAGCAAGTTCAATGGAAGAAAAATGAAAAACACGCCTCGGAAGCTGTTTGACTTCCAAGACGCATTCGAAAACAGAGGCATTCACTTCTGGGTTTTTGGCGTTCGGCTTCCCAATCATTTGGCAGTTGAGATGTTTGAAAACTGAGGTTTGAATGTACAAACTTCTCCTGTCTATGTAAGAAGATCCTCTTTCTCCCAGTTTTTAGAGCACTTTTGCCTGCAAAACAGAAACAGCCTCATGCAACTGCACATTATATTCATGATCTATCCTACGCATTTTTGCCATTTGAGTGATTTCTTTCATTTCTTTCCTTTTCTCCTTAGTTGATATTTAAAAAGAAAGAAACAACATTTTGAAAACTTCTTTGCAGGTTAGATGCTGATTGTCAATGGCAGCTGATTAAGTCTCTAAAACTCATTGCAGTACAACTGAAATGTGCCCACAAATTCCCACCTCCATACACTTCATATCACATTTGCTTCACAGAATAACAAAACCTTATTTTCTTCTTATGTTTCAAGCCTCTTTAATCCATTGTCAAACTGTGTTGATTCTAATTCTTCATGTAACTGGATCGGCAATCACACTTTCTCATTATGGTTGTATTGATTATCCTTTTCTCATATTTGTATCATCACTTGTTACAATGAATATATTTAAAGAAGCCTATTATTGAAAATTTATCCAGGCAGTTATGACAACCAATATTCTTCTCTGTCTTATTTCATGCAGAAGGAAGATTCACATTAACTTCTTCACCATAGCTCGTTTTTGTTCATTTTCATAGAATTTGTGGCTTATTGTTGCTGTTATGTAATTAGGAAAAGAACGCTAATTTAAGTTAATTGAGCTCTGGAAATGCTCCAGGATCCTAGAGGAAACTGAAGTTTTGATAGGTGATATTGAACATTTTACTATCTTGATTCTTGTTCACGTACCCCTAAAGTAAACATACCTGAAATGCCACACTGAAAGCAGAACAGTAGACCTGAGTCAAATGACATTTCATACACCCCAATCCACGTACCAAAGCCAAATGGACTAGCAACTGAATCTTAATTCAGCACTGGTGAAAATGTCCCCCACCCTGCTTAAGGGGTAAAAGACTTAGGGGATGCAGAGTAGGCCATATGGCACAGATGCAAATAATTTTGTTCTTCAAAAAAGCAGTGTTGGCCCAAGCCAGTTTAACTCCTGAGGTGAAGGGCAAGTTGGTACACCATCCATAGTCCTTGTACAGAAGCTAAGTGGGCTGACAGCTGAATCTGACTTCAGCACTAGCGATGTGACTGTATCCTTCATCACACCAGAGGCAGCAAGTTAGTTTAGGGGCCCCAGGAGACTGTGTGATATACACAACTCTGCCCTCCAACAGATAGTAAAGCCAGAGGAGCTCAAGAGGACCAGCTAGGGGACTGTCTCTGCTGCCTGTCAGTATCTGCATCCTCTGGTGATTCCCCCTTCCTGTCTAATGGTAGGGTTGGCCCTACCAACATCTAACCACTGCTTTGCACCCCTATCACCCACTTCACTCTGCCTAATGGTAAGATCATGCCTCATACAATCAGCCTAGCCCATTCGTTTAGAGCAGTGGTGGCCAAACTTGGCCCTGTTAGCTAGGGATGATGGGAGTTATGGTCCAAAAACAGCTGGAGGGCCAAGTTTGGCCACCACTGAGTAAGAGCCAAGATGGGGAACCTCCAACCTGTAGGCCAAACCTGACCTTCCAGGAGTTCAAATTTGGCCTGTGAGGCCATTTCCCTCAAACTATGCTCATCTGCCCTACACCTGATGTCGTATGTGATGTCAGGTGTGGAAGACATAGAAATGCAGTTGCCAATGAAATGAACAATCTGGTGCTTTAGACTGTGTGCTCTTGATTTTGGACTAGCAAGGGAAAGCTGGCTTCCGTAAAGCCAACACCTGCTGGATCAGCTGAGCAAGCAACTTCATTAGAAAGCAGAATTCAGTGTGTTCGCTGTACCTGTGGGGAACTGGCTCATCCAGTCAATGTCTGGCTCTGCTGCCCATCAGCTAAGCAGTAAACCAAAAGCCTCAGGCATAGAGCTCTTTACAATCTCTGCATGGTGCTTTGAAGTCCTTACTTCAGGATGTCAAAGCACCCAATCACCGGCCATCCTTGTGATGTCCAATGATTGACATGTGGGCAGCCTCACCCATTAGTCAAATTCAGCCTGTGAGACTAGGATCTGATAAAGAACAGAAGAGCTTCTCCACCCTTGGGTTGGAGGCTTTCACATCCTTCATATGTACCATGTTTATCATCGTGAGAGGAAAGTAATCTGAAAATTACCCAGAAGAAGAAGAAGAAGGTTTGGGGAGGGAAGAAATATATTTAGGTTCAAATGGTAAATAATGGAATGACTTTGAAGAGTTTCATTTTAGCCCCAGCTGAGTTTTATACACTATAAATTCAAATAATCTGATCTAAATAACTGCATTTCAGTGTTTCATACATTTACACTCACCCGAGAACTAGGAAATATGGATGTGAAATGTCATAAAGCGTGTTCTCCTTCATGGAGAGCACGTGTTGCGGTGGGGTCTGCTGAGCCACCCCTCTGTTACCAGGCAGGGTCTCTAAAGATGGCCTGGGGCAGTGATTGGTTCACTGGGTTGCTGGGGTAAAAGTTATGTTGCAATTTTGGTGGGAGGGGTAAAATGTTTGAATACTCTGCACGCAGCCTGGAGCTTTCTCTTTGCTGTGTGCAACGGATCACCCGCCCACCCGCCCTTGAGTAAGGGGTTGTTGCGTTGACCTTGCTATGCCTGTCATGGGGTCGTCTGCCGTTGGGGCAGGGGCTTGGTAGGAATTTTGTCCATCTGGCTGATTGGCTGGGCCATTTGGTTTTTGCCTACTGCGTAGCAAATCGTCACAACTTGTAAGGTTGCGGTTAGGCATTGGTTATAAATTGGTGGAGAAGGGGTTAGGATAGGCTGGGCCTGCTCCTCCATGGTTGCTGCGGAAAGGGAATTCTGTTAAAGGAATCCTGGGGCTTGCCATCTTTTCGTCCAATCCCTGGAATGGGACTAGGGCCGGCAAGCCTTCGGGGAGCATGCGGATGAGAATTGAGGGTCTGTGACTCAGCTCCATTTCTCCCCGACTTGCTTTCCCCCGCACTGTCTTTCGGTGGTGCCCGGAAGTCAGTTCTGTCCCCAGGCGGGGGGACAGATAGTCTTAACCAATGCCTAAACAGCCACTCACGGTTTTGTATTTAAATAAAGTTGTGGCCAAAATTATGCCAAAAACCTTAAACAAAAATTAAGTGTGTGTTGTGAGTTATTTGGGGGGTGGCTTGGGGACCTCGACGCGCAAACATATTCCTTGAAATACCAATAGATTAAGAAAAAAGTTTGTGGGAATTCAGAAGTGACCTTGATGATTAGCTGAAGGCTTAACAATATGGTCATCCCAAAAGAGGTAAACTGAAGTAATCTCACTGGTTGAAAATATGTTCTTTTCCTTTTTTTATTTAATGTTATGAACCACACTGTAACGGTGTATTATTTTTCTCATTTTCCAAGCATGCGTTCAGATCATTTAATATAATTGTATGTTTTATGTGCACTGAGGTGTTATAAAGCACTAAAAGATGAAGAAAATGGATGGTCTTATTATAGCACAGATCTACAGCACAGCCCAACAATTATAGGGAAGCTTCTTGTTAGCTCTCTCTTTCCAGCGGTATACATATAAGCAACAATGACAAACAGCAGTGCTTACCTTATTAATACTTCACTACTAATACATCAGCTTTAACTAAGTCTCAGGTGACCTAAAACACTCTCAACTGAGGCAGGGCCTTTGCCTTAACTTGCATGCTTCAACAGTTTTATTATGTTAGCTTTCTTTCGACACACATAATGCACAAATAAACTGATCCGTTGGGTATCTAGGCCCTCGTTGATATTCCACAGATTAACTGAAGTTTTATTCAGAGTGAAATAAAAAAGAAGAAGCTAACAATGGCAGGAATGTACACAAGCTTGTAAATTGCAGCAGTGCTAATCAAATGTGGGTTTAGCAGTTGATCATTTCCTCAAGGCTTAAATGTTATAAATGAATGTTTGATGAAGAACAGCCCTTCTTCCACCCCACCATATCCCATTTATCTGAGAGCAAACTATATTTTAGCCCTATGGAAGATGCTGAGAAATACACAGCAATTTCTAATAACCTGATGTTCATAATAATACGATTGCAAACTAAATGGCCTGGGGTGGTGGTTAGGCCATCAGATCTAGCAGCTGATGGTCAGATCTGCCTCCAAAGTAGCTCCATCTGCCCCTTGTTGATCTGAGAATGTTTTGGGTTCACCCTCTGCCAATTCAAAACCAAAACTGACTATACAATCTGTTATCAAGGTCAAATGCACCCCAAGAAAGCTAGTGGAAGTTCTTAAATATGGCACAATTTGCCGGTAAGAAACGAATGCATTTTCGAGAGTTTCCTTTTCCCAATAAAACTATATAGTCACAAAAGACCCTTCCATTAGTGCATGTATAACAGTACGTACAGTGGTACCTCAGGTTATAGACGCCTCAAGTTACAGACTCCACTAACCCAGAAATAGTACCTCGGGTGAAGAACTTTGCTTCAGGATGAGAACAGAAACCGTGCGGCGGTGGCACAGCAGCAGCAGGAGGCCCGATTAGCTAATGTGGTGCTTCAGGTTAAGAACTGTTTCAGGTTAAGAACGGACCTCTGGAACAAATTAAGTTCTTAACCCAAGGTACCACTGTATAATGTAACAATAGTGCAATAATAATTAATCATAAAATACCAGTCACAACAACCAATTTGATAGACCTTCCAACTATAGCATAGCTGCTCTGACTCTACTGCTGTAGCTGTACAGCAACTACATTCCACAACTTCATGGGGTGGAGAGACAAAACTGTTTCATATTACAATGTTGTGCCATTGCACTGATCAAAGAGATGATTCCTTTCCCTTTTCTTGGTGTCAGCAATGGCAGGTCCTACCAATTTTGAGACTGGCTCTTCTGGTGTCTTTGGCAACCTGGTCTAGATCCATCCTACATCAGTTTGATCAACTAGGGCTACAAGAAAGAGACTTTTTAAAGGATGTTCAGACTATATTGGATTATTAACCTTCCAAAATAAAGATAGAGAGAGAGAATGTCCACCATATTTATTTGGGGGGGGGGGGGACGCACCCACCAACATCCACCATTTGATTATCAATGTATATAGGATGTAGAGGTGTTGAGAGAAGTGAATGATTTGTATTGTATGAAAATAGGCGTGTATGTGTGTGTTTAACCCACTTGGTGGGGTCACTTGAACTCCTAGTGCCTTATAAGCACACATCCCGCCCCCATTCATTCCAGAAGGAGAAGAATTAACTCTAAAAGCCGTAAGGGTAAAAACTTGAATTTTTATCTACTTTAAGGAAGGATGGGTCCCTAAAACAGCACATAGCAATTAGCCCCTTGTCTAAGTTAAGGGCCATCTGAATCACAGGCTTGTGGCAGACTGACATTAAAGCAGTATGGATTCCCCACACCCCAGTTTTGTCGAGGTGTGTTTGACCCCATCTCTCACTACTTGTTGTTAAAATGTTCCTCACACTCTTGCTAATTAAAAAGACGTCATGAGCTGTTTTATCAATTGTAGTCTGGAAAGACCAAATAAAAACTACTCTCTGCCTCATAAGAGGACCTCTGAAAGAAAACACATTTGACTGATGCGGGTGGCGCTGTGATCTAAACCACTGAGCCTCTTGGGCTTGCCGATCAGAAGGCCGCGGTTTGAATCCGCGTGACAGGGTGAGCTCCTGCTGCTCGGTCCCAGCTCCTGCCAACCTAGCAGTTTGAAAACATGCTCAAAATGCAAGTAGATAAATAGGTACCATTCCGGTGGGAAGGTAAACGGTGTTTCCGTGCGCTGCTCTGGTTTCGCCAGAAGCGGCTTAGTCATTCTGGCCACATGATGTGGAAAAACTGTCTGCGGACAAACATTGGCTCCCTCGGCCAGTAAGGTGAGATGAGCACCGCAACCTCAGAGTCGTTTGCGACTGGACTTAACTATCAGGGGTCCTTTACCTTTACCTTTCTACCTTTGACTGAAGCCCTCACACCACACAGATTCATGAGATGCAGTCTCTTTTTTTAAAAAAATTCTTTTTATTAATTTTCACATTAGATCACCAAAAAGAAAAACAAATCAACGGTTACAACAGTTGTAAAAAACCCCAACGCACACAAAAAAGAAAACTAAATAAATATCAATACATAACGTATAAACAATGTCGATTTCCATTACGCTTCTTTGTCTTCTCATTTATATCTTTATATCTTTAAGTATTTTAATCATTCTTCTACACACCTATTGACTTCCATCCCTCCCGGTTTCAGGCTTCTTAGTATGAATAGTTTGTTTCTCCTGCAGTTGATAGTTATAATGATTTGCACATCGTAAGATCTATATCAGTCCTGCTATAGTTTTTAGGTTCTTGTAATTCCCTTCAATATAAATCATAAATTTATTCCAGTCATTAATAAACTTTGTATTCTTTTGGTTTCTAATTTTTTGTGTCATTTTTGCAAGTTCTACAAATTCGAATAACTTTGTTTGCCAATCACTAATTGGTGGGATACTTTGGCTTTTCCAATTTGGGGCAATTAATAATCTAGCGGCAGCTGTAGCATACTGGAGTCTCTTAAATGCCTTACGGTTAAAGTTTTGCCAAACATAGAGGTTGACCACATAGGAGGAGGTTAAAATGCTCTAGCTCCTGATTGGCATTTTGAAAAAGCATGGTGACTTAGGAAATACCCAGGTATGCCATCCCTGAGGTGGATGCAGTTTCCATGTCACCTTGCCAGCAACAATGCCTTCTTAGATTTTCATGTTGGGCATGCGTTGTTCTTGCAGCTTCTTGCCCAGTTAAGAATCGGTCGGTAAGAGAGAAGATGAAAGAAAAAGATGGCAAAGTCACAGGCCACCTTGGATTAACCCTCTGCTTCCCAAGCACATGGAAGTTCTTATTCCCTTCTACTTTGTTAATATCTGAGTGCCTGAAGAAGAAAATCAAAGTGGTGTTTTCCCCCTACCAATCTACATCCATACTACCCAGCTAGTAAAAATGTAATAATAATGATCAAAATTATCATTTTGCTGCTGGGTTTTAGAGTTCTTGATGGAGATGTCTGTTGGAGAACTTGGAGGTGTTGAAGGAGCAGCTGTGGAAAAAGGGGGAATCATCTTCCTAGACCTTTTGTTGCTTTAGGTGCCTTGTCAGGCCTGTGGCCACAATGAAATAGCTCGGTTAATGCAAGATGTTAATAGCCAAGGAAGGAGGTGAGCTTTCCTCACCTGGACAGAAGGTACCAGTGCCGTCTGGCGTTGGGATAATAAATACAGACCTTGTGTTTTTATGTTGCGCACCACCTTGCTATATTTTCTGTGAAAGTGCAGTTTAAAAATTCCAGAATAATAAATAAATAAAGTTCCAAGGCCCTCGTCCACAGTAAAGATTTGAAGCATATGATGCTTGTAAGGAAGATGTGTGGCTGTATTTTCTCCTATTTTCATGGATTTCTTTAATACCCTCCAAGTGCCATGTGTTAATTGAGTTAAAAATTGCCACCTCTCCCTTAATTTTAACTTTCAGCGTTTTCTCGTTTTAGAATGTATGATTAAAATATAAGCGGCAGCCACTGAGGAAAAAAAATTGTGGGTTTAAAATAATAATAATAATAATGTCGCTTTAACAAACTCTGTAGTTCTTGCAGTCTTTCACTAAGGTTACACAAAGACTCTAGTGCTAAACACAGAGAAGCTACACAAAGACGCTGGTAAATACCTTACTTGGAAGAAAATTCCATCAGTTTCCCTCCCTCGCAGCGATTATTTCCTCATTGACAGTGATTTCATAACTCCACAAAGCTATTAATTCAGATTCTGAAGATACTATAAAGTTGTATGGTATGCATTGGGTCTAATCAATTTCTTTCAGACAAAATGGATGTATAGGGCATGTTACTTTTTAAGAATAATAAAAATAAATGGGTCACATCCTTTATTTAGCCCTATAATCAAACACACAGATCCAGCAAAATCAAATTCTTCCCCACCAGCTGCATTTTTATTTCTCAGGTCTGTATTCACACTGATTGTTAATCCTCCTTGAAAAGGATGGAATTGCTAATGCAGTTAAGTACTACTTGACATGTTAAGTACTTTCTTTCTGAATGCAGAAATTAAGCAGAATATGATAAAGGGGGTTCTCTTTTTTTTCCAGTATGGTGCAAAATCTTTGGAAGAGTTCTCCTTATTTGTAGCCCAGAAATAAAATCTAAGTGTTTTTTCATGTTTCCTCCAGAAGTCTGCTGCTTTCTTTGTCTTTTGTTTTATGGCATCATTTTCTGATTGCCACTTTATCACCACAGTGTTTACCGTGTACCAGTTCAAACCCTCATTTTATTACGAAAAAAGAAAGAGGCAAATTATTCCTCTACTTAAATGTTTTGAATTCTTATGTAAAAATCACCAGCCTGTGAAATATAATTCATTCTTAAGTGAAAGAGAAAGTTACCAATGTTTTCCTCAAACCACGCAAAGCCCAGCGTGAATATGGTATGTTGGAAGAAAGGCAGGAGACCGGGAGACATTCATTGATTAACTAGGACCTATTTACTAATTACAACGTTCTCTGGAGGGAACCAGCTCAAAATTTATAGCTGTACAAGCAACAGAAGACTGAGCCTGCAAGGAGAAATTTCTGATAGCTGTTGCACAATGGAATGACAACCTCATTGCACTGTCTGCATTTGAATGTGTAACATATCAGAGTCAGTCACTTCTGGATAAATGTCTGTATATACTAAGTTGCATGCCTAGAAATGGTAATATTCTGACTGACTTCCGGGTTAGCGCGATCCGGTTAATGGCGGATTCCCTCCGAGTTCCGGAGGGAATCGGCTCCATTGCAGACGGGTCTTACCGCGACGGCGACGCGGGGACCCTTAGAAACCGCAGGCGCGGAAGCCTGCGGACCTGGTGACTCGGCGGGCACCTAAAGCGCCCCCCCGACCCACGAAGAGCCTTTTTAAAGGCTGCGGAGAGGGTACGGGGAGTGGCGTGGTGCTGTGAGTAGACCGCTACTGCAGTGGAGCGAAGCCGCGAGCCATGGCCGGAGACCGCTGACTTTCTTCCCTGAAATTCGGACTTTAACTAATCCGTGAGTAGATCGGAATTTGGACTTTAAAAATTTTATTCTTGAATTTGGCACGATCGGGGGATGTGCTAAAGGGAAGTCCGCACCCCCCTACCTACAGAAAATTTAAAGCAAAGATCGGAGAACTAAGGTGGAGAGTTCTTTCTTTGGTGTTTTGTAAAAGATAATATTTGCACGAATTTGACAGAAGAAGATTTGTGCTGGAGAGTAAGAGTGGAACTTTAGAAGTTTTTGTTTAAACCTCCCCAGACCCGGGGGTGTCCTCTATGTGAGCTGGAGAAAAAGGAACGAGGAGTTTGACAGCTGTCAAAGGAGCTGTCAAACGGGCAGCGAAAGTTAAAAACTTTATTATTTAACACTTTTTGGACTTAATTTGTTATATTTGAACTAAAGTGGTTGGAAACAAAGTAGGGAAATAACAAGGTAAAGGACTATTGGGAAAAGACTATTAAGTAACTAGAATCCCCCTAGGGGAAACATTGAAACATTACAATGGCTGCAGATGGAAAATTACAGGCAGAGTTAGAAAGAATGTTTTTTCTTGTGGGAAAACTGCAGGAGCAGACTACGGTTATGAGTAAACAACTCATAACCTTGAACTCTAAAATAAGTGACTCTGCTGAAGGCACAATGGACTTGACTGGGAAAAAATCTGCAGCTGAATCAGAAGAGATAACTTTGGAACAGGGGGAGAGTGAGCAAGGGCCAGTACAGATGGAGACTACCAACCACAAGCTTACATTGTTAGAATACAAAGAAGAAGACCCTTGGATTACAAATCTGCGAAAGATGCGAAAGAGGAGGGAGGAAGCCCCTGGAACATCTGGAATATTTGAATTTAAAAGAAATAAGAAATATGACTGGGGCTTCCTCTTTGAGTATGGATTGGTTGATCTTCTGCAGCAGCTGGTGTCAAGTACTTTGGATGGAAGAAATTTGGATGAGACCGAGCTGGAACTTCCTCGAAACCCGAGGACCAATGAGGAGGGCTACCAACAAGATCGGCAAAGAGAGACTGACAGGGACTTAAAGGCCTCAGATGTGAGGAATCCAGGCTAAAAACTGTTTTTGTGGATGTGGGGACATTTGGAAGGGACAGAAACCGGGGCTGGGGGGGGGGGGGGAAGGAGAACTTTTTTTTCTTTAAATCTTTATGACTTTTGTGTTTGATTATTATCATCTATTTTTAAGATAAAAGGGAAATTCGTGGAAGGAATTCGAGTCGACCTTAGAAAAGGTTTTAATATTTATAAGAAAATTGGATAAGTAAAATCTGGCCAAGTAAAAGATTTTTTAAAAAATATATATATACAATAATAATATGTAAAGGATGAGAGATATGAATTTGCTGAGTTAATTTGACTGAACTAGGATGTATGAAGGGGGGGTGGGGGGAGGTCAAGAACTGGGGTTAGGAAAGTAAGGTTATGAAACTTTATACGTGTTGTCTTTGTCTATGTGTGTGTGTGTTTGTCTTGATAAAATGTGAAAATTTAATAAAAATATTTAAAAAACAAAAAAAAGAAAAAAAGAAATGGTAATATTCTGTGGCACCACTTGTACTGTTGTAAATATTAAGATTTTTGCTTTTGAAGCATTTCTGGAAATTGATGTATTTATATGGTTCCTCTTCTTCATCCCACCCCCTTCCCTTCCCTTGTTCTTGTTGTCTGTTGCACAAAAGGAGGAAACTGAGTAAAAACAAAAAACATAGGGTCCCTAATTGATCAAATTACATAGGCCTATATAACTCGCCATCCTGATTTGTACATTGGCCAGTTAGAAGCCTGCCTGAGAAATTAGTGACTACTACCATATCACGGGTGGTGCTGTGGTCTAAACCACTGAGCCTCTTGGGCTTGCCAATCAAAAGATTGACGGTTCAAATTCCCTTGATGGAGTGAGCTCCCATTGCTTTGTCCCAGCTCCTGCCAACCTAGCAGTTCGAAAGCATACCAGTGCAAGTAGATAAATAGGTACCGCCCCAGCAGGAAGGTAAACTGCGTTTCCGTGTGCTGCTCTGGTGTCGGTGTTCCATTGCGCCAGAAGTGGCTTATTCATGCTGGCCACATGGCCCGGAAAAACTGTCTACAGAGTGGACAAATGCCAGCTCCCTCGGCCTGTAAAGTGAGATGAGCTCCGCAACCCCAGAGTCATTCACAACTGGACTTAACTGTTAGGGGTCCCTTTATCTTTACCATATCTTGGGGTAGTAAGTTCTGAAAATTGATGATGCACTGCTTAGAGAAGTGTTTTCTTTTATCCATACTGAATCTTCTGCCATTTAGATCCATTAGAAGGTCACGTGCACACAATTTGGTGCACACATCTTCCATTCTACATCACTGTTGTCCCCCCCCCCCCCCGTGCTGCCCTCTCAGCTTGGCATCCAGTGCGGGCAAACTGGTCATGCTAGCCTAAATCTGCCTCTGTTTAGAGATTTGTGGGCAGGGCTGGATAAACCAACTTACGTAAGTCCATTCCAAGTCAGTTTCAAGTACTCAATCACAGTTCTGTTCTATTCTGTTCTGGTTTTTTGTGGACTTTCTGAAAGGACATACACGCAACAAAAACATTGTTATTAGTACACATTTTGTACATGTCCCTCCCATAAAACACACATTTTTCAATGTCATTTTTCTGTAAAATGCCTACATTTCACGTGTAAAATACATATTTTTCTTTTGTGGACCCAAAGTGCACAAATTCAGAGAAGTGTGTAATCTGACTGATAGCTGCATTCACCAGCATGAATTTTGAATTGGGTTGGTGTGCTACACAAAGGGGAACAAATAGAACCCCCTTCCAACCCTACTTGTAGGGAACGGGGGAGGGGGAGAATAATAATAATAATTGGTCCTTTCAACAACGCACATTGAATTCTTGTAATTCTCTAAAAAGTATAATTTTGGGAGCAAAGCATGGGTGGCTTGCACATCTCTGCCAGGAACATATCAATTAGACCCACAGATCATTAGCACCCTATGCTTGTGGGCCAAAATGGAACACTAATAGCATGATCTTACTCGGCAGTAAGTGCTATTTAGTTCAATGGATTTACTCACAAGGAAGTGTCCAAAGGATTTCAGCCTTAGACAGCTCAGTACTTTGTGGCACATTTTCTGCCAAAGCCACAGCAGAATATAAGCATCTAAGTGTTATCTGCATCATCCTTAATTTGAACTCATGTTACTCACCACTTAAAATATGAATGCTTGGGCTGATGAAAATTCTTAAAGTAATCCTGCTTCACTGCACTTAAGAAGTTTTGCTGTTCAAAATAGTAATTCAAATGAAAATTGCTGGAAAGGAAAAATTAATGTTAATGTACTGAAGATCACCGAGTACTTTGTGTTGACGTGGCATGGAAAATATTTGGCTTCAGAAAAGCTTTGCACTGGTGTGCATTTTTTCTGTACTCTGAAAAGCTGCTAGTCAAGTGTGTTGATAACACAAAGACGGTTGTCACAGGCTGGTTTACCACACCTCTCAATTACTTGGATGTAAATCTCACAGCTCCGTAAAAAAAAAGGTTTCAACGACAAATGTGACATTCGCTTTAATAGAAACTTTCTGCAGACAGGCTTGAAGTGGCAGTTTTATCTGTATCATAATATTTAAAATATTGCACATGTATGATGCGCACATAATACACATTGATGATGATGTACATATGCAGTGTTGTATTGCCTCAAAATCAGCAGCTGAAGTACACCGTGGAGATAGACTTTCTGATAACCACACCACTCAGATGTGGGATTTGTATTCCAAAGGTTCTTTTAGATATAAAAATGAAGTTCAATAAAAAATAAAGAGATAATGCCCAGATCTAATTACCAACTATCTAAGTGAGGCAATGGTACTTTAAAAGAAACCTAATTCTACAAACATGGGTTGGCAACTGGGATTTTTAACAACTTAACCTTTGTACTGCAGCTAAAGGCAGATGTGAAGCTCCTAAATAATGCCAGTCATAAGATGAATAATTTAATACAATTTAGCATAATGTTAAAAAACAACAATTAAAAGCCATGGGCAAAGTTCCTGGCCTTCCTGAAGCTTTAAAAATGATGTACACTTTGTAGCAAGAAATGTAAAAGCATAATCACATAAAGGCTTGCCTTTTACAAATTTCTTAACCTATTTCTGTGTTCGTTCTCAGTGGAACTACTGTGAAGAAATAGGCAACTTCTGCTTTGATCCAGTACTGGTGATCCATGTGTGGGGGGAGATCTCCTGGTGAAACATTGCATGCACAGAATGGTGTGACATGTGTCATTCTTATACCCTCCAACATGTTGCTGTGGAAAACCAGGATGGTCATGAAAATATATATGAAGTGGTAGATTCATGTGAAGTTTTTCCTGATCTGTAACTGGCAGGTATACCCTGTATATACATGGGCATGTGTTTGTGTGCTCTTGTTTTCAGAAATGCCCTCCAAGACATGAATCCTCATGGAGAAGGATTCAGCATAGCTTTCCTCCTATCATGTGATGCAACAGGCTTTTATGGGAAGATTAACTCCCAACATTTACTGCTCCCCCATACATAAACATGATATTAAAATAATTTAGTCCAGAAAAGGCTTTACCACTTGATTCTGCTGTTTGAACAAACTGATCCCAAGACCAGCTGTAGACTACGATCAAGAATAATGTTTCATTTCCCATTCTTTGCCACTACTGCATATTTTATTTATCCCACTGTGATACACATTATACTGTAAGTTGCAAAAGACAGCTTTCATTATATTCATATGATGCCTTTAGTGGTAAAATAATATCTCTCCTAACCTGAGATCACTGACATCTATCTAGCTATCTAGCTATCTCTATCATCTATCATCTATCTATCTATCTATATCTATCTATCATCATCTATATCTGTAAACAAGTTTCTCCCACAATAGAAACTGGAAGTTTAAGAGTTACTGTTATATAACTTTCTCCTGCAAGGTTCTTCCAGGACAGCAAAGCCCTTCCAGAACATCACGATTCATTCCTTTATTTTTCACCATTAGCTGAAATAAAACTGAATGCCCTTACCCCGCTAAATAAATTAGAGTCTTATGAAATATAAAAAGCACTAGGAGCCAGAGACCTGAACTAAATGTATCAACCAGAATTAGAAAATGACCCCCGAATCCTGAATATGACATCGTTCCTACCCCCTCCCAACCCCACAAAGAAGCAAACATACCTATCAGCAGCCTTTATACCCCAGGCATCAAAGCACTTGGAACAGTGTCCGAGAGGTTGTATTATTAGGTTTTCTGATAACAAACTGATGGGCTCATCAGTGAAGGGTTGCACAGCTGCTTGGCTATTGCTAGTGTTTAATAGTGGACTGGGATGCTATGAATATTTGTGATTTTCTGTTCCCAAAGCAAAAACTACACATTCACTGTTGTGGATAAAGAATTCATAGAAGCAGCAAGTTTACAAATTGCTTCATTGTATTCACAAGCAAGGGGACGCAGGTGGCGCTGTGGGTTAAAGCCTCAGCGCTTAGGACTTGCCGATCAAAAGGTCGGCGGTTCGAATCCCTGTGGCGGGGTGCGCTCCCGCTGCTCGGTCCCAGCGCCTGCCAACCTAGCAGTTCGAAAGCACCTCCGGGTGCAAGTAGATAAATAGGGACCGCTTACCAGCGGGAAGGTAAACGGCGTTTCCGTGTGCGGCTCTGGCTTGCCAGAGCAGCGATGTCACGCTGGCCACGTGACCCGGAAGTGTCTCCGGACAGCGCTGGCCCCTGGCCTCTTAAGTGAGATGGGCGCACAACCCCAGAGTCTGTCAAGACTGGCCCGTATGGGCAGGGGTACCTTTACCTTTACCTTTATTCACAAGCAAAAAACAGCTCATGGGCAATAGCCTAGTATGGCAACTTTCATTCTTCATTTCACTGACCTTCCTTCCAAAGAGGTCAAGGTGCATACATAGTTTTTGCTCTATGCCTACATTCCTCTAATCCTCACAAGAAATAACCCTGTGTGGTAGGCTGAGAAAGAGAATACAGCCAGGCCAAGGTCCCACAGGGAGCATCATATTTTGACACGTTTGCCGACAGAGCCTAGGGCTTGCCGATCAGAAGGTCGGCGGTTCGAATCCCCGCAATAAGGTGAGCTCCTGTTGCTCGGTCCCTGCTACTGCCAACCTAGCAGTTCAAAAGCATGCCAAAATTGCAAGTAGATCAATAGGTACCGCTCCGGCGGGAAGGTAAACGGTGTTTCTGTGAGCTGCTCTGGTTTGCCAGAAGCGACTTAGTCATGCTTGCCACATGACCCGGAAGCTGTACGCCGGCTCCCTTGGCCAGTAAAGCGAGATGAGCACCACAACCCCAGAGTTGTCCACGACTGGACCTAACAGTCAGAGGTCCCTTTACCCTTACCTTTTACTTTTAACTATGGATCTCTACGACGACTCTTATCATGAAAAAGGGGGTGTGTCCTGGAAAAAGAGGATGTATGGCAACTCTCCCCAGGCCTAGTCCAGCACTCTAACCATTAAATTGGGAATCCAATGTGAGAGGTGGAAAGCAGGAACTGTATACAAGGACTAAGCAATGGCAGCAGCTGTCCAGTTTTCAGAAGGGACATTCCAATCCCCTGGAGAGTGAACCTTGGACCTTCAGCATGCAAAACAGGTGCTCTCCCGCTGAGCCATGGCCCTTCCCCTAAAGTGGCAGGAGCTAAGAGATAATGCACACGGAGCTCATGCACATGCTCTAAAATCATCTGTGTAGAGCTGCCCAGGGGACAGACGCAGACACATACGGAGGATAGAAGCCAGTCATCACTGCTCATACATTGACAGTGATTCTTGAGAGTATGATAGCGCAGCTTGTGTGAATGACTGCTGTGAAGCAGCATCTGCCAATGTGGTTATAACAGCTCATATATTACTTCCCCCACATTTATGTGCCTAACAGGCCACTGTAAACGGAGGGGTGGTTTTTTATATAGGCAGCATGAACTGGCCCATGAGCAACAGCAATTTCCTTGATTGTCGCAGCAATTTTTTCCTGCTGCTTCAATCACAGAAATATTGTTGATTAATATGTCCATCGGAGCATTCTGTTTCAACATCTAGCTACTTCTATAAAATATTATAGATATATGTTCCATTTGGAGATTGGTCAGTGGACCAGCCAACCCTAAAGAGTTAAAACATGCAATATGGGGGCAGCGCAACAGAATTTGGAGGTGAAGAGTCCTTGGGGAAGTCACATCTTTTAGGGAGTGGGAATTGCACTTTCCTTGTTCTTGTGCTGTGATCCTTAAATATGGAGATAAAGATGGGTGAAGCTGTCATCTTACGTTTGGTCCTCCACTATATTCACAACACATTGCACTTTAAATAAAAAATCCACATGAAAAGCCAACAACTTTATAGAGTGAATTTCTCCTAATACACCCTTCTGAATGTGCAAACTTAATTTAATTTCTCCACCAACCCTGTATGGAGATGTTGATATTTCATTCCCTATGGATATGGTACCCAACATTTGATTGTGTGATGTATTTTTTAATCTTATTTATAACATCACCTTCCAAGCCAACTTCAGCCTCCATCACAATTGTATAATTTGCTTAGAGGCCTCATTCCATGCCCAGTAAGTGCAAGATACCTTTGCCCAGCAGTGCTGTGGCCCACAGGTTGCAGTAAAATACTGGGCAAAGTTTTGCCCAGTGTCTTGCCTGTGTGATGGGCTCATGGGAGAAAGCTGTCTCATAAGCCCTTGCAAAGGAGAGGGGGGAAACTTCCCCTGCAGCTTAGGGTCACTTGGACTTGAAAGCTTTCCACCCACCCTCAGGTTAGACCCTAACCCTAACCCATTCCCTCAGTGAAATTATGGACTTGCTTTGTTAGGTGAAGAACATTGTATGAGGGCGTCATGGCATTGGGAAGGATCAACATAGTATAGGGGGCCCCTCGTCAGAGGGCAATTTTGACCATGACACCTCCAAGCTTGGGTTGGGGTATCTGTCTGGTTGGAATCTGCACCCTGGTCACCCAGTGACAACTTGCTTGCTTGGCTTGAACCACAGCAAGGTTCAGCACTGGCCAACTCCCATGAAACAGGTTTGGGGCAATTCAAACCCAATGGATCCACTTGGGACTTCTGAAATGATGAACTGAACCTGGCCCTAATGCCATGCCAACCCTTACCCTGCCTGCTGCTGTCAATAAAGACTTGGCTTGATTTTATCCCACCACCATTGTACAATCTGGTTATTTTGCTGCTCTCATGTTTCCTACCTGGGCAACTGCTTCCTAGAAGTGATCTGCAACCTATGTGAGCATTCAGAATGGCTGCGACTGTATATAATGAATTGTGTCAAAAGAAATTCATTTTGTGACTAGGTCCCCCCCCCCCCCGGACAAATATATAGTCAAATAGCTTAGTGAACTTAACTTACGCTTTTTACAATGCCTTGATTTTTTGGCTGCAGGATTTTAGTGCAGAATCCATGTGCTTAGAGCATGAAGTGGGTAGAAGTGGCTTAAGTGGACCAACAGCTTTTTTTATCTCTCATCCATCATGTTTTCTTCCCGTGCCATATCTTCCTGTGTAGTGTCCAGGATATTCTTGAAGATGTGAGCTAACGAGCCTTCATTACTTTCCCTAAGGAGATTATAGTAAAAGCTAATAGATATAATTGTCAGGAAGCCTTCCCTGATATTAATACTACCTGTTACCTTTATGTAATTCATCCTCTTACCCTTCATTATTAGCCCTCTTTCAGTCTGCTACATAAGCTCCAAGATTTTGTACGTTTTTGTCGTGCACATGTGTCACAGGTAGTTAAGTTGCCTCTACTGCAGTACTTTTTGAAAGCTTGCGCACATCTTGGCATGGATCAGACCTTTGTGTTCGTATCAGATGAAGATTAAGTTGGTGCTGAAATGACTGGGGCAGGTCCTGCTCACAGAAAACTCTCTCTCTCTCTCTCTCTCTCTCTCTCTCTCTCTCTGTCTGTCTTTCTCTGTGTGTGTGTGTGCGTGTGTGTATGTGTGTAAGAGAGTCACAGAGTTTGACCCACAGTACAGATGGCAATGGCCTCTCTGAGAATTTTTTTTTTTTTTTTTTTTGCAATTCTTATCAAGACTCTTTGGACTTTCCTCAAAATCCCTATATAGGTGGTTTCCCCAGAGAAGCCATTGCAAATTCTTCTTGACTTTCACCTTAGGTGAAAATTCGCAGCAGTGACAATATGTCCTTATTACATTTTAGCCATAGGCTACTGTAGCAAGAAATAACTGGTGCATCACCCCTAGGTAGCTTGAAGACAATCTATAAGCTAGGCAGTTCCTAGAGGCAACCAGAAGCTTTTATCAGGGGATAACTCTAGCCCACTTGTAGCACAAAATGGGGACACAGATCTCTGTGACAATCTGGAGAAATGACATAATGTTTAACTGCTATTGATATCAGTGGATCAATTTATGTCAAACCTTGTATTACACATCCACCATTTGAGGGGACCAAAATCTCTTTGAGAACAACTGCATTGTTCATTGCCCCGTTCCCCCTGATCTGTTATTGCTTAAGCCATTCTAAAAAGCTGCACTTTTTTAAAGCTGCACAAGCTACTTTGCTGCCTTAAATGGAGTCCAAATTGCCCTCTTCCTAGCTACAGCCAAAGCCTTGCTCTGTCACTCAGATATTGATTCCTTCAATATCTG
Source organism: Podarcis cretensis (assembly GCF_951804945.1). Taxonomy (NCBI): domain Eukaryota; kingdom Metazoa; phylum Chordata; class Lepidosauria; order Squamata; family Lacertidae; genus Podarcis; species Podarcis cretensis. Next base: position 100,740,539 of record NC_137173.1, on the reverse strand, counting down.
CCTTCCCATGATGCTTCCTTAAGTATATCCCCTTCACCTTCCTGTTTGTGGCAGGGCTCATGGTCCTGTGATCATGTGAGAGCTTCAACCAAAACAGAGCTAGGCAATCTAACGCCCAGGAGCCGGATGCGGCCCAATCGCCTTTTCAATCCAGCCTGTGGATAGTCTGGAAATCAGCGTGTTTTTACATGAGTAGAATGTGTCCTTTTATTTAAAATGCATCTCTGGGTTATTTGTGGGGCATAGGAATTGGTTCATTCCTCTCTCCCTCCAAATATAGTTTGGCCCACCACATAGTCTGAGGGATGGTGGACCAGCCCATGGCTGAAAAAGTTTGCTGACCCCTGAACTAAAATGTTGGCAGTGAGGAGTGCTGCTGTTCAGGGTTTCAGCCAGACACCCATGCATTCCATCGTCTGCATGCACTCAGTCCTCATCTGACTGATATAGGGTAAAGTGGACGCTCAGGTTGCGAACGTGATCCATGCGGGAGGCACGTTCGCAACCCCCAGCATTCGCAACCCGCAGTGCCACATCTGCGCATGCGCAGGTTGCAATTCAGTGCTTCTACACATGTACAAAGCACGATTTAGTGCTTCTGTGCATGCACGACCACCGAAACCTGGAAGTAACCCGTTCTGGTACTTCCGGGTTTTGGCGCGTCCGTTAACCCGAAAAAACGCAACATGAAGCATCTCTAACGCGAGTTTTGACTGTACTCCCTTCTTGAAAGGGAGGGGTGATTGTCTGTATTTCTGCAAACTTTGACGTTCCCCTGATACCTCCCTCTTCTGCATGGATGCAGCTGTTTTAGCTTTGCAAGAATCAGCACACAGGTAATTAGTTCTCTCTGGATGCCATTTCAGCCCCACATTGCCAGTGTCACAGAGGGCAAATGGGGCCTATTGCATTACATTCACTTAAAATGAATGGAGGAAGAGAGAGAGAAATACCCCTGTTGCTAAGGCAACCAGACCAATGCCCCCTCCCTGTGGTTGTTTCATTTCCACCTTGGCTGTCACAGTTGTAGCACAGTGCAGCAAAGCAGGAAGTGATAGCCCAGTCGTCTTGGCAAAGCAGGGACCTGGCCTCCTCATACCTGTTCAAATCAAAGCCTGTCCCCACAGAATGCTTGTTGGAATACTTCTATATCCTTAGGAACTCTCCCTCCAAATTATCCGAAAGAGGTGCTTTTCTCAGGGGACCAAACCGTTTATAAAATGCACAAACCTTTTCATTTCAGCCATAACTGCAACAAACTTTTGCCCCATTGATTTAAATGGAAATTAAGAAAGATTAAAATTCTCCAGATTGGAGCCAAAGGTATTATACTATAAGGTTAAAAACAAAACGTTTGTAAAAGTCTGATTTTCCAATTAAGATACCTCAAGAATGACCATATTTAAAATGGGTCAACATCGGAGCTGGGCAAACTATATTTCAGATATGAAATAAAAGAAATACTTTGACTGGGAAGCACTCAAGTACGAAATGCAAATGTATTTTACATAAATCCCTAGTGAATTTTCAGAGTAAAATATGTTAATTCAATAATGTCTTTCGGTAATACTGGAACAACTTGTAAATGTGTGATTTAAATCATGGTACTTAACAGTTACAGAATGGCATATTTATTTTTTTAAAAAAATAGTTGTGGGGAAAAGAAGCACCTTACAGAAACCACCCAGTGTCTGAATGTGACCATTTCATAAAGAAAATGGTACCAAACCATCGTTTTAGCTGATAAATCAGTGGGATATGAAAAGCTACTTTTTACGTGTGGAAGTAAGGAATTGGAATTGTGCCCTGACTGCTCATACAGGGCTGATCTGAATACTGTTTCCACTATCTGGAATGGTGAGAAACACCATGGCTTCTGGTCCCATTAACCCCATCTTTTGAGCATACACCTAACTTCCTACAGCAATGTATTCCCACTAACTTTTTCCTGTATTTAAAGCATTCCACTGGCATTAGCCCATTAAACCTTACAACTCTGTAAGGTCTGATAGTATTATTACCCTTATGCATCAGATGGGTGGCTGAGAGAGAGCAGCAGGGCCTTCACGGCTGCAGTAAAATTCAAACCAAATGATTTCTTGGCTCGCGTCCCATACTCTTAAAACCAGTAGCAGATTGTGGAGTAGGGTCAGGGTGGCAGCTCTTACTTGACCTCTCGGATGCTGAGTCACTGCTTCTTGATGAGAGGGGGAAGCATGAGGCAGCAGGGAGGTTGTCAGGGAGGAAACACACCAGCGGAGCCAATCTGGTGCTCTTGCCACTGAGCGGGTACCACCCTGCCACCGTGCCCCTCCCCTTGCCTTCCCACTAGGCAGCAGGGTATCTCCAAGGAGGAGGGTAATTGGGATGGTGGCGTGCGCGGAAATGAGCTTACCGTTTCCTCCCCTGCCATAATCCCGGGGGGGGGGGATAACGTTATCGGTGATTGACTCGAGAAGGCAAGTTCACGTAAACTTCATAGGTATTATTTCTCTATTTCTTTATAGCTTGTATTTGGCCTGGATTTTCTATCCTCTACAAAACTTGCAGTTTATTTGGAGGAGACAGTGTTCCCATTCCTAGCTTATGCTACGTAAGATAAAATTAATCTTAGCTACTTGGAATGGACAATCCTTTAAGATAAATGCCAACAACTTGCTCTCTGGGAAGTAAGCTTTCTCTCTCTCTCTCTCTCTCCTCCCCCCCCCACCCCTCCTCTCTGGTTGAAATTCAGTCTCTTAGGCTTGTTGACCATGAGAGGCTGATTTATACTGCTATGGTAGAATGATTTGTGCTGTGGTTTATTCCAGACAAAAGTAACAGCAACAAAAGGACAGCATGCTTGCAATATGCAGCAGATATATATCCTTGAAGCAGAGATGACAGTAGTCAGTCTTGAAGAAATTCAGTGGTTCCAGCTAAAGCAATACATCTGTAGCTCGACAGGAAACAACATCATGGCGGTCCACACGAGCCTCCCTCCTCTATGCACTGAAAGATGGTGGGCTGGTCTTTGCAAGTGGTTGCTGCCTGCAGTTCTGAACAAACCAGAGCATCCATTAAAAACCCAACAGAAGAAAGCCAGGTAGAATTCAAGTCTTTGTGAAGCCAGTAAATATTAGTTTAATTGCCAGAAAATATATTTTGGCTGCTGAGACAGCAGATGGGGGAAATGGCTGGCCAGAGACGCATGCAAAATTGTTGGTGGAGTGGGGAGCATCAAGTTATTTCTCTAGAGCGGAACAGGGCTCTGGGGCCACAAGCCAGGAAAGGGATCTGATGGTTGGGGCGTGTGAAGTGCAGGATTAGGAGAATTTTTTCTGGAACCACCAACATGATAGATGCCCATAACTCAGGTTTGTGAGGTGGGGGGCGGGATAGGAAGCAGGTGGAGGTATAATTTCAAGGGACGAGCTTGGAATCATGCAGTTCTACCTTCTGAAATTCTGCCCTTTAATCTTGACATTTGAGGATTTACCAGAGCAAGATTCAAAGAGCCCTCAAACTATACAGTCCTTGCTAATCCTGTAGTGCTCTGATACAACTCATCCCTACACAAGGGAAGGGAATGTCTGGACAGCAACCTATTCTATAGGAGAAATTATGTGTAACAAACATTGTAGAAGTTAAAAGGAAGTTGGCATAAATGGCATTTATGCTTTGGATAAACATATGAGAGAGATGAGTTGCCAATCTACCCTGGTGTACTTTGCATTACTGAATTTACATAGAAATTGAGGAGGTCACACAAACACACACACATATTGAAGTGTGAGCAAGCAATGTTTTAAATCTATGAGCAATGTTTTAAATCTATGTGCATGCAAATAAGTCCCATCTGGTGGTGGGCAAAAAACTGTATATTGCTTGTTTTTTTGTTTGTTTCTTTGTTTTGAAAATATGTAATGAAACAAATGTTTTTTATTGTTGCCAACAAATTCTCTAATAAATTTTAATCATTGTCCTCATGCAACAAACTTAAAGTAGGGCTTATTACTGAAAAGATACTGACATATCTTTTTTACCCAGGTGCAGCAGACACCATAAACACACATCTGTGGTGACCAGTTTTAAATTTAGAAATTGCCCGTCTCCATTTTGGGATATCGGTGATGATAGACTGTTCTATATCATTAGTAGATTCCTTAGCCTTTTGGTAAGATTGCAAATCTCCTTTCTATCTGCTGGCCTAATCCTGAATTGTCGGACTTCCCAAGTTCCTCGGCAGCCACCTGAAAGAGATGTCAAGCATAAATCCTCTTCCTTCTGGTATACCTGTATATTCAAATTTCCCTAAATTAGAATGAATAATGGAAAAGCAAATTAGCAAAAGCTTTCATAAGTGGCTGATTGGATTTTCATAAGCCCTGCCTCTTTCAGTCCTGGGAGGTATTTATTGCATCAGAGGCTATAGAGGTCAGCAGCCATTTATTCCATCTCATGGGCAGGAGGAGGAAATTTTTACTTTGGTACCACTCACTATTCTCCCATTACAGTGGTACCTCGGGTTAAGTACTTAATTCGTTCCGGAGGTCCGTTCTTAACCTGAAACTGTTCTTAACCTGAAGCACCACTTTAGCTAATGGGGCCTCCTGCTGCCGCCACGCCGCCAGAGCACAATTTCTGTTCTCATCCTGAAGCAAAGTTCTTAACCTGAGGTACTATTTCTGGGTTAGCGGAGTCTGTAACCTGAAGCGTATGTAACCCGAGGTGCCACTGTACCTCTCTGCTGTGCCTGCTGTAGCTGATGCAAGCCAAGGAAGGCCTGTCAAACGCATGGCTGCAGCTATTTTGCAATGGCCTCGGCAAAGGATTTTGGAAAGAGTGCAACTATTGTATGAATGTTTCAATTTGTTACAAGTGCAAAATGAGTATTTCATTTCTACTGTAACAGTAACAGATTGAACCGGTATTCAGTGTAAGGTGATCCTACACGTAACAATGAGATTATATCTGCCATGCTGAAGGAAGAGGCGGTAGCTTTGTTAAATAAGAACGATTTTGTAGCAAAACCATTCAGTTGATATTTCAGCAATATTGGCAAATGTTTGTGATTGTCTTCCTGTGAACAAGACGATAAAGTTGATCATTTTCAGATTAAGAGTGAAATATGCACAGAGCACTCATATATTAAGCTTTCTCCTCTGATTGTTTCTTCCTCAGTTGAGAAATATTTTCTGTAGTCTGGAATGTTATAGGGTGTCCACAGCTGTCTACTCATGGTCTACCAAGATATATACTCCGTATATGAATAGATAATTGAGATGTATCAGGTCTATATTAAGAAAAATGTTTCCAAGCAAAATGTTTTAAGCAGGGGCCAAAAGGAATACAGTGGAATTCCAAAATGTAGGTGCTGCAACACTAAAAGATTGAATTCCTACAAGTGTGGAATGGGTATTTTTGTGGGATCTCTAACCATGCCAGTTTTGCAGACTGAAGCGACCAAGTGGGCTTAAGTGGAACAAAAGGTGTTCCTACAAGTAAAATGGTCTCAGGCTGTTCGGGATTTTACTAACATTAATGTAATGGTTCTAGGGGTTGCTCGTGCGTAAACCGGTGCAACACCTGGCTGGATTGCCTGAGTGAACCTTTTCTGTCCGGACAGCCACTCACCCGGGGCTGTCTCAATCGCTGGCAGAATCCGTCAGTGGGCGTTTCTTGAACTTCTTCCAGCAAAGAAGCTCTTTGACGCCTAGTCTCCTCCTACTCTCTCTGTGCGAAAGCCTTCTGCGCAAGGAGGACACAGGCAGCGGAGGACCCTTACTCTCCCCGCTGGTCCCTGGCAAGGAGTCATGGGACTGCCTCGCCGATTCCCCCATCTGCCCCCCTTCTCCACTGGTGCTACGCTGATTCTCTTCCCCAGAAGATGGGCTGCCTCTCCCCATCCCGGGACACTCTCTGAGACCCCTCCGGAGCCTGCTCTCTCCCTCCGGCCATGATGGCAGTTCCCTGACAATTAACACCTTGAACTTGGTCCAGTAGCAAATGGGCAACCAGTTCAGATCTTTGGGGAGAAGTTGAATATGCAAACAGGAATTCATTTTGCGCTACATTTGTAGGCACAGGTTTGAAAGCTCCATGTCAAAATGTTGGACCTCCGGCCTATAACTCTGAGAAGAAGTCAATGAGGTTTCTCCTGGCAGATGGGGAGAAAGATATCACTGCTTTAGTAGCTTCCTTCTTAGCCACAATTTTACCCGAAAGGGTTCCCAACAAAGCATCCTTTTCGGGGAACAGACAGGGCGTAGCAGAATATCTAAGTGCACACGATCACAGTGGGATCTTATGACTCTCAACAGCTTCACCCTTGTCCTTTTAATTATCCCAGTGACCTGAAATGTTTTATACTGTGATGCCAACAAAGGTATTTGATTTGATTTGATTTGATTCAAAGCTCCATGTCTGAGCATTTCCCCCCACTTTTTTTGGGTTCTTTTGCCAGGAAAATATGTGTTTTGCTGCTGAATTGAAGCAAATGACAGTCACATTTTCCGCAGATTGCTGTTTGCTCTGATTTAGCAGTAGAATGCAGTTTTTCATGGAGAAAGCACTGGGACAAAATAAAACCCGCTGGGAAAGCCCAGACCTGTGCCTAGAAAGTGTGGAACTCCAGAAAATCTTTAATTAAAAACAATAACAAAAGGAAGTCTAGATGAAGGCCACAGCCTCACTTCTGTCAGCGATTGTCCTGCAGCATTCTGCATTAAGTGCAGCTTGCAGATCAAGTGAAAGGGAAGCCCCAGATAGAATGCATTGCAGTATTGCAGTCTTGAATTCACTACTGTGCTCAAGCTCTCCTACTGCAGGAAGGGTCATAACTACTATACCAGGTGTAGCTGGTAAAGGGTCTTCTGGCCACCTGGGACTACTTGAATCCAGAAGCCTCCCCCCCCCAAAAAAAAGCTGTGTGCCTGCTCCCTCAGGGAGAGTGCATCTCCACCCAAGAAAGCGGTTGGCCAACTTCTGTTTATCGCTATTGAGAAAACTGAAAACGCACAACCCAACGTTAAGGCACGCAGAAAGAAAAAGTGTGCCGCAAACTTCACGTGAACTTAAAGAACATTAATAGAATCCATCCATCATTTACTTTGCTAAACACATTTTAAAAGATCAGCAAGAAGAACAAACATGTCTGAACAGACCAAATACAAGATAAGAAAGAAGGAAATAGTACTGTTAGCCGAGTGTAACAGATTATACCTCTTCTCAAGACAATCAGTTAGAGGTTTATCCCACAAGTCAAAATACAATAAACAAGATAATAAGTACTTTACATTTCTATAGTACATTTTATACAGGAAGCATAAAAACCTGTGTACAGTATTTACTATCATAAAGCTTTGCTTCCTCACCACCCACCTTCATAAAAAAAACCCCACCATGTAATTTGTTGGGAGTGTTTGCTTTGTGGGAGGAGGGGTGGTCTCATATTCCTTTCTTTGGGGGGGTGGGCGTGTGTGTGTCTTGTAATGCAAATATAGAAAGCAGGGCAAAAAAAAATATTGGACAAATTTTACCTCACAGGGCATCTTTTCCCAACCTGGTGCCCTTCAGATGATTTTGGCTTCAAATTGCCACCAGCCCCAGCCAGAATGGCCAATGGTTTAGAGAGGTTGTGAGCTGTGATCAAAAACACCAGGAGGATACCAAGTGGAGGACACTGCTATTGAGATTCTTGTGAAATTTTCTTCTCTTTAAAAACAAACAAGCAATGATGACCTGCAAACATCTTGGATATATTCCACAGTCTGTTCGACCATTTGTAGAATATATGACACAATGAAAAGGAATGGGGATGATGGAAGATTTGGCCTTTAAAAATCTCTAGAAAGTATGGCTAAGTAGGGAATCAATAAATCTGTCAATTTTTTTGCAGTTTCATGCTTCCCATCTTAAATTAATTTACGTATCAACTTATAAGGAAGGTGTGGAGGAAACTTCATTAGCATGAAACATTTTAATGTGTATTTTATGCCCCTAATATATGCTTTTTTGCAAAAATTCTTTTAGGCAGGAGAACTGTATTTCAAAATTTAAAGAAGTGCACTTTTTGAAGGATTGCTACATTTCTATTTGCATATTGCTTTGGGAAGTGCAAATTAGATAGGTTCCTATCAATTTCTTTAAATATTTAGAACCTCTCTATGCTAAGGAAGAAATGCCAACTGAACAGATTTTGTCTCCACCCCTGTCCCTAAGCCAATGCGGTCTTTTTCTTTTCTGGATGTGTGTGAGAGATCTAAAAATAAAGATACAAATAACAAATAATATAAATATAAATAACAAATAATATTAACAACAGCAACAAAAGCCCCTAAACAATACCCCAAGAGTCTGTTCAGCAGCCTCAGCTTTTGTAGCTGGAGTCATTCAACCCTCCCAGGATTCACAACCAAGATGGCCTCATGGCTCTCATGGCTTTATCAGCTTCCATTACCAATTTGATAAAGGGAGGGGGGGAGGAATCATTGCCTGTGGATTACAATGGCTTTGTTTATTTCTTATAGGTTTGCTTTCATTTTCATTTTTTAAAACAGAGTAACACTAAACTCCTGTGCATGTCTACTCAGAAGTAAGTCTCCTTGTGTTCAATGAGGCTTACTACCAGGTAAATGAGAATAGGCCTGGAGTCTTAAACAGCATTCCATACTCCATTACCTGGACGTAAGCCCCATTAAACTCAATGGGACTTCCGTGTGGAGATATATAGGCTCGCACTGTCATTTATTTGCTTAGACTGTCAGTTTTTAATGCCGTAAAGCACACTGGGCCATTTTTAGGGCCAAAAGGTAGTATATAAATGAGTTTTCATATTTCAAGATTTGAGTATTGAATGTCATTTTGGAGACTTTTTAGATGGCGGGGAAAGAATGAAATGGGATGGGAATAAAACATAGACATTTAGACTAAAACTGTCCTTCTTCTTTTCCAATAAGCTTCCAAACATTTCCTTCTATATTGACTTTTTTTGTTTTCTTAGAGGAGGGTGAAGTTTTCTCTTGCAGCCTTATAAATACAACTTGCTGCTAAGCTTTGAAGAAGAAATGCTGACAACCCTTTACAATGGAATCCAACACTGTGTGGCACTAGCATAATTGAACAATATCAATAATTTCCACACCAAATCTCCCACGGAGGCCAGTCAAGAATTTAGCAATTATATCTCCCCAGGCTGCATTTTACACTCAAAATTATTTTCCCCCTCTTTACTGACAGGTAAATAACCAGTTTCCCTTAATTAGGCTCGATTATGGGAAATGAGCATGTTATTGAACAACAGCCATAGGGTAGAAGGCTACCTTTCATCAAGAGCACCATGTAAATGTCTTAAACTTGTCTAGTTGCCATGATAAATAGGCTATGGTACATGCTTATTTTAATTGCTACCAGCAAAATCTGCTGAAGTTTAAGCACTGCTCTTGGTAAAAACATCTAACGTTGAAATGACCCACTTACTAGTGACCTGTGCTATCCGAGTTATGGATTTAAATTGGTAATTAATAAAAGTCAATTTCAGAAAATGCTAACACAAGGAGCTCAATAAAAATGCTAACTAGGCCTCAAATACTGCAGACAGTTTATTGACACTTTAATACATATTACTTATGCTAAAGACTTTTGTAGACTTAAAACTGAGGATGAAAAGATGACAATGGTCTTGTTTCTCAGCTAGGCAGTTGGAAGATCAGGAGTAAACGCAGTGGACTAGCTCATTTTCTGCGGTTCTTAATCCTGCTTATAATGGAGAAACAGACTGTGATTTCTTTTTGAAGCTGCATTATACCATATGAACTCTCCTCTTTTTAAATCTGAGACTTCAGAGGACAAGAATTCAGGCAGAACAAAAAGAAAAGTTAGTCTCGCAGGGAAAGAATTTAACGTCCAATATGTAATGTGGACAAGGATGGGGTTGTGTTTGTGTAAAGGGAAGTGGTATAGATAATCCAGCAGATTATTTGAAATGCTGAGCAAGTATAACCACAATAGATGTTTGAGCTGAGTTGTGATGTTCAATCCGGAAATGTGCAAAATGTCTATAGCACAAGGAAACAGCCTACTGGTTCAACTGGGCCCCTCTTCACCTTCAGAGTACATGGTATACTTGTAAGGTATAAAGACCACAGCAGGTGTCGGGGGCAGGCAGCAAAGACCCCTCCCCATGATTATCATCCTGACTGAATATTATTTGCATGCCTTTCTTACCGTGCATATTATTGTGTACAATGCACAGGATACATATGTTTGTATGTGTGTGTGTCTAAATAAATGTGCATGTTTGGGGTGCCATGAATGCCTAAACCTTACCAAGGCAGACCCCAAAAATTAAACTGACAGGTGCATTTCTAGGTGGGGGAGGGGGAAATAGTGTAGTGTGTACCTAATAGCAACATCCAAACCTTGTTGACTCACAATTAAGTTTAACTCTTTCTCTCCCTGCCATGGCCTCAACGAAAATCTCCTCTCTGAAGCTCCTATTGTCATTTCAAGCGAGGCCTCTACTGGTGCTGGTTGGGACCCTTTCATGGGTAGGCAAACTAAGGCCAGATGCGGCCCAATTGCCTTCTCAATCCAGCCCGCAGATGGTCCGGGAATCAGCATGTTTTTACATGAGTAGAATGTGTCATTTTATTTAAAATGCATCTCTGGGTTATTTGTGGGGCATAGGAATTCGTTCATTTCCCCCCCCCCAAAAAAAAAAAAAATATATTCTGCCCCCCCCCCCCAAGGTCTGAAGGACAGTGGACCGGCCCCCTGCTGAAAAAGTTTGCTGACCCTTGAATCTTCAAAGAGCTTCACAATGAGAAACAGTTTCCTACCACTCCCCCAGATGTCCTCTTGGCTTCTATTGACATGAATTTACACACCTAATTTAGCCCTGAGGGCTTACTCTATAATATTGGGGTGGGGGGGAATTACCATCTAGATCTCAACAAGAGGTCTAGTGCTGCATAGAATTTTTTCTGAAGTTTGAATTTTAGTGTATTAAAAGGTATGTGTAAGTGAAAGTTTCCTGAATTCTCCCCATTTTTCCTTTTTATGCCACTTCATTTCTGCTTGTAGCCCAACAGGTTTCTATTTCTGCACCCCACTGTTTTAAACAAATGTCTTCATCTTTCTAGAAGCTGTAGTCATCTCTAGGGATGTTTATGGGATCTGAAGACACTTTGAAAAGCAGTGGTGTGCTATATATGGTGGCTGGCATGCAAAGGCATTTAATACTGCAAAGTATTTGATAGTTACGTCATGGTATGTGCATTTTTTGTCATACAGCATAGGGTAGACAACATGCTATAGTAATTAATATTTGACAGCTGACAGCTTGTGAGATTTCACAATGGTTGCCTGCCAAGATTGAAGCACTCGAGGGACGCCAAGAAATCTAAAACATTCACACTTTGAATTAAACCTGTCACATTCAAAATGTGATTTTGAAGGTTTCCCATATGAATATGTTCAGGCCAAAATCTGAAAATTCCCAAATATTGAACATTTGAGAATTTCCATTTCAGCTTTACCTAAAGCCCATCTATACAGCAGCATTTATATAAACATGAACTTGTCATTTTAGTGGGAAACGCATTAGTCTTACAATATTGCTTGTTCTCTAGCTGCTATTTTGATACAGATATTTCATAATCACTTGCTCGGTTTCTTATCTGCTGTGCTCCCACATAACTGTGGTTTACCATGACCTTCCTTGTGTTTTAAATGTGTTGACTCTCATTTGGTATCATTATTTACCCACACTTGGCTCCCACCTCTGTTCTTCCATTTGTGAGTGAAGAGTGATCAGCAGTGTTTATACAAATATGTGCTATGTGCCATCCATTATTTGCTGAGCTTTCCTATCAAGGGCTGCTTCCTGGAGCCATGGAATGACTAATAATAAACTCAGCACTACTGTGACATTCTACTAGCCAAAAGGAGGGTGTACTGGACTTCAATATGAATAAATCAAATAGAAGCATTTCAGATGGTTCCTGGGTGAAATTCATTATGAACTATAGAGACAGGATGAAGAACCTGTGGCACTCTAGATATTGCTTGACTCCAACTCCCATCAGTCAGCATGGCCAATGGTCCATGATGATGGGAGTTGTAGCCAGCAACATTTGCAGGGCTATGATCTCTCCATCCCTGATAGGAATGAGAGAGAGAGGGAAGGATGTTCATATTTTCAACAGGTTAGGTGATAGTGGTGATTACTGGGCACTCCACCGGTGCAAAACTCGCAATTCTTCTCACTTAGTTGACCTTTCTGTTCTGAAGTTGTTGTAATCCTCTTGGTTTTATATTTTGAGGCTGCCCCATGAAAATTTAAACTTTTGCTGGCCTATCTTAAATATCTATAATGTTTTAGCTCTTGACTGCCTGCTTCTGGATTTTATCTGCTGTTTGCCACTTTGATATGATTATTACTGTTGCCCTGTTTTTCAGGTTTCAGATGCTATTAGTCACTTTGGACATTTTATAGATAAAACGGTTTTAATACATACTAAAAAGGTAGAGAGGAGAGGTGTACCTTGCCTGCTGTTGTACAAATGAGAGATTGTGTATTAATTTGAAATAATCAGCCAAATCTTTGACCGAAAGCCTACAGCTAGGAGATGTAGCCAGATTCCTTGTGAGAGGGAACTGTCTAAGAAATGTTGAGAGGAAAGAAAGTAAACTAACTGCAATGGTCAGTTCACTAAAACACAATGCTTCAGTGCAGAATAGTTGATTGCAGAAGTTAACACTCAATAGGTTCATCTGTAATATATATATATATATAACTATTCTTTGGCAGATACTTTCAAGTGGTCTTTGGGCTGCATTGCCTTCAGCACTATAAAAAAATTTACATCAGCAGTGCCTCAGAATTTCATGTTCCTTCCTGTCAAGGTGACAGGAATTTTGAGGAAAGCCAACTAAATTTGATCAGATCATAAGAGCCAATTCCTAGAGGCCAAGCTACCTTCACACACACCCCATATTTGAGAGGATCACCCCCCAATTTTTTTTTTGATGGGCATTGCCATTCAAATGGTGTGTGTGCCACATTTTGTGATCAATTACGCAGGGCAGGACTTACCTGGTTCCCCCCCCCCCCCATATTTTATTCATGTGGCAGCCCTAGATCAGATTAGTGAAACATCTTGGTGGGAGGGACAAGTTGCACAATCTACGTTAGCACCGAATTGCCTAAAGTGAAATTCAAGATGAATCTGAAGATTGCTTCATGGAAAATGGCCAATGAAAATTGCAATATGTCAATCAGACACAACATTCAACACACCTATTTTATTATTCATTGTCTCCCATCTCCAAAGAGCACTGCAAATACAGAGGCCTGGCTGTTGAGGGGCTGCCAAAAGAATGCAGGTCATCCACAGGTCAGGGAAAAGGACTTGAGATGGGAAATGCAATGAACTTTTATTCACAGAAGTAAAAACACAACAGCGTTCCTCTAGGCTCGTCTCCATTACTTGAAGACATTGCAGTAACTGGCGTCTGGCACCCTCACTCACGGCAAACTGTGGCGAGTGGGAGGGCTTCCCCTCTTGGCCTGCCTGGCCCTTTGCTCAGCAATGTGCAGGACTCTTCTCATTCTGGGTTAGTGGATAAGGAGAGCTAGTTGGAACAGGACTGTTCAGTTGCTGAGCAATAGAAACAGCTTCTGCCTCTCTGTCAGAGTCTGCACTCGCATTGAGACTCTCAGCATCCAGTCCTGTCCTGGAACAGCTTTCTTCTTCTCCACCCACCCCCATGCTCCCTCAACCCCCCTGCTTCTAGCATCTCCCAGCTTGTTCCTTCCACAGACTGGTCCCCCATATCCCACCACCACTGTCCTGGATCTAAGTCTTCTTCCTCTGTGTCATCCATGGGGCATTCTTGGGTAGGCGGCAACACACCCCTCCTCAGTCGCTGACACCTGCAGACTCTGAGACCAAGCTCGCCCTCATTGAATTCTCATTTTTCTTTGTTTCCCACCCCAATTCCAGAATGTTAAAAAATACGGCTATGTCATTTCACAGCATCCACTGCCTGCAAACCCTAAGGAAATTGTGTAGTGCTGTCGTTAAGATCATAACAGGTTTAATGAATAGCCAACATTCAGTTCTTGGCTGCATTCAGAGGGCACTTCATTCCATCTTCCTGATGTTTCCTTACCTGTTAATTATTGTGTTTATGTGATCTTTGACACATGGTAAAAGCCTCTTCAGGAAACAGAATGGAATCTAGGAGAAGATTAGCACTCATTCCCATGTTAATTTGTTTCGGGGAGGGGGATGTTGAGAACCCCACAAACTTGAAAAAGCAGTTTTGTGTTTTGCCATTTTTATTATCATGCCACTGACGCTCACATGACAAAATCAGGAGCTGTATCCTGGCATACAGCTCTTTTCCACTGTTTAGCATGATGAGGCAGTATATCAACAAAAGGCCACAGTTACATATCACAACAGATACTGCAGTGTAATAAGAACAATAGAAAAATTGGAAGAGAAGCACAAGCATTATAAGCAGTAAAACTATCACAATAGGCCCCACATCTGAAGGCAGCCCTTATCTCATAGAACAAAAGCCTTGAGTTTTCAGGGTGAGCAGAGAAGGAGAAGAAGAAGAAGAAGAAGAAGAAGAAGAAGAAGAAGAAGAAGAAGAGGAGGAGGAGTTTGGATTTGATATCCCGCCTTTCACTCCCTTTAAGGAGTCTCAAAGCGGCTAACATTCTCCTTTCCCTTCCTCCCCCACAACAAACACTCTGTGAGGTGAGTGGGGCTGAGAGACTTCACAGAAGTGTGACTGGCCCAAGGTCACCCAGCAGCTGCATGTGGAGGAGCAGAGACGCGAACCCGGTTCCCCAGATTAGGAGACTACCGCTCTTAACCACTACACCACACTGGGAGCTCCATCAACTTTTTATCAAATTATGGTAAAAATGTTGCTTCCAATTTAAGTTGTTATTGTACTTTTTATCATATCAGGCAATAAAAACAAACTAATCTAAGTTAAAATAAAAATTAAAAACAAAGAAAAAAGCAAGAAGAAAAGAAAAAGAGGGGAGAAATTAGAAAGCCCTCTCTCAAAGGCAGTTCTCAACCCATGTCTCACACAGAAGGGGGTGGACCCTTCTCTCACCTTTCTTCTCCCAGCCTCCCACCCTGGGAGATCTTCGCATCCCTGCCTCTCACACAGGGTCTTTCGCCAGCCATCCATCACTTTCCTGTGCGTACCCTCATTAACCCAGAGTAGAAGTCCCAATTTAATTTGTATAGAGAAGATAAAAAGTTTAATGAAAACATTCTTCATGTAACTCCTTCTAGTGTTGCTCAGTGCATACATCTACCATGCTGTTTAGCAAACACGTTTCACAAAAAGAGAAATAGCTTATTTATTTACGGGTAGATTGCCAAATTCTACCTTGTTTGCCTGCTAACTTTTAGCATTTTGCTCCAAATTTGCCTATAATTTGATATTGCCGCATTGCCTTCAGTGTGTGTCTGTATGATTTCATCAGTCACAGTCTTTGCTTTTTTGACACCACGAATTCTTTTTCTTCAGAAATCTTTGCCAGCCCTTTTCCAGCGTAAAAGTGTTCAAGTCAAGAACCGATATTTCTTCTCCTGATGGCCATTGTGTCTTATGTTCATGAGTGTAACTATCCAGCTTGTCTTTTTAACTGCAACCCAAAACAGAGGACTGATGGTTTCAGGGATTTCTATGCAATAATGTCAAATCATTTCTATATGTTGGCTGTCAAATACCTTCAGTACCACATTTTTCATAGTTCCTTTTTTATTAGCTGTCTTAAAACTACACGTACTACCCAAGATGATACGTACACAATGTGAAAGGGGGCGCTCACAACACTTTCTTCACTAGCGGGCCAGCAAATCAAAAGCTGATATGTTATTTTTGCTCCTCCCTGCTTGCTCACTGCTACAGTAACCATTTGCTTCTTTAACCAGAAAACGGACTTGAAGCTAGTAAGCAGGTGACTCATGGCATTGCCAAGCAGAAGGAATGAAGGGTGAAAGTTGCCTTAAGTCTCTTCCTTCACTGGCAGACTAAGGGCGCATTCAAATGTGAGGAATATTGCACACTTCTGTCCCATTTTCTAATGTTAACACTGTTGTGTTAGGAACTGTGGCTTTTTGACCAACATACTAAATTTCATTCACCCCAGTGGGTACGTGTGAAACATAGCCGTTAACATCATTGAAAGTGGAATAGGATACAAATGCAATAAACTGTGGAAAGTTGTGTGTGTGTGTGTGCATCTCCATTTCCAATTCCCAAAACTTCCCTTGCTAAACTGAATGGAGATACGTAGCGCTTCTGAGCACTGAAATATATGTATCATTCCTTCCCAAGAGCAACCTGGATCAGACTGAATGAGACTTTGTACATTTCCACATGCAACACTTTGGAGCAAGAGCCATTTTATCAGGTATGTAATGCAGACATAAAACCTGCATTTGGCAAAATGTTCCTTTTCATTAGAAATGCCTCTCATCCATTTTTTCCTCATGAACAATAACTGGACAAATGACATGAGGAGAACTCAAAAGGTTAACATAGCATAAGAATACAGTGGTACCTTGGTTCTCAAACAACTTGGTACCCAAACACCCAAACACTGCAAACCCGGAAGTGTTCCGGTTTGCGAACCTTTTTCGGAAGCTGAACGTGCTCTGTTTTGAGTATTACACTTCTGATTTGAGTGTTATGCTGAGGTCTGTCTGTTTTTGCTATTTATTTTGCATTTTTGTTTTTGCTACTCTTTTTTGTTTTGTTTTTGTGACTGTGGCGAACACAGTTCAGCTACTGATCGATCGATTGTGTGACTGCAGTACATTGTTTACTGGTTTCATTTTATGGATCAATGGTCTCCTTAGATAGTAAAATTCATGTTAAATTGCTGTTTTAGAGGTTGTTTTTAAAAATCTGGAACAGATTAATCCATTTTGCATTACTTTCTATGTGAAAGCTCACCTTGGTTTTAGAATGCTTTGATTTTGGAACGGACTTCCAGAATGGATTAAGTCTGAGAACAAAGGTACCACTGTATCAGATGCTGCATCAGTCTAGCATCCTGTTACTACAGTGGCCAACCAGATGATGTTGAAGAAGAAGAGTTTGAATTTGATAGCCCGCTTTATCACTACCCAAAGGCGTCTCAAAGTGACTAACATTCTCCTTTCCCTTCCTCCCCCACAACAAGCACCCTGTGAGGTGAGTGAGGCTGAGAGACTTCAGAGAAGTATGACTAGCCCAAGGTCACCCAGCAGCTGCAGGTGGAGGAGTGGGGACACGAACCCCGTTAACCAGGTTACGAGTCCGCCGCTCTTAACCACTACACCACACTGGCTCCCTGTAGGATCCTGTAGGAAGCACCTGTAGGATGTAGGAACACACAAGTTAAGCCTCAGGTGTGAAAATGCTCTAGGTTGGCCTCTATACTTTAGACTGAATTGCTTGTGAATTGCTCTGTCCATCACTTGAAGGTGGGAAGCAGTGCAAGTCCCCACCAAAAGAAAATCTGAACCTCAGATTTGGTGGTGGATGGAGACTTAAGTGCAAATCCCAAACGACACTTGACAAGTATGGCTTGGGAAAGGATGTTGTTGCTGCACAAAGTGCTATCTTACTGTAGGCTAGAAGGCCCAACAGTGCAAGAAATAAGCATGCCTCACTGATATGCAGAGCACAAATGCAAGCAACAGCCAGTCAACATTTATTATAGCTCAGTCGGTAGAGCATGAGACTCTTCATCCCAGGGTCGTGGGTTTGACCCCTATGTTGGACCAAAGATTCCTGCATTGCAGGGAGTTAGACTAGATGAATCTTGTGGTCCCTTCCAATTCTACAGTTCTATTATTCTATTATTCTACCCAGTCCTAGTGGGTGTAATAACCTAGCAAGAAGTTGGCCAAGTAAGTTGAACAGTGCAAAAACTCACAAAGAGGGTCAGATACTTTCAGTTGTGATCTAGTCATTACAGTCCCAGCCCAACAATGCCAAATCTGCATATGAATTTCAACTTGACAACTTTCCACTGGAGTCTATTAAATGGGCAGCAGATGTTGCTTTAGCCACAGATCCTTTGATTTTGGGGTTCTTCTGGAAGCATTAAAATGAGTTAACAAGGCCAAAAGGTTTTTGTTGTTTATTTTCTGATACCCCACAGTTCCTGTTGTAACAGCTTAGGCCAGCTAATAAAAAAGTACAACAATTTAAAAACAAAGTGAAAACAATACCAAAAATGCAATGTTTCATACAATCTGATGGTCAGTACCAAAGCAGCAACAAAATGCTTAAAATGTAGAAATATTGGGGAAAGGAGTGCATTTTTTGAGATGCATTGTTTCTTCCTTCTTATCATTATTGTTGGAACTTTCAATGTTGAAACCCATTAGCACCTTCCTTAAGCACTAATATATTCAGTGGTTTAGTGACCTTTTCAAATGTGACCTTTTTGGATTCCTTTCTTGAGGCTATGGGGTAAAATGATTTCACCACCTGCTTCTGGTTGCAATATGATATAATTGTATGAAGGGTCCTTGAACGGGAATAGAACAAGCTTTTGCTCTTTAGCAAATGGATTGATGCGTCTCGAAAGGGACCTGCTTAACCCCCATTGTTTCACACATGTGCATTTTTTTTTCTTAAGTTGACAAATGATTTTCTAATAACAACCATAAATCAATCGGGCCTTAAAATAAGGTTGTCATATAAAGATAAAAACAATTATTTCCCCGCCAAATGGTTTTCCCATCTTAGTTTTCTAACATGTGCCCTAGAGGTGAAAAGTAAAAATATTTCCCTTGTGGCTGATCTTTGAAAGAACAGGGAATTCTGTGTAAAAATTCCATTACAGTAGAGTAGATCAAGAATAAGGATGAACTAGGCGGTAGGACTGTACAATAGATGTTTTCAAGGAAACTGTACAAAAAAGCTTTCATGGTGTTAATGTTATTTATGAAAGGGAAATAAGTTCCTATTCATTTTAGCTTCACATACAACTGTTAACATGTACTTGCCCTTTTAATGTTTCAATGACTTTTAAATCCATCACATTCTCATCTGATTAGATATGAGATGCTTTGATGATTGGATGCCTCCCACAATTTTCTAAGTGTCTTCCTGTTACTCTGGGTGTTGAAAGACATAAAACTTTATTTGCTGGAAAGCCACATCTTTAAAGACAGAAATGATTAATTGTGAACCTATTACCAACTTTGTGGGGGAAAGAAAAATGCCCCAGGATTTTATTTGTGTCTTTAACTTCAGCACTCTGGGATTTTCAAATTCACAACTATCCAATAGTGAATTAGGTGGCCCCTTGTATCATTGCAGGACTGGCTATGGTCATGGATTTTGAGCTGAAACTGTATGTGGATCTGACAGTAGTTGGTCAGATTCTCATTTTTCCAATCATATGCTCAGTTCTCCACAATTCCACATCAGTTTATTATGAAAATTCACTGGCATTTCAGTGTAAATATCTAACACACATTTTTGTCTGTAATTTTGCCTAACACACACAAGTGTATGTTTTGTGAAGCAATTTCCCCTAATATAATGCACTTTCGTGCTATTTTCACTAATGTGGGTCACTTTATGACTATTTTCCTTAACACACCCTTTAAAAAATTGTTTGGTTGGAGAACTGCATCACAAAATTCAGAGGTGAACATTTCAAACGATGGCTGTGTTTCTGGGGGACAGGGGGCGGGCGGGTGTGGGGGACTCCCTGGTCCTGAATGGGGTAACTGTGCTTCTAAAAGGCCAGGTGCGCAGCCTGGGAGTCATTTTGGACTCGCAGCTGTCCATGGAGGCGCAGGTCAGTTCTGTGTCCTGGACGGCTGTCTACCAGCTCCACCTGGTACGCAGGCTGAAACCCTAACTGCCCATGCGCTGTCTCGCCAGAGTAGTGCATGCTCTGGTTATCTCCCGCTTGGACTACTGCAATGTGGGGCTGCCTTTGAAGGAAACTAAATCTAATCCAGAATGCAGCAGCCAGACTGGGGACAGGGAGCAGCCATGGGGACCATATAACACCACTCATAAAAGATTTACGTTGGCTCCCAATAGATTTCCAAGCACAATTCAAAGTGTTGGTGCTGACCTTTAAAGTCCAAAATGGCTTTGTCCCTGTATACCTGAAGGAGCATCTCCACCCCATCGTTCAGCCTGGATACTGAGATCCAGCACCGAGGGCCTTCTGGCAGTTCCCCTACTGTGAGAAGTGAGGATACAGTGAACCAGGCAGAGGGCCTTCTCAGTAGTGGTGCCCATCCTGTGGAACGCCCTCTCATCAGGTCCAAATAGATCAACAAATACATAACCTTCTCAGTGGTGGTTAGATGCATAAGCAAAATTCTCTGGCAAACCATGCAGTCAGGGTTTCCCCATCCCGTAATTTTGTGAACCCTACACATGATAAGTGAAGAGAACGACCTTCTTCTCCATCATACTCATCTGGAACCTAAAAAATATCCCTAATAACCTCTCTATCCTTGCATGCATGAACAGTCTATTTGTAATGACACATGATTAAACAAAAGGAAGTGTCTCAGTCATAGCAGACAAGTCATATATCTGACACTAAGATGCAGAGTTAATTTTACAAGAAAGCAAAGATGTATTGCGAATCAGTGTGCAAGGACTTTTTCTACCCCTTTGCTAATGTTTTCCGAGTCGATCATTGGCACTAATGCCTCATAATGCTGCACGCTACTGCGAGTCTTCACTCAAAACTTGAAGCTGATAGATCAAGACAAGGTCAGGGTAGTGCCGCTTCTGTGTTTGCATGACTACAATCCCATCCTTCACAGAATGCCTTCCCATTGGCTCGATGTGTCACAGAGTTGATGGAAGGCAAGGAAGTCTCTTTACTTTCCTGTAGCAGAAGTTTGCCAAGATTTCTCTGAGCATGACACCATGCCTTGTTTGGAAGCCATGTGTTCTAATTTAATTCTCAGATCTGTCTGTCACAACAACAGGAGCACATGGTTCTTGGAAATGCTTTGATGCTGGCGACTCACAATGTTGTGCCTTAGAGCGCATGCACATCGGGATCTTTCTCTTGCCCTTGCCTGCCCCTGCATTTTATTCAGTCCTGCAATGCATGATCCTGCAAGGACTGATGATCTGTATTGCAGTCGAGAAAGACTAAAGCTGTTTTGTCATCTCTGAAGATATTGTCGCCAGATTTAGCATGGCAGTTCCAAAATGCACTAATCTGGACACCTCTAAATATATTGTCATCCAATTTGTCATGACCATTCCCAAGAGTGAGGAGTGGGTTTTTGTCTATGTTTAGATACTATTGGAGGCCATTTTTAAAAAGATGGTGGACTGACCTTTCAAAACTGCATGGATTTTAACCAAATTTCGCATGATGGTTCCTCAGATCAGGATTGTATCTATTTTCAGATGCAGTTGGATGCTATTTTGTAACAAGATGTTGGACTGACCTTTCAAAACTGTGCTGATTTAAACTACTGATTGCAAAACTGCACTCATTTTTTGGTTCCTTAAAATTCTAAAGCAATTCCAGATACAAGGCTGCTAGTATTCTATACTTTACTAGCAATGTGCTAGTTACTACGACAGATGGATGACAGACTTATTTATGGCAAACATCCCACAGTAGCATTTCAATAATGTCTGTAAACAGGCGACAGGGGGTTGGACTCGATGGCCCTTGTGGTCTCTTCCAACTCTATGATTCTATGATTCTATGACAGGACCTGCAATAAAGGTTTTGCCCTCAAGTGAACCACTTTATCCTCCCCCCCCAGGAGTGTAAATATCCACTAACTTGAGGGAAAGAAGAAAGGTACACTCAAGGACAGCACTGAGATGTGGGCTGGTGACACCCAGCCACTGAGAGTCAAATTTCCTCTTCATCTGCACATTCATATTTGGGTTTTATTTAATAATAAGTCATGTTTGATAAATAGATAAAGGGTAAAGGGACCCCTGACTGTTAGGTCCAGTCGCGGACTCTGGAGTTGCGCGCTCATCTCGCTCTATAGGACGAAGGAGCCGGTATTTGTCCTCAGACAGCTTCCAGGTCATGTGGCCAACATGACTAAGCCGCTTCCGGCAAACCAGAGCAGTGCACGGAAACACCGTTTACCTTCCCACTGGAGCGGTACCTACTTATCTACTTGCACTTTGAGGTGCTTTCGAACTGTTAGGTTGGCAGAAGCAGGGACTGGGTAACGGGAGCTCACCTCGTTGCAGGGATTCAAACCGCTGACCTTCTGATCTGCAAGCCCTAGGCTCAGTGGTTTAACACACAGCACCACGCATGATAAATAGGAGCATAGCTGTCAACTTTTCCCTTTTTAAAGGGAAAATCCCTTATTCCGAATAGGATTCCTTGCAAGAAAAGGGAAAAGTTGACAGCTATGAATAGGAGCAACCTAATCAGAGAAGCTGGCTGGACCTTGACCCTTGTCCCACCAACTCTCATAATTCACCTCCTTGTGGTTGTCCTTTCACTCATCCGCCAAATGTGCATCCATGCTTCAGGATTTTACCATGGGTGCAGGGGAGGCAAGGCTGGCTTTTACAAACCTGGATGTGTTCCCCATTACCAAAAGCTAATCATGATCTCAAGGGACTGAGGGGGAGCAGGCTTGTGGAGACCCCCCCCCAAAAAAATCTTTGATTCTGTTTCTTGGTTTTACTTGATGGTGATTAAATGCTAGGAACTAACTTTTACAGACAGATAGATAGATAGATAGATAGATAGATAGATAGACAGATATAAACACAGTGGTTATAATCAAATCGAGTCCCCTACCACCCCCCAGAATTTCCTTTCTTTCCATATTTTAGTTTTTCTTTAGGAAAGCCCCAATTATACAAGTGCGCAATTTCACCTTGAAAAAAGTCAGATTTGGCTTGTTCCTTCCATGTGCATCGTTTGCCCTTGGAAATGATTTCCAAAAAGATAGCCAGTCAAAAGATTAATAGAATTAAAATCTTTGTAGAATAAGCTTGTTCTTGCTGACAGCTAACTTGATTCCCTCCTTCCTTTCAAAAGACAGTAAACAGAAACAAAGCCTGCAGCTATACAAAGGAAGCGAGCACATTAAAGAGGGATTAGCTTCAGGAGGCTATGACAGATGTAAAGTGCTTTGCACACGTTGCTATGTGATGTTGAACATATGTTGTCAATTAAAAATTGCTTAAGAAATATTTAACAAGGCAAATCTTACATAGCTCTGGTTTGTAAGAATATACTGCCTTTCTCTTTCACCACCTTTCATTTCATTTAATGCTTTATTGTGAGCAAAAGAAGAAGAAGAAGAAACCACCTTTTGCACCATAGTTACTACTCGAATATACTTCCCAGGGTGGTGTTTTAATTGTATGTCTTGGAATCCTAACATTAATCTGCCTCTTTAGGAAAGAATGAGGCAGCTTGCATTAAAGCATCGATTCCCATACTCCAGTGTTGTCTCTGGTAATTGCCTCTCTAGGGTCTCAAAACATGGGGGCTTCCCTGTCCTGCTGTGCTACTAAGCCTGCTGGGCCACTGCCCTGCCAAGTGGGATTTCATGCATTGTTTAAAAAACTACCCCCACAAATCTCAAAGTCATACACTCCCCTGTGCTACACACCCTGATATCCTTCCATCTGAATTTAGAAAGTCTCCTTCAGAGATCTCTGTCAATCTGTAATGAAAACAGATGAAAGACAAAACCGCATCCATTTAAAACCAAAATACAGCAATTGTTTTCTTGGAAGAAGAAGAGGAGGAGGAGGAGGAGTTTGGATTTGATATCCCGCTTTATCACTACCTGAAGGAGTCTCAAAGTGACTAACATTCTCCTTTCCCTTCCTCCCCCACAACAAACACTCTGTGAGGTGAGTGGGGCTGAGAGACTTCAGAGAAGTGTGACTAGCCCAAGGTCACCCAGCAGCTGCATGGGGAGGAGCGGAAACGCAAACCCGGTTCCCCAGATTACGAGACT
This sequence comes from Podarcis cretensis, assembly GCF_951804945.1. Lineage (NCBI taxonomy): Eukaryota > Metazoa > Chordata > Lepidosauria > Squamata > Lacertidae > Podarcis > Podarcis cretensis. The sequence goes on along the minus strand of NC_137173.1, from coordinate 100,716,552 downwards.
ACCGCTCTTAAGCACTACACCACACTGGCTCTCTTGGAAATTTTATAGGTGTTTGATTGCTCATGTTGCCCTATCTTATCTCTGGTTTGCATTCAAACCAAGATGCCTTCTTCAATTGTTCTGCTTTCCGTTTATAAACCCTTTTGACGTAGGCCGTATATTTCTATGTTTTGTACAGTCTTGAACACTGCTGGTGCTAAAAAGTGTAGTAATCATACTGCAGGAAAACTGAATTCTGAATCAAGGGAAATGAAAGGTGAATGTGAGAATTTAAGTGGCTAATGTATGGTGGTGATAAAATCCATTAAAAAATCAAACAGAGTTGGATGCCACCTTAATGAGCTGCCACAATCTGAATTCACTCATGTGTCAGAGCACCCTTTTAGTCACAGAAGGGAATAGGAATGTGTCTAGCCTAAGTCTGTGTGATTGGCAAGAAGGGAAAAAGGAGGGCTCAGTATTGGACAGTCATGATATAAATACCAGGCAATTTCCAACCTTCTGTTTGTGGCCTATCCAGCTCCAGCTTCCAGTTAAATTTTCTGACTTCAGGGATGCAGAGGTGGAGAACTTGGGATCAAGCCACAGGTTGACCTAAGTTTTGAACTGGGGAAAATAAGAGGAAACTTGACAATCAAGTTATGGTTGGGTCAGTTTACTGTGAATTTGTCAACTTTCAACCTTTATGCCATTATTGAAATTCCATGGCACAGGTACTGCTTGTTTCTGTCTATTGAATCTTCCAGCGGAAAATAATCCATAAAAGTCTATGGAAACTCAAAACAGGATATGGTTTCCATTCTGTAACTTTTGTTTTGTTTTGATAAATTGTGACACAAATTGTTAGAAGCACCAATGCACACCTACCTCTAACCTGTTTTACTAGAATAGACAGATTAATGTACTGATTGTGAGCTGGAAGCTTCCTTAACTTCCATCTCCGTGTAGACCTGTGACAAATCCATCTCGCAGAATCATTTTCCACCCACCCATAGAGTCAATCTAGCTTCTGTTTGTCACAAGTTATACTTTTTGACTTTTAGGAATGAGTTTATAATACCCCTGAAATCTTCCTACATATATAGCATGCAATCTTTTTTCTTTTCTTTTTTTAAAGAATGAATTGGAAACAGAATTTCCTCAACCACAACTTTTTAGAGGTCACATAAGCAAATGCTACTAGCAGCAAGTCTGACATTTGGAAACTGTCCTCGACAAGTATTCATATTCCTTCATGTGTTGCGTTTCATTTGCTTTAGGTTCAATAATGAGGCCTAAAACAGACTCTAATTTCAAGGTGCATTCATGATTCACGAACCAATTCAGTCAGAAGATCTATATTGGGAGGAATTTGGATCTTCTTATGGACTGTCCCTGCTCCACATATTAATAGAAAGGTCTGAATAGAACTTTTGCATGTATATGTTTTATGTATAGTCTTTGCACAACTGTGAAGCCTGCAAAAGACAGAAACCTAAATGGGTGTACAGAACCTGTGTGTGTCAGGGATCTGTGTATGGTAGCTCTGTGTGGTCAGTGACTGAACTGCATGTAGCAGCTTTCTGACTCTGCCCATCCAGTTGATCCATAGAACTTTCTGGGCATCAAAACTGAGTCCTGCTTAAGCACCATGGTGTTCCTGAGCTGTGGCATGTTAATGAGACCTTGATTTCTTCCACCTTCTGCCTTGCTCCTTGCTCCTTGCTCCTGCCTCTTTGGGTCCTAAAAACTGGCTTGCCCCATGGCTTCTGATTCCTGCTCCTTGCTCACCACAGACTTTTGCCCATGGCCCAGCCCTAACAATGAGTACAGCTGTATGTGCCAATGCTACATTCAAACCTATGGATGGATTCATGGAGATTTGGAGGAGAGGCAGCAGATGAGGTCTTACTTCCCTGCTCCCACATTTCACTGAACAGGTGAAAAGTGCTGCTGAGTGAGACAGAGGAAGTGGACTGGATGAAAAATGTCTGACTGCATAAATATCCAGTTGAAGAACGTCAGGGCAATACAAACTCTAGGTTTGCCAAACACAGATGTCCTTGTTCACATAATCTGTCCCGTCTACCATGATATCCTGCTTGTTGAAAACTGCAGAATGTTTTGCTTTGCAAAAAGCAAACCTGAGAAAAGAAAGAAATTAACAAGATATGTTTCTTCCTCCCATTTCACATAGCATAGATTACTTCATCCACATTCTTTGTGCAGTAGAGGCTGTCATCTGAAACTAATCTTGATGGGCAACAGGCCTTCTTTTAAATGTTTGTGTTACTTTATTCTACTGAAGAATCAGAATTAGATAGTTAATAAAATGAGTTTATAGAAGCACAAGAGTAATGGTGGCAGCCACAATTTCTTTGCTTAATTAGGAATTTGGTACTGTTGGAGATATATTTCTAAAGCTGGTGACCATTTTGCCATTTTGAACCCTTGTTCAAAAGTGTGGTGTAGTGGTTAAGAGCGGTAGACTCGTAATCTGGTGAACCGGGTTCGTGTCTCCGCTCCTCCACATGCAGCTGCTGGGTGACCTTGGACTAGTCACACTTCTTTGAAGTCTCTCAGCCCCACTCACCTCACAGAGTGTTTGGTGTGGGGTAGGAAGGGAAAGGAGATTGTTAGCCGCTTTGAGACTCCTTCGGGTAGTGATAAAGCGGGACATCAAATCCAAACTCTTCTTCTTGTTGTTTGCAATCCTGCGCACCCTGACTTGGTGACAAATTCCACTGAACATGGTATTACTTACTTCTGAATAAATATGTCTAAAATAATTCTGGTGCCTCAACCCCCATCTCTAATGAAAATATCCTTATGAGTTTGTGGGTGCCAGACTCCCCTAAATTCATGGGTCCCGTAAGTGTTAGAATCCAATCAAGGCTTGTGTGTGTTAAACGGGACGCCAAACTCCTAATCCCTGTACCCAGCTTCCCCTGTTCAGGAGATTGCCTGGGAGATGAGCCATTAAGAAAATAATGACCGCTCCCCGCTTAAAACGGGGGGCGCCCTTTGCGCAGCCCTAGATCTGGAGCGGCCCCATCAGCATAGGCTTGGCTTTGCCTTCCCTCAGGTGGGATTACCTGGAGGTCTCCGCCTACCTCAGTCAGTTGTCCAATCCCACCTGGGGGAAGCATTGCCAAGGAGACCAGGCCGGGTAGGGAAGGGATTACCTGCCCACACAATAGAGGGAGGATCTTACCTGGGAATCCTCACTTGGCTCCAGAGCTTCTCCCACCCTACCCACCCTCAGTTAATGCATTATTTTGCAGGTTAACTTTTCTTCACAGGTTTTGCAGGTTAACTTTTCTTCACAGGTATGCGGGCGCTGCTACGTTAAGGTCGCTGTTAAAGGGCCGGAAAGGAATTTCCCTGCATTGGCAGGTTTCGTCTTTCCCATAGCAAAATGTCACAACTTTGGCGGTATCAGGCCTTGGGCGGAATCCTTTAGTCCATCTTCCTCTTTGCAGCAGCGATACCAGGGTTCCCCGTTAAAGGGGTTTCTGAAGGGAGGCTTTGACCGTACGCCGAAAGGTCGCCATTGCTCTCCCCTGCGGCGGCGGCGTAATGGGGGCGGCTATCTCTGCTTGAACATATGTTCTCCAGAGCCGGCCCATCCCCCCCACACACACACTGGATAACCCTGGTGCTCCCTAGGTCCCCGGCTGGGGACTGGGGAGGGAGAACGCCCAATGCCTGAGCCAAGGTCTACCCACATTTGAAATTTAATAAAGTTGTGGCCAATTTAATCCCATAGCACGTTGTCTTGAGTCGTTATTCCACATGATGGGGGGGACCGCTTGGGATCTGGGGACTCCGCCTGTCCACGCAATGGAAATGTGATGAGCCATTGATAGAACAAAGGGAAGATGTCTCTGTCTTCACCCAAAAGGAAAGAAGTACCCAACCTGGTGCAAAGAAGAAGCTGCAGCTCAAGATAGGAAAAGAGGTCCTAAGGGTAGACTGAAGAAATTATGGGCCTTGATGATGTGTTTATTCCAAAGGGACTCATTTTTATGGATCCAGTCACTTCAAACTGCACAGTATTAATACCTGCAATATTATATATGTGTAAAGTAAACCCCTGAGTAAAGGGACCCCTGACTGTTAGGTCCAGTCACGGATGACTCTGGGGTTGCAGGGCTCATCTCTCTTTACTGGCCGAGGGAGCCGGCGTACAGCTTGTGGCCAGCATGACTAAGCTGCTTCTGGCGAACCAGAGCAGCACACAGAAACGCCATTTACCTTCCCACCAGAGTGGTACCTATTTATCTACTTGCACTTTGACGTGCTTTCGAACTGCTAGATTGGCAGGAGCAGGGACTGAGCAATGGGAGCTCACCCCGTTGCGGGGATTTGAACCACCAACCTTCTGATCGGCAAGCCCTAGGCTCTGTGGTTTAGACCACAGCACCACCCAAGTACCTTATATATGTGTACATAAGCCATATATCATAAAGACACCAGTCTTTATGCTGTGCCTTATTTCCACCCTGGGCACCTGGAACCCCTGGAATCTAGCACTGCTCAGATATGCAATAATATGAAAAAAGGCAAGCAATAATATGAAAAAAGCAGCTAACAAAATCACAAGTTGCTACCACACAGAGCTCCTTGCTGCCATGCTCTTTGGACAGAGTAGATCAAGTCACCCTGAGACTTGAGTGAAAAGCACTCAATGACATTCCATTACTCTCAAGAGGGAATTCATAGAATTGTGGAGTTGGAAGGGACTATGAGGGTCATCTAGTCCAACCCACTTCAATGGAGGACTCTTTTGCCCAACATGGGGCTCAAACCCACGACCCTGACATTAAGAGTCTCATGGTTTACTGACTGAGATATGCCACCTCAAGCATCAAAAGAATTGTATGGAAAAGACACGGTCCCCCCCCCCCATATAAACACTGGTGAAGGCAGAATTTGGTGTCTGAATGAGTCAACAAGCCTTTTTAAAGGTTGGCCCTAGCAGAATAGGGGAGTGCCATTTGGTGTTCCATTTGAGACACCAAAATGTCTTGGGACAGGCTTTTTAAGTTTAACACCAACTTTTCTGCTATACAGAACTGTGCATGCAAAGTGACACGAGTTTTGGAAAAATGGAAGTGATATGAACTAACAGTTTTCTTCACTGCTTCACAGTCATCAGAATCAAGTAGTGTACAGAAATATGGTCAAATTTGAAGTTATCATTGCTAGGCCGAATTGCTGTGATAAAAATGAATGTATTGCCAAGGATGCTGTTTTTGTTCCAAACATTGCAAATTTTGGATAAAATGGAATGTTTCAAGAAGTGGCAGAGAGATATTTCTAGATTTGTCTGGCAGGGCAAGAAGCCTCGAATAAAATTTAAGATATTAACTGATGCCAAAGAAAGAGGTGGATTTGCCCTGCCAGAACTTAAGCTTTATTATGAATCAGCCGCATTTTGTTGGCTGAGAGAATGGGTGCTTCTTGAAAACACTGACATTCTGGATTTATAAGGTTTTAATAACGTATATACGGGACGCAGGTGGCGCTGTGGGTAAAAGCCTCAGCGCCTAGGGCTTGCCGATCGAAAGGTCGGCGGTTCGAATCCCTGCGGCGGGGTGCGCTCCCGCTGCTCGGTCCCAGCGCCTGCCAACCTAGCAGTTCGAAAGCACCTCCGGGTGCAAGTAGATAAATAGGGACCGCTTACCAGCGGGAAGGTAAACGGCGTTTCCGTGTGCGACTCTGGCTCGCCAGAGCAGCGATGTCACGCTGGCCACGTGACCCGGAAGTGTCTCCGGACAGCGCTGGCCCCTGGCCTCTTAAGTGAGATGGGCGCACAACCCCAGAGTCTGTCAAGACTGGCCCGTACGGGCAGGGGTACCTTTACCTTTACTTTTTAATAACGTATATGGGTGGCATGCATATTTGTGGTATGATAAGGTCAAAGCACATAAAGCGTTTAATAACCATATTGTCAGGAAAGCACTGTTTAATGTCTGGATAAGATATAAGGACTTGCTTAAAAACAAAACTCCAAGGTGGTTGTCACCAATGGAAGCGAAGGCTCAGAAAAAGCTCAATATGGAGGCCAAATGGCCGAAATATTGGGAAATTTTGGAACAAGAGGGAGATAGATTAAAACTGCAGAGTTTTGAAAAACTAAAAAACAAAGTGCGAGACTGGCTTCATTATTATCAAATAATGGAGGCTTACAAATTGGACAAGAAAATTGGCTTCCAGGTGGAAAAATCAAAATTGGAAACGGAATTGTTAGATCCTAAAATTAAGAACTTGTCAAGAATGTATAACTTGCTGTTGAAATGGAACACTCAGGATGAAATGGTGAAATCTGCTATGATTAAATGGGCACAAGATGTTGGGCATAACATTATGATGGCTGACTGGGAACAGTTATGGACCACCGGTTTGAAATTTACGGCATGTAATGCCCTAAGAGAAAACTTAATGAAAATGATCTACAGGTGGTACATGACACCAGTCAAGCTTGCAAAAATTTACCATTTGCCCGATAATAAATGTTGGAAATGTAAAGAGACCGAAGGCACATTCTTTCACCTTTGGTGGACATGCCCAAGGATTAAGACTTTCTGGGAAATGATTTATAATGAAATGAAAAAGGTATTTAAATATACTTTTTTGAAGAAACCAGAGGCCTTTCTCCTGGGCATGGTCGGCCAATTGGTGCCAAAGAAGGATAGAACTTTCTTTATGTATGCTACAACAGCAGCAAGAATACTTATTGCAAAGTACTGGAAGACACAAGATCTACCCACCCAGGAAGAATGGCAGATGAAGGTGATGGACTACATGGAACTGGCGGAAATGACTGGCAGAATCCGAGACCAGTGGAAGAAGATTGGAAGAAATTTAAAGATTATCTAAAGAAATATTGTAAAATTAAGGAATGTTAGAAAGATGTTGGAATGAAGTTACATGGCTTTAGCAGAAATGTTATAAAGAATTAAGTATAATAGATTGTAATTGGATTAAAGGAAAAAATAATGTTAGAATTTGTTAAGTTAAATGATAGGACAGAAGTTTGAGGAAGATGGAAAGGATTTGCTGAAACAAATAATCGAAGTGGAATACAAAAAAGGGAGGTGTGAGGAGGTCGCTGAAACAAGCAAAAGAAAGTTAATAACATTGAAAGTATTGGTTGTGTTTCTTTTTTCTTTCTTTTTTTAAACTGTTTTTGTTTTATTTTTGTTATGTATATGTAATATTTTTGTTTTTGGGTTGTATTGTATGGTTTTGTTATGTTTAATTCTTTTTCTTTTTTCTTTCTGTAATTTTCAAAACTTTAATAAATATTTTTTTAAAAAAAAAACAGAATCAAGTAGTGTACATATATTATTTGCTTAGATGCTGTGGCCAATATTGAATACCTTTTTTACAAGAAATAATTCCAATGAATATCCATTAATATCTACATTTAAAAACTTGTCTAAGTAATTACTTGTGTGAAACTGACCACTTAAATGCCCCAATTGTACTGTTTTCAGCATTAAAAGAAAGCCTGCTGAGGTTAATGAAAGCTTGCCATTATTTGTTATATGTTTCTGGTCTATTTTAGTCATATGGATTTGCAAGCTTGAATGTGCATGTGTTGCTAAGAAACATATTTTACACATTCTTTTCCTGGGCTAAATCCTATAAAACCACATTATATAATGTTGATTCACAGTATCTGAAGTACAGTAAATTGATTACTGCCAGTTCAAATCCAGTTATTGTGATATCCCAAGGAGAGAGGAAAAATGGAAGACAAAACTGAAATAATACCAGGACTGTATTTACTTATTCTCAGAAATTCCAGTGGGAGACACAAGACCCAAATTAGACATGATGAATCTTTGCATGAAACATACAGGCTTTTAAATATGCAAATTACATCAGCTGGGGTGCTAATAATTAAGAGGATTAGAGCCAGTATGAAGAGCAAATGTAACCCTTTCCTCCTTTGCTGTGGTGCAGAGGAAACACCCCCTGCCTTATTTGAAGCTGCTCTTTGTTTTGGAAATTCCCCATTCATACCAACACATGATTTCCTTCCTATGCAAACCCTTGTTTCAGAAAAGGGGTTTTCTTTAGGACTACAAGAAAAGGATAAGGTTAACTTCCACTTACATTCTTGTTCTCATCCCATGCTGGCCACATGACCTGGAAAAAATGTCTGCAGACAAATGCTGGCTCCCTTGGCCAGTAAAGTGAGATGAGTGCCGCAACCCCAGAGTTGTTCACAACTGGATTTAACTGTCAGGGATCCTTTACCTTTATACATCTGATGGAACTTGTATTTTTCAAATCCTGCACACAACATCTGGAGGGCAAATTGGGATATGACCTCCCTGCACCATCTCACGGTCACTGCCTCCCCACACCGCCACACCCTACCATCCTGCCACTGACCGCCTTTACGTGCCACCCCGGCTGCCTCACCATGCCACTGCCCTTACGTGCCACCACTATCTCCCCCCTCCCACTGCCACACACCCTTACGGCTGAGGAGGCTGAGGCTGAGGCCGTGGTGGCAGAGCCAAAACGGGAGTTCGCCGGTTGGCATCAGAAGCTGAGGTGGCTTCTGTCAATCTGGAATGCTTGGCTCAAAACAGGGGGGTTGCGCTATATGACATAAAAGGCTGACACACATTTAAGCTCATGTCTGTTTTGGTCCTCATTTTCTAGGTTGGCTTTGAGATGCAAATGGTTTGATTTTGTATTTCTGGATAATGATACTGCAGTCCACAAAAGTGGCAGAGGTGGTCATGAAATAGTTTGCTGCTGAACAGGGTTTGCAATTTTACATCAGCTGAACCAATGCCGCCTGCTTTACGGCAGCTACTTGTGCCTAGGGTTGCTCCCATAATGAGTTTGAATGGGGGTCCCCTAAGTCCTGGTTTAGCCAGGATTTATGTTAGGGGGGGACAGAACCAACATGATTTGTCAGTCAGTTGAGTATTTCCAGTGCTTTTTTCTGGGGGTGCGCAGGGGTACGCATACCCCTAAACATTTTGTGAATCTAAGTTTGGCCTCACTGAGGGGCAGCATTTCAATTTGAGTAGGAAAATGAAAGTACCCCTAAATATTTTTTTGAAAAAAAGCACTGAGTATTTCTATTTACTTGATCCAGAGGGGCAACTGCCCCCTGCCCCCCCCCCTGGCTATGTCCATGTCCCCACATATTTCTGATTCTCCCGTTCTGTAAAGGGATGTGCATCCCACCAGATTTAAGCACTTTGGGGGCCCTTTGCGTTCACTGTGATTATTGGAGCACATGCTTAATTCTTCCCATTGAAACTAATGTGGTGTCAAAGTACTTAACTTTGGCTGGCTATTGTGTACATGCTAATTTTGCAGTGCAGCAAAAAAAAAAAGTCCCAATTTGATGACTCAAAAATATCCATACCCATTGTAATGAATTCTGGCTGTAGTTGCTTAACAGCAGGATTAATGAAAAATGGCAATGTTAAAGACGATTCTTTATTACCGGTGGTGTCACATCAAAATATCCAACAAAACGTTTAGAGTGAGAAGCTGAGCTATCTGGAAATAAACCTGATTTAAAACAAAATGTGTTGATATTACACTGTGCTTTTTATGCTCTCATTTGGGACTGCTGGTGACAGTGGCAAAATTAACAAACAAATAAATACAGGGTTGCTCTACATAATGCTAAGCACTTGGGGCTGCTGCTATTAGTTGAACCCCATGTGAAGAATATTTATAATATAAGGTACAGCTAATATATTCCTGGGCTCCTAAAGACAAAGGACTTAAAAGACTTTTACAGAAAATGCCTTAGCAAGAACTAAAGAAAGCAAAATACTGGAATCCTCTTCCAATTAAAAATCAAGAACATCCTTGTACTGTGGAAAATACAATGTAATTTAACCAGTGTTAGAAACTCAGATATATAAGCTAAGTGCCAAATGGCTCCTCAAACCAGGGTTAGCGTAATCAAAACAGAATGCCTGGTTGCCATTCTTGGGGCTCAAAAGTCATATTTTTCAATATAACTTTTTGGTTCCTGAAATTCATTCTGATTGTGCAGATAAAATATAACAGGTAGAATTCTACAGAATGTCAAAACAAAATAAAAAAATTCCTTCCAGTAGCACCTTAAAGACCAACTAAGTTAGTTCTTGGTATGAGCTTTCGTGTGCATGCACACTTCTTCAGAAGAAGAAGTCTTTAAGGTGCTACTGGAAGGAATTTTTTTATTTTGTTTTGACTATGGCAGACCAACACGGCTACCTATCTGTCTACAGAATGTGTTGCTCGTGTGTGAAAACATCTCCAGGCAACATCTCCAGATGGTGGAGAAGTCAGGCACCATCCTGGCATCTTCACTTGGTTTCAATTGGCCGATAGCCAGATGCATAATGCTCCAGGCAAATTTCAAACACTGAATTTAACCCCTTCCCCTTAAGCATGTGGCCATGAATGGGGGGACAGGAGGCGATACGATTCTCTCTCCACTCCACAACCACATGTTTAATTAGGGTTGAAAATCCTAATTAAACACTGCTTGAGACCCCTAAATCAGTTTGGGACTGTGATCCAGGACAGGATAGCTCCAGCTTCTCCTGAGTCACACCACAGCTACTTCAAAGCATTGGAATTTGTCCTGAATTGAACTGGGAGACTCAAACACAGACTGTCGGCTACAGCCACAAACTATGATCAAACAATTGTTCATTTGTTTTAGTACCTTATAAGCTGCTTTTGATATTGTTTGGATAGTGAGGAAATGAACAAAATAAATAATTCATCTGTTTGTTTGTTTACAGCATTTGACTACAGTTGGATGGCCATCTGTCATGGATGCTTTATCTGAGATTCCTGAATTGGAGGGGTTGGCGTAGATGACCCTTGGGATCCCTTTCAACCATAGCTGTCAACGTTTCCCTTTTTAAAAAGGAAATTCCCTTATTCCGAATAGGACTCCTCGCAAGAAAAGGGAAAAGTTGACAGCTATGCTTCCAACTCTACGGTTCTATGATTTTAGCCAAAAAGGCTCCCACAATAGCTGACATAAAATCAAAACAAGTCACTCCCCAAACCCACAGGTTTACAGTCTAAAACACACAACACAATTCCAGGTGCCCAGCCTGGGAGTCATTTTGTTTTTTTTTTTATAAATTTTTTATTAGGTTTTCACATTTTATAAAACAAAAACAAAAACAAAACATATATATTTTTCCCTGACTTCCCCCACCCCCTCTTCATACATCCCAATTCCAAAAATTAGTTCAGCAAGTTCTTATCTCCCATCTTTAACATATTATTGTTATTTTTAAACTTAATCCTTTTTACTTATCCAAATTTAATTTATCCAATTCTCTTTTAAACATTAAATCTTTTTTTTTCCTAAGGTCGACCTAATTACCCTTCCACGAATTTCTCCCTTTGTATTTTTGTTAATTATATGTCATAATGGCCAAATACAAAAATCATAAAATTTTGAAATTCTGTTCTCCCCTTCCTCCCTACCCCAGTTTCCATCCCTTCCCAAGCAATTATCCTAGCCCGGATTCCTCACATCAGAGGCCTTCAAGTCTCTGTCAGTCTCTCTCTGCCGATTTTGTTGGTAGCCCTTTTTGTTGGTCCTCAGGTCTCGAAGGAATTCTATCTCAGTCACATCATATTTTCTTCCATCCAAGATACTTAATAGCAGTTGCTGCAAAAAGTCAGTTGATCTCCCATACTCAAGGAGGAAGTCCCAATCATATTTCTTTACTCTTTTGAATTCCAATATTCCAAGTGCTCCCGGGACTTCCTCCTTCATCTTTCTCATCTTTCGCAGATTTGTAATCCAAAGATCTTCTTCTTTATTTCCTGACAATATGGGCTTCTGATTGATATTTTCCTGCACTTTTTCCATTCCTTCTTTTCTCTCCACCGGTTCCAAAAAAGTTTTTTTCTGGTTCAGCTGCAGATTCCTTATCAGGCAAATCCTTTATGCATTCAGCAGAGTCGTTTGTTTTGGAATTCAAGGTCATAAGTTCTTTGTTCATAGCCGTACTCTGCTCTTGCAGGATTCCCACGAGAAAAAACATTCTTTCTATCTCTACCAGTAATTTTCCCTCTGCAGCCATTGTAATGTCTCTAGTTCCCCCTAGGGGGATTACAGTTGCTTGATAGTCCTTTTCCAACAGCCTGTTACTTTGTTGTTTATGACTACGTTGTTTCCAGCCACCTCAGTTCAAAAGCAACACTTTTAGTTCAGAAAGTTATTAAATAACAAAGTTCTTAAATTTTAGCCGCCCGTTTGACAGCTCCTTTGACAGCTGTCAAACTCCTTGTTCTTTTTCCTCCGGCTCACACACAGGACGCTCCCGGGTTTGGGAGGGGGGGGGGTTACACAAAAGCTTCCAAAACTCCTCACTTTCTCTCCAGCACAAAGACTTCTTCTGTCAAACTCATGGAAATATTTTTTATCTAACACCAAAAACAGTACTCTCCACCTTAGTCCACCGATCCTTGCTTTAGATCGTTTGTAGATAGGGGGGTGCGGACTTCCCTTTAGCACATCCCCCGGTTGTACCGAATTCAAAGATATAGATTTTAAAGTCCAAATTCCATTCTACTCACGGGTTATTTGTTTCCAGTCCGAATTTTGGGAAAAAAGTCAGCGCTGTCCGGCCATGGCACGCGGCTTCGCTCCACTGAAGTAGCGGTCTACTCTCAGCACCACGCCGCTCCCCGTACCCTCTCCGTAGCCTTTAAAAAGGCTCTTCGTGGGTCAGGGAGGGCGCTTAAAGGTGCCCACCGAGTCACCAAGTCCGCAGGCTTCCGCGCCTGCGGTTTCTGAGGGTCCCCGTGTCGCCGGCGCGGTAGGACCCGTCTTCAGCAGAGCCGATTCCCTCCGGAGCTCGGAGGGAATCCGCCATTAGCCAATCGCGCTAACCCGGAAGTCTAGCCTGGGAGTCATTTTGGACTCCCAGCTGTGAATGGAGGCACAGGTCAATGCTGTGTCCAGGGCAGCTGTCTACCAGCTCCACCTGGTACGCAGAATGAGACCCTCCCTGCCCGCGGACTGTCTCACCAGAGTGGTGCATGCTCTAGTTATCTCCCGCTTGGACTACTGCAATGCGCTCTACATAAGGCTACCTTTGAAGGTGACCTGGAAGCTGCAATTAATCCAGAATGCGGCAGCTAGACTGGTGACTGGGAGTGGCCGCTGAGACCACATAACACCGGTCTTGAAAGACCTACATTGGCTCACAGTACGTTTTCGAGCACAATTCAAAGTGTTGGTGCTGACCTTTAAAGCCCTAAACGGCCTCAGCCCAGTATACCTGAAGGAGTGTCTCCACCCCCATCGTTCTGCCCTGACACTGAGGTCCAGCGCTGAGGGCCTTCTGGTGGTTCCCTCACTGCGAGAAGCGAAGTTACAGGGAACCAGACAGAGGGCCTTCTCGGTAGTGGTGCCCGCCCTGTGGAACACCCTCCCACCAGATGTCAAAGAAATTAACAACTATCTGACGTTTAGAAGACATCTGAAGAGAGCCCTGTTTAGGGAAGCTTTTAATACCTGATGAATTATTGTATTTTAATGTTTTGTTGGAAGCCGCCCAGAGTGGCTGGGGAAAGCCAGCCAGATGGGAGGGGTATAAATGATTTATTATTATTATTATTAGGGCAAAGTTAACTGAGGGGCATCACATTCATTTGAATCAGGACTCGCCCTACCATTAGGCATTGTGAGTTGGCCGCTTCAGGCAGCAGATTCAGGCTGTCATGTGTGGACAGCAAAATGTTAGTTATTTTGCCATTGTTCCATTGTTACTACCTGGTGGTGTGTTTGTGGGAAGTTCTGTGCCAGGTGCCAGAATAGGTTGACAGGTCTCAGGCACCCCACCCTTTGACTTGCAAGCCAAACATCTTTGGCAAACAACAACATCATACAGTATGTCTCAACAAATGCTCAGATATGTCACTTTAAAAACCCCCTCCATATTAACAACAACACACTCCTGTGTATGTTGATTCCAAAGTAAACCTCTCTGAACCAAATGGGATTTGCTCCCCGGTAAGTGTGTTTAGAATTGCAGCTTAAGAGGCAAGCAAATTTAATCAAGGAAGCAAATATTTTGATCAGGAAAGTGTTCATAAAATAACCCACAACACTTTCTAATGATTTTTATTTTCAGCTTGAAAAGGTAGAAGCTGGCATCTTGCATTTTTGCAAACAAAACACAGCCTTAATCTGTGCCAATGATGAAAAAGAAAGGTACCTGATACCGTATTGAGAAATGTTCTGTCATCCAACAGATTATGTGTCCGTTAAATATTCAGTGTGTTACCTGTACTGACTTGGGCGGTGGCGGGGGGGGGGGGAGGAAGGAATTTCATTTCTCCACTTGTTGTTAAAGATTGATATGCAGTTATCACAGCTCTTTTTAAAAAGGAAAACACGATCAGTGAATAGCAACAACACAGAAGCTGACATTAACAGCTGTCTCTGAGCTTTCAACGTAATGACAACTGTCATTAAAACCACATTTCCATTAAAATCTAAAATACTACCTAAAAATAAAAATTGTTTTTGCCACATGAAACTTAGAAGCAGGCAGCAGCAGTAGTTAGTGAATTAGATAAGGCTTTCTTTACTGCCACTCTGATCTTCATGGGGGAAGGTTATATCTTAGTTTACAGTGGTACCTCATGTTGTGTAACTTCCAGGTTATGGAATCTTCGGGTTACGGACGCGGCAAACCCAGAAGTGTATACATCCGGGTTTTGCTGCTTGCACATGCGCATAAGCACTCTGCGTGCCATGCACAGAAGCAACGCCTCTAGTTACAGATTTTTCGGGGTGCGCATGGCACCCCAAAATGCTACCCTTGAAATACAGCGTGCATCGGCTTTCCCAATTTATCCTCCCAACAACCCTGTGAGGGGGGCCTAGGCTGACAAAGTGGCGGAGCATAAATTTGAATCCAGGTCTCCTCAATCCACATTCATCATTCTATCCACTAGTGCAAACAAGCTCTGGATTTACATACCCCCTAGGCTTCTGAAGTCAAAAATATCACTAAAATCAATAATCCAGTGGCTATTCCAGTCCCAGATCTTGTGACATTTGCCAAGTACATGCACAACTTTGCTGCATGGACTCTGTTCACAAGCCCTGGAATCCCAGCAGGACATCCAGTGAAGAGGAAGGTGATACCCACAACACACCTTGACTAATAACCTGCACTGAAGTTTTCCCTAGGTTTCAGGTACAGCCTGTGAGAATGGAGCCAGGGATCCCATAATAGTTGGTGGTAATGGCCATAGGTATGGGGGGTGGGGGTTATCGATACAATTCACAGAGTTCATAGAATCATAGAATTGTTTCCTACAAGGATGGCACATGCACTAAGAAATTGGGGGGGGGGCAAGAACCAGGGAAGCCTACAAACTACCTCATAAAACCAAAACCCAATGCTTGGAATGGTTTGTAGTCACAGTGCTGGATTTACGTGTAAGCTAAGCAAGCTATAGCTTAGGTCCCACTCTCTTGGGGGCCCCCCAAAAATATAAGATAAAAAACAAAAAAACCCTACATACAGCAACAGTGTTTTGTGTTGTGTAGGCTCCTATGATGTAAGTAATTGGCCCTGCCTGCTAGCCTGCTCCCTAAAATATCACTGGTTTCCTCATTTTTATATGTAGGGTGCCTACATTCTGCATGTGCAAATGGCTTTAGATACCTACAGTCATACCTCATGCTACGTCCGCTTCATGTTACGTTCTTTCAGGTTACGTCCTGCGGTGACTCAGAAGTACCGGAAAGGGTTACTTCCTGGTTTTGCTGCTCATGCATGCGCAGACGCGCAAAATGATATCACATGCATGCACAGAAGTGGCGAATTGCAACCTGTGCATGCGCAGACGCACTGCGCCTTTCATGTTGCAAACAGGCCTCTGGAATGGATCCCGTTCACAACCAGAGGTACCGCTGTATTGGGCCCATAAATGACCATATAGCATATATTAAACACACAAAAACAGTGACAATTTGTTGCTGACAAAGGACAGCTGGACATATAAAGGGCCCCATTACCTTCAGTAGCTTAGGGCCTCATCAAACTTAAATCTGGCCCTGTTTGAAAACATGCAGTCTAATCTACATGTCTACAGTCTGATCTGAGAATGTTCCATTAGATGCCAACCATGGAGATCCTTTCCAAATTGTGGAGCAAACTGTACTCCTTGCCTATAATATACTGGAGGGCACTTAAACCCACCGTAGGCATCCATATCTAGTGAGTGTTCTTTGTAACCATCTTGAACATTTATAATCCTTATTCATTCCACAAATTTGGATATTTCTCTCTTTTCAAAGTATCTGCAGGAAAACTTTGTGGACCAATTAGAAGTCTTGTCTCTTGACTATAAGATCATACCAGGATTTCAGGAAAATTAAAGCTGTCAAAAATGTACACAATTAAAATTTGTAAAATTAATGGACTGCGAAGAGTAAAGGGTTTGCAGTAGGCAGACCAGATGATCTGGTCAACAGGAGATGCTATTAAAGTGATCATGATAAATGGTGACAGGTAGAGATTTTCTAGGCTGAAATTCTTATCTATTGGAAATACCAAGGGCAGCCTTGAAAGAGCTTTGTAGCTGAAAAGTGATATGATTTAAATTCCCTTCTGGTTTATAGCCAACAATCTGAAGGGAAAGTGAACTACCTCTATTGGTGAATCAGTGAAGCATCATGGATTTTGTGGTTTGGAACAAGAGCTGAACCTGGGATTTAGCTTGGTGAGCTACCCAGAACTGTGGTTGCTTGGACCTCAATGTCCCCTTCAGGCTCTAGTACTATTTGGACCACATCTGAGAGGCTCAGAAGGGGGTCTAGTCATCTGGCAGCCCAGGACTTCCATCCACACTGCCCAGGCTTACGCTCAAGAGAGAGATTAAGTCCTCTTCTAAACACCATACAAATGGAATTTCAGTCACAGAACAGGAAGAAGTAATATTAGTCCTAATAATTGGAAAGTAATACAAAACCTGTGGATTAGTCAAACTTGTTTAATTACCAGAATCCTGTTGTACTGCCCTTGCCAGGTCAATAGAACATCATCTTTTGCCTATTTCACCTCCAGTCCTAGGATAAGTTCCCAATTTCAGAACTGCTGTCTAGTACTGCTGTCCAGTACAGTGGTACCTCGGGTTACATACGCTTCAGGTTACAGACTCCGCTAACCCAGAAATAGTGCTCCAGGTTAAAAACCTTGCTTCAGGATGAGAACAGAAATTGTGCTCCGGCAGCGCGGCAGCAGGAGGAGGCCCCATTAGCTAAAGTGGTGCTTCAGGTTAAGAACAGTTTCAGGTTAAGTATGGACCTCCGGAACGAATTAAGTAATTAACCCGAGGTACCACTGTAATAGACAGCAGGGCTCTGGGATTGAGACAGTGGCAAAGTCTGAAGTGCAGGAGCTCTTAGTCACATCTCTAAAGAGAGTCCATGGTCTGCCCTCAAGAATCCAGCACTGCTGGCAGATATATAGATCCATTATGTGAATATATATCAAGTTGTGTATCCATAGCAGCAGGAAAAACAACAGGCAGGTTAATCTGCCCCAGCTGCATCAAAATATGTCTCTATAGCCACAGCAGGTGCTGCAACCTTCCAACAATTTGTCCTCACCCCCAAAAGCATACTCCTCTATTGTCTCCCGAGACAGATATTTGCCAACTAGATCCCAAATAGCAGTATTACATAGCAGAATACCCATTTCATTTGTATCAGCTGACGGTCAGTCATAGAATAATGAGTTGGCAAAGGGTGGCCAAGTGGTGAGCATGTTGTTAAGTCAGAGGCATCCTTTTCCTTCCCTCCACCCCAGGCTTGCAACATTGTCAAGTACCAACACAGCAGCAGATGGTGTCACCATTCCTACTGGAAAAATAGTACTGGAGCTACTTGGCCCCATGTTCCAGCTCCCCTGCACTAGCCATCTTCAGAGTGCGAAGACTGTGGGATTATCCATTGTGTTTGAGTAGGGATTAGCAAGACTGGCAGAAATGGCCCAAACGCAGCTGTTGCTCAGTGTCTCATTTATCTAGATCAGCCCAGGCTGGTGTAAGGCCACGGATAACTGCAACCCGCCAAGAGGCTTGAATTAAAAGAAACAAAACAATGAAGACCTTGTCTCTTTTTTCTAGTTTGACTCTTGAAGACTTATTGTTTATGCAGAAGAATGTTAGCACAAATATATGACAAATTAATTAGCATGTGCCTGCGATTCATTTATCTTTTATGGCTGGAGATCTGTTTTGGCAGAAGAAGCTCACCAGGGGCCGCACACTAAACAACACATTTACCCTAAAATTAAGAGTTATTTCCCAATTAGGCTATACCAACTGCCCAAAGCTACTGCAGGACACTAAGAGGAAGTGCTTCAGCTACCTGTTAATGTATCCTGGATTTACTTTTGATTTATATGAATTCACTTTTGCTTGTATTAAACTACTTCTAAGAATGCAATTAATTGTCAAATATATCCTTATTTTGGACAGTCAAAATTAGATGCCGCTGCAACAAGTTCAGCAAATGAATGGCTCTAATTATCCAGGAGCCAACACCAGTGTGTAGACTGGGAGCAGTTTGTGATTCTTTATGTCTCGAAAAGAATGGGATGATACCATGCAAATAGTGTACCATTTTTCACTCTATAAGACGCACCCGACCATAAGACGCACCTAGTCTTAGAGGAGAACAAGAAAAAAAAATATTCTCTCCCTCTCTGTGCAGCGCCTCTTCAGTGAAGCAGCAGGAGAAATGGAGCCCCTTCCATTTCTCCTCCTGCTTCACTGAAGGGGCGCTGCGCAGGGAGAGAAAGCTGTGCAGCGCCTTTGCAGTGAAGCGAAGCGAAGCCAGGAGAGCAAGAGGGGTCGGTGCGCACCTATCCCTCTTGCTCTTCTGGCTTCAGGGATAGCCGCCCGAAGCCTCCAGACATATATACCGTATTTTTCGCTCCATAGACGTACACACATTTCCCCTTACTTTTTAGGAGGGGAAAAGTGCATCTTATAGAGCGAAAAATACGGTATATATGTTTCCTTATTTCCTCATTAAAAATATATTGCCCACCCCCCACCCCCAGTTACAGAGCAGCAGAATTTTTGAGGTCACAAACATTCATTCAGATGAAGGTGCATTGCCACTTGTGATTATTATTAATTATATTTTTATCCCATACCCTCTCCCAAAGCCTCGTACACCAAACCAGCCCTTGAGATAGTCATTATTCCAATGCCTTTCGGTGAGCTTCACGGCTGAGTAGAGGTTTGAACCTTGGCCTCGCAAGTCCAACTCTGATGTGCACACAGGGTCTCCTCTAGAGTAGAAAATGCATCTACAGTGGTACCTCGAGTTACCACACCTCGGGTTACAGACTCCGCTAACCTGGAGGTAGTACCTCTGGTTAAGAACTTTACCTCAGGATGAGAACAGAAATCGCACGACAGCAGCAGTGGGAGGCCCCATTAGCTAAAGTGGTGCCTCAGGTAAAGAACAGTTTCAGGTTAAGAACAGACCTCCGGAATGAATTAAGTACGTAACCAGAGGTACCACTGTATTAAAACAAGACCAAGATGTGTTAGAGGGCTGCATTGCTGTCTGTTTTCATCTGCTGGTTTGTTGGTTTTATTACTGCCAATATGAGATATCCGTTTTGCATTTTTGGATTTGATAGAATGCTTTTGGAGAATGGCTTTTGGGGCTTTTACCTGTGTATCAGGGCACCTGCCAGATAAAGTTAAGCCCCACTGCTTTCAGTGGAAAAGGTAAACATGTGCTTATCTTGAAGTATACTTGGTTGAATCTTGTTTGCAGATTGCCTCAAGTTACGGGAAAGGTCAGATGGAAATGTATGTAATAAATATACAGCATATTAGTCAGAACAAAAAAAAAATGCGGGTGTTGAGTCAGTCAGGCCATTCTCTATTTATTTCTGACACAAATCAAAACGGAGGCACTGGACATGTAGCTAGTACATTAATAACATAATCTGTTGTTAATTTCTACATAAATACACCATTACAGAACATTCAAAGTCACTGTACATTTTTAATTAAAAATAATTATAATTAAAAATGGAACTGCACTCAGAATGTAGCATAGACTGAACTTATGAACTCTGACAAATTGGAAAAAATGGGGAACAAAGAGCTAGAACTTGGGGATTTGTGGGGCTGGCTCAGTCTGGGACTTGTGGACTTAGCCCTGGGGTCATCACTGTGGTGTCCCTGGGTGCCATGGTACACTGGAGGACTCTGGGTATGCCACCAGAATAGGTGCTGCCCATGACATTCTCTTCCATTTTCACTTGTGCCCACGAGTCCCAAAGAGTTGGCAACACTGATCTAGCATATAATCTTTTTCTTCATCTGCATCCCCAAATTTCTACCTCGCCATTGTAGCTTTGATAGTGGAATGGCTTGTTCCTAGTATGAGTTGCCTCCATATTAACAACTGCAGACCCTCCATGTGTCCCAATTTTCCAGGGACGTCCCTGATTTAGAGAAGCCATCCTGGTTTCTGATTTGATCCCGGAATGTCCCACTTTTCCTTAGGACGTCCCTATTTTTATCAGAGAAATGGTGGAGGGCATGGAGTTATCTGACCCCCAAGTCATCTGAAGGCAATCTTGTATAGGGAAGGGTTTTTTTTTTAATGTTTAATGTTTTATTATGCTTGTTGGTAGCTGCCCAGAGTGACTGGGGCAACCCAGTAAGATGTGTGGGGTACAAATAGCAAAATTATCATTATGGAATGGGACGTCCCTATTGACATCGGAGAAAAGTTGGAGGGTATGCAGCTATCAAGAGAAACAGAAACAATGCAATCAGAACAGCTCCAGGACACACACACTGTCCCTAAGCTCTGCCTGTTAAAGATCAATGCACACTGAGCCAAGGTCTATGTGCAACACACTGTTCAACAAGCATTGATTCCCAGATGCCATTTGAGGCACTGAGAACTTTGTATATTTTACAGTTAAGCAAAATTTGCATGCTTTCATTTGTGTTTATGTTTAAATTTGCCACATTTGACAGGGCTATCTGAGTTGTCTTAATTCAACACAAAATCACAATGGTAGTGATGATGATGATAATAATAATAATAATAATAATAATAATAATAATAATTTATTATTTGTACCCCGCCCATCTGGCTGGGCTTCCCCAGCCACTCTGGGAGGCTTCCATAAAATGATATGGTAATAGGTTAAATTCACCTTTTAATAAGCACTTTCATCAAAAACACTTGTGTTCATTCTTCAACATTTGCCGTGGTGCATCCACTATATGGCTGTTGTCAGTTCCTTCCAAAATTATAGTGTAATGTCATAGCTAATGGCACAGAGAAGACACTTTTAAATCAATGCTATATTATTTAGTTGGAGGCCACCTACAGATTCAGGTTGTCCCTATTTACCAAGGACAGGCCTGGTTTTCTGCGAGGACGGATGATCCTGTCATTTTCAGTTTCTCATCCCCCTCCCCCCAATCTTTGGCTTACATTTCTGTATCAGTTTGTGGTTTTTATTAGTGCACGTCTCTCACGAAGTACACATTTTAAAAGGCAATTCCTCCTAATATAATGTATTTTTGTATGTAATTCTTACTATTATTAGGGTACAGCCTTATTTCATGCACTCAAGTTTTTCCCCAATATAAGCATTTTGTTTTGGTTCACAGGAAGTGTGAATTAGGTAGATCCACATTAAAATGTGAGCCAAACCAAATTCTCCCTCATTCCTACTGTTTTTGATACTCATGCCTGAAAAATCACCACCATATATATATAGCCTTTTTTGTTTTTACTGGAAATAGGAAACAGCATTACCAGGTTAGATTATTTGTCTGTTTTGACTGGCAGCAGATATCCAGTGCTTCAGGCAAGAAGGCCTTCTGCATCAACTGATCCTTTTAACAGGAGATGCCAAAGATTGTGCTTGTCACCTTCACATGAAAAGCAGATGTTTTACCTCTGAGCCATGACTCCTTTCTTTTGAAAAGCCAATTGCTTAAAAAAAAGGACGCAGGTCCCTACAGTTGCCATTCATCCGGTTTTAATGCCCCCTGACCCTTGCGCTACAGAAATTCAGTTTCTGAATATGAGGAGGTGCATGCATGTAAATTCATATGCACACAACTAATGCACCATATAGTGTACATTTTATTCTTTCATATCCTGGTCTGAAGCTCAACATCAAAAAAACTAAGATCATGGCCACTGGTCCCATCACTTCCTGGCAAACAGAAGAGGAAGAAATGGAGGCAGTGAGAGATTTTACTTTCTTGGGCTCCATGATCACTGCACGTGGTGACAGCAGCCACGAAATTAAAAGATGCCTGCTCATAATCCAAAATGCTTGTTGGCTCTTGCTTTGAGAATGGAGGTGGGAAATAGATCAAATAGATCAAACAGTAGTTGGAGTAAACTATGGTCATTTTTATTAATAATCAGATCTGCCTGGAATGTGCAGGGAATCTGCTCTTCTAAAATCCTACAAAGTATGATATCCTGGTTAAATCACCCTTATAACGTCAAAGAAGAAAAGTGCTGCTGGAATTGCTGCTTCCTGGTTTCTTATTTACTTTTGGCTGGTGAATGAAGGGATGGAGAAGGAGTTTGGGTGCTCATCACTGGTCTTAACATGATTGTTTTTTCACCAGCTGAAGGATGATGTGCTCCTGTTGGGCATGAGCTAGATGGCTAGTCTGACTAGGTCAACTCAGGCTGGATCTATAGGTAAAGGTAAAGGTACCCCTGCCCGTACGGGCCAGTCTTGCCAGACTCTAGGGTTGTGCGCTCATCTCACTCTATAGGCCGGGAGCTAGCGCTGTCCGCAGACACTTCCGGGTCATGTGGCCAGCGTGACAAGCTGCATCTGGCGAGCCAGCGCAGCACACGGAACGCCGTTTACCTTCCCGCTGGTAAGCGGTCCCTATTTATCTACTTGCACCCGGAGGTGCTTTTGAACTGCTAGGTTGGCAGGCGCTGGGACCGAACGACGGGAGCGCACCCCGCCGTGGGGATTCGAACCGCCGACCATGCGATCGGCAAGCCCTAGGCGCTGAGGTTTTACCCACAGCGCCACCCGCGTCCGGCTGGATCTATATTCACTCTTTAAACATCCTTAGAACGATGTTTTTGATATCATTCTAAAACGTAAAGGCATTTGGTTTCTCTTTTGCTTCCTTTCCTACAATGCCTACCCACTTATTTGACAGAGAGAGAGCTCTGCAGCGCCCTTTGGTCTGGTGTCACTTTTTAATAACGCATTAAGAACATTTTTAAAGAACGTCACATGTCTATGATTATCATAACCCTTTTGAAAACTCATTTTTTAGAGTTTAAAAGCACAAGTGTAGATGAAGAAGAAGAGGAGGAGGAGTTCGGACTTGATACCCCACCTTTCACTCCCTTTAAGGAGTCTCAAAGTGGCTAAGATTCTCTTTTCCCTTCCTCCCCCACAACAAACACTCTGTGAGGTGAGTGGGGCTGAGAGACTTCAGAGAAGTGTGACTAGCCCAAGGTCACCCAGCAGCTGCATGTGGAGGAGCGGAGACGCGAACCCAGTTCCCCAGATTACGAGACTACCGCTCTTAACCACTACACCACACTGGCTTTTAGATGAGTCCTAAGTGCACCCCTCCATTTGTCACCTTTTAAACTGATGCCAAAACCAGAGGAGCAAAAAGTTCAAATCAGAAAGTCCTCTTCAACAAAAAGAGGACGGGGCATCATAAGCCACCTGCTCATCCCTGACCACTACCATGTTAGGCCATGGTGGACCAAACAACATGGTTGATCTAAATCTCCTCACAAACTGACTGCCACATATTTTAAAACAAGCTGCACTGCCACATATTTTAAAACAAGCTGCAAACCAGGAGAAGGAGACTAAGGGAGAAGTTACCTGAATGACTGACTACTCTTTCCTTTTGCAACATGCATTCCTTCTGCGAGGAAACAAAAGCTTCAGCTATGCATACGTATCTGACCTCCCAAAATGATTCCTACAATATTTCAGCATTCCAATTATGTAAGGAATAGGTGAGATTTCTTGTTTCATGACTTGGGAATAGATTAAATAACTAGAAGGAACTGTGCGCAATGTTCCTTTGTCAGCAAGTTAATAATGTTCCTGACACACTAAACAAGTGTAAAATAGGGTTATTCACAACTATTACTAAGTTAAAATATAGAAAGACAACATTACACATAAGTTAAAAGTCAACAGAAAATGCATCTGAGATCGTCGGGTGGAGTTGTTATGTGCGTGTTCTTATTTATAAAGTGATAATTATGCTTGTACGTTTTTTCACTTCATTATTCTTGTATGCATTTGTATTGAAACAAACTGACTGTCTCCATTTTATGACACCATATGTTTGTTGTGGCGTGTGTGACATCCCCTCACTGGATCTAGCTTCCTCTTTAGATAACTGGGAGCTAGCTGGATCCTTACTCTTGCCCAGGTAACAATTCCTGTCTGCTATTCTGACTTGCTAAAACTGACAGAATTTAAACACTGGGTGTTTCTTAGGCTCGCAATACTGTCTGAAATCTTGTAAGGCTTCTGGCAAGGGTTTTTTGTTGGTTGGTTGGTTGGTTGGTTGGAACTGCACACAGATTTTGCATGCTGTTGTGGGTATCTAGTGCCTTCTCACCAATGTAGTACAAAATAATTGCAACCCTCTAATCTTCTGGATAAGGGATGCAGGTGGTGCTGTGGCCTAAACCACAGAGCCTAGGGCTTGCCGATCAGAAGGTCGGCAGTTCGAATTCCTGTGACGGGGTGAGCTCCCGTTGCTCGGTCCCTGCTCCTGCCCACCTAGCAGTTCGAAAGCACGTCAAGTGCAAGTAGATAAATAGGTACCGCTCCGGTGGGAAGGTAAACGGCGTTTCCGTGCGCTGCTCTGGTTCGCCAGAAGCGGTTTAATCATGCTGGCCACATGACCCGGAAGCTGTACGCTGGCTCCCTCGGCCAATAGAGCGAGATGAGTGCCGTAACCCCAGAGTCGTCCACGACTGGACCTAATGGTCAGGGGTACCTTTACCTTTAATCTTCTGGATACAGAAGATTGTTGTTTGCTCTGGATACAGTGAAGTACAGAAGAAGCTTTTGCTCCCACTAATTGACTGATGAAGCAGAAAATAATTGCCAGATTTAATGAGGACCTTTCTCAGTTCAAATATTCCATTGCATGGATCAAGTCCTGCAAAATTTAAAGGAGGTGAATGAGCTCCTGGCCATCAGCATTCTGAATTATAGGCAACGTAGAATTACTTGGCTTACTGCCCCATGCTCAGATAGAAACAGAGGGGCAGGTAACAATATCAGGTGCCCTTTTACACCAGCCAACCTCTTCAGATGTTCTCTAATTTGTTTGTTTGTTTAAAAAGAGGCTTGGGTCAGTTTGCTCTAGCAACAACTGATCTTACCTGAGCGGGCAAAAGCAGCTGACGTTAGAGCAAATGGTTTGTAAGAGACCATCAGAATTTAGGGGTGCCCAGATGAAAAAGACAACAGGGCTCCTGCCCCTTTAATGGTTGTGCAGAAGATGGAACTTGAGCAGGTGTAGCTTGCAAAAGAGTTGCACCTGCCGAATTTCCATCTAGTGTACAACTATTAGGGACAGAAGCATCTGGCTGCCCTAGAGAATGGATTTCTCTTCTCATTCTAACATCTTGAAGAAGGGTGGGGCGAAGCTTCATACTGTTTTTATAAACACATTTTACTTCCCTGCAAATATTCAAATGGCTGATGAGCTAAATCATCTGAATTAGTTAAATCAACTTATTTCACAGCTGTCTTGCGGTTGCAAATGTCTGGGTAATTTACTTAAAATTTCAGCTAATCATATTATTGCCTTAAGTTTATGTAACTGTAACTTCAGTCATTAAAATTAAATTGATTACAGAATAACTGATATTAAAAAGTTATGAAGAACACTGAGCTCCATTATTACTTAACCTGGGTCAAATGTATTTCCTTGTAAAAGGATCCCTAATGCTATCATGAAGAACATTAAAGAAAGAAAGAAATTAACAAGCAGAAAAGATTAAAAGGAACAAAATGCAGAAGGTTCCAAATGAGAAAATGCATTTGTTTATATATACTGAATCTATTTTAATTGCATTCCAAGGACGCAATTCTATATGTGTCTACTCAGATGTAAATCCCATAGACCTGTGACCTAAATGAAAAGTAGAGAGATATTTGGGGCCTGCTCCCGATCCTTTATAGAGTGCAGGTAAAGTCTTAGAGAGAGCCATAGCTGATTTCTGTTTGAATCCAAGGCTGTGGCTGTGGGAGAAACAAGACCCTCCATGATAGACTCAGGTTGTATATATGTGGAAATAAACCATATATTATAAAGACACCACAGTCTCTGCTGTGCCTCATTTCTAAAAGGAAACACAAACCCTGGGTAAGAGCTTGGAACTCCAGGAATCTCACACCGCTCGGAGTTTGGGGTGCTGGACTATACTATTGTAGTGTCACATTGCAGAAAATAATTGTTATCACAAGGATGGAGGGTGATGTTGCCACTTTTCCCTTTATGCCTCCGTTCTGCTCCAGTTTGGTTTCCACAAAAAGCTAGGTTATTTGTCTTACTATCCGCCATGGCTGAATTAATTATGTAATGAATTGTGCAATGTATTTCCATGGAAGGAAAACATCAAAAACAAAGTAGAAAATAACACAATTATTAATACAACATTTGTGGTCTAAAAAAAGACCAACAATAGTGAATTCTGCTCACATCCATGTTTCTGTTTCTGACAGGGATTGGAGCAATTTCTGGACCCATTTCCATTTCCAGTAGAATTTTCAACAGACCTTAGCATATCACATTGGGGAGATAGCTACGTTAAGCCACCTAAACAGGTAAAGGTAAAGGACCCCTGACAGGTAAGGCCAGTTGCGAACAACTCTGGGGTTGCGGCACTCATCTTGCTTTACTGGCCAAAGGAGCTGACATTTGTCCGCAGACAGTTTTTCTGGGTCATGTAGCCAGCATGACTAAGCTGCTTCTGGTGCAACGGAACACCTAAACCAGAGCAGCGCATGGAAATGCCGTTTACCTTCCCACCGGAGTGGTACCTATTTATCTACTTACACTTTTTGGCGTGCTTTCGAACTGCTAGGTTGGCAGGAGCAGGGACCGACTAATCTTGTGTGCTAGTTTGTCACACAGAGAGTGTTTAAGAGAGCAATTCTATAGCAGGATCTTCTGGAATGAGCAGGTTGGGATATTGTGAATGTCTGGATGATCTAGCAGGCTCCTCGTGAAACTGGCCTGTGTCACCTTCTGATGGAGATATGCCCATGTATCTCCCCCTTCTTGGCTCACTGAACCCAGGGATTTTAAGCCAGAGTAAGATCAGATAAACGAACATACTGGGGTTGGCGGGGGGGGGGGCAGAGAAGGGGCAAATTAAGATTGATCCTAAGACTGTTCAACCTAGTCATGTGACCAGCCCAGCAAAAAGGGCTGTGTTGATGAAACACTATTTTAGAAACTTTCCCCCCACTCAACACTCTTCCAGGCTTAGGCCAGCTCAGTGCTGCTGAACAGAGTTTGGATCTGGTGTACGTTATGGCAGCCTAACTCACAACGTATCGCTTCTATAGGATTGCTCCCTAAAACAAAGCAAGGCATGGGGAGCATTCAACAATAAGGCAATCTAAAGTAGTACAGCCGAGACTTGTCACACCAGCCTCCTTGCTGTACCTGCTCATTCTATGTAATGTTTACAGCAGTTCTAATCTCCTTTTGTCAGAGGAGGAGGAGGAAGGGGAATAGCATGAAAGCAGTACTTCTGAGGGCGAAGAGATAAAGAAAATGAGAGAAAACAGAAATCTGAAATGAAAAAATAGGGAGTGGGAAGATCGAAAGGGATATGCAAAGCATTGATTTTATGGGTTCATGTATCTAAGTCTAAATATATTATACACACAAGGAAATGAAGCACATGCAAGAATAAGGGGAAATGTTTATACATATTAGAAAACATAGCAGTTGTGAAGGATGGGTGGAGGCAGGTGGCAAGGGACACAGTTAAATGCTTATAAAGGGTTACAGAATACCCCTGAACACAACCTGGTTTCCCATAAAGAGTGCTGACCTCTGTTCACTCTCCAAATAGTCCGTTTTGCCAGGTATAAATGGCTCCCTGTGCATTCCTGAGGCTGCTGACAAAGGTTATAATCGGAGACATAGAAGTTCATAGTCTGCCAAGCGTGAGTTATTGGTGCCTAGGGCTGCCCTAACTTGCAGTGTTTTAATAGGTTATGCTGGTTTTACAGGCCGTCACATAGAGCATTTATTGATTTTCCTGACACCTCTCACCTTCTTACAAACCACCTTCTCTCTTGGTTGTTCTCCATGCAGTCGTGCATAATAACGTGGTCTGGGCTGAGACGCCACGTGCCCCATGCCAGGGTGTGTAAATCCTAAGGAGTCTTTCAGGCATGCTGTTTAAAAGCTCCACGGTTGTCCTTTAGGTGTGCTAATCATGGAGGACACATGGCTTGGGAGCACACCTGCAGTTTTTAGTTTTATCTATTTCTTTTTCTTTTAAGAGTAGGTGGACAATATGAGGGAAATAAATCATAGAAGAAGAATGGAGGGGAAAAAGAGGGGCAATCACTTCATAAAAGATGGGAAAATATTCATCTGAACGTACCTAATTTTTAGTTGCACACAGGCTGCATCTACATAGTTATAAAAACACCGTGAAAATGCTCTGAAAAAAACATTTTAAAGCTCACAATGGAAAATTTCATAGAGCTCCGATTTCAGCTCTATATCGCCACCTGGTGTCACAGTGTTATAACACATTCACAACGTCTTATTTTTACTAATGTAGCTGAGTTCACAGACATGGGATTGCTGAATGATACTCAGCATTTTGGAAATATTCTGTTACAACTACCTGTCATTTTCCTTCTTGTACATGTGTGCCATATATCTCACCAAAGCTACTCAAGCTATACTTTGCAGTTACAAACCAACATCCCACAACATCAGCATAAGATGGGACACCTTTAATTATTTCTATCCTGTTTTTCTACTAAGTCTAATTGATCCAGTATTGCTCTTAGGAATACATCTATCCTCAGCTTTAGATATTAATGCAATTATTATTGTTACATAACGCACCAACGAGGTGACTGCTAGTGATACGAGGATCAGGTATACCTTGTTCCAAATCTTACTCAGCCCTGAACCTCACTGTGTGGATTTGGGCCAATGACATTCACAGCATTTCTTAAGACTGTTCCACTGGAACACAGCCTTCCCACTGAAAATCATATATTTGGAAAAAGATCTTCCCCCAAATCTCAAAGCCATACACTCTTTCACACCAAACATTTTATAGTTCCTTTGAATTACAGAGACACTTATATCAATCTCCTGTTCTCTGACCAATCAGCTCTCTGTGCCACTCTGCCAATCCTAATCCAAAAATATAGCTGTAGTGAAGAGTGTCTCTAAGCAGAAAAGCAGCTTTCCCCCTGTCCATAGATATACAGAGAATAACTGACTTTATTTTTCCTTTTTGAGAAAGAAGGGGACATTGGCACCCCTGGACATGTGTAATGATGCAGTTTCCTAAACAAGTGCTGTACAAGTGACGAAAACAGCAAGGTTAAAAATTGCAGCCCTGCCAAGTCAAAATGTTATGAGCCGCCAGTGATCTCTTGGCAAAACCTGCTTATTATTGTGAAGGTGAAAGGCAGAGGAGAGAATAGTGTGTGCTTTTCTGGCCTCTTTAGAGAAAAATACTGAATAAAAATACAATAAATACATTTAGAGCATTCATTATTGTTATGAAACTCCATACTTCAAAATGCTTTAAAAGTGGCATGCAGTCCAATTCATATTCCTTCAGATCAAAAGTGTGTTCTACAATATTCAGTGGGGAATGGGTAAGAGTGAACTGGATCACAGCATAACAGGGGAAAGGAACCATTGCCTTTATATTATGTGGTACGTTTCTACCGTATTCTTGTTTTAGATGATTGGCAGATCGGCCTTTGAACTGCGGTGTATAAATTTCATATCAAGATACAGAGTTGTATATTTCATATATAGATAAAGGTAGTGAGAGAAAGAACATGTGCTCCAAACCAATTCAGGGCTTCCTGTGCATGCTTTTAGAAGAAATTCAGGCTATAATTCTAGACACCTGGGGGGAGGGACACCTGTGGTTTTACAGATGTTGTTGGGCTCCATCTCCCTTGATCCCTAACCATTGGCCTTGCTGGCTGGGGCTGGTAGGAACAGAGTCCAACAGCATCTGAAGGGTTACAGGTTCCCCATCCCTCCTATACACATTCACCTTGGGGGGGGGGGGAGCTCCATAGAATACAATGAGACTTGTGGAAGACCTGTACATTTAGGATTGTGCTGTGAAAGAGATGGGAGATGTATTGAAACTGTAGATGTGTATGAAGGAGCACATCTACAGTTTCAATACACATGGTGTTAAATCAATTCTAAATCAGACCCTCCTTGGAACAGCCCCGAGTTTGTCTTAATCTTTGGGAAATTACTCAA
This sequence comes from Podarcis cretensis, assembly GCF_951804945.1. NCBI lineage: Eukaryota > Metazoa > Chordata > Lepidosauria > Squamata > Lacertidae > Podarcis > Podarcis cretensis. The sequence goes on along the minus strand of NC_137173.1, from coordinate 100,685,973 downwards.
TGACTCTTTAGATGGAAAAAAAATAGAAGCTTGCAGCAAGCTTCTGGGTATCTTGCATATCCGAGATGCCAAGTGGGGGTGGAGATTGTGCTGCCACCTTTATAGACCATATGGTGTATGATTATTATTTAGGAACACCCATATCTCTGTTTAACTCACTTGTTCTACACTGTGTAACTCTGAACAATTAATTCAATGGATCTATACATTGGTTTAGGCATACCAAAGGCACAGATCTACTTACTTTCTAAAAAGAGAAAAACAAGGATGACTATTGACCTCTGTTGATAACATTTTCCAGACTTTGTTCTGGGCAAAACCTCTGGCTCCTTGAAAACTTATGGAAACTTCAGTAATGGTAGGGTAATGTCCCTGAAATCTCTATGTGGGACAAGAAGCTACAGTTAGAACTGGATATGGAACAACTGATTGGTTCAAAATTGGGAAAGGAATACAACAAGGCTGTATATTGTCTCCCTGCTTATTTAACTTATATGCAGAATTGATCATGCGAAAGGCTGGGCTGGATGAATCCCAAGCCGGAATTAAGATTGCCAGAAGAAATATCAACAACCTCAGATATGCAGATGACACAACCTTGATGGCAGAAAGTGAGGAGGAATTAAAGAACCTTTTATTCAGGGTGAAAGAGGAGAGCGCAAAATATGGTCTGAAGCTCAACATCAACAAAACGAAGATCATGGCCACTGGTCCCATCACCTCCTGGCAAATAGAAGGGGGGGGGGGGAATTTAGTGAGAGATTTTACTTTCTTGGGCTCCATGATCACTGCAGATGGTGTCAGCAGCCACGAAATTAAAAGATGCTTGCTTCTTGGAAGAAAAGCAATGACAAACTTAGAGAGCATCTTAAAAAGCAGAGATATCACCTTGCCAACAAAGGTCTGTATAGTAAAAGCCAGTAGTGATGTATGGAAGTGAAAGCTGGACCATAAAGAAGGCTGATCTCTGAAGAATTGATGCTTTTGAATTATGGTGCTGGAGGAGACTCTTGAGAGTCCCATGGAATGCAAGAAGATCAAACCTATCCATTCTGAAGGAAATCAGCCCTGAAGCTGAGGCTCCAATACTTTGGCCACCTCATGAGAAGAGAAGACTCCCTGGAAAAGACTCTGATGTTGGGAAAGATTGAGGGCACAAGGAGAAGGGGACGACAGAGGACGAGATGGTTGGACAGTGTTCTCAAAGCTACCAGCATGAGTTTGACCAAACTGTGGGAGGCAGTGGAAGACAGAAGTGCCTGGTGTGCTCTGGTCCATGGGGTCACAAAGAGTCGGACATGACTAAACGACTAAACAACAACAACAACTATGTCCCTAAAACAAAGCTTGCCCATCACTACCAATCTTCCTTTCCAATGCAGCACCACAGTGTAGGTATGTCTCTGTGTTTTTGCATATGCACAGTAATACATCTGCATCATCCTCATTAAGGTTCCGGGACTCTCAGAACTAGAGTGACAAAACTTAAGCATGGGGTGCTTGGTTGTAACCTACTGGGTTGAATGCCTCCTGCAGAACACGTACAAAGTGTCACCCAACCAAAGACCTTAGAGAGGTCAAGGGCAAGAAGACAGCTTGGCAAAAGGATAACATGAGAAGAAGAAATAATCTATCAGTGATGTATGTTCATCTTTGGAGGATGCCAGCACTACTGAACCAAATAAAAGTAAAGCAAAACAGGGTTTTGCTTTCTATCTTTTGTACTTACTCTCTCTCTCTCTCTCTCTCTCTCTCTGTGTGTGTGTGTGTGTGTGTGTGTGAATGATAGTACAGATGGCTTTAGAGTAGCACAGATTCATTGCAGAAATGGTCTGATTATACTTTTCTTTCACATAAAAGGTGGTTAACTTGATTTCCCATTATTTTCCCTTTTTCTCCCTGTAGTGCATTTAGACATTTTCCCCCATCTGAACTGATAAATATGTTGTTCCAACATTGGTGTTTTATTAAATAAAAATTCCACTCAGCATCTTGGGACTTCTTCCAGTATTTCAGTATTTTCCCTCCTTTTATGGCCATTTTTCTCACACCTTTTTTTTTCTTGAGCTGCTATTTGTCAAAGATGTAAGTTATAAAGAAGGAGCAGATATTGTCTCCCCCCCCCTCGCTGTGTATCTAAAATAAATATCCTCTCTCTATTGTTCCTGAGTACAGAAGCAAAATGTTTTGCTAGAAGCCAAAAACTGTTCTTCTATATGCCATTCATTCATAATCAGTCTTCTGACTTTCCCTGGCACCAAATATAATGTGATCATTTTGTTCTCCATGTGTAATATGTGATCTTAGTTTGACCATGCTGGAGAGGGCTACTAGCCTATTGCAGTTCAGATCATGCAACATGGGAAGGGCAGTTGGAGATCTGGCCAACTGGTTGTTTTTAGGCTTGGCTGGAAGTGACAACATGCCATTGACAAAGGGGCATCCTTAATCAGCCCAGGAGTCTTGTGTTCAGTTAGTCAAAAGTTCTCTCTGAGACTGGTTGGGAGCCAGCCAACTACATTTATTCATTTCCCCACTTATAAAGGGCTTCCTATATGTCAATCAGTGTGGTCACAGCTATAACACAAGACAGACCAGTTGATGATGAAGTAGCTCTGCTTCCCCAGAACAACCAAGTTATTAGGGAAGTGACTTCAGGACCTGATCAGAATAAGATTGTGAGGCGAAGTGAACCAAAGTTACTACCAGAATATATATATTTTCTTCCACACTGTTGTTACCTTTTCATTTTCCCCAGCTTCTGTGTCCTATTCATTCACAACAACTCGGGAACAGGCTCCTCAGGCTGGAAAGCACAAACTAAGCCACAGAAGATTTCACAATTAACTTTTGTGAGAAGAGCATTTCTAGCAGAAATTTGAAACATTTAGTCCCAGAATGGAACTCTCCTGTAGAGACCTATTCCATGGAACAACATTTTCAAAGGTGTCTCAGTGAATTCAAAGTCTCCTGTTTGCTCATAATGTTCCAAACTTTAAGCCTTTTGGAAAATCCTCCTAATGCAGATGTGCATATGAAATTGTAATCCTCTCTGGATTTTTTTATTATTATTTAAGGCGACCACCACCTGGAAAACTACGCTAAAGGCTTAAAACAGGTATAAAAAACAAATCCTTACAAAATCAATATATATTAAATGAGATTGAAATTAGTTGTTTCATTTGTACACTGTTTGTGCTGCTCCTCTGAGACTTTATTAAGGCTCTTAATGTAAAAAAAAAAATCTTTTCGAAAAATGCAGTACTTAATGGCTATTGCTATTTATATACTTCCATTAAGAAGGAAATGAGTGGAAATGTTTTCAATTGAAATGCTAATAGAAAGGGGGAAAAAACTTAATTTTCCATGAAGGAAAAGTCATTTCTGCTTATATTAAGTATCTCTTTGAAACATTATTCTTCACATCCAGAGATTTTTTTTCTAATTAAATAAATCCATATTTGCCTCTTTTAGTTATAAGGATGATTTTCATAGACACTGTCAACTGTCAAGAATACTTGTAACTTCTTTTGAATTTCATCCATAGAAGCATGCATATAATGTATCTGACTAGGATTGAAGTTAGAAATAATAGTGGCAATGTAATTTCTCAAAGCTTCCCCAAATGGACTGAAAACTGTGCATTTTGCAAAGGGTAATAGAACTGTCTCGCTTCAAGGCTCATTAAGGTTGTTATTATTAGCCTTTTCATAAGACTGCCCAGCAACTATTGTGGGGTGCACTAGCCATTGCTTAGCTCTTACTGAGACTGCCTTTGAATTTGAACTTGCATCAAACCATTTGCCCCTCTAACTACCTATTTTCCTCAGCCAGGAAGGAGGAGGAGAGTGGTTGCTTCGGCAGTGAAGCAGCTCAGACTGACCGTTTGCACAGGGGCTGGAGCCTCACTCCCTAGCTCTCTGTCAGGCCCTGATCTGGATCAGTGTTTCCATGAACTCCCCCTGACTCATAGCCTCATAGCTGGGCACTTTGGCCTGGCTTGCCATCTCCTTTGTTTCTGTGGCCCTGGAGAAGACAGGGCAGTCTGAGAGCTGACTAGGGAGCCAGGTATCTGGTGTGGGAACCTGAAGACCTATGGCAAAGATAGCAAGGTTTGGTTGCTCCTCAGTCACTGGCACGGTGGAAATCTGCTGGAGAGCCCTGCTCCCCTTGCTCTTCATCTGAGTAGACTTCAAGTTCTGGATAAGGCAGAATCCTGAGACTTCTCAAGTACTGCCTGCTCTAAGAGCAGAGTATTTGATAGCTGAAATTGTTTTCAGTTGCCTATGAGAAAAGGAGAGTGCTGGAGGGGTGGGGAGGAAGGGCTTGCAGTTTCCGTGCACTGACAGCTTCCAACCAGGGAATGACTTTACAAGGGTTCTCCAATCATAGGACTTTGGGAGCAATGTTGAAGTAAGATATCAAAAGCTGCTCTGCTGTTTTCAGTACTCTGTTGCAAGCTGCAAGTTGATTTTCTTAGGGACAGTAGCACTAAAAGAATTCTGAAGCCAGTGCTGGCTGCTTTCCCTGTGTGATCTTATTCTCCCCCTTTCCTTCCCCCACATCCCCCCCCAAATCTGTTCAGGGGGTTCCCTCAACCCTCTGGAGCACAATTGGGGAGGGTGCGGGGTGGGAAGTCTTGTTGAACAAGCAGAAATCCTTGCACTGATGGGAGGGGTTAGTAGATCACAGCCCACATTCTTTCATAAAAGTCAATCCCTTGTGTCTCTTCTGAATAAACTGTTAGGTAACTGACTTTCCTTCACACACACACACACACACACACACACACACACACACACGTTCTGGCTCTGCTTGCATTTTATTTAAGTTAAATATTTGTATGCCTGTGTGCCACTGAGTAATTGTATAATATCAGTTTGATTCTTTGCCTGTGTTCCCTGTTTAGTGCATCTCTCTCTCGATTGTATGTGCACAAAAACACAGTCATGGTATTATAGCGTGCACAGGCACTACATTAGTATATACTTGTATTTTTCAATAAAGTGTCATTCATCAATTGCCTGGCAAAGCTTCTGTTGTCCCCAAGGCAGTTTATGTGTAAAGATAAGCGTAACAAGGTAAGTTCGCTCCCTCAAATCAACTTGAAATACACCTATCACTCCTAAATTTGACATGCTTCATTTCTTCCAAAGGGTCTGCTATACTTGCAAATGTAATCCAGTTCAACAAAAAAGATTTTTTAAAAAAGTTATAGGCTATTCCCTAAACAAATAAAAAGCCTTAACATTTGAAATCTATTTTCAGAAAAGAAATCTGTACTTACTTTTCTGAAATTGGATTGGCTTCATCCAATCAGAAAGGACTACTATGTCTGCAATTTCCCCCCGTTTCCACTAAAAAAATAAACAAGTTATTGGCATCTCCTTAAAAATAGTTTAAACTTTAAAGATTATTTACAGACACCCTCAAACCATGCTCCCATATGTCTAATTTTGGGTCCATTCTTTCCTCTTCCCTCTCCCCCCCCCCCTCATTTAAAGAAAGATTATAGTCAGTTCCCAATCACAATCAATTGGGAGACACCCAAAGATTAAAAAACTGAATCAAATTGAGGTTTAACCTTGGATCTGAAGCAAACAGCATCTTTTCTGAAACGAAGCAGCCCCCTATCTAAATCAACAAAGTGACTTCTGGTGCATTTTTCCATCTGTAAACACCTGTAGTAGAAAGTTCATCAAAGATGATCTCAAAAGGCAGTCTTGGGTGAAGATGCATTCTGTACATATGTCCCATAGACATTCAGACTGAAGGACATGGCACCATGCAAGACATGGAGATTGGTTTTCTCCTCTAAAATATCTTATTTAATGTTAGCAGATATTTTGCATCTTGGTGTGAAACCATTATCATGTTCCTGTTAGCTAACATAGCCACAGGTATCCAAAATGGACAGCGCTTAGCTGAAATAAAGACCAGTATGTTTTCAATACACAATGTTCAGTAAAATTACCGCACATCTTCTGCTACTTATGTTTTGCCTTTTTGTAGACAACAAGCAAAGCAGAGAAATCTGTGAACAGTTATCTAGAATTGGCAGTGGTCTGGATGAGTGCTGATTGTAGGTGGGCCAATCAGTTTCCGAGTAAGTTAATGTGCTGCTCCAGGTGGGATCACACATCCCTAGAGGAGCAGGTTTGCTGCCTAGGAGTGCTGATAAACTTGGCTTAATGTTTGGTATGCAAATGGTGCAGAGAAGCTTTTTCCCAGTTACACCTGTTGTAACCGGTTAGTGTCTGGGCAAAATTCAAAATACTGACTATGGCTTTAAAATCTCAATATGATCTGGGCTTTGGTTATCTGAAGGAATGCCTTCACCATGTTTCTCACCCCATCCACTCCTTTGTGATCTAAGATAATTTCAGAGGGTTTGCTGAGGGTTCTGGTTCCATATAAAAGCAGAGTCTTCTTAATGGTGGCTACATACCTTTAGGACTCTGTTCGGTTAGGCTCATCTTTTTAGCTTGCTGTTGTTATTTCAAAGGAAGGTAAAACTTTCATTTGACATGATACTGAAATGCTAATAATCAAGGTTTGTAGTGTTATGATTCTTTGTTGTTTATTATGGTTAGATTAACCATTACCTTAAGAATGCTCTGATTATAAATTAATTTCATTATATTTTATATTGGTTTATATGCTTCTTAAAAAGCATTGTTGAGAAGTTGGGTAAATCTCAAAACAATCAACCTAATAAACAAATAAACTGAACTTATTCATTCTGAAGCACAGAATTAGGCTGCATGAACTAATGATCTGAGTACATTACATTTTTTTTCACAAAATGTGACCAAGTCTTAGCCTAATATTTGTGAACATCCTTTGTGAACTGTTCTTTGAGAAAATTAGGATAGGCATGAGAGATGCCCTTTTTAGGGGGTTTAGAGAAACAATCCACCATGATTCTCTGGTGGATTACAATAAAATCTGGAGGACTGCAAAGTAATCCTATAAATCTCAATCACATACCATGTTGCTATAAAAGATTTGGCAGGGACTAAAAAGTGCTATATTGTTAGGTCTGTAAAGCTTCCTCTAGGAACAATAAGAGATATGAGTTTGTCCCTGTAGAAATTTATTTCAGCACTGGTAGCAGAAATCTGGGAAGTGTGTGTGTGTGATGTGAAGCAGAATTCATTTATGCTGGTACTTTTTTTTTAACCTGTACTGCTGAGGGTTGAATTAGTTGTGTGAAAGGTTTTGTTGCCCGTAGCGGCTGGTGAGGTTGTGTGAGTTGAGCATTGATCTTCTGATGGCTTCCCAGCACACTGAGTTGCAAGCACTTATAGTCATAAAAAGGTAAAGGTAAAGGTACCCCTGCCCGTACGGGCCAGTCTTGACAGACTCTGGGGTTGTGCGCCCATCTCACTTAAGAGGCCAGGGGCCAGCGCTGTCCGGAGACACTTCCGGGTCACATGGCCAGCGTGACATCGCTGCTCTGGCGAGCCAGAGCCGCACACGGAAACGCCGTTTACCTTCTCGCTGGTAAGCGGTCCCTATTTATCTACTTGCACCCGGAGGTGCTTTCGAACTGCTAGGTTGGCAGGCGCTGGGACCGAGCAGCGGGAGCGCACCCCGCTGCAGGGATTCAAACCGCCGACCTTTCGATCGGCAAGCCCTAGGCGCTGAGGCTTTAACCCACAGCGCCACCTGCGTCCCTCGGGTTAAATATGCTTTGGGTTGGGCATTTTCGGGTTGCACTCTGCGGTGACCTGGAAGTAACGGAATGCATTACTTCTGGGTTTCACCACTCGGGCATGCGCAGACACTCAAAATGACGTCACGCGCATGCGCGGAAGCGGCAAATCGCAACCCACGCAGACGCAGGTTGCGTTTGCTTCAGGATGTGAACGGGGCTCCAGAACGGATCCCATTCGCATCCAGAGGTACCACTGTACTGAGAGGAAGAGAGGAGCTGCAAGGTGCAGTGAGCTTGGCACAGTGTAGGCACGTCAGCAGGAGTGTCAGCTTGGCTCCACCTCCATACATTGCACCAAGCTCCCAAGCACATTAGACAGGTGAACCGCGTATGGCTTATAAAGAGCCACCCTAGGGTGCATTGGGATCCCATGGCTGCAAATTAGACAATTTTTGCTCTGATCTTCTGCACATCTGCAACACAAATAATTCCAGTAAGCTTCCCTCTGTGGTAGACTGTTAACATTCCATCCTGTTGGTCCCAAAAGTGTGTCAATGCTTTGGAAATGCTTGTAATATTTACAGATCCCAATACAGTGGAACCTTGGTTCTTTAATGCCTTAGTACTTGAACATTTTGGCTCCCGAACGCTGAAAACCCAGAAGTAAGTGTTCCGGTTTTTGAACGTTTTTCGGAAGCTAAACATCCAATGTGGTTGTCGACTATTGTTTCTGCGGCGCCTGCGCCAATCGGAAGCTGTGCCTTGGTTTTCAAATGTTTTGGAAGTCGAACGGACTTCCGGAATGGATTACTGTACATTTGAGTACCAAGCTACAACTTTAACACAGATTTGTGTCTCATACTAGGCTGTTGGCACCAATGGATTTCATACTGACAACAAGGTCGGAAGATACTTTGAACAAGAGGTTCTGGGGCAACTCTTTAGCAGTGCTTTGCCACCTCTCAAATGGGCATCACAATCTCTGATCAAGAACACCTCTTGGGCATTTTTCACTGATCAAAAATCCCTCAGCACAGTTCCCTATTTTCCCTTAGAACTTTATTGGCAGTTTCCTTCTATCTGAGAATTAGATCGCACACCTGGCTTCTTTCTGCTTGTCTCCTGGCTTTATGCGCCTTTCTCAACCTGCCTTTTGCATTAATACTCCTGCCCAGAGCCCCAGTGCTTCAGCCCTTGACTTCACTGGCCTGCTCTTGTCAAATGCTTTCCAGTGAACACAACTGTGAACTTTTTGGAGGGCAAACACTTGAGGACATCTTTCTACTGGCATTACAGGTGTGGAGTCCTTATCTGTAAAAATCAGACACACAATTTTTCCAATGCACACCTGAATCACTGTTGTGGATTATCCCTTGCACTGGCCTAATTGCACATCATGCTCCCAGTTTAAAAAGAAGAAGCATAGACAGCAATAGAAGCAGCAGATCTAAATATCTGCTGTGCAATACATGCCAAATTGGCATAGTTACACAACCCTGCTACTGTGCTTGCTCAGATTGCATGTCTCTATACACGTCTGCAAGCTATTATTTGGGGAATAAGACCTTCTGGAACATAAATGACTTTGCTCAAATGTGCCAAGAAAATTGCTTCCCACTGTGATCCTGGGTCTGTTCTGCTGGAGGATAGACTGTTGTCTGTGCAACAGATCTAGCCCAGAAATAGGCGTGCTTATCAAATGCACTCAAGCTTGAATCATTCAGATCATTTTATATTTGTGGAGAATGCTCACAAAAGGTACTTGGGGAAGCAACAAAGAAGAGATCAGAGGCTCCCCCCTTACAAAGAAAATATAGCAAGATGGCACATCAATTGCTAACTCTGAAGACTGTTCCAGAGACTGAACGGTGAACCTATGGTGAGGCTATGCTGTGGATTCATTCAGTTCTACAAATTGCTGTAGAAACTAAGGAGCTGGCAGTAGAGAGGGATAAATAGAGAGGGTGGGGTGGGGTCAAAAGTTCACGTCCTTCCTTATGTCCTGTCCAGAACACAGGGTTGGTGGAATGGAGTCCACAGATGCAAGGGCATCTCAGAAAGAAACTCAAGAAGCTGTGGAGGAATCAGGGAGAGGAATACTTGAAGGGTTTCTTAAGAGTCCAAGAAACCTGTGGAGGACTCAGGGCTCTCTGTGAACTGCCCTGAGATCTTGTGATGAAGGGTGGTATGATAGATAGATAGATAGATAGATAGATAGATAGATAGATAGAGATAGACAGACAGATATTCTGAACCAGAACATGAGATTTTGCTCTCCTCATTCTGGACATCTTATGTCACCAGCACAAATCACAAAGGCACCCCCCCCCAAATGCCTTTGTTAAGTTCTCCTACTCTTTCTTCTGCTTCTTTGGCTTATATGCACCTCCCTGCCCTCCTCCCCAGTCCTGATCAACAGCACAGACTGCAATTTACGCTTGGTGCCAGCTGCAATGAAAGTCATCCTCACAGCTCAAATTATGGAGGAAAGGGTAGGGCAAGGTTAGGGAACCTGTGACTTCCCAGATGTTGCTGTTGACGCTTATTAAGTTTCAATCCCACCATTCCTTCCAAAGGAGTTGTGGGTGGCAAACAGGACATTGGTAAAACAATACAATTAAAAATAAAACCTTCATTATTCTGGAGTGTGTATGTTAAATATTCTGAATAATTGCTGTTAAAGATAAAATGTCAAATGGGGAGGTGGGACTTTCCTTTCCTTTTTACCCATTTTTATATTTTTTTTATATTAAGATTCCTTTATTTTGAATCAAGGAAGACACACACAGAAAGGGCACAGTTGGAGGTGAGGGGTACCTGAAAGAAAGGCAGCGTAGGAAGGATCTCTCAAGGTGGGATACTGGGAGAAGAGGAAGGCACCCAGGTGAGAGATGGGGAATCTGCCTATGTGTGGATAGATGATATGATATGAACAATATAAATGTGATAAAAGGCCTTTTTAGTTATTCTTTCTCTATTCCATTTTTCCTCTTTCACTTTTCTATGCAATTGTGTTTTGTAAGGATTTTTTTCTTTATTATGTTTTAGATATTGTTTCTTGTTATTTTCTTATAAATGAGTTTGAATTTTAGTATTTAATATGTTTAAAAACTTTCAATAAAATTGTTATTAAAAAATATAAAATCATAAAAAAAAATTGAGTGTACCAATAGTGAGTCCAATGGTCAAGAAGAGAGTTTCTGCATGTGCTATATTGGCAAGTGAGGGGCAGATGGAGCTCATCAACCTGGGAAGGTAGCCCATCTAGGAGAAGGAAAGCTCTGTTCCTAAACCTCTGTTGCCTTGTAGGATATTTTTGGGAGAAGAAAAGGCTAAGGAGAAAAAACCCTACACAAATACGGAGTAGAGTCCCTAAGGTAGTTGGATGGTGCCCTGTAGGCCTCCTTCCAGCAACTCCTTCAGCCAACCTGCTCCCAAATGTCTTGCTCTGCTTTCCTTTGGAGTACATCAGTGAGGCCAAGAGGGGGGTCTTGTTGTCTGATCAGCCCAGGACCCCCATACACACTGCCCTGGCTTGCACCCCAGAACAGTCACATCAGATGCACACTCCATTATCTCTCGAGACACACAAATGCCAACAAAATACAAAAGACTTGGACATAGCGTATTAGAATAGTGTATCCAGTATGCATTAAGGGATACAAGAGTTTGCTTCATGGGCTGCCCTTCTTATGTACAGAAAACTTAGCTGAAAGCTTTTTTTAAATGTTTGGATTTCTAAATTAATGGCTAAAAAGGATAAAATAAACAAAAGGGAGCTGAAAATGTGGCTTATGTAAGCCTTGAAGTTAATTGCTAAGAAGGAAATGACAAGTAAGGTTCATTGGGGACACTGCATGTCCTTTAAAATGATGGAAGTCTTAAACATTATTAGTGTTCATTTTCTGATTGCCAACATTGTGTAATGCCGCTCACTGCAAAGGAGAAGACACTTTTGCCTCGAGGAACTTCCTATCTATTGTGAGACCTTCATTTACATTTTGAATGCATATGGGAACAGTGGAATATCAGCAACGGAAAAGTGGAACAATCAACTAATTTTAAGCCCCCCTGCTTAGAATGGTCTTCAGCTGAGTTTGAGAAACAAATAACAGTATACTTTTTAAAGCTGTCAGAACACTGAGCTTATTGGAATAAGGAGTATCTCTGATTCCCCAGTGGTGCAGCCGAATTGTCCATATTATTTAACAAATAATAAAACAAAGTGAATTGCCTTGAAAACAGTTTTATCTTCATGCCCTAGTTCTGAACGCTTTCTATAGGAGTTGGGATACAGCAACAGAATTATAAGTGAGAGGGGCTTTGAGGGTTTTTCATGTGTGTATGTGTGTGCTAAACCTCTTCATTTCTGTACAAATTTGAGTGGAACACATTACGGCAAAGCACACTTTAAAATAGTGACATAGCTTGCATGACCTCTCCTTTTTGGCAACGATCCCAGAGGATAATTTATGACGAAGGGAGAGAGGGTCACGCATCCTTTAACTACATTCTAATTGGCACCCCAGGAAGTTCATATTGCAAACTAGAAACTGAACTTGCTTTAACGAGATATTCATAGTGAAATAATACAGAAATAACAAACAACAACAAAAACCAGAACACATTTGTGTGATGTGTGGGCAAGCTCAGCGGATGGCCCATCACTGAATGGGCCCACCCTTGCACTGTAACCTGCCAGATGCTGTTATATGGGTGGGCTGCATTTTGCCAAATGAGTAGTAAGTTGTGGCTGCCGGCCGTGTTTGTGGCTTTAGTGTAACTTCTGAACAGAGCCCACATGTGTAAAAACTGGGTGGTGATCCCATGCTAGTTCTATTATCACTTATTTCTGTCATACGTGTGGAGGAAAAACTGAAAACACCATAGTAGAGTTCAGCAGAGTTCCCCAAAATAGATCAGAGGCAATATTTCATCCAGCAGAGCTTTTACTTGTGTTTAAGGCAAATGTAGTTTAATGGTTTATCAAATCCATGGCTCAGTCCATACAAAATCCAGTTGCAGCATTTATAAACTTAACTCATAATAAGGCTTAAAGGGGGGGAAGGTAAAGGACCCCTGGCAGTTAAGTCCAGTCGCATACGACTCTGGGGTTGCGGTGCTCATCTCGCTCTATAGGCCGAGAGAGCTGGCGTTTATCCACATACAGTTTTCCCGGGTCATGTGGCCAGCATAACTAAGCCGCTTCTCGCGAACCAGAGCAGTGCACGGAAATGCCGTTTACCTTCCCGCTGGAGTGGTACCTATTAATCTACTTGCACTTTGTGGCGTGCTTTCGAACTGCTAGGTTGGCAGGAGCTGGGACTGAGCAACGGGAGCTCACCCCGTCGCAGGGATTCGAACCGCGACCTTCTGATCAGCAAGCTCAAGAGGCTAAGTGGTTTAGACCACAGCGCCACCCGCGTCCCTAATAAGACTAAACCTTAGCACTAAGCATCCTATATACAGAATCACCACACCAGAAGGGAGAAAGAGAAAGGGAAAGTAAAACCCAGGCTCCTTCTGGCCTATATTTATAGTCAGTGGGACTCTGCAGAATAGAGATAAGAGAACGACCGTATTTTTCGCCCTATAGGACGCACTTTTTCCCCTCCAAAACTGAAAGGGAAATCTGGGTGTGTTCTATGGGGCGAATGCAGGCTTTCGCTGAAGCTTGGAGAGCGAGAAGGGCCGGTGCGCACCGACCCCTCTCGCTCTCCAGGCTTCGGGAACACATCCGCAGCCTAGGCAGCCCTGCGGGAGTTCCCGCAGGGCTGTCTAGGCTGTGGATAGCAGCCTGCCACCCGGCGCGAGGGGCACCCTGAAGCAGAGCGCCCCTCGCACCGGGCAGACATCCGCAGCGTGGGGAGCCCTGCAGGAGTTCCCCGCAGGGCTCCCCATGCTGTGGATAGCAGCCTGCCGCCCGGCGGGCAGGGCGTGCTGAAGCAGAGCGCCCCGCGCGCCGGGCAGACATTGGCCAGCCCCACAAGCTCGGGGGATAGCAGGGAGGCGCAGCGCCGCCATCCCGCTGTTCCTCGACCTGGTTCGGTTTCCCCAACCTGGTTTTTTTGGGGGGGAAATAAAGGGGAAAATTTTTCCTTTATCCCCCCCAAAAAAACTAGGTGCGTCCTACAGGACGGAGCGTCCTATGGGATGAAAAATACGGTAGTTTACACCAGCTTCCCAGAAGGTATAACCCAAACAATCATTAATCCTTCTGCCTCACAGAGAAGCTTCTAGTAGCTTCCTGAAACCCTCTTGAATGAATTAGAACAGGAAAGATATCTACGCATTAGATCAATACTTTCTGCACTAAGAAATGCAAACTGATAGTTTCGGACCTGTGCATATACTGTATATAGGAAACTTACAACTTGGGTATATTTGGGTAACTGTTTTATGTATTCATTTATGGCATTTCTATAATGTCCAACCAACAATCTCCTCCGGGGAGGTTCACAATTTAAACTTTAATTCCAAAATTAAGGTTCTGAATTTGCTGAATAAATTTTTAAATGGAATACAAAAAAGGGAGGTGTGAGGAAGTCATGAAAATAAGTAAATGAATGCAAGACATTATAAAAGAGGGATCTTTAGTTTTTATTTTTTATTTTTATGTTAAACTTTTGGTTTTTGTATTTTTCTTTTTTGTGTGTGTTATTATTTTGTAACTCTTTTCTGTTAAAAATTTAATAAATATCATTAAAAAAATAAAAATAAACTTTAATTTCAAAATTAAAACAGTAATTACAGAAATAGACTGGTACTGAAACCACCATAACCCCATTAAGAGGCTGCCTGAAAACACAGCCAAAAGGCACAGGGAAATAGCTCAACTTCAAAAGAGGTAAAATCATGGTTGATAAAATGTCTGGGAAGGTAAGAAGAACTTGGCCTCCAAAAGATTCTCACATAGGGAATGACCACTGGGGTTCCAAGGTGCTGCACACAGCTTTTTGCAAGCATTGATGATCAGCTGCTTGCAACCACCTTTTGGGCCCAAATTTGTCTTTATCTGGTGGCATTTGATGTTATATATGCCAGGGTGTTATATTTGATGTTATATAGGCCAGGGTTACACACAACGCGGGTGGCGCTGTGGGTAAAACCTCAGCGCCTAGGACTTGCCGATCGCATGGTTGGCGGTTCAAATCCCCGCGGCAGGGTGCGCTCCCGTCGTTCAGTCCCAGTGCCTGCCAACCTAGCAGTTCGAAAGCACCTCCGGGTGCAAGTAGATAAATAGGGACCGCTTACCAGCGGGAAGGTAAACGGCGTTCCGTGTGCTGCGCTGGCTCACCAGATGCAGCTTGTCACGCTGGCCACGTGACCCGGAAGTGTCTGCGGACAGCGCTGGCTCCCGGCCTATAGAGTGAGATGAGACTGGCCCGAACGGGCAGGGGTACCTTTACCTTTACCTTATGCCAGGTCTAGGACAGGTGAGTGTGCCTTGGTCAGCTGAAGCTGCCTGGCAGGCCTAAAGTCCCCCAACACTGCCTTGAAGGCAAATGTCCAGAGCTGGCCCACCAATGAGGTGTGATGAAACACCAGCCTCAGGTGGCAGAAGTGCAAGACCCCAGCCCACCACTTCCACCACCTTGCAGGATGTTCCCATCTCTCGCCAATTTCGGCCAGAGGAGAGTGGATGTGGGAAGCACTACAAGTGGCTGAGAAGAGACCTAGAGAAGTTGCTGCTAAGAGAAGCAACCCATTATCTTTTTTCATTTTTATTATATTTTTTATTTTTTATTATTTATTATATTTTATTATTAATTTATTTTATTATTTTTATTAAAAGTGTTCCAAAACATTTAATGTCATATACAAAAAAACAACAACATAAATTTCTTTTCGACTTCCCACCCCTCCTTTCCCGATGTTTGTTTTTTACTTCTTTTTATTAGCTGTTTTACAATACATGTGTTCTTATAATATAAACTTCACTATCATGAGTTATTTCAGTAATTCATTGCCTATTATCGATGGCAGTGCTTCGGCCACCAAGCAATGTTAGATGATAATGATGATGATGATATTTATGCATAACCCGCTTTCCCCTCTGACTGGACTCTAGGCAACTTACAGATAAAAAACAAGAAGCACTAAAAACATAGAAAAAACAACCATTAAGAAACAATTAAACATGGAGAGAACTAAAACTATACTTATATAAACTCGCTTAAAAACTTACATATAATTACAATCAAACAGCAAGAGACCAGCCCTTTATTTCAAAGCAGTCAATTCACCAAAGCCAGTTGGAAAAAGAAAGTCTTCTCCTACTGACAGAAGAACAGCAAGGAGGGAGCCAGTCTGGCTTTTCTAGCAAGGGAGTTCTAAAGTCTGGGAGCAGCCACTAAGAAGTTCCTGTCACACAGCCCCATCAAGCATGTCTGTGAGGGAGGCGGAACTGAGCGAAGGGCCTCCCCACAGAGCTCAAAAGCCAGGCAGGTTGGTAGGAGGGAATACGGCTTTCAGACGGCTTGTACCTGAGCCGTTTAGACTGTTGAATAGTGGAAGAGATGGACGAAGGACACAGCTCTGTTGGATTCACAGCTCTTAATACTAAGTAACTTGAAACAGTAGCAACTCACAACTAGCTAACCAATCAAGAGCGACAGTTTCAATCCTTCATTCACATACTGGTGGCCCTGAGTGAGAACGGCAACTAATCTTAATACATAACACACACACACAGCCTTTTAGTCTTTAGGGAAACCAATGGAGGAGATAAAGGGTGTACGTCAACCACAAAATTTGGTTTGGATCTCATTTTTTCTGCTTTTTCCTGTCCTAAGCACTTGGCAAGTGGGGGGAGAGCTGTCTCTCTCTGGATTCAAAGTCAAACCCACTTTGTGCCTTCCCCAGTCACCATTATGGGAAAATAAAAATAAAATGACAAGTACGTGCCCCCTCCTTTTTGACTTCTAATCCTCCCTGTGGTTGGGACCCTGATCCTGCAGGGTGCTGGCGCGTGGGTGACCATGTCCTCTCCACAGATACAAATTACAAACACTTGATGGGGCTTGTGTGTGCTGTTCCATGTGGTGAGCAACTAAAGCTACAGGGTGAACCATTTCCTAGGGTCAAGAATAACTCTGGCCACACAGGTTTGGCATGAATACTTTGTGACCTGGACTGACAATATGGCTGCCAGGGTAGACTCGGAATTCCCTGGGTGTGTTTTCTAAGCAGCAGCCTTGGAGTTTCACTTTACATGACATTTAATTGTACCTTCAGGCTTGCCTGCTTGAGCCACAGACTCTCAATAGGAACTGCAGCCTAAAAGAACCCTGTTGGCTCAGGCATGTCCAAAGGGCATTTTGGGGGCCTAATCCGGTCAGTTTAATTCGGCTCCTGTGGCAGTTTATTTCCTGGGGTAAAATCCTACAAAAAAGCTCAACAACTTCAACCCTAAAAACAGCTCAACAACTTTGGGGTAAAATCATAAAAAAGCTCAACATCTTCAATCCTAAAAAAAAGGTTGGCCCTCTGGTCGGCCCTCACGGCCCTTCACTTCATCAAATCTGGCCCTCTTTGAAAAAAGTTTGGACACAATTGCAGTAAGCCGTGGCCAACCAGATGCCTATGAGTAGCCTGCAAGCCGGACCCAGGTGCAACAGCCCTCTTCCCAATTGCAAACTCCTGAGGGCAGCCAGTTCCTGCTGAAAACAAGGTTTACAATCGGCACCAATCAGCTGATCCATGCCAACTGCAAAGCCTGCTAGGATCTGCTGTACTATTGCCCAACTCTGTTCTCTAGATCACTTATGCGCTCAGATGCCTGATTGTCCACTGGGCCCTTTGCAGGGTGGACCTGGAAGGGGCAGGCTGAAGGGTTTTGACATCCCTGTGTGGTTGCAGTGATTCCCTTGAGTAACTCACATATTCCTTGGTCTTCTTCAGGAGGTCGGAAAGATCTCGTAGCGCTTCCTCCCCTTCTTTCTCACAGCAACAGCTGTCAGTTGATGCTTCCGTCGGTCCTCACTGGATCCTTTGCGTGCACTGCCAGCGGTATGTGACACTGTGGAACATGTTGAGATGCTGAGGGGAGAAGAGGAATTGTGGGGGTATTTGTGTAAATAGCAGCTTCTCTTCTCTGTAAGAAAGGTTTGAAATGTCACATGGACAAGGCGGCAACAGCCCAGGCCCCCAGGGATCATAAGGAAGGAATAAAGCTCTGACGACATTATATGGGGGAAAAAATTAGACCAAAATTTTATTAAACTTCCGAATGTAGGAAGACCTTGGCTTAGGCCTTGGGTGTGTATCCCTCCCAGTCCCACAGCCGGGGGGAACTGGGGCTCATCAGGGTAAATGGGATATGGGGGTGCTCTGTGAGACGTAAGTGTAGTAGGCAGCCCAGCCCATATCCCTGCACGCAGGGTAGTTCACTGACAACCCTTCAGTGTATGGCCAGTGACACCCATATATATAACCCCTTTAAGAGGGGACCCTGGAATCGCTACTACAGGGGGGTGAGTCACTACTTCATGCCCACGCCCCCATATAGGGGAAGAAAAGACTAAAGGATTCCACCCAAGGCCATAAACGTCAAAGTTGTGACGAATTGCTACGGGGAAGACAAAACCTGCCAATGCAGGAAAATCTCTTCCCGGTACTTTGACAGCAACCAGTCAAAGACCGTAGCAGCGCCCGCTAAAGAGGAAGAAAAAGTTAACCTCCAAACAAGAAACATTAAACAAAGGGAGGGGAGGGAGGGTGAATCTCCAGAGTTGACTGCCTGGCTGTTGTTGGCTCCACCCCCTATTTATAAATGGGGCTGGCCCCACCTCCCAGCAAGAAACTTGATTACTGAGGCTAGGCATGAATTTCCAGAAATTAACACTGTCAGACCCTGTTTGCCAGTAAGCTCCGTGGGAACTGTAGCACCACGCGCGATCCCGCAAAGGGCACCCACAATGTAAAGTGGGAGTGTTCATTGTTTTAAGGGTTTTATAGCATACTATTAATTTGTCTATTAACAGTATTTATTGTCTTCTCCTCACTGAATAGAACAGAGAAAACAACCAAAAACAGAAACACAAAGGAATATAAATAAAGAAAAATGGCTGAACCTTGGTAGCCATAAAGGAATCATTCTGTCCTAAGACAAGCAAGCAAAACTACAAGAGGGGAAAACAAAAATTCCCGACTGAATTTTGGCAGAAGCTGAACTTCCATAGAACCAAAACAGGGCTGCTTGTGACAAATACAGGTCAGAAGGGAAATGGCTGCCTTCTCACACCCACAGAGTGCATTTCTCCTAAGACATCCATTTTGTGTGCTATTAAGCCTACGCTTCACGTTTTTGAAAGCAGGTATCTTATGATGTATTTCTAAATATGCTAACATGTACATGGCGCAGGGTGGAGTGGAGAACCTATTTGCAAAATGGGGACATGTGAGCATCTCAAAGCAAATTTCTGTTTGTGTGTTGATCTGGGAAGCACAGATGAGGTAGGTCTGCATTAAAATGGAAACAAACTGATGGTCTCCACAGAGAGCTGATTCATTCATTCTTGTACCCCAAAAGGGCTCCCAAAGAGGCTTACGTGAAATCAAAAACAAGACACTCCCTACTTGCAGACTTACATTCTAATAAACAAACCAGCACACAGAAATACATCACACAAGGAAAAGGGGCAAGGAGGGCAAAGGAAAAAGAAACTGAAAAAAAACAGGCTCCAATGTCTAGAAGTGCTGTTCCTATCTCCCCCATGGTGGTAGCCTGATGAAATGACTGCCTCCAGATGACAGTTGAGGGAGATGAGGCCTGATGGAGCTGGCCTGTCTTAGCGGATGGCAGAGCTCCGCCAGGCCTCCGGTCTCCCCCTGGTCTGCACCTGGGAGAAGCCCTTCCATCAGACTGACTCCACAGTTTCCAACAGAACACTAAAATACAATTATCTATTAAACATTAAAAGCTTCCCTAAACAGGGGTGCCTTCAGATGTCTTCTAAAAGTCTGGCAATTGTTTTTCTCTTTGACATCTGGTGGGAGGGCGTTCCACAGGGCGGGTGCCACTACCGAGAAGGCCCTCCACCTGGTTCCCTGTAACTTGGCTTCTCACAGTGAGGCAACCGCCAGAAGGCCCTCAGCGCTGGACCTCAGTGTCCGGGCTGAACGATGGGGGTGGAGACGCTCCTTTAGGTATACAGTGGTACCTCGGGTTAAGAACTTAATTCATTCTGGAGGTCTGTTCTTAACCTGAAACTGTTCTTAACCTGAGGTACCACTTTAGCTAATGGGGCCTCCTGCTGCCATTGCACGATTTCTGTTCTCATCCTGAAGCAAAGTTCTTAACCCGTGGTACTATTTCTGGGTTAGCGGAGTCTGTAACCTGAAGCGTATGTAAACCTGAAGCGTATGTAACCCGAGGTACCACTGTACTGGACCGAGGCCATTTATTTAGAAATTTAAGTTAACCTTCTCCTGGATTCACATATATATATGGAGAGAGAGAGAGAATAAAGAATGCTCTGTTGAAAATAATATTCAACTGACTACAATATGAAGACTAAGCTTTCCTTTACAGCATTTGTTCTCCCCTTCCATAAACTTGCCCAAAGCTCAGCACTTTCTCTGACCTCTGACAGCTCTTTGCCAAACTTGGTGATGCCATTATTTTTGTTCTAGTGTTCAAGTCCATTGGAAATGCCAATGTTCACTTACCTCCAGGAGTCTTTCAGATGCCATATTCTAATTCAAGTGAAGCAAGGGTCACTAAAGCAAACCTCTGCAAACGTCAACACACTGAGGATGCAAGAATCTCAGTTCAAACGGTCACAGGCTCCGTTGCTGAGGAACAGCCCTTGGAGAAATGGAATGCACTCTGCCAAGATTCTAGGATAGTCAGTGTGCCATAGTGGTTAGAACAAATTTAATTCCATGCACTTCAAGAGTGGTATAAAGGTAAATGTAAAGGTACCCCCGACCGTTAGGTCAAGTCACAGATGACTCTGGGGTTGCACACTCATCTTGCTCTATAGGCCAAGGGAGCTGGCGTTTGTCCGCAGTTTTCTGGGTCATGTGGCCAGCATGACTAAGCCACTTCTGGTAAACCAGAGCAGCACACAGAAATGCCGTTTATCTTTCCGCTGTAGCGGTACCTATTTATCTACTTGCACTTTGACGTGCTTTTGAACTGCTAGGTTGGCGGGAGCTGGGACCGAGCAACGGGAGCTCACCCCGTCGCAGGGATTCGAACTGCCGACCTTCTAATCAGCAAGCCCTAGGCTCTGTGGTTTAGACCACAGTGCCACCCGTATATATTCTTGTAAATGTACAGTAGTAGCAGCAGCAGCAATAAGTTTAATTTAAATTTTAATTCTTTTAAAAAAATTCCCTGCTTTTCAGACAGATGTCTCCTAAAGCAGTTGACACTGATTTTTTTTAAAAAGGTGATACAAGTCCTGTTCTCAGGTTTGGAAACTAAAAAATACAAGAAACCCAAATGGAAGGGATGTGGAGGACCAAGGCAGAGGAAGAACACATGTCACAAGGCCCAAGGAAAGGCTTGAGATACCCGCAGGCAAGTCATGACCTGGGGCCAAGCTGATCACAGTGAGGGTTTGCCAAGTATGCCTTCCTATTAGCTCAGGCATAGGACAACTTGGCCCTCCAGATGTTTTGGGACTACAACTCCCATCACCCCTAGCTAACAGGACCAGTGGTCAGGGATGATGGGAATTGTAGTCCCAAAACATCTGGAGGGCCGAGTTTGCCTATGCCTGTATTAGCTCATTTCTTCTGGCAGAAGTGTTGGGGGGGCAGTGGCAGGGCATAAGGGGCATTGGCTGGCACATTCCTATTTGGCCTCAGGTGGCAAAAAGGGATGGGGCACCCCTATAAATGCTGGAATTTTGAATGGGGTCCAGAAACTGACTGGAAGCCAGTTCCCCTAAACAACAGAGACATCCTCTAGACTTCCATAGTAACCAATTACAAGTGATCTTTCGGAAGCAGGTTTCTGATGTGGAAGGAATTATATCTAGTCTGAATCAGGTTGCAGTCTTGGACTTCTTTTCGGTTGGATTTGTTTTTTAAGGGCAATATTGATTTAAGGGCAACTGAAATACTTATACAATT
The DNA here is from genome assembly GCF_951804945.1 of Podarcis cretensis. NCBI lineage: Eukaryota > Metazoa > Chordata > Lepidosauria > Squamata > Lacertidae > Podarcis > Podarcis cretensis. The sequence goes on along the minus strand of NC_137173.1, from coordinate 100,664,225 downwards.
GTAAAAAAAATATTGTAGAAAGAGGAGGGGAAAGTGGTGTGTGTGTGTTTTAAGGCAGTGCCACAGATCTGGTACGCTTGCTGTGGTTGAGGCAGGGAAGACCTTAGTTCAGACATGAGGAATTAACTTATTGCCTGGCCTTAGTCAGGATGTTTTCTCTGAAACTCAGTGTCCCTCGTGGGTTAATAATATTGGCTTGATTTAGCATATTGTAGTAAGGGTCACTGAGAAAATGCACATAATGCAAAGCAATTTGAGTACCTAGGACAAGTGCTATAAAAGCAAGTGATGATATTAAATCTGTCAGAATCTCAGCATTAAAACTTATGAATTATTGGATGATTTTATCTCACAAACGCTAGTCAAAAATGCGGAGGTAGACTTAGTTCTGGCCTCAGATCCACATGACTGGATTTGCATTATAGCGTTGCTGTGCTGCTCTCGCTACAGACAGGCAGGCAAACAGTGGGTTAGATACTAATGTGACCCTAAGCCCCTGCCCCAAAGAGCTGCCAATCTGAAAAGACAGCATGCAAATGAAGGATGGCATACAGAATACTACAAAAGATCAGTGAAGCAGGAAGTGATGGCTGTATTATATTTTGCATAAAACTCTTTGTTTGTTTGTTAAATAATCAGATAAAATGAAAGTTAACTCTTAACCGACAGTAAAGCCCAATTAGAACAGTTGTAAATCACACTTTTCTTCCAAGAAACATTCATTTCTAGTAAGCCAGAATTTGGTTTACTGGCCATTGCAGTTGAATATAAAAAACCTGCTTTCCACAACAGCCTGAAGACATAAGGTAATGTAAGGTAAAGAATGTCTGATGAACACAGGAAAAAGTGGCTAATGATTTATAGGAGGTGGGGAGGAAAAGAAGCGTCACTGTCCAGCTCAGAGTCAGGAATGCTTAAACCCATACAAATAAAGCAAGCTCTGTCTTAGAAACAGAATCATAGAATAGAGTTGGAAGGTTCCCTGAGGGTCATCTAGGCCAACCCCCTGTAATGCAGGAATCTCAGCTAAAGCATCCATGACAGGCGGCCACCCAACCTCTGCTTAAAAACCTCCAAGGAAGAAGAGTCCACAACCTCCTGAGGGAGTCAGATCCACTGTCAAACAAAGCGTGTTCTCCTTCACGGAGAGCACGTGTTGCGGTGGGGGCCGCCAGGACACTACAAAGTTGGGGGCAGGCTAATTGATCGTTGGCCACTGATGCGATTGGGGCTTCCCTTGTTGTTGGGAAGAAGTTAATGTTGCCATTTGTTGATTGACAGCCAGAAATGCTAAAACTCCTTGCACGAGGCTAGGGCTTCCTCTTTTCGCCCGTGCATCAGATTGCCCGTCCCTCCCTCCCTAGAATAGGGTTGTTCGCTTTGACCTTGCTATGCCTGTCATAGGGTCGTCTGCTCTTGGGGCAGGGGCCCGGTAGGAATTTTGTCCATCTGGCTGATTGGCTGGGGCCATTCGGTTTTTGCCTACTGCATAGCAAATCGTCACAACTTGTAAGGTTGCGGTTAGGCATTGGTTTATGGTTTGGTTGGTTGAGGGGCATGGATTGGCTGTGCCTGCCCCTCTAATGCTGCTGCTGCAAGGGATTCCGTTAAAGGAATTGGGAGCTAACTATTGCTTGTCCACTCTGTCAAGGGGGCTCGGGCCATAGCAATGAGCTCCTGGTTGCATTTGGGGAGGGCTGAGGGCAGGTTCCTGTTCCGTCGCTACCCCCAAGTGTATTCCCCTTTTCTGACTTTCGCATCGTGCAGAATGTCAGTCTGTCCCCCATGGTGGGGGCAGATAGTCGCAACCAATGCCTACACAACCACTCACAAATTTGTATTTTAATAAAGTTGTGGCCAAAATTATGCCAAAAATCTTAAACAAAAATTCTATGTGATGTGTGAGTTATTGGGGTGGACCTGGGGACCTCGACACGCAACTCTTACCATCAGAAACTTTTTTCTGATGTTTAGTTGGAATCTCCTCTCTCATAACTTGAAGCAACTAGTTTGGGTCTTACCCTCCAGAGCAGGAGAAAACAAGCTTGCTCCCTCTTCCACGTGACAGCCCTTGAGATATCTGAAGGTGGCTTTCATATTTCCTCTCACCAACCTAGTGATAACAGAATAAATGATGTAAGGAGGGAGCTGTGGCCCAAGACAGGAAAAAGAGATAGTAAGGGAACACCTAGCTACTTCAAATAAATTCAGATCTCCAGGGTCTGATGAGTTGCAGACAAGTGTCCCAAAGGACCTCGTGGAAGCAATCTCAGAGCCTTTGTCTATTATCTTTGAGAATTCTTAGAGAACAGAGGAGGACCCTGCAGACTGGAGGTGGGCAAATGTTGCCCCCATCTTCAAAAGGGGGGGGGGGAGGAAGACCCAGGTAATTACCGACCAGTGAGCTTGATATTGATACCAGGAAAGGTCCTAGAACAGATAATTCAACAATAGGTCTGTGAGCATTTAGAAAAGGATACTGTAATTACTAAAACCCAGCATGCGTTTCTCAAAAATAAGACATGCCAGACCAATATGTTTTTTTTTGTTTGTTTTTTTAAGGAATTGCAAACTTGGTGGATCAGAGAAATGCTGTGGACATAGTGTATCTTGATTTAAGCAAGGCTTTTGTGAAAGTCCCCCATGATATTTTTGCAAGGAAGCTGGTAAAATGTAGGTTGAACAAGGTTAACTGTTAGGTGGATTTGTAGCTGGTTGTTAGACCAAACCCAGAGAGTATACATTAATGGTTCCTCACCACCCTGGGAATAAGTGACAAGTGGGGTGCTGCAGGGTTCTGTCACGGGCCTATTGTTGTTCAACGTCTTCAAAAACAGCTTGGATGAAGGAACTGAGGGGAGGCTCATCAAATTTGCAGGTGACACCAAACTGGGAAGGGTAGCTAATGCTGTAGAAGACATATTCAGAATTCAAAATGACCTGTTGCACACACTGTTGACTCACGTTAAGCTTGTGGTCCACCGAGACCCCTAGATCCTTTTCACGTGTACTGCTAGCAAGCCAGGTGTCCCCCATCTTATATTTGTGCATCTGGTTCTTCCTACCTAAGTGCAAAACTTTACATTTGTCCCTATTGAAATTCATCTTGTTAGCTTGGACCCAGTTCTCCAATCTGTTACGGTCACTTTGAATTCTGATTCTCTCTCCTGTAGCATTAGCTATGACTTCCAGTTTGATGTCATCTGCAAATTTGATGAGTGTCCACTCAATTCCTTCATCCAGTGAAGATATTGAACAACAACAGGCCCAGGAGCACCCCACTTGTCACTATTTCCCAGGATGACGAGGCTTGACTATGGATAGGGAGATGTAGCTTGCTGGTGTTAGCCTGGAGTTTGAAAGAAATGTTAAAACAACTACTTTTTTTAAAAAAATGACAATGGAACACCTCATAAGTTTTCTTAAAATATAGAAAATCAAATTTAATGGCAGTAATATCTTTGAAATGTCTATGATATTGCGAACAAGCTATGCTGTGTGTATGCTTGAAACTTTAGAAGAAGAAAACTAGAAATAGCCCCCTTTTCTAGTTTCAAAAGATAGAGGAGAATCTTAACGACAGCATTTTCACAACAGCAGAGGGTACAACAGCAAAAAGGAGGAAACGCTTTGTTTAGAAATGCTTCTTTTCCCAGGCAGCTGCTGAGCAGAGCTAGAAAAGACCAAAAGCACTTAATCATTTCAATGACAGTAAGCTCTTTGTTGCTTTATTTATTTACAAGTTTCAATTATTAATAGTGTGTGTTCCACAACTCTGTTTCTTCTCATGCACATAGCAAAGTCTCTTTTGCTCTTCTTTTGCTTTGTGTTTTGCTTTTTTTGCTTTTTGTTTTTTTGCATATGTGCAGGGTTGAAGGATGGATTGATGCTTGTGTTTCCTTGAACATTTCCCTGCAAAAGTGTACCACTTTAGGGTGAGAACATTAAATGCTGTGCACTGTTTGGTGAAGCTAGCTTCTGAGGAAGACATTGTTGGAACTCCACTATACTGATAATTCCCAAAAGACACCCAATGAGCATCTTATGTTGAACACGCTGTCAGAGTGAGGATCTTTTTGTAGTCAAAATAGGACCATTGGCCCACAAGAGAGGAAGCCCCAAAGTATGTAGAACTACACAATTACACAGCATCTCTTGACTGAAGGGGAAAACTCTAATAGCTGGTGAGAGGGATCTCCACTCAAAACAACCCAATGTGGACTGAGCTTGTTCAGTGGGTTGGATGGGAACTGAGGCAGGGGGATGAAATTGGGTTCCTTGGAATATCCATATTCAGCAGGAGGAAACATTGTTTGGTACACCATGGGTCTCCAGAAAATCCATTTAAAACTTATCTTGATGATAGAATTGTAGTCAGAGATGTTTCAAGGCTGCACTTGGACTACTGCAACACACTCTATGTGGGGCTACCTTTGAAGGTGACCCAGAAACTGTAACTAATCCAGAACGCGGCAGCTAGACTGGTGACTGGGAGCGGCCGCCAAGACCACATAACACCGTTCCTGAGAGATCTGCATTGGCTCCCAGTACGTTTCCAAGCACAATTCAAAGTGTTGGTGCTGACCTTTAAAGCCCTAAATGGCCTTGGCCCAGTATACTTGAAGGAGCATCTCCACCCCCATCGTTCAACCTAGACATTGAGATCCAGTGCCGAGGGCCTTCTGGCGGTTCCCTCGCTGCAAGAAGCCAAGTTACAGGGAACCAGGCAGAGGGCCTTCTCGGTAGTGGCGCCCGCCCTGTGGAACACCCTCCCATCAGATGTCAAAGCGATAAACAACTACCTGACATTCAGAAGACATCTTAAGGCAGCCCTGTTCAGGGAAGCTTTTAATGTTTGAAGTTTTATTCTGTTTTTAATGTTCTATTGAAAGCCACCCAGAGTGGCTGGGGAAACCCAGCCAGATGGGCAGGGTAGAAATAATAATGAATAAATAAATAAATAAATAAATAAATAAATAAATAAATAAAAATTTAAAAGCTTCGTTTTACTCCTGTGGCAGGAAGGTGCGGGATTAGTTATTGGAGCATGGCCGTGGAGTTTATAAGCCCACATCATGTTCTCTTTGGTCACTTTTGATCTTCCTACTCTGGTTTTCAATCCAGAATTTCCAGACACCTAAAGGATGAGAAGCATTTTGTTTGTTTGTCCACAGATTGATCGAGTTGAACAGGTTATTTCACCTACTCTTTACTGCAGGCCACAAACAGTAAGGATTTCAGCGCAGGTGTCATATTAACTGGCCACATTTTGAGCAGGAATTTGCAGGAAAAGTTAGTATGGGAGAAGTGAGCAGGTGACCACCCAATGGGACCTCTGAAGCTAAGGGGCCTTTCTGGAAGCCAGCTTCGTTGGCTTGGAGGACGTATCCTGCATATAGAACATTCTTGAGGCTAACCTATCTCATTTGCCAGGAGTTGTGGGGCCCAGAGAGGCAGTGGAGAAAGGTCTCCCTACTCACTGGTCGAGGGGATCCAGCCTAGTAGCTTTGCCTTCTCATTCCCCTGGACGTGGACAGGATTTGGCATACACAAGGGAGTCATTCGAGAATAGCTTCCCACTCTGCTTTCATTTTGCCTGCAGATGTTATGCCAATAAACGTGTCCCTAATTCAAACTCCTTTTATGTGTCTCATTTCTACTTACGTTAGTTTAATAGCTTTTTTGTTTATCCCGGCTTCTCATTTCTCTAGCCTTAACTTCAGTCCATCTCATTTGCTCATGAGATTGTGGTTTTGTTTTAAAAAGCAATTATTAATGTTCACACACAATTCCAGGCACCATCTGTGAATATACACCATTTTGCCAGTGGTGGACTTTGGGCTCTCAAATTTCAAGTGTCCAGTGTGACACTAAAATTTGGCATACCCACCCACGTTTGTGCTCTATTCTACAGCATTTTTGTGGTGCCCCCTGCAGCTGATCCAGTTGCGCTACACTGAAACCCTTTGACTTTGCCTAATATACACGTTTTCCAGCTATTCCCCCAATACGTTACATTTTTGTAGATTGTTTCCACTAATATGCACATTTTCCACACTCTTTCCCCTCAGCAGAGCAAAGGGTTGTACGAGATTATCATCTGGTTCCCTTCCAACTCTATAATTCTGATTCTGATGTGCACATTTTTGTATGTTTTTTTTTGGGGGGGGGGGTTAGACAACTGCATTACAGAATTTGGAGAAGTGTGAATTTTGAGTGAAAGCTGGGTTTTGGTTTGTATATTGGTTCGGAAAGTGTGTGTTAGGTAGCTTTGAATGAAAAAGTGAACCCCCTTTCTAATTTACATGCAAGAATCGAGAGCTGTAGTTATACCGTCCCACAGAGTTCCATGCTTTCTTCTATTATTGGGGGACAAAATTATGCAATCTGTTTATCTGAAGAAAGCAAGTCTAAATGCTGCATTTATCTGATCTCTGTGTTTGTTATGCAACCTTGAAACTGAAATTTAACAATTTGTTTTTACTCTTGTTTCTAGGTTTGGGGGCCAGTTATTGATCTTTGACAGTACTTTACCTCCTGACCCTTAGATATGTAGGTTTTGTTTTTTGTTTGACTAGGGAACAGCATCTTGTAAAAGACCTTGCCGAAGGCTTTTCAAACTTTAAATACATTTTAATCAGCCGGTGCTTCTGTATCCAATACTTTATTGACACATTCAAACTATACTGCTGAAACTATTTTAAGCTCCATTATGATGGTAATTTGAAAATATTGACTGTTGTAGCTTTGTGTGTCTCCCCACCCCCACCCCCACGCTTTAAAGGTCTTTAATTTACTCTTTCTTTCTTAATCTTCCCTTTCTTGCACTGTGGAGAATTCCTTGAAAAATAATACAAGCAACCCACAAACCTCCCCTGACATTACAGAATACAGTGGTAAAGTAAAGTAAAGGTAAAGGTACCCCTGCCTGTACGGGCCAGTCTTGACAGACTCTGGGGTTGTGCGCCCATCTCACTTAAGAGGCCAGGGGCCAGCGCTGTCCGGAGACACTTCCGGGTCACGTGGCCAGCGTAACATCGCTGCTCTGGCGAGCCAGAGCCGCACACGGAAACGCCGTTTACCTTCCCGCTGGTAAGCGGTCCCTATTTATCTACTTGCACCCGGAGGTGCTTTCGAACTGCTAGGTTGGCAGGCGCTGGGACCGAGCAGCGGGAGTGCACCCCGCCGCAGGGATTCGAACCGCCGACCTTTCGATCGGCAAGTCCTAGGCGCTGAGGCTTTAACCCACAGCGCCACCTGCGTCCCCACAGAATACAGTGGTACCTCAGGTTAAGTACTTAATTCGTTCCGGAGGTCCGTTCTTAACCTGAAACTGTTCTAAACCTGAAGCACCACTTTAGCTAATGGGGCCTCCTGCTGCTGCCGCACCGCCAGAACACAATTTCTGTTCTCATCCTGAAGCAAAGTTCTTAACCCGAGGTACTATTTCTGGGTTAGTGGAATCTGTAACCTGAAGCGGATGTAACCCGAGGTACCACTGTACACAGAATAGAGGTACTGGCTGCAATAGATACTGGCATACCCATTTAAATGAGTCAGTTCTAGCATCAGACCTCAACCACCAATTTTATGGTAGGGGACCTAAGGAGGAGGCAAGAAAGTCAATGTATGCCCTTTTACATTGAGTATGGTTTCTATGGGAAAGGGACTAACATATGGTTACCAGATTTCTTTCAATGTACAGTGGTGTCCCGAATGCCTTGCAAGATGGAAAACTCGCTAGACGAAAGAGTTTTCCGTTTTGGAGGTGCTTCGCAAAACGAATTTCCTATGGGCTTGCTTCGCAAGACGAAAATGTCTTGCGAGTTCCTGCGGGTTTTCCCCCCTTCCCCCCCTTTTTCTAAGCCGCTTATCCGCTTATCCGCTAAGCCACTAGAAGCCGCTAAACCGCTAATAGCGCCAATCTGCTAAGCCGTCAATGGGCTTGCTTCGCAAGACGAAAAAACCGCTAGAACGGAAAAAACCTCTAGAGCGGAACGGATTCTTTTCGTCTTGCGAGGCACCACTGTATCTGGGGACACTTTTTTTTTTTAAAGCTGAGTAGCAACAGGGAGTCAGTAGTGGGGATGGTGAGGCAAAAAACCCTGGGCCCAAGCACACATGCATATTGTATGAAGGTGCAAAGCCCTACTTTCGCACCCTGTGAAACATAAATGTGCAGAGTTAAAAAAAATCTGGGCAATGGCTGCCTGCTCACAACTCCCAAGCCTCCCCCGATCAGTCAAAACAAAGGGGGAAGGGGGAAGGGGATTGCACAAGACACATCTTATGCGCACAAGACACATCATATGGGGACTTCCGGAGTGGAAAAATGGCGGGTGCCACGGCAGAGAGCAGCTCCTGAAGTCGGCCAGAGCCAACTGCACTACCAGGCAGGCTCTGAGATGCTGAGGCTGCCGCTGCCACATTTCCCAGGGACAGATTTGCAAATCTGGGGACTGTCCCCGGGAACCGGGGATGTCTGGTAACCCTAAATTAAAGGTTAAACAGCAATAAAATAAAATGATATGCAGTGCAGTGCAGACCCTCCAAGTGTCCCTATTTTCCAGGGACAGCCCTGATTTAGAGAAGCAATCCCAATTTCTGATTTTATCCTGGAATGTCCTGCTCCCAGGCATTTATCCAGGGTTGCATTTCCATTGGGAAAATCGGGGCACAGTATTAACTAACAGGCTCCGGTACTCCAAATCAATGGCAATACAGTGGTACCTCGGGTTACATACGCTTCAGGTTACAGACTCCACTAACCCAGAAATAGTACCTCAGATTAAGAACTTTGCTTCAGGATGAGAACAGAAATCGCGCAGCGGCGGCACGGCAGCAGCGGGAGGCCCCATTAGCTAAAGTGGTACCTCTGGTTAAGAACAGTTTCAGGTTAAGAACAGACCTCTGGAACGAATTAAGTACGTAACCTGAGGTACCACTGTATTATATTAAGTGTTGATAAAATTAAATGGAGGTGCCAGGTCCTTCTCTGCCATTCCAATGGCTTCACACTCAATGACCAGAACAATGGCCAGGGTTTTGCTTCTTTGTGAGAGGTGGAATAGAATTCTCCCTGCATTGCATCAGTAGACCTAGGGCAAGAGTTCCATTTTGGAAGGCCTTCTTGGAAGATTGTTGTGGTTGGGATCAGAAACAGCCTTTCGTCTCATCACCCAGTCGTGTGGAACACCCTGCTGATAGAGATTCAGCGGGCGCCTTCTGTGCCAACTTTTAAACCCCTGCTGAAAACTTTTCTATTCCATCAGGCCAAGTACACCCCCCCCACACACACACAATGGTCTACGGGTGTTTGTTTTTAATTAATTTTTGCTTTTAACTTGTTTTTAACTTTGTCTGACTCTGTGTTTTCATATTGTTGTAAACTGCTGTAATATCTAATTTTTTAATAAATAAATAAAGTGAAAGAAATGTGGAATTATCACAAGGGAGAAGGATTTCTACATATTTGGGGGATGGGGTCTTATCAGTACAAACAGTGGTATTTGCCTCTTTCTCCTTCCTTTAAAAATGTGGCTTGGCCACAGATGCAAACACCAGACATGTATATTGCCATATTGTGGACAATGATTGGTATCTTGACGAGACAGGGTTGTGCCCACAATAGCCTCTCAAACGTCCAGATAGTGCCTAGAAATTCTGAGGGCCTGGCCCTTAAAATGGTTAATTCTGTTTATTCCATAAATTGGTAGTTTCGCATTCCTGTTACTCCGAGATACAAGTGTGTGGGAATTGTAAGCTTCTAGATAGCTTCCTAGGCAAGCTGATAACTCCCTACTGCAAGTGTCAATGTGTGAGATTGGCAGAAGCTTATCTGTGTTGATTTCCTGCCAAGTCTCTGCTAGCCTTTCACTGTTTGGTGGAAAATCCAAACAGCAGAAGTGAACTGCATTGGTGGGAAATGGATGGGAAACCCAAATACCGGATGGTGTTTTGACTTTGGTGGGAAACTGGTGTGTTGCCTAAACACCAAATTTGGCTTGTGTAACCTGAATAACAGCAGGTGCTTTACTGAAGAGTATATAAGCCCTCATAGCACACCTGCTTAATGGGAAGCCCACTCAGCCTTTGGCCAACATTAGGGCTGCACTTTGTCTGTCAGGAGTCCTTATGTATTGTTACCCAAAGGGAGCTATCCGGCCAAAATTGACAGTTTGGGCCTTGCTTTTATTCTCTCTATCTTCATCCTATGAATTAATTTCTTAAAGAGCAAAGGTATTCTTTATTTTCTATCTGAATCCAAAAGAGCCATTTCCCCTCTGTAAATGCAACGTGATCCTGCTTTTAGAAGCAGAGTAGTCTCCCATGATGCTCCATAATGCACTCCATTATTCATAATGCTTTGAATAAGGCCCTGTTGAGGGAACTAGGTGGTAGCCATGTTCTCAGAAATATGGAGAACTCCTCCTGCTCCTGGTAAAACTCAGCAAAATTGCGACCCAACTTTCCTGGCCTGCATATAGGTCCAAAGAAGTGAGTTGCCATTTTGGGTGCAGTAGAAATTATCAAGGCTAGGAACTATTGGCACAGCCTGTCCTCTCCTTTGGAGCACAAGTAGTCTCTGTGAGTGTCCTGAAATGGGTGTACATTTCAGCAAATGACATCAGCATGTTGTGCTGTGCATGTGAGCTTCACCAGGGGATGAATTAAACAGTCTATCACAGTTCCTGAGGTAAGGCCAGGAGAGGGACAGAAAATGAGTCAACTGAGCCAGATTGGGAATTCCTTTAAATTCACATGGGAAAAGGCGTCTCATTTAGGGCTAAGATCCTGGCCACTGGGTCCATCACCTCCTGGCAAATAGAAGGGGAAGAAATGGAGGCAGTGAGAGATTTTACTTTCTTGGGCTCCATGATCACTGCAGATGGTGACAGCAGTCACAAAATTAAAAGACACCTGCTTCTTGGGAGAAAAGCGATGACAAACCTAGACAGCATCTTAAAAAGCAGAGACATCACCTTGCCGACAAAGGTCCGTATAGTTAAAGCTATGGTTTTCCCAGTAGTGATGTATGGAAGTGAGAGCTGGACCATAAAGAAGGCTGATCACCAAAGAATGGATGCTTTTGAATTATGGTGCTGGAGGAGGCTCTTGAGAGTCCCATGGACTGCAAGAAGATCAAACCTATCTATTCTTAAGGGAAATCAGCCCTGAGTGCTCACTGGAAGGACAGATCCTGAACACAGCCGTCTTTCCCATATGGCTTAGTGGTTCGTTGTGCCAGGGCGCCAGCCTCTCAGGGGCGCCCCAGCGAGTGGGGGAGCTGCGCGGCTCTACCGGTGGCCTCCCCTTTCCCTGCACACCTGCTAACTGCACCCCATCAAACATATGGCTGGCGGGCATGCAGCTTCCTTCCCAAGCCTCCATGGGAGGAGAGCGATCCCCGCAGAGGCTTAGGATGGAAGCTGTGCCCCGCTAACTATATGGCTGGTGGGCGCGCAGCTTCCCTCCCAAGCCTCTGTTGGGATTGCTCTCCCACAGTTGCATGGGGGAGAGTTGTGCACACACACCCTATGGTTGGCAGTGCGCAGCTTCCGCCCCCCCCCCATCCATGGTAATTTGGGGGCACTGAGCAGATATTTGCACCCCGGCGCTGCATCTGCTAAAGACGGCCCTGATTCTGAAGCTGAGGCTCCAATACTTTGGCCACCTCATAAGAAGAGAAGACTCCCTGGAAAAGACCCTAATGTTGGGAAAGATTGAGGGCACAAGTGGAAGGGGACAACAGAAGACAAGATGGTTGGACAGTGTTCTCGAAGCTACCAGCATGAGTTTGACTAAACTGCGGGAGACAGTGGAAGATAGGAGTGCCTGGCATGCTCTGGTCCATGGGGTCACAAAGAGTCAGACGCAGCTAAACGACTAAACGATAAAGAACAATATTTTGAAGAGCAAAAATGACACTTTTGCCGACTACTACTTTTAATAATGGATCGCTATTATGATTCTACCCATGAAAAAGCGGACATATGGCAACCCTTTTAAAATGACAATTAAAAGTTCAGGAAAGGGTTTTAGATTTTTTACAGTTGGGGCCCCAACATAACTCCCAAGTCTACATCTCACTTTGCATATCTTTCATGGTGATGCTTCTTTAAACTAAGGAACGACTTCGATAAAAGGTAAAGGGACCCCTGACCGTTAGCTCCAGTTGTGGACGACTCTGGGATTGCAGCACTCATCTTGCTTTACTGGCCGAGGGAGCCGGCATACAGCTTCTGGGTCATGTGGCCAGCATGACTAAGCCGCTACTTGTGAAACCAGAGCAGCGTACGGAAACACCATTTACCTTCCCGCTGGGGCAGTACCTATTTATTTACTTGCACTTTGACATGCTTTCGAACTGCTAGGTTGGCAGGAGCTGGGACTGAGCAACAGGACCTCACCCCGTCGCGGGGATTCGAACCACGACCTTCTGATCGGCAAGCCCTAGGCTCTGTGGTTTAACCCACAGTGCCACCCGAGTCCTAACTTCAATAGTGATGCTGTAATTCCCTACCAAACTCAAATATTTGATTAGGGGACAAAATCTATATTTGTTTTCCCTCAGTGCTACTTTATGTACTGTTTACACCATGAGGAGTGAAGGGAAAGGATAGCAGCAGGGGGAACTTCCTTGAAAGTTTCTAGTCAGATCAACATAAGTATGCCAGCATCTTGCCTACCACAAATTCAGTTTGGATCAATCTCTTTTGAGTACATATCTACAGTGGCACAGATGGAAAGACAGAAAGAGTGCAACATTCTTTTGTAGTTATATACCCATGCAAATCCTTAGTTGTTACTGAACTCCAACAGTGAACTCCCAAGGACACAACAGCCAGCTCTAAAAGCTGTTGATGTGGGGGAGCTTCTGGTTTCTATAGTTGATCCGCTTTAAGTGTTGCTGAAGTTTTGTTTTTTCCCTGCAATTTGCTGCAAGAAGAATTATCACCGAAATCCTTAATATAAGCACTTGATATAAAACTACAGTACTCAGCCATGACCTTAGCCATGGCCAAGATCTTCCTATAAAGTTTATTCATGAATGAGCCCCATTTAGCAAAGGTTCACAGCCATGCTAATTAAGATTTGCTGTATATAGGTTCCGCCCACTTCACTGCCTTTTGATTGGGACATAGCCTCTCTTAAGTGCCCTGGTGTCAATTTTTTGTTCCCGCAAAGCCACTTCAGAGATAAGGAGGCGGGGGGCTGTCGGGCTTCACGCCCCTCCCCACACCCGCAGGGGCTGGCAGGCAACCTGGTTTCCCCTCCTCTCCCACCTGTTAGGTAGGCTATATGACGTTGCTATGGACCTCGGTTGGTCGCCGTCAAGGGGCCTGGTAGGAATTTTCCCAATTGGCAGATTGGCACCAGCCACTTGGTTTTCGCCTACCTCGTAGCAAACCGTTACAACTCCACAGTATTGGCGGTTAGGCATTGGTTGGGTACTGTTTTATTGTTATGCAGTTGAAGGGGGGGAAGGTAGCGCCATCACCTTCCCCCGAATCAAAGGGTAGTCCGGTAAAGCAGTGTTCCCCAACCTTGGGCCTCCAGCTGTTTTTGGACTACAATTCCCATCATCCTTGACCACTGGTCTTGCTAGCGAGGGATGATGGGAGTTGTAGTCCAAAAACAGCTGGAGGCCCAAGGTTGGGGAACACTGCGGTAAAGGATTCCAGGGGGCGTGCCTTGTCCTAAGCCTATGGAGGGGGAGGTCCTAGTTGACATGCCTCAGCAGGACTCCCCCTACTGTTGGTTAACCCTCACCGGCCTTCAAGCATGCAGCCTGAAGCGGGTTAGTTGGTAGGGCCAATGCCTAAGGCCAATACCGCTCAGTTCCTGTAATCAATAAAGTTGTGGCCTAATTTGACCCATTAACTCGAATTCTTGTGTCTCGTGTCTTTATTTCTGAGGGGGGGAGGAGGGAACTCGCCACGCAAAGGGGGTGTTACTTAGGATTTGACTCCATTTTTAAATGGGCTGAATAGTAGAGTAAAATTGTTCTCTTTTTTGCTATAAAAGTGAGAAGAAAACTTAAGAATGGGGGAAAGCCAATAGTTTGAATTGCACTGGGTCGGTTATTTGTCACTCTCTTACATCACAACATTGCTATAATTAGTCAGGGCTGGCTCAAGACATTTTGTTGCCCAAGATGAAGGACAATATGGCACCCTTCTCCAGGGCCCATACTGGGAAAATATCTTTCACTGCCCTTGAGGGCAGCAGGCTAGCAAAGTGGCACAGGGCAGGCCACAGGGCACTCACAGCTCTGTCCCCTCCCCACCCCTCAACTTCTGCCGCCTGAGGCAGCTGCTTCACTCTGCCTCATCATAGGGCTGGGCCTGCTTGCAATGCATTTCTCAAAGGATACTCAAGGCAGCTATTACAACAAGAACTATATGTTAACCACTCTGGACACTTGAAATCACAGTACAAGTACTATATTATTTATTTAAAAAAGAAAAGAACCACTACAAAGTCAACAAATACATTGCAATAAATGCAAAATCCTGCTGATGTGAGCAATCTCTGAAAAGGGTATTTATATGCAAACTTGACTCTTAGGAAAATCAAAACACCAGTTTCTTCCAGCTCAATGCTCACATTCTTGCCACAGTGTGGCCTAACTTTCCCTCACAATCCCTTGATCACCTTCCATGAAAAAAGGGAACACAATGAGGGCTGGGTGCATTGTTTGGGGCAGAAGGGAAAGCCAAGATAGGTGGGTGGGTGCCCCAAGAAACACAGGCAGGGAAAGAGGACGCAGACCTGGAATGATTCAGTGTGTGTCTTCACAGAGGTTCAGAGGAGGACAAAGGATACAAATGAATGAACAATAGATTCAGGGTGATGATGGATGAATCAGGGGTCTAGGCAGAGGGCTTTCTTGGTAGTGGTGCCCACCATATGGAATGCCCTCCCATCAGATGTCAAGGAAATAAACAACTACAGTGGTACCACGGGTTACAGACACCTCAGGTTACAGACGCTTCGGGTTACAGACTCCTCTAACCCGGAAGTAGTACCTCGGGTTAAGAACTTCAGGATGAGAACAGAAATCGTGCGGCGGCAGCAGCAGCAGCAGCAGCGGGAGGCCCCATTAGCTAAAGTGGTACCTCAGGTTAAGAACAGTTTCAGGTAAAGAACAGACCTCCAGAACGAATTAAGTTCTGACTTCCGGGTTGGCGCCTCCGACATTGGCGGAATTCCTCTGATCGGGAGGAATTTGCTCTGTGGAAATCAGGGTATGGCCGCCACGGCGAAGGCGGAGACCCACTAAAAATCACAAGCAGGAGAAGCCTGTGAACGTGGGATTCGGCTGGCACCTTTTGCGCCTCCCCTACTCGCGGGGAGACCCGGTTTCGGGGATCCGGAGCCACATGGGGTGAGCGGCGCGGTGCTTCGAATTGACTGCTTCTTTCACGGAGTGAAGCTGCACCCCTGTTGCCGGAGAGCGCTGACTTTTTCCTGTGGACAATTTGATCCTAAACAACTACCCATGAGTAGAACGGAAAATTGGATTTTTAAACGTCTTAATTTGGCACCGAAACGGGGAGGTTTCAAACAGGAAGTCCGCCTTCCTCTTTTGTAAATAGATTGAAGCAAGGAGCTTGCAAGCTAAAGTCTTGGAAAGTCCTCTGTAAAGGATTAAACTTCCATCGGCTAAAATTATTAAACCCCCCTTGGAAGCAGGAGAAGAGGGTGGAAATTTTGGATCGCGTAAGCCTGCAGGAGAGAGTGAAGAAAGTTAAGTTACCACCACTCTGAACCTGGAAACGGGCTGCTAGTAAGACTGACTGTGAATAAAACATTTGTTGACAACTAGTTAAATAAGAGAAATACATTGTTTCCATTGTCTCCTTCTGCGTTTAAAAAGGAGTAAAAGTAACTGAAAATTGAAACTAATTTTATTGTTTGAACTGTGCTTAAAAGGATTGATACAAATAGAAATTGTTTCCCTCTAGAGGGAGCCTTTGAAACTGTTACAAGAGTTGAGCTGGTGGAATCTCCAGCTGCAAGATAAAAAAACCGTGAGAACCAGGGATTGACCTTCGATCGGTTAAGAATGTCGACAGAAGAAGCCTTAGTGATTGAATTATGTAAGATAAGTGATTCATTGGAACAGCTCCACAATAAGACGGATCTGATGAATATCAAAATTGATAACTTGGGACAAAAAGTGACTAATTTGGGACAAAAAGTGAACATCTATATAGAAACTATTCAGGAATCGATACAGGAATCTACTTTGACATGGCAAACTGGGGAGAAGACGAGGGAGAAAGTTGTTGTTGTTGAACCTAAAGTAATACAAGTGGAGAGGGAGAGAGCCCCAGCCTTACAGAGGTAATCTGATGACTATAAGTTGTTGCCTTCTATGATTGAATTCAGAGAAAGTCAGATTTTGAGGATTGGAGCCCTGCTTGGACTGGAGAAGGAAAGTTGGATAGATCACCTCATGCAGGGATTTACTGACCTTTGGAACCTGGACCTGGGTCAGGAGGAGATTGGAGCTGTGGGGACTTTCAGATTTGGTGGGATTTTGAAACACGTCCTGAAATATCTTTTGGATTTTAGTTTTAACTACGGAGATTTGGCTGACCTGTCGAGAAGGAATAAAAACATTGCTAGGTCGGAGCTTCCCCGAGATCTACTCTTCAGTATCAAAGGAAGGAAATTAAGAACAAGATCAGCAGAAGACAAAGTAAAGTGCATGTATAAATATGAAGAAGATCTGCAGAAGGGACTTGGAAAAGTGTTAAGAGCCTCGGACAGAAGATCACCAGGTTGATGGACTATATGGAATTGACGGAAATGACTGGCAGAATCCGAGACCAGGGAGAAGAGATGGTGGAAGAAGATTGGAAAAAGTTTAAAGTCTATTTATAGAAATACTGTAAAATTAATGAGTGTCAGAAAAATGTTGGAATGAAATTATATGGCTTTAGTAGAAATGTTATAAGGAGTTAAGCATAAATAAGTATTATAGTATTAATGGAAAATAAGGTTAAAATAAGTTAAGATAATTATATGACAGAAAATAGAGAAAGATGGAAAGGAATTGCTGAAACAATTAATAGAAATGGAATACAAAAAGGGAGGTAAGAGGAGGTCGATGAAATAAGGGAATGGAAGATAAGGCATTGAAATGGTATGATGTATGTTTTTAAATTGTTTTTGCTCTGTTTTGTTTAGTCTAATGTGTTAATGTTGCATTGTGTATTGTTTATATATTGTATTGTATTGTTTTTTCTTTCTTTTGCTTCTTCTTTTTTTTCTTTTCCTTTTCTTCTTTTTTGTAAGGTTTAAAAGTAATAAATATTTTTTTTAAAAAAAAAAAACAGAACAAATTAAGTTCTTAACCCGAGGTACCACTGTACCTGACTTTTAGAAAACATCTGAAGGTTTCGAGAAGTTTTTAATGTTTGATGTCTTATCATGTTTCTAACATTCTATTGGGAGCCGCCCAGAGTGGCAGGGTATAAATAAATTGTTGTTGTTATTGTTTCTTCTTTTCCTCAACAGTTTGCTCTGTGTATAGATATAGACATAGATCTGCATGGAAATTCTAAGCATTTTTGTGCATATTTTCATACATTTTAAAGTGGGGGAATGGACAGAGAAGTGTGAATTTCAAAGGCTATCTATGTTTTGATTTGTGTATTGGTTTGGGGAATGTAAATTAGGCCCTATCTGCAATATACACTCAAATCCCAATGGCCATCTGTCATGGATGCTTTAGTTGTGATTTCTGCATTCCAGGGGATTGGACGACATGCCCTTTGAGGTCTACAATTCTGTATGATTCTATCATACCACTGCTGCTGTTCGTATGTTGCTGCCATTCAAGTGAACCAGAATGTGTGAACTAGCCGTACAGCTAAGTGTACAAATTATTATTATTTTAAAAATATATTTATTTATTTTTTTTATAAATATTTATTGAGATTTTTTTAAAAATACAAAATGCAAAAATAATAAACAATATAACATGTATCATAACACATTTTTCAAAACTTCTTTGGACTCCCTCACGTCTCCCACTCCCACTTACATCATTGTAAATTTTTCCAGCAATTTATCATCTTATTTATATTCTTAAATCTTATTCAATTAGTTTAATCTAATCTCCAAAAATTTTATGTTTTCCTCAATCTCACTTATCGTCAAATTCATATCTAATTCAATGGTAGGCAATTATTTATGATCTAGCATCCTTCTTAGCATTCGACCAAATTACAATTAAAAATATATTTATTAACTGCTTATTTAATGATCTATTTTGATGTATACTTTCGAGTCCCTTTAGGAATTCTGGCTACAGTCCTAAGTAAACTAACTTGGAAGCATATCTCACTAAATTAGTGGGGTTTACTTCTAAGTACACATGGTTAGTATCAGTTTCTTCCTCTTATATACTAAGCCTGTGAGTTAGGTATGCATTGCATGCTAATAAAATTATGAAATTATAGTGATACTGAAACTGTGTTCATAAAATTAATGCAAATGTTCATTGGTTTAGTTTAATTGTTGTCAAATATTTGGCTTAATCATACTCCTGCCTATTGGGAGTCTTAAAACAAAAAGATGTTCATATCTTGAACAGATCACATTTCTTCTTTGGGCGGGGGGGGGGGGGATAATTGGCAGTAAAACAATTAAATATTATTTACAGTATGACTGGAAGAATGTCAATAGTAGTATCACCTGCAAGAGGCTGGGCTGATCTTCCTTGCTGTGTCCTAATGAAAATATCCATGCTCATCTCATACAGTGTTCACTTGCTTTTGCATGAGTAAGGTAGCCATTAATATTCATTATCTAACACATACTAATAAGGGTGCTTACACATGAATATTTATAAACTTAGCTTGTGCTAAACCATTAAAAGGCATTATTCAACCATGCAATTTTGATGGAGACATGTTGGAGATACTGCGGTATTAAGACATGCATAATACGTTAAGGAAATCTGAAGGAAATCTGAAGGAAATCATTCTGAAGGAAATCAGCCCTGAGTGCTCACTGGAAGGACAGATTGTGAAGCTGAGGCTCCAGTACTTTGGCCACCTCATGAGAAGGGAAGACTCCCTGGAGAAGACCCTGATGCTGGGAAAGATGGAGGGCACAAGGAGAAGGGGACGACAGAGGGCGAGATGGTTGGACAGTGTTTTCAAGGTTACCAGCATGAGTCTGACCAAGCTGCGGGGGGCATTGGAGGACAGGAGTGCCTGGCGTTCTCTGGTCCATGGGGTCACGAAGAGTCGGACATGACTAAACGACTAAACAACAACAATACGTTAAGATACTGTATTTCATTTTTATTTAGTCTTGGTAAAACATGAAGACCTACCCCATAGTAAAAATAATAACAAGAACAACAGATGCTAGTAAGTTAAAAGGAGAAGATGGAGGGAACTTA
The DNA here is from genome assembly GCF_951804945.1 of Podarcis cretensis. Lineage (NCBI taxonomy): Eukaryota > Metazoa > Chordata > Lepidosauria > Squamata > Lacertidae > Podarcis > Podarcis cretensis. The sequence goes on along the minus strand of NC_137173.1, from coordinate 100,644,796 downwards.
AGAGGCTGTATTTGCCTTTTAGTTTTTTTATAATTTGTTACTCACTTGGAGTGAGTGAGTGAGAGCTGTCTTGGATGCATGTTCAAGTAGAAACCTATATCTCCCCAACACAGACCTTGCTGTCTATGGTCATGTCTACCCTGTAGACTGATTACTGCATTGCACAAAAATGTATTTATTTAAGGAATTTCTATGCTGCCATTCAAGGCAAAGGTCTCCCAAGGAGGCTTACAAATGTAGACTCTGAGAACTGGAAAGTCATCTAGTGGTCTTCTAGTCCAACACAGTGCGCTAAGTGCAGTATCTGTAATGTGGGGTGCAGCTAGAGAAGACCTGACAAATGGCAGTCCATCCTCTGCTTAAAGACCTCTAGTGAGAGAGATCTTATCACCTTCCAAGACAATCTGTTCCAATGTCAGCTAGCTCTTACTGTTATGAAGTTTCTATGAACGTTACATGAAATCTGCTTCCTGCAATTTCCATTCATTAGTTGCAGAGGGCAAGGGCCACAGCTTAGTGGTAGAGCATCTGTCTTGAATGTAGAAGGTCCCAGGTTCAACCCACGACATCTCCAGGTAGGGCTGGGAGAGATGCCCTGCCAGAAATGCTTGGATAGCCACCGCCCATCCATGTAGACAATACTGAGCTAGAGCGACCAGTGGGTCCAACTCAGTATAAGGCAGCTTCTTCCTGAGCGCCTAGTTCTACTCCTGCTTGCTGGAGCAACAGAGAATGTCTACTCAGAAGAGCCTCCTGGATCAAGCCAATGGCCTGTTTCCAGCAACTAGCATTCAGAAACATATTTTATCTTCTATGCGAAAGGCCATCATATTTGAAGACGGCAATCATGCCTCCGCTTAATCTTCTCTTCTCCAAGCTAAGCGTACCTGACTCTTTCAAGCATTCCCCATAGGATGTGGCTTCCGAACCTGATTGCCCTCCTCCGGACACATTTTTTTACAATGCACACAAAGCAATCCAATCACAAAACTAAAAATGGCTGCAGTTTAAGAGCTTAGCACAGCACTCCTCGTAAAATACAGATTGAAACAAGTTTCCAAGGTCCAATTAAAGTTAACAAAACTGGGGGCGTATGTACTTCCTTTGAGAGAGAATCCCAGGGATAAATGAAAAGCACCTGTCTCTAGTGCCCACCAATCTCATGGACCTTGACAGTGTGCCAGCAAGCATTATCCTCAGTCCCAGGAAGGTCCATATGAGTGCAGGCCCTTTTGTAAAAGCTAGATGCCTATCAGCATCTATCAACAGGTAAAGAGGAACCGTCCTTATTAGCCTCCCACCCTGCTTAGACACCAATGGCTGTTATTAAAGTTTTAGCATTTTAACAAAAGCTGGACATGCTTAGGTTGGATTAGAGATGGAGAATTCTACATGTAGCACCTGCTTTCTGTTCCAGCTGTGGCATATTCCTCCAATATTCCTCAGATGAAAATAGGGACCTTCTATTCTACTTCAGTTTACACGCACCCCCCCAGCACCCCTATATACATGCACTGTCGATGGAATATGGAAAAAAGACGGGGCTGGCTGAGCTGCCCTAACCATGAGTCTTCCATCAGCCTGTCTTGGGTGTCAGAGAAAGCACCCGCTCCGGGTGTTTACAAGGCAGCACTTCCATGCCAGCAAGAGAGCTGATGAGCTCAGCAGCAGCAGCTGATGCCCCTTCCTCTCCTCTTCCTGCAAGTCCCAATGTGCCACCGGACTTTGATAATCTTTGGTAGTATTGCCAAAGTTTGGCGTCCCCAAATGAATCTTCTCAATGATGACTCTTTTCAATTTTGCCCCCCTCAACTTGGCCCCCTATGCTGGAAAACCACCTGAACCACCCTAAATCCAGCACTGTATGCAAAGAGAGTGCCCCCCGCTTTTCCATTTGGGAACTGTTGGAAGATATGAAATCCAAATTGTGCTTAAGCACTGTCTTGAACTGGTTGCAAACTAAACCCATGCTTAAAGCTTTTCTTGAAATGAAACCTGACTGAACAGCCTTGCCAAATTACTCTGCATGATAAGAGGGCTCTGAAGGAAGAACCAATAACATCCAAAATACATCATTACTGAAACACCTGCTACTTTTGCTGAAAAGGCAACGCCACTTCTTTCAAATAAACAGCTCAATATATATTTGCGAAATTATACTGTATGAACCACAATGTAATAGGACTCATAATTTGTATCTTTCTAGAATGAACCATAAAATGCCATGTTTTACTAACTACGAGACCCAATAATTTCTCCTCCTGATTGTACTTTGCTGTATTACAGGGACTTCTGGAATAAACATAACATGTTACACATCCCCCCCCCCCCGGTTATCAGTTAGATTTATTAGAAATGAACACACCGAATGGATATTTAGAATGTTCCTGTTATGAGTATGCTAATGTTCCCAAAGTGAGAACTTCTATAAAGCCCCTCATCCTAGCTTTTCTACTGTAAGATTAATAGCACAGCAATCTGGCTTTTGATCTGCAATTGTATTATCTGTTGTTAATTTAACTCTAATTCACATAATTTATTCTCATTATCTTAGATACTTTTAATGCCACTCTAAGCATTTTCATTGTTAACATTGTGTTTTAACAGTATTAGGATTTGAATTTCAATCATGATTTCTGCTATAATGTAACTTGTACCCTAAATGAGAATAATTTTGCAAGACTGACTAGAGTTAAAAAAAAAAGCCCCACAAAAAACCCTTAGGGTCTGTTTCACTAAATACATATTCATGCTCATGCATAATTAAAAATAACTTTTTCCATTGTGAACTGCAACTCCATTTTATATCTGCTAAATGCACAAACATGTATCAAGAAATCCACCCTATGTCAGCCTGTTATAGAGTGTCCCAAAGCCAGTTTTGTGAAATTTAATACAGTCAAGACAGTGGGCAGCTGGCAACATTCTATACTGAAATAGAGACTCATATTTCAAGTTGGTTCTTTTACTCCTTAAAACACCCTCCTCATATATATCCCATTGTTCCTCCAAGGAGCTCAAGGCAGTGCTCATGCTCCCCACCCACTGTCCTGCCACACCCTCCATTTTATCCTCATGACACCTCTGTGAAGAAACATATGCTAAGTATGAGTGATTTCTTGTCAGGGACTGGCTGGATGAAGAGGAGTGGTGCGAGGCACCAGCTGAGGAACTCCCAGGGAAAACCCCAGAGGAGGAAGGCTCAGAGCCAGAGCGTTTGTGGTGGGACACCAAAGAGAGGTCAAAGAAGATTAGGAGGAGGGGCTGGATGCTGAAGGGCCAACAAGGTTTCGTGAGCAGGGCGAAGCTGTGACAGAGAACAGTTCAGACTCTGAGGCTGAAGCAGAGGAGGGGTGGTGGTCAAGAGACTGCTGAAGCATCCTGGGAGTCTTCTTCTCCAGCTGCAACAAGCTCTCCTACCCACCTGGTCTCCAAGACTATGAAGAGCAAAACAGACCAGAGCAGTTTGAGGCTGCTTGGGAAACATCTGGGAGAGGATGAGTCTTAGAAAGAGGAGAAGGCAGGGAGCTTCTTTCCTGGCAACTGATCTATGGGGGCTAAACCTACTGAGAAGTGTTGCTGAGTTGTATGCCATTACCTTGAATAAAGAGTTGAACTTCATTGACAACTGACTCTGACTCTTCGTGCTGACCTGCATCTGATTCCAGCCCTGACGTTTGTTCACAATCACCCGATGAGCTTCATGGCGGATCAGGGATTAGAACCAGGTCTCCCCTTCACTAGTCCACTACACTACCCCAGCCCAATGACTATCATAAATATCCCAAGCTTTAGGTATACAGTCGTACCTTGGAAGTCGAACAGAATCTGTTCCAGAAGTCTGTTCGACTTCCAAAACATTTGGAAACCAAAGCACAGCCTCTGATTGGCTGCAGGAACCTCCTGCAGCCAATAGGAATCCAAGGAAGCCCAGTCGGACATTCAGCTTCCAAAGAACATTAACAAACAGGAACACTCACTTCCAGGTTTGTGGCGTTCAGGAGCCAAAACGTCCAAGTACCAAGGTGTTTGGGATCTAAGGCACAACTGTACTTGGCAAAGCATATCTTCACAGGATATCAGTACTCACCTCTCAAGTGATTTGCCCAAGGGTGTGTCCTGTGTGTCTCAGGAGCTGGCTCTGCCATCTGTACCTCTTGTGGAGTCACTTTTCAGAGTTCTGCTTCTGGATTTTGTTGCTGGGAAGTGACCATATCATTAAAGAGATACTCACTTCCCTCATAATGTTCCTCAAAATGTTTGTAGAGCCATCACAAGGAGCAGAGCTGTGGGGGATAAGGAAGAATGAGGAACAGAATCCTTTGTATCAGGGATGGGGAGCTTGTGGCCCTCCAGATGTTGGTAGACTCTAACCCTTATCAGCATGGTCAAAGATAATGGATCTGTAAAAGTCCAGCAACATCTGAATTTCCCCCATTCCTGCCTTATAAGCTATTCTATGGAGATGTGGAAGGAAAGGAGCTTGCTGTCCTTTCATATTCTGGCAGCATTTCTTCAACAGGTGTCAATCTCAAAAAATAAAGCCGGGCATCACTTACACACACACACACACACACACACACAGAGAGAGAGAGAGAGAGAGACACCCCAAATGACAAAGATTTGAGTTATCCTGAACCATGCAGGAATCAACAGCCTGAAAGTCTCACTATTGAAAAAACTTGAGAGCCCCCTAATCAAAAGAGTAAGCATCACATATGATAAAAATTACTGGAAAATGTTTTAGACATAAACATATCTCCTTTAAGTGAGAAAAAATGTTTTAAAAGAACATAGAAAATGTTTTAAAAGAACATACAGAGCTCTAACCCTTTAGAGAAATTAATAAATCAATCTCTTTTAGCCTCTGACTGTTAAATTAATATCTTTACTAATTATCTCTTGCTAGGGAATCTTTGATCTTCTTTGGGTCAAGCTTAAGTTAAGGAGGGTCACAGCAGTGAATAATTCCTTTAACTGATGACAAATATCCATCAGAGTCATTGGAAAATTACATTTTCCCCTCTGCCAGCTGGACTACTTTTCTTTTCTCACCAGGTAAGCACTCTTCTCCATTCTGAAAGCTTACAAAATGAGATACTGTCAGGTTGTGTCAAAATATATTACATCCTTACCACCCTGTTGTAATGATGTACTCAGTGCATGGACCATTTGATGAGCAGGCCTGTCAGGGTCTGCATGACAGAAGCAGCTCAGTAGCTTTCTGGCAGGTGGGTAGCTGTTGCTGACAGGGGTGGTGGGTGGTGGGGAGAGCCAAGGCAACTGGGAGGTTGGCATGGTGCAAACACACTTTCAGGACCCCCTAACTGGCTCCGCTGGTGTGTTTGCCCTCCACCGACTTCCTTGGTCACCTCACCTCTCCCCCTGCTGCTAAGCAACAGCAGCCCTCCTGCCACAGAGGTACCATAAGTGGCTCCACCCCGCTCAGCAAGCCACTTTGGTAGAAGGATGTACATGTTAATATCGTACACCAGTCTATTTTGAGACAGGGGTGGGTTGCTAATGAATACGATGATAATGAATAAATATATATTCATTTGGGTGCACCTAGGCTGCCTTTTGGGTGCTGCCCACAGGGTACCACATATGAGGAATGGCCCAAACTGTACAGTTGATTGCACAGAACAAACCTATCCATTTCTTTTTCTTGTTTAGAACCAGTGATTTAAGGGACAGAAACAATTTCCATGGATTTCTGAAAAACATTAATAAATAGATATTTGATCTTCTGTCTTCCTTTGTCTCATTACCATCTGATGCACAGAAATACCAAGAGTTTTGTCACTGCAAGCTTCTGAAATGTTGGCTTAATGTAAACAGGATTCTGTAATGTTACTTTCAGGATGACCAAATTTTGATTAGATTATTTACTCCTGACTTGCTAACTGGATAAAATGTAGACAAGTCATTTCTACAATCACAGATTTACTTTTGGCTAGCCTGATTTCCACTACTTTCAACTTTTGCTTCTCCGTTATTAAACAGGGAAGCGGGAGCCATGAACCAACATTGACATAGCTGTAAAAATGTTTGGGGAGGTTGCAGAAACAAATGGTTTTATATTTCTGACACCTTCTGAGACACTTTTTTTCTTTTTCTTTTTTTTTAAGAACGATGAAGAAGAGAGTGGTAGCGATAAGATTTATTAGATCATTTTCACTCCACTGACAATGCCTTATATGTGGTTAAAATACAGATAAAGGAACCCTATGCATAATGTAAAGCAGAAGTCCAATAAATAAAACAAAAGCTCCACCAAGAGTATGAATGCAGCAATTTGAAATTTTAGGGGAAAGCTCTGTTAACAAAAGGAGTTGATTAAGGTTCATTAAAGTGATGTCACGCAGTAATAAGTCTCAGAGACACAGACAAGCATGTAGGTAAAAGTGGTGAGAGGGTAGACGGTGTTATTTGCTTCCGTGTAGGAATTCTGTATGAGAGATCTTTCTGTAGCAAATGAGGTGGCAAATGATATCCAGAATAATGACTTTGGAATAGCTCTGAGCTGCTATCCCAATAAAAGATAACATAGACAACTGTATCTGCAATATAGGCTGGAGATTTCTGCATGTTCATTCTGGGCAAATGCTATGAATAGTCTTGAATTTTTTTTATATACTGCAGATGCCACCATACACATGGTTGAGACAGGGCAGTGACAGAGCAAAAACTGGTTGCCCGATTGCTCAGAACACAGATAAAGTTTGATCCAGAAAGCTTTCTAAGGAGCCAAGGAAATGATATCACCTGATTTGATCTGGTCTTTTGGTGGAAGACCCCAGCAGGGGTACCAACCTGAATGAAATATTGGGGGGGGGGCATGTAAGCCCTGCTCCACATAACCAATCACATGACACAGCACACACCATTTGAATGTCAATGGCCATCAACTGGGGGGGGCACTCATTTTGGGGGGTAGGGGGCTAAGAACGTTGGCTCCTATGGACCCCAACAACTAAATTTGGGATCATTGATGCTTGAAACCATCACATGTAATGTACTTAGAGCAGTGGCGTAGCGTGGGTTGTCAGCACCCGGGGCAAGGCAAGTAATTTGCGCCCCCTAACCCGTGGATTTGCGCCCCCTAACCCGTGGATTTGCCCTAACCCCAGATGTTGCGGCCGGCCCCCCCCTGCACCCCCCACGCTACGCCACTGACTTAGAGTGGGGAAACCTCTGGAAACCAGAGCCCTATGGAGATAGGCTTAGAATTTCAACTTTAACAATTACCTGAGCTGTTGACGGGACTGAAAGAGCTTGGATTGATTCAAACCATTTATTGAAAATACGGTACGTTTAGTCTTTAGGATGGAAATCACCTCCAAAAAACAAGCAGTGTTGAAAACTTCAGGACTGAATTGCTTCTAATTAGTACATAATTATTTTAGCTATTCTTTTCCCAGCCCCTTCAGATAGTGATCCTGCAACCTCATCCCTTTTATTTGTTCTAAGATTTGTTATATGCGAAGGAACCTTTTGTTACTAAGGCTGAATCAAATACTATTTGCTTCCTAAGATATATTACTAACTGCTATTAAAGATCTCCTTTCCAGCTGCACAGTAGCTTACCAAACAATGCATAAGGATCTACAAATATTATAAAACCATAAATCTGTAGGTCTTGTGGCTTCATGACTCGAGTGGGCTCTTAATACATTTATAATATACAGTACTGACATATTCATAATATAATCCTAGACTGAAGATTATAACAAACAAGACTTTGACCTCATAAACTACAGATAGTCGACTGTAGGAAATGGGTTGCCACTATTTTCTTTCACAAATAGTGAAAGAATGTCGGCACACATATAAACATTACCACTGCAGTCCCCCTATACCTTTTTAAGGAAGAAAGCAGTGGGATATTTTTCTTTTAAAGGGCGATGAGAATGTGGCAGGGAGCACAGTCCAAATGCCTCATTGTGGGGAGTTCCTAGAAATCTCATGTATTCTGGCTTGAGTTGTATGATGGAAGAAAGGTGGGCTGGAAACGCACCAAATAAGCAAGAGAGGTCAGCCATTGTGTGCATCCACCCAGAGTTGATGCTCCAAGTCTAAATGCAAACGGCCATGCCCAATGCTCTGTCTCCTAGCACAAGAGCCTTTGCACCAGCAGATAGCAGTCTGTGTGACAAAAGCATCAAACACAACAGTTGCACTAGCAGAAGCTGGCCGCACAACAGCTGATTCCTGCTGAGCGAACTGTTGTAGCCCTAGTACTCAAACATGTGTGGGTTTATGTGTTTGTCTATACAGACCTTCAAGCTGTGTTGAGAGCCCAGCAAGGAACTTCGCCTGTTCAAAAGCTTTGGCTGAAAATCTCATCCATCATGCACACTTTGAGCTAGGCTCTAAGGCTAGACAAGTACATCAAGGGTCTGAAAGCTCTCAGGCAATGTAGTCATCAGAGATAGTAGTCTGCACAGCCAGACACATACATCAAAGGTTTGTGATGACATCATAATAACAGCAACAACAGAGCTGGAAATTCTAGCCATACCTGAAGCATTTGCTCCCATTTTTTTCATTTATTCTATCACTGGGCATATAGCGGGGCCACTTTTCTTTAAATTAATAATTCTGTTCCTTTGACCAAAAAGAATGAAATTCTAACACGAATATTAGATCAACACGAGCAACTGGGTTTCATGATGACATGGAATAAAATTTGGCTTTGGTTTAACTGCATAAAATACATTGTGGGATTTTACTTCTCTAATGCATAATGGCTGGAAATGAAATAATCCCTTCCTGAGCATGCAAGTTTTCTACTGATTCCTGATTCAGTTTTTGTAAATTCCTCTATAAAATTACCTGATCCACACCTTTTGAACTAATGCATGGAACTCAGCTTGCCACTGGATTTTGCCCTATGCCAAGTGTTGCAAAGCAGTTTGTGGCAGTTAAAGGCTACAATCCACACACAACGGGTTCTGCCCAACCTTTTTGTGTGTGACATAATATGGTAGGAGGAGGCCTGTTGCCACAGGAAGGTCTGACAGAGCCTGCTGCAGTTACGGGTAGTCCCCACAAGGTCCTCTGGGGTGGCAGGAATGCTCGCCAAGGCGCATTGTGGCACATTGAGGGGGCCTGGCCCCCTTCTTGAAAATTGGAGGCAGATGGCATCCCTGCTGCAATCCTATACTCACTGAACTCAGTGAGGCTTGCTTCTGACTAGCTATGTACAGGACTGAATTTCACGTATATCAAAATACACATTTAAGATCACACACACACACACACACACACAGATATAGATAAAGGGACCCCTGACTGTTAAGTCCAGTCATGAACGACTCTGGGGTTGTGGTGCTCATCTTGCTATACTGGCTGAGGGAGCCGGTGTTTGTGCGCAGACAGTTTTTCCGGGTCATGTGGCCAGCATGACTAAGCCGCTTCTGGCAAACCAGAGCAGCGCACGGAAACGCCGTTTACCTTCCCGCCGGAGTGGTACCTATTAATCTACTTGTACTTTGACGTGCTTTTGAACTGCTAGGTTGGCAGGAGCTGCGACTGAGCAACGGGAGCTCACCCCATCAATACATATTCTAAGAAATAATATACGTTTAAATACATTTTGATTTTGTGAAATATATATTTTAAATTCATAGGTGAATGAGAAAACAGGATGGGATTACATGTACTAATGATTACATGTACTAATCTTTCCCAAATGACTTGAAAGAGTCAAATCCATCTGCCCCTATTTAATTTTCCAAGTTTTATCCAAATACTTGGCCTTTTGTGGTTTATTTTATTTTAAAGAAGGTATGATAATAGCTGGTATTCTAAAGTTTGCGGTTGTTCAGGTGTCTTACAAAATACAAATTTGTCCACTGAACTCATCACACAGAGAGATGATTTTAGAGACGTCACAGCAAGGAGGCATTTTGCACAATTATGGCAGGAGAGCAGGAAGAAAGGGAGGGGAGCAGAGCAGAGAGAATTCTCACAAAAGCTGGTGCTGCAACCCTGCTATTTATTGCAAGGCAGTATCATCACCAATAAAACTCTGCTTCGTTGGATTGTGCTTAATTGTGCAAATTTAAGGAAAGTGTTACATTTCGATACGCACCATCTAAATCTACTTAATTTACTGACTACAAGCTCCTTGGTGGCTTACCAAGGATAGTAGTTTAATAACTGTAAACGAGAAACCTAATTGGATTTTTTTTTTTGGGGGGGGGAGGAAGAATCTCAGAAAACTGGAAGTATTTTGACGTATTTGCATAACGGGTGAACTCCTGTGGGACAGCTAAAGGTCAATTCTGATGTTGTTGCCCAGGAAATTGGTAACAAACAGAAAATTTGAAATCATCTTGAGAAGCGTACTTTGTCAGTAGTTATCTAACCATGCCCACACTCACTATTAACCAATTTAACTTCTCTCTCTCAAGAGCCACACATAGTCAACATAGACATTGTTCTGTAAAAACTCAGATTTTACAAGCATACACACATGATAATACTTTGAGAACTCCCCTCCACAAATTGGTCCTGCCCTGCTTCAATCATGTCCGACCCCACTTCCCTCTCCAGCAACCCCTTGTATATGAGTGTCCTTTTGTCAATCTACATATTCACAAGATCCAGGTGTATTACTCTCCTTTGCATCTGAAGTAGTGGTCTCTGAACTTTAATCCACAAATGATTATGCAAAAATAAATTTCCTGTGCCCAACATCCTTGTCACTGCCTCCTTCAGATGAGGTTCTTGGGTATCGGGTCAGCAAACTTTTCAGCAGGGGACCGGTCCACTGTCCCTCAGACCTTGTGGGGGGCTGGACTATATTGAGGGGGCGAGAACAAATTCCTATGGCCCACAAATAACCCAGAGATGCATTTTAAATAAAAGCGCACATTCTACTCATGTAAAAACACCAGGCAGGCCCCACAAATAACCCAGAGATGCATTTTAAATAAAAGGACACATTCTACTCTTGTAAAAACACGCTGACTCCCGGACAGTCCGCGGGCTGGATTTAGAAGGCGATTGGGCCGGATCCGACCCCCGGGCCTTAGTTTGCCTACCCCTGGATTATCCGTTTCCATCACCTGAATGTATTAAATGAGAGTCAACAGCCCAGTTTGGAAAAGACAACCATTGGTCATTCCTGGGGGCAGCACTGCCAAAGGTTTGGTCTCCTTTGGAGGAGAGAGCACTGGACTCGTACAACATTTTAATATTTATTTTATTCACAAATATATGTATAGACAGTAAGAGGAGGCAAATGTATACACTAAGCCCACAACTTATGCAGGGGTTATGTTATGGAGATCGCACCTAAAGCCAAAATTGCATATAGTCGAAACACATTGGGTGCAATGGCAAGTGGGATTGCCAAAGTCCCCCCCCCCCCCCCCCGTTGTCCATACTTTCCACACACAATTTAAAAAAATATTGCTTTGCCAATCACATAAAGCTGAATGCACACACCTTAAATGTGCGTAAGTTGTGGGCTTACTGTATGCACTCCTACCAAGCTTCTAATGTGCTGTGTCATATCAGATCTCTTGAGATGGGCAGTTCAAAATGTTTCTCTCAGCTTTCTTTGTGCTTCTGACTCTCCCTGTCTTTGTTCTAAAACTGCTCCTTTTGTTCCAGGTAGGCTGCCCACACATAACAGCTCCTCTCCCCTTTGCTGGGTCTGTCTTATAGTTCCATGCTGTGATAGCTTTCCCATTCAAAACACTCAGTGAGCTTGCCCACTATCAAGAGACATCAACTGCCCATTATGTGCCATTAAGAAACATGAACATTCTTTTGTTAAATCCTAGACTCTGATCAAGCTAGACCTATTCAGTCGGCTGGCAGACAAAAAACCCACAACAATATTGTTGCCAACTCGCTGATTGCTGCCTTCAAAGAGCTTCTGCCATACCTGGCATCTTTGGGTTCATAAAGGCGTTGTGTTTGCTGTGTGAGTTTTCTTCTTGCTTCATTTGCTCTGCTCTTTCCCAAAAACACAGAAAATTTGCAAGGGCAGAATCTGCGGCAGTGTCCCATCTTGTCAGTATAATTGGTGTGACTTTATTGTTACACTGCTGCCAATGAAACGTCATAGAATTGTTCAAGCAGTCCCAGCTTGGAAGATGACTCATAATCTTTACAATCTGAGCCCCTGTATTTGATTCCAAGAAAAGGATTGACCTGTTCTCTGCTGTGCTCAAGCCCTCTGCTGCATAGGAATAAAAACAGAGCCCAGCCGGATCAGACCAAATGTCTATTTATGTAGCTGAGCATCCTTGCTTCCACAGTGGCCAATCAGATGCTTTCAGGAGCTCCACAAGCAAGACATGCATGAAGTCCACAGTCCTCTCCCACTGTTGCTTCCCAACAGCTAGTATTCAGAGGCAAACTGCCTCTGAATCTGCAGATTTCATATAGCTCTCGTGACTAATCATGGTAAGTTTCGGTATGTCAAAATCTGTGGCTATTAGCATATCTTGTGGAATCTCTTGTCAATTGGTTTTATTGAGGAGGGGAGAAAAGGGTGTCTTCTCTGTTCATTTTTTTCCTACTCCAAAGACAATTCAAACTAAGCTTGACTCCTGCATTGGTCAATGGTCTGCCTAAGACAGAGTTCCATTTCTTCTGAGCTGCTTTATAGTCTGGGGCTACTTTTGGATTCAGCTTTGATGGCCAGTATTAGGGACGTGGCTGAATCAAACGCCTGGCAAGAGTCAGATTCAGGAGAAGAGGGATTGCCAGTACAAAGAGAGACAGAGTCCGACTCTGGAGACGAAAGATCTCAGAAAGAGCAGGAGGCGGTGGGATCGGGCCCCCTTCACCAAGAGTTTCCCTGAATCAACTAGAGCAGTAGACACGGACAGCTCACAAGAAGGGGGAGGGGGAGAGAAAGGCGGTAGTGAGAGGGTTGCTATGCAACCAGCAGAGAAACAGAGTGCTGAGAGTTCTTCTTTTGAGGGGGTGGGGGGAATTCCACCCTCCTTCTTCCTGAACCCAGAGTTGAAAGGGTTAAAATGCAATGGAAGTACAACAGACGAAGGACTGGAATTTGGTGCCCTTCGTGCTGTGAGAGGGGCAAAGACTCAGAGGAACCTCATTTCAAAGAGCGGTAGGCTGGGAGCTCTGGATGTAATTTATAAATAAACGTACCATCAAACTGCCAGAGAGTCATTGATTCGTATCGAGGTTTGCTTGCCTGTCCGAGATCATTACAGCCAGGTAGCTTCAGTGGCTGGAAGAGACTTTTACCAGTTGCAACTGGTGTGATAGCTGTGACCATTCCTAGACCAGGAAAGCTTGGCCACAATAGTTCATGCATTGAGTTATTTCAGGACTGGATTATTGCAATGTGCTCTGTGGGGCTTGCTTTGTGCCTGATCCAGAAGCTGCAGTTAGTGCAGAATGCTGTGGCACCATCACTGACGGGAGTGAGACCCTATCAGCAGATAACACTTCTGCTCAGAGACCTACACTGGTTACTGATTTCTACAGGGCCAAGTTCAAGGTACAGTGCTGCCCCGCAAGACGGAAAACCCGCTAGACGAAAGGGTTTTCCGTTTTGGAGGTGCTTCGCAAAACGAATTTCCTATGGGCTTGCTTCGCAAGACGAAAATGTCTTGCGAGTTCCTGCGGTCCCCCCCCCTTTTTCTAAGCCGCTTATCCGCTAAGCCGCTAAAAGCCGCTAAGCCGCTAATAGCGCTAATCCGCTAAGCCGTCAATGGGCTTGCTTCGCAAGACGAAAAAACCACTAGACGAAGAGAATCGCGGAACGGATTCTTTTCGTCTTGCGAGGCACCACTGTATATAAAACCCTTGGCAGCTTGGGACCATTCTACTTGCCAGATTGCATTACACTTTATGTGCCCCCTTGACCACTTCAATCTGTGGAATGGGCACTCCTACAGGTGCCACACAATACCAGTTTGTCACCTGAAAGAAAGTGATCTTTTAGTGTATCAGCCCCCACCCTTCGGAACTCTCTGCCCTTGGCTTCAGGCAGGAGTATCCCATATACTCTTTTCAGTGCGTCACAAAAATGTTTCTGTTTAGGCAAGCCTGTCCAGACATGAAGAAGGTTGATGCGTTTTTTAAGCTGGTTTTTAGCTCATCACTGATTTTAATAATTTTTGACTATTTTATTATTATTTTTAATGAATATTTATTAGGATTTTCAATAACAAAACAAAAACAAAAATAGACAAAAAAATAACAAAAATACAAAACGTAAAAACAATTAAAAACACATAGAATTTCAATTGCTTATTTTCCTTTAACTTATTTCTCAGACCTCCTCACACCTCCCCTTCTTGTATTCCAATTTAAATTATTAGCTCAGCAAATCCTTATTACTTATTTCTCAACTTTACTTAATAATTTATTTTAACATGTTATTATTTTACTTTTTCTCTTTCTTCCATTTCCTTAATTTATTTTTGCAAACCTTATCTTCATTTAATTTAGACCATTTTAGAGACCAGTTTTAACTTATCCAAACTTAAACATCAATGCTTATACATCAGTACTCGTTCTTAAACATTTTTCCTAATGTCGACCAAACTTCCCTTCTACGACTTTCCCAATTTTCATACTAATAGCAAAACAATAAAAAAACAGAACAAATTATAATTGTATACCCTTTGGATTCCCAGACTCCACCCACCCCTTTCCCGGTTTCAGTCCCCAGTAATTTTTGACTATTTTAAATAGTTTTTTTTAATTAAAAAAAAAAAACCCGATACATTCTTTTCATAAATAGCCTTGAGGTTTAATTACAATCAAGTGGTAAATATATCTTGTGAAATAAATAACTTTTATAAAGCTTTATCATGCCCATCCCCACAGTAAACTCCTCCCTGCATTTTCTAAATGAAAAAAAGAAAAACTCCAAATGCTTAAGCCTTTCCTTACACAACCAATGAATATTCAAAGTAATATTCAAAGTAAAGGTAAAGGTAAAGGACCCCTGACAGTTAAGTCCAGTCGCAGACAACTCTGGGGTTGTGGCGCTCATCTCGCTTTACAAGCTGAGGGAGCCGGCGTTTGTCCGCAGACAGTTTTTCTGGGTCATGTGGCCAGAGCAGCACACGGAAACGCCGTTTACCTTCCCACCAGAGCGGTACCTATTTCTTTACTTGCACTTTTTGGTGTGCTTTCGAAGTGCTAGGTTGGCAGGAGCTGGGACTGAGCAATGGGAGCTTAACCCGTCATGGGGATTTGAACCGCTGCCCTTCTGATCGGCAAGCCCAAGAGGCTCAGTGGTTTAGACCACAGCGCCACCAAAAGAGGCATCCTTCTTCATTTATGCTGTGCAGCAGGAAACACCTTGGGAGAAAAGCCCCGAAAAAGGAAATTGACAAGTTGCATTTCTGCAACTAGCAAATAATTAACCAAATTAAGGGACTATGTGATCATCTATTCCAAACCTCTGCAATGCAGGAATCTTTTGCTACATGTCAAGCTGACAGAACAAGCCAATAATAACAAACAGAAGCTCCGAGAAGTGAGGTTACAGGGAACCAGACAGAGAGCCTTCTTGGTAGTGGCGCCCGCCCTGTGGGACGCCCTCCCTTCAGATGTGAAGGAAATAAGCAGCTATCTTCTCTTTAAAAGACATCTGAAGGCAGCCCTGTTTAGGGAAGTTTTTAATATTTAATGCTGAATTGCTTTTAACAATTGATTGGAAGCCGCCCAGAGTGGCTGGGGAAACTCAGCCAGATGGGCGGGGTATAAATAATAAATTATTATTATTATTATTATTATTATTATTATTATTAGCAAACACTTTGGTAAATTAATCAAAAAGGTGTGTCCCCATCCCCCCAGCATCTAAATCAACAGCAAAACTTTCCATCATTCTATCTCTGCATTTGGGTAAGAGAGCCCGAATGAGTTATTTCCATATTTTATTACAGGTGTAGGGTCCTAAAGTTTTGGGTTGCAAAGGCATTTCCTTCACAGCAACAAGAGGTGACTTAAACAACAACAAATGTTACGAAAATAAAGAATTACATATTGAAAAGTTGCATTGATTTCTAATGCTAATTATTAATTACTAAGCCTTCCTGACACAATCAACTGGCAGCAGCACTGAGAAGAGAACAGCACTGGGGGGTCCATGGGCAACCTTATGCCAAGGGCTGACTCTAAACTGGTGCCGTCCCATCATGCAATCTTTTCCATTTTGGTTCTGCAATAAGAACACCTTTATTTTTCAACAGCTTTCTTTGCCAATGACTTAATCAAGAGGTGTTCATTCTTCTAACACCTTGTTTTGTTTGTTCATTAATTAAAGGTTAACCCTGGGGTTCAGTGCTTTGGCCAAGACTGGATCCTGTCCCAAAGGGCAGAAGCAGAAATAAGAAAGGAAAGGAATTGGTAGAGTCCTTCTCTCAATTCACGGGCCTGGCTCACCACAGGAAACTAACTGGCAGTGGAAAAGAAAGGACCTATTCATACCACAAATAGTATTAATTTGTGGAATTCACTGCCACAATATATGGTGATGACCACTAGCTCAGGCTAATTTAAAGAAACAATAGCCAAATTCATGAAGTAAAGCTATTAGGAATGTTATGCAGATAAAGCCTCAGTTTTAAGAAGCATAAATTCTGGATACCACATGTTGTGGATAGACAGAAGTGTGGGGCAGTTAGCACATGAGAAGAGCCCTGCTCAGTTAGGCCAATCAGATGCAAGCAGAACCTGGGTGCTCTAGTGCTCTTCCCACTCTCAGCCTCTTCCATTTGTCAGTTACTTCCCAGCTAATTAGCTCTCACAGTATCCTGAGATTCAGAGAAACAGCTAGAACTGAAAGACCAAGGGTGGATCTACACACAGGAAAAAACCCTGCTATAAATAAGTCATAAATTAAATCATTATAACAAAAGAAAGAAAAAACTCTATGTAAAACCACATAGAAAGGTTTTGTGCTCTACAGCACCATCTAGTGTTGCATGTTTATAACACATTTAAAACACTGGTGTGTGTTTTTTTACTAATGTAGCTCAGTCCCCAAAGAACATGGGCATGCACTGGAAGTAAGCAATCACAATATGTGAGACTGCAGAATGTATTTGCAGACGTTAAGCCAGGGGGCGTTAATTGGTAATTTCTCTGTGTTTTTGACTCACAAGCAAATCTGTAAGCACATCTTCTCTTTAAACCCGCCTTTTAAAATCCCAGGACAAACTTGGATACAGTTGCATTAGGATTATCAATAACGTGTTAAGCCGATTCTTCCCACGAAAGCAATTGCATTAAACTACACAGTAGTTTTAAGCAGTAAGATGTAAGATTAAACGGCATCAAAAATATTATTTTGATCCATGGGCTTTAATTTCATACAGAACATTCGCTTAAAACGAAAAACCTGTATGAATAAAAATAAATCCTCAGATCAGGATGCATAGTCAAGGAGCTATCTTGAATATAAGCAATATTCCAAAATGGTAGATTTTGAGGGTAAAAGTGGATCACATCTGAACATTAATACTGTATTTGGGTCAATTTGTTTCACTGGATCATTGTAGTGTTTTTAAATACTAGAAACTGCATTCTTCAAACTTGGGTTATCAAAAAAAATTATACCTTGAACTACAGGCAGGCAGATGGCTACTTGCTTGCAGAGGTTTACTGGCCACTACTATTGGCATGGAAACAGCTTTTGCTGAATGCAAACATAACATTCTGATGTCATGCATGATGTCACCAACAGTCTAAGCTCTAAGTCCTGCCAATGTGAGAGACAGTTAACAGACCATCTCTGAACATGGTCAAGAGGGATGTTGATAGGAGGTGATGAAAGGGTTTATTTGGGGCCTATATCAAGCTTTGGTGCAGGAAAAGTGTTTTGGACTCATCTGCCAACCCGTCCCAGGAGTGATGTTTGGAAGTGAGAGCTGGACCATAAAGAAGGCTGATCGCAAAAGAATTGATGCTTTTGAATTATGGTGCTGGAGGAGACTCTTGAGAGTCCCATGGACTGCAAGAAGATCAAACCTCTCCATTCTTAAGGAAAGCAGCCCTGAGTGCTCACTGGAAGGACAGATCCTGAAGCTGAGGCTCCAATACTTTGGCCACCTCATGAGAAGAGAAGACTCCCTGGAGAAGACCCTGATGTTGGGAAAGATGGAGGGCACAAGGAGAAGGGGACAACAGAGGACAAGATGGTTGGGCAGTGTTCTCGAAGCTACCAACATGAGTTTGACCAAACTGTGGGAGGCAGTGGAAGACAGGAGTGCCTGGCGTGCTGTGGTCCATGGGGTCACGAAGAGTCGGACACGACTAAATGACTAAACGACAACAACAACAAACCCATCAAAAGGCCTTGCCACTGACTTGCCACTTTCCCACAGCAAAGTCTATTCAGGAAGGCTTCTTCTCAAAGGAAACAAAAGTAGAAACAGCCTCAGCTGCTTCCTATATATGAAAGGTAAGAGGTCTGTCTCAATGTTGTTGGTACTGAAAAAAGGGCTCACTGGGTATAAATCGGAAGGGAGTGGGGTAACACAGTTGCTAGAGGACAGGGAGTGTCTCGTGTCACCACCCGAAGCTCCTAATCCTCGTGCTCACCCACCGGTGGCCCCATCCAGACTGGACTGGCTGCACCCTTTTGGACATATTTTATTTTCGTGCCCCTTCCCCAATAATAAGCACCTCATTTGAGGTGGGAGAAAGCGAGGAAGACATATTATGGAAAAGGGCAGCCGTGAACAACACATGAATAACCCTAGCAGAGGAGATAGCTATAAAAAGGGGAGAATGTTTGGTCTGTTCCCTGCGTCCCTATGATTCCTCGGGTGGTATGCCCCTTTTGGCCAACCCCCTTAATTCCACAGGTTGGTATTGGATATGGGCTGCTCCAGGGGAAAGCACATTACATGGCCTTAGAAAGATATAATCTGGTTTAATTGTACAAATTGTGTTAATTGGCCCCCGCCCAGGGGTGTAGCTAGCTGTTCCAGCACCCGGAGCAGTGGGGGTGGGGCAAGGCACTGCGGTGATCTGCGCATGGGGGTGCAGTGGTGATCCGTTCACGGGGGCATCGCACAGGGGTGCTGCGCCGATCTGCGCACATTCTAAACCTGGTAATGGCAATTGCCAGCAAGGAAAGTTTTGCATCCATTATGGATTCAGTTGCTCAGCCCTGCTGCCCTGCCTAAGAGGACAACTATTCAGTCCCAGTCTTGCTTTAATATTCTAGCACAGCCTTCCGCTCAATCCTAGGGGTACCATTATTTTGGATTTCAGATCTCGCTTCCTTTTTATTTTTAAACGTTTTGATTTTACCTAGGAAGCCCTTCATTGTTAAACAAATAGAATAGACCCCATTTCTGCTATGGGAGGGCTACTGTCATCACTCCCTGTTTGGCAATACCATCCTGGGTGGGCCAGTAGCACCCTTAAACGTTATGCATCTGAAGATGTTTGGCTGGGTTGAGATAATAAGACATCATGGGAGAGCAGAGTGGGGAAGAGTTTCTTAAGCAAAGGAGGCACACTATAGCTTCATTATATTTCCCAAATAGGGCTTGCTATATTCACAGACTAAAAGATGATTTACAAGTGCAAAATGAAGCTTAACTCACAGAGCATGTGCCTGACCTGGTCCAGCATTGTGTTATCACACTGACCAGTTAGAAGCCCACAAGCAGGACATGAGTGCAATAGCTGTATCTCTCACTTGTGACACCCATCACCTGATATTCAGTGGTATACTGTTGAGTATTCTGATTGTAAGCTTTCAAAAAGCACCTGGCCAGCTCCTGGTGGCACAGAACACTCCTTGTGTGGTGATGCAACATGATTGGTAAACCCCTGCACATCTGAATGAAGTCTGAAGGAGGGTGGGGGGAAGCACACCATAAAACATAAAAATATGTACCATGGAATAGTACCGTATTTTTCGCTCTATAAGACGCACCAGACCACAAGACGCGCCTAGTTTTTGGAGGAGGAAAACAAGAAAAAAAAATGTTCTGAATCTCAGAAGCCAGAACAGCAAGAGGGATCGCTGCGCAGTGAAAGCAGCAATCCCTCTCGCTGTTCTGGCTTCTGGGATAGCTGCGCAGCCTGCATTCGCTCCATAAGACGTGCACACATTCCCCCTTACTTTTTAGGAAGGAAAAAAGTGAGTCTTATAGAACAAAAAATACGGTAAATGTCTGAAGAATTCTAGATGGTGCCAGGCTCATATAATAATATTTTTAAACAACTGGCTAATATGGGGGAAAGTCTGACCATTCAAGAGGTTTACTGCTGTGTTTAGGCAGGTGGCAATTAATATGGGGAATGGACTGCAAGCCCCGAAATGAAATCTCCTATTGCGATTATGTTTGTAAAAGTGCAAGATAAGCACTTACCAGGAAAGAGAAATTATATGGTAGGACTGGCATATTGATGTAGATTACATCATTACCTAGAAATAAATGAAGCACGTGGCCTTCTTGAAGACGGCAATGTAGTGTAGCAAGGGGAAGCATTTTCCCACTGCATCTAAATTAGCCCACTGCTATATAATTTATTTCCAAGCAAGCTTCTCAGAAAGTAACATTACATTAAGGCTTCAGTTGCCATAGTGTTGATGGGAGAAAGTCCTAACTGGTGTGTGTGTGTGTGTGTGTGTGTGTGTGTGTGTGAAATCTCTTCCCCATTCTCAGCATCCCTGGGTAGGGATGTTTTTGGGGGACAGGAGGCAGGCAGGTGTGGAGGATTCCCTGGTCCTGAATGGGGTAACTGTGCCCCTGAAGGACCAGGTGCGCAGCCTGGGAGTCATTTTGGACTCACAGCTGTCCATGGAGGCACAAGTCAAATCTGTATCCAGGGCAGCTGTTTACCAGCTCCATCTGGTACGTAGGCTGAGACCCTATCTGCCTGCAGACTGTCTCGCCAGAGTGGTACATGCTCTGGTTATCTCCCGCTTGGACTACTGCAATGCGCTCTACGTGGGGCTACCTTTGAAGGTGACCCGGAAACTACAACTAATCCAGAATGCGGCAGCTAGACTGGTGACTGGGAGCGGCCGCCGAGACCATATAACACCGGTCTTGAAAGACCTACATTGGCTCCCAGTACGTTTCCGAGCACAATTCAAAGTGTTGGTGCTGACCTTTAAAGCCCTAAATGGCCTCGGTCCAGTATATCTGAAGGAGCGTCTCCTCCCCCATCGGTCTGCCCGGACACTGAGGTCCAGCTCCGAGGGCCTTCTGGCGGTTCCCTCACTGCGAGAGGCCAAGTTGCAGGGAACCAGGCCTTCTCGGTGGTGGCGCCCGCCCTGTGGAATGCCCTCCCATCGGATGTCAAGGCGATGGACAACTACCTGACATTCAGAAAACATCTGAAGGCAGCCCTGTTCAGGGAAGTTTTTAATATGTGATATTTTAGTGTATTTTTCATCTCTGTTGGAAGCCGCCCAGAGTGGCTGGGGAAACCCAGCCAGATGGGCGGGGTATAAATAATAAATTATTATTATTATTATTATTATTATAGGGCAGAAATCTAACAGCCATTGGTGACCTCTGACCAGTGATGTTGGCAAGCTTCAGAGGTGGGTTGGTGGAAAGAACCTAAACAAGTGTTTCATGGTTTTGAATTCAGAATCCCTTTGGATTTTGGCTAGGTGTGCAGAAATGCTTGCGGCGTTCCAAGTTACTTCTGTTCCTCCCCTTTCCCCAAAATGAATGGGAGTGGGAATGATGATTTTAGGCCTTAATGAGGCTCAAAGCCTTATGAACATGGTTATTCCATGACAAAGGCCCCTTTGTAAGGACCCAGAAGCCCTAGCCAAACATCTATCTTTCATTGGGAACTTTCTTTGGGCTCAGTCGTTTAGCTTCCCTTCTTCCACTCAAACTGCTGCTGGAAGGTAAGTTTCTGGGGAAAGGAGGGGGCTCACAAGGAAGGGGGCAAATGAGCAACTGGGAAAACTGGGAACAGTGGAGGGCTGGCTGGAAGGCATTTGGAGCAAGACAGGCCTTTCTGAAATATCAGTAAAGAGCTAGAAAAAACATTTCCCCACAAATTCTCAGTGCCGCAGGGCAAACTCAGAAGGAATGAACATATTATGAATCGAGATGGAGAAAGTTCATTGATTTATATTTGGGACCTAGGGAATCTGCAGACTGGTGTGTTATCGCAGGTGTATGCAGCAGCAAGCATTTTGTAATGGATTTTGCGTGGATTTGTAATGGATTTATTATTATTCTTATTTATTGAATTTCTATACCGCCCTTCATCTGAAGATCACAAGGCAATTTGCAAAATGAAAACACAAAAATACATAACATAATTTGCACTGGGCTATCTTTTCCTTCCCCTGCTCACATATTATTGACTCCACACTGACCTCCTTTGACACCTCCCAGGCTATTGTCCCCTCTTCCTTTTTTCCACAATGGAAAACACTTGCATTGTGATGCCATGCAAATTTACCCTACTGGGCCAAGAACACAAATTTAATGAAATGCAAACTGCAACAGACAGACTGAGTTTGATGCCTGAAAATAAATGTTGGAAATGTAATGAGACTGAAGGTACATTCTTTCACCTTTGGTGGACATGCCCAAGGATTAAGACATTCTGGGAGATGATTTATAATGAAATGAAAAAGGTATTTAAATATACCTTCCTGAAGAAACCAGAGGCCTTTCTCCTGGGCATGGTCGGCGAGTTGGTACCAAAGAAGGATTGAACTTTCTTTATGTATGCGACAACAGCAGCAAGAATACTCATCGTGAGGTACTGGAAGACACAAGATTTACCCACCCGGGGAGAATGGCAGATGAAGTTGATGGACTATATGGAACTGGCGGAAATGACTGGCAGAATCCGAGACCAGGGAGAAGAGTCGATGGAGGAAGATTGGAAAAAATTTAAAGATTATTTACAGAAATACTGTAAAATTAAGGAGCTTTAGAAGAAAGGTGGAATAAAGTTATATGGCTTTGGCAGAAATGTTAGAAGAACTAGGTATAGATAGATTGTTAATGCATTAAAAGGGGAAAAAACTAGGTTACAATATGTTAAAATTAACTATAAGACAGAAAATAGATGAAGATGGAAAGGACTTGCTGAAATAGTTAATTGAAGTGGAATACAAAAAGGGAGGCGTTGAGGAAGTCAATGAAACAAGTGAAAGTTAAGATCGAAAATATTGGAAGTGTTTTTAATTGTTTTTGTTTTGTTTGGTTAATTTAATGTTTTATGTAGTGTTTTTGTTTTTGTTTCTGTTTTTCTATGTTTAACTTTTCTTTTCTTTTTGTAATTTCCAAAATCTTAATAAATATTATTTTAAAAAAAACCAGACAGACTGAGTTTGAGTGACGATAATATGATCAAAAGACAAGCAGGTACAGAACAGCAAACTACACCTCTGCTTTTGAGTACTTATTTTTCTCTTCTTTTCTTGTTGTTCTGGATGGTTACTTTCAAGTCCCTTAATTGTGTTATATGTATCTGTTTCTGACAGAGTCTAACCAGCTAATTATCCAAACAACCTCAGGTTTCTTTGTTTGCTAATTGAGTCAATCACTTGAATTCCTTGGTATAAGATTGTTGCAAAGAAACAAAGAAGTATAGGATGTTTGTGCATGACATATTCAAAGAAAATCCCCATTCTTTTGGAGTTTGGCCTAATATTCCACAGCTACTTGAAATCTAATTAATCATTCTGATTTTTGTAGAAGAGTCCATTGTTCCAGGTTGTTTTGAAAGTTAATTGAGAAAGGATCTGAAGCTTCTATGATATGTTTGTGCTTTTAATTAATTTATTTTTTTAAAAAAACACAGGACTTTGTCTCACTTTTCTGCATTTGTACTTTATACATTTCACCCTTCTGGAAAAGCAAAAGCAAAAAAGCCCCAAATGACAACATGAATGATAAGCACCAAACATTCTGCCAGCTCTTGATTTTGGGAGGCTTTTTAATGCAGGAATATTTCATAGCGTTCTGAGCTGCAAAGCGCAGCTCACCAAACTCTCAAATGCATGATTGGGGTAAGCAGATTTCTGAAAACCATCTGCTTTGCCATTACTACTTCCTCCTAATCAGACCAGTGCAAATTAAAATACTGAGGTAAACAGAAGCTCATTGTGGAGCTGTTAAGTATGGAGTAATGTTTTCAGTGATACTTTGGTGGTAGTTCAGAGAATTGTAGCTGAGTTAGTTCCAAAGAATGACTGGTGCGGAAAGGTAAGGTGCTTAACTTATTTTATATTTTTCTGTTACCACTGGTGCTATTGTTATCTGCTGATATTGCAGGTGGTGTTATCAGAAGGTGCTATTGCTGGAAAGCATTGCACATATATTGGTATAAATAACTAATATATAACTGCAGTATGCAATCAAAGTGTACATCCTTATATCCAGCTTTAGTCTTAAACCAACCATGCATCAGTGAAGCAACAGAGAGAAATCACTCACTACAGATTTACTGTTGACATTTTCTGAACCATGCTTAAGATGCTAGACTAGAGTGACTGCATGCTAAGTATGGTCTGCTTAAGTGGGGATATTGAACAGTGTCTGCAAACCCGGTTAGAGTCAACTGTGGTTTGCATCAGTGTAGATGTAATGCTGAACCATGGCTAACAAAGTCAATGGCAGTTTTTATTCTAGAATAGGGAGGAGGGAATGAGCAAAGTCCTGGGTCCTGACCTTTTTACCATAGCTAAAAGTACTGTATTTTTTGCTCTATAAGACTCACTTTTTCCCTCCTAAAAAGTAAGGGGAAATGTGTGTGCGTCTTATGGAGTGAATGCAGGCTGTGCAGCTATCCCAGAAGCCAGAACAGCAAGAGGGATTGCGATCCCTCTTGCTGTTCTGGCTTCTGAGATTCAGAATTTTTTTTCTTGTTTTCCTCCTCCAAAAACTAGCTGCGTCTTATGGTCTGGTGCGTCTTATAGAGCAAAAAATACGGTAAGTACCACTCCCCTCAAAGTTTATGCTTGTGCAAGTTACAACAATTATACTGATTTTAAATCAGGTTTGGCCGTTTGCTTACTTTCTTTAGTTTTGGGTTTTTAAACAGATGTGTGCCATGAAGGCATTTAGCAAGTGGAGCTCTTCCCCATAATTTCATCACCATACCTGAAGCAGCTTCACTTGCAAGAAAAAATGTCTGCAATCCTAGTTTAAAAACTAGTTGAAGTCTATAGCCCTAATTTTAAATTCCCAATTTACAGTTACCAAATCTCATTTTATTTTATCGTTTCCTTTGTTGTATATGTGATACTACAACAATTTATTCAGCTGGGTTTGGTGGGGTTTTTTTTGAGATAATTGATCAATTTTAAACTTAGTAAAAAAAAAATGAACATTTTGTCTTGAGTTGAGATTCCTGCATTGCAGTGGTTGGGCTAGATGACGCTTCCAACTACAATTCTGTGATTCTATAATTCTGTGCTACTGAGGAGATCCACATATTGGCCTAGTTCAGACATAGCGCTCTGCCATGGTTTAGTCACTAAACTTTAGTGTTAGCAAACTGAGGTGTGGCGAATGTTGGATTCACACGCTGCTTCTTAGCCTTTGCAATTCCTATGTGCATGTGGGGAGGAGATTGAAAGCTTCCACTTTAAATTTTGAACAAACTGCAGTTTCTCATTATATCCAACCTCAGAAACCTGTGGTTTATGATGTGGTTAGTTATTAAAGCAGGATCTGAACGCAAGATTTGATCCTAGTTCATTTGAACAAATCACATTTAAAATAAACCATAGTTCCCCAAATTTTTTACATGAGAGGAGACTGTGACTTATTCAAAAGACGAAGTAGATGCTTTCCATTTTGTGCTCTCATGCACAAAGGAGAACGGAGTGGGGAATGAATAAGCCTGAAGCTAAGCATGACTTGTTCTCGGAATGCCAAACCATGGTTTACCATTACAGTGGTATCTCGGGTTAAGTACTTAATGCGTTCCGGAAGTCCGTTCTTAACCTGAAACTGTTCTTAACCTGAAGCACCACTTTAGCTAATGGGGCCTCCTGCTACCACCACACTGCCGGAGCACAATTTCTGTTCTCATCCTGAAGCAAAGTTCTTAACCTTCTCCTCCTGTGAAGAGGCTGCATCCTAATGTTTTAGTGTTGTATCTTAATCTTTTAAATTGTATTTTAATCAACTTGTTTTTATTATTGGTTGTTAGCCGCCCTGAGCCTGGTCTTGGCTGGGGAGGGCGGGGTATAAAAATTATTATTATTATTATTATTATTATTATTATGAGGTACTATTTCTGGGTTAGCGGAGTCTGTAACCTGAAGCGTCTGTAACCTGAAGCATATGTAACCCGAGGTACCACTGTGTGTCTGAATCAAGCCATTATATGCAGAAGCTAACCTTAAGGGTGTTTTCAATAGAAGAAAGATAAAGCTTGCCTGTTTTGTCAGTTAATGTTGGAGCATGTTGCTCAAATTTAGAGAATTACATGGGCTTTGACAGTGCTGCTTAGTATATTCATTTACACTGTGTATTTCCACCTGACATCATTTGTCCATCAGCCTGCACAGCTCAGTTACACACAGTTGCCATCCCAGAATGAGCGCAAGGGTCTCTTACCTGGGTTGCTCCTCATGCTTCTAGTTTTGTGCTCTAGCCCCAGATTCATTGTGCATGATGCTGCCAACTCAGATGTGCCCTCCTTATGATTACATGAAGACCCTCATTTTGTAACATTCTGTGCATCTTTGGACTAACCGGCCAGAAGCAGCATGCAAAAGAGATGAACTGTCACAAGCAAACGAGCTCTTAAACGAATGGATATAGTTTTTATGAACCTGTGTCAGTGAATAAAAACACAGCACAAGAGAGAGAGAAAAAAATATTTTTTAGGCAGTATCAGCAGAATGGCCTAAAAGGAGTGGGTTGTTATTGTTTTTTCCCCCATTTCATCAAAGTTTTTAATGCCATGTCAGCAAATGTTGAGTCTTACAGAAGTTATGCCAAAAACTGCTACAGCATGAAAAATTAATGGGCTGTTTGTAAAACTGGCCAGTAAAGTGAGAGGGGAAAAACTCTTACCATATGCCAATGGAGATAGTACACAGGTTACTCCCTGTGGCGCTGTAGCATACCAATTCGGATGATCCGCAGTGGATTTGAAAGTAAATGGAAAAGCATTTCCAGTCCATAATTAACTGAAGTCAAATGACCATAAGTGCTGATTTGCACAAGTTCAAAATATTTTTTTTTAATGTTGGTTATTACAGCCTCGAAAAGTAGGCATGGTTGCTACCTCCTGAGAAACCCTAATGCCTCCTCCAAGACTCGTGTAGCAAACTCATGCAGGAAGCAAGAGTAGCTAAATATGCATATTTTCAAATCTTCCTATGACATGCTGTGCATCATGCTGTTATATACTGCAAGTTAGCAGGAAGACTTATCACACCGGTGAATGGGTGGAGGGGGGGAAGAAAATTAAACCGTGGCACTTCTAGAAGCTAAGGAAAAAGAGTTTTAATAATCAATATGCATACATTTTGTGTGTAAAGAAATGGCTTCAGGACACCTCTCTAACAATTTAGAATGCTGAATTCTCTTTCCACAAGTGCTCACCTAACTGTGCCATCAGGAGAAGACTTGAAATGTCGCCTGTGGCTATCAGAACCAGGATGCTGATCATTGCAGCTCTTACAGTTGTACCTCAGGTTACATACACTTCAGGTTACATACGCTTCAAGTTACAGACTCCGCTAACCCAGAAATAGTGTTTCAGGTTAAGAACTTTGCTTCAGGATGAGAACAGAAATCGTGCTTCGGCGGCGCATCAGCAGCAGGAGACTCCATTAGCTAAAGTGGTGCTTCAGGTTAAGAACAGTTTCAGGTTAAGTACGGACCTCCGGAACAAATTACCGTATTGTTTGCACCATAACACTCACTTTTTTCCTCCTAGAAAGTAAGGGGAAATGTCTGTGCGTGTTATGGTGGGAATGCCTGCGGGTGGTGGTGGTGGGGGATCTGCTGCAGTCATGAGCAGAGGATCCATGGTTCCCCTTCCTTCCCTCCTCCGTGGTTACAAAGCATGGATCCACATGGATCCTCAGGATTTTTGCATTGAGCTACTCCAAACTTACTGTCAGATCACATGTCTGTGGCCACAGCATGAACCACGAAAACCATATATCCACTATTTCGTTTAGAATATTTTTTTTCTTGTTTTCCTCCTCTAAAAACTACGTGTGTGTTATGGTCTGGTGCGTGTTATAGAGAGAAAAATACGGTACAGTGGTGCCTCGCAAGACGAAAATAATCCGTTCCGCGAGTCTCTTCATCTAGCGGTTTTTTCGTCTTGCGAAGCAAGCCCATTGACGGCTTAGCGGATTAGCGCTATTAGCGGCTTAGCGGCTATTAGCGGCTTAGAAAAAGGGGGGGGAGGGAAAAAACTCGCAAGACTCGCAAGACATTTTGGTCTTGCGAAGCAAGCCCATAGGGAAATTCGTCTCGCGAAGCGCCTCGAAAAACAGAAAACCCTTTCGTCTAGCGGGTTTTTTGTCTTGCGAGGCATTCGTCTTGCGGGGCACCACTGTATATATATATATATATTTTTTTTGGGGGGGATGAACAAATTCCTATGCCCCACAAATAACCCAGAGATGCATTTCAAATAAAAGGACACATTCTACTCATGTAAAAACACCAGGCAGGCCCCACAAAAAACCTAGAGATGCATTTTGAATAAAAGGACACATTCCACTCATGTAAAAACACGCTGATACCCAGACCGTCTGCAGGCCGGATTGAGAAGGTGGCTGGGCTGCATCCGGCCCCTGGGCCTTAGTTTGCCTACCCCTGGGTTAAATTAATAACAGTCATCTTCAGTAAAATAATAAAAGCTTTACTGTGTTAAAATAAAATTGTTTGCAAATAACAGCACAGTGAACAGAAGATTAAACTAGCTTCAGAGCATACAGAGAGTTACTGAGTCACAGTCTCCATTGAGCACAAGCTCCACCACAAACACACACACACTCACTGAGTCTTTCCGCAAGCAGATACAATACTTATACAGTGGTGCCCCGCAAGATGAATGCCTCGCAAGACGGAAAACCCGCTAGACGAAAGGGTTTTCCGTTTTGGAGGTGCTTCGCAGAACGAATGTCCTACGGGCTTGCTTCTCAAGACGAAAATGTCTTGCGAGTTCCTGCGGGGTTTCCCCCCCCTTTTTTCTAAGCCGCTAAGCCGCTTATCAGCTGATCCGCTAAGCCACTAAGCCGCTTATCAGCTGATCCGCTAAGCCGCTTATCAGCTGATCCGCTAAGCTGCTTATTAGCTGATCCGCTAAGCCGCTAAGCTGCTTATCAGCTGATCCGCTAAGCCGCTAATAGCGCTAATCCACTAAGCCGCTAATGGGCTTGCTTCGCAAGACGAAAAAACCGCAAGATGAAGAGACTCGCGGAATGGATTCTTTTTGTCTTGCGAGGCACCACTGTACAGAGAATGAATCATCCTCAAGATGAGTCACAGTGATTCAGCATGCTAAATGATTCTGCAGCTTTTCAGCATTTCACAACATTTCTAGACTCCTTTGCAGCTTCCCTTACAGCTTCTGCTCTCAAGTACCTTTGTCACATGACATTATGATCTGGGACCCAGGTAGACATTGTGGCCCAGGAAGTATGTCAGAGCCCACAGCACCCACAAACCTAGCCTTTTATCCTCCCATCTCTTTTCTTGTTTTTCATTTAAGAGCTTGAACTGCCAGCTTGCTAATTAAACCTTGAATAGAACCAGATGCAGGTGTGTTAGTCGGGAAATGTTTATATATTTGTTTTACACGCTTAGTGTAATGCTCGTTAGATCCCACAGCCTCCCTGCACCCCCCACCGGTGAGATGAATATGCATTTTTTGTCTTTTTTGCTGACAACTTGGCCCCACATAGCAGAAGCGCAACTGGTCTTCACAACTTCAGAGTTGTGCATTCTCCTGATGCAGACAAGTCTTCATGTAGCAGATAGTGGAAAAGCAAGGTTTGGCATGAGGCAGAAGATTCGCGAATTTATGCTTTGCTCAAATACACCTGTTGCCGTAGTAATTTAGGAGCAGGCTGTTCTGACCAATTAAATTAGTTTTAGGGGCTCACAAGCTGCCCACACATTCAGTTATCCAATCCTTGCTGAAAGGGAGTGTTCATGAGCTAATCACATAAAGAGGATATTACAAAAGTACCTTACAGTTTGTATTGGGGGGTCTTGGATTTGGAAAATTCCACTGGATCATCCATTCTTACTGCAATCTGCAATAAATTTGAACTCTTTCCACAACGCCGCTGCCTTTATTTGGCTAAAGAGGACTGGGATATTTCCAGACCCCAATAATAATAATAATAATAATAATAATAATAATAATTTATTATTTATACCCCGCCCATCTGGTTGAGTTTCCCCAGCCACTCTGGGCGGCTCCCAATCGAGTGTTAAAAACGATACAGCATAAAATATTAAAAACTTCCCAAAAAAGGGCTGCCTTCAGATGTCTTTTAAAAATAGGATAGCTGCTTATTTCCTTGACATCTGATGGGAGGGCGTTCCACAGGGTGGGCACCACTACCGAGAAGGCCCTCTGTCTGGTTACCTGTAACCTTACTTCTCGCAATGAGGGAACTGCCAGAAGGCCCTCGGAGCTGGACCCCGGTGTCCGGGCTGAACGATGGGGGTGGAGACGCTCCTTCAGGTATACAGGACCGAGGCCGTTTAGGGCTTTCAAGGTCAGCACCAACACTTTGAATTGTGCTCGGAAATGAACTGGGAGCCAATGCAGATCTCTCAGGACCGGTGTTATGTGGTCCTGGCAGCCACTCCCAGTCACCAGTCTAGCTGCCGCATTCTGGATTAATTGCAGTTCCCAGGTCACCTTCAAAGGTAGCCCCACATAGAGTGCATTGCAGTATTCCAAGCGGGAGATAACAAGAGCATGCACCACTCTGGTGAGACAGTCTGTGGGCAGCTAGGGTCTTAGCCTGCGCATCAAATGGAGCTGGTAGACAGCTGCCCTGGACACAGCATTGACCTGTGCCTCCATGGACAGCTGTGAGTCCAAAATGACTCCCAGGCTGCACACCTGGACCTTCAGGGGCACAGTTACCCCATTAAGGACCAGGGAGTCCCCCACACCCACCCGCCCCCTGTCCCCCAAGAACAGTACTTCTGTCTTGTCAGGATTCAACCTCAATCTGTTAGCTGCCATCCATCCTCCAGCCGCCTCCAGGCTCTCACACAGGACCTTCACCGCCTTCACTTTTAGGGTAACCGTTGGGCGAGAGGGGCGGAGCGGGAAAATCCTTGGTGCCGATTGGTACATTCCTGAGGGGGGTCTGAGGAGGGGCTTGGTCCCTATTTAAGGGATGAGCTGACTTCCCTCCATCCACACCAGGGGGCTCAGCCCTATATCTCAGGTAGAGAAGGGACTTCAGGAATGGCTGTATTTTTCTCGCTTTTCTCCCCTGCAATAACAAAAACATTTCTGCTTCTGATCTTAATCTTGTTTAGCCTTCTCCATCCCCATGTGCACACTATTTTCAGGAAAGACAGGCTTAGTTCCTTTGGGAATGGGCAATTAAGAAAAGGGCAGGAATGCTTGGATGCTTGTTTATTGCCCGGAGCACCAAATTCGGCTGTTAAATTTCGCCTGCCTGGGTGATTATACCAGGTGGCACTTAATTGCATTGGCCTTATGATGCCATGGCGGGCCTTATTCACCCATATCATGGGGTGCATGTGACTAGGAACTGAGGGCAGACTTGGCTGTATGGCCATCATTTTTGAAGAATTTTCATGGCATCTCTTTCTGGAGAACCAAACTTTTGTTGGAAGCAGAGCCACAGACATGTTCCGAGGCCGTTGGGTCATATGGCTTTGGCATCATATTTGAGGACAGGTGGTGCATGCAACTTGGTTCAATCAGATTTGAACCAAAGAGGACATGAGAGTGCAACTCAGCAATGCTTTGGATGTGCAATGCAGAAAGAGCTCCCTGGTTTTCCTTTTAAATTTTGAAACGAGATTGTCTTGTGTGGTTTGTAAAATAAACGGCATTTGTAAAAAAACCAGAACTCCTCTTCTTAGGCTTGATAGGATGCAGCCATATGTCTTGTTTGCCTGGGGAATTTTCTCTTTGAGATTCCCCCTCCCCCCTTTAATTTGGTAGGAAGCAGAACATCATAAAGAAGAAATATAAAGATGCTGTAATTAAGACATGTGAAACATCCTTGGCTACTTAGCAGTCTACATTCTCATGGCACTCTTAATCTGACTAACTCACAAGTGGAATTAAGCAAAATCACAGCAGATTCCACTCAGTGATTTTTCCCCCCTCCGAATTCTTTGTAGGAAGCAATAGCGGTAAAGGAGATTTAGAAGTTGGCTCTGCACCTCAGTTTCTCGGATTCTCTCTCCCCCCCCCCCCCCCCGCCATTCTGGTTAGATTTATCTCCACTGCTCCAAAAAGGAGGATCCTTCTAAACTTTTAACTAAGGTGATTGTTTCTGCTACTAGCCACCAGCTGCTTCTTGATCAGTCTTAGGGTTGTGGTTATGTTTCGCCTAAACATTTCAGGCTTCCCCTGGTTCAGGGGAAATATGCCCATTTTGAGGAATGCAAAAATAGGATTGATCAGAGTAGCAGAATTTCAGGGAGTCGGCACATGGCCCAAGCATGGAGAGCTGGAAAAGGCTTTATTTGGCCTTTGGAGATCCAGATGCTCCTAGCTGAGGCTGCAACTCCACAGTCATGAGAAAAAATATAGAAGTAAATTGAAGATCATTTTGGGTAATATTTTTTCACCTATAGCTCAGATCTTGTGAGAGTTGCTGGAGCCAATAAAAAAACCAGCAGCATTAATGCAGAATAGGCAACATTCTGAATAGTTAGAGCTCTTTATGTGTGTGTGTGCGTCTATCTGTGTGGTTAAAATAGGACATACAGTGGTGCCTCGCAAGACGAAAAGAATCCGTTCCGCGATTCTCTTCGTCTAGCGGTTTTTTCGTCTTGCGAAGCAAGCCCATTGACGGCTTAGCGGATTAGCGCTATTAGCGGCTTAGCGGTTTAGCGGATCAGCTGATAAGCGGTTTGCGGCTTAGAAAAAGGGGGGGGAGGAAAAAACCCCCCGCAGGAACTCGCAAGACATTTTCGTCTTGCGAAGCAAGCCCATAGGGAAATTCGTTTTGCGAAGTGCATCCTAAACGGAAAACCCTTTCGTCTAGCGGGTTTTCCGTCTTGCGAGGCATTCGTCTTGCGGGGCACCACTGTATAGTTTGACAAACGTAGGGATTATGTGACATGCTCCCTCCAAAAATAAGTCAAGAATTATTTGTGTATGGGCAGGAAAGAGGGACAGTTGGTGGGAGGGGCAAAACACCATAGGAATCTCCGAGCCTGGTCCCAGGGGCAGCTGCTGGTAGGATTTATAGGCCCAAAATATATGTACATGAATATAATGACTATGATGCCTACTTCACAAGTACCCTAGAGAACTTTCTGTAAAATTTCCTTCTGAATTCTTTTTGTTATTGCGTTTTCAAAATTACATATACATATGCATAAATTTTCTTCCACTCCCTGTTAATTATATATACTATATTCTTACTTACATACATTGAATTTTCCTTTTCAAAGTACTATGACAGTCACCAAAGAACATTTCCCACCATAAATTTCTTTTTCTCCGTTGACTTCCTCCCCACCTCCTTACGGCTTCTTCATACTCCCTTTTCTCCAAACTGCGTTGTTTTACACTTTAGTTATTGTCATTTTGTGAAATTTCTTTTCAGCACCTCTTAATATTTTTCCTCCCCATTAGACAACATGCTTGCATAAATATCTTTCAAAACAATCCCATTCCTTTTTATATCTTTGGCTCGATTGATCCCTTATTGCCTCTGTCATCATAGCTAATTCCATATATTCACACACTTTGTTTTGCCACTCTTCCTTAGTTGGTATTATCTCTCCTTTCCAGTTTTTTGCTATTAATATTCTGGCTGCTGTCGTCATGTAAAGGAACACCCTTTTTTTATCCTTTGAGATATTTATAGTCATAATGCCCAATAGGAAAGCTTCTGGTTTTTTACTAAATGTTTGCCCAAACATTTTTTTAATTTCTTCATATCCCATATCACGTCCTACACGCGAGTAGGAATCCGGCAGAGACACATGCCCGACTGGCATGTTGTCTCTCTCTTGGTTGGTCAGAGCTTGAAACGTTTTCTCCAGCCCGAACATCACAGCGACTGATACCAAGAGGCATCAGCACACTTCAGGATTCTGCAGAGTGTTGGCAGTTCGCGTGACTGACTCAGTAGCGCAGCATTTCGCTAAACTACTTTATTTACACATATAAATAAAATCCTTCGAAGACAGAGGTCCTATGGCTAGGTCGGGATGGCATGGGGATGAGGGACCAACTCCCTTCTCTTGCGGGGGCCCAATTAGTGCCATTGCCTTCCGTTAAGAGTTTGGGTGTAATCCTTGACGCCTCCCTTTCCATGGAGGCGCAAGTTACAGCAACAGCCAAGGCGACATTTTTCCACCTTCGCCGCATCAAGCAGTTGGTCCCTTACCTTTCCCGCCCTGACTTGGCCACAGTGATCCATGCGACGGTCATCTCCAGGCTTGACTACTGTAATTCGCTCTACACGGGGCTGCCCTTGAAGCTGTCCCAGCAGGTGCAGAATGCTGCAGCGAGGCTCCTCATGGGGTCTCTGCCATGGGAGCATATTCACCCAGTGCTTTTCAAGCTGCACTGGCTCCCGGTGGAGTACAGGGTCAGATTTAAGGTGCTGCTTTTGACCTTTAAAGCCCTTCACGGCCTAGGACCCTCGTACCTACGGGACCGCCTCTCCTGGTATGCCCCACGGAGAGCCTCAAGGTCCATAAATAACAACACCCTTGTGGTCCCGGGCCCTAAGGAAGTTAGATTGGCTTCAACCAGAGCCAGGGCCTTTTCAACACTGGCCCCGGCCTGGTGGAACGCTCTGCCTCATGAGACCAGGGCCCTGCAGGATCTGATTTCTTTCCGCAGGGCCTGTAAGACAGAGTTGTTCCGCCTGGCCTTTGGCTTGGAGCCAATTTGATTCCCTCCCTCCCTCTCTCTCTCTCTCTTTTTTTCCCTTCTCCTCCTGCGATGAGGCTACATTTTAATATTTTAATGTTCCATTATTTTAATGTTGTATTTTATTTTTGTTTTTAAGTTGTAATCATTCATCTTGTTTTTATTATTGCTTGTAAGCCGCTCTGAGCCCGGCCTTGGCTGGGGAGGGCAGGGTATAAATAAAAAATTATTATTATTATTATTATATAATACACTCAGAGCATTCTGACTTAGCTCCTTCCCCTTTCTCATCAGACAGCAAAGAGAAAGAAACAAACGACAATAGTCCTACATCACGGAAACACAGCACTGTAATAAAAACATCCTGTCTCCATCACTTCTCATTATGTGGAATGAAAACATACACTGTCGTGTGATAAAAACAATCCCATAACTGCAAGCACGGGGCAAGAATCCTAACATCCACCACATATGGAATAGGGTTCCCTCCCCTTGGTTGCATCTCCAACATGTGTTTGTATTTGTCTTATAATTTTTTGCCAATTTATTAGGTGTCACATACCACCTATAAACCATTTTCAAGCATTTTCCCTTTAATGAATAGTATGCTGTGAATTGTAAATCTTTTTTCCATAATCTTTCCCAGTCTTCCATTTGAATAAGGTGTCACCCTTCCTTCTGAAATGTTTTAGAAAAGGTGATGAGCTACTTCCACTTGTTGTATTAAATGATCGACTGTGGTAGAAATGCACGGCGATTTAAGCGGTGTAGCACTTCTCCAAAACTGCAAACATTATGTTATGGGGAAAGAATGGCTGAGCCTCGTAGACATTCTCCTTTCAAATGTGAATTTGAAAGAAAACAAATTCTTCGGAGAAAGAATTCAATATTTTTCAATGGAATATGACAGAAAATTGAAGCTTCAAAGCCAATATCTCTTTATAAAACAAAGGATTGCATCTAATAGTTGTGCAAGTGGAAGGAAACTCAACCAACTCCTCTGGAGACCACCATACTGCCCAAAAAACCCTTTCCAGGGGGTTAATGGGTCCCCTGACTCACTTCTGTGTTGTATGGTGCTGCAGTGGGATCAGAGCTGACCTATCCATGAGATGGGGTGAAGCAGCCACCTTGAGTGACGAAAGACCCCAAGGCAGTGCCCCTGTGGGTACCCCACAACCCTCCACCACCCACGGAGAAGCGCTGCTGGCACTGGTACCAGTTTCTGATAAGATCTCCCCCAAATTGTGCAAGGTCTCGCTGAAATCTCACAAGATCTCATGAAGCATGCAAGATCTTGTGAGATTTTGGCGAGATCTCACCAGAACTGATCGCTGCTTTGCACTCCCGCCACACAACCTAGTTAAGGGATGCTGTGGTGTGGCTGGCAGAGCAGCACTTACTGTTTCCTCTCAAGCAGTGAAATGGGACACGCCACCCCTGAGTGTGATTGTCCAAAACTAGGAAGAGCGATCTTATGCTATAATAGTAATATAATAATAATAATATTTTATTTTTATTTTTATTCTTTTAATTTTCAAAGATCTTTATTGAAACTTAACATATATACATAATAACCAAAATTCCCAATGATTCCCTCACATAAAATATAATATCTAAATTACAAGAGCTGCATAATTATACACTTAATTATAAAACCCTCCACCCACCCTCTACTTCCCTCCATAGCAACTCGACTTCTTTATATTTCTTTCTACCTTTCCCCCCCTTGCATTCTATAATAAATTATTATTCTATAATAAATTATTTTTGTTAAATTCTGGTTTTTCCTTCTTTCATTACTGGTTTTGTTATTGCTTACATTTTTTACTCGAAGCCTATTAACATGTCATTTTTAGAACAATATTTTGACATATAATCTTCGAAATACTTTCACTCCATTCTTAACTTTTGATTTGATTGATATCTTATATATAATAATAATTTATTATTTCTACCCCACCCATCTGGCTGGGTTTCTCCAGCCACTCTGGGCGGCTTCCAACAAAAGATTAAAAATACATCAAAATATCAGTCATTTAAAACTTCCCTAAACAGGACTGCCTTCAGATGTCTTCTAAATGTCATATACAGTCATACCTCATGTTACGGATGCTTCAGTTGTGTTTTCGGGTTGCAGACTGCGGGAAACCTGGAAGTACTGGAATGGGTTACTTCTTGGTTTCGCTGCTCATGCATGCGCAGAAGTGCCAAATTGCGCCGGCACAGACGCGGCACTTCAAAATGCCAACGCTGCGGGTTGTAGACGTGCCTCCATCACGGATTACGTCCACAACCCGAGGTTCCACTGTAGTTGTTGATCTACTTGACAACTGAAGGGAGGGCGTTGCCACAGGACAGGCGCCACTACCAAGAAGGCCCTGTGCCTGGTTCCCTGTAACCTCACTTCTTGCAGTGAGGGAACCGCCAGAAGGCCTTTGGAGCTGGATCTCAGTGTCCAGGCTGAACGATGGGGGTGGAGATGCTCCTTCAGGTATACTAGGCCGAGGTCGTTTAGGGCTTTAAAAGTCAGCACCAACACTTTCAATTGTGCTCAGAAATGTACTGGTAATGCTAGCAGAATTTCCATTTGTACAAGAACCCTCCACCTCTTTTTCACTGCATCTCTGTTCAGCAGTTCCCACTGCTCCAGATGGTCCCTTAAAGAAGAAAAGACTGGTTCTGTGACCTGCCTTATGCTCATGCTACCATTGGATCTAATGTCTGAAGCTCCACTGGTCCATCAAGATTTTTTTAAAAAATCAAAATATCATTGGAATAATGCCTTTATTAGGACCAACCCGAAAATGACAAAATAATTAGCAATCTTTGTAGGACTTTTCTTCAGACATTAAACAATGACTCTGTGTGTTTGTGTGTGTGTTTGTGTGTGTGTGTGTGTGTGTGTGTGTGAGAGAGAGAGAGAGAGAGAGAGAGGATATGTCACACCCTCATTCTTTTAACAATGTCATCTCTATACCAAATCAAAAGCAATTTATGCACCCCTTAAATTTACATCCAGAAATAATTCAAAAACAATAGCCGCTTTAAGTGTGACTAATGAATAAAAGCCCTAATAAAATAAGTAATTCTCTGACTGACTTAACCCAGTCATAGTTGAAGTGCAAATCTCATATGAGCACTGAATTGTTCAGAGGTGGAATGCCTTCAGACATCAGATGCTGGGACAAAGATCAGGGAGAGTTCATTGCCACCTCTGGGAAAAGAAGGCTGGACTAGATGAAACATTTGTTTAATCCATCAGGGCTCCCGTGTTCTTAGTCTGGCGTGCATCCAGAATATGGATTCCTTAACATCACATCATAACCTCTGCAAGTAGGCCGAGAAATAGTATGATGAAATGAAGAACAGTTTTGCTGGGTATTCAGCACTGACCATATTCCCACTAAGCCGCCTCTTGACATTTTTCAGGACAGCAAGACCATGAATTGTTGATTTCAGGTCAGAAATAGTTGGGATTTCCCACAGCTCTTTTCTTTTTCTTTTTCTTTTTCTTTCTTTTTTTTTTTTTTTTTTTTGCATTTCAGCTATAAACAATATAGATATTGATGCTAATTTATTCCTTTGATCTTCAGAACAATGCTTTGTAGACTACCCCCGGAGGGAAATTGGTCATATATGCAAATTCCCTGAAGAATTGTTATGCATTTGCTTTGCATTCTTTTACTTGCTAATTAGTTAACATCTTTGTCCTATAACATAGTTTTGATCTATATTTGACATTACAGATGTATGATATTTGGATTTTAATTAAACAATGCCATTTATATTGTCTCTCAAACTATATTCCATGAGTTACCAACAGAAACAATGAATCTTGGACATTGTCATACCATCTATCATCTGTCTATCCATCCATCCATCCATCCACCCACATACGCCTTTTTTGCAATCCTTGGAATGAAACATCTTCTTATAAGTTACGTCCAGCAACTTATGTGAATTTGCTAAATAAGGCTTGAACAACTTGTGATCCATGCTAAATTTTGGCCATCTGCCCATTTATCGTTTCCTGCCAAGTTCTTAATACCAACCACCACAATACACACACATTGTTCTTGCAGTTCTAGAAAGGCAGTCAAAATGTTAAGGTTTATCCGTTCTAACCCTGATTACCGCACTCCAATAATCCTAAGAAGGGCGTTTGGAAAAGGCTCTGCTGTGTTTACTTTTTGGTGTTAGCTTTTATGTTGTACACATCTCTCCTATTTCTTTGTTGAAACTTGTTTTTGGTTGTTGTTGTTTTTAAATAAGAAGACAACAACCCCACAGTGTTCCTCCATCTCTCCTTACTCAAACTTCTGCTGTTGTTTAAAATTGCCATTTTCCTCTCACTGTCTTCCCACCGCTGCTTTACTCAAACTTCTGCCATTGTTTGGAACAGCCAATTAGGCTGCCCCACGTGAGGCAATTAAAGGATGTGAAGTCGATTTGAGTGAGAACTTGGATGACATTGTTTGGAATAAAAATTGGTACACTAAGCTGCTTTTCTCTGTATTGGTCAATATATGAGATAATTCCACTGAAATCATCCATAAATGGTACTATACAGTGGTACCTCTGGTTAAGAACTTAATTAAGAACTTAATCAGTATGTGGATGATACCCAGTGAAGGCGGTGAAGGTCCTGTGTGAGTGTCTGGAGGCGGTTGGAGGATGGATGGCGGCTAACAGATTGAGGTTGAATCCTGACAAGACAGAAATACTGTTTTGGGGGGACAGGAGGTGGGCAGGTGTGGAGGATTCCCTGGTCCTGAATGGGGTAACTGTGCCCCTGAAGGACCAGGTGCGCAGCCTGGGAGTCATTTTGGACTCACAGCTGTCCATGGAGGCACAGGTCAAATCTGTGTCCAGGGCAGCTTTTTACCAGCTCCATCTGGTACGTAGGCTGAGACCCTATCTGCCTGCGGACTGTCTCGCCAGAGTGGTGCATGCTCTGGTTATCTCCCGCTTGGACTACTGCAATGCACTCTACGTGAGGCTACCTTTGAAGGTGACTCGGAAACTACAACTAATCCAGAATGCGGCAGCTAGACTGGTGACTGGGGGCGGCCGCCGAGACCATATAACACCGGTCTTGAAAGACCTACATTGACTCCCAGTACGTTTCCGAGCACAATTCAAAGTGTTGGTGCTAACCTTTAAAGCCCTAAACGGCCTCGGTCCAGTATACCTGAAGGAGCGTCTCCATCCCCATCATTCTGCCCGGACGCTGAGGTCCAGCGCCGAGGGCCTTCTGGCGGTTCCCTCATTGCGAGAAGCAAAGCTACAGGGAACCAGGCAGAGGGCCTTCTCGGTAGTGGCGCCCGCCCTTCCAGCAGATGTCAAAGCGATAAACAACTACCTGACATTCAGAAGACATCTGAAGGCAACCCTGTTCAGGGAAGTTTTTAACGTGTGATATTTTACTGTATTTTTGGTTTCTATGGAAGCTGCCCAGAGTGGCTGGGGAGGCCCAGCCAGATGGGCGGGATATAAATAATAAATTATTATTATTATTATTATTATTATTATTATTATTATTAATTCTGGAGGTCCGTTCTTAACCTGAAGTACCACTTTAGCTAATGGGGCCTTCCACTGCTGCTGCACGATTTCTGTTCTCATCCTGAAGCAAAGTTCTTAACCCGAGGTACTACCTCCAGGTTAGCGGAGTCTGTAACCTGAAGCGTCTGTAACCTGAAGCGTCTGTAACCCGAGGTACCACTGTACACTGGTGTGAATAGCATATGTTCATAATACCATTAATCAGACTTGTTGGAGAATATGTGATGCTGTTGGCACATATTACCCACATGAGGTGGGTTCTCCCCCATGTGGCTACCGGTACTTTCTGAGCACAAAATCTTAAGGAAATTGGAATCATTATTGGCTGTTCAGCGGTCCTAGACACCAAATTGTTTCTTCTTTTTTGTAGCACGGCCCTCTGTCAAAATACTATTTCTGTGTGCATCTTCTGTTGTTTCCTGGAACTTCTGTATGTATCTTTTAAGAATGCAAGTAAAGAAAAGATTAGTAAAATGTATATTTGTTCCTAGATCCGTCTATACCAAAGTTTTATCTCCATGGAATTGCTCTGAATCATGCTTCCTTTCTACATTGACATGTTCAGATCCTCCTTGTAGTTATCTATAGACAATATGTTCAGCATCATGTAAGTCATCATTGGCTACAAGCAGATATTTTGTAATCCTTTCAACAGCAGAGGTGCAAACCTCCTACTAGCCAGCATTTCAAAACACTTTGAATGGTGGTATTGAAGGTATAATCAGTGCAATTCACATTATCTCCAGCCCCTGTATTTTTTTTTTTGTCACCTATAATAATACTTCTTCACAAGCGAATTCAAAATATTTGGTTTGATCTTCCCTACCAGCTTGCTAACATGTTTTAGAAGCTAAAACCTTCATTCAAAGCTTAGTAAGTTTAATGATCTAGAAACAGGAAAAGAGGAACAGTGATGAAGGCAAAGAGAATCGTACAACTCATATCCTTGAGGACAGAATCAAGGCTTTCATTATTATTTTTGTTGGATATACATAATTTGTCTAATTTGGTGTGCTTCTATAGGGTAAGCTTATACATCTGTCTAGTCCTCCTATGTTACTCGGACAGGGTGAGAGGGAGATGTACCATCAGAAAGCTAAGTGCAGGCTTCCTCAGCCTCGGCCCTCCAGATGTTTTTGGCCTACAACTCCCATGATCCCTAGCTAGCAGGACCAGTGGTCAGGGATGATGGGAATTGTAGTCTCAAAACATCTGGAGGTCCGAGGTTGAGGAAGCCTGGCTTAGTGTGAAGTGAATGTAATGGGCTGTGTTTGGAAAGTTTGTGAACTTTGCTGTGATGGTTGGCTTGGAAGCTGGACTCCACAAGCTGAGGATCAGGCTGTCCACGTTCTTTTTGACAGACATTGTGATCTTTGAATGTTAGCCTAGCTCAAAGAGGTAGGACTACTGCAAGAGATGGTGTAGGCTGGATCGGAAGGAGACGCAGGCCTGATCCGGCCAGAGAGCCAGTCTGGTTCTCCGTCTGGTTCCCTAGGGAATGAAACATTCAGCTCTGGAAGACAGAGCAAGATCGACCCTCTCAAGCCTTCCTGTTCTGGACGGAGAAGCCTCTGCCCCCTTTGCTGTTCTGCTGGTGACTGTGGCAAAAGGGGGCCAGTTGGGGGAAGCTTTGGAACATGGGAAAAGGTATTGCAGTCCTGAAGCTGGCATGTAACATTATTTCCGCCCAGCTGCTTTTTGAAATATGGCAACCCTTGAATTCTCCCCTTATGGAGTAACTGATACAACTTTGGCTGGATCATGCTATTCTGCTTGTTTCTGTGGCTTGTAAAACCATGTTTCCCATTTCTAAAGGGGACTCCTTGCTTGCTTGCTTTCTGAAAGCTACACAAAGCTGGATCTCTCACCCATTGCTGACAGCTATGATGGCCTCATCCATACTGCTTGGCGAAGATGTACAGTGGTACCTTGGTTCTCAAACGCCTTGGTATTCAAACGCCTTGGTTCCCAAGCGCCAAACACTGCGAAGTGTGTGTTCCGGTTTTTGAACGTTTTTCAGAAGCTGAACATCCAACGCGGTTGTCGGCTATTGTTTGTGGAGCATCTGCACCAATCAGAAGCTGTGCCTTGGTTTTCAAGCATTTCGGAAGACAAACAGACTTCTGGCATGGATTAAGCTTGCCACGTTGGTTTTTGCTATTTATTTTGCGTTTTTGAGGCTTTTTCGGTTCATTTGTTTTTGTGACTGTGTGGAACCCAGTTCAGCTACTGATAGATTGATTGTGTGACTGCGGAAATGGATAAAAGCCCCCCCCCCCCCCCCCCCGTCCAAACAATGACTATCATCAGGGCAGGTAAGTACATTGATTATTGCTTTCATTTTATGGATCAACGGTCTTGTTAGATAGTAAAATAGATGTTATTTTGCTGTTTTGGGGGTTGGTTTTAAAAGTCTGGAACAGATTAATCCGTTTTGCATTACTTTCTATGGGAAAGCACGCCTTGGTTTTGGAACACTTTGGTTTTAGAATGGACTTCCGGAAAAGGTTAAATTTGAGAACCAAGGTACCACAGTATTTGTTTTAAAGATGTTTATTGTGTCATTGTATCTTTATATCTGTATCATTTTGTATTTTTATTTTGCAAATTGCTCTGTGATCTTTGGATGGAGGGTGGCATATGAATTTAAATAATACTTACTATTCTTGTTCTCCATTTTATGTTTTTTTCTGGTTGTATTAAAATGTATTTAAATTAAAAAATGTGGTGAGAGATGCTTTAGTTTAGGATAAAAATCATCACAAAGCACCAGTGTCCTGCTGGGAAACTGAGAACACCAATCTGAGTCACAAATTTAATTAATTTATAGTGCCTAAATAGAACATTTGATTTCTTTCCTTTAAAAAGTTAAATCCATTGTGAGACGAAATTGCTGGGTCAACTCCAACATGCAGGTGATAGAAAACAAGATATAGTAATTTTCACATTAAATAGTGGTAAGATTAATTCATTGTTAGTAGCACATCTATTAGGCAGAGGACATAAAAGGAGCTAACAAACACTCCAAAGGAAATAGGTTTTCTTCTCTTCTTCACACTCTGCAAGTCTCTGTGGGGAAAGAAGTGTTCATATTTAGTATGAACCGCCCTCCCGTTACATGAGAGAATATCATGAAAAATTGAACTAGCAAAGGAAAGGAATGCAATGAGAAGGAAATAATGGGAAAGAAAACAGGGTCAGTGATTATGATTACTCTTACAATGTGGGAAATGCGTGGGAAACCTTCAAACAGCACCTTAAAAGTTTTAAAAATAAAAAGATGCATTTGTTGCAGGATCAATTCACAGTCAAATTTATTGTTTTTGAGTGAGAAATCTGGGTCAGCAGGT
Organism: Podarcis cretensis; assembly: GCF_951804945.1. NCBI lineage: Eukaryota > Metazoa > Chordata > Lepidosauria > Squamata > Lacertidae > Podarcis > Podarcis cretensis. The sequence continues at coordinate 100,600,847 of NC_137173.1, read as the reverse complement.
CCCATCTCTTTTCCAAATGAAAGGAAGAGTGTTGCATAAAGCACTGTAACGTAATGTTACAAGATGGATTTTTCTAAAATTAAATTTAAAAAACCTTAATGTATAAGAACAGTTAAGCTTTGTGCAAATTCACTCATGCAAGTGACTCCATCTCCTCAGGGCCTTCTTAAGCATATCCGGCGCTGTGGTGCAAAGCTTCCTCTGCGCCCCCCCCCCCCCCCGTTTCCCAGAGTTGTCTACCTTTTTTTAGGGAGGACAGGACTGCCATGGTGGGGCTGGAGGAGGCGGGCAGCAGCTGGAGGGTGGCTCCTCTGGCGGGGAAGAGACGGAGGCTGGGCGTGGCGCCTCCCGGCTCAGCTGGACGCTTTGTGCCGCGGTGGCCAGCAGACAGAGGCTCCGGGCATTGCACTGATTCGACGCAATGTGGCGGAGGCAGGTGAGGGCGGCGAGCTGATACCAGGAGATGCCGCGTCCAGCCTCCGCCTCTTCTCTGGCGCCCTCCAGAACTTGGTGCCCTGTGCCACTAGGCTCTATGGGTAAGACGCCCCTGCATCTCCTCTAAGTCCTAGTGACTATGGTGAGAGTCAGAGCCCAGAAATATTTGGATGACCAAAATTTCCCTATCCCTTTTCGACAGTCTTGAAGCCTAGCCTTTGTGCACCTACATTATCATTTGGCTAAGCCTCAGCCCTCTTCTTGCGCGGTTTGAGGGTCACACAGAATGCCAGGACATTATGAGGGAGAGACTTCTCTTCTCTCCCCCCCCCCTTTAGCAAGACAAATCTCTGAAGGCTGTAGGACAATTAATAGGGCCTCACTAACAGATCTTATTGACCAGGCCAATATTAGGTATCTAATATTTCAGGTTGCTAGCTATATGCTTCATTTTGCACAAGGGACAGCTTCTGGACCCAGTAGGACCAGTGTGGTGTAGTGGTTAAGAGCGGTAGACTCGTAATCTGGGGAACCGGGTTCGCTTCCCCGCTCCTCCCCATGCAGCTGCTGGGTGACCTTGGGCCAGTCACACTTCTTTGAAGTCTCTCAGCCCCACTCACCTCACAGAGTGTTTGTTGTGGGGGAGGAAGGGAAAGGAGAATGTGAGCCGCTTTGAGACGCCTTCGGGTAGTGGTAAAGCGGGATATCAAATCCAAACTCTTCTTCTTCTTCTAGGACGTCTGTCTTTCTTCTGTATCCTTCCATGCATGTCACTGTAGAATCACTCACCCCTCCCCAACATCCCACAGAAAAAATACATATCTTGGCATATGATTTGGACTATGTCCTGCTATGACATGCTAAGCTATTGAAATTTTCAAAGTTTGAGCACCCACAGTTGAACTTATTTTCAGTGGTGGCTGAAGCTATATGGGAAGTTTCAAAATTCAGGAGACTAGCATGCAGGGGGAATATGCACACACTTGCGAATTGATGGAAATACATTATACAGAGAGGCTGATATTTTTGTAACCTAGATATTTTCTGCAAGGTTCTGTACACTTAAAGATATATGGTTACATACTTCTATATATTCAAGGACTATATTTGGTTTGAGACATATTTTTTTATTCTTAATAGGCAATTTTTGCATACTGATTTAGTACGCCTACATATTTTGAAGTCTCTTCTCGAGCTCCAGCAATTTCATATGTGTAAATCAGTATGCAGAAACAACCAATGTTATTCACAGTTCCTTTCCAGGATAATGCAAGTGCCATACTTAGAGTGAACCCAATTACCACTAGTAGTTTATCACAGTTTCCATATGACACACTAGCACCTGGGTACCATTTACTACTGCAGAAGGAGATCTAAAATCAGGCAGTATATTGTGCCACTTCATATAAATGTATAAAGAAGTGCATCTCAGTGTTTCAAAAGAAAACTGCAATTCAGAGTTTAAACTAACCCATGTCCATGATGCTAAAACACGGCAGACAATGTCCTCAACTGTGACTTGCAGCCTGAGCCTAACCATGTTTGATCAGAATTACGCCTTGTTGATTTAGAGCCTAGTTACATATTCCATTTCTCATGTGGCAAGCAGAAGAGCTCTTCCTGTCTAGTATGGATGGACAGTACAGTCCATCATCGGTCTGAGATGCTTTCCAATCTGTTCATTCATAATTTTGTTTGGGTCTTTATGGTGCATTTCGCATGTCTGCCACTTAGCATTTTTTCCTCTCGGTAGTTTTTAGGCTAGTTTTACATTATGCTATCATATTCCCATTACTATTTATTTCCGAGGGCAGCCTTCATCAAACAGATCCTGTGGTGGCGTATTAGAATAAATGTTGCTTTCATGCTGCTTATATTGGTTTCATGCTTTCTGCTGATTTTATGTGAGAGATAACTAGCAGCTGGGAGGAGTTGCAAAAGGCAGGAAATGCTCAGGAGCATCATTTCCTGCTGAGGACCATGGAAATGACACACAGGGAAAGGAAATAATGTCTCATTGACTATTAGGGACGTGGACAAATTGGTCAATTTCTCAGTTTCTCATTTTTCCAATTTTACGTTCAGTGTGCTGCACATTTCCACCTCACTTTGCAATAAAAAATATTATCATGAATATTGAGCAGTATCTTAGTGTAAATTTCTCCTAATATTACACACTTTTCTCTGAAGAATAGTATATGTGTTTTCTGCAACTCTATTTCCCTGAATATAATGACTTTTTGTATGTTATTTCCACTAATATATTCATTTTCATGCACATCCATCCCAATATATGTACCGTACTTTTCTACACGTTACTCGGCTTGAGAACTACTTGCTTAAATTCAGAGAAGAGTGAATTCTGAAGGATGGCTGTGTTTCACTTCACATATTTAGATAGGTTTGCTTTTAAATGCAAACTGAACTGTCCCCCATTCATATGCACCATTGAGACCTCCCTGCTGCTTGACCTCCTCCAAAAGTTGACTTTTTCCTATTTGGCAAAGGTTATAGTGGATTGTACCTTCCTTGTTCCATGCTAGTTGAAGAGAAGGAAGTGGGAGCAGAGCTGGCTTAGCAGGCTAGCTGAGCATCCCCGAGCATCGTGCAATCATGCAAGATCACACAGTCTCCCACTGTTGTTCCCAAAGATGGATGGAGGTCAACATATCTCCTTTGTAAAACATCAGACTGAGATAGTAATGTATCATTTCCAATTATCACTGACTCTTTAGCAAGGCACTTTCTGCAAAAAGGTGTCATATGGCTTGAACTTTCCCATAGCTGCAGTATGAAATTCATGTTTTCGTATAAGAATTGGAGTTCTCTTGGTTTTGTCTCCATTCTAAAGCTGTTTGGCACAACAGAGATACGCCCTGGGATACTGAAGACAGAAATACAAATGTCGTGGTCATTTAAGGGATGTTTATTTATAAGCTTGGATCCACCAAAGCAGTTGAAGGACACTTGAAAGGGGGAGGCTGATGTTCAGTAATGCACTTGTGAGAATTATATCATTTGCTCTGCTTCCTAGGAGTGGAAGGCCTCGTGCTGTACCAACATACCACACTGAATCAAAGCCATGCTGTTCCTCTGAAGTGCACGTAGTGCTGAAAACATCACAGCGGTTTTTCAGTGGCAAGACCATACACCAGGTACTGAGTCTTTCTTTCTTTTGTTATTTGAGATCCCGAATTTCAATCAGACCTACAGCTACCTGCTAAGTCTGGAAATATATCTAATTTCATGTTGAGCCACCTGACTGCCTGTTCTGTAAGAAACATTTCCCCACTGTTATTTGCCACCAACCTAGCAAAGGTTAGCCATAAATCTTTCCCAGCAAGGGTGCTGATAGTTCAGGAGCCTTACTGATAAGCAGTGCTCTGTTTCAGAGCTCATATAAGCAAAGCGCCTGAATTGGCATATCTTTCTCAACAGTATTTATATAGGTTTGTGGAAATTCAACAAGTTACTTCGTACACCTAGGCAATTTCAGGGCTAGCTGTGCTGAAATATTTGTTCTCTCCAATTACATAGAGACACACACTCTTAGTTTGGCATTTATTAGCATAATCTGTTTATGATCACTGCCTGGATTCTATTAGTTAACACCTTGGGCTAATTTGTATGAAAAGGAAAAAATACATTAGTTTTATTAACCCCCTGAGCCATCCCCTATATATGTGGCATTTCCACTCCCATGAACTATGGGCTGGAAAGAAGCCATGCTTCTGTGCGTAGGCTGAACATAAGAGGATTGCCACATAGATTAAACACTTTTTTAATGAGGGAGAACCTTCCCTGGTTAACTGCTATTCATGTATACCACTTTCAAGTTGATGCAGTAAGTTGATGAGCCAGAATCTGATAGAGAAAACATTCCCTTTTAATAGTTAATTCTTTCTGTACTTCAGCATGGGATGGATTCAGATTACGATTCCCCCACCTGCACAGTGTCTTTTATGAGTAATGTGTAGTTGGATCTCTATGGCATGTGGTTGCAGATCAAAGTGCAATAAAATGTGGTGGTCACCATATGTTCAGAGGTTAAATGTTTGTAGAATTGCCACTGAAATCTGTCTAAAGTGGAATTTTGTGACAGATTTAGTGGTTTGTCCCAGCAATACCAGTGGCAGACTCCGGGAACTGGAATCTGCCATATTTCTTCATCCAAAACATCTGGATATTTTGTGGTGGGGATTCACTATACTGAAATGTTCACCATTTGAGGAATAAATAAGAGTAATGGTTTTGTTATAAAGCGCTCATCATAATTAATTTACCTTTAATGATTTCTAGAGATTACACGGCATCCTGATTGTTCTGCTCCTGTCCTTGGCAGTGGTGAGTTTCCTCCCTCCCCTCCTAGGGAAAAGGGTCTCAATGTCGTATGTTCCTCTGGGAGGTGGCTGTGAGCCATATGGGGGCATCTGTCTAATCAGAGAGGTCAGACTAGCCGATCCATCCTCCTTTCTCCCTCTGTGCCCATTTTCAGCACTCTCCCTCTATAGACTGGGCTTTGGCCATTTGCTTTTTATGAGACTGAGTAGTAATTTTGGGGGAACCCCGGATGGACATGTAGAGAATTCCTCCGCACTGTAGAAAATTTGATGTTGACTTAGTATTATTTGGCTGTTTCACACTCAGTGTGGGCAGGTAAGGAAAGATAAGGCCTTAATTCACTGCCGCCCTGAGGTATTGTCTGACAGATTTAATGTCCGGATGCCTAATCACTCAGCCGCCAAGACACAGAATCACGTTGCGGATAGCTCTCTTGATTTTTACAATGAAAAAATCTTACTCTGTTTTCACCTGGTTACGAACCAGGGACCATTTGCGTGTCAGTCGAACGTGATAACCACTACACTACGGAAAATGCTCGGATCCTCTGGGGCCAAGTGCGCTCCTGTCACTGGCTCAGGCCCCCTTTAAAGATTAGGAGTGGGGTGGAGCCTATTCCCCTCTGATCCACTCTCCTGAACCTGCCCCCCCCGGCTGCCGCAGATTGGCCCGTTCAAATTTGGATTTGGCGGGAACCCAGGGTGCTCCACAGTGACTGTGGGTGGGCGGTGCCCAGCCCAAGGGTATGGCACAGCAAGGCTCCACAAGGGCAGCGGGGCCCCACGCCAGGCCACAAACTCCACTCCCCACTGGTCACACTTAGTGGACATTAAATAAATAAAACTTTTTAACTCCAGTGGAACCTTGGGTTATGTTACCCTCGGGTTGCGAAAGCGGCAAACCCCGAAGTGTTTCGCCGCATGCGCAGAAGCGGCCTACTGCCATGTGCTCATGCGCAGAAGTGGTCCCTCCGGTTGCGAAAACTTCAGGATATGGCCGGACCTCTGGAACGGATCCCATTCACAACCAGAGCTACCACTGTATTTAATAAGGTGTTCTGAGTCTCCTTTCTGGATGTGGGGGCAATAAGACTACATACAATGGTCAAAATGACTCAATTGCTAGAAACTTCTGCATAATTAGGGCTCTGTAGATTCATTTCATTCAAGAAGCAGAGCTAATTCAATACATCAATTCTGTGTCTCAGACTAAATATTACAACCTACAGTTCTTTATTTTTCCATTTGAAAGGGAATTCGCAAATAGCTTTTTGAGTGTGTTCAGAAATTAATCTTTGTTGAACTGTATAACTCAGTCTAAATATTTTCAGGAGTGTGTGTTATGCTGAACCAATCCATGAAAGGGGTTATGAGTAGGTTGGTGAGAGAGAGAATGCACACAAACAATCCAAGACGCTAATAGCCTTAACCTATTCCAGATGGGTAGCTATGCCACCCCCCTACAGTAACTGACAGAAACATAATGCACACACCTTCCATTTGATTTATGTGATTTTACATGAATGCAGTATATATTTGACTACAGCAAGAATGTGAGTGGGGATGAATGAATGGCTCACCCCACATAATTGCCCCCCCCCCAGTTGGGGATGATGTTGAGAATCCATTTGGTGGAATGAAGCCACACAGTTCTAGTTTTGGCAACCACATAGGGTAGCATCACAGAGAAGTGGCTCACAAATGTCTGTGGGTTGGTATGAAGGGTCTCTGTTGAACAAAATCAAGAGTCTCCCAGAATCTGAAAGAGAGGCATTTTGAAAGGTTTCTTGAATGCTGCCAAGAATGTGGTAGAAGTGATAAGTTGCTTTTAAATGAAAAAAAAATGGCTTGCCTTTATGTGTGCGTATAATGATCAGCAGGTTCAAAATAGTCTAGAATTACAGGACCACAAACCTATTATGGCTTAAGCTTTTGTCAGAAGCTAACAAGTTGTAAAGTATACTATACTTAGAGGTATAATATCTTGACTGGCTGGATGCAGAGGACAAGTGGAAGACACCAGCCGGGGAACCCCCTGGAGATACCCCAGGGGAAGGAAGCTCAGAGCCAGGGGGTTGGTGGTGGGGTGATGATGAGTGGTCATTGGGACAAGAAGGAGCAGACGGAGAGGAGGCGTCAGAAGTAGAAGAGGGGACGAGGCTTAGTGAACAGGGAGAAGCTACGGCAGAGCACAGTTCAGACTCCGAGGCAGAAGCAGGGGCTGAAAGGCCAGGAGACAGAGAAGCTGATTGCTGAAGAAGCCAGGGAATCTCCCCCCTTCTGCTGCAACCAGCTCCCCTCGCCCTGGTCTCCTTGAACATGCAGAGAAATGAAATGGGCAGAGCAAAGGGTGACTGTGCACAGACACAGCATGAGAAACACCATGGAGAGGAGGATGTCCTAGTGGTCACCAGGAAAGCGGGACCTTTAGTCCTTGCAAGACCTAAGAATGAGTTGCTGAGACCACTAGACCGGAGCTGTGGTTTGTTTCCTTGAATAAAGAGTTAACTTCAGTGGCCTCGGGTGTTTTGTTGCTGATCTACACCTGACTCCAACCCTGGCATATAATCCTTTTTAGAGTATAATACAGTCATGCTTCCTCCCTAAATCCATTTAAAATTAAACTGCACAAAGTTTAATTTCTGCCCCCCAACCTACTAGGCTGCAACAGGCTTTGCCACTTCATTTAATGAGACACTGGCACTGAAAATGTCAATGATTTTCTTAGTTCTTCTTAGTTTTTCTTTCGTGAATTTTAGTTTTGAGGAAAAAATAATTGAAATGTGTGCTGAAGCCCAAATAGATTTTCCCAAGCACATGTCCAGCTCCTTAAATATTTCTACTGATCTGCTTTCTGAGGTTGCTAAGAGTATACAGTGGTACCTCTGGTTACGGATTTAATTCATTTCGGGGTGCCGTACGCACCCCGAAAAATCTGTAACTAAAGGCGCCATTTCTGCGCGCAGCACGATAGAGCGCTTCTATGTGCAGATCACTTCTGCGCATGGCACACAGAGCGCTTCTGTACATGCGCGAGCGGCGAAACCCGGAAGTATACACTTCTGGGTTTGCTGCGGCCATAACCTGAAGATTCCGTAACCTGGAGGTTACGCAACATGAGGTACCACCAGTGGCGTAGTGTGGGTTGTCAGCACCCGGGGCAAGGCAAGTAATTTGCGCCCCCTAACCCGTGGATTTTAGCACTCGAGTCTCTTCCACTAGATTAGTTAAAGAAACCCTTACCCCCTAAGCACATGTATTGTTTGTTATGAAAATACTGATGTAATTAAAGTAAAATGCATCTAAATACAAGTTTATTTTCAAACACTTTACAGTGGTGCCTCGCAAGATGAAAAGAATCCGTTCCGCGAGTCTCTTCGTCTAGCGGTTTTTTTGTCTTGCGAAGCAAGCCCATTGACGGCTTAGCGGATTAGCGCTATTAGCGGTTTAGCGGCTTTTAGCGGATAAGCGGCTTAGCGGCTTAGAAAAAGGGGGAGAAAAGGAAAAAAACCCGCAGGAACTCACAAGACATTTTCGTCTTGCGAAGCAAGCCCATAGGAAATTTGTTTTGCGAAGCACCTCCAAAACGGAAAACTCTTTTGTCTAGCGATTTTTCCGTCTTGCGAGGCATTCGTCTTGCGGGGCACCACTGTATTGAGTGCGAACATGCATTACACATTCTCCACATTTTCAGCAGGTCTATGAATACAAATCTACAAATGTAGTAACCTAGCATGGGCCATGCTATTATATGTGGTCTCACAACCATCGTAAACGACAAAAAATATCAAGAACAAAAACTAAACATCAAAATGGAACCATACCCTGGAGATGATCCAAGACTGGGCTAGATGGAGCCAACTTCCTCAATCCTGTACCTCTAATTGTAATTCTTTAATAGAAGTGCAAGATATCAATCTGTATATACAGATTAATTTAAACTTTTTTTATATATATAATAATTTTTATTGTTATACATTTTATAAATTTCCGTCCAATTTTTCGTTTAATCCCGCATACAACAAATCATAGTTATTTTTTTGACTTCCTTCAGCGTCTCTGACAATCATCCGTGGTTATACCTTTAATACACATTCCCTTCTTTCGTATTGCCATTTTTCCTCCTTACTCCCATTATTTCTAATAAACAATACTTATTTTCTTTTTTTACAGTGCCTCTTTAAATCCCACTAGCGTTGTATTCACACCACATATATTTTTCAGATAATCCACAAATTTCCCCCAGTCTTCGATGAACTTTTGATCTTTAGTATATCTGATTTTCCCAGTTAATTTATCCAGTTCTGCATAGTCTGTCATTTTTAGTCTCCATTCTTCTATCGTTGGTATTTCCTCTTGTTTCCACTTCTGGGCCAACAGGATTCTGGCTGCCGTTACCGCATACTGGAAAAGATTACAATCCTTTCTTCTGATGTCCTTTCCTACCATACCTAAGAGAAAAGCTTCGGGTTTTTTCACAAAAGTATATCTTAACATTTTTTTCAACTCATTATATATCATTTCCCAAAAACTTTTCACTTTCTTACATTCCTACCACTGATGAAAGAATGTCCCTTCCTTGTCTTTACACTTCCAACATTTGTTATCAACCTTATACATCTTTGCTAATTTTACAGGTGTCATATACCATCTATAAAACATTTTCATCACATTCTCCTTCAGTGTAGTACATGCCGTAAATTTTAGATGCTCTTTCCACAGTTTTCCCCAATCTTCAAATTGAATATTGTACCCAAAATCCTTTGCCCACTGTATCATTACCGATTTAACCTCTTCATCTTTCGTATTCCATTCCAGCAATATCTTATACATTTTTGACAGAGTTTTATACTCATTATTTATAATGTCCTTTTGGAAACTTGATTCTTTTTCCACATAACCCTTTTCCTTCAGATCTTTTTAAAATATTTCATTTACTTGGTAGTGGTGCAACCAATCATAAACTAAATCTTTAACTTGTTCATATGGCTTCAATTTCCATTTTCCTCCCAAATTTCAAATGGAAAATGGAATTTAAACTTTTTGGTCAATATTTTCTGGCAGATTTGGCTGAGTATAAACATCCTCAGATGAAACTGTCTCTGCTTCTAATGCAGGAACAGGAATGTCCACCGGCACGGGATCAGGATTATGAGTCTCCTGTGGTGCTGCTGATGGTCCTGCTGTAATTTCAGCAGAACTCACCAAAAACCGGTGAAGGCTTCCAGCTAACTTAGCTTGTTGCTCTGTCTCTATCTTTCTCCTTTTCCTGCCTTGTGCACCAGATTCTTTTTTGTATGGCATGATATAGGTGTAGTATTCTGCTAAAATTCTAAAAAAAGAAGAAAAAGAAAATCACTTTCTTGCCTTGCTGCACTTTTAGCACCCCTTCATTGTATAACCATTTCTTTACTCTTAACATAATGTTTATTCACCTTCATGCCTATTGCCTTACTCTTTCAGCAAAAAAAATAAATAAATTAAAGGTTGCTAGACCCACTGGCTTACATCAACTTCTGTTGAGCTGGAGCAGCTACATATGGATCGAAATCTGTCTCGTCACTGTTGAACCAACGAAACTTCAATCCATCTGGTCAGCTCAACATGCAGAATGACCAGTGTGCCCCCTTTCATTGCAGAATGACCAGTGTGCCCCCTTTCAATGCAGAGAGACTTACCTGCAGCGGCGGCTTCTACTCAGTTCCCCGCGTCTCCTCGAGTCCTCCCGCCTCTTGCTTGGCAGCTCAGCCAATTGCATGCATTCGCCTTTCGGCCAATGAGGAAGTGGATCCCACTTCCTGTTTGGCTAGGAGGAGGATCCATGTGACAATAGTGAAATTTTTGCGAAATCTGTGACAGCGCTGAGAGTGAGTGAGTGAGCCAGGTAGGGGCAGAGAAGAGAGCTGCGAGCGCGAGCGCCCCCCCCCCAGATGTTGCGCCCGGTGCAGCCACCCCCCCTGCACCCCCCACGCTACGCCACTGGGTACCACTGTATTGTTAAGTGGCTATCTTGTGATTCCTGATGGTTTAATACAATGGCCATTGATGTTTGACTGGTTAAGATTTCCTAAATAGAGTTAGTGGCTGGATGATGTTTCTTTAATGACCAATCAACCTGTAGGTTTGGGTTAATAAGAGTTTTCTTCCTTCCTGTATGTGCATGGCAGAAAAGAGACTGAATTTGGGCAAAGGCTCTAGCTAGGGGTAAAATACAAGGGTTTTATACTACTTACAGTTAATCACTTAAAATAGTTTTTTTAAAAAAATTATCGAAACATTCTTACAAAAAAAAACCCTTTACTTCAACACAATATGGTTTTGCCACACACCCCTACAATCAGTGTCATTTTAAACTGATCCCACTCAAATTGATAATTGTCTTTTCAACCACAGTTCGAAGCTGAAAACATTCCAGTCTTTTTTTTTTATTTCAGAACAGTTCGTTCTCAGCAGCTCTGCCAATAGGTGTTAGAAGCATTCCTGAAGCAAGTGCAATCCAATATAGATTTAATTTATAAGAACATATATCATCTCAAGAGTCTCTCTCTTCAACTTGCCCAAGCTAGCACTGCTATTTTTAAATGGTAATAATCTGATCAACATTTGTATCCTATGTTCATTCTGGACTCCTCACTTGTTAAGGTAAATGACAAAAGCACAAATGCAATAGAAGTTTATTTTTTTAAATCAAGAAAATCTATATCTAATTTGATTACATGTCATCCAGAAAACACATCTTACTAACCACCACAAGTCATGCCCCTTTGCATGAGATGTGCTTTCCACAAATCTGAGGCCAGCAAAAAGATTTAAACAACCCCAAATGACATTCAAATTTCTCATACTTAAAAAATGGGGAAATCTTAACAGCATAAGCAGCTTTAGCCTTTAAAAGCAGGAGGCTTAAAACTTGAAATCAGTTTGAATTCTCTGAGCCAGTCTTTGTCTCTTAGAAAAAAATATGAACAGAGGCACAAACTAGATAACAGCCTTTTATGGGGTACAGAAATTAAAGTAACAGAATTACCTTTCAAAGAGATCCCCAGGGCTTTAATGTAAAAATAGCTATTATTTTATTAGACAAGGCTCTAATCCACAAGCTGCTCAGTAGTACTCCAGACTTCCAAAAGATAATCAATGCCTTCACTGCAAGACTAGATAGGATGGGGAAACAATGCAACTGAAAGCTGCTGGGGAGCCATCTTGTGGTGAGTGTATTTAATCCTTCAGAAAGGTTGTTAAATGGGCTTCAAAAGAATCCTTGTGTCCACAAGAAACCCAATGCATTAAGCTCAGGTAAAAAAAAACGGGCGAAAACTTTATTGAAAAAAACATTTCTGAAAGTTTTGCATTATAAAAATGTGATCCCAATACTGCAGAGTTTGGTCTGAATGCTGGACAACTGTGAACCCAGCCTACTTGTTGGGATAATGTCCAGTCTGCTGGGTCAGTCATGTGGGATGAAAAACTGCAGTCAAGCACAACATTCCTACAGTGGACATGTTGGGGGATGTTTTGTACCACTCAGGAAAAGACTTCTTGTTTCCTCCTGAGCTGGGACAGACTTCCACTACATGTGACTTGAAGAGGGTGTGTGGTCTGTTGTACTAGCATGGAGGAGCACACAGCCTCCATGTTCTGATCAGTGTGTGTTCTCCATTTTGTATGTTCCTGTGTGTTAGGAGAAGTGACTGCTCAGTCGCAGTCACTTAGGACTAATTCCCTTATGGGACATTTCATATAAATACAGTGGTACCTCTAGTTACGAACTTAATTCATTCTGGAGGTCCGTTCTTAACCTGAAACTATTCTTAACTAGAGGAGTGATTTTGCTAATGGGGCCTCTTGCTGCCGCTGCGCCACCGGCACACAATTTCCGTTCTCATCCTGGGACAAAGTTCTCAACTTGAGGTAATGTAGCACCCTGCTTGTGGTTAACGCTTAGCTGGAATGAAATATTCAACGCAGCAATAGAGAAATTAAAATAATAATTTATTTGTCAGACAAATAAATATGAGGCACAGTGGTATATGGTTACCAAGCTCTGGCCTGGCCTCCTGCCATTCTGGCCAGCACTTATATTTCCTTAATCCAGCCCCCTTGCTCCTCCTGTGGCTGCCTCTGTCCAATCAGCCTGGTTGAAATTCCTATTGGCTGTTTGCTAGAACCAATCACAAAAGATACACCCATTTCCTCTTGTCCTTTTATGGGAATCAAAAAGATATATATTCTTCTATCTATAAATGACAAATAAGTAGTAATATATCTTACATGTGTCTCAACAAGGAACCTTAATTACCAGCTCACCTCGCCCTATTGCCCTCCAAAACAGATGGTTTAATCTTAAATTTTTATCTTAAACAGATGTCAAGGATCTTGAGTTCACATCATCAATGAAAGATCTCCTTCTCTTGAAGGTCTTTTAAACAAAGGCCTGACAACCATATGTGTGCTCTAATTATGTTTCCTGCTTGGCAGGGGGGCTGGGCTGGTGGCTGATGGCCCCTGTGATCTCTTCCAACTATATGAAATAAGAATCTAGCATAAGGATTTAACATTTCTTAGCTTCTAATTCCTTTGCATAATTACATTTAAGCCAATATATTTAATACATAACATAGATAGCTTTTTAGAAGAATAAACCTTTTCAAAGTAAAAAAAGGAAGGAACAGTTTCCAGCCTCAAAATAAGATAGAAAGAAAACCTCTCTTCTCCAGCCAAGCCAGTTGCCTTTTTCACTGCTCTTGACCTTTCAACCTTAGGAAAATATGGCTCAAGTTTAATGGGAGGCACATGGTTTTATTTTACTATTTACCCACTCTTAATTATGCTTATCTCTTTTTTTATCTTCTGTAATATGTAGGGTCAGTGTAACCTTGGCTGTCAGCCTGTAATTCCCTTTGACTTTGAGAATTGTTTTCTGCTATAAATCAGGGGGCCCCCTTGTCCAGGAGAATAAACTTTTTGCCAAGGTTCTTAGGCAGCTGGTCTTCTGCCTGGCATGAACATTTGAAAATCTTTAAGCTCGTTTTAAAATACAGGCCCTGATCAAGCCTTAATAAAAATGCAGGCTATGATTAGATGCCTCAGTAACTCTTCCAGGTTAGCGGAGTTTGTAACCTGAAGCATTTGTAACCTGAGGCGTTTGTAACTCGAGGTACTATTGTATATAGTTATATAACCTAAGCCTGCCTTCAGGGATCTATCTGTGTACCTGAATAAATCTGTGAGTAAACTACTTTTATATTAAGTTTAATCAGATTCTCATGTCTATTCTTTTTAAGAGGGATTAGAAGGGATCTTACCAGGAATCTTAAGTAGTGAGGCTCAGACGAGCCAGCAACAAGCTAACCACTGTTTAATTTAAAAAGGGGGATGTTTGGGACTCTGCTAGGATATGGAACTTGCTAGTGCAAGTTACGAAGGATATCATGAAATAATATATCCTCTCCTGCCTCCCTAATCATCCCCACAAGTCTCAGAATACTACCACCCAAAGGCCTTTTCCCAAGCCTCCCAGGGCCAGCCCACCCGTGAGGCAAGGTGAGACAACTGCTTCGGGCAGCAGGATCCACAGGGGCGGCATAGCCTGCCTCCAAGGAATGCATCATTCACTGCTGCTGCCACTGCAACGACAACAGCTGTGGTGCACTCCTTGGAGGTTTCCGTAAGCCCATGTTCAGCCCACATCTTCAGCTCCTGCATGGGCTGGGCGACAGGAGCACCTTCTCCGAACTTCCGAACTTCCGATCACAGGAACGCAGGAACACCAACACAGCATTCACTGCTGCTGCCACTGCAACGACAACAGCTGTGGTGCACTCCTTGGAGGTTTCCGTAAGCCCATGTTCAGCCCACATCTTCAGCTCCTGCATGGGCTGGGCGACAGGAGCACCTTCTCCGAACTTCCGATCACAGGAACGCAGGAACACCAACACAGCATTTCTGAGGAGCAGGTCCTGGTGCTGTGGATTCACATCTGCTCATATGAGCACCCAAATGCAGCAGAGTAAACGGAAGCAAAGCTGTGGAGGTTTCGTAGCATACCTAATTTATTTCTACCAGTTAATCAAATAAAAGAACGTAACAAACATGTACGAGAGGAGCAGCTCTCATACAGCCATCCTGTCTCTAGGCAGATCAAAGAAAAAGTGCAACAGTACTAGAGACGGAAGTCTCGAAGAGTAGCTTCCGCCCCCTCCTTTCTCACAGCATGAAAGTAAAACAACATGATCAGGTGATCCTTGCAATGGGAGGTATGAAAATACTGACAGGAGGCTAATCTGCTGCCTTATTGGCAGTCTTTCTCACCTCTCCCCCCCCCCAAGCCGTGCCACCTTTACAGCAGCCCATTTTGTGACCACACTCTTCAACAGCTTTTATCTTACCAGGTATTCTGCATGTTGTAATACCAGTTATACTTCAGATGATAAATTCAAATTTGAAACAATAACCAATAGCTACTCAATGCATATTTTAGGAGGACTAAGTAGGTCTAAGCCTGCAAATCATAAAGTTGAAACTGCAGACTGAAATATGAGAACTGTAGGATGTGAAATACACGCCACCCCAATAAGGGAATAAAGATCTCAGTGCAGTATTAAAGACTGCTTTGACATATGTTGCCAGCCAGCTATTTCTCACCTTCTGCTTTCTCCCCATTTGGATAACTGAAAATTTGGAAAACTAAAGAGCTTTGACTCTCATGCAAATTTCAAGCACCCCCAAACTTGTTGGGCATCCTGTTAGCTTTTTTTAACAACAACAACAACAACAACAACTATTCTTTACTTGAAAATAAAATATGCTACATAGTGCAAAAGCATACATTAGATGTAGGTTTCTTATTAGTACTCCAAAAGAGCACCTGTATAAAGAGATTGGAAGCCTACTTGTTCACTCATAAGTGCCACTGAATGTATTTCCTAGGAAATGTGCTTGCATCATGAATACATTACCTGGGCAGCTGCGAAACCTCTTCCTCATCGTTCAGCTTTATATTGTGGCAATATCATAAGCAGAGACAGTAATATTGGCTTCTCATACTACCAGTGTCAGTTTCCTAGTGAAGGTACACTGCATGTGGTAAAGCTACATGATCTATATGCAACCCATGCATGGTCCTTGTATATACATCACCACTGTGATGTGAAAGGCTTACTAAGTGGACAACATTTGGGGTGACTACTACAATACCTATGTAGTATATTAAATGGTCCTAAGGTTCTTCTCAAGTTCTACAATGGGAAATACAGTGGTACCTCGGGTTAAGAACTTAATTCGTTCTGGAGGTCCGTTCTTAACCTGAAACTGTTCTTTACCTGAAGCACCACTTTAGCTAATGGGGCCTCCCACTGCTGCTGCGCCGCCACGCGGTTTCTGTTGTCATCCTGAAGTTCTTAACCCGAGGTACTATTTCTGGGTTAGCGGAGTCTGTAACCTGAAGCATCTGTAACCTGAAGCATATGTAACCCAAGGTACCACTGTACATTTATGGTGTGAATGAACAATTGTTTCAGAGGGATCAGGTTGCTGCTCTTTTTTACTTTTTTCCCTTAGACTGTGCTGCATGCTGAATATAAGTATGACATGTCAAGAATCATGTTTTCAAACATAATAAAATATTTCTGAACTGATGTAGGAACATTGCTTCTACATAACCCTCATTTATTGCAACTGAATTATATGATGAAACATTTGATGGATTGCCCTTAAATGACACAATCCTCTAAACCTGTGTACATTGATGTTGTTCTTAGGCAGAGCAGTTATATCCTGGTTGTCATAGAAACAAAGGGTAGCATATCTCTGAAAATGGGGCAATTATTCATGCCTTTCCTCAGTAATGCACTACTCTACACAAATATATCTGAGGACTTTGTGGTATTTGCAGATGTGCTTTACACACACTCTATCTGACATTAAAACTTTATTAAAATGAGATTATTTAATACGTCATCGTGTGCAGTCAGCAAATTCATTATACCTCTAAGGCCAGAAATCTGTGCTACCAATGAATGAAAATGGAAAATTAAAAAGAAATACTTGATAGACATGGACTAGTGTTGAAGTCATCTTAGCTAGGTTCAAAAGCTACCATCTGTGTTGTGTTTGCCTATCTCCCTACAGGCAGTGATCCAAAAACTGTGAACTTGCAGATTTCCAATGGCTAGCTAGCTCTTTCATGAGAACAATCAATAATTTTATCTCACTTTTAACTTACATGTGTGTAAATGTCAAGCTACTGAACTGCTAGCCAGTGCTGACTTTCCATTGAGAATCTGTGTTTTGATTGCTTGATTTATTATATATTTTAATACTACCCTTTAATTATGTTCCCAGGCTGACTTACAAATAACAAGCTTAAAAAAAAAAATCTCAATAATAAATGCAGCATGGAACTGAAACCAAAACTAAAAGTGGAGGTTCTGTGTTTGTTTGTTTTCTAAATAGTCCACACTGAAAATGTCCTAGAAAAAGCCAGACTCCCCAATGGGGGAAGGCGGTTTGAGCATATTACACCGATCCTGGCCCGATTGCACTGACTGCCAATCAGTTTTCGGGTCCAATTCAAAGTGCTGTTTTTGACCTATAAAGCCTTAAACATCTCAGGACCGCCTCTTCCCATATGAACCAACCCAGACTCTGTGACCATCATCTGGGCCCTTCTTTGTGTGCCTCCTCCAAGAGAGGTCCAGAGGGTGGCAACACGAGAACAGGGCCTTTTCTTTTTTTTTTCTTTTTTTCAAATGATATTTATTAGTTTCAAATAATACACAAAAACCAAGAAATAAAAAAGAAAAAGAAAAGAGCAAAAAAGAAAAGACAAAATTAAAAAAAAGTTCAACATTTAGAATCCTAATTTTCAATAGCTTTCTTCCGCGACTTCCCCTCGCCTCCCCTTCTTGTATTCCATGTCCAAATATTTATTCAACAAGTTCTTATCCCTAATTTTTAACCCTAATTTATTATTATACTTAATTCAATTTATATATCAAGTTTTGACTTATATACATTAATCATTATGCTTAAAGACTTTTACTAAGGTCGACCCAATTTCCCTTACACGAATTCCCCTATAGCAAAGCAAAAAAGAAAAAACAGTAAAAAGAATCAAAATATGTTTGTACACCCTTCGGATTCCCAAAACCCCTCCCTCCCTTTCCCGGTTTCAATCCCTAAACCATTTTCCATTAGTCCATCTGGTATCAGCCTGGATTCCTCATGTCAGAGGCTCTTAATTCCCTCTCAGCTCCTATCTGCCGGTTTTTTTGATAGTCCTTTGTGTTAACCACCAGATCTCGAAAGGGCTCTGTCCCAAAAATGTCCATGTTCCTTCCAGCCGGGCCTCCATATTTAAAGGTGGAACTCAAAACTTGTTCCTTAATCCTTTTAGGTCCAAATGTCCCAAAATCTTCAGATCTCCACAGAGGGAGATCTTTCCATTCCTCCTTCTTCAATTCAAAACAAATTTTCATCATCCAATCCTTTTTTTCTTTTATATCCATCTTGACAGGCCTCCGGCTCTCCTTTGCCTTCTGCACCTTTTCAGCCCCTCCTTCCTGCTGCTCCTGTTCAACAAATATCTCTTTCTCCACTTCCTCAAGTTTCCCAGGTTTTTTTTCTTGTTCAGCTGCCTGGACTGTTGACAAAACATGACTTTGCTCTACCAATTTTCTCACGAGATAGGCAACCTCATCCAGATCAGCTAATATCTTCCAGCCAATTTCCATTCTTGTAGTGTCCCTGAACCCCCTCTAGAGGGATTCTGGTTATTAAGTATTCCTTACACTTCCAGCCCAACAGTCCAGTTAACTTGTTTCAATTTTTCTTTATTTTCAACAATTTATCGTTATGTTGTAGCAAATGTAACCAGCAAGAACGTCAGAAACAAAGTTCTCAATTTTCTCCCACTTTGACAGCTAATTTGACAGCTGTCAAAGTCTTCTATGTCTCCTCAGCAGGCTCCTCTCGCGGATCACTCCCGGGTTTCGGGGGGGGGGGAAGCTTTAGCTCTCAAAGTTGGCTCTTATCCTCCAGCACAATTACTTATGCAGTCCATCCGTGTAATTAATAATTTAATCCAATAAAAATGAGATAATCTCTCGACCTTAATTATTTAGTCCTTGCTTCAGATTGTTTACAAGGCAGGGGAGACGGACTTCCTTTTTGCACCTCCCCCGCTCGTGCCGAATCCAAGAAAATTTTTAGTCCAATATCCAAATTTCCAAATTACTCACGGGTTGTTGAGATTTTAGTCCAAATTTTCAGAAAAAGAAGTCAGCGCTCTCCGTCCATGGCATGCGGCTTCGCTCGGCAGGGGAAGCAGAAGACTCACAGCACCGCGCCGCTCCCCGTCCCCCGCTCCGCAGCCTTTAAAAAGGCTCCTTCGCGGGTCGGGGGCGTAAACGGTGCCCGCCGAGTCACCAGGTCCACGGGCTTCCATGCCCGTGGTTTTTGAGGGTCCCCGCATCGCCGGCGCGGCAGGACCCGACCCCAGTCGAGCAGATTCCCTCTGGAGCTCGGAGGGAATCCGCCATTCGGCTGTGGTGCCAACCCGGAAGTCGAAAACAGGGCCTTTTCTGCAGTGGCTCCCCATTTGTGGAATGTTTTTCCCAGGGAGGTTCGGCTGGTGCCTTCATTATATATCTTTAGGCGCCAGGCAAAACCCTTTCTCTATAACCAGGCCTTTGGCTGATTAACATTATATAGCCTTTTAAAGATGTTTGTGGGAGAGGGGTCATTTTGTTTTGTTTTTGTTTTACTATATATTTTGTGCTCTTACACATCTACAAAACTGCCCTGTGATCTTCAGATGAAGGGCGGTATATAAATTTAATTAATAAATACATACTGTACATCCAACCTTCAACCTATCGATTTGTGACTACTGCTGCCCAGTCACAAATATCCCCTCTTTAGGAAAGGTGATGGACAGACTTGTGGTAGAACAATTGCAAGTACAGTGGTACCTTGGGTTATGTACTTAATTCGTTCCAGAGGTCCATTCTTAACCTAAAACTGTTCTTAACCTGAGGTACCCCTTTAGCTAATGGGGCCTCCCGCTGCTGCCGGTGTGCGATTTCTGTTCTCATCCTGAGGTAAAGTTCTTAACCCGAGGTACTACTTCTGGGTTAGTGGAGTTTGTAACCCAAGGCGTTTGAGGTACCACTACCCTTGAAAGAAGCAGATTGATTTGACCCATTTCAGTCTGAGTTTAGGGACTTGAATCAGCCTTGGTCACCTGATGGATGACCTTCATCTGAGAAGTACAGGGGCCGTGTGACCCTGTTATTCCTCATCTCTCAGTGGTTTTTGATACCACTGATCACGGTATCTTTCTCTCTTTTTTATAATTTTTTTATTAAGAGTTTTGTTAATACAATAAAGAAAAAAAGACAGAATAAACAGAGAACAAACAAAGAATAAAACAAACATAAAATTTTACATCTTGTAATAACCATCTTTTCTTCATTTTTTTCTTTTTGGACTTCCTCACGTCTCTTGCTCCTACATTCCAAGTTAATAAAACTTTAGCCAGCAACTTATCACCTTATTTTCATTCTTATTGTACACAATTCCAATATTTTATCCCTAACTTTGAATATTTTTATCAAAATCTTAAATACCTAGTTTTAACATGATATTCATTCAAAATTTGTCTTTCTCATGAAATTCACTCATTCTCATAATCTTTTCAGCTAACTTTATGGTGCCCTGTTATTTTCAAATCTCTCATCCTTCTTAACACTCATATAATTTACAGTGTTTTTGAAGATAGTCCTTAAATTTCTTCCAATCCTGCTCCACTGCTTCTTCTCCCAGGTCTTGGAGATCACGGTATCTTTCTCAGCCATCTTAGTGCAGGCATTGTTTTACAGTGGTTCTAACCCCATCCCTAGGATCAGTTTAAGACAATAGCATTAGATGATTGTCTTTTGTCCCCAATGGCAGTTGTGCTTTGGGGTGCCACATCTTATCCTCAATGCTGTTCAATATCTATATGGAGTCATTGGTTCCTTTCATTAAGAGATCTGGAATAAGGGGTCATCAGTAGGCTGGTGATTCACAGTTAAAGCCTCTCTGTAACATCTGAATCAGAAGAGGACACGGAAGCCATGGACAGTTGTTTAGACTCGGTGGCAGGCTGGATGAGGGCCAATAAACTGACTCTCAATCTAGGCAAGGAGGTGTTGTGGGTGGGTGACTAGTCAATTAGTCAATTCCCTTCTTTGATCTGGGTCATACTCCTAAAGGATGAGTGGGTTCATAGTCAGGAGGTCCTCCTGGATCCATCATGGTCATAGGTGACCTTTTGGCATAGGTGACCTTTGTAGCTAGTAGGGCCTTTGGCTGTTCACACAGCCTCTCATGCCTTGGGGACAGGTTCTCCCCTCATCTTGTCTGCCTAAGCCAAGTGATCCAGCTACCCTATATAATACTGTTCATCCTTCTTTTGCCTACTAAGAGTTCTATCTCCAATCCCTCTTCAGCTGTTGGTTAAGTTCCCCAGGGACAGTTATACCAGTTTTTCCTTGCCCAGACAGAAAGCTTGCCCCATCAAACGCATTACATTACAAACAAAAGACTACATTACACAGTCAGTATCCATTAAAACACAGGATTTCTTCACACCCACCAAAGTGACCGGGGGGAGGGCAGTGTTGCGCTCTGTGTTTTGTTCTTCCCATGATAGAAACCCACCCTATCACACAGAAACTTTCAGGATATAGTTGTTTGTGTGCCCATAACTATGTTGTTTTCATTGAAAATTAGGAAAACAACTCATCCTGGGGTAAAAAATGGTCCTATGGATTGTCCAGCTCAACACAAGTTATGCCTCTGTTTAAAAGTACTTAAATAATAATAAAATCATTTCTAGTTTGACTGACATATCTGTTGTGTGTTGCTGTCAAAGGCTTTGATCCCCCAGAGTCATTAATAGCTCGATTTAGTTGGTGAAGCCTAGACGTCTTCCCTTAGGACCTGGTTTCTGATTAATTTCTCTTATTGGCTATGCTATGCTGATGATTATAAAGCCCCTTGTGTGAGAATTGTTCCCATTGCAAGTCTGTGGCATTGATGATTATATTTTGGAATGGTTGTCAAATTTCACTTACAGAAAGCCCGAGAGAGAGAGAGAGAGAGAGAGAGAGAGAGAGAGAGAACAGATGTGTTTAGAAAGTCAGGTATATAAGACAAGATGAAGGAAAATGTGCAGGCTCACCCACTTTGTTATGTGGATTGGGGCCTCCTCTTCTGTGCCAGTGCTTGATGTACAGAATGATATGAATGCATTTAAAGACGTGCATCCTCATCCAGTCTGTATGTACAGAGCCAGATCCAGTCATCCCTGTGCAAATAATGATCAAGATGAATAGAAGAGCCCAGTTGGGCTGGAGGAATGAGCCATCTAATTGTTTACAATTGTGCCCCAGTTCAGATAAAACAATCTGAACTAATACTTGTTTCTTATGAGCCCTTAAATGACAGCTTCCCAATTTGGAAACTGTGATTTAACTAGCCAGGATATCACCGCCAAAACCAGTACATGTGGGGAGGAATTGAATGGTGAAGCGGAAGCGTGTGAGTACATGGTGTGTTGTTGTCTTGGTGTATTAGACCAAGACTGTTACGTTTGAAACAGGCCAGCATGGATATCACCCTAATCTATTGCATGCACTAGAGGAGCATTTTGTATTTAGTGACAAATTTTAAAACATTTTAAAATGTAAAGGTGGCTAGCCTGAAAACCTCTGAAGCTACCAATCAGACATTTGTTTAGGGTGAATCAAATTCCATGGCTCTATATGAAAAATCAAGGAAGTTATGCCTGGTTTTGCAAAGCAAGTCAATTGGATTTCCAGAGATCTACATTTTCTGGATTGCAATCCAGATCAGGGTTGGAAGCGGGTGTAAGATTAGATCTGGATCACTCCAGACTGAATCAGATTACAAATCAGGAGGACAAATCAAATTTGGGGTCCATGCTCTAAATTTTATATAAGCCAAGTAGAAAAGTTTGAGTAAACTTAAATATAACGCAAGATTAATAGAGGAGTGCAAACTTTTAGTCTACACATTTACTGCCATGATGGGAAGCCTCTCCTTGGGGACAGGACAGAACAGTGAAGTTCCACTGTGCAGCTAAAAGTGTATGCTAGAGGATATGGTATGAGAGGCATGGGGGGAGATTTCACCGTATAGTTTTTCTTCATTTTTTCCTGTTATTCCAATCCATAAACAATGCACATTTAAAAGAGGCAGCAGAAACGCATTTCTCTCCAGATCCTAGAATAAAGCTCTGATATATGGAAGAATGGTTAAAAAAAATGGAGGTGGAGATCAAATTTTTGGTAATATCAGTTTTTAATGTTGAGTAAAAACTACACCGGACTGAGAATGGGAGATTAAGGAGATGGATCACTACCAAAAAATAAATAAAAATGAAACCCTCAGTTCCCATATTTCCCTTGAGAAGTCAGTTCCTACATTATATAAAATGAAACGAACATGACAAAAGGATATAAAGTTTTTTGGTGATGCTGTTTTTTTAAAAAAAAGGAATTCAGCATTACTTTTAATCAGTAATCTGTCTAAAACCTTTGCTCGTATGTCATAATTAACACCTTTTGCAAGCAATATTCTCCTTAATGTGATCTGATAACCAAAATTAGATTTTTAAAAAATAATAAAAAGTTCTTTCATGCTATGTGAGATAGCAGGTGGATGAAAACATCAGAAAGGAGAAAGGAGAAGAGAGCCCATGGAATCCCATTCTGAATCTGAATTATTTTCTCTTAGTCTGGTTCTCACATGAATATCAATCAAACAGTGCAACAAGTGATGAATTTAATGCATGAATGGGCTACCATGGATGACTCTTTCCTTGTGTTTCCCTTCACTTCAGTTGTATTGCTTCTCACTCAACTCAATTCACACATTCAAGTGTCATTCCTGTGTTATCATGGCTGATGGCGCTGATCATCATATGCTGGAATACCCTTCCTTCAGCTACAGATACAAGATACAATGCATATGCTAGCATTCCACACTGGTGGATGGAGAGAAATTACAAAAGCACAGCTTTTGTGTGATGGGGCATTGAAATGGATTGCCCAGAATATCGTTCCATCCTTTTGGTTATGGAAGGCAGGGCAGAATGGAAAAATGAGGGCCACTACTAGCCATATATATAGACAAACGTCAAATATACAGTAATCAAGTCCAGGGAAAAGAAATCAAGAAAATATCTACATGTGTGAACCATGCTTAAATACAGTGGTGCCTCGCAAGACGAAATTAATTCGTTCCGTGAGTTGCTTCGTCTTGCGATTTTTTCGTCTTGCGGAGCGCGGATTCCCTGGGTATTAACGGCTTTAAGAAAAAGGAAGCAAACCCGCAAGACGTTTTCGTCTTGCGAAGCAAGCCCATAGGGAAAAACGTCTTGCGAAGCAACTCAAGAAACGAAAAACCCTTTCATCTTGCGCGTTTTTCATCTAGCGAGGCATTCGTCTTGCGAGGTACCACTGTATGTGAAATGACTCAACCGTGCAGCCATTACACCATGAGGAAAACTATTTTTTCCCTGTGGGGTTTCAATTCACACATGCCAGTCATGTTACAATGACTGAATGATGAACTGGCAGGTGTGAGTCAGATCCAAGTAAGCTCAGGTAAAGAGCTTCACTCTAATTAGCTCTGAGGATGGTTTACGAACTAATTAGAGGTTAAATTAATCTCATTTGTGGCTCAAATTGCAGATTCTGAATTCCAAAATACAGATTTATTAGGCACAGTTTAGGAGGAGGAGTTATGGCATGGGTTCATGCTACAAATGCATTACATCCACCATAGGAATTAAAATTATTGTGATAACTTTTCCCCACACACTCCCTCCAGCCATGTTGTTTGGCAACATTTACCGCATGTATTTTGGCTATTGCATAGTATTTCTTCTGCCCCTGCCCACAACAGGAAAACTTAAGATATGAAGGCTCTGGGTCATGAGTGTTGTCAGCTTGGGGTGGTAGGCATGGTGGAAAACAAACTTTTGTAATCAATGTAGTAAAGCTTAGCCTGAGCCTATATCCCATTGAAAGCAATCATATGACTCTTAGGGTATGTGCAGATTTCTAGTTGCATAAAGGTAGTATGATACAGCTACCATAGCTATGGGTATACATGGTTGTTCTTTTTGCTCCAACTACAGTTTCTGGTTCAACGTATTTTGCTGGCTTTTTAAATGCTGTGATGCCTGTTTGACTCGAGATCACAATGTTTCTGAAAATGAGTGTACATGGGGCAAGCACTTTATTGTTTTTAAGCTTTGCTTTTTCTCTGAAAAAATATTGTGACAACTATTTAAGTTCCAACTAAGTCCAATCAAGACAGACCTGCAGAATTTGCCTTGCATTTGTGGAATTTTTGCCTGGAGGTTCAATACACTTGTTCTGGTGATGGAGCATGAATGCATCAGCCAGAAATTCATGAAGTTTGCATGTAGCAAATGATGGGGAATCTTCTGCACCTATTGAATTTTTGCCTAGAAGCATTCCACCTCCAGGGAAGCTCAGCACTAAGTATGGAAACTCAGAGCATAATGCACAGAAGTGCACCAACCCTTTACTGCTTTCTTGGCAGGGAAGTTTAGGAGTTTGCCATAACTTACAATCTCTGTGTTTTTTGGACAAGAAGTGTTAGCCCTAAGCTGAAACCAACTTTGTTTCCCTCTTAATTAAAGGACGTGGGTAAATAGGAATGCAGCACTGAGTAAAACTTCTGTAATTGTAGCATTGTATACTATAGTTCATAGAAAAAAAATGACTAATTGTATAGATTGTAGATGAAAAGGACTTCAATCTTTGTGCAATCTTCATGTGCCGATATTAGCTGTGGTAAAAGTCTTTTCAGCAGTGCTTTGAGAGGTGCTGGGCAGGGATGTGGGAGGCATGTATGGACTTTTTATTTCCTGTTGTGTCTCCGTATGCTGTCTGCTTATGTGCCTTTGCAGTTGTGTTGGCAGAGGCAGGGAAATAGGCCACTGGGACACATCTGTGTGTCGAGCAGTGCACTGAACCTCAACTGGATTTTGCTCAGAAGTGTGCATATGCATTTGCTTGCTTTCAAGCAGCTGAGAATAATTATGTTAGTGTTCTTATTATACGTATCCCAGAAACACACACACACAAACACACACGGAGAGACAGACTGTCACGCAATGTGGATCCAGATTGCCCAAATGCTTTGTTCTTTTCTTGTTCCAATGTCACAGAATTCTCAGAAGGGCCTCCACAGGGGTGGAAGTATTTTCTTTCTTATTCCTTTAAACCTTCCTCACTTACTACTTAAGCAATTACAGTCAGTAGAGTCCAGGTGGTAATCAGCTCAGTATGAAATTGCTTTCACACTATAATTTTGATAAATGTTCCATGGTAATTTCCACTGTAACACTAACATTAACAGCAGGGATAACTGACACCACTGACTGGCCCCAGGCCAAGTTGACCCAGTGTATTAACTTACGGCAAAGGCAAAGTGGAATGGAGTTGCTTATGCACCCAGGTATACCTGGATGGCGATCCCACCTGCTCCATCAGAAGCATTGAGCTCAAGGAATTTGCTCCTAAGTAAGTCCACAAAGCTTACCAGCCTTATGTTGCTCACATTTTTAGAAGAATGTCCCCCCCCCCATTCCCATCAAAAACATCCAGCTTTGGTAAAATGCTCCATTTAAAAACTGGATCCACACATAATTATGCAGAAGCTCCACTGGACATAAGATATGCCAGGATACAAATAGAGCTCTGAGGCTGCTACTTTCCATGAATTATGGAATCTTTCCTTGCAAGAGTCTAATAATCATGTGAGTTTGGTATTAGTTTTAACAGTAGCCTTGGGCTAAGTCGTATCAGTTCAGACCAATGGCTCATCATTTCTCTCTGTTTGCTTTATTTATGCGGTTAATGATTGATTTTATGAACCTTCATAGGGAGAGAAGGCATTATAAAAATGTAAAAGTGGGAATGGAAATATTGATTAAAGAAAATTTATTCACTTTTGCCCCAGTTCAGGTGTAACAACAAACTGCTGCGGTGCTCTTCCCTCCCTTAGGGAAAGAGCTGTAGTTCAGTGTTAAAGCGTAAGCTATTGCATGCAAAATGCCCAGATCCAGTCTACAGCATCTCCAGGTAGAGCCGGAAAAGACTCTTGGAAAGCTGCTGCCTGTCACTGTAGACAATATTGAACTGGATGGACCATTGGCCTGATTCAGTATAAGGCAGCTTACTCTAGGTTAGGGACGCGGGTGGCGCTGTGGATTAAACCACAGAGCCTAGGACTTGCCGATCAGAAGGTTGGCAGTTCGAATCCCCGCGACGGGGTGAGCTCCCGTTGCTCAGTCCCTGCTCCTGCCCACCTAGCAGTTCGAAAGCGCATCAAACTGCAAGTAGATAAATAGGTACCGCTCTGGCGGGAAGGTCAACAGCGTTTCCGTGCGCTGCTCTGGTTCGCCAGAAGCGGCTTAGTCATGCTGGCCACGTGACCTGGAAGCTGTACGCCGGCTCCCTCGGCCAATAAAGCGAGATGAGCGCCGCAACCCCAGAATCGGCCACAACTGGACCTAATGGTCAGGGGTTCCTTTACCTTTACCTTTACTCTAGGTTAATTTGCGTGGAAGAGGAGCAGATTGATTGATTGTGCTTTCACTTTTGAACTAAGCACAGTTACCAACTGCACCAAGACTTGGAGACTGCTTTGTTCTAACTGTGGTTAGTGAAAGCATACTGCGATAAAACCATAGCATTGACCCCACTCACAAGCAACAGAAGTAAGAAGGCATCCTTCGGCAACCTCAAGGGGCAAGCAAAAGTTTTTAAAAACTTCTCAGGAGGGCAGACAAAACTTTTCTTTCTTCATGCCAGGGGTATTTGAAGTTGGTGGGCTAAAAGGCCACTGTGTTTGCCCACAATGTGTCAGTCATAACATAGTGTTGTTGGTGGGGGAGGGGGAGATGGCAGTCCACAATGACCACCAAATTCAGCTGCTCCTGGCTCCTTGAAGTGGCTAAGAATATTTTTGCAAATAAGATGTTGTTGTTTTTAAAGGCATTGCCATCTCCACCATTACTGGCAAGCCTCCAATTTTTAGAAAACATCTGCCTCCCTCTGAAAATAGTTTGAGTGCTCCCCACATCACCATCACTGAAAAACATACATCCGAAAACTTCAGAACATATTTCTAATCTACAGTTCTTTAAATATAATACAACTCTATCCAAAAGATTCAGCTACTTCATCAGTAAAACAACTTTTGTGTTCTATTTTAAGGTTTAACTGATCAAGGTCACTCATTTCTCCAATGTCTGAGTTATGTTACCCTGCAGCCAATAATAGAAATGTTTGATGGCAAACTGCTTAGTGATACTCATCTCTTGATCTGTCTAAAAACTATCCAATTCCTTATTTATAGTATTCTGAGATTTTGTTATCATAGGATGTTTTCACTCACCTTATGCAGCAGCAGAGTCTCCTTGCTAAAGTCATTGGGTAACAGTGGTGTTTGAGAATGTTTTTCGTTGTTTTTCTTCCACTTCCTTGGGGCTCAAGTTGCAGCCTCCAATGTGAATTAGCCAGAGAACTGTGGTTAACAAAGGGACAATGGTTTAAGGTTTCCTCCAAATGGCTCTCAAAGAGGGAATATTTCCACTTCTCCTTTGCCCAATCAGGTGATCCTGGGAGAAAGATCTCAGACAGTTGATATTGGTGTGTCATTCCAACTTTTAATTCCCCCTCAAAGCCAGTTCTGTTACTCATTTAAAGGTCAAATCGTTTCTGCCCTTTGGAGGGCATTCAGGGAATAGAGCAGCATCACTCTACGCCTTTGTCAAATTGTACACTTTGAAACAGGGAGTCCTTCCAAGTCCAGCAGAAATTGGTTTGGGCTTCCCCCAAGCCTTCCTACAATAAAAACAATTCGGCTGTCATTGTTGACTCTCATTGGAGAATATCCAGCAGTCCAAAGGCAAAGTGGGCCTCTTGTGCATGCTGTGGTCTACAGTCCCAGAGCAGAAACATCAGAAAAGAAATATATGTGAAGGAAAAAGTTATCTTGGGACTGCAATGATTGATTGTGGCTCCAGTGCTAATGGTGGGCACTCCAGTCTGACTTTTAATGTGTACCATAATTCCCTTTAAATTGTTCTGCACTGATTTTTTCCCCTTAATCAGCATTGATTTCAATATATTATTTGTGTGATTTTTTTTAAATGCTCTTGGAGTAGAAGAGCAGGAAATATATAATTAGCTGAAATAACTTGATTTGTTTGTTTACATGAGGAGGTATATTCCACGTGTTCATAAAAATATCCAAGTGGTGAACAAAATATACATAGCAAGTGTATTGAAACCATCATGAAAACAATGCAAAACCCAGCAGAATTTAGGGATGCCAAAATTACTTCCGGGTTGGTGCCATCGCCAAATGGCGGACTCCCTCCGAGCTCCGGAGGGAGCCTGCTCGGCAGGGGCTGGGTTCTATCGCACCGGCGACGCGGGGACCCTCAAAAACCATGGGCGCTGAAACCCATGGGCATGGTCACTCAGCGGGCAACGTTTGCGTCCCCCGACCCGCGAAGGAGCCTTTTTAAAGGCTGCGGAGCAGGTGACGGGGGGGTGGTGGTGCTGTGAGTCCTCCGCTTCCCCTGCCGAGCGAAGCCGCATGCCATTCGACGGAGAGCGCTGACTTCTTCCATTGAAAATTTGGACTTTAAAAGAATAACCCATGAGTAATTGGAACTTGGATTAAAAAAGGGGAAAAATTCTTTTTAAATTCGGAGCGAGCGGGGGAGGTGCAAAAAGGAAGTCAGCCTCCCCCCTGTTGTAGAGGAGCTAAAGCAAAGGATTTGACAACTAAGATCGAGTGCAACCTTTTTTTGATAAAATTATTAACGTCGCGATGGAAAATTATAAGACTGGGCTGGAGGAGAAAAGTGGAATGTGAATTAAAAGTCAACCCCCCCCCCCGAAACCCCGGGAGCAATCCGTAAGAGCGCCGGGAGAGGAGAAATAGAGGTTTTGACAGCTGTCAAAGGAGCTGTCAAAGCGGAAGAACAAAAAGAGAACTTTGTTACGAGGACTTTGCTGGTCACATTTGTTACAAATTGGATATAAATTGTTTAAAACAAGGAATAATAAGTTACTTTGACTGTTGGGTGTGATCGGGAAGGAAACTGAGCTACTATAATCCCTCTAGAGGAGCTGTGGGACACTACAAGTATTGTTGGCATCGAATTTGAATAGGACTTTTTATCTCCTGGGAAACTGCAGAAATGGAACACTATTTTGTCTACAGAGGTCTACACACTAAAGGAGACAATAGATTTATCTATTGAAGAATGGAAGGGACTTGACGTAATGTTTTGTTCCTGAATAACAAAGCCTCTGCAGAGGAATTAGAAGCTTTTTGGAATTAGAACATTTGTGCAGGAGAGCAGGAAAAAAAAAAGAGGAGGAGAGAGAACAACAAGAACAACAAGAATAACAAGAACTGGACAAAGTTGGAAGATAGACTCCTTCCAAGATTGGACATGTGAAATCAAAGATGACCAAAAGACGGCAAAGACTAATAAAAAGACGGCAAAGCGGACTGGTGAAGGACTGTGGTTTAGATGTGGGAGCTCCAGGATGACAGTAGATATTGACAGACATTGGGAACGCAACCGGGAAAGGGGGGAGGGAAATTTGGAATCCAAAGGGTGTTAAATTACATTTTATTCTTTTTTCTATTTTTCTGTTTATTTTAATCTGTATTGCATATTAAAGAGGGGAACTCGTGGAAGGGAACAGGTCGATTTTAGGGGATGGGAAAATATTTTTTAAATTGGGTCAATGATAAATAATTTTAAAATTTGGGGTAAGAATTTGTTGAATCTATTTGAAAGAATTGGAATACAAGAGGGGGAGGGGAGGGGAAGTCCTGGAAGGATGCCAATGAAAATTAGGTTTTAAATTTGGATGTTTTTCTTTTTCTGTTATATTTGAAAATCTTTAATAAATATTATTTAAAAAAAAAAGAATTTAGGGATGCCAAAATTATCCATCTCTTTAAAAAAGGTGATAGAACAGATTGAGAAAACTATCGAGGCATCTCTTTATTAGCTGCGGCCGGCAAAATTCTTGCTAACCTTTCCCTAACTATATCTGAGGCTACCCTTCCAGCTGTTCAAAGGCCACAATCTCACCCTGAGCAGGGACACTGGAGAATCCAATGGAAATGGGAGGATAAATTGCAGATATTTGCTTATCCATCCCATGTCTAGAATGGAAATCAATCCAGCAAATATGATCATTATTTGCTGTTGCGTTCAGTCTGCAATCAATATTTAATTGATTACGTTCCCTCTGCATTTGCATTGTGTTTGTGTTGTAGTGAAGGGGTGGGATTATGTAATCACAACATAACTTTAATAAATTATGTTATTTCACCACAGTAGACTGTGAGACCAAAAACTTAAGTGTTTGATGGAAGATGATCTGCAGTGGGATGGAAAATGGCTCTGCAAGTGGCAAATACAGGGTTGAACAGAAATGATGCCTTCTTACATCCCTACCCCTGCTTATCCACACTTCTGTTTGTTCCATGATTTCTTCTTCTTCTTCTTTTGCGATTACTCTTGGCCAAGTAAGATTGTCTTCCATAAACATGGTTTTAACAATGAGTCCGTAAGTGACTATAGAGACCAATTCTGGATCCACACATCCTATCACAGTGGGGACATTGGTTTCCGGGTGGGAGTTGATCATGGTGGGGGTTTGCCAAGCGTGCCTTCCTCCTTAGCACGTTTCTCCCTTTCGGTCTGAGTGTCTTCAAAGCCCACGACACCTTTTGTAAAGGCTGTTCTCCAATTGGAGCAATTGCATGCAAGTGTTTCCCAATTGCTGGTGTTTATACTACATTTTTAAAAATTTGCCTTGAGACAGTTTTTAAACCTCTTTTGTTGACCACCAGCATTACGCTTTCCATTTTTAAGTTTGTAATAGAGTAGTTGCTTTGGAAGGCGATCATCAGGCATTTGCACAACATGACCAGTCCAACGAAGTTGATGTTGAAGAATCATTGCTTCAACATCGGTGATCTTTGCTTCTTCCAGTACACTGGTATTAGTTCGCCTGTCTTCATGTGGACGAGCCCTAAGTTAACGTGCTTTTTGCAAAGCAGCATCAAATTCTGTTGGGAAACATTTTCATCTGGAGTAAGATGATTTCATTTCCTAAAACATGTAATAGTGTTTTGTGTCTCTCCAGTGGAGGGGAAAATATTTTCAGTCAGAAGGAAACACTTTAGAAAGTTGCCTTTTGTTTTAGTTGTCACTTCTCATGCTATCCTGAATAATATAGTGGGGGCAGGAGGAGAGAAGAGAGAATCTTCCTTACAATCAAGCGAGAGCTCAGAACACAAAGGTAGTATCAAAGCGTAGTTTAGGAGCCACTGTGGGCATACTTGAAGGGACAGAAGCTGCGAGGAACAAAAGGTATTATCAGAAAAAAGATTGCAAAGATGAGAAAGATGAGCTGAAAGAGAAGAAAGTTAGAGAATTCGAGTGATCAAGGTACTCTGAAAAAGCAATAAGCACAATAATTAGAAATTCACACACATATAAATACGTTGCAACTTACCAACAGTTGTCAGAAAACATCTACCATGCCCTTTCAGATTCTGGAAAAGATGTTTTTATTCCATTTTGTAAAGATGCCAGCCAAGAATAAATGTATTCATGACTGTAGGGATATTTTTAAGTGCTAATATCAAATATGTCACAGAAAGAGAAAAATGTGACAGCAACAAAAACAATTGAGATATATTAAAAATGTGTGTGCATATGTGTATCTACATGTAGTGTTGCAAACTCCTTACTTTCCTAAGAGGCAATAAGCTGCAGGAAGAATGCTATCTAAATTTGGTTTTCTTTGGATGAATCAGCACTGGATGATTACAGTGTTTTTGTCATATTTGCTTCACTTAGAAATAAATAGCACAAGCGGAGAGAAACGGCATGTGCACTTGTTCTATCCAGTAAATCTGCAACCCCAAACATTTCCAAGAAGAGGCACTCTGTCCCCCAAACTGTTGCTTTTATTACTTCACAGACATACACTCACACACCTTCAATGACACCCCTGATCTCCTTTGCTGGTGTTGGAGTGGTATTAGGCCCTGAGTGCAAGCTTCACATGGGAATGTGTGCATGCACTTGTCGAATCATATGGAAGATTCTGTGTGAGAATGGTGCATTGTGTGGGCGCATGATGTTTACTTAGGACTCTTGGCACGAGAACATCATAAGAGGCCTGCTGGATCAGACCAAAAGCCTTTCCCGTACAGTATCCTGTTCTGACAATGGCAAACTGGCTGCTTATGGAAAGCTCAGAGGCTGGGCATGAGCAAAAGAGCATTCTCTCCACAGGCGATTCCCAGCAAATGGTATTCAGCAGCATACTGACTCCAACAGTAGAAGTGGAACATGGAATTAGCTGCCATGGCTAGTAGCATGTACAGGCAATGTGTGAACTGGCTCTAAATATTATTCCTATGGGAATTGGTCTGATTTGCTGCATTTTCATATATATGAAAGGAAAGCACCAAATATTTATATGACAAAACACTTACTTGTAAACATGTTTTGTGCTGTGGGACTATTTTGTATCAATGGCAGGTTTTCTGCACAGCTGTATGATTATAATGGACATTTAGGGAAATGGTCAAAATCCAATGCATTTTTATGTCTATTTCTGAATACTCAAAGACTACAAAGCAAAAAGCAGGCTTATGTGCTGACTTCATTTCAATCAAGTACATTAGCTGACATCTTAAGAGTACAACAGCTAAGCAAAGTAATAATGGACTTTGCTTGAACATTCAACTAAAACATTAATGTTAACCTACAGACATCATGGCTTCTTTTTCCTGTAGGAGGAAGAAAATGCAGAATATGCTGGTGATTCTTGAAGGGAAGATAGACATCTTTAACTCTTTTGACCTTGGATATTTTAAACTAAAGTATACATTCTTCTGCTGAAAATTGATTTTTAAAATTATAATGAAACAGTCCTCTGGGTTTCAGGTGGTTGTGGTTCAAGTAGTGTGAAATGGTTCCTGTGATAAAAATAATAACAATAAAATAAAAATTACGCTCAGTTATGGCCAAATATTCCCATAGGATAGCTTGGGATGGGTGGGGATGAGTCAGATAAAAAACTCTCCATAATAGTTATAATTAAAATTAAGAAAAAGAGCAACAGAATCTGAAAGGACCAGGAGCACTTCCAAAGGCAGAAAAGTATTCCAGCCATTTTGGCCAGCCTCTCTGAGGTGGGAGTTCCACAACACAGTTGCCACCACTGAAAATAACAATTTTCTTTTACTGCAGGTGCGTACAAAAGCATGGTTCTCTTACAATAGTGCTGGGAAGGGTGGGGGTGCTTACCTAGCTTCCTGACTCCAAGGTCTGCAGTTATCAAGATGGGGAATGAGTTGCTGCATTCCTAGAAGTGGGACCAGCAGATTGCCTTCACTGCTGAGCTGAAACCACCAACCTCAAACCTCTCCGAGCTTCACCACACCTTTGTTTGCCCTGCCACTTTAGGGGAAAGCAGCAGGGCGAAGGCAAAACCACTCACACCCATGTTGGATAATGCAGGACAAACAGAAAACTCATTGGACCCATGGTTTCTAGGTATTTGGATCGGTGGCAAGTGATGGACTCAAAGCTCCTTCATCTCATCTCTCTTTCCTCATCCTTTCTCCCTTGTTTCATTGAACCAGAGTTTTCTGTTTGCCCAGACTTGCAAAGTGTGATTTCAGCAATCCCTCTTACAGCGGTACCTCGGGTTACAGACGCTTCAGGTTACAGACGCTTCAAGTTACAGACTCCGCTAACCCAGAAATAGTACCTTGGGTTAAGAACTTTGCTTCAGGATGAGAACAGAAATTGTGCTCTGGCGGCGCAGCGGCAGCGGGAGGCCCCATTAGCTAAAGTGGTGCTTCAGGTTAAGAACAGTTTCAGGTTAAGAATGGACCTCCGGAATGAATTAAGTACTTAACCCGAGGTACCACTGTACAAGGCTAAAAGTTTGATGATCAGAGCAGGCATGTAAGAGGAATTTAGCCCTGCTGATGTCCTGAGGAAATTCCCTCCTCTGAAGGTGATATTTTAGATTGGGGAAGAGATCCCTTCCTGTCATCATTGGGGATTTTCTCCTAAAGCAAATTCTACCTTCATCAGATGAATTTTCTAGGCCACAGCAGGGGAAGAAGTGGTCACTCCACCAGTTAATACAATTAACTTAGTAGGTTTGGTTTTTTAAAGTGTTTTGAGGGGAATGAAGGAGGAGTCTGTTTGGCTAACCTTTGGCAGTGGGTCAACCTGATTTTGTGTTCTCAAACCCGCTTGCAAATTGGAGCAGAATCATCAGTCAGTTTACAGACATTTTTGCTATGTTGTTTCAGTCTCCAAAGGTGTGCAAAAAAGGTGTGTGTGTGTGTATTGCATAGAAAATGGTTATTTTAGAGTGCAGTTCAATATAAGGCCATGGGTGATAATTAAAGTGAGTGCTCAGGTTGCTTATAAAAACACTCTAGTTCTCTAAAAATATATAGAGAGTAATTAACACTATAAAGAAAACAGTCAAGCTTTGTGTACATCCATATGTGTGTGAAATGAAGGAGCAAGTTTTATTCATGGTGCTTAACAATAGTTCATACAAAAGTACAGTTGAGCAAAAATTATGCGTATAACGAAAGAATGAAACTTTAAGAACAATAAACATGCCCTCATTAAAATCCTATAGCTGCATTTGATTAGGGAACAGCAAACCTAAGCTAATAATACATCACTCTTTCGAAGTATTGTTGTTAATCACTTTATATTCTCCAATTCCAGAATATAAAGCAAGGAAGTACAAACAAACTTTTCCTCTGATGTTAAATGTCTTTGTTTGGAAGTAAATCCATTGATCCACCTAGCTCAGTGGTTCTGAAAATTGCCGAGGGACACCAGTAATAAAATGTTGGTACATGGGTATTTACAAAATGGTGTCATGTGGAGGCAGTTTGGCATAATCAAATGGAAATCACTAATTTCATTTTCTGGTATTTAATCTATATTTGGAAATGGCTAAATTCTTTGGTACAGCATTTTCCTTGTGGCAAGGTGTAGCACAGCTCTGCTTTCCTCAAGCTAAGTACAGACATTTGCTTTGGAGTTACTATGACAGCCTTTCCATTTTAGGCAGAATTTATTGACCCGGAGGCTGTGTGTAGAAAAGGCCTTTTCTTTTAAAAAATTTCCTCTCAAAAGGAGGTATTCCTTCTGCCATTCTCTTCTCCCGTTCCACTTGAACCTCATTCCCCTCTCTCAGTTCCCCATCCACCTCTCTGGTCCTTTTGCATTCACTTCTTCCTCCTATAATAGTTCCCCCCTCTTACCCCCTTCCTTCTTATTCCTTGTTTATTTTATTACCAGTAATAAATATTAACCTTTTATGTATCTTTCTAATTTCCTTCAGCACTTCCTCTGGTCCTTTCCCCTCAAATGGGGGAGAATTTTCCTCTCTGCCCCCAAGGTGCTTGTCTACCACCTTTAATCAGCATGGAAGCCAATGGCACAGCTAGTGGGCAGGGCAGGCAAGCAAGAAGGCATTGGGTAGGCTGTGGCACTGAGACACACCTGTAAGTGGCCCAAGGCCAAAGGCCCACTAGTGTATTGTGGTCCTCTGTCTGAGAAACACTAATCTAATTCATTCCTGTCTGTACCAGTGGTGATGTTGGTTGGTTTTCAGCTTCCAACGTGTCTGACTATCAGCTATGTTGACTGGGGCTGATGGGATTTGGAGTCCAACAATATCTGGAAGGCCCTACCCCTGGTGGTGGTTCTTCAGGTTCTCTGACAGGAATATCTCTCAGCCTTATCTGGAAATGTTGGGGATTGAAATTCAGACCATTCACATACATAGCCTCTACTCTCCTATGAAGCCATTTGAGGGGGACATTTGGCCCTTCGTGAAATTTTGCCGTCTCAAACCCCCCCCCCCCCCCCGATGTTTGCTCATCCCTTCTGAGTTGCTGAACATGGCTGCTGCATGTAATCCAAATATGCCTCTTGGGCGGACACCCTCTTTTCTGGTACTGATGCTTGACAAATGACTGTCAATGTTTCACTCTATTTCCCCCGTTGATGAGATGTTGAAGATACCATTAAAATAATGTCCATTAGAGCTTTTGCTAGAGCTGTCTTTCGTCAGGTTTCAGCCTCCTTCCTGGGAGTCTCTAGAAATTCAATTTCTGAGTGACTCACGAAGCCGGACACAGCTCACCAACATGTCATTGGCATTTCCATCTCATTTCACATCAGAAACAATATTTATCAAGAGAAGAGCTATCACACATTCGGCTGCAAGTGCACTGAATGACGAGTCCTCAAGTGTTAAGAAGTGACAGGCATGTGTGAGTGAATCAACCCTTCCCAGATATATGCTAGGCCTGCCATATGGATGACACCCTAGGAGAGAAGACCCCCATGGTGATTATTTCTTTCCCCTCCCCATAGGAAACATGATGTGGTCCCCATGGGAAACATAAGGCCTGTTCATGCATTATTCGTTTGCAAGGGATAAGTGTACAAAGCAAGGAATGGGCTCACTCTTTTAGCCACTCGCTATTTTCCTTATTATTTATTTATTTTTGCAAAGTTAACATATTCTATTTAGCATTTTTTTTAAAAAAAATCACTCCATAACCACATGTTGTTCACAGTTAGTTGTGTGAGCAGAAATCACAATGTTCCTGTTCACAAACAGAGGCCATGCATGTTTGGGTTGTGGAGAGCCACGGCTGGTGAACAGAAGTTCATGTACTGGGCTTCTGCACACACAGATGCGATGTTGGGATAGGACGAAAAGCATGGTCTTGCTCCTTGCTCTGCATGCTTATGCTAGAAACGTGATAAAAGGACCGTTGCTATCAGCCAATGGAACTAAATGTGGGCATGGAAACATACAATGAAGAGAACCGGAAGGTGGGACATGAGCTTTTGGAATCGGGTAGCCTGCGACACCAAGGAGGAGCAGCACGAAAATGTCCCTTCAAAATATGACTCAGGCAACTCTGCTGCATCAAAAGAGACTTGCTGAGGAAAAAGGCTCTCCTGAAAAAATATGGCTTTTAAAGGTGTTTTTATGCTGAAAAAGGCATTCCTCTAGTGTTAAGACTCCTTTCCCAAACGGCAAACTGAGAATTTGGCTTTCCACCTGTCATGGTTACTTTGTACAGAAGACAATTTGAGAGATAATGTGTGGAGGCAAAACTGGGGTCAACACCACCTTTCCCACAGCCTGAGCTCCATGCATTAACTGGTTCTTCTGCACAAAAGCTGAATATGCAGGTGTGGAATGTGTATTTTTTTAATAAAAAAAATAATAACCGCATTGTATATGACTACAATGGGTTTCTGAGAGATGTAAGCTGTCTCCCTGCCTCCGGGTTCCTGAAGGGGCTAAGTACAAGAGTGCAAAACAGCAAAATTTCAATAGCCTCATAACTGACCTGACCTGTCTTTGCACAATAACTATGAGATTTGACAATAACATGATAGTAGTGATATTTTGCAGAATCTGCTGTTAAACAAACTCATAAAATGTGACAATAAAAGACGAAAACAAACATAAATTTTATCTGTTCATTTGAGTGAATTTGTATTAAAATATTCTTTGTCAGATACCGTTCCCCTTCTCCCGCCGGCTCCAGGCCTTGAAAAACAGCAGATCGGCATACCAATTCAATTCGTACTTAAAGAGATGCTCCAAATTATATGGAGCACTGCATGTAGGTAATGTTTGTTGTTCCCTTAGGTTTACTGACTTCTCTGTGCAATGTCATTTAGAAAACAGAAGGGGCAGCTATCATGCTTTTCTATACCTGGTGTAATTATGTTATTTTCTGTTAGCATTTGACCCATATTGTTGTAACACAGAAAGAGAGTGTTGTTTAGAGTCTGGAGGAAAAATACCCAGTGGAATATAAACGTTTCCTTGTTCATTTTTAAGCATAACTAGTATGAACAAATGTATGCAGAACTTCAACCAAATTTTGTTAGTAACTGAGACCTTGGCTCCCCTTACTATTTATATTGTTGAATTCAGTCAAAAGCAGAGGTTCAGAAATTAAGAGCCTTCCTCAGACATAGAAATGAACAAGCGGGAGACTGCAGCAAAAATGTGGTAGTGTATCCCTTGTGCGTTACCTTGGTCTGTGACTGGGGGAAAACTAAAATTAAAGTCAGCATCAATGCCAGGAGTATACCTACTGAACTTTTATAAGTGCAACCAGTCAGCATGCAAGTTACTGGAGCATGAGATGTCTGCATGCAGCCAAGTGTCTAATTTAGCCAGCGATGAGGTCTGAGGTTGATAACATAAGGATATATATAAGTAGATTGACATTTGCTGCCACCTAAGAGGTATGCGGGTGGCGCTGTGGGTTAAACCACAGAGCCTAGGACTTGCCGATCAGAAGGTCGGCGGTTCCAATCCCCATGACGGGGTGAGCTCCCGTTGCTCAGTCCCTGCTCCTGCCAACCTAGCAGTTCAAAAGCACATGGTGCAAGTAGATAAATAGGTACCGCTCCAGCGGGAAGGTAAACGGCATTTCCGTGCACTGCTCAGGTTCACCAGAAGCAGCTTAGTCATGCTGGCCACATGACCCTGTCATGTGCTGTACGCCGGCTCCCTCAGCCAATAAAGCGAGATGAGCGCCGCAACCCCAGAGTCAGTCATGACTGGACCTAATGGTCAGGGGTACCTTTACCTTTACCTTTTAAGAGGTATGGGGATTTTTGACTAGGAATCCAAATCAGCATCAGCTCTGACCTGCAATGTTATCAATGGACAATATTGCAGGGTGCCTCTAAGCTAGTCTTTCTGCACAGCCCTCTAACTGAAGCATAACAATGAAATGCACTTCAGGTTTGTTGTAAACCACTGAGATCCAGGCGAGTATGAACTGCAATGACTCCAGTGTGAACCCAAGTGCTGTAATACTTAACACAGAGCTCTTTAGACCTAGGAGCTGCGTCGTTGCCTTCTGTGAATTGCAGAAATTTGGAGAAGACATTATCCATTTTTCTTCAATGTCTGAGATATTGGGTACTCCCATTAGATGTGTAGAACTTGCCCTAGTTCATAGAAACAGGGCATTTCCTATGTCGAATGAGCTATGTGTCCACTATTAAAACACTTAAATGCATGCTACAATCATTGGGATGGGAAAACAAGGGTGGAATCTGGCATTGACCTTGATTGTACATCTCTTTTTCAGACTTAACTAGTATATTTAGTATAACAGGGAAATAGCAACTTCTTTTTGTAAGCTCACACCTTTCAATAGATGCCGAATTTGTACCCTACATATTTGGAAGGTTAAACACTTACTTCTTTTTTGTCAGCTTCAGAACTTTAACCTTTGAAAAGTGCCCCCCCCCCATGGTGCATAATCATCAAATGGCAGCCTTCTAATTGCTGCATTTGAAAGGTTTCTTTGGTTGAAAACAGGTACAGTGGTACCTCAGGTTACAGACGCTTCAGGTTACAGACTCCGCTAACCCAGAAATAGTACCTCGGGTTAAGAACTTTGCTTCAGGATGAGAACAGAAATTGGGGGGGGGGCGGCACGGCGGCAGCGGGAGGCCCCATTAGCTAAAGTGGTACTTCAGGTTAAGAACAGTTTCAGGTTAAGAATGGACGTCCAGAATGAATTAAGTTCTTAACCTGAGGTACCACTGTAATTTGTTATAGTCATCATTTATTAATCTTACATTTTGAGTATAAAAAGCAAATAGCTTTTATAGCTAATAAAGAGGAAATGCATCACCAAATAGAGGACACAGATTTACATATGTTCTGGTGAAAAGGTGGGATCTGAAATATCTTAATAAATAATAACTGGACCATAGAACTTTTGCATAGGCAGATGTGTTCTACCATAGAGCTATGGCTATTATGCATGCATAATGTGTTCAGTGGATATAGGAACCATCACACACACAATATATATATTCTTTATATTTTCTGTGATATTTCAGACTTTGTCTCATTTTTCCTTCCCAGGTTATGCTAATGTAGACCAAAATAAACACAAGAGTTTGAGAACAATATTTAAGGTGTTAATTGAGTGATATAAGCTGGTACCGTTTAGCTATAAATGGAAGACTGAGCATCATCTAAAAACGTAAACCAAAACCCCCAGAATTGCTTTGTTTTTATTTTTAGTTCTAAACAACATGACTGGGAGATTTTGCCTGAGGGAACAGGTAAAAGGATTGTATCTGGTCCCTTTCCAGTTCAATCTAGAGAGGGAGAAAAAGAGACAGGATGTCAGCTACTTTTGGACAATTGGCTCCTATTAGGCCCCATCCATCCCAGCTGTGGCTAATTTAAAGAGTCACAGGTGCAGCAGTAATCTGTCAGTGGGAATAGTGGCAGTATGGGCATTCAGCTGCATTAACACCCTGCAGCATAGACCTTGGCTTTCCTTTAGGCTACTGCTCCAAAGGAGTCAAATGATGGAGATTAATCACCAGCACAAATTTGACCAGGTGAAGGCAGAGGCTGGTGGT
The DNA here is from genome assembly GCF_951804945.1 of Podarcis cretensis. NCBI lineage: Eukaryota > Metazoa > Chordata > Lepidosauria > Squamata > Lacertidae > Podarcis > Podarcis cretensis. Next base: position 100,559,408 of record NC_137173.1, on the reverse strand, counting down.
GTAGGGACGTTTTGGAAAAAAACAGTCCATGCTTATGTGATTCTCATTTGTCCCTCCCAAAAATAGTGGAACTACTATTTTATTCCCTAACGTACAGCTTTTATTCTCTGGGTGATGTTATATACTTACATTAGCCCTCTTAAGGGATTCACACATTCTTATTTTCTCCTCATTTTTGCATCGACTACGCCTATAACTTTCTTTATCTTTCTCATTTCTGCCTGCCTATTTTTTTCTTTTCCCATAAGAACATTGCTGGGTTGGTGGTGTGATGGATAGATCTCACGTGACTCAGGTCATGGCCCATATGAGTGGATGTTTTACATATGACTTCAATAGCGTAAGAGGAACTGTGGAAATGGTAGCAACTAGACCACCCAGGTACCATTAATTTTTTGCATTGGTGCTATTGTCTGATACTGAGCTCTCAGGTGATTCAGAGTGTATTTCTCCATTCACAAAACGATAGATAAATGGCTTAATTGCTTTCAGTTTGTATATCAGAAGATCTACATGACTGTAACTGTGGTACTTGGTACACTTAAAAGTTGAATTAGGCTGAAATTGTGCACTTTGTGAAACACAAATTATAGCATCACTGAATATATATTCATTTTAATGGAGAAAAACATTTTAAATCATCAAGTGCTGCTTATGAAGCTTTAAAAGCTTCAGTTATTTTGAAGCATTTGAAATTGACAAAATTGTCAAAATTGCATACAAACATGTAATGGTTTTTACTTGTGAAGGCCATTCTCACATTCTTGGGATGCATAACAATAAGAACAGATCTCTGCTGTTACATTGACGTTTTCTTGGATGTTTGTGTATGGCATTGGGCAATGAAAGGCCATTTGCTTTCTGCCCATTGTGGAATTCTGAAGCAGCTGAGTACACAGAAACATCCCAAAAATGCATACCCAACTAAACCAAAAAGTGCAGATATGAGCTGGTTTACACATGCTGATGACAAAATGATAAAATCTGGAGGTGATAGATGGCAGGTGGTTCTAACTTTTTTTTTAATGCTCCCCTGTGTTAAAAACAACCATCCTCCTTACAAATGCTTAAGGTAACGAGCTCTGCTAACCCGGAACTAGATGCCCCTAGTTGCGAGCTTTGCCCCGGGATGTGAGTGGAAGTCATGCGCCAGATCATGTCCTCCTCCCAGAGAGCACACGTTGCGGTGAAATCATCAAGACTGACCTCACTGCTGTTGTGGGTGGGAGCGATTGGATAGCCACAACAACCCGATTGGTGGTCCCTCGGTTGCTGGGGTAAATCCGGCCAATGGGGTCATTTCACGGATTAACCGAGGGACACATATATACCGCTGCACGTTGCATTGAGCTTCCTCTTTTTCACCTCGTGCATAGGATCACCTGCCCACCCTCCCTTATATTTAGGGTCTTGCTGTGACCTTGGTATGCCGTCGTGGGTTGTCTGCTGTTGGGGGCCCGATAGGAATTTTCCCATTTGGCTGATTGGCTGGTGCCACTTGGGTTTCGCCTGCCGCATAGCAAATCGTCACAACTTTGTAAGGTTTGGCGGTTAGGCATTGGTTCAATGGTGGTGGGAGGGGATGTGAATATGCTGTGCCTGCCCCTCCACTGCTAGGGTATTTCGTTAAAGGAATCCAGGGGCTTGCCTTGCTTTTGTCCAATCCCCTTCCAGGGGTTAGGACCACGCCAGCGCCCCTGGGAGCATCTGGGGTGAACTTGAGTCTGAACCTGGTCCAATGTTTTCCCTTACTGACATCTGCCGCAGTCCAAGCGTCAGTTCTGCCCTGCTGAGGTCAGGTGCAGCTAGTCAGGAACCAATGCCTAATCAAACCACTCATCATCTGTAATCAATAGAGTTGTGGCCAAAATTATGCCAGTAACCTTAAACTAAATTCCGTGTCAATTGTGCCTTTATTTATTGGGGGAGGTCTTGGAATCTTAACATGCAACAGCGAGAGCCCCCATTAGCGAAAGCGCGCCTCATGTTAAGAACGGTTTTGGCTTAAGAACGGATCTCCGGAACGAATGAAGTTCATAACCGGAGACTCCAAGGTCATACCCCACACTTGAAGTTTGAAATGGTAGGGCTTTGTCTACACATGCAGTAAAATGAGATGGTGAAATACTGAAGTAACACAGACTGAAGGAATCCCATGATTTAAAGTTCTCCTACATAAGGGAGGCTGAGAAGGGAGTCTTCTCGTCTGTGCAGCCCAGGACCTCCATGCACACTGCCCAGGCTGGCGCCTCGGAGAGGTCACTTTGGTGCTGCTAACAGAGGCAGTGGTCATGAGTTACCAGCCCCTGCATCTACAGCAGGGCTGTGATTCTCCAGAGATCTGACTTCACCCCCAGAGGTGTACTCCATTGTTTCTCAAGACAGACTGATGCCAACAGCAAACATCCCTGCAAGTTGAATACTAGAATCTTAGTTTTTCATTGCTTACTTGGGTTTCTTCTTCAGGAAATTTCTTGTTACCTATGGGAGCATTCAAAAAATGGCCCAACCCCACATATAGTCTGAAGCGGTATAAACCTCTCTGCTACCTCAGCATTCTATCTATTTCATTCTGCTTCATGTGTAAAGCAAGTCTGAGATGGATTCAAAAGTGGGAAATTAGATTACATTTACAACATCCTCCAGCATAATATTGTTTTTGTCCTCATTGCCTCATCGTGTTCACTGTATCCAATGATGGGTGATCACATTTGATACTTCGTTCTACTTTGTCCTATAATTTTCCATACCTTTTTTTTTATCATCCACGTTCAATTTCTCTACTTCCCTTTGTTTCCTTGCTTATACAGTGGTGCCTCGCAAGACGAAAAGAATCCGTTCCGCGATTCTCTTCGTCTAGCGGTTTTTTCGTCTTGCGAAGCAAGCCCATTGACGGCTTAGCGGATTAGCGCTATTAGCAGCTTAGCGGCTTTTAGCGGCTTTTAGCGGCTTATCCGCTTAAATGGCAAAATTCCTACCGGGCCCCTGTCCCAAAAGCAGACGACCCCTAGTCAGGCATAGCAAGGTCAATAAGCCCCCAAATATAGGGAGGGGGTGTGATCCTGTGTACACAGCGAAAAGAGGAAGCTCAACGACACATGCAGGGATACAAATAGCCCCTCGGTTGCCAATTGCGAGCTCCCTGAGCCAAATTCCTTCCGCAGCAACCGAGGGGCGACCAATTGGGAGTTGAAGCCATCCAATCGTACCCGCCCCAGCAACAGCAGGGCAGTTTGGGTGACCTCACCGCAACACGTGCTCTCCGTGATGGAGGACACGATTTGTTATCCTGCCCTTCTTCTCAAAGGAGCCCAGGTCTGCAAAAGTCTCCAGTGTGTGTGTAACTAAATAAATCCAAAAGAAAGAGAAACCCAAAGCAAACAATTCTTTTGGGATGAGTATGTGTTGTGCTTAATCCAAATGTATTAAATCTGAAATATATACAACCCATCCCACCCGATTTATATTTAATTTCCTTCTGATTTCCCAAATGAACATCCAGAGTCTGTGTTCTTCTTACCTCTCTCGTTTCACATTTCATTTGTCTACAGATAATGTTCCTTCTTTTAACTATTCTCAGCTTTCTATGTTCCTTAAGACTGAGTTCTTGGTTCTCATATGTTTACTTTGTGTCTTCATCCTCTTGGTCCTTTTGGTTTTGATTAATGCCTCTAGGCTAATGATATTTAATTAGACTTTTCTGTCCCTGTTATCGCTCTAGCATCATTTCCTAATCTTTTAGCTTGTCTGTCCTCTCTTGGTTGTCTTTTCATTTTCTGAAACCTAATTTAGCTAAAGAAGTTGTTGTTTCTCTTCCCATTATGTCTGCACATTCCTCTTTCATTGGCTGTTCCTGGCATTTTCCTTCCTCTGCCAGAAATTTTGGGCACTCTGTTTCTATTTGTCCTTTTCATTTTTCATCCCATGAAACTTCCATTGCTGAGTTCTGTTACTCTCAGGTTCCTAATCTTTAAAGATTTGTTCTTTTCTTTCTGTTGACACTCCTCATTCTTAAGCTTGTTGTTTGATTTGTATCATTTATTGCAGTAGGATTATTTCAATTCCTTCCATGTTGGCTTGCCCTTATCTCATTTTAGGTTTCTTATTTCTGTCTTTCATTTTTCTACTTGTGCATTTGTATGTGTTGTGCCTCTCATGCCTTTTCTGCTTTCTTTTCATTGGCTTTACCGTATCCCTTCCGTATTCAGTTCAACACATTATTATTAAAGTTGAAGGGTATCCATTTCATGGCTCCCTCATATCTTCTCTGCTTCATGTTATTCGTCTCCATGATCTCTTTGTTTGTTTTGAATACTCTGCCAATAAGACCTGGCACATTCAATCTCTAGCCGCCTTTAAGAAATGTTTTAACATCCATTTGTTTCAGTTACTGTATATTTGAGAGGAGATCTTTCGTCTATTTCCATTTTTCTTTCCCCACTCCCCTTTTCTATCCACTTTTCTGTTGTGCTATTTATTTAGTTTTAAGCTTTGAGTCAGATTCTCCCCCCCTGCTCTGTCCCAGCCACTCCTTGGGGGTAATTTTGTACAACACCTGTAAATAATGATGATGATGCTAATATAGTAGTAGTATTAATAATACTAAAAAAGGGGGAAATAAAAATAAAGAGATATAGTGCCTTGCCTTGTGACTCCTAATTTTGATATGCAATTTTGTCAACAGAACCTGATGATATGAGCAAGTCTTTCTTCGCTGTTCTTAATAGTGGCATGGAAAATACAAATGGAGTTAGAGCAGTTCTTTGCCAGTTTATAGTGCAATCCTAAACAAGCATGGCAGAAGTTAAGCTGGCAAAAGGGGTGGTGATCCTCTGGCACTATTTTAAAGGCTTGTTTTCCCTCTGCCAAGTTTAGGCCCCACTGCTGAACAGAGTTTTCATCTAGTGTAACTTTATGCTGGCTTAATTTACACCGCCTTGTTTTATGCCAGCTTCTCAGGTATAGGATTGCTTCCTGTGTGTCAGAGTTAGGAATGTAGATAGCCCTTTCATGGCTCCCTCCTGCTATTTTGTTATTAATGTCTAGAAATCCCGAATTCAAATCTTGTGGGAGCATAAGAGATTTTTGCAGTAGAAGAAAGTGTGTTTTTGAGTGGATTATTTTTGAATGTCGGCTGAATAATGCCCATGTCATGTTGTTGTTGTTGTTGTTTAGTTGTGTCCGACTCTTTGTGACCCCATGGACCAGAGCACGCTAGGCACTCCTGTCTTCCACTGCCTCCCGCAGTTTGGTCAAACTCATGTTCGTAGCTTCGAGAACACTGTCCAACCATCTCGTCCTTTGTCGTCCCCTTCTCCTTGTGCTCTCAGTCTTTCCCAACATCAGGGTCTTTTCCAGGGAGTCTTGTCTTCTCATGAGGTGGCCAAAGTATTGGAGCCTCAGCTTCAGGATCCGTCCTTCCAGTGAGCACTCAGGGCTGATTTCCTTCAGAATGGATAGGTTTGGTCTTCTTGCAATCCATGGGACTCTCAAGAGACTCCTCCAGCACCTCTACTTAAGCTCAATAGTACCCTAGATGAGGACCAGTAAAGTGTGCTCAATCCAATCAAGACAAGGGTCTGCTTGCGAGTGATTTGTTTGAGCAGTTAAGTGGCATTCACCCTGCTTTTCTTGGGGGTTGCACTTTCCCTAAAATGATCAAGTTCATAGTCTTAAGGAGCTACTAGAACCTGCATTGTCAATGGAGGCAAAGGTAGCCTTATTGACATAAAGAACTTTTGTAAGCTTTGGTTGATACACCAGCTTCCAATCCTATCTGAACATAGGTAACCAGAGCCTTTAAAAAGCCCTAACTGACTTGGAGCTCAGTGTTACCTGAAGGATCACCTTTTCCTGTATATGCTTCAAGATCTCCATTAGAGACCCTTCTCCAGGTTTCCCAGCCTTAAGGGGTGAGGTGAGTTAGGTCGGTCCAAATCTTAACCACCACATCTAGGGTGCGTGCTGGTGGGAGGTAAGTGTTAATAAGGAAAAATGGGCCTCCTGCCCCTGCACTAAACTCTCATAAGGGAGATCTGACTCCACAACACTGATTTCCCCAGCCAGATCCAGTGAGGTAAAGGTGGTCAGTCCCCCCCCCCCCACTTCCTTGTCCTTTTTGATGCCTCTTGACTGCAGGGAGGCTATGCTGAGAGTGTCCCTGCAAATGTGGGAGGTTAGCATCTCGGAGGCAGATGATATCTAAATTCTGCAGGAACGTAGTTAAATCTTCATCTCCTTTGTTGTTGTCCCACCCTGCCAAATTCCAGGTGAGGATATTAAGATCTTTCTGAGGTCTACTAAGTCAGAAATGAGAGCTCTCCACAATTGGTATATTTAACCCCTTTCTATCGCGCACATCGTTCTCATAATAGTACTATTATACCAATTGTGGGGAGGGAGGGGAGTTGCGACTCGGCAGAGTCAAAGGGAATGCATGGTGTTATTATAATTTGTTGGAAAAGAATATGTAAGGAAAACAATAAAAATTTACTTTAAAAAGAAAAAAAGAAAGAAATGAGAGCTCTCAGGTGGTCTCTGTAGCACCAGTTCCAGTATGGCTGGCTATATCACCGGCATTTGGTCTTGAGGATACATAGTTTTTTGATGCTGGGTTCTTATGGGAATGGCTAAATGTCGATTCCCCTTCCCTAGGTGTAGACTTCTTCCATCTTGGATGGAAGTTCCCGCCATAGGGTTTTGGGAGCGGTGCTGGGTTAAAGGTTAAAATTCCCGGCAGCAGAATTTTTCCTGTCGCCCTTGTCTCTCCCTACGTACAGGAATGTTATTGGGGCAGGTGAGGTGATTTGACACTAGGGAGAGTGTATTTTTGATGGTGATGTACTAAATAAGTTATGTCCTCATTAGGGGTTCATCTACTCTAGAACCAATTTGGATTCTGCCGTATTTTGCTGAAGATCTGTGTTCCCTGTTACTTCCCCCTCCAACTACCCCAGCAGCACAAGAAGAAGTTTTGTAATATGTGAGCTGCAGGGTACCTGCTTGGTGATTCACCCCCCCCCCCCCCAAAATAGCTGCACTCAGCACTAGCAAAAATACTTCTTATATAGCAGGACCATTACTAGCTGGCAATAAGATATGGACTTTTTTTGCACACAGGGAGCTACAACTTTCCATCCTATAAAAAGCTCCTTTACATATGATAACAACAACATAGAGCACACATAATATTCATATCTTCTTTAATGAAAAATTGGAAGACGCTTCTGGTGCCATAAATTACATGCAAGGACAAATTTAAAAGAGTTGTCCTTGACTGCTTCAAATCCACTGGACAAAAATAAGCTTTTGTGATTTATGGAAAGGGGGAATAATGACTTTATTAAAAGGCTTGTTGGAGCTCATTTTTCAAAATATATAGTACATGAGATTATTTCCATTTATTACTGATTTTTTATGCCTCAGTTGTGGCAGGCAATACCCATCATTTGTTTATCTCATTAAAATTCTCTCTGCAGAAAGAAAGCATTATGTCATCACTGTAAAGATTACAAGTTCTGTAAGGTCAAAGTTTCAAAATGATCTTAAGTAAATTGGCAGGATGGGAGAAAAGGAGGCTCTATTCTGTCAGGTAAGTACTATATGAAGGGTGGGGGTGAAATGCTCAGCTGTTCAAAACCTTCAGTTGCTGCACTCTCTCTATAGATAGCTGTGAAGACATACTCTGATTCACATATAAAGGAGGGAAATATTGGAAGTGCTCTAGCATTTGGTTTCATTTCATTTTATTTAGGTATTTCATGTGGAATCCCAAGGCAGCCTACAAAAAATATAACAACATAGGAGATGATCCTATGGCAAGACCTGCCAAGATGGATGGGATAATGGATGGATGCCAAGATGAGCAGCTTAGGATGAGAGGATGCCTGGCTTAGCCAGGCTCAGCTGATGTTAAGTGCCCAGCCCTGGCTTAGCCAAAAATATGCTTGCATAATTTGCTCATGCTGGCTCATGCAAGTCCCCCAAGAATCCACCGCTGTGGCAGAGGTGGGATCAGACAGGAAGGACTTTATTTGAATCCTTTGCTTGTTCAGCTTTGTCAAGTGACCTGGCAACCTGGCATAAAACATCATCTTAATAAAGTTCGATTTTCCCTCCCCCAGGCAGAGCAGAAGCAGCCCCACTGCAGAATGGTGTTTGGATCTGGCATAACTTTATGCCAGGTTAATTTGCACCAGCTTGCTTTATACCACCTTATTGTGCATAAGATTCTTCCCTAAGCAATTTAAAATAGTAGTAATCCACAAAGCAAGAAAAAATACAGCAGTGATCCAGAGCAAATTAAAACATTGCATGCCCTCAGTTCACATGGATTAAGAGAGAAAGCTTCAGATGAAATGACTGAGCACCAACAACTTGCCTCAGAACTGTATGCAGCATGGAAGGATTCTAAAGCAGGTGCTCAAAGGTTACTCAGCAAATGAGAAAGTGTTCCCTAAATGTAGATTAAAAGAACAACAACAGCAACCACTCCTCTATTATTCATGGTCTTTTTCCTTACAAGTGTATTTTGGTTGCAATTCTAAGCAGACTTACTGGAGTCTAATTTAATTTGGGATTTACTTCTGAACAAATCTGTTTAGCATTGCCCTGATGCTACTAGAAAGTTCTGGTAGTCTGTGGTCTTAAAGGCTTTCCATACACCTAATACTTTGCAAATACAATGGTACCTCTAGTTACATACACTTCAGGTTACAGACTCCGCTAACCCAGAAATAGTACCTCAGTTTAAGAAGTTTGCTTCAGGATGAGAACAGTTTCAGGTTAAGAAGGGACCTCAGGAATGAATTAAGTCCTTAATCCAAGGTACCACTGTATTATTAAATAGAATGTCTCTATTTTCATTGGAAAAACGTTGGAGGTTACGGAACTCTCTTTTTATTCTATTTGCAGCCTAACTATCAACAAGAGCTTTTTTTAAAAAAATAAATAAATCTTTGAATAGGCCTTTTAACCCACTGAGCCAAACACAGTTCACCAGCCATGTATTGTAGTCAGAACAAGTGCATGGTTTGTTTCTGCAGCTCCAGGAAGGCAGGTTTATCTAGCCCCTGGAGGGCTGCAATTGGCTTGGGCAAATTTTGAACACACGGTAGAAGTGAACAGGCAACATCCTTACAACAGTACTAAACACAATAACCTCGAGGCATTATCAAACAGTTCTGTTTAGCTATAGTGTTTGTGACTTTGCAGTCATCCCAGTGGGAGCTCAATAGCATCGTGGCTTTTAGCCTGTGTTGCAGTGCGACAGGCAAATGGTGATCAATGGCACCTACATAATTACTTCCTATTAAGTACCAGAGTCTAACCCTGTGGCTTTGGTTGTTACACAAATAATAGCAAGTACCAATTATGTTCAGATTATCATAATTTCAGCTACAAGAGGCATTGCATCTTGGCTTTCCATAGAAAACCTAAGGTTTACTCCAAATAACTCCATCATCACATTATGCCAAACATTTTATGACATTCCACACTTTTCACCAATTTCCTCGGTTCTGTCATTTGAAATCAATACAATATCCACATAAAAACTGGCACAAGCCACAAAACTCATTCGAAAAGCAACATTTAAAATCCAGCTATAATAATTAAATGCAAGTGTAGTAAGTACAGTGGTACCTTGGGTTAAGTACTTAATTCGTTCCAGAGGTCCGTTCTTAACCTGAAACTGTTCTCATCCTGAAGCTAACACGGCTAACGAGTCTACCGGCGCTGTGGCGACAACTGAACAGGGGCCTGTGTTTCTGCCACAGGGCTTCTGTTGGGACCTGCTGGGGCTGCGGACATGCTTCTGGGGTGTGTCTGCAGCCGCAGTGGGTGCCAACAGAGGCCCTTCGGCAGAGGTGCAGGCCCTGGCCCATTCGCCTCTGAGGTGCCACGGTGCCAGAGGAAAGCTGGCGGCCAGTGGCGGTGGGCAATGTCTAAGTACCCACAGAAAATTTTTGTGGGTACCCAGGGCCACCTAGAGCTGGCTCCCCTGGTTATTATCTCCTTGGCTTAGAGGTCACGTAACTCTATACACTCCAACATTTTCCTCATGAAAATAGGGATGGGTCCTAAGGAAAAGCAGGACATTCTGGGATCATACGGCTTCTGTAAATCTGGGACTGTCCATGGAAAATAGGAGCGCTTGGAGGGTCTGGAGTTCTGTTCCCAAAATGAGTTGTGTCCAGATTCAGCAGTCTTTCATTTTTTCCAGCACTGAAGAATAAATAATATATATACAGTAGAGAGTGCTGAAAAGAGTGAATTGTGCACTAGTTTCTAAAGTAATGAACCAGTAAGACTTAATGAAGCGACATCTTCACAGTACGCATATAGGGCCTTGCCAGTACATCTTTCTTTTCAGTTTCAAAGCCGAGAAACACAAATAAAAATGTCCTTGGTAACAGAGTCGTTAAGTAGTTACCACTGAAAAGCATAATGTATGGTGGATTTTTAAAATAATTATTTATCCTGTCAAAACAGAGCATGCAGTCTGCTGTAATTCACACATTTCATTTCATTCATTTTCAGTTTCAATAGACGGCTCCCTGCCCTGTTTTGTGAGGCTTTGCAAAGCTAGACTAAACTCCAAAGCTGTTGCGGAGAGAAAAGCCCATTGAATGGACTGATGGCTTCATGTTTGACAAAAGACTGACGTAACGTCGATTGGAACGCTACAACATTTTAATTCCTTTTCATAGAAAAATAAAGCGTTAAAAGTGTTGCCTGACTCCTGACCTGCGGGCTGCCACCTTTGAAGGTGAGCATGTTCAAATGGCAATGGGGTGGAAATGCCTTTGCCTTTGTCTCCACTGTGCAGATAACATTGTGTGTGTTGCATCGCTCCACACTGATAGCTTTTCAGTTGGATGCCCAAGTCACATTATTCTTCCTCCAAAAGAGATCTGGTGTCATTTGGCATTCACGTGAAGCACCCATCTCTCACCTAGCTCTGTCTGCTATTGGAGGCTTCCTTGCTGCTCAGCCATGCACAGATTTTCTTGAACCTAGTGAATACATGAAACAGGTTACATTTTCAACATTTACTCAGTTTTCTGGGCAGTCAGTTGCACCAGGAGGTACAAAATAAACCCATCTATGTGCAGTGCTATACATCAGGAATTCATACGTCCACACTCACATCAAGTGACATGGAAAAAATGTTTCCCTCAAAAGCAAGAACAAACGTTTCGTGAACATCGTGCTGTGGATCTCGCATTTAGAGTACAGTATTTATTAAGGACAGAAATGTTAGGTGACGGTATCATGCATCTCCAAGCGAGTGTCATGTTTCTACATGCGAAAGCCCCCAGAAGTTATGCTACTCTTCAGTGATGTGCTATCATTGGCCATGTAGAGGTCAAGCAAACAACATAAGGTACTGATATAATACAAATATATTATACACAAAGAGCAAATGCTGTACTTTTGACAAATAAAGTACAAGGTCTTTTCTTACTTTCCTGGTTGTCTGGAAAATGGAGAGCTTTTCTCCCTACTGCAAAAAGCTCATCACTTACATAATTCAGAGGGGGTTTTTTAAAAAAAATTCAGACATAATGAATATTCTGTTTAAAAAGTAATGACATTTAATCAAGTAAAAAATATTTCTTATACTCTGTTCCAGACATTTCATTTTAAGAGGATGCAAAAATATGGAGTAGGCTGAGGAAATAAAAGAAAATATGATAATGACCATGGAATTCTTTACATGATGCATTTTAAATAAAAAAATTCCCTAGTTTTTTTTATTTGACCTGCCAGTGGAACCAAACTCCTTTCTGTGACTCACACAGAGTTCCTTCCCTTAAATATCTGCATAAGTTTTAAGTAGGTGAACAGGGCACCTTTCAGGGAAGTTTTAGACCAGAAGTGATGATTGGAAAACTTCCTTTATAAAGATTTTGATCGTTGGTCCTTCTGGTTTCAGATAGTGGTGTTTTCTGTGCAAAACATGTGCTCTCCCACAGATTTATGGTACTGGATATTCTGCCTCTGTTCCTGGTAAAAAAACACACCACACAACTTAGTTAAAACAACAAGGAAAAGGCTTCAGCAGTTGAATTGCTGCCAGTCAGGTAGTTCACAAACATCCAGGTATCTTCACAGAAAAAGGTGACCATTTTCATCATCATAATTTAAAAGTTGTCTTATTTTTCTGAATGCATAAGAGGTAGTTGTATGGTAATTTTGAAAATCACATTTTTGCATTAAAAAAATTTGTTCAGCACATTGCAATGAATGATAGAGAGTTCTCTTAGTTTGACTAGGTAAGAAATACACAATTTGTTGTTTTCCTCAGAAAAAAGGAAATTTGTAAAGGGGAGGGATTGTTCCCTTTCTTTAACAGTAACGAAGGTTACAACTAAATTCAGCATGCAGTACTGCAAGTATATGTAGCATGCAGTATATGCAGTACTGCAAGTATATGTAGCATGCAGTATATGCTGCAAGAGAAAATCATTGTGTGTTTATTTAAATAACCAAATAATTAAGCATTAAACATAACTGAAAAAAGATATAAACTATTCAAAACCATACATCCAATACTCCTTTGTCCTTCCTCTTAATTATGCAGTCTTTATGATAGATATTTTAATATACGCAAATGATGGTTTGGGCACTTTCTTTTTTTTTTTTTAAATAAAATTTTTATTAATTTCCAAATTTTTAACATAAACAAAAGCAACATAAAAACAAATACAAAAAATCATTTTTTCTTAACCTTGTTTCCATAACCCTCTTTTCCCGGACTTCCCCATACCTTTCCCTTTTTGCATCCTTGATTTTAAACCATTATTCAGCAACCCTTCTTAACCAATTAAATGAAAATTGATTCTCTTTTTCAATTCCACCCTAAAATTAAACACAATTCTCCGCTGCAATTCTACGTCTTCTTTTCCCTCAGCATTTTAGCACTCCTCAATTTTATAATAGTTCTTAAGATACATCTTAAATTTCTTCCAATCTTCTTCCACAGTCTCTTTCTCTTGGTCGCGGATTCTGCCGGTCATTTCTGCCAGTCCCATAAAGTCAATCACTTTCGCCTGCCATTCCTCCAGCGTGGGTAGCTCTTGTGTCTTCCAATACTTTGCTAGAAGAATCCTTGCTGCCGCAGTAGCGTACAAAAAGAAATTCTTATCCTTCTTCGACACCAGCTGGCCAACCATACCCAAGAGAAATGCCTCTGGTTTCTTGTTAAAGGTGCACTTAAGCACTTTCTTAATTTCATTATAAATCATTTCCCAGAAGGCCTTAATCTTTGGGCAGGTCCACCAAAGGTGGAAGAAGGTACCTTCAGTCTCTTTACATTTCCAACATTTGTTATTGGGCAAATGATAAATCTTCGCAAGCTTGACTGGGGTCATGTACCACCTGTAAATCATTTTCATAATGTTTTCTCGTAAGGCATTACATGCCGTAAATTTAATACCTGTGGTCCATAACTGCTCCCAGTCAGCAAACATAATGTCATGACCTATGTCCTGTGCCCATTTAACCATAGCAGACTTCACTGTCTCATGTAATGTATTCCACTTCAACAGCAAGTTATACATTCTTGATAAATTCTTAGTATTGGGTTCTAACAGTTCTGTTTCTAGTTTCGATTTCTCCACCTGGAAACCAATTTTCCTGTCTTGTTTGTAGGCCTCCATTATTTGAAAATAATGGAGCCAATCTCGTACCTTGGACTTTATTTTCTCATAACTTTGTAATTTAAATTCACCACCTTCTTGTTCTAAAATTTCAGAATATTTCGGCCAATTAGTTCTCATATTAAGTTTCTTTACCTCCTTGGCGATGGTTTGGGCACTTTCACCCCCTGTCACAAATATGTTTTTTCTTAAACCAGTAACAGAATGAGGTGTTTGTTGTTTTATTTATTAACAATTACTGTTCAGAGCATTGGTATGGCTGCAAATGAATGCATAGAATTTCTGGACCTGAGTCCTGGTGATCTATTGCTTATTCACATACTGATGGCAGGCAAATCTTATTGATTTCTATTTAAAGATAAGGAAAGTGAATTTGTTTTTTTTTGTTTTTTCAGTTTATACACTTTTATTGGAGAATATGGAATCCATATGTCGAGGCGGGGATTCCTTTTTTTTTATAATAATATTTATTAAATTTTATGTAACCAATAAAAGACATTCATAATAACATAATATTTTCCATTATCCACATTTCATTCTCAACTTTGGACTTCCTCACATCTCTTGTTCCTGCTTTCTAAACATAAATTTTACCAGCAAGTTATTAACTTGATTTAATTCATATAATATAATTTTCCAATATTTAATATCTCAGATTTTGGGATTTAACATACTCTTATTGAAGCTTAATCATAAAATATTAATTATCCCGTATTTATCTTTTCATCTTCCAATTGAATTTAAATTTATATTCTTTATAACTAATTTGTTGAAGCCATGTTTTTGCTAATCTTACATCTTTCTTAGCAATCATACAATTTACAATATTTTTGTAGATAGTCCTTGAATTTCTTCCAGTCTTCCTCCACCAGTTCTTCTCCCAGGTCTCAGATTCTGCCCGTCATCTCCGCCAGTTCCATATAGTCTATCAGTTGCATCTGCCATTCTTTCAGTGTGGGTAGTTCTTGAGCTTTCCAGCTTTTAGCGATGAGTATCCTTGCTGCTGTTGTAGCGTACATAAAAAAGGTTCGATCCTTCTTTTGCACACTCTGACCAACAATGCCCAAGAGAAAGGCCTCTGGTTTCTTAGGGAAGGTATACTTAAATACCTTTTTCAGTTCATCATACATCATTTCCCAGAAAACTTTCACTCTAGGGCAAGTCCACCAGAGGTGAAAGAATGTTCCTTCAGCTTCTTTACACTTCCAACATTTATTATCAGACACATGGTATATCTTTGCAAGCTTGACTGGGGTCATGTACCACCTGTATATCATTTTCATAATATTTTCTTTCAAGGCATTACATGCCGTAAATCTCAAACCTGTGGTCCATAACTTTTCCCAGTCAGCAAACATGATGTTGTACCCTATGTCCTGTGCCCATTTTATCATGGCTGATTTGACCATTTCATCCTGTGTATTCCATTTTAACAGCAAATTATACATTCTTGAAAGTATCTTAGAGCTGGGTTCTAACAGTTCAGTTTCTAACTTTGATTTTTCCACCTGGAATCCTACCTTTTTATCCAACTTAAAAACTTCTTTAATCTGAGCATAATGTAGCCAATCTCGCACTTTATCTTTTATTTTATCCATACTCTGCAACCTCCAATTATCTCCATCTTTTTCTATTATTTCCCAATATTTCGGCCATTTGGCCTCCATATTGAGTTTTTTCACGGCCTTGGCCTCCATTGGTGATAACCACCTTGGGGTCTTGTTTTCCAATAAGTCTTTATATTTCAACCAGACATTAAATACTGCTTTTCTGACAACATGGTTCTTGAAATTCTTATGTATTTTAGCCTTGTCATACCACAGACAAGGAAAGTGAATTTGAATCCAAGTAAAGGAGGAAAGGGAAAAAGCTCAGCCTCTGAAACTTGGATGTCACTGTGGACGTCAGAGAATTGGACTCTAAGAAGAGACAAATATGGAGATTCTCTGTCTTCACAGGATTGTTCAGTGTTCAGAACTGGAATTCCTTGAACTGAATGCAACCCATAGGCATTCACAGCACGTGTGTTTTTACGTGTAATTAATTGTGCGTAATTAATTACTTTCAGGAGTGGTTGAATTGCTGCCTCCTTCAAGATGGCTGAGACCACTCCCCAGGGGTGTAGGAAGGGGGGCAGTGGGGGCAACCACCCCGGGTGCCCTCACTGTGGGGGGTAACATTAAGCGCACTGCCCACCTGCGACTCCCAAGCCAACTACCCTGAGCCATCAATGTAAGCGGGGAACAGCGCCACTTTGCCGGTGGCATTCCTCCCTTCACCCTTCGTTTTGACAGCATGGAGGAGTCTTGGGAGTTGCGGGCGGGTGGCGTGCCGAATGTCCGCCATGGGTGGCTTCCCCCCCCCCCCGTGAGCGGCTCGCCGCTCTGGGCACCCAAGTGGCTATCCCATGTCTGGGAGGGCACCCTCCACACCACGCCCCCCCTCGGGAGCAGGCCTGCCCTGGGCAGTGCAGGCGTATGGTCCACCTCTGCCACTCCCTACCTCAAAAGAAGATTCCACCTAAACATTAGGAAGAACTTCCTGACAGTAAGAGCTGTTTGACAGTGGAATTTGCTGCCAAGGAGTGTGGTGGAGTCTCCTCCTTTGGAGGTCTTTAAGCAGAGGCTTGACAACCATATGTCAGGAGTGCTCTGATGGTGTTTCCTGCTTGGCAGGGGGTTGCACTCGATGGCCCTTGTGGTCTCTTCCAACTCTATGATTCTATGAGTCTATGAAAAGTGGTCAGGGACAAAGAAGAGTGGTGGGAGGCTTCAGACAAAGGACCCCGAAGGGAAGCTGCAGAGGAGGAAGGCGGGTGGACACGGAAGACAGGTTAGAGGAGAAAGGAGGACGGGATGCTGGACAGTTTAAGGCTGCTTGGAAGACATCTGACTCAGGAGGAGATTTAAAAGGAAGTGGGAGTGGCAGACGGGACGCGGGTGGCGCTGTGGGTTAAACCACAGAGCCTAGGACTTGCCGATCAGAAGGTCGGAGGTTCGAATCCCCGCCACAGGGTGAGCTCCCGTTGCTCGGTTCCTTCTCCTGCCAACCTAGCAGTTCGAAATCACGTCAAAGTGCAGATAGATAAATAGGTACTGCTCTGGTGGGAAGGTAAATGGCGTTTCTGTGCACTGCTCAGGTTCGCCAGAAGCGGCTTAGTCATGCTGGCCACATGACCTGGAAGCTGTATGCCGGCTCCCTCGGCCAATAAAGCGAGATGAGTGGCCCAACCCCAGAGTCGGTCACGACTGGGCCTAATGGTCAGGGGTCCCTTTACCTTTACCTAGGAGTGGCAGGCAGGCAGTCTTGGAAACTGTGCTACTGGGGGCAAGGTGTGCCCTGTGGTGCTTTCTGATAGTATGCTGTTTTTCCTAATAAAAAACTAACTGCTGATCTGTATATGAACCAGCCCTGGAAAAAATGCATTGGCTGCACCCTGTATCCACCCAGTTGGCAAACTTTAGTAAGGCAAAAGGTGCAAGGGTTGAGGGACACACATGGCTGGTCACATTGACACAAGCACCTTGTCCATGTCCTGGGGTCACATCAGCTAAAGCTGAATCCGTGGTGTTATATACATATATAGTGGTACCTCGGGTTAAGTACTTAATTCGTTCCGGAGGTCCGTTCTTAACCTGAAACTGTTCTTAACCTGAGATACCACTTTAGCTATTGGGCCTCCTGCTGCCGCCGCGCGATTTCTGTTCTCATCCTGAAGCAAAGTTCTTAACCTGAGGTACTATTTCTGGGTTAGCAGAGTCTGTAATCTGAAGCGTCTGTGACCTCAAGCGTATGTAACCCGAGGTACCACTGTCTATAGAAAGATAAAGAGAGAATGAATATATATGCTCCTTCTGATTTGCATTTGCTCATCACTGTAGGAAACTGGCAGAGGCAGAGCCAATCCCAGAGTTTTCCTATAGTAAGTACACTATGCCTTGATGTAGCCTTGTTCTAGGACATTGAGGGGGGTGGCAAGGGGCAGTTGCCAAAATGTGCCCACTACAGAGAGTTCTACCATTATTTCTTTCTTATTGATGACTAAACAGCAGCATAATGTTAAGTTTCTTTTTTGTAAAGTAATATTCATTAAATTTTCCACAAGAAAAAAGTTACAAAAATGGTAAAAAGAAAACACAAAAAATACAAACACTAAGAAAAACAAAAACAATTAAAAACAAATCCCTCTTTCTATATCTTACAGTTCATTTACTTATTTTCCTGACTTCCTCACACCTCCCTTTTTTGTATTCCAATTCAAATATTTAATTCAGCAAATCCATACCCTCTCTATTTTCTCTTAATTCTTTGTCTTCACATATTATAATTTTGAATTTACATCTAATATCCATCCCTTTTTACATATTCCTTTTAACCTTATTGCTAAGACCACTTCGTTTCATTCCAACATCATTTTAACATTCAATAATTTTACAATGTTTCTGTAAATAATCTTTAAATTTATTCCAATCTTCTTCCACCAACTCTTCTCCCTGGTCTCGGATTCTGTCAGTCATTTCCGCCAATTCCATATAGTCCATTACTTTCATCTGCCAATCTTCCAGGGTGGGTAGATCTTGTGTCTTCCAATACTTCGCGATGAGTATTCTTGCTGCTGTTGTCGCATACATAAAAAAAGTTCTGTCCTTCTTTGGCACCAATTGGCCAACCATGCCCAGGAGAAAAGCCTCTGGTTTCTTCAGGAAGGTATATTTAAATACCTTTTTCATTTCATTATAAATCATCTCCCAGAAAGCCTTAATCCTTGGGCACGTCCACCAAAGGTGAAAAAATGTACCTTCAGTCTCTTTACATTCATAATGTTAAGTTTCTGCCACCACCAGAAAATAGCAAACATGCCCCCTGAAATTTTAAATAATTTTCACATATCACCCTAAAAATGTTGCCAGAATGCCCCTGTGTTTACACAGCCACTTAATTGTGTAAATGGAGGGGTACATATCACAAGTACACTAATTTTCATCTGACTTGGAAAATAATTCAGCTTCTTTCTTTCCCTGCCAAACATCCAGGCACCCACCCCTAGACACTGATACTCCAAACTCTGCTCACCTTCCTTCCCATCCACCTGTCTGATGACTGCTGCTTTTGTAGTGGCAAGAAAGAAAAAGACCAGTCCCTCCAGCTGAGGAGGTGCAAAACAGAGAAGATCCATTTTGGAGTACCAGATGTTGGCTTCACTTTCTTACCAAAGACGACCAATGTCCACCCCTGCTCTTTCCTTTGCCACATGCATTGCATGAAGTGCAAATAGTTCTGAGAAATGTTGTTTTCCCAAGTGCTACTGACATCCAGGAACTGGATCTGGAACCTTCTGCCTGCCACTAGGCCATATTTTACCTTGTTCCTGACAGTGCTGCAATGTCAGGACTACAAACTCCAAGTCATTTGTGTCCTTAATAGTGCTGGAAGATCACACATTCACCTTTAATTTCATTGAACTCTTTATGTGTGGAAAACTTACAGCTGCAGCAAGATGGGAACACAGCTATTGCTGATAGGGATGAAATCATCATCCCATTAGCAGATTATCAATACTGCTGTCACCTTGAATTAAAGGAGAGACCACCATACCAGTGCTGATTAGAGCCTATTACTTTTCTTATAAGAGCTGGAGATATCTTGCTAGTGATTCCAGTTGATTCATATAATATCAAATTTAAATGATGATGAAATGATCCCGTGCTCATTTTTATTTCTATTTAAATTTCAAGTATTCCATTTCAAACATTTAGCTCTAGTTTCTTACATACAAGGCACCTTTTATTTTATTTTTTAATAAAGATTTTTATTAATTTCCAATTTTTTAACATAAACAAAAACAACATAAAAACAAACACAAAAACTCATATTTTCTTAACCTTATTTCCATAACCCTCTTTTCCAGGACTTCCCCATACCTTTCCCTTTTTGCATCCTTAATTTTGAACCATTATTCAGCAACCCTTCTTAACCAATTAAATATAAATTCATTCTCTTTTTCAATTCCACCCTAAAATTAAACACAATTTTCCGCTGCAATTCTATGTCTTCTTTTGCCTCAGCATTTTAGCACTCCTCAATTTTATAATAATTCTTAAGATACATCTTAAATTTCTTCCAATCTTCTTCCACAGTCTCTTTCTCTTGGTCGCGGATTCTGCCGGTCATTTCTGCCAGTCCCATAAAGTCAATCACTTTCGCCTGCCATTCCTCCAGCGTGGGTAGCTCTTGTGTCTTCCAATACTTTGCTAGAAGAATCCTTGCTGCCGTAGTAGCGTACAAAAAGAAATTCTTATCCTTCTTCGGCATCAACTGGCCGACCATACCCAAGAGAAATGCCTCTGGTTTCTTGTTAAAGGTGCACTTAAGCACTTTCTTAATTTCATTATAAATCATTTCCCAGAAGGCCTTAATCTTTGGGCAGGTCCACCAAAGGTGGAAAAAGGTACCTTCAGTCTCTTTACATTTCCAACATTTGTTATTGGGCAGATGATAAATCTTCGCAAGCTTGACTGGGGTCATGTACCACCTGTAAATCATTTTCATAATGTTTTCTCGTAAGGCATTACATGCCGTAAATTTAATACCTGTGGTCCATAACTGCTCCCAGTCAGCAAACATAATGTCATGACCTATGTCCTGTGCCCATTTAACCATAGCAGACTTCACTGTCTCATCTAATGTATTCCACTTCAACAGCAAGTTGTACATTCTTGATAAATTCTTAGTATTGGGTTCTAACAGTTCTGTTTCTAATTTCGATTTCTCCACCTGGAAACCAATTTTCCTGTCTTGTTTGTAGGCCTCCATTATTTGAAAATAATGGAGCCAATCTCGTACCTTGGACTTTATTTTCTCATAACTTTGTAGTTTAAATTCACCACCTTCTTGTTCTAAAATTTCAGAATATTTCGGCCAATTGGTTCTCATATTAAGTTTCTTTACCTCCTTGGCCTCCATAGGTGAGAGCCACCTGGGAGTTTTATTTTCCAATAAATCTTTATACCGTATCCAAACATTATATAGTGCTTTCCTGACAATGTGATTTTTAAAACCCTTATACACTTTAACCTTGTCATACCAGATATATGCATGCCAACCAAAGTTATTATCAAATCCTTCCAAATCTAGAATGTCTGCATTTTCAAGAAGTAGCCAATCTTTTAACCAGCAGAAAGCTGCCGATTCATAGTAGAGTCTTAAGTCCGGCAGGGCAAACCCCCCTCTTTCTTTAGAGTCGGTAAGTATCTTAAACTTAATTCTGGATACAAGGCACCTTTTAGAGCAGCAGAGGGCCTGTCTGCAGCATCTTGGCTGCTCTCCTTGGGAGCACAGAGCCCACCACCACAGGGGATGTCTGCAACTATGAGGTAAAATAGAAGGTGGGGACTGTTAGTGTTTTCAGAACTCATAGGGTTAAAGAGTTCTGTGTGATGTCCCTCAATTCCTGTCACGTGATTCAGAAAGAGGGAGGAGTCGTTCCTCACTGTTGTGTGTCTGCTGCCTGAGAGAGACGGAGGCAGGAGGCAGCCATGAATGCTAGCAGTCCAGGAGAATCTGAGAAATGCTGAGCTGTAAATATTTTGCTGCAATAAAGAACTGATAAATTTGGACACACAAGAGCTTGGTATGTTTGGATCTAAGCAAGCAGTAACAGTTTTTTCCCGCTGTGTTTTTTACTCTGCAAGGCGAAACTGGAGAGAAGAAGGTCGGCGCAGCTTGGCTAAGAAGTGTGCCGGACCGCTATAAACTGGGGCTAATTGGGGCCATAAAGCAATTAGCCAGTGCCAATTAGCACCGTCACAGGTTATGGGGACTAATTACCGCTTGTAAAAACTGTTGCTGAAAGTCTGCCGGTGTGCTTTGAAGTCAGCTTGATCAGCTGGGAAGACGCTACCGAAGCGGAGGTCTGCGTTCTGTGTTTTGCCTGATGCTAAGAGGCAAGAGTTGCTGAGAGCTGAGAGCTGGGAAAGCAGCTGAAAAATCGGGTGCCGGAGAGCTGACTGGTTTTACGTGAGTAGCAGCTGGGGCCCCGGGGAAGAGGAGAGAATGGCAGACAGCCAGGTCCTTGAGGACGTTCCGCTAGAAAAGCTCACTTTAAGAAGTTGGGCAACCTGGTCCAGAAGAGTAAGGGGTTGGTTTCTGGTTACTGGGCTTTGGGATGTAAGCCAGAAGGAGCCACTACCCCTAAATCCAGGCCCTGAAGGGACAAACGTTGCAGGCTTTGAGGCTGCGTTGCCTGAAGATAGCCAGCAGAGAATGCAAAAAGAGCTTGCTATGCTGAAAGCATGCGTACACGCATCGCTCTTGCCTAGTTTGGAAGGCGTAAAGTCAGCAAGGGCTGCCTGGGAGGTGCTGAGAAGTTTGTGTGAAACTTCAGCAGGAGGCCAGGGCCCTGGAGAAGTCATGAAGAGCCTGGAAATGGCTGTAGCCCCAGTCCCTGAGGTGCAAGTCGGGGGGGGCTGAAAGTTCCAAAGGCAAGTTTCAAAAGTTTTCCACTGTGAGTGCTGAAGTGAAACGCAGTTTCAGCGAGGGCAGGGCTGGCACAGAGTGCTCTTCCGGAAGAAGGGGGGCCAGGCCAGCTGAAAGGAGCCCTGGGCAGTGTTTTTCCACTGGTGATCGTCGTCAGCCAAAGTCTGGAAAGCTGCGGAGAGCTAGACGCTTCAAGGTCGGCCACCTGCACAAAGTGAAGATAAGGCCTAAAGAGTTGCGTGGGAACGCAGAGGCCAGTCCGGTCTCCAAGGCAACGGAGGAGGCTACTTCTACGGAAGCTGCCAAGGTCCTAAGCAAGGGGGAGTTGGTTGCCGAGACAACCAGAGAGAACAGCTGCAGAAGCCCAAAGAGAGGGGGCAGCGAGACGTTTGTTGCTATGGCGTTGTTTGAGAACAGCTCTGAGAGAGACAATGACTTACGCTTTGTCATCGACTCAGGAGCTAACCGAAACCTGATTCCAGAGACCCCTGCAGTCGAGATGTGGAATTGCACAGCAATTCCGGCTGGGAAAACTGTTCAGTTTGCGAA
Organism: Podarcis cretensis; assembly: GCF_951804945.1. Taxonomy (NCBI): domain Eukaryota; kingdom Metazoa; phylum Chordata; class Lepidosauria; order Squamata; family Lacertidae; genus Podarcis; species Podarcis cretensis. The sequence goes on along the minus strand of NC_137173.1, from coordinate 100,536,720 downwards.
TGGGAAAAAGAAAAATGTAACTAACGTTGCAAATGTTTTTCTTTCTGTTTTGCAGGAGCAGATGGAAGTTTGCATTGTGCCAGGAATGCAACACTGTATTTTATCTGTGCCTTATTTGTTGAAAAAGGGGTTTAAGGTTTGCTTTGAACACGATTTTTGTACAATCTCCAAAGGAGGGAAGCAACTGGTTAGAGTTGCAAAGGGGCAGAATGATCTCTTCATTCTTAAAACGTCTTTGGAGGGTGAGGGGAAGGTTGAGAAAGCACAAGCCCTGCGTGCTACAGTTCCCACTCATGTTTCATGTGCTTGTGCATGGCATAAGAAGACAGCTCATTCTTCTCTTGAAGAACTACAGGTGCTACCTGAGGTTAGCAAAGGCTGTAGAATTGAGGAATGTGCAAGAGTCCTAGATTGCCAGGCTTGCAGACAGGCAAAGGTAAGAGGGTGCAGTTACCCCAGGGTGGACAGGGTAACCACAAAACCTTTTGATCTTGTGCACATAGATCTGTTGGGTCCCATGAAGGAACCAAGTCTGGGAGGGGCCAGGTTTCTGCTGACGCTGCAGGATGATTTTTCGCAGAACACCTGGACACATGGTCTCAAATCCAAGGAAGATGCAGCACAGCTGATTAGAAGTTGGATTGAGGAGGTGGAACTAAGGTTCTCCACGAAAGTGCAGGCAGTTGCTAGTGGCAGAGGTGCATGGTTTACTGGGTCTGCTTTGCAGAAGTTCTTTCACAAGGAAGGGATAAGTCACACAGTTACTTCTCCTCAACAGAGGGGGGTGGCAGAGCTCAGAAGTGAGGCTCTGGTTAAAGCTGCACAGGTGATGCTGTCAGATTCTGGGTTATCGCCAAGGTTTTGGATGGAGTCAATTAAATATGTGAGCTTCACCTGGAATCGGTCCTACAATTCAGTGGTAGGAGACACCCCGTTTTTCATGCTTCACGGGAGGAAACCTCAGGTTCACTTCCTCCGTGCGTTTGGATCAATGGCCTCGGTGCCGGTGCCTGAAGCTTTGCGAGGGCCAGGTGAACCCAAGTTCCAGAAAATGATCTTCTGTGGGTATGAGCCAGCGGCTCGTGCATGGAGGTTTGCATACCCGTCAGGTGATCAGAGTAAGCTGCTGATCAGTAAACACGCTGAGTTCTATAAGCAGGATGAAAGGTCAAAGACTCCTGCCAGGCATGATGTTCTTTCAGAATGTCTTTCTGATTCAGAGCAGGAAGGTTCTGATGAGGAGGAAGGAGAGGCTGAGTCTGCTGATGACGATCAGCTCACTGACCAAAGTCAGGAGCAGGATGGGGCATCTCCACAAGTTGTAAAAAGAGAGCCCAAGAGTGAGCCTAGTTCTCCTGTGAGGGTAATGCAAAGGATTCGAAGACGCTTTAAGTCAGAGGGGGAATCCCGGGATGCAGAGGACACACCTGCTGACCACAGTGAGTCAGAGGAAGTGCCTGAGTTTGTGCCCAGACGGTCAAGTCGCACAACGAAGGGTATTCCACCTGAGAGGTATCAGGCCACAGGTGCGTGGGTAGGTTTCGCACAGTGCGAATCTGAGAGTTGTGAGGATGTTCCACAGATGCCTGACAGGGATGCCAGGAGAGGGCGCAAGGCATTGGGGAAGGGATTGATCTCACAGAGGTCTGCAAAGGTACATCCACAAATCACCTCAGGAATGGAGGGAAGAGGGGGTGTTAGTGTTTTCAGAACTCATAGGGTTAAAGAGTTCTGTGTGATGTCCCTCAATTCCTGTCACGTGATTCAGAAAGAGGGAGGAGTCGTTCCTCACTGTTGTGTGTCTGCTGCCTGAGAGAGACGGAGGCAGGAGGCAGCCATGAATGCTAGCAGTCCAGGAGAATCTGAGAAATGCTGAGCTGTAAATATTTTGCTGCAATAAAGAACTGATAAATTTGGACACACAAGAGCTTGGTATGTTTGGATCTAAGCAAGCAGTAACAGTTTTTTTCCGCTGTGTTTTTTACTCTGCAAGGCGAAACCGGAGAGAAGAAGGTCGGCGCAGCTTGGCTAAGAAGTGTGCCGGACCGCTATAAACTGGGGCTAATTGGGGCCATAAAGCAATTAGCCAGTGCCAATTAAGATTTTATAACAGGGACATGGGCTGAATTTTGGCATTGCACTGGGCCACAATGACATTTGGGACCCCAAGGTATGCCACTGCTCTCCTCCTTTGCTTTCAGGCCATGAAAGGTGGAGGCCACACAGAGCTTGAGGAACATAATCCTGGCAGATACAAGCAGATTCAATTTTTTTCTAAAAGAAAAAAACTTTCCAAGTGAGGAGGACCTGCACCTGAGTAGAGAGGACAGGGTGCTTTGAAAGCATGGAGCTGTGCTGAAGGGGTGGTTTTGTGTTTGTCTGGGTTGGGAGAAGTGTGTGTATGTGTATGGATGGTTGAAGAATATGTGGAAAGAAAAGATACGTCTGGTAGTGGTGATCTTAAAAGTTCATTGCCTCACTTCATTTTCTCTCTCTTACATTCTGTAAGTGATGTGGCACTGACCGCCCCCATTGCTATCTCCAGCATGTGTTCCCTTGTAGATCCTCTCAGAGGAACAGGATCTTTAATGATAGAAGACTTGACTACTCCTGCTTCAAAGTTCTACATAATGGCGTGGTTATTCAATTTTGCATCAAATTGTAGCAAACCAGTGCCTTGATCCTAAGCATATATTACTTGATTTGAGATCAAACACTTAGCCCTAACCTGGGGTGACAAGGGATCTGATAAGGCAGAATAAGAACCATTTATACATGGGGTGAGGGGGAGAGAATGGACAACATAAACCCTTTCCATTAGGCTTCTGTGTGCATATATGTGGAAGCCAGGGTGATCCCCACAAATGCTGTTGAACTACAGCTTCCATCATCCTTGACCATTAGCCCCATCAACTGGGGCTGATGGGAGTTGGAGTCCCCATTATCTGGAAGGTACCAGGTTGGCTATCCCTGACATAACTCTTTAAAGGAAGCTGGGATTCTACCGATCAGCTGGTGGGAAAGGGAGAATCAGGCCCCAACTCCCTGCTGAATACTGGATAGGTGAAATTCTGGCCTTCGATAAAGACTTATCCATCACACAACCTCAGGTGCTGCAATCGCAGTGTGTTAATCAAAGCCAGGATGGTACACACACACATTTTTTTAGTATCCAAAGCTCTTTCTGACACATGTAAGATGAAGACAATGTAGAGGCCTCTCTTGTCATTCAGTATCAAGTAATATCGCTCTAGTGGAAAGGCATATTTTCAATCTAATTGGTAAAAATCAGAACGAGAGAGAGAGAGTGCGCGCAATTTGAAGCACTTTGTTTCCAAACTGCAAGGCACTGAAAATTGAATTCTACACAGAATGAAATATGTTGATTATGTGGAGTGGCAAAAAAGAGGTTGAGCGTTTAGTCGTACTAGGTACGTGATAGTGCTGTAGTAATTTCCCTCCTCTTTTTTTTTTATTGCAGTTCTCGAGCTGTCCAATTGAAGTAAAAATAGTCAACAATGACTATTGCTCATTTGGTTTCCATTAAATATCTGACCAGGGAAATCTGTTCTCTGCATGCACGTTAAAAAAAAAAAAAGTGGGGGAGAGAGTAATTTGGCTTTGCAAAGAAAATACGTAAGTGCCCTGAGCCAAAGATAAACAGCAAAATGGCAACTCTTCGATTATCATTCAATGTCATTTCTGCTTTGGCTGCAACCCCACACTAAAAGTCAGATAAATTATTGTCCAGTTTTAGTTCAGTGGCTGGAAAATAAATTACTTGCACATCTCTTGCGAATTAAGTTATCCCTGTGCATGCATATAAATCATACAGAAAGGAAAGAAATTATCCCCAAAATGTTCACAGACCCGTATTCTTCTTGCGTAATAACATACATTTCATCTACTGGAATTTAAAATGGGAGTACAGTTAATATGTTTCCAAGATGACCTTTTATAACACTCTGGATTATTAACTGCTTGAAATCCTGGCCGTGATACGAGACTGCCAAGTTATATATAAAATTCTTAAAACTGTATGATATATCATTTCAATGCAGAAGGAAATTTTATTTTGATATACCTGATTCGTTTTGATGACGATCTGATTTCTGTCTTCTCTACCACTTTGCCATGATCAGTAACTCATAAATGAAATGGGGAAAGGCCAAACAAATTGTGGTTGTCAAGAGAATCTTCAAGAGTATTGATTACATTATTTCAATTTCAGATACAATATAAATCTAATCTGAACACAAGCTACTGAAGTCAGTAGAATTACAGTACAGATGCAATCCAAAATACAGCTTCAGATAAGTTCTGCATAGAAACACCTATAAGAAATTGCATGTATCTCATACATACTGTACATTTCCATGTGTGAAGCATCTTGGCACATATATGTTTACTGCACACATGCACTGTGGAAAGTAATTGCCTACACATGCAGAAAGACACAAGCATGCTTTGTCATGCTTTTATAGGGTTACAAACTTGGGGGGTCAGAGAAATGCTATGGGTGTAGTGTATCTTGATTTCAGAAAGGTTCTTTTTACAAAGTCCCCGATGATAGTTTTGCGAAGAAGCTGGCAAAACATGGGCAATGGAAGTTTGCCTTCCTCTTCTCGGTGCAGCTTCCTCAGAATCTGTTCCAGAGGGTTTGGGGAACCAGCAAGAGCAGATTTTGAGGACATGCACCAAAATGCTGGTGGTTTTTCATGAGCATTAAAACACACACACACACTGCTGCAGAAATGTGTTGAACTGAATTTAAGGTTGCAAAAATGAGAAATGGGGTTGGGGACTGAAACTGAAAGATCCTTCCACACTTTCCCCCAAGTAAATGGATAGAGGATTGCAACCTAAGAGTTATATGCACCGACTACGAGGAGCCCTACTGGGCCAAACTAAAGATCCATCCCATTCAGTCTTTTGTTTCCAACAGTGCCCCTCCCAATGCCACAGGGAAGAATGCTGTTCCCCACCAGTTGCTCTAGCAATGGAATGAATAGCAGCCACTTCTGAAATACCTGTTTCTGCCATGGCTATTTATTGCATGCTATATGTAGACAGGTATGGGGAGATAATAGTAATTAACCTCTTTATGCATGCTTGCCCATGGATGATGGTCACACTCACACACAACTTATAAAGATTTTATCACTTAAAAGACAATGCGAAAATCCCCTTTGGTTAATCTTTGCTGCATTAAAAAAAGTATCCAGACCTTTCTACTGATTTGAACTCACGGGGGGGAATTTATTTGCTTCAGTGACCAGATTATTGCCTTTACCCCGATGCCTCATTAAAATGTCTGGATTTGAGTCGCACATAGCTGATGAGCCAACATTGATTCCCTCTAGTTTACAACATGAATGAACATTTTTTATTTGGTAACTGATGTATTTTTAAAAGCCTATGGATTGCACAGAGGAACAGGCTCCTCTTAAACCCTCTTCCTAATTTGGATTCACATCTTTAGCATTAACAATTCAGTGTTATCTGTCTTATAGCAGTAGGTTCAAACACTTAAAATGCAGGTCTGTCTTCAAAAACAACACAATTAGAAAATCTTCCACTCTGTGACCCAGACTGCATCCTTGTGAAAGATTTAAGTTACATGGCTTTGCCTGTTTGGACAACATGATATATCCTCTCAGTGGGGCTTTTAACATCTACTACGGATTATGCACTACATAGCAATTAACCAATTTTTCTATTTTATTTTGAGTTCTCTTCACTGTAATGCCCAGCTACCCCATTTCACAATGTTATCGCGTTGTGTGTATTCCCATCATCTCCAACGGCAAAATCACATGGAACATGAAATCACAATGTAATGTCAGTCTTATAAGGGAGAAGAAAGCCAGTGTGGTGTAGTGGTTAAGAGCAGTAGTCTCGTAATCTGGTGAACCGGGTTCGCGTCTCCACTCCTCCACATGCAGCTGCTGGGTGACCTTGGGCCAGTCACACTTCTCTGAAGTCTCTCAGCCTCACTGACCTCACAGAGTGTTTGTTGTGGGGGAGGAAGGGAAAGGAGATTGTTAGCCGCTTTGAGACTCCTTAAAGGGAGTGAAAGGCAGGATATCAAATCCCAACTCTTCTTCTTCTTAATTCCCAATGCCACACATAACACTTCTCTCCACCCAGAGACATAATGGTTCAATGCAATGTGACCTGGACGTGGAGATGAGTGTGTTGCCTGGTGTTGTGCTTTATTTATTTTTGTGGTATATCAAGAAAGGCTGGCAGGGAGAAACAGAACCATGGACCTGGCCTCAGAAGTGGCAGTGCTACCATGTCCCAAGATGGTGAAGGGTAGGGAAGAGAAGAGATGAAGTTTGAGTGGTTTGGATGCTCTGGCATCCCATGCAGCAATGCTGTTCACAGCCCCTCCCCTCCCCACCAGACATTCCTGCTTCTTTCCATTCCTGAATTCCAGTTTAGCTATATTTTCTACGAATCATTCCAGAATTAGACCATGCCCACAGTTTACTATCCATTTTTTCAAAAAAACAAAAATAACACAAAGGTTTCCTTCTCTTAATTTGTTTTTTTTTTAAATAATTTTTATTCGTTTTCCAAACATAATAGAAACAATACAAAACAGAAAAACAAAAAATTCAAAACACAAACAAAAACATACAAAACATTTAAACCAATATAACTTCAAGATTATATTTTCATTCCCTTCTTTCTTTTGACTTCCCCATACCTCCCCATCCCTGCATCCTTGTTTAGTGATTCTTTAGCAACCCTTTAGTCAATTATCCTAATTCCCTTTCATTAAGTTTCCTTTAGCTTATTAGTTACAACTGCAATTCTCTGCTTCTTACCCCCTGACATCTTAGCATTCCTCAATATTACAATAGTTTTTAAGGTATATTTTAAATTTCTTCCAGTCCTCTTCCACTGTCTCCTTCCCCTGGTCACGAATTCTGCCCGTCATCTCAGCCAGTCCCATAAAGTCCATTACCTTTGTTTGCCATTCCTCCAGAGTAGGTAGTTCTTGCATCTTCCAATAGAATTCTTGCTGCTGTGTCTTAATTTGAATCTCTTCCTATTTATATTATGGAGCACATGTACACACTGAGAGATCAGCGGGGGGGGGGGGGGGGAATCCTAAATGGGCTCATATGCAAAGACCCTCATATTCACAAAGCACTACACAAAAGAAGCTTGATATAACTATATCTGCAAGTGCATTGAGACCAGGGTGTGTGTTTGTATGCTTTGCTGCAAGTCCAATTTGCTGGTCCCCTTTCCCCACCTGGAAAAATAAAGGAACGTTATATCTGTTTTGCCTTTTGGTAGGGGAGGGCATATAAGAAAACTGGTTAACATGCACTGGAGTACAGTGGATTTCTTCCACCCACTTGCATCTCTAGAGCTTAAATAGTAAAGTCTGACAAGGGCAAAATAATCTTCTCTCCAGTGCATATACATACATACGTGTGTGTGTGTGTGTGTGTGTGTGTGTGTGTGTATGGATACAAAACCCCATGGAACTGCTTCCGATCCATTTCCCTCATAACTCGCTATAACAAATAGTTGAGTTTGAGTTGCACCTGCTCTATAGTAAGTCAAGCCAAATCTATTGTGAGATAAAATATTCCTACTTTTTTATATATAAAGAAAACTGATAGGGGCAGCTTACTAACATAGTCACCTTCAGAAACCTGGTGCAGAACAGGTTATTGACAAGTAATGGATACAGCATCCCAATGAAAGAAAAGAGCCTTCGAGACTATTCAAGGGCAGGGGGAGGAAGAAGACAAGCGACTCCTGCTGCAGTTCCCTCTGCTGCACTACTAAAAGCAGTTTGGCTGTTTTTCACCCTGCCAGCTTTGCAAGGGGACTTTGTTAATGATCCCTAGTGTGAGAATTGGTGCTGTCCACATATGCTGCACAAGCACATGTCTACTCAGATGAATTCCCATTGAGTTCCATGGGACTTGCTAAGGGGGAGAGTCACAAGTGACTGGCCCAAGGTCACCCAGTGAGCTTCATAACCGAGTGGGGATTTGCACCCCGGTCCTCCTAGTCCTAGTCCATGTGTTGAGACAGGTTGTACCTGAGTTTAGTGTAATGAGTGGATGAGCTTCTAAACAGGAGTGAATGGCGGGGAAGGGTGGTGGTGCTTACCTGGCCTCCCAGCACAGGTATCACTACAAGTTACCGGCAAGGTGGGATGAGGTGATGAGAAGGCTGCTGCGGCACAGATATCGCAGCAGAGCCAACCCAGTGCTCTCACCAGAGCATTCACACTTCCCTGCCACCTCCCAACTCTCCCTCTTGTACCACAATGCCTGGTCAATGTCTCTGGATAAGATAAAGTATATTGCAATGGTTTCAAGGGTCTTTTGGGGAAGCACTGCTGGTGAAAGGGCTTACAGGGAACAGCTGGCTCTAATTTACCAGCTGAGCCTGAATGTTGGCTGAGATCATTAGATAGGAAAACTCCAGAAGGAGATGAGGTAGGCAGCTCAGGGTGTGCTCAATTTCCCTTTTCTCTCTGTCTGTCTCTCTTTCATTATTTTAGCTGAAGTTTCGCTTTGAAAACTCAACTCTGAAGAGTAAAAGCCTGAGAGGACACTCTATGTGATCCTCTCATGAAGCAGGAGCTTTTGAGATTCCTGTTTGTTTATTTATTTATTTATTTATTTGTTTGTTTGCCAGAAAATCAAAGCACTCTGCTGATGCAAAAAATATATATAAAAAAACCCAAACAGAAAACATTGAAACGAGCGAGGCTTCTGCCAGTCCTGTGGAGAAAGCTCAGCTTAATGCTGGTTTGCTGGTTCATTAGAGAGTTAAATCAGCCATCTGCACCTGCCTTATTTCTTCCCCTGCCCCACTCTCCTCTGTTTTGCATAACAGTTTGTGTGGGTTTTGAATGGTATCTAATAAATAGCCATACAAAAAGGGCACCAAAATTAACAAAGGAAGACACTTCTAGAAGCCACTCCATATGGGTCAAAAAAATACACCCCTCTATCAAGTGAAGAAGACACATGAACATTTCTTTTATCTATTTGCTTTTCATTTTTCCTTGATGAAACACACTTAATGAACTGTTTAATGCTGATGACTGAGGGAGCCAATTTAATTAGCCACCCTATCAGAAATGTACTTACAAAACCTTGCCTGTTGCAATTTGTAATCACTTCTATGATTGTCTCCAGACAAAAACCAAAAACCAAAAAAAAACCAAGTGACATCCTTTCTTGGCCAGTTTTCCTTGTCTGCTGCTGCATTGTGGGCCAATTATTTCTCATTTTTCAACATACGGAGACAGCAAAGCACTGTTCGGCTGCCTCATACAACTTGTTTAAATGCATGTTCTAGAGTTGAGCTTCAGCTTACAGGCCATGGAAATGTATTTTTTGGCTTCTGGTTCAGCCCCTCAGTTTCTACCACTAACTAGTTGGACACCATGGGAAGCTCACAGCAGGGAGATAGCCATGTCCTGTTCTTTTCCTCTAGCACAGGGGCCTGTGAACTCCTTCACCCAAGTGGTCCACAGCACGTCTGTGAAGAATGGCAGGGACAGGGGCTGGGAATGGTGGAAGCTGCAGCTGCTGAATCACTCTCAGAAGCCAGTGGTCTACCCACAAGATGAGCAGGATGGACCAGAAGTGAAGGCGGGGAGAGAAGCACTTGAGTGGAGTGGAAAAGATTAGGTGTGTGAAAGACAGAGCAGGAGAAAGTGACTTGAAAGGAGTGGAAAAGATTAAGAACCAGAAAAAACCCAGGAGCTGGTAAATTAATAGAAATCAATGAAATAAGCAATGAAAACACGAATTATCCAGCACGGTGCATTACAGTTGCTACAACAGGAGTAAAAACCATTAAGTGGTTCACCAAGACTCCCAGGAATTTCCAAGTGGTCCATGGCGGAGGATAGGGGATTTTGGGAGCCACTGTTATAGCATATTGTTGTGAGGATTTTTTGCCAGGCTGTATGCCAAGACCCTTCTGACCCCTCCATTACAGTGGTACCTCAGGTTGCAAACGCTTCAGGTTACAGACTCCTCTAACCCGGAAGTAGTATCTCGGGTTAAGAACTTTACCTCACGATGAGAACAGAAATTGTGAGGCAGCAGCAGGAGGCCCCATGAGCTAAAGTGGTACCTCAGGTTAAGAACGGTTTCAGGTTAAGAATGGAGCTCCGGAACGAATTAAGTTCTTAACCAGAGGTACCACTGTACAATAGAGTCCTCTTTCATTTGTTCATATACAACAATCTCAATTGTCTCATGCCAGATTTCACTATAGCACCACTTAAACTTCTGTAATTGGGGGGGGGGGCTTCTTTTTCTTTTTAAAAATGAACTAATTAAGCTGTTGCGAGAACGTAACAAAAACGGAACAGGCCCCCAATGCCTCGACATGTTCTAAAACATATGTTTTGCACATATAGTGCTATAACTCAAATGGAAAGATCTCTGGGCAGGGTCGTGGTTATGATCCACTGGGAAGTTGATTTCACGAACTTAATTTATTTTAATGAGCAAACCTGTTTTGTCTGGGAAGCACCAAACGAGAACTAGTAATTATGAAAACTCTCCACTGTTCATCATGATGAGGAATATATCACAATTACTTTCATTTTTCAAAAGATTTACTGCTTTCCCTCTATTGGCTTTGCCAAATCACATCTCCTCATGGCCCTTAATCCCCTTTCAACTTGCCAAAACTTGTAAGAGCAGGTGGAATACTGCCGAATAGAGGGTGTCTCACCACAAGATTCCTTTGAAATTGACATCATAGTAGGCCCTCTATGTAAGTGGTCTCTAAGGCCAGGCTGGCTGGCTCCCATACCCCACAACTGTCCCCTTTTAAGTGGGACATCCTGGATCACAGAAGCCAATCCCTGCTTGCATCCAGGAATGTTCCATTTAATTTTTTTTTAAATAATATTTTATTGAGATTTTTAAATACCAATGCAAAATTAGTAAACAATGTAACATATTTCATAACATAGTTTCATAACTTCTTTGGACTCCCTCACGTCTCCCACTCCCACTTACATCATTATAAATTTTTGCCAGCAATTTATCAACTTGTTTGCGTTCTTATGTCCCGCTCGTTTAAATATAATTAATAATTCTCCAAAAAAATTATATTTTCCTCAATCTCACTTATCATCCTAATTCCAACTATTTTAGTGTTGCTCAATTGTTTATGATCTAGCATCCTTATTAACATTCAACCAAATTACAATATTTTTGTAGGTAAATCTTGAATTTCTTCCAATCTTCTTCAACCCTCTCCTCTCCCAGGTCTCGGATTCTGCCGGTCATCTCAGCCAGTTCCATATAGTCTATCAGTTGCATCTGCCATTCTTCCAGTGTGGGTAGATCTTGGGTTTTCCAATATTTAGCGATGAGTATCCTTGCTGCCGTTGTTGCATACAAGAAAAAAGTTCTGTCCTTCTTTATCACCCTCTGGCCGACAATACCCAGAAGAAAGGCCTCTGGTTTCTTAAGGAAGGTATACTTAAATACCTTTTTCAACTCATTATATATCATTTCCCAGAAAGCCTTCACTTTAGGGCACGTCCACCAGAGGTGAAAGAATGTTCCTTCATTTTCTTTACATTTCCAACATTTATTATCAGACAGGTGGTATATTTTGGCAAGTTTAACTGGGGTCATGTACCATCTATATATCATTTTCATTACATTTTCCTTCAAAGCGTTACAAGCAGTGAAGTTCAACCCAGTGGTCCACAACCTTTCCCAGTCATCAAACATGATATTATACCCAATATCCTGTGCCCACTTTATCATAGCCGATTTAACCGTTTCGTCCTGTGTGTTCCATTTTAACAGCAAGTTATACATTCTTGAAAGTACCTTAGTCTTAGGTTCTAACAGTTCTGTTTCCAATTTCGATTTCTCCACCTGGAACCCTAACTTTTTGTCATTTTTAAAAACTTCTTTAATCTGAGCGTAGTGTAACCAGTCTCGCACTTTATCCTTTAATTTCTCCAAACTCCGCAATTTCCAATTGTCTCCATCTTTTTCTAGTATTTCCCAATATTTTGGCCATTTGGCCTCCATATTGGGTCTTTTTCGGGCCTTAGCTTCCAGAGGTGAAAGCCACCTTGGAGTTTTGTTTTCCAATAAGTCTTTATATTTTGTCCAGACATTAAACACTGCTTTTCTGACAATATGGTTCTTAAAGGCCTTATTGATCTTAACCTTGTCATACCATAAGTATGCATGCCAACCAAAAGCGTTATTGAAACCTTCCAAGTCCAATACGTCAGTGTTTTCGAGAAGTAGCCAATCTTTTAGCCAGCAGAAAGCTGCGGCTTCATAATACAACTTTAGGTCTGGCAGGGCAAAGCCCCCTCTTTCTTTCACATCCGTTAATATCTTAAACTTAGTTCTGGGCTTTTTCCATTTAAGACTGGCACCCTGACATGAGTCACCAGGGTTGGACCTGACTCGGGGGAGGCCATGGCAAGCGAAGGTCAGAAGGGAGAAGAAGAAAGCAGGGAGTGGTGGGCAAGAGCAGGTGCGTGGTGGGGGCAGTGGGATGGTGAGGGGTTGTGTGTCCCTATTTGCCCTCCCCAAATGTTGGAAGGTTGGGGCTACCTCCCTGAGCTAGCTGTTCTATCCAGGCCAAGAGAGGTTGGTCAGTAGGACAGGCTTTATAACCACGCTGATTGAAGGCCAGGCTGCTCCCTCCCTGCACAGGCAGACTTTAGTAATCTTTCACAATATGCCACCTTGTACGCGGCCAAACATTGGTGCTCCAAAATGAATCTTCTCAAGTATAATATTGTGCCCTCTCGGCTCAGGGAACCATTCTAAATCTGGTGCTGCTCCCTGATAGGGAGGCCAGACCCTAATGTCAGCGAGTAAGCCTTTATGAGCTCACCGAGTACATCTCTCCTGAGGCCTGACCTGTCCAGATAGAGAGCCTGGCCTATGAGTGGGTGTCTCTAAGTCCTGCCTGCTTGCAGGTGTGGTCTTTAAGTGGAATGGAACATCGAGCTAGAACATCAGTTAGAGGAGGCAGTCAAGTGGACTTCTGACCCTCCTTCTCTTTTTTGTGAATGAAGGTCCCATGGGAAGGGTGCTAATCTGGAAGGAAGCTTCCAAAGGCAAACCCCATGTAGGAAAAGGGGTTTTCACTGCCAAGCTATTTAACATGGAACAACCATATTTACACTAATAGCATAGAATTTAATCAAAAAGGAAATCCAGAAATCTTTCTGCCTGCCACCTACTGTGAGTGCTTACCCATAGTTGAAGATTTGCCATAGGTTCATCATACAAAGTCATAAGGTTTACTGTCAAGTGATTAAGCAAGCAGTCCAACCCTGCTTATGCTGGGTTGAGAGGGGTTTTGGAATGAGTGATGGTGTCCTGCCGCCAAGTTCTCCAGACTAAGCTAGCCTCCCACTGGCTGCCAGATGTATAGAAGGGCAGGCCCCAGGCCTGCTTGTAGGATTCCCTCCAGCCACAGGCAATGGAAAGAGTTGAAATGGGTTGTTCTTCAAGTGGGAAGGTCTGGGGCTGAGTCAGCCCAGAGTTTGCTGTTTCCCAAGGTGGTCTCACTGCTGTCGCATGACAGCATCAAGCCTGGCCCTGGACAGATCAGGGTCAATGTCCTGCCTCTTTTCCTTCCACTATGGCCACAGTGCAAAGCCCCACTGGCAGGAGGGTAGATCACCCTTTTCAGGCATTCACTCCAAATGTGGTTAAAGGGCAATGGGGCCACACACAGAAACTGTCAGGATTTTCATTCTCTCCCATGCTGCAGTGTGTGTGTGACTACTAGATCACATGCTCTGTCTGTTGACATTCCATTCTTTGGAAGCATGGGAACAGAAGGAATTATGCATCGCTTCCATCTTCTTTGTTCACAGCCATGATTCTGTGTCTGTATATAGTGTAAATAAATACGTAGTTTAGATAGTTTAGTAGTTTAGATCTACGGATGGTTCATTCTTCTTGCTGTGCTGTGCCACATTAGTGTGCATAAATCAAGCTGGTTTCTGTCGCTGAAGGGCACACTGGAATGAAGGGATGTACCATTCCAGAGTTGTGCTTACTGGGAGGACACTCTGAAAGGTCAGGGAGACGGAGGGGGCCTCCGGGTGACCCCAGAGCAGCCTAAATCCCAACAAATGGTAGCAGAGGATGCTTTCGATCCACACCCCTGCAAGTGATTTCATTGTGTTAAGTGGGAAAGTCTGAAGGGGTGGTGTAAGCACATTCAGATGAAAGGGATTAGAAGTCTTCCTGCACTCAGGAATTCCCAATTGTGAAGAACCCCCAATAATGGTGATGATGGTATGCACATTCCACTGAACATACCATCTTTTTTTCTGCCCTTCCCACTTAACACAGGAAGACTGTGGTGGAGTGGAGGTGGGGGAAATTGTGAGAGGTGATTGCATCCACCAGGACACTGGGTGCGGGTCTAGTATATGGAACTCCATCCCACATAAATGATTTCAGATAACACCTGGTCCGGTATAATGCCTGGTGAGGTTTCAGAAGTTGACCAGAAACATGATGACTCCCAGCCTTTACTAGATGGATATGGGAGGCCTTTCTTGAAGTAACCCAGTTCCTGGCTATTCAGAGCTCTAAAGGTAAATAAAATTAAATTTAAATTAAAATAGTCCTTTGAAATAATGGGTAACATATGAAACTGATCGTTGACTGCTTCATTTTTCATTGAAGGAGGTTCTGCTTCTCCAACAGGGATGAAGAGGAGAAATAAAATACTTTATTGTCACTGTACCACTTGTTTACAGTGAGATTAAGCGAGCTCCCCTCCCCCCCAATCTCTCGGTCTTTGTTACACTCTGTGTGCTGTCGTACGACCACCAACCCCAAATGTCGGCTGCAATGTTGCTGTCATCCATTCAGCAGCCTCATGACCCATGGGTAGAAACTGTTCTTTAACCTGTTGGTCCGGCTTATCATGCTTCTATATCTCCTGCCCGGTTTAAAAAGGTGCTGCAGGGTGTGAGTCATCCCTGAGAATTTTCCTCGCTCTTCTGAGGCAACGGTCTCCTGCGATAACATCTAGCGGACTCAGGCGACAGCCCATGATATCGTGTGCTGTCTTCACCACCTTCTGTAGGGACTTTCTGTCCATGGCTGTCAAACCAGTGTTGTTGTTGTTTAGTTGTTTAGTCGTGTCCGACTCTTCATGACCCCATGGACCAGAGCACGCCAGGCACTTCTGTCTTCCACTGCCTCCCGCAGTTTGGTCAAACCAGTGTACCACACCGTAATACAGTATGAGAGAACACTTTCTATCATGGACCGGTAGAAGGAAATCATCAGTTACTGTCTAACATTGTTCTTTCACAAGACCCTAAGGAAATGAAGTCTCTGTTGGGCCTTCCTAACCACCTGGGCTGTATTGACCTTCCAAGTAAGGTCATCACTAAGATGGACTCCCAGGAATTTAAAGAAAGAGACTCTCTCCACACAGCCCCCCCCCAATATACAACGGGGCTAGCTCCCCTCTCTTCTTCTGAAAGTCCAACACCATCTCCTTTGTCTTGCCAATGTTTAAGTGCAGATTGTTCTCTGTGCACCATGTGGATAGCTTTTGAACCTCCCCCTGTATGCAGATTCATCTCCGCCTATAATTAAACCCATTATGGTGGTGTTATCAGCAAACTTAATAATTGCAGTAGAAGAGTCAGATGAAATGCAATCATATGTATACAACGAATACAGATATGGACTTAGCATGCATCCCTGTGGAGTGCCAGTGCGAGCTTCAGGGAGAACTCACCAGCAGACTCTACACCTGTAGCATGATGTCAGATCAGAGATGGTTTTGTGCCAGGGGGAAACAGCAAGCAATTGCTGCCATGAGACAGAAGAGGGGGGGGGGGAGAGAAGTGCTGGTTTTGTGTATCAGAGTGCCCAGCCGGGGTTCACTAAGCCAGATGGTAAGTAAGCATTTAATTCCATTTCCTCACTGACTCGTATATTTTCTCTGTTGCCTTGGCTCCTTGACAGATTGATTAGCAGACAGTGTTTTTATTTTGATCTTAAATAAATTCAGAGGAATTAAAATAATGAGCACAGTTATTTTGTGTTTCTTTTTTAATTGTGTAGTAATTAAGTTTTATTTTCTCTGGGTTGGATTAATGTGTGCTCCCTTGCTGTTAATGTTAATGCAAAATGAATATCCATGGAACCGAGTAGGTATTTTTAGAATGGCCCTGATGTAATGAAAAACAGAACGAGGGAGGTTTGTGCTCAATCAAACATAGTGTTATGCAATTTCTGCAATGCAATCTTAAAGGTGTGTGTGAGAGAGATTATATATATATATTCCACAACCCCCTTCTCTTAAGTATTCATGCTTGGTTAGGATGTAAAGATGGGGGAGAAATTAGAATCAGTTTTCACTTAAAGCCACATTTATCAAATCTGCACTTTCCAAACGATGTGGGAACTGAAACACAGCGATCCTTTGAAATTCGCACTTATCTGAATTTTGTGATGCAATTCTCCAACCAATGTTTACATAAATAAAAACATGAGGGAGGTGCATAAAAATGATTATATTTTTTATTATTATTATTTTTTTAGGAAAATTTTCTTTTACAAATTTAAATAACACATTTCATATCCACTATAATACAAAATTCTTTTGGACTTCCCCCCGCTCCCTCCACAATCCTCATAATTTTAAATTTATTTCACATTTCCTTTATGATTGTATTGCCAGTTAATTAATCTTTACAGCTCTTATCCCTCTTACAATACCCTTTCACGTCACAAAGCCTCTTTAAATCCAACTAGCGTTGTCTGTTCATCACAAATATTTTCAAAATAAATCGTAAACTTTCTCCAGTCCTGTGTGAACTTGTGATCTTTCTGATATCTAATTTTTCCTGTCAGTTTATCTAATTCAGCAAAATCCATCAGTTTCCGTCTCCATTCTTCCAATGTTGGTAATTCTTCTTGTTTCCATTTTTGAGCCATTAAGATTCTTGCCGCAGTCACTGCATATTGAAAAAGTTTATAATCACTTCTATTAATTTCTCTTCCTGTAATTCCTAACAGAAAGGCTTCTGGTTTCTTCACAAACGTATATTTAAACATCTTTTTCAACTCATTATATATCATTTCCCAGAAGCCTTTTACTTTCTTACACTCCCACCACATATGATAAAATGTCCCTTCCCTTTCCTTGCATTTCCAACATTTATTACATGTCTTATACATTTTTGCTAATTTAACGGGAGTGATATACCATCTGTATACCATTTTCATAATATTTTCCTTTATCGTCATGCATGCAGTGAATTTCATATTTTCCTTCCATACCTTCTCCCAATCTGCTAACTGTATATTATAACCAAAATCCCTGGCCCAATGTATCATAACTGATTTAACTTCTTCGTCCTTTGTTTGCCATTCCAATAGCATTTTATACATTTTTGACAATACCTTATAATCATTATTTATTATCTCTTTCTGAAATCTAGACTCTCCTTCAATATATTTCCTCTCTTTACAATCCTTTTTAAACATTTCATTTGTTTGGAAGTAGTGCAACCAATCATATACATATTTTTTAACTTGTTCATATGGCTTCAATTTCCATTTCCCCCCTTCTTTAATTACAATGTCTCCATAAGTCATCCAATCCTCTCTCATGTTTGTCTTTTTAACACTCATGACCTCCAGTGGGGATAACCAATGAGGTACATTTGGTTCCAAAATATTTTGGTACCTATCCCATATTTCTATTAGGGCACCTCTGAAAATATGGTTGGCAAAACTTTTATGAGCTTTCTTCTTTCCCAACCATAAGTAGGCGTGCCAACCAAACCTATTATCAAACCCTTCCAAATCCAATAACTTATTGTCTTTTAGTGTTATCCAATCCTTTATCCAACAGAGACAAGATGCTTCATAATAGAGTTTCAGGTCCGGCAGGGCGAAGCCACCTCTTTCTTTCGCATCAGTTAGTAATTTAAATTGTATTCGTGGCTTTTTGCCCTGCCAGATATATTTTGAAATCATTCTTTGCCAGTTTCTGAAGATCTTTGTCCCCTTAATTATTGGAATCATTTGAAATAAGAACAACATCCTTGGAAGCACACTCATCTTGATTGAAGAGATTCTGCCCCAAAAAGATAGTTTCATCCTACTCCACACTTCGAGGTATCTCTTAATAGTGTTCCAAGTTATCACATAATTGTTTTGAAATAAGTCAATGTTTTTTTGAGTTAACCATATTCCTAAATATTTTACCTTCTTTGCCACTTCCATCTCTGTTTCTCTTTGCACTTCTTCTGTCACACTTGGATCCAAATTCTTTACCATAAGTTTAGTTTTCCCCTTATTTAATACAAATCCGGCCACTCTTCCAAATTGATCAATTTCTTTTATAACTTCTTTTAGACTACTTGTCGGATCTTCCACCGTAATTACCAGATCATCGGCAAAGGCTTTAACTTTATATTGGTTTTGACCTACTGTTACCCCCTTTATTAATTTATTTTGTCTAATAGAGCTCAGCAGGACCTCCAGAACCGTGATGAATAACAGTGGTGAGAGAGGGCATCCCTGTCTTGTACCTTTCTTTATATTCACGTCCTCTGTGATTACATTATTTACTATCAATTTAGCTCTCTGCTCTGAGTATATTGCCTTTATGCCATTATAAAAGTCTTCTCCCACTTCCATCATTTCCAAATTTTTCAACATGAATTCCCATGAAACATTATCAAACGCTTTCTCTGCATCCACAAACATTAAAACGGCTTGTCTCTCATTACTGGCAGTCAAATATTCCAGAATATTTATTATATTTCTTACATTGTCCTTCATATGTCTGCCAGGAAGGAAACCTGCTTGATCTTTATGAATATATTGTTGCAATATCTTCTTAAATCTTGATGCCAAAATACCCGAAAAAATCTTATAATCTGTGTTTAGCAGAGATATCGGTCTATAGTTCTTCACTTGTGTGAGATCAGAGTCTTGTTTTGGTATGAGTGTTATAAAGGCTTCTTTCCATGTTTCTGGTATGTCCTGTTGTTTCAAAATATTATTCATAACTTCTTTAAGTGGTACCGTCAAGGAGTCCCTCATTTCTTTGTAATAAGTTGCTGTAAATCCATCTGGTCCTGGTGCCTTCCCTTTTCCCATCTGTTTTATAATTTCTACTATCTCCTCATTCTCTATTGGGGCATTCAGTCTGTCTTTCATTTCTGTCGGGATCTTTTGCACCTTTTTTCCTTTCAAAAATTTCTCTATCTTCTTTATATTGTTTTTCTCTCGTTTTGCATATAAGTGCTTGTAGAAATCCAAAAATCCTTTTCTGATACCTTTTGGGTTCTCTATTTCCTCGCCATCCACGATAATTTTGTTAATTGTACCTTGCTCTTTCCTTTTTTTGATTTGCCATGCAAGCCATTTTCCAGGTTTATTTGCGAATTCAAAATTCCTTTGTCTCAGTCTTTTAATGTTCCATTCGACTTCTTTATTTATGATCATGGCAAACTGTGTCTGCAAAATTTTAATATTTTGTTTTATCTTGATGTTATTTGGCTTCTTAATTAACTTTTGTTCATTGTCCATTATTTGTTTTAGAATTTCCTTCTTCCCTTTCTCTCTGTTCTTATTTTTGATCGCATTCTGTTGGATGAAGAATCCCCTCATTACCGCCTTGCTTGCATCCCAAACTGTACTAATCTTTGTGCCTTTATTCACATTATCTGCAAAGTACTCCATCAATTTTTTACAGGCATCCTGAATGATTCTTTCATCTTCCAAAAGGTAATCTTTCAGTCTCCATCTAAATGTTCTTTCTTCATACATCTTTATCTCCATTTTTATTGGATTGTGATCCGAAATTACTCTAGGTTGGATTTCTATTTGTTGGATTCTAGTAGTTAGTTCATTCGAGATCCAAATTTGATCTATTCTTGACATGGACTGATTCGGTTCCGAATAAAATGTGAACTCTTTTTCTAATGGGTGTCTGAGTCTCCAAATGTCGATTAAATTAAGATTTTGCACCAATGTGAAAAAGGTCTTCGGTAGTTTCCCTTCTTTACTGTCACTTTTTTCTCTTAATCTATCCATTTCCGTTGATACAACTCCGTTCATATCTCCCATTATTATGATTTTTTGATCCATATATTCAAACAGCCTTTCTTCCAATTTCTTGTAAAAATCAGTCTTGTTTCCATTAGGTGCGTAGATCCCGACAATTATTAATTTTTCGCCCTGCCAATTGATCTGTATTGCAATTATTCTTCCTTCTTCATCTTTGAAGATCTGTTGAGCTTCTATGTTTTTCCTTAAATAAAGGACTATGCCTCTCTTCTTTTCTTTATCTGAGGATATAAATTCATTGCCCAATCTGTTATTAATCAAGATTTTTTTATGCTTCCTTGCCACATGTGTTTCTTGAAGGCAGATGATGTCCAAATTTTTCCTTTTAAAATATTGTTCGATACTGTTTCTTTTCTTCTTATCATTCATCCCATTAATATTCCAATTCCATAATTTCAATGCCATGTCTTCTGGTGATTAATTAAAAAAATATAAAATTTGTTTCGAATTATCTCTTTATAATTCCTCTTTTTCTTCTTCCTCCTCCTCTTCTTCTTCTTCTTCTTCCTTCTCCTCCTCCTCTTCATCCGTCTCTCTGTTCTTTTTGGACTTTCCCTTTAAAAGTTTTCCTCCCATCGGGTCAATTCCTCCTACTGCACCTTCTTCCTCTTCCTCTTCTACCATCAATTCTTTGTAACGTCTCTGAAACTTACTTGTTTCTTCGGGACTTGTAAGTCTGTGTCTCTTGGCTTTGTGTACAAAGGAAATCCCTTGAGGGAATTCCCATTTAAATTCAATCTTGTTTTTCTTCAGAATTTGGACCAATGGTTTATATGGGTCTCTCCGTTTCAACAATCTGACCGGTATATCTTTGAAAATAATTATGTAACTCCCATCGATATTCAATCACTTCTCTCTGTTTTTTGGAGTATTAGATTCCTCATGTCTTTATCTTTGAAAGTAATCAAGCAATCTCCTGTAACTTTCCTTGTCTTGGTTGTCCTTACTCTCATCCTAAATGCGTTTTGAACTCTCTTCTCTACATCTTCTTTTTGTAATTCCAACCATTGAGCAATTTCCGTTATTAATTTATCTTCGATGTCTTCTCCTTGAACCTCTGGAACTGCTCTCAGCCTTAGGTTCACCTCCCGTTGCCTCAGTTCATTCATGGAGATTGCGTCCCATAACTCCTCCTGCGTTTTGCTCATTTCTGAGATTCCCGCTTTCATCTTCTCCTCTGCTTTTTTAACTTCTTTTATCTCCACTTTTGTCTTTTTTAATCCTTCCTCAACAGATTGTGTTCTCTTGCTGACTTCTTTTATTTGGCCTTTCAATTCTTTTACTGTATCGTCAATCTTCTGATCCATTTTACCTATTTTGTTATCCACCTGCTCAATTCTAGTATCTACATGTTCTAATTTATCTTTCAAATTCTTTTCACTTTGTCTAATTTCTGCAAACATTTTTAAAATTTCGGCTTTAAAATCTGCCTCAGGTTTTGAACCTCTTCTTTCTCCCGGTGTTCCTCCCTCCCCAGCTTTCTTCTGTGGGTGAGACATTTTCTCCTTCTCCTTACTTTCTACCCGTTCCCTTTTCAAATAAGTCAGTCCCACTATTTCCCTAATTCAGTTGGGTCCAAACCCTAGATTATACTGTGTCCCTCCTCAAAACAATTCTTATGTCAAATATATAAATGACACTTTTTCAAAATTCAATTCAAAAAACAAATACCACTTTCATCCATTCATAGTCCATCAAGTCCAGTCCAAATCTCAATATAGTCAAATATAATCAAATTAAACCCCAACAGTTCAGATTGTCTATAAACGTCTTCTTGCCACCAATTCGGCTAATCCATAGGTACAGGTATTTGTTTTAAATATGACCCAACTCTTACAAATTTGCTGAAGTTAGAGAGAACCCAAAGAAAAAGTTTTTTTTTTGATGAATAATATCCAAACCAATCTTCTGCCACCAATTAGGCTAATCCTTAAATCGATATAAATAAAAATAAAAATTTCTTCTGCCACCAATTAGGCTAATCCAAATTTGTGTAAATCAGTAGTTCTTTTGATCCAAAAGCCAAGGATTGTTTGTCCAAAAAAAAGACCCGAAAAAAACAGAGAAAAAGAAAAAACAAGTTGTTATATATCTTCTGACCACTGGGGACAAGGTCGCCAAGCTGTTTTAAATTGCTCAAATAATTAGATAGTTCAATAAAAAGAAATTGCCACAGAAAAAAAAATAAACCTTCAAAGGGTGCGCCGAATTATGTTTAATCCTGAAACGCCAGTCCAGATCAGTTTAAAAGAACCTTCTTTCCTCGGCAAACATCAGACAGTCTTGTATAGCTTTAACAATGGAGTCTGGAAATCCCCTTTTGTTGCGCAGTTTTTATTTCACCACCACACCAAAGTCTATTTACGGCAAATCAAATTCACAAGCCCCCCAAAGGACCTGAATAGCTCCGTCTTAATCCTCTGTCCCCCCTTTTCCTTTGAATCTTTCTTGATAGATTGTATCTTCCCAAAGAGGATTATTTTTGTTCAGTTAAAGGGGGGAAGAAACAGCAGCCGCGAGCGGTAACTTACTTTCACTTTTAATCGCTTTGTTGTTTCCATGCGTCTAAGCTGATTGCGGATAGAAAGCTGGTCTCGTAGCTTCCAATTTTTCATCCGGTTTCTTTCCTTAATTTTAAAATTCTTCTTTACAACCAATTAAGTCCGAATTTCTTCCAAATCAAGAATTGAGAGCTCTCCTTGCAAGCCCGGGGCTTCGTTTCTCGGAGGTAGCTATGGCCTCCCTGCAACCCGCTCTCCCCCCCGCCGTTCTCGTCACTCTTTTTAGGAGCTACCTGACGGCTGGGAGGTTCGCGTTTCAGCTGCCTGCGGGAACCTGAGTGTCAGAACACCCTCCTGACACTACTTCGAGGGGTCACTGCGCCCTGTGACACCCCCAATCCTCCGAAAAACCCGGGATTCCCCAAGAGGGAAAATCCCCGCTTGCGCTCGGGTCGCTGTCAACCGGAAGTCATCATAAAAATGATTATAATAGCAAAAACAGAATTATAGCAGGAGTTTCTGCTTGCAAAAAAAAATGTGCACACTAGTCAAAAACTGCATACAAAAATGTGTACTTTAGAAGAAATGCATACAACATGCTGACCAGTGTTCACAAGGAAATGAATGTGGAGTACTGAATTAAAAATTGGAAAAATGAGAAATAGAGAGAACCAAATCTGACAGCTCCTTTCATTCTTTGTTAGGACCCATTGAACCAGAAAGGACCCCCTTGTTACCAGGATTAGGGGTGTGGAAAATCCCAACCTCCAGAAGTTTCTATCTGTATTTTTATTTCCTTTGAAATCCCTCGAATGTATTTTTTCTAAGAAGGGAGCTTCCACGGTTACCTCTAGGTTTTGCTTTTGGCAGAAATTGGTCACAGTCCTCCCAGATCTTATCCACTGTGGTGAAAATTTTGCTAACAGCTTTATCGGGATATGCAATATTGGTGAAAAACTGATGACACAACTTCGTTATTAAACATGCATTGTTGTTGTTGTTTAGTTGTTTAGTCGTGTCCGACTCTTCGTGACCCCTTGGACCAGAGCACGCCGGGCACTCCTGTCTTCCACTGCCTCCCGCAGTTTGGTCAAACTCACGTTAGTAGCTTCGAGAACACTGTCCAACCATCTCGTCCTCTGTCCCCTTCTCCTTGTGCCCTCAATCTTTCCCAACATCAGGGTCTTTTCCAGGGAGGCTTCTCTTCTCATGAGGTGGCCAAAGTATTGGAGCCTCAGCTTCAGGATCTGTCCTTCCAGTGAGCACTCAGGGCTGATTTCCTTAAGAATGGAGAGGTTTGATCTTCTTGCAGTCCATGGGAATTGATGCTCTTGAGTCTCCTCCAGCACCATAATTCAAAAGCATCAATTCTTCAACGATCAGCCTACTTTATGGTTCAGCTCCAAAGAAGGCTGATCGCCAAAGAATTGATGCTTTTGAATTCTGGTGCTGGAGGAGACTCTTGAGAGTCCCATGGACTGCAAGAAGATCAAACTGTTATGCAGGTCCAAGATTATGATACACACAATGCCAATGAAAGCTCTTGTTAGACCTACTACTGCAACTTTCATGTTTAGGTAAGCAACTGACAAAATGGATCATTTCTATTTTAAATATATTTAGTCTGCATATTGATTTCGTATATTGCATTTTGGGATTTGTAACTGGGTTATCTCTCTCTATCTCTCTCTCTCTATATATATGCACACACATTAAAGGTGGGGAAATGTAAATTCTAGGAAAAAAACATTTCCCAAAAGGAAATTTTTGCTAAGCTTGGATAGCATTTTTGCAACACTGAAATGTACCAAGTGATACAAAAATGAGACTCATAAATGCAGACTTAAAATCAACTTTTATGTTAGGTGCTGAAAAGAACCCATATAAAGTTATCACTTCTAATATGAGGCATTTCAGCTAAGGTAACAACAAAGGATAGAATTAAAAAGAAATCCATTCCAGAAAAGCATGGTGTTAAACCATCATTAATCTGTAGTGCTAGGTATGAAGTTTCATTTTATCACACTCCCTCTATAACTTCTCATGCAGAACAATGTTGTAATAAGACGTTGTACCTCAATACACCTCATTTTTATTTTGTTTTGTTCTGAGAACTCTGTCTAGGGTGGCAAATTCAAATTCTGATATACAAATAATTTTTTTAAAGACAAAATTAAAAGTACAAAGTTAAGTATGAAAAATGACCCCCCCCCCTTAAATTGGAACCCTTACAACATAAGGTAAAATGCTCACAAGCCATCTACCTCGTCAGTTTTGCAAAATGGTCACAATTTAGTCAATATTGCATTTGCATTAATTTTATTTATTTCATTAAATTTATATACAGGTTGACTGTAAAAAAAAAAAAAAATCCAACAACCCTCAAAGTGGCTTATCTTTCTTTGTCCTATTACTTGTGGAGCATCCTTCTCATTCTCATGGTTAGGAGGAAATGAGACCAGGAGGTGCCATTTTTCATGGCAGACTCATGCCATTCTTGGGTGAGGTACAATTATCTGCTACACACAGTGCCCACATTTCCAAGTAGTCTGATGAGAAGACCTCATACCTCCTTATTTACACCGTTTTCATTTTGCTGCAACAGTGCTGTGTTAGTAACCAGCTGTTGGTTAATTTATATTGCGTCTTTACGTTTTGTTTTCTGAGAGCCATGGCTGAAGAATGTCCAAATAATAATAATTAATAGTAGTAGTAGTAATTTTCCTCCAAGCACTTTTGTGAAAGTAAGAACTTTCACAGGGATAATAGTTTGCAATAATCACTATCCAACTTGATCTTAAAAACTGACATAGTCTTGTGTCACATTTTCCTCCTTCTCATCCACCATATAGCAGCCCATCATGTAAATGATACTTTTAGCATATTTAATGAGCACAACTGTTCCTCTTGATTAAATAACACAGACAAATAATGTCCTCCTTATAAAATCATCTAAAAACCATTACCTGACTTAAGAGGTAAACATCATTGTCATTCCCCAAAGCACTGTTTTTTTAAAATATTATTACAATGAACATCTTGAATTAAAACCTAATTGAAATCTGCATATTAATGTGTGATTGATGAAGACTTTGACTGATGGTACCAAGGCGCAAATGCATGCTTTGAGTCTTCTGATAATGGGGTGGAGTGTCATAATTTCAGATGTTTAGGCCTCCAGATGACCTTAGATAGGGTTGCCATATTTCAAAAAGTGAAAATCCAAAACACAACAAAAGTTGTTGAGCTCTTTTGGCAAACTCTCCCAAAGAAATATCCAAATTTAAAGCTACATTTTAGGAAATGCACCCAGGTTTCCCCGGACAATTTAACTGGATTTTGAAAATTCTGCCCCAACACTATTTTCGATGGATGAATCCTGGATATGTCCAGAAATTCCAGATGTATGGCAGCCCTACCTTAGGACAGTTATAATGTGGCAACTTCAACAGGCTTCCCCCCTCCAGAACTTTCTTCAACATGTGGAAAGCTTGGCTGGGGCTGCTAGAGGACAAAATGGTGGGGATGGGTGAGCACATTTTTTCTCTCCATGTGTAGAGAAGTGAAAGAAGAGAGCTGTGATGAGTTCATGGAAGCATGTTGGTTATTTAATGACTGCTATTTTCAAGTGACAGCTTACACAAATCAAACACATGTCCAGAGATTTCATCTCACAGGTATCCCTTCAAACTCAATGTCTTCCAAAGGAGGCAGTTCACCTTTTCAGATCCAAATCTTTGGGTGCTGAATAATCAACTGATGAGACACCAAGTAAAATAAATGTGTGTTTGGCCCCGTGGTTTAGAAAGCCATGACAGGGTCGTTGTCAGCTCTTTCTCCCCTCCTCTCCTCTCTCACACACAGGCGTGGGCACAGGGTACGGAGTGATTGGGTTCCCTCAGCTTCCACGACCCATGTGCAAAGGAAGAAGTTGAGAGAAGCAGACAGAGAAAGACACAGGCAGAATAAAAGGGCTGGGATGGACCTGCTCCTTCTGTCTTCATCTGTCTAAGGTGGTGAATGGGGTAGGGCAGAAGCTGGCATAATGAGAGTGGAGGAATGGGCAGTGGCTATATGAAAGTTTCAAACAGTAGTTGCTCTCACGCCAGTAGAACAATGGATTACAAGTGTGGAACAAATATTGCCTGGCACCTGTTGCGTGTCGAGGTCCCAAAGCCACCCTTCAAATAACTCACAACTCACACATAATTTTTTGTTTGGGTTTTTGGCATAATTTTGGCCACAACTTTATTAAAATACAATTTTTATGAGTGGCTGCTTAGGCATTGGTTAAGACTATCTGTCCCCGTCCCCCCCCCCCCCCGCCTGGGGACAGAACTGACATCCAAACTCCATCGGATACCGGTAAGGGAAAACAATATTGGGGAGCAATGGAGCTGAGTCACAGGCCCTCAGCGCTCACCCGCATGCTTCCCAGGGCTTGCCACCCTAGTCCCTCTCCAGGGATTTGGACGAAATCATGGCAAGCCCCTGGATTCCTTTAATGGAATTCCCTTCCGCAGCAGCATTGGAGAGGCAGGCACAGCCAATCCTTATCCCTCCTCCAACCAATTGATAACCAATGCCTAACCGCCAACCTTACAAGTTGTGACGATTTGCTACGCAGTAGGCAAAAACCGAATGGCTCAGCCAATCAGCCAGATGGACAAAATTCCTACCAGGCCCCTGCCCCAACGGCAGACGACCCCATGACAGGCATAGCAAGGTCAAGCAAAACCTTCCAAACTCAGCGCGGGTGGGCGGGTGATTCGGCTCACGCAGCGAAAGAGAAAGCATCAAGCTGCGTGCTCTGAATTTAAACAGTTCAGTCCCTCCCACCAAATTTGCAACAAGTAAATTCCCCCAGCAACACAGCCATCCAATTAAATGCCAGGGTGATATTTATCACCCTACCTGGCAACAGAGGGGTGACTCGGCGGACCCCACCGCAACACGTGCTCTCATTTAGGGAGAACACGCTTTACAGTACCGGTTCTGCAGTTCGAAGCAAACAACCGTTGAGGGGTTGACTTTGAATGTGGGCCAGTAGCAAATGGGCAACCAGTGCAGATCTATGAGCAGAAGTGTTGCTGACAGAGTATCATGTCAGCAACCATGCTGCAGCATTCTGCACAAACTACATTTCCCAAATCAGGCACAAGGGAAGCCCCACACAGAGCACATTGCAGTCATCTAATCTACTATAATCCCAAACACTGAAATGAACAAAGGATGATTGCATTACCAACTTTTTTTTTTAATGAGCTCACATCTGCATTTTGTTGGGAAGACATTTCTTTCTCTTATGTGTAACTGAAGGAGAGTCCTTCAGGCAATTAACTATATACTTTATGAGCCACATCCCCCTTATGTCTATCTTAAATTCTTTTTATTTCTCTCTCCACACATGCAAATCTATCACTCAGTTCTCTGTGTGTATGTTTATGTGGACCTGGCTCAGCTGCATCCAAAATGCAGAACTGTTTGATCTTTCTCCAGGAACAAGTTTCCAATTATAGATTTGAGTCTTAATGAGAAACAAATAGATTGAAAAGTGGTCTGTCTGCTGGTTGTGTAATCCAGAGAAACCAAACAAAAAAGGATTTACCTTTAACTATGCTTTTCATATTTCACTGACCTCAGTGCTATAGCAGAGACAATAAGTAGTAAGTGCATATTAAGGGAACACAAAGCGTAACATACAAAATCCCATGTGAGTTATCTCTCCGCCTCCAGGCTCTAGAATTGAAGTATGCTAATTGGAATAATGTATCTGCCCCCAATTGTGTTTTTGAAGTTATGCTTATGTAATCCCATTCTTTCCTTTTAAGAGTGATTCTCTAGTGTAGGCTAGCAGGACCTTGAATATGATCCAGCTCCAGGCACCTTGGGTGTGTAAAATAGGCCTGCAGTGGAACAACACCTGGCTGCAGGCAGAGGGGGCGATTCCAGAATGAATATCTGTTTGCGTGCTGAGGTCCCCCAAAACATCCCTACCCCAATAACTCACACATCACACATAATTTTTGTTTAAGGTTTTTTGGCATAATTTTGGCCACAACTTTATTATCATACAAATTGTGAGTGGTTGCTTAGGCATTGGTTATGACTAGCTATCCCCCCCGCCTTGGGGGATAGCACTGACTCCCGGATTCCAGCGAGAGTCAGTGTGGAGGAACAAGAACAGGGCAACTGGGGCTGCGGCACAGACCCTTCAGTTCCTCCCCGCTTGCTCCTTGGGGTCTCACGCGGCCCGCACCCGATTCCAGGGGTTTGGACAAGGGGATGGTAAGCCCCAGAATTCCTTTAACGGAATTCCCGTGCAGCAGCAGCATTGGAGGGGCAGGCACAGCCAATCCATACCCCTCCACCAACCAATTTAAACCAATGCCTAACCACCAACCTTACAAGTTGTGACGATTTGCTACGCAGTAGGCAAAACCCAATTGGCACACACTAATCAGCCAAAAGGAAAAATTCCTACCAGGCCCTCGCACCAATGCGAACGACCCCATGACAGGCATAGCAAGGTCAAAGCAGAAGCCCCATCAAGGGAAAGAGAAAGGAACAAGCTGTGGACCTAGAATGAATAACCTCTGATCCCACCCCTAAATTGGCAACATCAAATTTACCCCAGTAACAACAGCTAACCAATCTGACCCAAGTCCCTTGCAACAGCCTGGCTGGCAACTGAGGATGTTTGTCTGGCCCCATCCGCAACACGTGCTCTCTCTTTAATGAGAACACGCTTTACGGAAGCCAAGACCTGACAGATGCTTATATTAGTAAATATAACTGACTGAAATAAAGAAATCTCAATTTCGTACCATTTCCAGGTTCCTCAACACAAACAAACACATACATAGTCACATATCTAGTATGTGTGATCTGGATTAAAAAAAATACTTACATTTTAAAACTGCATAGCTTTGTGATGTCAATACTTTTGGAAACAGAATTTGGTTGTGGTGATTTAAGAAACAAAACAAAAACTTTTTTTTGAGAGAAGAATGAAGCCTCAATTTTTAATAGTCAGGATGAGTTCCCACTGTTTTATCTGCCCCTTTAATCATGCACTGTTTACATTATTTGGTGGTGTGGGTGTTAATGCATGGAGTCTTGCCTTTAATGGTCATAGTTTTCACAAAAATTCTTCCCGGAAACCTCGATATGTGTCACATTCATGGTAAATGCTTTCTATTATTTTCCATATTGATTAAGTCAAATTAATATGATTCTCTTGACTTACACATGTTTAAAATTCAGAGGATCCCAATCCTGCATGCAAATGACATTGAGTGACTTTAAAGTGTTGGTTCCCACCCACCTCCCTCTCTAGACACAAGTATATTTTTCTTATTAATGCCAGAACTGTAGCTGCAGCAAATGTAATCTTGTGTTAGTGAAGTATATCAGCAGTTCATGAAGAGATTGCATTTTCTGTACAGTTTTTTTTAAAACAGTATAATGTGACTATTGGAAAAAATAGGCATGGTAACATTAGCAAACTGGGACGCGGGTGGCGCAGTGGGTAAAAGCCTCAGCGCCTAGGACTTGCCGATCGAAAGGTCGGCGGTTTGAATCCCCGCGGCGGGGTGCGCTCCCGTCGTTCGGTCCCAGCGCCTGCCAACCTAGCAGTTCGAAAGCACTCCCAGGGTGCAAGTAGATAAATAGGACCGCTTACTAGCGGGAAGGTAAATGGTGTTCCGTGTGCTGCGCTGGCTCACCAGATGCAGCTTGTCACGCTGGCCACGTGACCCGGAAGTGTCTGCGGACAGCGCTGGCCCCCGGCCTATAGAGTGAGATGAGCGCACAACCCTAGAGTCTGTCAAGACTGGCCCGTATGGGCAGGGGTACCTTTACCTTTACCTAACATTAGCAAAGTCAAATAAAGTTGGCTGCATTTAATTATTGGGTCATGGGCAGATTCTTCCTACAGTTGCAGCGGAGTTAAATACCAAAAAGTATGCTGATACCTGTAAAACTGTAAATGGCAAGGCAATGGGGTAATACGCAGGAACTTTACCTGTAACAGGTGGTTCCAGCAATTATAGAACATTGTGCCTGCTGAGATACTGAAAAAACAAGGGCACCAAAGAATCAGACTTTATTCTCTTTACTGTGTCCTTTAGCAGGAAAAAAGTGCTCATAAAAGAGAACCAGCCAGTCATGAAACATTGTGTAGAAATATTTTTTGTTGGTATCTTAGAGGGTAACAAGGGACGCAGGTGGCGCTGTGGGTTAAAGCCTCAGCGCCTAGGGCTTGCCGATCGAAAGGTCGGCGGTTCGAATCCCTGCGGTGGGGTGCGCTCCCACTGCTCGGTCCCAGCGCCTGCCAACCTAGCAGTTCGAAAGCACCTCCGGGTGCAAGTAGATAAATAGGGACCGCTTACCAGCGGGAAGGTAAACGGCGTTTCCGTGTGCGGCTCTGGCTCACCAGATGCAGCTTTGTCACGCTGGCCACGTAACCCGGAAGTGTCTCCGGACAGCGCTGGCCCCCGGCCTCTTGAGTGAGATGGGCGCACCAACCCCAGAGTCTGTCAAGACTGGCCCGTACGGGCAGGGGTACCTTTACCTTTTTTAAGAGGGCAACAGGATTGACAGGTGTCTGTTGGGAAAGTTGGAGTGCTTGATCAAGTACTGCTTGCCTTGCTACTTTTAACTGTAGATCTATTTTCTTAAAAAGTGAAAAGGAAGGAAATTTAACAAAGAAATCAAACTGGGCAAAACAATACTATTTAAAGCCAATTTTTAATCTTCAAAACGAAATACCATTACTATTACTAATAATAATCATTTTATTATTTGTACCCCACCCATCTGACTGGGTTGCCCCAGGTACTCTGGGCAGCTTCCAGCATATATAGAAACATAATAAAACATCAAACATTAAAAACTTCCCTATACAGGGCTGCCTTCAGATGTCCTCTAAAAGTTGCATAGTTACTTATCTCCTTGACATGGGAGGGTGTTCCACAGGGCTGTTGATCATAGCCATTGCCCTCCACAATGTATCTATTCAAGAGTATTTATACCCTGCCTACCAATCAATGTTCTCAGGGTGGCTCACAATACATTTAAAACACAATAAATTTGTGATACAATAGTCACAAGAGGTGGGCAGAGCTGTATATAAGCCCCCCTCCCCTTGCTCTCTGATGTTCGAACAAATGCTGTCCTGCAACTGAATGGCTGGCTCTTGAAGCAGGTTTTGCCAGGGCTTATCCAGATTCCTCATGCCCAGGTCTGTGCTTTAAAGCCCCATGTCCAAGCAAATGGTTTGGGCTTTTTGTTTTTTGTTTTGTCCTGGCACTTTCCCCAGGGAAACCCATCTTATACCGCCGAATTGGAGCAAAATGGTAATCTATGAAAAACCATTTGCTGCTTGCTCCGATTCAGCAGTAAAATGCAAGCTTCCCCAGGAATAGCACCAAAACAAGGAAACCCCACTCAGATACAGTGCTTTGTCTCACATGTTGTTGCTGTTGTTGTTTAGTCATTTAGTCGTGTCTGACTCTTCGTGACCCCATGGACCAGAGCGCGCCAGGCACTCCTGTCTTCCACTGCCTCCCGCAGTTTGGTCAAACTCATGTTACTAGCTTCGAGAACCCTGTCCAACCATCTCGTCCTCTGTCGTCCCCTGCTCCTTGTGCCCTCCATCTTTCCCAACATCAGGGTATTTTCCAGGGAGTCTTCTCTTCTCATGAGGTGGCCAAAGTATTGGAGCCTCATCTTCACGATCAGTCCTTCCAGTGAGCACTCAGGGCTGATTTCCTTTAGAATGGATACATTTGATCTTCTTGCAGTCCATGGTACTCTCAAGCGTCTCCTCCAGCACCATAATTCAAAAGCATCAATTCTTCGGCGATCAGCCTTCTTTATGGTCCAGCTTTCACTTCCATACATCACTACTGGGAAAACCATGGCTTTAACTATACGGACCTTTGTTGGCAAGGTGATGTCTCTGCTTTTTAAGATGCTGTCTAGGTTTGCCATCACCTTTCTCCCAAGGAGCAGGCGTCTTTTAATTCCATGACTGCTGTCACCATCTGCAGTGAGACTATTGTCTCACATAGTCCAGGACATCCCCACTGGGGGGCGGCTGCTGCTGCTGCCTCATACAAGAAGGGACTGGGTGGAACAAACGCCTTCCTCACAATTCTCAGATATTCCAACTGCCTTTCCTCATTTGCTGCTGCCTCAGTGCCATTTATATATTTCCCATACTTAACATGAAAATGTTTAACATATTCACATAGTAGCAGTAAGTCACCTTAATTTTAGCTCCCCCCCCCAAAAAAAAGTATGACAACATCACATCCCTGTTCTGCCAAAGGTTTTGGTTGCCAAAGACAGCAGCTCTTTTGGATTCAGAAAGGCAATTGATTCAATACTCCAGAATGCCAACTCTTTCCTTGAGTGGAAGAGGCAAAAATGACCTACAGATGGAGTCAGGAACCAGTTGATACAGAAGATGGCAAACCTCAGAAACAGCCCCTCTGTCGAGCAATTCCTCACAGGCCCTTTTTTCTTCATTGTATTTTCTGATTCCCCTGCAAATCTTTGTGTTTAGCATTTAACTTTGACACCTCATTCTCACATCTCCAACAGCAGAGTGCCCTCACAGCTTGTCTAAAGACTAGCTTTGAAAGTCACTTTGCCCTCCATTTAACGATATTTCACAGGTCTCCATTTGGAAAGTTAGAAATCTTCAACTGTATAATTATTAAAAGTTGCCCTGTTCAACTACAGACTGCTAACAGTCACCACCACAACATCTGCTCAACCACAGCCATTGTCAGTACTTATTTCATTTTTAAAAAATGCCTTATATTGCCTTCTAGATAAGTCTAGACTTCTTTGGGAGAAACAGCTGCCAATATTTCCCAACTGTTTGCCCTTGTTGCACAAGCAGCACTGTGTTGGGTCTTCATGGAGAACACAATGATATAGTCCCATTAATTCCATCTGCTTTTCTTTTGAGTTTTGTGAGTTAATATCTTAATCATATTTGTTGTTCTTCTCATGCAAAGGTTAATTAAAGCAAGGAAAGCAAAATGTTTACTTTTATACCACTTATCAGCCTGAAGGCCCCCAAAGCCCTATATTAAAATATATAAGCAGAATATGAAACAAAGTTCGGTTGATCAAATAAGAACAAGGTAAAATAACAGGAGGTAGGCCAAGAGAAGCAGGAACAAATCACTTGCCAGAAGGTGAAAAGCTAACACCTGTCTTTTCCTAACACCAAATATTTTGTTTGCTTGAAATTATCTGCTTCTTGTATTCATTTTCAGCCAGGCCACTTTCTTTCATTTTTCTTCTCCAGACTTAAAATTTGGTGTTGAGGTTTCATTTGATATTTGGAGCCTCGCTCCAGGAAATGAAATCATCATCAAATCATACACACGTTACCTGTGTGTTCCCTGATTTGGTGTCCTGGCCATATCCACACTACACATTTAAAGCACGATGGTATCACTTTAAACAGTCATTACTTCCCCAGAGGGTTCTGGGAGGCATAGTTAGTTATGGGTGCCGAGAGTTGTGGGGAGAGTCCTATACCTAGCCCAGAGCTACAACCCCCTGCAAAGGGGGAATGATTGTTAAATCACTATAGAAAAACTGACTTTTCAAAATGGAGCACTAGACATTTGCTGGGGGGGGGGAGGGAGAATGCCTCTTAAAAATGGTGGGCATGGGGGACAAATATAAAATGAACATTTTTACATGGGGTATGTACAGTGGTACCTCTGGTTAAGAACTTAATTCGTTCTGGAGGTCTGTTCTTAACCTGAAACTGTTCTTAACCTGAGGTACTGCTTTAGCTAATAGGGCCTCCCACTGCCGCCATGCTGCCACTGCACGATTTCTGTTCTCATCCTGAAGCAAAGTTGGTAACCCGAGGTACTATATCTGGGTTAGTGGAGTCTGTAACCTGAAGCGTCTGTAACCTGAAGCGTCTAACCCGAGGTACCACTATATATATATATATATAAACAGAAACCTGATGAAATAGGGAAAACAAGTGGGATACAAGTTCAAACTATACAGGAAGGACAGGCCCACCTCTCAGGGAATAGTCAAACTGGAATTCTTAGCAGAACGTCACAGAACTGCTCTGGGTGGGAATATCAGGCCCCAAAAGTAGTTTACAACAGAGAGCATTACGTCTTATTGCCCCCTTGAACCTGAGCTAAGCAATGGTGTTGAAATGAAGAATGAAATCGGGGAGCTATCCAAGGAGGGAGAGAATTGTGGTAATGCAGGGGCTAAGGTCCTCCACCTGTCTTAGCCCAAGAAGGCGCTTCCCCCCCAAATTGTGCCCACCTGTCAATCAGCTGACTTGACTGTATGATATTAGCTGATAGGTGGGGGTGGGCATGGTTCAGTCCTGGTGCATTGCTTTCAAGGAATGAACCGGTGAAGCAGACCCCTTCCCCACTTAGTTTAACTTTGGCACATGGGTGACACTACCCACCAATTAGACACATGATTTCCTCATGATGTCAATGGTTGACATGTGACTGGCCCCACCTGCATGTCAAAGTTGGCCAGTGGGTTGGAGAAGATAAATATCCAGCCCACCAGCCCAATAATACTCCCCAGTGACTTCGGTAATGGGTGATGGGCAATTTCTAGATACCCTAAACAACTGTGATGTAGAATAGTTGGTCATAAATGAACCAGATGGAGGTGACTTTGTTCTTAATCCAAAATGGTACCCAGAACCTGGTTTGAGGCACAAATGTTGTTGGAACAGATTTGACACAGTTACAGCAGTAAAATCAAATTTAGGCTATATATAAGTGGGAAATTGCCAAGAAAGTTGAACACAGTCATGATTAATTTTAAAAGGGAAACTTCTAAAAATAACAACAAAAAACAACAACAAAAAAGGAAGTTGGAACACAAAATGAAGATGGTCAGTTCTTTCAGAGCATGGGATTATTCGAAACCACAATTATATTGTGGCTTAGGTGGGGAGAATGAGACGGGAGGAAATATTTTCTTATTAGTGGTGATTGCTTTTGGTTTGCTCTTACTGCTTTTAAGGTAGAATTGTATTATAATTTCTACCATGTGAGTTGCTTTCAGACTCTTTGTAAAAAAAAACACAGAAAACCAACCAATAAGTGAAATAGGTAACAGCATAGCTAATAAAATGTTGGGTACTTTCCTGTTTTTATACTGTAAACTGCCCTCTGATTCTCAAATGAGGGGAGGTATAGAAATTTAATAAATAATAAAATAATAAAGTATAGAGTTTGTTTTTGGGCAGAGGGGTTGTACTCACTGCTATGGAGTACCACCAGTACTGACATCCATTTTTTTACATATATATTTTTACATATACAACATTGCTGATTATCACATTATTACAGACAACCCAAATCCTTAAATAAGCAGGAAGAGATTTGTCTGACTGACCCCTACCCAGTATAATACTCCCAAGAACTCCCCCCCATCCCAGCGTGTCTCTGTTTCATTGCCTGAATAAATTTAATTACACACTCAGTTTCACTCAGTCAGTCTCAATCACGCTAAGACTCCAAGACTGAACCTACCACCTCATAAGTAAGTTTTTCCGAAATCAATGACATTCTTAAATAAGTGTTTTTATTGTAGCCTTAAGTTGATGAGATTTAATGGAACTATCCCAACACTGATAAATGTTTTAAGGGACAAAAGACTGGGAAGTTCTCATGCACAAGTACTGCTTCATCTCAGTGGGAGAATCACCGTGGTGTTCTTTGGCTGCCCTGGGAGAAGAAAATGAAGAATCAAAGGAAACAAAGAACATCTTTCCCAAAGCAGCAATGAAGAGCAAATTGAAACTCATCAGGTTTCTGCATTGTGTTGCAGCTGTACTGAATTCCTCAGCTCTGTGTTGTAGTCCCCTGGCAGCCAAACACCTCAACAACATCAAAAACCCATACTGCTCACTACCAGCAGTGTCCCTGTCCCTGTCACCAGATAGGTTCAAAGATGCTGCACAAGGCCACAACCCAAACCCGGTTTTGTCACAATCGCGCAGAACAGGAATTGGGAACCTGGTGTTGTCCACATGTCTGCATCCACAACACCCAATTAGCCTTCTAGATGGTGCTGATGGAAGAGCTTCCTCTCTGCCTTACTAGACAAGAGGGACGGTGTTCGGCAAAGTTTTGCTATCTCTGACACTAGAGGCTGGGGAAACCAGTAGCGAAGCTGGGTGAGTCAATGGGGGTGATGCCCCTTGGGAGATGCCGCCTCTCTCAGCTTCATGGGGTGCAGATTTGATTTAATTTTATCCACTTACTGGCGTATCCCATCTTTTTCCATTGTGAAACCCAAGATGTCATACATGTGGTTCCTGGGAAGCACCCTATCCTGGCACGGGCTAGACATAGACCTGCTTGGTTTCCCTAGCCCTGGGGCTTGTCCACCTGTAAAATGTCCCCTGAAGTTTCTCTTCCTACAGCTCCAATATCAGCAGCAAGCCCATCAGGGGCAGGTCCTACAGCCTTCCATCTAAAGTGAGATGGGTGGCAGACTAGAAGAGAAAGGACCTTCGAAGCGAAGGCAAACCTTGCTGCAGAACAATGTTCATAGAGAGGACCCCCTTACTGTCTTTTCAGAACCACGCAATGACTTTCCCAAGCTTTTAGATGCAGTTTTCATCTCTAATGCCTATTTTTTGCTGCTTCTATGATTTTTGTTGCTTCTGGCTTACTACAGCTTTTTTGTACATATATTTAAAAATGCTATCCTTTTTTGCAAATTCCCCCCAAGGATAATAATTGAAGGGCAGTATAAAAACACATATTAGATACATAATACATGCTGCTGTGGACCTTTTCATCTGCCTACATTGCATTGCAATTTTGCAATCTTGTGCTTACATTATATGAAACAGTGGCCTTGCAATGTAACAAGAGAGAGAGAGAGAGAGAGAGAGAGAGAGAGAAAAAGAAAGAAAGAAAGAAAGAAAGAAAGAAAGAAAGAAAGAAAGAAGACACGCAACAATCCTCTATAGGCACTTTCCGCCTGCTCTTCCCAATTAAAATATTATTTCATTGTCCTTTCGTGTCACTTTATTTCCCTCCAGTTTTGTGTCGATAATTTCCAGACACTAATTACTAATCTCCAATTAGGGTTTGTGTGTGTGTGTGTGTGTGTGTGTGCGCGCGCGCGCGTGTGTGTGTGTGCGTTGGGGTGGGGGTGGGGGTGCTGAGGAGTCATAGCTTGCAGGTCACAGCTTCATTTGCTGTTGGGCTTGCAATTCCCACACACACACACCCTTCCTTGCATGCACACTGCAGTGCAGGATACACACAAGTCTCTCTGTGTTGTCAGGAGATTAGGCATTCATGCCACTTCTAGCTTGTGAGCTTCATTGTTTTAGCAGAAACAATGACTTTCGGTTTTACAGGCCACCACAACATGGCACAGAACAAAAGGGCACTGTGTTGCACTGGCTGAACAGATAACATGTGTCAATGGTGTAAAATAGAGTGATTTACTCTAATGGAAACATTTGAAGTTTCTCAGAGTCACTTATCAGAGCCCAGCAGCCTATTTCATTAGCATTTTCATTTTCCCCCCTGTTGTTTAATTTAATCTAAGCAAACACAAGAAAGTTCGTATGTGTGTTTTCCTCTCTCTGTTCCCTTTCATGAGTTACATAGTCTAGGAGGGGTGAAAAATTCAAAACTAATTCCCTTGTCTTGGCTGGCTTGAGTTACCTCTCAGAAAATGTAAAATGCAAATGGAAGTGGCTGAGTCACTTTAGAGGTAGCTGCTGCTGGGTTCCTGAAACGACGATTCGACACATCCACAGATGTTTGACAGAAACACAGTCACGCTGAAATTGCTTAGGAAGGATGCCCCAAATTCAAGCAGAAACAACGGAAAAGAATGAGACTCAAAGGTGCCGCTAGAAGAAACTGCAGAAACCCAAAAGTGTATGTAAGCAGATGGCCCCAGATGGCTCAAGCTTTAAGGGAAGCCACAGGCTACACAACAAGTCAATACCTGTTAAAAACATAGATGAACTGCATCATTTTTAGATGATAATCTGCCCCATTTTAAATCTGAAGAATGCTGAGGCATGCCAATGAGTAATTGGTCCAAGGCCAGTCAGTAAATTCACTGCAGAGAATTCTGAAATGGAAATAAAATTTTAAATGGAAATAAAAGTTAAATAATAAGACAGCCCCAGAGCATATGCAGAGTGTGTTCTCCTCACCTTGGAGCAATTGCATTCCCTTCCCTCCCCATATACAGTGATACCTTGGTTCTCAAACTTAATTCGTTCTGGAAGTCCGTTCCAAAACCGAAGTGTTCCCAAACCAAGGCGTGCTTTCCAAAAAAAGTAATACAAAATGAATTAATTCATTCCAGATTTTTCAAAACAAGCCCTAAAACAGCAATTTAGCATTAATTTGACTATCTAACAAGACCATTGATCCATAAAATGAAAGCAATAATCAATGTACTATACTATAAAATAAATAAAACAGTACAGTATTGTAGATGATAAAAATTAAAACTTTAAAAAATTCTTTCCTGCACTGATGATAGTCATTGTTTGGATTGCTTTTATCCATTTCCGCAGTCACACAATCAACTGGGTTCCACACAGTCACAAAAACAAACAAACTGAAAAAGCCTCAGAAAGAAAAACGCAAAATAAATAGCAAAAACAAAAGCGACAATCTTAATCCGTTCTGGAAGTCGGTTTGACTTCCAAAATGTTCAAAAGTGATTATAAAAATTAGAAATGAGTTTTGAAGGAGGGTAAGGATTTGCTGTATCCAATTGGACAAAGAGGAACACAAAAAAGGGAGGTGTGAGGAGGTCAAGAAAGAAAGTTTTGTAAATGTGAGTTTAAAAACTGGAGTTTTTGTTTTTAATTTTCTTCTTTCTTCTTTATTCTTTTTTCACTAATTAGTCCGTGTTGTTTTTGTTCTTCTGTGTTGTCTTGATGTTTCTTTTGTTTTTTGGAAAAATAAATAAATATATTTTAAAAACAAAACAAAAACCAAGGCACAGATTCTCATTGGTGCAGGCGCCCTGGAAAAAATAGTTGACAACTGCATCGGACATTCGGCTTCTGAAAAATGTTTGAAACCTAAACACTTACTTCTGGGTTTTTGGCATTTGGGAACCAAGGCATTTGAGAACCAAGGTACCACTGTACTTTGAATTAAGAAACAAGCATACTGAGCGATGGCCTACCTCCTAGAAAGACTGAAGAGCTCCAGCACCTTGGAATGAAGCCTGATCTCACCTCCATTACCAACTAACTACAACCAAGAGCACACACAGTTTTCTCTTCACACAAAATCCACTCCTCATTTCTCTTCTCATTCTCATTCCAGAAACTCTACGAATGCAGGTTCTGCCATCCCCATTGAAACCTATCCCCCACTTTTATTCTTTTACACAAACCTTCATGGTTTCTTCTAAATTCTTGTAGCCAGGAGGCTGGATATAAATCTTCTCAGTACATAAATACACAATAAAAGTACTTTTGAGCATATGCAAAGCCCCTCACCACTAAATAATGATGCACTTCTGCCTCTGAGCAAATGCTTTGGCCATCGTTCACAGAACCCTAGACCCCCACCCTGCACAAACTATTGTGAGTCTATAGTCCTTTCTCTCAAAAAAGTAAAACTAAAGCAGACAAAAATCACTCTTGCCTTGATTCTGTCTCCTCGCTTCCCTCATTCTGGCATACCAATACATACAAAAAATAGTGACAACAACAATAACACATACTCCTTACCAGTGCAGTGTAAGAAGGCACTTTAAAAATTTACGTAATCTTGATATCAATAAATTAAGGGGGAAATTGACACATAATGTATTTATCAGCTTTGCAAAAGCAAATAAAGTCTGGGTTTAGTCAATTCCTGCATGGGATCTCTCTTTGGAAATCTTGAGTCCTGGGGAATGAAGGATGGAAATGTGTACCTTTGAAAGAAAGAAAAAAGAATACTCCCAAGGTAAAATAACATAAATAAAAAAGGTGGAAGATTGCCGGAAGAAATATTAACAACCTCAGATATGCAGATGACACAACCTTGATGGCAGAAAGTGAGGAGGAATTAAAGAACCTTTTAATGAGGGTGAAAGAGGAGAGCACAAAATATGGTCTGAAGCTCAACATCAAAAAAACTAAGATCATGGCCACTGGGCCCATCACCTCCTGGCAAATAGAAGGGGAAGAGATGGAGGCAGTGAGAGATTTTACTTTCTTGGGCTCCATGATAACATCAGATGGTGGCAGCAGTCACGAAATTAAAAGATGCCTGCTTCTTGAGAGAAAACCAGTGACAAACCTAGACAGCATATTAAAAAGCAGAGATATCACCTTGCCAACAAAGCTCCGTATAGTTAAAGCTATGGTTTTCCCAGTAGTGATGTATGGAAGTGAAAGCTGGACCATAAAGAAGGCTGATCGCTGAAGAATTGATGCTTTTGAATTATGGTGCTGGAGGAGACTCTTGAGAGTCCCCTGGACTGCAAGAAGATCAAACGTATCCATTCTGAAGGAAATCAGCCCTGAGTGCTCACTGGAAGGACAGATCGTGAAGCTGAGGCTCCAGTACTTTGGCCACCTCATGAGAAGAGAAGACTCCCTGGAAAAGACCCTGATGTTGGGAAAAATGGAGGGCACAAGGAGAAGGGGACGACAGAGGACGAGATGGTTGGACAGTGTTCTCGAAGCTACCAGCATGAGTTTGACCAAACTGCGGGAGGCAGTGGAATACAGGAGTGCCTGGCGTGCTCTGGTCCATGGGGTCACGAAGAGTCGGACACGACTAAACGACTAAACAACAAAATAACAATCCCAACCTCAATTTGGGGAAATGTCACAGAACTGAAGTAACAAATGTGCCTTCATTTGTACCTAGATTCAAATCATAGGTGTAAAGCACCCCCCCCAAAAAAAAAAAAGTTATATACATTTCCAGTTATCAAAACTCTTTTTGGCTTTCTTCAAATTTCCTCTCATGTTTCTGCTGAACAGGAACCTGGCAAACTTCATCTAGATTTTACAGTATTTGAAATCCCTGCTAGAATTCTAAACAGATACTGCACAAATTAAATACTTTTAAAAATGCCTGATGTACATGGATGTATGAACCAGCCGTTCTTTGGTTAGGTGCTTAAACAATGGTGCTGAGCTGACAATGTAAAGCATGTAAGTTCAGAGATGCAATTCTTACTAGCCAAGCAACCATGTGAGGTGGGCTTTGGGGATGTGCGCACCAGCCAACATCCCTATTCTCATGGCTCTCCAACTGGTGGAGGCTTCCCACATGTTTTTAAACCCTGATTTCCCCAGGTGCTAAAATGTGCCATCATGAGTACACAAGGCTCTCTCTGCTTTGCCTGGGGCAGAACTAGCACACTTGTCCCCACTGATCCCACCCCGTTTCCTTTGCTCTTAAAGACAATGCCTGAGGAGGGCTATAATTAACTCGAGAAATCATTACCTCAAGACAGATGGTGGCTGCTAGCTTAGATGGCTTTGGGAAAACGATAAGACAGATTCACAGCTATAAGCCACGAGAGCTGGAGGACTCCAGAAGTATACAAGGCCACCCCTGCCAGGCAACAGGGCAAAATATGAAGGGGTGATGGTGATAGGTCAAAGCAGGGACTGGTGAATGAATGGTGCAACAGGGCCTTTTCAAGTGTTGGCACTAGCAAAGGAAGGAATGAAGCCCTCTTCATTTCAGGAGGCCTTTAGCAGTGTGCCTCCCATTGCCAGGTGCTGTGGGCAAGCAACAGGCCATGCTTCTAGAGCTATGTACTGTGTGCATAATCACAGCCAATATTCATTTTTGCTAGAGAAGGAACATTGCTTAAAGCTAAGACAGACCTTTTTTAGAATGGCAGAGGAAAATAGGACTTAAAAATAGAACGTGTTGGGCTCCCTACTTTTCTCCTGCTCTGAAATATTATGCACATTTCTTTTGACTGTGGTCTACAAACTACTGTTTTTTGAATGCCCGACTAAAGCCAGACCTGCACCATACCACTTGAAAGAGTCAAGGCTTCTCCTGAAGAATTCTGAAATTGGCTGTTTCTTAAGGGTGTTGAGAATTGTTAGGAGACACCAATTTTCCCCACAAAGCTACAGTTCTAAGAATGGTTTAACAGTCAATGCCTCTTTCCCAAGGAACTCTGGGAATTGTAGCTCTGTGGGGGAAATAGGAATATCAAAACAGCTCTCGGCACCCATAACAAACTACAGTTCCCAGGATTCTTTAGGGAAAGCCATGACTGTTCACAGTTGTATGGCATTGATTTATGATACTGAGGTGGGGGCTCAGTTTGGGGTGTCTGGATTTGAAGACCTTGAGCCAGTACTGTTTCCCAGCCTAATTTATCTCATGTGATTGTTATGAGGATTAAGTGGGAGGGGGAATCAAGTTTGAATTGGAGGTAAGGTAAAGGTAGGGTGGATGCAAAAGGCAACAAGGAAAAAAAAGGGAGGGGGGATTGCAACGATTAGAGAAGAGATGTCTATGTTGCATCGTAAATGTAAAACACCCACTTTCCTTTCGCTCATAAGGATGAAGGCGATTGTTATTTCTTCCAGATTTTCAACCCGAGGGGGGGGGGGCAGGAATCAGTGTTGACACCTGTAATTTGAAAGGTGCAATGGAAAACCTAGTGAACAAGGCATAATTACTATGCTCTCTCCATAGGGGGCACACTCTATGAAGCTCAACTACATGAGCAGATTAATTCTGCATCCTTTATGCTTTTGGGTCCCATCGCGATTGCTATAGCAACCCAACAAAATTATATGTGATGTCAACTTCTGCAAACAATTTTCAGGGAAGGAAATTCTGAGAAAAATAGACACAGGAAGGGACAGTTTTGTTTCTTTAAAGCCCTGTATTGGAACATCAGAAATACAGAGAGCAATCGTATAGCAAGGGGCTTCCTGAGGGCAGGAACATGGAGGGAAGACTTAGGCTGGATCCTAGGCCTGCTCAGCTCAGTCATAAAAAAAAGGTAAAAAAGGTAAAGGACCCCTGGACAGTTAAGTCCAGTCAAAGGTGACTATGGGGTTGTGGTGCTCATCTCGCTTTCAGGCTGAGGAAGCCGGCGTTTGTCCACAGACAGCTTTCCTGGTCATGTGGCCAGCAGGACTAACTGCTTCTGGTGCAACAGAACACCGGGATGGAAACCAGAGCGCACGGAAACATTGTTTACCTTCCCACCACAGCGGTTCCTATTTATCCAGTAAATAAACCTTCAGTAGCTTAGGGCTTCATCAAACCTAAATCCGGCTTTGCTCAGGGTCCCTTCCAGCTCTCCAGTTCTATGGTTTTATGTCCGGCTTTTTTTTTTTTTTTACCATGGAACTCAAGGTGTTATTTCCTGGCAGGCATCCATCTAGACACTGCCTAGTCTCAGACCTACTTAACTTCAGCCTCATGGACTTTCAGACCATACACTGGGGACCACTTGCCTGGGAAAGAAGCAGGACATGTGGTGGTGAGATATTCAAGAGCCTGATATCCATGAAGATGTGGTCCATGACTAGTAAATGTAGCACACACACGTAATTATAGGTAATAAACACACACACACACACACACACACACACACACACACACATTGCATGCATTGTATTGTGCATATGGAGTGTCATGTGCCCAAAGACTGGGGTGGGATCTGTTCCACAACTGTACACAGTGTGAGATAAGGGTTTTTTCTCCTCTAATGGCTTCTAATCTCTTCTAGCAGTGCAGAGCTCCATTTCATGCATTTATTCACTTATTTTGCAGGGTCCTCCAGGAAGCTTACAAGATGGAATTCTATAGACAAATCATTCTAAATCCACCATAAAACAACAAATAAAACAATTAAAGGCAGCAAAAGGCAG
Source organism: Podarcis cretensis (assembly GCF_951804945.1). Taxonomy (NCBI): domain Eukaryota; kingdom Metazoa; phylum Chordata; class Lepidosauria; order Squamata; family Lacertidae; genus Podarcis; species Podarcis cretensis. Next base: position 100,492,177 of record NC_137173.1, on the reverse strand, counting down.
CTTCTAAAGCTGCTACAGCCACAACAGCTTCAGTACTCTGAAGGCCCTCAATTAACCCAGCCTTTTTGCTGACATAAGAACTAAGAAATTGGGCCTGGCTGGTTCCCTGAGTGAGGGAATTCCACATAAAGTGAACCAACGTTCCTTCTGGATTGGATTGAAAGAATGGAATCATTTACCTTGTGTAATGCCTTCATGTCAACTGTGACTGAGCATCCTGCCTCCACTTGGATACTGAAGCTTCAAGATGGACCATATCATTCTGACCACCAATAGAACATGTTGAAGATACAACACAATAAAACATACCTTGCTTTCTTCAAGGATTCCTACTCATCAGCTTCTTGAGAGTAAGAATATTGGCTGCTTTCAGGTATTTTGGATCTCAAAAAAGTATCTATTGGATTGCATCTCTTCAAAATAAAATAATTTTCTTAGGATTGAGCAAAAATGCCTTGATTGAAGGGAGATGTCATGGAGCTTTTTCAGATCAGGATTCACAAGCAGCTGGAAAGGGTGCAGAACTCAAGAGAAATCTTCAATGGAAAGAACAATACGCACATTATCCCCCACCATCTCATAACAATAAGGTAAGGCCAGCCTAGTACCCACCAAAATTGTACAGGAATTCTGTAGTTTCCTGCAAATGAGGCAACAACCACAACCACCCATACGTCTTTTTTTTTCACCCCACATGGGAAGAAAAAAACAGAGTGCAGGTTTCAGCACAGCACTCAACAATGACAACATTTTTGGTGTCATATTTAGTCAGCTAACACCATTTTAAATGCAAACTTCAATGTGTATTTCACTCAGTAACTGATGGGTGAATGTGCAACCTTTGGACAATAACAGAGACCAGCCCTCATTAGTCATCTTTATGAATGTGTGAAGAGGTGCTCATGGACAAGGATGTGTCAGTCCGAAGTCTCATGCATGATTCGTGCCAGTCTGAAGGGGGGGCTTCACATATATGTGCATGCATGGGGCTCACTTTAGCTGAATGCCAATGTCTACAGGTGTATGAGAGCCCCTTCATAGGTTTGTGCTGAACACCTAAAGAGGCCTTGGTAAGCAGTGCCATGTTAAGGTGATCTAGCCAGATTATTCTGAAAACTGCAGCTTTTGGCCAAAAAAAGAGAATGTAAGTAATCCACTAGACGTGTATTTGTCATAATATAACTATTTCCCTACAGCAGTAAAAAGACATAAGGTTTAGCCGAATATCCATAATTCCCATGAGGTATGATTATCTACTGACAACCATCCTCTAGATTTGCCATGCTGCTATCATAAAAAGTCTGCATTGTGCAAGATAATGGAGCTTAATTTTCTAAGAGATAAAGTCAGTTTGACACCAGTTTCAGTGTGTTGGTATTGTGTGGCAATGTAATCATTTGACTATTGGACAGCCAATAGGAAGTCTCACCCCAGTGGTTCAGTGGTAAAGCTTAGATGATACAATCAATGTAATCTGAGGGCACATTAAAATGGAAATTTAGAACAACAGAAAGCTTACGTTTAGTGCCTGTTCTCCGGCATGTTGAGAGAGCCATCTCTGTTTCCAAAAGGAATAGGCACTTGGTTGTGGCCAAAGATATTGCCACAACTTTTCAGATCACACATTTTAACTGATTGATTGTTTAGGAGGTGGGGAGGTAGACAGGGTGTGTTTTATGATTTATTGTTGATATCTCCTAACATTTCACAAATGAAAATATAGACAGCGTTGTATGCATGTACCACGTTGATAGTCCTGCAAAGAATCACTGCCTGAATACTCTCCTAGCATCCTGCTTAGTTCAGGGCTAGAGCAATGCTTTGTTGCCAAAGGTTCCAAGTGCAATCTCTGCGGAGGGCTAAGAAACACCCTTGTGGAGCAAGCCACTGCCAGTACTCAGATCACTGAGGTAGATGGACAAATTGTCTGAGTTTGATAAAGCTTCCTCTGTCCTTATCTTTAACTCTCGTCTTGACTTGATTCTTCACTGTACTCCATGTATATGCAAATAAACCTATCAGCTCCTTTATTGCATTCATTCATCTCATGGAGGCTCTTGTCTCCAAAAGCTCGTGCCAATGTAACCCACTTAAGGTGCCACAACACTCTTTGTTTTCCTCAGCAGGTTGTGACAAGCCGAAATAATATTAACCTTATTGAGAAATGGTGCTAACCATGGAAAACAGCAGTGCTTTCATGTTCCCCCTCAATATTTCATAAAGCGCATCTCATAACATGCTCAAAGTTTGCTGTTAGAGTGAAATGTGAAATTAAATACATGCTGATGTTTGCCACAAAGTAGAAACCGTGCAGCATTTCCTATAGGCAGGCAAGGGAATAGTTGTGGGGAATCTGATACTGTTTTGCAGTAACTGTTATGGCATTGATGTAATTTTAATGGCACTTGGTTTTAATTATAAATATGCTGCATGACTTGGAGCCATCCAATGAGAAAAGCTGGCAAGCTCAGCCTTGGTTTTTCCACCTTCCATGGGAAGAATGATCCAGATCATTAAATTTAAATGGCCCAAAGCAGGCCACTTGTTTGCTCATTTGGCATCCCTGCTTGCAAATGGAGCTTTGCGTGGTGATGGCTTCTCTTTGCATTGTGATGTGCTGTACTTGGAATGTGCCGGTCCTCAAGAAAAGTGGATTAGTGAAAGCGGCCTGTTGCTTGTGGAGGCCCAGCAAACAGGATACTCCTGTTTGGACAAAAGACAAGGGAGATGCCCTTGAACATGGGTAATTCACAACTGCTCGATTAACTTTCTAAAATATGGGCAATGATACAAGTTGGCAACAAAGGAAGAACATGAGAAAGGTGACAGCGTTCAGACGGTGCACGGTTTTGCATTGGCCAAGGAATCTTCCTTCCCCTTCCTTTGTCTGTAGCTAAATCTGCAGTGCAATTGAGTTTTTGCTCTTTGTTTTATATCCTTGACCTTCTTTGCCTATGGCTAAAGATAGAGGTTGTTGGCACAGAATGTCAGTATATTTATATCAGCTGCTTTCCCTAAACAATTTTGCTTCCCCAGTAGCAATTATTACTGGTGAATAGCAATGCAGCTGCAGTTAAAAGTTGTATCAACATTTTCCTTTAAAACAGAAAAAGAAATTCTGTGGAGTATCTATGGAGCTGTATAAAGTAATGAGAGACAGCAAAATAAATGGGCCAGCATGTTAATTATGTTTGCAGCACTGCTTCCCCACAAAAAAAGCTCCTGCAGTATTTTTAAACGGTGCTTGTAAAACACACAGGTTCCCTCTTAAGAGTCACACCTGTGTTTTAAGCCAAGCAAATATGTGTCTGCGCGCACATGCAGCAGTGTGGTTTTTTTTGTGTGTGGCAATACAGTTGTGATGCTTTTGAGGAAACAAAATGGAGCAGGGCATTGCTTGAATTACAGAACTGAGCCACTGCACATGACTCTTAGTGGGCTACCGCTTTCGTTGCATGTTTTTATGGGAAACATCTTATGTGTCTCAGACATAGAATCATAGGATCATAGAACTGTAGAGTTGGAAGGGACCCTGGGGGTCATCTAGTCCAACCCCTTGCAAGGCAGGAATAATCAGCTATCCCATACAGGGATCAAACCTGCAACATGGTGGTTATCAGTACCACGACTCACATTGACAGAGTGGGGACAATACTCAGTTTGGTAGCTTAAATGCCAATCAGGGCTGAACTGGAATTAGGACCTTCTTGTGTAATTCAGGGCTCATCCACACTTCTGCTTTCCCTGCTACTTTCCCCTGGGAAAACCCACTGGAAACCTGAATTGCTGTTTGCTCCGATTGAGCACTAAAGAGCACTTTCCCCAGGGGAAAGCAGAGGGAGAAGAGGAAGTATGGATAAGCCCTAAGGCTACCTAGTAAAGAAAAGATGGAGGTTTTATTTTAAAGAAAGACTTGTCTCTTCAAAGCAGAACTCTTAGTTCCTACACCAGCTCTAATCCTAAACACATAGTTTGCTTTTATTTCCTAAGGATACATTATCTTGATATGGAATGCTTTCAAATATATTTGTGATTTTTAAAATAGGATGAAAGATAATGCATATTGCAAGATAGATAGAAATAGATACGATTTACATATGTAGCTTATAGACAGTTTTCACGAGGCTCCCACCCACCACCCACATGGTGTGACAGGCAGGACTGGGAGTTGGTATGTTCAAGTTGTGAAGATGAACATACTACAGATGAAGACCCTTTTGTGACTGACTGCTCCTAAAATCCTACATCTGTCTTCACCCTAAACTATATATTATTTACACCTTCTGCAATGCAGAGAATTATAAAAGCCTTAGCATAATCTCCACCCCCCCAAAAAAGAGGAACTCTTAAAAGAGCATTTTCTGTTAAGATGAGGCTTGAGTTACAGTCTTGCAGAGCATAATGGGATAATCAGTACAGAGTCTGAATTACCCAGATGTGAGCATTACATTATGAATCCCCAGATCTTAGCAGGGAGAGAGAGCATTTGAAACAGAGAATGGGAAAGTTGGCAGGGAAACAGATAGCAAAAAAATACACAGTCAATGAAGTAAAGATTATCATCAGGACTTCATTTCTTGCAGGAGACTTCAATATGGCTCTAGTCACTCTGTAAGAACATGGTTTATAGGCTGCAATAATGCTTTGAGGCTTTCTACAAGCTATGTAATATATATACACACCTAAATCCCAAAGATGCACCACTGTGTATTTTCCACTTTCTACTTAATCTCAGGAAATTCTAAACCGAGGGGGGGAACGAGAGCGCCCGCCTTTTCATCCACTACGGCTGCAATCTTCCATGTAAGAATGACACTTGGAAAACTCGCATGCAGCAAGATTGTGTAGCACAGCTGTGAGCTGAAAAGATGTCTGGCTTAGAAGAGCAGCCAGCAGCCTGATATCGCATATGTCCTGTAAGGCGGTACCATTTTGAGCTGCAGGTGGGGAAATGGATGGCTTGAATTCTCTCCCCACTCCCACCCCCCACTAATGCTCTTGATATTCCTGTACTGAAACTAGTTTAACAGAAGGGTGATTGATTGACAGTAAAGGGCTCAGCCCTTGAAAGTGGACTTTTGGGTAGATCCACTCCATGCTCTCCATGCCACAGACGAGATTAGAAGGGGGAGGGTTCTTGTGTATTTGCAACATCCCTCTCCTCCCATCAATGGTTACCTGCCTCCTTTCATTACACACTGTTGTATCCTGAAGTATCTTCCTTTGCTTGGGGCAATTTGTTTAACACAGGATTGGGAAAGAATGAAAATTGTAGTCCAGTCACACCTGCAGGGTTACAGGTTCCCCATCCCTTTATCATGATTTATGATTTTGCTATTTATGTATTTCTAAGTGTGGGCTATTTATTTTCTCTGAACTACTTTGAGCACAAATTTGTGAAACATGCAGAATATAAATGAATGGACTAGTTGACAAGCTGTATAAATAAATACCTACCCTGCATGTAAAAAACTTATTTGGGTTCACGTCAGGGAAAGCCCACATCACCAAGCATCTCAGGGCTAAACATGTTACTTCAATCACATAGTTTCCCCTCAAGAAATTGCCAATGTTGCCTTCACCCACTCCTGATCTGGAATGGGACCCTAGTGTGGAGGACAGATGGTTTTGGCCCAGGTGCAGGTGACCTCACTGACCTGCTATTTGGATGAGGGAAAGCCCACAATTTGGTCCAATTGCTTCCATCGCACAAATAATAAACACAAATAGTCAAAGAAAAATCAGTGTTCCTCCAGTCCAGTGTGCACGATGCCTTAACTTTAATAACGGTGTCTCCGAAAAATCTTACACATCACTTGGGAAGACAGGCGAATGAATATCAGTGTACTGGATGAAGCAAAGATCACCAGTGTTGAAGCAATGATTCTTCAACATCAACTTCGTTGGCCTGGTCATGTTGTGCGGATGCCTGATGAACGTCTTCCAAAGCAACTACTCTATTCTGAACTTAAAAATGGAAAACGTAATGCTGGTGGTCAACAAAAGAGTTTTAAAGACTGTCTCAAGGCAAATCTAAAAAGATGTAGTATAAACACCGACAACTGGGAAACACTGCCCTGCGAGCACTCCAGTTGGAGAACAGTCTTTACCAAAGGTGTCATGGACTTTGAAGACACTTGAACTCAGAACACAAGGGAGAAACATGCCAAGAGGAAGGCACACTTGGCAAACCCTCACCATGATCAACTCCTGCCTGGAAACCTATGTCCCCACTGTGGTAGGACGTGTGGATCCAGAATTGGCCTCCACAGTCACTTACGGACTCATTGTTAAAACCATGTTTATGGAAGACAATCTTACTCGGCTACAAGTGATCGCCAAAGAAGAAGAAGAACTTTAATACAGAAAACATCATTGTTGGATTCCAAATTAATCAGTCAAGAAGAACTACAGCTACTCAATTAGATAGTTACCATCAAAGCCATGGATTTGTTGAAGGACCGGGAAATGCATGCTTCTGGGCCAAATCCAGCTAATTGGGGGGTGGGGCAATGCATGATGTCCCCACTTGCCAAAAGAATGAAAAGGGACTATGGAGGGAATAGCAGACTCAGGAGTGCTAGCTGGCCATTTTGGAGGATTGGAATTAGGGCCCTGTCCTCCCCACCGACCTTAGTTTCTTATCAGGAAGTGAGGATGGCCCCATGAACAGGGTGATTAGAGAGCATTTAGAGTTAACTAATCTATTCAGTTTAAAAGACTATGTACCCTTGTGATAGTTCTGATGTGAGGCTGTAGCTTATACCCATTGATCAGCTGGGGTAACTTAACCCCTGTATTTTAAAAAAGAGACACCTCCCCCAGTGTATCGATGCTTCATACCATGACACATTCAAGCATGAAATTTCACCTTTTTTATTTTCTGTAATCTTTTTCTCCCCGTCTGGACTGAATATTGTCTTTTAGAGCACTGCCTTGCGAGCCTCCTGCTGATTTCTTACTTTGGCGCTAAAGCAAAAGCAAATGTCAAGCAACCCAAGTCATAAACTTGTAGATGTTGTAATATTTATATACTAATGCTTAGACTATAGGATTCAATTATCGAGATTTGGAAGAGGCATCCTTTTTGCTGCCACATAATACTACTCTCAAAAAATTGTTAGGTCCGAGAAAGCGGGGGTGGGGGGCATTATGAGTCTGAACTTCATAGTAATTAGTAGTAGCAATTGCTATCTTCCCACTCTCCACCTGTGAAAAGTCTCTATAGGGTACATGAATTTGATTAATGTAAAGTTGAGAACATTTGTTCCTTTTTCGGTATACAAAATCACCATCTGTGCAAAGAAGCAAAGACCTCTGTTAACAGATTTAAATCTAGGATGCCAACTTTTTTTTTTTTAATAGGATTGGAGGGGGGCAATTGCCCCCGGTGGAGTATACAGGGTTCTGGGGGTGGGGCAGAGTGGGCAGGGCATAGATCCAATATATCACATGGTAGAAAGGGTTAAACGGCCATTCATTTAGCACCCCCAACGAGTGACCATCTGTGGCTGGTGGGCTCCATTCAGCATTCTAGGTGACAGGTGGTCCCGGCCTGGTTTCTATCTTGTCATATGAACAATTACCCACTTCTCTTTTCTAATATGGTGCAAGTACTTAGAGCTCTGTCACATTTCCTTCCATCGGAATAATTGCATTTGCCAAGCTTTTTACTACACTTCTCCGTTCTATTTCCCAAAGTGTGCGTTTGGGAAATCAAGCGGAAACAGAAATGTTATTATTGGTAAACCATTATAATACTGACACCATGTAAAAAGAAGCTGCTCTGAATAGCAGGGGGATGTCGCTGGAAGTCAAAGGGGTGGGGAACTGAGATGCTGCCTGAGGCGCCAGCCTGACAGAAAATGAAACAGTTTAAACCACAGCCCTAATTCTACCAAGTTCATTCAGAGTCCCACATGAAATGAACCAGAGGGTGAGTGTTACTATTCAAAAGATGAAAACCCATCAAGTTTGAGAAAGGAGGTGGAACATTCCTCTTAGACATGGGTAGGCAAACTAAGGCCCGGGGGCCGGATCCGGCCCAATCGCCTTCTAAATCCGGCCCACGGATGGTCCGGAAATCAGCGTGTTTTTACATGAGTAGAATGTGTCTTTTTATTTAAAATGCATCTCTGGGTTATTTGTGGGGTCTGCCTGGTGTTTTTACATGAGTAGAATGTGTGCTTTCATTTAAAATGCATCTCTGGGTTATTTGTGGGGCATAGGAATTTGTTCATTATTTAAAAAAAAATAAATAAAAAAATAGTCCGGCCCCCCACAAGGTCTGAGGGACTGTGGACCAGCCCCCTGCTGAAAAAGTTTGCTGACTCCTGCATCTTAGTTTAGGCTCCTGGATTGTGCTTGTGTGTGTGTGTAATGGGGAGGGGGGCAGTGGAAATGAATGTCCCTTTTGCTAATCTTGGACCTTCATTTCAGAAGGTGGAGAAGGAACATTTCTGCTTCCCCCATTGGTTCTCTTGCATGGTGGCTGGGCCACCAAGGGTCAGGAGACACCGTGTAGGACATCCCCAGACAATTGTGCTGGCCCCAAGTGAAGAACTTTACTTTCCCACATGAAGTAAATGGTAGCCACAGGCATACATGAGGATATTTAGACTTATATGAGAGTACTTGTAAGACAAGCACTTAGGCTGAACATGTCCCCTGCCAGTGGCATAGCGTAACTATTTAGCTCTATACCCAGTATATTTTATCTTATTGCTATGGCTAGTGGTTAATACAAATGAAGCTTCTTATAGGGTTGCCATATTTCAAAAAGGAAAAACTAGAACACCCCAAAAGTTCTTGAGCTTTTTAGGAAGACCTTGAAATTGTTGAGCTTTTCTTTAGAAAAACGCCAAAAAATGTGATTTTTCAATGGACTTGTCTAAGATCCAGAGCAAAGTAGACGTATGGCAGCCCTAGTTCCCTGCTCCCATGAAGCTTACAGTCTGAAAGTGTTTTAAGTTAATGTAGTATCACCCTAACAAGTTAAGCTCATACTGAGAATGAAGCCCTAAGTACTTCTAAGTAACTCATTAAGGACCTCAACACTATTCTCTGCAAGGCTGCTATGCTGACAGAAAACCTGTTTCTGTTACTGAGGTTTATGTTATTTAGTAGAATTGTAAAGTATTTAATAGATGGCATTTCTTAATACAAACATTTAACATCAGCATTTGCTGTCTGTTGCTAATTTTGGGGTAAATGTGTTTAAAATGGGTTGTTGTTCAGTGATAGAACACATGATTTGCATGAAAAGGGTTCCAGGTTCAATCTGCAGATAGGACAGGGAAAGACTTGCAGTCTGAAACCCTACGAGTCACCGCCAGTATGAGTTAGATGGGCCCGTGGTCTGTCTTGATAACAAACAGCTTCCTGTGCTGCACACCAGATATTTCTAAATAAAGCAACAATATAATACTTATACCCTGCTCATCTGGATGGGTTTCCCCAGTCACTCTGGGCGACTGCCAACAAGAGATTAAAAACACATTAAAACACCATTCATAAAAAACGTCTCTAAACAGGGGTGCCTTCAGATGTCTTCTAAACATCAGATAGTTGTTTATTTCTTTGACATCTGATGGGAGGGCATTCCACAGGGTGGGTGCCACTACCGAGAAGGCCCTCTGCTTGTAACTTGGCTTCTTGCAGTGAGGGAACCGCCAGAAGGCCTTCAATGCTGGACCTCAATGTCCGGGCAGAATGATGGGGGTGGAGATGCTCCTTCGGGTATACTGGACTGAAGCCATTTAGGGCCTTAAAAGTCAGCACCAACACTTTGAATTGTGCTCAGAAATGTACTGGGAGCCAATGTAGGTCTTATGTGGTCTTGGCGGCCGCTCCCAGTCACCAGTCTAGCTGCCACATTCTGGATTAGTTGTAGTTTCCAAGTCACCTTCAAAGGTAGCCCCACGTAGAGCGCGTTGCAGTAGTCCAAGCGGGAGATAAGTAGAGCAAGTACCACTCAGGCGAGACAGTCCTGGGCAGGTAGGGTCTCAGCCTGCGTAGCCGATGGAGCTGGTAGACAGCTGCCCTGGACACAGAATTGACCTGGGTCTCCATGGACAGCTGCGAGTCCAAAATGACTCCCAGGCTGCGTACCTGGTCCTTCAGGGGCACAGTTACCCCATTCAGGACCAAGGAGTCCCCCACACTCACCCGCCCCCTGTCTCCCCAAAACAGTACTTCTGTCTTGCCAGGATTCAACCTCAGTCTGTTAGAACCTGCTGTTAGTCTGCAAATTTCTAGGTGACCCCTGTAATCATGGCAGATTTCTTATTGTCCTCTTTTATTATTTGATTTGAACACCAATTCAGGAAAATGACTTTTATTTTTAGTTTAGCTGGAGGCAATGTATGCTAATTGTAGGAGCAATCAACTGGGAGACGAATACCTATTTAATTTTTGCTAGTGTGTTACTATGGAACCTAGTTTAAGGGGGCAATACTATGGCAAGATCTGCTGGCATGAGCAGCTTAGGGCACAACAAATCTCCAGCTCAGGTGACCCATTCCAAGCTCAGCCAGCATTAAGTCCACAACCCCAGCTCAAAACGGCAGATCACAGTAAGTCCCCCAAAAGTGGTGTTCCAGGGTAATTGGGTGTGTGTGGGGGGAAAGTTTAGATAGATTCAAACATGTTTAGCTCAATCACGTGATCTGGCAACCACATAAAACACTATTTTAAAAGCTTGCTTTCCTTCTACCAGGTTTAAGGAGAGAAGTAGGAGGAGCGCCACAGCAAAACCTTGTAACCTGGTGTTCTGGTATTAAGCTAAACCCCATATTTAAGCTAGTGTTGTGCCTATGTTCTGCCAAGCGATCGCATCACAGTGAAATGTTTTTTTATTTTATTTTAATGATATTTATTATAGTTTCCAATTAATACAAAAAATAAACATACACAAAAAATAATAAAAACACTAAAATACAAAAGCAAAAAAGAACAATTAAAACACATATAATTTCCATTACTCATTTCCATAAACTTATTTCCCAGACCTCCTCTCACCTCCCCCTTTTGTATTCCAATTCGAATTCTTAACTCAACAAATCCTTATTATAACTTATTTATAACTTATTATAACTTATTGCTCAACCTTTACATTACAGCTGGTAACCACTTAATTTCTGTCCAACATCATTCTAACATTCATTAATTTTGTAATATTTCTGCAAATAGTCTTTAAATTTCTTCCAGTCTTCTTCTGCCGACTCTTTTCCCTGGTCTCGGATTCTGCCAGTCATTTCTGCCAGTCCCATATAGTCGATCATCTTCATCTGCCATTCTTCCAGAGTGGGTAAATCTTGCTTCTTCCAATACTTTGCGATGAGTATTCTTGCTGCTGTTGTTGCATACATAAAAAAAGTTCTGTCCTTCTTTGGCACCAATTGGCCGACCATGCCCAGAAGAAAGGCCTCTGGTTTCTTAGGGAAGGTATATTTAAATACCTTTTTCATTTCATTATAAATCATTTCCCAGAAAGTCTTAATCCTTGGGCACGTCCACCAAAGGTGAAAGAATGTACCTTCAGTCTCTTTACATTTCTAACATTTATTATCGGGCAAATGATAAATTTTTGCAAGCTTGACTGGGGTCATGTACCACCTGTAAATCATTTTCATAATATTCTCTCTTAAGGCATTGCATGCCGTAAATTTCAAACCGGTGGTCCATAACTGTTCCCAGTCAGCAAACATAATGTTATGTCCAACATCTTGTGCCCATTTAATCATAGCAGACTCCACCGTTTCATCCTGAGTGTTCCATTTCAACAGCAAGTTATACAGCTTTGACAAAATCTTAGTTTTAGGTTCTAACAATTCTGTTCCTAATTTTGATTTTTCCACCTGGAAACCAATTTTCTTGTCCAATTTATAAGCCTCCATTATCTGATAATAATGAAGCCAGTCTCGCACTTTGTTTTTTAGTTTCTCAAAATTCTGCAATTTCAATGTGTCTCCCTCTTGTTCCAAAATTTCCCAATATTTTGGCCATTTAGACTCCATATTAATTCTTTTGAAAGCTTTCGCTTCCATTGGTGACAACCACCTTGGGGTTTTATTTTCCAATAAATCTTTGTATCTTATCCAAACATTAAACAAAGCTTTCCTGACAATATGGTTTTTAAATGCTTTATGTACTTTAACCTTGTCGTACCACAAATATGCATGCCACCCAAAAGCATTATTAAATCCTTCTAAGTCCAAAATGTCTGTGTTCTCAAGAAGTAGCCAGTCTTTCAACCAGCAGAATGCTGCTGATTCATAGTAGAGTTTAAAGTCTGGCAGGGCAAATCCACCCCTTTCCTTTACATCAGTTAATATCTTAAATTTTATTCTGGGCTTCTTGCCCTGCCAGACAAATCTAGAAATATCTTTCTGCCACTTCTTGAAACAGTCCATCTTGTCCACAATCTGCAAAGTTTGAAACAAAAACAACATTCTAGGCAATACATTCATCTTTATAACTGCAATTCGGCCCAACAAGGAAAGCTTCAAATTAGACCATATTTCTAAGTCTCTTTTCACTTCTGTCCAACATTTTTCATAATTATCTTTAAATAATCTTTAAATAAATGTTGAGGTTGTGCACCCAAAACATCAGAGCCGTCTTTCCTATTGGGCTTACTGGCGCGTTGCGCTAGGGTGCTGGCCTCTCAGGGGCGCCCCAGCAAGTGGGGGAGCTGTGTGGCTTTGCCAGCGGCCTCCCCTTTCCTTGCATGCCCGCCAGCTGTGCTCCGCCAACCATATGGCTGGGGGGCATGCAGCTTGCCTCCCAAGCTTCTGCGGGGATCGCTCTCCTCCTGCGGAGGCTTGGGAAGGAAGCTGCATGCCTGCCAGCCGTATAGTTGGAAGGGTGCAGCTTCCTTCCCAAGCCTCTGCAGGAGGAGAGTGATCCCCACAGAGGCTTGGGAAAAGGTCAACAACTCTGGGAAATGGGGGGTGGGGCGCCGGAGGGATCTTTGCACCACAGCGCTGGATATGCTTAAGATGGCCCTGCAAAACATCACCCTGACTGTGTCGTGACTTCACTTCTTTTGTAACTTTCACAGGCTTTGCAGCTCACAGAAAATCTTACTGCAGTGCGTTAAGGGAATTTTCCCCACATTGCCTGAAGAGCAACACAAGTGCTCTTCTCTTCCTCAAAACCAGACAGCCAAGCACCAGAGATTAGGAGAGAGTTGTCCAAATGACCAGGTCACTCATTGGATGAGCAGGGAGGGATCGGGAGCTCCATTCCTTGGGTGAGGATGAGCAGGAAGCAGCAATACAGGGATCAGCTCAGCAAGGGGAAGCTGCGTCTTTCTCTGTGTGTGAGGGTGCATGTGCACCCTTACTGTGCATGTGTCACACCCATACTGACCCCAGAGGGTCAGCCAAGGGTGAATGCCACCCCCATACGGAAAAGGTTAGCCATTCCTGGCTTAAATATTAATACAACAAACTTGTTTCCTTTTTTAAAATACAAAGCTAAGGCCGTCTTAGCTAAATTCTCCAAGCTGAGGGACTTAGCCTGCTGCCTGGAAGCCAGTGGGATATTGGTCCTCTTGCGAAAACACCACGCAGTCCTTTTGCTGTGCGGTTGTGGAATCACTTAGGGTGTCCCTGAAGACAGCAGCAAACATTTCCTTATCTCATTTCTCAGCTCAGTTCTGCAATTTGAACCATTATGCTTCCCATTTTGAAGAAGAACCAATGTATGCATATCACTCAAGGGCAACAGTCTTCATTACTTTCCCCTTGATGACTGAAAGTGTTAACCAGCTGTACTGAAAAGCACTGTGTGTGCCCCAAGATGATGTGGACATCCTATCTGGGCTTGATGGCCTAGTAAAAAAATGCGAGCCGACTCTTGAAGTTGCAGTTTTCAAATCATGAACATGGATGTGTAAATCAGACCATATGCTACGAGAAACATTCCTAGCAGAGGTAATGATTAAGCTGAGGACTGAGATTAAAGGTACATCTATCTCAAAGGTGAATCCGCTGGGATAATTGAAATTTCGGCACAATTTAAATATGGATGCTGAGCACATTATCCATGTGAATTACCATGTACCAGCCATTTAATTTAAATGGGATCTTCTTGCTTGTGTGTGCCATATTAGGATGCCAGTATAGTTCCTGCCCAGGCCAGAGCCCTGGCATGCTAACAAGCCATATGCAAGGTAGGCCATCTGGATGAGTGCAGAAGGTCTTATCTATCACTTTTTTTTATTACTGGAGTTCAGGCATGAATGTCAATGCTTTTGTTAGGCAGACTGACACCCCCCATGCACAAAAAGGAAGGTACCAACAGACTCAGGAGCTGTGAGCATACTCAGTGGCCATGAAATAGTCAGAGTCTGCTAGCAGGTGTGGAGGAAGGAGTAATGGAAAACTATGTGGGAGGAGGACTGAAATGGAGTATGCTGGCAGAGGGCATGGCTGACTCTCCAAAATGAGCAGTGAACTGGAGCACTCCACAGGCAACAGGCTGTTGCAGATCTCATTTGTTGGTCTGTACCAGGAGGAGGCAATGTGGTGCTCCTCCAAATGTTGTTAGACTACAACTCCCATCATTTGTCACCACTGGCCACTATGGCTGGTGCTAATGGGTGCCACATTGCACCCATCTGGTCTATACTGTGAATGCCCATTGCTTTGCATTATGTGGCAATATGAGCCCCGCCCTTTGGATGAATCAGGCCAAAAGTCCATGAAATCCTGCATGGTGTCAGCCAATGCCTCTGGGGAGCTCAGAAGCAGGACTTACAAGGCAACCCAAACTTCTGCCGGTTTGTCCTCCCATCTAGTATTCTGATCTGCCTTTGAATGTGTAGGTTCCACTTAGCCATCACAGCTAATAGCTGTTGACAGAGCTCGGTGTATGTATGCATTATGGATTTTTCTTTTCTGCACCCCAAAGATTACTGCAACTTTTCAAAGAAGTGAAATAAAGAATGACAACCTTGATTATCTAGCAAAAACATAATTGTGTTATATTATGTGAGAAGTGTTTGGAGATGGTGTACAAGATAAACAATAAGACTGAAGGGTAATTACCACATTATTCTTCTGGCAGATGTGTGTATGCCCAACCCTGGCAAGGTTTGGTCCCAAAGGAATCTTTCAAATTCTCTGGGAGCTGAATTTATGGCAGCCTGATTGATTGCTTATCCTGTTGAAATTACAGCAGGATGCTTTCTTTCTTTCTTTAGCTATGATCTGTCCATTGAACGGCGCTGTTCATTAACAGGGTGACATGCCGATTCCACATTCCTTTGCATTTTCGCAAAATGTCACAACTGTTAACAGTATTTAACAACTGTGGCAGAGTGAGGAATGAGAGAAAGCTGGGCAGTTCAGAAGAACCGAGGCACTGAATGTGGATGGTAGGCAGGGAACGGGGGGAAAGGAGGTTATCAACTTCTGGTTCAGGAAGCACTCAGTTTGGCCAAATGGATATCGGTGGCACACTTCACTCTTGCAGTTGAGGAGCTGGCTGATCAGATATGTACCTTGTGGTTGGAAAGAGACAAGCTGAAAGCAGCAGCTGCTGCTGCTGTAAAGACCACGCAAATTCCAGGTATATACACACCACTGCTTCAGCCAATCACAGTTCCCTAATACTTGAGCAATACTTGTGTCTTCAGATACCTCTTCATTGTATTTCCATCTTACATGTTTAGACTTAAAAAATCTTAGATGTACTCCGAAATAATTGTGCGAAGCAGCCATTTACATGGTCGTTCATCTACATTTATTAGTGGTTGACTGATGCCTTTCTGTTGTTTTCCTCACTTCTCCCTGTTAGGTCCCCCTCTACATACCGCTCATCGTTTCTTTTTGATGCATCTGCAGAGGGCATTCATGCCAGCAGGACTCCTAGCCAGCACCCGAAAAAGGAAGGTTCAGTGCCCTTGTTTTACCTGCAGGCACTTTCCTTCAAGTGACAGCCAAAAGACAGAGCCTTGGGGGTGTCATCTGTTGTTTGGCTATTAGTTACGGGCTGCAGCAGAAGAGATGGTAGGAGGTTAGAAGGCCAGACTTTTGTAGAATCCCCAAATCGACGTTATAATAAAGGTCCTTCCACACAATAGATGTTTTTTGTTTGATTTGCTTTCTAACACTAGGTGTTTTACTTAGCACTGTCTCTGCACGAAGTCTGTAACTGAAAGCAGAGGCCCAGGGAATGCTGGACACAGTATCAAAATGGGACAGAAGACTTTGATTGTGTTTTGCAAGCTTTTAAGAATGTAAGAAATGCCCTTCTGCAACCTTCTGCCTGTGTGGCACGTTTTGCTGATGGCAAAAAGAAGGACCCCTGGATGGTTAAGTCCAGTCAAAGGCAACTAACTATGGGGTTGTGGCACTCATCTCGCTTTCAGGCCGAAGAAACCGGCATTTGTCCACAGACAGCTTTCCGAGTCATGTGGCCAGCATGACTAAACCACTTCCGGAGTAATGGAACACAGTAATGGAAGCCAGAGCACATGGAAACATCATTTAGCTTCCTGCCACAGCGGTGCCTGTTTATCTACTTGCACTGGTATGCTTTCGAACTGCTGGGTTGGCAGGAGCTGGGACAGAGCAACGGGATCAACAGGATTAATAGCCCCCACCGCACCTGATTGCAGTGGAGTAGTCATTGGGGTGGAGGATAGACCACTGGCACACATAACTCTGCCCTTCAACAGAAGAGTTGCAGCCAGGGGAATCAGAAAAGGTGGGAGGCTGCATCTATTGCCCCTGGCATCTGTGACCTGATGCACCCCCTGTCATAGTCCCGTGCCACCCAGCCATGGAAGAACTCAGTGGTGGGAGAGGCCAGCCAACCAGCAAAGGCTCAGGGGGGTACTTGCTGGAGGCAGAGTTGGTATGCAAGGTTCAGTCCAGCCTTAAGGTCATGAGTATCTCAGTTCACATAGTCAGATGGTCTGGGGGTCAAGGAAGCCAAGAGTCCAAGGTCACAAGAAACAGCAAGATCTAGCCAGGAACAACAAATGTTGTTTCCAGCAACTGACTGAGGCTGGAAACCCTGCTTAAGAAAGCTGGAGCCAGCTGGTTCACATCAGGACCAAGAAGGCTGATCAGCAGCAGGTGGAGTCACACTGCCTTCTGCTTCTTCAGGCTGCTGCTCAGCAGGTGAAGCCAATTCCTGGCCCATGAAACTCCCCTGATTCTGCCAAATGGCAAACCAAACACCCATCAAGTCCAGTACCCTGTTTCCTGTAGTTATGAGCTACTTGCCTCCAAAAGGCTCAAAAGCAAGGCAGATAGCAAAAGTCCTTCCCTGATGGTATATGGCCAGATATACTGCCTTTGTCTACACAAGTCCCCCTTAGGTTAGCTATTATGTTTAATTGCCATTTGTGGCAAAAGGGTGCTATGTGAAAGCTGTAGCATTATCACTGAAGACTTTTAGACTCCACAGTGTTCTTTCTCAGGGAAGTATAAATGCTTTGGCCGTAAAGTGTGGCTTCTCCCTCTCACTGCCTCCTTTACTGAGCCCACGCAATAAGTCAGTTTTGGGAACTAAATTTCTCACTTCCAACAGATGTGTGGAAAGAGTGGCATTTGTAGGAACAGGTCTTTCCAGAAAATAGGACCAAGGTGTTGGCCTCCTACTGCCTTCTCAGACTGTCTCTATGGGGACAAGTGATGACTATTGAGTGGTAACCATTTAGCCAATCTTCAGATGCTCACTTTTTCTAAACCTTTTCCATTTCAGGAGAACTGACACTTAGTTTCATAATTAAATATGGATTGCAACTGTGCCTGTCTTGATCTCTTGTGCTCATTAGATGTTAATCATAAGAGAAGTGAATTTCTTCTCCTTCCACCGGGTTTTGTACAAGGTGAGGTCAAGTACTACAGTGTTTTGAAGGACAGTCATTGATCTTTGCCCATCATAACGCACTCCTGGCTTTCAAGCAGCTTGCATGATTGACAGGGGTATCTGATCCAGACTGACCTGGTCCCTAGTGAGAATGCACCAGAAAGGGCCTCGTGGAGGAAATGTTGTGACATATTGTACATTGAAAGAACCATCTGCTGACAACCTTTGTTGCCTTTCAGATGCACACCAGCATTTCACTGGGGAGTTCTGTTGAATGGTCCCTTCGCAGAGGTCAGGAAAGAGCTCCGATCTCTGATGATGATCTTTTAAAAGTAATGTGCCCCCAAGTGCCTGAACTTGTAGAGGCAGCTGCAGGGAAACAAAGGTAAGGATAGGGTTTCTTCTTCTTCTTACCTAACTATAATTGCAGAATAAAAGAAAACTTAAAATATTACAGCACACCCAGATATTTTAAATATTTCCAGCATGTTATTGGTGCATTATAATTTCTTTATTACAAGGATGCTCATTTGATGGTCCCAGCCCTAGAATTTTATTTGCAAGCCCTGCCCATTGATTTAACCCAGCAAATATTTAATCCCATAAACCTTTGAGTCCACACCCAAACACCAAAAGGTTCAAAATGTTTGATCTTTAAACATGGTAAGCATCTAGTAAAGACATTTTTTGGCCCAGGTGTTTCCTGACTCTTAAAGATTGGTCCTTGTTGTGTTTATCTTTAAAAGAAAGATTGCCCCACGTTGTCCCTGAATTCTAGTTTTTAATCACATTTTTATTGGCTTTTATGTTATAGATCGGTTTTTATGATACTATTTTATTTTTCATGTTGTATTCTCCTTAGAGATTTTATATACAAAATATTAAGCCATTTATAAAAGCTTTTAAATAAAATAAAATGTGTGTAAGACAGAATACATGTTTTAATGTCATCTTTCTCTGAGTTTTGTATGACATTCCTCAACAGAGAGCCACACTTTCTCAATTACACAGATTTATATTGTGAGGACTGATAATCTCTGAACACTATCTGGAAAACAGATCACCTCTTTCAAAATTATAGTTAGTTTGGTTTTTTGTTATAAGACAAGCCAAATTCAGCAGTCAGAATAAATTATGTAACTGACAATAGTATATTAGGCTTTATTTCCTTGCTTTCTTTTGCATAAAATGGAATCTTTTGTCAGAAATTGCAGTGGTGGAGAGAAGGGAGATATCTGACTCCTCAAGTATTGGTGGACCTTGGGCTGCAATAGTAGACGTTGGCTCAGTACAGGGGCAGACCATGGTGTAGATTGGTGGGCGACAACATGTGGCACCACTGTGAAAGCTTCGGCACTGGCTGCCCATATACCCTTATATTAATTTACAAATCCCTGAACAACTTGTGTCACCTTCGGGATTGCCAGAACTCTTATATCTCAGGTTAGTCATCGGCAGGAGTGTCATTGGTTGTCCCCTGAGCTGGTGATGTTGAGGTTCATTTGACATGGATATGAAGCTGGGTCTTTAGTCTAGTCGGCCTTGACCTGCAGCGTATTCTTCCAATAGAGATTCAGGAGTCATATTCTATTTTAACCTTCAAATGTTTGCTGAATACTCCCAGGCTTATGCAGATGATTAGGAGAATATTTTTTTGGAACAGTTAGCTGATGAGCTCTGATTTTAACTTTTATGTGGTTTTTATTGTGTGTATGCATTTTTGTATGAAATTGCTTTGATTTTTTAAATGAAATTGTGGTACACAAGTATTTTAATAAATAAAATTTAAGACTTATTTACAGAAATACTGCAATTTGGTTGAACGCTAAGAAGGATGCTAGATCATAAATAATTGCCTACCATTGAATTAGATTTGATTTTGAAGATAAGTGAGAAATAAGGAAAATATAAATTTATTTTGGAGAATTGTTAGATTTTACCTAAATGAGCGGTGATAAATATTGTAAACAAGTGGGTAATTTGCTTGGAAAAAATCTTTTGCAACAATGTAAGTGGGAGCGGGAGATGAGAGGGAGTCCAAAGAAGAGACGAAATTATGTTATGATATAAGTAATTTTTATTTATGCATTTGTACTCAAAAATCTTAATAAATATGAAATTTAAAAAAAAATACTGTACACTTAGGAACAAAAAAAAAGGTATTTTAATAAATGAAAGAAACTGTTAGAACTGTGTGAGGGGTAAAGGCAGATGAAAGGGGAAGACCCTAAGCAAAGAAAAACCTCAGAAATATTGTCAGAAAAATATCTCAGAAGAAGTTTTGGCTCAGCTCTACTGGTCTTTGTTTATTATATATACACTGTCAATGGTTTTCTACATGTTCGGCTTGAGTAGGAACATCTTGCTTTACTTTACATTTCTTGTATGAGATGGCATGTCTGCAAATTTCACTTTCATGTGAAATGTCAGTAGCAACTGTGGAATAGGCAAGGGGGAAATGTCTCACAATGACCCTCATCACCACCTAAAGTAATGGGTGAATCATTGCAAAGTTCAGGCACAAGGAGACTTAGAGGTCATTTTTTTAGGTGTAACGGAATTGGCAAACATAGAAATAGCTTGGGGGGGGGAAATACCTAATTCTTTTCTCTCAAAAGGTAAGCCTCACCTTTATGCCTCTTCCAGTGTGGCTAACAGAGTGTTTGCTGTACAATATAAAACATCTGCACTGTTATGCTACTATGGGGAATTGTTAAAAGTTGCTGAAGCAAAAGGAATAATACACTTGAATACTAAACGCTGCTGGAGAACCACAGGGCATGCAAACAACCCAGATTGACAACTATGGTGTTTATCAGAATGCTCACTAACCTGAGTTACCCTGGTCTTCATTACTGCTATTGGAAGAAGAAGAAAAACCTTAAAATATATATTTTTTAAAGAAAGGGTTATTACAGTAATTGAACCTTAATTGGAACTTAATCTCCATAATTATGCATAATTATCCATGTTTATGACTCCTACAATGAGCATGCAAGGTGGTTTTTTTTCTTTTCTTTCCCCCGTTAGCAGGAAGACAAAATGACTTAAGACTCGCTGGAATCATTGGGTAATATGATCGTATTCCCTTCAGTGAGTTTATGAAGCTGTATAGTTTTAGAATTCAATTAGAAACGGCATGTCTTCTCAGTACTTGGCCTTTGACTTCTCCAAATAACATGAAAAGAATGATGGAGCAGACAAAGATTTTGTTCGTTTTTTTGTTTTTTGTAACGTTGACCAGAAATTGAAAGTATTTACATCCTCTGCATGCCTTGGCGTTCTTTCCTGACCTGCCTCTTTCAAAATGGTTGGATGGACAAGAACTGTTCAGGTAATCTCTTTACTCTTCAGATGTTGGCATGATAGAATCCTCTTCAGCTCCCACTTGGCTCTGCATAAAACATTAACAACAACTCAAAACTACCAACACTAAGCGCATGACAACTGCTTTACCGGAACAGTCCTGAGGTTCACCTTGTTTAGGGTTTTGTCTCTCAGAGGTGCAGTTAGGTTATTTTAGACTCTGGATTTAATCTTCCCGGGCTGTGCGTGTTGCTTTTTAGAAGATAATGTGCATTTCTTTACTTATTCAAAATGTGTTAAGCTAGCTGTATTGAGTTTAGGGGCCCTCCTGCTCATTCTTCTGAATGAAGCCTGGACTTCTGCCCCAAAGGCCTCCCTGAGGCACCTCTGCTGTCCCTTGCAACAGCTAACCCTGCCTTTGGGAAGCTCATAAGCAGAGCCTGAAGCTCACTCTGTTTGTCGATTGCTCATCCCCAGCACTGGGTACTCACTGTATACTGTTCTGACCCATTGTGACTAATAGTCAGCAGCTAGTGAGACTTCTCTGGGAAATAACTATGTTGCCAGGCTTGCCCATACCATTGTTCTCCTTTACAGTAGTACCTCGGGTTACATACGCTTCAGGTTACAGACGCTTCAAGTTACAGACTCCACTAACCCAGAAATAATACCTTGGGTTAAGAACTTTGCTTCAGGATGAGAACAGAAATCGTGTGGTGGCTGCGTGGCGGCAGCGGGAGGCCCCATTAGCTAAAGTGGTACCTCAGGTTAAGAACAGCTTCAGGTTAAGAACGGACCTCCGGAATGAATTAAGTTATTAAACCGAGGTACCACTGTAAATGCTATTGATAGCCACTATTCACTCTTCATTCCCCTATCTTCTTCTTACCCTTCCTTTGCTACCTCCCCCATTTGATTGCACATTTATTGAGATACGAAACCATCACTTTGCTTGTTACTCACTAAATCACTATGCTCATTTATAGTATTCTCTCTCTCTCTCTCTCTCTCTCTCTCTCTCTCACACACACACACACACACACACACAAGTTCAACTTGTAAAGGCCCAACATATGCAGCCTGTACTAACCATTGTTGAGAGGGATTGTACCTTATCAGACCTTTGTGATGTACGTACTTGCATATGCACCATTTTGATACCTTGAATTCATGGAGGAGGCAAAGTAGCCATTGCACAATCCTGCTGTCTGATGATACATTTACTTGCGCATTTTCAATTATCTGCAATTAGTTGAAGCATGTACAATTTGCAGGCCACTAAGCCAAACACGGGACGCAGGTGGCGCTGTGGGTTAAAGCCTCAGCACCTAGGGCTTGCCGATCGAAAGGTCGGCGGTTCGAATCCCTGCGGCAGGGTGCGCTCCCGCTGCTCGGTCCCAGCGACTGCCAACCTAGCAGTTCGAAAGCACCTCCGGGTGCAAGTAGATAAATAGGGACCGCTTACCAGCGGGAAGGTAAACGGCGTTTCCGTGTGCGGCTCTGGCTCGCCAGAGCAGCGATGTCACGCTGGCCACGTGACCCGGAAGTGTCTCTGGACAGCGCTGGCCCCTGGCCTCTTAAGTGAGATGGGCGCACAACCCCAGAGTCTGTCAAGACTGGCCCGTACGGGCAGGGGTACCTTTACCTTTACCTTAAGCCAAACACAGACCAACAGCCATGTATTGTGGCCTGCTAGGTGCTTGAGCCCTGCAAACCCATCTTTGCAGCCTCAGGCAGCAGTAAAACCAAGAGGTTTATCTTGTCCCTGGACTGAGCTATAAAACATTTTAAGTGTGTTTTAAGTGCAATGGTTTTAATATGTGTGTAGATTCCACCCCTTTTGGCTTCCATATAAGGCTTGTGTGCTGCATTTTGCTTGGCGCAGTAGCAGTTAGGACTCTGAAGTTTTTTACAGTCAAGCAATGTATAACTTTTATGAAATATTATGGGATTAAGTTGTAATAAACCTGGTATAGGCCTTAAAACAGGCAACCCTAGATCTTATTATGCTACTGTCTTTGAGTTACGCAAAGTTCTTGACCACACAATCTTCTGACTTGCTTGCCTTTTCTTTTCTGAAGAATATTTATGCAACAAATTCAAATCTAGTCCCGATACTACCTGTGGGTACTCCTAGAAAAAACCAGAAGCCACACGTGCATCTTCCAGCCTTTGCACAAACCCGGTAAGCCCATGCGCAGCCACAGGCAATTGTGCATGTAGACTACCAGCATCTGGACCTCTGTCTTATACATCCATGACCCAAGAAAGGGTTGACGACTATGCAAACAATACATTAAGAGAAGCACTTGCTAATGTGTTAGAAGATGCATTATAGATGTGTAGTCAAACGGAATGACAAGTAAAGGATAACAATACAATCTGTTCCTAGTAACCTTATGGCTGCACAGAAGGGAATACTGAGCTGCATGTACCAATATGCTGATGATATTATTAAAACGATTATTCATTCAGCTGAAGGGTAACGAATTGAGACAGGCATGAAAAAGACTTTTACACTTTTGCAAGGTGCAATAAATTCAGACTTCTGTTTCGGTCAGTTAGCCTCCAGATTGTAAAAGATCACAATAGCCTAGGTAGGCTTATGTTGGCAAAGCAGAAGAGTTAAGTTGCTGGAATAGCTTCACTGAACTGAATACATTCAGTTATCTTTCAGGAGAAGCTTTTCGAGAAGTCACTTTATCCTGTCTTGAAATCTTTATCTAGCAAATAAATCCTCTCCCAGGTCAAAATGAAAAGAGGAAAGACCTTTTCTCGTGGGTGTCAGGAACAACACCCTGATAACTGCACCCACACCTATACTTTGGGCTTGCCCCTGTTGACAAACTGTCAAACTTAAGCTTCTCAAGATTAGCTCACTTGAACCTTGGCAGGGGGCATGTGGACACACCAAATACAACATTCCTCTGTGTGCCTCCTTCTCCTATACCACACGAAGTTTTGAAGGCTCATGGTAACTGCATTGAGTCAAACAGAGTTAGAATCCCCTGTGGTCAGACTCCTGATCAGAGGGAGCATGCCAGCTGAATCTCCCTGCAGATCTTTGTGATCAATGTGCAAAAGGGAGAGGAAGGGCAGGGTGGCACAAACGGGAGGCAGACCCAGCATGCGCACGGCCACATCCCCAACCCTGCCTGTGCCCTCATGCATTCTTCTCAATGCTTGAAGTGGGAATTGACTGAGCGGTCTCTTTTCAGTATGTGTCAATTTCACAACTGTTCCTTTCATTTGAGTGCAACCAGGTAGCTGGAGCTAGCTCCCATTTTTATTTCCCCCAGTGCCCTTGAACTAGCGTCACGCTGAGGAAATGTGGTAAATTTAAAGAGTGCCGAGACTCAGCTGCCCAGCACTGCCACCATGGCCAGGTGTCCACTGACAGAGGGAACACACCAGGGTACGCTTGCTTTAATGTACATGGCATTTAAATGCACATTGTTATACTTTGCATGTAACCATTTGGCAGAACAGGGGCCCCCCTAAAGATGGCCAAAGTGCCACGAGGCAGTCATTTGCAACATCTTGACAAACAACATGAAGAACTGCACCACACTTCAGGTGCAAATGTCTGACAGAATAGTCACTTGTATTGAACCCAACAAAGAATTTACTGAATAGTTGCATGCACAGTGTGGCAAGCTGGTAATTGGTTGTCTGCATTCAGCTATCGCTGTCAGAGGTTTTATACAACCTCAGAAAATATAAATAGTCCTTGGAGAATCATGGAATACAATAGATGCAATTCCTAACATGAAGGTTTGTAGCTCAGGGTGGAAAGATCTGTCTGAAGATCAAATTCCCCCTTCTCCTTCATGCTGCTTACATTGTTAGGTCTTTTTAAAACATTTATTTTAGCTTTTGGTTTTGTTTTGTTTTGTTTTGAAAATGTATAAAGCAAACTGCATCATTGATGCTTGCACAGAAATCCCATGGGCAATTTCCTGGAAGCAAAAGATTTCAGGTGATACAGTCATAACAGCGGAAAGTGACTGCAAAATATAATGTTATTATTTCGGGGGGGGGGGGCGGAGTAGGCTGTATGTGAGATCTAACACCAGGATACTGCAAGTGTTAAAATATAGGCCAGGTTAGTTTTCTGTGTTGAGGTGATAGCCTGGGTGATAGGCCATTATGGGAAGGAAAGGAAAGGGGCCCTGCGTGAGACAGCAAATGGCTGAGGTTGCGGTTACTTAGGAGAACAAAGGCAGCATTTGGAGTTGAGTTGCAGTGATGTGCACTAGAAGCAAAGCAGTAATCTGGGGAGCAAGAGGCAGAGCAATGATTGATTTCTGTTTGAATCCAAGGCTGTGGCTATGGGAGAAACAAGACCCTCCATCGCAGGCTCAGGTTGTATATACGTATGTGTAAATGAATCATATATCATAAAGACAGCACAATCTCCGCTGTGCCTCACTCCCAAAGGAAACACGAACCCCGAGTAACTGCCTGAAAGCCCTGGAATCTAGCACCGTTTGGAGACTGGGGTAATGTGCAATAATAATTTAATCCAACCCACTGCCCTAAAACATCATTAGCTAATACCAGGATTACATGATCCTGCGTTGTATCTGAAGATCAAATGCATGAGGAAATTAGGCAGAAACAAGCCTAGGAAGGGAATTCAGATGAGAGAAAGAAATTAATCACCACCGAAAGTAGATAGTTAATTGTATAACTTACTATGCAATTGGGCACTGAAGCAACAAGTAGGGGAGCAGAATGTGTTTAGAAGTGTCTGTCTTCTATGGGGATTCTGAGCACCTGAAGAGGGCTTAAGGCTGCAGTTTTAGGCATACTTGGTTCTTATCTAGGTTTTATTTATCTCCAAGAGGTTTCTATAATAGCATAAACATGTTTAGAACTAGGTTTTGAGACTAGAAAACCTCCAATTAAATATTTATTTCATTCCATTTAGTAATTGCATCCATAAAATATATCAAAGCAATTCCACAGTAGCAACAATCAACAATAAAACAATGAAAAGGGGTTCCATTTATACAAGCAATTAATAACAATTCCATATATGAAAAAAACAAAAAGAAAAAAACCCATTTCATATTCGAAAACAATTCACATCCTGTAGAGATGCCAACTGGAATAAAGGTCTCCACTTAAAAGGCTTGCTGAAAGATCTTCAATAGGCAAAAGACAATACACTCACAGTCCCACAAAAATGCATAAATCAAAATTACAGTGTGCAAGAAAAGCGCTAGGAAAATGCATTTTCAAGACATAAACGGCTGCTTGCTGGTTCAGACGTGGCGTCATCTAGCCCACATTCTGTTTTGCCCAGCCAGGTGGCTTTGGAACTTGTGTCTCGGTGTTTTCCTCCA
This sequence comes from Podarcis cretensis, assembly GCF_951804945.1. Classification (NCBI taxonomy): domain Eukaryota; kingdom Metazoa; phylum Chordata; class Lepidosauria; order Squamata; family Lacertidae; genus Podarcis; species Podarcis cretensis. The sequence continues at coordinate 100,465,688 of NC_137173.1, read as the reverse complement.
TCTCTATGTCTAGAGATCTTTTCAAGGCCATTTAAGATGCCTTGCAGGACATCTTCAGAGAAGAAAGGGCTAAAGAGTAAACTCTACACAAATCTGGAATCCCTAAGATGATTGGATGGTGTCTTGTATGCCTTCTTCTGGCAACTCCTGCAGCAAAGCTGGGCCAAACATATTGCTCTCATTTCCTTTGGACCACATCAGTGAAGCGGGTCTAGTCCTCTGGGTAACCCAGGACCCCCAGACACACTGGCCAGGCTTGTGCCCCAGGGAGGTCACTTTGGGGCTGCTAATGCAGTGATATGGCTTCACCTCCGGAGTATCTCTTGAGACAGATGGATGCCATTGCAATGCACCCTTCTGTCTAGGGTGTGTATATGTATTTAAAGGACCACATCAGTGAGGCAAAGGGGAAGGGCCTTGTCATCCGGGCAGCTCAGGAACCTCCCTCCATGGCTTCTGCCCAAAATAGCTATGGCCAACCAGCAAAACACAAATAAATAAGGGAGCAAAATAAAAATAAAAATCCTTCCAGTAGCAGCTTAGAGACCAACTTAGTTTGTTACTGGTATGAGGTTTTGTGTGCGTGCAAACTTAGTTGGTCTCTAAGGTGCTACTGGAAGGATTTTAATTTTTTTTTGTTTCAACTATGGCAGAGCAACACAGCTACCTACCTGTAAATAAGGGAACAGACAAACTCTGACTGTTTGGATATCTGAATCAGTCATTTGTGTCATGAGGTTTGGGTATAATTCTTTGTGTTCCGATAACAGATGTCAGATAATGAATGTTCCAATAGCGGGACCTGCATGTATAAAGCTGTTTCATGTGTGCACATAGACCACGGGTGTCAAACACAAGGCCCGCAGGCCGAATCCGGCCCGCCAGACCTCGTCATGTGGCCCATGTAGCTGCCGGCGGCTGCCAGCCTTCACCTTTTATTCTCATTTTTTGTTTTGTTTTTGTTTTTTTTGACACAAGAAAGCCGCCTCTTCAGCGCATGAGCGGCAGCCTACAAGCCAGAGAATGTCTGCCCTCTAGCGGCGCCAGCCGTTCTACACAGGAAACCTCCACTTTACATGCATTCAGGAAACCTCCACTTGTTTTTATATTGAGCACATGCCATCCTGTGATGTGACAGATCCAACGGCTGCCTGAACCCTTCTCTCCTGTACTGTAAGTCCTACAGATACAACCGGCCCTTTGAGGGTAACCAAACTGCTGATGCGGCCCCCGATGAATTTGAGTTAGACACCCCTGACATAGACAGTTCAAATATTACATTTGAGACTTCTGGGTAGTGCATAGTATGACTCTGTCTTATCAACTTTTCTAGCATCTTTGATGAGTGATTTGCCTCAAAGATTTGTTCCTTTCCTTAGGATAGTAGTTAATTGATAAGCTGAGAGTGCATTTCTTTTATAAGCTATTTGCACATTTTATTGGGCATTAAATGACATCATGGTACCGAAATGAAAATGAGCATTTGTAAATATGCTTTGAGATTAAATAAAAGCACCGCATTAACAGCTTAAATAAATTACCTGTTTCTTTTTAGAACATTCACGTGAGGGCAAAAGAGGTAGTAGATAGTGACACTGAATGTCAAATCAGTCCTGCAAGTGATACATTTCATGCTTTTTGTTTCGATGCCGTTACATGCTCCCCACTTCCCTAAGTGGTAGGGGGTTCTGGGGCAACATTACAAGGTTTAGAAGTTTCCTTTGGATGAGAAAGCCTTCTGGAGAAGATGGGTATCATTTTTAGAGTAGTTGCTTATTTACAAATATAAAAGCAGAGCATGTTGGAAGCAAAGATGCACTCCGACAGCAGGCAGCAAATCCCAGAATAGCAGCACACTACACAAATTTTCATGGCAATTTCTAGCCAGCTCCAACTAGAACTCTCTCTGTGTCAGTTCAAATGCCAAACCTACAGCCCTCTCTCTCTCTCTCTCTCTCTCTCTCTCTCTCTCTCTCACACACACACACACACACACATGCAAACACAGTCTTTTTCTCAACCCCACACATGCAGGTATATTGCCCATTTGGAGAACTATCAGTAGCCATTAGCAATCTTTTGTCAACACTCTGATCACCATTTTCCATTGTGACCAGGCTAGTCGAATTCACAGCAATACTTAATTTTCTTCAATCTTTATTTTCATTTTCATCAAATTATGTCTTCTGACTAGCTCAGGTCTGTGCAACTTAGAGCTCTCAAAGTTGAACTCGGCCCATCAACCATATTGTGTGGCATTCCAGGGTCCTGAACGCTTCTCACAACCCAAATCTCACTGTATCTCACTCCTAGGAAGGCAGCAAAAGCTCTTGTTGGACAAATTTTGTGGTTGGTGGGTCACAAATTATACAAGTCTGAAATAGGAGAACCAGGTGTTGAAGACTCTGAATGACACACTTTCCATTACTGCAAATGAGAATGGAGTATGTGAAGCTATTGTGATTCTGAGGACTATGGTCAAATCCAAACAAACCAATAGGGAGATAGCTTGTCTCTAGCACAGGATTTCAACCTCTCATTTCTGAGTCACAGTGCTTGCTGATTACACTGAAACTGCTCTTAAAATCCCTTCACTGGACAAGGTCCAATGGCTGAAGCTCCATGTATGTTTCTATGAGCACCAAGATGAAAAATGGTGAGATATCTTTTAAAAAATGTAGTAAACAGTAATAAATATTTGTAAAATTAAAGTAGGGTTTGGATAGGTAACTTTTGTTCCATAAAATACCAGCTACCTGGCACAAACCAAGGGAAATGCTATCTAAAATCCCAAATGATTTTTTTAAAATTTAAGATATTTGTTAGGTGTGTGTGTCAATATAGATCTTATGAAAGAGTTATGTGTGTGATGGCAGGTAGATAAAGCTGCTAATTCACATGCCTGCCTCCTGCAAAAGTCCTACTAGTCCCAGAGAGATGCTCTTTGTGCTGCTTTGGAAAGCAGTCATAAGCAGTGCAACACTGATTTCTCTAGCATGGTACAGTTGTGCCCTCTCCTGCTCTGCTCTTTTAACAAACAAAGTTGTCTTTGTGACACTGGTCCACCTTTAAGAAGTATGTGCATAACGGAGGTGATGTTGACTTTGTGTAACATAGCTAAGTAGATCTCCTTCTGGTTCCTTCCATCTTCAAGATTTTTCTATTATTTATCCCTGACAGGTAGGCTTGATTTTGTTCACCCTGGCACAATTAACATGTAGATCCTGCTCACATCCCCACACGCAAGTCACACATCACAAAATATAAGTAGAATTGCTGTCTCAAACTTGGGACCTTTCCATCTGTGGTTGAAGTAGGAAACAAAGCAGCCAGAGTTCTTCCAGTCTGTTCCTGCACTGAAGCTGTTGTCCTGATCCATTCTTGCTTGCTGAGATGGGTATCACCCCAGATTACTCCTATATAGCAAGTGACCAAGGCCCAAGGTTAGTCATACTGCATGTATAAATTATGTACATTAATCATGTGCCTTTGGATTATATGTTTCAAATCTGTATCTTTTTAGAGTTTTCTTCCTCTCTAAATAGTACCAGAAGAGTTCTCTACTGGAACGTGATAGTGGTCCATCTTAATTTAAGTGGGAAACAAACATCATAAACTTTGAATTAAGAACCCTGGATTCAACAAGGATAAATTAATTATCGCATACTATAATTCATAGGTAAATCCATAGTGCCCTACAATTAATGTACACAAAGTATTGGAGGGTTACAAAGGGTACAGACCATGAAATTATACTCATATACTCAATTAACACTCACATCACAGTTAATTATGGTGAGGACATTTTAACAATGCCCTTTTCAACCACCTTGTGAAGGTTCCTTGATATGTGTGAAATAAATGATCCCCCAAGGGTGATTAAGGAAGGTCTCTCTTAAGTTTGCCGATGCTGACAACTTTTCTAATGGATGTTATCAAGCATGGAATGGCAGCATACGTCCATTTGACTGGGTGGAGGGATCAGCCAGTCCTTCAGCATCGATTATCTGCTTACTGGCATACACACAAAGAAGAAACATTCTTATGTAGCAGAAGCTTTTAATGACCTGGAACGTGAAGTTCCATTGATTAGGACTTATTAACAGAAGCAAATTGAAAATCTGAAGGTGGATTGTGTATGTGTGCTTTGAATTGTGCTCCTGGAAAGTGGTTGGAGAAATGGCTTCCATGAGAAACAACATTCACAAGTCAATCCATGCTTGTAGCATCATATTGAAAAGTGCTGAAAGCTGTGAGTTGATAAATGGCATTGGCCAGGTTAAGATGGTGAAGCAGCCATTTTCCCCTTCTATGATGGCCACAATTTGGCCTCATTTCACACTTTTTTGTGAACTGGTTCTTAATGATGCTTTACTTCTTTCCTTTTATAGATGCGTGCTTAAGGGGGTTTGCCAATTTTAGAAATGTTTCCTTCATTCATCATTTAAATGTCACATGAACTCTAAATCATTACCCTAACCCAAAAATCTAATAGCTGATGTTGGATAGCAATTTAGCGTTTCGTACATTTTGCGATAATTTTACGAATTTATTAAATCAATGGCTAGTTTTAAAAAGCAGACAATTTTATGTCTAAATCTGATATCATAGTCCCAAATCCAGACTGCAAACATTGTGAATTCTTCAAATTAAAATTTCTCAAAATATGATTAGAGATCGAAATGTAAATGGGTACGACAAGCAAATACAACAGCAACAAACACATAGTAGGAGTGGGGAAAATTTGGGTTGCACAGTTCCTGGAAAGGTAAGCGAATCAAAGTGAATTTTTCAATTCTTTAGCTTTTGTGATACAGTTGTGTACAGTGTGTGTGTGTGCCCATGTGTATATAACACATACAAAATTGCATCATGTTAGGGGACATTGCTTGCAAAAATGTGGATATTAGGCAAAAGTGTATATATACATAAATGTATATATTGTGGAAATGTGCACTACAACGTTGATGATTATTTTATGAGGAAGTTTTTTTATTGAAAAACCCCCCACAAAAATCAGAATGTGGGAAACCGATGACTGGAAAATTTAAGAGCTGGGAGGTGAATAGTACATAAGGGTAAAGGGACCCCTGACCATTAGGTCCAGTCATGACTGACTCTGGGGTTGTGGCGCTCATCTGGGAGCCGGCGTACAGCTTCTGGATCATGTGGCCAGCATGACTAAGACGCTTCTGACGAACCAGAGCAGCGCACGGAAACGCCGTTTACCTTCCCGCTGGAAGTATTTATCTACTTGCATTTTGACATGCTTTCGAACTGCTAGGTTGGCAGGAGCAGGGACCGAACAACGGGAGCTCATCCCGTCGCGGGGATTCGAACCGTTCCAATCGGCAAGTCCTAGGCTCTGTGGTTTAACCCACAGCGCCACCCGTGTCCCAGGAATAGTACATACATGGGTCCAAAAAACATTTCATCCTTACAACTAAGTTCTCAATTGCTCTTTATTTCCATTTTACACAAGGAGAACCAAAGCTGAAAAAAATTAACTTACCTTGTTTCTACCTGGGAAATTGTGCCTCTGTTGTTTTTTCAACACTTGTCTCCCAGCCAAAATCTTCCAGATCTGTGTCTTAGACTTCACATTTTGAATCCGTCAAAATGGACCCCTTTTTTGTTCTCTGGAGTCTTGGAAAGACTTTTCATTATGCCATACATGCTACAAAGGACTACAGGAAGTAAAGTCACCTGCCAAAGAAGCTAAAAAAGGAGAGTCTATTTTGTCTTAACAGATGCTGCCGGTGATTAATTAGCTCCTTTCCATAGCTGTCAAGTTATGCAGTTTGACTCTATGACACATGACTTTGAACCTATTCACCTGAGTATATATGCACAGCTCTGCTGTTCAGTTGATATATTCCTTTCTTTTTCATTCTTGTGAGAGAGGGGAAATGAAATGAATATTTTCATCAAGGTAATGGCTTACAGTTCATGGCTGGCTTGCAGAGGTTGCACACCTGACCTATTTTCCAATAAGACTAAAAGCAAATAAGGTTCTTTAGTCCTTCAGCGCATGACAATCATGCAAAAGAGTATCAAATCGATAATAGGAATCTAATAATTTAATTGACTGTAGGCAAAATGAGAAAATAAAATTTTCCAGTTTCCTTTGTCAAAATTTCGTAAGGACAGTTTATGTTTCTACATTAAAAAATAATAATCAATATTTTCCCCGACAAATGTATTGAGCAAATCCTCAGGGGGGGGGGGGGATGAGACTAACAAACAAGCAGCTATCATGGAGGTTGATAATGAAACCAGTCACACCTGTCATAAAAAAAATATCAATCTCCTTTTATCACTAGCATGATTTATTATATGTAAAACCCTACTAAGATATTTTGCCCATTTAATAGCCTTCAGTTTTCACTGAATTTCCTCAAGGTGCATTTCTGCTCAGTCTGACTCACCTTGATTTGAATTTATTTATTTTTAGGCCAGTGATATGCAGGACCTCACCCACAAAGTTTCATTAGTTTGATCAAACATCTCCACAAAAGTTTCTCTCAGTCATTTAAAATGAGGAAGAATCTCTGTATCTGCCTCAAATTCAGTTGGAAGGAAATGAAGTGGTAACTCCAGATGGAAAAAAACGAAGTCTGCTCCATGAGCAAATAGTGTAGTTTGGGCATTTATATCAGCACAGAGTACATACTATGGAGAAGAATTGCTAAGAGAAATACTGCTTGACTCATAATACAGCAGAGAATTACAACCCGGACAAATTCATATATTGAACCAGATATTAATCAAATGGTGTTGTGGCCACCAAATGATAAACTTGCATGTGTGAATCAGGCATTAGTCATTGGCATTTCTATTTCTGAATTTTCATGCAGCGCCGCAGCATTGTGAAGAGATGATATCTAGTGGGAGAGATTTAGAAAAAGCAACCAATAACTCAGTGGCAGATGGAAGTCAGCAACTTCCAGGAAGTGACTCAGCTCAACAGCAGGGAAAACAGAAGAGACTCAGAGCAGAGGAAATTAAGTATGAAATGAACCAAATAAACCTTTGCTTCATATAGGCATGCGTCAATTCACCTCAAGGGGGCTCAACCCTTTTTCGGGCCTCAGACAAGGGTGCTCAAAGGACCAATGATTTGCTCCAAGACACCATGCTCAAAATTTTGGGGAATCCTCAACTGCTGGCCACGGAGTTCTGCAGCTGCTGTCTCCGCGTCCCTCCCTCTCAAGGGAAAGCATGGATGTGCTGCCCTGGTGCCAATTTCAGTGAGAAGCACATTCAGCCAGGAGCTGGAACTGCTTCTGCTGCCTCCTCTTCTCTCGAGTAAGTTGAGAGGCTCCTTGCTCAGGTGATAGCAACTGTGGAGGCACTGAGGGACACTTGAAGTGCGGTTGACTAGGACTTGGACCATAACACTCACCAAGCATGACTATATTAGGTCCACAACTCCCTGCAAACTCCTTAATAAAGTAGCTGTGATGTCCCTATCTCTCTATAATTCCTGAATTATTCTTTCAATAGGAATAGAGCACCTGCGCCCTCTCAACATGAAGAGATTCTGACTGCCTTTTGCCTTTTGTTGTTAGTCAGGCTGGAGCTAAGAGGCCTAGCTGTTCCGTTCTGGGCTTCTCCTTTTTAATAATAATAATAATAATATTTATTACTTTTAAAACTTACAAAAAAGAAAGAAGAGAAAAAAAGAGAAAAAACAACACAATACAATATATAAACAATACAAAACACAACCTTAACACATTAAACTAAACACAATAAACAAAACAAAGCAAAACAAAAACAATTTAAAAACATACATCATACCTTTTCCATACTCTATCTTTCATTCTCTTGTTTCAACGACCTCCTCTCACCTCCCTCTTTGTATTCCACTTCCATTAATTGTTTCAGCAATACCTTTCCATCTTTCTCTATTTTCTATCATATAAATGTCTTAACATATTTTTAATCTTATTTCCATTAAAACTAGTATACTTATTTAAACTTAACTCCTCATAACATTTCTACTAAGGCCATAAAATTTCATTCCTACATTTTTCTATCACTCATTAATTTTACAATATTTCTATATACAGTGGTGCCTCGCAAGACGAAATTAATTCGTTCTGTGAGTCGCTTCGTCTTGCGATTTTTTCGTCTTGCGGAGCGCAGATTCCCCGGGTATTAACGGTTTTACGAAAAAGGAAGCAAACCCGCAAGACGTTTTCGTCTTGCGAAGCAAGCCCATAGGGAAATTCGTCTTGTGAAGCACCTCGGAAAACGGAAAACCCTCAATATATTGTAACTTTACTTTCCCTCCTTTCACCATTTGTTTTCCTTTTTTCCCCTTTAACCTTATTTTAACATTAAAACTAAAATGCTTGTATGTGTTTAACTCCTTATAACATTTCTCCTAAGTCCATAAAATATCAATCCATCATTTTTCTATCACTCATTAATTTTGCGATATTTCTATATATAAACTTTAAGTTTTCCAATCTTCTTCCATCAACTCCTCTCCCTGGTTTCAGATTCTGCCAGTCCTTTCCGTCAATTCCATATAGTCCATCAACCTGAAGTATTGGAACATATGATCAGACAAAGACATGCAGCTTAGGGTGAAGCCCAGTCAGAAAGTTTGGGTGTGGACTGATTTCAATTTTTAAATTATATAAATAGTGAGAGTCATGTAAGTACTCCTTCCATGACTCACTCCTTAAAACAACCAAAATGCTTGGGCTGCATAGACCCATCTTAAAATCTTGGCTATATGTAACTACATCTCTGTAATTTGTTTGTTTGTTTGTTTATGATAAATCAATTAAAAAAATCAAAAAATAGATTGGAAATGAAGAAGGGGAAGTCAGAATAGATTTTTTAATAACAAAAAAATCTCATCATTTCTTTCATTTTCATGGGTGTTCGCATGGTCATAAGCACACAAATTTCACACCTGAAGTCTTTCATGTGTATAGAACATAGGATCCTGGGAAGGATTTAGCATTTAAATTTCTATCCCACTAGGAATATGTCCCACTGTTTCTATGACACAGATTAATGACACTTTCAGATAATTACAGCTAAGCTAAGTTCCTTTTCTCTAGCACGCTTAGCAAAGGGTTCATCAAATACTTCCTTAGTGGTGAGAGGAATGATAGATTTGTATTCCATTATTCAGACTCCCGGAAAACTTTTTTTAAAATAATAATAATAATAAAAAATAAATCTTGATTGAGCCTGCTCACCCCTCCTTCAAGATTTCGCAGTATCCGGCCAATCCCCCCTCCCCCATCTCTGTAAGCGTTACAGAAGTTAGCTTACTGGTGCTCTGTGATTTTACATGCAAATCTGCTTTAGCCATGAACTTCCAGATAGCAGTTTGCAAAGCTGTAAGAAAAGATAAACAGTTTATCCAGTTTAATGATATTTAATGCAGATGTCACCACAATGGTGGCTGGCTGGATCTGTGTCATTAGAATCAAAAGATATGCATGGAGGTTTTTTTCTTTTACTGCTCTCATTACTGATGCTAAGTCCAAAGAGTGTTGATATTACATTGCTAAAGCAGAAACTAGAAATGAAGACTGGGGTGGGGGGTGGAATGAACATTTCAGTTAGAACCTTAACATAAACTAAAGGGAGGGAGGAACTAGCCCAGAGCCAAAGTTAACCTTTTGTCTTTTAGTCATTCCATTGTGGCAGCTACTGCTATACAAAAATCATTTCTTTGGATTTTCAATGTACTTTTGAAATCTAGGCCGTTGTATTAGAGTACAAAGAAGGTAATAAACAGCAGCTTTATCTTTCTGTTTTTTACAAGAAGTAAATGAAGTCCTTTGAAATTAGACATATGAAAAGCAGCATCAAATACGTGCCTTTTGTGTTTATGTAACCCAAGACTTGATGTAATTTGCACATGAGCAATTGCCTGTACTTTCTCAAGGTCCTTCTATTTTAGAATGTTCAGTTTCTAGAGATTTGATAAAGCTGTTAAAAGATGTCAAACAGCTTCTTATGCAACTTGAATGCTGGAAAGATGAATAAGAGGCGAACTGCAAATTGCATAAAGTTTGGGTTCAAACAGAGTGCTTTGGAGTCAATCTGGTTGCGATGTTCAGGACCCTTGCAAGACATTTCTGCTTGAAGTTCTTTTTTTTTTACTCCCCTCTAAGATCCTCTGAATTTATTTTACTCTCCCCTCCCATAAATTCACCTCAATAGTTTGATTTAGGAGAAATTCATTGGCAATGTCAGGATGTTGCTCAATTCAGAACCTGAGGAAACCTTTCCAAAATGGTCCTGAAAAACTAGAAGAATCTGGCATAGTTTCAAGGCTTCATCTCATGGATGTCTCACCTACAGATGTAAAATTTCTTGAAATGTTGAAGCTGGGAGGAAAAAAGGCTTTGGGTTTTTCCTGGCACCTTGGTTTACAACCATAATCCGTTCCGGAGGTCCGTTTGTAAACCAAAACAGGTTGTAACCCAAGGCGCGCTTTCGCCAATGGGGCCTCCCAAAAAAAATTGTTTGTAAGCCCCCCAAAATGGGTTGTAATCCAAAAAAGGGTGCAAATCGGGACACGCACTCCCGGGTTTGACGTGTTTGTAATCCAAAACGTATGCAAACCAAGGTACCACTGTATATGGAAATTTTCAGGAAAAGGGGTTCGGGTGCAATCTTTTTTTAAAAGTGCCCTTCAAAAATCACTTTGTTACTTTTAGAACATAAAACACATTCTGTAAGACTTGGTTTGCTTCACAGTTATCATATCTGGTATATTAAAAGTCCAGTTTATTCTATGCCAAACGAGGTGTGGAACTTTGGAAGCAACTTAAAAGGGGATATATTAAAGGTCTGACAGCCTATATTTCCACACTTTGCTGCATGTTTTGTGATTTTAAATCTCTGCTGGGGCTCTCTCTAGGCAACCAGGGAATTCTCCTTTTATTATAGCTAGCACTGATACTTTTAACCAAATAACAATTACAAAAACCAACAACAGCAAACAATGGGGTGTGTCTTAGCTTTTGATCGGGTGGCTTTCTTTGCTGATTCCTCCTTTTCTCTGCAGCTTCCTGCGCTCCCTTAAAAACTGCTCTGGATGTGGTGCAGGAAGAGTGGGGGGCTGCAAGAAGACAGGGGAGTTGGCAGAAATCACCACCCTGACCCCTTCCTTCTTGAGAAGACTGTTGGATCCTGGTTCCCTGCATAAATGGAAGTAGCCCTACCATTTGCTCAAGAGGATGGCTGGATCCCATCAACTGGTTATTCAAACCAGGTAAGAGAAGAAGTGTATGTGCCTGCAGCATGACCCCAGTCTTTCAAACCATGATTTGGTGAACTGGAGATGTCACATTCATGGGAATTAAATGTTTTAGTTTAGTTGGGTCACTATGAGCTATTGGCTGTTGGTTTCTATTTTCCTCACTGAGCAGCAACTGCAGTCACGCGACACTGTTTTGCATTCCACAGTCAGAGTTACTGTTGGGTTCCCACGGGAATGGGAGACTGGATGTGACGTTCACTGGTTTCCTGTTTTTCACTGTTCTCTCAGTGTTCTTTGTTTCCAAGAGGAGTTGCTTCTCTGCTCTCACAGAGGCAAGATGCATGTTTGTATTCTCTCAGCATAGAGTGTAAATAAAATTAAGAATGTAGCACATACTGCTTATCCTTCTGCTGTGTGACGACGCTCTGCTTGGGCTCAAGATAAGACGAGCCTGTATCAGCTTCAGCTTCAGATGGGCCGAAGCTGGTCAAAATCTCACACTGGCTATGTGCACTTATTTATGATAAACTTTTAAAAAAGTTATTCCACCCAAAACTTATTAGGAGTTGTTACCCCAAAAGTCTGTAAAAAAAAAAAAAATTGCTGGAATTCAACCGTATATTTCCATTGAAAGGTGGAATAATTAGTATCCATATAATACAAAAGGCCCATTTTGTGCACACCTTAAAGCAAAGAGATTCACAAAGAATAAGTTTGTAATTTGATACCTTAGGTGATATACTATTGCCCTACTTGTTACTATTCTTCCACAAAAGCATTTTTAAACTCTTCCTTTACACATCAAGAAGATTAACTCCCAAACATATTTTCAAAATCACAGATAACTTCTTCTTCAACTTCTTCTTCTTCTTCTTCTTCTTCTTCTTCTTCACCCAAATCACAGTTATTTGAGACGAAGGGAAGAAAATGAAAACTGCATAATAATTATATGTAGATTGAAATCTCCTTCTCATAAAATTGTTAATGCTTGAAGAGAGACAGAGCTTATTCTTGGGAAGAAAAGTACAGAAAATCAATCAGTCCAATTTAGTAACAAAGTTCCTTATCAACTCCTACTTTTGGAATTAAAATATATAATACCAGTCAAGCAAAACTAGTCAATAAAGATTTGTAGATTCCTTTTCTAATTGCACCAAGGCCACAAAGAGTCACCATACATGGATCTCTTAAACACAGGATACGGAATGGCTGTTGTCTGTGAAAAACTGATTGTGCCCAGTCCATTCCCAGAGCAAGCACATAGTCCGCACCCGCTACCTTAACTGCTTTGCTACATTTAGGGGTATGCCAGTGGTGGAGATGAATAAATCTGTCAATCTTGATTCATCTCATTTTCTCCTTTTTCCAATTTTAAGTTCAGCTCTCCACATTTCCGCAGCACTTTCTGATTTTTTTTAACGTCCTCGTGAAAATTTATAAGTGGTTTACTGCAAATGTCTGCTAATATATGCATTCGTGTGTACAATTCTGCTCAATATAAACATTTTTGCAAAGCAATTTTCCCTCATGTAATGCATTTTTGCATGATATTTTCATTTGTTGTCGTTTAGTCGTGTCCGACTCTTTGTGGCCCCATGGACCAGAGCACACCAGGCACTCCTGTCTTCCACTGCCTCCCGCAGTTTGGTCAAACTCATGCTGGTAGTTTCAAGAACACTGTCCAACCATCTCGTCCTCTGTCGTCCCCTTCTCCTTGTGCCCTCAATCTTTCCCAGCATCAGGGTCTTTTCCAGGGAGTCTTCTCTTCTCATGAGGTGGCCAAAGTATTGGAGCCTCAGCTTCATGATCTGTCCTTCCAGTGATTAGCATGTGCATTTTTAGGCACAATTTAACCCAGTATATGATTACTGGTAAACTTTGGTTGGGTGACAAACTGCATTGCAAAATTAGGAGAAGTGCAAATTTCAAAGGATGGCTGTATTTCAGTTCTCATATTGTTTCAGAAAGTGCAAATTAGATAGGTTCACTTTTAAATGTGAACTGAATTCAATTTCTCCTCATACATAGTCACTACTAATATTACATGTAGGTGGAGCTTCTGGTTTAGCCATAATTTGGAAACAGGTAGAAACAACTCTGAAAACCATGGTTTATAGAAATCACGTTTAGGCCTATCCATGCCTAAATTTATTTATTCATGTTATTAGATTTTGTATACCACTCAAATTAATATTATTATTATTATTCCCTGGTTCACATTCAAACTCAAGCCAAAAGCCTTCCCAAAGGCCTTCCAGCCAGCACTCAACCCCTTAAAACAACGCCTTCCTTTTCTTTCAAGTAGGGAGAGACAGTGTGCATGAGGGGTGGATTTGAGAGAGGGGTTTTTTTAAAATTTCTCATTCTTTTTGTCTGCCATTCTCATGCTTTGAATAATGGAGGAGAAGGGTGCCAAAGCAGGGATGCAGCTGCCCTAAAGACTGATGCAGGAGCTTTTAAATTGGAAATTGGCAGTATATATAAAGTAAGATTCCCCTTCCCACCCGCCTCATTTGCAGATGAGCCCTCCAGAATGGAACAGAAAGACAGACAGTGGAAATGGAATACAAGTTATTGCTAGACTTCTGTGTGATCCATGTAAATAAACATGGATTTTTAGGAAATTCTCTCCACATGCAGTGTGTGTGTGTGTGTGTGTGTGTGTGTGTGTGTGTGAGAGAGAGAGAGAGAGAGAGAGAGAGAGAGATGCCATTTGTCTCTGTGTCAGTCAGGTTTCCAACCCAGAAACTATGGAGTTTACCACTGTCATTGCTAACAAAAGCATCTAAATTCAGAAATTCTAAAAAAAAGAAAACCCCACAGGGTGCAATCAGGAGTCTGTAAAGACTTCTAGCTAATTCATTTCCTTCTTTTCAGTTTTCAATGGCAATGCATAGTTAAATGATGAAATTTGCTTCTGCAAGATGTGGTGAGGACCACCAACTTAGATGAATTTATATAGAAACACATGGCAATAAAGGCTGTTGACTACTGTTCATGAGGGTTTTGTACTAACTTCCTACAGAATAAGAGGCCCCATGCCTCTACATACCAGTTACTGCATAACAACAGCAGGGGAAGCTATTAGGGGCTTCCTATGGGCATCTGGGTGGCCATTGTGAGATACAGGATGCTGGACTAAATGGACCTTTAGTTTGATCAGCGGAGCTTTTATTATGTTAGCACCACACCTGCCAATAGTAAATGTTTGATGTGCCTAGTCACTTCAAAATCAGTATGCAGTGGACATCTTCAGATTGTTTTATTTCTTAAACAAAGTTATCTGACACATTTCAGAAGATAAATAAGAAAGCACTTTCCAGTGTTATCTCAACTATATTTACACTGATTCCAGGTAGTAAAATTCAAGCTTTTCAATATCAAGAAAAGCATCTTAACAGGCATCTATCTGCCTGTTAAGACGGTATTGTTTTCAAAACTCTTCTCTGCCTCCATGGCACTTCAATCAGCTTTCACCCCAGTTGTGTGTTTAAGGAATCAGAACTTTGTATTTTAATCTCCCACATTCCAAATTCAGTCTCTCTTTTATTTAAAAGAAGATCACCACTGTGTGGTCCAAAAACTCATAGAAAATGACTTTCTTATTACAGGTGAGCATAAGTATTTGATTAGTTAGAACTGCTGGGTTCCCTTTCTCTGTGGGCACTTAAAGCTGCTGAGTGACATTCAGAAAAGAAACAGGCAAGCCCTTTTCTTAGAGATATCAATACATTCTCTGTATGCAATGCATTTAGAATGATGCATTTACTCTCACAAAGCCATGTGGCCTAAAGGAAGAATGGTTTTCCATGATCGTGTATTACTAAGATTTAGGAAACTTTGAACTTATTCTTACCTACTCAGCCTCTAAAGGTTTATTTCTTTATATAAAAGACAGTTGTGAATTAGCCATTGGATTTATACTGAATGATTAAATGATAAGATTTTAAAATATTTTTTAGCAGAACTGAAAAAGGTGGAATATGTCATAACTGAAGACACCTGCTATGAACTGGGAGGATCTCTGATGATTCAGAAAAAAAAATGTCTTACAAAAAGATAATTTTAAGCTGTTTTTCAGAGATGAGAACTTTCAGCTAATGAGGAGACACACATTACTCATATGCTGCTTATGTGCAGGGTACAATTGTGTTTATTTATAGTGAGGCAGTGCTTTTAGTCGTGTCCTGGGACTTTGTGTCTCCTTTCTCAAAAAACCACATACTAGTTTGATGTGAAACTGTAGTTGCTTGAAGAGGAACCTAAACACATGATCTCTTGCTGTCATGTAGAGTCTCTGCATGATCAGGACACCTGCACAGAACAGCAGGATCTCACGTGTTGGGGTCTCTCTTCAAAGAAAAAGGCAATGTATGGTTGTTTGAGGAGATCTGACATCGAGGAGCAGGGCTAAAAGTGCAGCCCCACTCCAAGGAAGCAGAAGTGCACCGTAGATGCAAGCAATGTGTGGGAAAACTCCAGGACAGAGGTGCTAGGAGACTTCAACCTTTACACTGAGGCTTCCCTTACTGGGCTATCTCAGGACCTCATAACCTCTAGGACACGCATATCCAACGCCCAAGAGATTGTGATCTACTCCCAGTATAAAAAAACTGGCAGTGATCTACCCATTGTCATTAGAGGGAGGAGAAGCGGGGGGGGGGGGGGGGTACTGGTTGGACATCCCTGCTCTAGGATGACTATGGTGCTCTTTCAAATTGTTATCCAGAAAGTGAAGGAGACATGTTACACTTTCTCAAATTGCCCCAGGGCTTGATTTCCTAAAGGCTGGAGAGTGGATGTGGAAATACTATTTCCTAGTGAGCTCCCGTCTTTCAGCACCAGTTGCCCCATACCCTCTCCTCAATAATAATAATAATAATTTATTATTTGTACCCCACCCATCTGGCTGGGTTTCCCCAGCCACTCTGGGCGGCTTCCAACAAAGATGAAAAGTACACTAAAACCCTCAGGCATGAGCGTTTAAATAAAATGGTCAATTTCTGAAGTTCTTAGGAAATCTGATGGATTCTTGAACTCTGGGGGATTTTGCAAATTCTGCCTAAACATGCTGTAAGCCTTCCTGGAACTGGGAACCCTGCATGATTGGTCTTCTCAATCATGAGTCTTTTAAGTGTGTTCATGCTAGCAAGCCACCTTCAGACCTTGCCGGCCAACATGGAAGGGACAGGATATATACCCTGCGTCTCCTACACATTTAAAATCTTCAGACTTTGCTACATGGAACATGCATCTATATTGGGAAGGCTCCTCGCCTGGAATGTTTGCTTTTTGCATTTTGATGTGAAGCATGAGCCCTACTTGTATTTAGCTGTGTCCTGACGGAAGACTGGCCACTTTCCACTGCTGAAAATGGACACAAAATGGAATTGTAGGCATATGTTCTCAGCTCAAAATAATGTAGACTGAGGTTTGGTGACGTGGAAACAACATTCCTGTACATTCCTGCTGCTGCAGTTTAAGGGCATGTTCATACTCTAAGAAACCAGTAGATGGAACCAGTGGTTCCAGTGGTTCCATCTCATGTGGAATGGGACAAAGCTGCAGGGAAGAAGGAGAAGGACTGTTTTTCTTCTTTCTGTTGCTAGCAGGGGTGAAAGAAGGCTAACCGGCACCTGGTGCAGGGTGTCGGAGGCAGGGCAAACCGCCCAGTGGCGCATGCGCGTGCACCGTACATACGGCAGATGCACGGTGCTGCTACATATGGCACATGCACATGTGCCATACGTAGTGGCTCTGCACATGCACCGCCGGGCAGTTTGCTGACGGCGCTGCTCGAGCGCCGTACAGACGACGGCAGGATCCTCTGCATGCTGCTGTGGCAGTGCAATGGCGGCTCACACTGCCATGCCCAGGGCTGGCGGGCAAGCCTCCCACGGGATGCATTCTTGTCACCCCCTCAGAGATGGCTCCCAAGGTGGGGCCCCCACCCCACCCCCTTCCTCTGCCACTAGTTGCTAGCACCTCATTTGAAGTTAAGGAAAAGGGAAAATCTGGAAAGGGTTGGGGGGGGGCGGCCCAGACAGACATGTAGACAGGTAATGGGAGTTAGGTCTGTATTATAACATACCTGTGCCTGAAAAAGATTTTTCACAGCAGTTCTTCCAATATCAGCTGCTATGATTACCTTCCTCTTGGATATCTTATGTCCTGCTATGGGCTACCAATGTGAACCTTGTTTTAGTGCAAAGTCATGAACAGCATGTGTTGGTATACTCATAACCAGCATTCGCTTTCAGTGTAAACTTTTGAGGAAAATAGACCACCACAGAGAAAGAGACTAGATAGACCTTTATAATGAGATCATCATGATTACATTGAAAAGGTTGGGAAGTTAATTAATCAGAACAAGCATAACAATGCAAAGCATTCAGGAAAATCAATTAGAGATTAGGAGAACACTAAAGTAGACCCGTAAACCGCTTAAAAGCCTGGATGTGAGCTGAATCCATGAAAGGTGGAACTGCTCTCTGCCTTTGGCTATATCAACCACCTTCAATGAAATCTACGAAAGTCAGAAAAATAAAACATTTAAATATAAATGCCATTTTGTGCATACATGCTATGGAGATACCACCAGCATTAACATAATATGAACACAAAAAGCTGTGGTATAATACTTTGTCCCATCTAATTCTCTATCTACCCTACTATATTGCAACCAGTTCATTTTTAAAAGAACATTATTTCTTATTATATCAATACAAAATAATAATATTAAAATTATATTTATTGGTTGCTTTAGTCGCAGAAATGACTCGAAGCAACTTACAAACATGATAGAATCATTAAAACCAATTACAATAAACCACCAATAAAAACCTTCAAAAATCAATACAAATAAAAGACAGAATTAGCAGATCCTGCTCAACAAAAAGAGGCAATAGCTACTTGAAAGGACAACAGATCAATGGCCTTTTTACTTGGTGCCTAAAACTACACAAAGATGGTTCCACACAAGCCTCCCTGGAGAGAGAATTCCATGAGTGGGGAGATATCAGTGCAAAGGCCTTTCTCCTACTGTCAGCTTCCAGGCCTCTTATGGAGAGGGCAGAAAAACAAGGGCCTCAGATGATGATTGCAAAGTCCAGGTTGGTTCATGTCAGTAGAAACAGCATAATACAGTTAACGTCTGAATGACAGAGCATTATGTTGTTGTTTAGTTGTTTAGTCATGTCCGACTCTTCGTGACCCCATGGACCAGAGCACGCCAGGCACTCCTGTCTTCCACTGCCTCCTGCATTTTGGTCAAACTCATGTTGGCAGCTTTGGGAACACCGTCCAACCATCTCATCCTCTGTTGTCCCCTTCTCCTTGTGCCCTCCATCTTTCCCAACATCAGGGTCTTTTCCAGGGAGTCTTCTCTTCTCATGAGGTGGCCAAAGTATTGGAGTCTCAGCTTCAGGATCTATCATTGAGCACTCAGGGCTGATTTCCTTAAGAATGGATGTGTTTTATCTTCTTGCAGTCCATGGGACTCTCAAGAGTCTCCTCCAGCACCATAATTCAAAAGCATCAATTCTTTGGCGAACAGCCTTCTTTATGGTCCAGCTCTCACTTCCATACATCACTACTGGGAAAACCATGGCTTTAACTATACAGACCTTTGTTGGCAAGGTAATATCTCTGCTTTTTAAGATGCTGTCTAGGTTTGCCATCGCCTTTCTCCCAAGGAACAGGCGTCCTTTAATTTCGTGGCTGCTGTCACCATCTGCAGTGATCATGGAGCCCAAGGAAGTAAAATCTCTCACTGCCTCCATTTCTTCCCCTTCTGTTTGTCTGTTTCGTGATGGGACCAGATCAGTGGCCATGATCTTAGGTTTTTTTTATGTTGAGCTTCAGACCATATGATGTTGAGCATTATAAATAGGGTTACATTTTCTGTCATTGAAGCTGTGGTTTCTAAGTCCATGCCTGTGATGAGTTTACCCCATGACATGATTTCAACTTTGTCTAATACTTTAATTAGCTTGTCCTTAATTGTGGTTAGTCTTCAAAATGTTAGAGACACCTATTAAAACCAGTTGAGTCTGGGCAAAGATGCCTTACAACAAAAGCTGGGATGCAGGAGGGGGAATCAGCTGAACCTTCTGTTTAGCCTAGCTGGATTTAAATGTACACCATCTTACATCAGGTTTTCCATATACAAGAACAAATAGAAAATATGCTAATAATTCTAAAACTTTGGATGAAATATTACGTGAAACAGTAGTTATGGGAAGCCTATATCCCATATTATCTTACATGAAACTTTCTCTTTTGTTTTTGCTTCAGAATTTAGTATTGGTTTATTTACTGGTGATAAGGCAATACATTTTCTAAAGTCACTCTGAGGATTCAAGTTCATAAAATGTTGCCATTGAGGAAGGCAGCAAAGGAATCCCTCTCCTCTCCCTGTTTTGTGATTATTGGGGTGGGTGGGGGAATCAAACGTCACTGGCTACAACAATCCCTGTAAAAACCCATGGAGAACTTTCCCATTATCTTTGAAGGTAGCCTGAATTTTTCAGGAATAGTTTCAACAAAGAAACAGAGAACAAAATATGATAAGTACCTAAAGTATCACATTAAAGAGCCCTCCATTCATATATAGAAAAAGAGTTTGGATTTGATATCCCGCTTTATCACTATCCTAAGGAGTCTCAAAGTGGCTAACATTCTCCTTTCCCTTCCTCCCCCACAACAAACACTCTGTGAGGTGAGTGGGGCTGAGAGGCTTCCGAGAAGTGGGACTGGCCCAAGGTCACCCAGCAGCTGCATGGGGAGGAGCGGAAACGCAAACCCGGTTCACCAGATTACGAGACTACCGCTCTTAACCACTACACTACACTGGCTATATATATATAGAGAGAGAGAGAGAGAGATTTTCCTTGTTTACAAAAGCACATGCACTGTCTCTTTCTTCAAGTTGTGTTTTCTACAGATCAGTTACATTTGTTGTGAGACATTGTTCTATGCACTGTAGCGAAACATAACAAGTGAATAGAAAGAGAACCTACCTAAGAGATACTGACACAAAAACCCCATGCATACACTTGCTTACATAAGCTTCACCACCCCACCCTCTCTCTCCCATCCTATAACACTTGTCCTTTACTGAAGCCCATGCCTATTTCATGGGTGATTGTTTTATGATCAGAGGTTGCTTCTGATGAAGTTGATCTTTGATTTGTTTGCTTGTTGTACAATTCTTTCAGAATTCAAGCAGCCCTTCAACACCATCTTGACATGTACTCATCTTTAGAAATGTTCTACTGAAAATAGGCCAATAGTACATCAAGCATCTAGGAAGCTTATTAACTGAAGTACTGACATGCAGGGATACCAACAGGATTTCCCGGGCCTGTTATAATGATGGATGCTAATCTGGACAATTCACATGGTTTATATCTATGGATCATGGCACTGTAACAGCTGGCATGAATTTAATATAAAATATACCCCTTACGAACTATTTGTGATCCTGGTACAAGTACCTATCTCCAGCGTGACCTGGAAAGATCAGCGAACATCCTGACCCTAATAGTTGCAGGAAAAATCAGAGCACTAATCCTTGTATTTGCAAGGAAAGTCTGTTTACTATTTCTCAGCCTCCTGTAAGTAGGAACCAACTCCAAACAGACAAGTAAGAGCTCTTTTAAGGTAAGTCAGGAATTACAGAGATAAAGTCATTGTCTTCCTTAAACAAAGGCATTGTACTCTTTATTTTAAGCTTAGACCCTAGGTTTTTAATGACTAGTTATCACACAGCTCCAATGGGACACCTCTTTGCTAAACTCTCTCAAGGATCAGTCCTACATGTCCCTGAACCACAGACAAAAAGAGCGGTTGAGAGACTCTGCTACCTTGCCATCATGGGGTTTTGAAGGGAGAGCTTAACTCTCACAGAAGACACAGATCTCAGATCCATGGCTTGCTTTTTCTACTTTGTGGTGTGACAAGTTCTTTATTAAGCATAAAGGTTAAATGTATGTGTGTCTTTTTAATGTACACACATCCTGACTTCTTACAAAAGGCTCCATAACTCTCACTTGTATATGTAGGATTTACGTGCACAGTGGACATGCTTGTGGGTTTAGATGTATACCTTGCAATACTGGTGTAGAACATGAATTGGGCCCCTTGCATACACACCCAGCACTGTGTTGGAAATAAACCAGGGTTGGCTCCAGTTTTCTGGGGGTCCTTGGCACTGGGTATCTGTGGGCCCCTTGTTTCCTCCTCAAACCACACGCCTCCTCCATCATGGCCTCACCCTTTTAAAATAAAAGAAATCTTGACCAATATGGTAATTCCTGCTTCTCAGGGAATAATATAAAATTTTGAAAATCTTAATTCATTGGGGTAAATTGATACAGAGGAGTGGAGAAAGGGTCTGGGCCCCAGAGAGACAGTGGCCATTGCCTCCACTACTGGCTTTCTTGGAATAGGGCTGGGCTGGCTTCCTCCTGCACACAGCATTTAGCAGGAAAATGCGCTGGATCCCTAGAAGCTCCTTGGTCCACAACTTATAATTTACTTTTAAAAAGAAAAGAAAGCTAAAAGTCCAGGCCCTCTGCTGGTTTGGAGCCCCATAGAACTCTCTCCATTCTACCTGTTTGTTGCGCCATGACTTTCAGCATCCTGTTGCTATTGTTTCAAGTGCAAATGTAAAGAAAAACGCTTCATTCCATTGTCAGTTGACTGAGTTTGCTTTCTACACCCAACCAAAGATAACAATGCTGCCCCTGGCAATTCCTCTGTGGATATAGAAATAAGGTGAAGGCCACCGCAGTCTAGCTTCCATCCCTGGCTGTAGGCCTTAAGGCTGCAGGGATGTTGCATCGCCTCACTGCCAGTGAGTAAACCTGCAATGGGAAACAAGCTCCCATTTGTGAGTCAGAGGACTAACAATGGCTCTGTCACAAAGCAATGAGGTCATCCGGACATGATGACACCTGCCTGATGAAAATCATGTAATACCACTAATGGAACACTCTTGCAGGCCCCATGGCCCCCTCTGGCAACTGGAACAGCTACACAGCATTCCCAGGAAGGGGTCCTTGTCTTCTGGGGCTCGCAGTTGCTCTCTTGTGAGCACCCAGTCTTTATAGAGTAAAAGCAGTACAGACGGAGGTGAGAAGGTATCTGGGCATACCTACTTTATTTCTACTAATTACAGATTAAAGAACATAACCAAAACGTATGAGAGGAGCAGCCCTTGTATGGACATCCTATCTGGTCGCAAGACAGAGCAGAAAAGGAAAAAAAACACAATAGTACCAGAGGCAGAAGTCACACAGACAAGCTTCCTTTCTCACGGAACAGAAAGTAAACAATAGGATCAGATGATCCTTGCAATGGGAGGAGTGAAATGCCAACAACTAGCTGCCCACTATATTGTCAAGAACTTGGGCTTCATGAGGAATTTTGTCCTATCTGTGATGGACAACTCTAGGAAGAGAGGTATGGTGTGTTAGGATATAGTTCTGTTCCACCTTAAAAGGAAAAGGCATGACTATTGTGTGTCACATGCATGTTTACTTCCAGCACAGTCTGCTGGGAATTTCCATTTGTATATTGCTTTTGCTATACTGCTGTGTGCTTGGACACAAAGGGAAGCAGACATGTTTTTTCCTTTGTTCCTGAACTATGCTGAATAAACGCCTGTAAATAATGCTTACACATGTCTCTGTCCGCCACTTCCGTTGTGAAGATTTATTCACTCTGCTGATAGAGCTGCTCAAGTTTCTGAAGGCTTCTGAAGTTATGCGTTGCTGACTGATGCTGCTCCAAGGGAGACCAGAGTTCGTCTGGCTGCCAGCCGGTGGCTGGGGGCCTGCCTGATGCCCCCATCTCCCTGGCAGCATCCCAATATGGTGGGATATTTAGCCTTCTTTCCGTATTCAAAGTGCATAGGCTAAATGGACAGGAGGTGAATGGGAGCACTCTGGCAGTTCTATCATGTTGTTTCTAAGGACAGAACAGCAGCAAGACATAAACTGTGTGTGTATAGGATTCTCTCTGCACATTTGGAAACCATGTTTTTAAAGAGGTAAGGAAATGGGACATTACACGCAAACCTACTTGCAGGCCCATGTTTTCATAGAATGTGTGAAAGGAGTGCCACTCATCTCATTTTTTACATTTGACTTGTCCTACCCGTAGTCCAAAATGGGATTCATTTTACTGCATCCAAAGCGTCCGGCAGATAATCTCTGTGTTTCCAGAATGTGATAATATTTGTAATGTGCTAGATCATGGGCATTTAAATGTACTTTCCCTTTGACCTACATTAATCCTAACATAATGCAATATACAATTTTGAGAAGTTTGTAGAAAATGATCACCCAATTTAGATGGGATAAGAAAAGTCAGAGGATTATTTATTCCTCAGTAAAAGTGGTGTTTTATTTCATTTCTGTTAACTTACGGCTAAATTTTGGAACCAATAGTCATTATGTTTTGTTGTTCGAAGTATGGGGAGTGTTAAAAGATTGAAACAAATGTTTTATCTCATTTCAGGCATGGTTGACTAAATGTTGTGGGTTACTGAACTGAATGAAAAAAGTCAGTGTCTATCAATCACATGCAGCTCTTAATGAACCAGATAGTGCAGAAATAACAAAATGTGTGAATTACATTTTGGGGATACTGCCATCGTAATGATACAATCTTATTAGAAAGTTGTTCTAAGAATGTAAGAATGTTGTATTTTGTTATTAGGGGTTTTGTGTTGTTGTTTTTAAAACAATTTAAAGAATAGGCTAAAACTCTGCCTAAGGAGGAGGAAGTGGTCCTGTTCTCAATCCTTCAGCTGATCTTTATTAGACATTTAGCCACTTAACAATAATAGTTTTAGAGAGTAATCAGAACTAAGTCCAGGGCCAGTTGTCGTGGAAGCACCCCTCTCTGCCTGGTTTACTAGAGGACAGGGTTGCTTTCCTGTAACTATGCTGCACTAGCTCTTGACAAAGTAGCATTTGGTGGCAGAAGGGGTGGCAGAATTCATCAACACTAAAGCCTGGGTGAAGAAGGGTTTGGGGGAGCAGTCTGCATTGCTATCTTCATGAACAGGAAGCTTTGCTGAGAGACAGTGTTTCACTGGAGCTACTGAATTAGGCAACCCTTCCACTGTCTTTAATCATGGAAAACTCAGTTGCTGTTGCCACAACGAAAATTCTCCTGTACTCTATAGCCACAATGCACAAGTCTAGTGACTTATATTAGCCCAATATTTGAACACATTGAGTGATGATGACTGACTGTTGTACACAACGAAATGGTTCCAGGTACTCAGTAAGCATGCCAAACGCTGAAATCCCTTGCTTGAATTTTCAGTGGAAACGTCAGAAAACTGTATGTATGAGCACAGAAGGGCAAGATTGCATTTCTGGTGATGGACTGTGGGTGTGAGTGTTATTTTAATTTGATGAAAGAGATATAACTGATTTCAAATTAACATATACTGATTTCAAATTAACATTCACATCCTCAGGTGGGCTCCTGAGTTGCTCGTCTGGTTGGGCATTTGCCTCCTGTGCCACCATCCCACGAGTTAAATCTAGTTTTCAGGTTGTTTGGTCTGTGTTGATAACATTGTTGCAGCTGTTATAGGGTATATATAGTAAATGCTTTTGACGTAGGTACAATAGTTATGGCAGAATGATTGCCTTTCCTTGGGTGCTCTACTGTTTTATCTCCCTCACTTCTGGGCTGGTGACTTTGCAGTTGCCTCTCCTCCTTCCCTCCCCTTCAGCAGATGCCTGAGGCGCCACATGCATTTTGAGTCTCTAATCACTAGCACATATTCAAAATGCATGATGAAGTATGTTGAGGTAATGCTAATCTGCATTCATGATTGTGAGAAAATGTTCTTGACTGGCCAAAAGAACAAAATTTATATGCTTGGAGGGAGGGGTGGGGACACACGCATGCATAACTTAACAGCAGTAACAGCAGCAACAACCGAAAAACCTTTCATAGTGGACAGCCCTGATCAAAAATTTGTGACTAACTCAACAATTAATACACGAATAAATCGTATTAATGTTTTCTGCTCCAGTTAAAATGATATACTTTCTGGTAAAGCAGGTGTTGGAAGAACCAAAGGGCAATAATGGGGTAAGATAAATCCCTTCCTTGTTTTCCAGTGATTAATGGGGATAGGGGGAATTATGTGGTGAAGGGAAGCAGAGACAAGAGAGTTAGGACTGTCCCCTGACCCTCTTCCTAAGCTGGAGGAATAATGTCTGATGCATGGAGTCTTCTCTACTTGTCAAGGCTTCCTACCTGGTTTAGCATTCTGATCTGATGTTGTGCCACGTTTCTAAGCTCAGGTCCAAGCTTTAAAGCTCTGGGAATATCCACACTTCCTCTTGTCCCCCTGCTTTTCCCCAGTTGGAGCCAACAGCAATTCATATTTTCTCCAGCTTAACATTGGCTCCAACCTAACGCTAAAGGGTAGGTTTTCCTGGGGAAATGAGTGGGGCATGTCTAGAAAGCATGTGTTAAGCAGAAAACAGCTTAGTCCCATGCTTTCTAGGGACAAGCAGAAGTGTGGATGAGCCCACTGTGCCCAAGCATATGTTTAAGCTTAAATAATCACTTCGTCTTTTCATCTCTTATATTGGGCGACTGTTGTCCTCTGTTGCCATTTTTTTGTTATTTGTACTTTTACACTTTTGTATGAAGATGACACTTTTCTGGCGATTTCATGCTAAATCCGTAGGAGTTTATCACCAATGTAAGGTTAGCCTATAAACATCATGTTATTTAGTGCTACCACCACATGTTGGCCATTCATGTGTTTCCATAATGCCCATAAAAGGAAAATAAGATGAATAATAACATCCAGTTCTTTTCTGTACGCAGGTTTGCGAAGACAAAGGCTTAGAAACTGCCTGTCTGCTATAAAAGAAGATGGCAGGGAATGAAATTTTCAAATGCACTGAGCACCCACAACTAGTTGAAGATTCTTTAAACTAGGTCATTTGTAGCTTGCTTATGATCACACAGAAGCTAGGAAGAAACTCCAAATTTCCAAAGTCATATTTCAAAAATATAACCATGGGCTCATTTTACCTCTTTTGCTGCAGTACCACATCAACTCTATCATAGTCTGCTACCTGGATAATAACACCTCCAGGAACCATAACTGCAGCTCTACTCTTTAAAGAACTCACCACCACCACCCCTTGTTTGTAAATGTTCTTAAAATATGGGCAATTTTAAAGGGGGACCAGAGAGTCCATGCAGAACCATCAAAGCTGTGTTAGCAGAGGGCCATTTCATTAGCAAGAAAAAGCTAGACATTTCCTGCAGGAATATTTGCCCCAACAAAAAATGTCAAGGAGTAGGGGAGATAGATAGAGCTGAAGAAATACAAATGGAAAGTTACAACCCTATGCATGCATATTGTACACTGTTAACTATGAAAAATGGCTTGCAACACAATTTTTATGAGTGTGTGTTAATTTACTTCTAAAGAAACTGAGAATCCAACATAAAGTCATTCTTATTTAATTGAAATCCTTTTTTAAAAAACAACATCGCTAGTGCACACTTCAAAGCAAATGCAGTTCGCTACCTCAATATTGCAAGTTGAAAGGGACCATGGCTAGGTGATTTACAACAACCTTGCAGAGTTGTCCAATGGTATTTAAAGCCTACAGCAAGTTGGGCTGAAACTGGGAGAGTAGCTTGCAGCCTACTGCGACCATTTTAGAGAGGCTCTGCATTTCACCAACGTATGAAGTATGGCTGGTGTGGATGTGGCACAGGGCCTTTTTGGTTGTGGTGTCTAAACTCTAGAACACAGATGGGGAACCTCAGGCCCAGGGCTTCTTTATCTTGCCCGTGGGCAAGATGCACCCTCTTGAAGCAAATTGCCTTACCTGGCTGAATTGTGCCTGGAACTCTGATAAAGCTTCTTGCTCACCTGATAGAGGACAAGGAAGTACAGTAAGTGTGACTGTGAAGACGCTAGCCTACCAGAAAAATGATAACATTCATTGCTCTGCGCCATTTTGTATCTGTGCCCCTCCAAAATTTTTTTTAAAAAAAATTGCCCCAAAAGGCACAACAGTTCTCATGCTAAAAAATATTCCTCACCCTTGCTCTAGAACTCTTTCTCTTCATATTCTCCCCTAACCATTTAATTCTTAACGACTAGAAAAATGTGAATGTCATCTTGTTTCAGCAGGCTTTTAATACCAGATTATGGGTTTTGCTGCCTGATCTTATAGCTGATTGTGCTCTCTTCTGCATAGCAAGCTGTTGATTCCTTATTGTTTTAGATTATATTTTGTCTTTTATGATTGCCTGTCACTTTGGCTGTAAAACAATGTATATATTTGAAAAATAATTTAATTTTAAAAACTCCTAGCATTAAAAACTCCATGTGGAGACTGACAAACATAGCATGCATAGAGGCAGAAATGTGAGACTGCATCAAGAGCTTAGCATTTGCTATTGTCTTCTCACATGACTTGGGTATTTCTCCAGGGGGGGGGCATACAATTAAATGATGTATAGGCTGACGAGGTCAGGCACACTTTGGAAGGGAGGGCATTCCACAGTCCTTGCACTTTCCAGCCCTATCAAGGCTCTTTGCACTTCTCATAACTCTCATCAGATGAGAAGGAACCTCGTACTTCTGCTGAATCTCACTTCAGACCGGACATCAATAGAAATTCAAATTTTAATTCTGCTGCTTGTATATTGGGAAGTAAATATTGCGCTTTTGGGGGACAAATACTCTCTCTCACACACAAGACAATTCACTTCTTCCCTGGTCTGCTCCTTAGTTTTCTGCCCCCATTTCCAAGAGGACCTGATGCACGGGAGAGAACTTCCAGAGATACGTGAAGCTGAAGGCATAACCTCTGCATAGATTTCTGGAACAGAGCAATTATTCATTGCAATAAATGGTTGTATTAACATTCATTGTACCAATTGCGGATTTGAGTGAATGATTTATTATGCTCACTTGAACTGTGCGTTAAGACATATATACATGAAGTTAATTAAGAAAATAAGTCAAATAAGAGGAGGATATTTATAGAGTAATGGTTGTTGCAGAGATTAAATAGATTTTCTCTCTCCTTTGTATAATTTAAAAACTTGTGGGTTATGCACTGAAGTTAAGTGGCACAGATTCAGAACAGAAATTATAACTACTACTTCACTCAGGATACCATTAACATTTGTTTATTATCTGTACTTACAGCCCCCCTTCGCCAGATGGTCCTAGGAAGGCTTACAAAAATGTCACAGTTAAAACAGCTTGCATTAAAATAACAAAACCACAAAACTACTAATGGCAAAAAACAAAAACCACCAGCAGCATGGCTGCTATGGGCATGGCATAGCACATAATTAGAGTGTTACAATCATGGTTAAACTTTTTCCCGTAAATGCTAGTAAAGGCTTAACTCATTGAACTTATGCTTGTCATGCAACTGTGAAAGGCACAAGAATCCCCTTCCCTCATGCCAGCCCAGAAGTTTCAGACTACTTTTTTAGGGGAAAAACCACCAATATTGTTTTCAGGGCCCTCCTGCCCAGGCAATGCAGCTACATGACAAGTGACTGGAAGTTCTGCACATGTTAGGTGAAAATGAAGTGATGGTTGTGGAAGACACAAGACCTACCCACCTTGGAAGAATGGCAGATGCAAGTAATGGACTACATGGAATTGGCGGAAATGACCGGCAGAATCCGAGACCAGGGAGAAGAGTTGGTGGAAGAAGATTGGAAGAAATTTAAAATCTATCTACAGAAACACTGTAAAATTATTGAATGTTAATGACGTTAGAATGAAACGAAGTGGTTCTAGCAATAAGGCAAAATAAGAATATGCAAGAATAGATTGATATCAGATGAAAATTTGAAGTTAGAATATGTGAGGATAAACAATTAAGGGTAAATTAAGAGGGTATGAATTTGCTGAACAAATTTTTAAATGGAATACAAAAAAGGGAGGTGTGAGGAAGTCATGAAAATAAGTAAATGAATGGTAAGATATTAGAAAGAGGGATTTTTCTTTTTTCTTTTTTCTTTTTACGTTAAATTTTGGTTTTTGTATTTTCTTTGTGTGTTCTTTGTTTATTGTTCACTGTTTTGTAATCCTTTCTTTTTGTTAAAAACTTAATAAATATTATTTTAAAAAAAAGAAAAAAAGAGAATGAAGTGATGGTTGATATACGTGCTTTGATCCTAATACGTGCTTTAGTCCCCAGAAAAAAGTGAAGCACAGAATGTGATGGTAACACTAAATGATTCTCCTTTCAGCACCATACCTTTTTATTCGTTCAAGACTCTGAAGATTATATTAGTTTGAACTATAGATTCACTTGTAAAGCTCAATGGTCTCTGCACACAAGTTTAGTACTGACTTCTAGGGCAGTATCTTCTCATTCTGGCTATATATTTATAAGGCTTTCTACTGGGAAGGAAGCCATCAAACAGCATTTCATCTAGCAATAGATGGGTTGTAACTTATGTTCCTCTTCTGTCAGAGTTCATCTAGGCCTTGCAACACTTTCTTCTTGCCAAATATTTATAGCTGAGTTATAAGAGTCACTGATAGGAACTTCAAGCTTCCTCCAAAAAAGTCCAGACAAGGGTATTTAGAGTTGAGGTGTCCTGAATCTTCACTAGTTTCATGTGTTTTTATGTTTTTTAAGAAACCAGCACTTTGGGTACATAGAAGTATTTTTCATAAATTAAACGGGGGCCCCAATTTCAGAAGTTTTGTCTGGCTACCAGTTGCTTAGTAGATAACTAACTGAGGGAGGACTGATGCCTCCATATCCAACTTGTAGCTTCTAGGTAAGAAAAAGAGGATGCAACTTTTTCCTCACCGGGAAGTGCTGAATTTAAAAAAAAGCTTCAGCATGTCTTTCTGTTTTCAGTTCTTACCAAGGATTGTTTTAAAGAAGGCTGTCATGGCCATGATGGGGTTACCATAGAGATAAGGTTCTTGCTATGTAAAACCTGTTGTTCCATCATTGGCTTTATAACAGACCTGCAAGAAGAAAGGGATAGAGTGTAGGGGTTTGAGATATATGGTAGCTAGATCTATTTGAACTGTGTATTTAAGAGCTTTCAGCGGGGCAGAGAAAGTGGTGTTGAACAATCAGAGCTACACAAGGAGTATAAGCAAGTACATATGGGTGTTGGGATTTCATTCCTTCCCACTGCTGATGTGTGATTGTTTTCATCACATGTCTGTGTTGACATTCCACACTGTTGGAGTCATGAGAACATAAGCTGAGTTAGACTGTTCCGTTATGTTATGCTTTTGCATTTTCTGTTCTCTCTCATATGAGGAGAGAAGACCCATGATTTCTTTGTTCTGTAACACTTGATCTTGTACATAATAAATTAGCTTAGTATTCTACACCTCAAGTCCAGCTTCTGCTTTGAACTCTGCTATGTTTGTGTGTGCATATATCTTCAGATATATGCCGCAGTAGTAACTCGGGACAGAAGAGTGATGAATCATCCCAAGGGCTGCTTTGGAGGAAAAGACGCAGTTCCCTGGCATTTTCCTAACAATGGGGAGCTGAATTTTTAGAAATGAAGCAACAAATCAGACTGGAACCAGGATTGCTGAAGAACTAGGTTATGGCACACACACACATCCCAGATTTGAGGAGTTGGCACAGAGAGCAGTGAACTTCCTTCCTCCCCTTCCTTGATTGCACCTGCCATCATTCAGAATATTGGGCCTTGCTTTGCAAGCTGCTTCCCTCCAATCACTGGTGGAGGAAGAGGAGTGCGGGGAGAGCACACCGCCCCCAGCAGTGCAATCCCCAGGGTGCCATCGCGGCTGCTCCCCCACCTGCGCTGGGCACCCCGCCCCTGCAGGTGGTGCGCCCCGCTCATGGGACGCACACCAGCCCCGCCCCTGCCTGCTCTCCGCCCCCCGGTGCTGGAGCATGAAGCTCCGCCACTGCCTCCAATGATGGTATCTGCTGCCCTGCACTGAGGTCATGCAATTTCAGGCTTCTTCAGATTGTGAAAACAGTTACTGAAAGGGGGTTGCACTGAAATGGATAGGATTCACTAGGTGTAATTAAAGTTAGAGCTGTAAATCAAAGAAGCTTCAGTTGACCATGTGGCGGAAAGGTTCATTTTAAAAAAGAACTAGTTTCATCCTGTCCAAAAAGGAACTAGTTCAAGTTTGTCCTTTTGCAAAACAAACTAGCATTCCCAGCCCCAACAATCAGAACGTTACAAGCTGCTGTGCTAAGGTATAAGGTCCAAAGGTAAATCAGGGACCTCACAGAGGTAATACGATGTCTGACAGACATAATGCCAACTGGTGAAGCTTTCCATATAGTATTCTAGTATTCCATATAGTATTCTAGTATTTTCATACTAGAAAAGGCTTGCCTTGTTTAATTTGCATTAGCTACACAGCTTTTAAAGGCACAACATATTGTTTGTTTGTTTCCTGTACCTGTACTTGCTGCAAGTTGCTCCTGTTTGAAGAGAGTGAAAACCTTCAGCAGGAAAAATACAGGAAATACATCATATTTAAATAGCATTAAATTACAAAATCTCTGATCTACTAAAGGAATTGTAAAAAAAAAACCCCAAAAAACCACCCAAAACATATAATTTACAAGAAACGAGTCATTGTTAAAAGGAAATGAAGGAGCATCTTGGACACTATGTTTCAATCCCAATTAAAATAACAAAGTAATGTGCCTACTAATTACAATTTATATTTACTGAGAGCAATAGTAAGAAAAAGTGGGCTGGTGGCATATATTTTTAGTGATTAACATTTTCCTGCTCCATTTAAAATTCCATGCTGATATTTCTTGTTGATGTATTTAAAATCATTTAGTAAATCCTAAGTTGAAAACAAGGGTAAATTTAATATTACATGCTCCAGATTCAAAGGGCAAACCAATGTAACTGCTTGTATATGTTTTGCTATCTGGGGTTTTGTATGCATGTAGGAATATAAAATACATATTCATGCAAACATAATTTTGAGACAATTTACTGGAGAGAAATCTAACTTGTAACAAAGAATTGCCTTGTGTTAGAATGCCATACCTGATGCCCAAAGGTCATACCATAATTTGAAAACCAAATTAATCCAGTGGAGTACTGTTACCTTCCTTATTAATATGATTTAGTGTGACCTTGTTTCACCATTGTTTCAAGATAACTTTGTTATTATTCCTCCTTTGCATTTTTGCCTCTATGTTCCCACCTCCCCCAGACAAGAACTAAAATTCCAGCTGTACCCTATTCAGTTTACCATCTGTTGAACATTTGGATTCATTTGCTAATACTGGCATCTTTCGTCTGCAGGGAATTTTTCCTGCCAAATGACCACTTTCCCCCCACACATCATCTTAAAGGTTAGATTCCTCTGTGGGCAGTCAATCTATTGGAGACCATTTGTGTTATTTACTTTAGTTCGGGAAACAATGCTTGATATAAACAACTAGACACTCAGGATTTATTAAGGCTTACCATGCAGATAAGTGCATGTCAAAGCTAAAGCTACTGAAAAAGATTGCTCCCTGTCTTCTGTCACATAAATCAGAATTGCAGTGCCTTCTCTTGAACAATATTAATAAAATTTGCATTTAAAAAATAATCAAAGTATGTGAGAAGCTGCTGGTTTAAAAGCCTTGTTTATGTGAAGTTACAGTGACCTTTATTTGCTGCCCTCACAAAAGTGCCTCATTTCCCCCTCTTCTGTTAGTATTTCCCTCCTCAAACCCACCCCCCAGTAGGACACATACAGGAATCATACAATGTTGTGAAAAATATTGTTGAATATGTACTACAATATATATGGAATACTAGGCATGAGCAAATCATTTTGAAAGTCTTCAGTGGACAGAATGGTGCTTTATAGAACAGCTGAGCTGCCATGGAAAATCCACGCCATGTTCCCCCTTTGTTCCACATTATGAAGTCATTAAATCAAATTAGTCATTAATTAGGTTGTCAAGCCAAATTATGCAATGTTGTCAATGGTGAATACCGGTATTTATTTTATTTGAAATATATTATTCAACTCATAATTTCCAGAGCAAATTCCAACAACTAATAAATGTAGTAATGCCATTTTCAGTGGTAAGAGGCGGTATTCAGCAGAGAGTTAAATATATATATGTGAGGGTAAAAGTCTGGGGAGATATAAAGGGTCATTGCTGGAGCCTAAAAAGCATCCACATGGGGGCCAGGGGTCCCAGAAAATGCATTCACCAACAGGCCAGCCCCTCTTAACCACCTACCACAAACTCTTGGTGTATGGTTACCATTTGGTAAAAGTTACAGATAGGTAGCCGTGTTGGTCTGCCATAGTCAAAACAAAATAAAAAAATTCCTTCCAGTAGCACCTTAAAGACCAAGTAAGTTAGTTCTTGGTATGAGCTTTCGTGTGCATGCACACTTCTTCAGATTTGGTAAAAGTTGAATTCAGAGTATTGATAAGAAAACACAAGTGAGTTAAGTCGCATGACAACTTTTATGTCAGATTGGGGCAGAAGTATGATGCTGTAAAACTCAGGTGTGGAAAGTAGATGCATTGGGTGGTTGGCGGTTGCAGCCCCTTGTGGGCTGCCATCCATTCCCTGGTACCAAGGAGTCACATACTATGTAATGAAAGCAAAAGGTGCAGAAAATGTCTTTTTCCACAAATGGAAGGGCTGTTTTACTCCTTCCATTACAGCACAGTGCAAGTCAACTAAACTCTGCAAGGATTTTATTCCATTCTCACAAAAACCTATGCAATTGAAACAATGAGAAATGCTGCAAAATCTACCTGTTATAGTGATGTCTGTCCTCTTGTGCAAGCTCTTAAGAATCTCTAAAACAGTGCTATAAACTGTTCTCCTCCATTCACAGAACTTTGAATCTGAACCAAGTCTTTGAACTGGCCTGACTCACCTTTTTTTTTTATTTAGAGTTGGAAACCTTGCTGAATTAAATTGCTAGGCAGATCGACATCTTGGGCATCAATTATTTAGCAAAGGCAGTGAGTAATGCTTAGCTTCCATAAAAGCGAAATCTAAATGGTTGCCATGTGTAGGCTATGAATATGGTGATGTATCGTCTAATGCAACAAAACAGCCTGACTTTAGTCAGCCAATTTGTAAAAGAATTAATGCTTTCCAGCTCATTTCATACAGCTACGGCACGTGGATATGACAACTCTAGCTATTTCTTTAATTAGGGAAATTGCTACTGCTATTCAAACTGTTTGCCTTGTGTTCCATTTTGTTAAGGTGACCCAGGAGACTTAAGAAAACAGAGAGACCCCATGGCACCCTCCTAAACAACTACATACAGTTCTCAGTTGAATTGAAATACCTGGAACTGTGTGAATCGTTTTGGAGGAGGAAGATAAAAATACATCGCACAACAATAAAAGATGAATTACATTCAGTTTTGCTTTCAGCTAACAAACCTAGAATTACTCTCGCTGATGAGGCCTTACCTTGAAATGAACCCATAGAAACAGCATGTATGAAGGCAGCCAGGAACTTAAGCTATCAATTATCTAAGTACAAAACACCTCAATGCAGCTTTAATACCTGGATAGGGCATTTAGAACTGGAATTTAAGGCACAGCATGCTCAGTTTAAACAAAGTTTAAATGTAGATTTGGAAGGAAATACACCGCTGATGATGCTTCAATGATTACGAATGTAGCTGGGAAATAAAAGATAAGCTTGACAATGGGACAGTAGGCAGTTCGAAGAAAGGAGAAAAACACTTTAAAAGGATAGATGGTATAGAAGACTACAGAGATTTAAAGCCACTGAGGGCTGGACAAATAGGCATCAATATAGCCTAATTATATACACAAAGCAGCAGATGAAGCTTATACAACTCAACCCCTGAAGAACTGTGCCACCTATACAAGCATTATTGAAGCAAACATAGCTACAGCTTTTGTCAATGCTTTTAATGCTATATTGAGAACTGTTGTCTAGATGTTGTACAGTGCAGGTACAGCGTGGGATTCACAAAATGCATCAATATGCTCAGATCTGCCACATAGCATCTGTTGATATTCAGTAACCAGCCTTCTGTAAGATCAAGTTGCAGAAGTCAAGTTCTAGGCAGAAATAAACCACAACGTGGTCCAATTCCATTGATCCTCTACACCACTGAAAGTTTGGATATTGTTAGAAAAGATGCCACATTTACTGAGTAATAGCAACATATATGACTCTTAAACCAAGACTTTAAAATCTTTCCTGAATGATTAGTTTCTATTATCTGTGAATATGTATAGCCTAAGTATGTTTTCTCAAAGTATGGCCTAGTTCTATTACTGTATGCCCCCTGACTTGCATTGGAGAAATTTAAAAAGGGGGTTTCCAGACTGGAGCGTACACTCACAGAAACCCAGAAGAAAAGGATGCAAGCTCCAAGTGAAAAGATAGGTCTTTATTGAAATGCAAATGTGCATAGGGACAGCCTCAAAAATAAGGAGGAGGCTGCAAAGAACTCCATACAAAGCAATTTTTAAAAATACATTTCCAGAATACACATGTCATTTCTATTCACCAATCAAAGGATCACAGCAAACTTAATACTTGCAACCCAATGTCATCATCCTGAACCAATCAAAATCATTTGGCTCTTCAGATCAGCCCTTATCATAATATCATGTGACTACATATAACCATTTTTCAGTGTCTTTCTTTATTAAGACTTTGACTAATTTTCCTGTTCACTACATGTCCCCCCCAATATTTTCTTTCATCCGTCTACAAAACAATTCAAGAATAATCACAATTGCCATGCCTAGCTGATTCTCTTTTCGTGCTTACAATGGCCACCATAGAGTCTAACAGTTTATTTTTCCCAGTGTTCTGGATTAGACATTCACTTTGTACAGTACCTAAAGCAGCTCATTCTGTACTGTAAAAGGCAGGTACAGGCCCTTTTAGTTTATCTAGGTCACAGACTCAAGAGAAAATGGAATAATGAAAATACAGTTTTATGAAATTATTATTTTCTCCAACATTTGTGACTCCCAGAGAACATAAGAAGAGCTATGCTGGATCAGTCTGAAGGCCCATCTAGTCCAGCAAACTGTTCTCGCAGGGATCGACCAGATGCCTATGGGAAGCCTGTGAACAGGACCTGAGTGCGACAATCCTCTCTTGGCGCCATACATCTTCAATTCATCAACTACTCCCCAGCCCATACCACTCATCTTCACTAGGACATCACTATTCTATGTTATCCAACATATGCAGCTCATTAGCTATTGCCCTCACAGTATCCTAATCTTCAGTGAAAGAACTGGGACTGAAAGACCAATAAAACATGGGGATGTACTGGAGCTAAGTTATAAGCAAGCACAATATGTGAGTCTGCATAATCTATTTTCTGCTTCTGTTAAGCCGGGGGACCTTAATTTATAATTACTGTGCTTTTTGGAGAACTCGTCATTCTGTAAGCACCTGATCCCTCCACTTTAATCCCAGGTATTTTGGTCCTAGAATAACCTTGGTTTCAGTTGAGTTAGAATATTGACAAAGTGTTAAACCGAATTTTCCCATCGAAGCAAGTGCATTAAACCATGCAGTGAGATGCAAGAATAAACCACATCAAAAATATTATTATGATCCATGGGCTTTCATATTATAGGGACATTCACTTAAAACAAAGAACCGGTATGAGTAAAAAAATAATAAATAACTCTTCAGAACAGGATGTACTGTATAGCCAAGGAATTATCTTGAATATAAACACTATTACTACGACAGATTCTGTTTGTGAAACTAGATCACATTTGAGCCTACTCACAGCAAGTGAGACCACGCCTTTCTTTGGATCACCTGGTTTCACCAGATCACTGTGTTTTGATTTTAAGTACTAGAAGCCAGCTTTCAAGTTATATATATATACGTAACCACTCTTCAAGCTTAGGTTATGAAAACAAAATTAAACCTTGAACTAGCTGTCAGGCTGATGGCTACCTCCTTGCAGCAGTTTATTGGCAACTGCTGTTGGCATGGAAACAGCTTAGTTGAATGCAAACATAACATCCTGATATCATTCATGATGTCACAAACAGTGTAAGCTCCAAGTCTTGGCAAAGTCCGATATAGCTAACAGTTGGACCAAGTCTACACACTGTCATGATGGATGCTCAAAGCAGGTGATGAAGGGGTTTATTTTGGAGCTATATTAAGTTTTCATATGGGTGTAGTTTTGATCTGATCTGCAGATTGGTTTGTCAGCCAGTACCCATAAAAACTGAGGTCAAGGTCAATCAATACTAAAAAGCTTTGCCACTGATTCAAGACATAGCTTTGCCAATGTCATGGAACAGCCAGTGCAGGAACGGTTACCAGCCCATATTAAGAAAAGCTGGAAAGGAAAACACCTTTATGGCTATCTCCTGTCGAGGCTATTACTATTAAGAGAGTTAATATGGACAAACAGTGGGCAGCTTACAGGGAATTGCTGTGGGACACAAACTGAAATCAATGGAAAATGTAAGGAGCCATGTTACGGACTGGTTACAATATCATCAGTTACACGAAATGTTTAAATTAGATAGGGAAAAAAATGGTTTTTTGGACCAAAGCTCACAATTCAAAAAAGAACTTCTACAAAACAAAGAGAAACTTTTGTCTAAAATGTATAATCTGTTATTAGACTGGGAAACAAAAGGCGGGCAGTAGATATAGGACACAATATAGATTTTAACCTCTGGGGAAAACTCTGGAAAAGTGACTTGAAGTTTACAGCATGTTATTCTTTGAAGGAGAACTACTTGAAAATGATTCACATGTGGCATTTAACTCCGAGTGGGCTTGCTAAGATGTATAAGACTGAATCAGGTAAGTGTTGTAGATGCAAAGAGGTGGAGGGAACATTCTTTCATATGTGGTGGACATATAAAATAATAATAATAATAATAATAATAATAATAATAATAATAATTTATTTGTACCCCGCCCATCTGGCTGGGTTTCCCCAGCCACTCTGGGCGGCTTCCAACAAAGATGAAAAGTACACTAAAATGTCACATATTAAAAACTTCCCTGAACAGGGCTGCCTTCAGATGTCTTCTGAATGTCAGGTAGATGTTTATCGCTTTGACATCTGATGGGAGGGCGTTCCACAGGGCAGGCGCCACTACCGAGAAGGCCCTCTGCCTGGTTCCCTGTAACTTGGCCTCTCGCAGTGAGGGAACCGCCAGAAGGCCCTCGGAGCTAGACCTCAGTGTAAAAGAGTAAAAGAATACTGGGAAATGATCCATAATGATTTGGAAAAAAAGTTTAAATGTACTTTCCCTCCAAAAATAGAGTCCTTTCTGTTGGGGATAATTCAGACTGAAATTCCCAGGTGTCAAAAAAGATTATTTATGTATGCTACTACTGTGGCCCGTGTTTTGTTAGCCCGAAGATGGAAAACGAGCAAGGTCCCAACCAAAGAAGAATGGCAACGTAAGTTGATAGAATATGAACAACTCGCAGGCTTAACATACAGAATAAGAGAACAAGAACAAGAAGATTGGAAAAATTGCTAAAATGTACAAAACAAATTCTAAAATGTGTTGGAAATGTAAAGAGAAAGAGGGCACTTTCTGTCATATGTGGTGGGCATGTACATTGGTAAAGGCTTTCTGAGAAATGGTATATAACGAGTTAAAGAAAATATTTAAAAATACATTTGTCAAAAAACCAGAAGCCTTTTTACTAGGTATAATGGGTGAAGAGTTCCCAAGAGAAGATAAAAAACTTTTTATGTATGCAACGACGGCAGCGAGAATGCTACTAGCCCAGAGATGAAAAGAAGGAGAAGTACCAGCAAAAGAAGAATGGCAGGTGAAACTGATGGAGTATGCAGAAATGACAAAACTGACATTTCTAAAGACTGGAGTAAATTTGTAATTTATTTAAAAGACCACTGTAAACAGTTAAAATCTTTGGCAGGGATGTAAAGAAACTTATAATGTGAAATTTAAAATGGTAATTATGGTTACATAATAGACAAGGATAAAAGATGCAGTAAATTTAATCTTAAAGATGGAACCCATGGAGGGAGGGAAGGAGGTCTAAGGGTTTGAAAGAACTCTGTATTGTAATGTTTGAAATGGGTTTGTTTTATATGTATATTTTTTTTCAAAAACTTAATATAAATTATTTTAAAAGGAAAAATGTTTATGGGAAATTATTGTGTACAGCTCAAAATGCCGGCAGAATTAAGATAAATTCAACAGTATAAATAAGTTTTGATGGATGCAATAATGGAATACTGAATGGTATAGTTTTTGTAAAATATGCAGGGATTTATGATATGTAAAATGAACCATGGAAAGAGAAGAAGGGAAGTCACTGATATCTTAAGGATATAAAATGAGTATTTAAAATTGTAAAACAGAATATATATAGAGAGAGAGAGAGAGGAGAACAGGAAGTATGGAGAAGGAGCTTGCTTAATTCCCCATTGTTCCAAAATGAAAAGTGAGAAAAATAATTAATTCACAATGATTTGGCAGAAATGTCGTGTCCCCCCCCCCCCAAATGCGGCTGCAAGCATTTTGCGGTTGTCTTATCTGTATTGCTGGGCAAACCTGCATGTACCACTGGGTAGAAAAGAACTCCAGTTACAGCATTCATAGTCGGGGAGCACAGGAGAATCTGTTGGAGATGGGAGACTGATGGAATGATCTTGTGAAAGCATGGAATACTTTGTGAAGAGCTGGTCTGAGGGATGCTGGACAACTTGCAAGACTTCTGGACTCAGAGAGCTAAGGCAGCTGCAGAACTTAGCAACCGGCCTTTGCACTTGCTGTGTGGACTAAGGAAGGACTTTGTAAACTAGAACCCTCTCTGGGCTCAGAGAGTACAGCCTTGTAGCAACTGTAAATAGTGTGGATTATAGCATCTGTGTTTCTGTTTGCCAAGTAAACACCACAGTTGCTTCCTGTGGTGAGCTTAACTGCTTGACTGAATGTCTGTGGTGCCTACAGGCCATTTTGGGCAGCCAAGCCGCTACTTGGAAGGGCAGCAAGACTTCTTAAATGGTGGTAGAGTGGAAAACCCTTGACTACCTTCTATTTATTAAAGGTGAGACAGGTTTTTAATGTTTTAATTCTTTT
The DNA here is from genome assembly GCF_951804945.1 of Podarcis cretensis. Lineage (NCBI taxonomy): Eukaryota > Metazoa > Chordata > Lepidosauria > Squamata > Lacertidae > Podarcis > Podarcis cretensis. The sequence goes on along the minus strand of NC_137173.1, from coordinate 100,425,321 downwards.
TTTTAAGTATTGTTTTGTTGCTTTGTTGTTCATTGACTGGAGTTTCTTTGGCAGGAAGGGAAGGATAAAAAAATGATTGATTGATTTAAAAGGTATTTGGATTCTTGCCGTCTGTTGAAACCTCAATGTTCTCCTGTCCTTCTACTTACTCCCTGCCTGCCCCCGCTGAATATTCTTCAATATCTAGTGACTAACCTAACTAGTGATTAGAAGTCAAGAAAAGAAAAACTTCCTTAGGTGGCAGGCTTCAACCTAGTTATAACAAGCTGTAATGAAATAAAACAGTGAAATCTTTCCATTACATTGCAATTTCAATCAGATGTAACCTAATGAGTGAGATGAGTTCCTTGGCACCAGTGAGGATCAGCTGAGCTTCAATTAATGCACTGATTCAATTAAATAAAGCTTGAAACTCAGAACGTAATCCATGCTCAACCCTTGAGATTGAGTGGGAAGAAAACTAAATAAATAGTTTGTAGCTCTTGGAAAGAAAAGTAATTAATTGAATGTTAAAGGTGATTCCTTCCTACCTTGGCATTTCACAACTTTAAAGTTACATTTAGTTGCATTTGAACTAAGTATAATTGTGTTTCAGATTACACAGAAAAGAAGAAACAGCAAAGATTTATGCAAGATGAGCTGACTGGCCCAATTCACACCCATCAGTTCTACAAGGGAAAATGAATTGCTGTTTCAATTACTATTGCCACCAGTTGAAGGAAGGAAAGCTGAGGCTTCACTTTTAAAATAAATATACTGATTTTGATGTTTTGAAGTAAAGGCCTACAATTGCATTAAAAAAAATTTTTTAGGAGCAATGCCCCAGAAAAAAAAAATGGAAAAGGCAACCCCCCCCCCCAAATGAGGCGAGAAATACTAACAATTTTAAAGCTATTATTAAGAAGACACTTCAGCAGCTGATGGACTTTGTAAGTGGCTATTAACTTTTTGTCTCTGCTAAAAGGCTTTTTATAAAAAATGGAGGCAGAATAAAGCGAGAGAAGAGTGATGAAAGTAACATATTAGAAACTACCTAAGAAGCAATAATAATAATAATAAGACGCAGGTGGCGCTGTGGGTTAAAGCCTCAGCGCCTAGGACTTGCCGATCGAAAGGTCGGCGGTTCGAATCCCTGCGGCGGGGTGCGCTCCCGCTGCTCGGTCCCAGCGCCTGCCAACCTAGCAGTTCGAAAGCACCTCCGGGTGCAAGTAGATAAATAGGGACCGCTTACCAGCGGGAAGGTAAACGACGTTTCCGTGTGCGGCTCTGGCTCACCAGAGCAGCTTCGTCACGCTGGCCACGTGACCCGGAAGTGTCTCCGGACAGCGCTGGCCCCTGGCCTCTTAAGTGAGATGGGCGCACAACCCCAGAGTCTGTCAAGACTGGCCCGTACGGGCAGGGGTACCTTTACCTTTACCTTTTAAGAAGCAATGACTAGCAATGAAGGATCATTTTGAAAAAAGCAAAGGTTGACAGACTCTCATCCTCAGGTCCTTGCTTTAAAAAATTTGAAAACATTTTAACACCGTAGCCCCTGCCCCCAACTCGCCTTGCATAGGTTTCGCTTCACTCTACTATGTGAAGGAGATTTTGGCAACTGAAGTCTGTAACAGTTGTTGATTTCAAAACGCCTGGGAGCAAGGTGAGCTTACTGCAAGCCTGCAGAGCTTAGAACCCAGTGACACCAGTAGCTGGTGGCATGTTATGGTGGAGATGCTAACTTCTCAGGAGGGTTGATGGTGCTCATTTGGGGAGGAGGAAGGCAACTGCAAGCTCAGCATGGTGCAAACACAGCACTGCAATCCATCCGGCACTCTTCCTAATGCTTTTCTAGATTATTATTTTCTTTTGCGGAGAAACAGAGAGAGAACATTGTGAAACCAGTAGGCACCAGTGCAGATCCAAACCAGAACCTCACTTCTGCCTCTCCACATTCTTAATGAAGGCAGGGCTGGAAACCATATTTCCCAGCACAGGACAGGTTAAAATAAAGTTACCAGATATTTTTCAAAGAATCCGGGGACACCTTTTTTTTTTTAAGAGAAAAAATAAGTTATTAAAAAAGTTATTTTTTAAAAAAAATTAATAAGTAATACCTTCTCTTCTGTGGTCTCCTCTGTCGCGTGGCCTTCCTCTGGGGCCTGCTCTCTTGGAGCTCTAGCCGCCGTGGAATAGGCTCGGGTCGGGCCTGAGCTCAGCCACGTGTCCATGCCTTCCCAGTGCTCTCCTACCTCTCCTCCTCAGTGGCGGCAGTGGCAGTGGCATGGCAAGGTTGGTGCTCCCCTCTTTTTTCTCCTGCCTCTTCCTCTCTCTTCCTCCTCCTCCTCCTCTCCAATGTCTCCCTGCGTTGGCTCCAGGGTTTTCCTGGCCCCCGGAGCACTGCTGGGCAATCGGCCGGGCGCTCTCGCACCCGGCTCGATTTGGGTCAAGGGGGGGTGTCAGCAATTCCCCCAGTGGATGTGCCAGGTGTCCCTGGTTCCCCCTCGCCAGTGGTGGTGGCAGTGGCAGCCTCAGCAGCCCGGAGCCAGCCTGGTAGCACAGTTGGCTCTGGCTGGCTTCAGGAGCTGCTCACTGCAGTGGCGCCCGCCATTTTGCCTTGCCGGAAGTCCCCATATGATGTGTCTTGTGCCGTTGAACCAATCACGCAACGTTCATTCCCTACTAATAAATCTACAACACTTAAAATACAAATCTGGGGACATTAAATGAAATCCGGGGACATTCCGGGGACAGATTTTGTCCGGGGACAGATTTGTAAATCCAGGGACTGTCTCTGGGAAATGGGAATGTCTAGTAACCATATGTTAAAAGGCAATTGAAAGTGATATGTTTGAAAAATAAAATAGTATTTTCTGCTTTGAAAGCTATTACTCTGAAGCATATAATGGCAGACATGGTGATGAATATATAAAGACAGCCTGAGAAATGTGATATTTAACCCTCATTATATACCTGCATGAATGGTGTCACTACAGAATGCAATACTTTAGTGTTTATCAAATTGAAGTGTGGTGTATGCTCAAGGGCTGTTTTGTAAAACAAATCTTGTTACTGCTTTTCACTTAGCATCTGAATCATTGAGAAGGCTCTTCAGATCATCCTAAACATGGTATATTTCACAAACCATGAGCATCCTCCTCTATTATTTTAATTTGTATGTTGAATGCCAATCAAAGAAGTTCAATAAAAAATGAATAAAATATTACTCAAGAGGCTGGGATTTCAAATCAAACACTTTGATTTGAAAGCAGGGATGGTGAGCCTGCAGGCCTCCGTATGTTCTTGGACTTCAACTGCCATGAGCCTTGACCAGTATGGCCAGTGATCAGGGATGCTGGGAGTTGCAGTTTGGTAACATCTGGGAGGGTCACAGGTTTCCCATCACTGCTTAAAAAGATGCACATTTCTCATAATAACAGGGTAAAATAAGACAGGGCAACAAACAATGAATTGGAGAACTTCATAGTTTACTTCTTCCACGCATAACAGCAGTCGAGGGGCTGCAATTGAAAGAACTGAACAACAGGACGCTGGGAGTGCTGGGAGTTTATGGAGCCCTCCCCAATTTGTGCCGGCAACCATGAGAGATAATTCAAGCAGGATTCAGGAGTACTATACATGCTGGTGCTCTTGATATAGAACCATAGAGGGGAAGAACTGTGGAACTAGAAACAGATCTAGTGATAGAAGGTGGAGGTTTTCAGACTTTCAATTGTTTTGTGAGACCCCTCCACAAAAAAAACCACCCACCCTTATACACATTTCTGTTTGGCCCTTATGCCCTTAAAGCACATGGCAATCTTATCTTATCTGCATGGTGACAGGTAAAGGAGGGATTGTTAAAAGCACAACCATGTGTGAAAAGGGTGATAACCATAAAAGCTGAGGAGGCTAGGAAGAAACATACCATTTAGGGCTCATCCAGACTTAGGTCTCAGCTATACAGATGCAAATAAAACATTTAAAGTGTGTTGTAAAGTGCATTATACAAATGTGACACTAGATGGCGATGGTGAGCTATGACAAATTCAATCTATTTTTCAAAACTTCTTTTTTTTTTAGTGTTTTTTCACCGTGTTTTTTATATGTGTCTAGATTCCACCTTACACACGTCCCACCCCTTTCCCTCTGGAAAAACCCAATCTTCACCATTGAATCAGAGCAATTGTCAACTGGGTTTTCCATGGGTTGATGTTTGCTTCGATTCAGCGCTAAAGAACAGGTTTTCCCAGGCAAAGTGGAAGTGCAAACAGAAAACCACTCGAACCCATGCTTCCTGGGCATGGGACTAGCGGAAGTGAGGACAAGCATTAGTCACCCATTGTAAGTTTGGCAGGTTAAAGTTACGCGATCATAAAAAATAATCGCCCTTTTCAATTTACTCATTCTTCCTGTCAACTCCTTACAGTGCTCAACAATCGTATTTTAAGAGTTTGGGATCCTTCCTTTAATCAGGTGATCCTAGGTGGGGCTCAGGGATGGAATATGGATTACTGGCAGGGGGATGGGGCACAATATTGCACTGATAACACTCTCTCTCTCTCTCTCTCTCTCTCTCTCTCTCTCTCTCTCTCTTTCCTATTCTAAGGCCCAATTCTTGAAATGGAAACCCTTGTTTTTGGAGCTACAATGTTTTGCAATTAAAAACATGCCTCTGTTTTGTTAGTTTCTGTAATGCATATCCCCCCCCCCCATTCTTACATTGGGAAAAACCACTGTTCCAAGTGAGGTGAGGTGGTTACATCCACTTCTTCTTCCCCAATTACAGCCCTGCATCCTACACAGGATTCTATTAATTAAAAACTGAACCTCAGTTATCAGGCAATTATGTAAAATGCATTCATTGCCAAAGGCAATTGGGGGAGAAATGTAATTTGTGATAATGAGTCTTTCCACTTATCACCTATGATTAATAAACACAATAGAAATATCATAGGTCACTAAATAGCATCGGGGTGTTTTAACAGTAGAATGACTAGCAATCTACAGGTGAGAGGGAAATGCTAAAAACTGAAACCTATTCAAGTGTCACTCCACCAGGTGAATTACTGTAATCAGTGAATTTGAATTTGGTCTTTATGTATTTGCAAGGCCTTAAAGAGGAACATCTCCTTGCGGGAAGAAAAGATTTCACACAGAGAGCAAACTCTGAACGAGGAAGGCTTAGAAGTAATCTGCAGACTGCTGATCTTTAATTGCCACACAGCAACACACAAATGTTCACAGAAACTATAGATAATTTTGCAAATCTCTCTTTTTCCTTCTCTTCCATTGTACCATCCTTAGCAAACTATAGCTCCCATAGTTATATGGGGGAAACCATGGCTATTTTAAAATGGTACCATAGTGCTTCAAATATATGATGTGGATGTGGACAGAATCTGTCCACCCTGTACCCTTACTACCCCCTCTTGGGCCTTCCATATCACACATAGATGTATGCCGATGGCACCCATCTTTTCCAAGTCCCCAGTATGCAGGCTATATATCTCTGTTTATATTTCTGTTCAGGCAAAGTGTGTGAGGCTGGCAGTGAAGAGAATAAGAGAATGAGCAGGGTATTTCCTCTTGCATGTACAAGTCTTGCTTCGGGATGCTTGAGGAATCTGCACAGCAAAAAGTCATTTTCAGATGTTATGAATTTACACTATATGCAATTATCCATGAAGCAAACTGTCTATTCCCACAAGTCCATGTGCCATTTCAAATCCTAAAATGCAGTTTCAGATACCTGTGGTTAAACTATACCTATATAATAGTGCAACAACAATAAATCGTAGAATTGTAGGCCCACAAGGGTCATGTAGTCCAACCTCCTGCAATCTAACACTCAAGGCGCAGGTTACAGCAACAGCCAAGGCGACATTTTTCCACCTTCACCGCATCAAGCAGTTGGTCCCTTACCTTTCCCACCCCGACTTGGCCACAGTGATCCATGCGACGGTCATCTCCAGGCTTGACTACTGTAATTCGCTCTATGCGGGGCTGCCCTTGAAGCTGTCCCAGAAACTCCAGCGGGTGCAGAATGCTGCAGCAAGGCTCCTCACAGGGTCTCTGCCATGGGAGCATATTCACCCAGTGCTTTTCAAGCTGCACTGGCTCCCGGTGGAGTACAGGGTCAGATTTAAGGTGCTGCTTTTGACCTTTAAAGCCCTTCACGGCCTAGGACCCTCGTACCAGGGACCGCCTCTCCTGGTATGCCCCACGGAGAGCCTCAAGGTCCATAAATAGCAACACCCTAGTGGTCTCAGGCCCTAAGGAAGTTAGATTGGCTTCGACCAGAGCCAGGGCCTTCTCAACACTGGCCCTGGCCTGGTGGAACGCTCTGCCTCATGAGACCAGGGCCCTGCAGGATTGAGGCATCTAATCATAAGCTTGCATTTTTATTAAAGCTTATATGTTTAATCAGGGCTTGTATTTTAAGAATGAGTTTAAAAATGTTCTGTTTCATGCCAGGCAGAAGACCAGTTGCCTAAAAACCTTGGCAAGATATTTTTACTCCTAGACAAGGGCCCCCCCTGATTTATAGCAGAAAACAATTCTCAAAGTCGTAAAAAGGGAATTACAGGCTGACAGCCAAGGTTACACTGACCCTACAAATTAAGGGTGGATAAATAGTAAAATGAGCCATATCTTCTTCCTAAGGTTAAGAAGGTCAAGAGCAGTGAAAAAGCATCTAGCTGGCAGAAAGAGAACATTTTCTGGGAAGACTTTTTCTAAAGCTGTTTCTTTCTTAAACTAAGATCCTTTTAAGATTTCTTTTCCTTTTAAAAGGTTGTTTATGTATTAAATATATTAGTTTAAATATAATTATGCAAAGGATTTAAGAAATGCTAGATTCTTATTTCATATAGTTGTAAGAGTTGTAACTATCCTGAAATTAAGTCAGGCACCAGCCAAGCCCCTTGCCAGACAGAAGACGCCAATCGAGCGCTCCTGATATATGGTTGTCAGGCCTTTTGTTTAGAAACCTTCAAATGAAGGAGATCTCTCAATGTTGATGTGAACTCAATCTTTGACATATGCATAAGATAAAAATTCAAGATTAATTATCTGTTTTGGAAGGCAATAGGGCAAGGAGGGCAAGAGGTGAGCTGGTAATTAAGATTCCTTGTTGAGACACATGTAAGATATATTACTACTTATTTGTCATTTATAGATAGAAGAATATATAGCTTTTTATTTTCCATAAAAGGCAAGAGGAAATGGGTGTATCTTTTGTGATTGGTTCTAGCAAACAGCCAATAGGAATTTCAACCAGGCTGATTGGACAGAGGCAGCCACAGGAGGAGCAAGGGGGCTGGATTAAGGAAATATAAGTGCTGGCCAGAATGGCAAGAGGCCAGGCCAGAGCTTGGTAACCATATACCACTGTGCCTCATATTTATTTGTCTGACAAATAAATTACTATTTTAATTTCTCTATTGCTGCGTTGAATATTTCATTCCAGCTAAGCGTTAACCACAAGCAGGGTGCTACAGGATCTGATTTCTTTCCGCAGGGCCTGTAAGACAGAGTTGTTTCGCCTGGCCTTTGGCTTGGAGCCAATTTGATTCCCTCTCTCTCTCTCTCTCTTTCTCTCTTTTTCTTTTCCTTCTCCTCCTGCGATGAGGCTACATTTTAATATTTTAATGTTCCATTATTTTAATGTTGTATTTTATTTTTGTTTTTAAGTTGTAATCATTCATCTTGTTTTTATTATTGCTTGTAAGCCGCTCTGAGCCCGGCCTTGGCTGGGGAGGGCGGGGTATACATAAAAAATTATTATTATTATTATTATTATTATTATTATTATTATTATTATGCCCAACATGAGGTGTGCACCTATGACTCTGAGATAAAGAGTCTCTTGCTCTACCAGCTGAGGCTTGCCGATCAGAAGGTCGGCAGTTTGAATCCCCGCAATGGGGTGAGCTCCTATTGCTCGGTCCCTGCTCCTGCCAACCTAGCAGTTCAAAAGCACGTCAAAGTGCAAGTAGATAAATAGGTACCGCTCCGGCGGGAAGGTAAACGGCGTTTTCGTGCGCTGCTCTGGTTCGCCAGAAGTGGCTTAGTCATGCTGGCCGCATGACCCGGAAAAACTGTCTGCAGACAAATGTTAGCTCCCTTGGCCAGTAATGCGAGATGAGTGCTGCAACCCCAGAGTCAGTCACGACTGGACCTAATGGTCAGGGGTCCTTTTACCTTTACGGATCTTCAAAGACAGGCCTTTGGTTACACTAGAAATTATCAGGTTAAACCCATAGAGAAAGGAGGCACCCTAGCTGGTCAGGAGGAAAGGAAGAGAAAGCAGGAAATACAGAATTTTATTCAAGGGCATTCAATTTGATTCCTAAGAAGGAGGGAACAAGAGAGAAGAAAGTTAGAGAGCCAAGGAGGATGCCGGATTGAATCAAAGGAGAGATCAGGATTAAAAGATGGTGAAAATACGTGCCTATAAAAACCTATATACGTGCCTATATAATTATTGCACAAGATTTGTGTAAATACCATGCATATAGTGGTATCTCCGGTTATGAACTTAATTCGTTCAGGAGGTCTGTTCTTAACCTGAAACCGTTCTTTTTTTTTTTTTTTTAAAGAAGCTTTTATTAATTTTCCAATAGGAACATCCAATTAACATATCAAATCCAATAAAAATAAAAAACTAAAATAAGAAAGTCCAATTGTCTTCCAAATTGTAATAATTTTTTGTTTTGGCTTCCCACGGTCTGAATTCCGAAGCGCTTTCAACACCATAGTCCTGCCTCTCATAACCTGAAACCGTTCTTAACCTGAGGTACCACTTTAGCTAATGGGGCCTCCGTGCCGCCGGAACACGACTTCCACTCGCATCCTGGGGCAAAGTTCCCTACCAGGAGCATCTACCTCCTGGTGAGCGGAGCTCATTACCTGAAGCGTTTGTAAGGAGGACGGTACGTAACACGAGGTTCCATTGTAGATGTAATGAAAAGGAAGAGATTGGTTGATCCGTACTCTGGCTGAAGCCAAGGAAGAAAGAGTGAGAAATGGCTTAATAGCATCTCAGTTGGGATCCCCCCCCCCCCATGCACTGCTGGCCTGTGAGGAGATGCTTCACCAGCCACCTTTTGACTAATGGAGATTTCAATAGCAGCTCTTGTTCTTAAGCAATGTAAAGTGGAGCTTAGTGAAGGACACTTTCCAATATTTGTGCTCCCATAAATGCATCCTTCCAGGTGCCTTTCAGCCTTGAGCTGAAAATAAAGTATTTGCTAGTCACGTCTTTCACTTCTAGGAACAAGCGCAGAATGTTTATCACAGTGTTGACATCTGCTCATAAACTTGAGGTTACTTCTTCAGAAATGCCTGTTTTGCCTCTCAGTAGAGTCGGGGCTGTTTGTAGTGACCACCCCATTCTCTCACTCGCACTCTTACCTGAGATTCACGCACCAGACTGCAGACTGGCCCTTCGCTGCTCATTAGCACTTTGGTGCAAAGTCCTGGTTTTTTAAAATATTTATTATGGAAAGGATTCAAAGCTAGAACAGAGGATCTTGATTCCTGGACACATATCTTGCAACAGTACAGTGGTACCTTGGTTTGTATACATCTTGGTTTGCATATGTTTTGGATTACAAACACGTCAAACCCAGAAGTGCATGCCCCAGTTTGCAAACTTTTTTTGGATTATAACCCATTTTTTTATATAACAATTTGGGGGGGAAGGCCCCATTGGCGAAAGTGCGCCTTGGGTTACAACCTGTTTTGGTTTAAAAATGGACCTCCGGAATGGATTATGGTTGTAAACCAAGGTAAAGGTAAAGGTACCCTGACCATTAGGTCCAGTCGCGGACGACTCCGGGGTTGTACGCTCATCTCGCTCTATAGGCCGAGGGAGCCGGTGTTTGTCTGCAGACAGTTTTTCCAGGTCATGTGGCCAGCATGACTAAGCCACTTCTGCCGAACCAGAGCAGCACACGGAAATGCCTTGTACCTTCCCGCCAGAGCGGTACCTATTTATCTACTTGCACTTCGTGCTTTTGAACTGCTAGGTGGGCAGGAGCTGGGACCAAACAATGGGCGCTCACCCCGTTGCGGGGATTCAAACCGCGACCTTCCGACCGGCAAGCCCTAGGCTCTGTGGTTTAGACCACAGCACCACCTGCGTCCCCAAGGTACTAAAGAAGGGCATCTGAACTTCTGAATGTTGCCGTGGGTTTTGCCTCGCCAAAAAAATCCACATATGGCATCCTTTTACTGAGCTTAAAAATAAAAGGAGAAGGCAGGATAAGCTCAGCAAAGCACAAAGGCTGGAGTGGGCAGTACAGGAGAAAGCTGTATTTGACTAGAACTGGAGAAGTTGCTGAGTCTTCTCCCAATGACACAAGAGCAGCACACATGCTGTTAGGCAGCAAGGTGAATGCAATAAAGTTTAAGTAGCATTGGTAATGGCCGTGTAGCCCTAATAAATCCTAAGCAGACCTTCAGGTTCGTACTCTGATAATGATGTTACAACTACAGTTACGGTTTATTTATTTAACCAAGGGCAAAGTTGTTGAGTCAGAGTTTCATTTTCAAGAAAGGCCTGACAAGCCAAGTGGCAGTAATGATGCCGTACATAAGGAAGGACTTTGCAAAATCAAACAGTCATCACGTACGTCTTTAAGAAAACAAATAAACAAACCAAAACACCCTCACCTTAAGAAGGGCACTTTAGTTTTAAATTAGGATAAATTGAAGTAATGCAATGTGGAGCATTAGGGCAGCCATTAAACAAGAAAATGAAACAGCCTGCACACCTTGGGCCACATTCAAGCCAGGCATTTAAAGCACTAGGAGGCCACCTTAAACAGTCATGGCTTCCCCTAAAGAATTCTGGGAGCTGAGAGTTGTTAAGAGGCCCCTATTCCTTCTGCAGAACTACAGTTCCCAGAATTCCATGTGACGAGGTGTTGATTGTTAAACTGCCCTGGGAACTGTAGCTCTGCAAATGGAATAGCAGTGTCCTAACATGTCTCAGACGCAGGTGGCGCTGTGGGTTAAAGCCTCAGCGCCTAGGGCTTGCCGATCGAAAGGTCGGCGGTTCGAATCCCTGCGGCGGGGTGCGCTCCCGCTGCTCGGTCCCAGCGCCTGCCAACCTAGCAGTTTGAAAGCACCTCCAGGTGCAAGTAGATAAATAGGGACCGCTTACCAGCAGGAAGGTAAACGGCGTTTCCGTGTGCGGCTCTAGCTCTGGCTCTGGCCAGAGCAGCTATGTCACGCTGGCCACGTGACCCGGAAGTGTCTCCGGACAGCGCTGGCCCCTGGCCTCTTAAGTGAGATGGGCGCACAACCCCAGAGTCTGTCAAGACTGGCCCGTACGGGCAGGGGTACCTTTACCTTTTACCTTTAACATGTCTCAGCACCCTTAACCAATGGCAGCACTCATAATTTTTTAGAGGGAAGGCATGACTGTTTGAAGGTATATCACAGTGGTGTGACCATGGCATTGGTGACTCTTAAGTTGAACTGTGTGTGGTGACTCTGCCAGATGCATGCTGGGACTCTTGTTTTCCCAGATCTATTCAGCAGAAAAGGAAAATTCAATATCAAGTTTTGTGTGGACCGCCATATATGGCAGGGATGGGGGTTGAATTTGTTTAATTCCCCCCCCCACATGGTGGATCGATCTGATTCAACACTCCCAAATGTGCTTGCAGATTGGAACACAGCATGTACTCAAATTATGCACTTCTCTGGATTTTGCAATACAGTTTCAGTGTGGGGGAAGTGCTCACAAAAATATGTATTTTATCCAAAAGAGCCAAATGTAAAGTGACATAGAAATTATATAAATAAACAGAACATAACCAACTCTTGATCACAATCTTAGAAATTTGTTCATTTATCTACATACCAGTAGATTCAACCAAGTTAATCACCGAGTTAGCTTAAAATTATTAAAACAATGCAATATAAAATAATACTAACATGCCATGATAAAAAGAGCAAAAAATAGAAGCACCAGAACACATACTCATGGCAGGGGAACAACACTTACATCATCCCAAAGGCTTGGTGAAATAAATATGTCTTTACAATTTGCTGATAAATCATTACAGATAGAACCAACTGGGTTTTCTGGGAGAGAAAGGGATTATCTATTCTTGCACAATTGCAGCAAGGAAAACAATAGGGGATGTGCTAATGATATTTAAAAGTGAGTTTAAAATAAAAATAATCTCTAAGAGTTGTATATAACAAAGCCATTATGCTTGCAGAACAATTTCCAGTTGTGAAACCAAATTTACTATCCCACGCCTCCTCCTATGCCCTGCTCAAAATGTTGTGGAGGGTTGTGGGGCGGGGGAGACCCTCAAGGAGGGAAAGGAGAAGGAGGGGATGTTTTGTTGCATGGGGAGAAGTTGTTGCACAAGTTCCATTACTTTCATGGACACAAAAATAAAAGTCCAATGTGTATGGGCCTCTCAAGAGAATTTATTAAAGGATAAACAAAAAGGGTTTTCACTATTATTTAGGAAAATGGCGGGGGAGGGGATGGCTAGGTCTCAATCTTTAACAAACTTTAGTGGACAAATTTATCTAGCTAGTGAGTTCACTAAACCTCTTGTTTTTGCTGTCTAGGCTATAATATATGGCTGGTAGGTTGTGTTTTGCTTTATGGGACCCAAGTTAGTCTCATGTTTACACAGGCCTTAGAAAGCATTTTACCAGCCCAATGAAGGGGTCTGATTTCTTAGCAGACTATCCTCAGTTGCCATGGTAAAAATCCCCAGGAATCATTTCTCTTTTCTACAACCAGTTTGTTGTATGATAACATCCGATTAGAAATTCCACCACCTTCACCAGTGTAAATTTTTAATGTAGTCACATTTGGCAGGATTTTATATCCCTATATGCATGCATGCATACATACATACATACAAAATACACAGGAAGATAACTCCGATGCTGTTGCATCAGATATGCTAGCCTACAGATCTGAAGTCAATGAATCTCGGAGATTTTGGGGAGAAGTTAGGTGAGAAAGAGAATAAATCCATGAATTTTACATTGAGTTCAAATAATTTATATGCTTCCTAGAGTGCTCAGAACCTTCCACTCAGCCTAAGCATGACTCACCCAACAGAGCCAAGCTAAATAATTTCCAGTGAATAATGTATGTGGTGAATTGCAGTTCTTTCTCGGTTTGTAAGCTGTGAGCAAAAAAGAGAAAGAAAAGTTGTGATTTTCCTCGTTTTATTTCAGTGTAGTGCTTAGAATCTGATTCCCAAGTTGCTTCCACCTTTCAGAATTCCTCCATGAATTTCTGCAAATGCTGGAGAATTTTACATTTTTTTCCATGTAGCAGGAAAGTCTCTCCTTCCATTGTTTTCTTACCCCATAAGCAGTTTAATAAGAGCACAGTCAGTGCACACAACCCTTTGACAGATAGCATGCATGCAGAAATCTGTTATAGTTTATTATTTTCCATTGTAGACCGTACATAAAAACACTCTGACCTTTTGCATGAGGGGCATTTTTGAGAAACTTCCTAAATTTAACTGTAAAGTTAGATTGAAGAGTGTGGTGTTCAGTTTTTTGGTTCATCTTCACAGCTGGGGGGAGTACTGAGGGAAATTTGAGGAAGGAGTTTTTGCAGTGCTCAAAATGCACCCCCCTTTTCACTCATTTGCATGTTCAGACCCAGAGACACCCCCCCCCCCTAAATAAAGACACGTTTGACTCAAATTTTAGTTTTGGTTTTTGACAGAGTTTAGGCTACAACTTTATTGATTACAGAAAAGTGAGTGGTTGCGCAGGCTCTGATTCAACTAGCTCCCTGCACCCTTGCAGGTAGCGCTGACCCAGAGCTCTATCATAGGTCAGCCAAGGGTGAACACCTGAGGCAGGTGAAAAGCCTGGGAACAGACTCTGTTCACTTCCCAGATGCTCCCTTGGACTCAGGCAGCGGCACAACCCCCTTTTGGGAGTTGACCAAACCAAGTTGAGTCCCTGGATTCTTTTAATGGAATACCCTTCACATAGGGATGGTGAGACCGTTCTCCCATCCCTATCACATGAACCAGTGCCTATCTGCAATCTTACAAGTTGTGATGAATTGCTACACGGCAGGCGAAACCCAAATGGCTACAGCCAAGTGAGGGAAATTCCTGCCGTGCCCCTGTCCCAACGATAGACGACACACGACGGCATAGCAAGGTCAATCGCAAAATGCCCTAAAATTAGGGAGAGGTAGGCGGGGGGTCTGATGCACGAGCCGAAAGAGGAAGCTCTGGGACACGTGCAAGGGTTTACATAGGTCCCTCAATCCCAATGTACCCCATTGGCCAGATTATATCCAGCAATGAGGGACCTACCAATCGGGTGTTGTGGCTATTCAATAGACCCACCCACAATCAGTCTCCAGGTCTCTTCGCAACACGTGCCCTCTTTTAGGGAGGACACGATTTATCAGGGAATACTCCAAGTGGCACCAACAGGAGAAAAGGGGTAAGCTCATCCCCATTGCCCTAGAAAGAGAGACCTTGACCCCAACACATACAGAGCAGAGCTGAAGTTCTGTGGCAGAGCACTGGCTTTTCATTCAGAAGGTCACAGGTCCTGTCTCAAACCCTGGAAAGCTGCAGCTAGTGAGCAGAGACAATACTGAACTAGATGGACCAATGGCGTGACTCAATATAATGCAACTTCCTAAATTCCTGAGAGAGTTAAAGAGCATAGCAGAAGGGCCCATGTGCATTTATATACTGATATCCCTGTGTGATCTGGAGAAAGCCCTATGCACATACAGGGGGCTATGCATTATTTCTCTGCAGATGTTTAATTGAATGCATTTAGGTCAGAGGGGTGGGCCTGCTGCCCATATCCTCCTTCCCCCTCCATACACATTAATTTACCATAATTATATCATTTCAGTGCTCGGTGACAGAGTGCATGTTTCACAGCAGAAGGTTCCAAGCTCAGTTCTAGGCATTTGCAGCTAGAGCTGGGAAAGTTTCTTCTCAGGAAAGAATATTCTGACATGTTTTTGATAGTTTCCCTTTTTTGAGCTCCTTCACCCCTGGAGAATATTTAGTGAAATAGCTTTACCTGTTTTGCCATCTGTGAATCTTGGGTTCAGTTGTGGAGTCATTTTCAATATCTTCCTATATACATAAAAATGTAAGGCTGTCATCGCGCAGCCCCCATTGGGGAATTTGTAGTGCCACATCACAGTACTGGATTTGCATGAAGTCAGAGCATTGCTCCCATTGGACAACCTGCAGTGCTTCATGACAATCCTGGATTTGATGCGGGAAGTTACCATGGAGGTGGCTTGTGGGAAAGGGGATTGCACAAAAGGAGGGGGAGGCATAGACATGGAGGTGAAGTTAGAAATGGGTGCAAAGTGAAGCTGCTGAAAGGAAGGGAGAATTGGCTTCAGAAATGGGATTGGGAAGGTTAAAAGCAATCTTATTAGTTGCATGGGGTGAGAATGGGAAGCTCTGGTGGTTTAATATAGTGGGGGATGGTAGGGGTTGGTGAGTGGAATGAACAGGGGCCCAGCCCCTAGTTGTTTAGTATTAGTTTAATATCATTAAAAGGGATGTGGGTGGCGCTGTGGGTTAAACCACAGAACCTAGGACTTGCCGATCAGAAGGTCGGCGGTTCAAATCCCCGCAACGGGGTGAGCTCCCGTTGCTCGGTCCCTGCTCCTGCCAACCTAGCAGTTCGAAGGCACGACAAAGTGCAAGTAGATAAAAAGGTACTACTCCAGAGGGAAGGTAAACGGTGCTTCCATGCGCTGCTCTGGTTCGCCAGAGCTTAGTCATGCTGGCCACATGACCCGGAAGCTGTACGCCGGCTCCCTCGGCCAATAAAGCAACCCAGAGTCGGTCACGACTGGACCTAATGGTCAGGGGTCCCTTTACCTTTACCTTTAATATCATTAAAATAAGCATTACGCTTGGTCTTTTCTCCTTCCAGTCTACCTCTCTCAGCCCGTTGCTTCCTCAATCAGTATAAACCCTGGATATTTAAGCCCATCTCTGTCTTGTGTCCATTTTCAATGTGCTCAGCCATAGGTATGTTATATCGTATTTTTGCGGGGGGGGGGGGGTATGGAAAATACATTTAAATTGAACACATTTTATATGCCATTTCCCCCTAAAATACTCATTCTTGTAAATTTATCAATATATTTCCCAGTGAAATTCACATTTTTGTGTGCAGTCTTCAAACCCAAACTCGAAGACTGGTGAATCAGGTCTGTTTGCTATAAAAACTGGACAGGGCATATTTGTCCTCTGGTGCCTAATGTGAACTAAATAGAGATTTTCATTCAACATTAAGTGAGTTGAAATTTCTCAAAAGAGAATTTTCCGAGGGGAAAAAAACCTATTGGAGGATTATACCTTCTCCTCCCTACTAAAAATATTTGTCAAAATGCTTTCTAATTTTGCAGGGAGAATGTTTTGAAAGGCATTTTTGTTCAGCCCTGCTTTGAACCATTGAGAAAGGCAAAAATGAAGAAAAGTTGGCTATTATACGATGATAAATTTTATGTTTGTTTTCTTTTTTCTTTTCTTTTTTTTGCTTATGCTGTTTTTCTCTGTTTATTGTATTAAAAAACTCTTAATAATTTTTTTATTTTTATTTTTTAAAGAGAGAAAGGCAAAACTGTTGTGCCTCCCATTCAAGTCTTTCTGCAGTCTTGTTGGGTACCTTCCTCCCAGCTTTTTAGGGACAGCAAGATTATGATTTTAGCCACATCGTTTGGGAGAGAAAATAGGGATGGAAAGAGCAGGGAAGACGGCCGAGCAGGCCACAATTTAATGACCCCTGGGAGCAGACCCAAGCGTTCCTATTGACCCACCACCAGGCAAACACTCGTCCAAGGTCTGCTGGCATTGGCTAATAGTCAGCAGCCAGGTGATCCTACCTGCCACTTGCTGGATCACTTGCGTGGCCCAATACCTGGTCGCAACACTGCCCACTGTAGATTGTGAGCAGACTTGGAGAACAGAGCCCACCTGGCCACATTCCTTCTGCTGCTGCAGAGGATTACGCAATACATTTGTGTCTAGAAAGGTGTTTGAGTCACTGGAGAGATAGCATAGTCCTTTGCTCCTTGGCTGTTACTGCTGCTTATTGCTTTAGTGGATTTCGACTTCGTTGAGGTTTTCATGGCTGTATTTTATAGTGCAGGACTTTAAATGCCCTATTGGTTTGAGAACCTGGTGTAGACATGTAATTAAATAATTAACTAACTAATTAAAAGGTATCATGAAACGACTGTGTGATCACTGGTCAAACAGACCATTTCCCCCTACTAAAGAAGCCACTTGCATAATATAAGCAAGATGTAAGTTCTGAAGATCAAAGAACACATTTCATTTGCTTTGATGTATCTTGGGATACTAGAGTCTTTATGCTTTGAACTCACAAAACTCCTACTATTAAATGTGGAGGGAGAATTCTTATTTATTTATTTATTTATTTATTTATGGAGTTCAAGTGTTATACCTTAATCTTGTGGGTTTCATAGCAACAGTAACTTGAAAGATGGGAAACTTTGCTAACTATTGTGTAAAGGAGAGAGAAATAGTAGTTTTCAGAATTCACAAGGTACAATGAGTGAAACTGCTGAACACCAGACACTAATTAGACTATAGTTCCAACACAAATCTAGGTATGTAAGTCCACCAGTTTCAGGAAACTGATATGTGACTATTAGGGCAAGTGACTTTTGGGGGGGTGGGTGGGGGGAACGGGACAAATAACCAAATGGAGACAAATTGCCCTTTCCTGTGTCCTGTCTGGCTAATGCTAATATGATGAAAATGGGGGAGGGGTGTCTTTTACTGTTCCTGTGTGTGTGTGTGCATGCGCATGCGCACGCACACACACACGGATGAGAAAAGGTTTCTTTTCCATTTACCGTACTTTCCTGTGTATAAGACTAGGTTTTCCCCCCTTTAAAATCATGCTAAAAAGTGGTGGTTGTCTTATACATGGGTAGTGCATAGGGTGGACATTTGATTGGGTGCTGCCATGGCTGTTAGCAGCTATTGTGCATATTATCGGTTGCTGCATCAGTGGGTGGTGTTGATTGGCCAGTGCTGTGGCAATTGGGCGGGTGATTGGCAGCTTCTGCTGGCAAGGGGACAGACGGGAGACAGCTCAACAACTCTGGGCAATCCTCCACAAAAAAAGCTCAACAACTTTTTGCCATCTCCCCCCATTTTCTGAAATTTCAGTCCCCCAAACAAGGGGGGGTGTCTTATACATGGAGACGTCTTATACACAGAAAAGAACGATATTTCAATAAGGGAAATATAATACACCAGCTCTAAGGCTGGTGTAATGTGCCCCCAGTCCCAGCAGTAAGTTGAGGAAAGAGAAAGAATGTGAATTCAGCCTCTCTCAGCATACTCCCTCCATACCTTCTTTGCTTTCTTTCTGTTTGATTTGTTTAGACGTTTTCATTGGTACACTTAAAGAACAAGAGAATTTGGGCTTGCAGTGTTCGAAACCTCATTTTATATTTGAACTACAACCTTCCAACACCATTCTTGCAATTACGTATATCAGTTAGCTCAATGAATATGGACCGTGAATACCCCACTGACCTGTAATAGGAGGCTGTGTGACATTTGGCTCTGGCCTTTGCTTGCTTGCTTGCTTTCTCCCCCTCCCTCAGCGAAAGAGAAATATTCACCAGCCTCAGCTGGACTTCCACTGAAACAAGAACAGAACTCAAGCAGATAGTTGAATGAGCCTTGGGCAAAGCCAAAATAAACTGCAAGGTCTTCCATCTTCTAAGCCATTGCTTTATGCAGTCTTCAACTTGCACCCTGCTGTATCCAGTCTCAGCCGCCAGTGATGGAGTGAATACTTGCCTAGAATTGGATGAAATTACCTGGGGCATTCTGAGGGGTGCATCTCTGATAAAAAACACTCACCTTAGTTGCAATGATTAATGATTATTTTATGGATAAATAATAGATTGGGCACCACTGGATACACACAGAAAAATTAATCCAAAATGCCCTTTGGCTATGGTTCCTGGAAATATAAATTACTGAACTATTGGTGTTAGGAAAGGTTGGCATTCTTTTGAAGATAAGTTCATCGCTATCTATCTTCTGAATAGAATGTCATCCTCAAACTTGTCTCAGCCGCTGCCAAAACTAAGAAGTGTCACTGTGCTTATAAAATGAGGAACCTTCACCAGTTCTCATGAATATCTTGTGCTGCAGCCACCAAGTATGAGGCAAACACAGACTGCCTTCTGCACAAGGCAGGTTTAGGAATTATTCCATGGCAAATTATGGATATCAGTTGGTCAGTTGCTTGAGTAAAAAGTTAAGGGAACAGAGAAAGGAAAATAATATTTTCTGCAAAAAGTATAAAAAAGGTTTTTTTAGGTCAAGAACAAAACTAAATGTAGTTTGAGTAGTTATTATTTCAAGATCCTTCTATGAAAAGCTTGGATCTATGAAGGGATTCAACCCTACCCATCTACCCATAACAATGTAATGTCACTGTATTGTGACTTCTCTACACCCACCCCACAGTATTGGCTTCCACATGGGGGACACACACAGGTTGTTCAGGCGGTGTCCTCATGTTCTATATCCATTTCATTGTGGTTTCAGACATATTTTTGTACCGAAGCAACTTTTGTTATCCTATTGATGACTTGAGCCAGGGGGAATGTGACCCACCAACTGCTACTGCTGTAATACTTTCTTACAACCTGTTATCAGCAGTCTACGGTGGGCTTCACAGAATATGAACTGGCAGGTTTGTACTTGATGCCCACATGTGTCTTTTAAAGAGCCCTATACATGTCTACTCCGGCATGGCCTACTGAGTTCAATGGGACTCTCTCCCAGGGACTTGTGTATAGCACTGCAGCCATAGAAACCCTTTCTAGGAGTCCACCAACATACAATAACAATTTTAACAAAAAGGCCGAAAGCGGGTGAGTGATTCACTAGGGAGTCATCAAAACGTCAATAAAGGGGATCCAAAAAGAAGTATTTTACTCTACTATTTAGGGTCCATGTTTTAAAACTGTTATTCAAGACCAAACACAATCAAACAAAACAAAAAATTATTTTGAAAATTAGTACATTTGCTTCTTACATATTTCCCTAAAACATTTCTAACTGACTTTTACACAAATGTATACTATATATATATCAAACAGACACTAAAAACAAAATAAGTAGGAAAATGGGGTTATTTGTACAACAATTTAAAAAAAATGAAATCCAAACAGTAATTAGCAGCATTATAAACATCACAAGAAACTGGTGTTTCCATGGTACCTAAATGACACCAGGTTCATCTCTCTGTGGTGGGGAGCATGTTATGTAGCACGATGGAAGGATTTTTCAGGGTGGGGGGAACAGGTCCTACTCAGTCAGCCTGGTGGTGCAATGGGTAGAATCACTGTGCTTGTAACCTGAACTCATTGGAGGGGGAGAACAAAGCAGTTGGTAATGCCATTGTAGGTACAGTTGCTTTGGGCTTGAGACCCAAGGGAGAACTGTGATGCTAGGTGAATGGTTAAGGGTGGATGAGAAGGCAGTGCTGAATGTTGTAAACAGGATTGCAGTTCAGAATCAAGTAACTGCAGGTTGTGGTTCGAGGACCCGACCCCCGCGGAGTAAAATGAAGACACAGGGACACGTGATATAAGGTTAATGGGCAAGAAAAGGCCACAACTTTATTGATTACAGCAATGAAAAGGTATTGGCTTAGGCATTGGATCGCGAAACAAGTGGGTTTATTCACCAGGGGTTCATCACCTGTTGATGCTAATCCAACTATAGGCTCACCCCTGATGTCACCGAGGGTCGTGCCATGGCCTCCCGCCAAGCAGGCTTCGGACGGAATACACGACCGCCAGATTCCATTAACGGAATACCCCTAGAAATTGAAGGCATAGGCGATGGCCACACCTAGCACTTCGACACACCACAACACATTATTCCAATGCCTAACCTACCCACCAATACCACCAAAAAGTTGTGACGATTGCTACGAGGTAGGCGAAAAAACCAAAAAGCCTAATGCCAAATGGAAAAACTCCTACCAGGCCCCCCGGGCAACCGGGGCGACCAACCTAAGGTCCATAGCAAGGCCAATGACCTAAGCCCTAACTCAAAGGGAGTGGAGGGTGGGTGACTCGCCCAGGACGACAAAGAGAAATGAGGCCGGGGGGGAGGCTGGCACTGCAGCATAAAGGCTGCTGGACACGCCCCCCCATGGCACCTGGTTGGACAGCCACCGGGGGGGGCGTGAGTGCCAGCCAGGTGAGCTGGAGGCAGGGGGCAACGCCCCCTGCTAGGAGCGGTGCTCGGGCTCCCGTCCACAACCACTCCCCTCTCTTTCAGGGAGGAGAGTCCTTGTGGTTCGAGGACCCGACCCCCGCGGAGTAAAATGAAGACACAGGGACACGTGATATAAGGTTAATGGGCAAGAAAAGGCCACAACTTTATTGATTACAGCAATGAAAAGGTATTGGCTTAGGCATTGGATCGCGAAACAAGTGGGTTTATTCACCAGGGGTTCATCACCTGTTGATGCTAATCCAACTATAGGCTCACCCCTGATGTCACCGAGGGTCGTGCCATGGCCTCCCGCCAAGCAGGCTTCGGACGGAATACACGACCGCCAGATTCCATTAACGGAATACCCCTAGAAATTGAAGGCATAGGCGATGGCCACACCTAGCACTTCGACACACCACAACACATTATTCCAATGCCTAACCGCCACCCGAGCTAAAGGCTCGCCGCCAATACCTTCAAAGCTGCAACCAATCCCAGATGCTTTTGCTGACACTAGCTAACCAAATGTCGTTCCCCAGATCCGATAAGTGGATGCCGTCATTCCGGTATGAAGCTTGGTCGCTGATCCGGATACGGTCATGATAAATGACTCGGCCATACATAAAGCGCACCCAACGGGCTACCGCCCGATTTACGAGTTTCCTGGTTCTTATAATGGCCATACAGCTTTGCGTACCACGCCAAACAGTTCTTTTCAAGAAGGAGGGCCAGAACACCGTTGTTCTGGGACACAAGGCTGCAAATGCATTCAAGTCTCTTTTATGCTCCACAACAAGTCCACACTCCTTCTGTTAGCGAGGTCATTCTCCCCAAATGAGAGGACCAGAACACCGTTGTTCTGGGACACAAGGCTGCAAATGCATTCAAGTCTATTTTTATGCTCCACAACAAGTCCACACTCCTTCTGTTAGCGAGGTCATTCTCCCCAAATGAATTGCAAGGATGTCGGGAGGGCCGAACTTGGCTACTTTCTCCCACAGCAATGGCATAAGCTCCTCCCAACACATGCCTCTTGTCGAAAACCAGGAAACTCGAACACCATGTGGAAGGCCAATATTGTGTGCAAGGCCGCAGCTCACCGCTTGTACGCGGGCCCAATGAACTATACTGTGGCCGCAAATCCACACGCTTCTCCTGAGCATAGCTGGGGGTAAAAGACAGAAAAGAAAAGGCGGATAAGTAGGGTAAAGCTGCAAGTCGCATATTAGACTTATAAGCATTGGATTTCCCACCGGCCCATTTCTTTGATCCTGTCCGCCAGTAGCCCCAGGTGCGCGGCCGTGGTTGCAGCGCCAATCCTAAATGAATGTGCAGCGTACTCCTGGGAGGATAGACCACAAGCCTCAATAGCCTTGCGAAGTACTCTGGTGAATTGATGCCTCAACAAGGGTGACCCATCTTCATGGACCAGAAACGGACCCGGGCTGGGCGGTCTGAGGTAGAGGTACCGCCTAGTGTCCTCTACCGAGCATGGGCCCTGCTGTGCCGACGCCGTGAGCTTAACTAGGACACCTTTACTAGCCTGATCAGTCTTGGACTGACATATACGCACTGTCATGTTAGAATCGGACAACTGCACGTCCTCGCACAGGAGGCCGCGTGTTGAACCTCGTGCACTAACTTCAAACACCACCTCACCAACTCTAAGCGTGCCAAAAAGGCGATAGCGTAGCAAATTGACCTGAGTTTTATGCGTATCTGTGATAACAACTCGGAAGAAATCGGCTTACGGCCCTTGGCCCTGTGAGGTTGTAACCTGCCCCAACCCTCAATGGCTCTATGGATCAAGAAGTCGCTACCCGGGTCATGAGCAAATGTAGCTTTTGAAAAGAAGCTGATGGCGGCTACGTGAATATTTAAGGTTTTAGGAGCACGTCCCAGATCATAGAGATGGGAAAGGTACTGCAAGACAGCGTCAGTGGTAGGAGGTAGGTCATGTGAGAGCCCAGATAACCCAGACCTGAAACCAAGGAAATCACACCAGGCCTTCTTGTAGGACCTGAGAGTGGAGGGTGCCATGGACGCCAATACTCCCTGTATCACTTAGCGTCTCCCACGTTCCACAGGTGCTCCGGAAAGGCAACAGTTGTGCTCCAGGTGCAAGCAACCGGAAGCGAGGTATCGGAAATCGAGACAAGGCATCGGCTATGTCATTATTGGCTCCGGGTACGAATTTGGTTTTAAGTATTATGTTGTACTCAAGGCACCGGAGGACGAATGCCCGCAAAAGGGGGGAGATCCTCTCAGACCGAGATGACTGCCTGGCTAGAATGTTCACGACCACCAGGTTGTCGGTCCAGAAGCACACGCGGTGATCTCGAAAATCTTCCGTCCAGATGTGAACGGCCACCACTATTGGAAAGAACTCAAGAAAGGTGAGATCCCGCATGATGGCCTGACCTTGCCATGCCGTCGGCCATCGTAGTGCACACCAGCGCCCCTTGAAGTACAAGCCAAAGCCTAAGGACCCAGCCGCGTCCGATTGGACCAGGAAGTCTGATGACAGATTCAAGACATCCTGCCATAGAGATACCCCATTGTAGTTCTACAGAAAAGTCGTCCATACCTCCAGATCTGCCTTGACCGACCTGGGGAAGCAGACCCTGTGGTGCGGGTGTCTAAGACCACTGACAGCCTGGCTAGGCGGGCACAGAAGGCGCATTGGAGTGGGCCTGGAAATCAGAGGCTAAATTAAGGATTTCCAGCCATAGGGAGACTCCGTTGTGGTGTTCCAGAAATCTGATCCCCATCTCAAAATCCGCCTTGACCGACTTGAGAAGTCTTACTCTATGGTGCGGATGCTTGAGGCCCGCTGACAACCTGGCTAAGCGGGAGCGAAATGGGCGGCCTGGTGAAACTACTCTACATGCGAAGTTGAAATGATCTAGCAAGGACTGGACCTGTCTAAGAGCGACTTATTATTATTATTATTATTATTATTATTATTATTTCGGGAAGGGTTTGACAAATTGTTTCCTTAAGGGCAACCATTTTCCCCACTGGCAGGCGGGCGGATTGAGCTGCTGTGTCAAGCTCTATACCCAGGCAAGTAAGATCCGTTGATGGTCCGCCTTATCTGCTGTGAGGGGAACTCCCAGCTCCTGGGCCAAAGCTGAAAAGGCCTCCAGAAGGGAGGCACATTCGCCAGTATTGGGCTTCCCAACGAGTAGAAAGTCACCGAGGTAACGTGTCACCTTGCCAATGTAATATTTCCCTTGAAATTTTTATCCCAGCCAATGAGAGTCATTGGGATGAACTGGCAATAGACAGAAGGCTGACTCCAAGTCACATTTTGTGAAGAGTGCCTTGTAACCAAAAATCCGAATAAGTCTTAGTGCCCAATCGAAGACTTCAATCGAAGAATGTGGAGAGGAGGGAGCAGGATCAGGGAAAATGCTAGACCCGGAGGGTCCCTATCGTCTGTTCCCTGCTGCGGGGGCTTCCCTGGCACTGGCACCCCGCCTTCCCTAAAGGGCTGCTGCCTTCTGTAACACGCCACGGCTGGAAGTACCCCTGCACAGCTCTCGCACTCGTGCAGATACCTACAAGACTGCCTTTGGCATGACCCCTTATTGAATTCCCAACGTACCTTGACCTTGCGCTTTGGCTCCCTTCTCAGGTCCGGCTTACCAGTGCGATAAGAATCTAATGGCTTCTTCTCAACATACGGGACGACCACCACAGACCAGGTGCCATCTTCAATTAGATCCCAGCCTGCTAGATGGATCCTGGAAGCGGGCTGCATATTCTGCAAAGAACCAGAAGAACTGGACGCAACAGGGTTATTGACACAGGCTGGCGGCCTCCGCACAGGCGACCCAATGCAGAT
Source organism: Podarcis cretensis (assembly GCF_951804945.1). Taxonomy (NCBI): domain Eukaryota; kingdom Metazoa; phylum Chordata; class Lepidosauria; order Squamata; family Lacertidae; genus Podarcis; species Podarcis cretensis. The sequence continues at coordinate 100,400,181 of NC_137173.1, read as the reverse complement.
TCTGAGGGCAAGAGGCCTAGTTTTCACTGCCGCAGTTACTGCCAGAGAGCTTGGGCCTGCGCCTGAAAACTAAGAAACGATGAATAGGGCGGCAGAGGTGCCTGGGAGGTCATCAACCTGGGTGAAAGGCAGGCTCTCCGGAACCACCTGGGAATCTAGTATCATATCAGGGGTAGCAGCGGAGGGCATGGGGTTAGGGGTTGCTCGAAAAAATGCTGCTCATAATCACCAATGAACGATCTAAAGGCATTTAGGTAGTGCAAAATAGGTTTGGTGTTATTATCCTGTCCATGTGGCACCCATGCAGCCTGAGGTGTGAGCTGACTCCGCCGCAGAGCACTTCCTCTTAGGCGCCATGGATAACGCACTAAAGTTACTGCCACAAACACGTCACTTATAATAAATAACAATTTTTTCCAATTATTTGGTTAAATGTTCAATAGTTTATCCAATTAGTATGTGCGGCGTGCGTGTGTTATTTATTAAGAAGATCAAACCTCTCCACTCTGAAGGAAATCAGCCCTGAGCGCTCACCGGAAGGACAGATCGTGAAGCCGAGGCTCCAGCACCCTGGCCACCTCATGAGAAGAGAAGACTCCCCGGAGAAGACCCCGATGTCCGCAAAGATGGAGGGCACAAGGAGAAGGGGGCGACAGAGGACGAGATGGCCGGACAGTGCCCTCGAGGCCACCAGCACGAGTCCGACCAAGCCGCGGGGGGCAGCGGAGGACAGGAGCGCCCGGCGCTCTCCGGTCCATGGGGTCACGAAGAGTCGGACACGACCAAACGACCAAACAACAATATATATATGTATTAAAAGATGCTTCCTACTTCATATTATAATATCTCATTCAATATGCAGGGGTCCCATACAGGGATCAAACCAGCAACCTAGGCATTATCAGCACTATGCTCGACCAGTTGAGCTATCCAGGCTCTCTAGAATTGTGTGGGACCCCGAGGGTCATTTAGTCCAACCCCTTGCAATGCAGGAATATGCAGTAGTTCCATACAGGGATCAAACCACCCACCTTGGCATAATCAGCCCCATGCTCTAACCAATCGAGCTATTCGGGCTCTCTAGAATTATGTGGGGCCCCATGGGTCATTTAGGCCAACCCCTTGCAATGCAGGAGTATGCAGTTGTTCCATACAGGGATCGAATCTGCAACCTTGGCCTTATTGGCACCATGATCTAAGCAACTGAGGGTTCCGCAATATGTCAATTATTTATTATAAATTTTGTTTTTATTTTATCAATTTTATTTGTCTATTTATATATTTATCTTTAGATTTATTTATTTAATTAATTAATCAATTTAATCTTGGTATGTGATGCCATTCCACATATTCTCTTTATTTATTTTTTTATATATATATTATTATTATTATTATTATATATAATAATACTCTTTATATTAATGTTATTATTATTATTAATATTAGTATTATTATTGTTATTGTTGTTGTTGTTGTTATCATTCTATTATTATTTATCTATTATTTATTTATTTATCTATTTATTGTTATTATTAGTTATAATTATTGTTATTTATTACAATCTAATCAAGGAATTATTTGTTCAATCGATTACCACTGTAAGTAGAATTAATTACTGATACTATCAATTGTCTACCGTAACTGACGATATGAAATAATTATTCATCACTTGACTGGTCCGCTTGTGTATGTCTATAAATTTATTTATGTGCAGTTAAATCAAATCTATAATACCATTATAAGATCATAAAATGATAAACAATCATTAATGAAGATATCCCTGTATCAGTAGCAATGTACCTAGCCTAAGTCCCAAGAGCTATGGTGCCCCAGCGGCACAATACATAAATAAAATGATCAGCAGCTAAATAATGAAGTAAAGTGAGCAGCAGCTAGACACTTGGAGCTGCTCTCTTAAAACAGAGAAGCCACTCCCATTACAAAAGTAAATTGCATGGAAGCAGAATCTAAAGCATCCATTAATGAAACCAGGCTGCGAACTAGGCTTTACTTTACTATACAATAGGAAACAACACTCAGCAATCCTTTAGCTGCTAAAGAAATAAAGAAACACCACACAGAAGCAGGAAAATTACAGGGAAGCCTCAAGCCAAACAGCTCAATGTTGTCCCCAAAAGCCAGGTGGTTTTGAATGCAACAACTGCCAAGTAACAAAGTATGTCGGCCTGGCAATCACCTAATCTGGTAAAACAAAGGACAAAGATTAACTCTGGGGAAGCAGCCTGGGGAAACTCTGCCTCTTATGAAAGAGAAGGCTGAAGAGCTATTGTCCCCCTGCCTTAAGGCCGGCACAACAATGGCGTATCTATGGCTACCCAAAGAGCCAGCAGGCAACAATAGCTATCCTTTTATGGGGCAACAGCAATGGAGTTTCTATGGCACAACAGAATGAATCGCCAGCCAGACACAGAGAAAAGCACACTTTTAAAACAACCGGGGGGGGGGGGGTGCAAGCCCGGAGCACAGGGAAGTTTTAAAACTAAATGGAATAAAGAAAACACCCAGCTCTAGCTTTTCTTACTGTGGGGCAACAGGGTTGCGTTTCCAATACAACTACCAGGAGAAGACACCAAGCAAACCCAGAAATACTATCCAGCTTTAAACCAAGCAAGGGGGGGGGGTGACGTGAGGGAGCTCAGAGCACCAGGAAGGGTGTAATGGAGAGCAGAAGCAAGCTGAGACAATAGCAAAATTGGGGCAATGGCAATCAGGGCAATGGCAATCAACTGAAGGAATTTCGAGCGGAGCTGCCGCACCCTGAAATGGCAATCAGCTCAGGAGAAACAAAATTCCAAGAGCAGTGGGGGGGGGGGGGTAATGAAGGGGGAGGGGGAGGCAGTTGAAACAATCTACCGGTGGAGAAGCCCTCACGGAAATACACAGCAAAACAGCAGTTTTAAAATGCACCAGCAATTCAAACAAACGCTGAGACTCACACTGACCACGTGCGCAGTACACGCTCATAGAACCCACCCCCGTAGCGCTCAGATTTCCCTCCTTTCGAGCACGCTGCGATGCTGCCGACAAAGACAGGGAGAGTGTCTGTTTTAAAATTGGAGAAGAGCAGCACACACACACACACACACATACAGAGTGATTGATTTAAAATCGGAAAAGTGCAGCACACAGACACACAGAATGTTTGATACAAAGTCGGAGAAGTATTTTTGTTTTTTGTTTTTTAAGATGTTGCCAGCAAGAGCAGCCTCAATCACACAGGATATCCAGGCAGGATTATAGCAACAACTCGCCAAAGAGCAAGGAGGGAATTAAAGTAAAGGAGTAAGGGGGGGAATTAAAATAGAGGAGTATGGGGGCAATTAAAGTGACGTAGTAAGGATTTAAGGTCAAACGTTCAGCAATCGTTCTTACACCAACCACTCAGACACTCCAATTAAATAAATCAAACCAATACGCAGTAAGTAGGGTAGAATTAGCAGCATAAAATAAAATTAAAATTAGCACTCTCAAAAACGCAGCTGTGCTGGAAACACACACTGGAAGACCCCCTACACAGCGAAAAGGCTTTGGGAAATGATGGTGGGAAGGAAGGAGGATTTAAAGACAAGGAGAAAGGAAAAAGTAATCATAAAAGTAATGAAGGAGGATTTGAGGGCAAGACTTCCCTTTCTCAAAAGTCTTCTTCAAAGTTAGCTCCACGTGGCCGCTTCTATGCAGGAACACGGAGGTGAGGATCCTCCTGACTCGCCCAGGACGACAAAGAGAAATGAGGCCGGGGGGGAGGCTGGCACTGCAGCATAAAGGCTGCTGGACACGCCCCCCATGGCACCTGGTTGGACAGCCACCGGGGGGGGGCGTGAGTGCCAGCCAGGTGAGCTGGAGGCAGGGGGCAACGCCCCCTGCTAGGAGCGGTGCTCGGGCTCCCGTCCACAACCACTCCCCTCTCTTTCAGGGAGGAGAGTCTTTATAAATATGAATAGTAAGCTGTTTTGTAAAATCATACACGGATAAAAGGATAGATTGCAATAAGTATTATCTTAGAGACAAAACAATTTACTTAGGAGGATAGGCATTATTCTTGATAACAAGGCAGAATTGCTTGCTATAATCATAGTTGTTGTTCCACTCAGAAGGACTATTGAAGAACTATTAAATGAAATGAAGTATCAGAATTAGGCAATGATGGGGTAAGCCATTTGGCCAAAATGAAGTTGTAAAACAACAGGCATACCCCAATAACTTTTTCCTATTGTTTTCCCTGCTGAAAAAGTAAAGATTCATGTAGAACAAAGCATCATTACTTCAATGCATCCTTCCTAATCTGCCATTTTGCTGGTGTGAGCAATCAAGAAAAAATAAAAATAAAATAGTTCCAATCAATAAAAAGTGAGAAAATTAAACTATATGCAGATAATGTGGTAATGACTTTAACTCATAAATTGAAATTGAGATACATATAACAAAATATTGATAAAATGATGATGAAACGGGCTTTTTAAAGCCTTTTTGTAACATAAAGGTGCTATATAAATTAAACTAACAAACAAACAAACAAACAAATAAATGCTAACAGAGAAATGTAACCAACAGCATGTGTTGCTGAGACCTGGATAGGTGAGATGGGTGGGCTTCACCTAACTCAGCTGTTCCCACTAAGATATGCTTTGTAATACCAGCCCTAACCAGAGGGTCAGGGTGGAGGCATAGCCATTGTCCATAGGAGTTCCAGTTCGATCCTGGGACAGACTTAGGTGGTGTTGGAGCATAGAGAGAGATTCTGGGGAGAAGAAAGTTAAAAGGCTGGGTAGCTGAAAACTGGAGTTTTTCTCCTGAAGGTCAGCGTATAAAAATATACACAGAGAGAAATACTACCCTATTTAGAAACAATCAGGTGGGGCAGGAGGTGATGGGCACCATATTGACGACCCCAACAATAGTCCATGCAATTGTTGGGTGCCCTGCTTTCTTTAATACAGAACATCCTATCGGACAAAATTAGGTTGCTGTAATTATTTATGGCCTGCCAGCTATGTGATACCAACTGATCAGTTCAGATCCAAACCCTTGCTACAAAAATAATTATAGCCTTCCTTCCTAGCCTATTCTTGAGAATAATGAGTACTTCTTATATTGGAATAAATCTATTATAACAACAGGTAGAATAATACAGTAGAGCAGATATAATGATCTTAAACAGCTAGATACTGCAACATATGGAGTAAGTTCATTGCTGATGATCTGAGTTTTGAGGGGATTAATTTAGTAATGGTGGTGGATAGGTGCTGCATTGGCACCTAATGGGACCTTTTTTCCTATCGCTAACTGCAGTGTGGGGGCAATTTCCATGGAAATCGTGGCTGGTGACAAAAGAGGAATATCATTTCTCTGCATGTTGTGGGCTTGATAAAAGTTTCCTCCACTTCCTAGTAATAATTAAAACAAATTAAAACAAAACCCTGATGGCAGCATTGCATTTAGTGTCGTGAAGTTAGGCTCTTTAGTTTGGCCTTTTAGTGTAGTTAGCTATATAACACTGTAAAAAAAAACAACTGAGAATGAACAAGTAAACAAATTCAAAACCTAGCCTTGAAAATAAAGCATGTCTGGAAACTCAAAACCAATTCATATTCTACCCCTTTGAAAATCAGTTGCAGGATTGATTCCAGATACCCTGAGGGAAGCCTTAGAATAGATTTGCCATCATTTCTATACAAGCTGTATTTTTCCAAAATGGCCACATAACTAGGAATGTCCTAAATAACAAGCGAGGCTCCTTGAAGAAAGAGACCTGCTTTGTTGGAACAGGGCTGGCTCTAGATTTGGGGAGAGGCAACCTCTGCCCTCTTCCTTGCCCTCCTTTTGTCTCCTTGATGCCACAGGGCAGGCAATGGTGGCAAAGAAAAGCCTTCTCTCACTCACTTGCCTGCCTTCTTTCTCTGGAAGGTGTGGCAGTGAGGCTCACCCACCCAAGGGGGCTCCATACCTCTTAGGTGCCAGTGTTCATTGACAGGAGTGCTGGCTGCTCCGCAGACACAATTTGCTAAGAGCCTCCTGTGAAACAGCACATTCATGCTTTAGGTCTCCTCTCCTCTGTGAACTCCCTAGCAAGCCTTAAGCTCTCAGAAAGTCATGCTATCTCAGTCCCTCACCTGCAACACAAGGAGAAACATACTCACCTATCTTTATAGGGTTGTTGTAAGGATTACCATGTAATTATGGTGCTGGAGGAGACTCTTGAGAGTCCCATGGACTGTAAGAAGAACCAACCTATCCATTCTTAAGGAAATCAGCCCTGAGTGCTCACTGGAAGGACAGATCCTGAAGCTGAGGCTCCAGTACTTTGGCGACCTCATGAGCAGAGAAGACTCCCTGGAAAAGACCCTGATGTTGGGAAAGATGGAGGGCACAAGGAGAAGGGGATGACAGAGGACGAGATGGCTGGATAGTGTTCTCGAAGCTACCAGCATGAGTTTGACCAAACTGCAGGAGACAGAAGTGCCTGGCGTGCTCTGGTCCATGGGGTCACGAAGAGTCGGACACGACTAAACAACAACAACAAAGGATTACCATGAGGCAGCCCATGTGAATGAACTAAAGATTCTAAAGTGCTATATAAATGCTGATCATTTTTGTAACTGTCCAAATAGCTGTTCTTCTTCGCCCAAGGACAATTTTCAAATGGTTTTTGCTGCTTTTGTTTTATATATAGTGAGTCAGTGCTTCAGGGACTCCTTGAACAAATGCTGTTTGTGCACCCAAGGTATTTATCTGGTGGACATTCTAGCAAACCTATCAAATGAAACACTTTGGAAATTCACATAGCCATAATACTGATCAGCAACGGTCCATTTACTGTCCTATAATTGCAGAGAATGTTTATTCATTCTTACCCCCATATTTTACTCAATCTTCTGTAATGTTACAGGTCATTGCATGGGTAGAGCTGGGATTCTGGAATATTTGTGAACTTAATTGTGCAAACAAAAGCTGCTCAGGAAACAAAACTGTTTGAAGGGCAGTAAGGGTAAGGTTAGAACTTAGGAAAAATAAATATTACATGTAACAGTGAAGGCTGCTAATTATTACTGTAACATTTAGTATTATCTTTAAAATGTTATTGTTGTATAGGGCCCTGTTGTTTCATTGAGTTAGGCAAGTATATCACCTGCAAAATAGTTTTACTTTTAAAAAAATAGGAAAATACAGTTTATACTTTGAAAATGAATTATGTTTATGAAAACTTGGAAGCATTAGTTTGGAAATAAGTTTCTTGCTCAAAAGCAGGGTCTTTTCAGTGGCAGCACGCACATCATGGAACACCATTACCCAAAGGGCCTGCAATCATTTGTATTTAGAAAATTACCGGTATTAAGGCCTTTCTTCGTTTTTTTTTATTTTGCACACACACACACACAGAGAGAGAGAGGGAGAGAGAGAGAGAGAGAGAGGGAGAGAGACTTGAGGGTCTTACCTAAAAGTTACCTTAATTCTGTTGTGAACTTCTTTAGTGTAATTTTGTACATGCCCTTGACAATTTTACTGCTGCTTTTAACATCTCTTCTAGTCTGGTTGTGTGGGGGTAAGTTTGGGGGCAGGGGTATGATAAAAATTGTATTATAGATTATTTGTTTGTGTATATTTTTATTTTAAAAAAAACACATTGGGAAATTGTTGGGAAAGTGGTTTCTAAAAATGTAAATAGACAAATGAAGAACAGAAGAAACGAACTTCTCCTTAGTGCACTGGCAAAAATTGAATGTGATCTAACATATCAAGGTATTAGTAAATCCTATCTGGACTACAGATATGGGAGCTGGGACATTACATTTTGGTGACTTAAACTGGAAGGTGACCACTACTGAAGGGAACTGAGCTTGGCTCCTGTTCAAAAACAGCAGCCCAGTCTGTTGCTGAAAATGGTGGTATGGCCCGGGCAGTAAGGGGCCCTTCAGAACCATGGCCAGTTCCTAACCTGATTATCTGCTGGTGCCTGATCTGCCTTCCTCCCTTTCAGTGATTACACAGATGGAGAGAAATGCAAGGGTGCATGTTGAGGTCTATCAAATAGCAATCAGAAGGCAACAGGCAGTGATCTATCATTAGGTAGCTGTGCTACAAGCCCAGACATCAAAGTACTGCAGAATAAAGTCTCATATTTGATGGGGAGTCCTTTACTGCATTCCTCCTGAGTGTCTTTATTTTGCACCATGATCAGATATGAGAATGACCTGCTGAGAAACACTTTTTAATCCCTGCCATCTAAGGCAGCTCTTGCATCTTTGAAAGCATCCAGATGAATTTATTGCAGCCTTGGGTTGTAGCCAGGAAGGACATGCAATTGCCTCAGTTGGTGTTTTGCGATTTATTGTAGTGGCGGGCGGAGGTGGAGAACAGTTCACTGTTTCTAAGTAATTTTAGTTAATGTGAAGATTTCAGAATTTCTAAGAGAGTTTCGTTAAAAGAAGCATGACCGTGATGGTAGATTTGATGTGGGTGCAAAAATTGTTTTGTTTTGCTTTATATTACTTTCGAAAGAACCAATACCACATGTGGTTCTGTAGAAATGAGCAACTTGTTATGATTGTCAGACACTCCACGCTTCTGCCTCTATGGCAGTGATTTTCATTTAATGGAATTGCATATTCCACTTTGTAATTGAGTGTTCCAATTTGAATGTGTTGCTCTTGGTGGAATACAATATTAGGAATTAGATACTTAAAGGGTTATGATGATATACCTTTGGATTCTGGCTAATGCCTTGTGAAATTATTTTCTTATGCTTTTATACCATAGGGCAGAACAGGAGCCTAAAGATTTTAATTGTATTTGTAGGGTTCCTTGGCTTTCATATAGAATGGCAATGGTTCAGTGGTAGCAGAGCACATGGTTTGCATGCCTAGGGTTCAGTCCCCTACACTGCCAGTTAGAAGCCCACCAACCACTGTTAACAATGATGAGTTTTACCTAAAGCAGCTTCTTATATTTCAGAAAAATGACATTAGCTCTTTGCTTAGTGGTAAGCAAAAGTTCTGAGATATGGAATACCCAAATCAGATTGAAGGATGTGCTACACTACATATAGTGGGGCTGGGATATATATTGCCCAACACATGATATGTGTTCATGTTAGGGGTCATTTTAGGCTATTTCAAAACCGCCACCTTAAATGTGGAAGGATAGAAAGCCTGCCTCATATAGTCCACACACTAAGAACAACTTTGTAATCTTTCTGAGCCAATGGGGAATTTGGGGGAAGAGGGTAGCACTTAATTCATAAATCACTCATGCAGTATAAGCCGGTCAAATTCATTCTATAATCCAGATAATTGTAAATATTTGTGCCATGACAGGTTCATAATATTAGGTAGTTACATAGCTGGCATCAATAAAATGTAATACCTAAGGACCAGTTGGAACAATAATAATAATAAAAATTCATTCCATCATCTAGCTTTATGGAGTATTCAGTGTTTTCATATATATTGTCTCAATGATACTAACCTAAACTCTGCATCGTGCATTAAAACTATTGTTATTTCCATATTGCAGATAGGAGGTGGAATTGATAGTAGCCTGAAGTTGATAAGAATATTGCTTAAGGCCACTGAATGAGTTTCGTGGCAGAAGGGATGTTCTGGTTCACAGCTCAGTCTCTTAAACTTTATGTATTAAAAATAAAAAAAAACCATTCTAAAACACTGCACATTATAAAGCTCATTAAAATAATTTATCAAGAGACTGGAGAAACCTTCCCAAACTACACTCAACAGAACCATCTTTTACTTTCCTCTGGAAAGAGTTTTGGTGTTGTCTATTTATAAATCAAGGAAAATAAAAGTTTTTTTAAATGCACACATACACACACATGCATCCCTGCAGGCAGACATCAGAACTTGAAAGCAATAGCTTGAACTTGGTCTTACATCAAGTAACAGACTCTGCAAAGTGTTTCTCTCACTTGTATCACATATGAACAATTGTGCTCAGTTGTTCTGGCTGCAACTTTAATTATGATCTTGGTAGTTTTAGTAACATCTTTCTCTCCTCGTCTTCTCTTTTTTTTTACCTCAAGGTTGATCGTTTTCCAAAAAGCTCTGTAAGTAGCAATGGGGTGGACTTAGTTGTTGTCAAGCTGTGAGAGCTTTTAATTACACAGAGTTCATTAGGCTTCCTCCTTTTAATAGAGGAGAAATCAGAGGAGGAGAGATTGATACAGGTTTTGGATTCATTGCTGTCTGGGTAGAAGCATTTTTCATCCTAAATTAATTTGAGCCACCACACTGATGGATACCTGGCAATGGAAGAACATATTAGAGCTAATGAATTCAGAATAGGTGAAAACATTTGCATTATTCTGCTCAGATTCTACGTAATGATATTTCTCTGCTTTAACTAGCACATATTCTTTACATGCATGTTTGTTGTTGTTTAGTCATTTAGTCGTGTCCGACTCTTCGTGACCCCATGGACCAGAGCATGCCAGGCACTCCTGTCTTCCATTGCCTCCCACAGTTTGGTCAAACTCATGACTGTGGCTTCAAGAACACTGTCCAACCATCTCATCCTCTGTCATCCCCTTCTCCTTGTGCCCTCAATCTTTCCCAGCATCAGGGTCTTTTCCAGGGAGTCTTCTCTTTTTCTTTTTTTTTAATAATTTTTATTAATTTTCCAATTTTTAACACAAAACAACAACAACAACAACAACACACAAACATCAACAAATACAAACACATACAAAGATATAATTTCTTAACCTCATTTTCATAAGCCTCTTTTCTCGGACTTCCCCATACCTCACCCTTTTTGCATCCTTATTTTACAGTTTTTCAACAACTCTTTTTGCCAATTAAGTTTAAGCTCATTATCATTCTCAATTTTACCTTAAATCATCAAACAGTTTTAGCTGCAATTCTGCATCTCCCTTCCCCTTGACATTTTATCACTCCTCTATTTTACAACAGTTCTTAAGATATACTTTAAACTTCTTCCAATCTTCCTCCACTGTCTCTTTCTCTTGGTCGCGGATTCTGCCGGTCATTTCTGCCAGTCCCATAAAATCAATCACTTTCGTCTGCCATTCTTCCAGTGTGGGTAGTTCTTGTGTCTTCCAATACTTTGCTAACAGGATCCTTGCTGCTGTAGTGGCGTACATAAAAAAAGTCTTATCCCTCCTTAACACCAATTGGCCGACCATGCCCAGGAGAAATGCCTCCGGTTTCTTGTGAAAAGTACACTTAAGTACCTTCTTAATTTCATTATAAATCATTTCCCAGAAGGCCTTAATCCTTGGGTAGGTCCACCAAAGGTGAAAGAAGGTACCTTCAGCTTCATTACATTTCCAACATTTATTATTGGGCAAATGATAAATCTTCGCAAGCTTGACTGGGGTCATGTACCACCTATAAATCATTTTCATAATATTTTCTTTTAAGGCATTACATGCCGTGAATTTAATACCGGTGGTCCATAACTGTTCCCAGTCAGCAAACATAATGTCATGACCTATGTCCTGTGCCCATTTGATCAGTCTTCTCTTCTCATGAGGTGGCCAAAGTATTGGAGCCTCAGCTTCAGGATCTGTCCTTCCAGTGAACACTCAGGGCTGATTTCCTTAAGAATGGATAGGTTTGATCTTCTTGCAGTCCATGGGAATCTCAAGGGTCTCCTCCAGCACCATAATTCAAAAGCATCAATTCTTCAGCAATCAGCCCTCTTTATGGTCCAGCTCTCACTTCCAGATATCACTACTGGTAAAACATGCATGTTTACTCAGAAGTAAATTCCAACAAGCTTACTTTGAGTGACTTCTACACAAGCATTATTGGGATCAGGTAGTACGGTGAATTCAGGTAGTACGGTGAATTTTTGTTTGAATTCAGTGTTGTGAAGAACGTATTGTAACTACATCTGAAACATTAAAGTAGATGGCATCACCACATTAGAAAACCTTTCTTATGCAATTAAACAAAGGGTATAGATGTCCCTTGTCTGGTTATAAAAGTCAACTTCAGACAACTACACAGGCCTTAACTCTCTTCACTGTTTTGTTCCTAGAGTAGAAATAGATTGTGTCCATTTCTGTTTTGCTGGTGCTCAATCACAGGTCTTTTCCATCCCATTTTTGCAGATTTCTGAAAGCACTCCCCAAAAGTCCATATTTAGATTGCATGCATTTTTATGAACTTTTAATGTAAAATATATGTTATCAGTGCTTTTCAGTGCATTCCTTCATAAAAGATACATTTTGTATTCATATTTTATGTAAAATTCATATTTGTGTGTGCTTTTTGAATAATGAAATGGCATTGCATAATCTAGAGACGTGAGTTGGAAGTTGTGTCCAGATCCACAAACAAGTTTAGGAATATTGGGGTTCCGTGTTGGTCTGCTGCAGAAAGCAGACTGAATGAATTTCCCTACAATGAATGAATGAGTTTCTGCCTTTTATGAAATGGACTCTAGGCCTTTCTTAGGTACAGAAGCAGCAGCAATTGAAAAGCTGAAGCTTTTTCTAACATGTGTGTCTCCATGCTGGGAGATCCTGCAAACCTACTTAGGATCAATTTGTACATTTATAAAAGTCACTGCATTTTTTAAATTTAAAAATATATCCACTATACTGTTCTTAAAATATACTAGTCATTGGTAGTCTCTTTGTGCAGTCAGCAAATCTATGCCTGGCTGAAAAGTTTTTACGTCAAAAATAAGGAGCAACCTACCGTTAAATGGAACAGTACTGTTAAATCAACATATAACCCTATTCAAAGGGAAGTTAATTCAGAGGAGGTTTGATCCTGGCTTGTAATGTGACTGAGATTTCTGAATCGGAATTTCCTCCCCCCAGTTCTGAAATTGGTCACCACCACTAATTAGAAACATTAACAAGATTTGCAGGAGAGATTGAGTTCACCAGTGCCACAACACTCCCACAATACCACCCCACTCTGAAGTCATTGCTTTAGATGATAATTGGTAATTAAATAGATTCATCTCACCAAGATAATCAATAACATTAAGTGAAAATGTGTATTGTTTAGCTTACATTATGAGCAATACCAATGGATATTTATTTCAAATGAATCTTGTTGAACCATGTCCCAGTGGGCTTATAGCTAAAAGGTGGAGAGCTTTTATATTGTTCAGGTTAGCAGAAAATAAATTGCTGAAGTGTTGTCAAGTAGTCAGCAGTAGGGAATGCTGTTCATTTTAAGGGCACCGTGAGCTAAATTGCCCAGGTTAATGGCATTATCTGCTTGGTAAACCTAGAAGTGATGGTAGAGGGCTTTAAAGTGTTAACACTGGCTGAATGCAGATACTGGATGCAACAATATGATTCTGTTTAAAACACGCACGTTCGTATTCACAAAACAAACGCAAAAAGGCATATAAGATAATGAACTGCATTATACTGAGTTTATCCTTGCTGTTTATCCATCAAGCTATATTTTGGGTGGAATTAAATGTTGCATTGCGTGGCGAGTTCCCGCTCCCCAGCAAGGAGAAATAATGACACAGGACACCAAGTATTAAGGTTAAATGGGCGAATTAGGCCACAACTTTATTGATTTCAGGAATGAGAGGTATTGGCTTAGGCACTCGTCCTATCGACTAACTGACTCCAGCCGGATTGCATGAAGACCGGCAAGGGTTAACACCAAAAGGGGGAGTCCTGCTGAGGCACATCAACTAGGAGCTCCCCTGGGTCACCGCTTGGGGGCGTGCCTTAGGCCCACACCTCCATAGGTTTCGGACAGGGCCACGCCCCCCCGGAATCCTCTTACGTACTACCCTTAGCTTTGGGGGGGAGGTGATGGTGTTTCCTCCCCCCCACATCCTCTTAACCCCTTCTTACCAATGCCTAACTGCCAATGCCGAGGAGTTGTGACGAGTTGCTACAAGGTAGGCGAAAAACCGATCAGCTGAAATTGCCAATTGTGAAACATTCCTACCAGGCCCCTTGCGGCAACCAACCAGAGCCCATAGCAAAGTCAGGAACCTGCCTAAAGGGAGGGAGGGAGGGTGGGAAAATCAGCTGGCTGGCGCAGTGAAAAGAGGGCAAGCCCCAGCCATGCCGGCCCTAAATAGGGCAGGTCACACCCCCCCCCAGCTACCCGATTGGCTGACTGGGTGGGTGACGCGGCCGGGATTCCCTCAGTCTCGTGGGGGCTGAAGCCAGCCCCTGCGCACGTGGGGTGGGCGTGAAGCCCGCAACCCCACCTCCTCCCCAGGTTCGGAAGTGGCTCTATTATGAACCTTCCATTTGTGCAAGCATTTCAGCTTGCCAGATGGAACAATCCTCTCTCCCCCTATACAGTGTTCTAGAGGTTCCCCTGACCCCAAGAGCCATTGGGGGAGGGGGGAGGGGGGAAGCCCTGTTGAGCAAGTGAAAGTCCTCACTCAGGACTTATTTTGATGTAGTTTCTTTGGTGAATCCCACCCTTTCTCTTTGCCAGTGGCTGTGTCACTCTACGTTTTCAGGTAATTATCTTTCACTGCTCCTACATCCTGAGCTCCTTTTTAATGCAAGGTGTGAGAGCAACCATCTCTAGGTAAAATGTGTGTTCTGCAGCTAAACCTGAGGCAAAACCCCTTGATTTCCTCCTGCAACAGGGCAGGGACCACTAAGTATCATGGTGGTCTCCATGAGGCATGCCAGCTTGGCCCCCTCATCCATGATGAAGTCACAGATGAGTCATGTTGTAACAAGGCATGGGTAGGCAAACTAAGGCCCGGGGGCCGAATTCGGCCCAGTTGCCTTCTAAATCCAGCCCGCGGACGGTCCAGGAATCAGCTTGTGTTTACATGAGTAGAATGTGTCCTTTTATTTAAAATGCATCTCTGGGTAATTTGTGGGGCACAGGAATTCATTCATTCCCCCCACCCAAAATATAGTCCTGCCCCCCACAAGGTCTGAGGTACAGTGGACTGGCCCCCTGCTGAAAATGTTTGCTGACCCCTGTATTAAGGGCTGAATTGGCATTCAGCAGCAGCAGCAGATTGGAGAGTAAGCTGAGCTGGTATTACTACTAAAGACTCACAGATTCTGGAGTGGAATGGAGAAAAAAATACGTACCAACTGCCTATCCTCTCTTCTCCAATAGTGAAAGACACCCTGAAAACCATATTTACCTAGAACCTGTGCCTAGAACTGAATCAGGAAAATTCAAGGACTGTGCAGCAGCCTTGATCCCAAGGTTCAGGCTTATTAACTGTGTCCTGTGCATTAACTCGGGGACTATACAATTCTCTAGATTCTGAAAGGCTTGTGCATGTCTGTGGTTTTTACCCAAGTAGTGATTCCCCCCCACACACACACAATGTGGACAGAAAACAGAAAAACACCTGTAGTTTTCATCTGTTCAAAGAAATGTTTCCTTTCAGTACACATATAAATTTCATTACGAATATTGTAATTTACAAAAAAAACTATTTACCTCTGGCAAAACATTGCCTTTGACCATATGCAGAGAAATATATGCAGGGAAACCTTCAACAGAAATCTGGATTTAGAATCACACAAAGGTTGCTCAATTTTGTAGCAAACGTTGTAAAAAATGCATGAGCAGATTACTCTGTCTGAGCCTAAAGGTTTTTATGGACTTGTATAACCCATATTTTACATACATATGTGTTCACAGAATTATAAATATATACCGTATTTTTCGCTCTATAGGACGCACTTTTTCCCCTTCAAAAATGAAGGGGAAATGTGTGTGCGTTCTATGGAGCGAAGACGCCATAGCCCCGCGACCCCCTCCCGGGGGGAGAGGTGACGCACGCCTATGGCTGGAGCCTCTCTAGCCACGCGCCACCTCTCCAGCCGGGAGAGCACTCGTGGGGCTAAAGAAGCCCCGCTTACCCTCTCCCGGCTCGAGAGGTGACACGCGGCTATAGCAGCAGCCTCTTTAGCCGCGCGACACCTCTCCAGCCGGGAGAGCGCGCGCGGGGCAAAAGAAGACCCCCGCGACCCTCTCCCAGCTGGAGAGGAGACACGCAACTATCACAGCAGCTTCTCCGCTGCGCCTTTCCGTTGCTCCCTGACCTGCTCTTTGGGGCTGGTGGTGGGCTTCCCCCCGCCAGCCCCAAAGAGCAGGTCGAAAGGAACCTGAAGCCTGGAGAGCGAGAGGGGTCAGTGTGCACCGACCCCCCTTGCTCTCCAGGCTTCCAAGGTAGCCGCCTGAACACACCTTAAACGGCACCTTGTTTTAGAACGGGAAAACAAGAGGGGGGAAATTCTCCCCCTCTCTGCGCATCGCCTCCTGCCGCTTCGCTGAAGGGGCGCTGTGCAGAGAGGGGGAGATTTTTTTTCTTGTTCTCCCCCCTCTAAAACAAGGTGCGTCCTATTGTCCGGTGCATCCTATGGTGCGAAAAATACGGTAGATCTATGCTGGAGACGAGTGTGTTCCATAGATGCCTGCAGTGCACATTCTTAGCTCAATATTACCTTGAGGAATTTAGCCATAATCAACAAATGCCATTATGAGCTTGCTTAGTGGAATTAGCAAGAACCATTCAATTGTTAGGATTAGAATGGTTATTTAGACAAAATATATGACAGAGAGTAAAAATGGATTTTGTGGATTGGTAGATTCAAGTACCAGCACAGAACGTGAAATCGCGCCATTACTGGCTTTCACAAATCACATAGGCCAACCACCCCACGTTGCCTAGATCTTATGCCTGATCAACTCCTAAAAGAGCTGTAGCAATAGATGGAGATATGTCTGATCTGGGGCTCTGTTCTGCCTGCTTTTGTATCTGGGCTGTGCCTGAGAAAGTTTCCGGAAGGGAATGTGGCACTCAGGTTTAAAGGGTCCTGTGATGTGACATCCTTTATTTTAGTACTTCTTAAAAAGCATTTCTAAACTGCCTAATGTTTAAAATTGCCCAAGCAGTATTAAAAATAATGCAGCATAAAACCAGTAAAGCAGTATCATAACAGACATACAACATAAAAATAGTAAAACAGTATTATAAAACAGAATATAGCCACATACTGAACTGTCTCGGAGAATTTGTTGAAATTTCATGTTTAAAATGGAGAATAAGACACTTAAGTGAATGTTTCAACAAATGCCACTAACTTTGTGCCCCAGTCTTGTGGAAATATATAGTGCAACATCCAGTTGCCAGCAATAAACATAAATGCTCATTTGTCCTGTTGCGTTCAGAATTGTGTTTACAGATCTGCACCTCAGAGAAGTGCCTACCCAAAGCATTTCTGTCAATTGAGGGAATGTATACATATAACATGAACACTGTAATCTTCCCAACTGCAATATCAAATATTTTCCTTTTCTTTTTATATAACTGCCTTTATTCCCCTCACCCAAGGATGAATAAATCCCTCAGAGTCTTCTATGTAAAGACACCATTAGAAGACTTTCAGGAAAATTACAGAAAATAATGAGCATGTTTCAGTCTATAACCAATTCTGTCACTTGTTCTAAGAGATATATAATAGGCCCAGGTAATGGAAAGCTTGGGTAGCCCTTTCTAATGGTTGTCTTATAGGTGGAAGGGAGACAGAAGTTTTCAGGGAAAGAAATCGAGAGAGAAAGGGTGGGGCAGAGATAAAGACTCCCAAAAGGAAACATCCCCATTGCCTATTCAGAAATAATCCCAGGGAATTAAATGGGAGCTATTCAATAATACATGTGCTTAGGACTGCAGCCTTAAACTCACATTTGCAGAATTATTTTTGGAACCCTGGGAAGTAATTTTCTCTTTTTCAAAAACCACACACAGGTGCAAGATGAGAGTCTCGGGACTCTAATAATGCCTATTATCTGTCAAAAGGGGAAAAAATGAGTAAGATTATTTCACTATAATTTCATGCTGTGTCCATTGCAGGCATTCCCGAGAGCTCTTTCTCTTCCCTGATAAAGATCTCATGAAGAGATCCCCAATTGTATAGGCTTATCTGGCATCCACAATGTTACACTGAGGGCAGTTTCATGTAGTCAGAATGTAAAATGTTTCTCAGTTCAAGTCAGGATAGTCTGACCACAAATGCCCATGCTCTGGTAACCTCCAGGTTGGATTACAGCAATGCATTTTATGTGGGGCTGCCTTTTGGTTTATCCAGGGATCTGCAACTCATGAGAAGTGTGGCAGCTCCACTGCTCACTGTTACAGGAAATCACCACCACGTTATGAAATACTGGCACAGTTAGCTACCCAGCTAATTGGTATATAAAGTCCTATACAGCTTGTGACTAGGATACTTGGAAGAAAGGTAAAGGGACCCCTGACTGTTAGGTCCAGTCGCAGACAACTCTGGGATTGCGCGCTCATCTCACTCTATAGGCCGAGGGAGCCAGCGTTTGTTCGCAGACAGCTTCCGGGTCATGTGGCCAGCATGACTAAGCCACTTCTGGCAAATCAGAGCAGCACCCGGAAATGCCATTTACCTTCCCTCCAGAGCGGTACCTATTTATCTACTTGCATTTGACGTGCTTTTGAACTACTAGGTTGGCAGGAGCTGGGACCGAACAACGGGAGCTCACCCCGTCATGGGGATTCGAACTGGTGGCCTTCTGATCGGCAAGCCCTAGGCTCTGTGGTTTAGACCACAGCGCCACCTGCGTCCCTTGTGATACCCCTTGTAGACCCAATCAACTCTGAAGGTGCTCTGAAGGTGAAGCCTCCTGCAGCCACATCTTATCAGAAGGTCCATTCTGCACATTATAGGAAACAGGCCTTTTATGTTGTTGTGGCAGCTCTCTGTTGTCTCTTTGGTGTCTGCTGAGTACCTTCCTCATGTTTTAATCATCATTATATTTGTTTTATCATGTGTTTCTTTGCCACCCTGGAAGGAAGGGCAAGACATTGATATAATGAGTAAGTAAATAACTTACTGGAGATATTCCATAGACTAGCATGCACATTGTGGAGGAGGACTTTGCACCTGGACTCTGGCTCTGAAGGGCTTTGGGTAGTTCCCCCCAGTTCTGCAAAGGCTGATTGGAGATCTCAAAATGCCAAATGGTGCAGACTGTTGCCTTTGTGGAACTGATCAAGCCTTCTGTGCTGCCTCCTAGGAGAGCAGCAAGGTAAGAAGAAGAAGAAGAAGAAGAAGAAGAAGAAGAAGAAGAAGAAGAAGCCCAGTCCCTGCCTTACAGGTCACAGGGTGACCAGACACTTCTAGACATCAAGGCCAGGCAATAAAATCATCAGTCTGTGACTGTGGCTAGACTTGTCTGGTTGAATCAAGCATAATCTATGACAGCTACAGAACAGGAAGAACGCAAAGCAATGTGTATTTATATTTTATTTTTAAATAATATTTTATACCACTTCATATAGATGCTTCCCAAGTGGTTTACCCAAAGATGATCACTTTGAGAATTTATAGGTGGGGCTTGAATCATGTCAATGTGTTCTGATTGTTCTGGATGATAGCAGATTCTGATTGGCTGGAAGTTCTGACAAGTTGGGAGTTAATTGTCAGTGAAAGAGACAGTTGGGATTTGTCACCAGAGGAGTTTAGGAAATCTGGCATGAGGTAAAAGCCACTTAGAGGCTCATGTCAGCAACATTGTCTGTTAAGTCTTCAGAAACTGCCATCGAGCATATTTTACTGTCATCAAGCACCCTAGATGGACCAAGATCGGACCAGTTATAAGGCAACTTCCTGTGTTCTTATGTCTTTTCCAGAAATAAATAAATCATAAAAGTTCATTAGATGCACCAGATTGTAAATTCAAGCCCATTAAAATATTGTAGCATTAATTAGCCTGGATTTCTAATCTGTTACATGTCAGTTGAATTGACCATGTTGACAACGCAAAGTAGTTTCCGTCATTGGCTTGCCTTTTAAAATAAAAGTAGGGGCAAGTTCTTTGGAAGAATGTGTAAGAGTAAACAGATGAACAAAATATGCTTGGTTTTCTATCTGCTTCTTACAACTAGCTGGATTTAATCCTCCATCATTATATTCAATTTTGAAAGCAGAGATCACACAGTTGTGCAGATGTTTCCAAGGTAAGCTACCAGAGCATAAAGTTCTTAATTCTTGAGCTGTATTTCATGCTACTTGTCTAGCTTTTTATTATGTTCTGAAGTACAAATGGTTGATGGCCACATTGAAAGAAATGTAGCAAGCTCAAAGTGACCTTGTCAGTGGGCTCAGTGACTTCAGAATTTAATCAATCAGCCATTTGAAAGAATATGACAACCACGATCTTTTTTGGCTTTGAAACTGACGCTGTTATAAACAGAGAGAAAGAAGTAGAGGAGAACTGCAAAACGATAAATACCACCCGAGCATTTTCGACTGAAAGAAATACTTAAAACATACTTTTCAATGCACTGAAGTATTTTGCATAACTTACACTGTCAGCATATCAAGCTAGAATCTGTTAGTTTATAACCTAGCTGACATTAATGAGCTTAATGCACTTGGTCTCTTGTGTTTTACATCTCGGGCTGCGAAAAGAAAAATAGGAAGATAAAAAGGCTAGTAAATAGAGAATAAAAATGGAATGTGACTGGAGAAACATTTTCAAGAATAGATTTATGGCTGAAATGCCCATAATTATAGCACTGCAGCTGTTGTTTTCCATTATGTTCAAGCAATATGCACTAACCAAGGAGAGATTTCCTTTTCCAAAAATTTGCAACAGCAAAGCAACTGCACTATGTCACTTTTGCCCATTTGCAAAGACTAGGTATTAGTCATGCCTTCCCCTATCTTTTAATCATAGCAGTCTAATCTTCAACACTTATTTATAATTAAATTTTGGATGGTGGGTGCATGATATTGAAACTGTGACTGCTCCCTGTCTTGGATAGTTAATATGGTTGCTGCTTAATGAATCCAAGTGTGATTGGAAAATTGTAGAGAGAGTGGGGAAAAAACGGGTTCCCCATTAAGTAAGTTATGCTTGGGGGTAATTTGGCCAAGGCCACTCAGTGACATTCATGAGTGACGATTCGTTACAAGCATAGCTGTCAACTTTCCCCTTTTCTTGCAAGGAATCCTATTTGGAATAAGGGAATTTCCCTTAAAAAAAAGGAAAATGTTGACAGCTATGGTTACAAGTATGTAAATGAATTCCTGTTTCAAAAAAGTGTTATACACAGTGAAAATATCAAACACAGCACAATTTTGAAAAACCACACCACTCCAGAATGTGTTCTAAACGTGGAGAACTGTATCTAACTGAGTTTTATTCAGAATAAAGGTAAAGGGACCCCTGACCATTAAGTCCAGTCACGGACGACTCTGGAGTTGCGGCACTCATCTCGCTTTTCTTCAGAATAGCCCCACTGAAATTATTTAACCTAATTTAGTCATTTGTTAAATTCAATAGGTCTATGCTAAGTAAAACTTAGTTGACTACAACTTAAAATGTTTTCACCACCTTTTGGCATGTAACCAAGGACAGAGCAAAACAAGCAGTTTGTCAGACGAGTTTCTATAGCTGTATTTCCAGAATGGGCAGGAATGGGCCTTTCCCCTTGTAACAAGCAACGTGACAACAGAATGGCATGTGGAGCCTATCCCCCAAAGATCCAAGAGTTTGAGGGAAGTCATATGGGCCATGGACACTTCAGTATGTAGACTGTTAAGTGTACATAGAAACACCATTGTTTCCAAGGGATTTATTTTAGGGAAGCCATGCTTAGTGGCAAATCATTCAGACATCTCCTGGAGTTGCTCTTCCCTGCTTCCATTTTTGCTTTACTTCCATTTTGAATACAGGAAATATAGATGCAAATGGTGACAGCATCATAAAACGGACTGTGCAAAACAACAACAGGTTATGCCAGGTAATGAGATAATTTTAAGCCCTAAACAAACTAGAAAACCAGACAAAGAAAACAACTGTCTTAAAAACATCTCACTGCGGGCATATTTTTCCGTGTCGTTACTGTGCTGAGCTGACATAATCATCCTGGCTAATTATTCCCAGAGTCCTTTTCTGAAAAAGTGGATGGAAGGCCTTTAGAGAAAACTTGAAAAGCAGGTGTCGACAGAAATCAACTGTGCCTTGGCATCTCGAGAAATAAGCACTTGCATCTATTTACCTGTCTAGAAAGTTGGAGCTGAGGTACACATTCCACGAGTAAGCAGATACATGTACAGTGGTACCTCGGGTTAAGTACTTAATTCGTTCTGGAGGTCTGTTCTTAACCTGAAACTGTTCTTAACCTGAAGCACCACTTTAGCTAATGGGGCCTCCTGCTGCCGCCATGCCGCCGAAACACGATTTCTGTTCTTATCCTGAAACAAAGTTCTTAACCTGAAGCACTATTTCTGGGTTAGTGGAGTCTGTAACCTGAAGCGTGTGTAACCTGAAGCGTATGTAACCCGAGGTACCACTGTATAGTACATGTCTCTGTATATCATGGGAACTCCCAATGTTTCCCATAATATTTGCTGTCTTCCCTTTATGTGTGTACACTGCGTACCTCTATACCTGATTAAAAGGATGACTCTAGCTGGCCCTGCTGGAACATTCAATTCCCTCACATGATGACAACCACATGAAAGAGAGTGGAGATGGGTTTGCTATCTTCCCTCTCTCCATTCCATCATCATGCTAGGCTCTTGTCACCCTCAATGCTTTGGAGGGCAAATGTCTGCAGCAAAGAGACGGCTGTGCTTGTGGAAGCTCCCATGCAATTTAGATCCCTGCACAATCTGCGCGCCAAGTCACACAGGGAGCACCTGTGAGTGCAGCCAGCTCCCTGGTGCAGACCGCTGCTGTTCCATGACTGTGATGGAGCCATTTTATGGAATAATGGTTTTACAATTGTAGTCATGGTTTTACTGGTTTTGGAACTGGAATCTTTCGTCATGCTATATCGTGTTATCATACTGTACCCTGCTTCAATGGCTTTAACGGCTGTGAAACAGTTTGTAGATTTGTAAAATAAATACATTGGTTAATTAATTTAAAAGTGTGTGGAGGGCAGCAGAGACACCAACAAGGATGGCACTGAGGAGGTGCAACTATCTAGTCTCTCAGCCCCACTCACCTCACAGAGTGTTTGTTGTGGGGGAGGAAGGGAAAGGAGAATGTTAGCCGCTTTGAGACTCCTTAAAGGGAGTGAAAGGCGGGATATCAAATCCAAACTCTTCTTCTTCTTCTTCTTCTTCTTCCCTACTTCCCCCCTTGTCAATTCAGGAGAAAACCCAGATAGGGCTATTGACTCAAATACATTATAGAGAGAACAACACAACAACCACATTGTATAGAAGGTGTTTACTCTAATTGCTATAATGTGTTAATTAACCCACATGGCTGCTTTATTCTTGACATTCTGGAAGCAAAACCACTATTCATTTCCATATCCCTAGCCTGGGACTTGGAGTGTAATTAATAGTGTTGGTACTACTGGCAGAAGCCTTTTATTTGGGATAGGAATATTTCAGATTACATAAATCTGTTCTTTGCTGTTAAAGCCATAGCCAGCCTGGCAGCAGATCAAAGATGGTGGTGTACATGATGTCAGACATCTCAAGTGCTTGTTGTAACTCTAGCTGGGTACCTCTGACATTTTGAAGATGGTTCAGAAATAATCTCAATGGCGCTTCCTGAATAGCATACTGTGAAGAACAAGTCCTCTTTTCCAATTTACTTTCTATGAGACACATGCTTATTTCCAGGCCATTGATTAACAAGATACATGTTGGAAGACTTCTTAGTACTTTGTTTAAAAATGTTTTGAGAAAATATTCTTCCCATGAAGACATTATAGCCTCTTTCCAGCCCATCAGAACCTAGTACTCTGTGAAAACTGAATTCATCTTTCCGACTGCTATTTGGCTCAGCTATGAAGAAATTACTGTCAAGGTTAATTATCCTATTCAAATCTGTTTTCACCTGAAGGCTTTCCAAAATATTTTAGAAGTACCAACGGTTTTTTTGCTTTGTTTTGCTTTGTTTTTGCCAGACAAGATGTGTGATAGGCAAAAAAAAATGTTGGAATGCAGAAGGCAGAATATCTGGCTTCCAAAATTAATCTTTCATATACAAATTGAAGGCACAGATTTTCAATATTTTGAGCAGTTCATAATGTAAGGTGAGGATGGGCGGGTGGATGGGTGATGATGATGATGATGATGATAGCCTTTACTGAGCATCACTGGTGTTCTGCTGATAACTCAGACATTGCATAGTCCACATTCATTTGACTTACAAAGTAACACAGATGGCACAAAACATTCACTGTAGTAATGAATGGAAATTCCACAGGCCTTTAAAAAAGTTGGCTTCACCCAAGCAAAAACCTCTCAATTTGCCTCATTTGTTTTGCTTTCGATCAAAAGACTACTGCAAGGTGCTAGTGAGGAACTTTCAGATGTTCTGCCTGAGGAGGTACCTCCAAATCTGGTTCAAATTCTGTTGAAGCAGCAAGGTGCTAAGGAAAGTTTATTGATAAGAGCTAAAAAAGGTAAGCCACTGGTGCATGATGCCCTGATTAGGCCTGTCAGGCTTCCACATTTGGCCCACAATGCCACTTTTGTTAAGCAATGCCCACTTGCTCCACAAGTGGCTCCAAAGCTTGCTCCAGCAGTAGCTCCAAAGCTTTTGTCTCAGTGATCAGCTGATTGTTGGTGTTTGCAAAGCCCTTGATTGACATGTTAAGGTAAAGGTAAAGGTACCCCTGCCCGTACGGGCCAGTCTTGACAGACTCTGGGGTTGTGCGCCCATCTCACTTAAAAGGCCAGGGGCCAGCGCTGTCCGGAGACACTTCCGGGTCACGTGGCCAGCGTGACATCGCTGCTCTGGCGAGCCAGAGCCGCACACGGAAACGCCGTTTACCTTCCCGCTGGTAAGCGGTCCCTATTTATCTACTTGCACCCAGAGGTGCTTTCGAACTGCTAGGTTGGCAGGCGCTGGGACCGAGCAGCGGGAGCGCACCCCGCTGCAGGGATTCGAACCGCCGACCTTTCGATCGGCAAGCCCTAGGCGCTGAGGCTTTAACCCACAGCGCCACCTGCGTCCCTAGATTGACATGTTACTTAGCTTCAAAGGAGCTCCCTTGTAACCGCCAATCAGCTGATTGCTAGCCACAGCTTCAGGGCCCATTGGACTCAAACTGTGCCTGCAAATGCATGCATATCTTGTAATCCATTAAGCTGTCTCAGGAGCCATCAAGAGCTCAGTAAATACCCTCTTTTTCCTATCTTCCACAAACATGCATGGTGGTCTGTGTTTGGCTTGTTGGATCACAAATTGTAAAGACTTGATTAATATAATGTTATGTGTTGCAAGGGGGTTTCTACAAAGAAAAAGAATGTTGCTTGACAGAGTTGATAACAAAACAAACATAGAGGGGATTCTGAAAGAAGAAAGTTTTCTATTGCTGTACCAGCTACATGCTCTCCAGTCCACAAATCACATAAGCCACTGAACAGCTATCTTTATCCCTTTGATGCAAAAAATAAGAGCAATAAAACTCAGATCAAAAGTGATAAGGATGCACCTGTTGGAAATAGCATACAGCACACTGATTGCACTAAATGATTTTCTGATAATGGTGATGGTGGTGATGGGAAAGTTATTGCCTTGGTGAATAATATGCTGATGGAAAGCAAAGTCAGAATTTAACTCAGGACTCAGGTAGATGGGGAAAGAAAAATCATTTTATATGCATTCTAACATTGTGGCAGCAGAAGGCAATGTGCACTTTCATCTTTGCCAACGTGATTTCTCAACAAAGTTTACAACACGTTTTTCTGAAATGCTTCTTTGATGTGTCAAGAGGACAAAGAAATAAGTTAGAGATGAACTAATACAAGGTGGAATTTTTAATTTCATAAGATAGAAGAAGAAATAACTGAGTAAAATAATGATTTTCACTTGAACATAACTATCATAGGGGAAGAAAATGTTGCACTTTATGACAACAACCTGTGAAAATAGTGACTGTGAACATTTGTCTACTTTGACCATGCAATTAAAAAAAATGATTCATAAATAAAAATAAAAATAACAGATTGAGTGTTTCCCTCTCCACTTGTAACTTTTCCCATTCTAAATTATCATTGTAATATGTTGAACTGACCTCATATTTCCCGCCCATTCAAACTTGAAAATTCATCACAGCTGCCTACAATATGCCTTTAATGTCCTCATCTTATTCTTCTGACTTTCAATACATTGTAAAAAAACTGAGGCTTTCATATTTTTGTTAAGGATTCACATACAACACAAGCAAGAACAAATGGCTCTTGGCTTTTGTTCCTTTTTGTAGTGTCTCCCCCCCCCCTTGCATTAACATTTTCATGACAAATGTACCCCCACCCCGAAGTTCAGCTGATATCTGTGCCCTGCGTAGGCAGGTTGTATTTCCACTATTTCTTGTTATTTTGTCTTACTTGGTTTCTCCTTGAACTCTCATCTTGCATTTTTTATAAACCAAACCCTTTACTTGGTCTCGAAATGTTTATCCTTTACAATTACGTTGTTGCTTCTCTGCCCTGACTATTCATTCTTTCTCCATTTTCCCTTGGTAATAGCTTATCTAAAGTTCGCAGTTCTTGGGATCAGTGTTTTAAACTGTCTTTAATTGTGTATTTTGAATTGTTGTGACCTTCCCTGGGACCTTAAGGTGAGGGGCAGCAAGTTAATTAATTCTTACTTGCTTGATGGCTGAAACATCAAGTGACAATTTACATTTGGGAATGGGCCATCACAGATTAAAGGCCCAAGGCTGAACTTCTATACTGCCTCAAATGTTTGTCATAATCAGAGTAGACCCATTGACATGGTTAACATGGCTCCACTGATTTCCCTGGGTCCAGTCTGAGGAGAATTTCATTGGACACAGCTGGAAGAGTTACAATGGAGTCACTTCACACATTCAGGTGTGAGAAAATATCAACTAAGCCAGTGTAGAATATGAATAGATGCAGAAAATACAAGGTCATTTCAATATGCTACAATGATGATTTGGAATGGAAATAATTGCAAGCAGAGATGGAGATTTGAAGAAATCCAGTTGCTCTGGTTCACTAGAAGCAGCTTAGGCATGCTGGCCACATGACCTAGAAGCTGTCTGCGGACAAACGCCTGCTCCCTCGACCAGTAAAGCGAGATGAGCGCCGCAGCCCCAGAGTTGTCTGGGACTGGACTTAACAGTCAGGGGTCCCTTTACATACACACACACACACACACACAGGTCCAGTATATTTGAAGGAGCGTCTCCACCTCCATCGTTCTACCCGGAGATTGAGGTCCAGCGTTGAGGGCCTCTGGCAGTTCCCTCACTGCGAGAAGCCAAGTTACAAGGAACCAGGCAGAGGGCCTTCTCGGTAGTGGCACCCTCCCTGTGGAACGCCCTCCCACCAGATGTCAAAGAGAACAACAATTACCAGACTTTTAGAAGACATCTGAAGGCAACCCTGTTTAGGGAAGCTTTTAATGTTTGATGTATTACAGTATTTTAATATTCTGTTGGAAGCCACCCAGAGTGGCTGGGGAAGCCCAGCCTGATGGGTGGGGTATAAATAATGAATTATATTTTACATAATTTATATATCTTTATTTATATATATTTACATACATACACACACACACACACACACACAATGCAGATGATGGAATGTAGCTGCAAATGCAAATATCTTAGGGAAGCAAGTTGCTATGCAGGTGAAGTTTATGTACTAGTTCTGTGTACTTACTTTCAAACTGCCTAACACAGCAGAACAACAGTCTGAAGAAGCAAAGTTTCAAGAAACAAAGACCACAATGGAGGATACAAAATTTTCAGAATAATGACTCTAAAGTTTAAGAAGTTCCAGCGTGTGCAGCCAATGCTCTCTCAGCCTGCGATACCCCCCCCCCCCGGAGAGACCAATGATTGGTCAATTTGAGATGCAGCAGGAAGTCAAGCCAGATGCCCAGGCAGCCAGGGGGAATTCCCCTAACAGCTGCCGGGCCATGTGTGCTCTGTTCTCACTGCCCAGAGATGGCAGCCAAGCGTGAGAGGCCACAACAAGTGCCCACCCAGGAAGGGGTAAGCGTCCATTATGTTTCTAGCAGATGCCAACCAGGTGTCTCTTGGAAACTCAGATGTAAAGCATGAATATCCCTCCCTAATGTGTGCCTCCACCACTCAGTATTCAGTGGTATTCTATTTCTGAATACAGAGGTTCTCTTTAGTTACCAGACTAATAGTCATTGATGTCATTGTCCTCCATTAATTTCTCAAATTGCTTCTTAAGGTCAGGTATGTTAGTGCTGACCGCCACTGCTTTATATGGCCCCAAAGCCATATTTTCAATACTTTCCCAAAATATAAACTTTGATCTATGTTTAAGCAAATAATGGATGGCTCACTAACCTCTTAATTCAGTTTGGGACACATATACTTGTCCTTGGTTATCTCCCTTTCAGTTTATTCTCTTTTCAGGTGACCAGTGTGACTGAGCTCAATTTCGCACCTTGAAAGCATTACTTATTCCTGCAAATTTTACCTTCATGGTTTAGAGTAGGAAAGGAGCCACATTTCTTTGATTCTGCTCGGGAAGGAAGATTTTGAGTGACCATGGAGAGAAAAGAAACTCTTTGATGGTTTGACAATGGAATCTATTACTTAGTGGAATAGTGGGCTCTCTCTTAAAGGAGAGAGCCTTCAGATAGAGGCTGGGCAGCCATTTGTGGGGGATATTGTAGCTATATTAAGTGGGTTGTTGGAGTAAGTGGCTTAACAACTCTTTGATTCTACCATGGATTGCCTACATGAAACAAGGGGTTGGTCAGTATGGTCTCCTCTAGTTCTATGACGGTAGATCATTTGAGGCTTCTGGTGTTGATTTAGTTCTCACAGACAGCAGCTGAGGTCTTAATTATGTGCCTGGTTTCTCCCTCTTCCAACTGAGGGTTGGAGTTCATATGGCTGAAGACTCCTTCATTAAAATATGGGGTACATTCAGTATACAAGTCTCCCACCTTATCCACTTTTCTGTGCACAGGAAGAAGCAGTGCCAATGTCACACAGGGAGGGGCCTTTAGCTGCAGCTAACTTTTGCCATTGTGCCCGTGGTTTGTGAAGTGCTTTGCACCTATGGACTACTTAGCAGAATAAATACCACATTAGGTTTTGTCCTTTGGTTGTTGGGAGAGCAGCACAGGGCTATAAAAGAGAACACACAGACATAGCTGTAAACACCACATGGTTATTCAGGGATCTTTCCCAAGAAAGCTTTTGGTTGTAAGCAGTTCCTGGTAAGAATGCAAAGGAGAAACCACCCAAATGTGCTGGTTTCATAATATTAAGATTGCCAGCTGCCTAAAATAGGAACCAAGTTAAAAAGGGATTCATTTCAGCAGCCCACATTTATGGGCTCCTACGAGAAGTTCCCCCCACCACCACCTTTGTACCTGAAGCTAATATCTCCATTCATGAATACAGAATCTATTTCTAGTTCCCATAATACTGTTACTTCTCTGTATGTGTGCAAGAGGCATGTTTATTGATATCTAGAGGAATTATTTGTAGCCTTTATTCATCACAGCTTGGGAAAGGAGCTCAGCAGCCTAGTGTTTAAACTCTCCATTCCCCACAATAGTTCAAGAGTCTTTATTTTCGTCAGGCACTTGCACTATAAGTAATACATACATGCATGAACACAAACAAATGATGCCACCTGCAGTCTTCTGGTGTGCCATTTCTATCAATAATGAGGTCCAGTGAATTAGACTTTCCTAGTATTCTCTTAAAAACAAAACAAAAAATTGGGCTTCATGTTCTTCCAAGCCAAGGTGACGGAAACTGGATTCATAAGCATCACTGAAATCAATTGGATTGATTGATTGATTTGACATTTGTGTTCACTGCATATCACACATGACCCAGAGTGGTTTACCTGCAACAGTCACAACAATAACACCTGCAGAATTCATAAAATACCACTCAAGCCAACAAAAAAGCAAATTCGATATAAAATAGAGTAATGGCTGATATTTATTCATTTCAAGTTATCCAATTATATGAAATTTATATTCTGCTGTTAAGCCTGAAGTTTCTCAGGGTGGCACATGACAAAATATAAAATATGTAATACCAATACAGCAGTATAAGTCAGATATTAAAAAACTCAAAAACATTAAAAAGAACAAAACCAGAAATTACAAGGAGTCCACCAGACAGTATTAATCTAAACATGGTATCTGAGAGCTTGGGAAAACAAGTGGCTTTTCATCATGTGATCGAAGCCCATTGTAGACATCTGTGTCTCTAAGTGGAGGGAGTTTTGCAATTGGAACACCACCGCAGAAAATGTGCTAGTTTGGATCTTAGTCTAGGTCCCCCAGTTGTAAGCAACACTCATCACTGGGATCACAAGCAGCAGCAACACCTTCCACTTCAGAGTATAAGATGTTTAAGACTGTGCTGTAAACTAAGTGGACAGTTGACTCCAAGAACCTCCTAGGACTGGCTATCAGGTCAGGGGCCAACAGAATCTTTGTTATGGGTAGCCTTTGAGTGCGGTCGGGGGAACAGAACTTGATAAGTAGTAAAAAGAATGAATCCTTCCACGAAAGGAGACCTGGGCTGCCCTTGCTGTGTTCAAGCTGTCAGCCAGCCAGTGTGGTAACTGGGTTCCTACTCTGAAACCCTTTGCTGTGCAACTGTCAAGTAAGGATGAGGGTTCTTAGGCCAGGAGATTCTGTGGGAAAGCATCATGTTGTGGAAACCACTGATACACAGGGCAGTCCTGCCATTTCCTATGGAAGACGGAGTGTTTGATGTTGCCTAGGAGCGGCTACTGGGATTCTGTCCTGAATGCCTCACTGCAGGAGTCAGAGCTAAGCAAGGCAGGGAGTGATTTTAATGACCCCGCTAGTCAAGGGAAGCTTAAAGCCTTGAAAAATGTGCCACAGCCAAAACATTTGTAAAGTGGCAACCTTCGTCACAGAAGATTGCCACTTTTAAATGGAGCTGTGTGTAGGTTAGATATTATGAATAACTTTACCTATGCAATTTCATGATATGGACATGGGCTAGGGGAGCAACTTTCCTATTGCTTGTAATTAGGATGGGGAAGAAATTTGTTTCAGTTTGCCTTTAAAAGAGATCCTACCTTTTTCACATTAAGTGAACCGAAACAGAGCTATCAAAAGTTGAAACTCTCCAGATGTTGCAACACTGATCTCCACAAAAAATGCATATGCTGAGGTAAAGTGTGCCTAACAGGGCATCTTTTAGTGAAAACAGCATACAAAAATGTATTATTTTAGGGGGAAATGCTTTGCAAAAATATACATTAGGATAAATTTGTCCTAAATTGCTGGTGAATTTTCATGAAGACTTATTATTACTTTTTAAATATAAACTGATGAGGATGTGTGGAGAACCAAATTTACGACTGGAAAATGACAAATGGAGGGAGCTCAAAATTGACCGAGTCACCTATCCCTACGTATATTATGTAAATTATGTAAATTAAAAAACTGGATTTTCCCCATCAACTGAAGCTAAGTAAATGGCTTTATTTTTGCAGGGGAGAGTTTCAACAAATGAAGACATAGAACTGTGATTCCTTGAGATGCATTGACTCCCCAGCAGCAAAGTTCCTTTCCCATTATTGTGACTTCTTACTATAGACTTGCCCAGCTTATGAACTACCAGCCATGGATGGTGGACTGCAGCAGAATTGCAGTCCCAAGGGAGCCAGTAACAAGAGGCTTATTGAGATTCCAGGGGACCACTATCCGTGGTTGGGAGATGGTGTTCAGTTTGATGAGACACAGCTTGTGTAGACATATCTTATTATAACAAGTAAGGTAAAGGTAAAGGACCCCTGGACTGTTAAGTCTAGTCAAAGGCGACTATGGGGTGTGGCACTCATCTGGATTCAGGCCAAGGGAGCCAGCGTTTGTCCACAGACAGCATTCTGGGTCATGTGGCCAGCAAGACTAAACCGCTTCTGGTGCAATGGGACACTGGACGGAAGCCAGAGTGCATGGAAATGCTGTTTACCTTCCCGCCTTAGTGGTACCTATTTATCTACTTGCTTTAGAACTGCTAGGTTGGCAGGAGCTGGGACAGAGCAACTGGAACTCACCACTGTTGCATGGATTCAAACTGCCCAACCTTCTGATCAGCAAGCCCAAGAGGCTCAGTGGTTTAGACCACAGCGCCACCCTCTCCTTACGTTATAACAAGTAAGCCCTTTTCAGACATTGCCTCCATATGCACAATAAATTTATGGAAAGAGAAGCACTGGCCTTCTACTGACTGACATTGGTGCCCTCTGCTGCACATGGAATCCAGTGCGCTTCAGACAAACGAAAACATGAGCAATTCACCTTCACCTTTTATATAAGACATCACTGTTCCCACAAAAAAGGGGCAATAATAGAGCCATCTATTTACCAGGGATGTTCAATTGGCTTTGGCAACAGCCAAAAATAATCAGATACAAATGATATGACACCAGAGCTATATGCTCACTCCAAAGCAACCTATTGTACTGTACAGTTGATTGACTGTAATCAACTAAAAATAGCATGTGGTGGGTGAGGTTGGTTCCAGTAGTGCAAGAGCCACTGGTTGTGAATTAGTGCCTTCAGGACTGCCCACCCCACCCCCTGACATATTGTCACTATCCTGCAATGGCATTTTGTATCTGCCTTTGTCCATTTCCCTTTTCTGCCCTGAAGGGAGCCATGCTAAACACAAACCACACAGTTCCCATCTGCGTATAATCTGAACTGTATTCAACTGCTCTCCACAGCTATCACTTTTCTTTTCTCATTTCCTTCACAGCTGAAATTATTTACCTCCTGGAGGTTGCATTTTGTTTTGTCTGATTTTAGCTTGTCTTAACTGACTTTGTAGATTTATGCGGCTTAATGATTTCTGTATTGAAATGTAAAAGTGTATCCACAGAAGGCAGGAACCCACAGGCAACCGTTGCATTATTAAGCCTTAGGTGAGCCGGGGCAATCAAATTTGGAGTCCAAAACCCAAATAGCTCCTCCAACGAAGGACTCTGATTGTTTAGCACAGCAGCACTCATTGCAGAAACTCTTAATGACAATCTAATAGGTGGCACAGGTTGTGTGAGACAGAAAATATTAAAATAACAAATGGATGCCCATAATGAAACTAGGGGGGAGGGGGTTAAGTTCTATCCTACTGTGTCCCAAGCAAGACTAAACACCTGTTCCTCTTATTTCCCTCTCTGCAGAAGGGTAGAGTAGCTTATCTCCTGTCTTGATTTCTCTCATGTAAAAACTTCCATTCATCTTCATACTTCCTTGTACAAGAAGGGGAAAGGAGCAATGCACCAAAGTACATCCTGTCAGATATCCCTGGTGGTGTCATCATCGTCCACCCCACTTTCCTTCCTTTTTAACACTTCAAAACAACCTGAAATTAAAAATCAATTAAAAAAAAACCTTCAAAACAATTCAAAACCTTGAACTTTAGAACATTCCAAAGGCTAAAAATGAACCAGCACATCTAAACAACAATCTGACCAGTCACTCTGGAAGTGGCAGAGAACAAACACGGATTTAGATCTCACTTGGAGGCCAGTTCCATAGATATAGGGCCACCACAGTGGAGACTCTGTCCCATGTGCCCATCAGCATTCCTTCCACAAGGCAGGCACCCATGCAGGGCCTTTGCTGTGGATTAGAAGCTATGTATAGGTTTGGCATGAGTGAAGCCTTTGAATTGACTCAGTCCCACACAGTGTAGGGTAGGTTTTTTACATGCTATTCTTGCTATTATACACTTCCCAGGAATACAGCCATATAACAAGCAATTCAGGCATTTAAAAAAATAATAATAGACAAATTAGCTAACAAATTTATTATGGCATAAACACTTGCGAACTACAGCCTACACTGCTAGATGTATGACTTGCTATCCTTAGATGGCAGGTACATATTGACACTGCAGTTTACCAGCTTAGCTCATCCCTTTGCTTATGGCATTCCATCTGAATCTCATTCCCACATTATGGGAAGAAGCTAGGAGATAAGTGGTTTCTTCCCTTCTCCTCACACCTTATTCTAGAGCTCCTATGGATGCACAATTTTCTCATGAGAGACCCAACCATATCTATCTATCTATCTATCTATCTATCATCTATCTATCTATCTATCATAACATAAACAAACCTATCAGAGAAGAAACAAATTCATTATGGCCTCAGCACCAAGGTGTTCACATCCTGAAGCAAAGAATTTGATTAGTTTTACCTTCTTGGGCACTTGCTAATGTTGTTACCTGTAATGCAATCTTCCATTCACCTCATAAAAATAAGTTCAAATTCTAGCTATGACCTCCTTCCCCTACTTATGGAGTAAATTCCATCAGCTAGCTACAGGCTGTGCAAAGAGCATTTCTCTTTAATTTGTCTCAAATGCTCTTGTCATTAATTTAATCAAATGGCCCCTCTTAGAGATTGGTCTGAAAGCACAGGCTGGAGAGAGGGGGGAAATCAAGGCTTCTTTTGCAGTACAGTTGACTATGGCTAGATTTTTTAAAAAGACAATTAAACACTTATTGGAGCTCTAGACATCTCTTTGTTTGATTTTTTACAGCCTTTTTATGTCTTTAACTAGATGTCCTTGGACAACCTGAATCAATTCAAGACAGCAGGCCCTGATGGACTTCACCCCCGGACCCTGAAGGAGTCATCTGGGCAAATAGTGCTGCCATTACCTATTATATTTGAGAAGAACAGGTGTACTCCCAGATGACCAGAGAAGAGCAAATACTGTTTCAGTTGATCAGAGGATCAAGGGGGAATCCCAAGGATGTAAAGATTCCTTAGCAAGCCTTTAGTACTGTTAATTTATTAGTTCCACCATGGCAAAATTAATTTGTAACAACTAACTTGGTGGTTTGTGCCTGGCTGTTGAATCTTGTGGTGGTTTTATATTTTAAACATATGTCCTCTTGCAGGGGTGGGGACAACATGTGCTTGGATTTTTCCATCCCTGACCACTTTTTGGGTTGCCTTTATAAGACTGTGCATGAGCAACCAGCATCCCCAGAAAACTGCTGAGATATGTTGTGCCGCTACAGCTGCCTGCGCCCCAATCACCCCCCGTGAAGACATATACAGTGGTACCTCGCGTTACAGACGCTTCAGGTTACAGACTCCACTAACCCAAAAATAGCACTTCGGGTTAAGAACTTTGCTTCAGGATGAGAACAGAAATCGCACGGCGGCAGAGCGGCAGCAGCGGGAGGCCCCATTAGCTAAAGTGGTACCTCAGGTTAAGAACAGTTTCAGGTTAAGAACGGACCTCCAGAATGAATTAAGTTCTTAACCCGAGGTACCACTGTAGTTGCTAGGCTTGAGATGATGCAATGTCTATGTTCTGTCACTAGGTGTCAGTATAGTGTGACATGTAATGGTGGAGTTAAAGCACTGGTTTTCACATGGGGATATATTGATTTAGCTCCAGCACTTTCCATTATTTATTACTTTACTGTAGGGATGGATCAAACAATTCAGTTCTGTCCTCTTTCAGTTGTGCTGACACAGGTCCATTCCATCCCACTTCATTTTTTTTCTCTTATGGACACACAAAAAGTCCACATTTATATTGTGTGCATTTTGTGCACACTTTTTATGTAAACTAGGAACATTTTGCATAAAATACAAGCTTTGTCTCTCAATGCAGTTTTCTGTACAATACCTTTCGTTTTAAAAAGAAAGAAAGAAAATATGGTTTGTTTTTGTGTGCACTTGTAGTGCCCCAAAACTTACAAAATCCAGTAACCAAAATGGTTGTTGTGTTCCAAACCACAAGCGAGTTTGGGAGCCTTGGTTTGAGTCAGCCCACTGTAAAAATGTGAACCACACAAATTCTTTCTCTATTCCTGCTTGAAGAAAAATAAGAAGTTCATTTTATACAATCAGGTACTGCGGGAAAGAAGCAGAAACAAGGAATTGTGTGCAAAACCTTTTCTATAATGCTCAACATGTGTTTCATTATTAGGGTCCCACATGGAATAGAAAAACATCCCTATGTGTCTATTTGTTTGTATGAAGACTCACTCTAAGAAGACTTGAAGAGTGCATTAGAAACTCTCTTTAGACTTCAATGGCCCTTATGGCATCCTTCTATAAGAGCTTTAAAAATATGAGCAATAAGGGCCTACCATAAGATGAAAACAAAATGGTTGGGGGGAAATAACACTCAATACAGTATTAATTAATGATCAGACTTGACAAAAATAGCAGCAAATGGCTTGCTGGATTCAATTTTCTCTGACGTTTTCATAGATTGCTTTGACTGAAGAATAGGATTGTACATTTATTCTGTCACATCTTCACATAATATAGAATTGGGAAGGGATGCAAATATTGTAGAGGTTTCTTATAAATGAAATGAAACTGGTAACATGACAAAGGTAGGAGGTGGCTGTAGGTTAAAAAGCATTTCTGGTTGAACACAGTAATTTCTAGGTTGTTCTGCACCTACAAATATGATACAAGTTCAGTTTTGACATTTCTTCACTGGGCGTTGTTTTGGGGACCATGGGCTCAAATAAATGTGTGCAGCATAGAGACTTTGTAGATTTGTCTGGTGTATTGTCCCTGCTGTTGCACTCTGATGGACATTGTGGCAGATTTCCAGTTTATTCGAGGTAATTTTAATGGCATGCTTTAGTTTTCCTTACCCCTTCTGTCCTATTACTTAAAAGAGGCTTCTGAGCACTATTATCAAAGATTTAAAAAGTATAGTGTAGATATACAGAAGGGGTAGCTTTATTATACAGGCTTTTTAAAAGTTGTTGGGTGAGAGTGATGTGTTGCCTCTGCACAGCAAGGGAATCTGAAGAATGTTAAAATAAACTTTTTAAAAGGAAGTCCACAGAACTTTTTGGGAAGTGCAGAGAAAAGGAGCCGTTGTGTTACCTAATTTGGTTCAAACAATACCCTCCATGTATCCCCATAGATGGGGCAAGATAGTGAAAGCATGTTTGACATGAAGAAACCATGTTGGCAGCTGCCCATGTTCACCTGAAAGAGGCAGTTCCCAGTGTGGTCCCTCTAGATTAGACATTACTCCTTCCACATCATTATGGCCATGAGGATGCTCGGTTTGAAATGTTTTCAGCATCGGTGCCAGCCATGCCTGTCCCAAATCTGCACTTACCTATTGTTATTTGGGTCTATGTGGGTCTATGTCATTCTCATTACTTCCCATAAATCTGTCACTCACAAGAACTAGGGATGAATCGCATTCAGTCACTCAGACTGGAATTGGTCTTGAAACAAGATATGAGGAACTGCATTCAGCACATGAGATTGTAATGCAAAGAAGTAAAGAAAATGGATTGTGTCAAAGAAGACCCCAATCATAAGAAGGATTATGAAAACATTGCACATTAGCAGCGGCTATGACCTAATTGCATTGACCTAATTAACATTCACTGCTAATTAACAAGGAATATTTCATGCATAATGGAGCCGCCAACTATTGCTAGGAAAACTGTTACATTTCTGGTTGACTCTGGGAATATTTAGATAGTATTGTTTTAAAAAATGCTTGGCACCTGTACAACTTACTGTATCTTTGAATCTCTAAACTGTTGCTGTAATAATAACAATAATAATGCACCACTAATCCTCTGAAAAACCAGAGCTGACAAGAGATGACCCTGAAAACTGCCATGTAATTTCCAAAACCGCTGCTATCATCAAAGGGTATTGAAAAGTGGTTGCCACTCAGCTATAGTTTACTCGGCAAAGTACTGGTATGATTTATATAATCAATTTCAGACTGGCTTTCATCCAGTGCAGAATATGGAGACATTTTGCCGGCAACTTTGTAATGACCTAGCTTGTTGTGTCTGCTAACAGGAGTGACTTTCTGACTTTTTCCTACTGGACTAATCAATGGAATTAGCTGGTCCCGACTGTGAAAGTGTCATTGCACTTTGCAAATATTGTCAGTCAAATTCACTTGTTTGCCCAGGCTCTGTAAAATCCAAGTTTAATGCTTGTTCACTGAACGCCTATTCCAGCTGACTTGTATGAACAATTTTAAAACCCAACTAGAAAATGAATCACTATTGCATACTGTGCTGTGTAACAGTCAAAATAAATATTTTAGTGTGATAAATGCCAGCAACATATGAAGATCAGCAGTGGCCGATCCAAAGAGAACCAATTTAGACAGACTTCGTTGGCATGTTTTAAAATATCTGTGATACTAAATGATTTGTGCACCAGTTATAGGTACACTATCATTATCATTCTAGTATATACCCCAAAGAGAACAATTTTGACTGAAGTGCATTGGTATAAAGCAACTCCAACACAATATATATCGTGGGTTACTCATTGCAGTGCCCACAGGTGGTGCTGTGGTCTAAACCACTGAGACTCTTGGGCATGTTGATCAGAAGGTCGGCAGTTCGAATCCCCATGACAGAGTGAGCTCTTGTTGCTCGGACCCAGTTCCTGCCAACCTAACAGTTCGAAAGCACGCCAGTGCAAGTAGATAAATAGGTACTGCTGCGACGGGAAGGTAAATGGCATTTCCGTGCGATATGGTTTCTGTCACGGTGTTCCATTGCTCCAGAAGCGATTATAATAGTTACCTTTGACTGAACTTAACTATCCAGGTGTCCTTTACCATTTTACCTTTACACCTGCCAATACATCCCATGGTGCTCATTAAAGATCCCACTAAATACCCCAGCCAAAATCCACAATGCAGGAGAAAGCTGTTTCTCCGTGAGCAAGTGTGGCAGTGACTGGTGTAGGTGCTTTTTTAAATTGATGGAGACCGCCCACAGCATTTTGTGGTTCTGCCTCCTTTTCTGCTCTTTCAGGTTTGGTAGCCATTTTGTTTTATGCCACACTCCACACCTACCATTGTGTGTGGTGGCACACCCCCAGATATTTTAAACTGGCATCTTATTGACTAAACTGTGTCATTCCCCCCCCCCCCAATATTGAACAAGGGGGAGAGTTGCTAGTGACTATCATTAATAACAGTCACTTTTGGA
Source organism: Podarcis cretensis (assembly GCF_951804945.1). NCBI lineage: Eukaryota > Metazoa > Chordata > Lepidosauria > Squamata > Lacertidae > Podarcis > Podarcis cretensis. The sequence goes on along the minus strand of NC_137173.1, from coordinate 100,361,238 downwards.
AAATGATGGCATAGCATACCCTCCAACATTTATCCAATGAAAATAAGGACACCCCAATCCATAATGACAATTTTATTATTTATACCCCACACATCTTATTGGATTGCCCCAACACTCTGGGCAGCTTCCAACATATATAAAAAACATAATGGAACATAAAACCTTTTTTTAAAAAAACCTTCCCTATACAGGATTGCCTTCAGACAACTCGGGGGTCGAATAACTCCATACCCTCCAACATTTCTCCAATGAAAATAGGGACATCCTAAGGAACACCCAAGGGATGCCAGTAGCGCTGTGGTCTAAACCACAGAGCCTAGGGCTTGCTGATCAGAAGGTTGGTGGTATGAATCCCCATGATGGTGTGAGCTCCCATTGTTCGGTCCCAGCTCCTGCCAACCTAGCAGTTCGAAAGCACGTCAAAGTGCAAGTAGATAAATAGGTACTGCTCCAGTGGGAAGGTAAACAGTGTTTCCGTGCGCTGCTCTGGTTCGCCAGAAGTGGCTTAGTTATGCTGGCCACATGACCCAGAAGCTGTACGCCGGCTCCCTCGGCCAATAAAGTGAGATGAGCACCGCAACCCCAGAGTCGTCTGAGCCTGGTCCTAACAATCAGGGGTCCCTTTACCTTTACCTTAAGGAACAGCCAAACAGAAATCAGGATGGCTTCTCTAAATCAGGGATGTCCCTGGAAAATAGGGACACTTGGAGGGTCTGGTTTGGCCTGCATTTATGTTTAATAGATTTCTAACCAACCAACTAAATGTTTGCTCATGAATTAGTGCAGCTTGAGTTTTACCACAATCCATGCTGATTTAAACTGCAGATATAGTAATACACATACACGCTAATCAAACTCTAGACTGTGGTTGCTGAAACAGTAGCTGGGCAGTTGTTGGGGTATTTTTTTGAAAAAGAATGTGCTACAAAGTACTCATTTGTATGTAGATGCCACTGGGAGCAATGAAGTGCAGTTGGAATGCACTTCCGATGTCTCCTTCCCACTCCTCATCCATCAAGCCAGTGACCTCCAGTGACGCCTGCCAAATTTTGCACTAGATTTCCACCTGTGCAACAGAACTCCTCCTCCTCCTCTTCTCCTCCTCTGTAGACCTCTGCATGCACACCCACTCTGAAGAAATCGCCTCCAAGTGGCCCTTGACCTCTTGAATTTTGTTGATGCCACATAATCAAATACAAGGGGGGAGGGAATGCTTTGAGGTTTGCAGAAGGCAAGATTTATTCATTTGGACTTGCATTGCTGCAGTCTTATTCCTGTCTTTTTCATTTTACGGCTTTGCATTGTCCAAAGCACAATAGTGCCACAGAAGGTCACCTCTGGCTTTCAGCCTGAAACAGAAGGAAAACTAATATCAAAGCAAAAGGGAATGTAAGTGGCAAATGGCAAATACTTTGAAGAATTTATAGATTTGTCCCCAAACTGATCTGACTGAAACTGACACTAAAACTGGACTGCAAGACTTGAAGGCTGTAAAAGCAACAGAAGCTCCTACGTGCATATATATATATATATATATATATATATCTCAAGAGTTTCATTAGAACTGTTAACTGCTTCAGTGCATATTTCAGCAGAGAGGGTCACATGATCATTTAAACAGAAGCTTTAAAAGGAAAATATATCATGCTATAAGAAGACATAAAAAGCAAACAGCACAGAGGACTTTTTTATTGAGAACTATTTTCTAAAGTTTAAAATGAATATGTCGATAGTAATAACCACCCAGCAATGGCTTCTGGAGATATATGTGTGCTTACAGTCTTGAGATGCGTTCTAAAGTAGATGTAAATTCTCTTCCAGATTAACCAAAATATCTGTTCCCTTCTTATGATTTTATTGGGGAGCTGAGAAATGCTGATACTCAAATTAATGAGCACAATTCATATTTTTCATTCATTTATCCTGAAGCACATCTGCATGAATATACATACCCGTAGAAATGGGGGCTATGGAGTTCAACAGGGGAAAAACAGTTTCCAAACAACTTTGTTCAGAAGTGGAATGTTGCTAATTATAGGCTTAAACTTCCAAAGCAAACCCGTTCTAATATGAGTCAAGAGGTTCTTGCCTATTTTTAAGCCTCATTCCATGCTGGACACCTTTGCCTGGTGGCACTGTGGTACATAGACAGCATCATTTTGTTTGTAAGCTAGCCAGGGAATATTTAAAGATAGCTATATAAATTATTCTCCTGCCAACCTAGCAGTTCAAAAGCACGTCAAAGTGCAAGTAGATAAATAGGTACCGCTCCGGCGGGAAGATAAACAGCATTTCCGTGTGCTGCTCTGGTTCACCAGAAGCGGCTTAGTCATGCTGGCCACATGACCTGGAAGCTGTTCGCCGGCTCCCTCGGCCAGTAAAGCGAGATGAGCGCCATAACCCCAGAGTCGGCCGTGACTGGACCTATTGTTCATCGGTCCCTTTATATTTACCTTTATATAAATTTTTAAATAATAAAAAACTAAAGTAAACTAATAATAATCTGCTTTTACCATTGGTAGAGGTAATCATGGAATCACATCTCTGAGGCTGATCAGTTATGTCATTATTAATTAGCCTTAGGCAACTGATCCTGGGACATGTAAGAAGTCATTCTCCATAAATTGCTATATCTGCTATCAGCCATCCCAGTACCACCTCAATCCATGGTTGTTCTGATGGCTAAAAATGGATGAATTTGTCAATTTCACATTCTGATTTTTCCATCTTTAAGTTGTACTTCATTTTGCACATCAGATTATGATTTCTCTTCTTTAAAAACACACACAAAAACCTGCATAGCAATTCATATGCATTTGGGGTCTAGCTCTCCTAATGTATATATTAATGTATGCAGTTCTGCCTACTGTCCATATTCTGCAAACAATTTTCAATTTGCTTATTGGTTTAGGAAATGAGAATTATGTAGCTTCATATTAACCTTTCTCCCAAACCAATGGCTCATTTTCAGCACCAGCACTAGCTATGAGCAAGACTTATATGTGAGAAAGGAATCTTGGCACACACATGTTCTGGGAACTTACTTTATACCAAATCATTATTCCCTCCTTTGTAACTTTTCCAGCTCTCTCATACGCTTGCTTCTAGGAAAAGGTGACCAGGTGGTATATTACCCACATTAATATTAATCGCCCTGTGGTCCTTGGACGAAGGCAGTATAGCAAATAAATAAATAAAATTAATGAATGTGTAGTCAAACCATTGTCTCATACAAGGTCAGCAGGAGATTATCCTTTCCTGAGTGTCCCTTTTGGTCTCTTTGCTTTGAAGATAGCTGCAACACAATACATGGATTTTTCAAGGAGCTAAGAAAGGCCAGTAATTCCAGTGCGTCTTTACTGAAAACTTATAGCAAGTTTGGATTAAAAATCTTCAGAGTATAGTGAGGTGGTTATTCTTTTTCCGATACACATGATTTTGTCTTTTCCAACATTGAATTTTATCTGCCATTTCATTACCTATGTTCTTGGTGTTATGAGATCCTTCGGTAATTTCTCGCAGGCTGCCTCTCACTTAACTGTCTTGAATAATTTAGCATTATCTGTAAATCCTGAAATTTCACTGCATCATCTGCCAAACCATTAATGAACATGCTTAAGTGGAGTTTCTAGGTAGGTTGAGTGAGGATCACAGACGTATTTTTTTTTGTCTGAAGATAGCACAGTTGGCTGCCAATATCTCCCCAAATGAGAAGATGCCCGTGTACGAAAGGTTGATGTTTCTGGAACTCTTTGCAGTCTCAAGTCTTGCAACTAGCAGCAAATGAAAAAAGGCTCTGTGACTTGTAACTGAAATTTGCATTTTTATAACAGCCCTCTAGCTTCCAAATATATATACACACACACACAAACATATATACTCCCACTTAGAGAATGCTAAGATTTGTTTCTCATAAAAGCCATTTGTAAATTTCCAAACAAAAATGGATTGTTGGAGAACTCTTTTAAGTATTTGGCATGATTTTGCTTTACTGCTGATGCGGAAGCTATAACGGGTACATTTGATACTATTATTTGATTATATATTCTGGAGATATCTTTATATTGACACTTAAATGAGGCTGCTGGTAAGAAGTAATTGTGCATTTCTAGCTCTATGAAGAGTCATTTACAGATATAGCAGGAAATGAGGTCCTGACAACCCATTTTGACAAATTTAAAAGGAAGTCAACGACCTCTGCAGAGGATGGGAGAGGAGGAGAAAAAAATAAACAGAATGAACTTGAATTTTTTTTTCATGGATCCACATATAACATAAATACAACTTTATAACTCTGGGCATCTCCAAAAGTGCAACGTTTAAAGGACTAATCTTAATGTTTATATGCCTTACTCTGTTTTCTTAGCTCTACAAATGATTTGTATGATGGTGGTTCTTGCTCAGCCATATGTTTGAATCCTGGTAGCAACTACTATACTGTAAAAACCTTAGAATCAGAGAATAGTTGGAAGGTACCTCCTGATGTCATCTAGGCCAACCTCCTGTGATGTAGGAACCATGCAGGAAGTGACAGGATCAGGAAGGAAGCATTATGTCTGCCCTGGAACCTTTGCAGGCATATAAAGTATTGAAAGTGGGATTGTGTATTACAACCCCAATATAATCATCATGAATGCACAATAAAACACATGTCTGCAGGCGCCCTTGAGTAAAAAGTGCACTCTCCCCATTCCACAGAGGGACTTTGGGCGATGATAATGCATTACAACATCACATAATGTAGACAAATCAGTGCAATCCTATTTATATGCGTAAATCCTACGTGGTTCTGCTAAGTAATGGGTCTACCCAAACCCAAGAGAAAACGATTGAACACTATGGGACTTACTTCTGAGTAAGCATGCAGAGGAATTGCATAGCTAATGTTGCAAACGAATAACAATGGTTGACAGCACCTTTATGCCATGGTATCAAGCAGTAAAAGAAAACTCTCCCATGCACCCATAGGCAGTGAGAATTATAGGGAATTCAAGAGAATCATGCAAGGGACAAAATATTTCTCACCGTTTGCTAGGAAATTTAGACATAGCTCACCAAATAATTACATTCATTTGTGATACCTTAATTACACCCTCTCTGTGATAACTTATTGCTACTCCAAATTTGGCAAATCACTCCAAGGCAATATCTGAAAGTAAACCCTGCTCCAGATATTGTTGTTGTTGTTGTTTAGTCGTTTAGTCGTGTCCAACTCTTTGTGACCCCATGGACCAGAGAACGCCAGGCACTTCTGTCTTCCACTGCCTCCCGCAGTTTGGATATACACCTATTTAATTTCCATGGCCTACTAACTCCTAAAATACAAAACCTGCTCGATTTCCACTCTGTTCTAACAGTGGCATACATAAGTGGTATGGATATTTTGAAAATACTCTTGGAAATTAACTTTTTTCCCTCCTTCCCTCTATAGTACAAGGAGAGTAATATTGACCAATGTTGTTGAAATCCAGCACATCGTTGGTATCTGTCTGTCTCGAGAAACCGTGGAAGAGTGTGCCTTTAAGGGACAAGTTAGAGAGTTAGAGCTCCTGGTGTCATAGCTGTCAATGTTTCCCTTTTTTAAAGGGAAAATCCCTTATTCCGAATAGGATTCCTCGCAAGAAAAGGGAAAAGTTGACAGCTATGCCTGGTGTGATTGTAGAGACCAATAAAGGAGAGACATGTTTGTTGTTGAAATGGTTATTGAGATAATGTACGTGTAACACAGATAATGATCTGGCAACTGCAGTCCCTAATACTCTGAGGTCAGTTGCTGTTTCGCAAGGGCCACAGTCCTTTCTGGGCAACCTTCCAAGGTCCACACAGCAGTGGTGGATGAGGCTAGAGGCAAAAATGGGTACAGCCCAAATGTCTAGCGGGCTGGTTTCAATACTCAGACTCCTTTCTGTCCTCCATCCAGGGCATTGTCAGAGTCCAAGGACAAATTCCAGTCAGGTGAAAAGCCAAACCAGGACGGTGTGAGAAGGGGCAGTGTGAGGAGTGGCCTGAGATACAGTGTGGGTAGAGAAATGGGAATGTGGTGTGGCAAGAGTCCTGAGGGCCAGATACAGAGGCTTGGCCAAGAGGCTCCATGCCTCTTGCTGGTTGTAGAACTCCATCTTGCACTCTAATCTCTTCTGTGCTCAAAGAGTACTCTGAGGCTAGGCATGTACAACCCAAGAAAATGTTAATTGGTCAATGCACAGTGAAATGGAGAATAGGTCTGCAGTGTGTCTGTATGTGTACCGTGGAGCATGGCACGGAAATTTCCACTGAAGCTAAAAAAAGAGCTGAGAAGAGAGCATAACAGGTTAATGATTAAGCAGGACTGCATCACGGGACTGTATCTAGGTGCTTCACTCATAAGGAGAAGAATCACATGACAGAGATACGATTACAAGTCTATGCATAAACTAAAATGGGCTTCCATTTTGGGTGGAGTGAGTCTTTGTCCTCAAACTACTGGAGAGAATGGACATGCTAATCTTTCTCTAACAAAGCAGTCTTGGGCTAATGGAGGCTGGAATGAAGGAGAGAGAGAGCTTTGATTTTTAGCTCTGGATGTACGATTGTAATAATCTAAGATATTTTACCTATGCTGGGATCAGTTTATTCAGGGCTTTTTTCAGGAGGAACTCACAGGAACTCAGTTCTGGCATCTCTAAGGTGGGTTCAGCACCTTTCTTGTGGGTGAATGAGGGAGGTGTTCATGCTGAAAAATAGCACTAAATATATGCAACTATCTGAATGTAACTTTATTATTTTAAGTTGTTTTGGAGTAAAGTTTTGTAGTAAAGCTCTCGAACCATATTTTTGGACTGGAGAATTTGTATTTCGAAGAAGAGTCAGTTTTTATTCATCCAGTTTGCTTCCATATGTGCAATATTAATAACCTCAATAGATAATTCACCTGACCCAGTCCTGGTTTTCAATTCAAGATTTGACATTCCTGATAAGTACTTAGAGCATTCAAAAGTGCTACATAAATGTTAAGCAGCATTACTATAACATTCAAATGTTTGTACTTTTTGCAGTGCAATAATGTCTCATGAACAGTATGAGAAATAATATGCAGTAGTGGTGGAATGTAATACTGTACTCCTACAAAACCTTGCAAAATCTGAAATAAAATGCAGCTTTCATTCACTTCAATGGGACTTGCATAAAAGAACTTGCTACATAGCATCAATCCCAGAAAAGTGAAACCTTCATATCTGAGTAAGAAATGCTGATTGGAAGTATATCCATTTTTCATGCTTAGCATGAGACTCAATATCTGGAAGAGTACATAAGAAACAATCAGATGAAAAATGACTGGCAGGGTCAGAAGAAAGTGTAACTTTGCAAGAGATTCCTTCACCGAAGAAGACACGCTTAATCAGAATTACTATTTTAAAAAATCAATAATTAGATAAGACTGCGTAGAATATGTGAAAACGAACAAATGAATTTCACTTCCTCATGGGAAAGGTGGACAATAATTTACTACAGCCCCATTTTGGCAATGATGATAATCATTTTGCATGAAGTTTATAGAAAGTCTCCAATTCTTTGACTGCTAATGCTCATAATTCTTAGTAGAATGGGTGTGGATATCACATGATACATATGGCATACATACCTGTTTCTCCACCATGGGCAAAGGATAAGTGGCGGGTGGCACTGTGGGTTAAACCACAGAGCCTAGGTCGGCGGTTCGAATTCCCACGACGGGGTGAGCTCCCATTGCTCAATCCCTGCTCCTGCCAACCTTGCAGTTCAAAAGCACATCAAAGTGCAAGTAGATAAATAGGTACCGCTCTGAAGGGAAGGTAAACAGTGTTTCCGTACGCTGCTCTGGTTCGCCAGAAGCGGCTTAGTTATGCTGGCCACATGACCTGGAAGCTGTAGGCCGGCTCCCTTGGCCAATAATGCGAGATGAGCGCTGCAACCCCAGAGTCGTTTGTGACTGGACCTAATGATCAGGGGTCCCTTTACCTTTAAGCTTACGAACTAGGCAGCAGAGTGTGTGAGGACCTGAGCCATTCCTAGTGACAGGGATTTCACCTAAGGATTCAGCAGAACATCAGCACCCACCACCGTCTGAAGGAGTGAATGACAGGGAGACCAAAGGAGAAATTACAAGGAGACCAGCCGCATCAGCAATGAAACCATTCTCCATTTCCACCATTAACTGGGGCCAGCATAAGCTATTTTGCTGTGTGATGTGAAAGACAGGGTGATGCCCCTCATTCCACATGCAGAAACTCACAACATACAGAAATTCTTGCACCACAATCTCGTGTAGTCATCCAAAATATGTGTTTTAGGGCGCTACGCTCTCATCTGAGAGCACAGCCCCCAAAGAGCATGTTTTCTGAGGCCACGATCTCATGCGGGTCTTGTGACTTGCACAGGAGCCCGGCCCTGGAAGATGCACATCCTGGTTTTTCTATGGGTGGAAAAAATGGCACTGTTATGGGGTGTAGCGGAATGGCTGTCATAGCTCTCCTGTCAGGCTTTGGCTAATGGGGAAGATGGGACTGGACCTGGGGAAAATTTGTAGTCATATTGGACAGGAAGGGTCTGCAACAAACTGTTGCGATGTGTCTCCTTTTCAGTGTTCCTGTTAGCCAGCTATTTTGTCCCTCTCCCACCTGGTTTTACACCCCCACCGAAGCCATTAGTCAGCATTCTGTGGCTCCTTAGTACACTCAGTCTTTACTAGGCTGTTCCTCTCCCTCTTTTGCAACCCTTTGGATTCTCCCAACCTTGCTGAGACCTTCTTCTTGAGTGACATGGATGGTATGGTTTTGGCTACATAAGGATCTACATTTACTGCTGAACTTTAGAAATTGTGGAAAGTAGTTCACAGATCAGTCGTTCATAAACCATTCATACCAGCTGCAATGCCAAATTCCTGAATCATAGATCTGCATATACACTTCAAGGTTACCTTGGCAGATAGTTTATTTTATGTTCATCTGTTTGCTTGTGATTTTTTAAAAAACAGTGTATATCTCAAGTCTCACGACTGAAGCAGTTATTGCCACCTCGTGTCCAGTTCATCGCTGACTCCTTATTACCCTGAGATCACACAAATTCCTGTGTTTAAGATTAAAACTTAAATGATAAAGCAGATGCAGCTTAGAAAGAAAATTAGAAAATAAACGTAATTCTGATGGGCAGATCGGTACTGTGTATATGAAAGGGCCATTCCTTTGAAAAGCGAAATTTGAAAGTGTGCATTCATCAAACACATGTTCACCAAGTCCTTTCCCAAGTTGCTCTGATACATTCTAGAATCTTCTTCCTAGAAACTACAAGCTGGAACCAAATTCTATTGAGGGTGTGTGGCTCTTCCTCCCTGTGGTACATTCATGCATACGTACATTATTTTATTTGTATGCCAATTTTCCACAGTTGAAACCATGATCACGGCAGCATACAACATGAAATATATATATATAACTACAACAACAAAAGTAGTAATGAACAATAAATAAAACATTAAAAACACACAACCAAACTGAACAATTTCCACAAAAATTACACCATCTGAAATAAAGATATTAAAAAACCACCATCGACAACTCTCCTCCCCACAACAATACCCCAGCCCAAGTGTCTGTTCAGCAGCCTCAGCTTTTGTAGCTGGAGTCAGTCTAACCCTGCTCTCCCAGTCCAGGTGGAAAAGGCCTGCAAGACATGGAACAGGTCCCCCCCCCCACTTCTGGGTTTCCAGAGCCACCTATATGAGCAGCCGCACGTTACTTGAATGCACTGAAATTTTGTACAACACCTCAGAACAGATGTGGATGGAGAAGAATACAGGCATGGCCAAACTTGGCCCTCCAGCTGTTTTGGGACTACAATTCCCATCATCCCTGACCACTGGTCCTGTTAGCTAGGGATGATGGGAGTTGTAATCCTAAAACAGCTGGAGGGCCAAGTTTGGCCATGCCTGCTCTACTACAATGCTCTACTACAAGTTTGGCCATGCCTGCTCTACTACACAGTTCTCAGCAGATTACATGTATCAAAATATACATTGAAATATGTCTTTTAAGGGGGAAATGTGCATTTTAATTTGTATTTGAGGAAAAAATACATATGTGAATACATGTTATTTAATTATTTTTAAAAGCACATGTCCTACTTTCCCCCTCCACAAAGGAGTCACATAACGTGGCTTTACACACACAAAAGCAAGACTCATCTATCCACTAGAGCACAAAATATCAAACTAAAAACAGCAGCAGCAGCACCCCACTGCAAAGATCGCAACGAGCAGCAGTAACAATAAGTACGTTAAGAAGCAACAGAACCAAAAGCTTGTTTAAAAATAAATGCTCTCAATTGCTGGCAGAATACAAATGAAGAGGAAGATAATCTAACTTCTTGTGGCAGGGATTTCCAAGTACAGGGCATTTTAAAATAAGATACTTATTTTACTATGTGTTTTGAGAGGATTTTTGTTTTGAAGTGCTGATTAATGTGGAAGCAAAACAGAATGTAAGTAAGTAAGTAATTTTATTTACGGCCATAGGCCCATACAAAACAGAATGGAATTATAGGTTAAAAAAAACAAACAGGAAAAAATGGCATGGAGCAGATATAGACACATTTGCCCATCCCTATACATTCTCATGCTCTCCAGCATTTTCCCAATGAAAACAGGGACGTCCTAAGGCAAAGTGGGACATTCTGGGATCAAATAAGAAACCGGAGCAGCTTCTGAGAATCTGGGTCTGTCCCTGGAAAATAGGGACACTTGGAGGGGCTGCAATGCATTTCTCTCCATATCTTCTATTTTACCCATAGTGCTTAAAGTATCTTGTGATTCCATGCCCATAGGATGCTTTCTTCAGTTATTTGGAATCTTAGTTCTGTTTTACTGAATTATATATGAATTCAGATTCTTTGAAAATGCTCATGTCATTTTTCCTCTTTTTCAGCAGAATTCCAAGCCAGGAATGTTGCTCAAGAAAGAATATTCAGCAATTTTAACTGATCCTGTTAGTAAACAATGTTAACCACCATGACAAACGCTACATTATAGGGTTTTTCTTCTGGCAACAATATACCCTTTTGGTACGCAAACCCTTCTGTATTGTTGAGATAATGTAAGTTCAGCAAATGCAGAAACTGCTAGCACCACCTGCTGTTGGAAAAAAATACTTGAACATGATCATATTTTCTATGAACCAAACACAGCTTGACTCTACATGATAATAACTCTGAGATATGGTTTAAATCTAGATTTATTTTATTTTTCTGTATTTTAAAACGTGTTGATTTTGCCAACTATCTCCAAAGGATCATGAACAGGACTGGAAGAAGAGAATATGAAAGTGATCTCCATAATATATTCTTGTGATTATGTATGAAAATAATGTATTCTATTTCTATAATGTGGTTGTTCTTATGCAAAGGGGGGAAAATGAGGATAAGCATACAGATTGGCCTAATGATAAAATAAGATGTATCCAACACATTACATAGTACTAATCTGAGATGGGTATATTGGAGATGAACCATTAATAGAACACTCAAAACAGCAATAAAAACATCAACACAACCTATCATGGTTCCATGATGGTTCCATCAAACCTATTTTTTTTATTTTTTTTTTACTATGGCAGACCAACACGGCTACCTATCTGTAACTGTATCATGGTTCCAGTTACAGATAGGTAGCCGTGTTGGTCTGCCATAGTCAAAACAAAATAAAAAAATTCCTTCCAGTAGCACCTTAAAGACCAACTAAGTTAGTTCTTGGTATGAGCTTTCATGTGCATGCACACTTCTTCAGATACATGCTTCAGTGTGTGCATGCTTCAGTGTGCATGCACACGAAAGCTCATACCAAGAACTAACTTAGTTAGTCTTTAAGGTGCTACTGGAAGGAATTTTTTTATTTTGTTTTAACCTATCATGGGTTGATCAACTGGTGATCCACTAATGGAGCAATCCAAACCTAAAATCCAATGGGAATTGGTTTGGAATAGGTGGGTCTCTGGTTGAGCCCCCACATCCCAGACCCTGGAGTGAGTGCTCCAGCTCAGATGAAGCTGACCCACTCTTTTTATATGGCCTCTATTAGCCAATAAGCTGGAAGAGAGCTTGCCTACAAAAGATAGACTGTCCTCAAAGTCTTCCTTCCTGCTCCAACCCTTTGAGCAGTGATTTTTCACTGAAACCTACTTGACCTTTTTTCTGCTTGCTTCACACTGCGCTTACCGTATTTTTCGCTCTATAAGACACACCAGACCACAAGACGCACCTGGTTTTGGGAGGAGGAAAACAAGAAAAAAAATGTTCTGAATCTCAGAAGCCAGAAAAGCAAGAGGGATCGCTGTGCAGTGAAAGCAGCAATCCCTCTTGCTGTTCTGGCTTCTGGGATAGCTGCGCAGCCTGCATTCGCTCCATAAGACGCGCACACATTCCCCCTTACTTTTTAGGAAGGAAAAAGTGAGTCTTATAGAGCAAAAAATACGGTGATTTGATTGGCTCATGGCGGGCTTGGGTTTTATCCTGATTGTTTGGTTTATTTGGTTTGGTTTCCTGGGCATTTAGTGAGGACAGGGAAGTAGAGTGGTGTATGGTCAGCACCATGAGACAAGTTGGGTAGAAGCCACTTCCTATTGTTGGCCAGCTGGGGGTGGGGGGTAAGGACTTCTTGATATGGTGCACTCGGGGCCTGGCATGGGCCAGCAGCTGAATGCTGAATAGCAGGGGGGGGGGTTGGCACTGGTGAGGTCACAAATGCACAACTGTCCTTTATCAGAACATGCTATTTGCTTTCTATTATGTCTGCATGGGTAAGAGAGTCTATCTCAGGTGACCTGGTCTTTCATAGTAGGCAGGAGATTTTCTACCTGCCTGTGCAGTTTATACCTACCTGCACTCATTAGATGTAGTTGGAACAAGAGAGCCAGTGTGGTGCAGTGGTTAAGAGCGGTGGACTCGTAATCTGGTGAGCAGGGTTTGCTTCCCCGCTCCTCCCCATGCAGCTGCTGGGTGACCTTGGGCTAGTCACACTTCTTTGAAGTCTCTCAGCCCCACTCACCTCACAGAGTGTTTCTTGTGGGGGAGGAAGGGAAAGGAGAATGTTAGCCGCTTTGAGACTCCTTAGGGTAGTGATAAAGTGGGATATCAAATCCAAACTCCTCCACCTCCTCCTCCTCTTCCGCCTCCTTCTCCTCCTTCTCTGTTGCTTTATTTCAATAAATACAACCTGTTACTAATTCCTGTCTTGTAGAGTCTTCATTCTGGGTGTGGAACAAATAGCCACCCACGACTGGATCATGCCCATAGCTTGAATAGTCTTCATTAAGTCTATCAACATTTCTTTCTTTATTTAAAGACTTTATAATGTGCTTTTTTGAGAACCATTCTCTACAAAGCAACTGACAACACATACAAAGTCCAAGTCTGAACAAAATATAGTAGAAAAATCATCTATGATATCCATTTCATAACAATTTAAATACTCATTTCATGCAACACTAAAAACCTAATATTCAGTGTAGAAGGAGAGGAAACAACCTTAAACCTAAGTCAGACCCAGCTCTGGTTTATAGCTCCTTATTATATAAAGCAGAAAAGCCCTTAAGGAGAGGGTTAAGTTTTTAATACCCCTGATAGGACAGCAATGGTATTAATCTCCATAGGAACTGAATATTGAACAGAAATCTATAGTTTGATCTTCATTCGAGAGACACCTAAACTTGAAGGGGAGACATACGTAACTTAGAGACTTTGTCCCAAAATGGAATATATAAAGTATTGTTCATTAAATCCTTTTCAAAACTTAAAATTTACCACTGATGTAAATTTCTTTAAAATTTTGCCTTGACCCGTAATCTCTTATATGGAACCTTGTTAAATACTTTTTGGCAGCCTCAATGTTCCACCATCCACTGAATTTTCTTCATCTCACATAGAAGGGATATCTTAGAGAACTCCAGCTGGTTAGTTAAGCGTGACCTCTCCTGCCTGGATCTGTGCCAGTATCCTTGCTCAAACTGTGCCATTCTTACATTTCACCTCACATAACACTCACCTCACTTGAGGTGTCCCTCATTTTTTCCTAACGTGGATATAAGCTCTCCTGGTCTATTTTTGATGAATTATTAAGAGCAAATAATGAGATACTTCAAGCCACATGATTCCTGGGTGGGAGCCTTGAAAAAGGCCTTTTTAAAAAATGTAACGGTCCAACTATTGTATTGTTCACTTTTAAAAATGCTCTTTAGAAAAATAATATTAATTGTGAGCCAGAAAGTCTACACTACTTATATTACAAATATGCTCTTTGAGCACACATTTCTTCAATAGCAAATGGTGGCCTCAGTCCATAGACAGTGACAATGTGTCGTGTGTGACTAACTCACAAGGGATCCCATATGAATCTGTCTGCTCTTTAAGAACTTCTAACAACTCTCATCCAGGTTCCCCAATCCATCTAGATCCATTCCATGAGGACCAGAAAATTGGCCTTTTTGAAGTTGCACCCTGCTCTTATATATGCCTGACACAAAAATGTTTATTTATCCAATATCACACAAATATTTATTTTTATTGACCAAGACTCTTAAGGGACTTTCTTGCTGTTGTTTGGTGGGAGTTTTCTGAGAATTTTATCTGGATTATTTTCATCTGGCAGCATGCTGAGGTGTCAGAGCCTAACCCATTCATCCCAACGGATATAGGATTCCTCCTGCAGTCAATGAACATTTCATAAAAGAAACCCAGACTATAGAAAGAGGCTTCTGAGAACTCAGAGATGTGCACATTTTGAAGGATAGCTGAGTTTCAGTTCACATATTGTTTCAGAAAGTGCACGTTAGCTTTGCCTTTGAATGCAAACTGAATTGAATTTAGCTCCCATCCTTACAGGGAAAAATACCAGCATCTAGCCACTAGTGGGGGGGGGGCACTGATGATGCTCTTTGACTGCTGATGGCACCAGTTATCTGTTGGGGTAAGACTTGCACCAGGTCCCCCCCCTTTAGCCCTCTGTCTTCTACAGAGTTGATTATGTCTACCATGTTTTCCACAGTGCATCCCACATTGAATTATTTCTGGACTGGAGCCATGATATTCTACTGTGTCCAGTTCAGCACTGTATATCGGGTCCTCCCTTAAAGAGGGCATGTATTGAGGTGAGACCTGGAAACCGACACCCTGTGTTGTGCGTGGGTACAATTGGTCAGCCACAACACTCAATTGGTAGGTCCCTTGTAGCTGGGTGCAATCTGGCCAATGGGATGCAGTTCATACAGTTCAAGGGATCTATTTATGCCCATGCATGTGACCCAGAGCTTCCTCTTTCGGCGCGTTCATTTGGAACACCCGCCCACCTCTCCCTACTTTTAGGGCTTTGAGCTTGACATTGCTATGCCATCATGGGGTCATCTGATATTGGGACAAGGGCATGGCATGAATTCCCCCCCCTTGGTTGATTGGCTGTTGCCATTTGGGTTTTGCCTGCCGCGTAGCAAATCGTCACAACTTGTAAGTTGCAGATAGGCTTTGGTTCAGGTGATAGGGATGGGATAACAGTCTTGCCATCCCTATGTGAAGGGTATTCTGTTAAAGGAATCCAGGGACTCAATGGTTTGGCCAACCCCTGAGAAGGGGTTGTGCCCGTGCCTGAGTCCAGGGGGACATTTAGGTGGCGGAGATAGCCTGTTCCTGGCTTATCCAGGTGTTCACCCTTGGCTGACCTATGCTGGAACCCTGGGTCAGCGCTGCCTGAATGGCAGGGAGCTAGTTGAACCAGAGCCTATGCAACCAGTCACTTTCTGTAATCAATAAAGTGGTGGCCTAAATCCTGCCAAAAACCAAAACCAAAATTTGAGTCAAGTCTGAATTTATTTAGGGGGGAGGTTTCTGGGTCTGAACACGCAAATTATATCTGAGTAACATGACGATATGCAAGTATTTATAAAGCACCTTTTGGTGCTGAATATTCAGTGTCATGTAGGCTGCACTCTTATCAAATCAATCCATTCCTAACAATGAAAAAGCACAGACTGCATTCATCAGAAAGTAATTACTCCAATAATTTTCTCTTAAATCTTGATCTTCATAAAAAAGGGTGTTTTAATTGCTTGCAAGAATCCATTAGGTTGAAAAATCAACAGCTCCTGCTAACCTTGAGAAAGGACGCAGAGGCTTACAAGGTTGATCTGCCATTCTAATGAATTCGCACAAGTAAATAAATTACCATTTTATGAAGATTAAGATTTAAATGATAATGGGCCAAATTCAGCACAGATAGATACCGGCTGGATTTGACTCGGCTACAGGACAGATGCCTTGGCTCATTAAATGCATAATTGTACCCTGCAAGTAGTCCAATCGTTTTTAATAACTCTGCTTACTGGCTCATTCGAGTCTAAGAAGAAATTAACAGGTTGTGTCTACCAGTTTTCTCAAAAATTTGTTTCAGTTATAATGTCAGATGAAAGGTTCTTTTTTTGTTTGTTTTTGTTGACAAAGAAGGACTTACAGAGCTGCGGGACTAGGGTTTGTAAGATCCTTCTTCTCTCCCTTTCAGTTTCTCAAAAGATTAAAAATATAGGAACATCCAAAGACATTGACTAACTGTAGGTTCAGAACAAAAGGAAGTACCGTATTTTTCCGTCTATAAGATGCCCCCATGTATAAGATACCCCCTATTTTGGGGGGCTCAGATTTAAGAAAATGGGTGGGGTTGTATCCATGTACAAGATGCTCCCTAATTTTCGACATTATTTTTTAGGAAAAAAACCTGATCTTATACATGGAAAAATACGGTATGTTTTCCTAGTTTAGCACTGTAGAAATGAACACATTGGAAGAGCAGAGTGAGATTGTGCCCACTAGTTCCAGTCCTAAACTCTGTAGGTTCACCCAAACCTACCTGAGCAGAGCCTACCTACTTATAAGCTCCATACCTGTTGACTCTATACACACAGCCGCACCCTGTAGAATTCAGAGTCATTGATTACACAGCACACATACACAGAGAAAGAGAAAGAGAGACAGAGAGACAGACAGATAGACAGACAGAGACAGAGAGATTAAGTGCACTGGGAGCGGCTGCTGAGTGGCCGCTGAGACCATATATCACCAGTCCTGAAAGACCTACATTGGCTCCCAGTGCATTTCCGAGCACAATTCAAAGTGTTGGTGCTGACCTTTAAAGCCCTAAAATGCCTCGGCTCAATATACCTGAAGGAGCGTCTCCAGCCCCATCATTCAGCCCAGACACTGAGGTTCAGCTTCTCAGTGGTGGCGCCCACCCTGTGGAACTCCCTCTCATCAGATGTCAAGGAAATAAACAACTATCTGACTTTTAGAACACACCTGAAGGCAGCCCTGCTTAGGGAAGTTTTTAATGTTTGATCGCATTATTATTATTATTATTATTATTATTCTACACACATATTTAAAAAACATTCTGAAAATGCTTTTTTAAAAAGCGTTTTTAATAATTCATTGAATTTTCCACACGGCTCACCATTGCCATCTAGTGTCTCATTGTATATTGCACTTAAAGCACACTTAAAATGTTTTATTTGCAGCAGTATAGCTGAGTCCCATGACTGTGATTAATTTATGGAATTCAATCTGTCAAATATGATGGGAATGAGCTTATATGGCTTAAAAAAAAAATAGCCAATTCATGGAGAAAAGCTCTACTTGCAAACATCAAAAATGGTGTGTCTAGCTGGGATCTAAGAACCAGACAACCATGTGTCCCAAGGGCACTTTGGTCTTGTCTATCTCAAATGGCCACTGCTTCTGCCACTTGGCAACTTGCTTCTGAAATTGAGGTGTTTTTCAAAAGCAGTTTGTGGTAGAGCATGGTTGGAGCTCTGCTGCTGAAAGCAGGGAGAAAGTGGAAATCAAACTGGAGAGTCTATTTCTTGAGCATGACTACAGTACTGTAGTTCTTTGGCTTCCAGCCTCCATTTTCAAAGGCAGTATGTTTCTGAGTACTCAGTGCTAGTGGGTACTCCTTGCCGTGATCGGGCAAACCTCTCCAGGATGGTGACGCAGTGTTCTGCCCATCACAGCCCCCAGGGAACAAGGGTGACAGAATTTGCCCTTTAGGTTTCCAGCACTCCTTTCAGCATTGCCCCAAAAGCAGATCTAAAGACAAACGCACAAGCGCAAACATTTAACTGCTCACTGGGAAATAAGTCAGAACACAGCAGAAAGCCCTTTTTCGATAGGAGTCCAGTAAGTAAAATAATTATGAAACTGATGTTGTTTGCAGAGTTGATAGAGAAAAAATATTCCCGTCTTCATATTTAAATCACAAAATGAATGCGTATTTGGTGAAAAAGATACATTCTGTGGGAATTAAAATCCCATTTATGTGTGTGTTTTCCTTTTGGAATCTATTGTATGTTAATGGAATCCCCAGCATCAAAATCCAGATTGTCAGTTTTGTGAGCTGGTATATAATAAATTAACTGGGTGCCAGGCTGCTCCCTTCTTTATTTAGAAACCATAGTTCACTGTTGGCTCTCAGGAATCTCTGAAGAAATTGTATAGGATTTATATATTCAGTATTGTAGCAAGCTGAATTAAAGAAGTGAAGAAAACCTATTTCAGGAACATTGAAAGGGGCTGAAAAGTGAAATCTTATGTTGGATTCGCCAGAAACAGTACATAAAGAAACTTGCTGTATTTTTAACAACATGGGCTTCTTAATGGTATCACAGCAGTCCTCATTCCCTCTGTGCCAACAATGATGTCAACCTCCAAACTGCTTTTGCAAACTTCCATTACACTGATGTGTTTTCCTTTGGAAATACATTTTCATTCTGTAACTGCTCCATAACAACCAGGATAATCTCCTTTTGCTCCTTTTAGAAAACTGACAAATCGAAATTACTGCACTGGTGTTCAGCAGGAAATAATTTTATATACATTATTAGTGTGCACAAGGTTAAAAAAGCATATGCTCTCACACTTTTCTTTAGACACACCCATTCTATATACACCCCTTGGTCATGTTCAGAACATCACAAAAATGTGAAGCCAGGATGGCTTCTTAACTATCCAGCAGATTAGGCACATTTTGTATCACCTCAAATTGCACGCTATTTTAAAAAACATTTGGACATGATCCAGGCAAAGTGAAGCACTTTTAAATCCCATTGATTTAAATATACATCTTTACCACAAAGAGGATGTGCTGTTTCTGCATCTAGACCCTGAATATTTTTTCTGAGCAACTTCCCTTTGGGGCTACCCATCATTTACCAACATTTTAGACAGTACCTAATAAATATTTCTATTTTTCAGTGACTTTCAAGAGCACTAGCTTAAATTTTCCTAGTTACTTTGGCTTCCCCCATTTGCCATCCTTCAGCTGACTTCATTGAGGGCTTAACCACACTTATTTTGCCCTGCTCATTCCAGGTACAGGCCTGCACTTAAAAGTTCAATTCAAATAATGGTTTGTCTTTCTTTCTTTCTTTCTTTCTTTCTTTCTTTCTTTCTTTCTTTCTTTCTTTCTTGATTCACACTGAAATTGGAATGCCTCTGTATTGCTGGAAGGGTTTAACACAAGAAAATTCCACTGCAGTATTCTAAGGGATTCTGAAATTTATCTAAGTTGATAATTAACTATTGTTGTTTTCTGTTAGATTACATGTGTTTTAACCTTAGATCACATGAAACTGCAAATTCGCCATCTTGGAAGGCTGCTTTTTTTTTGTTCCCAGGCTTTGTGAAAGAGAAGATATAAACGAAGCTCTCCAAGTAAACAGCCTAAGGCAGGAGGCAGGCTGGAATGCAAGCTGTGGGGAGTGACAGACCTCTGCTTCTAAGTCTGTTGCAATTATTTCATATTTCATATTTCAAATTGTGCAGTATTAATATATGCAGTAGCGAAAACTCATTCTTTAGTGCTCTATCAGAGGAAATGTCAATTCGTGTTATTCACAGATTGTCATTTGCTCCATCTGAGCTTTAAAGAGCAGGTTTTCATGGGGAAAGTTCTGGAACAACAACAACAAAGGTGCTCAGACGCAGACCATGCCTGGAAAGTGGGGAGGAAGGTTAGTGTGGATAAGCCCTTATGCTTGGTGACATTATCATGTAGCTTAATCATATCTAATGATATCATCAGTTTAGGCACAGTATTAAGACATGAGTTTTATTCTCTTGCTAATTATTCTATGTGGTATAGAAAGGAAATGAACAGCAGCAGCAACAAAGAATTCACTATGTGTGACCTGATTGGGTGGGGTCAACCATGTGACTAATTCAAAAAAGTAAGAAGTGCCAGCACCAGCTACAGTGTTGAGCAATGTTTTTAAAAAGTGAGTATCTGGGCTGCGTACATGTCTCTTTTTTTTCTGGAATGATGTCTGCCATGCTGAAATAGTTTTGTTTCAAACATCAACATTGTTGAATATTCACTACAGCTCTAAAAGCCTCATGCCTTAATGGAGATGACCACAGTACCATGGGATTAAATGGCCGTGGTAGAACATGAGATTCTTAGTCCCAGGGTTGTGGGTTTGAACCCCGTTGGGTGAAAAATTCCAGTACTGTAGAGGTGCGGCCCCTGTCAACTCTACAATTCTATGGTTCTTTGATTCTATGTGAATGTGGGATCCTTGGACTTTACCAAGGCAACCCTGAACACCAAAAATATAAACAATGAGGGTTTTTTTTTAACACAGCTGTATAGCTTACACCAACGTAGACTAACTACATAATAAAATGTAATAGGATGTCTGTATCCATTCCTTACCCTCAAATGAGCCTATTTTCTTCTTGTATTGAAACATAAGCAAGAAAGATAAGAGATATCTGCTTCTCATTCTTTCATTAAAAATACATCTTCTCAAGTGTATTTGAAATATATGCTTATCTTTTTATATACATATAGGCTGATTATATCCCCTGCCCCCCAAGAGTTCGTTTTTCATTCCCTTGCCTTTCTTGGTGGCTGACAACACCGGCAGCATATTCATATACTTTAAATCTGGCACACAGTCATTTGAATCGTGTCATGAAAGGCCCTCCGACTGCATTCTCAGTATTCTGGGAAGGTGCCTTCTTTGCGAATTAGGCGTCTGGAGAGCGATCTGTGTGACACCCACTGCCGTTCATTCCCTCAATATCCATAGACATTGCACATGGGCTCCTCTTGATGAAGTCTATCAAAGGGATGTGAATTTGTAGCTTTTAAAATTTGAGATTAATATACCAGCTACGTATTAATTATTTAACTCAGCCTGGCGCTGCCAGGGAAATTTGCCAAGAGGCTTCTACAGCTTCTGCTGCACCTTCAGATAACTGCTCCTGCCGTTGAAAAAATTCAATGTAGGCCTTGGGTTTTTCTCCTCTCCGTGTGTGTTTTTGCTCCAGGCATATTCATTGACCTGGTACTGGAGGCATACAGAAAAACCTCTGCTTCTGAAAGTTTCTGCAGGTTATTGTCACTGTAACAGATCCAAATCCATCACACTATGCTTAGCCAATGCAAATCTTGAAGATGTCTGTAGAAGCCACTGAGATTTTATAACAGAGATGGGGGACCTCTGACATGCAACCGTCCAGGCTTCTCTAGCAAGAATCTCAGGAGTCATCCTTGACCATGCCCACTCTCCACAAGTTATATCCCTCATTGGTCTCACCATGTAGTCTCCTTGAGTGCTTCCTTCCTGGCTGAAATGTGTTCCTATACTGTGATAATCCCTCTTGTTCGCCTGGCAGGGGATGGAGAGATGTACACGTGCAATCAGTTTAATTGTTTTCCTCGTTTGCTGACTTCCGCTATACAGTGGTACCTCGGGTTAAGAACTTAATTTGTTCTGTAGGTCCGTTCTTAACCTGAAACTGTTCTTAACCTGAAGCACCACTTTAGATAATGGGGCCTCCTGCTGCCACTGCGCCACTGGAGCACGATTTCTGTTCTCATCCTGAAGCAAAGTTCTTAACCCGAGGTAATATTTCTGGGTTAGCGGAGTCTGTAACCTGAAGCGTATGTAACCCGAAGAGCCAGTGTGGTGTAGTGGTTAAGAGCGGTAGTCTCGTAATCTGGGGAACCGGGTTCGCGTCTCCGCTCCTCCACATGCAGCTGCTGGGTGACCTTGGGCCAGTCACACTTCTGTGAAGTCTCTCAGCCCCACTCACCTCACAGAGTGTTTGTTGTGGGGGAGGAAGGGAAAGGAGAATGTTAGCTGCTTTGAGACTCCTTAAAGGGAGTGAAAGGCGGGATATCAAATCCAAACTCTTCTTCTTCTTCTTCTTACCACTGTACTAAAATTTGAAAGTTGCTTTGTCAACTCATTCACTTGTCAGAGTAAGGGTAGTCGGTAAACAACTCAGAAAAAAGCTTGTGGCCCACCAAAACTCCTGGATCCTTTCCACACGTACAACGAGTAAGCCAGGTGCCCCCCATCTTATATTTGTGCAGCTGGTTCTTCCTGGCTAAGTGCGGAACCTTACATTTGTCCTTATTGAAATTCATTTTGTTACTTTGGGCCCAGTTCTCCAATTTGCTAAAGTCATCTTGAATCCCAATTCTGTCTTCAGCAGCATTAACTACCCCTCCCAGTTTGATGCCATCTGTGAATTTGATGAGCATCACCTCAATTTCTTCATGCAAGCTGTTTATAAAGATGTTGGACAACAACAGGTCCAGGACAGAACCCTGCAGCACCCCACTTGTCACTTTTTTCCAGGGTGGTAGTACCCAAAGGCTGCAAATCTAGGAGCATTTACCTAGGAGTTAGCCACTGATAACATATTAGGGCTTATTCCTGAGTAAACAGGCAAAAGGCCTGTAAATGTTCATCCATGCATATGGGCCAGCTCTAAATGCCTGATTGTAAGACTCTTTTCAATTTCCACCCACGTTTGTATCCTGTAGGCAGATTTATTTTTTCTAATACATATTTCTTTATTTAAATTGAATTAAGTAGTTAAAATGATGTTATACCACTTTCCCAGATAATTCAAAGCAGATAGCAGCACAAACAATAAGATCATAAAAAGCACAAGTACTGTCACCCAGATGGTATTACAACCCCTCTGAAAACTTAATTAGGAGATTTTTCTTCTAACCACTTAAGAAAGAAGTTTTCATCATTGCAGCCAGGACTGAAAATGCAGAACTTTTGCTAGCTGTGGTCACAACATCTGAACAGTCAGCAATGCCCATTGGGAAGCTGTCAGTTCTAATAAAAACAAAAGCAAGTTCTGATAGAAAAACTGTGAAAATTAGCAAAAATAGCTAAAGAGAATTAACACATTAATTATGCAAAAATGTGTCAATGCCTTGCCCTTTCAAGTGCACAAATACAATAATTTGCATCCTGCTCTTTGATCTAGTTATTACTGGACACAATTTAAATGCAGTTATGCAAAATTTGGGTGTCTTATCACTCTCAAGAAGGCTCGCCAAGGGAAAGTTCAAAATGTTAATGGTACATAACACGACTGCTTTTGAAGACCTTATAAAGCAAGTATAGCCATGACAAATAAGGGGAAGTGAATAAAGGCAGCTCAAGGCCTGAGTGTAAGAATGAGAAATTATTGTTGGTTTCTCATTTATACAAATGCTGCCATTTATTTTTGCTCGTGAGCTAACAGTTGCCTACCCACAGTGTTTCAGCTTATTTTGCCAGTTCTGCTTCAACTATTTATGGCAGACTCAAATATTATCATGGGGAGTCACCTTATGTCAAGATAAAAACTTTCTGAGCCTCCCCCATGGTTGCAAATCTACAACTACAGGGCAAGCCAATCATAGGGTCCTACAAGCCGCACAGCCATGTGGGTTTGCATATGAACTTTATTTATTTACTTGTTCTAACATGTGTTACGCAATAGTGGGTTCCCAAAGCAGCGCACATAAACATTTCGATAAACGCATTATCAACAAAATCAAATCATGCCAGCTCTCCACTCACAGGCCAACAGGGTTTGGCTCCTCCTCTCCTTGCACTGTGTTTGATCCATCACTTTGTAACTCAGATCACATCTGCACCAGACACTTAAGGCTATGTACACATTAGTGTCCTGAAAGACTTGTTTCCCACAACTTTGTTTCAAGTCACTTTTCAACATTACTGTCTTCACCTTTTTTTAAAAAATAAATCTATTATTTTTCTCAATAAACGATCATTACATTGAAAAGGAAAAGGGAAAGAGAGAAAAAGAAGGGGGGAAACACACACATGAAATAAAACAATTAAAACATCTATATTCACTCTTAGTATTAATCCATATTTTGGGATTCATCAAATCCTCTGACTTCCCTCTACTCCCTCCCCTGATTCCTTTGTTTTATTTTCATTTGTGCATGTCAACAAAAAATCTTTATCTCTAATTACCTTATTTAAACATTCACCATAACATTACAAGTGGTGTTTTTTTTTTTTTAAAAAAAAAATCCTGCCTAATTCCTTACTTTGCTTTTGTATATATGCTATAAACATTTCCCATTCTTTTTTTATATTTTTTGTTGTCTTGATTTCTAAGTTTCCCATTAGTTTAGCCATTTCCGCATATTCCATTAGTTTAATTTGCCAGTCTTCTTTCGTAGGTACTTCTCCTTTCCAGTGCTGGGCTAGCAATATTCACACAATCGTTGTTGCATACATAAACAGAGTTTTGTATTCTTTCGGTAGATCAGTTCCTGTAATTCCTAATAAGAAAGATTCTGGTTTTAGCAAAGTTATTTTAATCATTTTTTTTTTCAATTTTTTATATATCATTCCCCCCCTTTTTTTTTGATAACCTTACATTGCCACCACACATGATAAAATGTACCTTCCATTTCTTTACATTTCCAACACTTATTTCCCCTTGTTTTATACAGGAATGTCTTTACCTGGTCCCATTAACTGATTTGCTTCCCGGGGCTGAATTCTGATTCAATGAAGCTTTCATCTGTGCATGTGCAATGACCACCTAAAATGTACACACCTCAGCTGAACAGTGGCTTCCGTTTTTGAATCAGATGAAATCTGGTTTCAGGGAAAGCACAGCAAACAGGAGTGTTTCTTTAAAGTGATAGGATACTTGTGAATAGTGTCTGACATCATGTGTATATGGCTTTGAAAACCAGTGGTGGGAGTGCACTGGAACTGGAGTAAATTACAGGGCGGACTTTTATAATACAGTGCTCTGCGCAAGGCTAAAATTTAGTGCTCTCCCAAATGGATCTTCTCAGTTAGGAATCATCTCAAATTTGCACCCTCTCAGCTCAGCCCTAAATCTGGCGCTGTAAGAGTGCCTAAAGCACTCTTATGCCACATTAACAGTCATATTATGACACTTCTTCATTGTGGATCAGACCATTGATTGATCAAGTGCCTCCTCAGACTGGCAGTGACTCTTGACTGGTGATGGAGTTGGCTGCTTGTCTGCACTTATATAGTGCTTGTAGTTCTCACCCCTCTAGCTTGGCTCATGTTGATGCTTAGTCTCTGCTTTAGTAGTAAAGGCTTGGCCCATACAGGTAAATTGACTATAAGCTCAGCTTTACTGTTGATCTTTCACCTGCTGAGCCAAAAATGACAATCTGTATCCCAACAATGAAATCCTACAAGAGACTTGTTGGTTGTTGTTCCTCTCATTTCTACTTTTGGCAATGAATTTTGCAGATTGCTGACAGCAGTGGTGAGAATGTGCATTTAAAAAATTGTCACCACACACACATACACACACACACTGACAGTGAGCCAAACAGAGTTATGAGCTAGCTTGGAGATCAAGAGCAGAGATGAAAAGTTTGGGGTGGAAAGGTTATCAAAAGATCAGCAGCGAAGGCTACTCACAAGTTCTCATATGTAAGTCAGGAGATCAGTTTGTATACAAACATGTAAGCTTTGACAGAGATCACTCTTTGGCTCACTTTAAATGATTCAGGAGTACCCACAAGCTACGTCCTTGCTCCTAGAGGGAATGCAACCCTATCAAGGGCACGCAACCTCTAGGAAACGGCCTACTAACAGTTCCTCAGTCTTGTCTGGATTGATACTACTAAAAATAGTCTCAATGCAACTCACAATATGAAAGTACTATAAAATATACAGTGGTGCCTCGCAAGACGAAGTTAATTCGTTCCGTGAGTTTTTTCATCTTGCGATTTTTTCGCCTTGCGAAGCACGGACTTTGGAAAAGCTTAAAAATCACCAAAGTCTTCAAAAACCTCAAAAAAGGCTACCACACCGCGTGCTATGAGTTGCTCCTCGAAGTGAATGCACGGTTTTAAGAAAAAGGAAACAAACCTGCAAGACAAAGGAAACAAACTTGCAAGACGTTTTCGTCTTGCGAAGCAAGCCCATAGGGAAATCCGTCTTGCGAAGCAACTCAAAAAATGAAAAACTCTTTCGTTTTGCGAGTTTTTCGTCTTACGAGGCATCCGTCTTGCGAGGTACCACTGTATACTGTATTACTTATATGCAGTACTTCTCAATGGGATATGCATGAACTAAATCAACAGTGATGTAGCCTGTAAAACCTGAGAAGGCAGACGCTGACTCTCTTGAGTAGCCTTTCATTGTGAAAGGAGTGGGGAGTATACAAAAGGAACAGCAACAATAACAGCAACTGTAAACCCCCCAGCCCCCAAAGAGCCAAGTGCCTATAGAGAGATCTCGACACCATCATCATATATCATTCCAGGTGTCATGTTAGAACAGGCACCCCCAAACTCAGCCCTCCAGATGTTTTGGGACTACAACTCCCATCACCCCTAGCTAACAGGACCAGTGGTCAGGGATGATGGGAATTGTAGTCCCAAACATCTGGAGGGCCGAGTTTGGGGATGCCTGTGTTAGAATGTCTTTCCAGAGCAAACAGTGGGGAGAGGGGCACTTATAATTAGGTTTCTTTTGTGCTGAATATTGAATAAGGCATTGCCAAACAGCATAAAAATGGTCCTCTTGAGTATTTTGTTCCCCACACATCAGTTACCTTATCAGCTTTTCCTAAGAGCCAGGAGCCACAATTGTTGGTACCAGCCCTCAAACACGTTTAGGATTTCCAACATTTGCAACAACCATCCTTGCCATGGTATATATGGAAGTTAGCAATTCTTCATGTGCAAAAAATAGTGTGTCTCCACCATATGTATCTATCAGAGGAACCAATCCACTATTTGAACTGTAACGGCTTCATTGAATATCTAATTTGAAAGTTACTAGTGGGCATTACCACCACATATGAAAGTACCTAGCCAGTTCCCAGCACCCCCAACAGCAATTCAATGATTTTGTAGAAAAAATGTGACATAGGGTGGGTGAGGTGTGTCAGATACCACCTATGGACTACTTTCAAATTGTGTTTCCATATCTTAGCAGAAATACATCTAAATGTATTGCCAGATCAGTATGAATCTCCACGTATCTCTTCCAGCTCTGATGTAACAAACTCAAATTGGCCATTGATCCCTGAGGTTAATCTTATAAAGAAGATATATTAGAATTTGGTCAGTGAAATCAGAAGGTACTGGACTGTCAAGTGTTTTAACACCCTGGTAACTGTTCATGCCTCTCCAGAAATATGCTACCTGGCCATTTTAAGTGCAATTATATGTCTACTCAGAAGTAAACCCCCCTTTCAATGGAACTTAATCCTATGTAAGCATATAGAAGATTGCAGCCTTTGGGAGTCAATGAGAACTTGACAAGACAATAATTCCTTCCTTTAGAATAGAAATGTCAGTGTTATTTTATTAATGGAGTTTACCTCTCAAAAAGTGATTTCTGAAGCCCTTCATAGTAGAGAAGGATGATGCAGATTTTGTGACACATGAAAGATAATTAGTCCCAATGACTTTGACAGTTTCTCTTGACTTAAATGGATTTGGGAGGAAACAGCATTATAAGCACACCAATAGGTAAATTAATTTTAAAATCCCCCCGTCTCTCTCTCCCTCTCTCTCTCTCTCTCTCTCTCTCTCTCTCACACACACACACACACACACCACACACTTCATTGTGTTCTTACACTAGGGAGGAAGATTATTTATTCCTGAGAATAAAAATAAATTAGCACTTGAATTCTGGAACTCCCAGTGAATATGACATCTCTTGTCAAAGTCCTTTGGCAAGTCTAAGTGATGGAATTCATGTTGTTTTACATAATTGTACACATTGGTTGCAATCCACCAAGCAAGCCCTATTTCAATAAATTGGGGGGGGGGTGAAGCAGCATGTGTTGGATTGAATCCATTGTAAATAAGAAATGTAAATAGCAAGAGATGCAAAGAGATTTAATTTGTGTTGTGCAAACACCATAAATCATCCAAGGTTTCTTTCTCTCCCTCCCTATGATGGAGAATGATCTGGGAAAATTGTGTAATGTGATTGCCAAAATGTAAATGCATGCCAGTGTTAAAAGGTATCACCTTAAAATCATTATCTACACAAATTTAATAAACTATCTACTG
Organism: Podarcis cretensis; assembly: GCF_951804945.1. Taxonomy (NCBI): domain Eukaryota; kingdom Metazoa; phylum Chordata; class Lepidosauria; order Squamata; family Lacertidae; genus Podarcis; species Podarcis cretensis. Next base: position 100,332,827 of record NC_137173.1, on the reverse strand, counting down.
GGGGAAAAAACATTCAGTTGCATATAACAGATAGCAAGCTCAGAGGAAGCCTATCTCAGTAACTCTTTTGCAAATTTAATATAGACACTATTTGGCTCTCATCCTGCACTGCTGTCTTATGTAGGCCTAGGAAATATTTTCAGTGCAACTCTGCTGGGATGAATGAATGAATAAAAGAAAGCCAACATCACAGAGCCTGCCAGTAATGGGGTATTATTTCAAATTTAAGCAGCAAGGCATCCTTACCTCCCATTTGCTATTGTAGACTCAAAATGCCACTACAAGGTGTAAATTTCATATGTGCTTAGGGTTGCCATATGTCCAGAATTTCCCGGACATATCCGGAATACAGTCAAAAGCAGTAAAAAAACTAGACGTATGGCAGCCCACGTTGGCAGTGTCATTTTTGGCAATTTCCCTTAAAAATAGCTTTGGACAACTTTGGGCAAAACTAAAAAAAACAGCTCAACAACTTTGCCAAAAAAAGCACTGTCTGGATTTTCACTGCTTGAAATATGGCAACCCTATATGTGCTGCATCTTAAGAAACTTCACTCTAAATTCAGCTGACGTATATATGCCACATTTCTCTCTCACACACACTATTCTCAGAACAGGATTGTCATGCAGGGCAATATCTTTGACATTTTTACAAGTGAGGCAACACGGAGCTATCCGTACTATTGAACATTCTAGAGGAAGAAACTTGCATGCTCCATCCTGCCGCTATATTGCCATGATTGTAATAGCTACTTGTGCTTCGAGACCCCCAATCACCCCCCAAAATGAGACACTGTGAAACAGGATTTTAGTTTAAGTTATTGGGCAAAATTTTGGCCACAACTTTATTAAATACAGAATGTGAGTGGTATCGGCTTAGGCACTGGAATCTCCCAGACTATATCAGACTCCCGCCCACATCGCAGGGAGTCTATTAAGGGTGATCCACCACCAGAGGGAGCCCTGCTGGTGGAAACCAACTCGAGCTCCCCCGGTGTCCCCATGGGGTCCTGGCATGGCCCTAGTCCCTACCACGGGGTTTCGGACAAGATCCAGGCCAACCCCTGCATTCCTTTAACCGAATATCCTTGACCTTGGAGGGGCAGGTGATGGCCGCACCTCCCCTCTCCACACATCGTTGATCCAATGCCTAACTGCCAAAACTTACAAAATTGTGACGATTTCCAAGCAGTAGGCAAAAACCAAATGGCTCTGCCAATCTGCCAGATAGAAAAAATTCCTACCAGGCCCCCATTGCAAAACAGGCGACCAGCAAAGTCCATAGCAAGGCCAGATGCACCAAAGTAAAGGGCGGGCGGGCGGGTGATCCACTGTGTGAAGGCAAAGAGGAAGCTCTGGGTCAAGTGTATGGGTTTATATAGGTCTCTCAATCCGTTTAGACTGCACCCCATTGGCCAGAGTAAACCCAGCAATGAGGGACCTACCAATCGGGTGTTGTGGCTGTCCAATATACCCACCCACAACCAGGAGGTCAGTCGCCTGGTCTCACTGCAACACGTGCCCTCTTTGAGGGAGGACACGATTTCCCATAATACTCTCACCATAGACTGAAATTTGGCAATTGATGTCTACATTTCTTTTCTTCATAAAATCCATACACTGCTTTTACAGCACAAGACTAACCATGTCTACTCAGAAGTAAGCCCTGTTGAACAGGGCTTATTCCCAGATGAGTGTGGCTAAGATTTCCACCTTAGAATAGACCCCACTCAAAGTTATTCACATTATTTATTGCAGGCAGAAGTGGGCAGCAGAAGGGGAAGAGTCTCATCACTAGCTGCAAGGGATACATGCTGCAGAATATTTTCAGATTTATTTATTTATTTATTTTTGCCCATGGATGGTGCATCTGAGTAGCACAGATGTATTTAATGACAAAATCTGAGAACATCTGTTTTCCAAAGTCTAGGAACTTTGGTAATTTGACTTGGTAACATGACACAATTTTTAATCCAATTGTCTCTCATTTTGTGTAGCAGCAGAACGAGTATTTGGTGAACAATGATTTAACACAGAGCAGCCATTCTTTAACCAGACATATTTTCATTCTCCCTTTATATACAGCCAAGTGTCCACTGATCAATTCAGTTGATTTAATAGTCCCTGATTCTGTGTCTCTCTTAAATCTGTTTTCTGCTCTACTTTGCAATGGGTTGTGTCAAAGCTCTCATGGTTTCTATTGTTAGAATGGAAATTTGTTTCAGCACGCATAGCCAGCAACAGTGAGCTATAGAGGCAATAATAAAGAAACACTCACACGGTCCATTTACTGGATGAGGTTGCATAAAGTCCATCTGATTACATCTAAGTGGTTATTAGAAAAGGGCTTCAAATGAGAGACACAAGGGAGCTACCAATTCTCAAGTCATCTATTACAGTGATATTTTATAGGATTTGTGGTTTCAGGAGGATTGGACTGTTCATTGGCATTGACTTCTAGACAACAATAAATGACATTTTTACAGGCTAGCTGCAAACTCTACAAGAGAAGTGCCAAACAAGTCTGTATCCTAAGCTGAGAAATATTAAAAGGGTAAAATAGTTATTGATAACAGTCTACTCCCTTTGGGCTCCTTGGAATAGAAATGTTAAGGCTCTGTAGATTTCATGAGGTATTATGAAGTTCTGAAGACAGATATGTTTTCTTATAAGAACTGAATGCAGTAATTTATCAGCATAAAGCTTTGCTTCTGAAGATCCCTGGCCTGGAGCTGAGGAAAATGACAAAAGAAATTCATGTCAGGGGGCAATTTTGGAGCAAGTCGTTTGTGTTGCACTAAAGCACAAAGGCCTGCTTTCTTTCAACCTTGTTTGCTCATTCATGCATTCCGTTTCAAGCTCTCGCTTCCCTACTGTGATCCAAAAGGCTACACCAGATCAGAGAGAGCTCCCAGAGGGGGCCGAAATAAATCCTATGGCACTCCAAAGGCTTTAGGAAAACACCTTCCTATCGCGTAGCATTGATTGTTGACATCACGACGTGCTAAAAGGGAGCATGTTCACCTTCAATAGCTTTGCAGTTGACAAGTATGTTTAAGGGTCCTTTCTTGATGTCTTGCATGCAAACAGTGCATGTGAAACATTCCCTGAAATGAGAGATGCCAGTGAAGTTATCTAAGTGTGGGCCCGGAATCAAACTTTTTGGCCAATAAAGCCACTCCTAAAGAAGAGGCATGCTTAAAAGGCCCTGGAATCTTCTTCCACATGGATGAGAGGAAAGGACCCCCACTTTCCTCCTAGTAGGGCTTTACACTTGCTTTACTACAGTGGTACCTTGGTTGTCAAACTTAATCCATTCTGGGAGTCTGTTCAACTCCCCAAACGGTTCAAAACCAAGGCGCGGCTTCTGATTGGCTGCAGGAGCTTCCTGCACTCCATCGAAAGCCATGGAAGCTGCGCTGGACATTCGGCTTCCAAAAAATGTTCACAAACCGGAACACTCACTTTTTTGCGGCATTTGGGAGCCGAAACCTCCAAGTACCAAGGCATTCAACAACCAAGGTACGACTGTACTGAGTTAAGAGAAGCAAAATGTGATTGTGTGCCTCCAGGCGGACTCAGGATTTTTTTAACAAAGTTTTCCTGATGCTCCCACCCCTGCCCTGGAAACTTTCACAATATGTTATCACCACCACCAAGATTATATCATACCAAAGCAAAAAGCCTCCACCACTAACATACTATTGTATGAAATAGTTAGCATATCAAAAGGACATATTGTTCATTAGAGCACAACATGGGATTCAACAGATAGCAAATGTCACCTCTCACTTTCTATTATTCATGGGGTTTTCTTAATAATTTTGTTTCATTAGGGCAAGTTTTATGTCCACTGTAAAGGTCAGAGTTTCCATTAAAGCCTTTGCCGTTTCATTTTATTAATACCTGCAGCACATGCAATTTTACATAAATGCTGGTTTTCAGGAAGAGAAGTCTCCAATTTTTAAAACTTTGAACTAATGGAATGCTATAAAACACTACAGAGGTATGCCTTCCTTTCACAACAGCTTGAATATCAAATAATTGCTAATACAGCTCTTTTCAATTCTTCTATCCAAGAACCAATACATTTAACGCAAAACTACAATTCAAAACAAAAGGGCAAAATAAGATGTATAACTTAAAGGTAAAGGTAAAGGTAAAGGTACCCCTGCCCGTACGGGCCAGTCTTGACAGACTCTGGGGTTGTGCGCCCATCTCACTTAAGAGGCCAGGGGCCAGCGCTGTCCGGAGACACTTCCGGGTCACGTGGCCAGCGTGACATCGCTGCTCTGGCCAGAGCCAGAGCCAGAGCTGCACACGGAAACGCCGTTTACCTTCCCGCTGGTAAGCGGTCTCTATTTATCTACTTGCACCCGGAGGTGCTTTCGAACTGCTAGGTTGGCAGGCGCTGGGACCGAGCAGCGGGAGCGCACCCCGCCGCAGGGATTGTATAACTTACAATGAACTAAATCATTCTCTGATTCCAAACCTACCTCTGAGGGAGGCAAAACCCATAAGCAGCCAATTTGTCTGCAAGGCAAATTCATATACATGCTCTGAATATGATGACTGAACATATTCATAGCAAGGTCAAGAGTGGGCCTGCCCACTTACCACTGAGCTGTTCCAAAGCCACAGCAATCTAGGGCAGCGAGTGGGAAAGCCCAGTGAAGACTGGAGTGCCGGCCACACAACATGTCTCCCTTTGTGACTTCAGGAGGACCAGAGAGGGCAAAGTCTCCTCTCTGGTCTGCTCAGAAGCTCCATGCGCAAAGAAGCCTGCTTGATCCTGCATTTGCTATTGAAGCATTGTGAGCGCTCCCTGACTCCAGCATCACCAGGGAGGCAAGAAATAACCTATCCTGCTGCACTGAAGCTGGAAGGAGACTCCCACCTTCCCACAAGCGTTGCTCCCTTCCATTCACTGGGAACTGGCACTGTGCTAGTAGAAGCCAGTGCAATGAGTCTCACTATTGCAACAGGGTTTCCCCTGCCCATGCACCCCCATATCCTCTCCAAACCCGTTCAAGGTTGGAAGTAGCCCAAGGACAGCTCATGGAAGTGTGGAGAGGGAGAGGAGATCATCCCATCTAGTAAGCAGTAATGTTTGTGTGCTAATGGAATGACCAACTTAGCACAATGTTGAATCCCACCCAATGAAATTAATGGACCTAACTGAGTCATGCTCATTCATTTCAATGGGTTTACACTGAGTAAAAGCCTGCTTAATTCCACCTGGTGTATGTGCAGCTTTTCCTGTGCAAGTTTTTCAAACCTGGCTTCTGCAGAATAAACTTCCTTTCAAAATGTTCCTACAAGATTCTGTCCCATGCTTGTTCATATAATGGTGAAGTACAGTGAACTTTCTTCTTAAAATAGCCAGGAAGTGCTCCTGGCTCCACAATTCTCAGACCAGAGAAGGAACGCTCTCGCACGGAAGTTTGTAGACGCTAATTACCAGGAGGGTAGTGATATTTGAATTATTCCAAACTACCCAGTCAGGATGCCTATCCTTCACCCTGAAAATATTGATTCTAAATTTGCTCATCTTATTCCAAGGTTTAAAAATAACTCCTTAGAGATATCGCACTGGACAATAAAGAAGAATGTGTCCTTGGCAATTCTGCACAAAGTATACTTCCAGTTCCCCGTATAAAAGAAATGGAAAAATGCAATGACACTCAAGTCAATGTTGCAGTATTGCGTGCTCTGAACAGCCGCACTTTTTAAAAGGATACTGTGTCCCTCCACCATCATCCAGTTTTCTGCAGTGTGTCTGGACATTTTGTTCTTCCCATCAGTCTTTCGCTATTGAGCATGCTCAAGCCTCACTGGGCTTTTCCCTTAGAAATTTTTTAACTGCAAACCTTTGGCCGCCCCTATACTTGCTGATACTTCTGTTTTGTGCATGGATGATGCCATTTTGATGATGACAACAGTTTTGTTTTGTTTTCTGTTTCTCCCCATTTTTGCAGTCACCAGCAGGCAACAAAACCAGAGGCCTTCTTGAGCTCCTGATGGTCTCCTATGCCTCACAGCTTCAGCTTGAACTTGGCAGGTCTCAAAGTTAAGAGACCTGTTTTAGGAACATCTTGCCCTTTTCATGATTTTTCCTAAAGTCTTAAATACAAAAACAACCACATACAAATGCTCATTTTGTAACAAAATGCATGATTTCTTCTGGGTCAGTTGTATTTGTTTTGGTTCATATAATTAATATTATCCAGTAGCAAGATAGTCACAAATTGTTACACTTGGGATAAGATAAGAAGGCCATTTTATCTTACCACGTTTCTGCCGATAATGCTGTAAGCCTATCTGGGCATTATGCTGCTCAGCACATAGGACATTTGAGAAGGGAAAGTAGAGGAAACTCATCTTCACTAACATGTTCTACTAATGCATGAGCATAAGGTATGAATAGGCCTCATGTTCCTGAAATAAGTCCATATGGTATAGTAATTCAGCTTCAGTGTACAGGGAGGTGCTACCAAAGAACTCAGCGTGTCATTTTAAATTTGCCCCTGGCACCTTGACTCGGAAAATCTAGACACCCAGGGCTAAAAGGCTGTAGACTAAATTTGCTCAATTTACAATGATCAGTGAGGGACTCTTGCATTGTGGTGTGAGAAGTCCAAAAATGGCAAATGTCTTTCTCTCCTGCCTGACATCTAGCCTAATCAAGTAATCCCAGGCACATCCTGATTTGATCTACTTTGAGCCCTGGCAGAGAAATCTCTTTGCCTGAGGCACTGCCACCAACACAAGTCACATTAGAACTCGTTAACATGGCTTAAGGCTTCGGAAGCTTCACCAGACATTTGCATACTGAAATGTTTTTGCACAGTGCACACCTTTGCATATACAGTGGGACCTTGGGTTAAGAACTTAATTCGTTCTGGAGGTCCGTTCTTAACCTGAAACTGTTCTTAACCTGAAGCACCACTTTAGCTAATGGGGCCTCCCACTGCTGCCATGCGCCACCGCTCAATTTCTGTTCTCTTCCTGAAGCAAAGTTCTTAACCCGAGGTACTATTTCTGGGTTAGCAGAGTCTGTAACCTGAAGCGTCTGTAACCCGAGGTATCACATATGACGGGAAACTTGTACATGCAATCCTCAGTTTGTCTGGGGCTCCGTTCTGGACCTCCACACACACTGATGGAGCATGTGTAATCCTGCCCCACCCTGCTCCACCCCTTTTCATGATGTCTTTATGATGTTTTGGGGCTACTTTCAGGTTGAGTACCATGACCAGATGTCATTTAGATGCTCCTAAATTGGGAGTTGCCTACATCCTAATTCTATGCACAAGCCTAGAACCCCTTTCAGTGCTCTAGTCTACAGCTGGCACACGTGACCACCCTGCCATTGCTCCTCACCTTCTGCTGCAGCTGCCATAAGTGGCTGGGATGGGGTGGTAACTCTGCCCCTCTGCAAAGCTCAACAAGTGAGGGGTTAGGAATGCATCCTCAGTTATTGTTTCATTTTGCTGATGAATCTTACCTGCATGGTTCCAGGTGGATTTGCCATCCACATATGTTCCACGTATATTTCCCCCGTAGGGAAAAATGCTAGATCAGAATCAACTTATTTGTGTTTCAATCTGCAGTAAACACTGGTGTTGCAGTCTCCAAACACCCCTGCAGTAATGATTTACAAATCAAATGCTTGTTTTACTTTTCTCCAGGATCCTCAATGGAACGGTGCAGATGGCAAGTAAGGGTCAGATGACAAATGAATGCGATGATTTGTTTGTTAGGTGACCAAAACAAGAGATCAGAGCTACGCTGCTTCAGTTAATTCCCTGCAGCTCTTCAGCTTCATGCATTCAAATAGCTTTTAGAAGAAAACTGAGGGATTTGTTAGGAAGAGCTGGCTCTAGAAAATGCCCTGTCAAGCCCCTTTTCCTTGACATTTGGCCGAGGGATTTCCTGTCTCATTCTCCAGCTGGATCAAAGGGTCATCAGCCACAGCTCTGAGAGTCTGGGAACATCGGAACTAACTGTTGATGATGACTGATTTAAGGTGAGAGCTAGGTTGCATGAAATGCTCTGTAGTGCACTGTCTCCCCACATGTTTACTTTCCCCTATTGGAAACACCTTCACAGGGTTGCTGACACATGTTAATGTATATGATTTCGTTTCGCATCCAGCCATTACAAGAAACTGAAAGCAAAAAGGTTTGCGTATCCTTCTGGCTTTATCTGGAAATTTATTTATTTCCCCAGTAGACTAGTCAATTAGATTATTATTATTTTAAAAAGAAAACTTAAACAAGAAAATGCAATATGCTATTTATTTTTGAAAAACGAATTCACATTTTCAATCCAGCAGCAATTATCATTAGTCATTGTCCCTTATTTCAGGGCATGAATTCACATTAGTGGAGTCCCTATAGCAGAGACCAAATCTTTCCAGACTGTTGTTTGTAAAATGCCTGTTCTGGCAACCTAAAACACTGTCTTTTCTTCTGTACATTCCATTATGTTCTCTCTTTTTCTTTCCTATGCAGAGACACACATCATTTTTTTTTTTTTAAAAAAAAAATCAAACAGTAGGTTAGTAGCTTTGTGTGGTGCTGCATTTAAGCTACAATTTAAATCTGTCAAAAGTTCATTGGCATGCACAGCTTCTAATGTCATGCATGCCATGACCTGCCATCAATACACTTCCGGAATTTACACTAGCCAAAGAAGAATTTTTAAAAAACCTTTATGCATGAGGAAGAACTAACAAATATCAGAGCCATTCTACAAGTTACACAGATTGAGGTGGATTGGTAGACTGCAATAATCAAACCATGCAGGATGTTGGCCATCTCTTTTCTATGCAAAAAAAGCTCCAGGGAGAGGAGTATATTAAATTGGTAGGTTTTCTACATAGAGGGATTGGTAATACTACCCATCTGACACTGCACACATCACACTGCAGTGTGGCTCCTTAATTGCACTGTGAAAGCCACCTAAGATATGGAAGCTGATGTTGAGGGAGCCCATGGTCACGGATGAGCCAGCCACCAGTGAAGGTGCAACCAGATCCCAGTGAAGGTTTGCAACAAGCTGAAGAAAGCTACCAGGAACAGAGAGGGTTAACTGCCAGGCAGGATGAGCATTGACTAGTTCCAACGCCCCCGCCCCTTGGAATGCCCGTTGATAAGAGAATGGCGGAGAGCTAGCCGGAACCCAGCCAACACTCTACTGGCTCGAACAGCCGTTTGTCAGAACAGAAAGAGATTGGAGCTGAGCCAATCCCTCCTAAGAATAGGCTAAGGGGAGGGTTGTTAGACCGAAAACAAGGCAAAAGGCGTAAAGTGAGAAAGTTCAATATCTCCTGTAACCGGAAGGAAAGCTCAGAAGGGTCATCATGATTGATGAGGTTGGCGGCATGTTAGAGCCATCTGGATAACTCTGTTTGCTTTTGCCATAAATCTTCCTTTTTAATTAACCACGCTTGCTGTGTTATGAAGTCGGAAGCCAGGACTCCTGACACCCATCCTGTAGCTCCCTATGCCAGTGTAGCACCTCCCAGAAACTGGGGCGATATTTAGGGCAAAGCTACATCATGAGCAATGCCCATGCACGTTACTTTGATGATGCAAAAAGAAGCAGTGCTATAATTACTCCCATGCGGTCACTATGGGCTCATCCACACTCCCGCTTGTCCCATGCCTAGGAATCAGTTTTGCCCTTACCCCACCACTTTCCCCTGGAAAACCTGCTCTTTAGTGATAAATCAGAGCAGATGTCAATCTGAAGAAAATCCAGTTGACATCTGCTTGAATTCAGCAGTAAAGATCAGACAAAGAAACCTCCAGCATCAACAGCAGGTGTGCCCATGCAACCCACCTCTGGATCTGAACCACAGACAAGCACTTCTTCTGGTTACTGGTCAATCCCCTTGGTCCTCATAGCATCTGAAGCATCATTCAGGGAGGAGGAGGAAGAAGAAGGGTCACATTTGTTCCTCACCAATAAGTGCAACAGTTTTTAAAATGGTTTTCTAGGGGGCATTCTGGCTTTATGTGACTTTGCTTATACACATCATGGCCAGGAGCATAACCCCTGCCTAATTTGCAAGTTACCTGTAGTACAAAATCCAGAAATGAGTGACATCAAAATGATAACTTTCCAATCTGTCTGCACATTAGTCTAGCAGGTGTGGACTGGGTCAGTTTGCATCAGTATTCACATGAATCAAATCCCTCAAACATCCTTTGTTTGAAGCAGAAACGGATACGTGAAACTAGATACAAACTTCTTAGATGTCAAAGATCACAGAACCTTAGGGCTTCCAGATACCTTGAGGTCTTCTTCTTTAAGCATCCGTTCCCAGAAGCAGAAAGATCCATAGATTAGTTCTTCTGTTCAATATAAAAGGAAGCTGAAACAAGAAACAAGAAATACCTTGGGAATGCCTCAGGTGCTTGAAGGGCAAGGGGAAAAAATCTAGCGACAACGTAATGAGATGTTAAATAGAGTAGGAGTAACAACTTCTTATTGGAAACTTGAGGGCTTCTGGTGGGGGGGTAGGACAAATTTCTGCACAATCTTCTGAACAGTTTAACAAAGTTATTATATTCATTCCACTGAAATTTATTTATGGAATGTATTTAACACAGTATTATTATTGCCTAACCTATGCAGCGCTTGCTTCATAGATTGCTAGACCAAAGATTACACATCTCATATTCCCAGGTGTATCAATTTAGCTGAAAGAGAGTGATAACATTTGGTAAGGACATTGACCTATTTTTACTCATTTGAATTGGCTAGAAATTATATAATTATTCTGCCTGAAGCACAAAAAAGTGTCTTGAAATCGAGTGCATATGTTATAATAAAAGACCCTCTTCTCAAGGGAAGAGGCAGGCAGGTAATGGGAGTGATGAACATATTAATCAGTTTTCCATAGCATAATTCATCTTTCAGTAATTGAAACACATTTATATCTGCAAATATTAGAAATCAAATTATTCTAGAAGAGTGGGGCTCCTGGAAATCTAGGCTAATTTCCTTGAGGTGGGGTGTGTGGAGGTGGGGGCGGAAAGGCAAATTCTAGTTCACTGAACTTAACCTTCCTCTTTCCATTCCTTTTGTTTTCCATTTCTTCTGTGCCTTTCCTGAAAGTGTTAGATGCTACAACAGAAAAAGTGGGTGTGGACCAGTGGCTATAGTGGTACCTAAGCGGTCTCCTGCTGTGTTCTGTCACTTTTAGGATGGTCACTTTGAGAACTGCATGCACAAAGGACAAGCTGTTACAGTCTCTGCCCAGGAGAATAAATAGACACAAATTTGACATTAAGAAAGGTTACACATACAAAGTCTGTAGGGGGACATTTTAAACTTCCTGGCCATTCAATTCCAGGAGTCTTGTTTCTCCTTCATTCAGAAGAGCGACTTAGCAATGAGAAATTGACTAAATTAGAGTATCACGGGTGCCTTTATTTGGTAAAGGTATGGTTCTAGTCTCTGAGCCACTGCAGAATGCAAAACAGTTGCTGTGCACTAACACAGTTTCTGAGCAATGTAGAGAATTCAAGGCAGTAGCCATCTTCTTTACATTTCAGACTCTTAAGCAAGTAATCTATAACTGAGTGCAAGTACATTTGGTGGGGAGCAATTCCTAATTCTAAAGTACATCATGACAGCCCTCATTTCCCCAACATTCATGCCACTGGGATTTTATATATTTTGCTTTCTGAACACATAGCTTAAAGACGACTCATTTTCCTGTAAATATTTTTTCCCCTCCCTCTCTCTCTATTTGGACTACAAATGCAGATGCCATAAGAAAAACAGTTTGACAAGTCCCACAGACTCTTTATTGCTGTCTTTCAGGGTGACTGAAACATCCCTCCCAACTGTGACAAAATGTTTATTGTCCCTATAAAATAAGTAGAAGTTCATATTTACATTTAATATTGTGGAAGCTCTTGGACAAATCTCCTTTACAGCTTTGCAATTTGTTGGGCCCAACTGAGACCATGCAGTCTGTTATTCCAAAGAAATTGGGTGTTGCCTGGGTTTAGGACTAAGCTGCCTTTTGAGGGCCATGGGCCCTTTAAGATAGGGTATAAAATCTTATTTTTTAAATATATATATATATATACACATAAGCAAACTAATGCTGGCAAACAAGAATTGTGGAAATTGTAGTATGACACAAAAGAGAACAATGGGTCAGTCCAGTGCTGCAGCTGCTATTATAGCTGACGTCATCATGTGAGCCTATCAACATGCTTGGCACTGGCTGCTGCCCAAGGAGGCTGAGTCGCCCAAGAAAATGAATCTGGGGAGCAAGGGATTGAGCTCCACAGCTCTCCTCCATGCCCGCCACCAGGTTTACACATGTGAGATTGCAAATATAGTTGGTTCATAGAGCATTCTTCTGAACATTGTAAAGAAGCTTTGTAGCACATCATGTTCAATGCAATTTACTAATCATCTATGGGACCTACCAGGGCTTTGGTAACTGCCTGCCAGGGACCATGAAAACAAGGGGTTTTCCAGGTTCAAGCTGGTGAGTTATGCTTAGCACAGTGAGTCGTAAGATATGCAGGCTCATTGTAAGAAATGGTAGGTAATAATAACAGAAGCAAATCCTATTTCTCAACCTAGAATGGAGATCTTGATTTATAGAACCACTACTATGCCAACAGGTTTTACCCTGAACTTCCTGACACATATCTTTTTTCTGTTTTTAATGTGGTGATCTTGAGTCATTTTCACAGACTGGAATGACCAGATTTTATTGTCTTTAAACTAAACATTTCCCAAGCCAAAAAATAATTTTCTTTTTAAAGCTTCAGCTAAAACTTTCCAGTATTAGAAGCGAGGATTGTAGAGCAGTTTGTGGTGTGCTCAGCAAGATGCCTTATTTATCAGATCTATAGGTGACATTTATTGCTTCATACACTATGAGCTCCTCTGGGACTCTTCCTAAAATATATACCACTAAATCACCTTCAACCAATTGCTACATTTACAGCTGTGGGCTATTTGCCAAAGGCAACAACATAGGTTGAATATAATTGCAAACCATTGTGTTTGTCTCAGAATGTTGCCAACTAATGTACAGCATGTTCTTTTCTATAGATTCAATTTTGAGCTTTCTGTTTGGCAGAATTAATTTTATTTTATGTGTAAATGAACATAAACAAGCTGTATATTATTTCTGATGCCTACCAGGACTGAACTGCAGGCAGTATTTATGACTACAACAAACTAAAGATACCAATGGGCAAACCCCACCATGTTCATTTAAAAGTAACTTTTGATTCAAATGCAGGGATAAGGAATGGCAGCATGAGTTTGTCATTCTGGTTGGTCCCCTCCCCCCCCCCCAGTTTAAGATATATAGTTAAGACATTTACAAATTCACTTATGCACTAAAAAGCCTGGAAGTCAAATGCTTATAGCATATAATACTTAATCTCTGCTCAACTTAGTCCCAATGAATTCAACAGGGCTTACTCCCAGGTAGGGAGTAACAGGATTGAAGCTGAAGGTCCCTTGGCTACATACGTATCAAACATGTTCTGCAGCCTCCATGCACATACATGTTACCTTGGTGCTCCAGTGTCAGTCCTTTCCTGTGGTCCGGGGGTGGGCCCAAAGCTGACCAGTGGAGAATGGAGAACAGAACTCAAGACTTGTAATGGTAGATGCTCAGAAATGGAGGAATGGCGGATGAAGTTGGTGCAATGTGCAGAACTGGCTAATTTAAATATTAGAATAAGAGACCAGGGAGAAAGAATCTTTAAGGAGGACTGGAAGTGGTTTGTGGAGTTTTATGACTGGGTTATAGCTACAGTGGCACCTCAGGTTACATACACTTCAGGTTACATACGCTTCAGGTTACAGACTCCATTAACCCAGAAATAGTGCTTCAGGTTAAGAACTTTGCTTCAGGATGAAAACAGAAATCATGCTCTGGAGGCACAGTGGGAGCAGGAGGCCCCATTAGCTAAAGTGGTGATTCAGGTTAAGAGCAGATTCAGTTTAAGTACGGACCTCCGGAACGAATTAAGTACTTAATCCGAGGTACCACTGTACTACATAAAGATGAGACAAGCTGGGAGTGGGGCATCAATCTGCTTCTGTGAAATTATAAATGCATATGCGTGATTTGTAATCGGGTCTGTCATCTTTACTATGAGGTTGGTGAGACACCATTCTTGTACAATAATAAAATCCTTTTGCTTTCCTGTTGGCTGTTTTCGGCTTTTGTTTCCACTAGACAACGAACCCGAAAGTGGCAGAGTTCCACCACAAAACACACAAACAAATCCTCATGCAAATTATACACAGGGCGGTGGTAATACATTTCTAAACGTATTCCAGTGCTTTTCAGTGCATTTTCTCCCCAATATATGCATACATTAAAAAATGTATTTTGTGCACACTTTTTAGAACCAAAACTGTTATTATAAAATCTGGAGAACTGCATAATCTGGAGGATAGTTGCGTTCCAAATTGCAAACAGGTTTGGGAACATCAAATCAGGTTGATTCCCCACTGAAAATTCTCCCCCAGCCTTAGTTCTAGGACCTGTACTTCTGTTAGCTGAGATTAGTGCAATGTGGTTGCTAGTAGAAACAGAAAAACCACTCTATTTTCAGTCTGTGTCACTTTTGCCATTGTTAGCTCACAAGGCTTTCCAACTTCCACATTAACCTGCAATTTGTTAAAAAAAATATTTACAAAGAAAACATTTAAATGTATAGTTCAAAGCATATTTTCTCTCAAAATACCCATTTCTATCAGTGCCATCCTATCCATGTCTATTCAAAAGCAAGCCCCACCAAGGTCAATGGAGATCACTTCCTGACAAGAGCCTAAGATTTCAGCCTAACGTAATTTTCTTCCAAAATAACTATTCCTAAGATTTGTTTTTCTTTTCAAAAACACACTCATGCGTTTTGTTATATTTTATGTGCCGGGAACTATGATGGCATATTTAGGAAATGAAAAGTCAACTAAATTTCAGTCTACAGGTGAATCTGAGAGGAGTGGATAAGGTTAGAGTTCAGTTCATTTTAAACTTTGGAAAGATTGAATTCCTAAAGGATTCCTAATTACTTTTGAACCTTTTGAATCACCAGCATGATGCATCCAGTGTTCACTTACCACTCTCAGTGTTCTAATCATGCATCTAGGCGTGTCTAGTGGGAGATGGTTAATCTACCTGCTGCTGTTTCCAGAAATGCTCTTAGGCAGCCTTCCTATGGTTCTGTCAGTTCAGATGCTAGCTGGATAGGGAACTAAGCAAGATGCTATCTCCTAAGTGAAAAGCCATGTGGCTACAGCAAAAGAGACAAGAGTATTAAAAGTTCCTGTAGGGGAAACGCCTCCAGGAATGTAGGTCTTCTACTCACACATATAGCCACTCTGGTCATGCTTCCACACCAGACATTTTCTGCACAGACAAAACAAAGCCAAAATACTTCTTGCATTCGCGCAGGTATTCTGTAAAATCCCAGTAATATTGCTGCCAAAACCTTTCAACTCCATCACTTTCTTTATGGTCCACCCATATTTTTAAAGGCCTGATTTTTTAGGTTCCCCAAAAAACTTTTAATGCAATCACAAGACCAGACTTTCATATGGGAATTATTGAGGTTATTAATATTGTACATATGGAAGCTATTGGGTGAACAAAAATTGACTCTTGTATTGAAATAAAAATTCTCCCATCCAAACATATATTTAAAAAGCTTCAAAAGTTGCATTCATTTACTTGTATATTTCTTACACTGGTCCCAGCATAAGGCATGATAACTTAATTACAAATATCTTGCATTCTGAGCTAAAAATCAAAGCTCTTTCTCTTCTCCATTGCAGCCTCCATTAGCCTCATTCTGTTTGCTGGAGGCAGAGATTCACACATCCATTCTCTCCTGTAGCTTGGAACAAAGAGTTTACACACCCAACATAGATGCCTTCCAGATTAGCATATGCATAGACCTGAAATACTATCTCTTTCCTGTGTCTCTAAGCACCTTGTGACTGAGCCAGCAGAGATATAGTCTCATGATACAGCCCCTTTAAAGATTAACCTGGCAGACTCTTCTTCAGCTCCATGGAAATTCCCAGCCATGCTACACAGTATACAATAATGTACATTAAACAATTATACTTATTTTTTTTTATAATAATTTTTATTAATTTTCCAATTTTAAAACAAAGCAACAACAACAACATAAAAGCATCAACCAATACAAACAAACACACAAATATAGATTCTTAACCTCCTTTTCATAAGCCTCCTTTCTCGGACTTCCCCATACCTCACCCTTTTTGCATCCTTATTTTATAGTTTTTCAGCAACCCTTTTAGCCAATTAAATTTAAATTTATTAAATTTCTCAATTTCACCTTAAGTCATCAAACATTTTCAGCTGTAATTCTGCATCTTCCTTCCCCTTGACATTTTAACACTGATCAATATTGTAACAGTTCTTAAGGTAAGCTTTAAACTTCTTCCAGTCTTCCTCCACCGTCTCTTTCTCTTGGTCACGGATTCTGCCAGTCATTTCTGCCAATCCCACTTTCGTCTGCCATTCTTCCAGTGTGGGGAGTTCTTGTGTCTTCCAATACTTTGCTAGAAGGATCCTTGCTGCTGTAGTGGCATACATAAAAAAAGTCCTATCCTTCCCATTAAACAATTATACTTAACATGGATTGGCAAAGAAGGATTTGCTCTCCTGGTGCAGGTAAAAATGGTCTGTGATATGCAGTTGCTGGTGGAGCTAAGGAAGCTTTGCCTTTTTTGCACTGCTTCCTCTGCATTTCCTCATTGCATGCCACACAAGCCTCTTCAGTAGGCTAAAATTCTACAGATCAAGGTGTTCAGAAGAGGAAGTGGACCAGATTTGCTCCCCCCTCATTCCTCTTCCTTGACAAAGAGGTAATTTTTGTTGTTGTTGGGGTGGGGTGTTAAACGACATTGGCTTCTTCATAAATTATATGGCTTGCTGCCTCACCATGCTTCTTCACCATCACATAGTCTGCAACTTAGTCACTCCCTGCTCCAATTATTTTTTCCACAGTCTGCATTTGCTTTTTGGTTCATTTTCTTTTTGTGCGCTAAAATGCAAATCTGCAAATTATCCCACACCCAAGAAAGAGAAAATGTTTAAACCTTTCTTCTTGGGCTGGTTATGCTAGGTATAACAATCCATCACCCACTTTTGTAGATGTACTGCATTGGAGAATATAGTGCTTGTGGGTCTGTGAAATGGCATGTGGACTGAACAGGTAAAATCATTCCTGCTGATGACTTGAAGAGAAATCCAGAGTGGATGGATGACTTCTGCATTCAGATGATGCACATCTAGTTCCAGCTCCACATACAGATATCCTTTTCTGGATTTGGGCTACTGCTTTTTGCTGCTCCTAGTCTATTGTTATGTCTTTATTGCTGCCATTTTCATTTTCTTATTACTGATTTTACTGCTGATTCTATTTTATTAGCTTGGTTTCTTATTGCTGTGTCTTGTAGAATTTTTAATGCCAGATTTGGTTTTTTTACGGTATATTTGCACAATTGCTGTTTACTTATTATTTTTAGTACATTTTAGATGATTTTTGGTATTGTAAGGTAAAATGTTGTACATTCTCTTTAATGCCTTTGGGCAGAGAGGCAACTCATAAATACCATCAACCAATCAATCAAAATACATTTTGTTGTTTACCTGAATGTCATTTCTGAAAATATTTGGAATTAAGAAACTGAAATGGAAGTATTGATAGGAGGAGAAAGAGAGAGAGAAAAAGAGGAAAGATTTTGTCATTGCCTTAATATTTTTATGATAATTTGGAGTATTTATTTCTGAAAGTTCATATATGCAGAAAATTGAAAGAGTGAAAAGTAAATTGCATCACCGTTTGCATATGTCCTAGTTTAGATTCCGTATTTCTACTAATGCAGCAATGGAAATAAGAAATGGTAGTTAAGAAAGTGCAGATTTTGAGTTCTATACTTTGTAGATTAGAGGCCAGTTCACATGCATCCCCATATCTGTAACAAGCTTCAGTCCCACAGCGAATCATTAATATTGAGCAATATAGGTGGGGCTGGTTAAATCAGATATTCTCATCTGATTGGCACCCTCTCTCCTGGCATTTATGATTTCAGTTGGGAGGAAAGAAATATTGATGATTAACAGCAAGCTTCAAAGCAATTTTCAAATCCCTATTCTTGAACATATTTGAGAGGGAGAACTAGGGGAGAAGGAGAGCCAAACACAGCTGAACCACGTCATCCCATGGCCTGCCAATCTTGCACAAGTGGAATCTCTCTTGCAATTATCATTTTGTTCCCCCCCTTCCTTTCCCTCCCAGTGGTTTGGGACAGGAATGGGGACTGGGAAAGACTAGGATTCTTTGGATCCATGACTTCTCCTGGTCTACCTGAGCATGATCCCAGGCACCCTGCCACTTCCTTCTTTCGGCCATATCAGCATCAGAGGACCATTGCTGGAAGAACAAAGCTGCAGAGGTTTAGAGAGTGTCAGAAAAGTGTCGGCCTGTACTGGGTCTCCGTCTCTGAAACCAGTTTTCTCTCTCTACCCTGAGAGAGGGAGATCCCATGCTTCCTATGACCCATGGGACACCATTCCAAGACCACGTAATTGCAGGGTTAGTGACAGGAAAACAGTGTATTTTAGTAGCATGATAATCTGCTTGTGCATCACAATAATTGCAGCATTATTATCAACACAATTGAAACAGTTATCCTGTCCAAGAAAAAGGCTGTGCTGTTGGCATACAAACCTAGTTCAAAGCCCTTTCAGCTGCTTTCAACAATATTCACAGAATATGAATATTCACAATGGGTTAACCAATATTATCTGGCCTGAAACACTAGGGAAGGGGTAATAGGTTGACACTGTACCCCCTGGAATAGTTTTTTATCTGCCTCATCTGAGGCCTCATGGTGTTGAGAGACGCTCCCAACAAAGCAATGTATTCTCGGGCTCCCTAAACAGTCTTTGAGGCATGGGCAGTGAAGAATACTAATTAACTTCCAATCAGAAGTGTTTGCTTGATAACTTGATCCTTCATTTCAACTCCTACCATTAGCCCACACACACAGAACTTGCTCAGCCGTGTGACATTTTATTTCTTTCACCAAGATAAAGTTACATTTTCTTTTACAAGGTCAAGTTTCTAGGGAGCTGTGCTGATCAAATTGGTTTGGCATCAAGCACAAGAAGCTCTCATGCTGTGTTAAACTGCATTACAAAAATTCATACAACATTTGTTATGGAACTGATGAACTCTACACTGCAGTAGCCAAAGTTGTTCATGGTCATTACAATGTTGCTATTTATTATTGCCAAGCAACAGCGAAGAAAAAATAAAATTACTTTAAGAAGGGCTTTTTTTTATGTAAGAAGAAGACCAGAAAAAAGAGGTTATGAAACACACTTCTGTACCTAAGTCCAAATAACAAGCTGTGGGATTTTGTTTCCTGGAGGCCTGGAGTATGTTCCTAGTATTTCTTCTATAAACCTGCACATAAAATGACATTTTTGTTTGCCATTCAGCATCAGGTTATGTGACCTCTTATATCAGACAGACAGTCCAGACTGGGACCGCACTTTAATATTCACCGATTTCAAGTATTTGTTCCTAACTATAGTATTCAGCCCATCCACAGAATGTATCCCCAGATACTCACTTCACCAAACATTTGGACTATTCTGATGATTTTCTGCACTTAAGTCGCATTTGCACCATGTATTTAAACGGTCGTGGCTCCCCCCAAAAAATTATAGGGCGTGTAACTTGCTAAGGGTGCTGAGGGTTGTTTGGAGACTCCCTTTCTCCTTACAAAGCTGCAATTTCCAGAATTCCCTGTAAAGAGGGATTGTTAAGCCATGCTGAGAATTTTAACTTGGCACTTATGCAAACTACCATTTTGTGAGATCTGCTTTTTTTAATGGCAAATGCCTTCCAAAAGCATCTCTCAAACTGTTTCACTGTGGCCCAATATTCCACTTTTACTCTGCTGCACACCTCATTTTCTTACTTTATGGCGGAGAACGTTTGAACAGCTTCCGTGTTAAAATTCAACTACCGCTTGTGCACATGGAGACAATTTGAGTACAAAGCTCTGGGGTGGGTAAGAAGCTGTTGGGCATTTCAACTGCAGCTGTTTCTAAAGCTGGAAAGATAAGACAATTCCAGTTTCAATGGGGGGGTAAAGAGCTGAAAAGTGGGTTGCCTTTTGAGCAGATGGGGAAAACTTTACAGTACCAACTGGCTCTTTAGAACTTTCCTCTTTTAGTTTCATTGTAGTCTTGGGGACCACCTGAAAATGCACCGGAGAGCACTGGCTGTCACCGGATCACAGCTTATTCTACAACCGATTCCACAACACATGTTATACTGATATTAATAAAGGGCCAGATGTTAAAACTCTAAAACAATTGCACACATAGGTATTTGCCGCCTCCTGACATAATCACAAAGATGTGTGATGGCAAAGGATAATTGGAGTACCGGTATTTATTTGTCCAAGGGTACTGCAGAACCAGCTGGCTTTGCAGCTACCAAAGGACTTTGCCTTCAAGTAAATAGTGTTCAGGTCCATTAAGGGGACAAACTCAGGTGGGGAACTGGATTTGCAGCTGTCGTCCTGTATAAGGGTAGTAGGAGCCCCTGTACGGCATTAGAAGTCTAGATCTCCTTCCTGAACATCATTAAAGGTTTTTGTCCACATAAAATGAACAACCAGCAAGACGTATATACTGTAACCGTCTGCCATATTTGTTCCATTCTGAAGCTTATTTTTAATATAGAACTGTTGCTTATCCGTTATTTGTTTTCTACCTCAGGCGCATTATTCTCATTGCACGTTCAGTGCATAAATGTTGACAGCATGCGTCTGGATTCCACAACTGATATTCTAGCCTCAGTCAAGATAATGAAAAATAACTCTTGCAAACATAAGGAAGCCAGAATTTCTTGATATGTTTTACACGAGTTGTTAATAAACACTAAGGATTCCATTTAATAAAAGACACCCATTCACTGTGTGCTTTCGTAAAGAACTCAGCTGGTCATACAACAAACATTATATGGGCAGAAAGTGACACATGTTGTGGATAGGATTCAGATAGATCCTGAATCCCAACGGGAAACAAGGTAGCTCAAAGTGATTTTGGACTTGTCTGAGGTGAAGTGAGATTTTGTTGGAGGTCATGCAAGTTGAGGCACAGAAACTGGTGGTGCTTTGCAACACCTCAGCAATCCAGACATTGACAAAAATGGCATTAAAAGCAAAACTGTGTCCCTAAGCTTACAAAATATAGAAAATGCCAGGGTGTGGATGCAGAGAGGATGGGGAGAAGCTGTGCAAACTTGAAATATATGTCTCTAGCTTAAGGAAGACACCAGGATCAGGGGAGGGAGATGCTTCACAATGCTAGGTCTAACTTGCAATCAGAAGAAAGAGTGGGTTCACTGGAGATGATAGGGCAAGCCAGCACAATCCCAATGGCACCATATGCATTATCAAACATCTTCTGGAATGAATGGACAGCAGCGGTGGAGGAAGCCACTCAGGCGCCTGGGTGGCATGCCCAGGGATGGGGCGAGCTGCCCACAGGGGTGGGGTGAGGGTGGGGCCTCCGGAATCTGCCTGCCTTCTCCCAGTCAGCCACCCTACAGCTGGGGGGGGGGGGAGGCAGCAGGTGGACCATTTGGGCAGCGCGGAGCCTGTGCGCATCCAAGTCACCGGGTCTCTCCCAGGAGAGATACGTGGCTCGGACATGCTGCAGGCCCCACGGTGAGTACCACCCAGCCTTTTGTCAACCCCCTCAGTGGTGACACCTGGGGTGGCCCGCACCCACCGCACCCCCCTTTCCTCCGCCCCTGATGGGCAGAAAGAAGGTGAGGCCTAAGCCAAATATCATCATGGCTTATCTGTTTTCCTAAGTAATTAAGAAGACTCTTCTTTAAGTAGAGTTTTTGTGGCTTCTTCAGTTTAAAACATAAATATTTATTTATGGGGCTTAAGGAATGTTTCATCTATAAACCCGAAAGACATGCAAGATTACCAGAAGGAAAAGGGAAAGTGGCTCTAAATAAGTCTTAACTCTTATCTCAACAGTTTATATGCCTGTCTGTTTCACATTCACTATTAACGGTCACTTCTCGTTGCTGAAACATTTTAATGGCTAGGAGGTTTTTCTGGTTGTTCATTTTCTGTTATAATTTGAAGTTTAAGTACAAACTTAATATTCTGTGTTGAAATAGCTTCAGCTAGCTCATCACAGAAGAGCCATTAAATTGCTATAAATGAAACCTACTTCAGTGCTTACCATTAACAGCAAAGATATTTTCGTTAAACTGCTATCCCTTTAAAGGATTTTCCCCTTCTGACTAGTCTGTGTGTCCATATGGTGGAATTGTTAATTCTGAACTGTTTCCCCATTTTAAAGGTGCTCAGTTTTGGACGCTTATACTTTTATGAGATGCTGGAGTAATTCAAAATGTAATCAAAGCAACATTTTAAAGGATATACATGCAGGCTGGCGATCTTTGTGAATGCGTCCTTCTCTTAACTGTGCCTTAACTTTGGACAGTACTTATTCAGTCTAGTAGTTTCTCCAGAAAGCATGCAGTGCATAGTAAGTAACACTCTTGAGCAAGTAGGACAACACAACACACAAGTCAGCAAGGAAGACAGACCCTAAGATCAGGTAGAATAAGGCAGTTCCTCCAGGTGGAACATTTGGGGCACTTTTAAAGGTTAGGAAAATATATTGGGTTTATTATTTTTAAATAGTTAGAGTGCTATTTTTATTGCGCACCACCTGCTTTCACCGTTCCTCCTACCATTTCATTCATTTTCCTCCAGAGACAAATAATCTAGAACTCTCTAACCCCCTCCACCTCAAAAAGACAATTGTTCTTTTCCTTCTTCCTGACCAGGGTTGCCAGTCAACTGGCAGGGGGCTGGTTGGCAAGTTTTTGGGGGGTCGGGGCTTTGGGGTGAGTCACCAAGGAAAAATGAGGGGCAAGGCAGGTTTTCTTCCTCTCTGCCAATCTCCCCCCCCCCCCAAAAAAGTGTAGTACATCTCAAGTGAATAGACAGTTTCATAAATTATTTAGACATGTCAAATACTATTGGACTTCAAAACTGGATTTGCTTTGATTCTGCCATATGACACTGGGCCATCTACTCGATTTCAAGAGATTCATCCTAATCTATAAGCCCAAAGGACCCTCTATTTTAGCCAACAGAACTGAATTCTGTCAGGGCGGGGACGGCACCAGAAGATAAATTTGAACCCACTGATAGATCTTGGGTGATTTGCAGCAGATCCACAAGGTTTTTGATCCCCAATCATTTTACCAATTGCAATAAAAAAGAAGTCCATAACCCCTGCAAAAAAATGGGGGCAACAAAAATGAAGAAAGTTTGGGAGCACACCTGGAGTGGGTATTTGTGTGAAAGAACTGTGAGTTCAGTTCAGGTACTGGAAGCAAATTCTTTTAGCATGTGCTCAGACATGCTTGATTCCTGAATTTACAGTATGGTCATTATTTTACATTTGGCTCCTGTTGATGGATTCCAGGGTTTTGTTTAAAACCAAAGTAGATTCCACAATGAATAAATGAAGCCAGCTACGTCTCTTCCTGACTTCCTTTCATCCAAGCATATGTCTAGGAAGCAGAAAGGAAGGGAAAAGGCATGTCTCTTGAACAGTCTTAGTTTGCCTGTTCCTGCTTAGTCACAAAAGTATTTTGGGTGGACTTTAGCTAATCCATATAGGTGGGTTGATTCACAGCCACTAGAAAATGGACATGCCTTTTCTCAGGGCTTTTCGCACAAAGCTGTTGTGAAGTGCCAGTGGCATGATGGGAAATGTTTATATGCGAAAGAATTGCATTCTTCATGCAACTATTACTTGAGATATGTGATTTAGAGCTTCCACACAACTGCATTATACATCAGCCCAGTCAATATAACCCACATTACAGTCTTGATATGGGGAAAAAACCACCCCAGTCATTTTTTGCTTGATCTCCTTGGAAGTGTGTTAAAATAAATATATGTTATACCCTAGCCCTTTTGGGCCACTATTTTGTACATTTTTCTTGTTCCAAATAAAGTGAGCTTGACTATGTGACTTGTCTTTATTGAACGGGAAAAGAATGTACTTATGGCTGAGTGATAATGAAATATCAAACTGTCTTGTCCATCTCTATTTCAAGTCTACATAAATGTATTTTCTCCATTAATCATTTTAAGAAGATTTACTCAGTATTCATAACACCTCCTTTCTTTCCCCATGCTTTCAGTGATAAAGACCTTTGCTTAGTTAGCTGATTTATCAGGAAAATGGATAAAGCTTTTTCATGTCAAAACATTTAATTATAAAGTTGTCATATTGGTTGAAAAGCAAAGAAATTATTTTTAAAGGAGTGAATTAAATGGAAAAGGGAATTTGTATAGATTAAAATGAGAGGCCTACTGTTAACCTGTTCATTCAAGGTATTTGGTGAATGCTTCACTTTTTACAGTAGAAAATAATGTCAATATCCAGCAAACAAACCAGAATGATTTAGAAAATAATGGCATGAATAATGAATTATATATGCAGTCAGTAGACTTCCGGGTTAGTGCCTCTGGCAATGGCGGAATTCCTCTGATCAGGAATTCCTCTGATCGGGAGGAATTTACTCCGTGGAAGCAGGGTCTGGCCGCCACGGCGAAGGCAGAGACCCACTAAAAATCACAGGCGGGAGAAGCCTGTGAACCTGGGATTCGGCTGGCACCTTTTGCACCTCCCCTACTCGCAGGGAGACCTGGTTTCGGGGATCCGGAGTGACGTGGGGTGAGCGGCGCGGTGCTTCGAATTGATTGCTTCTTTCACGGAGTGAAGCCGCATTGCTGTTGCCGGAGAGCGCTAACTTTTTCCTGTGGACAATTCGATTTTAAGCAACTACCCGTGAGTAGAACGGAAAATTGGATCTATAAATGTCTTAATTTGGCACCGAAACAGGAAAGTTTTAAACAGGAAGTCCGTCTTCCCCTTTTGTAAAAAGATTGAAGCAAAGATGCTGCAAAAGTCTTCTGTAAAGGATTAAACTTCCATTGATTAAAACTAATAAACCCCCCTTGTAAGTAAGAGAAGAGGGGGAAAATTTTGGATCGCGCAAGCCTGCAGGAGAGAGTGTTGAAAATTAAATCACCATTGCTCCGAACCTGGAAAGGGTTCATTGGCTGTGAATAGAACGTATCTTGACAGTTAACTAAATAAGAGAAATATATTGTTTCCATTGTCCTCTTCTGTGTTTAAAAAGGAGGAAAAGTAACTGAAAATTCAAACTATATTTACTGTTTGAACTGTGCTTAAAAGGATTGACACAAATAGAAACTGTTTCCCTCTAGAGGGAGCTTTTGAAACTGTTATAAGAGCTGAGCTGGGGGAACCAGCTGCAAGATAAGAGACTGTGAGAATCAGGGATTGACCTTGGACTATTTGAGAATGTCGACAGAAGAAGCTTTAGTGATTGCATTATGCAAGATAAGTCACTCGTTGGAACAACCCCACAAGAAGACAGATGTCATGACTACTAAAATTGATAACTTGGGACAAAAAGTGACTAACTTGGGACAAAAAGTGGCTATCAATACAGAAATTATTCAGGATCTGATACAGGAATCTACTTTGACAGGGCAAATTGTCGAGAAGGCGAAGGAGAAAGTTGCTGTTGTTGAACCTAAAGTAATACAAGTGGGAGTCCCAGCCTTACAGAGGCAAATTGAGGACTAGGAGTTGAGGCCTTTTATGATTGGTTTTGGAAAAAGTCAGATTTTGAGGATCGGAGCCCTGCCTGGACTGGAGAAGGAAAGTTGGACAGATCCCTTCATGCAGGGATTTGCTGACTTTTGGGATTTGGACTTGGGTCGTGAGGAGATTGGAGCTGTGGGGGCCTTTGGATTTGGAGGAATTTTGAAACATGTCCTGAAATACCTTATGGATTTTGGATTTGACCATGGAGATTTGGTTGACCTGTTGGGAGGGAGTGAAGGCATTGCTGGGTTGGAGCTTCCCCGAGATCTGCTCTTCAGTATCAAGGGAAAGAAAATGAGAACAAGATCAGTAGAAGACAAAGTAAAGTGCATGTAAAAATATGAAGAAGACCTACAGAAGGGACTTGGAAAAGAGTTAAAAGCCTCGGACAGAAGATCACCAGGTTGATGGACTATTTGGAATTGACAAATGACTGGCAGTATCCGAGACCAGGGAGAAGAGATGGTGGAAGAAGATTGGGAAAAGTTTTAAAGTTTATTTTCAGAAATAGAAATATTGTAAAATTACTGAGTGTTAGAAAAATGTTGGAATGAAATCTTATGGCTTTAGTTGAAATGTTATAAGGAGTTAAGCATAAATAAGCATTATAGTATTAATGGAAAATAAGAGTAAAAATAAGTTAAGATATTTATATGACAGAAAATAGAGAAAGATGGAAAGGAATTGCTGAAACAATTAATAGAAGTGGAATACAAAAAGGGAGGTGAGAGTAGGTCGATGAAACAAGGGTATGAAAGATAGACTACTGAAATGGTACAATGTATGTTTTTAAATTGTTTTTGTTTTGTTTTTGTAATGGTTCTAAGGGGGTTCCTCGTGCGTAAGTTGCCGTCACTCCTGGCTAGCTTGCCTGGTTGAACCCTTTCTCTCCGGACAGCCTTGCACTTGTGGCTGTCTCAGTCGCTGGCAGAATCCGTCAGTGGGCATTTCTTAAACTTCTTCCAGCAAAGAAGTTCTTTGACACCAAGTCTCCTCCTACTCTCCCTGCGCAGAAGTCTTCTGCGCAGGGAGGGTGTGGGCAGCGGAGTACCCGTGCTCTCCCCACTGGTCTCCGCTGAAGAGTCCTGGAGCCTTTTCTCCGATTCCCCCATCTGCCCCCCTTCACCCCTGGTGTTACACTGATTTCCTTCCCCAGCAGATGGGCTGCCTCTCTCCCTGCTGGGACCCTCTCCGGCATCGCTCTGGAGCCTTCCCTCCGCCTCTGGCTCCGATGGCAGTTCCCTGACAGTTTTGTTTAGGTTAATGTTGTGTTTTGTATTGTTTATATATTGTATTGTATTGTTTTTTCCCCCTTTTTGTCTTTTTTCTTCTCTTTTCTCTTTGTAAGTTTTAAAAGTAATAAATATTATTTTAAATATATATATATATGCAGTCATTAATGTATTGTAGTTGATTCCAAACTGTCTCAAAAGTAACAAAATCTGAGCTGTCTACTTTTGCTTTCAGATAGCGCTCAAGACGTTAGCATTTGAGCAAGGAGAAAAGGTTTTCTAAAAATTCAGATAGACTTTGTTGTTTTCCCATCAGTTCAGTTTGTGACAATGGAGCCAGATGAAAATGTTGGACTTCTTGTTTGTCTGTTTAATATATGTTTAGTTTATCTTCGATCAAAACTGCAGTGTGTCTGAAGGTGAAACAACATGCTAAGTGTGACAAGGAGCTGCTGTATTTCTCTCTGTACAATATTTGTACCAGTCTGTTGTCATACTGGCAAAAGATTGCTTATCCCCCAGAGGGAGGGAAACACCAGGGAGAAGCAGGCAGCGGGGGGGGGGGGGCAAGAAGGACTTTCAGCAGGTGGTTGGAATGGAAAAGTGAGCTGGACTTGGGGGGGGGGCAGGTGAAGAGAGAGGGTGGTGTGCTTGCAGGGGTGAGCTGTGAAAGTTTAGAGAGGAATTAGGGGAGAGGGCTTGGGCAAGGGGTGGGGGAGGAGACATTGGTGAGTAGTAACTGGGAAGGGGGCTTTGTGGGGTGGGGTGGGGCTTTGAGGAGGAACCTTTCTGGACGGTGTACTAGGCAGGCCCATCAGTCCTTAGTAATCATTAACATCTGCACTATCATTTAAGGCAAAGCCTTACAATTCAGCTTACAATTAAAAGCATCAAACAGCATTTCACACAAGCCAGCACTGCATCCAATTTAGGATTTTGTCCATCACAAAAATAATATATAGGTTACTTTGATTAACAAAACAGAGATTTCATTTATGTGGCAGAACGCTTTGGCTTGTGGTTGCTAAACATTTCAGTTCTGATAACCACAGCTTTCAGCCTTGCTCAGAACTGCTTAGTGACTCCAACTGATCCTACAAAGTTAGCAAAGAGGGAGAACTTCTGAACATAGACGATGGATACTGGAGGATCACACAAATATCACTTAGTTCCAGCAAATGAAGCCATTCGGAACATTCCCAGACTGTATAACTGCCACCTTGGGAAAAGCCTCATTTAATATTTATCAAAGCAGCTGACAAAGTCAGAATGAGAGACATTTTGTCACATAATAAAATATATATTTTGTTAATCACAGGAAAGTGTTGGTGGGGGGGCATGCCGTAATATCAATAAAAAGCTTAGTGGGGTAACAAAATGTTTAAGTACCATTTAAAACACACAAGAGAAGGGATCAAGCAACATTCTTGAGGCATGGAATCTAATCAGTGTGAAGGCATCATCTCTGGTACTCACCAACCAGACTTCCCTCAGTAGTAGGACAGAAATCATGGCCTCAGAGGTTGATCAAAGAGCCCAGAAGTTCATATGGGTGTAGGTGGTTCTTCAAACAACACCAAATTAAGTCCATTAATTTCAGTGTGTCTGCTCTGCATATGTTTTAGCTGAATGTAGTCCTGAAAGTTGACTCATCCCCGCTTCCTTTCACAACATTCCTTAACATGTCTATTTTAAGTTCTCTATTTTCTTTTTACAGTACAGGATTTGCTGGCCTGTAACTATCTTTGAATCACACCTTGTTCCCCACCATTAAACTACAGGACTGGAGTATTAAAAAAAGAAAGAAAAAAGAATTATTGTTTATTTATTCATTTATTCAATTTCTATACTGCCCTTCATCTGAAGATCACAGCGTGTTTTGCAATATAAAAACACAAAAATGCATACCATAACAGCAAACAAAACAAAGCCACTGAGTTTAAAAAGCCAAAGCAATTTTCACAAGGAATAAATAGCTGGATCTTGGTCTCTTCAGAATAAAGATATGGTTGCCACAGAGTTAATGAATTTGTAGAAAATGCACAAAAAGTTTAAAAATGCAGAAAACACTGTCATTTCTCAGTGCAGTTTTGAATATGGTGTGTCTAATCAAAGTTCTGTTGCTTTGCCTGTGAAATATAGGACATGATGCACACATGTCATTGCATGTTGTGAAATACAGGAAAAAAGCGGATAATTCAGAAGAAGAAATCTGAAGTTTTACAAGGAACTTTTAATTAAAATCTGTGACTGCATTGCTAATTCAAGATGCAGTGCACAATTTATTGAAGCCAATAGCAAGACTTCTGTTCCTGTTAATGACTATTGATTGTGCCCTTTGTAACCAACAAAGCTACCAGAGCAAACAAAGAGTTCCATCACACGCACACCTTCCCTCCATTTAAAGAAAGTTGATTTCAGAATATTCATTTTGCTCTTAAACCCACCTGTGCAACCCAGTTAGAAATGGTCATTTCAGTGAAACTTACTGAGGTCACTTAGTGCCTCATTCATAATTAGCAGAATCAACAGATGTCTTGCATATGCAAACAAGATATCAGCAGTTTAATTTTATACCAGAACCTTCATGCTGCAAGATGTCAACTCAAATGCAAGACATTTCAGTCAATTTAGCACTCACATTCAACTGCCAGTCACCAAGGTCTCTCTCGAACATGATTAAAACGGTCTGATATTTCACTTGATTATTCAGCAGTTCATATGTCACCACTGAATATATCTGAACTAGTTCTTTGAAAAGATTGTGTCCTGCTTGCGGACTTTCCATTATCATATTGTTGCCCCCTAGCTACAATTTACCCCAAGGTATTTTTTTCTCCTGTTGAAACTTTTTCATTATTTTGCCTCTGGAGCTCAGAAGCACAAAAGGCTCTTCCAAACAAAACCAGTTTAAGTCAGGCCTTGCTTTTGTTACATTGCTATAAAATCAAGTTGTTCCCAAGATTTTAGCTGCCATATTTTAAACAAATTAATTAATTAATGAAACATAAATACTCTGGTTTCTCTTCAGGTTGTATAAATCTTTCTTTCTAAATAATACAGCTGCATATAATTAAAACATCTAACTTGTGGTTCAGGCAAAACAAAACAAAGAAGCCCACGCAAATCCATACTTCTGGCTTCTTGCAATCATCACTTAATTGTTAACAATGGAAAGCAACCACTGTTCTCGTAAAAAGGAGTCAGACATACACCTTAGCAGCAAAAGGGAAGGTAGGACTTCAATCACTGTTGACCTGTTATTTTAGCTGTTGAAGATATTGAGCACTGGTCTCTAAACCTGAAGATAAAGAGGAAGCCTTTCCGTAAAAGTTTAGAGTGCAGAAGCCAATACTGATTGTGACAGAAAAAGGGTACAGTTTTTAAAGGGATGTTTTCTCTTTAAAGCAGGCTCCTCTGGTGACTGCTTTCATTGCTTCCTACAGGAGAGGGGGTTGTTATATTGTCTACATCATTTTCTTTGAAGTAGTTTTGGAGAGTTTTTGTGAGATTCTCTCTAATTTGCTTATTTGTGGTTAGGATAGGACTGAAGGACTATGATGGGGTGGTTTGTGTTCCCTCTCCTATTTTAAGAGTAACTTCTACTGGGGCGTGATCTGTGATTTTGATGTTACCTATGTTCGCTGATTCCACCAAGGGGATCAAACCTTGTGTGAGCAGAATGCTGTCCAGTCTGGACACTGTGCCCTGGCGTCCAGACTGGAACGTGTGGATCCCTTTAAAAAAACCCTCAAAAGTTAGCAAAATAGAACAAGACATCATAGCCCTCTCATCACACTACAAACAAACAAGAGCTAAAAAAAAACCTCCTTAAACCTACAGAATGAAAAAGGAGGGAACTAGACTCCCTAGAAATAAAAAAAAAACAATGATCAACATTCTATAATCTAAACAACGGTTCTATGAGTATGGAGGGAAAAACTCCAGACTATTAGCAAAAAGGTGTAGGAAAAAATCACTCAAAACAAGAATACATTGCATCACCAAAAAGATGGCAACATAACATTCTCCCCCAAAGAACCTCAGAATTTGCAGGATTTTACTCTAACCTATACACCTCCCACGACCCAATTGAGGAGAAAATCAGATAACTCCTAGCAGGGCTGACCATGCCTACCTTAACTGATGAGGAACAGGAATTCATAGACGGTCCTATCACCCTGGAGGAAATAGATACGGTCCTCAAAAACCAGAAAAAAGTGTATAGTAATTGTCACGAAAGCTGGAAAGTGAGCAAAAAATTATTAGGCAGAAGAAGGAATGAATGGATTCCACTTGTCAAGCTTTGAAAACTAGGATTAAATATTACTTATGGCTTCAACAAAAACATGTGCTTGGCTTTAACACATCCTCTTGAACAGCAGATATTCCAAACACCAAAATTTTCTAGCTACATCTTTTTTGTACTGCAGATGACTTCTTTTAAAAGCAAAGACATTCTTGTTGTATTTTTAAAATGGCCTGCTTCAGTTCAAAATTTCCAGGGTAGTTTAAAGCAAGATTCCTTCAGTATATTGTGATTCCTACTGTTCTACAGCATCTTGTAAAAGTTCTCCTTGACCATCAAAAAACTGTTTCTGAAAGCAAGTATTTTCTCTTAAATGACATTTGAAAATGTTAACATCTCATGTCTCACCTGAAATAAGCAACCTGCCCTTTAATTCATCCCCTGCTGAGGATCCCAGTAGCACCACAGAAATCTCTGTGTGTTGTCGCAATAGCTCCACATTCATAACCCACCTAAGGAGTTGTTTGGCATCAAGAGACAATGACTCTAGTCCCATCAAATTCTCCAATGAGCAGCAGACTTTGGGAGAACTGTAATGAAAGAAGAATATAGAAGCAATGCAACGTTACTTCCCATTATACAAAACAATATCCACTAAGAACAGCAAAGCAGCAGGAACATTTGGAACTCGGGTGAGGAGCCTCAACACCCCTGCTTGCCGCTGCAGGAGCCTTTAAGTACTTATTAGAATTAGAGAGAGAAGGAGAAAGACAGGAGAAACATTAATAGCTGCAGGGCAGTCTCCAACAGCCAGGAGAGTAGAGGGGCAAGGAGAAGCTTTGGACCTGAAGTTTCCTACATGGTGCTTGCTCCATGTGTTTTGTGTTTTCCTCTCAGAGATGAGTATTTTGACTTCCAAATGCTCCCTGGGCCCCAAAAGGTTGGGAGCCTCTGCTTTGTAACATCTAGGTGGAATCTACACACACATATATTTTAAAAAGCACTGTGGAAATGCTTTTTAAGAAAACATTTTGAAAAACACATTGAATTTGGCAGGGATACTGGAGTGGCTTGCCTGTTCCTGCTCCAGGTGGATCACATTTAGTGAAAATTCTCCACTATGACTTGTCTGTCTTGGGTGGCCCTGCACGGCATAGCTCGTAGCTTCTCTGAGTTATTCAAGCAGTGATCCATGAAGGAGCTTGAAGCTACTAATGTCTGACCAAACTGCGGGAGGCAGTGGAAGACAGGAGTGTCTGGGGTCACGAACAGTCTGACATGACTAAGCGACTAAACAACAACAAGCTGAGTCCTATAGCTTAGTCACGCAGTGGTGGACTTTGGGCTTTAAAATTTCAGCAGTGCCTGTGTGATGCCAAAATTTGGTGCCCTCACCTCTTACCTTCAGTTGTTTGTCACTGTTGCAGCACCTCCTGCTGTGCCCTCTTGTCTCAGCGCCCAGTGCGGGTGAATCAGTCGTGCTCCCCTGAATCTGCCTCTGGCTCATGTGCTGTATTACTGCTGTGGTGTGGAATGAAGGTGAGGGGGCTACTCTGTCTTCATCTGGAGAAAAGGGAGAAGAAAAATACACTTGAAGTTGCGGGAGTCATCTTTTTATATATATATAATTTTTTATTCGTTTTTTAACATATCATTTTCAACAGTAATTAAACATACTTTTACATCTTATTCAGTTTTTTTGACTTCCATCAGTCCTGTCTGAAAATTTTCCAATCTAATCTCTTAGTATGCATTTCTTATTTTCCCTATTACATTTCAAACTCATAACCAATATCTCTATCTTTTTCTTCTTTGTAACACTTCATATATTTCTCCTTACAAAACTTGTAGTCCTACGAGCATAATTTGTTGGTTACAGTTGCTCTTCAAATAATTCATATACTTCTTCCAATCTTCTGTAAATCTCTGGTCCCGCAGGTTTCAAATCCTTCCTGTCATTTTGTCCAATTTTGCATAGTCCATTAATTTCATCTGCCATTCTTCTTTCGTCAGAATTTCTTCTTGCTTCCATTTCTGGGCTAACAACATTCTTGCCGCTGTTGTTGCATATAAGAACAGTTTGGTAGTGGGAGTCATCTTGATTAAGATTAGGCTTGGCACCATCTTGGAGGGTGTGTGGCCTGGCTGATTATAAGGCCCTACTCAAGTGTGTTTTAGTTTTGGAAACTTCCAGACTCTATATGTATGGCCCCTCCACGGCCGTCTTAAGCATATCTGGGGCTGTGGTGCAAAGCTCCCTCCAGCGCCCCCTCCATTTCCCATAGTTTTTTAGGGAGGACGCCCCTGCCGGCGGGGCTGGAGGAGGCGGGCAGCAGCTGGAGGGCGGCTCTTCCGGCGGGGAAGAGGCAGAGGCTGGACACGGTGCCTCCCGGCTCACCTGGCTGCTTTGTGCTGTGGTGGCCACGGCAGATGGAGGCTCCAGGTGCGGCATGGCAGAGGTGGGAGGAGGCAGCGAGCTGATGCCAGGAGGCACCACATCCAGCCTCCGCCTCTTCCCTGGCACCCTCCAGAACTTGGCACCCTGGCTCCCTGCACCACTAGCCTCAATGGGTAAGATGCCCCTGGGCCCCTTTGCTATAGTTAACTAAAATTATCCTGACTTCTCTGTTGTAACACTTCTCACAATGGCCTGGTTTGCATGTAACAAGCCAAACCATGTCTAAGCATGAATGCTCTCCTCCGCTAGTCAATGCTGCTGTTGATCTACTGCCTGGAGCTAAACCATGGCTTGGCTTAGTGCTATATCCAAGCCCTAGCTCATAGTTTGACTTATTCCAGACAAGCTACAAGCTGTAGCCAAGGTTTGTTCTTGGCTTACCACTATGTGGTTTGCCTGGGGAAGACATACAGTGAGCCCAGCTTCTGCTCCAGATAGCGTGGTAACAGCAGGATTGGTGGGAGAAACAAAGCAGTCATGGTTTTTTACTGTATCAGCATAGTGACTCATACTTAGTCACGGTTTGGTTTAGTTGCAGGTGAACAGTGCCTGGACAGGTGGGCTATTTCCTAAATTTGGAGGGACTGGCTAATTATCTTATTGTATTCATACCTTACTGCACTGAATTTTTTTTTTGTTATGTCTGACTCTGGCTTATATATTTTAACAGTTGATAAATAATACCACAATGTTGTGTTTTAATGAATGGCACTGCCTATTTTGTAAAGGTAAAGGTAAAGGTAAAGGTACCCCTGCCCGTACGGGCCAGTCTTGACAGACTCTGGGGTTGTGCGCCCATCTCACTTAAGAGGCCAGGGGCCAGCGCTGTCCGGAGACACTTCAGGGTCACGTGGCCAGCGTGACATCGCTGCTCTGGCGAGCCAGAGCCGCACACGGAAACGCCGTTTACCTTCCCGCTGGTAAGCGGTCCCTATTTATCTACTTGCACCCGGAGGTGCTTTCGAACTGCTAGGTTGGCAGGCGCTGGGACCGAGCAGCGGGAGCGCACCCCGCCGCAGGGATTCGAACCGCCGACCTTTCGATCGACAAGCCCTAGGCGCTGAGGCTTTAACCCACAGCGCCACCTGCGTCCCTATTTTGTAATGAATGTTAAATGGTGTAATTTTAATATTATTGAAATAAACTGTCTTCTTGGATTGCTGTATTATATTTGGAAGGGAAGTGATCCTAATGTTACATCAGATCCAAACTGCATTCAGCAGCAAGGCCTAAGCCTGTCAGAGAGAAAACAAGCTTTGAAAATAGTCTTTGATGCTGGGTGGTCAGGTCACGTGACCAAGCTAAAAGAGCTTAGGATCCAGCCTAGGTCTTGCCTCTCTGGTCCTGCCGTGGCCCTGCAATGCCCCTTTTTGGAGAAGATCACTGGCCTCAGATCAACCAGCTTCAGATGAGCAGGTTACTCTTCCATACTGCCAGCTGAGCTGGGGTTGGGGACTTATTTGTGCCTGGGCACAACTAAGCCAAGAATCAGCTGCCTGAGCCAGAGATTCACTGCATCATCCTAGTGCCTCTTGTTATAGTATTGCCCTTTACGAGGTGCTATAATATAATTATCTGAATATCGGAAAGCTGTTTGTTTAAAACCTGGGGGAGGCGTTGGGGTATAAATGGCAATTTTGATGTGTGTAGCTGGATTATTTTCATAGACAAATATGTTTCTTGATTATGTGTTGCTTTTAGATTCACGAAGCATTTTTTCCCCTTGAGAAATACTGGTGGGAATTAAAGCTGCCATTGTCTGTGCAGCTGGTAGCGTAACTGCCTCGCTCTCCCCTTAACTTGTTGAGCTGTAATTAGTCCCTGTAAACAGAGACTTGTTCCCTGCATCCCCCCATTACAACCTTCACTGATGTTTGAGCCATGAGACTTTCACTGAATGCTGCCATCTGATCGACAAAGACATTTATCCGAAGTCTTTGAGAAGATGAAGGTTTACATAATGAGTAAATGGCATGGAAACTCTCCAGCACAATAAACAACTCAGGTTTCCTTGAGCTTTATTGTTTTCTGTAGCCTTGAAAGAGGGATCAGCAATTCTATTTCAGAGCATCAGGCAAAAAGAATTGATGGACGGGGTTGGGGGGAGGCGGAGAGATGTATCCCTGTCACTCGCAAATCACTCACACATTTAAGACCATGGAGAAACTCATATGTGAAGGAGCCAGAAAGGCACATATCAGAATAAAAGGGAATGTGTGAAAGTACTAAATAATAATGCATCAGTTTGAATGAGGATAAGCTATAGGATTCTACTACTGGGGTACAATAAAAAGGGTCATGATTCGGTCAAGAGAATAATGAAGCTGAGTAAAAAACGTAGTTTCGATGAACATGGAGTAACACGAAACCTTTTATTTCAAAGGCATTTATGTAAGGTTGAAAATAAAGTATAGGTAAACAAAATCCAGAATTGTACACGAAAGGTATCAATAGTGAAATATATGATTTGGATGAGGCACTTAAACCAACTTTTCAGGTACTGAAAGAAAGCACAATGAATATGCAAGGGAGCGTCAGGCTCCCCCATGACTGATTTGCATTTTAAAATGTGTCAGGAGCTTTCCGACATACAGTGGAATGTGCAAATGCTCCCTGTACACACTCTAATGAATGCATATAGGTTGGCACTAGAGTTCTGTGTGAAATTATGCACCTTATTTGTTTACAGAGAAACTGAGGGCACCATTTTACTGAATTTCTTCAGAGGGAGGATAAATGATCCAACAGTTTCTTGAGACGGGGTTCACCATTGGCTGTGGCCATAGCTTCTTTCTTTCTGCTGACATTTCCCCCCTGATTTTGTTGCTACATCAAGTGACAGCAGCAGCAGCAACTGTGTTGACAACCTGCCACCATTTTGCCCTAGTCTTAGCATCATTCAGGAACATTGGGTGCGGGATGGCAGCTGCCACAAAACACAAGTAGAATATTCTGAGAAAACTCTACAAATGGACCTTTTACTAGGTGAGAAAAAAAGGGAGGGGGGATCTCAGAAATTTCCTCATGCAAAAATGTCTTCTGAGAAATTTGGTTGAACTCTAGTTGGAACAGATGACAATATGTGCCTTAATCACATGCACTGCAATTGGGGAACAGAAGGATCTGTGCATATTTTGCCCCTCTTTACCAATCTGCTTTCACTTCCACATATGTAGGCTTGCTTGTGTAATCCCTTCAAGGTATATCAGTATATTCAATATTAATATCCCTGCATTGTAGGTGGGGGTGAAAATCTGACTTGCCTAAGCCCATCTAGGGAGCTCATGAAGGAGGCCACACCTGAACTCAAAACCTCTCGGTTCACAACTCAGTTTTTAGCCACTGTTTTGCACCCTCCCCCTTTAAAAAAAAAAAATCTGTTAAATGTTCTAGCTAGTGTGGGGCAGGAACTGTTCTATTTCTAGAGTCTGTATAAATCCAAGAAATTAAACTGGAAAAGAAGAAGGCCAGTGACAGGTCAGCATATTGTCAGATAGGTAGACATACTTAATAGGATCTTGGGAACTAAGTCAATGTCATGGTTGTTGGTTTATTTTAAAGTCAGATAATACTATTTTTAACACACCGAAGGCCAAACATATATTAGGACTACAGGAGAGATTCGAGCTTGATAGACCATTGGAGCTGCATACAATTTGCCACTGCTGACATTGGAAACTTATTTCAGTACCAATGTTTGTTTAATTTCTATTATCAGCATTCCCATGAGGAACCAGCTATTTCACAGGCCTCACCCACACAATAACTAAGATCAGCAAGTGTGGGGAAAGGGTGAGGTAGGGCAATTGGATTTCGGCAGACACTCTCAAGGACATATGAAAGGGCAATGACTGTACAGTGCTTCCACGAAGTAATCAATACCAAGAAGCCAGGTGCTACTCTATCATCCCTTGAATGAATGTAGATGTGCAGGAGTCCCATGTCTGGAGCGGTCCTTAAGCAAATAGAAACACTAGAGTCTAATACATAGGAACACTTCCCTTTACAGAATCAGATCATTTCTCCAGTGGACGTGAACTACAATATGTCATACTGACAAGACTGGTTCAAAATATATGGACATGTTCCTGCTTTATGTACTACTAAGGGACTAGAGCCTTGGCAGTATCTCATTTAGGCTAATAGTCAGAGTTAAAGAATAGCATTCTTCAGTGCTTTTTTTCTGGGGGGTATGCAGGGGTACGCATACCCCTAAACATTTTGGAAATCTAAGTTTGACCTCATTGAGGGGAAGTATTTCAATGAGTAGGAAAATGAGAGTACACCTAAACATATTTTTTTTAGAAAAAACCCCAAAACACTGGCCTTCTACTTGCAAGTCAAAAACTTTCCTCCTGCAAGTAGTTCTACTTGCCAGGCATACTCTGCCTAGTACACTAAATATGCAGGTCATAGACTACGTGGGGGAAATATTAGGCCTGGACCTTTAGAAACATGGGAACAAACACAAAGACAGTGACAACCTGGCTTTCCAAGGTGCATGTGAAAGGACCTTCCATTTCTTGCAGGCCATGGTTGCTACTTCTGACTAGGCTGGGTCATGGTCACCTTTGAAATGAGCCAATACTACAGTAGTAGATGGAGCAGATAATTCCCACATGACAGTGCCATCTCCCCAGTGGCTGGTATCAACATTACCTGAAGTCCCCACCCCAAACCATTTCAACTGTTGTTGCTTTGGGATGTCTACTTTGTCATTAAGGCTGGCATTTGGTGGTTAAGAGTGTGCTTTTCTTTGAGAGTGAAATTTTTATGCACATCATATTTTATCAAAGCTCTTTTTTATAGTTGTATATTATTGTAGAATAAATGAGTCTCTGCAGAAGTCCCAGGAAGTGCTTATTTCGTTCTCTATGGGCATCTACAATAGCTGCCTCTCAGCGTTCACATTCTTAGTGCCTTTTCTGACCTAACAGCATCCTTCCCATGTCACTTGGCAATGTAGGGGAGCCAAGGTCATACAGGAGATACAAGACAGCAAAAGAGTTTGTATGCAAGCTGTGCAACTGTAAGAGGACAAATGGCTTTCAGCAGATACTACAGCTTAAAACTGGAAGACTCCTGAACCCTCTCATGTTGATTAAAATAGATTCTTTGAGAGCCAACTGTGTTTGAGAACTCCATGCAGCACTATCTCCTTTGGTGTCCATTGGATAAATAAGAGCAAATGGGGCATATGATTTTTGCTTACTGAGATACATTGAAAGCAGATTTAACATCCCTTAGCACCTATGAATTGTAAAAGTCTGCTTCAAGAGTAGTGTGCACATGAAACTTGTCTAACAAAAGCTGGTATTAAATGGATATGGAATCAAATCAGTTCAAAGGCACACAAAAAACACTGAAAAGACTGCAAGAAAATGATTAAAGAAACTAAATCTCATCTGTAGAACTATGCAAATACAAAATCACTTTCAGCACTCATCAGGTTTTCTGACAAGCATTTAAAAATAATACAATATTTAAACCTGGAGGGGATTCTTTCTGTAGGTAAATTTGTAATTAATCTTTCTTTAAAAAAAAAAAAATCTTATTTATAGAATGTAAATCATAATTCAAATACAAGCTTGCACTGCACTGGCAAATCATGGTTGCTTGGATATGCCCAGTTATCTGGCTCCTGTTAATTTTGAATGTTATATATCTTTGAAAAATGTTGCTTGCAATGAAATCTCTTTGCTTCCAAGCCTCACATTTTTCTTAAGTAGTTCTGTAGCAAACAGCCTCTGATCGAGATGTCAATTATTGCATTGAAATCCAGCCTGGAACTAAGCCCAACCCTAGGAACCAAGGTTAGAACTATTCTATCTCCATTTTCTATTTTATATCTCCTATCTAGCAGTGCACCTAGACTATGCCAAAGATTACATACATGATCCTTCAGTACATACATTGTGTTTCTGTAGATCACCTAGCTATAACTGAGTCACATGATGCTTCTGTAGACCAACTGCATAACGTTAAACAGCAAGAGTACTTGCAATTTGCAGACACCACATAAAAATTCTCATTCTCTGCTTTTCCTTACATAAGCCATGTGTTGCCTTGTCAAAAGCTCCTGGTACTTCTCAGCCGATTACAGCTGAAAAAGCAGACCATAATGACAATGAATGTCAGTTTGAATAATAAAAAGCACATGGTATCTTCCAACTTGCTCTAATGCATTTTCAGTCAATTATCCTATGCTACTCATTCATGGCTACACTCACATCAAAGAGTTTTTCCTCAGTAAATATTTCAAGATCCAGCTCTAAATCGATAGGTCAGCTCTTTATAAATCAATACTCTTATTGGTTGCAAGAGGAATCGCCCTGCTATCAGCCATTAATCACAGAATTGTCTGTCTGGAAGTCATTCAGAGGTCATCCAATCTAACCTGCTAGAGTCAGCAGTATCATTCATACATTTGCAGAAGATATTTGTGAGCGGCAAGCGGACTGCAGAACAGAAAAGGCACACCATAGCGGAGATAAAAGCAACACCAAGGTTTAATAAATTGTACCACGGTGAGTTAAAGAGCTGGCGTGCAATGCATGGCTTAGGGAAGACTAAGGTGCAAAAGTAGACCTGCCAAGCTTATATGGGATGATCAGCTGGACCTGGAGCATTCAGGCAAGTGTGACGGTTGGGTCATTTACAACAGAGCACATTCAAAGGCTCAGTTGCTTAGGTGACCCAAGCTGTTGTCCAATGCACACTTATTTGGGAATAAGTCCCAATGTACTTAGTAAACTTTACTTTTAATTGCACATGCAGAAGATTGGGCTGCCTATTCCATCTTGCCTGGCCTTTAATATAAATATTCTTCTAAGTCATCACATTCTTCATTCCCTCCCACTCCGCAATATATGTATGTGTGCAATTTAATAAATAATTTTATTAATATAACTAACTTATTGAAAAGATACATTCTGCGACATTTAGGCAAAGCTTTAGCTTGTTCCCAAGTACAGCTAATTTGATGTTTCTAAAGACATGTAATTTCATTTCTGTTGGCACTGGATCTTAGGGTGTGGGGAAGAAACTACTACTTACTGTGTTCTGTAAATACTGTATGAGGTGAAAAACGATTTGCTTAACAGAAAGAGCTTTTATAAAGATAAGATACAATAAAATTGCTCAAAATGGGAAAGATTAAAAATGTGAATCAACATTGTTGGTGTCAAAAACAAAAGCACCAGTACTCAGTTATTTCTATTAATAAACACTTAAACTTCTCTTCCACTTGATTGTATTATTTAACTCAAGATAAGAAGACTTCAATGTAAGGCTTGATAGTACTTGAATCTTTGGAATTTGTAATAAGCTCTCAGCTCTCTCACACCCACTTTTTCAGAAGATCTGTGTGTGCGTGGAAACCAAATTCATACTTCACTGAAGACATCTGGTCAGAGCTCTTGGAACTTGGGATGAGGGAGAATTTTTTTTTTTAAAAAAATAAATTTTATTAACCGGCCAATCAAATCAAATCAAATCAAATCACATAAATTCTGATTTACAAAGCCGAATTTTAAATTTTGTTGAGGGAACCCATATTTCAAGATCCGAAGGGGGATTCTGATCATCTTCTTGCCACTGCGTTAATGTCCAAATCAGTCCAAACAGAGTTCATAATTCTATCCAGTCTTATCTTGCTGTTTCCACATCACATCTTGTTCATATATTTTCTCTTTTTTCTTTATGATCTCTTCTGATAGTCTCCTTAAGCCGATAAACACCAATAATAATCCTGTGTGAATTTTCCCATTCTTCCAATCCTCAAATCAAGATGGTTTCCATATATCATCACCTTCATAGATAACAGCGCTCTTTCCATAATTAATTACAGAACTGTCGTTCTTAAGTCCCACTGAGGAGTTTCACCCACAATATAAAAACAGCTCTATTTCTCTATTTCTCCTCTCAGACTTAAGTCCTCCGACAGAACTTCCCAATATGGCGACGGCACTATTAACTGCGTCATTCCAAAGCCCTTATACATTCCACGCTCTTCTCAAAACATGCTTTGGTTCGAAAGTTTATCTCCACACAGCCTTAAATCCACAGCTTAAGTCCTTAAAACGACATTTCTGGCTGGGGGGGGATTCTTGTTTAATCACATAAGGGAAAGAAAGGAAAGTTTTTTTCCCCTCCCCCATCAGTCCCTTTGCCATACCGAGTCTTGGCGTATCTTCTCATGATTTATACTTGTTCCTCCGACTCATCTTATTTTATCAGAGATCTCTTCTGTTAGCAGTCTTTACTCCCCCTTCTTCCTTGAAACATGTGCATTCGCTTCATCCAAATTGTTTCTTTTGAAGTTCTTGCAGCTAGTGGCACAGATCAGAGACGGCGTCCAGGAGCGCCGAAATTCCAGAGGAGGGCATTGTGCCTAGTGCCCCCATCCCCACAAATTCGGGGGTGGTATAGGGCACAGCAGGCAAGGGCAGTCCCCCCCCCCGCAATCCGGGGGGGGGGGGTAGGGAGGCTATTTACTCCCATCACAGCCTCCAATTTACCTCGTGTGGGTTGGAGAGATGTTATTGTCAGCCATCTTCTGATGCGCCCCTAGTGGTCCCTCCGGATGAGGGAGAAATTAGTTTCAATTCACATTTAATATGCTTACATATAATGAATTATGCTGAAGTCTCTGATGATTGGATGCATTATATCAGGGGTCAGCAAACTTTTTCACAGGGGGTCGTTCCACTGTCCCTCAGACCTTGTGGGGCGCTATATTATATTTTGAAAAAAAAAAAAAAAGAATGAATTCCTATGCCCACAAATAATCCAGAGATGCATTTTAAATAAAAGCACACATTTTACTCATGTAAAAACACGCTGATTCCCAGGCCGTCCATGAGCCTGATTGAGAAGGCGATTGGGCCGGATCTGGCCCCCGGGCCTTAGTTTGCCTACCCATATATTATATGGTGGCCTGGGAGAAACCCAAACTGGTTTGCATGTATAATCTTACCAAGGTGTCATCTGAGTCTGTTTGTGAGCAATAGTGAAAACAGTGCACAAAAATGCATTATAGTAGCGTTAATTGTGGGGGGGGGGGTTGGGGGGGATATATATTATGCAGCAAAAATCCGTGCAAAGATGCTGATAGATTTCCATGAGAACTTTGTTTTAAAAAGCAATGCAATCTGATGTGGAAATGTGGAGAAGTGAATTTAAGCGTGGAAAAACAATACACAGAGAGAAACCAATGCATGGCCGCTTTAAATCTCCCAGGAGCGGCCATGAAGAGAGCCTAACTTAAGGGTTGCTATATGTCTGGAATTTCCTGGACATTGTCTGGGTTTAAAATGGGGGGGGGGTCTGGGGAAATCTGGATGCATGGCAACCCATCCCAGCAGTGCCATTTTTA
Organism: Podarcis cretensis; assembly: GCF_951804945.1. NCBI lineage: Eukaryota > Metazoa > Chordata > Lepidosauria > Squamata > Lacertidae > Podarcis > Podarcis cretensis. Next base: position 100,289,691 of record NC_137173.1, on the reverse strand, counting down.
CCCATAAAAATAGCTCAAAAATGGTGTGTGTTTTTGTGATTTTGCCAATTAAGCTCAACAACTTTGCCAGAAAAAGCTCCACAGCTTTTCTGTCTGGATTTTCACTGTTTGAAATACGGCAACCCTAGTCGGACCTGCCCCCTGAGAGGTCCTTGCCTCCAAGCCTGCTTGCCATTGGCCAATTTGCAGGCAGGCTTGGATCCGAGACACCAGCCAGCGAGGTGAGCTTCTAGATGTCCCTGGCCAGCAGGACAGTCCCAGGCACCGGGCCCCCCGCCAGATGAGGGTGCCCGGAGGCTTTGCTGCCCTGCAACACCACTGCATCTGAAGGGTCAGCAGACTTACATTGCTATATCTATACTTGTATTTTGTTTGAATCCTTCGTAGTGACTTCCCCAGTTGGCTTGCTTAAACATGTTTGAATTCATTGTCTTGTTATTATTGACCTTGAGTAAGGGAACCTCCTAATTTTCCCAACAAACTCATTAGTTCCACTGCCAACGTGCTGGGTACACCCACTCTGCCCCTGATCTTCCTATGTTGAGTGGACAGGGCTGAAGGCACCTTCGAAGTATATTCAGCTAAAAGCTCCCCATGATCAGGAGGCATCTAAGGATGTTCAGCTGAATGTGCTTAGAAGCTCCCTTCAGACCTTCCTGCTCAGTGCAGGACAGTTGGGTGCAGAGTGGTCGCACCCAGTGTGTGCCCCCTGTCTAAGCGTCACCTGAAGCAAGCTAGTGTCTTTTCATCCCACTAGTGATTTCACTGAGGAATATTCAATACTCTTCCAAGACCTAAACACAGCTTAAAAAATTATTCCCTGAACTCACCCCATTTTTATATTATATCACCTGCAGATCCCTGGTATGAGTTAAATACAGGCCATGTCGGCTCAACAAATTTATCTATCACAGTCATCAGTATTAAGATTTCAGCCCACCTCATCCCATGTTATCTCTTTCAGGAGGCTATACTGGTTTAATCCAAATTATTCCTCTTACTATTTATGGATCACATTATAAGTCTTTGTCCCTTCTTTCTATCCACAGTTGGATCAATATTCTTGCACATCAAGAAAAATACCAAAGGGTATGTTGAGAAACTGGAGAGAGGAAATGCAATTTATTCTGAGTTCATTTTCACAATTTTTGGCATGTTGTGCAAAGCTTCTTCTAATGTGCTAGAGATTTCCATGTAGTTGAGAAACAAAATACTGGGTAAAATTGTTTTCAAAAAAGTGGGGAAAGAATAATCCATTGGGGTTCAGCCAGCTAATATCGCTGATACTGTTGCCTAGCCTTTGGGTAGGATAATTCATTAAAGCTGTGTGGGAAATACTATGCTCATAATAATATAAAATATTAGATTATAAAAAACAGTTCTCGGGCTGTTTTTTTTATTAGCTTTCCCCAGTGGACATCTGATTAGTACGGAGATTAATTGGGACCCAATTAATTAGGAAAATACCCTCATCCAAAACTCCACAGGTTCTTCCCTGCACACATGGGACTCTTGTGTGAGTTGGCTTCTGTTAGCATCCTTCATGCAAGGAAAAAAATGAATGTAAGCTGCCCATCATTGAAGAGAAGGCAGTAAAGCCCAGTGTGTGTGGAATGCACATTGGTGCTCTTCTACACAGGGTGTAAAGGGAGCTAGGAACTAGTGTTTTGGTTGGTATTCATTTTAGTAATGATAATGAGAGATGCTGCACATTTCTGTTTCTGGTGTAAATAGTTGGTAGTTGTTAATACATACCCTGAATAATATGCAAGTTTGAGTATATTATTATTAGATACACAGGGCTAGAGAAATAGTTACTGAATGCTTAAGCTGGTGCTCAGTTGATACCCAGTTGCAGATAACATGCATAGAAAATGCAGCAATGATTTTTATCTCTATTGTACATCGTCCTCTCCTCTTTGTTTTTTTGGATATATCAGATATAGAATCGCATAAGCTGTCATCTGCTTAATACTGGTAAATATTAATAACATTGCATGTCATCTATTAAACACTGCTAAAATATTCAAATACCATTATATGTCTCCAGTTAAATTCTAAATTCTAATGTATGCCAGCTGTCAGATACAACACACTCTTCCAGGTCATCCATCAAATCATAGCAACTACTAAATATTAAGGATGGGCAAATCCATCTATGTCCTGTATTTGTCACATCTACATTTGTACACTCATCGGAAGCCTATTCTGTCTTGCTTCTGCATTGATCTGTGGAACTTTTTTGCACAGAAATACAATTTAAAATTAAAATATTTAAATATAGTTTTCTACATGTATTTTGTTTCAATAGTTGTCATTTAAATCTCCTTTGATGCTATTTCAAACTGAGAACATGAATATTTGGAAAGTAGGAAAGCCAGTGATCAACCAGCAAAACCATCCAAACTACAGGAAGCCAAAATAATTGACAAGTTACTCCAAAATAATTCATAAATTACTCCAGTGTAACTTATGTCTGTTCCAAACTCTGCGCCAGATTAAGTCTGGAAGAGGGAAAGTAAGCCATTAAAATAGTTTACCAGGGTAACTTATGCTGGGTTGCTAGGTCACATGATTGAAAAGAATTGAGTTTGCACTAGGGGTGAGTCTCTCTCTGCTCTGTGCTGCCCCCAGAATGGCCCTCTTTCAGCCCCAGCCTTAGCTGAGCCCTAACTGAGCCAGGATGGAAGACTTATGTCAGCGTATCTCTGGCTGAGCCAGGAGGAGGCGCTTCATCCAGATCAGCTGGAGTCCACCAGTTCCAAACTTGGCTCATGCTGGCAGATCTTGGGTTTGGATTGCTCTCTGTATTCTGCTCTCCACGTTAAACTGGGATTAGAAAGTTTCCATGATGGCTCAGCATGCCTTGTTAATGGATAGCAGTTTTGCTCACAGAGTCCACTGGCTATTGTCAGAATCCATCGGCAAGCTTTTGTGGATACACATGTGAGTAAGGGATAGGCCCTCTCTATTAGACTACCTTCAGCACATCCTTTCTCTCCTGGAAATCAGGAGACAGGAGTACTCCATCAGCAGTAAACAGCTGAGTATAGGAAGGCTCAGTAACCCAGGCCTGACTCCATGGGACTTCACTGGAGTGTTTTCTTCCCCAGGTGGGCTTGTAGCTTCTTGGTAATCCTGCACTCTTCCTTCTGAGTCTGACAGTATATAAGGCAAGGATTCTTGTTGCCCTTTCTCCCCGTTCCTCAAGTGAGATATCATAGTTGCATCACTGGAGGCACTCCTGTTGCCCAAAGGCTTGCTGACTCGTCTCCCAGGGTGAGCCCCACCTTCCAGGACCCAGATATTTCTCACTGTCAGCTAGTGTCCTGCTTTTCTTTCTGTCCTCCTCACTTATTCTGGGCCTCCTTTTAAGCTGCATCCAAACTGCTGTCTCCTCCTGTCTCCCTACGGATCAGGGATGGGAAAACTTTTACAGCCTGAGGGTGGAGCAATGGCTATGACTTGTACCTACACTCCAGCCATGCAGAAGCCAGAGGTTTACATACACAGGCTCCATCTTCTGTACTGATAAGAAAGATGCTATTTTAGGGCACTTTACAGCCAATCCAGGCATGGGGGGGGTGTTCATGGATGAAGGAAAATCCCAAGGGCCAGAGGGCCACATCTGGCACCTGCAATTAAAGTTGCCCACCCTTGCTGTAGAGCATGCTATTCTGGCTCCGCTCCCCACCTTTGTTAGCGCCTGATCTTGTGAAAACTGTGCTAAGAGGTTGGGCCATCTCAGTAGCAGGAATCTGCCCACAATGGCAGGGATGAATCCAGACTCAGGACTGCAATACCTCAGGGATTGCCTCCTTCCATATGAACCTACCTGGACCCTGAGATCATCTTCTGAGACCCTTCATTATGTGCTTCCTCCTTGAGAGGTCCGGAGGGTGGCAACACGAGAATGGGCCCTCTCTGCAGTGGCTCCCCATCTGTGGAATGCTCTCCCCAGGGAAGTTTGCCTGGTGCCTTCATTATACACCTTTAGGCACCAGGCAAAAATGTTCCTTTTAAACCAGGCCTTTGGTTGATTTGATTGGCATCCTATGCCTTTTTAAAATGTGGGGGTAGGGTTGGAGGGGGTGTTATTGGGATATTGTTACTTTTATTTTGATTATGTATTTTGCATTTTGATTTTATTTTGTGAACTGCCCTGAGACCTCCAGGTATAGGGCAATATATAAATTCAATAAATAAGAAAGTAAATTAATAGCAGTAAGAACTTCACACACGCACACACACAGAGAGAGAGAGAGAAAGAGAGAGAGAGAGAGAGAGAGAGAGAGAGAGAGAGAGCCATGTCCCATCCTACAGCTCTATTATATTCAAACTTAGTTGCATAGCAGTGCTACCTGGTTAGCATAAAAATCCTTAGTTCTCCTCCTTGAGTTTTTCTAACCTTCTCAACAAGGTTGCCCCCTATATAACAGCTAATGACAATGTTCCTTTTCCGCTTAGCTGAAGCCTCTGCCCCGGTTTTTTGATTTTCCAAACTGTACTCCAGGGAAATCCCCTCCGAGCTGTCCTGGATGAGAAAAGTCTTCATCACTATTGAGAACCATTTTTCACACTTGCCAGTCAGCTCTTGCAAAGATACACATCCCTGCCTTATATGTCACATAGATTCTGTGCACTATAAACAACTGCATCGTATTTCTACCAGACTATGATAAATGATGTTAGGATTCCGTGGTCCAACTTATATGGGAACAATGTCAAAATAGCCGAGGGAGTTCAGAACTGTTACAGCTGAATCCTACAACTTCCCACATTAGAAAAGAAGTGCTTTAGGGCGGGACATACCAATTACTGTGGCAGCACAATATCACAAACCATGATGGCATGTCTCTGTTGCAAGGGTATTAGGCCAGTTGCTTTCAAACTGTGAGGGCACCCAAGGCTTGGAAGCTTACTAGATCAGTAATAGCAAGCAAGCTTTCCTGAAATACAACTTGTTCACTACCAAACTCGTTTTGAAGACGACAGTGGAAGACAGGTTTTTGTTGTATCTTTTCTAAGCACAGTTAAACTGTGAGATTTGTTACCACAGATGTGATTATGGTTTCCGCAGTCTTAACTTATCCAAAGTGCTCACAACCCCAGAATGATAGTCAAACAAACCTGGAAGAGAATCTGCAGGCCTCAAACATGGTAGATGAAGCCTTACTGGATCAGCAGCTGCAAGGGGAGCTGCAAGGGGTTAGAAAACAAAACAAAACAGAAGGCCATCTACAAAGGACCCAGTAAGGATGCCAGACACACTGACTGCAGGGAATAAAAGCAAAAATATATCTTGCCATCCTCACATTGGGGCATGAGCTGAGTGAGGGAATATCAGAATTTAACCACTGGAAGAGTTTCCGTATAAGGACAGGTTGAGGCAGGAGTGTGTAACCTATGGTCTTCCAAATGTTGCTAGACTTCAACAGTTATCACTGACTATTGGCCATACTGGCTGGAGCTGAAGGAAGCAAGGATGAGTTGAACATTGATATCTGTCTCATTATAGGTCTGTTCCCTTCTGTTTTGTACTGATTTTAAAGAAAAATACACAAAAGCTCACATTTAAATTGTACGCATAAAATACACTTTAAAAGTTAAATATGTACAGTGGTACCTCAGGTTACATACGCTTCAGGTTACAGACTCCGCTAACCCAGAAATAGTACCTTGGGTTAAGAACTTTGCTTCAGGATGAGAACAGAAATCGTGCTCCGGCAGCACGGCAGCAGCAGTGGGAGGGCCCATTAGCTAAAGTGGTGCTTCAGGTTAAGAACAGTTTCAGGTTAAGTACGGACCTCTGGAACGAATTAAGTATTTAACCCGAGGTACCACTGTACTTTCCAATGCTTTCCAATACATTCATCCATAAAATAAGCATTTTATATTTATCTTGTACTTAAAATATACATGTATATTCTGGTTTCTCTTCAGATCACATAAATCATTTGCCATTTACATAGAATATGTTTGTATGTGCACTTTCCACACACCAAATCTGTATCAGGAAATCCGAAAGACGCATATAATCTAACCGAGAGTTGCTTTCTGATGCCCAAGCATGCACAGAAGCATAGGGTTGCTCCACTGCAAAAAAAAGTAGAGCAAAATAATTCCTCCTTCATCCCTATATGGAAGCTGAAGTTTAATAATATTTGGAGGTTGTCAATAAATTGGCACCTACCAGCACATGTGGCGGGATTGTCCGGATGTATTAAGTTTGCGGGTCAAAGGCTTGTGCTGGCTAGAATGGAAGTTGTAGGAAAACTGCTTTTTCTCCTTTCCCCTGCCATAGGATTTCTTTGTTAATTTCATCTCCATTCACCACAGTTGGATGGTCAATTATTTCCATCAACTCTTGCGCTGATCATTGACCGTAATAGTAAAATTTAATTTGATTTCATTTGAATTACATTACCTCCAGGGGTGACATAGTTTTGTGACCAGTTTTCAGGAGCATATCAGGGGAACAGGAAGGCTTTGAATCCTGTGGATCCAATGATTTCTCTAAATTTCTCTGTCATGGCCCTTTTAATAGCTCACTTGACATTGAAGCACTGGATGAAACTTTCCACCAGAGGAGGACTCAAGTGGCAAGCCTCCTTCTCTGACCGTAGGTCTCCCTCTCTGACTATAGAGAGGGAGTTCCATGTTATTCTATAGACCCTGAGCAGCTCATCTCAGGGATTTAGGATTGTTCCCCTAAAGACTGTGATGGAACATGTTACTGACAGAGGGATAGAGAGAGTTCAGTTTGGTGGGCATAAATTATGCAGGCCTGCCCTAAATTCACTGCTTTGAAGGGGAGTACCTCTGAAATCAAGGGAATTTATATTTGCACATGGTGTTTTCAGATTGCGATATAAGATAGTACATTTTACTATTGAAAGAAGTGAGACATGTGTCAACTGATTTAAAGATAGATGATTATGTAGCTTAAAGTGATGGCTAGAGTTATTTTGAGGTGAATCCAGATGATTCTTCCTGTGCTACTTTAGTCGGACAATATTTTGATGGTTTTTTAATATTAAGCATTGTTGTTGTTTAGCCATTTAGTCATGTCCGATTTTTCGTGATCCCATGGACCAGAGCACTCCAGGTACTCCTGTCTTCCACTGCCTCCCGCAGTTTGGTTAGACTCATGCTGGTAGCTTCAAGAACACTGTCAACCATCTTGTCCTCTTGTCCCCTTCTCCTTGTGCCCTCCATCTTTTCCAGGGAGTCTTCTCTTCTCATGAGGTGGCCAAAGTCTTGGAGCCTCAGCTTCACGATCTGTCCTTCCAGTGAGCACTCAGGGCTGATTTCCTTCAGAATGGAGAGGTTTGATCTTCTTGTAATCCATGAGACTCTCAAGAGTCTCCTCCAACACCATAATTCAAAAGCATCAATTCTTCGGCACTCAGCCTTCTTTATGGTCCAGCTCTCACTTCCACACATCACTAATGGGAAAAGCATAGCTTTATACAGACCTTTAACTATATGGATATTAAGCATACATACTTATTTACAGAACATACAACACATAACAAAATGTCCGACTCCTTAATTCTGTAGCATTATTTAATAGATAAGTAATAGAAGCATTGCTTGTATTTTGATGGAAGTTTTAAAAGGCCAATGGAAACCCTGTTAAGTTGCAAGAAAACTTATCATTATTCTCTCTGCAGCAGTTGATGTAGCATAATGCTCGATTACTGTCGCAGTTCATTTCTGGAGGATTCATATGGATGTAAGCAGGAAATTACTTAAAAGGAAATTACCCATTACCTGCAACTATTTTATTACTATGCTCCACTACTATTACATGGATGACAAAAACTTAGGAGACAGAAAGAATGTCTTCACCCTTCACTTGCTATCAAGGTTTGAAACTGCCTACATTTTTAGCCCAAAGCAGAGGCATTGCTAATTTTAACAGGCACATTTCATTCTCATTATATTGCATAGCAATACTGCTGGTGGCAATATCCACTGAATAGCAAAGAACAAAGCCCAGCTATGCTAAGGGGGACAAAGGGTAGGTCTTAGTGCTGGGGATATGAAAATGAATACAAGATAAATTTGTAGTGCTGATTTTTTTTAAAAAAAATAATAATCTCTAAACAGACATGTTAGAGGAGAATGACAAAAGATGGAGTCAGTTCAAGGATATTATATACTTCACCATAATGACAAAGACTGTCACTCATCAAAACAATGCAGAAAAGTCATATAATTTGAGTTATACAGCAATTTAGTGGACATAGGTGCTTAGAAATGAGGTAATTTTAATCTGTTTTAGTATTTTAACTTTTGTATGATATTTTTTGTAAACCACTTTGAGGTGTGTTTGGGTTTTTTTTTACAATCAAGCAGTATATAATTTTTATGAACTAACTAACTAAATGTGTCTGAGAACTACACTCATGCCAATGGACAATAAGAGAAGTACAATCCTATCTTGAAATTTCACTTTAGCAAGGCTTTGTTGAGAACCTCTGACTCAGGAAGAAGATTCTGGTTGATAGCCATGAGTTGTTTGGAGTACCAGCTCTTCCAGTGCCCCACAAAAAAGATATTCTGGTTTTAGTCAAAATTTGTCAAATATTTCTCCTATAAAGCAAATTTCACAGCCTAAATATATGCAAAAACACTCTAGAAATTATTGAAGCTGTTTTCCTGTCCCTCAAAATTCTTCTCATGCTTTCGTGTGACCTGGATTTCAGTTTAGGTGAAATAGCAATTCCAGAGAAAATACGGAGGAATGTCTAGGAGGAATGTCGATACAGGGAAATGAGCCAAACAGCCATGGACTGGAATGGAACGTTATAAATTGGAACAGTTTCATACCTTCAGTTTATCTAACCGTGGCAGACGGTTTTGATAGAATGCCTAAACTAACCGTCAGCCAAACAGGGGATGGTCAATCATAGAGGAGGGTTAAGGTCATTCCTGCTGGCCCTAAACCTAACCACACACTGATCCAGCCATAGCTGTCAACTTTTCCCTTTTCTTGCCAGGAATCCTATTCGGAATAAGGGAATTTCCCATTAATAAGGGGAAATGTTGACAGCTATGGATCCAGCTCTCTTGAATGGTTCTGTGTACAGGGAGTTCAGGCATATAGGATCCCCATGCAGGGACTTCTGCATTTTGCAGGGTTCCAGATAAAGCACAAAGAAGATGCTACATGCAAATCATTTGCACTAACATAGGATCTGGGTAGATTAACACAGATCAAGATCACAGGCATGGCAAACAGTGGAGATCCTATTCCTTTCCACATATAAACTGCCATGTTTTGCTCAACTGAATAGCCCAGTCTGTATTCTGGGATCTCATATCCACAACCTAGGAAATCAAAATAAATATTTGGTCCTTTAGATGTCTGACTTAAACTCCTCACTATTTCACTCCTTGTTCCTATAGACTTCATAAGAAGCATAACTGGCTTCAGAGAGTGCAGAATCTAGCACTCCATGTGCCGTTTTTAAACAAAATGCTGGTTCTTTGTGTTACGTGCTTTAAAACAGTCTTCCAATTCAGCAGCAGAAGCAACGTTTTATTTCTGCTAGAGAAACATGCAGCCAAAACAAATGGGGGATTATCCATAAGTATATTACACTTCAGGAGAGAGTGGGGATTAGCAAAGTTGTGATAGTTTGTTACAAAGGAATCACAGAATGAATAATTGACTGGAATGTGATGCAACACAAAGAGCAGAACTGAGGCTAACAGACTCACCTCAAATCTCGCCTCTGTTATGATCTCACTTCACTATATGGTTTGACCCCATAAGAGCTGACTCAGTCACTTCAGTCTACAGAACCTGCATTTCTTTATGTGCCACACAGTGTCTCTGCTGCATTTTTGAGGAATCTTCCCTTTAGTGCGGCACCACGTGTACTCCTGAATGCCCGTCACTCTTCTAGACGCCTGCTGGACTCCAATTTTCATCAGCCCAGCCAGCATGGCCAATAATCAGGGATGTTTATAGAACTATAGAGTTAGAAGGTGCCTTGAGGATCATCCAGTCCAACCTTCAGGAATATGCAACGACCCCATACAGGGATTGAACCTGCAACCTTGGCATGATTAGCACCACACTCTAGCCAGCTGAGCCATCTTCCCATCCAACCAAACCTCACTTATTCCTGATTTAAAGCTTTAACAGGTCAAAACAAGCACTCTAAATAACAAGAGTGATTGGGTTGTATTTATAGGATCCTTGTATGGGTCAATGAAATTTATTTCTGCATCATATTTATATTGCATTTTTTCTTCCCTGGAGCTCAGGTTGGCATACAGATGTTTCCGCCTCCCCATTTTCTGCTCACAGCAACCCGGTCAGTTTTGTTAGTCTAAGAGTCCATCAGTGGCCCCAAATCAGCTAATAAGCTTCCTAGCTGAATGGAGACTTGAACCCTATTCAAACTACTGTAAGTCACTGGCTCTTTGACCTCATTCTCTGAGCTCTTTGAAGCCTGATCATTATACTAATACATTTGCCCTGCCAGTACAACTTCAGAAGCGTTAAAGATGCATAATTTTTTGTTATAAATCCTTGGTGAACTTTCTATGTTAATTAAAGAAAGAAACATTTATTTACATCTTACAATTGGAGGCATACGGAGGGTGTCAATGTGTGTGACAAGTTCTATTTCTAAGAGTCTACAATAGAGTGACAGGTAAGAAGGGATCTAAAACTATCACATGCTTTAGGAACAGTTCCCGAGTAATTACAAACATGAGCTATAATCCTGAACACTCCCGAACGAGGAAAACCCCAGTGAATATGAAGCCTATAGGCCAATTGGCACAAATGTTCTCAAAAGTGCTTGCTTCTCAGTTCACTTCCAACTGTTCTTCTTCCATCTGTTAGTACCTTTAATTAATTATGTTATCCAATGGCATCTGTGTGTGCATGTGTGTGCGTTAAACGACATTGAAACAACCCTCCAAAACCCAGTATTTGTCTTTTCTGACACAAAGCCTGCTGCCTTCATTTCATTTTCTGCACTGAGAACATTTATTTTAATCCACGGTTTTCTCTTCTTTGTACCTCTTTGTCTACACATAGGAGGGAGGAACATTATAAAGGAGCCTCACTTTCATATCTCCTTGAACGAGTTAACTACATTTTTTTTTAGCTGTCTCATTTTGAACACTTAACTGTCATAGGGCAGAGCATGGACCATTTCATACATTTTAAAATAATACATTGTCTCGTTGGCGATAGCACTGTCATTTGTTTTCATTTTGCTGAGATGTCGTTTTCTCAGATTGAAATATATATTAAAGGAGAAAAGTCCAACTTTCTGGGAAATACAACCAAAGATTAGGGTTTGATTTTCATTATAATTTGATGTTGAGGATCCAACTAACGAACAAAAACAGCAAAGTGTAAAATATGGGCATGATGCAGTCAAAGTTAAATACTTATAAGACGAAAGGGACATCTTTAATTCATTAATGATTTCAAATGAAGAGAGCATATCTCTTTCTACCTCTTATTGAAATCAGTGGATTCAAAATAGATCATGGCTATATCATGCCCAAGTCAAAATAAGTGGTAAGTATTGATTTGCACAAATTCATAGAAACAGAATGTTACAGTAGGTAAAAATACACATGACTGATTTGGGTAGAACAAATTCCATCTCCACCCAGCAAATGTGTTCCAGAGATAATGGCGAGTCATTTTGACTGAGCAGAAGTCTACTTGCATGAGGCTGCCCACATATATAAAGATTATTATTCATATTATTCCTATATGGGCATATCATACTTACAGAACAGTAATATTCCAGAGATGTGAACAGAAGGTTTTAAATATAGTCTGCTTCTGCTGATGCAGATTATTTCTTTGTCCCCAGTTTCCAGAGAATGTATCTGTTGTAATTAATCCAATCAGAAGCCACATATTAACAAAAAGCTCAATTTCATTTTTTAAAATGATATCATTAACTACATACACGCACACACACACACACAAAATAGACCACAAGTGGCAGCTAGAAACTGAAAATTTTAAATGAACACTTCCTCCATATCCATCTCTTTCACGTCAAATAAGAAGAGAAAAGCATGTTTGAGGGAGATAGTGTTATGGAAAGAGCTTCACACGGAACTGCCTGATTCCCCTAAAGCTTATTCATCAAACTAGATTTGGCATAATGTGTTCTAGTGATTTTCACAATGTTTTAATGTGCAGTGTTCCTTAAAATTACTGCTATGATAAAGCAGGCACAGTTGCTCATTTGAAAGAAGCAGCAAATAAGAATAATGGAAAAAATCTAATGTTGATAGACAACAAGGACATTTGGTGGGCAACTGGGAACAGTCGCAACACCATGTGTGGAGAGCTATCAGCGATACCCTCTGTTTAGTAATGAACAATCTCTCTGGCCAGACTGAGACATTTCTCTCGAAGAGGAAAACCTACATGCTAGAGAGACCTCCAGCCTCCTTAATGCTTACAATCATCTCAGCTATGTTACCCACATGATGGTGTCACTCCATCTATGGGCAGCAAAGTTATGTCACTAATGATGCCCTCTACGCCTCATGGTTCTTGGCCTCCAACATCCATACAGTGAATGTAACACAATCTGGAACCCTTATTGCTCAAGGTTTCAGAATGTGGGGCAACTTCTGAAATTTGTTGGTGGTGGTTGTTTCTGCATTTCTTATAGCGTTGGCATTGTATACTACACAAATATCTGTGTAGTGTACACAAATATGCGTGTACCTTATTTGCAGTCTCTTCTGCTCACTAAACAATTGTCTTTCTCACAGAATGGGGAAGGATGTAGGGCTGCTTGCTCTCGGAAAGGTTTTCTTATCCCAAGTGTTGCCTGTGACAAAACAATATTGGTTGCTTTTTGGGTGCAAAATAACATGGCTCTCTCTGTGTGTGTCCATAATCTGCAGAGGAGGGAGGAAAAGTTTCTGGGTGGTATATAACTTGAATAGCTGCAGCTGACAAGCTTTTTAGCATAGCTGCCAAGGAGACGCTATTGGCAAGAGAGAAATTCCTATTATATTCCTCTAATGTCACCATTAAATTCTTGTGTGAAAAATTTACTTGGAAAGTGCTATTACCTCAGTACAGACAGCACTCACTGTTGCAATTACTGCTTGCTGTGTTTTGGAGAATATTCCTCTCCACTGGGCTTTCTTTTATGTTTTCTAAATAAGTTTGGAGCTAAATTCTAGTGCAAGTAGGAATCCTCAATGAAAATATTCTTATTTAATATGCAGCATGGTTACTCAATTTATAGGCCCAGAATAAGAGGTTGTTGGGACGTGGGTGGCGCTGTGGGTTAAACCACAGAGCCTAGGGCTTGCCAATCGGAAAGTCGGTGGTTCGAATCCCCACAGCGGGGTGAGCTTCCGTTGTTCGATCCCTGCTCCTGCCAACCTAGCAGTTTGAAAGCACATCAAAGTGCAAGTAGATAAATAGGTACCGCTCTGGCGGGAAGGTAAACGGTGTTTCCGTGTGCTGCTCTGGTTCACCAGAAGTGGCTTAGTCCTGCTGGCCACATGACCCGGAAGCTGTACGCCAGCTCCCTTGGCCAATAAAGTGAGATGAGCGCCACAACCCCAGAGTCATCCACGACTGGACCTAATGGTCAGGGGTCCCTTTACCCTTTAAGCGGTTGTTAGTTGATGAGCAGGGTAACTCAAAGCTGGATAGGAAAAGCACAAGAATAAGCAATAACAACTGGAGACAATATTTAAGGGACCAATCCAATGCACAAGAACCTGACATAAAGCAAGTTGGAGTAAGTTAAGCCAGTGTAAAGTTACAAGAAAAACTGGGCATTTAGCTGGATCTGGTGTAGACAATCTTACTTGGTTACAAGTGATCATCAAAGAAGAAAGAATAAGATTTATAGCAGTGTGACATTCTCTGTTTACATACAGAAACTGAATGCATTCCTCCACAATGAAAACACCCACCCAGATTCCAAAACCTTTGTTGTGAGTCCTGCACTTCGTTTACACACTCATTCTGAGCTTTGTTTAATTGTCAAGATGCAAATCCTATAACTGTTTCACAGCTGCTTCCATGGCAGTTGCCACCTTTATAGTTTTGTCTCAGGTCAGCCAATAATTGCTTTTGGGTTTTTTAAATCAACAGCTCCTCCACACACAAATCTGTCTCTCGACCTCTCTTCCAGAACGTTCATAAAACAACAGCGTTCAGTAAGTTTTGTTACTTACTCCTTCCTTCTCTTTGTGTTATTTCTGTTTTCTGTGCTTGAGCTTGCTATGGATTTTGTTGCTCGCTGCATTTGGGGCCGGGCAGGAATTTCCCACTAGGCCAATTGGCTCTCGCCTGGTGCTTTTGTCTGCCTCACAGCAACTGTCACAACTTTGGGTGGTTTGGCATTGGATGAGCCTTGGTCTTTGTCAGAGAGAAGGTTGTAGCCCCTGCCTGCCCCATTATAGGCATTTGGGAGGAGTTGCTTCTGTCTAGATGATCTGGCAGGGCCACAGCACTCCTCAAGGCAGCAATCCTGTGAGGGTGTTCCTATTTGATGTAAGTCATAGGCTCCCTCTCTTCTGGGCTGACCCTACAGGAAATACTTCCAGCAGGCAGGCTGGAGGTCAATGGTTGTCCCCAATGTGTATGCCAAACCTCTTACATCTGTAATAAATAAAAATTATGGCATTATTTTACCTGAGGTATGTTGTCTTGTCTGGTAACTCTACATGAGACAGGGCAGCAGGTGATGTGGTACCTGGGCACATAAGTGGATAAGAACAGTTTATCTCTTCCATTCCGTTTCCCAAAGAAACTATATTATTTACTACAGTGGTATCTTTGGTTAAGAACTGGAGGTCTGTTCTTTACCTGAGGTACCACTTTAGCTAATGGGGCCTCCTGCTGCCGCCACACCGTCACTGCACGATTTCTGTTCTGTTTGTTAAGAAGCAAAGTTCTTAACCCAAGGTACTATTTCTGAGTTAGCAGAGTCTGTAACCTGAAGCGTCTGTAACCCGAGGTACCACTGTACTTAGGAAGTCTGAGTCAGGCTCACATAAGGGCTACACTAGACATAACATTGAACAAATCTTTGCATTTTGTGCACAAGTTTTAAAACAAACTCAAATAGCATCACTTCAGCTATTTATTTTAATATAATTCTCGAGATCACAGCAAATATGGAGGGGCAATTTAACCACTTTCTTCCTTTCTGCAGTCCTGAGCAAAAATGCTTCTTCTGAAGCTACAATTTGCATCGGGAAAAGCTGCTGTTAAATCAAACTATGCACCAGACATTCTTGCCAGAGTCACAAAAGTTGTTGTTTAAAAGGAAAGGAAAGGAAAGGAAAGGAAAGGAAAGGAAAGGAAAGGAAAGGAAAGGAAAGGAAAGGAAAGTGAGACTATATGAGTGACTTGCCTATTGACAACATTGGCTACAACTACCAGGATCTAAAAAAATGCTAAGAAAAGAACCGTTATATAGTTCTCAAAGCAAATTTACCTTGATTGCTGAACAATGCCCCCTGGTGTCACATTTTATAATGCATTTTAACGGTATAATTGACCTGTGTAGCTGAGTCCATTTTTTAGTTAATATGAGAGAAAAAAGAAACCACAACTTCTCTTAAAAGATATTAATGTTCAAGGGATGTGTAAAGGTACCCCTGCCCATACGGGCCAGTCGTGTCCGACTCCAGGGTTGTGCACCCATCTCACTTAAGAGGCCGGGGGCCAGCGCTGTCCGGAGACACTTCCGGGTCACATGGCCAGCGTGACGAAGCTGCTCTGGCGAGCCAGCACCAGCGCAGCACACGGAAATGCCGTTTACCTTCCCGCTATAAAGCGGTACCTATTTATCTACTTGCACTTAGGGGTGCTTTCGAACTGCTAGGTGGGCAGGAGCTGGGACCGAAAGACGGGAGCTCACTCTGCTGCGGGGATTCAAACTGCCGACCATACGATCGGCAAGTCCTAGACACTGAGGTTTTACCCACAGCGCCACCCGTGTCCCACAATGTTTTAATCCTAACTAAATCTTGCTAAGAATAGTGTCATTTCCCATTGAGCATGCAGCCTGTGAAATGTTGACCTTGTGTACTTCCTGATCTGCCAAGCCTTTTATCTTCACAAATATCTAGGGCCTGGAGGGTGTTATCCAGCACCATAGAATGCTTAATGATGACTCTGCCCCATGAAGGAAATTGCAAGGCACAGAAAGAGCCCTCTCCCAATGGGAATACAGTGGTACCTCGGTTACCGAACGCCTCCATTGTCGAACATTTTGGTTCTCGAATGCCAAAAACCCAGAAGTAAATGCTTCCGTTTTTGAACGTTTTTCAGAACTTGAATGTGTGATGCGGCTTCCACTGAGTACAAGAAGCTCTTGCAACAAATGGGAAGCCATGCCTCGGTTTTCGAATGTTTCGGAAACCGGTCTTCCGGAACGGATTACGTTTGAGAACCAAGGTACCACTGTATATATATGTGCTGTGCAATAGGACAAAATGAAGAATTCAACAGGTGTCCAAGAACGCAATGTTAATGTATCCAAGAAGGCCCTTCCTGACTTACAATGTCAATTGCTGGAGCTTATTTTGAACCAATCAATTAAGCAAATACTATAAGACCTGAATTAGCTATATTGATTATTCCATAGCACAAAGTAGTATGTGCACACATATGCAGTCTTGCCAATTTTCCTGTCACATTTAGTTAGAATTACTTATACATACTTTAATAAGAGATTCACTCTTTAAAAAACAGTAATTAAAATGAGTTTTCTAGTGCTTTGAAAGAAAGATGTATTTTGGAGATATCGGAACGCTTTTGTGAGAAAAGAGGACAACAGATAAAATGCTTCATGTAATAGCCAATAATTCTGCATTCATTTAGGAATATTAAACTTGGGCTGCAGTGCTATAGCTACTGGCCTGAAAGCAAGCCCCATTGAACTCACGTCTGAGTAAATGTACCTAAGATAGGATTTCATTCTTATTTCCATTACATTATTTCCATTTGTGCCCTCCAGCTCATTTTTGTAGGCTGTTAAAAAGGACTCTTACTGGCCAGTTCACATATTCATGTATATGTTCACTAGTCAACATTTGATAACAGTTGACTGTATGAACTGCTTTCATTGTCTTCCATATTGTGAGGTGATACAAAATGAGGTTCACCCAAGGCTTGATTATTGCTAATTGAAAACGGTAATATTTGATGTCCATTTTTGTAAGGACCCAGGCATGTGCCAACCTCTTTCTGTCTAGATCAGTGTTCAACTCTTGGAATCTTTATTTGTGAAAGGAAATTAAGATTCGTAGAGCAAGAAGACAAGATTCACAGGCCATGCTGGCTAAATTCAAAATTTGACTAAAAATAAAGAAATGCATTTTAAAAGAATTGTTGTCATGGCTTTTAATCCCCTATAGCAGGGGTGGGTAACTTTTTAGCCATGAGGGCTATCCCATCATCAACTTCTTCCTTCCTTCCCCAGTGATTGATGCATGGAACAGATAGGGAATGTACCCTTCTTCCCATGTAAATTGTGTTCCTCCCAATCCATGGGTAGGAAAACTGCGGCCCGGGGCCAGATCCAGCCCAATCGCCTTCTAAATCCAGCCCACAGACAGTCCAGGAATCAGCGTGTTTTTACATGAGTAGAATGTGTCCTTTTATTTAAAATGCACCTCTGGGTTATTTGTGGGGCATAGGAATTCATTCATTATTACTTTTCAAAATATAGTCTGCCCCCCCCACAAGGTCTGAGGGACAGTGGACTGGCCCCCTGCTGAAAAAGTTTGCTGGCCCCTATAGCAGCTGTTTGTTGGGCTTAGGGAGCACAGGGTGAGGAGTGAGTTTGGTGGCAATTGTGAGCTGCATGCAGGCCATGGATAGCCTACTGGTGCCCTATAACAAACAGATATTTGTTTGTTTGTAAGGACTGAAATGCATGTGGCTGAATAGGGATTTTGACCCAGGTTGCTCTTGTTGAAGGTCAGCACTGCAACTGCCTTATAGCGTACAATCTTTTTTTAAAAACCACCATATTATGTTAAGGAGCTTTAAGCCCTCAGTTTGCATAATTTGTAGGTTTGTGATTCCCTTAAAATAAAAGTTTTAATTTTCAAAAACTCACTATATTCCCTTTTCAAAGTACCAGTGTCTGGTAATTAAAGTACAAGGCACAAGTTGTAGTTTTTTCCCCCTCCAGAGTTTTCAATTAAACCCACTATATAATTTTCAATTAACTCCACCATATAATTTTATGTTTTCTGTCTCAGTGCTTGTTTCATATGCACAATACCATGGCCAGACTGGAATGATGATTGAACTTTTCGCACTGAAAATGTGAAAAGTATGCCTTCTCTTTGGAGATTTCTTTTTCATCTAAAGGCAATTCAGTTTACATCAGGAAGCCCCAGATAATATCAAAATATGTTGAGCTAAATGCAAGCAGACAGGAATTGGGTTGGAGTGTAATCAGAACTCTTGTTACAAGAAAATACTGTCAGATTGGTTGCTCAGAATTTATGTGCTTGGTGCAGCAGAAAATGGAGCCTTCCATGAGCTTTAAGCCTTGGTGAAGAGCTGAAGGAAGCAACTGCATATTTATGTCCCCTGTGATTAAAAAATAAAATAAAATAAATTGTGCACCAGGCAATACCACACAGCCCTAGAATGAACAGACTTGAACAGATCGAGGGACCATGGCATTGCGGCACCGAGGAGAGAAGGGTTAAACTGGAGGTAAATGCAGAATGCAGATCTGTCTAGCATGTAAAGACAGCACCAGAGAGAGTGCTTGGGCCTTGCCTGGTACAGGAACACTGGCATTAGCCATACAGATGAGAGCAGCTATACTATATGGGCAAAACAATCCTACACACTCAGGAGGTCGAGGTCTGCGGTAGAACATCGGATGTACCCATAGCCTTGCCAGAAAGGGGATGGGGGTTGCCCCATACTGAGTCAGCCATTTTAAAATTTCCCCCTGCCACTGACACAAACTGGCAGAATAAAATCTATGCCAGTTACGGGCAAACATACATTTTCACCCCCCCCCCCCCCAGCCTGTGAGAGATGTAGTGATTTAACACGCGCCTATGGTTGTTCTAATCTAAGTTAATACAGTGCCAGGTAGATGCTAGTGAGAGGCTTGAGGACTTATATTAAAAGTGAAAGTGAAAAAGATCTATGGGCCTCTTTGAAGTGTCACCAAACATCTCCCTGAATGTTTTACCAAAATTCACCTCTTCCCCGAACCCCAAACTACAGTGATTCTCAAACTACAGTCTGTTGAGTCCTAGAGGATATACTTTGACTTGGCTCCTTTGTTGTGATTGGTTGAATGTGAAATCAGAATAGAAAAAGAATATCTGGGCAAGGAGAACCATTCTTCAAATAGATGTTGAGCAGGTGTCTTCATATGTTACTTACAAAGACCGAACATTAAATGTGAGAAAGCCTTGTTGATATCACATTATTTTAGATTCAATTGGACCTGTAAATAAAGTGTTCTGGAAAAAAGTAGTAGTGTTTTGTTAAGGACATGTTTTATGAAATCAAGGTGGTAGGGAAATAGATTGGCTTTATGAAAACAGAGGGCACTTAATCCCCATAGTTTTATTGTCTGATATTATGCTTTGTTCTCCTATAAGATTTTGACCATGGGCAGTTATTGCTGGCTGCATTCATTGCAGCAAGGCATTTTATGTTATATAATGTGGCATAATGCCAATTGAATTCGATTTTACTCCTGCATTAGCTATGGCCCACAACAGAATATACAATACTGAATGATATAAAATAATAAAAATCCATTTCATAAACATTGTCCCAATAAGTAAGGGAGGAAAAGGTGCTGATAAATTTATTTTCATCATAGTCATTGGGATGGCAATTCACATCATGGGAGTCAAGAACAGCAATATAAGGTTTGCTGACTTTTAAAATATACAGACACGTATTGCTTAATAATAAACTTTTCTTTACCAAGCAGAAACTCGGGAAGACATTTCGTGGAATCATAGTGTTGGGAGATACCGCAAAGGTCATCTCGTTCAACCCTCTGCAATGCAGGAATCTTTTTTGCCCAATGTGAGGCTTCAACCGACGACCCTGAGATTAAGATACGCATGCTCTACCAACTGAGCTATCTCAGATTATCATGTTAAAGCTATGGTTTTCCCAGTAGTGATGTATGGAAGTGAGAGCTGGACCATAAAGAAGGCTGATCGCCGAAGAATTGATGCTTTTGAATTATGGTGCTGGAGGAGACTCTTGAGAGTCCCATGGACTGCAAGAAGATCAAACCTCTCCATTCTGAAGGAAATCAGCCCTGAGTGCTCACTGGAAGGACAGATTGTGAAGCTGAGGCTCCAGTACTTTGGCCACCTCATGAGAAGAGAAGACTCCCTGGAGAAGACCCTGATGTTGGGAAAGATGGAGGGCACAAGGAGAAGGGGGCGACAGAGGACGAGATGGTTGGATAGTGTTTTCGAGGTTACCAGCATGAGTCTGACCAAGCTGCGGGGGGCAGTGGAGGACAGGAGTGCCTGGCGTTCTCTGGTCCATGGGGTCACGAAGAGTCGGACACGACTAAACGACTAAACAACAACAAGGACAGTTTAAAGAGAATGTTCTAGAATCCCTTTCTCTTCAGTGGCGGAGCTTCATGCTCTGGCACCGGGGGCGGAGAGCAGGCGGGGGTGGGACTGGCGTGCAACCTGGGGGCATGGTGGTCCGCCCAAAGGTGCGGGGCATGTGTCCTGGGAGTGGAGGTGCTGCCCGCAGGCGTGTGGCACGCATTCTGGGGGCATGGCACGCCACCTGCGGGGGTGGGGCAACCAGCATGGGCGGGGGGCAGCCGCGATGGAACCCCACAGGGATTGCGCCTGCTGGGGCAGTGCGCTCCCCCCGCCCCCTCTTCCTCCGCCAGTGTTTCTCTTGCACCACATAAATGGGCATGAGTACCACTGGCAAATTTTCCTTCTGCAACAGTAGTTGATATTTAATTAATTAATTAATTAATTTCACATGAGAAAATAGCTAATTTGGGTTAAATACTCTTCTAAGCAATATCAATGCTTAAACATGGCAGACCATGCTATGCCAATTCTTTTACAACTGGGGTTATTTTTTTCTTCATTGTATCAATATATTGGCTTGGTAGAAGACTCAGGGCAGATGAGGGTGCTTTTGTGAAGAAAGCAAAAGCAAGAAACCTCTAAATGGATCTGCCTTGTGAACATTTTCTTCCCAACAGAACGGGGTCCCTTGCTTCTTTGCATGTGTTTCAGCGCCACCTTTATGGCAGCAGTGGAATCAAGTTAAGACTAGATCTCCGAGATGACACCTTTCCCATATGTTTATATCTAACTCATTTTGTGAGTGCCGAACCTTGTGTAGCCAACACAGTAGCACCCATTCAGAAGAGGGAAGAGTCAGCAGCCTTGGGAAAACTCCAATGTCTCCAGAGGTACAACAAAACATTAGAAGAAAACTCTAAAGTGGGGGGGGGGCAGAAATCTCAGTAAGCATTGGGCATGCCTAATGAACACACAAGGGACACGGGTGGTGCTATGGTCTAAACCACTGAGCCTCTTCGGCTTGCCGATCAGAAGGTAGGTGGTTCGGATCCCCGCAACGGGGTGAGCTACCATTGTTAAGTCCCAGCTCCTACCCACTTAGCAGTTTGAAAGCACTTCAAAGTGCAAGTAGATAAATAGGTACCGCTCCGGCGGGAACGTAAACGGTGTTTCCGTGCACTGCTCTGGTTCGCCAGAAGCGGCTTAGTCATGCTGGCCACATGACCCGGAAGTTGTCTGCTGACAAGCGCCAGCTCCCTCGGACAGTAAAGCGAGATGAGTGCCACAACCCCAGAGTTGTCTGCGACTGGACTTAACGGTCAGGGGTCCTTTACCTTTACCTCTATTTTTAATGAACACGAAACACTGATTGTGGCAGGGGAGGGAGTGGAATGGGGTACCTAGATGTTATGTATTGGGTTTAACACTTTTTATGTTACAAGGTGTGTTCTAACCAGTCGTATAAGCATTGGTAGACGAACGTTCTAATGGCAAGTAAGCGCATGTGCTTTCAACTGTCAACTGTCATCCATCAGTTCTTGTTGGGGCTTTTATTGTGTAGTCCTGTGAGTTTGGGTTTTGTTTTCCTTTGAGTGAGCCATTGTCACTGAAAATGTTGAATTAACATAGCTGAGGAACTTATACTGCCTTGGGCTTCTGACTTTTTCCGAACATTTAACATTGGCGATGAGAATGGGATACATGAGCTCCCGCTGGCTACCAGAGGCCCAAGAGTGCACCGCAGCACCGCTGCCTGCCGCCTCACAGTAAGCCTGTACAACAGGCCCCTCAATTTCCCTACAGCTCAACGCCACGGTGCAACCCATTCGGGTTAAGGCCCGTAGAGTCCTGTTTGCGCTTAAACCCAGGATCGTAGAGGAGCTTGATCACTTAGTTGCCCAAGGGGTCTTAGAGCCGGTAGCTTCAGGGACCTGGGGAACTCCAATCATCACACCAGTTAAGCTGGACATCTCAGTCTGTATCTGTGGCAATTACAAATGCACCCTGAACCGGGCCTTACAGTACCACGCGTACCTGGTTCCTGTGGTGAGCCACGTGTTAGCAACCCTGGTTGGAGCCAAGATCTTCGGGAATCTGGATTTAGCACAAGCTTATCAGCAACTAACCGTTGACGAGGCCACCGCAGACAATTGTGACTCATAGGGGTGCTTTCAGGGTCAAACGTCTACAGTTTGGAGTTAGCGTGGCCCCAGGGTTATTTCAGAGCCTAATGGACCATATCCTTAAAGGCATCTCTGGAGTCACGCCGTTTTTTGACGATGTGCTGATCGCCACATCGTCGAGAGAGGATTTTGCTGCCGGATTACGGATAGTGCTCCAACGCTGCCGGATTACGGGTAGTGCTCCAATGCTTCCAGGCAGCAGGACAGGTAAAACAGAAAAACTGCATGTTAGGAGTGAGCAGTGTGGATTTCCTGGGGTTTCGGGTTGACGCGGACAGTCTCCATCCAGCAGAGGACAAAGTGTGCTCCATTTGCGACTCCCCAGACCTAAAGAGCAAGGCAGAGTTACAAGCCTTCTTGGGACTTCTTAATTTTTACCATGCGTTCCTCCCATACAAGGCAGCCGTAGCTGAGCCTTTGCACACGCTCCTGGACAAAAAGTCTCGTGGGTCTGAGGCCCTTGAGAGACCAAGGCATTCCAAGGGGTCAAAGACTTGCTTGTGTCCAACTCAGTGTTGGCACAATTCGATGAAAAGCTTCCAGTGATGCTGGCTTGCGATGCTTCCTCTTATGGAGTGGGCACAGTAATGGGCCACCAACTTCTGCACAGGAGGGAAGTTCCAGTGGCTTACTTCTCCCAAACTCTCACATCGGCGGAGCACAACTACTCCCAGATCAACAAGGAGGGTTTGGCAATAGTTAAGGGAGTCATGACTTCCTTTATGGTCGGCCTTTCACTATCATTACCGACCATAAGCCACTCCTAGGACTTTTTGCACCTGACCGCCAGACGCCCCAGATGCTTTCACCATGAGTATTGCGCTGGTCCATTTCCTGTCCTGTTACCAATACTGGCTACAGCACCGACCCACGAAAGCCATGGGTCATGCAGATGTACTCATCCGCTTGCTGCTGTCGGAGAGCGGCCCTTACCCTGCTCCTGCCCACCAGATCCTGTGGCTGGAAGGCTTACCGGACCAGCCCTTGCATGTGAAGGACATTGCTGCCGCAACCGTTGTCCCGTGTCTCGGACTGGGTGGGGAGTGGTCCAGGAAGCAGGGTCCAGAATTTTCATGCTACACAGCCCGCAAGGACAAGCTGTCTACTCACCGAGGTTGCGTGTTATGGGGTAGCTGTGTTATAGTCCCCCTCCATTAAGAAAAAAAGTCTTAGAAGGGCTGCATGTGTCTCACCTGGGGATCGTCTGGATGAAGGCATTGGCTCGTAGCTATGTGTAGTGGCCAGGCATAGATGCAGAGATAGAGGGCTGGGTGAAACGTTGTGAGCCCTGCCACGTCTCCTGGCTGGATCCACCCAAGGCACCAGTACAGACCTGGGAGTCCACACAGTTACCATGGTCCCAGGTGCATGTGGATTTCATGGGGTCTTTTCAGGGCCAACACTTCCTAATAGTGGTTGACTCTCAGTACAAGTACCTCGAAGTGGTGCCAACCTCAACTGTGTCCGCTAGAGCAACTACAAACGTGCTCAGGAAGCTATTCACAACATGCGACTTGCCAGACACACTGGTGAGTGATAATGGGACCGCTTTTACTTTGGCGGAATTCAAAGAATTTGTGTTTTGTTGTGTTTTTTTTTTTAAAAAAAGATATTTATTACTTTTTAAAAAGGAAAAAGAGAGAAAAGAGAAAAACAAAAAAAGAACAAGAACAAGAAAAAAATAATACAATATAATATATAAACCATACAAAACACAACCTCAACACATCACCCAACACAATGAACAAAACAAAACAAAACAAAAACAATTTAAAAACATACATCATACCTTTTCCATATTCTAACTTTCATTCCCTTATATCATCGACCTCCTCACACCTCCCTCTTTGTATTCCACTTCCATTAATTGTTTTAGCAATTCCTTTCCATCTTTCTCCATTTTCTATCATATAAATATCTTAACATATTTTTAATCTTATTTCCATTAAAATTAGTATACTTATTTAAGCTTAACTCCTTATAGCATTTCTACTAAGGC
Source organism: Podarcis cretensis (assembly GCF_951804945.1). Lineage (NCBI taxonomy): Eukaryota > Metazoa > Chordata > Lepidosauria > Squamata > Lacertidae > Podarcis > Podarcis cretensis. The sequence goes on along the minus strand of NC_137173.1, from coordinate 100,264,938 downwards.
CATAAAAATTCATTCCAACATTTTCCTGTCACTCATTAATTTTACAATATTTCTATATATAGACTTTAAGTCTTCCAATCTTCTTCCACCATCTCCTCTCCCCGGTCTCGGGCTCTGACCGACACTTCCATCCATTCCATACAGTCCATCAACCTGGAGATCTTATGTCTGAGGCTCTTAACTCTTTTCCACATTCCTTCTGCAGTTCTTCTTCATATTCTTTGATGCTAAAGAGCAGATCTCGAGGAAACTCCAATCCAGCGACACCTCCACTCCCTCTTGACAGGTCAGCCAAATTTCCACAATTAAAGCTAGGATCCATAAAGTATTTCAGGGCATATTTCAAAATTCCTCCAACTCCAAAGGCCCCCCGAGCTCCAATCTCCTCCTGACCCAAGTCCATATTCCAAAAGTCAGTTAATCCCTGCATAGAGGGATCTTTCCAAGTTTCCTTTTTCAGTCCAGGCCAGGCTCCGATCTTCAAAGTCTGACTTTTTCTAGTTTTAATCATAAAGGGCCTCAACTTATAGTCTTCGATTTGCGTCTGTAAGACTAAGGCTCCCCCTTGTATTGCTTTAGATTCGACAACAGCAACTTTCTCCTTCTCCTTTTCAGCAATTTGTCCTGCTAAAATAGATTCCTGTGTCAAATCCTGAATAATTTCTGTATTGGTGCTCACTTTTGGTCCCAAAATGTCAGTTTTAGTAATCATAACATCCAATTTTTTATGAAGCTGTTCCAGCAAATAGTTTATCTTGCAAAATCCAGTTACTAAGGCTTCTCCTGTCGACATTCTCGAATGTCCAAGGTCAATCTCTAGTTCCCACACTTCTTATCAAGCAGCTGGAGATTTCCCAGCTCCACTCTTGTAACAGTTTCAAAAGCTCCCTCTAGAGGGGAACAGTCTCCACTTGTATCAATCCTTTCAAAGAAAGTTCAAAAAGTAAAGTTGGTTTCAATTTTCAGTTACTTTTCCTCCCTTTTAAATGCAGAAGCGGACAATGGAAACAATATATTTCTCTTATTCAACCGACTGTCAACATCCGTTCTCTTCACTGTCAATGAACTCTCCCAAAACGTCAATCACTGTCAGTCCGTTCCCAGGTTCAGAGCAGTGGCAATTTAATTCCAATCACTCTCTCCTTCAGGATACACGGTCCAAAATTTCCCCCCTCTTCTCCTGCTTCCAAGGGGGGTCTAATAATTTCAATTGATGGAAGTTTAATCCTTTACATAAGGCTTTCCAAGGCCTTAACTTGTAAGCTCTTTGCTTCAGTCTATTTACAAAAGGGGAAGGCAGACTTCCTGTTTTGAACCTTCCCCGTTCGATGTCAAATTAAGGTATTTAAATATCCAATTTTCCGTACTACTCACGGGTTGTCCACAGGAAAAAGTCAGCGCTCTCCGGCAGCAGCAATGCGGCTTCACCGTGAAAGAAGCAGTCGATTCAAAGCACCGCGCCGCTCACCCCACGTCGCTCCGGATCCCCAAAAACAGGGTTTCCCCGCGAGTAGGGGAGGCGCAAAGGGTGCCAGCCAAATCCCAAGTTCACAGGCTTCTTCCGCCTGTGATTTCAGTGGGTCTCCGCCTTCGCCGTGGCGGTTCAGACCCTACTTTTCATGGAGCAAGTTCCTCCCGTTCGGAGGAGCTCCGCCATTGCCGGAGGCGCTAACCCGGAAGTCCTGGAATTCAAAGAATTTGTAACCAGGAATGGAATCTGCCATATTCATTCCGCTCCTTTTCACCCAGCCACTAACGACCAAGCTGAACGCATGATCCATACTACCAAAGATGCGCTTAGGCACATAGTGCATGGAGATTGGACTCTCTGGCTAGCGGAGTTCTTATTGGCCCAACACATCACCCTAAGCGCAGTGACCAGCCAGAACCCCGAGGAGTTACTTATGGGGAGGAGGCTCACTACTCTCCTTGATCGTATGCAACCCAATTGGGCTCTCCCCGGGGGACACTGTGTACGTCCGAAATGATGGGCCCGGACAGGGTTGGATCCCTGGTATCATCGCCCACTGTACAGGTCCGGTTTCCTACAAGGTAGGGTTGGAGGGGGGACTGGTTTGGAAGAAACACCTCGACCAGATCAGAGCCAGGGCACCTCCGAATACGGAACTTCAAGTGGAACCAGAGGACAGAGAAATGGGTACTTCAGGAGATTCTGTGCCCAGGCCAGAGTGGGAACCAGATGGGTTGCCAGTGACTAAGCTACCTCAGCAGGGTGACTTCAGGCCGGAATCCTCAGTGGGTCCATCAGCAGTGACCCCTTCAGAGCCGGCCTCACTGATCGCCCCACTCAGATCGCGGGTACTGGAGGAACCTCCTGGGTCACCCACTCAGGCACAAGAACAGTGACAGTCCCAGCGGGAGTGGAAAAGGCTGGCACACCTTGATGACTATGTTTGTTCCTTTTGTTAGGAAGTTGGGGAGGAGGAGTGTTATGTATTGGGTTTAACACATTTTATGTTACAAGGCACGTTCTAATGTATATGCGTTGGTAGACAAACGTTCTAATGGCACGTATGCGCATGTACTTTCAACTGTCAATGGTCAGTTCATGCTCAGGTTTTTTATTGTGTTGTCCAGTCAGTTTGGTTCTTGTGTTCCTATGAGTGAGCTGTTGTCACTGACAAATGTTGAATAAACTTAGTTGAGGAACTTATACTGCCTTGGGCTTCTGACTTTTTCCAAATATTTAACACCAGGTAAGAAAGGGCAAGTGAAAATCTACACTGGGAATAAGAGGGAGGAGGGGTCAAATCAAACTTACTTGACTGTTGAAGCTGAAATCAAAGGTTATCACTGGAGGGAAGGGGCCCACTCAAATTTCACCAGGTGGGTGCAGCTCCCAGGAGACCCCAGAGGGCAGCCCCACCATTTCTTCCCTAGGAGTGGGAGGAGATTAGCAGCACCTCCTATTTGCCTTTGGATACAATGGAGTTGCCTGGATGGTCTTGGGAGGCAATGCTTCCACACTGCTTCTTGGTGGTTGCAGGCTACTTGATCTCCAGCCTCCAACAACCTTTATCTCTCACATCACTGTTCTCTTCAGTCTACCTCAGCTTCTCCAAGAACTTGAGCATAATCTGCCATTGTCTCCACAAACTCACCACAGTGGTGTCCCTCTCCATGGCTGAACGTTGCCCCCAACTGTTAGTCTCCCAGCATTCCAGTTCCCTTAGAAACAGTTGCCAAGACTGCACAAAACCCTCAGCACTCACAATACTTCTTATGACCTGGTCCCCCCCCCATCCAACTGGCCTTATGGATCATATTAAAACAACAGCAAGAACATTAAGCAACCTAACTGAAGCACGTGAATAGATGCATCTTCTGCCACAAAAGTGAAGGAGAAAATGTGTCTCAGGAGTATCTGTGTGTCCTCACAGGTGCAAATTGGGAGTTGGGTGGCTGAATGGACAATTTAACACCTTATTCAGGCTTCTATTAGCCTTTCCCCTCCTCTAAGTGGGTGAAACACTTTCACAGAAACCGAGAAAATCAAACCCATGTGTATTTGGATATTTGGCTTACAAGTGATGTAATTTTAGAGAGGATTGTATTCCCAGGGCCTGAGCTCACTTCCTACAACATATAGGAATATACTGCAAGAAAAGAAAAAGAAAAAAGTGAAGAGAGTAGATATCTGTCCTGTTTCAATGATTCATTCAATGTAGTGCATCTTGGGAGAAGTCCATTAGTTTCTGGATTTAAGATTAAATCCAAACTCTGTACCCAAACTGACTTGTCACTCCAGCTGACAATTCTTTAACCAGCAACCGTATAGATGTTTAAAAGCTTGGCCTAATTTTGCAGCTGCCCCTTACCTAACTAACATCACTAATGAAGCTTATAGACGGGCTTTCTCCAGAGCCCGCTTTGAGACAATGCCCTCAGCAGTGCTGTACGGCAAATTTACGCGGGCACCAATGCATGTGCGTCTCTGCCCCTGTATGTCTAATAAGGTAGAATCTGTCACTCACATCCTTCTATTTTGCGAATTTTATAGTGAAGAACGAGTTCAACTTATTTTGCCGCTTTTATCAAAATTTATACCCCTACAACATTATTTGGAATCCTCCCCCAAAATTCTATGAAAATACCTTCTGGAAGATTCCTCAAGCTCAATATCATATGAGGTGGCCAAATTTTTCACTCTAGCAATCAGGAAGCGTAAATCTCTTTTGTTGAATGGCACACTGCGAAGTTCCCTTGTGTATTTTTTTTTTTTGATGTTGTTGTTGATTTTCTTTTGTTTGACCTTGTGGTGTTCTGTGTCGCTGGCTTTTGCCGTAATAAAACTAACTTTGAACTTTGAACTTAACCAGCAACATTTGGCAGTACAAAAATAATCTAACACTGTATGATTGTTCTCTGATTCAGAGACTAGTTAATGCCTGGCATAGGGGAGAATCCCTGTTTGGAGACATTGTCTTTGGAGCTTCCTGTTTGGAGGCTGGAGAAGGAGGGTGTCCCCAGGCCTAGGTTAAAGTCTCATGGTCTCCACGCCAGGGTCTGCATCCTAGCCCCACCCACCCACCAAGTCTGCAATATACTTTGAAAAAGCTACTCACAAATTTGTTAATTGTTTGAAGGGTGCCACAGGTAGTTCGGCCCTCAGAGGAAGGGCGTGCTTACTGCTTTAACCCACAGTCAAAGGAAGAAACATGGATACTGCACCATGGTGTGAACTGCAGCAGAAACGTAAACAAAAGGCAAAAAAGCGGAACAAAAGGAGCTCCCGAGAAACCTTCTGCTGCCTTTTCAAGTCAAAATTTGCTCGTTTTAGAACACTCAGGTCAGCCCTACATGGTCGCAGCCTTTCACCTAAAGTGAAATGCAAAGAAAATTAGGAGATTCCTACTTGAACTAAATATCTGAGGAATTGCCAAGGCAGGTGCATTATATGAGCCACGAGAGCAGCAGCTAACCAGACTGTACAATATTCTGACAAATAATGGTTATAAAATCAGGCCAAATTTTTATTGACAGTTGCAGAAATGGTAAGGGTTGACATGGTGCCAGAGGAAAGATCAGTGTGTTGGAATAGATTTGCTGGGTTTGGAGCTCCCAAATCCATTCCAAGGGAATCAGCCCGTGTCGAACCTTGTTGTGGTAACAACACACACAATGTAACAGGCTGTTTTTGACTATGTAACTTCTATTTCAAACACAATTCAACATACAATATCTCACAAAGTGTAATTCCATAGACCAGCACATCCTGTAAACAGAACATATCTTGAAAAATTAAAGTCCAATGGATGGTCAGGAGATAAAGTCCATTCAGTTCCTAAATTGGCATATTGGCAATAACCACAATATGATATGCTTGTCTTATTGTGTTCCACATATTGCTGCTTTGAGGATTCTAACGTTCCTTGTATGTAGGTATCGGATCAGATGGAAAACTTGAAGGTATGGCACAACAAGGATACTGGGATAATACCTTGTTTCACCCAACTGGGCTTCGTCAGCCATGCATACTCTAAATTAAACAAACATGATATAACAGAATCCTTATACAAACTAAGTAACATAACATACAAATTAAACAACAAGTTTGCATACCATATTCTTGTATGATGGAAACATGGAACAAAATAAATTCAGTTAATCCAATCACTGGCCAAAGTTCCTTTTTATACAGAGAGGCAGTATCGATTCTAACACAGGTGGCTACAATTTCTGTAAATGTTAAAGAAAGAGACCATATTTTCATGTTTAAAGAAATTTATGATGTACCTTTAAGAATTAACACATTGTGACTCATAGGTAATAGATGTAATCTAGTTCAGTGTTCAAGCCTGCTGGATGTAAAGTATTAAGCAGAAAACTAAATCTGGTTTCCTTCTGCAAAATAATCTTTTTGGCTTGTTCCATAGGTCTTTGATATGCCCAAATGACAAAAAATGTTAGATTCTCATCAGAATGCAGTGCTTGTATAAATTGTTGTACCAAAGGTTCATCGACAACTCCATTTCTGATTCTGAAACCAAGTGCCAATCAGGCTGAGGGGGGGGGGGTCATTTCCGGCTCTGTCAACCAGCGACCCTAAATTGCTCAGTGAAGGCTCCAAACCAAGGGTGGGCGGGCCGGAAGCTCTTGAGGCAAGATGGTCCTGAGCTACAGGGCAAGCAACATTATATAGGCTTTCCCCTTGCCCAGGCATAGGCAAACTCGGCCCTCCAGATGTTTTGGGACTACAACTCCCATCATCCCCAGCTAACAGGACCAGTGGTCAGGGATGTTGGGAGTTGTGGTCCCAAAACAGCTGGAGGGCCGAGTTTGCCCATGCCTGCCCTTGTCCTTTCATGGGACAGCTTTTCCCCATGAAGCCACCACACAAACAAAATACTGGTCAAAACCTTGCATGGTATTTTGCTGCAGTCATTGGGTCACAGCACCACCAGGCAATGCCATCTTGCACTTATTGGGTGCAGAACAAGGCTTTAACACATTTCGTTTAAAAGGGGGGGGGGGAGGAGGTTCCAAGCATTCCAAGTTTTGTGACTTTGGAGAAAGTTTTAGTTCAGAACTGTGCTCTTCCACTTTCTGCTTTACCCTATCAACTATGAAGATGTTGTTTCATACAATGCAAGTCCCTTATGAAGCCATCTCCAAGAAGTTGAGATGCTGTTATTGCTCACAGGAACACTGCTGAATAAAAATGTAGTTTCCCTTCCACGTTATTTGTCATTAAAGGATTCTGTCAATTAGATTACAATCCTCGAAATATTCAGCTCTTGAATTTGCCATGGGATTATCTGTAGATATTCTGATAATACCTGCTTGTCCCCAGACAAACAGAGTATGTTATTTCTCATTTTAATTAACTCCAGAAGGAATTGTATTGATTTTTAAAAATGAAATACATTATTTTCGTTGCAGGTGTTCTAGAAGGAACGTTCTGGAATCAACAGAGCAACTAAAATACAACTGTTGAGATTTTTTCCAGTAACTTTTCTGCTGCCCAAACTCTGGAGGCAGCCTCAAAGTTTTTAATGTTTGATTTTTTTGGTGTGTTTTTATTATTTTCTTGGGAGCTGCCAAGTCAAATGGGTGGCATATAAATAATAAAAATATGATGTGGATGATTACTGTTATACACAGAACCTTATGCTCATAAAGTTAGTCATGATTACGTTAGCTTGACTTTATTCCTTGTGAGAAACTAGGAATAGTCTTGTGCCAAAGTCTGTCCCATAATCTATTGAAGGGTTTCTTTCCCTGCAAAAGAGACTTCTATTTTTCTCTCTCCCACATTCACAATGAGTTTTAGTACTTCTTTCAAATTTCTCTTAACTGTTGATGGGTGCAAAATTAGGTTTACCTTGTCACCGTAAATTGTTCAAGGGTAGTGTCCTGTTGTCTTTTTATTAACTCCCCTATGATACTTGGAACTTTTTAGGAGGGTTTTTTTGAGGGGGGGCAAGTTGGGGGGGGACATGGCAGAGGTTTACAAATTATGTACACTGTAGAGAAAGCAGAGAAGTTTTCTCCTCTCATATTACTAGGACCTCAGACTGTCTAATCAAGTTGAATGTTGGGAGATTCGGGGTGGGGGGCAGAACAAAGTTCTTAACAGAAGACATCATTGAAATTTGTTCCCACAAGATGTGATGATGGCCACCACTTTTTTAAAAAAGAGGACTAGACAAACTCATGGCCATTAGTCAAGTTGGTTAAATTCTACATTCAGTTTTCAGAAGCAATATATCTTTGAAAGCCAGTAACTGGGATTCACAGGTGGGGAGATGGTTGTTGCACGAAGATTCAGCTTATGGGCTTCTCATCGGCGTCTGGGTGGAGAACAAGAAGCTTGGGTGGGTGAACCCTTGGTCTAATCTCACAGGTTTTTTCTTATATTTAACTGAATGGACAAAGCCTATTTCTGAGCTATATCAATATATGTGCTTAACCCTAAATCCATCCTGTCCTCTGCAAAAAATTTAACCCCACCACATGCATACACATTTAAGTTATCTAAAACATGTACACATTTTCCCCATAAAACCCAGTTTTAATGCAGTTTTGGAGCATGAACTTTATCGCAAAGATTTTTTTTTAAAAAAAACCAGGCAATCTGATTGTTAATCTCACCCACACATAAGTCCATGGACTCATAAATAAGTTAACTCGTTTTAAAATATGGGCCAAACAAAATCCTCCTCCCTCGCCAGCCACAGCTAACTTTAGTTGGATCCGTGCCTCTGTGTTCTCCCCTCGCCCATTGCCTTTGCAGAGCCCATACTGGGAATAGCCCCCTGACAACTTCTAACAACCAAGAATGTGTTTATTTCTTATGTAATCTGCAGTTATTCCCTAAAGTAATAACAAAGCTTGTTGTGTGTAGGAAAAAAAGCAAATTTCAAAACAGAAAATGCACTGCACTATAAAATAAATAAAATATATTGCCTAGTGTTCTAAAGGGTAATGAACTCTCATGAGAGAGTTCCAGGGCACTCGAGGAATGCAGACAGGATACAAGCAGTGTGAAAACAAGAACATTTCAGCAGCAAGCGGTTTCGTTGATGCCAGGGATGAAAAATAGGATGTAAGAGAAGCAAAAAATTAGTACTGCATTATGCAGAAATGGTGTTCTATTAACCAGAGGCATATGAGCAGGGGTTTTCTTTTTAATTGCCTAAACAGTTTGTTAAAGAGATTCTCTTTTCAGGATGCTATTATGTTAGCTTCCTTTTTAAAAAACAAAAACACAGTCCGTCCGTCCCCATCTCCCTACATTTCTTGCATGCTTAAAACTGTGGAGTCACAACTAGTGAGAGACCAAGCTGAATGCAGCCCATCATTCATATACCGTATGTTGGCGGTCCACTAGGGGTTTGGCAAACTGAATGTTTCTTTTCTTATAAGAATAAAACAGCAACAGTGTGCAGTAACCAGAAGGGAGTGTTGAGCTTCTCATAAGCCACATCATGTAACTGGTGGTATGTGTTCAACTTGGAAGGTCAAAAATTGCCCAGGTTGGTTTCCAAACATCATGGGTGATTTCCAACAGAGTAGACACACATAAAAATACATCTTACTGAAATACATTTCAGTGGGTCTACCCTAAGCATGACTTAGGTTGGCTATCACATGGCACCATGCAGATTATTATTTTTTAAATATAAAATGCATACTGTAAATCTTGAAAACTCTGATTTAATGATATAGGAATATCAATACCTATTGGCTTTGTGGCAGCTGATAATTAACGTAACTTTAAATGAAACTGCGAGACATTCCTACCAAGAATACATGGTGCTCCCTCTCTGCCAAGAAAGACGCCTGGTCTTAATGAGACTTCTTTTTCATAGAATTATAGAGTTGGAAGGGACCACAGTCATTTAGTCCAACCCCCTACAATGCAGAAATCTTTTTACCCAATGAAGGGCTCAAAACCACGACCCTGAGATTAAGAGTCTCTTCTTCTTCTTCTTCTTCTTCTTCTTCTTCTTCTTCTTCTTCTTCTTCTTCTTCTTCTGTGATCACTCGTAGCCGAGTAACATTCTCTTCCATAAACATGGTTTTAACAATGAGTCCGTAAGTGACTGTGGAGGCCAATTCTGGATCCACATGTCCTTCCACAGTGGGGACATTGGTTTCTGGGCACTTGATTACGGTGTGGATTTGCCAAGCGTGCCTTCTTCTTAGCATGTTTCTCCCTTGTGTCCTGAGTTCGAGAGTCTTCAAAGCCCATGACATCTTTGGTAAAGGATGTTCTCCAATTGGAGTGCTCGCAGGCAAGTGTTTCCCAGTTATTGGTGTTTGTACTTCATTTTTTAGATTTGCCTTGAGACAGTCTTTAAACCTCTTTTGTTGACCACCAGCATTACGCTTTCCATTTTTAAGTTTGGAATAGAATAGTTGCTTTGGAAGACGATAATCAGGCATCCACACAAAATGACCAGTCCAAGCAGCTATTGAGGCAATTTTTAAGGTCAGCTTTTATTTGTGAACGCTTCAACTCACAGTTTCTGCTCATTAGTCAATGTAGGCAAACATTTGTTTTGTTAGCAAAATACAATCATCAAAGCCTTAAGACACAATATCTACCAGTTGCCTACATTATTTATCCTAAATTACACTGCAGCCCTGTACGTGTCCACACAGAAATAAATGTCCATCAGTTCAATGGGACTTCCTTTCAGGTAAGTTTGCATAAGATTGCATTTTTAGTCACATTTCTGTCACACTGAAATCAAGCTAGTGTAAGTCAGATTTAACTCGTTGTACTGTATATGGGACTACCTCTGAAGATAGTTTAAAACGTTTCATTAATTCAAAATAAAGCTACAGGTTTGCTAACTGAGACTGGGAAGTATGAGTCCACTGAACCTAATTCACTGGTTCCCAGTCCTTTCCCTGGTCCAGTTTAAGCTGGTTTTGACTTTGAAGGGCCCTCATAGCTTGGGTTCAGGGACCTAAAGGATCACCAGTCTTCAGACCACATTTACTTAACCTTCAAAGACATAGGAATGTGGCTATTAAGGAATGGGTTTCTTTTGCAATGGCACTTAATGTATTGATTGCCCTCCCTACAGAGGCTCACCTCATGCCTACCTTGATATCATTTCAGCACCAGTTAAAGACCTCTAATTTCCCCAGGCTTTTAACACTGCTTCAACTTTCATTTGCTTTTATGTCTGCCATACATTTTTTATGCTGCTTTTATACATTTCATTGGAATTCTGTTTTCTTGCATGTGTCTCTACTTTGCTTGTCATTTCTTGTGCTCCGCCCTGAGAGCTCAGTTAAAGAGCATCCCATAAATACTGGGGAATAAATAAATAAATAGCTAAACACAGATCTTGAGGTTAACTAAAGGCCAACACAGATTGTAGTGTTTCTAACTGGGAGGGGGATATTCCTCTCTATAATAGAAAGAAACCATGGGAAGGTATTGTTTGGACATGTGCCTTAATACCAGAATCCCTCTGACAATCCACATAACTGCAGATGAAATTTTATGTTTACTGAAAATGCATTGTGACATTTCTATCACCTCCCTGTTTTTATTGTTCATCCTTTTTACACTTGCAACTCAAAGATTTATTATCCTCCAACTGTTGTTCCACAATGTAATTCTCGATCCATTTAATTCCCTTCATTAGCTCTTCCCCTTGTTTCTCTCCTTCACCCTCAGCCTCCATCACTAACCTTTCTTTTTAATTTTCTTTCCCCCTTTTTACAAAATGCCGTATCTGAAGTTTGTCCTCCAACGTGTGAGGAGTGAAATCCCCAGGCATTCCCCCCTCCCCTTTTCAATAAAACTTTAGTAGAAAAGAGTGGAACAATCTCAGCATGTTATTAGTCAGTGCTGAGAGGGGAAGATGCTTCAGTGCTAAATAGTGTCATTAAAATGCCTGGTGGGGGCAAGAACGAAAGCCGAAGGAAACTGACATTTCCTATTTGCTATTCTAGCTGCGTTCTTTGGACAGTCTTACTCCTTTGAGTAGGGGGGACGCAGGTGGCGCTGTGGGTAAAAGCCTCAGCGCCTAGGGCTTGCCGATCGAAAGGTCGGCGGTTCGAATCCCTGCGGCGGGGTGCGCTCCCGCTGCTCGGTCCCAGCGCCTGCCAACCTAGCAGTTCGAAAGCACCTCCAGGTGCAAGTAGATAAATAGGGGCCGCTTACCAGCGGGAAGGTAAACGGCGTTTCCGTGTGCAGCTCTGGCTCGCCAGAGCAGCGATGTCACGCTGGCCACGTGACCCGGAAGTGTCTCCGGACAGCGCTGGCCCCTGGCCTCTTAAGTGAGATGGGCGCACCAACCCCAGAGTCTGGCAAGACTGGCCCGTACGGGCAGGGGTACCTTTACCTTTACCTTACTCCTTTGAGTGCCAATGTTTTAAAATGTACCATTCCACCCCCGCCCCCCCCATGTTCATCTCATTGGGTACCAGTCTTTGGCCAGCTTGAACTAAGCTGTCAGTTGCCCTCCCATTGATGTGGGAACACTTGGTGTGGAAAAGTGCACATATTGTTTCAGTTCACATACTGTTTTGAAAAGTGCAGATTTTATAGATTTGTCTTGTAATCCCTACTTGAGAGTCAGCAAGCTCGTGGAGAGGGCTGAACTAGCAGACTGTGTAGTTACGCTTTCACAAAACTTTGAAACAGTCCCTCACCAAAGACTCCAAAGCAAGCTTAGCAGTCATGGAATAAAGGGACAGGTCCTCTTATGGATGAGTAACTGGTTAAGGAATAGGAACAAGAAAATAGGACTGAAGGGACTTTTCTCACAATGAAGGGAGCTAAGAAGTGGGTTCTCCCAAGGATCATAACACTGGGTCTGGTGTTTCTTAACTTCTCCACATGTTACCTGGATTTAGGGTTGAACAGGCCTAAGCTTAGGTGTAGTGGTAGCATGGGACGATAGCAAGTTCACTTAAAGAGAGATAGAGAAATTGCCTGCTCTTCAACAAAAGTTATTTTATAAAACAATAAAAATAACTTTCTAGAAAACAGTAGGTAGCTTCCTGGTGCCTAGAGGACAAAACCCTTCTAAGGATGTGATGAGGGTTTCAGGAAGCAGCCAACTTGAGAGATGATTTGTAGAATGGAATAAAGTGTCTCACAAAACCAACCCCTCAGCTACCTCAAAAGGTAAGGTAAGCAGTACAAACTCTGCACCCATACGAATTTCATCCCCCAAATTTCCCCCTTCCCTTTTGATAATAAGTACAGGTGGCGCTGTGGGTTAAAGCCTCAGCGCCTAGGGCTTGCCGATCGAAAGGTCAGCGGTTCGAATCCCTGCGGCGGGGTGCGCTCCCGCTGCTCGGTCCCAGCGCCTGCCAACCTAGCAGTTCGAAAGCACCTCCGGGTGCAAGTAGATAAATAGGGACCGCTTACCAGCGGGAAGGTAAACGGCGTTTCCGTGTGCGGCTCTGGCTCGCCAGAGCAGCGATGTCACGCTGGCCACGTGACCCGGAAGTGTCTCCGGACAGCGCTGGCCCCTGGCCTCTTAAGTGAGATGGGCGCACAACCCCAGAGTCTGTCAAGACTGGCCCGTACGGGCAGGGGTACCTTTACCTTTTACTGTTTGTTTTCTCATTAATCAAGAGAGAATGGGGGGGGGGGGCATGAGGAAGACATTTTTGGTACAACACTTGCTGAAATGATTATCCCAGTAGCTTTTCCTCTGTCACTGGTAAATCTGCCCAATACATTGTCCAAGCTGCGGGATTTTATTTTTCCAGACATTGAGTAGTATGCAACTAATTTTTATTCAGAGTAGACCCATTGAAGTTAATGGACCTAAGTTAGTCATGGTCATTAGTTTCAATGAGTCTGTTCTGAGTATAACAACCCATTACCAACAAGCAAGAAGGAGACGCAGGACTCCTTTTTCTTTTCTTTTCTTTTTCTTTTTCTTTTTACAATTGTCGTACATCTCCTATAACATCTGGTCCTGTCCTTACAAACCAAATGGAACCTGGGTAGAAATAAAAGGATAAGAACTATGCTTTGCAGTTTAGGAATTCATACCAAAGAATTACCTTTTCCTGATGGTCACCAGAATCACCATTTTTTCTTAACTTATGTGAGAACCATTTAACATATTTTTAATAAAACCCTTTAATATTCATTACAGCAAAAGAGTTTGATCAACAGCTCCTCTTGTTGATTTTGTGGTTTATGCTTCATTTAATGCCAGGAATGCGGAGTTTATTAGATATATAGCGTTCATATTTAATGAGAATAGACTCTAATTTGCTTAAATTTATGATCTAACATTAAATAAATTGCAGGGGTGCCCAGCAAAAGGAGGGAAATCTACGGAATTTGAATATACTAATGAGGAATCAAAAGTTGCTGAAGAGTGCAGCTACAGATTCAAAAGTAACCAAGCACTAAATTTAAGATACATAGGCTAAACTGTGATTTATTTCAAATGATTACAAAATAATTCTTCTGGATCTGGCTATGCTTATATTTTTATCACATTATCAGTCACAGTTCAACACTTAAAGGCGCTCAGTGCCTTGGAAACTTTGTTAAAGTAGTAAAATAGGAAATGGCTTTAATAGCAAAAATGGAATATGCATTTTCTTTTTTTAAGTTAGCAAGATGGGTAGGATATGCTATGGGAATCTGAACAGAATAATGAGCATTACAGGAGTTGCATGAATTTCTCATGCATATAATCTGCAAACTATTACAGAATTCAGCCTAGGCGCTGTAAGATATAGTAGCCATGCACAAGAATTTCCATCCTGCAGAGATAACATATCATGCAGTTTTTTGCTTGATTGCATAGTTCCTCAGAGATTTCTTTTGCAATTTGAGGCAAACAGTAGGATTTTTTTGTGTGGAAGACACTGGTGGGCTGTTTATTATCTGGACTGACATCACAGAGCTCATAAATTATACAGTGGTGCCCCGCAAGACGAATGCCTCGCAAGACGGAAAACTCGCTAGACGAAAGAGTTTTCCGTTTTGGAGGTGCATCGCAAAACGAATTTCCTATGGGCTTGCTTCGCAAGACGAAAATGTCTTGCGAGTTCCTGCGAGTTTTTTTTCCTCCCCCCCCCTTTTTCTAAGCTGCTAAGCCGCTTATCCGATAAGCCGCTAAAAGCCGCTAAAAGCCGCTAAACCGCTAATAGCACTAATCCGCTAAGCCGTCAATGGGCTTGCTTCGCAAGACGAAAAAACCGCTAGACGAAGAGACTCGCGGAACGGATTCTTTTCGTCTTGCGAGGCACCACTGTATATGCAATTTGCAAATGCTTTAAGCCAAATTCATGAGACCTCTTTGTGACTGTGCCCATAATTTGGAAAGCCACACAATTTGTTATACGCACAAAGACAGAGTGATGTTTTTAACTTAGTTTTTCCTAGCAACAAAGTAAATGCTTTTGGAAACTCCAAAGGTCAGAATTCTAAATGGGATTTCCAAGAGAGAAATGAGTTATGCTGTTAACACCCCTCACACACACCTTCAAAAAACACACAGAAAAAAACCATTATGCTTGATAACACAGAAGGAACAGGACATGCCTAACATACCCTCCTACATTTCTCCAATGAAAATAGGGACATCACATTCCATAGTGATAATTTTACAATTTGCACCCCACACATCTTACTGACCTGCCCCAGCCACTCTGGGCAGCTTCCAACATATGTAAAAACATAATTAAATATTAACCCTTCCCTGTACAGCAGGGGTGGCCAACTCCCAAGAGAGTGTGATCTACTCACACAGTTAAAAACTGGCGGTGATCTACCCCCTTTTTTGGGGTTCAGGTCAAAGTTGTAGAGCTTTTTTGGAGGGAGGAAAGTCCTGTTTCTTTGGGGTGCAGGGCAAAAATGTTGAGCTTTTTGTAGGGGAGCCAAAGTTGTTGGGGAGCCAAAGATGTCCAGTTATCTACCAGTAGATAACGGTCTACCTATTGGATGTGCCTGCTGTACAGGATTACCTTCACATGCCTCGGGGGTCGAATAACTCCATACCCTCCAACATGAACCTGAATGAAGAAGAAAAGGTTCTTTTGCCAAGTGAGGACTTAACCATTAAATGTGAAATGGTTGTCTGGTACAATTCTGAGGCTGCCAAATCTATTATTGGGGAAACACAGTTGCAAATCTTCTGCGACCCTATGTCACAATGGCTCTGTGGGAAGGAAAAAGAGAGGAAGGAGGAGAGGCAGTCAAAGACAACATCTGGACCTGCTCCAGTTGCAGTGCCCTTTCCACCAGCATCCCTGAACCACCTACCTTTGTATCTTTTATTTGTTTCAGTGTTTTTAAAATTCTAAAACACCTGTGTGAGAAGGGTGGTAAATAGATGCAATTAATAAATGGAGTCTGGCTTTCAGTCTTTCTATGTTCAACAGAACAGTGCTTTCTTTCTTCCATAGCTCAAGCTTTGGCCTTCAGCTATTGACCTTGGTGGTCCTAGGTTGCAGAGCACAGTCTCAAGGTTTCAATTCAGTTGGGTTGCAAGGTAGATATACCATTTCAAGGACAGCCTGGGGCTGTGTTCTCATCAAGAGGTCAGCTGCTGGAGGCCTATCCCTGAAGCTACCAGGAAAAAGGTGTTGCGTTTTTGGACATACAAGGGCAGAAGGCCAGGCTATTTATGCTAGGCCTAAGTAACCCCCCAAGGCTCCATAATGCCTGTTGGTTATAGGGTCCAATATTCATTCCATTCTAAGGCCACACTGTATATGTAAGCTAATTAGAATGGATTCCAGCTTCAGAAGATGGGGATCCTGGTTCAGGTTAAAGGGTCTTATCATTTCCTACAGATCAGGCACGTTTAAGCCAAAGATACAACTGTGTTTAGAGGGTGGGAGTGTCACACAGCCATTTGTAACAACCCTTAACTCTGACACCCCTGCAAATTGGTGCTTAATTATTAAACACATTTAGATTAGCTATTGCGGGTGCATCCGTTTCTCTAATAAAAGCAGGTTTATTTATCAGTAGTGTAAATCATAGCAGAGAGTTGAGATGAATAGGCAGGCACAGAGAGTTTGAATCCCAAGATAAATTGATGCAATCGATCAAAATTTGTTGTTGTTGTTTTTTTATTATTATTATTATTAACCAACTAAAACATCAAGGGAAAGAACTTATCTTTAAAAGGCACTTCTTGTTTCACAATAGTAGAAACGGAAAGGCACAATCATGCATTTGTTTCCATAAAGGTAAAGGTAAAGGTAAAGGTAAAGGGACCCCTGACAGTTAAGTCCAGTTGCGAATGACTCTGGAGCTGTGGCACTCATCTAGCTTCACTGGCCGAGGGAGCCGGCATTTGTCCACAGACAGTTTTTCTGGGTCATGTGGCCAGCATGACTAAGCCGCTTCTGGAGAAACCAGAGGAGCACACGGAAACGTCGTTTACCTTTCCGCCAGGGTGGTACCTATTTATGTACTTGCACTTTGATGTGCTTTCGAACTGCTTGGTTGGCAGGAGCAGGGACCGAACAACGGGAGCTCACCCCATCGTGGGGCTTCGAACCACCGACCTTCTGATCGGCAAGGCCAAGGCTCTGTGGTTTATACCACAGTGCCACCCACGTCCCTTTTGTTTCTATACCTGCACACAAATATTATTTAAAGAGAATAAAAAGTAGGGTGTCTATTACAAAAAGGCATTCCATAAGAAATCAAGGCTGATTTCTGAAAAAGTGAGCCATAGGTACTTGATGCTTGTACAAATTCTAGACTGGATATTCCCAGAGGCCCATGGGAATCCTGGTGTTGTCAAGACCAGTATTGCCACAGGACGTTGCCCTGATTATAAAGGTAAAAGGACCCCTGACCATTAGGTCCAGTTGTGGCCGACTCTGGGGTTGCGGCGCTCATCTCGCTTTATTGGCTGAGGGAGCCTGCGTACAGCTTCCGGGTCATGTAGCCAGCATGACAAAGCCACTTCTGGCGAACCAAAGCAGCGCACGGAAATGCTGTTTACCTTCCCGCCGGAGTGGTACCTATTTATCTACTTGCACTTTGACGTGCTTTCAAACTGCTAGGTTGGCAGGAGCAGGGACTGAGCAACGGGAGCTCAACCCGTCGCGGGGATTCGAACTGCTGACCTTCTGATCAGCAAGTCCTAGGCTCTGTGGTTTAACCCACACCACCACCCGCAGCCCTGCCCTGATTATAGTGGCTATTAATTTAGGATGTCCTCAAACTCTATTGTTTTGACGCATTCAGGGGCGAGACAACCTCATCCCCGTTTTCAGCAAAAAGTAGGTAGAAAGAATTAAAGAAGAAATACATAGCCCTCTTTTAAAAACAAAAACCGAATCTATTGGGATTAGGCAAAGAGATCCACACTCTGCTGCCTGAGGCAATGCAGCAGCCCCTGCTGTTCCCACCTACTGATCTCCTGTAGCTCCTGCTGAGGTGACTGCTGCAGTACAGACAAAACAAGGCTCACCATCTCAAATCAGCAAAGCCTCATTCTGACAAATGTGTATGTTATGAGATCAAAACACGGCAGCTCAGCTGACCCTAAAGACCACCCATGCTATGACTACTTTGCCATTACGGTGGTGGATACTGTTCAAAGTTTAACAGTAGCAAGCTCTTAAATAACCGCTCACAGTTTACCACTGTTAAACTGCAAACTCCATTTCTTGCAGCAAAATGGCGGCACTGCAGGTTCCATGCCAGAGATACATCACCCACAAGGCATGTTCCAAGGAAGAACCTTTGCTCAGACAGAGATATAGGCAAACGTGTGCCGCTGGAGAGCCAACAGCTGCTTTCCTGCTGCAGCAAATCAGTCCTGGTGCTCGTGGAGCCCTTGAATATGACAACAGCTTCATGCCTTATGCAACATATGCTGTGCATTGCAATCATGTCAAATTTCTGCCTTGAAGAGGAAATATATTTAGTGTTTCATAAAGAGATTATAAGTCTACTGAAGGATTTTCTTTGAAGTAATAAGCTGCTGAAAATTGGATTAACCTAACTACAACTCCGTAAACAAGATGGAAGGCTACATTTTCCTCAACATTCTTAATTAACAGTCATTTATTTACCTAAGAGCAGGGTAGAGGTCAGGAGGCTGGGAGGACAGAACATTTCAAGTTATTAGATCTTTTTTTCCTAGTCATTATATAAGTATTTTTCATTCCATTTCATCAGTCCCACCTGACTAACTGATTAGAAAGTCATTCATTCAAGCCATATTAGTGGACTTTAAAAGAAAGATGAAGTCTCTGTTTGATGTTAATTGGAAACTTAGATCTTCCTTTTGCATGCTCCTTGCACAGACGATAAATAATTTTTTTTAAAAAAGGAGAAAGAGCAAGTATTTGCAGTTCAAGTCAGACCATTTGGTGCATTAGCTTTTTTCTGTTGTAAGAGGTAAATCTGAAGACATCAGATTTGTTCTTTAGATACACGAAGCTGTAACAGGTAATGCATTTTCAGCCACTGCCTTGTGGATGTGTGGAAGTCATCTAGAGGAAGTTTGCTAGAGTGGAGCTGCTGCACACTGTAGGGTCCTGCAAACAGGGCCATACATATCCAGGGTGTTACCTGCAACCTGTCATCATCACCTCATTCGGGATTTTCTTCTCCCACACTACCCACCCTCAGTTAATGTCTTCTTTTGCAGGTTAACTTTTCTTCATAGGTTTTGCAGGTTAACCTTTCTCCGCAGGTATGCGGGCGCTGATACGATAAGGTCGCTGTTAAAGGGCCGGAAAGGAATTTCCCTGCATTGGCAGGTTTCGCCTTTCCTGTAGCAAAACGTCACAACTTTGGCGGTATCAGGCCTTGGGCGGAATCCTTTAGTCCATCTTCCTCTTTGCGGTGGCGATACCAGGGTTCCCCGTTAAAGGGGTTTCTGAAGGGAGGCTTTGACCGTACGCTGAAAGGTCGTCATTGCTCTCCCCTGCGGCGGCGGCGTAACAGGGGCGGCTATCTCTGCTTGAACATATGTTCTCCAGAGCCGGCCCATCCCCCCCACACACACACTGGATAACCCTGATGCTCCCTAGGTCCCCCGCTGGGGACTGGGGAGGGAGAACGCCCAATGCCTGAGCCAAGGTCTACCCACATTTGAAATTTAATAAAGTTGTGGCCAATTTAATCCCATAGCACGTTGTCTAGAGTCGTTATTCCACATGACGGGGGGGGGGGGGGACCACTCGGGATCTGGGGACTCCGCCTGTCCACGCAATGCATTTTCAGCCACTGCCTTATGGATGTGTGGAAGTCATCTGAGGAAGTTTGCTAGAGTGGAGCTGCTGCACACTGTAGGGTCCTGCAAGCAGGGCCATACATATCCAGGGTGTTACCTGCAACCTGTCATCATCACCTCATTCGGGATTTTCTTGCCTCAGCTCCACATCACTGGCTACCAATAGTGGGCAGAAAGAAACATACAGCATGATATCAGGATATGGGGGAGTTTTTAACTATATGTTGTAGAGGGATAGGGATACCTGGAATGATATGCTTGGCAGAAGAGCTGTATATCTGAAAATCTGATGGTACCTCTAGTCCAGGTATGGCCAAACTTGGCCCTTCAGCTGTTTTGGGACAACAATTTCCATCATCCCTGACCACTGGTTCTATTAGCTAGGGATGATGGGAGTTGTAGTCCCAAAACAGCTGGAGGGCCAATTTTGGGCTTGCCTGCCTAGTCTTTCTCTTTCCACAAGCAATGTGGAAGTGAAACAAATGTCACGATCTATTAGCAGTTGTGCACAACATGCTGCACTGGAGATGTCTCCCTACCAAACAGATAGATGTTGTCAGCTTTGAAAGCATCAATCACTTCATCAATCACTTGCAACGATCAAGGTTAAAAGGATGGACTGAATTCTGTCCCACTATTCTCTTGAAAGGGACACGATTGGCACTGTGGTCTGAACCACAGGGCCTAGGGCTTGCCGATCAGAAGGTTGGCGGTTCGAATCCCTGCGACAGGGTGAGCTCCCGTTGCTCAGTCCCTGCTCCTGCCAACCTAGCTGTTTAAAAGCACATCAAAGTACAAGTAGATAAATAGGTACCACTCTGGCATGAAGGTAAACGGCGTTTCCATGTGCTGCTCTGGTTCGCCATACTGGCTACATGACCTGGAAGCTGTCTGTGGACAAATGCTGGCTCCCTCGGCCAGCTGCAACCTCGATGAGCACCACAACCCTAGAGTCGTCTGCCACTGGACTTAACGGTCAAGGGTCCCTTTACCTTTACTTATTCACTTGAAAAGGTGATTGGTGCCATCTGCACTGCTGCTTATTGTTTGTGTGTTAATTCTACATCCAGCAAGGAGAGCTATGCCCAATTCAAAATGACGGTTTTCCCCTATAAAGCCCTAAATGTTTGGGGACAAGGAACATTTGGGCTTACCTGAATGTGCTTGTGCCTTGACATAAGTATTGGATTATCTCAGTAGTGGCCTATACTATATGGAATTGCTTCTCAAGGGATGTATAGTTAGCCTCTTCAGTCTTAGTCTTCAAAGAGGCTTTAAAAAACTACCTGTTTCAAGTAGCTTTTATATTATTTATTTTGATTGGGCCTCTTGTTGTTTTACAGCAGGTTTCAGAAACAGATTTGTATTGGTGGAATTATATTTTAATGTCATATCTTGTTTTTCTGTTTTTTTCCTAAAATTTCAAAGTTTTAAAAATAATTTTATATTACTGCAATGTTGTGTTTATATTATTCACTGCATCAGGTGAACTTTTAGACAGTTCTGGCTGCTTAATAAAGGGATTTCTTCCATAACCTCATTCTACAGAGCCTGTCTTTGCTCATGAATCACATTTGCTGGGCCATGAACGTGGTCTTTCTTCCTCTGCGAGAGTTGCCATCCCATTTTGCCTAACTCAAATTTATTTTGAATTTCAAATTAAAGGATTAAAGGATCCACACTCAGGTGAACCATCTGAAGAATTTGTAGGGAAGCCAACAGAGTTATGACTTGACTAGTACAAATTTCATAGAAAGCTGTGGGGAAGGTGGGAATCACTAGCCTACTAAAGGGAAGATTGCAAGGTTCGTAATTGAAATAGGTTCCAACCTTAAGGAATTTGTGAGAAGCCGCAAGAGATTTGCATAACTGTAGCCTTCACACGTTACAAAACACATCGCTTTTCATATCTATTTAGGGTGAAAGTAAAATGTGAACTTCTGCTTAGATCTGTGCTTCTGAGCACAGTGGTTTTTATGATGTTGTTGTTTAAATATACTTTGCCAGACGTCTGTTGTGACAGATCCAAGAAAGCAGCCTATGTGTTTTCCTAGAACTTGACTGGTGCAATTAAGAATCCATAAAGCCCTAGCCAAGTGCTTATTGCATTTGTAGATGGGAGTGTGTAGGAGACTATTCATTTCAGCGCTACCTGCTACCCAAAGGACAGTTGGAAATATTTGATTATACTTTTCTCGCATAATTCTCTCATCAATAAAAAGAGAAGAGGTGTGCAATTTATCTTCTTCCATTTAAAAAGGGGGAATCAATTACTAAGCAAAGCTAAACTTTATGGCATGGTAAAGCAAACAGTAAGCATTGCATCTTTGATTCCAATATCAATATTCATTAAAGTTTTATACAGGCTACCTACAAACTAATCATGCAGGAAGATGAGATTCTTTTCTCTTTCCCCCCCCCTGTCTCCCACCTACCTTTTCTGCCTCCTGTTGAGCCTCACAAAATATATTTCAGTGTTCCTTCAGTCAAGACAATGGAGCAGTTCAAAATGAGAAAGATAGCAAGCAGAATGGATAGGATGATTAAGAGGTGGCCTGGTTTAAATGACCGCTAAATTAGAATATAGCACACACACACACACCTTCCACATCCCGGATCGTTTGATTACATCGTCCTTGTCACAAAAAGGTCATTTTAATTCGATCACACCAAATATTCTAGGCAAAGAGTGCCGCACATGTGCAGATGCTGTGCTCATTTGTCACATTATTGCTTGCTGTCACTTTTGAAGGTAGATGTCTGTTTGAAGAATGCACAGCATCTACAGGGGTCAAGGCATTTGCATAAAGTACCAAAAGAAACTCTTTTCAGGAAGAACAGAGGATTTTGTTCTGGTCCCTGTTTACAAAAAGTCTTGAGGGAGCAGCTGTCAGGAACTACACTATTATGTTTTCAGTTAAAGTGCTCGTTTTTACTTAATAATGGATCGAGTAATTATATTTAAAGCTTGCATTTGCATGACTTCATATTAATTCCCACCCACCCTGATTTGCCAACAGCTGAAATTTCAGCTTTCTGATTGTAATTGTGCTGGTTGCAGCCATTTCATCCTTTAAAAGTTGAAAGAAGATGAAGCAATATGTCAGTAATCTCTCTTGGGGGTTGTCACATTCTGTGTTCTTAGGGACGCTCCCACCCGATTCTCTAGTTAGTGGGGTCTGAGGTGTGCTCTGTCTCACAAACAGATGCCCCCATGAGTTTCCAGCTTCATTATCAGCTACCACTGTCAGTACGCCATCAACCAATGTGCAGCGACTGGGCTCAATAACTGGTTCTGCCCAACAGGGCTAGGCAAGTGGAGCACTTTCAGAGACCTTCCAATCCTGGAAAACAGGTCCCAGTGCACTGGACCCACAACTGTGCATTGTGAGACCAGACTCATGCAGAGTATAAATAACGTGGAAGCTAGCTGTGAAGCATAACTCCTTTTATTTCTAATAGCTACTACAAACTACCAAACTACTGGCTTGCTTGAGTGTTACATCTCCTACTCAGCCATCTGGTCACTACATAGATAAGACTCTCCACATACAGAGTCAGGCAGTCAGTCAGGAGCGGAAGAGTAGAAGAGCAGTTTCCGCCCCCTCCTTTCTCAAAACATCAGATCAGGAGA
Source organism: Podarcis cretensis (assembly GCF_951804945.1). Taxonomy (NCBI): domain Eukaryota; kingdom Metazoa; phylum Chordata; class Lepidosauria; order Squamata; family Lacertidae; genus Podarcis; species Podarcis cretensis. The sequence continues at coordinate 100,241,619 of NC_137173.1, read as the reverse complement.
TTCTTGCAATGGGAGGGGTGAAAATATCAACAGTAATAAGATTTCCATAAGTATGAAGCCTATGTGCTCAGGTGCATATGGGACCTGCACAAGACATTCAATCATCCGGTTAACATGTTTTTTTGTTTTCCCTTAAAATCCCTTCCATTTTTCACCAGAGAAGAAAAACCATGAAAATATTGCCCTGGAATTTTACTTTAGGCAAAGATATATGGCACCTGGGATGTGTGGGTTTGGCAGTCTTTTATTTATTATTGCTTTCATTGAACTCCATTAAATGTTTTGCCAAAGCAGTGTCCTCTAAATGTGCTTCACAATTTTCCCTTAAGGCAGTTCCCCTCTTACGTCTTGCCTGTAAAGACACCCCCCCCCCATTTCGCTCCCAAGCCAATGTTTTATTTTCTGAAGAGCAGCGCAAAACAGCATCTCCCCCACTGCTATGAACAACATTGGAAAAAGCTTTGCTCTTCCAGTCAGACACCAATTCCTGCCTTTATCTATCCCCTTAAATCATGGGTAGGCAAACTAAGGCCTGGGGGCTGGATCCGGTCCAATCGCCTTCTAAATCTGGCCTGTGGATGGTCTGGGAATCAGCAAGTTTTTACATGAGTAGAATGTGTCCTTTTATTGAAAATGTACAAGCAATTACTGGACTGGGATACCAAAGATGTACAGGTGAAAGGAGTAATGGTTAAATGGGATAGAGACCTTGGTCACAGTGTGGAATATAATAAATGGCAGACACTTTGGAAGAGGGGTATGAAGTTCACGGCATGTGCTGCTCTCCGAGAAAATTTAGAAAAAATGATGTATCGTTGGTACCTAACCCCGGCAAAACTGGGGAAGATGTATAAAACCGGAGACATCGCATGCTGGAGGTGCAAAGCAAAGGTAGGGACTTTTTTTCATATTTGGTGGACTTGTGACGAGGTGAAAAAATTCTGGGGACAAATATATGAGGAATTGAAAAAAATATTGAAGTATAATTTCCCTAAAACTCCCGAGGCGTTTCTCTTAGGTATGATTGGTGAGGAGATAAAGAAAGTGGATCAAACCTTTATTCAGTATGCCATGGCGGCGGCTAGAATTTTAATAGCGCAAAATTGGAAATCCCCCAATATGCCTACGATCAGAGATTGGCAAGTGAGACTGCACCAGTATATAGAACTAGCGAGATTGACACAAAGAATCAGGCATCATAATAGTACAAAAATAAAAAATGAATGGAACAAATTTACAAGTTATATGGAGGTTAATTTTGGAATTAATAATTTAACAGCAGACGGTATCTGACACCTACTATGTTGTAGTATGATGGTATTAATAACTGCAGAAAGTGTATAAGATAAGATAACCCAAAACCGAGATGGACGGAGGTTTATTGTTTGTAGGTCTGTAAGTTTGTAAGTCTTGTATTTTTCTTATTCTTTATATTTTTTTTTCTTTTTTCTTTTTTCTTTTTTCTTTTTTCTTTTTTCTTTTTTCTTCTTCACTGGTGTTTGTTTTCTTTTTATATGCTTGGTATATGCTTGTTATTAGCTCTGTTATATTTTTGTATGTGGTTTTTAAAATCTGTTCAATAAAGATCTTTTTTAAAATTAAAAAAAAAATAAGAAAAAAAAATGCATCTCTGGGTTATTTGTGGGGCATGGGAATTTATTCATTTTTTCCCTTCAGAATTTAGTCTGGTCCACCACAAGGTCTGAGGGACAGTGGACCGGCCCCCTGCTGAAAAACTTTGCTGAGCCCTGCCTTAAATCCTACTGCCTACTTCAGTTTATTACACAAGATAATCTTCAGACATTATAAGGATATCCCTGTTTACAAGTGAACTGTGGGAAAACACTTCATGATAACCTGGTTCAAAGGTATTATGGGTTAGATATAATGAATCCTGCTGCCACCTTGCACAGAGTGGTTGGGGCAGCAGGTGGCTATTGCATCTATTCAGGAAAGGGAAGGCAACGCCTGGCCAGATCATGCACCCCACACTTGGGCTATTTAAACCCATTCCATCCCTCTTTTGACCTCTTTTGATTCTGGCATGGAGTGCTTGTTATGCTCAATAGAGGCAATGCTGGTTTTGATGGCAGAAGGGTGTTGAGTACAATTTCTTTTTTACCCATCAGTAGATTGGCCTTGCTGTCCTGTGTTTCACCTTTTCTGTACTCATCTGTGAAAAGGTGGCAGCTACAAAGCAGGTTAATTTGCTCACTTTGGCAAGTAGGTGTGGGAATTTATCAGGCACTTTTGAGGGTCTAATGTGAGACCTGCCTTCAGGACTGGGAATAAACTGGTGTGGTAAGGAACCCCTCGAGGCCAACCTACAACAGGAAGGGCCTCACCTCACCTGAAAGGGTGAGGTTTGAGGGAAGGGGTAGAGGAAACATTGTCCTTCTCCCATTGTAGGGTTGCCCTCCCTGCAGCATTTTCACTACTGTTCTCCGAAAGCTGGGGTCGGCAATCTAAGGCCCAAGGGCCACAAGCGGCCATAAGGGTCATTTAACCAGCCCATGGACCCCTGCCGCCCGCTCGGTCGGCTCATGTGCGCCACACTAAACCGGCATGGAGCAGAGCAGGGACTGCCTTCCGTGACGCTGGCCAGCTTCCCATTGGCTGCAGGAAACTTCTGCAGCCAATGGGAAGCTGTGCACGCCTCCTCTGCGCTGGATGGAGTGCCAGAAATAGTGTTTGTGCACGCGCGCGCGCACACACACACACACACGCTCCAGCCCACCGCGGCATCTGCGGGACTGTGAACAGGCCCAAGCCACAAAAACTTTGCTGACCCCTGTCGAAAATAATCAATGTGGCCCCAGTTCACTCAACTTTTGTTTCTCATCTCCTTATTTCCCTGTTCTGGTTGCATTTGCCCTGCAGCTTGACCCATTGTCCCATTAATTCAGAGTTCATAAATTTAAGCCTATTTAGTCACAATAAAGATAATGGATCTTAATCAGCTTACAACAAACCTCTTCAATTTAAATGGGTTGTTGATCAGGCAGCCTGACACTTTGAGCGATCAATGAAGGCATTAAGAAGAGAGGTGCTGGTTTTGATCCAATATATTAAATGATTCTGCATAACACCTTAGATGATTATAAAAACCTTACTCTCAAGGCAACTGGAATTCATGGGGAAAGGATATGGAAAGCAATGGTAATTTCACCATATATTACGACCAGTCCTTTTGCTGTTAATTTGCAAAAGAAGACCTTTTATAAATGGAATTAACTCCTTGTCACCAAAGTTTCTCTGCAAAGCAAGATCAAACTAGCTCAAAGGTTTGTGTGACTGGTTAGACATTCCACAGATTCCAAACAGAGCTGCAAAGGTTCATGTACAGATCAAAATAATGCATGAACATATGGAGGATCATGCTAATCAGAGATATATTTTCCTTTGAGGTCACAAAAATAAAAGGTCATTAGCATTCCATAGCCTATAAATGACAAGTTGATCATCCCCACTAGAATTCTAATAAACAAAGAAAAAAAGTACTGTGCTCCCGTAATAGTTTTGTAGCTGTCAATTTCTGAGTACTTAGAGCAAAGAACGAAGATTGTCATGGCTACATCCCACAACTGCTATAGATATTGCAAATCCTCACCAGTATTCATTTTAAAGGTCAAGGGAGGGCATCATTGTCACTATCTGAGAGAGTCTTTGAAGGAACCTTTGTGAAAACCTGGGGAAGACACAATGTGCTGTAGGTTTTGTTTTTGGTTTTGTTTATAAAAAAAATACACTTAGGCTGTATCTTATTTTATTCAGGGACCTTGAGTTGCCATTACCAGACATACACAAAGAATGCAATCGCAGAACAGTTAGGCAGTTTGCCTTGGAGGATAAGTGCAGTAAGACTGAAAAACTATCTTTACCAAGAGGTTTTTTTATGAAGAAAAACAAACAATCCAACTAAATCATACTCAAAGTAGACCCACTAAAATCAATGGACTTGAATCCACTGGCTCTTTTAGAGGGTGTCACTCTGAGTGTTACTAACATTGGCTAAGATCACTCATAACGATCAAACATGAATTAGAAAAACAAGAAAATCTTTCCATTATTTACAGCACCATAATGGAAAATGCAATTAAGTCATGCTTCCTTTCCTTATATTTCCAGAATAATTTGTGAAGGAGGGAATGAAGCAACTCCAGTATGGGATGATGCATAGGCTCCCAGAATCAGAACAACTCACACACCTTCTTGCAGGGAATGTGCCTGTTAGAATGAAGCTAGTTTATTCTTTGAAAGACGTTTTCTTACTCTTTTCGCTTCTAGCTTGTTCCAAAAGAGCTTTGCCTGTTGTCTGCCTAAGCATATGCAGAGGCCAGAAGGAGCAAGGTGGTGTTGGGGAGGTAGAAAATGTGCTTACATTACAGGAATCTGCTTTAGGTGTGATTATGGTGTTCAGTACACAGGGGTGGTGCATTATCTAAAGCCCAACTATTCTAGATAGCAAGCCCAGAAACCCAATTCATTGCCAAGAAACATTAAGGTGTTTAAGTTGTATTATGCAAATTATGGCACGATTAAAACCTAGTGCTTCCAGTTGTAGACATGTTTAACACATTTAGGTCTGTAATAGAGTTAATAGAATTTCAAACTATAAGTGAAAATGAAGTGGCTGATCTTCAGGTTGTTGGTTTTGCTAAACAAACTCTCTCTCTCTCTCTCTCTCTCTCTCTCTCTGTGTGTGTGTGTCTGTGTGTGTGTTTGTTTAGACTTTACCATTTCAAAGATCCAGATGTACCATTGCAGGCTTGAACGCTCCCCTTCCTGAAAAACTCCCATTGCATGGTTATTTTGTATCAGGCCTAGGGCTACCTGACTTGTAAGATTTCTGTGATTAGGCAAAACCCACTGTAATATCTGGATATCCTATTACAACGAAAGAGGAACCTGCTGGATCACGCCATATATTTATCAGACTTTGCTTGTACAGCATCCTCTATCCCACACTGGCCAAGCAGCTGCCTATGGGAAGATCACAACCAGGTAAAGAGTACAGTAGCCCTCTCTCATAGTTGTTCCTCCGTGACTGGTATTCAGAGGCATGCACCCTCTGATTCTGGAAGCAGTGCATAGCTATCATGACTAGTAGGGCACTGGCAGTCTGTCTTCATGGCTTCCACCTGCTGCAGAAAGCAGCGCAGTACCAGAACTCCTATCATAGGAGTTTTCAGCGCATGTAGGTTGGCTCTTAGATATAGGGATAATTAACGCAAACATCAATGATGGGTATAGGGACCTGTAGGTATGGGCAGGGTGTTCAATTCAGTCCACATTTAAGGCTAAATTTATTACTTTGCACTTTGCAGAACAATATGGGAACCAAGCCATAGCCATCTTTCAAAATTCACATGTATCCAGCTTTTTCAGTGCGGTTCTCCAACTGACCATTATTTACAAAAATGCATAATATTAGGTAAAAGTGTGCATAGAAATGAATATATTAGGGGAAATAGCATACAAACATACATTATATTAGGAGAACTAGCTTGTTCAGTGGCATCTCGGGTTAAGAACTTAATTCATTCTGGAGGTCCGTTCTTAACCTGAAACTGTTCTTAACCTGAAGCACCACTTTAGGTAATGGGGCCTCTTGCTGCCGCTGCAACACCACCATGCAATTTCTGTTCTCATCCTGAAGCAAAGATCTTAACCCAGGGGACTATTTCTGGGTTGGTGGAGTCTGTAACCTGAAGCGTCTGTAACATGAACCATCTGTAACCCAAGGTACCACTGTAAAAATGTGCACATTAGTCATAACTGCTTACAAAAATATGTTTATTACGAAGAAGTCACACTAAAATGCTGAATAATTTTCATAAGGATTTTTCAAAACAAAATTTACAACTTTTGTGGGGAATGGAATTTAAAGCTGTCTCAGAGACAGAGAGCGACAGCCTGTTTTGAGGCCTTGCTGTGAGAGAGTGACTGCAGGGGTTAAAAGTTTTTGGGCAAACATCTTTTCATACGGCCAAAAAAAAAATATTACCTCTTCAACTATATTTCCTTCAGGCTAATATCTTACACTCACTATCTTTGCATTTTCATGTCGGGGCTCTATCCCACACAGTAAATTTTTTGTCACATTAAAATGATACATATTTTTATACATAAAAACTTCCCTGATTAAAAATTAAGTCCCTTTCAATTACAGTCATAGATTGTAGCCGTAAAATGGAACATGAAGGAGAAATGCAATTAAAATGGTAGTGAACATTTATGTAAATCAAAATTTAGCAGTGGGGCAAATATAATGGGGTGTGTGTATCAAACTATGCCCAAATCAGATCACCCCACCCTCAAGTTCTCTCAAAAGAAACATATTTAGAGAGAATGCAGAAAGGAAAGCTATTTCCTTCTGCACTCTTCTTGCTCTCAAGGCATACCTACTGGGATCATTTTTAAAATACTATGGCCAGCCTGAGCTCCCAGTCCATTAATCTTCTTTTGGACCACTTGTGTCTTTGAGAATTAGAGTCTGATGGCCTTTGCTCTGAGAGAACCTTACAGAGAAAGTCACTCAACCATCAAATCAATTATCCCTAGTGCTGTAGACATATCATCTATATTTAAACTCTCTCGAGGAATTAACTAGACCACTATACTTGAGATGCTGCTGGCCTCCTTTTGTAATACTCTGGCACTGCGGTTTCCCCTACCCCAAGCACATAGTCAGAGACACCACAGAAAATCCCCGAATGGGGACCAGTTCCCCAATACTGAGTGTTGCAATAACCCACACACTCCCTATATAGCAGGGGTCAGCAACCTAATGCCCATGGGCCAGAAGCACCCGTGGAGATTGTTTGACCGGACTACGAGCTGCCCCCAAGCCAAGCTGCCCACTCTCGCGCTGCACTAAACCGGCGCAGCATGGCACAGGGACTCGCTTCCGCGGTGCCAGAAATCACATCTGCACAGACGCCGAAAATCATGCACATGATCAGGCCCATAGAGGGATCTCTGCTGGACCAATCTGGCCCAGGCAAGATAAACCTTGATGACCCCTGCTATATAGGGTGCAAAAATTTGATCGTAAAAGTGCTATGCATTCAAAAGAGGCCCAAACTAAGACCAGGCCTCTACAACACATTACACTTGCAGTAAACTAAAGCCCATGGTGGCAGGTCAGTCCTTTTATTGTTCCAGGCAGGCAGAAAAACAAAACAAAACCAAGAGCTTGGAAACACTATGGGAATGTATTTTTGCTTGTGCAAGGCATCCAATGTTCACCAACACCTCCTCCACATACAAACTCACCATGAGCTTCCCGTGGCCCTGCAAGGCGGCTTTTGTGGTTTGGGAAACTCTCCAGAACAGCATCGAATATGGCAGAGCGGGCTGTAGAGCAACGCCATTGGGGCCAGCCCAAGAAATGCCATCCTGCAGAACATTTTGCCCACTGCTAGATGATTATGAATGGCTCAAAACCTTTGAATCATTAGGAAAAGGGAGCAGCTTTAGTTTAAAATATTAAACATTAATAAACTTCCTAATGCAGCGCTGCCTTCAGATGTTTTCTAAATGTTGTCTAGTCATTTATCTCTGGAGCTCGGAGGTTGCATATCTCTATAAGGTAAAGGGACTCCTGACCATTAGGTCCAGTCGCGGATAACTCTGGGGTTGCGGCGCTCATTTTGCTTTATTGGCTGAGGGAGCTGGCGTACAGCTTCCGGGTCATGTGGCCAGCATGACTAAGCCCCTTCTGGCGAACCAGAGCAGTGCATGGAAATGCCGTTTAGCTTCCCGCCGGAGCGGTACCTATATATCTACTTGCACTTTGACGTACTTTCGGACTGTTAGGCTGGCAGGAGCAGGGGCCGAGGAATGGGAGCTCACCCTGTCGTGGGGATTTGAACCTCCGACCTTCTGATCGGCAAGCCCTAGGCTCTGTGGTTTAGACCACAGTGCCACCCGCATCCCTCGCATAACTCCATACCCTCCAATATTTCTTCAATGAAAAAAAAGGATGGCCTAAGGAAAAGCGGGATATTCCAAAATCAAATCAGAAACCAGGGGGGCTTCTGTAAATTCAGGACTTTCCATGGAAAATAAGAACACTTGGAGGGTCTGCTTTCTTCCACTTATGGAGTATCTGTCACTTCTTCTTATGGAAAAGCAAAGTGCTGTACTTAAGGACACATTCTAATGAGGGGAATATATATGAATCTCCAGAGCCAGTGTGGTAAGAGCGGTAGACTTGTAATCTGGTGAACCGGGTTCGCTTCCCTGCTCCTCCACATGCAGCTGCTGGGTGACCTTGGGCTGGTCACACTTCTCTGAAGTCTCTCAGCCCCACTCACCTCACAGAGTGTTTGTTGTGGGGCTTTATCAGGTAGTGATAAAGCGGGATATCAAATCCAAACTCTTCTTCCTTGCCATTGTGTAGCTCTGTCCTTGCTGAGAAGGACCCTGCAATGCATTGAAACCATGCTTCTTCGGGTCTTTGATATAATGGGCATTTGCTAGTAAAAAACTAAACTTCGATATATGTGTTTTATCAATATGTTCCATGTATACAAAGTTTGTAGCCTAATAACAACATTAAGGAAATTCAGTTTGGATTCATCTGCTTTATAATTTTAGGCGGTACATCTTGTCATTTCTCATTGTGTGCCTGCAGCCCTAAATTTTACACTGTTAGCAGTCAACAAAAACAATATTAAATTATAATATAATTATGCTTTGCACAAAGTTAACATTATGCTTCAAACAATGGCTGTTTGCTATTTTCTCACAGATCATTAAAAATGCAAAACTTGGGTCAATTGTGTGAATAACTGACACTTTTGTTCAAAAATAAAATTTAGCAAGCATAATAAAGAAGAAGCAAAATTATAATTGAATAAAAGGCTCCCAAATTAACTTGCAAAGTCTGCCACTTGGCTCCTGTTTACACATGATAAAAATAATCTATGCAAATGAGATGTAGCTGAAACTAAATGGAATTTAGCAGAGTAAATGGTGCCAACTAAATTTTATTGTACAAATAAATTTATACAATATTTAATTTTATTGTATAAATAATTTTTCATACAGATGGCGTAAGACATTGAAGAAAGTTACTTTGGAAGGGGCTTATTTGTTTGTTTGTTTGTTTGTCCTAAATAAGACGCTGTAACATTGAGAGAACATTTGAGAGATGATCTGCTTGAAATATCTGTTTGCAGGTTTAGCTTGCTTTTAAGCTTTGCCTTCTCTCTTTTTGGAAGAGAAGAAAAAAATTGCTCACTGTTTTAATTTAAGCTGATTAGATTTTGTTCCCACCTGCTGTTTATGTGTAAGAATGGAGGATAAGAAAGCCAGTAAAACTTGACTAAATTGTACCTTGTGAGAAAGCTGGATTTTTGAAAAAGTTGGAGAAAAGGGGGAAAGGAAATGTTAGAGTTTGTGGATATAAGGTATTTATTAGTAGTAGTTTGCCCTCCACCATTTCCTCAATCCTTCCATTATTTAGAGACCTTGAGCTGCTTGATAGTTTTGTGGATCCCAAGGGATAGGGTGGAGGACTATAAATATATGAACTGTCAGGAAATGGCTAACATGCAAAGAAATAAAAAATAGTATCGGTACAAACCCATAGTAACCACTAAAACACCTGCTAAAATACTTACAAAAAAATCAATATTTCAACATTAGAATGTTTCTCAGTGAGTAACATCCAATGTTAACTACATACCAGAATTTTGGTTTCCCCTCTGCAGCTCCCCTCCCCTAAATCTGCTCCAGAAGGCAAGCACTAAGATCTAATGTATATTCAATCATCTCCATATGTAAACAGGGCTGTCTTAAGCATATGCGGCTCTGGGGTGCAAAGACCTGCCTGGCGCACAGGAGGACAGAGCCATCTGGCCGCCTCAACATCTTGGTGGCTCGGTCACCCCTGAACTCGCAGCACAGAGCCACCCACAGCAGAAGAGCCCGCCGCAGTGCTCCGACCAATGGGCGGGCCCCAGACTCTCGGCCTTGCGCCCCTGAGAGCCTTGCACCCAGGTGCCCCGCACCCTAGCACATATGGGTAAGACGGCCCTGTATGTAAATTAATCATAAAGAAAGTAGGATCCCACTTACTGGTCCTTTCCCCAAGTTCAGTGTGTACCCCCCCCCCTTGTTGCATTCAGAGGGGCTGGAAGAAGCTTCTTTGTGTGTCCAGCTGCAAACTCTTTTCACACTTTCTGCTAAAAGAGTACTTGGCAACTTTCTGCCCATCACAAAATAATACTGGCCTGCATTACAGGGCAGTTGAAAGAATAAGTGAAATTGCATATCCCAAGAGCTTTAAACACTTGAACGCTATATAAATACTAATTTAGGTTGCATTTGAAACCCCCTTTGCCCTGGGATGGTGGTGGGTCGGGTGGGGGTGGTGTTATTCCATCCAGCCCTATTAGCTTCCACCCAAAGGGTTACAGCAGCGTCACTCTGCCTATTTCACCTCCTAGAGTGGTGAGTAACGCCCAGAAAACTCCAAGAATAGGGTGATCTGGGGCAGGGTGGTTGAACCAGCCTAGAATCCACTAAATCAGTGTTTCCCAAACTTGGGTCTCTAGCTATTGTTGGACTACAACTCCCATGATCCATAGTGAGCTGTTTTTGCCCCTTTTCATGCCATTTCCAGGTTTGCGGTATTGCATGCATGTGCGGTTGCATGTGTCTTGAATTTGCATAACTGGGGACTTTCCTGTATGCCATTTATATTCACACAAAATGTAACTTTATCGATTTTTCTGTTTATGACACAGCTCTTCACCCAGGCTTTTGGGTTCTTGAGCTAGAATGCTGAAACTGTCTTCTGAAAGGTATTAACTTTTTGCTGCTTTGACGTTATGAATAATTTTGGTGTTTTTAACGGATTACCATATTTTTTACACGATTGTCATTGTATCACCTGTATTTTACCAGTAAACCGCTCTGTGATCCAGCATGAAGAGCAGTATAATCATTACATAAATAAATAACCATCTGGGGTGGTTATGTTTAAAGTATTAAGAAAGGAGTATTTATACAGATGGGACGCAGGTGGCGCTGTGGGTTAAAGCCTCAGCGCCTAGGGCTTGCCGATCGAAAGGTCGGCGGTTCGAATCCCTGCGGCGGGGTGCGCTCCCGCTGCTCAGTCCCAGCGCCTGCCAACCTAGCAGTTCGAAAGCTCCTCCGGGTGCAAGTAGATAAATAGGGACCGCTTACCAGCGGGAAGGTAAACGGCGCTTCCGTGTGCGGCTCTGGCTCGCCAGAGCAGCGATGTCACGCTGGCCACGTGACCCGGAAGTGTCTCCGGACAGCGCTGGCCCCTGGCCTCTTAAGTGAGATGGGCGCACAACCCCAGAGTCTGTCAAGACTGGCCCGTACGGGCAGGGGTACCTTTACCTTTACTTTATTTATACAGATGAAGGCAGTAGCAATGGCTACAGAGTTGAACTCTGAACTTTTTGTAAATCATCACAAGGCAGTAGCAATAATCCAAGGCTCCCATGGAAGCCGCAGAACAAACGAGCTCAGCTTCTAACACAATTATGCAATTAGAGTCAAATTCTGCTCCCACTGAATTCTAGAGGTCTTGCGCCTGGGATGTAGGAGTAAAACCACTCCATCTTTAAAAAGCAATTATTCCCACGGCTTGGCTGGAATCCAGACCTGGTGTCTCTCTTTTTCTTCCTCTCTCTCTCTTTCGAGATCTATGGAATTATTTTCAGCTAGGCATTGTGTGGGTATTAAAATAAACAGATAGAGAAAAACAATAAACAATCCCCTGAACAATAAGAGCCACAAAGTACTTAAGTTCTGTTAATGCGCTCAGGACCAAATCCCTGTGATCTGCAAGGCTAAATTAGTCCAATTAGATTTCTTACAGAAAAGTCAGCGAGACACCAGATTATGAGACAATGATAAATATAATAGATAAGTTGCTTCAGATCTTTAGGGCCCTGATTCTGGAAATCTTTGTGTATTGTATTTCACAAATCCGTATCATGTTTGTTGTGCGACTTATCTTGTTGGACTGAGCTAGAATTGCCAGATGGCTTGTATCCTGAAGTTCTATCAGCATGCTTAATATAATTTGTAAACTGAGAAATCCTTGAGCACAAGCCTGTTTGGAAACCAAGCTCTCTGATTTGGGAGCATAGCCTCCCAGTTCTAAAATTGGCTGCCTTTAACAACTTAGAAATATTATTCTCACAGTGCATTAAATGAGTTCCATGCTCGGACTGACACAGGGTTCTCAAGCACATCTTGGTAGAGCTGCCATACATCTGGACATTACTGGGATTTCTAAGGTAAATCAATCAAAAAATCATGGGGTTGGGGGTGTTTTTGGAAAAATAAAAGACTCAGCAACATTGAGGTATGTCTAAAAAGAGCTCAACAACTTTTGGGATGTCCTGGTTTTTACTTTTTGAAATATGGCAACCCTACATCTTGGGGACTCAACATCTGCAAACTTCCAAAGGTTTATACATATTGTGATATTTCTACACCAATAATCGACCTATAACTATTAACCAAATAAAACTAACTTTGTCAAATCTTAACACAAACTGGAATAATTTCAATCAGATTCATTGTTTTATTATCAAAGAACATGTAAAAAGACAAGCTCTGGGACAATTTGAAAATTTATTAAGCACAATGGGTAGAGTAGGAAAAGGATTAGCTTCCAAATTGCACTCCATATTGCTTAATATAGCTTATTGATCCATGGAACCCCTTAAAAAGATATAGGGAACTAGATATTTGCCCACAGATTTCTTCCAAGGATTGAAATAAAATGTTGGCATTGCGACCCTTAAAATTCATTTCCAGTTTTATTAGGGAAAACTCTTTAAAATTATTAAACAGATGGTATCATACTCATCTGCAAATGTTGAAATGTTTTCTTCTATGTCACCCAATTGTTGGAAGGGTTGTACTAAACTTGGTACATAACATTTATGGTGGGAACGTCAGTTGGTGCAAGATTTTTGGGATTTTATTTTGACAGAAATGATAAAGAAACTATTGTTTGTTGTCCAAAATTAATATTATTGGATATTTTTGATGACGCCAACGTAAATATATTGTCAAAAGAATCAGTTTTATATATGATCTTGACAGCACGAATAGTACTTACAATACAATGGAATACAGCCCAAAAGCTTACAGTGAACACTGAGTACCTCTAAACTCTGGAATATAGCTGTAATGGAGAAAATTACACATAATTTGAGATTTCAGCAAGGAACCTCCAGACACTTTTTATATGATTTGGTATTCCTTTAAGACATATGCAGCAGAACCATCATTTTCAAGGCAACTGTCATTGTAAGCCTGGGAAATCTGAAACTATACTAGAGGATCTGATAAAGTTGATAGTCTTTACTTAGACTTTGTTATTTTAACTCATGTGCAACTACTCATTCTACGTGCCTATTTTATAGTTTTGTTTTTCATCTTTTAATTTTTGCCTGTTGTTATCATTGTTCCCTCTGCTTTATATACATTATAAAATGAAATAATAATAATAATAAACTTTATCAAACTCAAACTTAAGTGAAGTCCAGGAGCTGGTTCTTCTAATGCTCAAAATGTATTTTGGGTCAGATCTTTTATGCTGTATCTTTTCCTGTACCTTTTATATAGCATTACCAATGTTCAAAACCTATAAAAGCACTGCAGTTATGCCTCAAGGAACTGCTTGATATGCAGACATTATTAGGTGCCAATATGTATTTCAGTGGCTTAAACCAATTACCCCTTTCATTTCAATTCTGCGTCTCATGTGGGCATAGGAGGCTGATTGATAAGCGAACATACTGTTTGCCCATCATTAATATCTAGCAACAACTTGCCAGTCTCAGGCAGAGGGTCTTTTACATTTCCCACTACCTGGTCTTTTAAAAAGGGATGCATCCTTTACCGTGTGACTTTGTGTTAGGATTGCTGTTTGAAAAAGAGCAGGACCCCTGCCCCTTTAATATTTGTGTAGAAGCAGGAATAGTCACAGAGCCATTTCCCCATATAGTACAATTCTGTGTGGTTGCAGATTGTGTGCATAGCACAAGTAATTTGGTGGGTCTGGTCACGTGGCTCTTCCCCACCTAGTCAAGACCTGGTTGGGGAAAGGATTCTAGCTGTATGAGAAAGTCACTTCATGTGGATGAACAATTCACGTGCAAATTGGGAGCTGGCCCCCATACCATTGCAGCTCTGTGGTTTAAAAGAGGAGGACCGCAATGCAGGGAGATCAAGATCTCAGGTTTGGCATGATTAAACTTGTCAGCTAGACGACCATAAAGGGCTGTCACCATGACAGGCTGCGATTTTCAGTATAATGGTGTGGTTTAAGCAGATTAATATTTCTGAGAACTTCTGACAACACTAATTTGCTGTCCAACCAACAGAAAGAACTCAACATTCCGCTGAGTATTCTCCTTTACCTTTAAAGGGGTCCACACACAGTTCTTGACTTATTCTGTTACTAGGAGCAAAGCTCTGTCCATATAGCATCTCTGGTATTTGTCACTTATCACCCAGAGCGAATTGCATGTGTGTCCCAAGACACAGCAAACACCCCCACCCCACTGTTGCTGTGTGTTGCAAAGTAAGAAAGGTGGGGGTATTTCAGGGAAGCTTGAATGAACAGGGACAACTAATTTACCATGTGATTAATGCGAGGAAGTTTTCCTGCTTGCTAAATCCCGTATTTTTCACTCTATAGGATGCACTTTTCCCCCTCCAAAAATGAAGGGGAAATGTTTGTGCATCCTATGGAGGGAATGCAGGCTCCTTGGCTTCAGCAAAAGCAACGCGAAGCCTCCAAAGCGCAGAGGGAGCACTCCCTCTGCGCTCCGGATGCTACGTGTTGCTTCCGCTAAAGCCTGGAGAGCAAGAGGGGTCGGTGCGCACCGACCCCTCTTGTTCTCCAGGCTTCAGGGATAGCCGCCTGAAGCCTTTGGAGCACAGGGGAACTCGCGCTGCGCTCCAAAGGCTTCGGGGTTAGCTGCGCAAAGCCTTGACAGGCTTCACCCCGCTGCCCTGCGGAGGCTTGGAAGGCTGTCCCCAAAGCCAGAACAGCGAGACGGAGCGCTGCGCAGCATCTCGCTGTTCGAGCTTAGGGATTCCGGGGCTTTATGGGAAACCCCGGGCTTCCCACTTCAGCATCGACACTGATTTGATTCAGAATATTTTTTACTTGTTTTCCTCCTCTAAAAACTAGGTGCGTCCTTTGCTCAGGTGCGTCCTAAAGAGCGAAAAATACGGTATATGCTGAATTGCAGCAATATAGATGGCGGGGGCTGCCTTTGTAGAATTCTATGGTTGCCGTTGTTCCATTCCCAGTTACTGACTTGTTCTAGCACGGCGAGTGAAGATTTATTCCTCCATTCTTTTCTTTTCTTTAATATTTATGTTTTATTTCATTTTTTACTCATAAACAGTAAGGCTTAAATCAGTATAATTTTTTTAAAGTATCTCACCGGTAGCTGGAGCAATAATCCCAGCTCCATTTGTGACTCATTTGTGACTCCCATTTGTGCTTTTCTTGTGTCATTTGGTTTATCCCCAATAGCTTTAAGCTGTTGCTGAACTGGGAGAAGACCCCAAATTAGCTGCGCCTGGCTATGATTTATTTCTACCATTAAATAGTTTAAGTTTAGACACAGTTTTCTCCACATCAAGGCAACTTTCACAATTTTCTTTTGTTCCCCAGCCTCAGAGGCCTGAATAGAAACCTCCTTTGAGATTTGAGTGGTCAGGTATCAGGTCTTTTGTGGATAAGACATGCTGACACACAGAGAGACGCAAGACTTACCTATCTTCCAACAGCTATTTTATAGGTTAATCATACTATTTTAGGTATATTAATGCCTGAGTGGGGAGTCCTTTTCTATGCAACTGACACAGGGGCTGACAGTTTAAAGAACACCCCCCCCCACACACACACACCCCACACCCCTTGTATTTGGGGCAAGTATTACAGATTTGTGCTGCTTGAATTTTCAAGTCTAGAAATACGCATCTCATTTTTATTAAAAGGGGAGTTATTTAACGTAGTAAGCTATTCAGTACAGTACTGTGAGACTGACCATTTTTATCTCTCGCTGAAGACTGGAGAATCTTTTGCTTAACTACATTCAGATAGCTCTTTTCCAGTCATCAATAAAATAAATAACGTCCTTTCACTGCAATTTTATACCACTGCAACACTTTGGGGGTGGTGCGCGTGGGGAGGGGGGCAATCCTCTACTTTAAATGGGTTTAAAAGCACATGTTACAGCCTGACCTTTGTAGTACTGCAACTGCCTTGTTCTGTCTCATTTTTTAAGGGCCTTAGCTTTAGATTTTACTAGCTGGATGGCTTCCTTTTACTTTCTCTCTTTGAAGCGCTGAGCTCCTTTGAATTAAGGAGGTTAGATTCCTTGAGACAAGATATGCTGTAATTAGGGAACACCAGCTTGTAAATGAGATATTAACACTTGTGGGATTTGAATTCTTGTAGCCTCTAATGTTTTAGCACACCATAGTGTGCTAAGTTCAAGTGCCCATCTGTAAGCAAATCTTAATATTTTTTTCCTTATTAATGAGAATCATATCCTTTTTTTAAATGAGGACAAGATATTATTTCAGATTTTTCTTCTTTAGTTTTCCAACCAAAGTGAAAAATTGTATATATTTATCTCTATATATTACCCTGTCTGATAGGAAGCTACAGCATGCCCTCTTTTATCTGAAAGCAAGTCCCACAAAACCAGACTGCAGATCAGATGCAGCCCTGGGAGTCTCCCTATCTGACCCACAGCATCTCATTCTTAGCTTTCTCTCCATCAGCAAGGCACTAAAGCTTTGAAAAAGCCTCCTGTAGAACACAGTAGGGTACTTTAAAGAAGACTAAATGCTAGATGGGGGGTATTTGGGGAAGGTATCACAGTTAGGGAAGAAAGATTAACCCCCTTTGGAGGCACACTGAGACCTCCCACTGGAAAAATAAAACCTTCACTTGCTACAGTTGGGCTTCTTTTCAAGCCTAAATCCATCTTAACTTCCCTGTCCCAATTCCCTCTCCCTCTCTTTCTAACTCTGACTTGGATTCTGCTCTGCGTACTGAGAAAGTGGCTCCCCTTTTTTCGGTACACAGTGAGGAAATGCTGCAAACTCATGACCCAGAAAAAGTAGCTCACAGCATTTCATTTCTGGGAACTGGCAAATGGGATTCAGAGTTAGGGAAAGATGGAAGAAAAGGGGGAGGAGAGAGACACACAGAGTTGGATATTTGCCTTATTTGCCCTGGACCATTTTTTAAATTTATTTTTTGTAAGGTATTGCTATCCTTGAGTCTTCAAAATTGGTATGTTTTAAAAGCATTTGTTTTAACTGTTTTGCAATAAATTGTATAAATTATAGCACCATTATCCACACAGGGGACTTGTCACTTTCCTTTTGTAAAAAACCAGGCCACAATGGAGTACCTAGGGGTGAGGTTCTCTGCTGTATCTCTGCTTGTTTGGCGCTGACTGTTCTTGTCACAACAGCACCACTTTGTGGAAATACTTAGTTTGCATTAACCACATGGACTTGGCCTATAGTCAGAATATCATAAAATTGACTCAGCCCATGAAACTGAAAACGTTGTGACTGGTTTTGACTCCGATGCAAATCATCTGCCCCCAGGGCACACAAATGACACAGAGAAGAGTGGTGCATTTTAAACTTCTTTCTACAGTGGTACCTCAGGTTACAGACGCTTCAGGTTACAGACTCTGCTAACCCAGAAATAGTACCTCGAGTTAAAAACTTTGCTTCAGGATGAAAACAGAAATCGCGCAGCAGCAGGAAGCCCCATTAGCTAAAGTGGTACCTCAGGTTAAGAACAGTTTCAGGTTAAGAACAGACCTCCAGAACGAATAAAGTTCTTAACCCAAGGTACCACAGTATATTGTATATTTTGTAATAAAGTATGCAGTTGTATTAAAGCTGTTAATGACCTCTCTGCAAAATAAATACTGCTTTGCCCTTCCGCCCCCATTTTGATATTCTGCACTATTTAAATTTCCCTTGACCTTTGCCTCAACCAGCCATATCACCACAGGTTCCTTTCCTAGCCTGCAGCATATAGACATCTAAGCAAGCAACATTCACTGTTCTTTAGCTTGGCCCAACTTATGCTTTTCTTCTTCGATAGAATTTCCTAAAGTACCAACCCCACTTTCTTTCCCTACCCCATCCCCTCTCTCCGCATAATCTTTTAACAATTGTTTAGGGTTGCCATATGTCCTAAATTTCCCAGACATATCCAGGATTCGGCTACCTGTAACAATGGCCGGGTGGAAATTGCTTAAATGTCCAGGAAAATCTGGACATATGGCAACCCAGATCGGAAGTGTAAATTCTGGCAAATTTTCTTAAGCGTCGCTCCAAAACTACTTCTTCTTCTTCCTCTTCTTCTTTTCTTTTGAGCTTTTGTAAAGCTCAACAACTTTGGCAAAAAAAGGAAAGAAAAGCTCAACAACTTTTGCTTTATTATTATCATATCTGATTGCATTTTTGCATTTCTCCTTGTTTTCTTCATTTTGTGTGGTTTTGTTTGCTTTCTGGGATTATCAAATCATTAAAATGCAGGAATGCCACCAGAAGAGCAAAAACAAAGAAAAATCAGAAGAGACATGTCCAGATTTTCACTTTTTGAAATAATGTATTTGCCTGAATTTGGATCGCTTCAGTAAAAAATATTTTATTTTTTGAAACCATTGGTGGCTGGCTGCCTTTACAAGCAGGAGAAGGTGTGCATTGTTGTAAATGAAGCAAACACGTGGCATCTTTACACGAGAAATAAAACATTGGCAGGATTCATTTGATGTACCCCATCAGTGGAAGTCTTGAGCCAAGACTCCTGCATGTGCAATAGGTCTCCCCTCCTCTCCTCCCTCTGTGCCCCCCACAATTGGCTTGGGAGAGGGGATTGGGGATTGGGAGAAACTTCAGAACAATTTGCAGGGGGAGGAATGGGTGAGTAGTCCATCTGGCAAGTGGCAATGCTAGTGCAGATGGCATGTTCATCAAAGTGCAATGCTGTATTGCCCCCATTGTTCGTTTCCTCTGTTTCCTCTTTTTTGGCAAAGCGTGCTGCGGATTGCTGACAGTCCTATCTGGAGAGGAGAGCATCTACATTTTAAGAAAAGGTCTTCCGTAAGTTTGCTGTGCAATGCCAAAGAAGGGCACAAGATATCATCACCTAAATAAGGTAAAGTAAAGAACCCCTGGACGGTTAAGTCCAGTCAAAGGTGACTATGGGGTTGCAGCGCTCATCTCGCTTTCAGGCTGAGGGAGCTGGTGTTTGTCCACAGACAGCTTTCCGGGTAATGTGGCCAGCATGACTAAACCGCTACTGGCGCACGGAGGACTGTGGCGAGTGCCAGAGCACATGGAAACGCCGTTTACCTTCCTGTCACAACAGTACCTGTTTATCTACTTGCACTGGTGTGCTTTCAAACTGCTAGGTTGGCAGGAGCTGGGACAGAGTGGCGGAAGCTCACTCCGTCGTGGGGATTCGAACCGCTGACCTTCCGATCGGCAAGCCCAAGAGGCTCAGTGGTTTAGACCACAGCGCCACCCGCGTCCCTACATATCACCTAAATATAACAGGCAGAGCACACAGACAATTCCAATACACTTGTCTGGATAGGATTGTTCAATGTTTTAAGCAGTCACAGTGAAGGCCCCTGCCTGCTGGCAATAGGGGGGGATGTTCCAAAGTGTAGGTACCATCACACTAGAAGATCTATTTCTTACAAGTGCAGAATCAGTATGATGTAGCCCCTGTAAGTGCTAGTTTTGCAGTCCACAGTTGTCAAGCAGACGCATATGGGGTAAGGTGATCCTACAAGCAAACTGGTCTCAAGCCGTTAAGGGCTTTATATATCAGTAGTAATACCCTGAACTTGGCCAGGCAACAACTGGTCTCTTGTTGGAAGCCATGCTGCAGCATTCTGCCCTAATTGAAGTCTCTGGGTCAAGCACAAGGAAGCCCCACAGGGAGTGAGTTCCTTGAAATCACCATTGCCTGGAGTACTGTTGTCAGTCCGGGATCAGCTGAAACTATCATACCAGGTGCATGACATATGAATTGTGCACACACATTTGTCATTATGGGTAAAATATATTCACAGAAAGGTATTTTGTTGCTTTCAGAGAAACTGCTATTGGTGATTTATCTCTTTGTCTTCAACAGTGCAATTTGAGCCCTCATTACACGAGGAAGTGCTTAAAGATGGGCAACCTTTCCCCCTATTTTTTTACAAGTCTTCTATGGAGCAAGTTTTCAAAAATGATGGATGTTTCTTGCCCCCTGCTACCAATTTTCTCAAATGTAATGATGGATAGATTTGATAACCACACAGTAACCAGTTCCTGTTTTATAAAAATAATGGTTTTACTCCAGAGGCATTAAGACAAATGGATTCTCAAGCAATCTAAATGCTGCATCTTGAAAAGTTGAATTCTGCTTTCTATATAAATTGTGTGAATTGACAAAATTGGCACAAATTCTCTGTTTTTCAAATTGAGGTTGTAATTTTTACTAACAGGTCATGAAAATGGGCAAGGTGCTATACAACACACACCTCTAATGGCTGAAAAACCTTATTCATCCAATTTCTGGCTTTGGAGACTACAATAAGCCTTGCCCAAACACTTTTAAGCATATATCTCTGCAGTCACAAGGCCTAATTTTTTTATTTTTTTTAAGATGAATGCTGAGATTCTCAGGAATCTAAATTCTGCATAAGATGCCAATTCATGTGCTTTTTATGTGTGCCACAAATCTGCAGCACATACACAGCCCCGATTATCATTACCACAATGTATTTTGTCTCTGTGCCTTTAGGACCTTACATTAAAATCTCACTGTTTATGATATCTAAGCCTCCAAATACCAGTTAAAATTCAATATCCTTCCGAAGTCTGCATCAATGCACATTGCTTCGAGGTACATAACAATTTAAAAGTCCGCCTTTAGACGTAATTGTATCAAAAAGCAAGCTCAGTGGTATCTTTGGGGCTCTAGCTAGATATGTGACAGTCAGCGGTTGTGCTAATCTGTATTGTTAATGTTGAAGACCAAGCATGACAGCAGAAGACAAGATAGGCTCTGCTGAATGACAGAGTAATCAGTCTGGAATAGAACTGGTTCATCCATAAAGGATCAGGCTGTGAGAAGCCCCTATCAGTATGTCCACATGTTTGCTTCTTTTTTGATTCCGATGGCTGCCAGATAATTTAAACAGTGCTCTTTCTTTGTTTGAGGCTATTTGGGATTCATGTTATTCTAATGCCTTTTAAAATAAGCTGATAAAAATCACCCCTGTTTACATTATGGATATTTTAGCATTAAGTGGCATAGTGAGTTCTGTGAAAACTGCAAGATAAATGTAATAAGGGACTCTAATGAACATCCCTCTTTTTCAAGACACTCTAGTGTAGCACCCTGCTTGTGGTTAACACTTAGCTGGAATGAAATATTCAACGCAGCAATAGAGAAATTAAAATAATAATTTATTTGTCAGACAAATAAATGATAGGCACAGTGGTATATGGTTACCAAAGCTCTGCCCACTCCAGCCCTGATGGCCAGCACTTATATTTCCTCAACCCAGCCCCCTTGCTCCTCCTTTGGCTGCCTCTGTCCAATCAGCCTGGTTGAAATTCCTATTGGCTGTTTGCTAGAACCAATCATAAAAGATACACCCATTTCCTATTACCTTTTATGGGAGACAAAGAGCTATATTTCCTTCTATCCATAAATGGCAGACAAGTAGCCATATATCTTACATTTGCCTCGACAAGGCACCTTAATTACCAGATCACCTTTTGCCCCTGTTGCCCCTGCATTCCAAAACAAATGGCTAAAACAGATGGCTCATGGTATTAAGTTTTATCTAAACAGAGATCTTACTATTTACCAACTCTTAATTAGTGTTTTTGCAGCTTGATTGTATTCTGTAATATGTAGGGTCAGTGTAACCTTTGCTCCCAACCTGTATTTCCCTTTTTACAACTTTGAGAAACTTGTCTCCTGCTTCTGCTATAAATCAGGGGGGCCCTTGTCCAGGAGGATAAACAACCGCCAAAGTACTTAGCCAGCTGGTTTTCTGCCTGGCATGAAATATTTGCAACTCTTTAAGCTCATTTTAAAATACAGGCCTTGATCAGATGCCTCACTAGCATTCCGCACGTTGCGTTAAATATAGAAAACATAATACAGGAACCTGCTGTCATAAGAGACAGGAGAGAACTCACAATGCATCTTTAAATGTCAGAGTCTAAAATATTTTGAAAATAGTATTTCAATATATCTAGCCATCATCTGAACTTTCTGAACCTTTCATAATCATTAGAATCTGCTGATGTCAGAAACTGTAAATGTCTCCTGTCCACAGCTACTGCCTACATAATTCAGTGGTATGAAATAAGTGATTCAACATGCAACTGGTCCTGCATGACTCCATTTCTAATAATATTTCAGTGGATAGGGAGGTGGCGTGCTCAGATCCTAACAGTACTATTAATATTCACTTTCTAGAAACAACAACTCTGAGGTGAAATTATGCAAACACCACCCTGGAAATTGCACTCCCTAACTGATGGTGTTGCCAAGACTGCAAGTTTCACCCACCATTTTGAGTAGTGGGGCCCTCTTAAAAGATGGTCCTGGTTGCGGGCAGGCCCTCAACCCAGTTCCCCCCACCCTGGCGTGGGTAGAGTAATACCCTGACACCAGGGTGGCACCATAATCACCAGGCCTCTTGGCCAATCATTTTGAGTGGGGTGGTCATGGGGGATATAAAAGTGGCAGCGTGACGTGTGCCAAGCACCTGCTTCGTGCTGCCGAACACCCGCCCACCCTCCCTTTAATTTAGGTGTCCTCTGGCCTTGCTTTGGACTTCGGTTGGTCACCTATCTTGGGACAGGGACCGGGTAGGATTTTTTTCCATTTGGCAGATTGGCACTGGCCATTTGGTTTTCGCTTACCTCTTAGCAATCATCACAACTTTTGTAAGGTTTGGCGGCTAGGCATTGGCTTATTGATGAATGGGGGAGGGGAGGTCAGCCATCGCCTGCCCCTCCATTGTCCAAGGGTATTCAGTTAAAGGAATCCGGGGTCTGGATCCTGTCCAAAGTCCGGCTGAGGGGCTAGAGCCATACCAGACCTCTGGGAACACCGGAGGAGATTCAGGCGGGTTCCCCCAAAGCAGCTCCCTCTTCCAGTAGTTTACCCTTACTGACTTCCTGCAAAGGGGGCAGGAGTCTGATATAGTCTTTTGCCAATGCCTAAGCCAATACCAATATGGGACGCAGGTGGCGCTGTGGGTTAAAGCCTCAGCGCCTAGGGCTTGCCGATTGAAAGGTCGGCGGTTCGAATCCCTGCGGCGGGGTGCGCTCCCGCTGCTCGGTCCCAGCGCCTGCCAACCTAGCAGTTCGAAAGCACCTCCGGGTGCAAGTAGATAAATAGGGACCGCTTACCAGCGGGAAGGTAAACGGCGTTTCCGTGTGCGGCTCTGGCTCGCCAGAGCAGCGATGTCACGCTGGCCACGTGACCCGGAAGTGTCTCCGGACAGCGCTGGCCCCTGGCCTCTTAAGTGAGATGGGCGCACAACCCCAGAGTCTGTCAAGACTGGCCCGTACGGGCAGGGGTACCTTTACCTTTTTAAGCCAATACCGCTCACATTTGCTGTAATCAAAAAAGTTGTGGCTAAATTTTGCTGATTAACCTAAACCAAAAATTCTGTGTCAGTGTGAATTTCTTTATTCTCATGGGGGTTGGCTTGAGGGCCTTGGCACGCAATTCCCAGAAACTTGGCTACAAAAATTCTATATTGCCCAGAAAGGGGACTTAAGCACAGCCTTGGCTGCATAGTGCAAGACCCAAATCCAGTTGCATGTTCCCCACCAAAACACCCACCAAAACATGGACAATGGAGTGATCTCTTCCTACTCCTTAGCTACTGTGTGGGCCCTTGCAGGACATACCTTACCTGTCTCTGATCCCAATCCCGCCAAGCCTTGTTGTACCATTTTGTACAAGGAGGATTGAAAATTCTGTTGAATGGACCAAGGAAAAGCTAACCACTCTCATTGTTAATTAGCACAGAACTATAGTCTTTACTTGCCTGGAAAGCAACCTTCCAGGACCGCTCTTTTGTATCTCTCTCTACTCAAGCTTACAAGTAGCCTGAATTCAGATAGTCTCTTCACAGTTTCCAAAGAATGCATGTTGTTAGTTTTGACGGCAGACTCGCTGGCTCCTGAAATTTGGAGCTCCCGTCTCATGTCTGTCATACACCCCTTGAATCATTGCTTTTTTGGTGTTCCTGACAGAGCATAGAAGTATCTTTCCTATCCCTTTCCCTAAGGCCTGCTGCAATTTCCCACTCTCCACCCTCCTCCTACACCCATCCCACTTTCCCGGAAAACTTTCATAGTCATTTAACTGCTATTTGTTTGTTTTTTATTATTCACTCTGAGAAACTTTATTTTCTGAAAAGCTCCGGTCTTGTCTCAATCTGCTCCCCAAGAGCACATATGAAAGGCACAGTGTTATCCAAACTAAACAATAAGTATATGTTACCCAAATTTGGATGCTCTGGGTATTTTGGTTAAGTGAACTACTTTATACCAGCCCCTTCCTCTCCAGTAGCATATAGGGAGGGGTTGTGTTGGAAAGTGATTCCTCTGATTCCCCTTGAACTGTTTCCCCCAAGTTTCCATGTTCCAGAAAGGTTTATTTCCTGAACCCAGGGAATGGGCTACATGCATGCTTAGGATGTGTCTCCCGAGAGCGCTAGAGTGTGTGTGAGTGCATGTAGCAACTTTCTGTGGTTACTGAGTCATGAGGAGAGTGCACTCCACACCTGCTCACGGGGTCCATCCATCTATCTCTTCTTCATATATTTCAGAATTAAGCCCTGGCATTAAAAGCAGGGGGTGGGCTGAGCCCTAAGTAATCCTTGTGTATATTCAAAACTGTCTCGTCAAAATCTGAAAAGCAATATAAATGCCAATCATTATTGTATTTGGATTCTATATAATGGTATACGGGACACTTCATTTCCTTCCTAACACAAGATTAAAACGGCAGTCATATGGGTGGTAGTCAGCTAAGTTTTACTGTGAGCAGACCCGTTGAAATTAATGGACCTAACTTAGTCATGCTCAAGAATTTAAATGGGTCTACTTTGAGCGCGCTTGCCCCATTGAGTAGGCCCCATTGAAAACTATAGGACTTACTTCTGAGTAAACATGCATATAGGCCAGTGCTTCTCAACCTGTGGGTCCCCAGATGTTGTTGGACTACAACTCCCATCATTCCTAGCCAGCATGAACAGTGGTCAGGGATGACAGGAATTGTAGTCTCAAAACATCTGGAGGGCTGAGGCTGAGGAAGCCTGCTGTAAGCTCTCTACATGCTGTGCCATCAGGCTTTATGTATATATCTATCCCTTTCTCGAAAAAGGGAACATATGTGGTAGATCAGGAGCACAGAGCTGTCATACTATTTATTTAGAAAATCTATTAGAAATAGTTTAGACTGGAGAACCCAAAGCACACAGATGCACATATTACCTGGGGTCCATAATAAATCAGAATAAATATATTTTAATTTTGGTCATTGTGAAGAATGTATGTGTACTTTGAACGACTGGGAGGTAGGAGTTCTCAAATAAGTTTTAAAAATCAAACCATATATCTGCCTGCTAGAGTTACTCTCACTGCTGGACCAACATCGCAACGACACCCTGGTATACTACAGAGAAGTTAAATATGATAGTTAACCAGCTGCTAGTAAAATAACTGTCAATCTGCTAGTAAACAATTCCAATGAATCATAGCATTGTCATAGAAGAGCAGATGCTCATTTTGAATATGCTTATTTCAATGTCTCCAGGTTGGGGTGTTTTTTGGAACAAAACCTACTAAATAAACATTTTGAGCGAGCGCAGGAAAGCCTGGCTTCCATTTTATTAGCAGGCAGAGCAGAAGGATCAAGGGGAAAGAGCTCTAAGCCTACATTTTGTCCCTCAGTCAAGTTTCAAGCCTCTCAGTCAAGCCTCTCAAAAACCCTTGATCTGCACTCGTATGACAAAGAGAGAGTTCCAATCCCTTAGCGTAGTTCAGATTACAAGAGCAAGAGCTTGGCAATTAATAGCCAATTATAAAAAAATGGCTTTCAAACTATGTTCTAAGGTTCCTAGGAGGCTTATTGGGGTAGCTTAATGAGCAAAGCAGTAATGGTGGGTTAGCTTCCCTGAAAGAACATAGGGAGTAAAATAGATTTGAAGAAGACGAAAGGAGGGCATATTTTAGGGTGGGGAGAAAATGAGCCTCAACAAGCCTGGTCAGCGTTCTTAATGAACTGAATATGCCACCACCTGCACTGCCCAAATCCGGGGGGGGGGGGGGGGTTTCAATATGGGAAGAGTTCCCCGACGATAAAATTGCTGAATTAAAAGACATAAATTTATATATCACTCTGGTAGACCACCTCTGCAGAGCACTATCACCTGAAGACTA
Source organism: Podarcis cretensis (assembly GCF_951804945.1). Lineage (NCBI taxonomy): Eukaryota > Metazoa > Chordata > Lepidosauria > Squamata > Lacertidae > Podarcis > Podarcis cretensis. The sequence goes on along the minus strand of NC_137173.1, from coordinate 100,215,066 downwards.
TTAGGTGATTCTCTACATTTTAAAATATTTTTATCAGAATAACAACAGCATACAAAGATGTATCAAAGCTACAAACATGAGTCTGACTAAACTGCGGGAGGCAGTGGAAGACAGGAGTGCCTGGCGTGCTCTGGTCCATGGGGTCACGAAGAGTCGGACATGACTAAATGACTAAACAACAACAATATATAATAGCATGGACGTAAAATTACACACATGCACACACAAAGTGTTTATGTATTTCGTATAATGCATGAGGGAAATGTCAAACAATCCTATTAATTATACAAATAATAAATAAGAAGATACAGTACATTTAGTGAGCAATCCTACACCAAGATCAATCCATAGGGATGAGTAGGTCTCTAAGCTGAGCTGGAAGGTTCCTGGTGCCACCGATTTTGAAGTGTAGGTGGGTTCAGGCATGACCCAAGACCAGATTTCAGCTCAAAAGGATTCATCGTAACACCAGGAACAAGGAGAACAAGGGTGGCAAACGGGTACTCAGCCCAGTATATAGACACCTGAAGCCGGCCCAAGCAACACATCTCCCCACCTGTGATAGGTCGCCTTAATGCGAATCACATCACTGGCCCTATCACAGCAGGGATTGGTTGCCTGCCAGCTCCCAGCAAATGTCATTGGAGGATTTTCGAATCCTCTCTGTCTTTTGTTACGCAGGTGAAGCTCATGGGTTCTAGGAGCCATTAAGGGCTAGGCTTTGCAATGCCTGCCTACAAAACAGGTTTAGTCTGGTTTAACTCCCTCGTTCTCCGCTCGAGGCATACACATCCCAGCTTAGCCAAACCCAGTCGAGCGTGTGCGACTACAGTGACCTGCTTTGGCACAGTCGGCCTTTATCCCCATCCTGGCTCCATCCCTCAGCTTGCCCCTGTTAGCGCCATTTCCAACTTCGCAACAGCAGTTGGCCGGGGAGGCATTCTAATGGCTGGCCGGCTTGGCAAAGTCATTTTGGCTTCCAGGGATGGGAGGGACTTCCAGTCCGGGCCGCAACCACTGCCCACCTTTTGACCAGGCTGCAAAGAAATCGTTTTAAGTGTGTTGTAAAGTGCATTATAAAAATGTGGCCCTAGATGGTGATGGTGAGCCACGGCAAAATCAATGTATTTTTCAAAAAGAAAAGCATTTTCATAACATTTTTTATATGTGTCTAGATTCCAGCTAGGTTCACCTTTAAATGCAAACTGAACTTAATTTCTCTCAAAATCCCTACTTAAAATTTTTGTCACACAGCATGAGAACAGTGCTCACAGTACAGAACAATCCTCCAGATAGCTTCCTTGTTCCAGCCCAGTGAAAATCGATTAGCGTTCTGGCACAGTTCCCATATACAGTGGTACCTTGGTTTAAGAACAGCTTAGTTTATGAACAACTTGGATTAAGAATGCTGCAAACCCGGAAGTAGGTGTTTTGGTTTGTGAACTTTGCCTTGGAAGCAGAACAAGTTTTGCTTCTGGTTGAGTGTGTTCCATTTGTAAATTGGGTCCCCCACTGCTATGGGGAAGCATGCCTTGGTTTAAGAACTTCCAGAATGGATTAAGTTCATAAACCAAGGTACCACTGTAGTACCAAGACAGCCAAATCTCCCACAGGCTTCTTGCACCATTATTTCCTTGTGTGCATGGCTTGTGCAGTTGCAACAGTTGCTAGAACTGGATGTCGCGTAGAAAGCTTTCCTTTCCTTTCTGCATCGATTGTCTTAGCTACTGTTGGTGCAGAGCCTCAGACGTTGGTTGCTTTTGAGTCTCAGTCCCATGGAAGTGTTTTTCAGACAGAAGCCTCTGACCCACCCACCATGCTACATAATAAACCACACCTGAGATGCATATAGGTCTTTCAAAGGCAGCTAATGAAATTGTACGAGAGTTGCCTGTTCCAAGGGAACTGGGGGGAAAGGTCTCTGGTTTGCTAGCGATAGGATGACTCCGACATAGAGCCATTATGACACTTGCTTTCTCTGTGCTTGGTGGCTTTTAGCTAATTGTGTGAATGTCTTTGGAAAGCCTTGCGCTGTTGTGAATGTTTTGTCTGGCATACTTGACCCGTTGTGGTTCATTTGCACATGCAAGCCATTAGGAAACAAATACATGATCCTATACAATGTGCATTCCAGATTTGACAGGAATCTTTATTATGGCAACACCTATGCTCTGGAATGCTTTGCCTATTCATATCAGGCAGGTGCTTTCACTGTACTATTTTTATAAGCTTTTTAAAACCTTTTTTTGTTTTTGTTTAGGCAAGCATACCCAGAGACATAATTGTATTATGTATATGCTGTATCTTCTGAAACTCTGTTGATTTTATCCAGTTTTGATCCTCCCCGTCACTTGTTCTTAAAGTCTGTATTTTAATACAAATATTTCATAGTATTTTGTGCAACTCCTTTAGGGATGTACATAGGCGGGGGGTTTTATCAAGGGGTCTATAAATTTTGTTAAAGAAATATGCATGCATGAACCAGCCCTATCAGTATATCCCCCATGCTTTCAAATTAACTGCATACTTTCTTCCAGCAGTCCACATTATACATAAATTTACCTGTGCAACAATATCCTCTGCTTAAGTACATTTTCTTATGTAAAGAATATTTTCCACAGTACTCATATTCCAGTTAACTGGTGCCATGTCACGTGATGTTATAATGGATATGGAGAACATTATTCCCTTCAGATTAAGCCTTTTCTGTGCATATATGATTTAAACCAGCTTTGAAATGAAAACCCCTTTCCATCTCATGAGTGTAGCCAACTAGTAGTCTAAACTGCAGATTTGTCTTCTGAAGCAGGTGCTTTTTGTACTTGTGTTGTACTTAACACAATTTTAATCATAATGTGTAAAAAAAAATGTTCAGGAAAGAAGCAAATCTCTATATGTATTTCACCTTATTATTATATTTCGGTTTTACATGTTCCAGAGAGGTAAAGTTCTTCTGTCAGTCTTATTCTTGAGGAGATGTTTCAGGTGTTTAATTCCTTAGCCTCCCCCAACTGATGATTTGATGCATGCAGATCTGACGCATGATGCATGCAGATCTATGAATTCTTAATGTGTGATACAAACTTTATTGCAGAGCCAGACCACACCTGAGTAGAGATTTTGCCACAATTTGTAATTACTTTGTTCAGGCAGAATATAAACTTGTCCAGCTCACAATGCCTGGATGCATTCCAAACTGAGTGTTGTTTCCCTTGATTGTGAGCATGCAAAGTCAGCATTCAGCAGCCTAGGCACTAGATTTAATTCACGTATATTCTTTATCTTCTTCAATCACTTGCTCACACTGAAGATCTTGGTTTTGCTGCAAAAGCCATCTGTTCTGTAGATGCCTGCACAGAAATTCATTAATGCTAACCCTTTACTTTTGTAAAACTCTCACTGTTTGCTGTGAAGAATTGCAGTGACTTGAAATCTGCCTAACCAAACAGCCTTTTGTGTAATGAGTAACTTCTTTTTTTTTTTTTTTGTATCATCCCTCTGTTGTTTCTTACAAACCACAATAAATTGTTGTCCCCCATCCAGTTCTCTCTCTCTCCCTCTGGTTCTTATGCATAACAGGAACACTGTGCTTCCAAATGATTTACATCTCAATCCACATTCAATGCTTGTGCTAAATTCTCTCTGATTTTCAGCTACCTTGAGGGGGGGGGGCTAGGAGGGTGGAAGTAGGGGGGAAAGACAGGCAGTGGAATTTACAAGTGGATCTCTGCCAGGGCTGGTGTAGCTAACTACCATGCCCCACACCCAGATTACCATTTGAAAACAGCAGTGCTAGAAGGAAGCATGCTTGGACAAAAACTGGAGCCATTTCAGATAGATATACATTATTTGATTATGTTAATAATGGATGTCCTAATTCTGAATCAAGAAGAAAAGAGTTTGCAAATCTTGACAAAGTTGGATTGCTTCAGTATACAGACTGGTAGTAACTAGAAAACATAATGGTCCAAAACGAAAACAGTAGTTGGCAATCCCTGCTCTAATAATTATGTCACAGTGTTTGCATCATGAAATGTGCATTCAATACCTTTTTGATAATGCTAAGTAAATTATGCTGTGTATAAAAATACCTGCTTACAAAAGCTGGAAACAGGTTTCATGCAGAAATGTGTAATAGAAAAAAATGCAGGTATGCCTCATTTGATATTGGCCATATTTCTGGTCAATGATATATTTGAGAGCGCCGCAACCCCAGAGTCGTCCGTGACTGGACCTAACGGTCAGGGGTCCCGTTACCTTTATATACCCTACATGAGGTTAATTTGTCAGTTTCTGTTTTACAAAGCTGTGTAAATGACCATGGTTTGAACATGGTTAAGGATAATTATAACTCATTTTTAAACTTGATATATTTATGTGGCATCGTTATGAGTTCATTTGTAAGTTACCTCTTTTTATGAGATAATCAGTCTGAATCACTTTGTTTCCTTCCATTCTTATTTTAATGGGAATAGGCAATAGCAACATTTAATTATGACTGTACAAGAGGGTTCTGTATAAAAGTGACTATTTTGTTTGTAGGTGATCATATTATTTTATTGATTCCCCCCCAAGAAAAACTCTAGTTAAAACTGCAACCGTTACCAGTAAATAATTGACTGCTAAAATTTTGTTGTTGTTGTTGTTGCAATTTTCTACTGATGCAGGGTCAGACCTTCTATTGCGCAGCCACTCATAATAATCCTCAGGGAAAAAGAAAACATTTCAATTGGCAGTCAGAAAGATGCATTTCCATAGATGCATTCCTGGCTGCAACTGAGAATGATCCATTCCCATCAGAACAATACTGAAGTGGTTCAGAATGGAAATGGAGGGTGTGCTTTCTCCTTCCTATAGTGTAATACTCAGATTGGGAAGGAGAGACTTTCTGCAGCAATCAGGTATATATTAATGCAGGAAGCAAGGTGTATTGCTAATGGATATATATGCCCACCCCCACAGTTTGTTTGTTTTTATTGATGAAGCTCATTGGAAATTTCTAGCCCAACTCCTGAAGCAGGGCCAGCCCATGACACTTTGCTGCCTCAGATACAGCAGCAAATGGTTCCCCACCCTCCTAAGTGTTGTAAACAAAATCTGCCCCCTTTCCCTTATGGGGTATCCAAGAGCCCGCATAGAGTCCTTATGTGGGTTCCCTATTGGTAGGAGAAAATAACAGAGGCCAGAGAATATTGAGAAGCAAAGCAGCTAGTAAGCCTGATCTTTATTGATCTGTTGCAACAGGGTTCGCCCCTCACATGCAAGAAAGGAGGAGGACCCAGAACCAAGGTGTGCCTGCCCTTATATAGACATTTTAAATTCCCTGCCCTGGAGCTCAAGACCGCCCCTTCATACTTCATACATACATCACAGAAGGGGTGTAACCCAAGACCACCCCCACAAACATACCTACATCACAGAAAAGGTGGTCTACAACAGAAATTTGAACGTTGTTGTTTTTTCTGTCTGTTAGGTTATGTGATAATGCCTTATCTGATTGCCTTTCCTGGTAGTCTGCCCAGTCCTTTGAGATGGTGATTACCCAATTCCTGAGACAATGGGAAGGCTCCCTGACCCCTTCCCTCCTTGCAGGGAAAACATTTGGGCAGTTTGGGAGTCAAAATGGTTTCAGGTCGGTCTTCCTGTACTGATATATGTACATGCTTGGTTGGTACATTTATGAACATTTATTATATATATACAGTGGTACCTTGGGTTACATACGCTTCAGGTTACATACGCTTCAGGTTACAGACTCCGCCAACCCAGAAACAGTGCTTCAGAGTTAAGAACTTTGCTTCAGGATGAGAACAGAAATCATGCTCCGGCAGCGTGGCAGCAGCGGAAGGCCCCATTGGCTAAAGTGGTTCTTCAGGTTACAAACAGTTTCAGGTTAAGAACGGACCTCCAGAATGAATTAAGTACTTAACCTGAGGTACCACTGTATACAAGACCTTAAATTGTTTATTACAGAAGTGAAGGTACCTAAGGCAGGTCAAGTTAACTGTCACAACTTTGGCGGATAAGGCATTGGGCTGGATCCTTAGCCACGGGAGTACCACGTTAGAGGGGTCCAGGAGGGGTGGCTCTGTCCAGGAGTCCGCTAGGGGACCAATGGGCCAATACACCTCTCCCAATGGTGGCCTGTGCAGGGTAATGTTGGTGACAACCCCCCAGCACAGAGTCAGCCCTACTGGGTTCCTCTCAGGCAGCATGTGGGCTACCTGATGCTGGATACATACCCAGTGCCTTAGCCAAACCTACTCTTACATGTTGGCAATAAAGTTGTGGCATAATTCAACCCCGTACCAGTCTCCTGCATCCATTCTTTTTCTTTTTCTTTTTATACATATTTATTAAAAATTTTTGAATACAAATGCATAAATATTAAACAACATAACTTATATCATAACATAATTTCGTCACTTCTTTGGACTCCCTCGCGTCTCCCGCTCGCACTTGCATTGTTACAAAAAGTTTTTCCAAGCAAATTACCCACTTGTTTGCAATCTTATCTCCGCTCATTTAAATAAAATCTAGCAATTCTCCAAAAAGTTTGTATTTTCCTTAATCTCACTTATCGTCAAATTCAGATCTAATTTAGTGGTGGGCAATTATTTATGATCTAGCATCCTTCTTAACATTCAACCAAATTACAATATTTTTGTAAATAAATCTTGAATTTCCTCCAGTCTTCCTCAACCCTCTCCTCTCCCAGGTCTCGGATTCTACCAGTCATCTCGGCCAGTTGCATATAGAAGAAGAGTAGAGTTTGGATTTGATATCCCGCCTTTCACTCCCCTTCAGGAGTCTCAAAGTGGCTAACATTCTCCTTTCCCTTCCTCCCCCACAACAAACACTCTGTGAGGTGAGTGGGGCTGAGAGACTTCAGAGAAGTGTGACTAGCCCAAGGTCACCCAGCAGCTGCATGTGGAGGAGCGGAGACACGAACCCGGTTCCCCAGATTATGAGACTACCGCTCTTAACCACTACACCACACTGGCTCTCGCTGCATCAGCTGCATCTGCCACTCTTCCAGTGTGGGTAGATCTTGAGTTTTCCAGCTCTTAGCGATGAGTATCCTTGCTGCCGTTGTTGCATACATAAAAAATGTTCAGTCCTTCTTTAGCACCTTCTGGCCGACAATACCCAGAAGGAAGGCCTCTGGTTTCTTAGTGAAGGTATACTTAAATACCTTTTTCAACTCATTATATATCATTTCCCAGAAGGCCTTCACTTTAGGGCAGGTCCACCAGAGGTGAAAGAATGTTCCTTCATGTTCTTTACATTTCCAACATTTATTATCAGACAAATGGTATATTTTGGCAAGTTTAACTGGGGTCATGTACCATCTATATATCATTTTCATTACATTTTCCTTCAGAGCATTACATGCAGTGAAGTTCAGCCCAGTGGTCCACAACCTTTCCCAGTCCTCAAACATAATATTATACCCATCCATTCTTTTTGTCCTCCCTGCTCCAGGCATGGACAATATGTTCCTGTGTTGGCAAATCACTCCCCACCCCCTCTAAGTAAAGGCACCCAAGGCTGGTCAAGTTATTTTGGCACCTGAGGCACAAAATCCCACAAGTGACTCTCGTAACCTAAAAAATACAATACGAAGAAATTAAAATAACAAACAATATGCTGTCCTTTCATGATAGGTAGAATTGCTGCCTGGGGAAGCCACCTCCTTCTGCCAGTTTGCAAATACACAGAAGCTTTTTTTGATTACTGAGCGCACGTGTGTGTTGAGAATTCTTTGAATTCAATTGCTGGAACCTTGAAGGGCTGAGGAATGGAGATAAAAAGAACTTTCTGACTGACAGCAGGGCTGAAACTGGGCTACCTGGAGGTACCCCTGCTGAAACACATCATTTGCAGCTCCTGCTCCCAGGCCTTAATGAAAATGCTTCTGTTCTACAAAAGTGCTGTATGTTAAACTCCAGTTGTGTGATTGTTGCAGAATCAAATTAAACGACACTACAAACCCCAGTTACCCTTTTAGCACACTGTAAAGTCTAAGTTTAAATGCTTTAAATGATAGCGATAACCTGCCATGGAAGGCGATTCTATTTGCTTTTGCTAACCAGCATGACGTCTTTTCCATTATGTAAGTGCTATCTCATTTGTCAACGGGTCTTATGAGGTGACAGAGGAAGAGAGAGAGAGAAGAGCCTCTTTTAAGAATAAATCTTGAAGCGACAATAAAGATTAGGTGGCAAGAGAGGCTAAATGTTTTTTTCTCAAAGTGCTAGAGGGAAAAAAAGAGGGGGGGGATTTTTCAACAGGGATTTTTTTGGAGCACAGACCCCGTTCTCAGGTCCATATCAGCTCTGGCAGTTCCCAGAACAGACATCTTCTGTTGGGTTTTAAACTGTGCAAGTGTTCTTCCTTCATGAGACTAGGATTGATTTTAGATCACTTTGCTGCAGACCACCTTTGAGTTTTGGTTAGTGGTACCTTACTGAAAAGCTGCATCCCTAATGAAAGCTAGACGTTCGTGTTGGACAACTAATTTAGCCTCTGAGCGGATTCCAGTCCCTTTATCAGCCTCCCAATGCCCCTATGAACAAGCCTATGCATAAGGAGGTGACATAGGTGTTGGCTGTTATTGCAGTCACCACTTTTATGGGTAGCACCAGTGATACATCTTTCCAGCTGCCTTCAAAGCCTAAGCATGGGGAAACACGGACACTTGTTTATTCATTAAAACCCTTCTATTCCTCCAAAACCAGGGACGCAGGTGGCGCTGTGGGTAAAAGCCTCAGCACCTAGGGCTTGCCGATCGAAAGGTCGGCGGTTCGAATCCCTGCGGCGGGGTGCGCTCCCGTCGTTCGGTCCCAGCGCCTGCCAACCTAGCAGTTCGAAAGCACCCCTGGGTGCAAGTAGATAAATAGGGACCGCTTACTAGCGGGAAGGTAAATGGCGTTTCCGTGTGCAGCTCTGGCTCTGGCTCTGGCCAGAGCAGCGATGTCACGCTGGCCACGTGACCTGGAAGTGTCTCCGGACAGCGCTGGCCCCTGGCCTCTTGAGTGAGATGGGCGCACAACCCCAGAGTCTGTCAAGACTGGCCCGTACGGGCAGGGGTACCTTTACCTTTTATTCCTCCAAAACCATGCAGAGCTTGAGAAGTCCTAACCAGGACTATGAATTGGGCCCAGAAACAGTCAGGCAGTGCAGTCAGGCCTGATCCAGAAGATGTAATGAAGGCATGTGACACCATAACCAGATATTCAGAAATAATTTAAATAGGTAGAGGAAGAGGTGTAACTTTCCAAACAGAGTCACGCTGGCAAAGTAGTGGGTATTTGACCATGGAAGGAAGGGGAAATAGCAAAATGAAGGAGCTTCAACATTGAAAAGCTGTTTTATAGTGCAACTAAGTGTACTTCAGGGGCATGTAGTATTGTTAGTAAAGCCCTATTTGAGGGCACCAGGCGGTGGGCAGGGATACATTGTAGGTAACCTTCTTAGGGCTTTGAATGCTAAAAACAAAACCTTGAACTGCACCTAGTAGCACAGTGACAGTCAGTGCACCTGCTTCAGGTGTCATATAGTGTAGACAGCAAGGTGCAGCTTTGTTTCAGAAAGTGTGAATTCAGTAGGTTCACCTTTAAATGCAAACTGAATCCTGAATATGTCCAATATCACCCACTTTGATTTTGGAATCACCTAAATTTGATGCAGACACACACACACACATGACAGAAAGCACTCCAGATCATCACTGGTGTGTTTTTTTAAAAAATAGATCAGAGAACTTCACAGTAAACCTTTGCCAGATTAAACAAAGTATACAGTAATGTCGCTGTGTGATTTGCAAATCTACAAATAAGCATAGCCAAATTTTGCATGCACCCAGCAACCTAGTATCCTTGTCTTCTCCTTTGACCACTTTCTAAAGCACTTTTGTTGGTAGGAGAGGTGATGTGGATAACCAAGTGAAAACGTTTTCTGCCTTTATGAGCATTTGTTGTTCGACTCTATGTAGAATTACAGTGTGGGTCATCACCATAATGTCATCTGTGGAAATTACTCTCAGATGAAAGTAGGAATTCTCATTTGAAATATGTTGCACACAAGTTGGCATGAGGTTGATATGAAAGTTCAGTTTGTGGTGACTAACCTGTGATGCCTCGTTCAAAAGCGAAGGTTGTTGCTTGATGCTCCAATTGATCAGTGATGATCAACAAAAGTTACCTGGCTCATAGCTGCCCTTGAACCTTGAATCATATCAGGAAAGGACACCTGTGAGTCAGAACCGGTATCAGAAGGAAAGAAAAACAGACTTCATGAATACAACTTTAGGGAGAATTTTCTTTGCATTCCCCTAAGAAGTACCATGAGAACTCATTACCAGTGGGAGCTGGCAGCTCAGGTAATATTTCTCACATTATTAAGAACTCAGATGGAAATAAATGTTTCTCCCTTTAACCTCTGTTGCCTTCTGCAATGTGAGCCATAATATTTTCTTCCACACTTGCAAGCAGATGTTCTAACAGGTAAAAATGGTTTTTTACACATGGCAAATACTGTGACATTGCATCGAGCAAAACGATTTTTTATTTTTTATTTTTCAGTTTTGCCCTTTGGCAGAGAGCGGCAAGTTTTTAAAGCTGTTCATAAGATAATGTCCAAGTCATGATGCAGTAGTTGTGCTGTCTATTTCAGGCAGCTGTGAAAGATGATTGAAGAGACCCAGCACTGCACAAATAGAGTCTAACTAAAGTGCTTTCAATCTTGAAATTGTATCAAGGATCAGAGTTGCTTGCAATGCAGCCTAACAGCAGCATGTTAGGGCAGGGGGAGGGGAGAATCCTTTAGAATATAGATCTCAAACTATGTTGGTTTTCCTTTTTTCTCACTTTGCCCTAAATTCTGACCAATGAGATCACATAGCTGGAGAAACTGCTTATGAACACCTTCTCTTGTGCATGGCAACATTGCAGGCCTTGTAGAAACTTTATCACATCGGAGGGGCCACTAGGGGCGCATCGGAAGATGGCTGACAATAACATCTCTCTGACCCACAGGGGGTAATTAGGAGGCTGTGATGGGAGTAAATAGCCTTCCTACCCCCCAAGATTGTGGGGGGGCTGCCCTTGCCTGCTGTGCCCTATACCACCCCCGAATTTGTGGGGATGGGGGCACTAGGCAGAATGCCCTCCTGTGGATCTCGGTGCTCCTGGACGCTGTCTCTGATCCGCACCGCTAGCTGCAAGAACTTCAAAAGGAACAATTAGGAAGAAGTGAATGCACATATTTCAAGGAAGGAGTGGGAGTAAAGACTGCTAACTGAAGAGTTCTCTGATAAACAAGACGAGTCGGAGGAACAAGAATCAATCATGAGAAGATATGCCAAGACTCGGTATGGCAAAGGGACTGGATGGGGGAGGGGGAAAAAACTTTCCTTTCTTTCCTCTATGTGATTAAACAAGAATCCCCCCCCCCCTCACAAGTCAGAAATGCCGTTTTAAGGACTTAAGCTGTGGATTTACGACTGTGTGGAGATAAATTTTCCAACCAAAGCATGTTTTAAGAAGAGCGTGGAAGGTTTAAGAGCTCTGGAATGACGCAGTTAAAAATACCGTTGCCATATTGGCAAGCTCTGTCGGAGGACTTGAGTCTGGAAGGAGGAAAAGAGCTGTTTTTATATTGTGGGTGAGACTCCTCAGTGGGACTTAAGAACGACAGATCCTGAGATTAATGATGGAAAGAGTGATGTTATTTATGAAAGTGATGATATATGGAAACCATCTCGATATGAGGATTGGACGAATGGAAAAATCCACACAGGATATAATTGGTGTTTTTCTGCTTAAGGAGATTATCAGAAGAGATCTTAAAGAAAAAAGAAAAAAAATATACGAACAAGATGAGATGTGGAAACAGCAAGATAAGACTGGATAGAATTATGAACTTTATTTGGACTGATTTGGATATGAACGCAGTAGCAAGAAGATGATCGGAATCCCCCTTCGGATCTTGAAATATGGGTCCCCTCAACAAAAAATTAAAATTCGGCTTTGTAATTCGGAATTTATGTGATGTGATTTGATTTGATTTGATTGGTCGGTTAATTTTTTTTTTTTAAAAAAGAAACTTTATCACATCTAGGGTGGCTTTTCCAAGCCAACGCCAGAATGAGAATCAGGGAGGGCACAAATGAGAATTGTGCAGAGGTTCCAATACATACAAATGGCACCTCCAATTCTGTGATCCTGGCCAAACCATGAGCCTTCGGGGTCTCTATGCATTCATGACAATGATCAGAAGTGGGCCAATGCTTGAATGTACCACCCTAGGGTCCTTGTACCAAGGAGAAGGCAATTATATATAGTCCTATTCCAAGTATGCCAGTATGCATGGATGAGAGAATTTAAGCCGTGGTTCCTCTGAAATAAATGGCAAATAGAGATTCCATCTATCTCTCTGTTACAAAGTTCCCCTTCATTCTACTTGTTTCTATAATAATGGAATCTTAGCTCACACCCGAGAAAGGAATTTCTGTTTTGCCCTGGAGAGGCAAGGAGAGAGCCTCCATGATGGTCACTCAGGTAAGGTACATTTAAACAAGCTGCATTGCAAAACCTCCTGCGAAAGCCACCGAGTGCTGTCTCCTCTTGTGATAAATCTACTTTTTGCAAACAAAGGAGCTTCGGACTCCTTCTGGAAGTGTGAAGTCAAGATAAGATCATCTAAAGTATCACTCCTTCTCCTCCCACCATAACTAATCATGAAGTTTGAATGGCCTGAGGCTCCTGACAGAAAAGCCCCAAATATGTTAATTTCTCTTTCCCCACACTGCCTGGGCAGCAGAATAAAGATGCCTTTACAGAAGCCATTCTCAGAAATTTAGGACAAACTTTTTCTGGCTGGCAACATTTTTAAACTTTAAACATCCAGTAACAGGATTTGTAATATTTGTCTTGACTTTAAAGCATGGGTGGGCAAACCAGATTCGGCCCAATCGCCTTTTAAATCTGGCCCGTGGACGGTCCGGGAATCAGCGTGTTTTTACATGAGTAGAATGTGTCCTTTTATTTAAAATGCATCTCTGGGTTATTTGTGGGGCATAGGAATTCATTCTTATTTTTTTCAAAATATAGTCAGGCCCCCCACAAGGTTTACCTGCCCCCTGCTGAAAAAGTTTGCTGACCCCTGCTTTAAAGGTTAACAGATTATGTCTTTTGCCATAGCACTTAAGAATTTTTTGGATCCTAAAGAGACCCTAATTCCCTGTACAGGGAATGTCCCCCCCCCCTACTCCTTTCCTCTCCTTCCCTCCTCTATCACTGCGGGTGTCTCCAAAGTCAGTATTTTGCAGCTGGGATTCAGCTGCATGGCAGAAATTTAAGTTTGCACAGTTAAAGGGCTTTGTTGCCCAAGGATGTACAGTATACTGATTTCTTAAAAGCAGTGGCGTAGCGTGGGGGGTGCAGGGGGGGCCGGCCGCACCAGGCGCAACATCTGGGGTTAGGGCAAATCCACAGGTTAGGGGGTGCAAATCCACGGGTTAGGGGGCGCAAATTACTTGCCTTGCCCCGGGTTCTGACAACCCACGCTACGCCACTGCTTAAAAGTACCTGACTTTATAGGTTTTGGAATGTGATGGGGAAATGCATTGAAAAATGTGGGATGCATGAAATCAGGACGTATGGTTGCTCATTGGCATATAATTGCCCTGCAAAAATAAATAAATATCAAAACACAAGGTTGATAAAGGCTTGATAAAGATTGATATCTAACCTCCATGTAAACTTTATACTCAGTAAATAGGTCATCTAGAGTAGCCCTTTCTGCTGCACACTGAGCACTCTCATCTTCATCACTAGGGATGGCGGAGAAATTCAATCCTGTATATATTTAAAGCCAAACCTATCAAATTTGCACATTTTGAAACAACATGCAAAATGAAATGCAGCTGCTCCTTGGAAATTTGCACTTATCTGAATATTGAGATGTGATTCTCCAACCAATGTTTACAAAAATGCATATGTGTGTGTGCATAAAAATGAATATATTCGTGAAAAGAGCATACAAAAATGTGTGATGTTAGGGGGAAATACTTGCAAAATTCACACTAAAGTGCTGATGAATTTTCACGAGGATTTTAAAAAACCCACAAATTGCTGCAAAATGTAGTAGACTGAATTTAAGCTGTGGTTAAGCAGAGGTGTGTGCAGTTCAGACAGCCATTGCACATGCACAGACAACAGTTGTATATGAGTTCAAGGCCGGCTTAATACGCAAGGAAACAAATCAGTTAATGCTTATCCAATGAAGACACACACACACACGGTGTGTTCAGAAATTTGACTTGAAATGCTGCTGGGGAGAATGACCTCAGGGCATTTTAAGCTGCTAATATATGCATACCATTTAAGGGTTTTACCCTGAAGGCCACAATAGCACCGGAAAGAAAAGGGTGGTGAAAAGCAACACATATGACAAAAAATAAGTTTTTTACTCAACACATATAGTTTTATAATGCATGCTGCAGATTGAGAGAGGTTAGGTCTGTCAGTAGGTTCTAGCTCTGTAACTCCATGTTTAGAGCAGTATGCTTGCATGTATGAAATACTAGAGACAAACAAAAGAGTAGGTAACCTTTTACGCCCTGCATACAGACCTCTCAAATGTATTAGGTTAGCCACTTCTGGAAACAAAATGTGAGTCTACGTGGACTTTCCATTTGATCCTGCAGGATTCTTCTTACGTCTTTCATACGTGCAGGCCTGTGAGCCTCGTGCAGCTATACTGGGTATTGCAAACACTGCTGTTGTCCAGTAGATTCAGGAAGGACCTTTATCCAATTTCAGGCTTTGATCAACCACTTTGAATGCCAAAGGTTTACATTATTGGCTCTGAAGGTCAATAGATGCTCATGGTTTCCCTATGGCACTAAAGCTGGAGCAGGAATTTGACAAAGATGCAGTCCTGGAATGAGATGCTTTGCTGCCTGACTGAACTCAGATATTGTAGAGGAGAGATAGGGGAGCGGGCAGAACTGGGGGAGGAGAATTTCATCTGCATTGTTCTCCACCAATGCTCTGTTCAAGAAACAAAAAGTAATTGGAAGAGAAACATGCATGCTTGATGTTGACAAAGAGTCTGTTTGCGCCTTGTAGATTGAAGAAATTGTTCAAGAAGTGCTTATTCTCATGGAAAGATTGCCCTGTTCCACGCTGCCAAGGTCAGTTTCAGCTTCGGTAGCTGCCTATGTAAGTGCTGTACTTAAGTCACAGTAACTTTATTTTTAAAGTCAAATCAGATATTGAAGAATTCACAGGCCATGCAGTTTCTTCTGGTGCATGCCAGGTAGACTGGCAACAAAATATGGTCTCCAGGTGTAGAGTGGGATGAGGGGGACCCCAGTTCCATAATGAATTAACTGGAGAAGACAATGATTTTCTGCTGTCAGCTTCCACTGCATTGGATACTTCACCTGCCCAATTTGGGAAGGCAAACTTCTCAGGTCGAACTGGGGCCAGCAAGTGTGATGCTGCAAATCTCAACAGCTTGATCAGAAGGGCAGTAGCATGGTTTGTCAGGGAAGAGGAGACAGATGACTGTATTTCTGAAGGTCAAAGAAGTCATGGGAGCAGCTATAGGAACAAATCCCTTGGAGCCTTCTCACTCTGTGGAGTCTGTGAACAAGGCTCTCCATAGTGAGAGGCTTCCAGAGAAATGAGGAAACAAAATAAAAAAATTCCTTCCAGTAGCACCTTAGAGACCAAGTAAGTTTGTTATTGGTATGAGCTTTCATGTGCATGCACACTTCTTCAGATACTTCTTCAGATACACAAAAGCTCCTACCAATACTGGAAGGATTTTTTTTGTTGTGTTTTGACTATGGCAGACCAACACGGTCTGCCTTAAAAGGTAAAGGTAAAGGTACCCCTGCCCGTACGGGCCAGTCTTGACAGACTCTGGGGTTGTGCGCCCATCTCACTTAAGAGGCCAGGGGCCAGCGCTGTCCGGAGACACTTCCGGGTCACGTGGCCAGCGTGACATCGCTGCTCTGGCGAGCCAGAGCCGCACACGGAAACGCCATTTACCTTCCCGCTGGTAAGCGGTCCCTATTTATCTACTTGCACCCGGAGGTGCTTTCGAACTGCTAGGTTGGCAGGCGCTGGGACCGAGCAGCGGGAGCGCACCCCGCACGGTCTGCCTTACCTACCTGTAAAGAGAAGTGAAGGTTCTAATAGCTGCTACTTTCACTTGTGGAGAGACCTCTTCCAACCCTCCCTCAGCATTGTTGATCTCCCTTTGGACCACCCTCTGGTGATGCCTAGTTCATTCTTTGACCTGGAGCAGGAGAGAGGAACAAGGAGTGTGCAGAGAGTCTTGGCCTCCTTGTTCCTCTCTTCTGTTCTGAGACAGAGAAGAAGCCAGGCATTGCTGGGAGTTATGGTGGATGGCAGGCAGGCAGTGCTGCTGCTGTGTGTGTTGGAAACTGAGCTGTGACAATCATCCAGAACCTTCTTATCACACAGAGATTTCTTCATGAACTCTTGTGTAAATCAGAGCACTATATGCAGCAGATCCTCTGAAGTCCATCCTTTGCATATGTCCAGAATGTAATAACTATGCCCCATGGCCTTCTTGACTAACCAGGAATATTTAGAGTGGCATATACTATAAATCTGTTAGTGTGCATCACTGTAACGAAACACAAATGGAAACATCTCAATCCCGATATCCCAAATTCTGATCTGGATATGAAATACTAAATGATGATGGGTTTCTTATTTGGATATCAACTACAAGTTTTTCAACCCAATTTCAGGCAATTCTCCACTACCACTGCAGCCAGTCCCCATACAGTGGTACCTCTGGTTACAAACATAATTCGTTCCGGACGTCCGTTCTTAAGCTGAAACCGTTCTTCTCCTGAGGTGCGCTTTCACTAATGGGGCCTCCTGCTGCCCGTGCACCAGAGGTGTGTGATTTCTGTTCACAACCTGGGGCAAAGTTTGCAACCAGGAGCAGCTACTTCTGGGTTAGTGGAGTTCGTAATCCGAAGCGTTCATAACCCGAAGTGTTCGTAACCAGAGGTACCACTGTACTGAGAAGTTATATTTAGTGGGCTGCAGAAGGAGAGGAGAGGCAGAGAAAGATCAGTTCTGCAAGCTGCCGTCTGTTGCTATTTGGATTTTGGACAATATAGACTTCAGAACCAGAACCTATACACTGATTATGCATGGGGAACATACTTGAAAATAATAACAAAACGGCATGATCTCATACACACTATTGTATTTAAATTACTAATTATTCCATAAGGCTATAGCTATAGTAAAGGAAGAGATATCACTGGGTGACCTCTGAATCAGTAACTTTTGGCTCTTTTCCTTGAACTGTTTCCATTCCAGCTGATCATACAAAAGACTCTTTAACTAGGAACAAGTGCCTGAATTTGCTTTTTTCC
This sequence comes from Podarcis cretensis, assembly GCF_951804945.1. Taxonomy (NCBI): domain Eukaryota; kingdom Metazoa; phylum Chordata; class Lepidosauria; order Squamata; family Lacertidae; genus Podarcis; species Podarcis cretensis. The sequence continues at coordinate 100,197,626 of NC_137173.1, read as the reverse complement.
TTCCTTGGAAAGGGTTTATTTATTATTAGTTATGAGTTATTACCCATGCCATTGGCAAACCTTCCCCTGCCCCAATAACATATTTTCTGCATAGTGATTGTCCTGTTTTATTCTCACCACAAGTCTGTGAGGTAGACTAGATTGAGTGAGGTTGGTTTGCGGGCAGTCACCAAATGAATTTCAGTACCAAGCAGAGATTTAGAACAAGGTCCCCTCAGTTGAGATGAGTATCTGTTGTGCCCAGTGCTATTTTTCTAGAAAAAGAGATGCCAGAGCTCACCATGAACTTCTCCCTTGCTCTCTTAGAATGACAAGAGCGCCCACCTGAGAGGTGCTGGAGCTGAGCTCTGATGAGCTCCGGTTGAAAAACAACACCCCCTGGTTATGCCATTGGTATCCCACCCCTCCTCCAATCACCTCAGAGAAACAAGCAGGAGGCTATCTTAGTGGAATCTTACAAATCTTGTGTGAGATATAGTTTGGGCTGAGTAATAGTGAGCTGCCCAGTGAGTGTTATGAGTTGGTCTCTTTGGTCCAGTTACAACTACAACCCCTAAGAACTATCCCATACTGCAGAGTTTCCCAAACATGGGTCTTCAGCTGTTTTTGGACAGTTCCCATCATCCCTGACCTGCTAGCCAGGAGTGATGGGAGTTGTCTCCAAAAACAGCTGGAGACCCAAGTTTGGGAAACCCAGCCATAATACTTGCATGTGCAAATTCTCTATTGTTACTGAAAATGTGGTCTTAAATCTTAATACTTAGTCTATCCTCTTTTTAGTACCTTAACTTGCCTGGTACGTTGCACTTTAAATAATTTGAGTGATTCTCCTTCCCACCACCTTCCACCACATGGCCCAGTATTAAAAGTGTGGCTTTGAAACTAGGAAGCTGATTTCTGATACATGTTTGGCAAAAACTGTCTTAATAGCTGCATAGTCAACTTCAGTTAAAGGAAATCACTTCAAGAACCCAGAAAAACTTTTTATATAGCCAGCTGCCAGGTATATTGATGCTTTCTCTTTTTTTCTTTTTGGCAGTATGAAGCCTTCATTTTCTGCTTTTATATTTACCCCATAAATATCCCCAGAGAAAATGAAATCAATATTATGATAATAAAATATGTACAAATGCAGAGCGGTGCAAGAAGTCTGTTTGCTAGTGCCATCATTTTTAAACAGCCTACGCGACTAAGATTTAAATGGATCTTTTTAGGTTACAACCAAGTCCATTCCCAGCAAGCCACAGGCACATCGAGAACGGTCAGGAGGATATGTGATTGTAAAACCTAGGTTGTGATTACCTTCCTTTGCCAGCTACACATTTGACCCCAGGTGCACTTAAATGCATTTCTTATATATTCAGGTTCTCTTAGAGGATTTTTTCTTTCTAAACGGATGTTGAAGCTGTTTCAAAGTTCATTCTGCAAGGCTCTGAAAAAAAGAAAGTTAATAAGGGGGCTGTGAGGAGACACATCAACGGATGGGAAGTGTGTTTAACCTGCCTTTGAAGTAGTGAGTTTCTGCAGGGTTAAATACATTAAGATTCTTTTTTAAAGGACCTTCTCCTTCTGACTAGTCCAACCTTGGAAATTTTTCACACGCAGAGAAAGGACTTTTCCTCTTTACAGGCTTATTTTCAATCAAATACCTGACATGGGGATGGATGAAGCACTTAGTTTGTACATTCCCCCCCCCCTCCCAAAGAGTTTTATGCCATGGAAGCTGGTGATTATACAATTACTGTGCCAGAAAAAGTTGTTTACAGGCTTCTTTCTTCTTTGGCGATCACTCATAGCCAAGTAAGATTGTCTTCCATAAACACGGTTTTAACAGTGAGTCCATAAGTGGCTGTGGAGGCCAATTTTGGATCCATATGTCCTTCCACGGTGGGGACATGGGTTTCCGGGCAGGAGTTGATCACGGTGTGGATTTGCCAAGCATGCCTTCCTCTTAGTACATTTCCCCCTTACGTCCTGAGTTTGAGCGTCTTCAAAGCCCATGACACCTTTAGTAAAGGCTGTTCTTCAACTGGAGCATTCACAGGCCAGTGTTTTCGAGTTGTCAGTGTTTATACTGCATTTTTTTAGATTTGCCTTGAGAGAGTCTTTAAACCTCTTTTGTTGACCACCAGCATTACACTATCCATTTTTAAATTCAGAATAGAGTAGTTCGTTTACAGTACAGTACTATGCACAGAACCATGAAAATAATGCAATAATAATGTGAAGGAATAAAATCCATAAGTTTACTAAATAGCTAAAGGACTGTCTTATCCCCTATGAGACTGCCTGACAGTTGCTATCATCACCTGTGTCTCTCTGCCTTCCAAGGATTGGCCGGGGGTTATCTGAGAGAGACCATTTTCTGTGATGGCTTCTGGATTATGGAACTCCATTCTTAGGGATATCTCCCTGACACCTTCTTTACTTTCCTTCAGGCTAGAGGCAGGAAACTGGTGTCCCTCCAAATGTTGTTGGATTCAACTCCCATAAGCCCCAGTCAGGATGGGCAAAGGTCAGGGGTAATGGGAGCTGCAATAAACTTCTGGAGGGCCACAGGTTCCATATCCCTCCTTTAGGGGCTAGGCAGTATCTGTTCCGTTCACCTGCATCTTGGGTGGCTACTGATGTCTTGATGTGTTCTCTCCTGCTAATGTTTCTATTTAGTTTAGTTTATTTTATTGCTTTTGCTTTTGCTTTTTTTTATTAAGTTACCCTAAATACCACTTTGCAGTGGAAAGGCAATGTAGGGCATTTAAAACATACAAATATGTTTTAAATGCCCCAAACATGCAATTTAATATAAAATTGTGTTTTTAGAGAGCACTGCAATCCTCTTGAAACAGAATGCTCCATAATCATCTTACAAATGTGTCCCACCTCATTTTTCACTTAAAATAATGCAGCTGTTTACAATGCAAGAATGATTTATTTTACAGACATTAGTCTATATACCATGAGGCTAAGCATGCACAAATGATGGAGAAGTCTCTTTTTTTCAATGAAAGGACCTTAAAACAGAAAGGACTTGTTCCACTTGCAACGTCACATAACAAGTAGAGGTGGTTTTGTGAGGGCAAACCTCATCCAGCAAGAGAAATATGTGCACATAAGTAGTCTTTGGTGTTCACTGCAGGCGTGCAGTTAGAAGGGCACACACAATACCACACACTTTGCAATGCTCATTGGAGGCCCAATAAATGACTGGGATGTGTCTTCTGACGATGATGTACATCCAGCTGTTAAGTATGACTGCATGCCTATTATGCAGTGACGGAATGTTAGCAAATACTCCCAGCAGCATGACAGAGATTGGTGCATGCTTCTGCCATCATTCATCTACCTTCCCTTGCAGCATTGGCAGTTCACACAAGCGGCAGCTATTCCACTGGAGCTGGTCTTGAAAATGGGCTCTCAGTGTAAGGATGTAGCATTGAACTAATTGCTGTGTACCTTCCATTCTAAACGTCCACATGAGCATGCCTAATGATGTCGTTCCCTTTCACACAATCATGAAATGGATGCTTAAAAATGAGATTCAGTTGGGCCCTCCACAACTTCTGCTAATAAGGAACCTTCAAAATGGCCATTGTTTCCTTGGTTTTATAAAATCCAAATGTCCATTTAAAATTAGATGGGGTCAAGTAGTGGGGGGTGGGGGGTGGAATTCAACTTTCCTTCAGTTCTGACCACATTCTGCTATTTTTACCTTGACGAGTATCTCATCTCATGACTAGTCTCTCTGGAATTAATGAGGCTTCATGCTGAGTAGACTACTTGAATGTGTCAGCATGAGCAAAGGTGACACTCAGGCCTTCAGCCAGCAGCGCAATCTAACCCTCTGGCCCAAACAACACCAGATGTACATTAATAAATATAGCCTCCGATCAAGGATCCCCACTGTTTAATTGAGGGGAAGAGGAGGGGGCACTTCTTCTGCTGCAACACCCTCTGCATTTTAAATAGTTTTGTCTTTATTAGCAGCAATGTAACTTCCACATTATTTCCATTTGTTTTGACATGATAATGTAGTCTCCGCAGACTCGCACTGACACCATTTCATTTTGTCTTGATTTTGTAACCATCCCCTTGACATCTCCGCAGACTGATTTAGTGCAGCTCTGACACTGTAATGCGCTCTGTTGCAGACTTGTATTGACATCTTCTGGGGAGATTTGTGATGGCAGGAGGTCCCACGGAAGTGAAGGGTATAATACCATTGTCACAAAATATAATCGCCTTCTGCACCCAGGAGCTATTTAGTTATCTTAAATATCTCCTCAGGATTTCCTCCCCCAAAGATACATTTCTTTAAAATGCAGCAAGTTTATGCTTCTGTGAGTCAGATACAATGCAATCGTAGCCTTGGGTTGTGCCAGCAAGACAACAATAGGCTACTCAATACATTTGTGCCTCATAATAAAATATAAATCTTATGTGCTGGCATAAAAGATACAATGTCATGTAGGGATACTTTGACATTGGCCATTATCCTTATGTGAACGGGATACCAAGAGGAAAAGTGAGTAGAGGACTAATCAGAATCCTGTGCACATTTAGTGATCTGCAATAGGGGTGTCTTATGTGAAACACTACTATTGGTATTAGCAAAGCCTTTCAGCATCAGTGGAGAGGGCCAGGACCGGATTTAGGTTTGATGAGGCCTTAAGCTACTGAAGGTAATGGGGCCCTTTATATGTCCAGCTGTCCTTTGTCAACAACAAACTGTTGCTGTTTTTTGTGTTGAATATATGCTATTGGTAATTTATGGACCTAATAGGTATCTAAAGCCATTTGCACATAACAAATAGGAGCCTACACAACACAAAACACTGTTGCTGTATGTAGGTTTTATTATATTTGTTTTTGATCTTATATTTTGGAAATGTACATCCAGGTTTTTTTTCCTTTCCTTGGGGGCTCCCAAGAGACTGGGGCCCTAAGCTATAGCTTGTTTAGCTTATACATAAATCCGGCACTGGAGAGGGCCCTTGCCTCACTCATCAGCTGATGTTGCGAAGTCAGGTGACCCACCCACCTGTCAAATTTGGCCTCCAACTGTAGGGCAGATACTGATCAGGTTTCCTGGAGGAGCCAGGATGATTCACCACCAATAAAACTAAGGACACACATGGGAACTTGGTAATGGGAAGCTTTGGTGAAATTGTGCTTTATGCAGAGGAAATACTTAGGCCAAACAACAAGGGTTGACACCATATATAGGAAGGGCAGATGATTAGCACTTCTGTACCTACATCCCTTAAGACCCTTTGTGAACGTCTGAAGTCTTGAAACATCATGGGAGGAGAGTTTCCAGCTACCCTCCGCCTCCCATTTGCCCTCAAAAGCCTTATGCTTTAAATATGTATTTAATTTTTCTGTTACAAAATGGTACATGTGCAAATCATAAAACTTGGCATGACTGACCAAAAGATAATTCTTGCACTGTATGGTATTGTTTTATTGGAAGTCTTATAAGAAGCTGTTGCAGGAGAGCGACTGTGAGCAATATCCTTGGGTGTATCTAGGGCTGAGGTGAAACTTTGAGGCTCCCTCTTTGTTTTTGCTATTGGCTGCCGAATGTTGTTTAAGTAATCTTGTTATCTTTATAGTATTGAAATATGGGCTTTTGTATGTTATTATACTTTTGCTTTGCAATATTATTAAATTGCTCCCATGTTATTGTTTTGCTATGTTATTCTGAAATTGTTTCTACCTACCCGGGAAGAATGGCAGATGAAGTTGATGGACTACATGGAATTGGCGGAAATGACTGGCAGAATCCGAGACCAAGGTGAAGAGTCAGTGGAAGAAGATTGGAAAAAATTTAAAGACTATTTACGGAAATATTGTAAAATTAATAAATGCTAGGAAAATGTTGGAATGAAGTTATATGGCTTTAGTAGAAATGCTATAAAGAATTAAGGATAGATAGATTAATAGAATATTAAAGGAAAAATAAGGTTAGAATGTGTTAAGATAATTATAGAATTGAAAACAGAGGAAGATGGAAAGGAATTGCTAGGAAAATTAATAGAAGTGGAATACAAAAAGGGAGGTGTGAGGAGGTCGCGGAAATAAGTGAATGAAAGATAAGACATGAAAATTATTTGATGTGTTTTTTAAATTGTGTCTTTTTTTGTTAGTTTAATGTTAGTGTTTTGTTAGTGTAATGTAGTGTTTTTTGTATTGTATTGTATTGTATTGTATTGTATTGTATTGTATTGTATTGTATGGTTTTTCTTTTTTGCAGTGTTTAAATTGTTGAAAAAGGCAATAAATATTATTTTTTTAAAAAAATATTCTGAAATTGTTTCTTTGCTTTGTTATTATGAAATTGAATCAAAGAATTGTAGAGTTGGAAGGGATCATGAGGGTCATCTTGGCCAACTCCCTGCAATGCAGGAATCTTTTGCCCAATGTGGGGCTTGAACCCATAACCCTCAGATTAAGAGTCTCATGCTCTACCGACTGAGGTATCCCTCAGGGTTCTTTGTGTAGTGCTTGTCTGAAAGGCATCGCTGTTTCTTCATTGAAAGCCACTTTGCTGCTTTTCTGCAAAAAACATATTCAAACACTTTGGAATACCCACCCCGCCTGAAATTAGGATGATGTCAACAATTTGTTCTTTTAAGACTTATTATTATTATTATTATTAAACCAGATTTTGTAGGGTAGAATCATTGGCTATTGCTGCTGTTGATTTTACAAATGGATTGATTGCATTTTTATGTTTTTACTTTTACCATTTTTCTTATTCTTTTGTGCACCACCACGATTTAGAATGGCAGGCAATTTATAAATTCTTTAAATAATTAATAAATTGAATGTAGTTGCAAAGAACTGCTACAAGGTGAAAGAAAGTTTCACTGGGGAAAAAACCAACACAGACTTCTTGGATAGTGCTGCAAATAGTTTTTGTTGCTGTTGCTATTGGGAAAATGTTCACTTTGTGGTGGCTAGGAGGTAAAGCATTATGAACTAGTTCTGCACAGAGGCGTCGCAAGGGGGATGTGGGAGTGCGGTCAGCCCTGGGTGTCATGCTTGAGGGGGTGACAAAATCCCCCTGGGCAGATTGGCGTGGCGGTGCTCGCACCCCCGGCAGGCAAATGTTCACGATTTGCGGTATCGCCATCATGAAAATTCACCCGCTGATCGCGCAAATATGCCTGGCGATCAGCCTGTCACCCCCCGGCTGATGGCACTCGAACCCCCTGGCGGGCGGTTTTATGCAATCGGTTGTCAGATTTTCAGTGACCAGGAGTATTTGTGCGGTCAGCAGGTGGATTTTCACGATGACGATCATGCCAATTGTCGGTCAGATTTGCATGGGAAACTTCGGGGTACCCTAAAAAATGTTCCCCAAAATTGCAATTTGGGGGGGCAAAAAAATTTCGCACCGGGTACCACCTGATCTTGCTGTGCCCCTGGTTCTGCATTAGATGTGTGTATCTTTTTTTAAACCACCCATACATGCGAGCACAAAAATACTGCATGACAAAGTGGCTTTGACAAAGTTTCAAAACCATTTTGTGATATAACAATCTGTTGGGAATGGGCAATTAAAGATCAGAAAACCCACTAGGCCAGCACAAGCCCCTCATGTGAGTCTTAGCAGCTTCTGGATCAAAGTCATTCTATCCACATGAAACATATTCTGCCATCTTAAAGGATATGGGAAGAAAATAAGGTGCTGTGGCGCTTTTCCCTTTTTTTGCAATTTTGTTGTGATTGAGTAAGTTTTCCAGTTTTTGTTTGTTTAGCTATTTGATTCCTGATTTACTTGCTTGATTCCTACCACTATTGCTTTTTTACTTTCCTTGTGAACATAGACTGGTCATCTAATTTATATTTAGCTTATCCAGCGGTAAACCAGTTACATGAATACACTGCCTGGCTTCACATAGCCATATTGGCAGTTATTAAAGAAAGGCTTACGGTGCATTTTCAGACCATCCAACTGAAAAGCGGTTACAAAACTGCAAGGTACTCTTTCATAGGCAGGAAATGATATAAAAGCCAGAAATGTTAAGTCTGGCTGTGATAATGCGTTTTGCTTAACTGCATAATTCAGAATGTTTGCTTATTCCCAATAAGAGTCGTAAGGTAGCTAACAAATGTCAATACACTGGTAAACAAAGTTACTTCTCCTTGAATGCAGGGGAGAAATTTTGTTCAGAGCAAAGTATTTCTTATTCAGCTGATTACGTCTAAAAGATAACAATAATGGAATAGCAGTACACTGAGGCCAATTACTAATCCTTACATGTACACACTCACACTCACAACCTACTTGTTCTGTCATTACTTGATTACTCAGTATCATAGCTGTCAACGTTTCCCTTTTTTTAAGGGAAATTCCCTTATTCCGAATAGGATTCCTCGCAAGAAAAGGGAAAAGTTGACAGCTATGCTCAACATATTACTTGATGATTTGCCACTGAATGTGTGAAATGACTCCATGAAAATGCATTAGCATCTGCAATGATACAGTAGTGCAGTTAGGTAATTTTAGACTCTGGATTTAGTTGTCTCACTGGAAGGTGGGCTGTTTAGATGATAATGTGCATTACTTTACAAACTTCAAAATGTGTTAAGCCAGCCCTGCTCCCTTTGGGAGCCCCCCTGCTCTTCTGAGTAAGACCTTAGATGTCTGTTCCAAAAACTTGCCCTGGTGGCCTGACTGCAATGATATGAAAGTTCAGTCTGTAGTATTTGATCTGTTATGGCTGATTCAGACATGCAAGACAGCATCTGATGTGGCTGTAATGAAACTCCAGTTGTCCTTAAACACTATTACAGACACCTACTAACAGCATTGGGTGGGCAGAGTCTCTTCCATATGTATTCTATTATGTCTAGTTGTGTTATTTGTGTTACTATGAAAGCAACTCCTTCTAATGCTGTCAGTGCTATCTGTCTGATGGATCTCTTTGATTGCACGTGATTCCTAATCACAAATTGGATTCCTCACATGCTTACACAAAAAATCTCCTTCCAGATCTTATGTGTGGCATTTAGTAATCCTGATGGACGATCAGGAAAGGTTGGGGCAAGAGTATGTGGTAAGAGGGAATTTCACTTCCCCCTTTCACACAATGCTAGAATGAATTATTCAGCAAGGATGAATTGCAGTAGGTTCAGGACAAGCTAAGGAAAGTATTCCTTCACACAGTTGACTACCATGTGATGTGGCGATCTTCTCTAGTTTAAGTGGCTTTAAAAGGGCCATTAGCCATGATGATTAAATGGAGCTACCATGTACATGAATGGCACACTTCTAAATATCAAATGGCAGGCACAGCAATATCTAGATGTTCTTAATTGGTTTTATTTATTTCTATAATTTTATTAAATTTTCTGTTTTACATTTTAGAATATTCATTTAAACAACCTTAAAATATTAATGACTTCCCTTCTTCTCTTTCCATGGTTCATTTTGCATTACATAAATCCCTGTATATTTTACAAAAACTAAACCATGCAGTATTCCATTATTACATGCATCAAAACTTATTTACACTGTTGAATTTATCTTCATGCTGGCAACATTTTCAAGTGTACACAATTTCCCCCATATATTCAATAAACATTTTCCAATCTTCTTTAAACGTATGTTCTTCTTGTTCTCTTATTCTATATGTTAGGTCCACAAGCTGTGCATATTCCATCAGTTTAAGTTGCCATTCTTCTTTGGTTGGGACCTCACTCGTTTACCATTTTTGGACTAACAAAGCGTGTTCTCCCTAACAGAGAGCACATGTTGCGGTTGGGGAAACAGGCCATCCTGCAGTGACTAGGCAAATTTGGTATAGGAACCCAAGCCTTTAAGTGGTTAAAATTGGGTTGCTGGGGAGTTTTGATTGTTGCCAATTTGGAGGAGGGGTCAGAGACTTTAAATACAGGGGCCAGACGTTGGATGTTCTCTTGGTCGTTTTGCACCGGAACACCCGCCCTCCCTCCCTTTTATAGGGTGTTTTTTTCTTGATCGCTTGACCTTGCTATGCCTGTCATGGGGTCGTTCGCCTTGGAGCGAGGGCCTGGTAGGAATTTTGCCATCTGGCTGATTGGCTGGTGCCATTTGGTTTTTGCCTACTGCGTAGCAAATCGTCACAACTTGTAAGGTTGGCAGTTAGGCATTGGTTAAATTGGTGCTTGGAGGGGTAAGTGCCTATCCCTCCAAATGATGCGGAAAGGGAATTCCGTTAAAGGAATCCAGGGGCTTGCCATTCTTTTCGTCCTTGTCCCCGGAGTCGGACTTGGGCCGTGCAAGCCCCACAGGAACATGAGGGTGAGAAGTGTTAGACTGTTGCCCAGCTTCATTTTCTCCCCAATACTTGTTTCCCACGCTGGCTTCCGTTGGTGTCCGGAAGGGCCAGCTCTGTCCTTGAGGGCAAGGACAGATAGTCATAACCAATGCCTAAGCAACCACTCACATTTTTTGTATTTGAATAAAGTTGTGGCCAAAATTTATGCCAAAAACCTTAAACAAAAAATTTATGTGTGAAGTGTGAATTTTTTGGTGGGTAGCATTGTGGGACTCAACACGCAAAATACAGGATGCAGTAGTGGAATACATAAATAACCTTTTTTGGGACACCTGGGCGATGTTCTTAATTGGTTTTAAATATGTTTTATTTTAGTTTTAAATGGATTGTTTTTCCTACTTTGTCTTTTGCCACTCTGGGTTACTTTTGAGAGGAAAGGTGAGAAATAAATTTAACGAAGAGCAACAACATTCGTCAAATCCAGCATGGCAGGGCAAGTCTTGTGTTCTTGTAACTCTATCCCCAGAACCCGACATCTTTTCTATACAAGCTGGCTCATGAAACACGAGAGAGCATTCAGCTAACACAGGGTGAGATGCAGATCACACACCCAAAGATCTTGTAAAAAGAAAGCCCTGGCTATTCCTTCAAGAAAGTATAATTTTCTTTTAAAGAGACACTAGAGTCCCTCAGACCTTCACAGCTTAAGTGTTCTGAGAAGAGTACCTTTCACAATCAGTCAGAATTGCAGGCCCTGGGGAGTAATGGCTTTTGAAGTCAACACATCTGAAAGCTTCAGTTTTCAGCTCACACAGCTAGATTTTTTTAAAAAGAAAATGGAAATGGGAAAGGAAAATTCTTCCTTCACCACATTTATTTCAAGTTACAGCTAAAAACGCCAAACAAATCTTTTGCTAAAAGATCAGTTGTTCTTCTAGCTATTATTGGTAACATCCTTTATACCCTTGTTCTGGATAGCTGGTACTTGCTGAAGAGAAGTTGGTGTTCCAGAGTCATAGTTGTAAAGCACACCTATACACAGTATTGGGGTTAAGTCCCATATTCTGTCTACATATATGGCAGAAGCGAAACAGGTAGCAGTTTCAGATTTATCCCCTGGTGAAGAAGCAAGTCTGACTTTTGCAGCTGGCTGGCAAGAAGGCAAAGAAGTCTCCCCAGCAACCTCTCCACATAGGGAAACTAACGCTGTGCCATCTGCCCAAGGAAATCCCTACTGTTTTAATGAAGGTTTAATGTGAAAATGTCAGGAATGCTACAGTGGTGCTTATTTCACCATTCAGCAGGCGAAGTAAAACTGCCTTATGCCATCAGCTCAGGCCTGTGAAGGGGCCAGAGGAGAGGAACAACTTTGTCAATTAAATGGCAGGCCGGCAGGCAGAGTGTATGCTTAAAATGTTACACATATATGAGGCGGCTGGGTAGTTTTTCCTCTGTAACAAAAAACCAAACCCTCCGATTCTCAGGACTCTTCTTCCAAAAGCATAAAAGTCAGAATAAGGATTAAGATATAATTGTGATAGATGGCTTGGTATTATATACACATACAGTTTTTCTTTTCTTTTTTCTTCTTCTTTATTTTTCTCTTGATTTGTTTCTGATGTCCCTTTTTAGATTAGTTTGGTTTTTACTGTACCCTATGTTGAAAACTCTCAGTAAAAATTAATTTTAAAAAAGAAGTACTTCCTCCACGGATCAGGTAACTGTGCAACGTCACATGGTTGTGAAAACCACCATGCTGCCCTACCCTCTCTGTCAATATCTCCTGCGCTTTGCAAAAGAGGCAGACAAAACAACCCCCGTTTCCCAGAGAGTGAAGAATCTCATGAAAGTAGACAGCAGGGTTTGGCCCAGCACTATCAATTCTGCAATTGAATGCAAAGGTTTTCCTCATATGAAGCATCTATCTCACGGTGGCATTCCTAACCCATGTTTCCTTACTGCTGTTACGTGGAGTAAATTGGGGCATTGGTACTAGTAAACAGCGGTAGGGGAAATGGATTATTGGGAAGGGGGAGGAGTCACGGCAACAGACGCTAGGGAACAGTTGCTAGGAAGAAGAAGGCAATTCGGAAAAGGATGATTAGAAGAGGAGAGGGTGAGGGAAGAACCAAGGGATGTGGAAACTAAACATTATGTCCAGCCAGCTTTACAGCCAAAAAACTTGGTTTTGAAACTTAGTTGATCGTTGTGGAGGGGCAGGCAAGACTGGGAGACCTGCTACATGAAATTCAGCTGTTGCCGAATATTACTCTGTCTGAAACACTGTGCATGCACACAGCCACAGAAATAAATGACTAAAACAGAAAGGACAAAAAAACAGATTTATAGACCAGCAACAGCAAAGTAGTGAGGGTGGGAAATTTATAGGTTTGGGGCTTAAGGGGGGAAAAATCACATCTCCTTCATTTATCCTGGTGTTTGTCTGGATCCTCTAATTCCCATCTCCATTCCTTGTTTAAGCAAACCTGTGGGCTCATCGGTCACATTGCAGTTGTTGATGACCCACATTAATTGTTCATCCATTATTCACTGCCATTTATCTGAAGTTGGTGAGAAAGATAGAGGCAATGTCTGAAAGGGGGGATGCTGACATATTGATCAATCCCAGAAGCAAGAAATTACAGCTGGCCCATGACTTCATGCCTTTCTTTACAAAGGAAATTAGTAGATAAAATTGGAATCGAGCCCGTTTTGTAGCCTCATGGATGCTAATGCCTCAGCATTTCAGCTGATTTTTTTCCTCCAAGGAAAGGAGAATCCTCAGAAGCATGCGCGTTTCAAGGGAAGGTAGGTACAAAATATCTTGGCTTTTCCATTGTTGATTAGAAAATCTTAAAGGTGGCTGAGCTACTCTTTCCTCTTTGAGGTACAGTACCAGGAACAGCAGGGACGCAGGTGGCGCTGTGGGTTAAAGCCTCAGCGCCTAGGACTTGCCGATCGAAAGGTGGGCGGTTCGAATCCCTGCGGCGGGGTGCGCTCCCGCTGCTCGGTCCCAGCGCCTGCCAACCTAGCAGTTCGAAAGCACCTCCAGGTGCAAGTAGATAAATAGGTACCGCTTACTGGCGGGAAGGTAAACGGCGTTTCCGTGTGCGGCTCTGGCTCTGGCCAGAGCAGCGATGTCACGCTGGCCACGTGACCCGGAAGTGTCTCCGGACAGCGCTGGCCCCTGGCCTCTTAAGTGAGATGGGCGCACAACCCCAGAGTCTGTCAAGACTGGCCCGTATGGGCAGGGGTACCTTTACCTTTACCTTTACCAGGAACAGCGCTGGCCCCTGGCCTCTTAAGTGAGATGGGCGCACAACCCCAGAGTCTGTCAAGACTGGCCCGTACAGGCAGGGGTACCTTTACCTTTTTACCAGGAACAGAGTTGGTGAGGCAAATGAGAGAAAAAAATAGTATCACCAGAAAACTAGGCTACATGCTATTGAGCCTGTAGCTCTTCTTGAGAGGAGGAATGCCGTAAAGGTTTATCCTGAAATGAATAAACAAAGATGCACACATAGGGGGATATGCACACGGGGGGGGGGGGGGCTATAAAGGAGTCAGAAATTAAATTGTGACAACAAAAGGGGTGGAAACCCCATGTAAAAATCTCATAGGAAATTTGTTTGCTCTGTGGCGTCCTCTGATGTTGCATGTTTATAATGCATTCAAAGCATTGTTGTTTTTTACTAATGTAGCTGAGTCAATAGAGAGAGATTAAGGGAGAGAGAGAGAGAGGATACAAAGTGATAGCTCTTGTTCTTCCTTACAAAGCTCAGCGCAGTTTTCATGGGGCTTCAGTGGTTCCCTATACAGGTACTGAACAGAGATCCATATTATTAGCATCAACAGTGGACGTTCTTACAGTGAAATTGATTAAAGCTTACCGCCCTGCAAATTCTACACAATTCTGCTTCCTCTGGCTGTGCAACACTTTAGCATGGAAGTGTCATTTGAGGCTCACCAGGGGACACGAGATGCAGCAACCCCAGGACATGTACATGTCAGTGTTCGTATCAGATGCCATGGCTGTAGGACAAGCAGCCTTTCAGCTCCTAGCCCACCCTCATTTCCCATGCAGGATCTCCAGTCACTTCAGAGACGAATAACAATGCTTTGCCTGTCCACAGATTGGCCAAGTTGGGCAGGTTTCCCCCAGTCTAGTCTGTATTCATGGCTGGGTGGGACAGTTAATGGGGTGGGTGGGTGCTGTTAAGCAGGTTAATTGGTGCATTATTTGGCAGAAAGGTATAATAAAGTTAATGGGGCAGAACTGGGGGCCATTTCCAGAGGCCAGCTGCCTGGGTTTGTAGGCCCTTGGCCTGAATGTGGAATATTCTTGAGGCAAGCCTTCTGAACCTCCCAGAGTTGTGGGACTTGTGATGGGGTGTGGGCAGGATGACTCCATACTCACTGGAAGGTGAGGTCCAAGCTCTAGGGCTATGGCTTGACATGCTCCTGGATATGAGCAGGGCTTGGCTCACCCAAGGTTGATATTTGAGATGAGTCTTCAACATTTCTCATTTCCCAGGCTATCAATAAAATATGCTTTTAGGACCATCCATTTTATATATCTCATCTCCATTCCTGTGTTCTGTTGCAAATGGACGTTATTACCATAGTGTTGCTTTTATCATCGTTGCCCAGTGGGTAAATTAAGTGAATCTCAGAGAAGTTAAATGATCTGCCCTCAATCAAAGAACACTAATTGAAAGAACTGGGATCAAAACACCCAAGTTTTCCGCCTGTTACATTTTTGTCACTGGGTTTTACTACCAAAACATTACACTTCAACTGCTTCATATCTATGCGTTCAACACTTGCTCAGAGATGCTGTAATTTTCTCAGGGGAAAATGGGTCATGATGTCTGGATTGTAGCACCCTTCTTACAGAATACCACCCCCGCCCCGCAATAGAGGAAGCTGTCCTTGTTTCTTTTTCAAAGAGCAGTTAAGACTCTTCATTTTGTTTATTTATTTTCATAAAGCATGCACTGACTAAATTTAGTTCATCTCTGCTGCTTTTTATGTAAACTTTGAAGTATGGTGTGCTGGTTTTATATGGTTTTAAGTGCTTGTTGTATTTTATGCACTCTTAAGGTTTCTGGTCCTGTAACAGGGATGAAATGAAATAACAATTTGAAATATTTAAATCGGCTGTATTCTATTGGAAAGGCAGTAATTATACCAGTGAGGAGGGGTTTGTGTGAGGTGCTAATTCTGTTCTTCTCAAACAACAGGTTGGTGTTATCAGTGATTTTTAAACAGATGGGATGATAAGATTTCAAGTATGGCACAGATTTGCATTTGAAGTTTTGCATCTGGCTAAGGTACCTACTTCCAGCAATGAATGGCCTTTAGATGACTTGGAGTCTTACACTTTCTCACTCAATCTGGTAGGAGAATGCTTTATTTTGTTTTTGTGCCCACATTGTATGGGTTAGTCTGAAAATAGTGACTATCAGATCACATGGCCAGATTGAAGAATTTCGGATCAATTGGAGTTTCAGAGTAGAAAACTGTATTCAGTAGCCAAGGAACAGGAAGGATGCGAAAATAAATGGTTATACCTAATATCTCAGTACATAACAAACCTGAGATGGAAAAAGAAATCCTCACATGTGCCATATATTTGCTTTATAAAACCACAGTTAGTTACTGACTTAACAACAACATTACATTCTGCTCTGATAAAGGCAGATGGGGTAGGCGGCTGCCAGTAAGAAAAATTGCCCTAGATAAGGCTACAATGCGTTATACTATTAATTTATAACTTAAAAGCACAACAACAGCAAACCGTAAAATACTTTTGAATCACAGTAACCTTTTAGGTGTTAAATGAATTGGGTATCATGTCCACAATGATAATCCCTAGAGTACCCTGAAGTAAATATGTCCTGAATGTCAGTTATGGTTAACTTTCCTCATAAAATGGCGTATTTACCCGTCACAGATTGGTGTTCTGAACAAGCAGCCGATACGCAAGCAATAATTTAAATCGGTACAAGAAACAATGAATGGGAAATAATGTCACAATTACGGCAAGCCTGTGGTTATCTATGTGAAACTGTTCATTGGTAAATGAAATCTTTCAGTTTTAAAATGAGGAATTATGTGCAATTAAGCCAGGCCTTCTGTTTTTGAAGGGATGAGAATGCAAGTCAAGCTAGGTCTCTCTACTCTTAAACAGAGAATGGTGCAAAATTAAGACAATTTGCATGTGATGCACAAGTTGGAGGGAAAATAATGGAAAGGGGGGGGGCAATCCTTGCTGCTACAAAAAACACATATCCATTTTTGGAAATAAGTATACTGAACATGAAATGACAGGTAGAAATAGCTTTGAAAATAAGTAGGACCATTTTTCACATCCCTACACACAGCTAGGGACACGTGTGGTGCTGAGCCTAAACCACTGAGCCTAGGGCTTGCCAATTGGAAGGTCGGCAGTTCGAATCCCCACAATGGGGTGAGCTCCCATTGCTCGGTGCCTGCTCCTGCCAACCTAGCAGTTGAAAACCAAGTGCAAATAGATAAATAGGTACCACTCTGGCGGGAAGGTAAATAGTGTTTCCATGTGCTGCTCTAGTTTCGCCAGAAGCGGCTTAGTCATGCTGGCCACATGACCCAGAAAACTGCGGACAAACGTCAGCTCCCTCGGCCAGTAAAGCGAGATGAGTGCCGCAACCCCAGTGTCGTTTGCAACTGGACTTCATTGTCAGGGGTCCTTTACCTTTACCTTTACACATAGGTATTGGCCTTAGATTTACTGTATGTTGGTGGTTGCTGATTGTTCCACATTCTTGGAACGCTCTTCCAGAAGTCATGTGAGAGATTCTGACTTTGGCTGACTTTTAGTAAGTGTCTGAAGCTGAAATGGCTGCATGTTTGCTTTATGTCTTTGACTGCCTCTTTCTCTTGCTTACATTTGGTGCTCTAGAATAGATGGAAATTTCAGCAGAGGTTCTCCTAAATATAGGACTAGTTCATGTTTTCCAGTAATACCTCTGGGAGCACGCAAAGGCAATGTTTGTATGGCATGGTTTTCCCATACAGTTCTGGAGGAGTTTGAAAAAGAAAACTTTCGGCAGCATGGATGCTATAGCCCAGAGATGGAAAGAAGATAAAAGAAGATAAAAGAATGGCAAATTAAATTGTTGGACTATGCTGAAATGGCAAAATTGACCGAAAATTTAAGGAACCAAGAAGACCAAAACTTTAATAAAGAATGGGGGAAAATATAATTTATCTTGGAAACTACTGTAAACAGATGAGAACATTAGCAGGATAGCAGTAACACTTTATTATGTATATATGTATACATACATACATACATACGTACATACATACCCATCTGACTGGGTTTCCCCAGGCACTCTGGGCGGCTTCCAACAGAGGACTAAAAACAGAATAAATGTCAAACATGAAAAACTTCCATAAACCGGGCTACCCACAGATGTCTTCTAAAAGTCAGATAGTTGTCTATTTCCTTGACATCTGATGGGAGGGCATTCCACTTGCAATGTAACAAGTATTATGGAGATAATGAAGTTATAAATATATATATATGGAGTACTGAAACAGATGCAGTAGAAAAGATTTCATAATGGAATCCCTGGATGGGAAGGTGGGAAGTCCAGAGATTCAGAGGAATCTCTTAGTTATGGATATGTGTTATGTTAGTTTTTCATAATTTAATACTTGTAAAATAAAATAAAAATCATTTCATAAGCTAAACAGAACTTTCAAAGATTGTCAGAAAAAAATTCTCTGAGAAAATTCAACACAGCTCTACACAGTATTATTATTAGTTGCTCATAGAATTGGAGAGTTGGAAGGCACCCTGAGCATCTTCCAGCCCAGCCCCCTCCAATGCAGGAATAAGGGGTCTCTGTAGTATAGTGTATTTTAAAATGGGGTTTTTTTAAAAATAATATTTATTAAAAATTTTCCAGAATAAAAAGGAAAGATAGCAAGAAAGAAAGAAAAAACAAATATGATTTACACTTGGTTTCAGTGGCATCTTTCCCGGACTCCCCCCCCCCCTCTTGTATTCCATTTCCCTTAAATTGATTCCACAGATTCTTACCCCAAATTTTAAAACCTTATTTGTAATTTTAAATAACCCATTTATTCCAAATTAATTTATCTTATTTATCTTAATGAACCATTTCTCCTTATATTTTATATAATTCCCTAAGATCGACCCCATTTCCCTTCCACGAATTCCCCTATTTTCAAACAACAAACATGAAAAAAGTAAAGAAAGAAATAATATATAATTTTACAGCCTTTGGATTCCAAATCTCCCCCCGCCCCATTCCCCGGTTCCAATCCCCAAAGTTCATCCATTGTCTACTGCCAGCCTGGTGTATCCACGTCTATATCTCAACTCCACTTTGCCGTCTTTTGATAGCTTTTAATTTCAGAAAGTCCAATCTCGAAAAAACTCTCAGAAAAAGTCATTGTTCTTCCATCCAGACCTCTATGTTTAAGAGTCTAACTTAAATTCTGTTTCTTGGTCCTTTTAAAGTCTGGATGTTCCAAATACTCCGGCTTCAAATTTGGTCCAGCTCTTATTCCTCAGGTTGCTTTTTCCTGTTCTGCTGCAGAAACCTTCTAATTCAGAAACTTCTTGTTCTCCACAGAGGCTTTTGTTATTCAGGAACATAACTTGCGTCAAGTCCCTTCCTTTCTTCAATAGATAAATCCATTGTCTCCTTTAGTATAGAAACCTCTGTAGACAAAATAATGCTTCGTTTTTGCAGCTTTCCCAAGAGATAACAGATCCTGCTCAAATTCATAGTATTTTTCCACTTGCTGCTACTGTTGCAATGTCCCAGCCTCCCTCTAGAGGGAATATGGTAACTTAATTTCTTTCAAAATCAGACCCAAAAGTCAAATAACTTGTTGCCTTTATTTCCAATAATTTATGTCCAAATTGTAACAAATCTAACCAGCAAAGCCATCGTAACAAAGTTCTCTTTTATTTTCCTGCTTTCACAGCTACTTTGACAGCTGTCAAAGTTTCTGTGTCTCTTCACCAGTCTCTCATAGCGGATCGTTCCCGGTTCCCGGGGGGGTTGCATTTTAGTTCCCACAAATCAGTCTTCTCCTCCAGCACAATTATTGTAATTTCCCTTCATGAAGTTAAATTTTTTTTTTCAGGTAAACAAGTTCATCTCTCGATCTTAGTTGTCAAATCCTTGCGTTGAGCCATCTACAACAGGGGGGGCGGACTTCCTTTTTGCACTCCCCCCGCTCGCTCCAAATTCAAAGATCAAATTTCCCTTTTAAGTCCAATCAATTTACTCACGGGTTGTTCCTTTTAGTCCAAATCCGAAATTTTCAAAGAAGAAGTCGTTGCTCTCCGCCGAATGGCATGCGGCTTTGCTGGGCAGGGGAAGCATTGGACTCACAGCACACACACACACCCCCCCATCACCCGCTCCGCAGCCTTTAAAAAGGCTCCTTCGTGGGTCGGGGGGGCTCAAACGGTGCCCGCCGAGTCACCAAGTCCATGGGCATCTCCGCCCATGGTTTTTGAGGGTCCCCGCATCGCCGGCACGGCAGGACCCGACCCCTACCCAGCCGACTCCCTCCGGAGCTCGGAGGGAGTCCGCCATTCGGCGATGGTGCCGACCCGGAAGTCTAAAATGGGGTTTTAGAGTTTTTAGGGGTTTTTGAATGTTTTATGTAGTTTTTATGTAGTTTTATGTAGTTTTGTGGTAGTTTTATGTAGTTTTATGTAGTTTTTCTTTTTTAAAAAAATAATAATATTTATTACTTTTAAAACTTACAAAAAAAGAAAAAGAAGAAAAAAGACAAAAAGAAAAAAAACAAGAAAGGGAAAAAACAATACAATACAATATATAAACAATACAAAACACAACACTGACACATTGATCTAAACAAAACGAAACAATTTTTTTAAAAAAAAACATACATCATACCATTTCAGTACTCTATCTTTCATACCCTTGTTTCATCAACCTCCTCTCACCTCCCTTTTTGTATTCCACTTCTATTAATTGTTTCAGCAATTCCTTTCCATCTTTCCCTATTTTCTGTCATATAAATATCTTAACTTATTTTTACCCTTATTTTCCATTAATACTATAATGCTTATTTATGCTTAACTCCTTATAACATTTCTACTAAAGCCATAAGATTTCATTCCAACATTTTTCTAACACTCAGTAATTTTACAATATTTCTATTTCTAAAAATAAACTTTAAACTTTTTCCAATCTTCTTCCACCATCTCTTCTCCCTGGTCTCGGATACTGCCAGTCATTCGTCAATTCCATATAGTCCATCAACCTGGTGATCTTCTGTCCGAGGCTCTTAACTCTTTTCCAAGTCCCTTCTGTAGGTCTTCTTCATATTTATACATGCACTTTACTTTGTCTTCTACTGATCTTGTTCTTATTTTCCTTCCTTTGATACTGAAGAGCAGATCTCGGGGAAGCTCCAACCTAGCAATGCTTTTATTCCTTCTTGACAGGTCAACCAAATCTCCATGGTTAAATCTAAAATCCATAAGGTATTTCAGGACATGTTTCAAAATTCCTCCAAATCTAAAGGCCCCCACAGCTCTAATCCCCTCACGACCCAAGTCCAAATCCCAAAAGTCAGTAAATCCCTGCATGAAGGGATCTATCCAACTTTCCTTCTCCAGTCCAGGCAGGGCTCTGATCTGACTTTTTCTAAATTCAATCACAAAAGGCCTCAACTTATAGTCCTCAATTTGCCTCTGTAAAGCTGGGGCTCCCACTTGTATTACTTTAGGTTCAACAACAGCAACTTTCTCCTTCGCCTTCTCGACAATTTGCCCTGTCAAAGTAGATTCCTGTATCAGATCCTGAATAATTTCTGTATTGATGTTCACTTTTTGTCTCAAATTAGTCACTTTTTGTCCCAAGTTAGTCACTTTTTGTCCCAAGTTATCAATTTTAGTAGTCATAACATCTGTCTTCTTGTGGAGTTGTTCCAACGAGTGACTTATCTTGCATAATGCAATCACTAAAGCTTCTTCTGTCGACATTCTCAAATAGTCCAAGGTCAATCACTGATTCTCACAGTCTCTTATCTTGCAGCTGGTTCCCCCAGCTCAGCTCTTATAACAGTTTCAAAGGCTCCCTCTAGAGGGAAACAGTTTCTATTTGTGTCAATCCTTTTAAGCACAGTTCAAACAGTAAATATAGTTTCAATTTTCAGTTACTTTTCCTCCTTTTTAAACGCAGAAGAGGACAATGGAAACAATATATTTCTCTTATTTAGCTGACAAGATACGTTCTATTCACAGCCAATGAACTTCAAAAGGTCAATCTTACTGGCAGCCCCTTTCCAGGTTCAGAGCAGTGGTGATTTAATTTTCATCATTCTCTCCTGCAGGCTTGCGCGATCCAAAATTTCCCCCCTTCTCCTGCTTCCAAGGGGGGGGGGTTAATAGTTTTAATCGATGGAAGTTTAATCCTTTGCGGAAGACTTTCCAAGACTTTAGCTAGCAGCCTCTTTGCTTCAGTCTATTTACAAAAGGGGAAGGCGGACTTCCTGTTTTAAACCTCCCCGTTTCGATGCCAAATTAAGACGTTTAAAAATCCAATTTTCCGTTCTACTCACGGGTAGTTGTTTTAAGATCAAATTGTCCACAGGAAAAAGTCAGCGCTCTCTGACAACAGCTATGCGGCTTCACTCCGTGAAAGAAGCAGTCAATTCGAAGCACCGCGCCGCTCACCCCACGTTGCTCTGGATCCCCGAAACTGGGTTTCTCCACGAGTAGGGGAGGCGCAAAAGGTGCCAGCCGAATCCCAGGTTCACAGGCTTCTCCCGCCTGTGATTTTTAGTGGGTCTCCGCCTTCGCCGATGTGGCCAGACCCTGTTTCCACAGAGTAAATTCCTCCCGATCAGAGGGATTCCGACATTGCCAGAGGCGCTAACCCAAAAGTCTGTTTTATGTAGTTTTTCAATTTCATTGTTCCGCAAGGGACAATGACAATAAAGATATCGTAATCGTAGGCAGCTGTTCCCCACATACAGGGATCGAACCTGCAACCTTGGCGTTATCAGCACCACGCTCTAACCAGCTGAGCTATCTGTTTAGCAATGGTCTTTAATAAATAAAGATGCATGTCCAATGTTGCCCAGATCCATATAATTATATTTTCTCCATTCTTGAAACTTGGCATGGACATTTCATGCTAGGGGCAAGGTGTATTGGCTTAGCTCCTTCCAGCCAGTAATTTGGCTGTCACAAGATTGGCTACCCTAATATATATATATATTTAATATTGTACTTAATGCTGTATTTATAAATTGGTGTGACTGGCCCTGGTACCTTAGGGTGAAGAAAAGGGAATAAATCAAACAATAATAGCAACAATGTGATGAGTTTCATGGGCCTAACAAGTGTCTCAGCTACTCATGGCCAAAAAGTTAAATTATTCATTTCCTATTGCTCAAAAGGATGATAAAAAATGGGCTTATTCTCTCACTAGCTGCTTGTAAGATTGTGGGGATGCTGAGAAGCTGGTCTTATGTGCACCTTGGTTAAAATATCACAATGTATAATAGGAAAAGTGGAGAACGAAACATAATGTTAGCACTAGAATAGACACCATCAAGGTTTCCGTGCCTTGTGCCTTTGGAAAAGAGGCCACAAAGCATTGAGAGGGATAAAATATATACATAGTGATAATTGGAACTGGTCTGTCCTTTGAAATCTGAAACAGAAATGAATTGCTTAACATTTTGGAGGATTTTTATAGCCGAAATGAAGGAAACCGCATTAGAGTGGAAAGCCTAGAGACAAAGAGCTATTAAGATTGGAGGCTAACGTATGTGGGTCACTAGAATCAGGAATTTATCTTGTTTCATAATTGGAGCCAGGGTTCCTCTCCACTGCATCATTTGTCACAGATCTGTAAATCATTTGTAAAGAATAAAACTATTATCGGACAGCACAAGAGGTCATTGGATTGCTGCTCATATCCATTGCACAAGATTTGGGAATAAATGTGCAAAACCACTGTGGCCCAAATTGGACTGCGGCTCTAATTGCCTGTGATAAAGTAGGGCAGTGATTGGGAATGTATTAATAGGCCCAACAGATATTGAACTCGCTGGCATAGTTTTCAGACAAGATGTGTTCACAAAATTGATTTCTTTTTTTTTTGGTGGTTAAAAATGTAGAAGAATGCATGTACCTTGTTATATTTTTCCAACAAAGGAATCCATGTTCAAGGAACCGTGCACTGTTGTTGATATATTTATTTTTAAGATCTCACCTGCAAAATAGTTGGCATTTGATAAAAAGAAGAGTAAGACATGTGTATTGTTAAATCATTTGCTGATGATAACACACTGCAGAAAACTCAGTGCTGTGCCATTGTAGGTGCTACCACTGAAAGAGATATAAAAATTATCCCTCAAAATGCAGATTTCTTTAAATAGGGAAATGGGTTAAAAATTGATCTGCAACCATCTCCAACAACGTACCATGCAATTTGTCATCTAATTTGTATAATTTTAAAGCCTTCTTTGTATGCCACTTGGTCTGATTCATGTTAATATATTAAATTAAAAATTGCAGCCTATTGCTTTGGGATTATGTATAACTCTTAGGTCAAATGAATGAATGAATCCATGGCAATTACACGAAACTCTTTAAAACTGTAAGGCATTGACTATATTTTAATTCATTGTCGGGATAAAATAACCCTAAAAGTATACAAACTGAAGGCTGAAGGAGAAAAACAATAACACTTTTGGTTTCTTCAAACCATGCATGGTGTAAGAGTGCCATCTGCAGGGTCTTTTTTTTTTTTAATGTCTCTTGTCTCCCTAAATTCTTGGCTCCCATAAAGAAATACTGCTTAAAGATTAATGGTGTTTACTTGTCTGGTTGCCCAGTGTTTGTCATTTTATATGTCTAATCTTACTAGTCCCTGTGAAAGAGACTTCATTTCTTTTCCCATTCTTTCACATTAAGGCCTTTGGTCTGCTCTGCTGTTTCCAGGCACATAATTTGGAGTTTCACACACACTAGAAGCAACACTTTCTCATTACAATTCTGAAAGGGTGATATGCTGCACTATGTTCCAACAATACTGAGTGTGAAAACATTAATCCCTTGGTTTTTTTTAAGTACCTGCGACTGTGTAAAGCAAAGAGCAAGGGATTGATTTAGGATTGCCATGTTCTAGCCGAGTTTGGATATTACTGTATGCCAATTTGCCTAATCACTGCATCTCAACAACCTTAGATGTCGAATTGTCTGCCAGAGGGTCTGTTTCTGCTCTTGGCAACCACCTTGAAAACTTGGAGAATAATCATCTGAAGAAGCATTTTTACATCTGACAGGAACACTGAAACAAAATTAACAACACACAATTAACGTACTAAACACAGTGCAAACTTTTCTTAGCCAGTTTTAGGGCATAAAAGCAGCCCTCCTCCTTTCCCCAGCTGTGTACGTGGTACTTTAGGATTCAGGATTAAAATCATTTTGAGGGTAATGGGAACTGGGGTTAGGCAGGAGAAGCCTTGTTATTCACTGGCTTAAAGACTGGGCTCACCTGAAATCTCAGAACAGGACCTGAGATTCCCCTCCCTTGCAGTGGTTTATTTTAAGAACCCAATTAAAGTGTTGGAAGCAGGAGAGCTAGGCAGAGTGCTAACACACCTGATTTTTCCTTCCCCTCAGCTAAAGTTTTCAGAAGAACATAAGCTGAGTGCTGATTGACAAGGAAGGGAGTTCAGAAAATGTACATTTCATCTTCTTGTTGGTTAGTACATGCATAGACTTGTAATTGTTAGGCAGCCCAGCTCCTCGGTTCACTTTGGGCATAACTTTTGGTTTCCCCTGAGGTGGAAGTGAGAGTTGCCGGTAGGAAACAATAGGGAATTTGGGGTTTTAATAAACACAAACAAACAGAGAAAGCAAAACAAAAGCACAGCATGTCTACATGTATGCTTCTTCATGCGTTTGAACACTGATTTTGGGCTGAGCAGGAACTGAGGAAGCGGTTTATGCAATTGGGCAGACTTTTGCTGCAAGCTGAAGGGTGATTTATATGGCAGACTTTGGGCTCGAGATTCAAACCAGCTTCAGTCTCACATATGACCTGCAATAGTAACAGTGGACTATTTTGCAGGGCTGTTGTTAAGTCACTCTATCTAATTATTATTATTATTATTATTATTATTATTATTATTATTATTATTATTTATACCCCACCCATCTGGCTGGGTTTCCCAAGCCACTCTGGGTGTCTTCCAACAAAACATTAAAATACAATATCCTATTAAACATTAAAAGCTTCTCAACCAAAGGTGACCCTCCTTTACAATCTGCATGTGTGTGCCAACTGTGGTGGCAGGAGAATTATTTTCAGATACTTAAGCATGGAATAAAAATAACATTTCCTATACAAAAATAAAAATGCCCTGAGTCAGAAAGAGTAGAATTCCAGGTTGATGGTGTTTTATTGGTTTGTTTGTTTATTTTATTGGTTTTTTTATATCACCTTTTTCT
This sequence comes from Podarcis cretensis, assembly GCF_951804945.1. Taxonomy (NCBI): domain Eukaryota; kingdom Metazoa; phylum Chordata; class Lepidosauria; order Squamata; family Lacertidae; genus Podarcis; species Podarcis cretensis. Next base: position 100,171,817 of record NC_137173.1, on the reverse strand, counting down.
CTGAGGAGCTCAAGGTGGCAGACATGGTCCTCCTCCTCCTCATTTAAACCCCACAAGACTCATGTGGGGTAGGTTAAGCTGAGAGGAAGTGGCTGACCCTAGGTCACCCAGTAAGCTACATGGCCAGTGGCGTAGCGTGGGTTATCAGCACCCGGGGCAAGGCAAATAATTTGCGCCCCCTAACCCACGGATTTGCGCCCCCTAACCCGTGGATTTCCCTAACCCCCAGATGTTGCGCCCGGTGCGGCCGGCCCCCCCTGCACGCCCCACGCTACGCCACTGCCTGATGGTATTTATTCCCAAAGAGGAGGAAATAGGATAACGTAAAACTAGCACTACTTAACATATTGCAGTGTACGTGCTGTTCTATGCATGGTTATTCAGAGGCAAGCCCCATTTCTGTTCCGTAGAAAAGCATGACTAGTATTGCACCCGAACTCAGTGGGGCTCGCTTCCAAGTCAACATGCGCAGGACTGAATTATGGGCTCTTTTTGGCACAAGCAGCTCCCCTCTCTAAATCCAGCCCGGTTCACGAAAGCTCCCTTCCTTTTGAGATGCCTTATTTAATGCATTTCGATCCTTCGGCAGCTTTCAGATTTTTTTTTCCCTAAAATGAGCGGGGGGATCAAAACAAAATACGATGAAATACTGTTTCGAAGCGTGTGTGTGTGTAACCTATCCTAGTCCCCGGAATGAAGACAACTCCTCGAAGAGGGAGGCGTGGGCCTGGGGTTGTTTTGCAGAGCAGCGTGGTGGGCTGGCGAGTGCTGGTGCGTGTTGACAACCGTACAAAGGCTTAACGTGAGGATTGTCGCCCTGGGGGAAGCCTTTGAAGAGCTGCTGCGAGGCTTCCTGTAGGGTCAGGGGGAGGGCTGCTGGAAGAGACGGGGCGGGTACTCGGGAGCACCCGGAGGCTTTCTCCCGAAAAGACACGGGCCTTGGCTGGGCGGGGAATGCAGGAGCGCGCGATCTGCAGAAGGGGGCGCTGCTGTCCTCTGGGCTGGCGGCGGCGGCATCCAGGAGAGGCTCGGCCTCGCCTTCGAAGCGAAACCGAGCGGGATTTAAAACTTGCAAGGAGGCGCGTTCCAAGCTGGGGCTGATCCGTAGCAACTCCCGCCCTGGGTGGCCGGGGGTGAAGCCCCACTGTGCCCAGCCTCGCGCTTAAACCCGGCTGCGGGCCTCTTCCAATTCCCTCGTCAAAGGCGCCCAGGGTCTCTGCAGCAGCAGCCGCCCTGTCGGGGTTGCAGTGGGTCGCCCAGCTGCCTCCCTCCCGCTAGCCCCCCTTGCCACGCGCTCTGGAGGGACGCCGTCGGTGGCGGGTGCGCGTTGGCAGTGACCGTCAAGAAGGTCTGTGTGCGCGCAGCAGCAATTCCAGGCGGTTGCATTTGGGGGAGCAGCCTAGTGCGGTCTCAAGCCCCAGCTTTTATTTCCTTTCCCCTGGCTGGGGAGTGAAACCTGGGGGTGACGTCGGGGTCGGCTTCAGGTGTCCGTTTGCTCTACTAGAAGCAAGAGCGGGCTTAGCTTTCTTTTGGTGGGGTTGCCGCCCGTCGGAGGCGGCTTGGTGGGGCGGCGGCGGCAGCAGCAGCAGCAGCTCCCAGCCAGCGAAGCAAGCCCGGTAGCTGCCCCTCCCCCGCCATTTCCCCGGGGCAACTGCCAGTGGCGTAGCGTGGGTTATCAGCACCCGGGGAAAGGCAAGTAATTTGCGCCCCCTAACCCACGGATTTGCGCCCCCTAACCCGTGGATTTCCCTAACCCCCAGATGTTGCGCCCGGTGCGGTCGGCCCCCCCCTGCACCCCCCACGCTACGCCACTGTACATGGCTGTGTGGAAACCCTACTTGTTGCTGTCCAGTTTGCAAAGTAAGCACCCCGGGAATTTTTGCTGCATTTCACCCCCTCCAAACAGTGGAGTCAAACCGAGCAGAATATTTCAACCCGTAGTTCTGCAGGGTATCATAGGTTCCCACATACGTCAGTCATAGCAGTGGCTTCCCTTATTGGTATAGAACCATGGCTCCCAAACTCTCCCTGCCCCCATGGACCACTTGGAAATTGCTGGTGGCCCTGGAGGACCACAAATGAGACTTTGCTGCCTGTTGCAGCAATCTTGATCCTCTGTGCCTAGATGCTTTCTTCCTTTTTAAAAAAGCAAGTTTCTTGCCCTTGTGGCAAGTATGTTTCAAAGGGCATGGTGGTGGATATCTCTGCTGGAATTTGGGAAGGCAGAGGGAAGTGTTTCTGAATACAATTCCCCAGAGCTGGAGGTGGGATTTCTGTTCCCTGCACAGCAAAATACCCTGTGATATTAATCAGAAAAGAGGGAGGAAGGGAGTGTGATTTATGTGCCTTGATCTTATCACAGCTGACTTACCACAGTATTATTGCTACCATTAGATAAAATTATTTTTTCACTGCCGTTAAGTCTCCACAGTGAAAACTATTGTGCGGGGGGGGGGGGAGTAAGAGTGATGTATAACAATGCTAGAATAGTTTAACACACACAGCAATTAAAATTAAGTATCTTAAAAAATACCCATCATAGAAATGAATGATGGGCTCAGATCTTATTTGTGACTTATATATATGAGTCACATATTTCTACCTCTAGGGTGGCAGTGTATGAGTGAATGGCTAGGAAATAAGGTTCAAAGGGAAGTTAAGTCTGGGGGATTTGGGCAAGGAGGGCTCAGTATTGTCCATTAGTTAAAGGGAGAGGAATGTGCTGGGACATGGGTCAAATTAGGGGCAGGAGCTCTCTCTGAAAAACAGAGAGAGAGGTTGCTAAGTGACTATTGACCTAGATGAGATACCTGCTTTCTGGGTTGACATTCTAATTTATGTGATAGAGTGGGACAGAGGAGAACCTTTTCCTCATGCATATGATGTCAGAAGTTGGATGGGTTCTCCACAAAGAGGCCAGTTTTTGTGCTGCCTCCTCATGCAAGGGAGAAAACAGCATCAATTAGTTCATCACACAGGTGAGCAGAATGAAGGAAGTGGAGGGGTTGGTTCTACAGAAAGCATATGCGTGAGACAAGTGTAGTTTAGATGTTTTCTTTTCTGCATCTATGTCAATGTGGCCCTTAAAAGCACAAGGGCAGGCCCTGTTCCAGACTAGCTGAGATAAAAGAATAGAGACAAAGTGCAGGGCCTTTTTAGTGAAGACAACTATGTTGTGGAATTATTTCTACGCAGAAACTAACCTGGGAAGTTCCCTAGAGACTGGTTGTCCAAGACGTTGCCATTTTTATTTGGTTGTTTCATTTGATACTCTATTGACCTTATTGTTTATGAGCTGCCCAAAGGCCCTGTTTGGCATTTACATTTTTAAGAAATAATTTTAGAAACAACACTACTCTCAACACTCTGCATCCATGACTTATTTGGACTGCAGTCATACCTTGGGTTACGAATGCTGCAGGTTGTGCGTTTTTGGGTTATGGATGCGCCGAACCCGGAAGTACTGGAACAGGTTACTTCCGGGTTTCGGCGCTCGCGCATGTGTAGAAGTACTAAATCGCGCTTTGTGCATAAGTGCTGAATCAAGTCACATCTATGCGCAGATGCGGCGCTGCGGGTTATGAACACTGTGGGTTGCGAACATGCCTCCTGCACGGATCACATTCACAACCCAAGATTCCAGTGTATTCATAACTCATTCCATAAATAATCAATATTAATCTGGGTTGTGTAACACAAAACAGCTTTCACTATATCACTTTGCGGTAGCGAAAGTGCATGCAGATCATGTGGCAATCAGCACATCTGACAAACAAGAGAAAGCATTACTGGCATTGTACCTAACAGAAACAGTGCTCTGGCTGCGGCAGATGCACCATGTTAGCTCCCTGGTAGGTGGGCCCTTAGTGCTTACTGGGAAAGAGGAAGAGGCAGCAGCAGGGAGATTTAGTGCAAAGGCACAGGTGGAGCCAATCCAGAATTACTGCATTCCACTTTTTGCTCTGAACCAACCTCCCTGCCACCTTGCCCAGTAAACCACCCTCCGAGTAAACCACCTGCTGGAGAGCTAGAATAGTGGGTCTGTCCCACCTTGCAAGCCACTTCTTTACCAAGTCTACCCATGGCAAGTTGGGTGCCCATGGACTTGACCTACATTGCAGGATAAAGGTGAGGTCTACCATGTTTTCCTGCATGGAAGTGATATGCATGAAAAGCCACTGGGTGGGAAGCAAAGAGCAGAGGCCGTTTTAGGGTGGCATGTCTGGCACAATGGCAATGGGAGGTGCAACCGGTGAGGCAGGACTGAGCATCATGCTGCAGGGTGCCACAACAGTGCTGCAGAATGGAACGCGAGAGGCAGGGGGCACCAGTTTTTAGTGTCGCACTGAAATTTGAGAGCCCAAAGTCCACCTCTACAAAGAGGATTTGTGCACAGGTCAGCCAAATGAGTCCATGTCAGTCTTGCTTGGTGTCCGGCTGCATCGTGGCCTTTCTTTGTTTTCTGTAGTGTCCTTTCCTTCTTTCTTTTCTTTATTTTTGGAGCCCCAGACAGGCAGCGAACACAAGTTTCTGCAAGGCCATCACAGAAGATGCTGTGTTTGTTTCAGAGAGTGGGAGAGAAATACAGAGTGAACGGTAGGCTAAAAGGGAGTCAGTTTATGGGGTGTAGTAGTGGATCTGCTGTCTTGTATGAGCATGTACATCACTTGCTTCCACGTAGCCTCAAATTGTAAAATCATGAATACTATTATGAAAACACTGTGCTTCCCCCGGTACTCCTCTCCTCCAAAAGGAAGCCAAACCCACTTGGTGCTTTCCCTAGAACTTCTCACCCCATAGGGAAGTACAGAGGTTGTTATAATATTAAATTACTCATTGTGCATCCAACTGAATTAGCAGGCGGAATGTTGGCCCCCCAAAAAGCTGAACTTTGGTATTACAGAAAATGACACAATGAAGATTTACCGCCAGCAAGTAGTGACCTTAACACCGCTAATCGAAGTGGGTTCTCTGAATACCTGCAAACAGCAATTACAGTGGAAATATCTCCCATATAAATTCAGGAAGGATTCACGGCCATTTGCCAAGAAGATAACAAGGTATAATTAAATGCTTATAATCAAAAGGATATCTTTACCACCGAGAGAACATTTAAAATATTTTTCCTACACCCAGGTATTTAAGAAGACACTGAGCAAGAGCATGTATCTCTTGCTTAAAATATTCCTAAAACATCTCAGTGGAGACCAGGGATTAAAATAGGCGTCTCAATGGTAGCAGCCTGGTAATAAATGTGTAATGCATATCCTTATGGATATAAAACCATAGGAACTTGTGCAAGGGCAATAATTATACTTTGATTAAATCTCAGATTTATATTATTACTTGCCCCACAACCACCATAACACTATGGCATTAACTAATTTATTACCTAGTCCTATAAACGACTGTGAATGACAGCTCCTCTTCATTTTAAAAACAAATCAGAATCACTACAGATATATTATTATTCTTATGATACAGCAGATTTTGGTCAGCTATGGTTAAAAGATACCCCCCCCCCCAAATGTATACTCCACTTGATTGATCACCAGAGGTATTCAAGAAATCTCTCAGTAATCTGACATTAGCCCTGTTCAGGTTTTCCTCTTCAAATGAAGTACACAGCTACAGCAGGGCTGTGCTTTTAGTTTTGCCTCTGAAGTCAAGTGACTTAATGGTAAGCCCCTCATATGTTTGGGGTGAATATTTGCCCTGTGGGGCCCTTAATTCTGTCCTGGCTTCCTACACAATTTAGAACCTTGATTCTCCAGGTTTCTTAATTGCACCAGCCAGAGCCTCCACAAATACAAAGGGGGGGACCCTATTGCTATTTTTCAAAAAGTGAAAATCCATACAAAACTTTGTTGAGCTTCACCCCCCCCCCAAAAAAAGCTATTTGTTAAGGAAATAGGTTGCCATACAGCTGGGTTGTCCTGGAAAATTGTGTGATTTTTGGAAATTCCACCTCTGGTGTGTTGGTAACTTTTGAATTGGGATACTTTTAAAGCACAATGGATTTTCACATGGCGGGCAGGCAGGAGTTCAACGGGAACATTCACTTCTCTTGGGCAATTCTTCAGATATTTAGGTATTGTTCCAATATTAGACAGAACACTATTCTCTAGACTTGACAGAACACTGGTAAGCCCATAACTTTTTCTTTTTCTTTCTTTTTTTAAAAACCCTTTGCAAGGTATTTCTCCTCCTTCTCCTTTACATTATGGTTTAAAACCAGTCCCTGTCTTCTCCTACCCAGGTTTAAACAGTGAGGAAGAAAATAGTTTAGAAAGGGGCCAGGGGAAGAAGGGGTGCAAATCAGGGTATTGCACCAAATGTTACAGGGAATGTAGGTCTGGTTATAATAGTGAACTGACACCACACCAAGAAGAAGCATCACACCACCTTCTGGATCTTTCTTTGATTAAGGCTCCGTTGTATTTTTTCCCCCTACAAATTGCTAGTCTTTTAGAATTTGTTAAGTACTCAATGCACTGGACACCCTGTGTCAAAATAATATAGTATTTACATAAATTTACTATTAATCGTTTTTTCTGCTTTATGATTTTGTCAAAGTTATTTCTTTTACAGAAGTGTAAGAGCTAGAGTACTTATCAGTATATTTATAATAGCAGTTATTGGAACATTGGTGATGTGAAATCTTGGCTCTACTACTTAAGTCAGTATAGGCTTTATCTGAATTGTTTGCCAATAGATTCAAGACAGACAGACAAACAAACAAACAAACAAACAAACCCTGTACCCAAACAAAATTTCAGGTAAATGTGAATTGATACATATTTAGTATCTTTGAATTCCCCACATCCATTCAACACCCCTTTGCTCAAGCCAACATGAGGCTCACTGAATATGTTGAATAATGTTGGTGGGATCCCCATCAGTGGGGAACTGAAGAGCCCCCAGATAGGGCATTCCATTTGTGGGGAGGCGCTGAGCTGGCCTGGAATCTGCCACATCTCAAACTGATCTTACTCTCATCACTTCATGGCCTTCAGCCCATTCTGGGCCTGATCGCTGCACCAGTTCCAGGTTGGCACAGCAATTTGCCTGTCCCCCTTCCACCCTGACCTTTGTGCCTGATGGGACTCCAGATGTGGCAGCAGCTTTGCACCTAGCAGGGGGTTAGAATGGATTGCCCTCCTGCTTCCTATGGATGGAGAAGACAATCCCGCTCTTTCTTACATACGGTTGCTAAAACTCGGGCTGGATGAGATGGATGACTGAGCTTTGCTACCCCATTTATAGGTGGCAATGTGTGCATGTTTTTAAGGGAAGGTGATCATTTTTATTGTGTTGGGGAATAATTATTTGAATTGTTTTACTGATAGAGTCACTGACTGTAGGGGCAGGTTGTGGCAGCTTCATCTTCCCTTCCCCACCTTTTTAAGCAGGTAGAAGAAACGTCGTTTTGTAACTGCAGTAGCTGCTGCAAAAGTAAGAGCAATGAAACTCTTCTCTCTAACCACCAGCTGGCATCTGGTATCTCTCCTCTGCAGAATGAAGTGAGTTAACATCCTTCCAGAACAGGGGTACTCAATGGGCAGCCCTCCAGGTGTTGCTGAATACCAGCTGTCATCAGCCCCAGCTAATGTGGGCAATGGACAGAGATAATGGGAGTGGCAGCTGCTGGAAATAAGTTTGCTGCTGCTGCTGCCGCCATCACAAACAAGAGGCAAACCTACATTCTTTTTACCTGTTTAAAAAGGGGGGGGGGGGTGGAGAGAATTTGCTGCTGATATTCTGTGGGGATGTGTGCATGATGCGTCTTTCTCAGGTGAACCCACAACATGTGTTCCTTGCGCCCATCCATACGAATGCACAGTCACAAACATCAAGACACCATACAGCCACCTGCTGAAGTAGATTTTGAAGAAATCTTGCAGGCAATTAAGTTTGTTTGTTTTTTCCTGGCATAACCTCAGAAAAGCCGAGGGCCTCTTGTTTCAGTTCATGAGGGCAGCCTGTTGAGTAATAAAGGAACACAGCATGCATCAAAAGGGGTACAGCTTTTAGGAAAGAGTAATAGCAGTGGGAAGTGGCTCCATGATGGTCCTTGCTGTTTCAGGCATGTCCCTGTTTTCATCAGTGAAATGTTGGAAGATGTGAGATTGCTATGATTGCTTAGTTAACATGCTATCTTGAAAAGGGGCAGCCCAGAAGGAGCCTCCACATACCGTAACTGATACTAATTTCAGGAGTTGAGAGAGCATTAAAAACACTGTTGGTAGGAGGAGCAGGGATTAGAAAACAGCCCTTGCTAGTAGTGCTAGCACACCTCAGGTCTTCAATTGCTGCACGGGGCAAAAAAATGAGGGCCCATACCAAGATTAGCATTCTTTTCTCGCTCCCTTCAAATGTCCATTTGTTCTATATAAACAGAATTACTTTGAGAAAACTAGTCTTATCCACATTTGTGTCGCATTCACCAAGCACATTCTCAAGCAAACACTTTTCAATTCATTAACCATTGTAAGATTTCATAATAAGTAGCACCCTAGTCTGGTTTGATAAGAATGTAGATTGTAGAAGAATGTAGAAAAGCCACATTCCTTATTGTCATGGAAATTGCATTGGAGAAAGGTGGATAGTTAGCTATTGACATTGTTTCTTAATTCCTATTTCTTGAAAAGAATAGGTGGCTTTATGTCGTTAATCTTTCTATTCATTAAATGAGCATTGTTTTAATTGCAGAGTTGGATTGAAAGCTGATCTGTAATTTCAAAGTAATAATATTTTGCCTCTCCCACTTTCTCTTGTCAAGAATGTCTTTTCTTCTTGAAAAATCCCTCCATTAACTTTCCATTTTTCCAGTTTAATCTATTAAATGTAGTAACTTCAGCTCTTTCAAAACAGAGTTGCCTACTTTTCTTTTCTTTTTTACTATTTTTGTGTCTGTAAGGGTAGACAGATATGCAGAAATTAAGCAGGTGTTTAATTAGGTACTTAATATCTTCATGTCCCCTGCTTTTAAAGGTATGGGGACACAACCATTTTTGAAAATGGATTTCTGTATCTTTTTTATTTTGTCCAAGACCTCTTAGGACAAATCCATACATCCTTACAGAAAAGCACATATTTTAGAGGAGATTCTAAGCTTGTTATTAGAAATCTCTGAAACACTTTCATTTCATGAGTGTATACACTGTATCAATATACATAGAGCAAATTAAGAGTGTTAGTAAAAACACAGGATAAATAATTCAGGTCATGTCCACACCACACACAGGTAATGTGCATTTAAAGCACATGATGCCCCCCAAAGAATCATGGGATATGTCTCTTATCCCTCTTATCCCAGAGTTACAATTCCCAGCCACCTTAACAAACTACAGCATCCAGGATTCTTTGTGGAAAACAACATGCTTTCAATGTGGTGAACATTGCGGATGTGATCTTAGTGACACAAAGCAAAGACACAGATTGAGAAAGGGGCTCAGCACAACTGTGTGCATGCCTGTTTCATTTGACTGCTTCCCTCTTAATAGGTTGAGTCCCTTCAGGGGAAATAGCAGCAGCAGCAGCAGCAGCAGCAACAACAACAACAACAACAGCAATACAACACACACACAGCCTTGGATGTATGCCTGTGGTTGGACTGAGCCAGTGTCATGGGCAGAGCATTGGCCTTGAACTGCGTGCATCTAACAACAACAACAACAACAACAACAACAACAACAATAATTTATTATTTATACCCCGCCCATTTGGCTGGGTTTCCCCAGCCACTCTGGGCAGCTTCCAACAAAATATTAAAATACAATAGTCCTTCAGATATTAAAAGCTTCCCTAAACAGGGCTGCCTTCAGATGTCTTCTAAAAGTCTGGTAGTTGTTTTTTCCTTTGACATCTGGTGGGAGGGTGTTCCACAGGGCGGGTGCCACTACCGAGAAGGCCCTCTGCCTGGTTCCCTGTAACTTGGCTTCTTGCAGTGAGGGAACTGCCGGAAGGCCCTCGGCGCTGGACCTCAGTGTCTGGGCAGAACAATGGGGGTGGAGATGCTCCTTGAGGTATACTAGGCCGAGGCCATTTAGGGCTTTAAAGGTTAGCATCAACTAACTAATGTAATTTAATTCAGATCTCTGGACTCTACCTGACCATGATTTGCACTGAGTGACCTTGAACCAGTCCACTGTGTGCTGTGGTAGATGGGATAGATCTGCAAAATAATGTTGTGGTATCTTTTAAGGATCACTTCTTACAAAAAAATGTAAGTTGTGAGTCTGCTGCTAGCCTTTACATTTATGAAATAATAATAATTTAGAGCACCTAATGTTTAAAAAACATCAGATCTGTATATAATAAAAAATAACATAAAACGTGTTGTAAGAACAGTAAAATACAGCTGTACAGGTACAAAAATGAAATTGTAGGCTTTCTTGTTTTGTTCTTGTTGATGCTTCATCCTTTCGGTGTCCAAATAAAGTTAACTGAGATCTTCTCCTGCCTTTGGTGTGAAGTCTACCTCTCTCTGCAACCAAGTCCCATCATGAGTTGGGGGTGGGCAGATTGTCTGCTCAAGGGAAGAAGCCGTCCCTGTTCCCAGGTTGGGAACACTTTTGGAATTGCAAAGCCAGATTCATCTAGCAAATTCCACACATGCCAAAATAAAATGAGAAAGTTCACCAGAGGTACTATGCCTTATGGAAAAAATCTTTAGCTTCCAACTCTTGAATATTGCCGAGAAAGGGATTAAGGAAAAAGAGTAGTTGTGGCATAACAAGGTTAAACAAAAACACAGGATCTCCTTTCCTATTACTGATGTCTGTTAGGCATGGAAGAAGATGTCTTTTTTTAAAAAAAAAAATGTAGAACAGGGGAAGCAACATCTGTATTGCAACAAATGAAACACATAAAGGCAGCATCCATACAACTCCTAGGAGAGGTGGTCAAAAAACCCTGTAACTCCAGCAGCCCAAAATAACACCTATCAAAAGTGAAAGGGAGCTCAGGACAGGGCTTTCTATGTACCAAGAAACGGCAATGATGTAAAGAGCCACACTGCAAGTTGCTTATCTGTTGAAACAGAACTTTGAAATTGTTCAGCTCAGCAGAACGGTGGCCCTCGTGTGTTCATGCAATTCTGCAACACAAACAAAACGTTTCTAAATTAAATCCATCTCTTAACTCAACAATGTTTCCACTGTCAACACTGAAACCATAACTCAGTGTAAACACAGCCACTGATTTGATTTCAATATGTTTTGTTTTGATGGTGTTGATTTACCTGTCTTTGACACTTTCTTCCCTTTTCTGCTTCTTCTTTTTATATAAGTCTCTTCATCAAAATGGCTTGAGATGAGAAAACCATTAATCCCACATGTAGCTCACACTAGTGACAATACTGAGCTTTAAAGTGCTGTGTTTCATATACCCTGTTGTGTTGGCCTATATTATTACCCCAGTCATTTAGATGGGGGATGGGAGTAATCAATTGTACTGCACAGATTGCAATAATTATTTTTTATTGCGTATTTGGGGAATTAATTTTAAGTCAGATGCAGCAAAGTTGTTGAAGAAGAATGCTTGATCAAATGCATCCTGTAATTTTAATTTAGAATTTTAAATATACAGTGTTAAATTATACTAAATTTATAATATAGGGCAGGTGGTAGATGAGATTTAAGATGTGCCTTCTCTAAGAAAAAACTTAATATATGGAATCAAAGTGTGGCAAGATTTCAAAGTCATTACAATAAGAAGATTACACACTGATAATTAGAAAGAAATGTTTTTTTGTTTGAAATTATAACTCCTAAAATCTATTTGTCTGATTCCAGTCAAATAGCTAATCTTCAAAATATAAATTCAGAAGAGTAGTAGCCAGTTCGTCTATTAGAAAATGTAAAAAGAATATTGTACTTCTTCCATTTTACAACCTTTTAGTCTACATTTTCCTCAACATCTTTTCATTTCTCTTTCCATTTATCGGAGAGACAAAGAAGAAGGGTCCCTTCAGACATATTTTTTATTGTGAATTCATGTTTATTTGTGCTTGGGATGGTATCAGGGCAGTATAAAGTGATTCTTCTTTCAATACTGTTTGTGCCTGCCAAAGTTGTGATGCAGTCATACTGCTTCGTTGCCAATCTGTGCATGTCCTGTAACTTCCTCATGAAATCCTGTAACCTTTTCCTATCATAAATGTTCAAGAATTCAGGGGTTCCAGTACTTATCCAGGGTTTGGTTTCTTTGGAGTGAAGGTCACTGGAGACTCTGGTGTCTCTAGGATATATGGTTTTATTTACACATAGATACATAATGAGCTTTTGAATTATGGTGCTAGAGGAGACTCTTGAGGGTCCCGTGGACTGCAAGAAGATCAAACCTATCCATTCTGAAGGAAATCAGCCCTGAGTGCTCACTGGGAGAACAGATCCTGAAGCTGAGGCTCCAATACTTTGGCCACCTCATGAGAAGAGAAGACTCCCTGGAAAAGACCCTGATGTTGGGAAAGATGGAGGGCACAAGGAGAAGGGGACAACAGAGATGGTTGGACAGTGTTCTCGAAGCTACTAACATGAGTTTGACCAAACTACGGGAGGCAGTGGAAGACAGGAGTGCCTGGCATGCGATGGTCCATGGGGTCACGAAGAATCAGACATGACTAAATGACTAAACAACAACATAATGAGCATATGATGGTAGGGCTTGCAGCATTAACATCCAACAAATCTTATTCCCCTTTATTTTTATGGGAGTGGAGGTCCCCAAAGCCATAGCTTTGGATTCAGCACAGAGAGCATGCTTCTGTGTCTCCCACCTCCAGCAGAGGCAGATAAAGGCTAACTCCTGGTCTATTGTTCTCCTCTGGAAGCACCACCAGGTATCTGTTCTTGAGCATCTCTTTAGATATGTAAATAGAGTGCTTGCAAGCATGGCTAGGGCCTTTAACTTAACAAAGAATCTGGTTTGATCACTCCAGCAGTCCCTTCTACTATAAACCCCCATTTTACAGATACAAAACCATAGGCTTGGTTGGGATCCATACATAATCCAAATCAATCTCCAATCCTGTAGCACTATTTTCCCCCATACACACACACTTTTGTTGTGCTGTACTTCAAGAGTGCCCCTGAGGATGGCAATAATACAGTAACGGTGGCTGTGTTACCGTGTAGATAAGGCAAGCAAAGTTTCTCAACAATGTTCCATGCATCCTTAAATATGCAATCTAAGTTTCACAAATGCCCTTTAAGAATAGGTTATTATGCCTAGGATATCATCTTCTGGAGAAAATCTCCTTATGAGTGGGGAAAAGGAAGACTAGAAATATGAGAACAGCTATAATGGTTTGATTCACAGGAATATGATAAGATCAAACCAAGCATGATTTTCTTTTCAGCCTCAAGACTTCAAGGAACAGTCTTGTAATAGGCATGTAAATGGAAGGGCACTGATTCGTACTAATGTAGACTGTGAAGTACTTTATAAACTACACATTTCTTCCCGAATTCTGAACTATTTGCTATTTGTGGCTTTAAATGAGCCCCTTCTTTCTAATAACATATGATGATCGGTGGTTTTAAAATTGAAATCTATAATGGGGGAAAATGCAAGCAATAATCATAGCCTTGACTCTGTATTTAGTGTCTCTGTGTGGTAATAATGGCCGATATGCTGATTAATTTGAAGACTAACTGAGGAATAATGGAGCAACTAATGGAAAATTGTTCCTCTGATATATATTTCCCATGAGCCCAAAGAAACAAGGAATGAAATACACCTGGTAGTTTATATTGTCTGAATCCAGAAACAAAAAGAGGGGACATTATAAATGTGAGATCACTTATTAATTTATTTGCAGAACTGTATAGTTTTACAAGTTACAGATCAACATACTAATACACTGGTTTAGCCACAGACTCTGCTCACAATTTGCTAATTTGGAAAAAAAACCCCAACCCTCTATGTTTTAGTGCATTCATTACATTTAGTAGCAAATAATTCTTGTGGGCTGCATTAAAGTGAAAGCAATTATTAATGAATTTAAAGTAAAATATTCCGGCCCTTGCCTCATTGGAAAGTAGTTAAGAAAGATATATTGGATTTCGGCATCTGGGACTGTCAACCACTGATTGGATTCCCTCCCCTTCCCACTAATATGAATGTGTGATTTTCAGATTGTGTGATTGCCAAAGCTAGCTCACAAAAGAAACTAACTTGGGGACTAATGGAAGAATCTTTTTTCATTGGAGCAAGGTGGGCATCAATTTAGTTGTTCACTCCCATCGTAACAGGTGATTGTCACTGGCAAATTATACATTGGTGGCCATCTGTCTGATGCAAAACATCCAATCTAGTGTTGGAAACTAGGGGCATGATCCATCCCAATGGGCAGAACCATGTTGGGACCCAGCATGTGCCCACCCACCTCCTTTCTTAGTGCACATTAGGGGACACACATCATACCAGCCAATATGGCAACAGAAGGACAGCACACTGCCTAGCAGGCAATTTTCTGCATGTTTTCTGATTTAGTCAGTGCCTAGCTGAATCTCTAGCGGGACGCAGGTGGCGCTGTGGGTTAAAGCCTCAGTGCCTAGGACTTGCCGATCGAAAGGTCGGCGGTTCGAATCCCTGCGGCGGGGTGCGCTCCCGCTGCTCGGTCCCAGCGCCTGCCAACCTAGCAGTTCGAAAGCACCTCCGGGTGCAAGTAGATAAATAGGGACTGCTTACCAGCGGGAAGGTAAACGGCGTTTCCGTGTGCGGCTCTGGCTCGCCAGAGCAGCGATGTCACGCTGGCCACGTGACCCGGAAGTGTTTCCGGACAGCGCTGGCCCCTGGCCTCTTAAGTGAGATGGGCGCACAACCCCAGAGTCTGTCAAGACTGGCCCGTACGGGCAGGGGTACCTTTACCTTTTACCTAGCTGAATCTCTGGGTTAGAGATGGAGTACTGAATGAGGAAACAGAAATGCATGCCAAACAAGAGGAAGGGTTCCATTGGGGAAGGCTCCGTTTCGCCTTGGGGTGAATCCTGTGTTTGCCGTCCAGAGAACTGGGTTTTTAATTATTTGTTTGCAAAATCAAATTTGTAACCCACCCTTCCTTGTGTGAGCTCAGGGCAATGGCAAAGGCTTGACGCCTTTTACTTCTACAAAAATCCTGAGAGGTTGGTTAGGCTAAGTCGAGATCGACTCAGAGATCCAGGGACTGATTCTGGTCAATCGCAGGCTCCTCCTCCTCCTTCCTCCTTCCTCCTTCTGAAGCCGGCTTGCCTTCTTGGGGGTTAGAGCTTCAGTGTTGGGGTGAGGAGGACGGGGGGGAGGGGGGAGGCAGGAAATGAAACTCTCTGTACCTGCTCGCCCACTAGTTCAAATGCAACAAAAGGAATAAGAAATGAGCCCCCCCCCCCCAAAAAAAAACAGCGAGGAAGGCAAAGAACAAAACACATGGGGGGAAGCCCCCTTAGGACTCCATGAGTTTGAGGGAGGAAAAGGCTTTAACACAAAAGTAGGAGGAAGAGAGGTGGAGGAAAGTCATGGGGATGCTGACACAAAGTCAGCTGTGATTTAAAGCAACAGGAGGGGAAAGACTGGTTCCTCAGATCTGTGTGAACTAATATAAAAATATAGTTTGACTTTTCTCACTTGTTTAGTTACCGTATTTTTCGCTCTATAGACGCACCAGACCACAAGACACGCCTAGTTTTTGGAGGAGGAAAACAAGAAAAAAAAATATTCTGAATCTCAGAAGCCAGAACAGCAAGAGGGATCGCTGAGCAGTGAAAGCAGCAATCCCTCTTTCTGTTCTGGCTTCTGGGATAGTTGCGCAGCCTGCATTCGCTCCATAAGATGCACATACATTTCCCCTTACTTTTTAGGAGGGAAAAAGTGAGTCTTATAGAGCAAAAAATACGGTACTTGCCCATCTAACAACTACTGTATTTTTTGCTCCACAAGGCGCACCTGATCATAAGGCACACCTAGTTTCTAGAGGGGGAATTCAAGGAAAAAAATATTATTTAAAGGGAGCGCTGAGCAGAACCTGTATGCATACCAGGATCTGCTCAGTGCTCCCTTTCACAAACCGCGTGGAGTGTGTGTGTGGCTCTTGGCAGCTTTTCCCCAAGGAGGAAGAAAGGCGGCCCGTCAGTGACAAAAGCTGTGCGCTCTTTAGAGGGTGCGCGGCTCTTGGGGGCTTTTCCCTGAGGAGGGAGAAGGGACTGATGCGGCCAGTCAGTCCCTTCTCCCACCTCGTAGAAAAGCCCGCAGGAGCCGCATGCTCTTTAAAGGGTGCGTGGCTCCTGTGGGCTTTTCTACGAGGTGGGAGAAGGGACTGATGCGGCCAGTCAGTCCCTTCTCCCTCCTGGGGAAAAGCCCACAAGAGCCGTACGGAGCTTGTGTGTGATTCTTGGGGGCTTTTCCCGCCTGCCTCCCCCCTGCATTCACTCCATAAGACGCACACACATTTTTCCTTGTTTTTTAGGAGGGAAAAAGTGCTTCTTATGGAGCAAAAAATATGGTATGTGCATCTGTCACGATGATATCCAAACATAACTACTGTATCTGTGAAATGAAGATCCATTTATTTATTTATTTACTTAACTCAAATGACTTCGGAGGGTGGTAGATCACTGCCAGTTTTTGATATTGGATTGTAGATCACTCAAAGTTACTCAAAGTTGGATGTGCCTGGGCTAAGAGACAGGGAGTAGCTCACACAGGTCATTCAGTGAACTTCATGGCTAAGCAGAGATTAGAACCTGGTCTCTGCAGTCTACATTCACTGCAACGCCATCGGTTACATGCTCTCAACTGAGGAGGTGATGTATGTGTGAAACATTAAAAAGGTAAAGGTAAAGGTACCCCTGCCCGTACGGGCCAGCCTTGACAGACTCTGGGGTTGTGCGCCCATCTCACTTAAGAGGCCAGGGGCCAGCGCTGTCCGGAGACACTTCCGGGTCACGTGGCCAGCGTGACATCGCTGCTCTGGCGAGCCAGAGCCGCACACGGAAACGCCGTTTACCTTCCCGCTGGTAAGTGGTCCCTATTTATCTACTTGCACCTGGAGGTGCTTTCGAACTGCTAGGTTGGCAGGCGCTGGGACCGAGCAGCGGGAGCGCACCCCGCCGCAGGGATTCGAACCGCTGACCTTTCGATCGGCAAGTCCTAGGCGCTGAAGCTTTAACCCACAGCGCCACCTGCATCCCTGTGTGAAACATTACTTGCATATAAACACCATGTTTTCATATAATAGGCGCTCTAGCTATACCTGATCCAATGCATAATTTCAGAGTAAAAAAGACAAACAAATGGGGTGGCTGTGGGGGAGGGAAGAAGAGGTTTCCACATTGCAATAAAAGGTCTAAAACTTGCTCTCAGTTCCATGCCATTTTGTGCTACAGAGATCATGATCATTAACATGCTTATTTTGGGGGGGAATGGGAATAGGATACAACTTTCAACTGTGAATCATGCAGAGTTCCTATTATATGGGCACTTACTCCCCTGTTTTCTAATGCAGCACTGAATTTTCACCTACTAATGAAACACCAGAGATGGAATATCTTATGCTGTTGAGCAGCAGCAAACCTATTTAAATCTGCAACTCTAATTTGCCAGCAATATTTTATACTTAATTTGCAGCAGTTCTATAAAGTTAAATTACAAGAAACCAACTTGCATTCCCCCCCTCCTTTCTGTCTGGGAAATTATACTATTCATATGACTCCAAGCATGGCAGATTAAGCATCCCAGCTACACTGTGAAACTCATTAATACAGAGAGTAAGCAAGAATTCAATTTTTCCCTGTATTTTCCATCATTCCTATATGTATATTTTATGGTATATTATTATCTCTATATCTTTTCTCATTTGCAGGAGTAAAAAATAATTTTAACAATGCCATTTTAAAATTAAAAACCTGCATATTGAGAGAAATTGCCAATGGGGAAAAATGAGTTTCAAATAATTATTGGTGGCTTAAGAGTTCTTTGTATGCAATTTTTCATTTATACAACTGAAATGACATCTCCAGCTTTTTTTATACCTGTGCCTGATATCTCTTTCTATTTCTTTTTCTCCTTGAAAATATGATTTTGTAGTTAGGAAATGCATTTAAGTTGTCATGCCATTTAAAAAATAAAGATGACCTGTTTCTATTTTGTCAGAAAAAGCATAAGGTTCAAATGTAGCTGCCATGACAGAAATGCAATTTGTGAAGAATAGCCTAAAAGATTATAAAAACTTTGACTTACGCTATGCCTCTGCTATTTGAGGCTATTTGTTCAAATTTTCACACTAGTGGATGATGCAGGGCATGTCATTGTGAAAAGATGAAGGGGAAAGAAAATGATAGCAATGAAGTGGAAACTCTGAGTTAGCCATTTATATGTTAAAAAGCTTTTTCACAACAACAAAATGAAGCTCTTGGCATTTTGTAGCTCTCTTTATAACAATTAGGGGTTCCTTCTGACATCACCTCAGCAGTATGGCAGCTGCTGCATGTTCCCTCTTTTTGTCAGAAACTGCTCCATGTGGTGAGCTCCATCACTACAACCCCTCAGGGCAGAACCGTCGAGACTGACTCTACCAACAATTGTTGTTGTTGTTGTTGTTGTTGTTGTTGTTGTTGTTGTTGTTGTTGTTGTTGTTATCTTTCTGACCTGGGTTTCCTGACTCTGGGCTTCTACCCACAGCAAAGCCCAGACACTTTCCCACACTACTCTGCTCCCTCAAAAACTCAAGGTCACATGAAAGGTGTCACCAACATGACTTTTTTCATCTTTAGCATTGATTCAAGGTTGGTGACACTGGCATGAGAAGTAGATGTGATGCCAGCTCCTTCCATGTGAATTCTAATCTAAACATTGCAGTTGAACACAAATGTATAATCTCAATCCCAGTTGAAGGCTGAACCTTAGCTTAAAAAATTAAATCCAATCAGTCTTGCACATGAGCTGGCAACCCAACATAAATTAAGATGGCCAAAAGGGGTGGCTTGTCTTCCCTCAGCCAGCAGTAGCCCCACTGCTGAATGGAGTTTGGATTCAGTGCGTCTGTACACCGGCTTGCTTTCCACCAGCTTCTTGAGCATAGGATTGTTCCCTAAGATTTCCATGGGGATCCAATTCATATGTGTATTCCTGTTGTTGACAATTCATCATATGGTGCCTGGCACAAGGCACATCTGATGAATTGCTGCTCAACACCCAGTTTAGTGTGCATCCACACATCTTTTTCTAGATCCTAGTGGTAGCATTCTCAAACCTGCTGCCACCCAGGACATTTATCTGCGACAGTGAGTATCCTTGCAACAGTGCACAGTTTCCACACCTGGGGCAGAAGAAACATGGAAATTCACAACATCCCAAGACATAGACCTTGTCTGAAAGCTAAATGTCTACAGTAGGGCACACTCAAACAAAACTACACATGTTTAAAAATGTTTCTTCTGCCCCTTGAAATACAGATTGCATATTTTTAAATTGCTCTAAATAAATCTAAATGTTTTTCCCCCTTTGCTGTATTTCAGAGACGCCAAAAAAGATTAGTTACATCTAATTTAAATTGTGTGGAGTCTATAAATATCCCTAATTGGCATATTTAGTAGTATAACAATGGGAGCACCTGTTTGAAATAATCCGACCTACACAGTTAGTTGAGTTTTTATCCAGCCATTGGAAATATCATTCACAATTATAATAATCATGCTATAGAGACATGGAGACTCTAGCCCAAAAATGAATTATATGTAACATCTGTTCAAATTCACAAACTGAAAGCTGCAATGAACATAATATTATATATAAATGGACCCTTTAGTTCTCTGTATAAGAAGTGATCCTTTAAGCTATTTAACATCGCTACATAAAAGAATTCCCGCATGGTTTTTTTATACTTGGGGAAAGGATACAATATACCAGTGAAGACTAGCTTAAGCTCATCAACAGATTGATGAATTGAGGAGCAAATCTAGATTTGCTGACACTCTGGTCTTCTTAATACATTATGTGTATTCCTAAGGCTTTTGTTCAGTTGAAAACACAAAGTGTGACTAAAACAAGTATATTTTAAAAACACTGATTTTACCTCTTAATGTTCCGCACAGGAGGATTTAGCTCAGGAAACTGGCAACTAAGGGGAAAATAGACTTATCCTTCTGATTGGTTGAAACATTGGCAATGGTGTGTGAAAATATTGTGTGTAAATCAAACTAGAAAATTTGGTAGGAAACTGTGATTGTAGAGTCAGAGAGGCAGAGCTTGAAGCACTTCAAGGGGGAACTACAACAGAAACAGAATTGAGGGATAAAGATTGGTAAACATTGGCTTAGTTAGGGAAACAGCCAAAACAGGCATGGCTGGATCTGTTTATCTCTGTTTGCTTTATTTAAAAAAATAAAATTATTTGTTCTTATAGTAACTAGTCAAACTGTACAATTAGGTTGTTTTCTTTATCCCCCCCCCCCAAATTGTTCAAATGTTACTTTACTAAAACCTAAAGTAAAATCATGTTTTGTTTTGGAAAAGCATGGACTAAGCCTTAATATTCACCCCACATTTAATTGCTGTATTAGGAGTAGCTTGGAAAGTTGAATGGCTGTTTAGTAGAGCCAGGCAGAGAAAGAAAATGGTATATACTTGGGGGCAGCACTGAGGCTTGCAGTAAGGCTTGCATCCCATTTGTGGTACAGACCTGCATCATCACAGATGAAAACCCTGGGTTTGTTGCTGTTTAGTATGTGAACACTTCTGATGCTTCACTCATGATTGAGCTCCCAATTTTGACCTGGGCGTGAACTCAGGTTTTGGGGGAGTCAGTCATGGGAGTGGGGAGCTGATTCCAGTACAAGGCATCTATCTGCAAGGGAAACTGTCACCCACAGCAGTTTCAGTGTGGTCTGCTAGTGAACATTATTGGTATCAGCCTATCTCTAGAGACAGTGGAGTGAGCCTCTGGGAATGAAGTCAAACTGTTGCATTAGCAGCACCAAAGTGACCTCTCCAGGTTGCTGGTCTGCCCAGACAACATCAGCCTCACTGATGTGGTCCAAAGGAAAGCAGAGCAACACATTTGGCACTGGCTTGGCTGCAGGAGTTGCCAGAAAGAGGCATAGAAGACAACATCCAATTGTCTTAGGAACTCTACTCCAGATTTGTGTAGAGTTTACTGCTTAGCCTTCTCTCCTCCCAAAGACATCCTTCAAAGCAGCAGACCAGCTTTTGGATCAGAGTTTTCCTTCTAGGTGGACTACCTTCCCAGACTGATGAGCCCCATCTTTCCTTCTAAATGGAGGGATCAAATCTCAGAGGTACGGAACATACCGTATTTTTCGCTCTATAAGATGCACCAGACCACAAGACGCACCTAGTTTTTGGAGGAGGAAAACAAGAAAAAAAAATATTCTGAATCTCAGAAGCCAGAACAGCAAGAGGGATCTCTGTGCAGCGAAAGCAGCAATCCCTCTTGCTGTTCTGGCTTCTGGGATAGCTGCGCAGCCTGCATTCACTCCATAAGACGCACACACATTTCCCCTTACTTTTTAGGAGGGGAAAAGTGAGTCTTATAGAGCAAAAAATACGGTATTTCAACTGTGGCACAAAGTTGCATTTTGTTTTTATCTAGCATTGAGAAAATTGTTTGCCTTTTTATAGCTTTGTGTAATCCCCTTAGAGAGTTCTATTTCATTAAGGTGTATGACTTTTTAAACGAGTATTTAATCATCAGCATTCCCAAAGGATCTCAGATTGCATAACTTGGAAAGGTCCCTGCCTAAGACCTTGGAGAACCACTGGGCTAGATGAAGAAATGGCAGTTTTATGTGTTCATGAGAATCTCTGGTCTTAGGCTACTCTCTGGAAATATCAGCAGGCTTTTCATCATAATACAAACCTGCCTTTGAAATAAAACTGTACTAAATTCCAGAGAATGCTTTTTAATCATGCACCAAGGTGCAATTGCCTAAATGGAAATAAATGGAAATGCTGTTCCAGGGATCAATTTGAGCTGCTAGAACAAGTAGGCATTCCATACAGTGAATTTGTTTTGTGCAACACAGTATGCCTAATTTAGCAGGCAGTTGCCAGAGGACCTTTTAAAGCCAGCTCAGTGGCACATACAAAATTGCTGCACGTGCAGTTTGGCTTTCCATTCCATTATGCTTTAGAGACTTCATACTGATATAATAGTTTATTTTTATGTCCTTGCTTTCCTTGTTTAAGAAATGATTGTGCCTGTAAATTATATTATCAACTGTTTTAGTGTCGTGATTTCTTTTTTTACTTTCTGTTATTTTATTTTATGTGCCGTTCTGCCCAGTCCTCGTTTTCAAAATACAACTGAAATGGGCAAGAGGAGTCTGTGGCCTTCCAGATATTTTGGACTACAGTTCGCATAATCCCTAACCATTGACCATGCTGGCTGGGGCTGAGGAGAGTTGGAATCCAACAACATTTGAAGGCTGCAGATTCTCCATCCCTAAAACAAAGACCAAAATCTGACAATTCCCTTTCCCAATTCTTATCTGATTACTCTTCTTATTAGAATGCAACAAAGATCCATGATACATCTCATGAGAAAATGTATCATAGGTACAAGCTTCTTGTGGGAACTGTAGCCTGTCGTCTCCAAATGCAGTTGATGTTAGAGATGTGGTAGAATATCTTTGCAATTTGAAGAAACAATTCTGGGGATGGTGGGGGGGGGGAAATAATTCAATTTATGCTTGCCTTAATTGTTGTTCTGATATCTCCCAAAGGGGTATCAGCCATCTCCTCCCTCATGAACTTGTCTAATCCTATTTTAAAGTTATCCAAGTTAATGGCCTTCACATTTTTAGGAGGAAATTCCATATTTTAACTATATACTGTGTGAACAAGTTATTTCCTTTTGTTTATCCTGAATCTTCCAAGGTTCAGCTTCATTGGACAGCAGGTTTCTGGTATTATGAGAAGATTTCTTCCCTATCCTTTTCCTCAGTGACATGAATATTTTTATACACTTGTATCATGTCTCTCTTACTCTCACATTCTTTCTCTTTTTCTTAATTAAAAATATTTTAATCCAAATGTTGTAACCTTTCTTCATGGTGGAGTTGTTCCAGCCACTTGATCATTTTGGTTGCCCTCTTCTGAAAAGGGAAAATAAATCTAGACTGAACACAATCAAATAGAGCACACATTAGTGATGGGGGGGGGGGAGTGTCAATTTCAGGACATTTTAGGCTGTTGCTCCTGCGAGCAAGTTCAATGTGTATGTCTCCACACTAAGGAATTATATTAAAATGATAATACTTTATTAAAGGTGAGAAGCACAGCTGGTTAAAACCAATACAACCAGGAGACTAAAACCAAAATTTTCTTTAGAGATGGGACACGATAAGAAACACAGTACAGTGAATCTTATGGTGCAACGGGTGCCATAATCTGGGCGCTTTCAGAATTTTCACCATCTCTGCCTCAGCAGCTGATAGAACTAGAAGGGTCAGCACAGCTGATCACAGAGGATGAACAAAATCGTATCATGGGAGATGGTCCTTAAATTGCCCTGATCTAAGCCATTTAGAGGGACGCAGGTGGCGCTGTGGATTAAAGCCTGAGCCCCAGGGCTTGCCGATCGAAAGGTCGGCGGTTCGAATCCCTGCGGTGGGGTGCGCTCCCGCTGCTCGGTCCCAGCGCCTGCCAACCTAGCAGTTCGAAAGCACCTCCGGGTGCAAGTAGATAAATAGGGACCGCTTACCAGCGGGAAGGTAAACGGCGTTTCCGTGTGCGGCTCTGGCTCTGGCTCTGGCTCTGGCCAGAGCAGCGATGTCACGCTGGCCACGTGACCCGGAAGTGTCTCCGGACAGTGCTGGCCCCTGGCCTCTTAAGTGAGATGGGCGCACAACCCCAGAGTCTGTCAAGACTGGCCCGTACGGGCAGGGGTACCTTTACCTTTACCTTTAAGCCATTTAGGGATTTAAAGGTTATAACCAAGTATAGCGTTCAGATCATGAGACATAGTGGTACTGCTCTTTCTTGCTTTAGTCAAACCTCACCTGGAGTACTGTGTCCATTTCTGGGCTGCATTTTTAAGAAGGAAACTGGATCGTGTCAGAGAAGGACCACAAAGAGAAGGACCTTAGCTATAAAGGAAGGTTAAAGGTGCTGAGCATATTTAGCCTGGGGGGGTGATTAAGAGGTGCTATGATAACCATCTTTAAATACAGGGTTTTCACGCAGATGATGGTGTGTGGCTAAAAATCAGATATCATGGAACGAGGAAGGCAACCAGCTATTCAGGCAGTGTCATGTGGCCTTGGAAACTTATCAGAGCAAGGCAGAGAATGTACCGGCTTATCCTCTTTTGCAGTACTTCTCCCAGCAGCTTGCTCAGACATCTTATTGATAAAAGGAGTGGGAGATGATGAGAAGAAAAAGGGAGGCCAATCGTGTTCTAGGGTTGCCTGAGAATGGCCCAAAGCTGTAAGATGAGATTTATGAACCAGAACAAAAAAACACACAGAGGTGACAGCAGGCACCCAAGGCTTGAAGACTATGTCCAGGTAGGTTTGAACTTCACTATGCACAACTCATATAAAGTGACATGACTTCTAGGCTGTGCAGACCCAAATCATAAATATTTAGCCACTACAAATTAGTACTGCTACAGTTGGGTTCTGATCTTGCCTTTAGCGAAGGGGTGCAAAATATTTTTGGATCCACTGGGACATTGCCCTAGGTTGGTGGGTTGGTTTTAAAAACTTACCTGTTGCTTCTTATTTATAAATCCCAAAGTAGTTCGCAGCATACATATAAATAACCAAAATTGATAAAGAACAACAACACATCTAAATACTCATAACACATAATATCAGCAACTACAGCAGCCAGAACCAGAGAGAGAGAGAGAGAGAAAGAGAATTCGATATCAACAGTCAGGAATTACCAAGGTAAACAGAAAGGTCTTTTAACTGTCTGTGAAAGCACCCCATAGTCAATGTATACGTGATCTCTGTACGGAGCTCATTCCACAACAGAAATGCTCTCCTCTGAACCTTGGCTAAGTAAATTTCAGTAGGCCATGGCATTGTCAGGAGTGCCTAGGCAGACTATATGTGGAAAGACAGTCTTGGAAATAAGCTGGTTGCAAGATGTTTAGTGCTTTGTGGCTAAAACTCAATACCTTAAAGCTGGTATGGGCAGCCAACGCATGCTATATGTGTATGTTAGGGAGCAACCTAGTTGCAGCTTCTGAATCGACTGGAAGCGTAGCCCCACATAATGTATGGTATAGGTACAGTTAAAAATGAAAGAGGCTCCTATCTACTTCATGAAGTATGGAGAGACTAATTCAAATACAGTGGTACCTCTGGTTACGAACTTAATTCGTTCCGGAGGTCTGTTCTTAACCTGAAACCATTCTTAACCTGAGGTACCACTTTAGCTAATGGGGCCTCCCAGTGCTGCCGCACGATTTCTGTTCTCATCCTGAGGTAAAGTTCTTAACCCAAGATACTACTTCTGGGTTAGCGGAGTTTGTAACCTGAAGTGTTTGTAACCCGAGGTGTTTGTAACCCGAGGTACCACTGTATAAAACTTTTGCTTCTTAACAGGTTGTCAACCATTAAGACAGAATTTTGCCAAATTGTGTGCCCTGCATTGTATTACTTTGGCAAGTACAAAAATATGTTAGATTATAGCTGACAGCCTTAGATGTGCATGTCAGGAATGTGTGTTTTCCATTGTGGAGGCAAAAATATACCACAAAAATAACTAATTAGCTCATTTTGATACCATCTTGGTGATAAATATACATCCTGGAAAATTTTGTCAACAACAAAATGTATTGCCTTTTCAAAAACTAATAGATCTATTTTGGGCCTGAGCATTTTAAGGTATCCAGATAATGTCATCAATCAATCTTGATAATCAGATACAGCCGCTTCTCTGCCAGCTATTAATGCCATGCCAAAGAGTTTCCAGCCGTCCTTGTGAGAAAAGGAAATGGTTGCTGATCAAGGTGATTATGCTGCTGATGATGTATTTAGAGGGTTCAGAACAGATAGAGAAATAGATAGAAACTGAAAACCCCAAAGGTTCCTGAATAAGGATGCTTCCTTCGAAAGGTATGTTTCCCTGCATATCTAACAAGTAAACCTTCCATAAAATGTCCCCTGGGTTCCCTACAGTAGTCTTCAAACTGTGTATCAGCAAATCCTGGGGGTGCATCAAAAGCTTATCAGCAGTTACTTAATGAAGAGATTTAGTAATGGTGAACAATATGCTGATTCTTCTGCCCCCATCCTCCCCTGCAAATGCAACTGCAGGAAAGAGTTGGGTGTCCTTAAGGCCATCACTAAGCTATGGTTTTCCCAGTAGTGATGTATGGAAGTGAGAGCTGGACCATAAAGAAGGCTGATCACCAAAGAATTGATGCTTTTGAATTATGGTGCTGGAGGAGACTCTTGAGAGTCCCATGGACTGCAAGAAGACCAAACGTATCCATTCTGAAGGAAATCAGCCCTGAGTGCTCACTGGAAGGACAGATCGTGAAGGTGAGGCTCCAATACTTTGGCCACCTCATGAGAAGAGAAGACTCCCTGCAAAAGACCCTGATGTTGGGAAAGATGGCGGGCACAAGGAGAAGGGGACGACAGAGGACGAGATGGTTGGATAGTGTTCTCGAAGTTACCAGCATGAGTTTGACCAAACTGCCGGAGGCAGTGGAAGACAGGAGGGCCTGGCATGCTCTGGTCCAGGGGGTCACGAAGAGGCGGACACGACTAAACGACTAAACAACAACAACAAGGCCATCACCTCAGTTCATTCAGGCCAACAATGAGACGTACAGTGCTTGGAACCATTAAACATATCCCAGAATCTGGTAGGAATATAAATCTGCACTTATTTACCCTTCATGAATGCAACTATGCCTGTAGTACGGAAGTTGCACAGATCTCAGTGGAGCTCTTGTCTCTCCTTTGCGTGACAAAGGCCTGGTCAGTATTTTGGGCCAGACAGAGGTGTCCACTCCTAAATATCCACCCCTTAGTCCTCTCTTCCCCAGAGCCCTAGCCAACCCAAATATATATAGACTTTATGGATTTTGGAATTTAGATCCATCTTTCCAAAATATACTTTTCTTGTGGAATTTTCTCTGGGCATTAAGATCCCTGGGAGAGGGATAGAGGGGTGAATAAAGGCAGGAGTATTGTGTTTGTTGTTGTTGTTGTTTAGTCGTTTAGTCGTGTCCGACTCTTCGTGACCCCATGGACCAGAGAACGCCAGGCACTCCTGTCCTCCACTGCCCCCCGCAGCTTGGTCAGACTCATGCTGGTAACCTCGAAAACACTGTCCAACCATCTCGTCCTCTGTCGCCCCCTTCTCCTTGTGCCCTCCATCTTTCCCAAAGCAGCAAGAGGAAGGCATGTGATGGCAAACATCCAACTCATGCTCCTGGTCTAGCTGAAATGTCTGCCTCCATGCCTCAGGACCACCTAACTTATTTGTGGGAAGGAACGCAGGAGGGGAAAGAACGTTTCCAAGTGCATGGTTTTAAATGTATCCCTTGCATTTTATTGTGCAAGATCCTTTGCAGGTTTTAGCTGAAAATCTGGATACAAGCCATCTTGCTGTGGGAAAAAAAGACAAGATGGCACCCACCCATTCTATGCATCGAATCCTTAGTTCCATATTGCCAATGAGAGTGTGTACCCCACTGGCATCTTCAGGCTAGCTTAGGGAGCACAGGGCAGGCAAGCTTCAGAGTATCTGGGGAAATGGAGGTGCTGCTCCCAGCATCTACCGCTTGAGGTACCTCAAGGACAGCATGAGATGTGATGGTGGTGGAGTGTGCCTGGAATAATAATAATAATAATAATAATAATAATAATAATACAGTTGATGAGTTAAATACTGCCTTCCATGGACCTCAATAGGCAAAACAGTCTGTAGCTCAAACAGGAAGCTGGTCTTATTGGTCTATTTAAAGAAATGCACATTCAGAAGCCGATTAACTTAATGTACTATTGTTTCCAATATGAAGCATTTATTCACTCATGCTGATATCTGAAAACAAAAGCAAATGTGAAGAAGCATTCTACAAGAAATTAAATACATGTGTAGTGTAATCACAATAGCTAGAAACAACATGTTACATTTTAATTTACACTTCTAAAACTGCTCATCGGTTAAGCATTTTATTACAAGTCCGGGTATCTTGGCACTTATTTGCATCCACTGTGTAATTAAGGCAGCGCTCCAAAGAAATGACAAATGGTGCACCGAACAGGAGTAATTATTCTTATTTATTTACATTGGGTTAGGAAGACAAATACCAATTATGATGAAGGTAGCACCATGCCAGCTAGTTAACAAATAGAGGAATGCTTTCTGTACAGTAAAATATGCACTCTCTTAATCTCCTCAGAAGACCCATCACCACAACACAAAAACGTAGTTCCAGGTCATATATTTTTTTAAAGGCCCTTAATTCAGTTCCTGTTAGTTTGTAGCCACATAGGCAAATAAAGGGTGCACTGGAATGCACATATTTGTGAAAATAACACAGACAAATGCATTATATTAATGGAAATTGATTTACAATGAAGTGTATACAGTGGTACCTCGGGTTACATATGCTTCAGGTTACAGACTCCTCTAACCCAGAAATAGTACCTCGGGTTAAGAACTTTGCTTCAGGATGAGAACAGAAATCGTGCTCCGGCGGTGCAGCAGCAGCAGCGGGAGGCCCCATTAGCTAAAGTGGTGCTTCAGGTTAAGAACAGTTTCAGGTTAAGAACGGACCTCCGGAACGAATTAAGTACTTAACCTGAGGTACCACTGTAGTACACAAAAATGCATGTGAACATGTGCAGGTGAATCTTCATGAGGACTTTGGGGGGAAATCAAAAACTGATATGGAAATGTGGAGAACTGAATTTAAGCTTGTTAAAATGAGGAACTGAAGGAAACCAAAACTGACAAATTCTCTCATCCCTTCCGCACACTCCTTGCTTTTCATCCCAGTCACCTTATTGCTTTCTATTCTGCCCCTTGTAATCCAAACCAGCGAGTGGAATATGACGGAAAATATTCATGCATGCTTCTTTTTGTTTTGGTCCATCCTCTCAAACCCTCCTCCCCAGTTGGTTTCCAAGATTAAGCTGCTGTTTGTTTGTTCCATTCTAAAACAAACAAACAAACAAACAGACAAGCAAACAAACAAACAAATCCCACCTCTGCAATTCTAATTTAACAGAATTACACAAGATCTGTAACTGGTGCTCTGACTGTGTGTTGGGGAATGCCTGTGCCAGGCTTTCAGTCAATTATGATAATATCTATTAAATTATTTTCAGGGGTAAAAGTTAAAACAACAACAGCAACCCACACCTTTCCTTCAGTTGTCAGATGTTTGGGCATTGATGACATGGTCTGAAACACATTAGGGGAGTATTGTTGACACCTCTTCCTCCATGAGTGGCTCCTGTGGAAAGCCCACAAAATATCTTCTAGAAGAATTGGGCCACAGCGATAAAATATCCCATCAACAGATTCCAGTAACTCTGTTTTGAACAAATAAGATTACATGGGCAGACCATAATGAATGTGTTGGAGCATTCAAGGGAACCTGTGGTAAAGAAGGAGTCCAAAGAAATTAGAACCCTGCTGCATGCCACAAATTTAATGTTGAACACATGTCCTATTATCTTCTTGGCTGCTTCCTTTGCTTCAGTTCCAAATACAGAGGTGCCTCGCAAGACGAAATTAATCCGTTCCGCGAGTCTCTTCGTCTTGCGGTTTTTTCGTCTTGCGAAGCACGGCTATTAGCGGATTAGCGGCTTAGCGCTATTAGCGGTTTAGCGGCTTAGCGGCTATTAGCGGCTTAGCAGCTTAGAAAAAGGGGGGAAGGGAAAAAACTCACAAGAACTCGCAAGACGTTTCGTCTTGCAAAGCAAGCCCATAGGGAAATTCGTCTTGCGAAGCACCTCAAAAGACGGAAAACTCTTTCATCTAGCGAGTTTTTCGTCTTGCGAGGCGTTCGTCTTGTGGGGCACCACTGTATTCTGCTTACTTACAGTGTTTATTTTAGAAGTTCTTGTTTACTTTTTAAATTTAGAGGGGGGTCCATGAAAAACAAATGCATCCTGCGACACCCTAGAAGATCTGATAAAGGTAAAGGGACCCCTGACCGTTAGGTCCAGTCGCGGACAACTCTGGGGTTGCAGTGCTCATCTCGCTTTACTGGCCAAGGGAGCTGGCATACAGTCTCCGGGTCATGTGGCCAGCATGACTAAGCCGCTTCTGGCGAACCAGAACACTGTCTACCTTCCTGCCGGAGTGGTACCTACCATATTTTTCACTCCATAAGACACACCTGACTATAAGACGCACCTAGTTTTTAGAGGAGGACAGGGGGAAAGCCCTGTTTTGGGGGGATCAGCTCACAGTTGTGCAACTTCTTTTGCAAAGGAAAACAGGAAAAAACAGGAAAAATCCTGTTTTTATGGGGTTCAACTCACAGCTCTGCAGCTTCTTTAGGAAAGGAAAGGGAGCTGTTTCTACCGTTTCTAGACATATAATGTAATCAGCCAATCACATGTCGCTGGGGAAACAAACAGCCTCTGTCTGCAGAACATTCAACAATGGAGGCCTGGGCAAGGGGGGCAGGGCCGGAAAGGGAGCCAGTGATCAACCACACATTCGCTCCATAAGACGTACAGACACTTCCCCTTACTTTCTAGGAGGAAAAAAGTGCATCTTATGGAGCGAAAAATACGGTATTTATCTACTTGTACTTTGATGTGCTTTTGAACTGCTAGGTTGGCAGGAGCAGGGACCGAGCAACGGAAGCTCACCCTGTCGTGGGGATTTGAACCGCCGACCTTCTGATCAGCAAGCCTTCGGCTCTGTGGTTTAACCCACAGTGCCACCCGTGTCCTAAGAAGATCTGATAGTAATATCTTAATTTCTGATAGTCTGTAACTAAAAACTTGCACAACTATTTGTGGAGGGTATGTGAGATCCAATAACTGCAACCAAGTGAGAACATGGCCAACCTGAATGATGTTTTCTAATGAACAAACTCTTAAATTGGAAGTTATACTGTTGAATCATGAAATAATTCCCTTTTTGTGTGTGTGACTTACAGCTGTGAGTAAATCCTTCTAATTATTCCAGAGCTTTCCTTGTAATCACAGACTAATCCCATTTATATGCTTCTGGGGTTAAAAAGCAAAAAAACAACAACCCCAAAACCAATGAACCCCACCAGTGTATAAAGATTTAGATATACAAATTGAAGGTTTCTTGCTGTAATCCATAGATCGGGAGGGAGGGATTGTTTATCTTTTGTTCTGTGTGAAGCACTTTGGCTTGTGGCTTCTAGACAATTGTGTCTATAACCTTAAACCAAAAATAAGACAGACAAATAAGTCAATCTTTGACGCTTCCCAAAAAGACGTGCCATCTGGATGTTTTGGATTCTTAACAGGTGCTTCTGGGACTTTGAGCCTAATTCTTGGCCCAGATTCTACCGCATGATGGGTGACTCTGTAGCTATGTGCAATTGTGCACTGCATTAATTGAAGAGATTGGAAGAGGCCAAGAATAGTAATTAGTCAGTTGGTCATGCAGAAAAAGAGAGCAGTGGCTTCAAGCCACAGTGTTGGAGGCACAGATGGGCCAGACCATCAGCTCTTGCTCTCCGTGGTACCCAGCTAATCTATTGCAGATCAAGCAAACAGTCCATCTTCATCCAGGTACTCAGCTTGTTGAAATCAACAACATAAATTTCAAAAGCCACTGGGGAAAGAAATCACTGGGGTTGAAAGCCTTTAAAACCAAACACCCCTCCCTCCCCCCAAAAAAAAAATACCAGGCCATGTCAGCGCAACATTATTAGGGTTGGAAAAGCACCAAAGAGGCCAAATGTTAATATGAAATTACCGTATGTCTGTATGTAAAAATAAAACTGAGGAACAATTTAAAATGCTCTTTATATTGAACATCAATTGCATGTTGTGTTTGTGTGTGCTCTTGCAAACACACGTTGTGCATGAAATTATGCTACGAAGATAAAAATCACTTTGTCTAGGCAGCAAGTTTTAATTGCATAAGAGGTACCCTGGTTTTTGGGTAAGTGGGTCAAAGCACACTGATGGTGTAGCTTACTTTCTGCTGCTTCACTGCCAAATCATAAAAATCATAGAATTGTAGCATTTGAAGGGACCCCCAAGGGTCATCTAGTCCAACCCCTGCAATGCAGCAATCACAGCTAAAGCATTTAAGACAGATGGCCACCCAACCTCTGCTTAATAACCTCCCATGAAGCAGAGTCCACCACCTTTCGAGGAAGCCTGTTCCACTGTCAAATAGATTACTGTCAGAAAGTTCGTCCTGGCATTTAGCCAGAATCTCCCTTATTGTAATTCGGATTCATTGGTTCAAGTTGTTTTCCTTAATCTGAAAGGTCACTCTTTCTTCCAACATGGGTGAGGGATAGCGTTTCACTTTTTGCATGCTCTCTCTTATGGAATAAGAAATTCGTACACATATATCAATATTGTATTCACAGAAGTGTCCACTTAGTTCCTTAATGTTCTTGGAAAAGGCTCATTGCCAATATTTTGCAAGGAGAATTCATTAGTTTGGATGGGACAAAGTTTTGTTTTGTTTTCTCCTCCTCAGTTTCTGTTTATTATTATTATTTTTGAGGTCAAAACAGCTATAAGACCCTAATTGTGAATGATAGCCTATTGTTCTTTTTAAAGGCTAGCTAAGATGCCCTACAAGGGACATAGGTGGCGCTGTGGGTTAAACCACTGTGCCGCTTGGGCTTGCCGATCAAAAGGTCAGGGGTTTGAATCCCCGCGACGGGGTGAGCTCCCATTGTTCGGTCCCAGCTCCTGCCAACCTAACAATTTGAAAGCACACCAAAATGCAAGTAGATAAATAGGGACCGCTCTGGTGGGAAGGTAAATGGCGTTTCCATGCACTGCTCTGGTTTCAGTGTTCCATTGTGCCAGAAGCGGCTTAGTCATGGCCGGTTGCCCAGAAATGTACAAAGACAAGGAATGTTCTTACCGTCTGCTTTTTATTCAGTATTTACAGAGAGAGGCTTTAGAACCCAGCCTTTGGATAATGGTGTTGTCCCGAGTGAATCTCCACACACACACCCGGCTCTCCCACTTCCTCATTCGTCATCACCTCTGTGGGTGCTGACAAGTGCCCTCTGTCTTTGAGCTCTTTGCTCTTCTACTTTCAAGGCCTGCCATGTTCTGGGAGGGGGGTCTGGAATGCTTTCTAAAGACACTCTGTCCTTCAGCTGTCACCCCCATGGTGCTTCCTCCTCCTCTTCTCCCATTATTTCCGAACTTTTCCCCTCATCTGCCTCTGAGCTGTGACCTCCCTCCAACCCCTGTTGAAATTCTGAACTGTCTTCTCCTTCTCTGGAAGGGTTGGGCTGGGGAGGCAGTCTCCACCCTTCCTCCTCTGCCCAGTCCCTGACAGACATTGAATTACACCCCACCCCCAATGTAAAAGTCTGGTAGTGGCTTATGTAGGCACACCACAGAGCTTCCCACCTGTGCTTCTTGGCCACCATGCAGTATAGGGATACAATCAGAATTTTGTATAGCAATGTACAGATGTTTCACCTTCTCACAGAGAAGAATTCTGGGAAACAAAACATAACAGAGCTATCCTGTTCTGGAATGTTGCTAACATGGTAATCATGGAACAATGATATAAACATAGTGTCAGGGGCTCAGGAGCAGAGGCACAGGGAAGAGAGGAGATGGAGAGCGAAGGGGAAGAATCCGAGGGGAGCGTAGGAGAAGAGGACAGTGGACCGAGGGATTCCATGAGCCTCTCCAGCGAATCGGAAGATTCACAGAAGGGGGCGCCAGTGGCCAGGGGTAGGGGGTTCCCAAGGGGAATGCCCCAGGAGCAAGGGGGCAGCAGGGACTCCCAGAGCAGTAGCTGGAAATCAGGACCAGCTTCCCCACCAGAGCAGAGTGGGGGGGAAGAGTCCCAAGGATCGGGGCCAGTGCATTCCCCACCAGGGAGAGAAGATAAGGCAGGGCTGACCACGCCTCCATCAGAAAGTCGGACAACGGAGGAGAGGTCAGATCTGGCCAGTGTCCCGGAAGAGGGAAGCAGTGACCGAAGTAGTGTAACGGTTAGGAGAAAGGTCACTGGGCTGGCGCGAGGGGCAAGTTCAAATGTACAGGAGCATGGGACAGCAGAGAATGAGGATTGGGAACCGGGTCCTAAAGCTCGCCAGAGGGAGGGGGAGGAGCTAAGCGACTCAGCGTCGGAAGAGTCCAGAAAGGGCAATGCCCCAGCGGGCAGGAGGACCCAGAGGAGGAGAGAGCAGCGTAAAAGGTGGAGCAGGGCTAGGATCTTAAACTGGTGTCATAGGGGAGGAGACTCAGACGGGACTTCGCCGATCTAGGGTTTAAGACGTAGGGCTGCACGCTGTGGCTTTGAAATGGAAACTGAACTTCAATAAAGACTTTTGTACATTACTACAGCCTAGCGTTGGTCCTCTGTGAGCTGGGACCTAGAGGCACCTCTGACACATAGCAACTGTGGAAGCAGGCAAGCAGAGAAAACCAATAATACAATCCCGTTGCTCGGTCCCAGCTCCTGCCAACCTAGTAGTTTGAAAGCACGCCAAAAAGTGCAAGTAGATAAATAGGTACCACTCCGGCGGGAAGGTAAATGGTGTTTCCATGCGCTGCTCTGGTTTCGGTGTTCCATTGTGCCAGAAGCGGCTTAGTCATGCTGGCCACATGACCCAGAAAAACTGTCTGCAGAGAAATGTCGGTTCCCTCGGCCAGTAAAGTGAGATGAGAGCTGCAACCCCAGTGTCGTTCGCAACTGGGCTTAACTGTCAGGGGTCCTTTACCTTTACCTTTAATCTATTAAAAATGCTTTGTGTCATTTGTCATAACCAACATTTAGCACACATTTTAAATATGGGCTTAAATTCTGTTCTGTGATACCTGTTCTGCAACATATGCCTGTGCTTCCACAGAGAGAGATATAAAGATTAATTAAAATTATTTCAGCATGTTCCCACACATATGTCCATCACTGACATTTGGATCGCGCACACATGCACTTCACTGATATATCTGCACATGCGTCTAGTTCACACCTACACAATCACTATGAAATGATTGCAGCATTCCAAGATAACTTGCATTTATGAGAAGGCCATCACAGATCCTACACAACTGTTAGGACTTGTTATTAACACACAAAGCTTCTTAGTAGATTTAGGGCATTTCCATACCATTGCTGTTTCTCAGTGGGATTCAGTCACATACTGGCAAATTCAGGTGGTGCAATTAAAGATGATTTGGAGCTCTTGTACAACAAACCTACTTTCAAAACAAGTATCCTACTTTTTGCAAAAAAAGGAAAGAGAGAGGAGAA
This sequence comes from Podarcis cretensis, assembly GCF_951804945.1. Classification (NCBI taxonomy): domain Eukaryota; kingdom Metazoa; phylum Chordata; class Lepidosauria; order Squamata; family Lacertidae; genus Podarcis; species Podarcis cretensis. Next base: position 100,136,426 of record NC_137173.1, on the reverse strand, counting down.
TGTGCTGGGAAATGTAGGGTGATGTTTGCTCAATGCAGTAGCATTGAACCTCCACACAAACAGATCAGAATGAATTCTCAATAAATAACTGACATTTAGCCCCTCTGCAAATTTTGTGCAAACCAATGGGGGATGGCTGCTCAATAAACAGGTCATCTGGAGGCGACCTTGCTTCATGTGATTAGCATTTCAAACTAAATGGGTGAACTGGTGCCATGGAGAAATAGTACATTTGAAGTGAGATGAGGGGACACCACATCTGTGGTAATTGATCTGCAGTGGTTCTGTCAGCCCATCAAGACATCAACTGGCTGATGAACATGTCTCTTAAACTGCCAAAGGATAGACCTGCCTTAAGCTCTTATGTCATATACAAATTTGTCCCCACTGAAAAGTTCCCCTTGGATACCATTATGAAGACCCCTAATTATTGCCTCATGGAGGTTGCCAGTGTGAAATGACATCACTTTGGGCCACACTTTCAGCTCCAGTCGCCAAAGGTTATTAGGTGACAAATTGACTTGAGGCTAGTATATAGGTAAGTGCTATCTGATCATGAAAATATACATTTTGGGGCATGGAATCTGATAAAGTGGGAAAGCCCTAAAGGATTCCCAACAGATCATATTACCCATTCTCCATTTTAAAGCTATTTAGGCTGTGACTGATGAAATAGCAAGTTCCACGAGACGCTGAACATATGAAGCTCCTTTATAGTTAGTTAGGCTGTGTTAATCTTATAGTAACATTTCTAGAAACAGAAGAAGGTGTTCACACAATTTTAATGGATAATGTTTCACAAATTGGGAGTCCTGGAGTCTGGATACCCACAGAGGTTTTAACTGTCAGACACTTGATCTAGTCAAGTATTATCTCTTCTGACTTGAGACAGCTCTCGCAGGTTTCGAGCAAAAGTGTTCCCCAGCCCCACTACTTGAGAGTCTTTTAACAGGGATTGAACCTGACATTGTATGAGCAGACCACGGGCTCTGCTCCCGATATATGGGCCCTGGCATGGGCTTCCAAGAAAACATTTTATGTTCAGCCTGTTAGTTTCAGTGAAATCAATAGACTTGTGGAAAGAGCAAGTGTGATTGTGAATTAGGTTCATTTCTGTTCTGTATAAAGTTTCCAAAATGAATGTAATTTGCCTAATTTTGGATTACTTGGCTTCTTCCTGTAGTTCTTTTCATTGACACTTCACATTACTTTCAGTCTGATGAACTAGTGGATTCAGCAGACTGAATGAAGCCCCTGCCCTGGGGGATGAAATGCTAGAATCCAAGGATGGAAAATATTTAAGCAAGAGTAGCTCTCATCCTTTGACATGCTCCTCTACCTACCTGTGCTACCAGAGACAGCTAAACCAATCACTCCGGGGTGAGAACCAAATCCTTTGGGAAAAGAACAGGACTATTCGCGAAGACAACAAGACTTTCCGTATGGAAAACAAGGCTATTCGTGAACAGAATCATACTCTCCGAGACACAAACAATATTGACTGGGAGGAGGGCAGTGTCCTCAAGGAGAACAAACTGGACGCTTTGGATGAGGGAAAATCACTTGAGGAACAGGAAAAGGCTCTCCGAAAGCAGAATAAGGCTCTACGAGAAGAGATTAAATCCCTCCAGGAGCAGGATGTGGCCTTCAGAATGGAAGAGAAGGCTCTTCAAGAGGAGCTCACTGCTTTGTGGGAGGAGAACAAGGCCTTCCAAGAACAGATCAAGGCTCTCAGGGAGAATAGTGCTGCTCTCCTAGAAGAGGAAAAATGTCTCCATCAAGAGAGGCGAGCCCTCCAAGAAGAAGAAGCTGCCCTCCAGGAAGAGAACAAAGCTCTTAGAGAAGAAAGGAAAGCTCTTGAAGAGGAGGATAAAGCCCTGAAGGAAGAGAATGAAGTTCTGCAGCAGTGGAAGACGCTCCTCCAAGGAAGCCTCAGTGTACAGATAGAAGGGCAGGGAGCCCTAATCTGAATATTCAGCCAAGAAAAATGTGCTTCTTCTGGCATACTGGTTAAAAGGGAGAGAGCGACCCCAACAAGCTAAAATAATTGTGCTACAGGTATTTACCAAGAATTAAGCATTAATATGCACTAAAACAACTTGATGTCTTCAGCCTTAATTCCAAAGGGTGTTAATAAATGTCATGGAGATCATTTATTTGTAAGGTTTCTTTCTAATTGTGCTTCATTTGATTTCAAGACCAGCAAAAATCCTCCCCGATTGCCACATTCCATCCCTCCATCATATAATTGCCCCTTGCTAGCATCCATGTGTTTATTTCCTTTCCTTTTCTACTTTTTGACTCTTCAGCAAAACACCAACCCTTAAGTGAATGCTCCAACATATTTCTTAGGCATGGCTTGGTTTATAGAAAACCTTGTTGATATATTCAGTTGAATGGTTTTTTTCCAGCCCCATCCTAAAGAATATGGGCAGGTGGGTTGCAACATCCATGTAAATAAACTCACAAAAGTTCTTAATCTGGTTTTAGTCCTCCTCTTCCAACCTGTTGCCCTTCTGATACAATAGTTGATTCCAACATAATTTAAAAGACCGGTCAAGCCCTAATGTTACCTACTTCAAAGTAATTTCCATGGTGCCCATTGAGGCATCATCCTAAATAGATGTGTACTGGATTTCAGGAAAAATATGGAACTCTAAAACAATAATATACGAAAAGATCACTTTCCAATGCTCCAAAAACCTGCCTAAGATAGCACTCCATTTGGGGATGTTATGAAGATGTTATGAAGATGTGACATTAAACCTCACTGTGCATTACAAGTGGCCTTATGAATTATGTCAGAAATAAGCATTGTGGAGTTCAGTGCAGCTTCTCCCTTGGAAAATACATATAAGATTGTTGTGAAGCTGATATTAATAACCTGGCCATTATAATTTTGTTGCCTTCATATTCTGCTTCTAAGCTTCTCAGAGGTACCTTCAGAAATGAAATGCTGGAATATCTGGACCTGTTGTGTGATCTAACAAAGGCAGTTTCTACAGCACTATTTAGACTGCTATAAAAATTAATTCTATAGAAAATACTTTCCAACTACCAAGCTTTTAAATAATGAACAAGCACTGTATTCTAATTAGACTTCATGAATTAATATGATGAAATTTACTTTCACATAGGGAAATTAATTACTTTCCATAAATACATTAGTAAATTATCATGCATTATTGGGAAATTTAAATGTGATTAACGGCACTTAAAAATGATCTGCTTATTTCCTGTGAATAATTAAGCTAAAACTTTGTTCTCAATATTTTTACAGGGACAATATACACAAGTGTATTCATTTAGCAGTTTGATAGAGTTTGCCCAATAAAATAACAATCTCAAACTTTTAGAAATATGCAAAAATGCCATCCATAATTGGGCAAATGTTTTGGGAAACATAAAGAAAGCACAGATTTTAGCTGCCCGCATTGCTCATTTGAGCACACCTGCTAAAACATTGTTGTGAGTTCCATTGCCATCACAGACATGGTTGTCCTCTGCTATCTTTCTACAAAGTGTCCCCCCATGCTTGTAGAATTTGCAGCCCCAAGAGCTCATCTTTCCAGCTGGACAATTAAAAACTTTATGTTTAACGATGGAGGAACTGTGGCCCTCCAGGTACTGTTGGACATAAATCTCCCATCAGGCAATAGTAAGGGACAGTACAAGTTGGAATCCATCCAAATCAGAAGTGCCACAGAGATAAGCATTTGACTTGGAGACATATCTTAAGGGGCTTTGGAGTCTATGTGATTTCTGCTGCTGCTGCTACATATATTGAATTATTGCATAAATTATGTCTGCTTAGAATGGTATGTTTATTGTGCTTTTTATTGTTTTACTCCTCTTTTTATTATGATGCAATTGGCATATTTGAACAAGATCCAAGGCAGAGGGAAAATGCTGTCAAGAGAGAATCAGCTGTATTAGAGAATTTGACCTGCTTCACCCAAATGGGTTTCCTATAAGGTCAAATGACAATTGAATCATAATGAATTTACACAATGGCCTTTCCATTCACCTCTGCTGTATGACTGGACACAGCATGGCATCTGATATGAGGATTGCAAGGGTTATGTTAGGCAAAATGTATTTATCTGCTCCTCACAAATAGAAGAATTATCTGAGTCAAACAACATAATAATTTATTCATATTTTAATAAGAAAGGTCCTCTATAAACTGAGCAACATTTACAAGAACTTTATAAGCTGACCCATTAGCTGTTTGTCATACATCCAGCATTACTGTTTGATGATCAGGTGACATCTGTGGCCAGCAGTATCTTTTTCCTGCTTTCTTTGTGCACCAGCTATGGCCCTACTGGGACAATTCGTTTCTAGGCTCCATTCAGAGTGCTGGCTTTGAATTCAAAAGCTAAAACAGTCTGTGTCCCTAGTATCTGAAGGAGTGTGTCCCCCTCTGTGTCTCTTCTCGTGGCTAAAAAAACTCCACACACCCTGAAGTAAGAAGTTACCAGGTCCAAAGACTTCTTAGTAGTGTACAACGCCATATCAAGGCAGGCCTGTTCAATTGACTCTCTCTTGTCCTGCAGAAAATCTGTTGTCCTTCTGTTGTCCTTCAAGGGGTTTTGACTTCTGCAGTTGGAATCTATTATATATATATGTGTGTGTGTGTTTGTGTGTGTGTGTGTATATATATATATATATATGTGTGTGTGTGTGTGAACTCTGCTAGCTAACACGTCTTGTGCTGAGATTTACAATTGCCAATCATTATAGATGTTTTCTATTGTTTTATGGCTGGGATGGGGATCATCTAAGCCTTGCTATCTGGTCCTTGGGATGAACCTCAGGGCACCTCCCCTCTCCAGGCCACATCCCACAGCCACCTGGCTTCCATGCTCTTGAACACTGATCCTGCCTGCCTAGATAGTGAATCTAGAAACTAGTCAAACGTGAAAGGCACATTTGTTGCTCTGCCCACTCTTGCCTCAAAATCGATATTTCTCCGTAGCTGCGAGTATGTCATTTTCATTCCTGAATACAAAATCGATGCCTATCCATTGTGGCCCCTGAAAATTTGTCCAGAAGGGAATGTGGCCCTCAAGCTGGAAGAAGTTCCCTACCCTTGTTTTACAATCAACTTGGGCAAGTGCCAATTCAACAAATAAACAAAATGATACAATGCAGCAGAGTGTTGCTAAATGATTGTTAACATTGTCTCACAAAGCTTTGCAGGCCTGCAGCAACAAAGACAATCCCAATTTTGTTTGTTTGTTTGTTTGTTTGTTTGTTTGTTTTTAAAAAAGATTTTCTGTTGATAAATAACTGGGGTCCATCTCAAATTGATTTCAGCTCCTCTGTCCAAATTTTGTTACATAAACTGCTTGGTCTGAAGGCAAATTAAGGACAGACAACCTGTTAGCATATATCTGTGGAATGCTCTGCCAATAGAGATTCAGCAAGAACCTTCTGTTTCAACCTTTAAACACCTGCTGAAAACTTTTCTTTTCTTTTCTTTTTTTTAAATAATTTTTATTCATTTTTCAAACACATAATAAAAACAAAGCACAAAACAGAAAATCAAAACACAAAACAAAAACATACAAAACATTTAAACAAATATAACTTCAAAATTGTATTTTCATACCCTTCTTTCCTTCGACTTCCCCATACCTCCCCATCCCTGCATCCTTGGTTAGTAATTCTTTAGCAACCCTTTGGTCAATTTATCCTGATTCCCTTTCATTAAATTTCCTTTAGTTTTTTAGTTACAGCTGTAATTCTCTGTTTCTTACCCCTTGACATCTTAGCATTCCTCAATTTTGCAACAGTTTTTAAGGTATATTTTAAATTTCTTCCAGTCCTCTTCCACTGTCTCCTTCCCCTGGTCACGGATTCTGCCCGTCATCTCAGCCAGTCCCATAAAGTCCATCACCTTTGTTTGCCATTCTTCCAGAGTAGGTAGTTCTTGCATCTTCCAATACTTCGCCAGTAGAATTCTTGCTGCTGTGGTAGCATACATAAAGAAAATCCTATCCTTCTTTAACACCAATTGGCCAACCATGCCCAAGAGAAAAACCTCTGGTTTCTTAGGAAAAGTTCACTTAAGGACCTTCTTAATTTCATTATAGATCATTTCCCAGAAAGCCTTAATCTTCGGGCAGGTCCACCAAAGGTGGTAAAAAGTACCTTCAGTCTCATTACATTTCCAACATTTATTATTTGGCAAATGATAGATTTTTGCAAGCTTGACTGGAGTCATGTACCACCGATAGATCATTTTCATAATGTTTTCTTTTAAAGCATTACATGCAGTAAATTTAATACCGGTAGTCCATAACTGTTCCCAGTCAGCAAACATAATATCATGACCGATGTCTTGTGCCCATTTAATCATAGCTGATTTCACCGTCTCGTCCTGTGTGTTCCATTTCAACAGCAAATTATACATTCTTGATAAGTTCTTAGTATTGGGTTCTAACAATTCTGTTTCTAGTTTTGACCTCTCTTTCTGGAATCCTATTTTCCTGTCCTGTTTAAATGTCTCATTTATCTGATGATAGTGCAACCAATCTCGAACTTTGGGCTTTAATTTCTCGTAACTCTGAAGTTTAACCCTTTCACCATCATATTCTAAAATTTCACAATATTTTGGCCATTTAGAGTCCATATTAAGCTTTTTCACTTCCTTAGCTTCCATTGGTGACACCCACCTGGGAGTTTTACTTTCCAACAAATCTTTATATCGAATCCAAACATTATACAATGCTTTCCTTACAATATGGTTTTTAAAGCCTTTATACACCTTTGCCTTGTCATACCATAAATATGCATGCCAACCAAAGCTATTATCATACCCTTCCAAATCCAAAATGTCCGTGTTCTCAAGAAGTAGCCAGTGTTTCAACCAGCAAAAAGCTGCCGATTCATAATAAAATCTTAAGTCCGGCAGGGCAAACCCCCCTCTATCTTTTGCATCAGTTAAAATCTTAAATTTTATTCTGGGCTTTTTGCCCTGCCAGACAAATTTTGATATGTCTTTCTGCCACTTCTTGAAACAGTCCATCTTGTCCAAAATTTGCAACGTCTGAAATAAAAATAGCATTCTAGGCAATACATTCATCTTAATAGTAGCAATTCGGCCCAACAAGGAAAGTTTCAACCTTGACCATATTTCTAGATCTTTCTTTACTTCTGACCAACATTTTTCATAATTATCCTTAAATAAATTCACATTCTTAGATGTTAAGTTTATCCCCAGGTATTTCACTTTTTTAGTTATTTCCAAACCTGTTTCATTCTGAAATCTCTCTCTTTCCTCCATTGTTAATTTTTTTTCCAACACTTTCGTTTTTTGTTTGTTCAGTTTAAAACCTGCTACTCAACCAAATATTTCAATTAATTCTAATACTCTTTTAGTACTAGTGTCTGGCTGTTGCAGGGTCAGTACTAGATCATCTGCAAATGCTCTTAGTTTGTAGTGTCTAACTCCGACCTGAATTCCTTTAACCAACTAGTCCTTTCTAATCATGTTTAACAAAACCTCCAGGACTGATATAAAAAGCAGAGGGGATATTGGGCATCCCTGCCGTGTACCTTTTTCTATGAATATTTCTTCCGTTACCACATTGTTTACAATTAACTTAGCTTTTTGTTTAGAATATATTGCACCTATACCGTTTTCAAAACCTTGGCCTACCCCCATCCCTTGGAGATTCTTCTTCATAAAGCTCCAACAAATATTGTCAAAGGCTTTCTCCGCATCCACAAAAATCAGAACAGCCTTCCTGTTAATGTCGACTTCTAACAACTCCAAAATGTCTATAATGTTCCTCACATTGTCTGACATATGTCTCCCTGGGAGAAAGCCCGTTTGGTCCTTATGAATCTCCCCTATCAACACTCTCTTCAATCTTTTTGCCAAAATGTCTGCAAAAATTTTATAATCCACATTAAGTAAAGATATAGGGCGGTAGTTTCTAACCTGGTTCTTCTCAGTCTCTGTTTTCGGTATAAGTGAGATGAAAGCCTCTTTCCATGATTCAGGTGCCTTTTTCCCCTCCAAAATTTCATTACAAACTTCCTTCAGTGGTTGTATTAGCCATTCCTTCAGCACTTTATAATATTTAGCCGTCAAACCATCTGGTCCTGGTGATTTTCCCAATTGCATATTCTGAATGGCACCCTCTATTTCTTGTTCTGTTATTTTCTCATTCAAGATCATTTTACTTTGTTCTGAGATTTTTGGTAGGCCATATTTTTTAATAAATTCTTCTATTTCTTGTTCGTTAACTGGCCCTTGTGCATACAATTTCTTAAAAAAGCTTTGAAAACAATTACTTATTTCATTAGGTTTGTAGATAATTTTTCCATCCATTTCTAGACTTGTCACAGTATTCAATTTCTGTCTCTTTTTCAATTGCCATGACAGAAGTTTCCCACATTTATCTGCTGATTCAAAAGTCTTTTGTCTCATTTGCTTTATTTTCCATTCTATTTCTTGATTCATGAGTTCCATGTATTGCATCTGATAAAACTTTATTTCTCTCAAAATCTCATGGGACTTTGGTTTGGACCTCAATTTCTTTTCTCCTTCTTTCATTTTTTCTAAGATTTTTTCTTTCCTCTCATTTTGTTTCTTCCTCTTTATGGAGTTCTGTTGAATTAGGAAACCTCGCATCACGGCTTTGCTTGCGTCCCAAATTGTTCTTTTCTCCACCTCTGTTCTCAAATTTATCTCAAAGTAATCTTTCAGTGTTTTTAGGGCCTTCTTATAAATCTCTTCATCTCTAAATAGGGTGTCATTCATTCTCCATCTAAAGGATCCAGTTGTTAATTTCATCTCCATCTTTACGGCATTATGGTCGGAGCAGGTTTTTGGGCAGATTTCTACTTTTTTTGTTCTTGGCGCCAGGCTACTAGAAACCCAAATTTGGTCGATTCTTGTCCATGTCATTTTTGCTTCAGAGAAAAAAGTTCCCTCTCTCTCAAGAGGGTTCCTTGTTCTCCATATGTCAATCAGGTCCATAGTTTCAGTCATTTCAAAAAAAGTCTTTGGTAGTCTCCCTTCCTTTGAAATCACCTGTCTCTGTGCTTTATCCATGTTTGTGGAGACGACTCCATTCATATCTCCCATCATTATAATTTTATAGTCTAAAAAGTCCATTAAAGTCTCATGCAACTTCTTAAAAAATTCAGCCTTCCCTTCATTTGGCGCATAAACTCCAACTATCAAAATTTTTTCTCCTTGCATTTGTATTTCAATTGCCAGGTACCTTCCTTGTTCATCTTTAAATATCATTTTTGGAGCCAATTTTTCCTTTGCATAAATCACCACACCTCTTTTCTTCACTTTGTCTGATGAAATAAATTCCTGTCCAAGTCTCTTATTTATCAGCAATTTCCTGTGTATCCTGGCAATGTGGGTTTCTTGCAAGCATATTAGGTCTAATTGTTCTCTCTTTAGGATATGAAAAACTTGACGTCTTTTCCGGGGAAGGTTCAAACCGTTGCAATTCCAACTAAGAAGTTGCAGAGACATTTTGTTCTTAAGTACCTGTTCCTCCGACTGCTCCAAGCTTTTGTTCTTCCTCCGATGGTGGTGATAAAAGTCCGAATGATAGATTTGCAATGTCAGTTGGTTCTTTCTCCTATACAATTCCTTTCCTTTTCTATGTCCCCTGGCTTACACCAGCAATTACTAGATACATATTTCCATCATGGTTAGTTGATGGCCTCTGATTTTAATTTTTATGTGTTGTTTATTATATATATAGATATTATTGTAAACCTGTTTGGTATTATTATAATATAGCAGCATATAAACATTTAAAATAAGATAGATACACACATGTTTGTTTTGTTTCTGGTAGACTAGAAACCTACCTGGAAAAGGAATGAAATTAATCTTATGGTGGCGTTAGAGAACTAGAGTGATATTGCCCAGCTCAGATGGGTTTCCTTACATTAGAGGCCTTTCCACAGCTAAGTCTTAAGCAGCCCAAGTTGGGTCATGATATTTCCATCACTTTCTTCACTTCTGTTTTCCTTGAAGCTTCTATGAATATGAGCTTGACAAGGGGATTTAAGAAATTATCCTTGGCTTTCAGCCCAGGCTGCTTACTCAAATCTAACCTTGCTGGTGGGGAATCTGGGCATAGATCCAGAAATAAGCACTTTAATTGGAAGCCAGGCACTTAACAGCAATTCTGTACGGTAATGCTGCTTCAGTTGCATATCCCTCCAATGCAATTGTACCCAGTGTTGAAGTCAAACGGATGCCTCCTGTCAGTCTTGCTAGTGATACCTTCTGAGTAATGCTGTACCCTTCAGCAGTTGAGCAGCAATCTCTTGTTTAGTTTGGCAATCCTTTCGCTGTTAATTTTTCATTAGGAAAACAAGATCAGGCTTTTGGCTTGCACAATTGTCTGAGAAAGAAGGACCAAAGCCAATACTGTAATTCTGTAAGATTTTGTTCAAGGAATCAAATGCTTTTTTCTTAGGTGAGGTATCTGTGATCAGTGTTGTTGCAAGGTGGGGGGGGGGCTGTGTGCCCCATGTTCCATGTCTTGGGGGATGACAAGAAGGCACCCTGTGGGGTGCTTGCCCTGCTGCCCAGCCCAGGCAGAGCGGTGTGAGCAGTCATCACAGTGGCACAGCCGCATGTGGAGAATCCTCTGTCCGCGGCTGCAGCCGCGAGCAGAGGAGCCCGCCACCGTCCATACGGCTCTCGGGTGGCACCGTCAGCAAACCGCTAAGTACAACACATGCGCGGTGCCGCATGCATGTGCTGTGTGTAGCACCGCCGCACATGTGCTGTACATAATGGTTTGCCACTGGCGCGCCGTATGGACAGCGGTGGGATCCCTCTGCCACAAGCAGCAGCCACTTACATCGATCCGGGGGGGGGCTCCTCCCAGCCTCCCTCCCTCCCTGGCTCGCTGTAAGTGGCTTCCGCTTTGCCGTTGTACAGCGAGCCAGGGAGGGAGGGGGATGGACGGGAGCCATGGCTCCTGAGAGGACGAGCTGTGCAACTTTGCCAGCACTCCAGAAAAGTGGCATAGCTCCCACCTTTCCCCCGATGGCTCAGGGTACTTGGGAGTCATGGGAGTGGGGGCGCAGAGGCGTAGGAAGGGGGCGGACATTCAGTGCCTTCCCACGACTCCCAAGCCTACCCTTAGCTGTTGATGGGGGGGGGGTTGACAAAAACATTTCCACACTGGGTTCCACCTGGGCTTGCTACGCCTCTGTCTGTGATGTGATGTGGGATTGGTGTGTGTGTGTGTGTGTGTGTGTGAGAGAGAGAGAGAGAGAGAGAGAGAGAGAGAGAGAGAGATGTCATTCTCCTAGCAATAAATTCCAATATTTTGTACCTGGAAAAGAGCTCTGCGGTGTCAGACCAATGGTTCATTTAGTCCAGCATCCTGATACCCCCATTGCAGACTCTGTGTGTGTAGCCAGCATTATTGGCTATAGGCTCTGTATCAGCATCAGCACAGGGCACAATTTGGCCAAACCTAAGCCTTTTGTTGGGACGCAGGTGGCGCTGTGGGTTAAAGCCTCAGCGCCTAGGGCTTGCCGATCGAAAGGTCGGCGGTTCGAATCCCTGCAGCGGGGTGCGCTCCCGCTGCTCGGTCCCAGCGCCTACCAACCTAGCAGTTCGAAAGCACCTCCGGGTGCAAGTAGATAAATAGGGACCGCTTACCAGCGGGAAGGTAAACGGCGTTTCCGTGTGCGGCTCTGGCTCTGGCTCTGGCTCTGGCCAGAGCAGCGATGTCACGCTGGCCACGTGACCCGGAAGTGTCTCCGGACAGCGCTGGCCCCTGGCCTCTTAAGTGAGATGGGCGCACAACCCCAGAGTCTGTCAAGACTGGCCCGTACGGGCAGGGGTACCTTTACCTTTACCTTTAAGCCCTTTGTTGCAAATGGGGAAAGTTAAGCTCAGCTTCAGTGTCTCCCAGTGAAATCGATGACCATTTCAGAGTGCATCAATAGGATGGATTGTGATCTCAGAACCTATGGACTGCTTTTCCTTCACACAACACACAATTCTCTTATAAGGAATTCACTGCTCTGAGCTGTACTGACAGACACTGGCTTAGGTGACTTTAAAAGGGGGTTAGACAAGTTATTGGAAGGTGAAGGTTATCAATTGCCAAATGGAAGATTTCGAACAGGGATAGCCAATATGGTGGTTTCCAGATGTTATTGGACTACAACTCCTACCTCCCATGACCATTGCCTATGTTGATTGGACTAATGGGAGTTGGAATCAAATAACATTTCAAGAGCACCATACTGGTTACCCGGTTTTCAATACCAGTTTCCCAAGTGCATACAGTAGAAGTGGGTAAGAGAACTTTTCATTCATGTTGTCTTTATAGGCCCCTCAGAAGCACCTTTGTAACCACAATGGAAAACAGGATACTCATAGAATCAAAGTATTGTGGACCCAATGGTTATCTAGTCCAGCCCCCTGCAAGGCAGGAATCTCAGCTAAAGCATCCTGAAAAAGATGAACCAGTGTTCTGATTGACCAGGGCTCCTAAGGACTCAAACTACTTCACATAATTTATCTCAAAAATCTATACTTATCTGTAGCTGAAAGTATGTAATTTTTATTCCTAAATACAAAATTGATACCTATCCATTGTGTCTTTAGATCTCATACATATGTGGATTACATATCACTATGAGTGCGGTAATACCTAGCTATTAAAGAATTCCAAATTTGCACTGGCTTCATATTTATTCTTCGTCTGTCAGTGGCTTAAGAGAATGCCTAAAGAAGAATAAATATGAAGCCAGTACAAATTTGGAATTCTTTCAGACCATCCCTGAGGAATACACACACACACATTTAATGACTCACATTTTAAGCTCTGTAGCCCAAGGTCAGAAAGCTGTTTAATTCAGAGGAAGAGTGAGATGTAAATAAGGAAACAATAAGTAGCTAGCTGCCTGGTATCTGTTAAAAGTGGGTATTCTAATTCAATGTTTATCACAGTTCAATAGAAACTTTAAAATGTAGCCTTTTGAGGTGGGGAAACATATTATAGGGGCCATTGTTCAAGGAGAACTTAATGTAGACTTATGAAGACTATGTATAAAAAACATGGATACTTCAAATAGTTGGAGATGTTATGCCTAAGAAACAATATTCAAAAGAAAACTCTCCCTTTCATCTGTCTGTTCAACTTAACTGTGTGTTGTTGCTTGATCCTGCAATCTTTTATGTGTACAAGAGGGCTCATGTACGTGTGGAAGTAGGAGGTAGAGGAGAAATTTGACTGAGTGCATATTTAAAGCTGATTCTATCAAATTCTCTCTCTCTCTCTCTCTCTCTCTCACACACACACACACACACACATAGAGCAAAACACACCTTTTGCTATGCTGCTCTCCAACCAAAAGTGTTTACAAGAATGCATATATTTGGGGAAATTATAGATCGAAATGAAAAGATGATTAGTGAACTTACCATGCAATAATACATCATATGAGAGAACATTGCTTGCCAATATCTGTACATTAGTCAAAACGGCATATAAAATGTATGTATTGTGAGAACTTTGCACTAAAATTCTGCTGGATTTTCTTTCTTTTTTAAAAAGTGAAATGCGGGGAACTGAAACTAAGACTGAAAAAATGGGGAACTGAGAGAATCAGAACTGATCTATCCTTCCATCCCTATGTGGAAGAGTCATAGCTCAGTGGGAGAACACCTGATTTGGATAGAAGGTTCCAGCTTCAATATCTGGTATCTCCAGATAGGGCTGGGAAAGAGGGTGTGAAGGTCTGGATTAAAAATAAATAAATAAATAGACAAATTGTTGGGGGGAAACTAGGAAGCACTCTCTCCGAAATCCTGGAGAGCTATTGCCTGTTATTGCAGGCAATATTGAGCTGATGGCCCAATGGTTGAACTTGGAATAAGACAACTTCCTGTGTTCTTCCCAGCCAGGCTGAGAGCCAAGAATGTTGTAGTACCCTGCAAAAATCACATTGTTCATGAGTAGGAATAGGCAGCTCACCACAGTTCTGTCCCATGGCCACTTTTTCTTACCTCAAAGCCAGCTCCATCCCATCTTGTTCATCACCAACAAAAGTAGTACTTTTGAGGTGGGATGAGGACTGCTTCAGATTTACAGGGGCAACATTGACTCCTCTAATGGCATTGAAGATTCAATGGTGGAAAGACCTGGGAGAGTCTTTTGACAATGCAGAAATGGGACATGATTTGGAGAAAGGCCTCATCCATATTGATATTGGCAAAAAATAATAATAAAATGTCTTAAAAGTAGTGCATCACTTAAGGAAAATAAAATTGATAGCACAATCTCATTGCTTTGCTGGAAGAGCTGCAACAACCCTGACTCTCTCTCTTTGTCCCCAAGTGCAACTTTTTTTGGAGAAACATATTAAATGAAACAAGCACAAGCACAAAGCAAAATGTTCCTTTGGACTCTTAAAACTGTACCATTGCCTTATTATGGAAAGGAGGCCAAATATTTTTCATGTAAAAGTCTTAGAACACATTCTTTGTCAGTGGCAAAACTGACTATTGCCTGATACTGGAAGACACTGGAAGAAGACCTTCATGAAGCATGGATTTCTCAATTACAGGGCCTGATATTAATGGACAAGCCTCCAAGTCTCATTCATATATATATGATTTTTATTGGTTTTGCATGTAATCACATTACGTAAAATTATACCATCTTATTTTATCTCTTTGGCTGAACTGAGCCTAACGACTTCCCTCCCTCCCGTCTGATGATTTACAAAGTTAAACTTTACATCTTTACATTTTGCTTCTTTTCCTATCCTTGTTACATCATTACCTAAAATATTATATTATTCAACCTGAATAGGTAGCAATTTTACCTTACAGATCTTCAGATAACCCTGCTAATGATGTTAATTGCTTACAGTTGTCTTTCAAATATAATATTTGAATGCTTGGTCTCACTGGTTCCAGATTCTACCCTTCAGTTTCGCCAGTTCTGCAAAGTCCATCATTTTCATCTGCCACTCTTCTTTTGTTGGTAACTCCTGTTGTTTCCATCTTTGGGCTAACAAAATTCTTGCCTCAGTTGTTGCATATAAGAACAATTTTTTATCTTGTCTCAGTATCTCTCTACCCACTATACCCAATAAAAAAGCTTCTGGTTTTTTTAAAAAAGTGTTTTTAAACATTTTCTTTAACTCATTATAGATCATTTCCCAGAAAGCTTTTACCTCTTTACACGTCCACCACATATGGTAAAAAGTACCTTCCTTTTCCTTAGGGACGCAGGTGGCGCTGTGGGTTAAAGCCTCAGCGCCTAGGGCTTGCCGATCAAAAGGTCGGCGGTTCGAATCCCTGCGGCGGGGTGCGCTCCCGCTGCTCGGTCCCAGCGCCTGCCAACCTAGCAGTTCGAAAGCACCTCCGGGTGCAAGTAGATAAATAGGGACCGCTTACCAGCGGGAAGGTAAACGGGGATCCGTGTGCGGCTCTGGCTCGCCAGAGCAGCGATGTCACGCTGGCCACGTGACCCGGAAGTGTCTCCGGACAGCGCTGGCCCCTGGCCTCTTAAGTGAGATGGGCGCACAACCCCAGAGTCTGTCAAGACTGGCCCGTACGGGCAGGGGTACCTTTACCTTTACCTTTACCTTTACCTTCCTTTTCCTTACATTTCCAGCATTCTTTTTTTTTTTGGTTCTATACATTTTGGCCAATTTAACTGGTGTTAAATACCACCCATACATAATTTTCATTACATTTTCTTTAAGCGTACTACATGCTGTAAGATGAATACCTTCATTCCATAACCTCTCCCAATCTTCTATGTTATGAAGCCTCCAAGTCTTTTTATGCCACTTGGCGTGATTTATCACCTGTGCAGCATAGAAGGAAGCTTCAAAGAAGCTGCTTTGTGAGGCTATGATTGCATATGAGCTCAAAACCTTGACCCTTGAAGCATATACAATTTCTTTATCCTCTCCCACACAAAACCCCAGAATAAAACAACATGGGAGAAAATAACTATCATTTCTACACAGAACTTTGAAAAATATATCCGGGGTTAACCACTGACACCTTTCTATTATCTGTATATAAATTGTGTTTAATTGTGGCATCTGTTCTATATATTTCTACAATAGCTCTCCCTAGTGGATGCCTGACTTAGTACTGCAGCAGGTATCTGATTTACAAGTGCTATTGATAGATGTATTCCAACATTATGCCTTGACACACTTGAAGCAGGTATCAGTTTAATTTAACACTATAAGAGACAGTAAATTTTATTTAGTGTTTAAACCATGAATAGACTTTGTATTGATATGTAGTGCAAGGGAAGATCTGACTCACATCTTGGGTAGAGTGTCAAATCCACCAACCATTCATTTGGCTATGCCTTTCAATTAAAAGTGTAATATCAAAAACTTCTCCCTCCCTCCCTCTCTCACTCTCACGCACTGCCATCCCCTGTTCTCTATTACCTATCTTGATGGATTTATAGGGAAGTCTTAGCTGGAAAAGGCAGAATACAATATTTTAAAGGAGTGGAGGAGAGCAAATATTCATTCGGAGTGAAGCATGAAAAATACAGGAATGCAAGAAAGCACCTTATAGAGTCAGCCTATTGACTGGCATAGTGTTAGCTATTCCAAGTGACATCTGCTCTCCAGGGTCTGAGGCAGAGAGGGTCTTTCCCAACATCCGAGGTCCCCAAACAGAAGGAAGAGGAACTTGTGTGGAACACACACAAAAGAAAATTTATATTGAAACAATTGTACATTTAGCATTAAGTATATTACTTTCTCACTATCAAAATGCTTTTCAGGTTTATATTAGCATTTGTAAGTAGAATGGCTGCTCTCCCATAGACATTTTAGGAAGTGCAATCATCTAAGAGGCTGCTTGGAAGCCCCCAAGAGTGGCAAGTGATTTTTTGATTTTTTTTTTTTTGTATTAAAAAACGTTTAAAACTAAAGACCTACTTCCAGGAACGCCCTATAGTAGCAGATGAGGAAGTTATGAGTCCCCCAGAGTCTAAAGTTACTTGGGAATGGTGGAAGAAAGGTTTTACTGCTATTGGTGTTTTGTTTTGTTTTTTTTTAAAAAAGGTATATATCACCATGTAACTTAAGAAGCAAAGACAGCATCGAGAAGCTTGCCATCTAAATTTTGAAGGAAAACATAATGGCACAAGAAATGACCAGAGTAACCCTCGCCACAGGACTACAGATAAGCACACTTCGGACTACTCAGTCAGAGGTGTGCAGCACAAAGCTGTCAGTAAGAGGGTAAGGGATAAGCCTTTACTTCAGGATTTTACAGCAGGGTGGGGAAACTTTTCTGTGAGACACATTCTGTCTTTGACACCAGAGGAAGGAGAAAGAAGGGAGAAGTGAACAGAATCAACAACATACCGGAGGAATTAAAGATGCAGGGGTCTAGAGGCCATACTTTTCTGGTTATTTTTGAACTATGCTTGCTAGTAAAAGAAGACCCACCAGATGGCAGTCGAAGCTTGCAAAAGCAATATCTCTCCGACAGTGCCACAGCGTTCAGACTGGGACATATAGCACTATATTTCTGCTACTGGAATAAATATACTGTGTTCAGATTCAAATGTGTATGATGAGGACCTCACATGAAGAAAGTATCGCCTTGAAGTTTCATACAGGGGGCATTTGTTCCCAGGCCCACTTCTCTTAATCGATAACAGCATTAAAAAAGGTGAAACTGCCGAGAACGAATTCAAAAGGAGCCCAGGTGTGCATCAGTATGTCCCAGTGGCATTATAACTATTAGTGAATAGAATATTTACCGTATATAGTGATTCGCAGCCATTATCCCTGCAATCTGATAATATGTGTGAAGTACTTTATAAAGCGCCTGTGGTCCAGATATTTATCTCCCCACCCTACCCCAAGGGCCAACATTAACAGGTGGGTAGCTCCACCCCCATCTGTCATTCATCTGATGTCGTAGTGATGTCAGGTGGCTAGTTACCCACCTGTCAAAGTTTACCCATGGGGTAGGGGAGGTGTCTGCTTTGCCAGCATGTTCCATGCAGCAACACCCCCCCCCACCCAACCCATCACCTGATACCACGCAGTGACATCTGATGGCTGGCAGATGAATATGGTTATGGGGAAATGGCCTTTCAGATAAAACTGGACTCCCTGGAGGCAGCCAGATGTCTCCCAACTCTGCTTACAACATAAATATTATTCTCCTTCTATTACTGGATGATGGGTAGGAAGCTGAGAGGGTGGCTCTGACAAATGCAACCCATTGCATTTGTGACTGGGGCAAGATCTGTACTAGGACCTTCCTGGTCCACTTCAGAACAAATATCTAAGATGTGGTTTACGTAATCCAAATAATCCACCTAGGCTTTCCCATCTCCTCTCCACTTCCTCACATGGAGGAGAAAGAGTGAAAGTTTTTCCTTCGACTTGGCTAGTGGATGCTGAAAGTTCTTCAATTGATCCTGTTATATTTATGGTATTGAAATGTGTTTTGTATGTTATTATATTTCTGTTTTGCTATGTTATTATGAAATTGTTATCATGCTTTTGTTTTGCTATGTTAGCATGAAATTGTGCAACCCTGCTTCTTGGTTGTAAGTCGCTTTGCACATGATGTGTGTGTGTGTATGTGTGTGTGTGTGAAAAAGTAGCATACCAAGAAAATGAATGAAATGAGTGAATGACTAAACCATAGGTTCCTGTTATGTGTGAACTTGGGAAAGTGTGGCTTATTCCAAGTCTAGTTAGTTGGGATATCATTACCTCAGTAGTGGATGGAATTGTGGTGGCCATGCTGTTAACTGGAACTCACTAACCTGAGCATAATCCAGCAGTGTCAAAACATCTTCATTGGTTTCCTGTTTGTTTTATACAATAATTCAAAGTGTAGGTTGGGGGGGGGGATAACGTGTATAACCCTGAACGTCTTGGATCAGGATATTCGAAAGGCCTGCTCCCATCTGAACATGCCCATTTTCTGAGGTCAAGTAGGTACTGACTAGAAAAAGGGTGTTTTTGGTGACCACACCCCTTTTGCGAGTCAAGGTCCACAAGCCACCCCAAATAAACTCACACTTCACATATCAATTTTTGTTTAAGGTTTTTGGCATGATTTTGGCCACAACTTTATTTAAATACACACATGTGAGTGGTTGCTTAGGAATTAATGACTATCTGTCTTTGCCCCAGGGACAGAACTGACTTCTGGATTCCAGCGGAAGCCAGTCAGGGAAAACAATATTGGGACGAAATGAAGCTGGGCAGCAGACCCTCACTTATCACCCGCGCATGCTCCCGGGGGCTTGCACAGCCCAAGCCCGATGCCAGGGACTTGGACGAAAGGATGGCAAGCCCCTGGATTCCTTTAACGGAATTCGCTTGCAGCAGCACTCTTGCAGGGATAGGCACTTACCCCTCCACCAACCAATTTTAACCAATGCCTAACCGCAAACCTTACAAGTTGTGACGATTTGCTATGCAGAAGGCAAAAACCAAATGGCACCAGCCAATCAGCCAAATGGACAAAATTCCTACCGGGCCCCTGCCCCAACAGCAGGCGACCAAATGACAGGCATAGCAAGGTCAAAGCAAAGAAAACCCCAATTCAGGTAGGGTGGGCGGGTGATCCGTGAATGCAGCCCAAGAGGACGCCCAAAGCTGTGTGCCCAGTATTTAAAACCTTTGTCCCCACCCCCAAATTGGCAAGATTGGAATCTACCCAGAGACACAATTACCCAATCACTGCCTGAGAACATCCAAATGGATCTGCCCAGCAACAGTGGGGGGGCCTGCTGGCCCCCACCGCAACACGTGCTCTCTGTTAGGAAGAACACGTTTTGTGGAATACTTTCCATACCGACAATCTTTTGGCACCAGTGTTAACTACAGTGGTACCTTGGTTTACGAACTTAATCTGTTCCGGGAGTCCATTCTTAAACCAAAGCGTTGGGTTTTGTTTGTTTGTTTGTTTGGTTTTTTTGCAATTGTTTTTATTGATTTTCTTATTATATATTTATACATTCTTACAATATTAATAACCTAAAACTCTCATGATTACCACTTCCCTCTACCCCTCTTCAGGTTTTCTTGTTTCCACACTATAATATTTACACATTGATTTATATCAGCATACTCTTCATATCTATACATGGTTCTTTCTATAATCTCATATAGAATGCTCCATAAATTATACGTTGTAAGGTTTATCTCAGACCTGCCAGTGTTCTTATATGTAAACACTGTTTCTCAAGGTAAGTTATAAATTTTCTTCCAGTCTTTTTGGAACAGCTGGTCGTCCAGCTCACGAATTTGTCCCGTCAACCTGGCTAATTCTGCGTACTCTACCATCTTTGTTTGCCATTCCTTGATAGTCGGCAGATCTTGATGTTTCCATCCTTGAGCTATCAAAACTTGATAGAGTTTTAAACCAAAGCATTCTTTGGCGTGCTTTCCCATAGCAGCAGGGGACTCAATTTAGAAATGGAACACACTCAACAGGAAGTGGAACATGTTCTGCTTCCAAGGCAAAGTTCACAAACCTAAACACTTACTTCCAGGTTCGCACAGTTCTTAATCCAAGTTGTTCATAAACTAAGCTGTTCTTAAACCAAGGTACTACTGTACATGTAAGCACGGGATGAAAGCACTTTTATATTCCTGAAAATTTTTTTGTTAGTGTTTCCTATCTTAATCAGGGTGTTATATAATGTTTACCTGTGTTTAATTTTTATGTTTTGATTCTATTGCAAGTTGCTTTGAAGTCTTTTTTTCCTCAATGGTGGGGTTTGTAGACATATAAATAAATCAGTCGCCTATTGGTCCAGTCTAAATGTTGGTTAGATAGAGTATTTTAGTATTAAGCAGATGGCTGCAATCTTACCAGAAAATTCAGACATAGAAATGTCTACATTAGCTTTCTTTTAAGTTGCAATTAAGCCTTTTATAGTTTTGCAGAAACATGTACTGAAACATCCCTTCAATTTCCCTATCTATTCAGGACAAAATGAAGCAAGTTTGATGGCTTGTGGAAATGCTTCCATTAACAAACTTGGCTTTTGTTATTGTTTGTGCTGCTTACAAAAAAGAAAAAGAAAGAAAGCGCCTTTATTCCCAGCTGACAAAAATTCCAGATCAGGACAACTGCAGGCCACATAATCTGAGCTTCAGCGCATTTGCCATTGTCATGTATCTGCATAAACAATTCCCAATGTTCCTGCTCTTTATGTGTGGGAGATACAAGTATATTTGAAATGTTTTTCAACGTCACCTGTCTGTGCCTTCAATTTAGTCTTTTTCTGCAGTTGCCAAGAGTATACTGCCACATAACAATGTGGTCTTATTTCCCTTTCATTATTGTATAAACCTCAGTCACCTACTCCACTAAAAGATTCAGACAGGCAATCAAACACTTAGAAATCCAACATAAAGGCTGCCAACCCAGCCTTAGCTGTATGAATCTTCCTCTCTCTCCTAAGGGCATGCTCAATATTTTGCATTCAAACTGAAATGCTTGTGAAGGTGAGAAAAGAGACATGAAACCAGCAATGACCGCTCCCCGCCTAAAACGGGGGGTGCCCTTTGTGTGGATGCGCGCAGCCCTAGATCTGGAGCGGCCCCATCAGCATAGGCTTGGCTTTGCCTTCCCTCAGGTGGGATACCTGGAGGCCTCCGCCTACCTCAGTCAGTTGTCCAATCCCACCTGGGGGAAGCGTTGCCAAGGAGACCAGGCCAGGTAGGGGAGGGATTACCTGCCCACACAATAGAGGGAGGATCTTACCTGGGAATCCTCACTTGGCTCCAGAGCTTCTCCCACCCTACCCACCCTCAGTTAATGTCTTATTTTGCAGGTTAACTTTTCTTTACAGGTATGCGGGCGCTGCTACATTAAGGTCACTGTTAAAGGGCCGGAAAGGAATTTCCCTGCATTGGCAGGTTTCGCCTTTCCCATAGCAAAACGTCACAACTTTGGCGGTATCAGGCCTTGGGCAGAATCCTTTCCTCCATCTTCCTCTTTGCGGCGGCGATACCAGGGTTCCCCGTTAAAGGGGTTTCTGAAGGGAGGCTTTGACCGTACGCCAAAAGGTCGTCATTGCTCTCCCCTGTGGTGGCGGCGTAACGGGGGCGGCTATCTCTGCTTGAACATATGTTCTCCAGAGCCGGCCCATCCCCCCCCACACACACACTGGATAACCTTGATGCTCCCTAGGTCCCCAGCTGGGGACTGGGGAGGGAGAATGCCCAATGCCTGAGCCAAGGTCTACCCACATTTGAAATTTAATAAAGTTGTGGCCAATTTAATCCCATAGCACGTTGTCTTGAGTCATTATTCCACATGACGGGGGGGGGGGACCGCGCGGGATCTGGGGACTCCGCCTGTCCACGCAAAAGCAACCGGCAATTGAAGCCAGTGGTCTGACATGTCAGTTCACTGAGGCCACCTGCAACTAGCTGTCCTGTCCTATGATTTGCTGTGCCGGCAAATACTGTATTGTGCTTGTGGTAGTGAAGCCTTGCCATGGAAAGGAGCATGTGCTAGGAAGGGAGGAGGTTCAAGGAGAGAGAGGCTGGCTCCCTATTCTATGGAGGGGAAAAGGAGAGTTGGGAGTGGTCAAAAGAAGTAAAAAGTAGCAGATGGGGAAGAGTAAATTTGGGTCCATGTCTTAGAAGCAAAAGTAAAGGTAAAGGTAAAGGTACCCCTGCCCGTACGGGCCAGTCTTGACAGACTCTAGGGTTGTGCGCTCATCTCACTCTATAGGCTGGGAGCCAGCGCTGTCCGCAGACACCTCCGGGTCACGTGGCCAGCGTGACAAGCTGCATCTGGTGAGCCAGTGCAGCACACAGAACGCCGTTTACCTTCCCGCTGGTAAGCGGTCCCTATTTATCTACTTGCACCCGGGGATGCTTTCGAACTGCTAGTTTGGCAGGCGCTGGGACCGAACGACGGGAGCGCACCCCGCCGTGGGGATTCGAACCGCCGACCATGTGATCGGCAAGTCCTAGGCGCTGAGGTTTTACCCACAGCGCCACCCGCGTCCCCAGAAGTAGTTGCCCTCAATACTCTACCTCCCCTGCTAAGAACGTATGAACCAGGCTTCCTCAACCTCGGCCCTCCAGATGTTTTGAGACTACAATTCCCATCATCCCTGACCACTGGTCCTGTTAGCTAGGGATCATGGGAGTTGTAGCCAAAAACATATGGAGGGCCAAGGTTGAGGAAGCCTGGTATGAACAGACAATGATTCTACCGATGCAGAGGGGGAAATCATGTCAATAATAATGTATCAATACAAGCAGTCACCATCATGGCCCTGGCTAGGGCATCCTTTGAGGTCTGTGGTGGAAAGCCGGGCTGCACAGCTGTCCTCCATTAGGCAAAGGCCACTGCTGCCAAAATAGGAAGCAGGGAAGTCATGGAAAAGTAGTTGGGAGGGGATAGAAAGATGGGTGTTCTTTCCTGGTCCATTGATGGGGCAGGAGTGTGCAGATAGTGGCGACCAGTTAAAATATTGGTCACAGATTGCCAGCATGCAATTACGTTTGGTGTGTCTGGTTTGTTATTACATCTCAGTAGCTTTAGACCTTGACAGGGGAGAGTTTTATAACTGGTTTAAAAAACTGAACACCCTGTTTCCTTGGGAAAGATTCAACTAAACAGTTGCACTAGCGGGAACCGGGACAATGAGTCCCGCTTTCACAAGAGGGCTTTCTTCCTTCTGCTTCCCCCATGTGCCCCCACCCAATTGGCTCTGTGGAGTTCTTGGGGGGATGGGGAGATGGAAGCTTGTCCTTACTAGCAAATGGAAAGGCTTGTATTGTGTAGCAGCATGATATTGAATTCCTCCCTTCGTCTTTAACAGCTTCACATGCAGAGGTTTAGCATGGGGTGGGAAGTGATGGGGAATGTATATGCGTTCTGACCAGCAATGGCATTTCAGCAGCAGTATTTCCCAGTACCTTTAATCAGAGGTCCCTTAGACTGAACCTGGGACCTTCCATGTGTGAAGTATACACACTGTCATGGTGAGGAGAGAACCTCTGTTTTGACCTGCAGGTAGGGCTTTTCCTACCTGCCTTGTCCCATCCTCCAAGCCCTAGAAACCTTCAGAAAGGAGCTGCTTCCAGAAGAAGAACTGGGAGAGTGCCATGAGGGGGTGGTTGGTTTCACCTGTGCTGCCCCACCTCCAGCCCTAGGAACCTTCAGAAGGGAGTTGCTGTCACAGGCATCATATGGATGGGTATTTTAATGAACTGAATAGAGTGAAAGTTTATGAGTCATGAGGGTGGGGAGAGTGTGTTTATGTGCAACTCCTGCAGCCAAGCTGGTGCTGAACATATTCTTCTGCTTTCCTTTGGACCCCATCAGAGAGGCTGAGAGGGGGGTCTTATCATCTGGCCAGCCCAGGACCTCCACACACACAGCCCAGGCTTGCACCCCAAGTAGGTCACTTTGGTGCTTCTAATGCAGCAGTTTGACTTCACCCCCAGAGGTACACTCCATTGTCTTGTGAGACAGACAGGTGCCCGCAACATCTGTGCTGAGGATCACGGAAAAGAAATAATGAAAAACCCAGATGCAAACTGTATCCTGCAACCAACATGTATAGCAAAATGCCCTGTTTTATAAATGCAATCCATATTATGTTGCAGAGCAGCCTTCGTAGCAAAATCATAAGAATTGGAAGTGCACAAAATGTAAGGAACTGGTGCTAATGCATGGTGGGAAATGCCCAGTGGAAGAAAGAAACCATAACGCACCCTGTAGGATTTCAGCTTGTTGTTAACCTTTCAATAAAAAGTCAACCTATCTTTGTGCACTATATTACAGTTCACAGGTGGCCATAGCTGGGGAAAGGAACTTCTATATAAGAAAAAGCAAATACAGCTGTTTTTGCAAAATAGTTGTGAATGGTTGCCAGATTTCATCGTCTCAAGAAAATAATAACAGAGAAAATGGAGAGACAGAACACTGAAAAAGAGTGCTGATGCAGTCAAAACAAGTCAGAAGTTTAGGGAATCTGGAAAAAGAGCAAATCTTATGGAGAAGGAAGCAGCAATGAAATTAGCCTGTTGAGAGCCAGTGTAACAGCAATAACACAGACTGGAAAGCTATGGAAAACAACCCAGATTGGAAAGGTTATTTTAATTACAGAGAGATCAGCAGCTGAGCTGTCCTGTGAAAGACAGCGTATTTATTCCTAGCAGTACAGCTAGAATTATCAACAGAATATGAATTATTAGACAGACATGTTTAGGGATGAGGATATGGAATTTGGTTGGTTGTTTAAGTGTTCTCTGCTCCCGAAAACAGTTTTCTAATATTGTTTTCAAATTAATTTATTTACTCCACTTACTCATTTCTGCTTGGGAGCTCAAGGGTAGCTTAACCAGCCTCCTGTCATGGACTGGCTGGATGCTAAGGAGTGGTGGGAGGCACCAGCTGGGGAACCCCCAAAGAAATCCCCAGGGGAAGAAGCCTCAGAACCAGGGGATTGGTGGAGGGATGATGGTGAAAGTTCAGAGGGAGAAGAATGGAAGGAGGAGGCATCAGAAGCTGAAGAGGTAGCAGGGTTTAGTGAGCAGGAACCCAGCCCCCACTGTAGAGTGACTCACGTAACGCAGGAGATCACCAACAAACATATGTTGAGTCTTAGCCTATTGGTGGTCTCTCCCATGCTTCTGATATAACTGTGAGGTCATCCATGGCTGTCATTGAGCATGGGAATCCATGTTGTCATGGAAAATTACAAAAGGCAACAAAAGGTTGACAAGCAAATCCTTTGCATGGTATCCATATAAATAATCACAAACAACAACAACAACAACAACAACAACATTAACTGGATGGCAGCCCTACTCTAACGGCTTTTGTATCCATGGAGCGCTGATGCTATTTAGTTCTACTAATCATGTGGACAGAAGGAGAAGAGAAAGTCACTCCGTGTTAATGAGTACAGAATAAGAGAGTGTAGTCTTGTGCCTACATTATCCGTGTCCACATGGCACTTACGTAGCACTTATAAGCACCCTTAATTTGCTTTAATGCACTTGCTGCTCACACACACACAAAAATCAATATGGTTGTCAAGGTGATAATCCTTAAGGAATGAAGAGTTCACTGTGGGCGGAATTTTTTTACATAAGATTAGCCTTGTTAATAAAAGAGGGCTAAGACTTTTCTTGCAGAGTTAAGACACTCACCCCATGTCCAGAGAACACATTATTTATCACCAAGGCAACCTCCTACACCCATACGTACATTAACAGCTACCGTTTATTGTGGCTTGCCTATAGGATCCTTTGTGGGTAATACAAGAAACCTGAATGGGTCTGTGAAGTCTGAGGCTGAAGGTCCACTGAATTTGTCCCACAGAAAACTTTAAGGCAAATGTGTAGGTTTCTTCTCTAGTTAACATCTGAAGGATTTCAAACTTTCTATCACATGACAAACTGGAACTAGAAAATGTTTTGCAGCACCTTTTTCACAGCAAGAAATTCTCAGAACTGCCTGAAAACATATCAAAATGGGGACTAGGTTGTCAACACAGCTTGATTTATATATATATATATATATATATATATATATATATATATAATTTTTTTTTAATACATTTTTATTCAAGATATACAATCACACACATCGAAAAAAACAAAAACAAAATACACTTATTAATAAACATATTAATTCTAAATAATTTACATAATACATTATATTCTCTCCCCATTTAATATATATATAAAATTTTTATTAGGTTTTCACATTTTATACACACACACACAACAAAAACAAAAACAAAAACAAAAACAAAACATATATAATTTCATACTCTTACTTTCTTTACCCTCTTTCCTTGACTTCCCCCCACCCCCTCTTCATACATCCCAATTCCAATAATTAATTCAGCAAGTTCTTATCTCTCATCTTTAACATATTATTATTATTTTTAAAACTTAACTCTTTTTACTTGTCCACATTTAACTTATCCAATTCTCTTATAAACATTAAATCTTTTTTCTAAGGTCGACCTAATTTCTCTCCCACGAATTTCTCCCTTTATATTTTAATTAATTATATGTCATAATGGCCAAATACAAAAATCATAAAATTTTAAAATTCTGTTCTCCCCTCCCTCCCTACCCCGGTTTCCATCCCTTATGTCCACAGAAACAGTTCCTAGCCCGGATTCCTCACATCCGAGGCCTTCAAGTCTCTGTCTGTCTCTCTCCGCCACTTTTGTTGGTAACCCTTTTTGTTGGTCCTCAGGTCTCGAAGGAGTTCAGTCACAGTCACACCAAGTTTTCTTCCATCCAAAATACTTAAAAGCAGTTGCTGCAAAAGGTCAGCTGCTCTCCCATACTCAAAGAGGAAGTCCTAATCATATTTCTTTATTCTTTTAAATTCCAGTATTCCAGGTACTCCAGGGACTTCCTCCTTCATCTTTCTCATCTTTCGCAGATTTGTAATCCGAAGATCTTCTTCTTTATTTCCTGACAATATAGGCTTCTGATTGGTATTTTCCTTTTCCGCTCCTTCTTTCCACTCCACCTGTTCCAAAAATGTCTCTTCTGGTTCAGCTGCAGATTTCTTATTAGTCAAATCCTTTATGCATTCAGCAGAGTTGTTTGTTTTAGAATTCAAGGTCATAAGTTCTTTGTTCATAGCCGTACTCTGCTCTTGCAGGATTCCCACGAGAAAAAACATTTTTTCTATCTCTGCCAGTAATTTTCCCTCTGCAGCCATTGTAATGTCTCTAGTTCCCCCTAGGGGGATTCCAATTACTTGATAGTCCTTTTCCAACAGTCCGTTACTTATTGTTTATAGCTACGTTGTTTCCAACCACCTCAGTTCAAATGCAACACTTTTAATTCAGAGAGTTATTAAGTAACAAAGTTCTTAACTTTAACCGCCCGTTTGACAGCTCCTTTGACAGCTGTCAAACTCCTTATTCTTTTTCCTCCGGCTTACGCACAGGACACTCCCGGGTTCGGGGGGGGGGTACACAAAAGCTTCCAAAATTCCTCACTTTCTCTCCAGCACAAAGACTTCTTCTGTCAAATTCATTGAAGTATCTTTTATCTGACACCAAAAACAATACTCTCCACCTTAGTTCTCCAATCCTTGCTTTAGATCGTTTGTAGGTAGGGGGGGGGTGTGGACTTCCCTTTAGCACATCCCCCGATTGTACCGAATTCAAAGGTATAAATTTTAAAGTCCAGATTCCAATCTACTCACGGGTTGTTTATTTTCCAGTCCGAATTTTGGGAAAAAAGTCAGCGCTCTCTGGCCATGGCTCGCGGCTACGCTCCACTGAAGTAGCGGTCTACTCACAGCACCACGCCACTCCCCGTACCCTCTCCATAGCCTTTAAAAAGGCTCTTCGTGGGTCGGGGAAGGCGCTTAAAGGTGCCCGCCGAGTCACCAAGTCCGCAGGCTTCCGCGCCTGCGGTTTCTAAGGGTCCCCGCGTCGCCAGTGCGGTAAGACCCGTCCTCAGCAGAGCCGATTCCCTCCGGAGCTCGGAGGGAATCCGCCATTAATCCGATCGCGCTAACCCGGAAGTTCGGTTGTCAACACAGCTTGATTGTCAAACAACATTTGATGTGCCACTTCAGAAAATGTTACCCGCTTTAAAACAATAGGAACAAAATGGTCTTAAATGGCTTGTAGCTGTAGATCAATTCTCAGTCAGAACTGTATGGCTTTTAGAGGCAATGGTGAAAAAACTTTACACAGGAAATTGCCTAAAGATTGCACTTGTTTGTGAAACATTGACCAAAAACAGAGCTGGAAAGAGGGATGGGTGGGATTATAAAATAGTGAAATACTATGTTCTGCAGTAGTATGGAGTCTGAGAGCAAGGGAAGGGAAGAGGAGATAAAATAGAAGGGAAAGTTCATATTGGATTCCTTCTGAGGGGAGTAGAAATGTAAAGAATTGGAATTGCTGCATTTCCCCCCTACCGGGGTTTTGTTTTCATATTTTAAGATGCCCTCAGCCTTTGGGATAACCATGAGTAAATAAATGTACATATTTTCTATCTAAGAACCTGTCGTGACACAAAATAACACACAGAAGTACATTCAGAACAAACTTCTAAATAGGATCTCAGAAGAAATTGTTGAGCAAATTTTAGAGCTGGAGAAAACAAAATAAACTGAGCACACCAATCTTATATACTTGACTTGACCACTGTTAAATATCAAGCAGAATAGATAACAATAAGCATTTGTTAAGAGGGCATAAAACACTGAAAGAGTCACTATTGAAGCATACTTTGAGGGTTTGTTCCATTTCATATTTCAATAGGAAATAGGCTTTGAAACACAATCACAGCTAGTTCCCTGCATTTCAACATAAAACTGGCTGTGAGGAAAACAATGGTACAATCCAATAAACCAATTGTATCCACAGCTGCAATGAAAATCATGCAGGCAATAAGAATCAGGTGAAGGCAGAGAACCAACCTAGATTCCAGGCTCAAAGAAGTAACTCAGAATTAGGGTTGCCAGATTTCCCCAGACATGTTTTCTTTTTCACAGGTAAAATCACCATCAGGGCGGATTTTTAAAAAACAAAAACAAAACTGCAAAACGTTTGGGTTTTTATTTTTTTATTTCTGTACCATTTGTTTGTGCTTCGAGCCCCAAACCCATCCCCCATGGAAATAAAGACACAGTGGAGACAGAATTTAGTTTAAATGTTAATAGGCAAATTTTGGCCACAACTTTATTAAATACACAAGTGTGACTGGTATTGACTTAGGCATTGGTATCAAACTATATCTGGCTCCTGCCCACCCTGGAGGAAGTCTGGAAGGGTAACAACAGGCAGGGGGATCTCCGTCAGTGTATATTGACTGATGCTCACCCCTGGGGTTCCCAGGGGTCCTGGCATGGCCCCAGCTCCTCTCTGGGCTTCGGATGAGATCCAGGCCCCGGATTCCTTTAACGGAATACCCTATTCATTGGAGGGGCAGGTGATGGCCGCACCTCACCTCCCCACATTTCCCTAAACCAGTTCCTAACTGCCAAACCGTACAAAATTGTGATGATTGCTAAGAAGTAGGCAAAAACCAAGTGGCCACAGCCAATCTACCACACTGGGAAAAATTCCTACCCAGCCCCCATTCCAAAACAGGTGACCAACCGAAGTCCAAAGCAAGACCAAACATGACTGAATTAATGGGTGGGTGGGCAGGTGTTCGGCAGTGCGAACCAAAAGGAGGTCCCTACGTCGCGCTGCTGAATAAATACCCCCAACCTTGCCAACGCTGCTGATTGGCTAAAGGTCAGTGGCCTAACTGTGGCACCACCGGCTGGAGCAGGGCAAGCCCCGCCCACAAACCAGTTGGGGAAGAGTTCCAGGACCTAGCACAACATGGACCCTCTGTTAGGAGGATCCAACTTGTGGCACCGGCAGCTGGCAGCCGCTGGAATAAGTGATGCAGCCACCGACTGGGGTGGCCTTCCTGGGGCTGCTCAGCCTTGGACCTTCTGGAGAAGTAGCAGGAGACCAAATAAAACAAAGGTAAGAGAGGGGAGGGACGCAGGTGGCGCTGTGGGTTAAAGCCTCAGCGCCTAGGACTTGCCGATCGAAAGGTCGACGGTTTGAATCCCTGCGGCGGGGTGCGCTCCCGCTGCTCGGTCCCAGCGCCTGCCAACCTAGCAGTTCGAAAGCACCTCCGGGTGCAAGTAGATAAATAGGGACCGCTTACCAGCGGGAAGGTAAACGGCGTTTCCGTGTGCGGCTCTGGCTCGCCAGAGCAGCAATGTCACGCTGGCCACGTGACCCGGAAGTGTCTCCGGACAGCGCTGGCCCCTGGCCTCTTAAGTGAGATGGGCGCACAACCCCAGAGTCTGTCAAGACTGGCCCGTACGGGCAGGGGTACCTTTACCTTTATCTTTAAGAGAGGGGAGGGAAGGAGGGGGTGGGCGAGGAAGGTGTTAGTGGCAGGGAGGGGGCGAGCGACGGTCATGCGGGATGGTAGGGGTTTCCCCGTTTTTTTCTCACAAAATGTTGGATGGTCTGTCATTTTCATTTTTAATTGCCATTATTAAATATTTGAATACACCTTTCATCTTTTACTGCACACACACTATTACTACTATTTCTCTTCCTCCCCCCTCGACACCCCCCCCCGGCCCACCTGTAAATGTATCCTGGGAAATGTGTCCTCTCCCCCCCCCCCTTAAAAGATATGTCAACCCTACTGAGAAGTCACCAGTGAAAGCCTGAAGGTGCTTGGAGGTTTTAGTTGTTGGTGAAAAGACCCAAAGACAAGAAGGCCTTGGCATTACTTGTGTGAAGAGGAGCTCCCCTTCAATTGTGGCTTAAATGAGGTGATTTTTGTTGGGATTGTGGAACAAGGAGATTTAATTTTCCCCTCTGCACCCCACACAGACATGAAGTTGTTCCATTTCAAGAACATGTTAATTTCACTCAGTTAAAGTCACATCTCATTTGGCCCTGAATCTCCCTCAGAAGGGAGTGAATGAATGTTTTTCCCTTTTAGGTTGAGGCCTAATTAAATATATTGTGGACAATAACTGGAAAGAACGCAGAAGCCCAATTTGCACTATTTTAAATTCCCAGCTAAGCTGCAGCAAATTATGCCATTCCCTCCACATTTGTCACTGACAACATTTTCTCTTGCTGTTAACTCTTGCTTTTTGTCAATGATTTGGCTGCTCAGCCTTCTTTAAATGCATCCTTGACATAGGAGCTTGTTTGCAGCAGGGCCGTTTCTTCTGTCCCTTGTGTTTCAAAATACTCCTTCTAACAGGTTGACTGTCTCAAAATGTATCTGAACAGGCAACCTTGATTTCACCACTAACAAGGTGCCCCCAGGCAACCCCACCAGGCGATCACGCTCTTTTGTTCCCCATGCAGTGGATGTTGTATTATTTGTGAGACAGTCTTTGGGTTACGGTTTTGATGCCAAAAACGTTTATTAGTTTGCAGCAAGCGAAAGAGAATCGGAGTGTCTGTCAAGTGTGCAGCTTTCTTTCTGGCACACTTCAGAGCCACAAGCCAGTCTCTTATGTGCTGAATCGATTAGATTTGTATAGTGGCCTACTGCACATAGGTACAAATTTCCCTATGTTTCTGGGTCAATGCAAAGACACAATTTTTTTCTTGCCTAAAAATTGATATTCTAGAAGCGACCCTGTAAGCATTTGTTTAGACTGGAATTAAATATGCGCTTAAGTCTCTGGCCATGCTCTTTTCTGATGACAAATATTTAGTAGTAGTAGCACTTATGCATTTCTGTACTTTCCAATAAACTGTGTCCTCAAAATGGTTCACAATTCAAATCAATAAAATACAAACGAAATCAATTGTACTAAAGGCAATCAGTATATAAAAGCAATACCAACTCATAATTAGTAAAATTCAGTGTAAAACTTCACAATAGCATAGCGTCAGTAAGGAGAGTTTTAACATCAACAAAGGGTAGAAAAATTATTCCATGGAATATGATGGTGGCAAATATATTTTACAATATCCAAAGTGGTTCAGATGCACTCTTTTGGTATTAACAACCCTGTAAGTTTGATGAGTAACATCTCCCTGTTACAGAGGAGGGGAATGTGCAATTGAATGTAGGGGCTTATTTAACTATATTTAACAAACTTGGGGCTTTTGTTCAGCCGGAACTCACCAAGAACTCAGTTCCAGCACCTCTCAGGTAGCTGCCATTGCCATTATAAGAGAACAAGGGAGTTCATTGTGAGTTCTGGCACCTCTTTTTGTTGGCTATTTGCAGTATGGTAGCGCTGCAGAGAGCTTGCTGGGGAGACCATGCATTAAAAAGAAAGGGACTCAAAAATAACTTAAGCAAGGTTTTAATTACAAAAAACAAAAACTCCATTTACACTAAATACATCAACAAACCAGACCCAACCACCAACCCAACCCCCAGGGTAATGGGAGAGCTAGGTGCTGCTCCTTATATACTACAACCAAATGCTGACACACCTTAATCAGTACAACTCAGCAGCACCTGCTATGTTTCACAGCTGTAAAGCTGGGTCTCGTTATTTTGCTCTGGCCCTTGCTCTGGCCCCTTAAAGACATACACATTGGGTGGAACAATGATGAACCTTTACATTTAAAGTAACCATTCAACATTTCCCCTGCGGTTCATCATTGTGGAACAAAAACATAAAGCATACTTTGTACATGTCTTTCATGTGTAACCTTTGGAAGTGCTTTTGTAAAAATGTCCGCAATTTGATTATCACCTGGGACATATTCAAATACAATCATTTCATCAGCAATTAGTTTCTTTACAAACTGCAAACGTAGCATTTCAACAAGGTCATCAATTTTTGCAGTTTGATGAACCAGAAAAGATCCATTTTTGCCTTTCTCAATTTGCATGGATAAGTAATTTTTAGCTATGCCTAATTCCACCACATCAAATTTCTTCTGTAACTGTGAAACTACCTCTTCATATTCCTGTTTAGTTTTTGTAGAAATTAACACGTCATCTACATACACACATATCTTTGTTACAGAGTTTGCCCCTTCCTTTATAAACACACAGTTGTCTGCCTTTCCTTGTGAAAAACCAATATCCAGCAATTCTTTTGCTAAAGTTTGGTGCCAATTCCTTCCACTTTGGTGCAGACCATAAAGGGATTTATTTAATTTGCATACCAAACCTTCAGCAGCGTCTATGCCTTCAGGAACACGCATAAAAATTTGTTCTTTTAAATCTGCAAACAAATATGCAGTTTTTATATCTAGGTGATAAACAGAATGTCCACGTTGTGATGCATCTTTTAACAAAAGTTTAACTGTTTCATATTTTACACTTGGCGAATAACACAAATCATAATCTTCGCCTGGAATTTGTTGAAAACCCCTAGCAACTAATCTTGCCTTGTACCTTACAACTTCATTTTTGTCATTCATTTTAACTCTATAAACCCATTTTGAATCAATAAGTCTCATATCTGGGGTTTGTGGTACAAGAGACCAAGTGTTATGCTCTTTTAAAGAAGCTATCTCAGAGTTCATAGCTTTATACCAATTTGCAGCTTGGTGCTTAGGTAAATTCTGAACATCATTGTAGCTTTTTGGCTCAAAAACCGCCTTATTGGCATACACAGTATTAAAATGTTCATCTGCAAAATGTTGTGGCTTCTGCCTCTTTCTATCTGAACGTCTCAGTCCGGAAGGAGAGTCAGACTCCTCAGACTTAATAGGACTAAGGGAACCACTAGTTTCAGGTTGTAAATCATCATTGTCAGACTGAAGAGGTGCCTGTAGGCTAAGCTCACGGTCAGAAAAATCAAGAGAATCTAACCTCCCCTCGGGTGCCTGTGACTTTAAATCATCAAACAAATTATCAGATTCAACAGGCTTTTTGTCTTTTTCCATTAATTCAGAAGCACCATTTCCTGCTGCTGCTGCTTCTTCCTCTTCTTCCTCAGTATTATCTATACCATCAGTATCTTGGAAAACAGCAACTCCATTCCAATTTACAGTTTGTATCATGCTTCTGGTAATATGAAATTTGCCAGTTGCTGGTATGTAAATTCTGTACGCCCCCTGCTGGTAGCCCATTAATTTTCCCTGAACACTACGCTCACCCAGTTTCTGCTTAGCGGGGTAATGCATAATTACATCTGAACCCCAAATGCGTAGGTATTTCAGATTAGGGCGTTTTTTAAACAGCTTCTCATAGGGGGTGACATCTAAACCAGAATGATAACTGCGATTTCTAACATAACAAAATGCATTAAGCGCTTCAGCCCAAAAGTCTTTGGGCAGATTAGCATCGTGCAGATAAGTTTTGACCCCTGCTTGCAGATCACGCTGCACAACTTCAACAAGCCCATTTTGCCAGGGACTTCGGGGGCAAGATAACTCATGAGTAGTCCCCTGCGCTTCCAGGAATTTCTCAAAATCCTCAGAAACAAATTCTCCACCCCGGTCAGAAAACAGGTTCTTAATTGGTTTGTTAAAGTGCGTTTTAACCCAGTTGCAAAAAACTTTGTACTTCTCAAATGCTTGGGACTTGTCAGCTATTGCATAAGTCCAACAATATCTACTATACTGGTCTATGAGAGTGAGCCAGTACTTTGAACCTCCTAATGATGGTGGGAGTGGCCCAACTAAGTCACAATGTACACGCTCAAATGGCTCAGTTACTTTCCTATCTGAGCACCTACCCTTCCGTGCAACCTTAATCTTATTCTTGCAACAAGATAGACATTGCATAAAGAATTTACATGGTTTTAAGTTGAGGCCATTAACAATATTCGTTGTCTTAATTACATCAGCAAAATTCAAGTGTCCCAGAATTCTGTGCGCCTCATGGACACACCCAGAATGTGGCCTTACATTCCTCAACCCCTGGCTTGACTGTGCTGCTCTGCAATTTATAGGCGATTGGGAGTAGGTGCGAAAATACAGTCTATATAAACCATCAGAGTCCCGGGCATACAATAGACGTTTGTTCCCCTCAAAAAACTCACACATTGAATTCAAGAAACGCACACTTATGCCTTGACGAGCAAAACACCTTACTGATAATAAATTGTCCACTGATGGGCAGTAAATGCAGTTCGCTATTGTAATATTTAAAGAGTCAAGTTTAACAGTACCTCTGCCAAGTGACTGCAAGACTTGTGAATTGGCTAAATGTACATTACCAATTTCCTCTTCGAAAGAAATAAACAAGCTTCGATTGTTGCAAACGTGGTGAGAAGCTCCTGAGTCCACAATAAAAGAATTCCACTTGGCACCTTTAATTCTTTTATGATCTGCAGTCCGAGCATGAAAAGCTCGCGGCTCATTTCTGTCTTTACGGTGCGATGTTGGCTGCTGAGATGACAACCGTGACTGACGAGCAGAAACAGGCTTAGGAGTACTTTGCTTTCTTTTGGATCTGCAGTCCTTTGCAAAATGTCCTTGCTTATTGCAGAACCAACAACGCTTTGCAGCTCTAAATGCAGTCACATCACCAAAAGGTTGCATATGGCGTTCCTCATTACTTCTGGAAATAGGAGTGCTTATGGCACAAGCCTCCCTTCTATCCAACTCGCCCATTAATCTTGCCGTCACCCCTTCCACAGTTAATTGTGCTGGTGGGACGGCAGATATCTGGCTAGCTATACCATCAAAGTCCTCATTAAGGGAACAAAGAATGATAAAAACATACTGAATATCAGGTATGTCCATGTCCCTTCGAATTAATTCGCCACGTATTGCCTCCAGACGTCTCAAGTGTGCTGCCAAATCACCACCAGGCTGCAACTTCGTCTGGTACAGCTGCTTGAAAAACGTCAATGCAGACGCTGACTCCTTTCTAACATGCACTGCTGCAAGACTGTCCCACATTTCATTGGCAGTTTTCTTATTCCTTATATAGACTACTTGCTGGTCGCTAACTGCCAAATTAATTATCGCCCTGGCTTTTGCATCTCCTTTCGACCAAGCATTAGTTACAGGGTCAGGAGGGTCATCAGTCACATAGGTCCATACTTCCCTAGAGGTCAAAAGCGCCTCCACCCGAAAAGACCATAAACTATAGTTCTCATCTGTTAGCTGTGGGAAGACCAGAGCCTTCTCAGCTTCAGGAACCCGGTCAACCATTCTGGAAATCTTCCAGACCCACAAAAACAACACTAACAGGAGAAGGAGTTTTCAAACCTTTCTCAGAGTCCAAAAATATGCAGTCATCCACTCAGCAGCTGGGCCCATAACCAAAGATGTTGGCTATTTGCAGTATGGGAGCGCTGCAGAGAGCTTGCTGGGGAGACCATGCATTAAAAAGAAAGGGACTCAAAAATAACTTAAGCAAGGTTTTAATTACAAAAAACAAAAACTCCATTTACACTAAATACATCAACAAACCAGACCCAACCACCAACCCAACCCCCAGGGTAATGGGAGAGCTAGGTGCTGCTCCTTATATACTACAACCAAATGCTGACACACCTTAATCAGTACAACTCAGCAGCACCTGCTATGTTTCACAGCTGTAAAGCTGGGTCTCGTTATTTTGCTCTGGCCCTTGCTCTGGCCCCTTAAAGACATACACATTGGGTGGAACAATGATGAACCTTTACATTTAAAGTAACCATTCAACACTTTTTAGTAGAAAAATAGCACTGAGCAAACTTATGCATGAAGGGAGGAGCATGCATATTGAATGTCTATTCTGATGGACAGTGTCTCTCTTTCCAAAGCCTCAGAGAGAGACTATATTCACATGCTTCTTCTAACTGGAGGTATGAAGGACTGAACTTGAGACCTTTTGCATGCAAAGAATGCACTCTTGTCATTGGGTTATGGTGCCTGCTCATTTACCTTATGTATGTTTGTTTATGTTATTTATCTCATAAAATCTATACACTGAAGTTATGTTTGTTTTTGTTTTGTTTTGTAATAAAGCAAAGTGTATAAGTCCATATCTGCATTTAAAGCAAGGGTGTACTTCTCAGTTGGTTATAACTTGGTTCTGATAACCCCAAAGTTGCAGGTTTGAGTCCCATATGGGATAACTGCATATTCCTGCATTACAGGCAGTTGGGCGAGATAATCCTCAGGGTCCCTTCCACCTCCAAAATTCTATGATTCTCACATGAAAGGGCATGCATCAGAGGAGAGCAAAACTCAAGCCCTCTCCCAACTTCTTTTAGCAGTTTCCCCCCTGCCCGGCTCAACTACCAGAATGAACTCTCTGTCTCATTTTTGTGTGAGAAGTAAAACTCCCTCACTCTTGCTTTATATGTGAACAAGGAATATATAAAATTGCCCCACATGGCTAGTTCAGCCCAAAGATCCAATATATTATCCCAACAGTAGTCAAGGAACTGAAACCGAACTCTGCCTCATACTATCACTTTTAAGATTCATTCCTCAGTTCTAGCAGATTTCCCCCCAGTTAATCATATTTAATATATCCAAATGAAATAGAGGTTGGCAAAAAACTGTTGGGAATCTCAGGAAGTTGCTGCACAGAGGCAGCTTCAGGTCAAAATAGTTTGCTGTTGCAGAAGATAAGGCTTTAGTAACACAGTTCCAAATGTCGATATATACACATACAGCTTGCAATTAGTTATAAAATCTTAATTTTGAGAGGTGTTTTTAAACAACAGAATAAAGAACAGAATTATGGGGAAATATTTTAAAGTGGTACAAGCTGGAAAT
The DNA here is from genome assembly GCF_951804945.1 of Podarcis cretensis. Classification (NCBI taxonomy): domain Eukaryota; kingdom Metazoa; phylum Chordata; class Lepidosauria; order Squamata; family Lacertidae; genus Podarcis; species Podarcis cretensis. The sequence continues at coordinate 100,098,267 of NC_137173.1, read as the reverse complement.
TGACAGAGCCACCCACCCCTAAATACTATTCACAGTGTGACGCGGCAGCTAAAAAAGCCAATGCAATTCTGGGCTGCATCAATAGGAGTATAGCATCTAGATCAAGGGAAGTAATAGTGCCACTGTATTCTGCTCTGGTCAGACCTCACCTGCAGTACTGTGTCCAGTTCTGGGCACCACAGTTCAAGAAGGACACTGACAAACTGGAACGTGTCCAGAGGAGGGCAACCAAAATGGTCAAAGGCCTGGAAACGATGCCTTATGAGGAACGGCTAAGGGAGCTGGGCATGTTTAGCCTGGAGAAGAGGAGGTTAAGGGGTGATATGATAGCCATGTTCCAATATATAAAAGGATGTCACATAGAGGAGGGAAAAAGGTTGTTTTCTGCTGCTCCAGAGAAGCGGACACAGAGCAATGGTTCCAAACTACAAGAAAGAAGATTCCACCTAAACATTAGGAAGAACTTCCTGACAGTAAGAGCTGTTCGACAGTGGAATTTGCTGCCAAGGAGTGTGGTGGAGTCTCCTTCTTTGGAGGTCTTTAAGCAGAGGCTTGACAACCATATGTCAGGAGTGCTCTGATGGTGTTTCCTGCTTGGCAGGGGGTTGGACTCGATGGCCCTTGTGGTCTCTTCCAACTCTATGATTCTATGATTCTATTCACTTGAGATCTTAAGGAGTGGGCTGCATGTGTCTCTCAGAGTCTGAGATGAAGATGGAACCTTCGAGACTTGTCTTAATGTAGCAAGATTAACGGGCTTCTCACACAAGCCAGCATCCAAGATTGGGAGTGTTTACCTGAGCGAATGCATTATAGATGGTAGTAGGGTAAAAGGATAACTCTCTAGATTGCATTTAAAAACCCCGCTCCCCTATGAACTTACAGAAATGTAAAAACATCAAAGATCTCTAAAACACTTCTACCTTTCTTAAGACACATAACACTCCTTTTTGTCAGAAACAATTCTGAAATGTATGTAGGCCTAAATGGGGATTAATACCTTGAACCAAAAATATATATGTGATCCGTGCAATTCATTAAAAATGATTGAAATCATTTCCTTAAATTGTATACATTAGTGGGTTTTTATGTCAAAGATCTCCTATATTTTTGATGCTAATAGTGCATACACAAAGGGCTATTAACATCCAAAAGACCTATATTTGTTCATTCCTGAAGAAATGAATCATGGTTTTGACAGCTTAATAATCTTTTTTTTTTTTCTATTCTCCTGAGGCTGTACTATGTAAGACAAATTCCTCTTACTGTGTAAGACAGAACTGCAAAACCATACCTTGAAATACTGGTTTGCCTTTGGGAAATATAGTCTAATCCTAAACTTACTTACTTGGAGGCAAGTCCTGTGAGTTCAATAGGATTTACTTTGGAATAACTTTCTTTACAATATCAATGCACAACGGAAATAAGTGGGAATTACTCAGATTCAGGGCTGGCCCAGCTATTAGGCTGGATGACACTGCTGCTGCCTCAGGCAACAGAAACCGCCAGTGCCTTGTCCCGATGGGCACCCGGCCTGCCCTGCCACCTCCACCAGCAGCAGAGAAGTAGTGCTGGCACTGGAGCCAATTTCAGGTTAGATCGCATCCATTTTGGGTGAGATCTCAGCTGAAATTGGTGCTGATGGTGTTTCTCCACAAGTGGTAATTGCAGGAGGGCCTGCGGTGCAGGCAGTAGTGGTCGAGTGGGCGGAGCATGTGGTGGCAAGGTGTGCTAGTGTTGGTAGGGGCAGGGCAGGGCAGAGTGGCAAAATGGGACATGCCACCTCGGCTTAGAATACAGTGGTACCTCAGATTAAGAATTTAATTCGTTGTGGAGGTCTGTTCTTAACCTGAAACTGTTCTTAATCTGAAGCACCACTTTATCTAAGGGGGCTCCTGATGTCGCTGCGCCACCGCTGCACAGTTTCTGTTCTCATCCTGAAGCAAAGTTCTTAACCCGAGGTAATATTTCTGGGTTAGCGGAGTCTGTAACCTGAAGCGTCTGTAACCTGAGGTACCACTGTACATTCCACTGAAATGATGTACCGTATGTAGGAGAGGGGTGTTTTCAAAAAGACAAAAAGGTTGGGGTGGTAATTAAGGGTTCCCTCGTAAGGTAAATAGTGACACCAAATCTTATTTAATTTGAAATTGTTCTATGACAGGAGTCAATAATACCGTCCTCACAAAAACTCTCTTCCCCCCGTCACTCACTCTCCGAGTTTGACTCACATCTGCCTCCCTGCCTCTGCAAAAACTCTCTGGACCAGGTCCTTGCAACTCCCCCCCCCCGCCTGCACAAAAACGAACTCCTCTCCGCCCAGCCCCACCCTAAATTGGTCACACCCATTCATTTCAATGGGTCTACTCTGGCTCCAAATACAGTGGTGCCTCGCAAGATGAAATTAATCCGTTCCGCGATTCTCTTCGTCTAGCGGTTTTTTCGTCTTGCGAAGCAAGCCCACTGACGGCTTAGCGGATTAGCGCTATTAGCGGCTTAGCGGCTTTTAGCGGCTTTTAGCGGCTTAGCGGATCAGCTGATAAGCGGCTTAGCGGCTTAGAAAAGGGGGGGGAGGGAAAAAACCCCACAGGAACTTGCAAGACATTTTCGTCTTGCGAAGCAAGCCCATAGGGAAATTCGTTTTGCAAAGCGCCTCCAAAACAGAAAACCCTTTCGTCTAGCGGGTTTTCCGTCTTGCGAGGCGTTCGTCTTGCGGGGCACCACTGTATGTTTGGAGAGAGATGCCACTGAAACATTTCCTTCTAGAAAAGTTTTTTGGGTTTTTTTAAACTATAATGGGAAACTAAAATTCTTCTGCACTTCATTAAGGGCCCTATGGGATTGTTTAGAAAATCATACCACTCTTAAAAGGTTATCCACTTTCCTTCAATACCAGAGTTCTGGAGCATTCTCTAGAGAGCTGGATTACATTCCTCTAGCACCTTTTTAGTTTCACACCTATTAATTTTGCAAAGTTTCCCCACAGGCAATTTATGATTAATGTAGGATGCATGCAAATATACACGGGGGGGGGGGGAGGTGTTGCAGACGCTTTTCCTCAAGCCTGGCTTCAATAGCTAATGCAAAGACCCTGACACACACACACATGCTAGCATTTCCACTACAGATATTTCCACCACTGATAGAGCTTCTAGGCTTTCTCCTCTCATTATCTTTTGGCAGACTGTCCATCATTTCTAGAACTATTTCTCAAAACACTGCTTGCATTTTTAATAGTGGGTTTGACCATGGAAGGCAGCCTATAAATATTTTAAGCAAGCCAGTACTCAAATGTTAATCTGTCACCTTTCCTTACATTTGGGATGGGGTTAGAAACAAAGAGAAGCAAAATTTGAAATGCTGCAAACATGGTTACTAAAGAGTTTAACTTTGTGCCCATTTTGAGGATACTTTGACTCGTACAGCTTCCTTCTATAGATGGGTATGGACAGCGAGAGGTTTGTGTGAGCTCATTGGGCGATGTGAGCAGTGGGATATACCCAAACTGCCCTCTCCTTTTGGAAATGAGCTTATCCCCACTACTCAAAAGGTACTATAAGGACTCCGGATTTGTGCAGATGCTTTGATCCACACCCAGTTCCTTTTGCCCACTGCCAACACAAATATACACTTCAGTTTGGTCTAGACAAGAACAAAAACCCATTCCCCCCCCCAAAAAAAAACCCACACTAACTCTACCTGCAAATTTACCAGCAATCATTTACAGCAGGCCAAGGAAAGTTACAGCCCTCATGCCCAGATATATGCACTGAACCCCTTTTGCACAAAGCACTCCTCTGAATCCAGTTTTTTTCTATTCAGTTTTGCACATATTGTCCACATTTGCCATTCACACAGCAGCAATCACTGGGAGACATGTGTCCAGCCAGCTTGGTAAGTGCCCTGGGGTGAGAAACATAAACACCTCTGACTTCCTTGAGCCTTCGTGGTCTCTCTCTCACCCTGTTACCCAGTAGCCCCTTCCTTTAGGAAACAAAGCCCTTAAACATAGTTCTCCAATGGACCATGTTCCAATCTTCATGGATCCTCTCCTTCCCAGAATGCTTCACGTTTAATTTCAAGATATTAGAGTGCCTACTTTCCAGCAAACCACAGAAGGGAAAAGCTTTCACATCCTGTTGAAGCCAGTGTGATTTTAGCAGCCCACCTTCTTTCAGCATTCTGATAACTGCTTCCAGAGATGAAAAGGGGTTACATATTTTGCAGAAAGTCCCATAATATTTTCCCCATAGTCTACCTATATAATAATAATAATCTTTATTGTGGTCCAACGACCCATAACATGGATTCAGAGTAAATTACAGATTCATACAGACAACCCCCCAGGGAAGGGAGACGGAAGCATTATTTGTTTAGTCATGGGTATATTGATCTTTGATTTGTGAGGAGAATCAGAACTTACAGGGTTAAGCAGTTCTGAGTGACGTCTCACATTCTGAGGCGTGGCTACGTTCACATAGGGGAGTGTTTCTCTGTGTGTCTTTCTTCTTTCGCTTTTACCGAGAAGCGGAAAGGATGCCAGCAAATTCACCGGGCTGATTTACGATGTTTTTCTATGCAATAAAGGCTTTTGGAGATAAGAGAAAAGCCTGCTTTGCAGTCTGATTTATTCCCACACAAAGCAACAGCATTCCCCGCTGTGTAAACTCTGCTAAGAGAGCTAAGGAAGCTGGAAGAGGTTTTTACCGGCACGGACAGCAGTGACGCAGCTAAGAAGAATGCCGGACGCCATTTTGCCATATGACTTGTATGACTACTGAAAGAAACTTTGCCACGGCCACTGTGATATCATTGGACTTGTCGTCCAGAAGATATTTAGTATAGTAGGCTTCAGATTGACCCGGCCGATTTGCCAATAGTGGTTCAATCAATAGTGGTTCAATCAATAGTTCCCTAGCTTGATCATATTGTCTGCAATGCAATAAAATATGCCTCATGCAGTCGATGTCCTGAGAGCATACACAGATCCTATTTGGATAAGGGATAGCTCTCAGTCTGCCATTTAACACTTCTGGCTGGTACAGACAAATTTCTAAGATATGCTGGTGTCTGAAAATTGAACCCATAGTGAATTCCTACTGCTAATGGGGCACAGATAACATGAGATTGAGATCGGAGATCACTATGTGATATGTCCCAGAGCCTTTGCCTCAAAGATTCAAGGGCGTATCATAGCCCAGATGGTACAGGAGAGAAGGGGGCATGCCAATCTTAACTTTATCTGATTGACTTTATGGGATTGGCAGAAATGACCGGCAGAATTCGCGACCAAGAGAAAGAGACTGTGGAAGAAGATTGGAAGAAATTTAAGATGTATCTTAAGAACTATTATAAAATTGAGGAGTGCTAAAATGCTGAGGGAAAGGAAAACGTAGAATTGCAGCGGTAAACTGTGTTTGATTTTAGGGTGGAATTGAAAAGGAGAATGAATTTATATTTAATTGGCTAAGAAGGGTTGCTGAATAATGGCTTATAATTAAGGATGCAAAAAGGGAAAGGTATGGGGAAGTCCGGGAAAAGAGGGCTATGGAAATAAGGTTAAGAAAATATGATTTTTATGTTTGTTTTTATGTTGTTTTTGTTTATGTTAAAAAATTTGGAAATTAATAAAAATTTTATTAAAAAAAAAAAAACATAGCCCAGATGGTACAGGAGAGAAGGGGGCATGCCAATCGAAGTGGCTTTTCTAACCATAATTTTCATCCATGAGCTACCTATATGTTGGACATATGCATGCCTTTTGATATGGGACTTCCATTTTCCACTTTCACCTCTTTGTTTTGTAATGTTTTGTCCAAATTAAACATGACATTTTCCTATGGGATGACATGGAGTAGAAGCAGCATGTGTAAGTTTGACTTAGGCTGCATTCAGACAGCATTTCATTCCATTTTCATGATGTTTCTTTACCTGATAATGTCCACTCAACAGGTAATGCATCATAAAGAGAATGTTAGAATTCAGGATATAGTGGTACCTCTAGATGCGAATGGGATCTGTTCCGGAGCCCTGTTCGCATCTAGAAGCAAACGTAACCAGCGATGGCACATCTGTGCATGCGTGCGCATTGCTTTTTGCTGCTTCTGCGCATGCGCGTGATGTCATTTTGAGCGCCAGCGCATGTGCAAGCAGCAAAACCCAGAAGTAACACGCTCTGTTACTTCCGGGCTGCCGCAGAGCGCAACTCGAACACACTCATCCCAAAGCACATTCAACCCAAGGTATGACTGTATAAGCAGCAGCATTGTAAAAATGGCAACTAAGGCAATAATCTGGACCTCTGAGTACACAAGTGTCACAAGTATTGCAGGGAGAACATGAGAAAGGGGGGCTTCTTTTGACGGCAAGTCCATGTCTGGAATCTCATGGTTATGATCTTTTTGCCCCGTATGCTATGAGTATGCCTGCCACATTTGGGCCACTGAGTCCACTATAAACTGTATTGTACCATTTATTGGAATAATCACATCTTGCTTTGCTCCCCAATTTGCTTAGACAACAGCCATAAAGAAGTTCAAAGAAACATTCACCCTTGTTACTGTCATTTGGCAAAATACCATCATTATTTTCACCAGTAGGGGGTGAGGAAGGAAAATGTATGAAGGCTTCTTCCTCACAGATAACAAGCACTCAACACACCCTGCAGTTGCTCTAATAGCTGCAGCGATTCCAACAATACTGGGTGAATTTTGAATAAGGATTCTAGACAGACACCAAACAGTAAAGGTTGATTTGAACATGCCTTGTTTGTTTTTCTGTTCTCTTAAGATAAAAAGATTACTGCACTGAAAATTGACAGATCTAAAGATAATGCACTTTACAGTGGTGCCTCGCAAGACGAAATTAATTCGTTCCGCGAGTTGCTTCGTCTTGCGATTTTTTTCGCCTTGCAGAGCGCGGATTCCCCGGGTATTAACGGCTTTAAGAAAAAGGAAGCAAACCTGCAAGACGTTTTCGTCTTGCGAAGCAAGCCCATAGGGAAATTTGTCTTGCGAAGCACCTCAAAAAACGGAAAACCCTTTCGTCTAGCGAGTTTTTCGTCTTGCGAGGCATTCGTCTTGCAGGGCACCACTGTACTTTTAGGAGTCTAGATGCATATCTATAACACAGGTTCTCTGTCAATTGACTGAATCTTTACTATCTTTTCTTTACTTGGCTCTGACTGACTCTTAAGTTTTTCTGAGCTGGTGATACAGAATAGGGGGTCTCACTGGGCCTGGTCCCTTCCTCCCTTAACCACACCCCTCCCCATCTTGACCTTTCTCCTTTAAAACAAGCTTTGTTCAACATAACTCTTAGATCTCAACACTTCAGCAAAAGGAAGAAAAAGGAGCATCGTGGTCTCTTTGGACCTTCTTAACTACAGCAAAAGTTTTACTTTCAAATAATTGCTTCCAAATTACTTATAAGACTTTGCAGACTTGTAGTCACAAACTGATCCATAGTATGGATCAGCAAATCCAATACAGACAATAGTGAGCCAAAGCAAACTACTCAAACTACTCAAACAAGGCAAACTACTCTGTATACTTTTTATTCTCAGACCAGTGTATAAGTACTCCTCCCTGGGAAAGAGTATATGAATTATTGTACCATTTTTTAAAAAAAAGGAAAAACACACCAACTGCAACTGATCAAGACAAAATCGAGCACCTCCCTAAGGGGAAAGGATTGAAGCATTTTCTTGGTATGTATGTATGTATGTATGTATGTATGTATTTTGTATGCAACGCTTCACCCATAGATCTCAGGGTGGTTCACAACAGAAAAACCTCAAAAATAACATAAAAATAACAAGAATGGTGTCTCATCCACCTCACGGTGCAGACAAAAGACCCCCACCTACAGCTTACACACTTTTTTATAGTTTTCCACAAACAGCTTGATACATGCATCATTGATTCTAACAGCCCCCATGTGTCACACAGTTCCAAGCATCCCCAGTTGTCCCACCTTGATGTAGTACTGTAGTTATAAGCAACCATTGTTGGGACTTTCCGCTAAACCTATTTGTGCTTGCTAAGCCTTCCCTAACTTTGTTGGTTCTTCTAACTTGTGGTTAGCATAATCTACTTTTGTGCTGATATTCACGTTTCTCAAGCATTAATGTACTTAACACCTGGCTCGGCCACAAACATGTGAGGGGAGACTGGAAGAGAGTGGTGTTGAATTCCACTCTAAAAGTTTGACTCTGATATTTAGGTTATTTCACCCTATGAGATTTTCACAAACATGCTCAATAATTTTGAAAGAACTATTTGTTTTCACATCAAATGATGGAGAATGGTCAGAAAACATCAGTTTTTGTTTGTTGGTTTGGTTTTGGCACATTCGCTAAACCATCCTGGAAGCATATTTAGATAAGCCATCCCCCCCCCTCCCGGAATTACCAATGCAATCAAAAGACTATGGGGTACAAGTGAGAGCGTATTCATTAATGCAGAGATCCCAGCAGAGACACATTGCCTTCAGTAGGTCAGGGAAGTGATCAACTTGACTAGGGAGTGAGTCCCAGAATGGCAAAGGACTGGACTGTAAGAAAACTATGATAGATACAGCTTGCCTCAGCTTGTTTTCACCTCAGTGTGTAAAAAAGAGGTTTCTTCCCTAAGAAATGGGGGTGGCGGGATGAGAGAGAGCTATTCAATTATTCTCTTTCAGTCTCTGGGTTGGCTTCCTCAGCACTGAAGATCAATGAGGTACAACCAATATATCAGCTTCTGCTTTCCAATCATAAATTTTGTCCATGTCCTATGAACTTATCACCGCCAGCCTTCCCTGAATTTTCAGTCATCTCTAGTTCCTCCCTTTCATTAGGAATCAGGGACAAACTTTGCACCAATTGGGGATTTCAACCCAAAACAAGTATTATATGCAGAGGATGAATTTTCCTCAGAACCACAGCAGGGGAGGAAAGGGCTAAATTACCCTATGCTTGTGATCATTTTCACACTCTCACACACCACCTGATGCTATTTGCATTAAAATTGGCATTAAAAAAAAGCTGGACTGCTTTTTCCAGCTTATTCCCACCCCCTCATTTGTGTAGAAATTGTGAAAAGAATCCACATTCCCCCCCCAAAAAAAAATATTGGGGGAAAGTGGGATCATTTTAGTGAATTTCTTTTGGGAGGGGCCTTTAACACTTATCTGAATAATTAGCAATAAAAAGAGGGAGGGGGAATTGGCTCCATATTGTTGTTTAATTTAAGGTGATTATGCACGCCACACAATGTCTGGGGCATTTTTACTTAAAAAAATAAAAATCTATGGTTATTACAGTTTGTATAGATGTAAAGGCAACCATTTTAAATAAATACATAAATAGCATTGTGAAGTGACATTCAACACGTGACACCACTTGTGTATCTAAGCACTGTATATGCATGTTTCTGGAAAAAGTGTGTTTATGGCAGAAAAGTAGCAGGATTGCTGTTAAGGCTATATAGCTCATAGAGCAGAATCTCATTCCTTTTGGCATCAAGCACCAGTGTTTCGCCTTTATTTTTGCAAATTTAATTCCTTGCTGACTTTTTCAGAGATTGCAGGTGAAATAATGTCAGATAACTATCCAGAAGGATATTTGGCCTGCATTACCAGACACAACTCTGTTCCTTTGTTGCACTGAGCTGGTTTCCTGGTGGGACCAAATGAGACAGCTCATCCACCATGCCTTTGAAATAAGGAACAAAGAACACTGTGAAGTGTGAATTGCTACTGATCAGAGAACCAGCACAGGTGTGAACACTGAATATGCAAGCAGTATTAGGGTATAAAATTTAGCTTTTCAATGGCAACGTCTGGCGATAAAATCAGACACCAAGACATGCCACTAACCTGTGTTCTGCCTATGAAATCCAGCTGTGGGATGATTCTCACTCCCCTCCCTGTCTATTTTACTATAACAATTTACCCATCTCTGCTGCACAAAACATATTCATTTCAGCAAGACTACAGCATTTAATCAATTAGTTTCTTTATTTTAAGTAGTTAAACATCTTTTGATTGATAAAAATGGTGCCCATGGTTAATTGAGCAGCAGATTCTTTTTTTAAAAAAAGAAAAACTACTATTTTAACTACAATAATTTTTATTTTATTTTTAAGGGGGGAAAACCATGGTTGGTGGACAGCATTATAGAAGAGGCATGTCCTTTCATTCTCATACAGGAGAGAATACCTCTTCTAAGTTAGGTACTGCCCTAATGTGTGCATGCTTCATTTAAAAGCAGAAGTATACTTCTACTTATGCTCCACAAATATGTGGAGATTTAAACAATCAGTGAGGAAGTTCTTCTTTGGAGTAGAACTGTAGTTCTATTCATCTCCAGTTAATTTTTCTCTCTGTGTATATTAAACCGCTTCTCGGCCTTTTGGCTAAGATCCAATAGTGTATTAAATGTGACTTTTACATTGTTTCAGTTTGCTTGTTCAAGCAAAGTGTGCAAATCACACACATGCACTCATCCTCTATTATTCCCCATTATTGGTCAATAAGAATAGCAACATCGGAAACAGTGTTATTCTAGATCAGTGATGGCCAAACTTTGCCCTCCAGATGTTTTGGGACTACAATTCCCATCATCCATGACTACTGGTCCTGTTAGCTAGGGATGATGGGAGTTGTAGTCCCAAAACAGCTGGAAGGCCAAGTTTGGCCATCACTGCTCTAGAGCTTCAGTCTGCCAATTCCATTTGGCAAACCTAGGGCAGTCACACAATACTGAAGAGTTGGTACCTCTTAAAAATGAGAAGGCAAGCAAACCTTCCAACATGACGTGGCCCAAATTCTGGACACCATCTTCTGGGTTCCAATCCCACCCAAATCATGTGTCCCATTGGTTTTACCAGGCTGCTTTCTATGTTCTTGTGCATCCTTGTTAAATTCTGTTGGACTGAGTAGACATGCAAAGGATTGTGCTATAAATTGCACAACATAATATGAGATGTAGTTGATCACTCTTTCAACCTATCCCTCATATATGGAAAGTCTCTAACAGCTCAGCAGGAGAAAGAACATAATATATTCATCCTGTACCATTAAAATTGTCAGAAACTCATCCGTTTACTGTGCTGGGACAGGAATTCTAACCTATATTATCCACTCTGCAGCTGCCAGATTCTGAAGCTAATATTCTATTCCTGCCTCATATCGTTCTATCCCTAAGGATACACCTTCTATGAAGAGTCATTGATTTATATGATCTGCTCAAGCCAAGTATTTTAGCATTCTGTTTCTCTTCATGGCTTTTATGGAGGGAGCCATTGATTTTTACTTTTTGTTATAGATTTTTAAAATTGTTCTTTAAAAACTTTCCTTTCATCCTGTATGGCATTGGCAGTATTGGGGGGTGGGGGGAAAGAGAGAAATATAGGAACCAAGATTTTCTGTTCACTTAACTATGCAGAGTACAAAGGTGAAATGGTATAATAAGCTGTGTGAGTGTCGCAAAGGAGAAACCTGAACACATTTAGAGAATATGTCTCCAAAATGACTGCTGTAGGTGAGATTTATGCAAATACAACAGAAGCTATCCTGGAATAGAGTCTTTAACAGCGACAACCATTGAAGACATTTTAGGATAAGCATTCTAATGCATTTGTGCATTAAAACATGGATAAAATTGATTGAAACATTATTAGCTTGATTAAAAACGCATAGGATGCAATACTTACCAGTGGTATAAAGATCTTACAGCCCTTTCTACACTTAAACATACAGTTTATAATCATCAATCTTGTCTGAATAGCAACTTGGACAAGTGGATTGCAGAAGCAAGCCAGACCCAACCCACTAGGATGAGTCAAGTTTGGAGAGGCAGATCTCCAGCTGAGACTTGGATCAGTGGGGGCTACACTGACTGAAGGCCCTCACCCTGGCTCAGTGGGAGATACATAGGCATGAATCATCCACCCCAACTCAGCCAGGCCTCAGCTGGTTCAATCAAAGCAAGTATCAAAACAGAGGCATTCTGAGGGAGTGATGGGGAGCAGAGTGGGATGGGGCAGGGGGAAATTCACCCCACTGCAGTCTCAGTTCAGCTCTGCCATGTGACCTACTGTAGCAACCTAGCAGAAATGACACTGGCAAAAAGGGTAAGTCAAATTCCATGTTAAAGCCTTGTTGATGGCATGGCTGTCACTCATTACCATGCAGAAAACTGAAACACAGCACCTGTGAGATGGTTGCATATGAATCCCCAAAGCAAGAATGTTGCACTTTTAAAAGCCTAATAATAATAATAATAATAATAATAATAATAAAGAGCCATCTCTGCCTAATAATCTTTGCTGAGAACTTCTTCGGGTATAGGACGGTATATAAATTCAATAAATAAATAACATAATTAAATGCTGACATGGGTTTAAGTACTGATAACAGCCTGGACTGTTTTGTTGTTGTTATTAGACAAGATGGTGGCTTCTAGCAGTGTGATATTAGTTCTATGCATAGCACTTTTACACACCGGAAACTGAGGGTGACATCACGTGTTATATTATTTAAACATTAACTGCACTTCCTAACTTAAGCACATGAAATCATCATCATGACCAAATTTTGATACAGAAAGATGAGGTACAAATATTTTAATAATAAATAAATAGATAAGATAATTAGTTGATATGTATTCCTCTTAACACATCAGGAAATGTCCAGCAGGAAAACAATACATTGGGGGGGGGTATTCAAGTATGTTTTACTCAGAGCAGACCTATAGAAATTTGTGGATATAACTTAGGGAGCAGTCCTATGCACAAGAAGCTGATGTAACGCACATTAGTGTAAACTAAGCCAGCATAAAGTTACACCAGATCGAAACCCCATTGGGAAGTGGGGCAACTGTTGCTGATCTGCCTAAAGCATACAGAGAGTGTTCTATTCCAGGTTGTCAGGACAAAGCTGAATGGACATAGGATCTGCACCCACACCCACACCCTGGCCCTGGTCATGTCCCTGCCACACTCATGGAATACATGGAATACCCTTGTGGGGGGACTTAACTGGCCTTGGCTCAGCCATCTGAACCAGAATGAGCAAGTTACATGAGCATGTCTTCACCTGAGCCGGAGTTGTGGACTTAACACCAGCTGAGCCCTGCTGAGCTTGGGGGGCCATTGTATCTTAAGCTGCTCATCCTGGTGGATATTGCTATAGGATTGCCCCCTTAGTCATGTTCATTTATTTCAGTTGGTGTCTTTTGAGTAGAACTTTAACTATCACCCATGAGAATGTTCCCTTGATAACTCTTGAATATAGAATTAGAAGAGATAAATAAGTTTGACAGATAGTATTGCAGTAAACGAATTAGTTCCCTTGTGCAGAACCTATGAGCAGACACCTTGTAACAACTTCCTGTACTATCTCTGTAATATTTATGAATATGCAAGTTTAGCAGAGAAAGAAGAGAAAAGCTACTTTCTTCTTGGATGTAACCAGTAAAGTTGGCGCTGGAGAAAGAGACTCAAAGATGGGTCATTCTAAAGATCACTTATGGAGGTAGAAGGATACACAAAATAGATGTCTGTCATGTTATGGCTTGCTACATGAAGGCCTTCCTGCTTGTCAGTGGTTTTTTGCAGAACCACGCCAACAGAAGATATTTTATTCATCTAGGTTTTTAGCAAACATTTTAGCAAAATAAGGGCATGCTCATTTTCTTTTTGTGATTTAGCTTGTGGTGGTTCCATCAAAGGAGTATATTTCTGCTTGTTGATAATAAGTTAGGCTTTGTTAAAGATCTGTTTGTGTTACCTTCGCCAACACCCCTTGTAAGAATCCCTGGAAAGGAGAATATTGGAGTCACAAAAGCTGGAGAAGTAACTCTAGGCACAAAGCAAAAATCCAAAGTGTGGCAATTCACCTAGAAATGATAGACCACCTGCACGTTTTCTAAAGCTATCTTCGAATCAAATACTCAAAAATGCTTTCTGTGAATCACTCTGACAGAAATATTCTTCAAGCATGAAAGGCCCCTTAATTTGAATCATTTGGTAGTGTGAAGAGCCTATAAAGTGTGACGGTCCTGCCACAATATACTCCATATATAGACAGAGCTAAAAATGAGTAGGGTGTTTCAGATGTACCATATTTTCACTTGGTTCTGCTAATTTTCAGCGCATTGTTACTAGAGGCTCCATTTAGGATTCTGGGGCATGTTCTAAGCTGCACATCCAGTCCATGTGAAGCACTGATGCAAGAAGACTAGGTTTCACCATTGCCCTATTTGAACTGAAGTCCAAACTGGATGCAGCATTAATTGTGTGGATACATTTGACATGCATGGTGTTTGCTACCTAAACAGCAACCACAGGAAAGCCTGAACAGGCTCAAAATGATGCCATGTGGGAGGAAGAACTGTAATCCTTTCTCCCTTGCCCACCCCAAACCCACTCCAGTTCCAACAACAACAAAAATCCCCTTTCTGAAGCTTCTACTTTTGCATTTCAAAGAATGCATCCCTTTGTACCAATTGATGCAACATACAATTTGGCCCTGGGAGTCACGAGTCAGAACACAACCCTAGCTTTCCTACAGCTGCACATTTACAGGGAATAAGCTTGTCACTTTTACGTCTCTTCTAGGAAGGGCTAGTGTGAGCAGTATAGTACAGTTATACGTAATTGAGAGGCAGTGTGGTATAGTGGTTAAAGCATACCTGGGACACCAGGAAAGGCAGCCTCCTGTGTTCCTTATGCAGCAGGTCTTTACGCCTTGCTGAAAATCTTGTCTCTGGCCTTTTAAATATTTCTGCCTGCACCAATTGAAGTATGAAATTCACACTACGCAGGGACACTTTCACAAAACTGCCTTCACCGTGAGGCAACAAACTTACGGTGATTTCCCTTGCTCCAAAATGGATGTGTGAACCGGCCTTGTCTTTGGGTGTTTTATTACAAGAGTGACATGCTTGCTTCAGAAGGAACATTCCATGCAGCCTGAAAGTGTCCTTTCAATTCTTCTGTAGCCAGTGCCACCTCCATAGATGAACTGACATGACAACTTTTTCAGCTCTGTAGGAATACAGTCTAAAAAGGATTTTGGTAGTACAGAGAACAAATACTTCTGCAACGGAAATATTAAAAAAAAAAACACCCACATGGTGGGATTTGTGGGGGAGAGGATGGGTGGGAGGAAGGAAGAGAGAACATCTCTTTTAATCTCATTTGTTTCATCTTCTTCTAAGAGACTCTTGCACTAATTGCCTTTTGTTTCATTCTATTTAGATTAGCTGCACATAGGACTTTGAACTAAAGAAACCCAAATGTCACACAGACTCATCTATTTTTGTCTCACTGTACAGGCACTAAAGGAGAAGAACTTAAATGGGATTGCTCTTCTCAAATTCCTTCAATTGTCTCAAGTGGTATTATGTCAGACACTTCCTTTCAAGCATGGCTTACATTATGTTTCTCTGGTTCTCCCTTATATCTCTGCTATTCCTTGTTGGCTCCATCAAAGTACTCTTGTCACTTTGCTATATTATCTCCCTTTCAGTTCCCAGCTGTTCTTCAGATGCTTTCTAGGACTTGTTAGGGGTCACATTCGAGCTCTGAGTTTTCTTTTTAACACATAGCTGAGTTTTCTTTTTAACACATAGCCCACTTGCATCTTCCATGGAAAATATTCCCAGCGAGAATGGCTTGAGGGAGGGAAGGGTGGTTGAGGGCCAGAAATCCCTCTTCTGAAGGTAGCATTTGCTTTTAGGGGGCAGGGAGAATTCCCCACTGCAAACCAAACTTGTTTCAGGAGGCTACACAGCATGGCTATTGCTGCTGAGAAGGCCTTTTCTCAAGCGCACCTCTGGAGGGGGCAGACCCTCCAAGTGTCCCTATTCTCCAGGGACATTCCTGATTTAGAGACGCCATCCCAGTTTCTGATTTCCAATCTACGCCCCATCCCAAGGGATGAGGGTAGGGAGAGCAAGGATTACACACCTCCGTCATTGGTTCTGTGCAATGCCAGGTCCATAGGCAACAAAACCGCCACCATGCGTGACTTTTTTGTCTCGCAGGGGATTGACCTGGCTTGCGTGACGGAGACCTGGGTACGGGAAGGCGAAGTAGTCCCCCTACATGAGATAACACCCCCAGGTTTCTCTGTCCTCCATCAACCGCAGACTGTGGGTCGGGGGGGGGGAGGAGGAGCGTTGTTATTCTGGGAGGATTGCTCTTTCAGAGCTCTGCCATCACCGGCGATCTCCGGCATTGAATGTGTTGGTCTCGTGTGGGGCACCAAGGAGAGCTTGGCTGTCTGGCTGGTGTACCGACCACCCAGCACACCTGCAGCCACCCTGTCAGACCTTCTGGAGGTGGTGGCAGGCTGGGCCTTGGAGTTCCCAAACCTACTGGTTTTGGGAGACTTCAATGTCCATGCCGATGCCGCTCCCTCCTCACAGGCTCTGGACCTAGTGACTTCCATGGCAACACTAGGGCTCTCCCAGGTTGTTTTGGGCCCCACTCATTAAGCAGGCCACACGCTGGATCTGATCTTTGGGGCTGGCATAGATGTGATCATGCTCCCTGCTGTGGAAGTGCCATGGTCTGATCACTATGCTCTGAAAGCCAAGATTGACTTCCCGCTCCTCCCCGGCTTGGGTGGCGAACCTATTTGGGCTCGTCCGTGAAAACTGATGGATCCTGATAGATTCCGACAAGCCTTGCGGAACCCTGCTCCTCCTGGCGACTCATTAGATGACCTTGTTGAGGACTGGAATAACCGGCTCTTGGCAGCCATTGATGAGATCACGCCTAAGTGCCCTCTGTGACCCCGTCGAAACCGGGCCCCTTGGTTTACTGAGGAGCTCCGGAAAATGAAGAGGGATCTCAGACGGCTAGAGCGAGTATGGCGACGGACTCGTGACGGAGCCTCAAGAACATCTTATAGGACGCTTATGAAAGCCTATGAGATGGCTATGAAAGCTGCTAAGAAATCTTACTTTGCAACTTCCATTGCATCCGCTAGCTCTCACCCGGCACAACTTTTTAGAATAATTAGGTCAATAACGTCCTTAGGAGGACAACCAAATTTAAGCACAAATTCGACCCACAGCTGTGAGGCATTCGCGAGTTTTTTTGCGGAGAAAGTCCTATTGCTCCGCCGTGACCTCCCTGCCAATTTAGATACAGTGACTGAACTGGAGGCCCCTCGACTGACTTCAGGTCCAGTGTTGGACCATTTCGATCGGATACTCCCTACTGATGTGGATAGATTCCTCCAAGTTGGTAGGCCCACCACCTGCCTCCTCGATCCGTGCCCGTCTTGGCTGATTAGGGAGTGTCCAGATGTTGCGCGGACCCCCCTGGTTGAAATTATCAATTTGTCCCTTGACACGGGGACATTCCCAGGGGAACTGAAGGAAGCAGTGGTGTGTCCACTCTTAAAAAAAACTTCATTAGATCCCTTAGACCTATCCAATTACCGCCCAGTTTCAAATCTTCCATACCTGGGTAAGGTAATTGAGAGAGCGGTTGCTGAACAGCTTGGTAGGTTTCTGGAGGAAACATCGGCATTAGATCCATTTCAGTCCGGTTTCCGTCCTGGTTTTGGGACGGAGATGGCTCTGGTTGCCCTAACAGATGATCTCCGTAGACAACTGGATCAAGGCGGGTCAGGACTGCTGATCCTTTTAGATTTGTCAGCAGCCTTTGACATGGTCGATCATGATCTTCTGGACCACCGCCTCGCAGACGTGGGGATACAGGGCATAGCCCGTAACTGGTTGTGCTCTTTTATCTCTGGTCGGGGACAGAGGGTGGCACTAGGGAGGGAAATGTCGTCACGCCACTCCTTGGTGTGTGGAGTGCCGCAGGGCGCAATTCTCTCCCCGATGCTTTTTAACATCTTTATGCGCCCCCTTTCCCAGATTATCCGGAGCTTTGGGCTGGGCTGTCACCAATATGCTGATGACACTCAGCTCTATCTGCTGATGGATGGCCACACCGACTCGACCCCGAACACACTGACCAGATGCTTGGAAGCTGTGGCTGGATGGTTTCGTGGGAGCCGATTGAAACTAAATCCTTCGAAGACAGAGGTCCTATGGCTAGGTCAGGATGGCATGGGGATGAGGGACCAACTCCCTTCTCTTGCGGGGGCCCAATTAGTGCCATTGCCTTCCGTTAAGAGTTTGGGTGTAATCCTTGACGCCTCCCTTTCCATGGAGGCGCAGGTTACAGCAACAGCCAAGGCGACATTTTTCCACCTTCGCCGCATCAAGCAGTTGGTCCCTTACCTTTCCCGCCCTGACTTGGCCACAGTGATTCATGCGACGGTCATCTCCAGGCTTGACTACTGTAATTCGCTCTACGCGGGGCTGCCCTTGAAGCTGTCCCAGAAACTCCAGCGGGTGCAGAATGCTGCAGCGAGGCTCCTCACGGGGTCTCTGCCATGGGAGCATATTCACCCAGTGCTTTTCAAGCTGCACTGGCTCCCGGTGGAGTACAGGGTCAGATTTAAGGTGCTGCTTTTGACCTTTAAAGCCCTTCATGGCCTAGGACCCTCGTACCTATGGGACCGCCTCTCCCGGTATGCCCCACGGAGAGCCTCAAGGTCCATAAATAGCAACACCTTAGTGGTCCCGGGCCCTAAGGAAGTTAGATTGGCTTCGACCAGAGCCAGGGCCTTTTCAACTCTGGCCCCGGCCTGGTGGAATGCTCTGCCTCATGAGACCAGGGCCCTGCAGGATCTGATTTCTTTCCGCAGGGCCTGTAAGACAGAGTTGTTCCGCCTGGCCTTTGGCTTGCAGCCAATTTGATTCCCTCCCTCCCTCTCTCTCTCTCTCTCTTTTTTCTTTTCCTTCTCCTCCTGCGATGAGGCTACATTTTAATATTTTAATGTTCCATTATTTTAATGTTGTATTTTATTTTTGTTTTTAAGTTTGTAATCATCCATCTTGTTTTTATTATTGCTTGTAAGCCGCTCTGAGCCCGGCCTTGGCTGGGGAGGGCGGGGTATAAATAATAAAAAATATTATTATTATTATTATTATTATTATTATTATTATTATTAGATCCCAGAATGTCCCACTTTTCCTTAGGATGTCTCTATTTTCATTGGAGAAATGTTGAAGGGTATGGAGTTATCCAACCCCCGAGCCGTCTGAAGTCAATCCTATATAGGGATTGGTGTTTTTTTAATGTTCTATTATGTTTTTATATATGTTGGAAGTCGCCCAGAGTGACTAGGGCAATCCAGTAAGATGTGTGGGGTATAAATAGTAAAAATATCATTATGGAATGGAACATCCCTATTTTCATTGGAGAAATGTTGGCGGGAATGTGGTGGTGGGAACATGGAGCAGGGCCTCCTGACTGCAGTGTGTGAGGAAAGGATGAGGAAGTCCTTCAGAAAAACCAGGCCGGAGCCATTTAGCTGAAATAATCACCACTTCGCGGACACTGGTGCAAATAAAACAGAACTAATGCAATACGTTCTGAGAAGTAAACTACATAAATTACTCTGGTTGCTGCATGTTACATTAGCTGGTGTCCAAACACTCTTCGAGGGGAGCTGTTATGTACTGGGTTGAATAGGATCCAAACTGCAGCAGTCTGATTGGCCCTAGAACAATAGGATCCAAAAGGCAGCAGCCTGATTGGTCCTAGAACAATAGGATTCAGAATGCAGCAGTCTGATTGGTCCTAGAACAATGCAGCAGTATGATTGGTTGGCAGGAACTACCCAATCATGCTCCAGATAGAAGTGAATCCACAACCTGATTGGCTTACAGTAGAATTCCGGAATTAGCCAATCATGTGCAGCCCATTGTGTAAATAATGTATATAAAGCAGATACCTTGAGGGGACTTTCATTCATTCCTCCTCACCACTATGAGCTGAATAAAGAGCATGAAATCACTTTGCGACTCTGAGTATATTTCACTGGCGACGAAGGTGGGATCCCGCTGAGCTGACTGCCACACACAGCACCGCAGCACCGCCACCTGCCGCATCGCTGCCTCGCACCGTGTATCCAGGCTTCAGCTCCGGGACACAAGGAACTCAGAATGGCAACCAACAGCAGCTTTTCGCCGTTCAACCCAGCATCTGGAGACTGGGAAGCATACGCCTCCCGTTTCACCTTCCTCCTAGAAGCCAAAGGGGTCACCGATGAAGAAGACGCCAAGAAGAGGGCAATATTCTTCAGCGTCTGCGGAGAGGAGACGTTTGAAATCGCCCGGGCTCTCCTTGCGCCTGAAGACGTCGCTACTGTTCCATACAAAACAATAATGGAACAGCTGAAGGGGCACTTTTCGCCGCAGCCCTCAGTGGTGGCTCGTCGAAATGCCTTCTACGCAAAGCGGCAAGCCCCTGGGGAAACCATAACTGGGTTTGTGACCTCTCTCCGCCAAGCCGCCCAGTTCTGCAACTTCTCAGAGCTAGAGAACATGCTTCGTGACCGCCTCGTCGGTGGCCTGAGGGATGAGAAGCTGCAACGACGCCTCTATGCTAAGAAGGACCTAACATTCCAGGTCGCTCTGGAGGAGGCCCTGGCAACGGAAGCTGCCGAGAGGTCGATGCAAGAGGCACGGCCGAGCCAGCCATCCTAACCAAGGGTCCACCATGAAGACCTCACCGACGACTCAGGATCCAACAGGGAGGAGGTGCACCGAGTACAGCAGCGCACTCAAGCAGCCCACATACCACAGCTGCCTCGACGAGAAGGAGGGAACTGCGCAAGCTGTGGAGAAAGTCACGAGAGGAGGACCTGCCGTTTCCGCAACGCAGAGTGCAGGCAGTGCAGAAAATCAGGACACATCGCCCGGGTGTGTCGGGCTCGGCCCACCCGACGCCAGGCATCAGATGACCAATCCAAGAGCCCCAGGTCCCGGGGCCCAATGCACCAAGGCAACTTGACTGAGCTCACGGACTTCCAGGTATACCAGTTGCCCCACCCCAACGTAGAGAAAATTTATGTTGACGTACAGATAGAGGGGGCCCCATGCCGCATGGAGCTTGACACGGGTTCAACTCTATCCATAATCTCGGCAAGGACCTTAAGGAAACTGTGTCCTACTGGGGGTCCCAAACTCAGGCCGGCCCCATTCACCCTCCGGGACTTCCAGAAACATAAGGTCCCCACAATGGGGGTGGGGACCTTCAGGGTTCAATACCGAGGGAGGACGCGGCAACTGGAATTGCTGGTGGTCAAGGGCCCCTACATTAGCTTACTGGGATTGGCATGGTTTGGACCACTGGGGCTAGCCGTCACCGGGGTGAACCACACTAGCTTACAAGTGGACGTGGACGCCATATGCAAGGAATTTCCAGGGGTTTTTGATGGGAAATTGGGACAGTATACGGGCCCCCCCATTGCTCTACAGCTTGACCCCGCAATACGACCGGTCAGGCTCAAGGCCCGCCGGGTCCCGTTCGCCCTGAAACCCCATATAGACGAGGAATTGGACCGGCTTGTGGAGCAAGGAGTGCTGGAGCCGGTGCCTAATGCCCCCTGGGAAACCCCAATTGTCACACCCATCAAGCCTAATGGTTCGGTCCGCATCTGCGCAGACTACAAATGTACCATAAACAAGGCCCTTACGGCCCATGCATACCCAGTGCCAGTGGTCAGCCATGTTCTTGCCACCCTGGCTGGGTCGAAAATTTTTGGCAAGCTGGACTTGGCCCAAGCATATCAACAGCTGCCAGTAGATGAGGCCACAGCAGAGGCACAGACGATTGTGACGCACAGAGGAGCATTCAGGGTAAAGCGGCTGCAATTCGGTATCAGCGTGGCACCAGGCATATTCCAGAATCTAATGGACTCTCTACTTAAAGGGATTCCTGGCGTCACCCCCTTCTTCGATGATGTGTTGATTGCCGGGCCCACACCAGAGGAGTTTGAGGACCGCCTCCGCACCGTTCTGCACCGTTTCCAGACGGCGGGTCTCAAGGTGAAGCGGGAAAAATGTCTACTAGGAGTGCCTCAGGTGGACTTTCTGGGATTTATGGTGGACGCAGAAGGGGTCCACCCGACTGGGGACAAGGTACGGGCCATTTGTGATGCCCCAGCGCCCAAGAACGAGACTGAACTTCAGGCCTTCTCGGGACTATTGAACTTTTACCATTCCTTCCTTCCCCACAAGGCGGCGGTAGCGGAGCCCCTACACAGACTCCTGGACAAGCGGGCCCCTTGGGTGTGGGGCCAGCGCCAGGAGGCCGCATTCCAGGCAGTCAAGGACTTGCTTGTCTCAAACTCGGTCTTGGCACACTTCGACGAGAGGCTGCCGGTGGTGCTAGCATGCGACGCCTCGCCCTATGGAATTGGCGCTGTCCTGGGACACCAACTCCCGGATGGAAGAGAGGTACCAGTGGCATACTTTTCCCAGACACTCAACGCAACCGAGCGGAACTACTCGCAAATCGACAAGGAGGGTCTGGCAATCGTGAAGGGAGTAAAAAAATTCCATGATTTCTTGTACGGGCGGCCCTTCACCGTGGTGACTGACCACAAGCCGTTGCTTGGCTTGTTTGCCCCTGAAAAGCAGACCCCCCAAGTGCTGTCTCCTCGCGTCCTCAGGTGGTCAATTTTCCTTGCCAGCTACCAGTATGCACTGATTCACCGTCCGGGGAAGGCGATGGGCCATGCGGACGCCCTCAGCAGGCTGCCACTACCGGAAACAGGCCCCGACCCAGCACCTGCACAAGAGGTTATGAGCCTGGAGCTGCTTCCTGACCGCCCCATTCAGGCACAAGAAGTTGCACACCATTCCAAGAAAGATAGGGTCATCTCCCGGGTCCTGGACTGGGTGTGGAGGGGATGGCCCAGCAGCAGCCCCGGGCCAGAATTCGCCAGCTACACAACCCGCAAACATGAACTGTCGGCCCACAAGGGGTGCCTGTTATGGGGAAGCAGGGTCGTTGTTCCCCAGCCCCTCCGCAAAAGGGTCCTCACAGCCCTACACGAGACACACCCAGGGGTAGTAAGAATGAAGGCCCTTGCCAGGAGTTATGTGTGGTGGCCAGGGATCGACGGAGAGATAGAGGCCTGGGTCAAACACTGCCAGGCCTGCCAAGAATCCCGCCCAGATCCCCCAAGGGCCCCAGTCCAGTCCTGGGAGTCCGCCCGAGCACCATGGTCACGCCTGCATGTGGACTTCGCTGGCCCCTTTCAGGGGAAAACATTCTTCATAGTGGTGGACTCCTACACCAAATGGCTGGAAGTCGCACTGGTACCGTCCACTTCTACGTCCGCAGCCATCCGGGTACTACGCAGGCTGTTTGCAACCCACGGGCTCCCTGACACTCTCGTCTCAGACAACGGGACTGCATTTACGTCAGGAGAATTCCAAACCTTCACAACGCAGAACGCCATCCGCCACATCCGTTCGGCGCCATTCCACCCTGCCACCAATGGCCAAGCAGAACGCATGGTGTGGACCACCAAGGACACCCTTCGCCGTATGACACAAGGGGATTGGGAGTACCGCCTTGCCACATTCCTTCTAGCACAGCACAGCACCCCCAGCTCAACGACTGGCCGGAGCCCCGCTGAACTACTAATGGGTCGGCGCCTTGCAATCAGATTGGACCGCCTTCACCCCGATAGAGCTCAGGATGAGGCAGTGGTGGGGGAAGGCAAGAACCCCCGGACCTTCGAGGCTCAGGACCCAGTGTACGCAAAGAATTTTGGGGCAGGCCCAGCATGGGTACCCGCCACAGTCACCAGGGTCACTGGCCCCGTGTCGTATGAGGTGCTAACGGATGGGGGGCAATGCTGGCGCCGCCACTGCGACCAGATACAGCGACGATTCCCAGGAGAAAACCAGGAGGAAAGGGCAGAGGAGTCCCAAGGGAACAGAGGGGCAGTGAGGCCCATAGAGCACGAGGGGCCAGCAGGAGAGGCAGAATCAGTAAATACAGAGAGGACCTGCGAGGCCGAAAGGACACTGGAACCAGAACCACGACTGAGCCGGTTGCGCCAGACCAAACAGCCTCATCACAGCCAGCATCCTTGGAACACGAGCCAGAACCTGAACCCCAGACCAGGGAACACCCCAGGCCGCAACGCACACGTAGGCCGCCAGCGTACCTCGAGGACTATGAATGCGACCTCCCGGGCAGGACTGGAACTTAGAGGGGAGGGGTGTTATGTACTGGGTTGAATAGGATCCAAACTGCAGCAGCCTGATTGGTCCTAGAACAATAGGATTCAGAATGCAGCAGTCTGATTGGTCCTAGAACAATGCAGCAGTATGATTGGTTGGCAGGAACTACCCAATCATGCTCCAGATAGAAGTGAATCCACAACCTGATTGGCTTACAGTAGAATTCCGGAATTAGCCAATCATGTGCAGCCCATTGTGTAAATAATGTATATAAAGCAGATACCTTGAGGGGACTTTCATTCATTCCTCCTCACCACTATGAGCTGAATAAAGAGCATGAAATCACTTTGCGACTCTGAGTATATTTCAGGAGCCTCATGTAGACACCATTGCAACAGCCCAATCCTGTATGTGACCAGGGCATAAGGGGCAGTAGCAAGATCCTCATGTTCCAGGAAAAGGTGCAGCTGGTACGCAAGCCAAAGCTGAGCAAACACACTCCTGGGTTCCCTGGATCTTGAGAAGGTCACCTGGACTCCCAGGAGCAAAGCCAAATCCAAAAGCATTCCCAACACCACCAAGCACAGGGCAAAATTCCAGCCCTCTTCAAGGGTAATGTTCACAACCACATCTACCCATCTGGCCCAGCGTCCTTTGGCCATCTTCAGAAGTACTCAGTACTGGAAGAATCCACCCAAGCACAGTTTCCCAAACAATACCCCCATAGTCCGCTTGAAAAGGGCGGAAGGTTTTGCTCTCCCAGGGAGGTTCGCCTAGTTGCCTTCATTATACATCTTTCGGCACCATGCGAAAACGTTTCTCTTCAACCAGGCCTTGGGCTAATTAACATCCAATATTATTTTAGTGAGTTGGGGAGGGATGATTATCTTCTTGTTTTTCTTTTTGTTATGTTTTGTGATTTTTGTATTGTATATTTATGTTGTGAACAGCCCTGAGATCTTCGGATGAAGGCTGGTACACAAATTTAATAAATAAACAACAATGCAAGGTTCAATACTAGGAGCAGAGAATCATTAGCCTGGAAAGAGAGGTTGGTGCACCTAATTTATGTGCAGGAACATTGTAATTTGAGCTGGTGCAGGAATGGGGTTGTGTATCATGGGCAAAGTGGTTGTGAAAATCTGCCTTCGAATCTTACCTAAGACACGTGAGGGGAAGGTAACCTAAAGATATAGGAGCCAACTCCTAAGGTCCCTTTGGCTATCCTAATAAAATATTTGAGGTGGCTGTCCCCCAAGTTGATCAGCATTGCCATTCAAATGGTGTGTGTGCACAGTGTCTTATGATTGATTATGTGGGGCAGTGTTTACCTGCTCCCCCCCCCCATATTTTATTCAAGTTGGCACCCCTGCCTAAAGAAGAGGGACCATTTGCTACATAGTCCTTGTGTGGCAACTACTACAATTAGTTGATTCAGAGTATCACACCCTCACTATATAATCCAGGGTCATATGAATGAACAAAACTATTTGAAGCAGTCTTGCTTGAAATATAGTCATCTCATCTGTCTGCTTTTGAGTATTATCCTTGGAAGATTTTAATCAGAGTTGCTACTGAATTTTGCCTAAAGGAACATCTTGAAATGAATTTTGAGGCATCTACTCAGGAGAAACATCTGAAGAACTGTGAGTGAAGCATGAAGAATTCCAATAAGACATATGAGTGGGTGTTTAACTACTGCACCTCTCTACTTCCAATGTGCCTAACAAAAAATAGGTTTCAGTGTGCAGAAAACAGTTATTATTGTCCTTCAGCGGCAATAATAAAGCAGATGACAGATGACTGCAGTCTATTACTGTGTTATAAGTCAAGGGACCCCTGACCATTAGGTCCAGTCGCAGACGACTCTGGGGTTGTGTACCTTTACCTTTAAGTCAAGAGGAAACCACAGTGGGACTATAGCAGGTCACTTTTAATTTAGTAATACAGTCCAAACCTTTATGGATGCTGGCCTGCTCACTCCAGTGCATGAGCTGGAAATCAGACTGACAACACAGTCCAAAGTGTGCCAATTTAGAAGTAAGTCCAATTGAGTTTAATGAAACGTACTCCTACATAAGTGCATATAGGATTGCAGCCTGAATTTCCTGAAGGGAAGCAATGGAGAAGGTCTGAACCATGATACAGGTATATAACTTGTAGTATGCTCTTAAATAATTGAGGAGTTTCTGGCTTTTAAGTTGCACCTTTTGTATAAAAATATGTACAATGTTAGTTCTCTGGTGGCATGTGAGGTAAAACAATAAAACATTAAAGATCACAATGACATAACATTCTAAATGCAGCCAAAACACAGCTATGAAATCAACCAAATCGCTTTAGAACAGGAGCAAGAGACTCAAATGCTGCAGCAAAACAACAATTTAAACATGGAGCAGAAAGTGAAACATGCCACAGAGCTACAGTTAAAAGTTTTAAAGGCCTGGAAAAATAAAATGGGGTTTGACACCAAACATCTTTAAGTTACTAAGTAAGTAAGTAAGTAAGTAAGCAAAAGAGCTACAGCTCTATACATTTTTTACCTAGGAATTCAGTGAGATTTACTTCTGACAGAACTGTAAAGTAGGTGCCAGATGAAATTCCAGTGAAATTCGGAACGTCCTATTCCATACCCTCCAGTAGTATTTATCCAATGAAAATAGGGGTGTCCTAAGGAAACATGAGACATTCCAGGATCAAGTCAGAAGCCAGGACAGCTTCTGTAAATCTGGGACCGCCTCTGGAAAATAGGGACACTTGGAGGGTCTGAGATGGTCATCTCTGGCATTCTACTGTCAAGGGACAGCAAGAGATAACATTGCTGCCACCTTTGCCAGCCGGTTTCTTGTGCATTGCTTCCAAGTATAGCAAATGGACTTGCTCAGCAGCAAGCAGGGAAGTAAGCTGAGCATAAGGACCCATCTGGGAACCAGGCAGGAGGGGTAACAGTGGCACGGTCCATGACTGCAGCAGAAGGCTTACAAATAATCCTCTGGGTTACTACCTGTGAAATGTCACAGCGGCACAGCACTGTACTGTCTCTTGATGCAGAACAAAATGTGCAGCAGACACAATTTGGGCTGGAAGTGATCAGTGTGCTGATTACATTGAAACCCACCTTAAAAGGGAGCAGGCTTTGTGAGTCACAGAGTCTGTGTATTTCCTGTTCACAGGAAGTTTATGTTTTGTTATTGCTTTCGTTTCTCTCTCTGTGCCTGAACACGCAAGCAGGCAGTCATGTTTTTTCCTTTATTCTGACCAACGCTGAATAAACTTCTAAATAATGCTCTCCTGCGTGCATCTTTCGCTGTACGAATTCTGCTGATAGAGCGTGCATCAGCTCTGGAATGTGGCAAGCTATTTTCTGGAGCTCGTGTCGCTAATTGCTGATACTGTATCTACGGGAGATCGATGGATCGTCCGGAGGCGACGTGGGGGCTATGATGGGCTTTATCTCCCTGGCAGTATCCCAACAAGTCCATCTAGGAGGAAACTTTGGAATGAGCAGGGGATGGCTAGAAATGTACATTCAGAAATGAATGAGTTTCTGGGCCCAGTTCAAGGTGCTGGTTTTTTACAATTAAAATCCTGATTAAGAAAATTCAGTAAAAATGTAATGGGCCATTTTATTCTTTTCTCAGCTAATATTTTATCTATGTTGCTGTCCAGTATCTATGTTTGAATCCACAAAACATCAAAGTTTACTCTTGAGTGGTGCTTTCTTTTAAACACCTTTGATGATAGTTCTACTGTATTTACATCAATTTCATTTACAGCAGTCATTTTGGAGACGTACTCTCTAAATGTGTTAAGTTTCCCCTTTGAGACTCTCATGCCACATTATACCATTTCACCTCTGTACTCTGCATAGTTAAGTGTACAGAAAATCTTGGTATCCATTTTTTCCTCTGCTCCCAGTGCCTTGGAAGATGAAAGAAATGTTTTTAAAGAGTTTTTCCTTTTAAAGTGGAAGGACACTAACGAGAGAGCCTATTCTGAACACTCACCATTTGAGGTTGGGTTGGCGTGTAGTGAGAGAAAGGTCTTTTCAGTAGTGGATCAAACTTTGCAGATCTCCTTTTTTCTTTTTAGAAGATCAGCCAGACAGATCTTCTGATATTTTGGAGGCTAGCTAACATCTTCCTCCTCTCTCAGAAGAAGCTGAAGTCAATGCAGGGTTTCTACTTTAAAGCTACTTTGAAGCTACTCTTACTGATTGAGTTCAGTTTTATTATTCTTACAGCTGCTTCTTCTTGTACTTGATCTTATTGTGAACCATCTTGAGAAGCTGTTGTTTGGGATAGAAATCCATAAACCCTTTTCAGGATTTATGCGGCCCTTTTCAGCCCAGGAACCACATGGACAATCTTTGTGGGATTGCATGTCAGTGGGGTGTGGGGCCATATTTCAAAAAGTGGGTGGAGCAGCAGGTGTGATGCTTGTCTTTGTACAGTAGGCTGCATTGAAGGCATGCACAGTTCAGAGGTTTCTACATATACACATCTCCACCCAGGAAAGGAAGAGACATTACTGCAGTCCAAGGACACCCCCTAGCCAGGCAAAAACAGTCACCGAGGTGGTGCACCAGGGCCACTTAGGAACATGGTGTGGTGTGGGGAGAGTCCCAAGGGCCAGAGAGGCTTGGAGGCCATATTTTGCTCCCACCTCTGATATATTGGTTGGTTGGCATCTTTCTTTCTCAAGAGACAATGGAGGAATGTGCCTTTGAGGGTGAAAGCAAACCATTGGAGAGTTACAGCGCCTGCTGTGGCTGTAGAGACCGATATGGGAGAGACATGTTTGCTGCAACTGGGGCAGATTGAAGCATCCGATTGGGCTACTGCAGATGCACTATGTCGTTGCTTCTCTTTGCACTCTTCCCAGCGGGTCATTCCTCTTCAGGTCATTGCTTTGGATACACATCCTGGCTGGCTGGCTGTCTCCAAGCATTGTGGTTGTCTGCAAAGGATTCCCACACAATAAGAGTTAATGTTGCTAGAGTTGGTCCACTAATGGGCCTGGTGCCTGAAGTCAGCTCGCCATAGAGCACATCCATGGGGACCTGCCATTTTCTTTTCTGTGGGCATGACCAAGCCAACGTAGATATCACTGAGACAGGAATGTGAACATGCTGGGAATGTAAGCTTGGGAGAGACTTTTCCTGCCATGTGATGCCCAAGGTCTTACTGAGGCATTGAGGCTTTGCTCCTGGCTGGTGTAAGTTGTCCCTGATTCACTACCATAAAGCACTTTGCTCAACACACAAGCCTGACATAATCAAATAACAATCCTATGCAGAATTCCTCATTAGCAAATATAGTTTCATCGGACTTACTACCATGTACTGTAGATGTGCATTGGGCTGCAGCCTATATGAGATTCTGATACAGCTTTGAAATCTTGCTCTTTTCTAGGGGGAAAAAAGCAGATTCCACTATTTGTGATGAGATTGCAAGGCAGAAGTAAAATCAATATGTGTGAATGAATTTATTACATAGCACAGCAGTCCCAACTCTTTCTGTTTCTCCAAAAAGATATTATGGAGGGATGTAGCTGTTTCTAGCTAACTAGATTTTCCAAGGAGAACAAAGAAGGCGCTGAAAATTCATTAGGACTGCTATGCTGTACAATGCATGTGTTCACACCTATTGGCTATTGCTTCGCATTGTATAATTTATCCTTGTTTGGGGGTGTTCTGTCTTGTGATTCTTTAGATCAGTATGGCTTTTAAACTTTTTGCCCATGGTAGAGCTTTTTTCAAGGCAGCTTGCCTGACAGGGCACAACTGCCATGGAACAATTCTACATTGCAGAGGATTCAGAGGTATGTTCTAGTAAGCTATGGAGTCTATTGCATAGGCCTGTTTGTCTTTGTTGCAACAGTTTCTGTGCCACCCACACCCTATGCTGAGTGGTAGCAGGAGTCCAGGAGGTTCCAGGCACTCACCCTGGGGATTTGCGTGTTTCTGTTGAGAATCAAGACAAGACAGAGGCTATTGTAGCTTTAAGAAACATGATTTTGCACACATTTACATCTGAATTTAAATGGTGTGAGTTCAGATCTTATGGCCTGGTTATCTCAAGAGGAGCTTGTTCCCCACAGCAGTGCAGTGCAGCACTTAAACCAACCTGCCAACATCGTTCTGCCTTTTCTCAGCTGTTCACAGCCTCCTGCCAAAGGCGCCCAACTCTTCCTGTGACATCACACCCAGTTACCCTGGCAGCCTTCCAAATCTCCTGTCTCTGTTCACACCTCTGGACAGCGGGGAAGGACAATTCTCTTGTGTTGCCAATGGCCCTCTATGGTTCTGGTTGTTCCTTAATGGTGCTATGGTTCTGGTTGTTCCTTAATGGCCAGGTCATTGTGCATAGGTTAGCCCTCTGCAGTTTGCATTTCTTCCTTCGTAAGCTTGTCAGGCATGTCCCAACCCAGAGGCATTGCTGGGGTTGATAGACTTCTAAATGCATTTGGCTGAACTCCCTTAGAAGCCACCTTGGAATTGCAACCCTAACAGTAGATGAAGTCAATGCTGAGCTGAGGTAGCTTCTTGCTTGCCATTTGGGTGGGTACATTGGCGTACTTCTTGTCAGTGGGGCTTCCCAAGGAACACAGAGCTCTCTCTGTAAGCAGGTCGATCGCGGGGGTGCCTGTGGTCGACTGCGAGACTAATAAAAATGGCCCATACTAATTATTTTTTAAAAGCTCACCACCTTTGGGCACTCCCCCAAAAATCTCCACAACTCTTGGCAATGATAATGGGTAGATCACTGCCAGTTTTTTTATACTGGGAGTAAATTGCAGCCTCTTGAAAGTTGGACATGCCTGGGCTAGACAAATGGATACCTCTCCTCTATCCAAACCCCCAGGTGGGTCAGGGGTTTGGGTTGCTCTGCTCAGCCCCATACTGAGCTGGTCTTATGGTAACAGTACCATTCACTGGACTCAGAAGTCACCTTCTCTGTCCTTCATCATCATCCATTCCGCAGTGACAGGCATGGGCATCTTCTAATGTTACCTCAGTAGCCCACATTTTGTGGTTGTGGTTGCTGTTGTTGTTAAAGCTTTGCTTCTGAAACAAGAGCAGCTACCCAAGAGAAGGATATCGGAAGGTTTCTGCTACAAAGGTTCAAACAATCTGAATTCATTTCTATTCTAGCCAATATGATTCTTTCCAAAATGCATTTTTTGCTAAACACAATTAGGTCCCAAAAGGGTAGAACACAATCAAAGATCCTCCCTCGCCCAAGTTCTTAATTCGCCTTACTGAAGCAAATCAAGAACAAATCTGAAGTGAACATTGGATTTGCCCGAGGCAAACTTATGAACTCGGCTCTCCTTTGTTGCTCTTTATATTGCCTTTTTTCCCCTCTCGTTTGATAACTCTTCAAAATAAGTCTAGAGTCGTTTCTCTGGTTACACAGAAGTAGTCTCTGTGGAATTATTTCATTTCATCAAAATGATATAAAACAATGATACTTAGAAAAGTCTCTTACAATAATAATAATAATAATAATATTTCTGGCTTTCCGTCCAGCTGAAATGCAGATAAAACATTCCTTTTAAACACAGAGTCCATATTAATTAGTATTAACAGTAATGGGTATATGAGAATGTGAAATGTGTGTGTAGTTCCCCCTCCCATGGAAAAAAAGGTAATAATAAATGGCATGTAAATGCCATTAAAAAAAATCAATAAACTCGGTGCTTTTTCTTTAAAAATGTTTAAGGGTACTCTCATTTTGACTCAAGAATATCACTATTTTATAGTTCAAGTTGGAAAAAATAAATACAGTAAATGGACAAAAGTACAAAGATTCACAAAATGTTTAGGGGTATGCGTACCCCCAGAAAAAAGCACTGAATAAACTATTGTATAAATGAAAATTCCCTAAGAATGCCAAATATTCTTTCCACTGTATTTTTAGAGAGTCCCCCCTCGCTCAAACTTATTATATTTCAGAGACATTTAAGAAATTATCTTGAGGGGAATAAGGCTAACTTTCCGTCCATCACTGTTCCTCCTCTGGTGCAGACACAAGAAAGAGGCAGAAATATTTTACTTAAGATTTTGATTAGCAACAGTTAGCATTATGTCTGAATCCTCAACTGTAGTTTCCCTTAACTGTGGTTTGTTGAAAGGAGCCAGTTTCATAATATACAACTGGAATTTAACCTGCTGCAAATAAACTATAGCTGTGGTTTCTCAAAGTTTGTCAGGCTTGGTTGACACAATAAGGTGTGGTTAATAAATATTAAAAATATTTAAAAGGGTAGGCTTCCAAACTCCTCCTTTCAGCTTCACCAGGAGGGGAGGGTTCAAGTACAGGAGGAAGAATGGATTTCTAATAAATCACAATATGGCAGGGCCTGGAGTTTTCCTGGCTCACACTGCCTTCCCTTCCAGCCTCCTTACCTGGACAGCAATTAAACTTATTCATACATACACACATACAAGCTTTCCTGTGTGGCACTAGAAATTGTTTTCAAGCCCAGTTGCCATAAAGAGGAACATTGGAGATTGGAAAGAAAGGATTAATCCTCCATTTTCCATGTGTTGTGAGCCCCTCCCCACTGACAATTGCCCCCCAGATGGCAACTAGGCTTGAAAAAAGCCTCCCATTGGTTCAATTGTTGTTGTTGTTGTTTAGTCATTTAGTCATGACCGATTCTTCATGACCTCATGGACCAGAGCACGCCAGGCACTCCTGTCTTCCACTGCCTCCCGCAGTTTGGTCAAACTCATGCTGGTAGCTTCGAGAACACTGTCCAACCATCTTGTCCTCTGTTGTCCCCTTCTCCTTGTGCCCTCCATCTTTCCCAACATCAGGGTCTTTTCCAGGGAGTCTTCGGCGATCAGCCTTCTTTATGGTCCAGCTCTTACTTCCATACATCACTACTGGGAAAACCATAGCTTTAACTATACGGACCTTTGTCAGCAAGGTGATGTCTCTGCTTTTTAATTGGCTCAATTAAGAATATTTTTTCCCAGTCCAAAGGGCATTTGGGGGGGGGGATCTCAGGTGGGGATGGAGGAGTTAAACCGGGATTGGCAAGGTTTATCTCTCCTGGGCCGGTTTCACTCCAGCAGAGATCCCTCTGTGGGCTGGATCACG
The DNA here is from genome assembly GCF_951804945.1 of Podarcis cretensis. Classification (NCBI taxonomy): domain Eukaryota; kingdom Metazoa; phylum Chordata; class Lepidosauria; order Squamata; family Lacertidae; genus Podarcis; species Podarcis cretensis. The sequence continues at coordinate 100,065,087 of NC_137173.1, read as the reverse complement.
TGGCTGAGTGTGCACGCCCATGATTTCCGATGTCTGTGTCAACACAATTTTCAGCGCTGCGAAAGCGAGTCTCACGCCGCACTGGTTTAGTGCATTGCGCAGGGACTCGCTGAGTGGGTGACTCGGTTAGGGGGTGGCTCGGGGGCCAGTTAAACAACCCCCGTGGGCTGCTTGTGGCTCATGGGCCTTAGGTTGCCTACCCCCGGGTTAAACCTTCCCCATGCACTGAGATCTCCAAGAAAATCACACCCACACCCCGGCAATTATGCTTGAAAAGCTCCATTTTTAATATGCATATTGAGGCACAGGTATGCCCATATAGGAAAGAGGCGTTGTATAGTCCTTTATAGGTTCTATATAGCACTTTGAATCAGCACTGAAAATAAATTGGGAGGTGTGAGAGCAAGAAAGGGTTGAGGTTAGCAACCCTTGGCTGAAATATGTCCCCAACCCTGATATGTTTTGACATCTCATTGCAGCCATAGGGTTTCAGAGAGACTTCTGTCTACCCTCCCAGCACGCGTGCTTGGCTGGGTACATAGCTAGCACACAGGGTCAGTTTGGAAAAGGGGAGGTGTGTGCCTTCGTCCTCAACCACTTTTTAGCCCCTAGGCTCACCTTGTTCACTGAAGTTCCAGAGCTATTGATGCCCCTGCTATGCAGTGCCCGCCCCCAGGAGATTAAGCTTGCTCTTCATTGGTCAGTTTTCTACTCAGTCTGAAGAAGACAAATCTCTTTGTGCAAACATTTTGGAAGTAGTTAAATTGGTCAGATCCCTTCCTGCACACAAAGTATTACCGTTGTTGCTGCAAATCTTGTTGTTTGTTTTTTTTTTAGTGGTTTTACTGTTCTATTTTAATGGTGGTTTTTTATGATAATATCCTATTCTATTTTATTTGTGACCACAGCATTTGCTGTAGAAATTATTGTAAAGTGCCTTGGACTAGCCAGATTGAGGGTGATCAACAGATAATAATTGCCAATGATAATAACAAAAACTACAATGCTGTTTGGGGTATCCGCATCAGTATAAGGTGGGAGGAGGGGAGGAAGAGTTTTAAGAGGGCAAATCAACACAGGTGGCATAAATGCTCAAAGTCTTGTAAAGCAGGGCTGGTGATATTAACTTCTTGAAAAACTGCAGTGTTCGAGAAAGCCATATTTAATTGAATCACTTGTAAAGCAGATAAATTATTGGTGTGTGGTTAAAAAAAAGCCATACCTTAGTAGCTAAGCCGATGACAGGATGCTGAAATGACATTTACTGGAAATAGTAGATTTATACTACTCCTGTTATCATTTTAATTAAGCAAGTTTCAGCTGAGTGAATATGAATGGCGAGAAAATTTAGTAAATCTTTTGTCAAAAGACAGATTTACTATGGGAGGGCAAAAGACATGCATAATCAGGATAACAAGGAGGTAGTTAAAATCATGTCTGATGAGTTGTTTAGCAGCCATTGACTTTACGGCATAAGCAGCATTTTCATTAAGCATTCTGTTTAGTTCACCAAAGCCAATACAAGAGCCCTTCATGCACACCAGTTCATTACTTTATTGGGACCTGACAACAACTCATTCACCATATATCCCAGATATATCCTTCTTAGAAACTGACCATGTCATAAGTATTTCCTTGAGAAGTGTATTTTTTTCAGAAGTGTAACTAAACAGAAACCTAATCTGGGTCAGGAACAAATAAATCGTTCCTTTGCTTGCTATAACAGACAGGATTAACATAGAGAAAAAAAACTTGTGTGTGAGAGAGAGAGATTACTACATTACCCATGAGAAGAGAAGACTCCCTGGAAAAGACCCTGATGTTGGGAAAGATGGAGGGCACAAGGAGAAGGGGACGACAGAGGACAAGATGGTTGGACAGTGTTCTCGAAGCTACGAACATGAGCTTGACCAAACTGTGGGAGGCAGTGGAAGACAGGAGTGCCTGGCGTGCTCTGGTCCATGGGGTCACGAAGAGTCGGACACGACTGAATGACTAAACAACAACACATTTCCCATGATTCCTAACCATTGACCATGCTGACTAGAGCTGGAGTCCAACTTATTGGAGGGCCACAGGTTCTCCATCCCAGATAAAAACTCATTTCTCTCCCTAGTTTCATGAGAAATACCTCTGAATGAGATTCTGGAAACCCAATGCCAGTTGGAGATGAAACTGGCCCAGTGGGACCGATGGACTGACATTGTATAAAGAAGTGATATATGTGACTTTGGTGTTGTTACCCTTATAGCCCATGCTCTGAAGAGAGCCATTAAACTTCAGCGACAGTGTGCTGAGGAAGGCCAAAGTATTCAAGAGATGGGAAGTAACTGGCAAAAAGTCTGTGTAGTTGCTTTAGTTAATCCTGAAGCCCATCCTTGGTGACTTCAGATATTTTTGTTTTGGATCTAGTGATGTTGAAGAGAGAGGAGCTGGAGGTTAATAGATTCACATGCTGAAACACTCACAAAGGACCATTATAATTTGACTTAGTCTGACCTTCTGCATAATGCAGACAAGATATGCATTGAAAGGCCCCTGGAGCGAGCCCAAATTGTCTAGTGTAGCTTTGGAATAAATATCCAGACTTACTTTTGTAAGATACAAAGTTAGCCCTATGGGAGAAAAGTGGCGGTCTTGGAGAAAGTGTGAATCTGGAAGGAGTTTTAGTGCCCAGCAGTGAAATACAACCTGCAATGTAATCTAGTCTTGAGCGTAAAATGATACATCTCGGTGGAGTGCAATTAAGTCTATTAACATCTTTCTTCTTGTTATTAGTGCACAAAACCATTAATAAATCTTTGACATAATTTCTTTAGACAGACTGCACACACATTTTATGCCATCAAACCATAATGACTCTGTCATCTTTATCATGCTGGCTGTGTCTACGATCAGGACATTGTAAATAAGTTTGCTTTAAACTATGAGCCAGAAAATCAAGACTTCTATTCAATCATCCCTGGCTGAAAGATTTAATCACGGACAATAGCCATAAATCTCGCTTATATTCACTGTTGGGCAAAATCATATGCAGGTTTTCTCCACATATTTTGTCCAATTGCCTCTGTAGTGTCACAAGTGAACCCAAAATATTGCAGTAAATCTAATTATTGTAATTCCCCATTCTAATGGTATTTATGATGTTCTGTTTTCTGAGCTCCAGAAAGGAGCAACTGTATTGATGTTGTCTGATCAACTAGAGAGACTTCTCCAGCCTGAGTTTTCATTTTACTGATTTATGCCAAATCGCATCACTCTACTTTCTATCTCTCCCCTAACCAAAGTCAAATTATAGCTGAAAAGGATACACAGAGGACTCAACCCAGCAGAAGTTAGTTGCAGGTAAACCTGCAATAATTCGTATATTTACCTGGGAATTAAGCCACACAATGGAACTTGCTTCTGAATAAATATTCTTAAGATCATGCTGTATGTGTAATCCTGTCCACACCTACCCCAAAGTAAGTCCGCGTGAGTTCAGTGAGGATTGCTCCTGGAACTGCTTAAGCTTAAAATAGGTGCATCCTTAGCTGGGCACAGAAAGCCCCCATCATGCATGAGATGAATTTATCTATTCTCTCTCAAATTGATGGGCATAGACGTGGGAAAATGTCCCGAGCAAACTTTTCTTTAGTTGCAGTTGGAATATATGATACCCATCATAATAGGATCAGAGCAGGTAGCAACATTTATAAACTATTAGTAGTAACGGGTGGGATCTGAAGCAAGCTGCTGCATTGCAAAGGTAGGGCTGCCATATTTCGAACAGTGAAAATCCTGAAAGAAAAGTTGTTCATTTTTATTTTATTTTTGCAAAATCGCAACAGCACTGCTAACATGGGCAGCCATATGTCCAGATTCCCCCCCCCCGCTGGCATTTTGACCATTTCCGCCTGGACACTGCTGCTGAATGCGGTATTCCAGGTATGTCCAGGAAATTCTGGATGTTTGGCACTGTTCCAATCAGGAAGCCACGTTCTCCTCTATTAAACTCCATTCTATTGCTCCTCCCTCCAGATTTTCTATTCTTCTCCCTCGGCCTGCCATGGCCATGGAGCATGCGCCATTCTCATTGCTTGGTTCTTCATTCAAACCCTTTATGATTTTCATCCCCCCTCAAGATTGTAGGGCAGTTTTCCCTATCCTGGTGCCTTCCAGATGTGCTGGACTGCAGTTCCCATCAGCCACCAGCCAGCATGGGCAATGGTCAGGGATGAGGATGATCTGTTCCTTTGTGAATTGCCTCCCACGTAAATCCCAAGGTGATTTACAGACACACCCTTAGAAATGGCTAAAGTGATTTCAAAAACAGTACAAGAAGAACTGAGGATAGGTTTACAAAACAACACAAAGTGAACCCCCCAGGGCAGAGGCTTTTCATTTACTAAGGCTGAAAAGGTTTGTCAGGACACAAACACCTTCACTTGCATTGCAACAAAGGATACTATTCCACAGCATAGCTGTCAACGTTCCCCCTTTTTTAAGGGAAATTCCCTTATTCCGAATAGGATTCCCCTTTAAAAAAGGGAAAAGTTGACAGAACAGGGTAATCAGCTCCAGGTTACTGTGGAGTGAGCTTCTGATATTATGGGAACCTAAAGGAGAAACTCTCCCTCAGAACCCAAAGACCTTCTGGGTACGTAAGGAATATGGCAGTCTCTCAAATAAACTGGTCCTGAACTGGGAACCAAAATCTTGAAAGCAATGGTGCGAGTTTTAGTCCAGAACATTTGGAAGCCATCAAGCTGGGAAACACTATTGTAGGATATATTTAAAGTCCAGTGTAACCTAGCCTTTAATTAATGAGCCGTGAGTGCTGTTTTACTGTCTTTTATTTTATTTAGCTATATTAATATAGGAAGAGCAGAGAATTGACACAGACGATAAAGGCTCGGGCTCTTGAGCTCTGCCTCCTAATATATTGTGTTGAGCTTGCTCTCTTGCTGATTTTATAGCTGTGCTTGGAAGAAACAAACAGAATTACTGCAAAGGAGAGTGAAACCCACTGTGTTTTTATGGGACTTGCAATCTTAGATGTTGTTTAATCTTTATGAAATTTTAAAATCTTTTAGCAAATTAAAAGAGGGAGGGAACAGAGGAGGGATCTGACAAGGCTTAAGCACTCAAAGCCAACCTAGGTCTTCAGTGCTAGGAATCTGGTGCATTTGAACGTCAGGTGAGAAATTCAAATTTTCATTAGCAATGCACTTCACTGAAGTTACCATTTTTCTTAAATTCTGGAGGGCAGAGAGAGAGAGCATATCTAAGCAGAACTATTGGGGAAAAGATATATCAATGTTTTGCAGTAGAAATGTCTGGGAAGGCAATAAAGGCTGGAACAACGAGGAACCAAATACAGTGAAAAGTGTCAGCCAGGTTGGTTGAGTAGATCTTGGTAAGGATAGCAGACAAACAGAAAGGGAAGAAAGAGAAACTGGGACATTGCACTGGTTTTAATTGGAATTATTCCAGCCTATTGACCAAATTCAAGAAGGAAGGCAACTACTGTTGTAAATTGCTGCAGCAATTTTTTTCCCCCGGTTTCGCCAAATATGCAAAAATCCCATATTTCTGCTAAGAGGCAATATCAGAAGACCACAAGAGCATGCTGGTTCAGACCAGTGGCCCATCAAGTCCAGCATCTTTTTCTCATAGTGGCCAACCAGATGCCCTTTATGGGAAACCTGCAAGTGGGATTTGAGCACAAGAAGCATCTCCCCACCACACCACCACACCACCCCGGTTTCCAGCACCTGATATCCAGCAACCCATTTTAAACATATTCTTCTTCTAATGTTAATATTCTTCTAAATGTGGCTTCATGTGATAGAAAATAGCAGAACCATGACATTCAACTGTTAAATAGATTATCTAGGTTTTTGAGCAGTTACCCAACTAATGAAAATCCAGTGGGCATTATCCATTCTGTGTGTCTAGGGATAGGATTCCCATAGACTGTCTCCTGCTCGCTCTCCTGCTCTCCCTAGATGGCCCTTAGCTCACCCATGTAATGCTGGGCACATAACTGCCCTTAGTGGGATGTTTGGCTGTTCTTCCCATATTAAGATCCAGACACTTTACTCTCCTAGATCTATAAACATGGCTTAGGTAAAGGTAAAGGGACCCCTGACCATTAGGTCCAGGCGTGGACGACTCTGGGGTTGCGGCGCTCATCTCGCTTTACTGGCCGAGGGAGCCGGTGTACAGCTTCCGGGTCATGTGGCCAGCATGACTAAGCCGCTTCTGGCGAACCAGAGCAGTGCATGGAAACGCTGTTTACCTTCCCACCGGAGCGGTACCTATTTATCTACTTGCACTTTGACGTGCTTTCGAACTGCTAAGTTGGCAGGAGCAGGGACGGAGCAACGGGAGCTCACCCCGTTGCGGGGATTCGAACCACCGACATTCTGATCGGCAAGCCCTAGGCTCTGTGGTTTAATCCACAGCGCCACCCGTGTCCCCATAAACATGGCTTACTCTTGCTCAAAAGGGATGGCTTGTGTGTGGTGTTTCATCCACTACAACAGTTCTTAGTTGAGATCCTCTCTCTCTCTCTCTCTCTAATTTTTATTAATTTTCCATTTAAGCATATATAATCACATCATTATTATCCACTTTACTTCTTTGGCTCTTTCGAGCCTGTCAACTTCCTTCCCTCCCATCTCTTGGCTTACAAAAGTAACCTTTATATCACAGCATTTCATATATTTTCCAATTCTAATATAACTCATTACAAAATATCTCAAAATCTGAATAAATGTAGAAAAGTAAAAAAAATTCTCATTACAAGTCTTCACATAACCCTACTAGTGTTGTTAATTGCTTACAATGGTCTTTCAAATATTGTATAAATTTACTCCAGTCTTTTTGGAATACTTGATTGTGCTGGTTTTGAATTTTCCCCGTCAGCTTCGCCAGTTCCGCAAAGTCCATCATTTTCACCTGCCACTCTTCTTTTGTTGGTACTTCTTGTTGTTTCCATTTGGGGGCTATAAGGGTTCTTGCCACTGTTTATGCATACATGAACAGTATTTTATCTTTTTTTGGTATCTCTTCATCATCTATACCCAGTAAAAAGGCTTTTGATTTTTTAAACAAATGTGTTTTTAAACATTTTCTTTAACTCATTATATATCATTTCCCAGAAAGCCTTTACTTCTTTACAAGTCCACCACATATGGTAAAATATACCTTCCTTTTCTTTACATTTCCAACACTCGTTAGATCTTGTCTTATACATTTTAGCAAGTTTTGATGATGTTAAATGTCATCTATACATCATTTTCATCACATTTTCTTTAAGTGCACTGCATGCAGTAAAATTAATAACTTCCTTCCACAGCCTTTCCCAAGCTTCTAACTGAATATTATATCCAAAATCTTTAGCCCATTGTATCATCCAGTGAGATCCTATATTATACTGCTGATGTTTCTCTGTAAGTGGAAATCATTAGATGAGTTGTTATTGCTTATACACTTGGGACATGGAACAAATGTTGCAGTGTAGCAAACCTTCTTTAAGAGGAGTGCTATTGTTCAAGGCTCTGGCGATCCTGGAAGATGAGGCTTATAGCGTTGTTCAGGGATATTTGGGGTGGGATGTTGAGAAGAAGCACTGAAGGAAAGGGTATTTCTCTTCCGCCTGTCTTCTGAGGACTTCTCCAGCTGCACAGCTCATAGAATCATAGAAGAGTTGTAAGAGACCACAAGGGCCATCGAGTCCAACCCCCTGCCAAGCAGAAAACACCATCAGAGCACTCCTGACATATAGTTGTCAAGCCTCTGCTTAAAGACCTCCAAAGGAGGAGACTCCACCACACTCCTTGGCAGCAAATTCCACTGTCGAACAGCTCTTACTGTCAGGAAGTAATCTTTTTTCTTGTAGTTTGGATCCATTGCTCCGTGTCCGCTTCTCTGGAGCAGCAGAAAACAACCTTTCTCCCTCCTCTATGTGACATCCTTTTATATATTTGAACATGGCTATCATATCACCCCTTAACCTCCTCTTCTCCAGGCTAAACATGCCCAGCTCCCTTAGCCGTTCCTCATAAGGCATCGTTTCCAGGCCTTTGACCATTTTGGTTGCCCTCCTCTGGACACGTTCCAGTTTGTCAGTATCCTTCTTGAACTGTGGTGCCCAGAACTGGACACAGTACTCCAGGTGAGGTCTGACCAGAGCAGAATACAGTGGCACTATTACTTCCCTTGATCTAGATGCAATACTCCTATTGATGCAGCCCAGAATTGCATTGGCTTTTTTAGCTGCCATGTCACACTGTTGGCTCATGTCAAGTTTGTGGTCAACCAAGACTCCTAGATCCTTTTCACATGTACTGCTCTCAAGCCAGGTGTCACCCATCTTGTATGTGTGCCTCTCATTTTTTTTTTGCCCAAGTGCAATACTTTACATTTCTCCCTATTAAAATTCATCTTGTTTGTTTTGGCCCAGTTCTCTAATCTGTCAAGGTCGTTTTGAAATGTGATCCTGTCCTCTGGGGTGTTAGCCACCCCTCCCAGTTTGGTGTCATCTGCAAATTTGATCAGGATGCCCTTGAGTCCATCATCCAAGTCGTTGATAAAGATGTTGAATAAGACTGGGCCCAAGACAGAACCCTGTGGCAACCCACCCCACTAGCTCACAGAGATGAATGCCTGAACCAGGACCAAGTGCGTGGCAATCTAGTGAGAATATACATGTCTGTGCCAATTAGTCTGAAATGTGAGAAATCAATACATGTGCGATTCAGCTTTTAGCATTGTGGCTATATCCTGCAAGAAACAAAGACTTGTATCCTGGTATTTTGTTTTTTTAAAACAAACAAAACAAGCAAAGCAAAGAATACACAGTTGGGGCCACCTTGTTCAAACCTGGTTTGGTACCTAGAAATCACTATGGTTACATACCTCCCCCCCCCCACACACACTTTTTTGTACCAATACAATGCTTTTCTTATTTTTCTTTTTTTTTGCTTGCAGTCCTTTGGGTGGGTAGGAAAAGGCTGTGTTACTTTAAAATAAATGCTTTCTGCCTCCTTGGAGGTTCTACTGTTCGTGCAGGGAGTTTATAGAGGCCTGTTGTTTACCGGGACTTTGAAGTTCTACTCCTGCAAGGTGGAGACTAGAGCGCTCCCAAGAACCAGCCTTGAGGCGCGGGTGGGGAGTGGGGTGTTAATCCTTCAGAAGGCAAGAATGCTTTGTGAGAAGCTGTATCTTGAGGCTTTGATGTGCTGTCTGCAGAGAAATCCTCAGATTAGTAATTCTGCAAGCTGCAGAACTTTTCTCTTCTGCTAAAGGTTTGACTTATCCTTGATAATTAAAGGAAAGTGGCAATTTCTGATTAAATAGATGGTTCCTATTCCTAATTCTCTATTGTTCCAAAATGTTTATAGTCCTTTCTGAAGAAATATATGAAGAACATGCTAAACTAGAGGGAGTGGGGAGAATAGAAATATTCACAAGGAAAAATGGGATGGGAGGGAGGGAGGTCTTTTCTGAAGCCCGTATTATTTTCACATTTATGCATTTAAAAAAGGTAAAGGGACCCCTGACCATTAGGTCCAGTTGCGGACGACTCTGGGGTTGCAGCGCTTATCTCGCTTTACTGGCCGAGGGAGCCAATGTTTGTCCGCAGACAGTTTTTCCGGGTCATGTGGCCAGAATGACTAAGCCACTTCTGGTGAACCAGAGCAGTGCACGGAAATGTCATTTGCCTTCCCTCCAGAGCGGTACCTATTTATCTATTTGCATTTTGATGTGTTTTTGAACTGCTAGGTGGGCAGGAGCAGGGACCGAGCAACGGGAGCTCACCCCATCATGGGGATTTGAACTGCCGACCTTCTGATCGGTAAGCCCTAGGCTCTGTGGTTTAGACCACAGCGCCACCTGCATCCCTTATTTATGCATGTAACATACCGGTACATTTAAAAGAGAGAGAGAGAGAAAAACCCTCCAATTTGCTATTTAGAAACAAATCGTTCTAATAACAGATAAACAGTGTAAGGGCAAGCAGGGAGCCTGATAGGGAGACAGGATATGAGAGGAAATAATTTCTATGGAAGAGGGTCACTACAAACTACCATTAAGAACAGAAGGGCCTTACTGGATCACATTGGCCTGTGGAAAGCCTTCAAAAGAACCCTTCTAAAACAACCAACCAACCAGGGGATGACCCCCCCCTACTTTTCCAAACGTAATGGTAATACAGGACTGTTGATGTGTTCTGCCTTTATACTACCAGGGAAGCCCAGGAGGGAACTGGGTTTGAAGGATTGGAGGAGATGCTTGGCTTGGTGTATGTAACACAGAATGTGCATCCTTTGAGCCTCATGTGACCTATACCGATCCTTTAATCTGTGAGGACACATTTAGTTAAAATGATTAGTCTGTGAAATCAATATCCATCTGTACTGCAGTGCATGAAGTGAAGTGGTGACGGCGCACTAAGGCAGTGGTTTTCAACCAGTGTGCCGTGGCATCCTGGGGTGCCTTGAATGGTGGTCAGGGGTGCCACAGGCAACACGGCCTCTGCCCCTCTTTCTGTCCCTCACTCCTCTGATGCCTTCTCACATTTCTGCCTCCCAAAGGCTTGCACAGCTGTTTGTTGCAGCTGCTCTGGCTACAAGCTTTGTAGGCGAATGGTGCCTCTGGGGCTGGTCAGGGGGTGCTGGTTACCAGGAATTGAGGTGGCCTTTGGAGTAAGCAAGCAAGCGGGCAAGGGAGTCCAGGCAGCCAGTGAAGATCCTTTAGGACCAGTGTTATATGGTCCTGGCAGCCACTCCCAGTCACCAGTCTAGCTGCCGCATGCACCGCTCCAGTGTGATAACCAGCATGCACCGCTCCAGTAAGACAGTCTGTGGGCAGGTAGGGTTTCAGCTGTTGTACCATATGGTGACATCTGGACACAGAATTGACCTGTGCCTCCATGGACAGCTGTGAGTCCAAAATGACACCCAGGCTGCACACCTGGTCCTTCAGGGGCACAGTTACCCCATTCAGGACCAGGGAGACCCCCACAACTCTGTCCCTCAAAAACAATACTTTTATCCTGTCGATATTCAACTGCAACCTGTTAACCGCCATCCATCTTCCCAGTATCTGCTATGTTGCCCTTGTAGTCTGTGTTCCTTAGAGGAAAATACACAACAAAAAACTCAACCCTTCCGCAAAAGGGTAATAAGACTATGCAGTTGCCTTGGTTTCTATTAGGCATGTCCTGGGCAACTTCAGGTAGTTTTTGTTTTGGTTCTAATGATGCTGCAAGAAAGAGAGAATAAGATTAATATATTTGCATGCTTAAACAGTCACAAAGGACCGGTATGCTCTGATTTCATCTGACCTGCTGAATAATACAGATGAGAAGATGCACTGAAAAGTCTCTGGAGCAAGCCCATGTTATTTGGTAGGTTTAGAATACATATCCAGATCACTTACATAAGATATAAAGCAAAGTCCTTAGATACAACTCTGCTACCTTACTTGCCCCAGCTGAAAAACATGCCATTCATTCATTCATTCATTCATTCATTTAAAAAAAGCCTTAGAAAGAAGCTTGAAGCTTGGGAGGATTTTCTCCATATAGTAATTAGGAGAAGGCTAAACCACAGAGCCTAGGACTTGCCGATCAGAAGGTTGGCGGTTCAAATTCCCGCAACGGGTTGAGCGCCTGTTGCTCAGTCCCTGCTCCTGCCAACCTAGCAGTTCGAAAGCACGTCAAAGTACAAATAGATAAATAGGTACCGCTCCAGCGGGAAGGTAAACAGCATTTCCTTGCGCTGCTCTGGTTCGCCAGAAGCGGCTTAGTCATGCTGGCCACATAACCCAGAAGCTGTACGCCGGCTCCCTCGGCCAGTAAAGCGAGATGAGCGCCACAACCCCAGAGTTGGTCACGACTGGACCTAATAGTCAGGGGTCCCATTACCCTTAATCTCCTATAATGGGCCTTCAAATAAACACAGTGAAACCCTCCTTAGGTTGCAATCGTTATGCACGCTGACATGGAATTAAGTCCCATTGAATACAACTGTATTACTTCAGAAGAAACATACATAGGAATCATAGAATCATAGAGTTGGAAGAGACCACAAGGGCCATCGAGTCCAACCCCCTGCCAAGCAGGAAACACCATCAGAGCACTCCTGACATATGGTTGTCAAGCCTCTGCTTAAAGACCTCCAAAGAAGGAGACTCCACCACACACCTTGGCAGCAAATTCCACTGTCGAACAGCTCTTACTGTCAGGAAGTTCTTCCTAATGTTTAGGTGGAATCTTTTTTCTTGTAGTTTGGAACCATTGCTCCGTGTCCGCTTCTCTGGAGCAGCAGAAAACAACCTTTCTCCCTCCTCTATGTGACATCCTTTTATATATTTGAACATGGCTATCATATCACCCCTTAACCTCCTCTTCTCCAGGCTAAACATGCCCAGCTCCCTTAGCCGTTCCTCATAAGGCATCATTTCCAGACCTTTGACCATTTTGGTTGCCCTCCTCTGGACACGTTCCAGTTTGTCAGTGTCCTTCTTGAACTGTGGTGCCCAGAACTGGACACAGTACTCCAGGTGAGGTCTGACCAGAGCAGAATACAGTGGCACTATTACTTCCCTTGATCTAGATGCTATACTCCTATTGATGCAGCCCAGAATTGCATTGGCTTTTTTAGCTGCCGCGTCACACTGTGAATAGTATTTAGGGGTGGGTGGCTCTGTCAATTTCCAGCTTGTACCACTTTAAAATATTTCCCCATAATTCTGTTCTTTATTCTGTTGTTTAAAAACACCTCTCAAAATTAAGATTTTATAACTAATTGCAAGCTGTATGTGTATATATCGACATTTGGAACTGTGTTACTAAAGCCTTATCTTCTGCAACAGCAAACTATTTTGACCTGAAGCTGCCTCTGTGCAACAACTTCCTGAGATTCCCAACAGTTTTTTGCCCACCTCTATTTCATTTGGATATATTAAATATGATTAACTGGGGGGAAATCTGCTAGAACTGAGGAATGAATCTTAAAAGTGATAGTATGAGGCAGAGTTCGGTTTCAGTTCCTTGACTACTGTTGGGATAATATATTGGATCTTTGGGTTGAACTAGCCATGTGGGGCAATTTTATATATTCCTTGTTCACATATAAAGCAAGAGTGAGGGAGTTTTACTTCTCACACAAAAATGAGACAGAGAGTTCATTCTGGTAGTTGAGCCGGGCAGGGGGGAAACTGCTAAAAGAAGTTGGGAGAGGGCTTGAGTTTTGCTTCCCTCTGATGCATGCCCTTTCATGTGAGAATCATAGAATTTTGGAGGTGGAAGGGACCCTGAGGATTATCTCGCCCAACTGCCTGTAATGCCCAGAATTGCATTGGCTTTTTTTTTTCTTTCTTTCTTTTTTATAATATTTATTAATAGTTTTTTTTTTAAATTATAACATAATAAACAAAACATACAAAAAATATCACATTTCATAACATATTTTCTTATCCTTTTTGGACTTCCTCACATCTCCCTCTCCTACGTTCCAAAATATAAAAATTAATTCAGCAATTTATCACCTTGTCCCCACCTTATCTAATTTTCCAATGTTATATCTTGAATTTTAGATATATTCATTTGACTTTTTAAAACTTTTTTTTTTTAATAATTTTTATTGGTTTTCCAACAGAAATAAAAACAAACAACACATTCACATGCACAAACAAAAACATATACAACATGTATAATTTCATAATCCTGTTTTCATACCCCTTGTTTCCGACTTCCCCATACCTCCCTTTTACTGCATCCTTGATTCTTAACATTTTTTTTTTAGCAATTATCCAATAATTAATTATTTAATTCACTTTCATTGCATTCCTTTTTCTTTAACTTATTAGTTACAGCTGCAATTCTCTATTTCTTATTCCCTGACATCTAGCACCCCTCAATTTTGCAATACTTTTTAAGATATATCTTGAATTTCTTCCAATCTTCTTCCACTGTCTCTTTCCCCTGGTCACGAATTCTGCCGGTCATCTCTGCCAGTCCCATATATTCAATCACCTTCGTCTGCCATTCTTCCAGAGTAGGTAGTTCTTGTGTCTTCCAATACTTTGCGAGAAGAATTCTTGCTGCTGTGGTAGCATACATAAAAAACGTCCTATCCTTCCTTGGCACCAATTGGCCAACCATACCCAGAAGAAAAGCCTCAGGTTTCTTAGGAAAAGTCCACTTTAGGACTTTCTTAATTTCATTATAGATCATTTCCCAAAAGGCTTTAATCCTCGGGCAGGTCCACCAAAGGTGGTAGAAAGTACCTTCAGTCTCATTACACTTCCAACAATTACTATTGGGCAAATGATAAATTTTAGCAAGCTTGACTGGGGTCATGTACCACCTAAAAATCATTTTCATTAAGTTTTCTTTTAAGGCATTACATGCCGTAAATTTAACACCGGTGGACCATAACTGCTCCCAGTCTGCGAACATAATATCATGACCAATGTCTTGTGCCCATTTAATCATAGCTGATTTCACCGTTTCATCCTGTGTATTCCATTTTAGCAGCAAATTATACATTCTTGACAAATTCTTAGTATTGGGTTCTAACAATTCTGTTTCTAGTTTAGACCTCTCCTTCTGGAAGCCTATGACTTTTTAAAACTTTTTAGTTTAGCCTAATCATTATCTAAAAGTTGATTTTTTCCTAAATTTAGCTTATCTTCATAGTTCAGTTTATCTAATTCAATGGTGCCAAGTTGTTTGTGATCAAGCATCCTCCTTAACATTCATACAGTTTACAATATTTTTGCAAATAGTCCTTAAATTTCTTCCAATCTTCTTCCACCGTCTCCTCTCCCAGGTCTCGAATTCTGCCAGTCATCTCAGCCAGTTCCATATAATCTATATAGACTATTTGCATTGGCTTTTTTAGCTACTGCGTCACACTGTTGGCTCATGTCAAGTTTGTGGTCAACCAAGACTCCTAGATCCTTTTCACATGTACTGCTCTCAAGCCAGGTGTCACCCATCTTGTATTTGTGCCTCTCGGTTTTTTTGCCCAAGTGCAATACTTTACATTTCTCCCTATTAAAATTCATCTTGTTTGTTTTGGCCCAGTTCTCTAATCTGTCAAGGTCGTTTTGAAGTGTGATCCTGTCCTCTGGGGTGTTAGCCACCCCTCCCAGTTTGGTGTCATCTGCAAATTTGATCAGGATGCCCTTGAGTCCATCATCCAAGTCGTTGATAAAGATGTTGAATAAGACCGGGCCCAAGACAGAACCCTGTGGCACCCCACTAGTCACTCTTCTCCAGGATGAAGAGGAACCATTGATGAGCACCCTTTGGGTTCGGTCAGTCAGCCATTTACAAATCCACTGAGTGGTAGCATAGTCAAGTCCGCATTTTACCAGCTTCTTTACAAGAATATCATGGGGCACCTTGTCAAATGCCTTGCTGAAATCAAGGTAGGCTCCATCCACTGCGTTCCCTTCATCTACCAGGCTTGTAATTCTGTCAAAAAACGAGATCAGGTTAGTCTGACACGACTTATTTTTCAGAAATCCATGCTGACTAGGATTCCACTATAAATGAAGTAACTGTGATCTGTGTGTTAGAGCACTGGATTGCAATGTTCAAGGCAGCCTCACACACTGAAGTGTCAACTGGGGTCCCCTTGCGTTTCTGAAGCAATCTCTAAACACCTAATAAGATTATGAGAACTGGTCCAGAATGCAAAGTCAATTGATTCAAATTTCTGCCCAGGCCTGTCAAACTTTATCATTGAGCTGAACTTAAATTGTACTTCAGAAGGAGGAGATCACCTTCCAATACCTTGTATGGTCCACACACAAAACTCTTTTAGTTGGTGGGAATGTAGGACCAGGTCTTCTCTGTGGAAGCACCTAGATTATGGCATTCTGTCAGTTATATGGATTCCATCATGGATGACTTTTATGTGGGCTGGAAAAAAGTTTTATATTTTCCTTGTCTTTTTACTCTGATCTTTTAAATTTTTAATACTCTGTTTTAATTCAAGTGAAACTCAGTATAAGGAAGCTTTATAGAAAAATAAAGAAATGGAACATAGCTACATTCTTCTGTGTAGTGGTAGATTTTCAGTATTTCTCAGAAGTTATCTGAGAAGTTCATGCTCTTATTTCTGATCTCATTCATATTCATTGATGAATAAACTTCTGAAGAATTTCAGACCTCCACCAGAACACATTTTGAAAACCACTAGGATTTTGATTCAAAGTAATTTGTTTTTCTTTCAGATTTGGGCATTGCTTCACGGCTGGCTCTTCAAATGTGGTGAGTTTTGACATGGTGGAACAGTTGATGGGTAGACATTTTCACGTAATCTGACTTCATCGCTGACAATTACATGAGACCTCAACCATTCTCCATGACCAAATGTTTAAATGAACCTTCAGGTTCAGTTCTGTAGGTTTTCACTCTCAGCTTCAGACACTCTCCTGATTTTAGACTGGGCTATATAGCGTCTTGTCACATTTTTGCTTTATATCTATCCCAGTAGTACTTCATTGTCAAAACATAAATATCTTTTTTAAGTATTTGATGTGCCTCCACTTGTCTCTGCAGCTGTTTTTCTACTACTTCCTTGAACACAGGAGCCTATAAAGTCATTTGGAATATTTATTTGCCTCTCAAAATGTTATATCCTATTTCCTTATAATTCACTGCAGATTGAAGATGAGAAAAGTACCCTCATAATAAATGGCAGACTTATTTTAAAAGTACTCCAGAATTATAGGGTATCAAAAAGCATTTGGAAGTTCTCTTTGTGAGGAATAATCATTTCTCCAGAGTGACACCAGATAACTTAATTTACATTACAAAGCCGAAATCTGAATTACTGCTCAGTCCACAGAACAAACACAGTTGGGTTTTTAACACACACACACACACACACACACACAAACACACACACACACACACACACACACACATATATATATATCACTTTTAATTTAAAAACTTGTTATATTTCACTTCTGAGCAGTAATCAATACTTTAAATACAGACAGAAAATCAAGACATATTAAACAGAAACAACAACAAGCAAATGGAAGGTGTTCCCCTAAGAAAAATCAGTATGAATTTTAGAGTAAAATGATTCTGGTTGCAAGAAAGTTAACTAGGCTCACACAATTTATGACCCCCCAAGCTGACTGAACATAGTCCACCCCCTGTGGACTATGACTGCCTGCCAGGTCCTGCTAACTCATTTTTTTTAATCAGTCTCAGGCAAGCAGCCCCTGTTAGGCTACCATACATGGTGGGATTGCAAGAGACTTTAGAAAGCAGGCCTGGAAAGAGGCTGGCACTAGCAGACAACTGACACATTATACATCTAGATTTTCCCTGACATTACCAGAATTTCAAAGGCAGAATTGATGTCCAGGAGGAATTTCAAAAAGGCAGTGCTTTGTCCTGGATCTTAGGCAAGTCAATTGAAAAATCGTGTTGGGGGGGCGGTTCCCCTAACAATAAAAGCTCAACAATTTTGGGGTGTCCTGGTTTTTACTTTTTGAAATATGGCAACCCTACATTATGCATCAGTTATAGTTTATATGAATGGGCTTCTTGCGCAAGCTGTGTAACATTTGATTTGTTTCTGATTTGATGTGATATTTGCATTCCATTTTTCCATGGGAGAAGGATACTGTCAGAAGAGGCATTGTCATCTTACATGAACATTGGAGAAGCACTACCCACAGATGATTCTGCCTGAGTTACTCAGGACAAAATAATGATGAGCCAGTTTAAAGGCATCTGGAGGAAAGGACTGGTTGGGCTGACGGCATTTTGTTGAAATCTATTATAACTTTTAAATCAAGCAGGTCTTTTAATCATGTCCCTCTTCAACAGGCAGGACCGGCCCACCCATGAGGTAGAGTGAAGCAGGTGCCTCAGGCAGCGGAGTCTCACCAGGAGCTGCCCCTGTGGGCACTGAACCCACCCCTGCCAACACAGAGCTTGCACGAGAGCTCTGTAACATCTCACCAGAAGCCTGCTAGGATATAGTTCTGTTCTACCTTAAAAGGGAACAGGCATGACTGTTGTGTGCCACATGCCTGTTTACTTCCAGCACTTGCTGGGAACTTCCGTTTTGTATATTGCTTTTGCTGTTTTGCTGGAAACGAAGGAAAGCAGACATGTTTTTCCTTTGTTCCTGAACTATGGTGAATAAATGCTGTAAATATGCTTACACATGGCTCTGTTCGCCACTTCTGTTGTGGAGATTTATTGACTCTGCTAATTAGCGTGCTCGGTAGCTTCAGAAGGCTACTAAGGCTTGAGTCGCTGATTGATTGATTGATTGATTGATGCTGTTCCGTGACCTGGAGATCGCCCGGCTGCCGGTCGGTGGCTGGAGCCAGCTGGGGGCCTGCCTGATGCCCCTGTATCCCTGGCAGCATCCCAACAAAGCCACCAATGCGCAACTCCAGTAAGCAAGGCTTCAGTGTCGGGTTGGGAAGGCTGTGGTGGCTGACACCTTCCCATTTTGCCTCAGGCTAGGCCATCCTTGTCAGCAGGACTCATTTTTCTGTTTCCTACTGGTGGAACATATATGTTTGGTTTCCCCATAATCTACTGAAAGGCTGGTTTTCTGCATCTTTAAGTTAAGATACGTGCTGAGGGGTTTTGCCACTGAATTGTTTACTACTATGACATTCTGTCGTAATAACTAAACACACATCAAAATGACTTTTTCTGGCAAAAAACCCAAAGTGATCACTTTTAGAACCCTTTGCTGAAGTTCTTGTGATTTAAAAGTAGGCCACCTATAGCTAAAAACAGAACTTCTTGAGGAGGCATGTTTAGCATACAGTGGCATGGAGTGTTCCCAAGGCAGAAGCAGTAAAAAGTACATTTTTAAAAAACTCTGCTGTCTTTCCTCTGAGTTAGAAACATTTAAGAAAGGTTTTGTAGAAAGCAGCAAATGCTTCAGCAGATGGAAAGGGATTTCTCCTTGTCATTCCTTCCTGAAGGTCAGAATCACAACAGTCATTCTTAGGTACTACAGAGTCATACAGGGTGATTCATAATGAAGTATACAGTTTCAACGCACTGTAAAAAATGAAGAATGTAATATATCTTATGTTACCTGTAACAGAATTGTAGGGAAATGTTTAAAGTTTTTTTTAGAAACAGTCACAGATGTTCTGTGTGTACACCCTTTGTGACACGACGCACATCAAACCGGTAATTCATTTCTGCCCAAACACGACTCACCCTACGCTTTGATTTTCCTGGCCTTCCTTGAATGGCAGTGCAAACCCTATTGACTTCTTCTGATACACACGGTCATCCAGGACTTCTAAGTTTGCACAAACAGCCCATAGTTTCAAATTTTTATGCCAATTGTAGATACATTTTCTGCTTGGAGGTTTTCCCCCCCAAATCGCGATCAAAAATGCCACCACACAACAGTTACAGATTCCGTTTCGCTCAATTCAAGAACAAAAAATGCCTTCTGCACTGCAGATATAGCCAGTAGTCACATGACAGGCGCACTATCACCTACATCACTTCCCTCAGTAGCGGAACACAAACTTTATGAGCAGTGGCGTAGCGTGGGTTGTCAGCACCCGGGGCAAGGCAAGTAATTTGCGCCCCCTAACCCGTGGATTTGCGCCCCCTAACCCTATCCCTAACCCTAACCCCCAGATGTTGCGCCCGGTGCAGCCGGCCCCCCCTGCACCCCCCACGCTACGCCACTGTTTATGAGTACATCTACCTCACGGTTCGCATTTGTGGTCCGTGTTTTCGCCTGTTACTGTCTTACAGCACCTGGAAACTGTATACTTCATTATGAACCCTGTATAGATATGAAAGCTGCAGTAACCCCCTGTAGGACAATGGATGTCAGTCCAAAACTCCCTTTCTTCCCTTCAGGGACAGTGGACATTGGATGACTGTAGACCCCTTTGCACTTTCATCTGGCTGTGGATCATCACTGTGCAAGTGGCAAAGCAGACATGGTTGCTTATAGATTTTAAATGTTAATCTGTAACACACATAGGCCTACACGCATTGAGGTTGACTTGAGTATAATAATTAATTTCTATATCCGATCCAAACAGGTGATAAATATCTGGAAGGACAAGATTTTTTTTAAAAAAAACCATTTATGACTCTCAGATGCTCCTGGTTGCATAAGTTGTTCAGTGTGAAGAGCAGGGCACTATAGACAACATGCACTTTAGAGACTAACAGGCAACAAAAGTCTTGTTATGTCCCACTGTATTTCACCCACGGGATGAACTTAGATGACTCCTGAGGGCTTGCCATGTGCAGTTCTAGTGCCCAATGTGCCTCTACTAAAAGTTCAGGCTGAAATATTAACAGAAGCGCCACTGAAATCCTCAGCTGGCGCATTAATTGCCCTCTCCCTGAAGTCATATGCTCTTGTCAAAAGTATAATAATCATGTTTAATCCTCCTTTTGTCTTCTCAGTGAATTACACTACTGGGGACAGAATGTCCAGCAATGTCAAAGTTGCCGGATCATTCCAAGGAAAGAACATTTATCTCTCGCATTCAGATGTTCAGTGAACAGCAGAGGCAATATATCCAAATTTTATACGTTGGACTGCACCTACGACAAATATGCACTTACAGGAATTCTGCACTGATAAATTTTGTTCTCAATTACAGGCAAAAATGCACAATTTCTCCCCATCTAGAAATAAACTTTCCAATTATGACTGGTCTGAAATATAATGTAGAAAATTGTGTTGGGGGGGGCAGCACTTGTAGATGAAAAGTACCGTATACTGGTCTTAATTTGATCTTGGCTTTAGTTTGCTTGATGGGTTGCCGCCTTCCATCAAAGTTTCTCAAGTGTTTTGCTTGAGTAGGCTGTTCCAAACTCACCTAGACATTTTATTTTAGATAAAATATGAAAACAAATGTGCTTATTTGGCATATTTTTATCCCACCTTTTTCAGAAAAGCATAAGCATACCAGAATAAAATAACACAAACAATAAAAGCCGCATGATAAAAAAGCAGAGGATTGTGCAATAAAACCAAGCCAGCAATTAAAACCAAGATAAAATGATGGTGTAGATAAAAGGTAGATGACTGACACTCCAATAACAATAAATTCCATTTAAAGGCAGGTGAGAACAGGGCACACTGTGGTGCCTGAATGATAACAGAGATGGTGGCAGGTGAACGTGTCTCAGCATCAAACTCCAGAATCTGGACACTGTCACTGAAAAGGGCCATTCTCCAATAGTTGATCCTTAACTTCCAAGGACTAGTGCACCTGAAAAGTGGCTTTTACTTCCTATCAACTGCAAAAGGAGGCTGTAAGTCAGGATATGGATGAGCTCATTCTTGCTTCTTACCAGTAGGGTGATCCCAAAGTCTGAAACAAACAAGCCAATGAGGAAGCCTCTTGAGAGAGCCAGTGTGGTATAGTGGTTCAGAACAGTAGTCTCGTAATCCGGGGAACCGGGTTTGTGTCTCTGGTCCTCCACATGCAGCTGCTGGGTGACCTTGGGCCAGTCACACTTCTTTGACGTCTCTCAGCCCCACTCACCTCCCAGAGTGTTTGTTGTGGGGGAGGAAGGGAAAGGAGAATGTTAGTCGCTTTGAGACTCCTTCGGGTAGTGATAAAGTGGGATATCAAATCCAAACTCATTTGCAAACAAGGGGCCACTAGGGGTGCATCAGAAGATGGCTGACAATAACATCTCTCCGACCCACACGAGGTAAATTGGAGGCTGTGATGGGAGTAAATAGCCTCCCTACCCCCCCCCCCAGGATTGCGGGGGGGGGGACTGCCCTTGCCTGCTGTGCCCTATACCACCCCCGAATTTGAGGGGATGGGGGCACTAGGCACAATGCCCTCCTCTGGGATTTCGGCGCTCCTGGACGCCGTCTCTGATCCGCGCCACTAGCTGCAAGAACTTCAAAAGAAACAATTTGGATGAAGCGAATGCACATATTTCAAGGAAGAAGGGGGAGTAAAAACTGCTAACAGAAGAGATATCTGATAAAACAAGACGAGTTGGAGGAACAAGTATAAATCATGAGAAGATACGCCAAGACTCAGTATGGCAAAGGGACTGATGGGGGAGGGGAAAAAAACTTCCTTTCTTTCTTTTATGTGATTAAACAAGAATCCCCCCCCCAAGTCAGAAATGTCATGTTAAGGACTTAAGCTGTGGATTTAAGACTGTGTGGAGATAAATTTTCGAACCAAAGCATGTTTTAAGAAGAGCGTGGAATGTATAAGGGCTTTGGAATGACGCAGTTAAAAATGCCGTCGCCATATTGAGAAGTTCTGTCGGAGGACTTAAGTCTGAGAGGAGAAATAGAGCTGTTTTTATATTGTGGGTGAAACTCCTCAGTGGGACTTAAGAACAACAGTTCTGTAATTATTATTTTTTTTTTTTATAATAATTTTTATTAATTTTCCACACAAATAATAAAGAACAATATAAAACAGTATAACTTCAAGCTCATCGGTTCATACCCTTCTTTCTTTGACTTCCCCATACCTCCCCATCCCTGCATCCTTATTTAATAATTCTTTAGCAACCCTTAGGTCCATTGTCTTAATTCCCTTTCATAAAAATTTCTTAAGTTTTTTGTTTACTGCTGCAATTCTTTACTTCTTACCCCCTGACATCTTAACATTCCTCAATTTTGCAATTATTTTTAAGATATATTTACTGCATGTAATGCCTTAAAGGAAAATATTATGAAAATGATTTACCGGTGGTACATGACCCCAGTCAAGCTTGCAAAAATATATCATTTGCCTAGTAATAAGTGTTGGAAATGTAATGAGACTGAAGGCACTTTCTACCACCTCTGGTGGACCTGCCCAAAGGTTAAAGCTTTCTGGGAAATGATCTATAATGAAATTAAGAAGGTCCTTAAGTGGACTTTTCCTAAGAAACCAGAGGCTTTCCTCTTGGGCATGGTGGGCCAAGTGGTGTCAAGGAAGGATAGGATTTTCTTTATGTATGCCACTACAGCAGCAAGAATTCTACTGGCAAAGTATTGGAAGATGCAAGAACTACCTACTCTGGAAGAATGGCAAACAAAGGTGATCGACTTTATGGGATTGGCCGAGATGACGGGCAGGATCCGGGACCAGGGGAAAGAGACAGTGGAAGAGGACTGGAAGAAATTCACAACAGTTCTGTAATTAATGATGGAAAGAGCGCTGTTATCTATGAAGGCGATGATATATGGAAACCATCTCGATTTGAGGATTGGAAGAATGGAAAAATTCACACAGGATTATTATTGGTGTTTATCAGCTTAAGGAGACTATCAGAAGAGATCATAAAGAAAAAAGAGAAAATATATGAACAAGATGTGATGCGGAAACAGCAAGATAAGACTGGATAGAATTATGAACTTTGTTTGGACTGATTTGGACATTAACACAGTAGCAAGAAGATGATCAGAATCCCCCTTCGGATCTTGAGATATGGGTCCCCTCAACAAAATTTAAAATTCAGCTCTGTAATCGGAATTTATGTGATTTGATTTGATTTGATTGGCCGGTTAATAAAAATTATTTTAAAAAACGAACAAACTCATTTGTAAACTTCGGAATGGTCTGATGGAGAAAGAATTGCTTCAGTGGCCAGCTAACAGATTAGCAGACACCTGCAACTCTTATGGAAATGAAGAAAGAGGAATGGTGTGTGTGTGTGTGTGTGTGTGTGTCTTTTCCACTGTTTGCATGTAATTGGGCTAAGAGTTATTCAGGAAGAGGGATGTAATTTGTAGCCTACTCAATGATGCATGGGATAGGATGGGCTCTTGTTCACCTTTTCTTTAAACAGCTCCGAAGTACCCATGTTTGCTGTGAATCTTCATGGAACTTGGTGTGCCTGATTTCTGAGTAGAAATGCATGAAATGTCTTGTTTCCCACGCTTGGATGAAAGACTCAGACCCTTGGCTTGGGATTTTCCCAAAATATACCAAATCAGCATACAGTCTCAGTAGCAGCTTCAAGTATAGGATACATAGTTTAATAGTGCATAAGCAGAGTTTGAGGATATATGGCATAGGCAAATATATTGTCCCAACACTTGACACGCCCCTTCAATTCTGCTTTGAAAGAGCAGGTGGAGACAGTCTGTCTTGCAGTTCTTATCCCAAGTAGGAA
Organism: Podarcis cretensis; assembly: GCF_951804945.1. Lineage (NCBI taxonomy): Eukaryota > Metazoa > Chordata > Lepidosauria > Squamata > Lacertidae > Podarcis > Podarcis cretensis. Next base: position 100,040,945 of record NC_137173.1, on the reverse strand, counting down.
GACTGTGCTTGCAAGCAAGTATTTCTACTGTGGATGGTCTACTGCTGGGACTGTTCATGCTGGTGCAGATGGTGGTACATGTTTGGTGATGGGACTTGAGCCCAACTCTCTGACTGTCCCGCCATCTCCAGCTTAGCCAACTCTACCAGTTGGCCACCTGTGTCTTCAGCTCTTTAGGAGTCTAAAGACTGACTCAACCAATTAACCCTGATCACTGGGAAGCCAAGTGACTGTGTGTCAGAGCCCTCTTCCCCATCACTGCCCAAACTCTCCCTACCTCCAATCCTAGGGACCTCCTCCTATGGCAGATTCTGCCACTCCCAAGCTGCCCCACCAGGGGCCCCACAACATTGAATTGCACTGTAAATTGCCATTGCCCCGCGCTCCCGGGCTACTTCCCCTTTTGCCGGCAGCCTCCCCCCCCTTCTTTCCGGCGGTTTGGAGGAGGCATGAGAGCCACGGTCGGGATGGCCACCAATGTCTTGCATCCCTGACGGCCCTTGTGGTGGCATCCTGGGGGGGGGGAGGGTGCTCTCCATTGTGGCCTTGGAAGGCAAGGCAGAGCCATGGACCTATGGCAGCTGTTTCAGCAGCAATATCATAAAAGCCAATTTTTGTAAGGTCACAAATATAAGCCACACTTTTCACAGTCGGAATTTGGGGAAAAGTGTGCCTTATGTTGGGAAAGATGGAGGGCACAAGGAGAAGGGGGCGACAGAGGACGAGATGGTTGGATAGTGTTTTCGAGGTTACCAGCATGAGTCTGACCAAGCTGCGGGGGGCAGTGGAGGACAGGAGTGCCTGGCGTTCTCTGGTGCATGGGGTCACGAAGAGTCGGACACGACTAAACGACTAAACAACAACAGTGCCTTATATTTGGGCCAATATGGTATTCATAATCTGCATAATTTGTCACTCTGGTTAAGTATGGACTTTTCTGCTATTTCCCAGCACTGCATATGCTATTACAGAAAGTATAAGTCTATTGTGCTAGTGAATATTTAATTCAAAAAGGTGTCTCTGCAGACCTTCTGCAGCAATTCTTTCTGTCCTATGTAAAATATAGCATGGCCTTCCTATTGCCACCCTCTGGGATTAGAGTGTCTGTCCAGGCTTGACTGTTGCTTAAGACTTCTGCAGGCCTCCCTGCTTATTCCTCTTCTTCGTCTCTTTGCTTTACTCCGCAGAACCATCTCTGGATTTGTCAAGTGGGGAAGAGATTATTCAGAGCTACAGTGGTACCTCGGGTTAAGAACTTAATTTATTCTGGAGGTCTGTTCTTAACCTGAAACTGTTCTTAACCTGAAGCACCACTTTAGCTAATGGGGCCTCCTGCTGCCGCTGCAACACCACTGCACAATTTCTGTTCTCATGCTGAAGCAAAGTTCTTAACCCGAGGTAATATTTCTTGGTTAGCGGAGTCTGTAACCTGAAGCGTATGTAACCTGAAGTGTATTGTAACCTGAGGTACCACTGTATTGCCTTCTGCAAGGTGAGGACCAAATGTCCGAGATGAGAAATTTTGAGTTGTTTGGGGTTTTTTTAAGGAAAGGAAGAAGCAATATTTATATAGTATCTTATTCATGGATTTGGATACAGGCCTTTTTAAAAAAGCTTTCTTTCTTTCTAGTTCAGTTACATTGCTTGTTGTTTATGTGAAACAATGCTACATAACCTCATTTTCATTCTGGAATGAATATATATATATATATATATATATATATAAAATAAATGTTTGCAATGCAAAACACATAACATATAAATGGAAGGAGAAGAACAAACATACATAAATTTATATCCTAATTATGTTTGTAAAGTGGTTAGTAATATATTCTTGTGCTATTGGAAGCATCAAAATAGTCTCTTTATGAAGAAGGATGTATGAGGGCACATTGAACCTCAATAAAACAAGGCATGAGGCAGATTCTAAAGCAGCAAACAGATCAGTCCTGCATAACTTGTTCTCTACCAATCTAAACTAGGCCTTCTGGCCCCTGGACACCCCTGCCTCACAATTTATTATGATCCCAAGGAAATCAGGAATTGTAAAATGCCTTTAATGCATCGTGTAAGCCTTAACCAGACAAATGTCTTTCAGTTGCATTCTGTATGATATTTTGCAGCACAATGGCCCCTTACCCTGTTCTGGGTGGGCGGTGGTTGTGGCCCCTTGTGAACTGGCCACCATTTTCAGGTCCTGGACTCACGGCTAGAAGTTGAAGATCAGCCAACCAGCTGTATTGCAGGGCAGGATTGCCCATCAAATACTCTTAAGACACATGAGTGGGTGTCAAATACTCTTAAGACACCTGAGTTTTGCTGGAGGGCTGGCAGATACATGCTTCCACTCCGGTCCACTGGCTACACTTAAAAACCAATTACTCTTGGTGCCTTCAGCACATTTGGCAGAAGAGCAACCCCTTCCTTTCATGCTGCACAGTATTTTGACTTGTCTAACCAGGTTTTGCCCTCTTGCACTCTACCTGACCTCGCTATGATTCCCAATGGAATTTGGGGATGGAAATAAATTTGCCTTCAAACAGATTGGGACCATATGGAGGGTTTGCCTTCCCCATAGCAATATGGTACAGATTTTTTTGGGAGGTGAGGCAATGGGTGGAATATTGCTGACGTGGAGATTCAGGGCACAGCCCGACAATGGCTACACCCCATTATCTCAAGTTGGGGACAGAGGGTGGCACCAGGGAAGGAGTTATCGTCGCAGCATTCCTTGGTGTGTGGAGTGCCACAGGGCGCAATCCTTTCCCCGATGCTTTTTAATATCTTTATGCACCCCCTTGCCCAGATTGTCCGGAACTTTGGGCTGGGCTGTCATCAATATGCAGATGACACCCAGCTTTATCTGTTGATGGACGGCCATCCTGACTCGGCCCCAGACACACTGACCGGATGCTTGGAAGCTGTGGCTGGATGGCTGCGGCGTGGGAGCCACTTGAAGTTAAATCCTTCGAAGACAGAGGTCCTCTGGATGGCTCGGGACGACATGGGGTTGGGAGGCCAACTCCCATCTCTTGTTGTGGCTCAGTTAATGCCAGTGCCCTCTGTCAAGAGCTTGGGTGTAACCTTTGACGCCTCCTTCTCTATGGAGGTGCAGGTTGCAGCTACAGCAAAGGCGGCATTTTTCCATCTTCACCGTATTAAGCAGTTGGTCCCTTACCTTTCTCGCCCCGATCTGGCCACAGTGATCCATGCAATGTTCACCTCCAGGCTTGATTATTTTAACTTGCTCTATGTGGGGTTGCCTTGAAGCTGAATCAGAAACTCCAGCGGGTGCAGAATGCCACGGCGAGACTCCTTACGGGGTCCTTGCCACGGGATCACATTCATCCAGTGCTTTAGTAGCTGCACTGGCTCCCGGTGGGGTTCAGGGTCAGGTTTAAGGTGCTGGTTTTGATCTTTAAAGCCCTTTGCAGCCTAGGACTCTCGTACCTATGGGCCCACCTCTCCTGGTCTCCCCCGTGGAGGACCTCAAGGTCCATAAATAACAACACTTTGGAAGTCCCGAGCCCCAAGGAGGTTAGATTGGCCTCAACCTGGGCCAGGGCCTTTTCAGCTCTGGCCCCAGCCTGATGCAACACCCTACCACAGAAGATCGGGGCCCTGCGGGATTTGATATCTTTCCGCAGGGCCCGCAAGACAGAGCTGTTCCTCCTGGCCTTTGGGCTGGACTCAGTCTAATCCCCCCTTTCATTTATTTTTTTGATGGAACCCCTTATATGGGATTTGTATATAAATTTTCCCTCGGCTCTTTTTGCTGGCCCATGTAGGACCAGCATGGATAGTTTTGCCCCGGTGAATATTTGACGTTTTCTCCCCTTATGGCTTTGATCTATAGGCTACCACTAAAACGAGGCTGCATTTTAAGCTGCATTTTAAACTGTAGTCTAACTTATATTTTAATCAACTGGTTTTTTGTTTTGTTTTTAATGATTTTACTGTATTTATATTTAGTGTTAGCCACTGGCAGAATCTGAGACCAGGGAGAAGAGTCGGTAGAAGAAGATTGGAAGAAATTTACAGTTTATTTACAGAAACACTGTGAAATTAAGGAATGTTAGAGGGAGGTTGGAATGAAGCTAAGTGGTTTTAGCAATAATGTGGTTAAGGGGTACGTAAAAATGGATTGTTAACATGTAAAAATGTAAAGTTATAATATATTACGATAAAGTATCAAGATAAATGTAAAAAGGGTAAGGACTTGCTGAAACAACTATTGAGCTAGAATACAAAAGAGGGAGGTGTGAGGAGGTCAGGGAAATAAGTAAATGAAAGACAAGACATGGAAAGATTGAAACGTTTTTAATTGCTTTTTTACTTTTTCTGTATTTTGTATTTTTTGTTTTCTTTTTCTTTTTTCATCTTTGTAATTTTTTTGAAACTTTAATAAATATTATTATAAAATATATATATATAAATTTAGTGTTAGCCACCCTGAGCCCGATCTTGGCCAGGGGTATAAATTATTATTATTATTATTATTATTATTATTATTATTATTATTATTATTATCCTAGTAATCAAGATCTTGAGTGAATGGGAGCATTTCCCAGACCGAATAACATGTGTGTACTCAGGGTGCCCCATGTAGATGAAAGAGGGGGAGCACACAGGCCATAGACCTTCGCCAGAGGCCTGGGGATCGCCACCTCCAGTAGACTGGCATCTTGGGGAGGCCACAATTCTTGGCACAACCCTCTACAAAGATTCAGCCCTCCAGGAGGAGGCTAAAATGGATAATATACTCAATGCTGTAGCCAAACTCTTCCTACATCCGAAATCAAAGTTGTGGCTTCATCCCAGATCGTTGTCTGTCCATTCAGCGTATTTGTTCAAGACTTATCGCCAAGACTTTAAACGTTCACTGCCACAGGTTTTCAAATAGAAATGTGATCAAGAAACCTAAATAACACATTTTCATTCATCCAACATATATATTTTTCAATCGAAAACATGTAGTACCATAAATGATTTAACAAGATAAGATTCTATATACAGAACTACTTTGCACTTCCAGACCCTGGAAACAGATGCTCATCACAGCAGAGGGTAGACATTAATTGTACATATTTATTTTCCTCAGAATTACTGGGCACATAATACATAAAGTACAGTTTTATAACTGATGTACTCAGCCTGATCTGAAAGGAGATGAATCAGGGATATTAATAAAATGAAACAGGGATATTAATAAAATGCTTTTCCATTATTTGTTTTTTCTCCCTTCCAGCTATTCTATCAAAACCCTTTCTGACAATTATTTGTTACAATTCCCCACAGCTGAGGAACAGAATAGCGTTCTAGAAAATTAAGCTGCAGTAATAAATATTTTGTTTGGGCGTGAGAAAAGTGACAGCATCTAGTGGTGGACAAGAGCTTATTGTCACTAGATGGAAGAATGTAGCACTTCCACCAAAGGAACATGGTTCTATTTTAACACCAAGGCCTCTAGTAGAAGCCATAATGACAATGATTATCATAATTATTATTATTTGTCGAGTGCTTAAAATAGACTAAGCACTCGCTGTTCTTCTTGCCACATCTCTTAAACAAATTTGTAAGGATGCCTGGGCATATTTTTCACAAAGATGTGGTCTGTTGAATTTCCAGTTGCATTTCTACTTCACCACATTTTTGGTTCCTTAAATGTAGAAATCATACAAAATTCAGAAGGCCCTGCAAACATGACTGGTCATCTGGCACTTCAAATTAAAGTCGAGTCTCTTTGCTTCAAAGTGGTACCAAAATTTAGGCTGCACCAGATGTCATTAGGAAGTAGATCACCGCGCTTTTGTTGAGAGACTACACTTGTCTGGTGGGGCAAAGCATGCTGACGATGCTAATGTACATCACAACATTGATTTCAGATGCAACTTTAGAGAAACCTAATTTTAACAAATGATTCCTAGCGTCACAAAAAGAAAGTGCTAGGCTTAGCAAAGTTACTTTGTTGACCCCAATACTCATTCCACTCTCCCTTCAATGTACTTTGATTGCCGAATCAGTCACAGTCCCATCCGTCTTAAGTGCTGAAGCTGGGGGGTTGGGGTTGGGGGGTCATATGTGCATCCTCTAGGTCCAGATTTGGAGGCTACTCCATAAAATGGGGGACACGGGTGGCGCTGTGGTTAAATCACAGAGCCTAGAACTTGCCGATCAGAAGGTCGGCGGTTTGAATCCCCGCGACGGGGTGAGCTCCCGCTGCTCAGTCCCTGCTCCTGCCAACCTAGCAGTTCGAAAGCACGTCAAAGTGCAAGTAGATAAATAGGTACTGCTCCAGCGAGAAGGTAAACGGCGTTTCCGTGCGCTGCTCTGGTTCGCCAGAAGCGGCTTAGTCATGCTGGCCACATGACCCAGAAGCTGTATGCCGGCTCCCTCGGCCAATAAAGCGAGATGAGCACTGCAACCCCAGAGTCGGCCACGACTGGACCTAATGGTCAGGGGTCCCTTTACCTTTATCTTACCATAACAACTAAATAGGTTTTTCACCCTCCTGCACTGGTGCTCGCCTCAAAAGAGTCAAACATTTTCCAGTACCTGGTTCAGGTGTCAACAGATGCTCTATCCGTAAGTTCCCACTTCCTCCTCTGCCCCCCTTCTATTTCCAACACAAACCTCATAAACCTTTTGCGGGACAGAAAGAGGAAGCAGCAGTAGGAACTTGAACTATCTTTTTCACAGGCAGGAAAGGGGACTAGCACTCCATGTCCCAGCATCCCTGACGGGGGGCAAAAAAACAATTTGTGTCAATCTCCACCAACAGAGGTGTCAAGGGGTGCTTTGAGTATTGGGGTGGGCAGGATGTCGTTTGCCCCAATCCTACTCTTGAAGAACACAATAGGGCCACTCACATTTGCAGCATCTGTAAAGTGACTCCCCATTTGTGGAATTCTGTCCCCAGGGAAGCTTGCCAGGCACCTTCATTACATATCTTTAGGCACCAGGCAAAAACATTTCTTTATAACCCGGCCTTGGGCTGAGTAACCTTCTATGGCCTTTTAAATGTGGTTGTGGGAGGGGGTGTTATTAGTTTGTTCTTCATTGGTATTTTGTGTTCCAAAAGTTTTCAAACAGAGCAGCTTTCCAAAAGCTAAGCCAAATAGAGCTGTGTGTTTGGAGGGAGTCTGCCGCAGGTGGCTGCTAAGCTAGTTTTAGAAATATTACTATGAAAGAGATACCAGCCATAGCTTCAGTGGCAATGTTCCTTAACACCACAGTCCAAACTCAAAATCAGTTGCAATGAGAGAGTTTAGAGTCAACAGATCTTGGATTTTTCTGGCCACCTGGCATAAATCGCCAAAAAGAAGTATTCTTAGGCACGTTGGACCAAGGCAAGACTTACACCTATTCTGAATACTTTCCGGTCATGTGGCAGAGAACAAAAACCTCAAAACGCAGGCCTGTATTCACTTGTCAGCCAGCAGAAGCCCCCACCCAGAGGGTCCTGAACAGAATTTGGACTAGAGGTAACTTATGCTTGTGTAAGTTACACCAGCTTCCCATAGTTAGGATTGTTCCGTAAGTTAATGTGCTCTGTACCATTATTTCACTATCATCTCTAGTTCATTTAATGCGCTCTCTTGACCACCCCTGTGAGTCTCATGTTTTAATGCGCTGGGCATGCAGAAGTGGTTGTTATTTAATGAGCTAGCACAGCTGTGATTTGAGATAATTTTCTAATCTCTTCTTCAATAACCAACTGAAATTGCTTACGTTTCACTACAGTAACGCTAATGCAAAGCGCAGACATGGACAGTTGGCATGAATGCATGACAGCAGCTAAACTATGCAGCAATCCACTCTTGACCTTTATAAGTTACCATCAGACTAAATGGGAGCCTAACTCTACAGGCAATATTAATTTTACAAAGCCTTTCTGTATTTGTGTTTAGATTTCCACAGCATCTTAAAGTTTCCGGAGACAAGTCTTGAAAAATACTGACTGGACTGGTTTTTGAAGGTAATTTGTTTCATCCTATGTAATCGTGCATAATTTGCTTCCTTTTGTGCAAAGAAAGTAACGGTCTATCATGTGTTTTGGTTTCGCTCTTGCTGAAAACTTTTGGTGCAAGTGCCCTATGTGTCCATGCAAAGTTGACTTCAGAAATAAGGCGGAAATACAACAAAGAGCCAAGGTATTGAGAAATGCAGCGTAGGATCTTCTTCCACTGACCCAGGAATCCCATAAAACACCAGGTTCAGATGGCAATCGCGTTTTCAAGATTTGCAAGTTCAGATTGTAGGTCTCTAGCAACTTTCTTCATGCTTCTGACCCATTTCTCTGACTGCATTACACAGAGAGATCAGATAGATTATTCAAAACCTCAGGATTTTTTCCTCTGTCTTTTTTCTTCTGTAGCTCTGATTAAATCCACCATAGGTGCTGGCCATGTTTCTCTGTTGTATCACATTCTTTTAACTTTTGTCTAAGAGTTAGGCTTTGCGTTTTACCTGAGAGATTCTGTTAGAATAATAATGGTGTTATTGTGATGTTGGGACTCAATATTCTGTTCCTTCTTTCCACAGGAAATGTTCAGCAATTCAGATTGATTGATTTTGCTGCTTATTGTGTTTTCTACCACTGACAATCTAACAAAAGCTCAGAGTTTTTGGGATACACTGCTATCTTTTGAGGGGTGTGGGGTAGGAACACCGACAACAACCAGGAGGGAGGGTCCCAAAATACTGCTCTAGATGCCCAATACTTCCTCGCTACAGGTTGTCAGCATCAATAATTGCTTCCAAGCCCAGAAAAGACGGTTGCAAGAATGAAGTCAGATGAGAATGTGAGTATATACAAAGTTTTGGAATCAGAAGCAAGTGTATTGGTAACCATGGCAACACAAACATAGAGGGCTATCGCAAAGGGTGGTGATTAGAATCCAGCTTATAACTGAGATTTCTCAAGTGATGGAGGCAGAGATTCTGCAAACTTCACAATTACAGGAGGTTTTATTTCCCCAAGCTCCATGTTGCTTTGCTCAAGCAAAAGTACTTTTGGGGGAGGGGCAGAAAAAGTCTCACCGAGTTCTGATGTTTATGAGCAAAGTAGCATGGAAAATATCATATACACAATGGGTAAGCCCTGGGGAAAATAAAGTTCCCTGATCCTGTCTCTTAGTTATCTCTGGAATTTTCATCTTTCAAACACGGGCTAAGTAGACATGGCAACACATTAATTGATTTACGTGCACAGAATCCAACTCTGATTGGAAAATATAGTTAACAGATGTGGTTATGTGACATTTTCTGCTCAGAGGGAGTCACCTCTTTTTCACACAAGTAGGGCTAATGCACATCTCACCCTCTAGCCTTCTATTTTCAAGGGATCCCTACACACTTATTTCATCTTATTATTATAGAGAATTCAGATTATGAAAAAATTACAGAATTACACACCATGCTATCCCACATTCAGTCTACTACTAGCAGATGTCTAGAAAATGAAAAAGCTTGAACAGCCAGTCATTGGGACACAGATATTTTATTTAGCTAGCAGATGGGTCTGAATGGGAAAACCTCACATTTCCCCCACCCCCATTCCCAAACTAGCTCAAGGAGCAGCACCCATCAGAGCTCCACACAAAGCTTTATCCCTGCTACAGTTGAGGTCATTCATGTAATTAGACTCTCCTACACCTACTATTGAAACCAGACTCATTTTGGTGCCTTGATACGAGTTCAATCATGCTTATGACACAATACAGCCAACAGTGACGTTCATGTAAAGTCTGAGGGCATTTAGTAACCACAACAATATGACTTATGCAGCTCATTCGTAGACAAGGCAGAACTTTGCAAAGGCAAGGTGATCCATGTAGCTTGGACATCTTTTGTGGGGGTTTCGTACATGCAAAGCAGGTGCTCTGCTATTGAGACACATTATGCCAAAACAACCTGATTTGCAATGTTTTTGTCTTTGTACACACTGATGCATTATCCCTTAGGGACAAACTAGATATTACATAGCAGACTTATGTAGCAGTCTTCCAATGCGGTTGTGTCTGTGGGTTTTTGTTTTTTTTTAAGAAAAGGAAAAGAATTGAGGAAATCTCTCCCGGTTTGAAGTGAGGAATGGGCTACATAAACCTTTCTCTCCTGGCTATTTTGCTACTCAAAATCTCCTCCCTGCTGCTCTTTTGCTTATGGAATAATATATATATATTTACTCTGGTTGGAAAGGCAACCTGGCAGTAGGAATTTTAACAGGAAAAATGTCTAGCTGAAAAAGGTTAAGCAGTTCCTTCCCTGCTATATTTCCACTCAAACTGGCAGATTCCTTTGGACGATTTCAAATTTTTAAAACATGTCAGAAGATTGTTAGTCTTCTGCCACATAATGACCAGTTCATCCCTTAGTTTCAGTAACTTACAACAATAAATGGATGATCCTTATGGTAATTAAAATTAAGCCGAGTTTGATTGGAACAATGATGGGATCAAGAAACACATATAAGCATTATAACATTTTTCTCTCTCTTACTGCACTTCTAGGCCCCAATGGAATTGCCTTAGAATTGCTGCATGTTATCTTTACATGATGTGATGAGCTGACGTTTGCCTGTCTTCCACAAGCTTCTCACATGCAGGAAACGTGTAAAAGCATTGAAAGAGACAAGAATTCACATGCTTTCATAAGAAGTTAAGGTAGATTTGTGAAAGTGTTCCTTTGGATCTCCTTTTTTTTGTAGCAAAGTCCCATTGGGTCAAAAGGCTCAGTCTTCCCTCAGTGTCGAGATGTTTCCCAAACACAGAACATAGCATCAGTGCAATCTCAGAGATGATGCATAATTCTAGTGGGAGGGACAGTCCGTTATCAGAGAAACAATCAATGTGTTGTTAGTGTTGAATCATTTCTGATGAAGAAAGAAGCTAAACCTTTCCAACCTTCATTCATTACTTCAGGAGGAAACATTATTCTCTCCTGTCTATTGTCTGAGTACATGGCAGAGAGCGTAAACCATTTCAAGATAAGGCCTTGAGAGAGAACGAGAGACAGAAAAATAAATCAGTTACCTACATTTTCTTTTAATAAAACTATGGTTTAAAAAGTGACAGTGTGCTATGATGGTTTCAGAGTTAAAATGTCTAGTGCTATGAAAACCATTCATTAAGCTGCTCCAGTCCTTTTGAAGAGTTGGTCTTGGGCATGGCTAGTTTGCTACGTCTGCATTACACAGCCTGTAGAGGAGTATCTGAACTTGCCCCTTTTGTGTTCATAGAGGGGCTCCTACAACAGCTGGTCAATTTTTCCTTGTTCAGCCACTGAGCAGTGTGTAATGACTGGAAAAGGCATCAAATCCTCATTATTTTTCCTCCCCATTTTAAACTTCTTCAAGTTGTGGTCAACAGAGTGCCGAGTGTATCTATTGATCCTTATGCTCAACAAAGTTTTGTTTCTTGTTTCTCTGACAGAAAAATCCACCTAGAAGTCAATAAAATCCACCACTGATAAAAATCATGGCTGCTTTATGACTACAACACAGGCCCCAGCTCTTCCGATGTTCAGAGATGCCATCTGCAGAGAAGAAACAAATATCAGCTTCAGAGTTTACATTTGGGAGTGAAAGGCTGCAGTTTTATGGCATGTACTTCTGAGGTGTCAAAACAAGCAACTGGTAATTCAACAACACATTATACAGGAAACCTAATATTGCTGCATCCTGCCTGTTATGCATGGAAGCATTGCATTAGTGGTGAAGTTATGAGCTGGAGTTGAAGACCCTGGCCTAGTGTCTCGCCTCCACAACTGCTATGAGGGACATAAGGATCTACAGTATCTGCAAACTGCAGCTAACAAATCCTGTTCTCCGTTACTCATTAATAACTTTTTAAATTATGGAACTGTTACAGCTTCATACATGTATACATTAACTGTCTCCAAGTATTCCACAGCATTCATGCTTGCTTGTTTTAATGTGCTGCCTTCTGCACTGGTAAGTAGATGATTTAACAAGACCCTGGTTAATGAATGTGTGTTTGTGAGTAGCTCAAGCAATATAGACTCTGCTCATCATGTTTCTCTGTATTCTAACAGGGTATAGAAAAAGGCTGATTCTCCCTCCATTGAAAAGTCTTCTGGGAAGAGCTCCTGAAAATTTGGAACTGTTTTGTTTAAGGGATGGCTCTTACTAAGAGAATTGCAAGGGGGGGGGGGAATTGACTTCAATTCAGATCAAGAGAATTCTTTTGGTGGCTTCTTGAAAAATATATAAAAAGAAATAAGTTTTATTTGTATGTGTTTTCATTAAATTTATAACCGATGTTTTAATGTTCTCTACAGTTAGGCACGTTAAAAACAAATTGACAAATAAAATGAAGACACAAGTAAAAAGTGTACTTTGCAATGTGGCGTCTGAAAACTACAGCAAGCAGTAGTAATTTCAACTACAGTGGTACCTCGGGTTAAGAACTTAATTCATTCTGGAGGTCCATTCTTAACCTGAAACTGATCTTAACCTGAGGTACCACTTTAGCTAATGGGGCCTCCTGCTGCCGCCGCACAATTTCTGTTCTCATCCTGAAGCAAAGTTCTAATCCTGAGGTACTATTTCTGGGTTAGCGGCATCTGTAACCCAAGGTACCACTGTATGTGGAACTCTGGAATTGCCACTTTTTTCTGTAGAGCATAGTGAAATATATTGGTTTACATTCATTGCATATCATGTATCACATTTCTATTCTTGTGACATTTATACTTACTGAAATTGTTCCTATGATTTTGGGAATAGAGTGAATGATGAAATATAAAGCCAAAAGCTAAATCATTGACTTTCCAGGTCAGAATTACTTTCCTTCCTGCTATATAATTTATCTGCAAGAGGTTTGATTCAAGAAATGCAAAATAGCACTTTAACAAATGGGCCACGTGCTCTTGCAGAATAGCTCGGAGGCACACCCTTCTTATATTCAGTAAAAACTGTCATCCACATGCTATGATCCTAAATCACAATATGTAAGCTCCAGATTTGTAGCATTTACATATGGAGGAGAGACAGACTTTTTAGCACAGTGGTGGGGAGACTTTGCCCTTCCAGATGCTGCTGAACTACAGCTGCCATCAGCCCCAGCAAATATGGTCAATGGCAAAGGATGATGCGTGTTTCAGTTCAGCAATATCTGGAGGGCCAAAGATTCCTAACCCCTGTTTTAGCAGATTCCCCTTCTCACATTACAAGCTTGCGGCATGGACAAATGGACAGGCAAGTTGATGGGACAGATTGTGAGTTAGCAATATAATTAATAAACTCTAGTCTTCTAATTCAAGCTTTTAAGTGAGCTACCTTTAACTCCCTTACCCTCAGCACAGACAGAGGTGTCTCCTCCATTCTGGCTCAGCCAGGACCCAGCCAGCTGAGCCAAGTCCAGTGGATCTTAAACTGGCATAATCCCTGGAAAAGAGGCATGGTGGGAGTGGGACTAGAGAGGGGCAGATTTTCCTGGATCCAATGGCCTGGATCCAAAGGCCATTCAGCTTAGTCACATGACTTGGTGACCCAGCACAAAACACTATTTTAAAGTCTTGTGTTCCATCTGCCATGCTGCTGAACATGGTTTGGATCTAGTGCAATTTTATGCTGGTTTAATTTATGCCAGTTTCTTGTGTATGGGATTGCTCCCTTAATCATGTCTATTAAATTCAATGGGTCTACTCTGAGCAGAACTGGCATTAAATACCATCCTGCAAGCATACATAAAATAGTATTGAAATGAAAATAGTAATTACCAAATAATTCTACACTAATAAAGTTTCTAATAAAGGTTTGGGACACGTAGGAACAGAAAAGCTGGCACTTTTGAATTTGCCACAAATGTCTAACAATTTTTAATCTGTTAGAATTCATAGTTAGAAAAATGTCCTAACACTTCCCATAGGAACATATTTCTCTTCCTGTGAATTCAAGCTGAATAGTGAGTCTCTAAGGATGATACAGACCGAATGGATATTATTTTGACTTTTTGTTGAAAGTCTGCATCCTTACTCATGGGCTTTGTTGCCTGATGCAGCAATGCACACAACAGAAACAACAAGGGCACCCCCTTGTTTCCAATTCCTATTGTACTTTGCCTGGAGGCCACTGGCTCTTGGCTTCAAAATGTATGCCACAACTACCTTGGGAGACGTTGCTTCAAATGCCAATTAAGCCAAGCATAAGCTCAGTGGGGTGCTTCAGACAGTCTGCTGTCTGCAAGACTGAATTTCCTGGAAGAAATTATGCCCTCCCTCGCTGGGATGTTTGGAGGGCAAGAACTGCAAAACATACTTACTTGGAAGGTGTCCCACTCTAATCAATGGGGCTTCCTTCCAAGTAAACATGGATTAGATCATGGTATAAAACTGAAATACCATTTCAATGCAACAACAGCTTTGGAAAATAGTCACCGCAATCTATAAATTATAGTTAATAGAAAGTACTTTTAAAACAAACGCTATCTTACATACACAAAACATAAAACTGGGGGGGGGGGGGAACACCCTCGTCACAAATACAAACACCAGGGACTTGTAACAAACCCTGATGTATTTTCAAGCTGAAGTATTGTAAAATATGAAAGCAAAAAAAGGAAATAAGGATTCCAATGAGAGATCTGACAAATAAGTTTATATGGATAACAAGATACTGCCATTTTATATAACTTTTTCTTGGTTTCTCTCTCTTTGGAGAACTCTTACAGTAGAGAAAGCTAAACAGCAGTTATAATTGCATAGCTGCGGGGATCCTCGCTGCCCACTAGTTTCGACAAGCCTTCTGTGAAAACTGTACAAAACATAAAACCACACAACTACCTGTGTCCATTCATTAGTTTGGGGGTCGTATGACTCCATGGTGTTCAAATATGTCTGCCCGTCATATCCACCTACTGCATACAATTTATCACCGAGGATACACACTCCAACAGCATCACGGGGCATGCTCAGTGGAGCTACCATTGTCCAAGTATCAGTTTTGGGGTCATACCTGCACAACAAAAGGGAAGGCATATCTCATGAAAGAACGTATTTAGCAATCCAGCCCATATTCAACATCAGCAGAATTATTTGTTCATTCATTTGTCATGAACTTCCCAAAATCAACCTCTTTGCAAGGGGGGGAGGGGTCTGTCTGTTGAGATTCCTGCTCCATGTTTGCAGTCATGAGACTGTTGTCTATCACATGACGGTGTATGTTTTCATTCCACAGTGTGGGAAGTGACGGAGACAGGATATTTATGTTACTTGTGTTCCGTGAAGTGGGACTATTGTCCTTTGTTCTTTCTCTCTTTGCTGTCTAATGAGAAAGAGGAAGGAGCTAAAGCAGAATGCTCCAAGTGGACTATATGTAAATAAAAGTAGATTAGCCAAAATGCTGTGCTACTGAGTTCTGTTACACAAACTGCAAATACTCTGCGGATCCCTAAGTGTTCTGATGCTTCATGGTGTCAGTTGCTGTGATGTTCAGGCAGAAGAAAGCTTTTGAAGCTCCCGATCGACCAGGAGGGAGAGAACATGCCAGTCGGACATGTGTCTCTGCCAGAGTCCTACAGGAGAGTAGGACGATCCTAACACTGTCATGCCAGAAATACTGAATTCACAAAGGTATCTTCACTAGGTTCCTTTTGGCCATTCAAGTGCTTTTAAGATTGGCTATTATGTACTACACCTTAAGTCCCAACCAGCCCTATTAGTTCGCTGTTTAATCAAGTCCCTCCTCCCCTACTATCCATTACAGCAAGGCTCCATCAGAACCAGATTATCCAACATGCAATGGTGGCTCACCAAGCAGGGTTATCTCAGCGAGGTGTGAGAGCTTAGTATGTAGCTCCAAATTCTAGGTAAAGGCTTTTAAAACTCAGAATCCCCACTTCAGTTTACTTTTGCAACTCATATGGTGAAAGGTCTACAGGAGTTTCAGTAGACAGTGTCTATCTGTGCCTGACTGGTAACAACTGGACCTAATCCTATCACTTATTCAAATGCCATGCATAATTACCATCTTAATGTAATCAGAAATTGGTTTCAGGCAATGGGTTCAAAGTATTGTAGGTTATAAATATCAAGATGGCTGATATGTACAAATTTGTAAATGCATTCCACATTTCCCTGCATGGGTGAATTCTGCAAGTTGATTCTGCTGGTGAGGTAACATTTACAATCTCTGAATCTTGAGTTCCAAACCATTTTGGGTAAGGAATAGAGTGATTAAATGCCCACTTCACTTCACAGTTGGCTATCAAGCATATTAAATTTGCTATATGCTTCCCATCAATATGAACTGGTTCATAGATACATCTCAGGACATTAAAAAAAATTATGAAGTATGCAAACACCAAGTAGCACAGAATGTGAGCATCTCCAGTGGGTTAAATATTATTATTTAGTAAGATTTATCTCCTAAAAGATATTCAACTATTGTCAGCTTATATTAAATACTGATTGTAAAAATACCTTCTAACGTACTTTTAATTCTCCATTAGGATTTAATTGGGTGCCATTGTTTCCTGTGAAAGCACTTAAAGCATTTCTTTTGTTACTTCATTTGTTAAAACATTCTGTATGTGGAAAGTTAGGCATTTTTATGATTAGCACTGTAATAAAAGCTCTCAATATTTTCCAATTTCAATTAATATTAATGAGAAGTTACTTTATTAGACTTTCATAACAATTATTTCACTATAGATGGTGCTGGGGATTGTAAGGGCTTTTAACAAGTGGAAAGCTCAAAAACCTTTCTCCTTGCCTTCAGCTTGGTCGTTCAAATTGATTTCTTTTTGTATTCAGGAACTTTATGATATCTCCTGCTTCACCCTGGGGCACATCAAGTTATTACAGAGATGAAGCATGCAGCCATTTCTTTAGCAGAAGAAACAGCATTGCAAAAAAGAAGGCAACATTTGAACTACTACACTAGTATCTTTTACGTTCTGTTTTGGGGAGTTCCAAGTATTTTATTAGTCCCTTGCTACGTGCATATTAGAAAAAACAAAAGCATGGTTAAAAAAAAAGAGGTGGCATTCTTGTTTGGACTGTATTTTCTTTTTGTAGGTTTTCACCTTGATTTCTTTGTGGTTGAAAACGACAGTCCTGCAAAAAGCACCCTATTAAGGTTTATTTCCCTCAGGCGTGTGGAAATAAAAACACACACTTGCTGATACTGATTGTAATATGTCCATCAGCCACAGCACTGCAATGGTCTTGAGGTCGATGCCCCCTTTAGTCTTAACTTAATGGAATATTTAACTATTTGTAACACACTGTTTTTTTAAAACAAAAACTGTGCTTGCTTTTTGAAGGGGTAAGGTAACGTAAGATAAATAAACACATCATCTGATAACAAGTCAGGGGAACAATTCTATACGAAAGAAACTGGCATGAAGGAAAACAAATTTAAATTAAGCTGGTGTAAAGCTATGCCAGAACAAATCTCACTCTCACTGAGCCGGCCTAAGCCTAGCAGAGGGGAAACAAGCCTTTATAATAGTGTTTGAATTATGGCATCCTTTCTGCTGGCTTAAATACATGTAACCTCTACATGTCTGAATCACCTTGCCGAAACAGTATTGCCTTTAACATAAGGTAATGCAGGTTTTTTATGTTGGAATTATTCTGCAGAAAACTGTGCGCAACACACAATTTATTGCCGGAAGGACTCAAGTGTTGGGGCAGAGCTAAAAGTGCTCCTCCACTCTGCAGAACACAGCTAAGCCTCTCTCGCCCTGATCTCGCCACTGCGATCCATGTGACAGTCACCTCCAGGCTTGATTATTGTAACTCA
The DNA here is from genome assembly GCF_951804945.1 of Podarcis cretensis. Taxonomy (NCBI): domain Eukaryota; kingdom Metazoa; phylum Chordata; class Lepidosauria; order Squamata; family Lacertidae; genus Podarcis; species Podarcis cretensis. The sequence goes on along the minus strand of NC_137173.1, from coordinate 100,023,175 downwards.
CTCCATGTGGGGCTGCCCTTGAAGCTGACCCAGAAACTCCAGCGGGTGCAGAATGCCGTGGCGATACTCCTTACAGGGTCCTCGCCTCGGGATCACATTCATCCAGTGCTATACCAGCTGCACTGGCTCCCGGTGGAGTACAGGATCAGGTTTAAGGTGCTGGTTTTAACCTTTAAAGCCCTATATGGCCTAGGATCCTTGTACCTACGGGACCACCTCTCCCGGCATGCCCCATGGAGGACCTTACGGTCTGCAAATAATAACAGCTTGGAGATGTTACTATAAAGAAGCAATGCAGAAGAAAGAAGCAGCAGCTGGTTTAGCTGCTGGAGGCTGGAAAGCCAGACAGGATGTTTGTGACTGTTACCATGGCAATAAAGGGGCAGTCCATTCTCCGTATTGAGCACAAGATGTGAGCTCAGTGTGTGACATATGACCTGTACAGGATGTACAAGGGTGGAGTTATGATTCTCTCTGTTGTTTGTGAAGAGTGCAGACATCTTTATCTGTATGACTGCTAAAGACAGGAATAAAAGCATGTAGATACATTTCTGTCTGAGTCTGATTCCCCTCCCTGGGGAGCAGGGAGGAGGGAGAAGCAGTGGTGTGTTCTTCTCACAGTCTGAGAAGAATCGCCGATACAGACCTCGCATGTTTACCTGTCGGGAGTCGCAGGGGGAGGTCAAAGGAATTTAGCCAGTGCCTGAAAAAGGTAGGCACATTCCTCTGACCGAGGCAGAATTCCAACAGGAGATCCCAGGCCCCAGGGAGATTAGGCTGACCTTGACTGGCCTGGTGGAACGCTCTGCCACAAGAGATCAGGGCCCTGCGGGATTTGACATCTTTCCGCAGGGCCTGCAAGACGGAGATGTTCCGCCACACCTTTGGTCAGCCTGACCCCCCTTCTTTTTTGGTATAAGAACTAGTATGGAAGAGGCTTCCCAGAATTCTCACAGACCCATATAAGAACAGCGTAAACAGTTGGGCCTGATGAACATTTACAGTTCCCAACCCTAATCCTGCGGAAAACCATCTAATTAGATTTTAATTTGATCCTGACTTGTTTTTAGGAGGTAATTTAATTATTGTTTGATTTTATACCAATGTTATATATGTTGTGACGTGGGGTTTGTGATTTCAGCTCTCTTGACATAATATGCTAGAGACAGTTCTCTAGTAACACTTCTTTATTAAAGCAACAAGACTGAGACCTGAGGAGGGGAGAGCTACATTTATAGGGACAGGGAACTAGCTAGAAAGGATACATTTTGGAGGGAACAATATCAGGCAATCACAGTCCTGCCTTTTGGAGGGAACCAATAAGACAGAGGATCCAAATACAGCAGCTTAAATGAACCAATAGTAGCTGTACCCTCTGGAACCAAAAGGCAGTTACTTTACCCTAATGCAAATACAGACAATAATAATACAGATATAAAATCCTTTGACTCAATACACAACAATATATTTGATGTCAGCCACCCTGAGCCCAGTCTCAGCCTGGGAGGGCAGGATACAAATAAAAGTTGTTTATTATTATTAATACTATTATTATTATGATTACGCCCCAGATGTCAGAGAATGGGGTTAGCGTAACAGGTAGAGCAATGGTCTAATTACAAGGAAGTTTTAAATCAATTCTGAAAGAGAAGAACAAAGAGCTGACAAGCCATTTTTAACTGGAAGTATATAGCACAAATTATTCTGCGAAAGTGTTACATCTCTGTCATTTATTGATCGGCATAAACAGATTTTAGAAATATTTCCAATGACGAAATTAACAAGGGAGAAAAAAATATTGATAGCTTTGCTTAAAAATGGGCTGTATTTATTGTACTTGGGAATAACTAATTTCAGAACAACGTTCAGCTTTATATATTGTTTTTCTTATTGCAATTAACCTGTAGCTATTCTTTTAAGAGTTTATTTTAATAAATTCAAGCAATAAGACAACGGAATACATATTTATAGATCTAAGGATGTTTAAGGGAGGAACAGTCAAGTTTACATTCAGAATCACTACGTAAAAACACATACAGAATGGGTACCTTTCAACATAGTCCAGGAGTCTGGAGCAATGGTTAGAGGCAGGAGCATCATGGCCTCCGACTGCATAGAGAAAACCGTCACAAGTAGCCACCCCAACGCCTCCTCTCCTTTTACACATTGGAGCACACATGTTCCATTTGTTTGTGTGGGGATCATAATACTCCATAGAACTCAAACAAGAACTTCCATCTCGACCACCAACTGAATATAACCTAAAATAAGCCACATACAAATTACTAAGCATAACATACAGTAATAGAAACAAAACTGAGAAACATGTTCCTTTCCCCCCATATCTACAATCTACATACAGGGGTGGATCTATTGTGAAACTAATGGAGCTTAAGCTCCAGGGCCCCTAATCCCAGAGGGGCCCCAGAAGTGACTTAAAATATTGCTGAAAGGTTTTGGGGCTACTAGACCCAAACTGAGTTGCACGACTCATATTGATTCATTTTCCCCCCTTGTATATATTTCCACAATTCCAAAGCTTGAAAGCCTCATTGCGAAGGGGGCCCCATGGCAGTTCAGGCTTTGGGAGGCCCAAAATGGAGGTCAGCCACTGCACTCATACAATTCATACAGTAAAAATGTGTTGAAACCATATGCTGAATAGCTATGAAAAGAGATTTTAAAAACAAAACAAACAAACCCTTACATTTCTGCATACAAAATCCACCCATTTCTCATTTTTGGCCCTTATAGCTAGACGTAGCTAGGTGATCTTGCGCCCCTGGCAGAACCATTCAGATTGCGCCCCCTACCCACAGACAGATTAGCTCTTCTTTCCACCTCTTCTCCAACACCAACCCCCCATCCATTCAATTCACGCTGTTTAAAGCCATTTCTTATGAAGCAATAATCAATATTTATATTTATGGACATATTTTTTAGCTGGTTTTGCCCCCCTCCCCCATCATCTGCGCGCCTGGTGGGGGCCCACTTCACCACCCCCTAGCTACAGCCCTGGAGGTGATGCAAACCAGGAATTTCCTGATTCATCACTGGGGGAGGGGGCAAGCCTACGGTAAGCTCAGCTGGCATTAAGTCCCCTAGCCCAGCTCAGCCAAAGATAACACCAGCATATTATTGAAATTAATGGGGCTTACTTATGAGTAGGCATGTACTAATGGTGATTACTTATGGTGTAGACACAAACTACACCAACTCTCAATTTAAGTGTTTGTCGCAGAGCATTAATACTCTTTTATGTCAACTGTGAGACATAATTTCTTACAGACTGCCATTTAGGATTGGTTTATACATAGAAATCAGGGGTGGGGGTGGGAATTCTTTAAGACTACTTAGTATTGCGATGGTAAAGTGTTCAGTAACTAAAATTCCAAATCCATTTGGAAGCTTGCTCCAGGGCAAATAAAGCATAATTGGTTCTACCCCATATAAGTGCACATGAGAAAATTATTCTGATTGCAGTCTAACAATGCTGACACACTGAATGCATTTCTTATAAGAATTCTTTCACAGTTTGTTGCCTGTTGTACACTGCCTAGAGAATAATAAAATTTATAGAAATGTGGAGCATTTTAAAGTCCAAGCACTGAGCAATTTGGGATGCAAAACCTCCGATCAGTGAAAGAATTATTTACTTGGAAGCTTTTATAGTCCTAAGTACTTCATAAATTCTCAGCTAGTTAAATGTATATTTAAAGTTTCGTTGTTAATGAAGCTGTATTCTCCTCCTCCTACTGTATCTTATGAATGCATGGCAATCTGAGGTCCTCTCATCAGCTTCATACCATAAATACCAAGGGAATCTGGAAATTCTTGTATGGTGTGGGTCTCACAATAGTTCTCTCAGAATAGTTTACCTATGTTCACATTCTGATTCCAAGGGAAATGATGTCAAGTGACTGGGCTGATTTTGATTTATTGTTCTATAAATTAACCTGCAATTTATAAGAATCAAATTATTATTGTAGTGGTTGGCATAACCAATGCAGCTTAGTATACGTTACTGTAAACCCACAAGCATATTTAAGACTGAATGCAAGTTGAAAGAACAGCCACATCAAAATGTTTATGCTTTCTAATTAAATACAGTGGTGCCTCGCAAGACGAAATTAATCCGTTCCATGAGGCTCTTCGTATAACGGTTTTTTCGTCTTGCGAAGCAAGCCCATTGACAGCTTAGAGAATTAGCGCTATTAGCGGTTTAGCGGCTTTTAGCAGAACAGCTGATAAGCGGCTTAGCGGCTTAGGAAAAGGGGGGGAAAGAGAGAAAAACCCCGCAGGAACTCGCAAGACATTTTCGTCTTGCGAAGCAAGTCCATAGAGAAATTCGTTTTGCGAAGCGCCTCCAAAACGGAAAACCCTTTCGTCTAGCGGGTTTTCCGTCTTGTGAGGCGTTCGTCTTGCGGGGCACCACTGTACCAGCTTCACAGTGCAACACTCTGCATACGTATTCAGTAGTAAATCTCGCTGAGTTGCATGGAACCTATTCCCCTGCAGGCACAGGTGTATAATGACCGTGGCAGGTGAAGGGAGGGCCACAAGAATGACACAGGAGATTGGTATTGGGTTGGATTCAGCCACAACTTTATTGATTACAGAAAGAGTAGATTTGGTTAAGGCATTGGGCATGCATGCCTGCTACCTGATGGGAACCTGGTAGGGTCAAACCTGTGCTGGGGAGTCACCCCCAACATGGATTGGATGCCACAACCCTGCACAGACCACCATTGGGAGAGGTGTATTGGACCACTGGTCCCCTAGGGGACCCCTGGACAGCGTCAACCTCCTGGACCCCTCTAACGGGGTACCCCTGTGACTAAGGATCCAGCCGAATGACTCATCCGCTGCTACAGTGATGGCTGCTACGAGGTAGGGGAAAACCTATAAGCCAGCAAATTTGCTAGCAGGAGAAAATTCCTCCCTGGCCCCTAATACGGCGACCAAATTAACTATAGCAAGGTCCATAGGCAACGTGCCCACTCCTCCCCTCCCCCTCGGTGGGTTCCTAAAGACTGGGTGGAAAAATACCACAACAATCAGCCAAGGTGGTGACCTGGCCACCCCCTTAAATAGGCTGGGGCTGGGATGCAGCCCCAAGCCCCAGCCTCTGATTGGCTGAACGGGCACTGCCCATCCTGACCTGAGGGTCTGACATGGCCGGAGGTGGGCAGTGCCAGCCATCCCCTCCCCAGGCCGCGACTGGAAGGTGGCAACCTCCGTGAACCTACCATGGCAACACCATGCAGCAACGGCCTCCCACCTGAACTCCTAGACAAGCAGATAAAGTAAGTATAGGCAGGATTGCAGCATTGGGGTTGATTCTGCTTTTTCATGCATGACCAGCAAGTTGAATTCATCCGGCTGGAAAACAAGTTGTGCAACTCTTCATTACACTGTAGGTCTAGTGGCAGATTCCTAGGCACTGTTCCACCATACACATTGGATTTCTGAATCGGTAAGCGTGTGAAAGAGCCCAAGACCTCTACAGTGAGAAAAAGAGCATGCAGCAGATCTACCTTAGGTGTTAGTTGTGTCACAGAAATATTACTACCTTACTAGGAAAGCAGCTGACAGTAACTTGTAGTGCTCAAGAGAGAAAGCATTGAAAAGGATGCTTAAGAAAGCTGAATGGACTCACCTAATTAACAGTGCAATTCTATGCATGTTTACTTGAAAGTAGGCCCTACAATGTTCAGTGAAGCTTACTTCCAAGTAAGTGTATTCCTGGTATTCATTTAGGATCAGAGGAAAGGTGCAATATAAATACAATACATAAAATTGTATGCAGTTGCGCTGGCCCTTTTCCTTCGGGGGATGATTTAGTAGAAATGTATTCTTATTTTACAATGGATTGTTTTAATCTTTGTACAGTAAGCACAGCAACAAGGCAAACTATTGAATTATACTTCAAAAACTGAGGATGGGGAATAATTCCATGCATAACGCAAGACTTACTTGTCAAGCTGCCTGTCACAACAGATTGTTTCATTTCCTTAACATCATGGTGTACTTATTTGTGCTTGTTTTTGTAAACAAATATATTTCTTCCCATCTCGAGATCATTAACTAACTCATGCAATTGTTTTGCACTGGATAGTGGCGTTTCAGTAATATTATTCTTTGACAGATCAATCATGTTAGATATAATACTCATCCACTTTGTTCATTCAGGAGACATTGATCATGCTGTTTTCTATCTGGAATCTCTGAAAACATAGTGTTCCGAATACTCCATGGCCTTATGAAATAATTTCCAACTAATGATTCTCATTTTTTCCTTCCATACTTTCTGAGATAAGAGTCAGATCAATAGTGTACTTTAGGACTTATACTTGTGTGTTGAAAAGAATGCTTAGAGGACAATCTTATGGCAAGTTCCATTAGGATGAGCAACTTAGGATGCTGTGGATCTCACAATCAGCCAGCGGATTCCCAGGTCAGTTGGGCTCAGTCAGCATTAAGACCCCAACTCCAGCTCAGCCAAAGTTGGCGGAGCAAACACTGGTGTAAAAGGTAAAGAGACCCCTGACTGTTAGGTCCAGTCGCGGACGACTCTGGGGTTGTGGGGCTCATCTCGCTTTACTGGCCAAGGGAGCCTGTGTACAACTTCTGGGTCATGTGGCCAGCATGACTAAGCCACTTCTGGCAAACCAGAGCAGTGCACGGAAACACTGTTTACTATCCCACTGGAGTGGTACCTATTTATCTACTTGCACTTTGACATGCTTTCGAACTGCTAGGTTGGTAGGAGCAGGGACTGAGCAATGGGAGCTCATCCTGTTGTGGGGATTTGAACGGGGGGGGGGGGGGTACTTAGGCTGCATCCTTAGCCAGCTCAGCTAGGTCAAATCCTATGACCTGCATAGGGTACTGTTTTAACCTATTGTTTTCCCTTTGCAAGGCTTAGAAAGAAGAAGAAGAAGAAGAGTTTGGATTTGACATCCCGCTTTATCACTACCCGAAGGTGTCTCAAAGCAGCTAACATTCTCCTTTCCCTTCCTCCCCCACAACAAACACTCTGTGAGGTGAGTGGGGCTGAGAGACTTCAAAGAAGTGTGACTAGCCCAAGGTCACCCAGCAGCTGCATGTGGAGGAGCGGGGAAGCAAACCCGGTTCACCAGATTACGAGACTACTGCTCTTAACCACTACACCACACTGGCTCTTAGGAAGAGCAGCAACAGCAGCAGCCCTGCTGCTGAACGAGGTTTCACAGAATCATAACATTGTATAGTTGGATGGGACCAAAAGGGTCATCTAGTCCAACCCCCTGCAAAGGAGGAATGTTTTTGTCGAATGTGGGGCTCGAACCCATGACCCTAAGCGTCTCATGCTCTACTGAGCGAGTCTGGTATAATTTTATGCCAACCTAATTTACACTGACTTGCTTTATGCCAGATTCTTGTGCACTGGGTTGCTCCTATAGCTGATTACTCAATCGCAATCTAGCTGATTCATTGGGTTGATTCCGTTTTAATAGATCTCCATGTAACTAAAACCCCATGAGAGTATGAAGGAAGTGTCACAGCATGATCTTACGCATGATCTTACGTAGAAGTCCACTGAACTCAGAGGCTTACTCTCAGGAAAGTGGGTACAGTATGAAACCTCATATGGTTTACATGTTAATACATGCAAAGACTCCCACTCATTGATAGGAGGAATTTTCGCTTTTGTTCACCAAAACAGAATAGCATGGGGGGGGGGGAGTCATTTATGTTTCCAGCGAGATTGAGTCTCCTGGGAGGTTTATGTACAATACCTAATAAGATTTAATTCTGCTCAGAATATACTCATTCAGAAAGCAGAGATAACGTGCAGAACATAGTGATTGCACACAGGGCTCTTCAGGAGCTGCACTCCAGGAAAGTGCATTGATGAGAAAAGGTGTTAAAGATCAGGCTCACACACTGAATTATGAATGAGTCTCGATTCAGTTAAAAGAAAATGTCACCATACGTTTTATCAAGTGGTATACTAAAGGCAGAGAAGTATAACTCTTTGAAAACCCACAATCACCACGGAGCAACTATCGAATAGTGTATATTTTTAAATTCAACTAATAGCTTATTATGTTGGGAAAGATTTATGTTGGGAAAGATGGAGGGCACAAGGAGAAGGGGACGACAGAAGATGAGATGGTTGGACAGTGTTCTCGAAGCTACAAAGATGAGTCTGACCAAACTGCGGGAGGCAGTGGAAGACAGGAGTGCCTGGCGTGCTCTGGTCCATGGGGTCACGAAGAGTTGGACACGACTAAACAACAACAACAACAGCTTATTTCCTTGGGCCAATTATTAATAGCCTACAATCGCTTTCGTTAATGAGGCCAGTGATGTAGCTCAAACCTATCTGAATTTCATGTCTGACAGATAAGCAAAAGTGGTGGCACTTGACTGCTGTTCACTGACGCATTGCATTGATTTGCACTGAACTGGGCATTGTATTTATATGAATATAAATGTAGTGGGGAATCCTATGGCAAGATCCACCAGGATGAGCAACTGAAGATGTAGCTGATGTCCAGTAGTGTAATTTGCCAATCCCAGCTCAGCTAGGGCTCTGCTGGCTGAGCCAAGGCATGGTGAAGTCCCCTAAAAGGGGTGTTATGAGGTTGTGATGTGGATGAGACCCGAAAGGGCTGGGGCTGGGGCCTAGATCCTAAGTCTGCTCAACTCAGACATGTGACCTGGCAACCCCTCATAAAGCACTATTTTAAAGGGTCACTTTCCCTCTTTCTAGGCTTAGGCAGAGCAGCCGCACCTGACAGGGTTCGGAAATTTAGTAACTTTATGCTGGCTTAATTTATAGCAACTTGCTTTATGCCGGCTCCTCCTGCATAGGATTACTCTCTAAACCACTTTAGACTGCAAGTAAAGTTGGTGGGGATGCTACATTTAAAATGCTCCGTCTTGAAAATATTCTGCAAGGAAAATAATAATCTTGTATTCTACCAAGCAGCCTGGCATGGGCTTTCCCCTCTGGTGCACTAATTGTTTGCTTGCAATGGTGTTTTTGTTGTTAAGATATATATTTAAAAGTAGCACCCACAACCTGCAGTTTTTAATGGTTCAGACAGTCTACTCTACCCGTCAGAATCCTAGCACTTCAACTTTGGGCATGCGTAGTTCAGGCCTTACACTTTGCTTTGTGAGAGAGATGGGCTTGTATGACGTGGTGTAAAGTTGTGTAAATTTGTCGCGCTTGCACTTCTTGCATTATATAATGTCTAGATTACAAGTAAATAAGAATGGACGCGGGTGGCACTGTGGTCTAAACCACTGAGCCTTGGGCTTGCCAATCAAAAGGTTGGTGGTTCAAATCCCCGTGACGGGGTGAGCTCCTGTTGCTCGGTCCCAGCTCCTGCCAACCTAGAAGTTTGAAAGCACCCCCAAAAGTGCAAGTAGATTAATAGGTACTGCTCTGGCGGGAAGGTAAACAGCGTTTCCATGCGCTGCTCTGGTGTTGGTGTTCCATTGAGCCAGAAGCATCTTAGCCATGCTGGCCACATGACCCAGAAAAACTGTCTGCGGCGCGGACAAACGCTGGCTCCCTCGGCCTATAAAGCGAGATGAGCGCCGCAACCCAAGAGTCATTCACAACTGGACTTAACTGTCAGGGATCCCTTTACCTTTGAGAATGGTTAATGGTCCTAAAATGTGCTTTTCATTTATTTGCTTCTTGTGGGATGTGTGTATAGGTTGATTTTGCTACCTCTGTGCAAGGGACTACTAGTGTTTGTGTGTTGGAGTCTGTATGTTTTAGCCATTTAGAGCCTCTTTAGCTCCAACCCTAACTCTCTGATAAACGGAGGGGGGAACAGGATTAGGTGAAGGCATCCCTCAGCTGAGCTTTGCTAGTTAGGGAGGGCTTTTGCTGTAACCCCACTGTGCCCTCCAGGTGGGTGGGAAATTACTGCCAGCAGTGTTTTGCCAGTGGTAGCCAAAAGAGGGCTCTGCAGGGATGTGGGTGGAACAGATCCAGCCATGGACCCCCAGGTGAAAAAGGGGGTGCGAACCACTTTCTACACTGTTGTATTTTAATTTTGTTTTTAAGTTGTAAACATTCAACTTGTTTTTATTATTGCTTGTAAGTCGCTCTGAGCCCGGCCTTGGCTGGGGAGGGCGGGGTATAAATAAAATAATAATAATAATAATAATAATAATAATAATAATAATAATAATTAGACTGACCAGCAGGGCCTTGGCTGCAACACAAGACCCACTATTAGGATGGCTTTGTCCATCATACTATTCTGGTCAAGAAATGGAATGGCTATGCAGATAAAACACAGGCTCTTTACAAAGGGAAGGGAGAGACAGGGAGACAGAGAAAGTGGAATCAGAATGAACAGCAACCATGTATATTTGATTTTTAAAAAACCTACATCTTTCTTGAAGTGGATGGTCACTAAGTTAATAGAAAGTGTTTGGAAGAGAGTAGTTTCATTTTGGGGATTCACCCCCCACCTGAAAATAAAGCAGTTGTAGGCAAAGAGTGTGGAAAAAGAAGAGGAAGAAAATGCCTTTCAAACTTTTGAGGAAGTGTGGTAGGCAGCAGAAGGAGAAGTACAAATGTAAGGAAAATTGAAAGCTAGTGAAGGAAACAAAATGACATATCACTGTAAAAAGATATATTACCAGTGCAGCAATTAACCTGCAAAACAGAGGGGAAGGAAGAAGGCCAGTTCAAGAAGGTGACTTCCTAAAGGTGTATTATTCAGAATGATAAAGAAGGGAAGTGCTCATAGGGAAGAAAAGACAACCTGGTCAGTTCAGGGCAGGAACACCTGCCCGTTCCAGTTCCTGCAGATTTAAAAGCATTTTCTGCTCTTTCTTCCAAGCAGCAGCAGCAGCAGCAGCAGCAAATGCCCTTTCATAAAGCAGCCACTCAAATAGAATCGTGTGCTGAACCTCACCAGAGGTTAATTCATCTGCCATGGGTTACAAAGTGGAGGAATCGATTCTGTAACTGACTTTCAAAGCAAAGCTTCCTGTAGTTTAAATTCCTGTAGGATGAGCCACAGTGTTTTACCATTATCCTGTCATCATAACAATTGCTTGCTACTTTTGTATAGTTTACAGCTATTTACATTACAACAATGGTTAAAAGAAAGGCTCCTGTTTCAGTAATCCTTCACAGCTGTCTAGGGATTTGAACTCTGGTGTCCCAGGTGCTAGTCCAACACTCTAGTCACTATTCCACACTGGCTCTTCATATATATATTTTCTTTGTTAGTGCAGTTTCTTCCAACATTTAACAGAGGGGAGGCCCATGTCCCTGACTACTGGGGTCCATTAAATCAAGAGGCAGGATCCAGAAGGGCAGCTTTGCTTCTAAGTAGCAGTATCAAAGCAGGTATGTGCAGAATCCCACTAAGAAGTTTAATTAGTCTTATCACAACTCTTTCCCCTTCCCTGTTTAATTTGGAAAATTTACTGGGTAGAATTCTGCAAATTTGTATTACCTTTTTTTTTGGGGGGGGGAATGGACAGGAAGAAAATTCTGCTCCAGATCTTGTCCATTACACACCCCCCCCCACTGTGTGGAGAGTTTCATCTCCTGATATGAACCCAAGGGTGTCAATTGTATGTTTGGAGTCTCAAAGATTTTTGTAAAAAAACAAAAACAAAAAAAACACACCCTGAAATGTCTATTTGTTTTATTTCTCTGTAATCAATAACGAGCAACCCATTATACTTGATATAAGCACTATCAGCCTGTGGAACTATAAAGTACTTAAAAGCCTGCTTTTGGGAAGAGGAGAATCAATAAAAGGCAGAAGTTTTTCTCTGTGGGTTGTGAAAGACAGCTATTGTATATGTGTGAAGGGCTCCTGAGGTATACCACAATTGTGACTTTTGACACTTCACTCAGTGGGTGGCTGTTCTGTTTGAGAGTCACTCACAAGCAGGCTGTTTATGTCTAGAAGTTCAGTTCCAATAAAAGGAAGTTAAAGATATTTTTCTATCAAATGCACACATACAGAATTATTTAAAAATAGAATGGGGAAAGATCTGTTCTAACAAGAGGCTCAGAAGCCATAGATCACTTTTAAAGCATCGTAATAGGAAGAGTTAGTAAAGGAATAATGTGCAACTCTTTGATATAAGCAGAGCTTCTAATAATTAAATCTATCAGAATAAAATGTATCTCCTTAATTTCATTTCAGATTTTATGGTACCTCTCAAAGCAGTATTTCTCTGCTGCAAAAATTAGGTGAGTAAATACTTTGTGAAAGTGCAGTGCTTTCAGAACTCCTAACTCCTCAATGTTGATGTTTTATATAACATCAGATTATTATTATTATTTTAAAAAACTAGCATATTCTGGAATTCTAATATATTTCCACTTGCCAGGCTTTCACCAGGGACCTGGACAGAGCCATTCATGTCAGGTTGTGGGCTTCCCATGCCTTCTACTCAAGGCAACTGAAGCGCAGGATACTTCCCCAAAACAAATAAAGATAGCTTGAAGTAAACGGCCTAGGAGCATCACAGGGAGCCCAACAGGAGAGATAGTTGCAGAACTTTGAAGAGAAGCACTCGCAACCTGCTCCCTAGTGGTAGCTGTGGGTAAATTGCATTATATCCAGAGTTGAGGCAAAACGAACACTGTTTGCAAAATGAAGAAAAGGCACCTACTGAACCATGGAAAACGTGGAATCATGAAAATAAGATGGCTGCTGCTGTTATTACCTTTGTAAATAGATTTGACTATTTTAAACAGAATAATAGAAATAGACTTGTAGAGTTGGAAGGTACCCAAAGAGTCATCTAGTCCACTTGCCCAACGTGGGACTTGAACCCACAACCCTGATATTACATGCTCTACCAACTGATCTATATCGAAAGGAACTAATTTCAATGACTTTAAATAAAATGTGTGTGTGTGTGTGTGTGTGAGAGAGAGAGAGAGAGAGAGAGAGAGATATGAATAATCATTTGTATACAGTGATCCCTCTGGTTGCGAACGGAATCCGTTCCGGACGCCCGTTCGCAACATGAAAGGAATGTAACCTGCAGCGGCGCGTCTGCGCACGTGCGGGTTGTGATTTGCCGCTTCTGTGCATGACATCATTTTGTGCTTCTGCGCATGCGTGAGAGGCGAAACCTGGAAGTAACCCTTTCCGGTACTTCCGGGTCGCTGTGGGACATAACCTGAAAGAACGTAACATGAAGCGGATGTAACATGAGGTATGACTGCACAGCGGTACCTCGGGTAAGGAATTAATTCATTCTGGAGGTCTGTACTTAACCTGAAACTGTTCTTAACCTGAAGCACCACTTTAGCTAATGGGGCCTCCTGCTGCTGCTGTGCCGCCAGAGCACGATTTCTGTTCTCATCCTGAGGCTAAGTTCTTAACCTGAAGCACTATTTCTGGGTTAGCAGAGTCTGTAACCTGAAGCGTATGTAACCTGAAGCGTATGTAACCCGAGGTACCACTGTACTTAATTCTGCTGAAAACAATGCCGTTCATATTTTATGAAGGAGGAGAAAGTTCAAATCATGACATTTAACAATGATTCAAAAAACTTAACTGGGGTGTCCAACAAATGACATAGTTAAAGGGACTGTTGAGACCTCTGATCTTTTTACGAAATCATGTAAGGGTTGAGGCTATCAAGCTGGTCACCAGACCAAGAACTGCTTAATTTTCTCATTCTATTACTTTCAGGACTTAGATTTTCCTACTTTTATGCCTTAACATTGTACTTAGCAAACTTTCACCATATGGAATTTATAGAAAATATCTGACCTTAAACCACAACTGATATTTGTTTATATTGCTAAAATTATGGACTTATATCCATATCCTCTAAAGACAGTATCTATAAAAGCCGTAGATTTTCACTGTGCTTAGCTATGCACAAAACAGAAAGAAAAATAACAAATGAAGACTTCCTCAGAGGTTTCAGAGCTGCACTTACAAGATCATTTAGTAAATTTACATTTTAGCTGACTGGTTAAATGTGACAATAATTTTATATTAAAAAATATTCTTTTGGAGGGAGAACAAAGTTGTGCAGTCAAAGCAGAAGTGTCTATTTGAGCTATTCTCAAACATTTCAGCAGCACTTGATGCAGTGGAGCAATGCCAATTAGAAAGTCAACTATAGTTTATGGATGAATGGGCAATGTGAGACTTGACACAATGTCCTATCTGAAGTATTATTTTTAGATATACTCAAAATATATGGACTAGCATTCAAAAGTTATATATGCCTAATGCTACTTTTGTTTTTAGGTGTGCAATAAATTTATCATTAACAAGTACTGGATAAGTACTATGATACACTGCAACTCTAATTTAGTCTCCTAATCCTAAGAACCTCAATATTTTTTGCCTGACATTGTTTAGTAGTAGTAGTAGTAATAATAATAATAATAATAATAATAATAATAATAATAATAATTTATTTATACCCCACTCATCTGGCTGGGTTTCTCCAGCCACTCTGGGCAGCTCCCAACAGAATATTAAGGACAGAATCAAACATTAAAAACTTCCTAACAATATAGCTACATGCATCACTACTGCCAGGGCTTTTTCCCCCAGCTAGAACTCACCAGAACTCAGTTCTGACACCTCTCAAGTGAGCACCATTGCCACCGTAAGAGAACAAGAAAAGTGTTCCTGGTGAGCTCTGGCACCTCTTTTTCTAGAAAAATATCACTGACTGTTGCTACTATACATTCCAGACCAAGCAGGCTCACATGGAAACTGTAACTTGTGACAACCACATGGAAAGTGTCTATGCCATTGCAGCTGTAGAGACTTTCCATGCTGTTAGACTATTAGAGTACCAGGCTTTGAAGGGTACAATCTCCAGACAGATAAAGAAACATCTCCATAATGTAGTCAACGTGTCAGAATCTGCCAGAAGCTGTTACTCAGGAGCAAGCATAAGCTTAGTAAAATAGCTTTAAGTTACTGCATATTTATTCCTTTGTTTGGCAGACCAGTTATCACACAGGTGATGGCAGTATCCGCCCTGTCTCCAAAACTGTTTGGAGACAGTTCTACTCTGTCTCCAAAAACTCCCTTGGCATCTTGCTTGCTTTTTTCATTCATATGTGTGGCTAGAGGAAAAAACAACCCTGCAGCCTGCAGATATTTAGTGACATTTCCCATTCAATGGAATATATATATAGCACTTTAAAAGGAAAAAAAGCAACGGGGGAGGGGGGAATCAAATATTACCTATAGCAATAATCTAATTATATTTTTTGTCTTTCTGATAAGAAGACACAAACTGTTTTATCAGCTTAGACTGGTAATAGGGGTAAAGACTCTCACATCCAGCAAAATATTAACAGTGATAAATCAAGATTTGCAGAGTATAGTTTGAAGCCGACTCAATGAGTTTATGTTTCTGTGGAGTATCAATCTTAGTTTATTGTGACATGTATAAACATACAAACAACAGGGGACCTGTGCCATCTTTAAACTAACAGAATGTAGTGTATGGCACAATAAATGTGTTTGCTTGAATCAAATGTTGTCAGAATGGAAGGATGCCTTAGTCTGCACCAGAGGATGTGCCAAATCTCCAGAGCAGATTTGGAGAAGTTGGGGTGGGAGATGGCTGCAAGGGAATGGAAAGGAACATGAAGTCTTCTTGTGCAAGTTAAAGTGCTCTCAGACAACACTGGGTGACATCTGTTGCCTTTAAGGTACAATAAAGCAGGGCTTTATTTTATTTATTAAAATCATTTTGGGAAAAGTACATTTGTTTAGTTGTTTTGTTTGAGTACAGAACTGTTGAAGAACACGTTTAATATGTTCGAGGGAGAAGCCTTGAATGTGCAAAGGAAAAGTTGGGTTTTCAGTATAAAAGAATGGGTATTTGAGAGAGCCATGTTAGTATATGTTAGTATTTCAGTCCCGAGATATCGCATCTGCTGCTAGCTGCTTGAGGTATCATTCAGAGAATCAACTACACTAAAAATCTCAGGCAGTCTGATGCTATGTAATAAGCACTCAGTTCAGTTGTACATACTTCCTTGCAGGTGGACTTAAACCCCTTTCACACATCACATTTGTCCTCCTGCCTCTGTCCCTAAGCTGAATGAAGAAGTGAAGGAGGACCCACTCGGACCCATGATGACACTGCGCACAGTTATTTACTTATCCTGGTGGACCCTAACACTTTCTTTAATTTCACTTGTTCAGAACACTATAAAGAAGACTGATTTCATGAGCCATTAACTATTTTTCTTGTTACTTTCAAGCTGAGCACACAGGTATAATTGTTTTTGTAATAGTTCCGTCATCTCACTTTAAGTGGACATAGTTTAAATGTGACTAAAAGGTAAAGGTACCCTGACCATTAGGTCCAGTTGTGGACAACTCTGTGGTTGCGGCGCTCATCTCGCTTTGCTGGCCGAGGGAGCCGGCGTTTGTCCGCAAACAGCTTCCAGGTCATGTGGCCAGTATGACTAAGCCGCTTCTGGTGCAACGGAACACCAAAACCAGAGCAGCACACAGAAACGCCATTTACCTTCCTGCCAGAGCGGTACCTATTTATCTACTTGCACTTGACATGCTTTCAAACTGCTAGGTTGGCAGGAGCTGGGACAGAGCAATGGGAGCTCACCCCATCGTGGGGATTTGAACTGCCGACCTTCTGATTGGAAAGCCCTAGGCTCTGTAGTTTAGACCACAGTGCCACCCGTGTCCCTGGATTAAATGTGACTACTTTACTATAATTATTTTCCTTTCTGAATCCACACAATATTAAACAACAGATATATGCAAACTGAGCAGAAATGTACACAAGTGTCATAGTCCTGTGCCACCCAGCTACAACAGATCTCAGTGGGGGGGGGGGGGAAGCTAGCCAACCAGTCAAGTCTCAGGGGGGTACTTGCTTGGAGGCAAGGTCCGTATGCAAGGTTCAATCCAGTCCTAAGGTCAGGAGTATCTGAGTCACATAGTCAGATGATCCAGGGGTCAAGAAAGTTGAAAGGCCAAGGTCACGAGAAGCAAGAAGCAGCAAGGTCTGGTCAGGAATGACAAATGTTGTTTCCAGCAACTGACTGAGGCTGGAAACCCTGCTTAAGAAAGCTGAAGCCAGCTGGTTCTCATCAGGAGCAAGAAGGGTGATCAGCAGCAGGTGGAGTCACTTCACCTTCTGCTCCGTCAGGCTGCTGCTCAGCAGGTGAAGCCGACTCCAGGCCTATGACACTAAGGAGGATCAGAATCCTATCTACTAGTCTTGCTCCCAGGCTTCATGTATCAGTGCCCAAGAGCTGAAGCCCAATGGCCTTTGCTCTGACTGCAAGATCTGCACTCTGCTACAGACTGCACAGTTAAAGCTTATGTCTATAGCCTTCTAAAAACAAATTATCATCAACACATGAAGGTTGAGGGGTGGCCATAGAATCATTGAGTTGTAGAGGACCCCAAGGATCATCCAGTCCAACCCCCTACAATGCAGGAATATGCATACAGGGATTGAACCTGCAACCTTGGCTTTATCAGCACTACGCTCTAACCCAGTGTTTCCCAACCTTGTGCCTCCAGCTGTTTTTGGACTACAATTCCCATCATCCCTTGCCACTGGTCTTGCTAGTCAGGGATGATGGGAGTTGTAGTTCAAAAACAGCTGGAGGCACAAGGTTGGGAAACACTGCTCTAACCAACTGAGCTATCCAGTGCTGAGTCAGTAGGTGCAAACCTAACACCCACATACCTCATCCATGAACACAGGCTTGCATGATTATTTTATCTTTTTTTCTATCAAGCTATTTTTTGAAACACCATAAAGAGTGTCAAAGAGTTTAGTATTGAAGTCCTAAAGTATCTGCCGTAGAATATTAGTTTCCAATGCTGGAATAATATTCCCACACCTCTAGTATAATGGTCTGGTTTGTGATATTAAAGTCCATGCAGCAGTTGGCGTGTGGAGTAGTTTAAGCGCTTGCATGGTGTTGTAGCGTGTCTCAGGTGATCAATTTTTACAAATGTTAGCCAACTGACTTTCCGAAGATCAAACAGAAATAGGTCCTGTGATTTCCCAAGTTAAAGAGCAGTCCACTAACTATGAGAAGCTATAACTCCCTGCTTTTCTATAACATTAATTTTACACAAAAAATACAGTAAAATTTCCTGTATGCAAGTGTCTGTATTGCATACAGTTATCAATTAAAGCCCCATGACAGGTGTTGTATCATACTAGAGCCACAATTCACTAAGACCAGACTCAATTAGACTGAACCTGAAATAAGTGTTCAGAAGAGAAATGAAACCAATATACGGTACTTTTGGGAATGGGCTGATTAAAGGAACATTCTGACTAAGGGCATGTTCACACTGCGTGATAATGTAGATTCGGTGCTGGATGCAAGTACCTTAGGGGAGTGCTGTACACATGATGTCAGCTCCGTGTTGCACCTCTCTCACACTATTTGTTGCTGCGAAAGACATTCCGTCGGTAGGGCTATAATCCGTTTTGTGCAAGAATGCAATTCTCACGCACTTGCTACACACATGTGTACACAAGGGAGTGCTTTTTCAGGTCACCTCCTCTTGGGGCAGACCTACTGATGCTGCAGGGATGTGCCACTTCCCCTCACAATTTAACTTTTCTATGAATGAGAAAGATAAAATAGGAAGCAATGCAGACACTTAGCTACCTCTACAAACAGAGTTACATCCTTAGCCCCTCTCTTTTAAAAGACTGCATTATAAAAAAAGTGGTCTGTGGAAAAAAGTAATTGAGGGGATGAGTTAGCACTTCTGTGCACTAATTTGAAAGGACACCCACCTGCCTGTTCACAAAACATGGATCGTAGCTGGTGCTTTAGATGCATTGTGTTAAAGTGTGTACAAATGCAAACTGCTATGTACAAAAGTGCACTGTGGGAAAAAGCGATTTTTACATTTCAAAGGCTTAAGGATGCATCCCTCTCACACTTACTTGGGAGAAAGCCCTAATGGACAAACCAAGCCTTATTTCTGAGGAAACACACAAAGAATTGGATTGCATGACTGTAGTCCAAAGCATATTTACCTGGAAGATCTGAAAGCAGTGAACGTTGAAAAATAGTAATACTGGGTGTTAAGCCGATAGCTCCATTAGTTCCTCAGTTTTCTGATGTAGTCACTCTCCCACAACCCAAATCATGCAGGTGGTCTTGTGTTTGCATCTTCTGTTTATGTGCACCACTGGGAGCTACCACTGCCAGACCAATTCCAGAACTAGTTTATGCAAATGACGATGTGTCACATCTGCCTTCTTTGATGACAGAGTGTTTTGTTCTAGATAAAAAATTCCTTCCAGTAGCACCTTAGAGACCAACTAAGTTTGTTATTGGTATGAGCTTTCGTGTGCATGCACACTTCTTCAGATACATTGAAACAGAATTCACCAGACCCTTATATATAGTCTGGTGACTTCTGTTTCAGTGTATCTGAAGAAGTCTGCATGCACACGAAAGCTCACGTCAATAACAAACTTAGTTGATCTCTAAGGTGCTACTGGAAGGAATTTTTTTATTTTGTTTCGACTACGGCAGACCAACACGGCTAACTACCTGTTTTGTTCTAGGTATCAGCAATTTATTAAGATAACGTGACAATAACATAAATGAAAGGAAAAGATTATAAATAAAAGGAGAAGGGAAATGTAAGACTGCAAAACTACTGGGAGCAAAAGGCATAGACATTGACACAGTGTTGCCATCTACTCCCATAACTGCTACTTGGGCTTGAGAGATGGGAAGAATGAATAAAGATCACATTATAAAATGCAGGATTGTATTTCAGACACCATTTAGGAAATATGCAATTTCTTCAAACTGCAAACTTAATTGTGAGATTTCCCCTTGCACTTTCAGGTCTGTAAACACTATTCTAATTATGCACAGGCTCCATTTCTGAAATCTCTGTTCTTGGCATAAGCCATTTTAGTCATGCTTGTAAGTAGCAGAAGAGCACATTGAGTTTGGAATTTGAAGAGGTAATTGTGATATCTAGTCAATGTGAGAGGCATTGGAACGTTTCTGCCCAAATATGTGTCAGTTAGTGATAACTGTACCACTTTAAAACATTATCCCCCACTACTCACTTGCCATTTAATGCTGCCACACCGACTGTGCTTCTGGCAATAGACATGCTGGCTACAAAAGTCCACTGCTGACTTTGGGGGTCCCACCTCTCGACTGTGTTCAGATAGCTCCAACCATCATGGCCTCCAACTGCATAAATTGGCCCTTCGAGAACAGTAACTCCTAGAAAGATAGTCAGAGGAAGAAGATAACAATATATCCAACAAATGAAAGGCCAGCTCTGTAAAGGCCAACATGCATGGACCAATCAAATAGGTCAATCTGCTTCTCATATGGCAGTAAACCCCTACGTGACAGCATGTGGGGCTCCCAGAGGAATGCTGGCTGGACAATCCTTGCCTGAAGGGACTGTGTGAACTGGCAGTTCCACTGGAATGGTGCACAGGTAGCCACCAATATTTGCATGGCAGTGGCAGCAGCCCTGCAGAAGTTGCACGGGGTCCATTTGATGTAAGAACTAGGTGGGAAACTGGCAAGCAGGACAAAAAAAATGCACAACAGCCTACCTGGTTTCAGATCCCCCAGACACTGGTATTCAGAGGCATACTGACTCCAACAGTGGAGGCAGAACATAGCCATCATGACTAGCAGCTGCTGCTAACCTTATCCTCCACTAATTTGTATAATCCTCTTTTAAAGGCATCCATGTTGGTGGCGACCACTCCCCCCCCCCAAAGTATGAAAAAGTACCTTCTTTTATCTGTCCTGAGTCTTCCAACATTCAGATTCCTTGGATGTTCATGAGGAGTAGTGTTAGAGAGAGGGGAAAAACTTTTCTCTATCCACTTTCTCCCTGCCTTGTTGACACTCTCAAAGAACCCTAATAGGCTCGAGAGAGAAGACTTATCCTCTCTCTTCTTCCTGCCCTCATAGGACTGCTTTTTTCCCCTTTCCCCTTTCAACTGAGAAAGAAAGGGGCAGGGAAGCTGGAGGAAGGGGTGAATGTACACACCACAACAGGAGTAAGGGTAGGCGAGATACCTGACTCCAAAGGGGTCTAGCCCACCTTGAAATGCAGCCAGACTTCCCAAGCAGGGGAGAGTTAAAATGCCAAGCCACCGCAAAGTCTCCTGCCATCTCTAGTGAGAACCTATGATTTGTCTTACTGGATCAGACCCAAGTCTATCCAGACATGCATTCCGTTTCCAGCAGTGGACTTCTGGGCACACCCAATCAAGGCATGAAGGAGAGGGTCTTCCCCTGTTCTCTTTCCACAGCATCAGAGATTTCTTACTCTCGTAGAATGGTGTTTCGTTCAGCTTTCATGGCTAGTAACCTTTGATGTGCCCCCCCCCAAGCCCAACATAATTATTCAAATTGCAGCAGCTGCATGCATAGCAACCACATTCTCACAGTTTGTCTTTTTGCCACAGTGAAAGTCGATCTGCAACCCCAGTGCCAGCTTCTCATGCACCAGCACAGCTCATAAGAGGGCTGCCATGAGCATTGGTTCTTGGGCTTGCAGAAAAATAGTATACCCGAGATATATTGCTCATTTTCAGACTTCAGAACTCTTGACCTATCTTAAACAATTCCAGGTTTTGTAATGTTAATAGCATTGGTGATTTTAAGTGTTTCTCAAACCTCTCTCCTTGAGATAGCGGAAGATGGATTTTCTGAGGCAGAACAGTAGCTTGAGAAAGACAAACTGTTTCAAAGATAGCTAAGGCTAAAAGTCCTCTTTTCAAATGAACTTTTCGGTTCATTTCTTTTAATAGCTAGAACTCAATTTATTTTTAAGTAGTCTGTAGTGAAATGTCAGACTGTTGTTCCTATTACCACATGGTAGCACCTCTGTTCTAAGGCCAAAAGTGCAAAATTCTATATAAACTATTTTTTTCTAGTAGGTGCACCTGAATGTGGGACAGTCCCTTGGGATTAAACACTGCTAGCTGCCTTGACAACTTCTACCTGATGTGATGATCCCACATTTAGTCATACCCATACCTTTTGGCAGCTAATTTATACCTGGGACCTGTTGGAAGATGTTTTTTATTAGAGATTTATTCAAATTATTAGAAGTTGTTTGCTGAATATTCTACATGGTATATAGCTGCACACTGAGTTGGACACCATATTAATGTAGCAATATACTTCTCCCTGCAAATATCATAAAATTGTTCATGATCAGAGCACATGGACTAGTAGTTGAGAAACTGAGATCACCTGAGTTCTGTTGCAGAGCTTTGTTCTGTGAAGGAAAGCTGCATAATAATTCATGGCATAGCATGCACTCTGCATGGAGACATTCATGCTGTATAGATATTTTCCTGCATAATTCACTGAGGTTTAGTACTTGCTCTAGCCTTTCATCAAATGTAAAATAAGAAATGGCTATATCTAAGATTCAACCTTTTATTATGGTTTTGCATATCAATTTAAAATGTCATAAGGTTATTGTCCAATATGTGTACTGAACTCCTATTTCTATGCCTTTTTTTTTACTTCACCAAATGGGCTTTAAAGTATTCCACTGACTCAGAGAGCAGATGCCATTGCTGAAACAATATATCTGAACTATTTTAATTACAATTGTAGGGTTTCACATTTTTCTGGAGCAGACATGAAAATTCTCTTGACAATGCAATGTTAATCTGAATTTTGTTCTCCTGGATGGCAAAATGATTGTTGTTCTCTTAATATTCTTCTCACAGCTGTCTGGAGGCAATGGTCAACATAGTACACAGATAGAGAATGGACTCAACCCCCAACTCATATCTAAACCATCCATGGTATGTCTTTTTCCATGAAATCTCCCGAGGCATATTATTGTATTGTTCTTGTCAGGAAGTCATTCATTACTTTATATTCTAACAGAGCAATTTTGTGGAGGTTTGGGGCACGAGGGGGAGAATCTATGAAGGCATTAATGCCACTTCTTACACCTTATTGGCTTCATATGGCTAGGGTGGCAGGGGCCTTTTTGCAAATACTTTTTTTTCTCCAGCTCTCCTTTCCATTGACGCAAACTATCGAGAACTATTATTGTTCTTATTCTTGAAACCAGTGCCTTTTTTTTCTCCAGAGAAAAAGCTGCTGGAACACCACTTGCCTCAGAAGACTGATCCCAGAGCCCAAAGAGGGGCACCACGGGGGCTTGCTCAACTAAGGTGAAGATTTCCCGTGCACTAGCTGTTAGCTGGGAGGCTAAAGAGCCTCACCAAAGCTCTGCTGCGCCTCTGGCTCAGGAGGAGACCCTCTCTGGAGCCTGTAGAGGATATCCCCTAGCGACCGTCCAGGGAGGGTCTCTCCCTGCACTTCTAGGGCCCACCTGAGAGGTGCCGGAATGCTATCCTGGCACATTCCAGCTGAAAAAAAGAGCCTTGGTTGAAATTAACTATGCCAATTCCAGAGTTCGTGCACTTATTGGATCTAATTTGACTTGTTAGGGAAGGATGCACTTTTTAGTTCGTATTATTCTAAAATATGTATATACCACCTTCCCAGGCAAGGTCCACACAAGGCAGCTTGCACAGAATAAAAAGCACAAATATAAAAATTATTACTAAAATGAAGAATAAAACAGATAAAAAGAAATGCAGTCCTAGCTTGTGTTCACTGAGAATACTGATGGACAGGGCTGGCCCAAAAGCTTTAGGCACCTGAAACAAGATAGACCACTGACATTTCCCCCTGCCCACAGATCTGGGCCCATCCCAGGTGGGTTGGGAGCTTGCTCAGCTCACCTCATTGGTGTTATTGCCATGCTAGGGCAGCAAGCTAGCTTAGGGGCTGCAGGGCAAACCACATGGCACTCCTTCTAGCAACTTTCCAGCTGCCTCACTCTGCCTCATGGTAGGACCAGCCCTGCTGATGGATCTGTGCAGATTTTATGTACCTGATTTACATTTATGTGCATCTGTGCCCACAGAACTTCAATGAGGCTTCATGGGGGCTCTTTGAGGGGTACAGGTGTTGTTCCATTAACAGAGTTTCTCTCTAAATATATATATATATATATATATATATATATATATATATATATATATATATATATAAAATATATAAAAATGAAACAAATTGTCCAGTAGCACCTTAGAGACCAACTAAGTTTGTTCTTGGTATAAGCTTTCATGTGCATGTACACTTCTTCAGGTACAATTTTTTATTTTTTATATATATTTTGACTGCGTCAGACCAACACGGCTACCTACCTGAATCTAGAGTTTCTCTCTGTCCGCCACTATAGTGGCACGCATACATATTCCAAAGCCCTCACTCTTCAGCTATTTTTTATTTGTAGCATACCCCCCCACTCTCTTTCTCTGTATAACAAGTCTTTTATTTAAAAACAGAATTCTCTACTACCAATAGGAAAATAAGTTACATCAGGGTTTAATTATACAACTTCTAGATTTCAAAAATAAGTTATAGAAGAAGAAGGGAAGCTGCTGAAGAAAGCATATAGTATTTTGCTAGAATGGGAAACAAAAGATGAGGAGGTCAAATTGGTTATGATCAAACGGGCACAGGACATAGGACATAATATACAATTCGAGGATTGGGAAAAACTGGAAAGTAAATTTGAAATTTACAGATTGTTCTCTCTTGAAAGAAAATTATCTGAAAATGATGTATAGATGGTATATTACACCAGTACAGATTGCAAAAATGTATAAAACCGGGTCAAATATATGTTGGAAATGTAAAGGAAAAGAAGGTACTTTTTATCATATGTGGTGGGAATGTAGTGGGAAATTAAAACAAAAATGGAAATGATATACAATAAATTGAAAAAAATGTTTAAAATGACATTTGTAAAAAAACCAGAAGCATTTTTGTTAGGGACTGTAGGACAAGACTTGCCAAGAAAAACAAAGAATTTATTTATGTATGCCACAACAGCAGCAAGAGTCTTGATAGCACAAGGATGGAAGAATGAGGAAATCCCAACGAAAGAACAGTGGCAAGAAAAACTGACGAGCTACACAGATTTGGCTAAAATGACATATAAATTGCGGGACAAGGACAACTGTGACTTTAAAGAAGAGTGGGAGCTTTTTACAAATTATCTAAAAAGACAACAAAATGAACTAGACTCCTTGCCAGGTTTTGAATAAACATACACAAATTTATTCGTTGATAACATGTTAGATAGATAATGTTGGGATATGTACAATTTTATAACATGCAGAGAATAATATGGGCTGAGAAATCAGGGAGAGGAGCTGAGGGAAGTCCTTGGTGGGGGAAGGAGGGAAGGGAGGGGGGAAAGGGGGAAAATTAATGTAAGCGATTATATGGTTTGACAATTTCTTATGTTGAAACTGCTAATAAAAATATTTTTTTAAAAAAAGAAAAGAAAATAAGTTACATCATGATATGTTTATCTGGGTAAATAAATAGCTACATCTACAGAAGATGCTCCTTATACAGGTTTTCTTTATTTAACAGGAAATCTTAATTAAGGGTAGTTTAATGTTGCTGAGAGCTTTTATTAAATATGTGGGCTCCCAGGGCTTTAAAAATAAATTAAAGAAGCATCTTCATTATTCCGAAAGTAATAAACCTGCAGTGGTTGTAAAAAAAAAAAAGTAAAAAAAGTCACATTGCTCAGGCATACTGAAAGTTCATGTTGAACATCCCAGGAACTCAATAATTTTCTCTGGACATTTAGCATATTTTATGTTCCATGTTTAAACACAGTGTTGTAGATGTACATAATAAAAATGCAGATCAAAGAGACACAAACTTAAAGTTAAAAGCAAAACAAAAGAGAAACCTGTACAGACAAATGGAAAACATGACTTCCTTGTTCTAGTTCAAATCAGTGATGTTTTCTACAGCTCGTGTTCACATTTCACAGAAAACATTGGCATCCCTCTACATCAGGGGTAACCAATTCCCAAGAGACTGTGATCTCACAGAGTTAAAAACTGGCAGTGATCAACCCCCTTTTTCGGGGTTCAGGTCAGTGTTGTTGAGCTATTTTTAGGCACTTTTTGGGGTGCAGGGCAAAAATGCTGAGCTTTTTTTAGGGGAGCCACAGTTGTTGAGCTTCTTTGGGGGGAGCCAGTGATCTACCAGTGATCTACCACAGTCATTCAGTGATCTACCGGTAAATCACGATCTACCTGTTGGGCGTGCCTGCCATGAATGAGGCTGTATAAACTTGGGAAATGGGGAACTGTGGTTTCTTGAAGATCTCTTGTTTAAAGCTGTGGCTAGTGAGAATAACATTAATTATTCAAGTCAATGAGAATAAGAGCTTAAACCGGTGATGGGACACTTGGCTTTGTAGGGGAACAATCCTATAGCAAGAGCTGCTGAAATGAGCAGGATTAGGATCTATAGAGGATCTCTGGTTGAGCCTGGAAGTTCTTGGTGCAGTTGGGTTGTTGTTGTTGTTGTTCAGTAGTTTAGTCGTGTCCAACTCTTCATGACCCCATGGGCCAGAGCACGCCAGGCACTCCTGTCTTCCACTGCCTCCCGCAGTTTGGTCAAACTCATGCTGGTAGCTTCGAGAACACTGTCCAGCCATCTCGTCCTCTGTCGTCTCCTTCTCCTTGTGCCCTCCATCTTTCCCAACATCAGGGTCTTCTCCAGGGAGTCTTCTCTTCTCATGAGGTGGCCAAAGTACTGGAGCCTCAGCTTCACGATCTGTCCTTCCAGTGAGCACTCAGGGCTGATTTCCTTCAGAATGGATACGTTTGATCTTCTTGCAGTCCATGGGATTCTCAAGAGTCTCCTTCAGCACCATAATTCAAAAGCATCAATTCTTTGGCGATCAGCCTTCTTTATGGTCCAGCTCTCACTTCCATACATCACTACTGGTAAAACCATAGCTTTAACTGTACAGACCTTTGTTGGCAAGGTGATGTCTCTGCTTTTTAAGATGCTGTATAGGTTTGTCATTGCTTTTCTCCCAAGAAGCAGGCGTCTTTTAATTTCATGACTGCTGTCACCATCTGCAGTGATCATGGAGCCCAAGAAAGTAAAATCTCTCACTGCCTCCACAATTGGGTTATGTTGGCTTAACTCTCACATCCTCCGTTCAGCTGGAGTTGCACCAGCATATGAAACCCTGATCTCAATATAGTCCCCATAAAGTATGAATACATTTGCAAGCAGCTAGTGTTTCCTCCATTTGTTTTCCTCTCATTTGTCTATTTTACCCTCTAACTCTTTTCCTTATGATTAGATGCTAATGCTCTTTTTACGTATGATATTTTTCCCTTTTGTATATCTACCATCTCCATGATGGTGTGTTGTTGTTTTTCCTATACACATTGATTTAAAAATAGACACAGTATCAACAACAATGTTTTTAATTTCCTTTTTGCTTTTAACTTTTTCTGATTTTATTACTTGGTTTTATATTTATATATTGTTGTAAATCACTGTGATATATCTTGATGATACAGCGGTATATAAATATTGTTATGAATAAATAAACCAAGCAGCAGTGTGGTGGGCAAGTTTGCTGATGATACCAAATTGTTTGACGTGGTTAAAACAAGGCATTGTGAAGAGGGTCAAGGTGTTCTCTTCAAACGGATGAATTGGCAGTAAAATGGAAAATGCAATGCAAGCAAGTGATCAGTGAGGAACAATGGGGTAAGAGATCTTAATTTCATGGGGTCTAAATTAGCAGTGCCTGACCAGGCCCAGGACCTTGGGGCTATAGTATATAGCATAATGAAAATAATGAAAATGCTGACCCAGTGTGAGGCAGCTGAGAAACAGATTAATTCCATGTTATTGATAGTTAGGAAAGATGTTTCACAGAGCACTGCAAAGTTTGCAATGTCTTCATACAGATCTATGATGAGACCACAGTTGGAATACTGTGTACAGTTCTGGTCACCTAACCCCAAACAGAATACTGTAGCTCTGCAAAGGTTCAAAAATGTGCAGTCAAAAATTATCAAGGGGTTAGAGCAGCTCATCTATGAAGAAAGATCACACTTGGGGCTTTTTAATTTAGAAAAAAAGTGTGAATAATGTAGGATGTGATAAAAATGGATAGGGAGCTATTCTACCCTGCCCTTCTCAGATAAAAGAAAGTCCATATTCACTTGTGCATAGTTAACTATGCATCCAAAAGATGAAGTGATGGCCCAAAGTGATAATGTTATATATATTTATTTTCCCCCTTTTTTAAAAAGACAAATTTTAAATGTGTGCTGTCTAAAAGTCCATGCACCTTTTTGTCCGTAATTTGACATGCTTTATCCACACAGGATGTGCTACAATGCCTGGAAATTTTATCTTCTATCAAAAGATAGAAAAGTTATAGTCATTTTTTATTTCCCAAAAGTGAAGGGGAAGATTGTTTTTTGGCCATTCCGTTATTTCTTCTTCTTTGCTTTTACTTCATTTTATCATATTGCTCCCTTCCACACACACAGCACAGTATTCCTGGCCATTTACTGTTGCTGTTTCTTTTATTGCTCTCCTGAATCTATTGACTGCATAAGGAATAAAGATATAGATAGATGCATATTTCTCTCTGCACAGCTAATAGGGAGCCAGTTTAGATTATAGACATAGCATGAAGGGAAAGGAGTAGATTCCATGTTCCAAAGCTATGGCCCTGATTGAACTCTCAGCCCTCCCAAGGTAGCTGTTAGCAAAAGAAAAAGATGTCAGGAAATGAATTAATTCATCTCCCACATCACATTAGTTTGGCTATAGAATAATGTTTATCAGCTGTGCCATAAAGGAGACAGCCATTTGTTTGAAAGAGCAACAGGGCTCACCTATGCAACAGAGCTACCTCTTAACTCCTGAAGAACAATGAGTATCTACAGAAAATATATATCCTAGAGAAAAACGACTACTTTGGTTAGTCTCTTGGCATTAGAAACAGGCAGAAAATAAAAGGAAGTATCAACAGATCAATTGCGTGAAGTGTTCCATCGCAGCTCTAGATATCAGCATTACCTGAAATGACCTCACCTTGAGGTCACGCTGAGCTATATTATTTACAACAACAGGGATCTTGGATTCACCAATACAATTTTTGTGGCCAAAAATTTAAAATGAGATACTTTCATTGGTATGGCTTTGACAAAAGGAATTCTCTGGATTTCTATAAGATTAAGCCATTATACAAACACAGTTAAAAATATTCATTTAACTAATGATAATAAACTAGTGAAAGTACACTTAGGTATCACATTGTTCTGTGAAACAACTTGGTGCACACGGAGCTGTTATCTTGGGTAGAAGGGGAGAGCTGAAGAAGAAGAGGCAACACATAGTAGACATGGCCCCTGGTTGGTTAATGGGGAGCCAGTATAGTCCCCGGTGCATGGGGGCAATAGCATGTAAGGAGTAAAATATATACAAAAGAAAGATAATTCAGTTGAAAAGAAGGGTCAATACATAGCTCCTAGACTATATCACTCATGTATAGGGGAAGATAAAATTCCATTTGACAAATTATAGGTTCCAATAGCATAGCTGGGTACTTGCTAATTGTAGTAGAAGTAATTTTATGGATCCTCTGCTTTTACAAATACCAGGTAGTCAAGCCAAACTGGTAGAAGTGTATGCAGCAGCCTGACTACTGATCAACAGTTCTCCAACCCTTAATTTAGGGGAAGCTTTAGTCTGGTACGAGGGGGACGCTGTGGGTAAAACCTCAGCGCCTACGGCTTGCCGATCGCATGGTCGGCAGTTCGAATCCCCGCAGCGGGGTGAGCTCCCGTCTTTCGGTCCCAGCTCCTGCCCACCTAGCAGTTTGAAAGCACCCCTAAGTGCAAGTAGATAAATAGGTACCGCTTTCTAGCGGGAAGGTAAATGGCGTTTCCGTGTGCTGCGCTGGTGCTGGCTCGCCAGAGCAGCTTCGTCACGCTGGCCACGTGACCCGGAAGTGTCTCCGGACAGCGCTGGCTCCCGGCCTCTTAAGTGAGATGGGCATACAACCCTAGAGTCGGACACGACTGGCCCATACGGGCAGGGGTACCTTTACCTTTAGTCTGGTAGACTAAATCTGATAGTACTACAGAACTACTCAACAATTTAAGTATATATTATAATATCTAACCCACCCACCTCCAACCAAATGTCAATTGCACAAGAAAGCCTATATTATGGAAAACTAAAACAGCAATCCTATATCCACTTTCTGGGGAGTAAGCCCCATTGAACTCAGTGGGACTTATTTCTCCCCATACATATATAATATAGCATTGCAAAGGTATGTATTTTAGGCGCTGATTTATTTGCTAATAATCACTGTCTGTAATTGTTGAGTCAGCATAATAAGCAGGGATTATATCCACATTTCTGTTGGAAAATGCTGTTGAACTCTAAGAAATTGCTGATAAGGATATAAATGATTGGACTATGTCCCCATTGCACAGTGATTTAAGCCACTGCAAACACTGACAGACCTGTTGTTAAACTGCTATAGGCTGTGATTAAAAGAATAAGAAAATGGAATAAGAATATTGCTAACCATCACTAGACCTTGATTTAAAATGCAATACAAATTATCTTGCAGAGATTGAAAGGATTGTTAAAGTTATCTACTGCCAATTAATTGAAATAGACTTATAAAAGGAAGAAATTTATGGCAGAGGAAAGGGTATTGTGCCACGACTGTCCTAGAATGGTAAAACAACGAGAAAAAAATCCATTGCTAGGAATTAAGCTGAACTTTTTGTACAATGCAAGTTGTGAACAAGTTTCCCAAATTTACTTTTTATGAGAAACAACAAAATGAATTTTCATATTTCTGTCCAGGAAGAAAGCAGAGAAAGCAGTGAAAGCAGAGCTGTCGAAGAGCCTTGCTATAAGGAAAACTAATCCTTGAATAGAAAACTAATCCTTGAATAGAAACACTTATTAAAAGTAAGATTTCCTAGACTGCAGCCTCTCTCTCTCCTTCTGAAGATCTGGTGCTTCCTTTTACTATAGACATTGATCATTGAGCTCATATTGTCTCTGACTGGAAGCAACTCTGCAAGGTGTCAGCTAAAGGTCTCTCCCAGTCTGCTGCTTGAGAACCTTCAAAAGAATATGCCAGGGACTGAAGCGGCAACCTTCTAACTATAAAAAATGTGTTTGATCACTGAGCTATAGCTACAAAGACCTTTCTTTGAAGGAAATAACAATCATTTAGAAGCTGAAAATTGAGGCAGTATTTTGAAGTTCACCTACAAAATGTGCAATCTGTTATGATATTCTGTTGCCATGTGCAAGGTATACAGTTATTTTAAAAGCCAATTATGCACCCGTGTTATTATTTTTGGTGTCAATGAACTTAGTAGATGTGAACAAAGACAGCTGCTTTCTCGTTAAAAAATAAATAAATAAAGTGCCAAAAGGGTTAGAATAGGAAACTGAACATGAAATTCCTCTAGTTAGCCAGCCACCCCCCCCTTCAAGATATTCCATTTTATTCCCCTCCTGCCTGCCCATTAGATGTTTTATCATTAGGGTTTTTTGGGGGGGTGGGGGGGTACTCTGCAAACATTGGGACTCTGCCAAGCCTGCTGATACCCACCTCTTGCATATGGGTGGTGGTGTTTCAACTAACCCAGCACTGACACCTGAACACTGGAAATAGAGGGAATGTCTGATAACAAAAGAAATAATCTGAAAAGGCGGATTAAATAATTTAGGGATATGTGGGTAGTAACAGGATAGTTACTGATTCAAACCACTGGAAGCTTATATTGGCCCCTCCAGGTGTTGTTGGACTCTATCAGATCTAGCCAGCATAGACAATGGCTGCAGGGGATGGGAACTGTAGTCCAATATCCAGAGGGGCACAGATTAGGCACCCCAGGATTTTTAAAAAAATGATATGATTCAATTTTTACTCACAGTAGGATAACCAACAAATATTTTAAGGCCACCATATTGCAAGTCAGTAAAATACAGGCTTTTGTTTTTAGTCCTTTTCTTAATTCAAATGCATATATATAATAAACAATGATTTATACACACCTTTTTTCTTTTTACAATTGCCTCCACAGAAGCACCTATATCTATTTGGTTCCATTTAACTTTTAAGTCATTTCAGTTTTTTAACTAAGGTATCATTCTAACAAATCGCCACATGTTCTTGGTGGCCCTATGTTGCATATATTGGTGTTCTTGGTGGCCCTATGTTGCATATATGATGTTGCATTATAATAAAATATGCCAGAATGGGCTAGAATTTGGTACACACATAGATGAACACTTACACAAAGTACCATGAGCACTCTTATATATACTTTTACCTGTCCAGGCTTCTAAACACATGATAGGGATGTGATATGTATGTCCTATTCACTGGGCTGTCTCCACAATCATGGCTTGTTTACTAGTCACATCATTTAGCTACGATGGCATACCACTGACTTTACAACAACTTCAACAGAACTATTTGAGAAGCAGCTCAGTCCAGTCATTATCATACTCTAGGATGCCAACCATATTCAGATATTATTTCAGTTGTTTACACAAGCCTGCACCTAAGTTCCTTCGTGCATTTCTGCATAAATATAGGTATGCACATGTACTGAAATTGCTTGTGATCAATGCATCTGACATTACTGATTACATTTTTTATATATACAGATAGCTTTGGGAAACTGAATACTTACCTAAGCCATGCCTATGGGTTGACATTGGAGGCAAAACAGTCCATGCTTTTGTCTTTGGATTGTAACATTCGACTGTGTTTAACGTCTTTAAACCATCTCGGCCTCCAATAACAAAGAGTTTGTCATCAATGACAGCTACACCAAACTGCAGCCTTCTGCCATTCATCACTCCAGCTTGGATCCATAGATTTGTCCTGAGATCATACTTCTCTATGGTTGTAGCACCTGCTAAGAAAAATCAATAATGTATTTAATAACAGCATTTACATGATTTACCGACAAAAAATAGAATACATCTCCTCAACTGTTTCTTTTTGTAATTGGAAAAGGCACTATCTATGGGGAAAATGCCCTTAAAATTTGATGTCTCTTTTATTGAAAATGAATTAAAAAACCCAATAATTACAAGCTCGTGAATCCAAATGATAGTAATGGACTAATTTTGTAATCCCCTTCACTATGGAGATGAAAAACTTGGCAGTCTGTTCATACCAGATTTTACTGATAGTTAGTGATTTGATGGCAGAATTTACACCAAATGTAAACACCCTGTTTCACCACATTTATTTGTCTGATTTGGACTTTTGTTTGTTACCAAAATCAAATGATTCTTCTTTATCTACTTTCTATCCTGCTATAGCTCCTCCAACTTGTACAAAAATAAGCTATGCTGCTTCACTTCCCACACTTTAACTGTAATATAAGCAGTGCTCTGAGTCTATTCACAGTCTCAATCAGTAGAAAATAAAATTATGCATTGCATATTTTTATGGAGAGGATGTCTAAATGAGCTGAATTTAAAATACTCTAAAGGAAAGATTACTAG
The DNA here is from genome assembly GCF_951804945.1 of Podarcis cretensis. Lineage (NCBI taxonomy): Eukaryota > Metazoa > Chordata > Lepidosauria > Squamata > Lacertidae > Podarcis > Podarcis cretensis. Next base: position 99,989,706 of record NC_137173.1, on the reverse strand, counting down.
TATCAACTCCTTTTCTGCTTTGTTTTCACACTTGCATATCCAAGCCATGCCTCCTTTCCAACCACTAATTGCCCCTACAGAGAAAGCTGCATTCATTATAGGTTGCAATTAAATGTTTCTAATCTATTTCCTCATAGTATGATAAAAAGTTATTTTTTGTAATATATCTATATCTATATCTATATCATCTATATCTATATCTATATCTATAGCAGTGGCGTAGCGTGGGGGTGCAGGGGGGGGCCGGCCGCACCGGGCGCAACATCTGGGGTTAGGGCAAATCCACGGGTTAGGGGGCGCAAATCCATGGGTTAGGGGGCGCAAATTACTTGCCTTGCCCCGGGTGCTGACAACCCACGCTACGCCACTGATCTATATCTATATCTATATCTATATCTATATCTATATCTATGTCCATATCTATGTCCATATCTATATCTATGAATAAATGTTCTTTAGAAAATAAACTGCAATGATACAAATGAAAATAAACTTTTGTCAAAGCTAAAGTTTTTAATAAAAAAGAGATGTAATTTGAATCCCAGTGTAACAGAACAATAATAATGTGGATACCCAACTGGATATATTAAATTCCATTCTAATTTGCTCAGCTACAAGAAATATGAGCTAATTTCTGCATTCAATTATCTTAAGGTGAGTTTTTTTCACAGTCCTTAATTCAAAACTGAAACTGATATAAATGAATTAATTCACTAATTAGAAACAACTGAGTACAAACACTTTTTTTGGTATTGCAAAGTAGATTAACACGGCATGCATTTTCAAATGGTTGAAAGTATCTCAGTCTGTGCTAAGTGTATGGTACTATTTTTTTGCCTTTAAAAATTACCAAACAACTGTTAATTGTAGTTTTGTATGTTTTGCACACAAAATATGGTTACACAGCTACTTTGTTTTAATGAGTAATGTGCCACAAATTCTTCTTCAGTTTACAATGAATGAAATTGCATTTGAAGAAGTTATGAAAGGGGAGAGAAATGTCCAGCAAAATTCTCATGGGCGAGATGCAGGCGTTTTAATGTGTATTCCTTACTTTCAAAGTGGTTAAGAGGTTGAGTGATATAACTTCTCACACAGGGCTTTTCAGGTCACGAAATATATGCTGCTGGAGAGGGTGCTGAGCACTGAGGAAATGCTCCATGGAAAGAAAAAGACACATGCGACCCACATGGCCCCCTCACAACCATAAGGTAAGCTGCACCAAATGAAATTATAAAAAATTATAAAGTGCCCAGAGGAAGAATGTTTTTGAGGAATCAATTACCACGGTAGTTTGCACTATGAATTATATATTTGGCACAGAAAACAAAGCATTAAACAACATGACATTCCAGTGCTTGCTACAATAGGTGTTCAGCTTGCTCCCCATGAAAAACACACATTTCTGTCTGGGACTATGGAAATGCAAATTGTGCCTTGACAACCGACTGTCCACCCCTGGACAAGTGAAGTTCATCAGTGGGGTTTCACAATTCCCAATTTTGCCCTTTTCTTCCTCGTTCCCCAAGGTTGGTCTAAGTTTATATACAGTTCACCAAAAAATTGACAGGCATTATATATTACAGTCTACTACTTGCTGATTTCAAAAGGAAAGCTACTCCAGAGTTTCAGGATTTATATATATATGTGTGTATGTGTGTGTGTGTGTATACACACACACACACACACACACACCATTCTAGAATGAACCACATGCAGTATTTCAGTCTAGTAAATGTACACATCAGAAAATGGTTGTGTCCATTTTCAACTAAAAAGTAAAATTAAACCATAGTTTGCATAACTTTGACATATCCTGTGAAATTTGCCTTAACAAGCAAGCAGAAAAAGGAAGCAATCTTCCCTTTTTCTGCTGCCTAGGTTCTTTCGTTCCTCTGAATAAATTCTCCTTGATATCTGTGTCAATAACCCAGTTCAATCACATTCGTTCCACCTCAATAGATATCTTTTTATTTCAACACAGACTGTTGCAGATCACTAGGCCAAGGTCATCAGTTTGCACCTACTCAAAGCAACATCTCTAAATCTTGAACAAAATGGTCAAAGGTAGATGTCAGCAGCAACTTCGGCAGGAGCAGAATCAGCAGAAAGAGCTTCAAGAAGAAAAATGATTTACAGAGCCTATAGCTATAGACCTCAATTTCTTGTTCTTCTTGATAGTTTCAGGTGGTACAATGCAACAGTAACTGTAAAGAGATGCACCCTGAAGGCATTTCTATTCTGAATGTACAGAATCCAATCTCTGCACCTCAACACTGCACCCCAGAATGGAAAAACAGAGCTGAAAAACCGAACTTTTCCTGTTTGGGTTCGCCAAACTCCTAAAATCTGTATCATGCTGATTTGCATTTTAAAATGGAAAACGGTGTTTAATAAACCCTAACATACATTTCCAGTAATCTTAACTTTTAACTAATCCATTATTATTATGGTTGTTATTTTTTGGCTTAAAGAGCATTTGTCCATTGATGTGAGTTCTACATTGTAAAGCAGCAGCCTTGCTGAGTGCAAAGCTTATATTGAGACATCAGAGTGGATCAGTACCAAAGAGGGTGTGAGAAAATCTTTTTTTCCAGTATGAGTTAATGCATGCGTAGGCAAACTAAGGCCCAGGGGCCGGATCCAGCCGAATCGCCTTCTAAATCCGGCCTGCGGACAGTCTGGGAATCAGTGTGTTTTTACATGAGTAGAATGTGTGCTTTTATTTAAAATGCATCTCTGGGTTTTTTGTGGGGCATAGGAATTTGTTCATTTTCTTCTTTTTTTCAAAATATAGTCCAGCTCCCCACAAGGTCTGAGGGACAGTGGACCGGCCCCCTGCTGAAAAAGTTTGCTGACCCCGGGGTTAATGTGATGAAAATTATTTTAACAGCAACAAAATCTGTTCCTGGTTCTACGCCATTAGAACCAGGAGTTGCTTGTTCTGTAGAAATTCCAGACCTGTTGTAAGCTCAGAAAGCAAGAGAAGCAAATGGGGACAATACACTTGCTTGCATTGCAGACTGTCTCACCCCCCCCCCCAAAAAAAAAACTGGGCTAGGTTAGGCAAGCATGCTCTCACAGTGATTCTCCTGACTGCAGCCCCCTTCTTGTCCCATAAAAACCACTGAAATAAATTACTAAAAAAAAATGTAGCATCTATACAGTATCTATACCCAGGTGGTGACTTATTTCTGTTCCTCACTTCCCACTGAATTTTTGACTTGCTATGCCACTACATCTGAATATATTTGGGCGCACACACACACACGGACTGTGGACAGGTAACTTCTGCAGCTGCAGAGGTTTCTGCTCATATTTGTAACTCATTAATTTTTAGCAAAACCCATGATGCATTAACAGAAATATATCATTTTGGATGAAATATGAGCATAAACATAGCATTTTCACTTTCAAACTGTCATTTTGGATTGCACCACAAAATGTTTTAAATAAATAAATATATGGAAAAATTGTACGTTTATATGTATCTGCATACTCAGAAACAGTCCCACTGAGTTCAGTGGGGTTATTCTCAAGGAAGTGGATTTAAGAATTAGCCTTACTTGCTCACCTAGAGAACAACACCTGAAACCCATGCCACTACATGAAGATTCATTCAAGAGATTAATATTTTGAAATTCACATTTCCATTTGCAAAAATGCAGAGGAAGTATCCACACAGACTGATTTCAGAGAGCAAAATTATTTTCAAATAATTTGCAAAATGTTAGTTTTCCATCATGATTATTATCTCATCAGGGGGCTCCCCCTCCCCTTTCTCTCTCACTTCCATGTGAAGAGGATAAACCACATTCTGTGGAGTTCAAATGGCTGCATTATGCAGTCAAAATGGATGACGAAGGATCAAACCTCCATTGCTTTACTCTAGAAAGACATTCTGTTCTCCTACTTAAACCACCTGCTGACAGTGGGAAGTCCCTCTCCAACTTACATTCTTTATGCTTATCATCTTAGCTTTCTCTCTGCTTTTTGTTGTTTTCCCACTCATCCCTCAAGCATCTATACTCCATCTGGTGAATAATCCATAACCTTCTTGACCTGGTGTAGACTGTTTTTTGATGTTGGACCACACTGAGACCACCAGTGGAGTGGCCACATGTGCAAGTGGTTAAATTAATTAGCTTTTCTTTAGAACTATAAACTAGCATAAAGAATGGCTTGCTGTGATAAACTTTCATAGCAAAAAAGTGGCTATTATATGAAGTTATAAAGAACTAATTAGGTTCTCTTTCATGTTCTGTATAAAATGGTTCACTCTAGGGAGCAATTGGAGAGCTAAAATCCACATGCTGCTCTGTCTATTAAAGCAGTGTCTCTAACATCACACCTATCAGAGCAATGAGAGTGCTGCCCGGTTCTTACATTTATTATATTTCTGAGTTACACTACCACTGAGTTCTCTGGGTGACAACCATTCAATGTTTGGTAGTTTGTTCAACATTTGCTCAATGTTTTATCTGTTATAGAGAACAGGGTTGATATTCGATAAGATGGAAGGTAAGATAGACCTTGAAATCTTCTATAACTAATGGCAAAATGAAAATCCCACACATAATTAAAACATCCATGTTCAACATGCTCCTCGACTTTTAGCTTGATCAGCAGCTTGAGCACCAAGAGCTGGGTCAGCAAATCACAATACGTAATATTGTGCTAGAAATGAATTGTCACCAGTACACTATTTTAAGGCTGCAGTCCTATGCAGATGAGCAGAGTGGGGATCCAGAAGATCTCTGGCTGAGCCAGGAGGTTTCTAAACCAGATGGAGATACAACAGCATATCTCTCCCGTCCCAACTAAGCTAACACCCTGCTAGCTGAGCAGACCCTAAACCAGATTAAGCCTTGAAAAAGTGGGTGTCTTGGAGGCATGGCAGGGGCAGGGCCAGAGAGGAGGGTCTCAGGCTGGATCTTAAAAGCATTCAACTCAGTCATGTGACCTGGCATCCCTGAGCCAGGTAAGCCAGTAAAGGTGTGGTGTGACTCAAAACACTATTTTAAAGGCTTGTTTTCCCTCTGCTTAGGTTGGCTCAGCCAAGAAGGACTCCATGAAGTTTGACTCTACCTTTGGGGTCCCAAGTTCAATTGCTGGTGTCTAGGGCAGAAGTCCTTCATGAAACCCTAGAGATCCACTGCTATGGCCAACAAAACTGAAGGAGGTGGACCCAGAGTATGACTTGGTACAAGGCCACTACCTTTATTTTATTCTTAAGACCACAGGCATGAGAAATTTCTAGCAATGCATACACGCCCAGGCTGTTCACTTAATACATCTGAGGTTCTGCTACTGCTTCCTGGCAACCTTAAGACCTTAACACATCATACACCGTTGTCATCTCAACCATTCTTATGTGGCTCTTTCAGTAGTACCTAATAGTGAGTAACTTTTGCAATCTGTCTTTTCTCTTCCTGAATGCCATCCTGCTGAAGTTAACAGGAACAAAATTCTACTCCCTTTGTGCACACTTATGGATAAAGGAAAACTGATTAAAGATAAAGGTTGGGATGTGAAGGACCCTCCAGAGCATATTTGAGGGCTAAATGGGGACAAGCGAAACCATTAGTCCCACTGAGGAAGCAGACAGACATCACTGGATGTTGCCCACGTATGTCTTGACAATTAAGAAGGAAGGCTTTTGCGTTTGAAGCCATAGACCTATGAGTATTTGTCCACCTTTACAAATACTAAGGGGGGAAGTATATTTTTTTGTAACTCGTCCTATACCCACAGGACATCCAGTTTATGTGTTTATCAAAATCTCATTTGTTTGATAGTTTTAGATTTAATCGTAAGATTAAGGAATAGGATATTTGAAATTAATGTTTCAGTAAATCAGCTTTTATCTCTTCCCATTACTATAATGTCTGATTTTTTTATAGTTGAATTTCTTGCTTGGGTTATTTTAAAGTTTTCTTTTCCCTGTGTTCACCTCCAGACAATGATTCATTGAGAGCTGAGATAACCTAGGGCTTTGAATCCAGGATTTCTCTCTCCTCTCCACCTTTTCAATCACAGTGTGTCTGACATTATTACTTTTTTAAAAAAAAAAAATTATTTTGCGACCCAGCTAACTCCCTTGGTGTTTCTTCTTCTAGAACAATGAAACAGATTGAAACACCTGATGGAAGAGCAATCAGTATTCTGCCCTTTCTATTAAACTACTCAATTATTTATTGAGATTAAAAGAGATTTTACCGTTTAGCCCACAATACAGTTTACATTGTAGTTTTTTTCCTGCATGAAGGATTCCAGACACTCTGACGGAGAGATGGGGGATGGGGACTATTCTGCCAACTGTCTTTATCAAATCAATAACTGTTAATTAGTACCTTTGTTGTTGTCCATTCCTCCAACTGCATACAGGGTCCCAACTGTGGATTTTCTTGGTTTAGTTCTTGGGCTTTGCATAAGAGTCCGTCTTTCTGGCAAGAGATGATATTTCATGGCTTCCAGAATCAGCTTCTGACATTCCAGGTCATCTTTAAAAAGTGCGTGGTTTTCTAGGTCAGCTAAAATCTGTGAATGATATGAGTTGTGATTTAGTAATGACATCCCATTCCTTATAGCCCAACTCCCGGAGAGTTCTGCTTGCACAAACCTCAGTGACATGAATAGGACTTGGGCTGGGAGATGCACTATGAGCTTCAAGGCTAAGCAGGGTTTGAATATGTATTCCCCCAGTCTATCTTCAACATGCTCTGTTCACTGAGTCACACAGATGCTGTATGGTGTGTATGGGGTATACAGTGAAAATAAAAGTTCAGACAATGAATTAAGGACTAAGCAGAGACTTGAACTTCCACGTATCAAATTCATGTGAGACATACTAACCTGGTTTACACATTGCGTGACCAGGTGGCAACAGCCCCAGCCCCCAGGGATCACAAGATAGGAATAAAGACCCTGACAACATTATATGGAATTAAAATTAGGCCACAACTTTATTAAACTTCCGAATGTAGGAAGACCTTGGCTTAGGCCTTGGGTGTGTATCCCTCCCAGCCTCACAGCCGGGGGGAACTGGGGCTCATCAGGGTAAATGGGATATGGGGGTGCTCTGCGAGACGTAAGTGTAGCAGGCAGCCCAGCCCATATCCCTGCACGCAGGGTAGTTCACTGACAACCTTTCAGTGTATGGCCAGTGACACCCATATATAAAGGTAAAGGTAAAGGTACCCCTGCCCGTACGGGCCAGTCTTGCCAGACTCTGGGGTTGTGTGCCCATCTCACTTAAGAGGCCAGGGGCCAGCGCTGTCCGGAGACACTTCCAAGTCACGTGGCCAGCGTGACATCGCTGCTCTGGCCAGAGCCAGAGCCAGAGCCGCACACGGAAACGCCGTTTACCTTCCCGCTGGTAAGCGGTCCCTATTTATCTACTTGCACCCGGAGGTGCTTTCGAACTGCTAGGTTGGCAGGCGCTGGGACCGAGCAGCGGGAGCGCACCCCGCCGCAGGGATTCGAACCACCGACCTTTCGATCGGCAAGCCCTAGGCGCTGAGGCTTTAACCCACAGCGCCACCCCCTTAAAGTATATACAACCCCTTTAAGAGGGGGACCCTGGAATCGCCACTGCAGGGGGTGAGTCACCACTTCACACACACACACACACCCATAGAGAAGAAAAGGCTAAAGGATTCCACCCCAGGCCATACCCATCAAAGTTGTGACGAATTGCTACAGGGAAGATGAAACCTGCCAATGCAGGACAATTTCTTCCCGGTCCTTCAACAGCAACCAGCCAAAGACCGTAGCAGCACCCGTTAAACAGGAAGAAAAAGTTAACCTGCAAACAAGAAACATTAAACAAAGGGAGGGGAGGGAGGGTGAATCTCCAGAGCCGACTGCCTGGCTATTTCGGCTCCACCCCCTATTTATAAATGGGGCTGGCCCCACCTCCCAGCAAGAAACTTGATTACTGAGGCTGGGCATGAACCTCCAAAAATTAACACTGAGAGGCAAGCCAGCCCATTTGCCAGTAAGCTCCCTAGGAACTGTAGCACCACGCGCAATCCCGCAAAGGGCACCCACAATGTAAAGTGTGATTGTCATTATAATAAACCATAAACCATGGTTTATGCTGTTTAGCTGCAATTGTCTCCCTCCCCCCCCCCCCGGTGCCATGCTGGAAGGAAACAAACTATAGCACTATCTTCAGATTATGTAGAAACCAGCACTTATAGTATGTTTGGGGAAAGCAAACCATGGTTGACATGTAATGTTAAACTAACACTTTGTCCTGGCAAGGCATAGGGAGAGAATGCACAAGCCGCAGAGCAGTGTGCACCAGCATGCTTGTTATCTGTGGCAGATAACTCATGGTTTGTTTTAGACCACAGCTTACCATTATGTGCAAACGGGAACATTCTCTACTGGGTCACAATGCTACCAAATGACGCTTAAGAAACATGATGTCAAATTAATTTAATTCTAATATATTCAGAAAAACAACCTTGGAGCAAGTGTCAATCCTTGTAGTAACTTTAAAAATAACAGCCACAATAACAGAAGCGGACACATTTTCACAGAAAATAGTCAAAATTGATAACTTGTTTTACTATCTGCCTTAGATAAATTTAGAAAATGTGGCTGATGCTAGAAAAATCTCCTACACAGGAAATTAACCTGTAATGTTGGTTCAATAAGTCAGCAAAGCAAATACTGGGCTCCCGCCCTTGTACATTTCATCTTCCCAAAGTGTTGCATGGAATAACTAAAATTTAATTAGCTGCTGCCCTAGCTCTATCATAAACTTCCCTTCCATGCTATGTATCCCCAGGGGAGTTGAGTAAATAGCTTGTTCAGAAATAAGTAATACAAGAATGTATCTGCATCTATCTGACAATTTTTCAATCAATGGAAAGAACGGTATATTTTCCTCTCTCTCTCTCTCTCTCTCTCTGTCTAAGACCTAAGACACAACTTTCATATCCTGACATCACAATGTAGTGTGTTTGACAGCATTCCCTGTCACCAGCAGGCAATTATGTATCATAGGAAAGCATAGCAACAGAATTTCTGGAGGACATGGGTAAGCTGCCTTAGAGTTATAGGTGGAAGAGAAGAAACATGCAGCTCTCCATAAGTGCTAACAGCCACACATTTAATATAATGTGTTATTTTACCCTTACCAAGCATTTTGTACATAGAAAACACAAGCAGAAGAGTGTACTTAGTGGTAGAATTACTTTAAGAGAATTAGAGATTCTATTAAAGAAGAAGAAGAATCGTTCTGTTTGAGCTTGGAAAAAATATTGAGAATAATCACATTGTGCAGAGAGGAATTCCATAGATGCCTTCATCCATTCCCAATGTGGCACCATTGTAAACATTTCACCAAATCCTATGCTTGGTCATTAAAAGGGACGAAAGTCATTGAAACAAAAGCATGAGAATCCAGTTTTAAAACCAAGAAACAAAATTTATCAATTTATTGCAACATGTTCACACTGAATTCTTCTCTGCAATGAGAAAGCAGTTGATGCAGATGTTGAATGATTCAAGGACAATGAAATTCTGCGTTGCTGTGCATAACCAATGCAAGTCAATTTGTTTATCAACAGAGGAGGCATGACTAGTATAAGCTAATGGCAGGAAAATATGGACAACATGTTAAAAACAAAACACTCAAAGAAAGATAAGCAGAAGAGATGTTGAAAGATTACACTGGGCAACAATTTTTTACTTTTTGAATGTTGTCTAGATTTCTACAACTGATTTAGGGTATTTTTGCACTGCTGAATCAGGAAATGGCATCCGTTTCTCTCCATCAGGTCAGGTTTTTGTGCTATGTTGATTTGAAAAAAATCAGATCTTGTGACAAAATCGATTACATTTTTGTGGCATTATCAGCTGATTTTTGTCAACACGTATCATCCTAAATATGTTTTTAAGAGAAAAAAATGTTTTTCCAACAACATATATTGATTACCTGATAGAAACATTGATTACTGTAAACTGAATGGTGGACATTGATAAAGGTAAGTACACGTAAACTGCATGTTGCTTCACCATTTTTCAAACTTCAGGGCTTGAACTTCTGTTTCTTGGAACTCCAGGAATGCTCAGCGGCAGGGAGGTCTCTCTTCAGAGTCCAACAGTAGTCAGCCATCATGACTGCGTCCCAGCGACCCTGATACCTGGTCTCCATCTCTTTCATGTCCTGATGGAATCTCTTCCCCTGCTTGTCACTCATTGAACCCAGGTTCTCAGGAAACCGGTCCATATGTGAAAATAGGTAGTGCATCTTGACGCTCATGTTGCAGCCCAGGTTTCTGAAAGCAGTCAGCATGTTGTTGACAAATTCTGCGTAGTTTCTGGCCTTATTGTTGCCAAGAAAGTTCTTCACTACCAGAACAAATGCCTTCCACGCTTCCAGTTCCACTTTGTTCATTGAGTTTCCAAACTCTGGATCTCTGATGAGCTGACGGATCTGAGGACCGTCAAAGATGCCAGCTTTCAACTTCTCCATGGTCAATCCTGGAAAAGCCTGGCACAAGTAAGTGAAGCAGTCACCATCCTTGTCCAGAGCCTTGGTGAACTGCTTGATTAAGCCGAGCTTGATATTCAGCGGTGGGAAGAGTATTCTGTCTCTGTCCATCAGAGGGTTGTTGATGACGTTCCTTTTTCTGCAAAGCACCAATTTCTCCCGCACAGGCCAGTCCTTCTTCATGTAATGCTAAGCACGGTCCCTACTATCCCACATGCACAGAAAACATGGGAACTTGGTGAAGCCAGACTGTTGTCCCAACAAAAAGTTCACCATCTTCAGGTCAACACAAATAAACCACTTATGTCTGATCATAACCAATTTTCTCCAGCACATACTTCACCCCTTCATAGTTCTCCTTCAGTGTACTCGAGTGAGCCAGGGGTTTTGATCCCCCAACTTTATGCTTTGCCGCACCAATTTATGGAAGATTTCGAGGTTTTATGACTTCAAACTGATCCCTTTTCGACATAATCACCCAGAACTATTGGACCTGAATACTTCTTGTCATTAAAATAATCATTTCCAATCAAAACAATTATTTGACATGGCATTTTACCCCCACCAACTTCTTCTAAAATGCTCCACACAAGCGTACATGTGAACAAAAACGTAAAAAATGACATGTGGCCATAGCTCAAAAACTTGACCTGATTGAGCAAAACCAATGTGATTTTTGGATTCAGCGCATCAGATTCGTCCTAAATCAGCTGAAAAAATGCAGACAACAAATTTGTTGTTGACCAGTGTTATCTTTTCATGAGATTAACTGGTATTCAACGCAATCCTACGTATGGGTTGTATTCAACTAAGTTTTACTAAGAGTCAATCTATTTAATTTAATGAATATGAATAAATTGGGGCCATTAATTTCAATAGGTTCACTCAGAGTAAACTTAGTTGAATATCACAATTTATTTAGCTTAAAACAAGATAGTGTGGAAAGACTGTAAATTCATTAATTAGTAAAGGGTGAAGACAGATACACATGTAAAGTGCTTTTTAAAAATCCCATGGAACGGGGGGGGGGGATCGGTGGAAAGGAACCCTCACCCAACATGGTAAACATTTCTCCCCCAAAAAACTTTATTGGGGTTCAGAATTGTGTCTTCTGAAAATTTCTAAAGCAGTACCTCAATTTGCACCTATGAATGCAGATAGAAAATCTGGGCTGCTTTTCAAAGTCTGGCCCTATATTTAGTTGGTAAATTACTTTTTAAATCAAATCAAAATAGACTTTGTTTTAGTTAGGATTGAGGCATAGTATAATGCTCCACTTAAAATGTGTTTAAATATGTTTCTTAAAATGTAGGTTTTACATACATGACAAATGAGGTTAATTTATCTGAAGTTTTATTCTCCATGTGATGGGCCTAATTGTTGAGTGTAGCAATCTAGGTTTCATCTCTTAATGAGAATTTGGTTTGGCACTGGACAATATCTTGTTTACAGGGCAATCCTAGATGTATCTGGTCAGAAATATCAGGTGATTATATTAACAATTTTTAGATTAACACCTTTTTAAGTTTGTTAGAACTTGATATGAAAAGCTTCACTTTATATGTTGGGGAGAAATCATTTACCGTAACCATTTTGATATTCTGTATCAGTAGCACAGCTGAAAAGAATAGCCACTGTACTACATACAGTGGGTTACAACTTCAGATTTATTCAGATCAAGGTGCATTTTAAAGAAAATAAGAATGAAGGTTTCTCAGAAATGTCAGTTCCTAACAATGGGCTCCTAACTGACTAGAACTCTTAAGCCACATTCTTGTTGAAACATTTTGCAGTCCACTGAGTCTACATTGCAGGAATTTGATAATCTCTTCTAACAGATATCTAACACAGTATCTTCTAAACCTCTTTAGATAAGACAAGGTAGATTGATTATAAACACATTGAGTTTAGTCAGTCATTTTCTTGATGCCTTTCAGTGAAAATTCTCTTGCAAGCTGCCAATACTTTCCAGCCAGTGCAAAACACTTGGTCGACCTTTTCTCGCAGCACTTCAGTCTGATCAGCTAGTTGACTGGTTATATTCTTTTGAGGTTAATAGGGTATCTTATTATCTGGGGGAAAATCATTGCTTTTGTAAAAGCTCCGCAATGCATTCTAAGTAGTTATTTGTTATTCCAATCCATATCAACATTCTGACAAAAACCCGGCTTAGCCATGTTCACAAAAGTTAAGCCTTGCAGACATCTTCTGCTCTCGTCCTTTCTAATACAAAATGCTCAAAACTTACTACAAACAACTAAAAGTGTTTGATTTAATGCCAACAGTGCTCCCAGAGTACACATACACAAAAGAATGAAGTTGGATGAAAATACTGACTTTTTACACACTGTCATATTTTCAGATTTCTAACTAACTCCAACCGGCCACCCTAAATTCTTCCAAAGCAGAGAGATCATCCTATGTGGAGATCAAATGACCTTTGGGATACAAATCTGAGCCAGGTGGAGGTTGGAGCTTCGGGGGCCTTTGGATTTGAAAGGAGTGTGAAACAAGATTTGGAATATCCTATAGGCCCTATTTTTAACTATGGAAGTTTGGCAGGAAGGAATATGATTACCGTTGGGTTGGAGCTTCCATGAGATCTGGTTTTCAACACCAAAGATTATCAAAAAGACTGGCAGAGGGGACATGAAAGAGACTTAAGAGCCTCGGACTTAAGATCTCCGGGTTGATGGTTTTCCGAGATTGATGGAACTATTGCTAGGGGCCGAAATCGGGGAAGGGATCTGGTGGAAGAAAACTGGGAATTTAAAGTGTACATAATATAATTTGTTTTGTTTTTTCTTTTAATGAGAGATGGGAAAATCGTGGAATGGAATCTTTTTTGACCCTAGGGGAAACGTCTTAAGAATAAGTACAGATATATAAGTTTTAATGAGAAATAAGATTAAATAAAGTAAAAGTGAATGGTTATTTGGTGAAAGAAAGAATGGAAAATTATAGTATATTAAGATAAGATATAAGGATAAAAATAAGATGAAGGATTTGCTGAAATATCTATATGAATTAGAATATAAAGAGGGGAATTATAGTATGTTAAGATAAATTATTAGGATAAAAACAAAGTTGGAAGGATTTGCTGGAATATCTAATTGAATTAGAATACAAAAATGGGAGGTGTGAGGAAGTCAAGGAAATAAGTGAATGTAAGTAAGTGAGTTAAAGGTTTGACTTGTTTTTTACTTCTTTTTTTCTTTTTTCTGTTTTTTTGATGATGTTTTTGATTTTTTTATATGTACTGTTTTTTCTTTCTTTTCTTCGATTGTTTTCTTTTTACTTTTTTTCTGTAACCTTTAAAATCTTAATAAAAAATTATTAAAAAAAAAATTCTTCCAAAGCAGCAACCGACATTGATCATTGTGCAAAAAACACTGAAACTCTTGAGAGAGACAGTGAGGACGTGTCTCCACAGCAGTGACCGGAAGAGGAATGACTGCTGGAAGGAGACTAGAGAGAAGAAATACCAGGGTGCATCTGCACCAGCAAAACCAGGCGCCTTCACATGCCCCATCTGCAATAAAACATGTCTCTCCCATATAGCTCTCTATAGTCGCTGCAGGCTTTGTAATTCTCCAATGACTTGACTTTACACCTGGTGGCACACTCTTCCATTGTCTCTTGAGATAGACTGATGCCAACAAACTCACACAAGAAGTAGTGCTGGCCACTGACTTGAATGGCTTCAAACTAGACAAGGTCATGGCGGATATCAATGGCCACTTACCAAGTTGTCTATGTTCTTCTACTTCCACTGTTGGAGGCAATATTCTTCTGAATGCCAGTTACTGGGAATGATAGCTGAGGCGAGGCTTCCCATGGGCATCTGATTGGCTATTGTGAGAACAGAATGCTGGACTGAATCAGCACTGGCCAGATTCTGCAAGGCTCATGTTCCTACAAACAGTGCTAAGGTGTGTGGTTCTGTCCGCTTTCTCCTTCAGTGAGGCACTGGTGATGGCAGAAGCTCATGGGAAAGGCTCATGGGATTTCTTTTTAGTTAAAAGAAAATATAATTATTGTGTTTCTAGTTAGCATATGTGTTTTTGGTTTATTTGTAATTTTTACCCAGGTCACCCTCAAACACCAGCTCATATCTTGATTCAATTGCAGAGTTAAATCTGGAGTTCTACTTGCACTGCAATCTAATCAATGTACCCATGCACTGGTGCACAGAAAAGGAGAAGGAGAAAACTGTGGCCCATACACAGTGTTCTGAAAATACTAGAAATTTAAAATAAATAAAAAACCAAGAGAATGATGGATTGCTAATGCCTTGGTGGCATCCAAGAACCAATTACTGCTCCTCAGCAAACTTAATTTTCTTACTTATTGCAGATGAGTTTTCATTTATTCACTGTTTATTCTTTTATTAAACAGGGTCAGTGTTGCTTGTAGCAGAAGATGGAGATAAATGTTAAATTACTAATGTACAAACAGCAACTCAGTTAAGAGCCAACGTACATCTTGTCTATTCCAAGTTTAGATTTTCCTTTATTTGATTCTAAAATCAACTTCTGGAACAAAATTATTAAAATCATTACACTATTAACATAATATTTAAATAAGTAAGGAATCTTTCAATATGCCTTGGTTCTTTAGCAGTCTATATTATAATTCTTCATGATTTCAACTACTCTAATTAATATGTTGCACTCAACAGCAACTTAAGCAAGGCATCCAAAATCAAGCAAGGGATGGTGCCCTAGGCATAAGAATATTGTTTTGTGATTAGATATCATTCTGCTGCTGCATAACAAAATAAAATACATACTATATTTGGTATTAAAATGCTGTATCACTATATAAATAATATGAGAACACACAATCTGAGACTCGTTAACAAAGGCAATTTGAAATGTAATTTTACATTTTGTACTGAAAATTCTTGTGCTTAGTTGGCCACTGAAGTCGGTAGAGCTCATTTACTCCTAAATGTTGTGGAATCTGAGGGGGCAGTGGGGAAAAGAAGGGGGAAGCTCTGTTGCCCAAGCAGAAATCCATGTGCTAACAATATGACTTTGCTGGATGCAACCCAGAAGGAGTAAATACTAAAAGCACAATTCAATGCACATCAATTCAGAAGCAAGTTCCACTGAGGTCCCTTAGGCTTACTCCCAGGTGCTCCCTTTGAGTTGCATGGCCTACTGAATATATAGCATTTAAAATAAAACTTCCATTTTGTTTCCCCCAAAATATCACATTATTCTAACAGGAACGTTCGTCAATGTATTTTTCCCCCCTTCATCTTTTCAGGTCATCTCATGAGATTCCATTCTAGAAAAGTTTAAGGATCCATATGAGGAAATCTTTGCACAATGACATAGCATGAATTAGAAATGCAAATTACCTTTGCTATCCCAATTGATCCAGTCTCACCTTAACCAATATTCTGATTTAGTTCGCTAGCCGTAAAATAAATCCAGTGTAATTATTCTCAATCCCTTCTTGAATCTATTTTAATTAAAAGCTGGCATTTTTCCATTGAAAGCTTTAAGTGGGTTTATGTGGCTAAGATTTTAAAATGTAACACTTTACATAAGTAATCTCAGTTTAAAGTAAAATTCTTTTAAAAATGCAATAATAATTTATCTGGATTAGTTTTTTGGTTTTCCTTTCCACTGACTATTTCACATTATGTTTTTACCTTGAATGAAAATATGTTATACATTATTACAAAAGCCACACTTGAAGGAAATCAGAGAGTAAAATAATTCTATTTTTGCACATACTAAAATAGTTACCTGAAGAATGAATTTCTGTATTGTCATGCCATATTACTATTTTGCATAAGCACTAGAATATCTGTAAAAGGTGGCGCTGTGGGTTAAAGCCTCAGCGCCTAGGACTTGCCGATTGAAAGGTCGGCGGTTCGAATCCCTGCGGCGGGGTGCGCTCCCGCTGCTCGGTCCCAGCGCCTGCCAACCTAGCAGTTCGAAAGCACCTTCGGGTGCAAGTAGATAAATAGGGACCGCTTACCAGCGGGAAGGTAAACAGCGTTTCCGTGTGTGCAGCTCTGGCTCGCCAGATGCAGCTTTGTCACGCTGGCCACGTGACCCGGAAGTGTCTCCGGACAGCGCTGGCCCCTGGCCTCTTAAGTGAGATGGGCGCACAACCCCAGAGTCTGTCAAGACTGGCCCGTACGGGCAGGGGTACCTTTACCTTTACCTTTATTGTGGTAGAGCTTAAATAAATGAATATGCTGTATGATAACTGACTTTTCAATGACATGACGCCCAATTTTCTGTTATGTCTGAGGCTGTGGTCTTATATACTTATATATATAAGTATATACTTATATACTTACTAGGGAATAAGCCCTCAGAGTAATATGTGGTTTTCCAAATGACGCAGTCAATGTGCTGAACAGTGTCTGGAATTGGTAATGGACTGGATGGAAATGAATAAACTGACTCTCAGTCCAAAGAAGATGGAAGGATTGATGGAAGGTGGTTAATCTAACCATTGGTTCAAGCAGTTCTGGATGTGGTTGTATTCCTCATACAAGGTCACTGGAAGTCCAGGTTTTATCAATGATCCAGTAACCTTTTCATGAGCCAAGACAGCTTCACCAGCTGCATTTCTTTTTGGACAGAGACAGCTTGGCTACTTATCCATGCCCTGCTAACCTCTAGCTTTGATTACTGCAATGTGCTTACAGGCCTTTGAAAGCTAAACTTTTGCTAGTGTAAAATATAGTTGCTTTACTATTCACCAGGAACAGTTTGTGGGAACATATGTCTTGGATTCAGAAACATCTTCTTATCCATTTCCAAACTCAATTTAAAATGTTGATGCTTACTTTTAAAGTCCCACACTGCTTGGGATGAGGGTACATGAAGGAAAACTTCCTTCTACTGACCATGACCATGAATAGAGATGGTAATAAATATGCTATAAATGAAAATGAATGAATGAATGAATGAATGCAGTGCTATGAGGGGAAGGCTGCCCAGAGATTTTAAGAAAAATGTTATCAGTATATGGATGACATAGACCTCTTGAAACCCTTTCCATCTTCTTGAGCTGTGACTATAGAAGTCCACAATAAATGTCCAATGAATGAAGGTCAACCCAGTTAAGATTGAGGTTCTCTCCGTTGGTCAAATAGCTCTCCAGAGAATGGGAATTTGGCCTTTTCTAGATCGGGTTGCACTTCTCCTAAACATGTAGCTTGGCATGTTATTAGATCCGACTTTATGGATAGATGCTCAGGTATCCTCTCTAGTTTATAGCACCTTTTATCGTATCTGGCTGATTCTTCAGGGTTGGTCTTTCTTGGAAAAATGAGACCAGGCCACAATCACGTATTATACTTTCAGAATTACCACCAGCCCAGCATCTTCTGGCCCATGCCCTGCCATTAGCAAGGGAGGCCCTGCTTTTGGTTCTGCCAATGGAGGCAGGTCTAGGGCAGTGCTTACAGTACTTTTTCATGTTTGGCATTCCCTCCCTAGGGAAGGGCATTTGCCCCTTTTGCTGGTGACTGTTAGGTAAAGGTACTCCTGACTGTTAGGTCCAGTGGCAGATGACTCTGGGGTTGTGGCGCCCAGGCCTAGGGAGCCGGCGTACAGCTTCCAGGTCATGTGGTAAACCAAAGCAGCACACGGAAACAGCACTTACCTTCCCACCAGAGCAAACTGCTATGTTGGCAGGAGCAGGGACCGAGCAATGGGAGCTCACCCCGCCGTGGGGATTTGAACTGCGACCTTCTGATCGGCAAGCCCTAGGCTCTGTGGTTTAACCCACAGCACCACCCGCATCCCTCTGGCGACTGTTAGGCATCAGCTAAAGACATATGTGTTCATCCAGACTTTTGGAAGTAAATATCCTGGGGACACAGCAGTTGAAATATGTTGTTTCAGTCTTAAGTTAGGTTCTGTTGAATGTAGGGAATTTTTATTGGATTTAACGCAATGTTTTTGAATTGACTGTATTTTACCGATGCTCTATACTGCTCTGGATTCCCAAGTGGGAGGAAAGGCAGATCAGAAAGGAAATTATCAATACAGGCCCTGATAGAATCTATTGTTAGATTCAGGAGCAGCTGACACAGTGGGGATGTGGAATGCAGCTGCCCTCCCAAAACTGGAGTCGCTGTCAGTTACTAGGATGCTTGGCAATAAGAGTTGTGAGGTCAGGGCTGTGCAGGCACACTGGCAGAGTCATTCGATGTTTTACATGGGGTTGTCTTTGAAAATGGTTCAGAATCTACTATTATTACAGCTGGGCTGCTAACTGGTATCAATAAAAGGAACACACTTTGCCAATTCTTAACAGAACTATACAAGCTTCCAGTTTGTTTCAGAGCACAACTCAAAGTGTTGATTTTGATGTATGAATTCTGGAGTAACTTGGGACTGAGGTACCTAGAGGACCACGGAATCCTGTATGTTGCCCAGCTATTAAAATCATCTTTAAGAGACTCAAAATGCATCTCATTTTCCCCGAGGTGAGGTGGATGGCAACAACAGACAGAACCTTTTCAGTCATGGAGTCTCTTCTCTCCTCTCCCTCTTCCATCTGTCAGACTCCTCTCTGATGATTTTCAGAAGACAATTAAAATGCTGCTGTTTTCTTACCCTGATACTAGCTGATGAACTGCATCTGCTGAGTGGTGTTACGTGTTTGAGTTTTATGCTGTTTTTGTACTGATGTTTGTTCTATTGCTAGACACCACAGAAATTATTTATTTATCTGTGTTTGTTCAGAGTATTTTATTGTGTGCTGTTTTTCAGGGGGGGAAACCACAAAAGCAGCTTTCATAAAAATATTCAAACAATAAGTATCAACATCAAAAATTCTGCAATAAAACAACGAAGAAAAGTAATGAAGAAAAAAACCCCTCACACCTTTTTTGAAGCTGGACTGCAACACATTAAAAAGTCTAGTCTAGAGAATTAAAAAAGTCTTTATCTTTCACTAAAGAAAAAGCAGAATCAGTGCCAGGCAATCTTCCTGGGAGACAATGTTCTAAAGATGGGGTGGCAGAAAAGGTCCTTTTTCAGGTATCTGTCACATCTCAGATGGCAAAGGGACTCACAGATGGTTGGCGAAAATTTAAGACATTCTTAATTATTGTACGCATTTCTGTCAACTAATTCCCCTTGTGATTTACAATAGTTGGAAATAATATCTGTTCTGTTTTCTTGTCCTTCTACATTCCTAAACACGCTATACCCAATCCCAACCTCTTTCATCTGTATTCAATAAAGTTGTGGCCTGTTTCAGCCCAAGCCAGTCTCGGGTGTCATTTAATCTGTTGAGGGTTCGGGACTGAGAGTTGCAATGCCTGGGCCCACAATGCATATCACCAGAAAGGTTGAACACTTTAGTGCTTATTCACTAGTCTGCTAAACACAGGACAGCTTAGTGAAAAAATATACTTTTTACCCAAGCCACTGGACAGATCCGTTTAGAGCAGGGGGCATTTTTCTTCTAAGGACAAATTTCCTGTACTCAGGGCAGGGTCAAGACCCTAGCATAAGGGTTGGGGGCTTTAACCCTTTATCTCCTCCTGATCTGGCTCTGAGTATCCTGTGTATGCCATTTGCTTTGAAAAGAATATATCACTTCAATGGAAGATCTGCAAATTAGAAGCCTGAACCATAGCAGTGGGTTCTAGGGCCCTGATCCAGATCAGTCTGAGTTAAGAAAAGCACCCTGCACTTAAAAGCACAGCTATGTACCTAGCATTAAGATGAAGTCTGCCTCAAACATTTAGTGGAGAGTATATTCAAGAAATGCTGTCAGGACTACTACAAGTGACGCAATGCCTTCAGACAGCTGTGGAATGGGCTTCCACCTGAGGTTTAGATATATCCCACACTACTGATGGCTCAGAAAAATTCCTCTAACAGCACAGGTAGCTTATATATCCTTGTTAATTGCGTCCTCTTCCTGCTCCTCTTTCCATGGATAGAAATTACTGAGTCAAGAGGAAGGATTGTGCATTCAAGTGTTGAATCCCTGTTGCACTCATTGTCTTCTACTTGCAATCGGGGTAATAGTTAGAAGGACCTTAAAGGCTGCTCCCAGTTTTACTGCAGCTAAAGCCATAAATAAAGAGGCCCTATCTTGGCCTTCTAGAATAATTTTGGCTATGGAAAAAAAGAAAAAACCAGCAATGAAAAGAACTATGCACCCTGCATTAAAAAATGCCTTGTTCTATGTCCAATAAGCAAGGGACGCCTTTGTCCAATGGCGCTGTGACCCATAGATTGCAGCAAAATACCCTGCCTGATGCTGTCAATAAAGATTTGGCCTGATTTTATCCCATTACCATTGAACAGTCTTATTATTTTGCTGTTATCATGGGTTACATAATGCGCCTGCCTGGGCAATGACTTCATGGATACTGCAATTGTACTGCTGTCAGTAAACGGGACTGTCGGTAGAGAGACAAGTTCTTATCAAAATATTATTCTGATGTACTGATACCCCAGAATTAACTAAAGAAATTAACTAGAATTAACTACAGTACTTAAGATTCATTACTAATTCAGTTACATTAATTCGGCATTTTATATTCAAAGAGATGTGACTTCAAATTCCTTTTAAAAAAACCATAAACTTCTACACTAGTTCTTTTTTATTTTAAAAGCAGCATGTCAGTTATTCAAAATTTCCACCGATAAGGCCATAAAATGAATGGCCATTGGGTCAAATTGTGTATATATAAGACAAAGAATTTTGATAGCTTTAGAATTAAACTGCCAGTACCTTTTTTTATCTCAATAGCATTTGTGACAGGTACAAAGAGTTCACATTAACTGCACTTAGTGGAAGAACAGTACATGAAATTCTGAAAAACACTGACATTTCTGGTGGTTCAGGTTCTTCCCTGTCACTCAGTTATTGAGCAAAGTGATGCCATCAGATGTCAAATGATTACAAATTTTTACACGACTATAAAATTAGCTCAAAAGCTGTCAGATCCTCTTGGACTAGCAATGCAAAGTCAATTTAATTATCAAGCAGGATATTTTCAATACAGAATGCAAATCAACAGATGTGACAATGCAGAAATCCATATGAGCTAATGGGGGTGGAGAGAGAAGGGGCGGGGGAAGGAATTTTAGCTGATGGTGACAGGGCAGGCAAGAAATCTTGGGGATATGATGGAAAGCTCAGTAAAAATGCCAATCCAGTAGGCAGCAGCTGTGAATGAGGCAAAAGCTATGCAAGGAACGGCTGGTGCTACCATTGGTCCAACCAAAAAACTATTGCAGACTGTGGCACCATGGCCCACCTGAAAGTGGCTGAAGGCCCACTGTTTGAGAAACACTGGTTTAGAAAAGATGTAAATAAAGACATGAAAGAGGTGTGTAAAATATATAGAGACATCTTTCTTAAAATACTGGAACCAGGGGTTATCCAAGTAAGGTAAATAAAAGGAAGTATTTATTCATGCAGCACATAGTTAAACTACCAATCCCATAGTTAATTAACTACTAGGGCTGCAAACAGATGGATTTTAAAAAGGCGATTAGACAAATTCATGGAGAAGACAGCTATGTATGGTTAGTAGACATCAAAGTTAAGTAAAACGTTCTGCAATTGGGGCAGCATGCCTCAATATCCATCTCTGGGGGCCTAAAGTAAGAGAGGGGGTTTGTCCTCATGCCATGCTTTGGGGCTTCCCACAGGAATATGTCTGGTTATTCTGGGGAAACAGCATGCTAGATTAGATGGATCTTTGGTCAACCCTGTTGTCTTTGTCCATGGAGTTTGACCCAACTGAGTTTGGTCAAACTCAACCAGCATGAGTTTGACCAAACTGCGGGAGGCAGTGGAAGACAGGAGTGCCTGGCGTGCTCTGGTCCATGGGGTCACGAAGAGTTTGACACGACTAAACAATGAAACAACAAATTGGTCAACCCACATTATCAGCCTGTGCACAGGTGGGACAATACTGCTCTCCTGTCTTTCAAACACAGCACACCACTGGTGCTTACTGAAGGGGAAATGTAAAGTGTGGGGAGCTTGGTGCAGCAGAGCTAATCCATGCCTGTCTATCAACCTGAAACACTTTCTGCTTCCTTTAAAATTCCTCAAATATTTTGTCCTAGGAGAACATCCAAATTCTTATGAAATTTCATTTTAGGCAAAATTAAGTGCCAACTTTATTAAAGATGGCAGAGAGGGAGACCAGTCATAACAGCTCAGCCATCTTACAGCGAAGATAATTCTCTTCTACTCTATATACAGCTGATTCTCAATGAGCTGCATAATAAATGACCGCTCCCCACTTAAAACGGGGGGCGCCCTTTGCGGGGACGCGTGCAGCCCTGGATCTGGAGTGGCCCCATCAGCATAGGCTTTGCCTTCCCTCAGGTGGGATACCTGGAGGTCCCCGCCTAACCCCAGTGAGTTGTCCAATCCCACCTGGGGGAAGCGTTGCCAGGGAAACCAGGCCAGGTAAGGGGAGGGATTACCTGCCCACACAATAGAGGGTGGATCTTACTTGTTAATCTGATTCTCAATGAGCTGCATAATAAACTACTACCAACACATTCTTCAAATGACTTAAAGGCCGCCCCACTACTTCTGTCATTAATACTCCAAATACAAGAGGGCCTGATGCAAAAAATTAGTCAACTATAGCAGCTGCTCATTTTCCCCACCCCTGGGGCTGTCATGCCCCCACACCCCGTTTCCTCGTTACTGTGCCTCTTCAGCCACAGGTGGGGGAAGAGAAATTGCAAGTTTTGAGGAGCGTCCTGGATATTGCCAAGTTCAGCGTGAGCTGGGGCATTCCCAACTGCAGTGTTGTCACTCTTCTCCCCACCCCATCGCGGAAGACAAGTGACAATGACAGAAATGGAAGGACTCAACGGTGGTAGTGGGCAGGCAGTGGCACGTTCTTGTTTGACCTCAGGTGGCGAAACAGGAGAGGCTACCCCTGGTCTTCAGAAGAAAACTGGTAAGCCACTGGCCGAGACTTTATAAATGTGACAAGACTAAAACATAACTTCAAATCACTGAGCAAGATGCATGCTTCAAAACTCTTATTTATGAAAGCAAAAAATATTATGCCTTTAAAAAATATAGCTTTTATTAAGAAGAAGAACAATTTACCTGTGGTGGAAGAAGTGGTAATCGGATGTAGGCAAGTAACATACTCAGGTCATTACACCTCCTTTGCATGTCATACTTAACCCACTTCATTAAGGCATTGAAAATGGTCTCTTCATCGGGAACATTCACATCATCACTTGCAAGAAGCTTATGGAGTTCCTCTGCTGGCAACAATAAAAACTCTTGATTTCTTATAACTTCCATTATGTTTTCCTACCAAGAAAAATGAACATTCCATAATTAACTAATAAAAAAGAGTATCAGTACAACGACCAAACTTATAACAACATTTTACCAATACCAAAATCAACCCTGAGAACCAACCGGTTCAGAACAGATAATTTGTAAAAATCTAACCTATAGTTGATTTTTTTCATTCGGACACACAACCACTAAGGTTATCATCTGTAGTCTAATGGGAATAAAGGTAAAGGTAAAGGGACCCCAGACCATTAGGTCCAGTCATGGACGACTCTGGGGTTGCGGCGCTCATCTCGCTTTATTGGCCAAGGGAGCCAGAGTACAGCTTCCGAGTCATGTGGCCAGCATGACTAAGCCGCTTCTGGCAATCCAGAGCAGTGCATGGAAACGCCGTTTACCTTCCCGCCGGAGCAGTACCTATTTATCTACTTGCACTTTGAGGTGCTTTCGAACTGCTAGGTTGGCAGGAGCAGGGATCGAGCAACGGGAGCTCACCCCGTCGCGGGGATTCAAACCGCCAACCTTCTGATCGGCAAGTCCTAGGCTCTGTGGTTTAACCCACAGCGCCACCCGCGTCCCAGGCCTAATGGGAATAAATGTCCACAAATTAATATGAATAGCAACAAATCCACTTGCCTACAAATCTAGTTGCCTAGATGGCTCTTTCTTCCCTTTCCACTATTGCAATATGCTTCCCTCCTAAAGGTCTAATTTTATCCAGTACTTTTTGGGGTGTTTGGGGAGGATGTGAGTTTTTTTGGTAGCACAACCCATTCCTTGCTAATTCCCATAGCGTTCCAGCACAGCGCTTTCACCATTTACTTAGGAGAGT
The DNA here is from genome assembly GCF_951804945.1 of Podarcis cretensis. Lineage (NCBI taxonomy): Eukaryota > Metazoa > Chordata > Lepidosauria > Squamata > Lacertidae > Podarcis > Podarcis cretensis. Next base: position 99,965,065 of record NC_137173.1, on the reverse strand, counting down.
GTGAACTGACCCTGAACCTTTTATTTATTTGTTTGTTTCAACAAATACATTAATGTTAAGCAGCCTTCGTCTTCTCTCTGCTCAGGTCACATAATCTCCAAATGGAATTAGTAACACATCATAAATCCCATTCTTGGGCATATTATTTGCATTAGCGAATATTTTGACCTGCTTGATTTACTCTAAAGCTAAGTGCCAGGTTTATGTGGCTCAGGACATGAGAGATAGCCTGGGTCAGAAAACCAGCTTCATTGCAGGCAGTAGGGATATACTTTGCAACACTCATGCCTGGTAGCAAATATAAACTATCCTGACCGTGGGATACATATCATTTTTATATTTGTACTGTGTTTACTAGATATCTTTATTGAGCAGAGGTGAAGCAGAGTGCAAAATAACCACTAGCTGGGCCCTCCCTTGAGTTCTATCAAATTCAAACGTTACCAAAGAAGTATGCCTCCTAACCAAGAAGAAACTTTACAATTTAATGCAAGATGACTGGATTTTAGCACACATCCAGCAAGATTCAAGATCTGAGGGAAAACCAATGAGTTCTACTTCCATACAGAGCCATGTAATTTTAAAATATGAGAAATGGGGACAAGCGAGCACAAAACTCTGCCACGTCTCTGCTGATCTCTCAAAGAAGAAACAAGGAGTAGGCAGTGTATGTATGTGTAAGTATTAATATATAAATAGACAAATGAGAAAAGGCACTCTTTCCTGACGTGAGATGCCTTTCCACAGAAATAAATTAAAGTCCTCAATTTGCATCAATAATATGCAAATTAAGCAGCTCATATTTGATACACTGGGAATATGGAAACCATCTTCAGGCAAGAACAATATGTGGCGTTTTGAGAATTTATAATGGAAATGGTTACAGATGTTAAGCTAATGGGTTTAAATTAATTTTGTATCAAACCATTATAATTTTCAAGAAATGTAATTACAGTTTTAAAAACAGAACAGAGATATTTGGTTAACAATTGGATGTAATTCCATCATAAAGATTTAATTTCATTTGATAGGTAGAAGACCAAAATCAAATCTTGAAATCTGTTCGAGTAATTTAATATTATTTTTTTAAGCAGAAATCACTTCTTAACCTTCATTAACTCATAGATGTAAAAACAGCCCTTGAAATATATGTGCCACAAAAAGCTATTTATTTAGCAAATGAGATAGCTGTTTTTCTGGGACGAATGCAGGAACTGACAAATCCTCTATAGTCAAAATGCAATTGTATTTTTCAAATCTTCATTGTTTTAAAATATTTTGAACTTTGGTTGCATGCTTTCTTTCTATACATTATGTTTATTTTTCACAACACATCTCTACCCATTTGAACCATAAGTTGGGAATGATATTACATGTTACGTTAGATATAATTATTTTACATATAGTTCTTCTTAAAAATGCTTCTTCTTTACATTTTGAGAGCAGTGCAGTGTTTCTTATGTTTTTCCCAGAGAGACACATTGCATCTCAATGCCTGACAGTAAAAAGACAAGGTCACCATATGTGGGGGAAAGGAGGAAGGTTTTTCCCTTGTTGCAAGAATGCACTTTACTTTCCAATGCAAGTGAATTTGCAATAATACTAAGTTGTATGATGCCACTGGGATAGATGCTCACCTGCATTCCACAGGGCTCTGATCATGTCCTCACAGACAGCAGGCAGAGACAATTTTTCAAACCAAACTGGGCTTTAGAAACAGTCCTCAATGTCCCTACCACCTCAGAACTCCCATCATCAGAAAGGATAATCAACATCTTCAGCCTAAAGAGATACAACTACTATCCAAGAACTCCAGCTCTGAAGCCACCTTCATGCTCCAACAAGCTCCACATCCCATCATCAAAGACTCCTAAAGCAAGCAGGCTCCCTTTAAAGGTCGACACTTGTTTCTTTGTGGGACAAAAGCAAAAGTGAATAGCCTGAAGGAAGCCAAATCTCTACTTAGTAGATTCAGTCAGAGTTTGCTAGTTGGAGGCGCAGCGTTCAAGTTTAACTAGTCAGACTTCCAGATGATGGTGCTAAGCGTTTGTTTGTTCTACTTATCGAAGACCTGACTTTCCTCTTCATCTGCCCAGCAGACTTCTTCCCGGTAACCTCCCTTTCTGGAATTTGACCCTGGCCTGACTTGACTCTGCTCACAATACCCTTTATGGATTTGGCACCCCTGGAACCAGCTCTTAGCTGTGTCCGACCTGGGTTTGGCCCATCCCTGAGCAGGTCTGGTAGCTGAAACAATGTACAGTCCTGGCAACCATGGCCCTTGCTCTTACCTGTATAGCTCCACCTCTTCATCTGCATGGCTCACATATGGGTTATATTTCCTAGTTATGCAAACATATAACGCAATGTGGAGGACTGGCATTTTATCTATGCACATTATTTACCAAGAAACAAATGATATTCCATTGCTTGGATCCAGAAAACTGTAAAATTGTTTCCACTAACGCATGGGGGGTTGTAAATCCCATTTAAACAGCGGCGCTTTGCAACTCCCCACCCTACAAGTCCTCATATACTCCAAACAACCTAGCTCTCCCCACCACCATAATCACCTCCCTTCCAATTTTAAAGGCTGTTTGAATGGACCGTGCAGGTTTATTCATGAATATTGAATATGAATTTGGGACAGCTGCAGTGGGCTATAGAAATCTAGAATCAGAGAAAATTGCCTTCCTGCTTTCCACTAACAGAAGGCTCCACTGGATCAATGAGTCTTCCATCAGTGGAGGGACACGTCTGGACGAAACCCTTGTGGTATAACATTATCTATAACGCATGATATTATGTACTCTGAAAATGTTGGCTCAGAATAGAATACCATTTCCTCTTGCTTTTCCCCAACAAGATAAATCCACAGATTGTATTGTCACTTTATCCCAAATTAAGTACTATTATAAACTTTTTAAGGAGAACATTATGATACAAGTCACCAGGAACCTGTCACATTAAGTTGTTTTACCCTGACAGAACACTTACAAACTGCTCATTGAACTGCTTGTTGAATGCTGAAAATTTGCCAATGTGCTCTCTGATCCCCACAGATAAATTTCAGACTAAAATGAGATTGGAAAGCATTTTTCATGTGGCACATTATATTGATTAAACTGACAGATATGCCTGTTTTATTGGTCTTTTGCAAACTGCATACTCTGAAGAAACGTGCATTGTATCCTATTTTATCAGAAGTGTCAAATGATCTTGCACTGTCAACAATCGGAAACATGCAATTATTTTTCACATTAGCTTATTTCTGAATAAGGAAATGTCAATAGTTTTTGTGGAGTTCCTTGTGCTTCATATACTTGGCAACAGCCCCTAGATAATCTAGATAACAGGCATCATTTTATCACTGAGACTTGGTCTAATTCAGCATAACAGTAAATCAGCAGTGGGAAACTTCCAGCTCTGATGCCTTAAGATGGGCTCTCAGTTGTTCCTTGGTGAGTGGCAGGAGTCACTGATGGCACCCATCATTTAATAAACCTTTTACAAATGGCCCATAGGGCTGGGCTGAGGTCAGGATGCAAATCAAGTTCCCCACTGCTGTGATAGACCATGGTTTTCTGTGATGTGAATATGCTTCAGTAAGTCTCAGGCTTTCTAAATATATTCTCATTTGTGCATGAGAAGGTCAGAAGTGTTTATTCCTTATTTTAAACCAAACATGTAAACTGTAAACTATGGTTTCAGAACAAGTAAGGATCTGAAACTCTGGCCTGATCCATCCTTTTTCTGACCAGAGTTTAAACAAACCACAGTTTACCCAATTCAGATGTCACAGAAAACTATGTTTGTTTGTAGCTTGTTTTTGTTAACTGAAAGCTTCTGAACATGCAAGCCCAAGACTCATCATGGTCCATCACATAGCAGGAAGCCATTATTTTTCATTATGGCTGAACCAGCCCATTACTAGGAGTGCTCAGATACCTTGCCTTTTAAGGCCTATGGCAAGATCTAAGGAAGAACTGAGCATATATTTCCCACTTTTACAGATCACATCATCCATTTTTTTTACCTATATCAAAATTTAAAGTCAACTTGGGCATTCCTCTCTAGGCAAGCTATTTAAGGAATTTTGATAAAAGGTAAAAAAATAAAAGGTTTCCATAAGGTTAATGAAATTTCTCAGTCATGGTTTCCATGTATCCCGAGGGTACCACCGGATTTTGATTACACCGATATCTAAAGAAGAAAATTCTTTCAAAAAATCTGAAAAATCTGAGTGGATTTGAGAGAAGCCGAAAAATGTTCTTGAAAAAACTGTAAGGTGCATTTTGCTTGTTCCCAAGTTTTTACCAGAATTCACTTAAACCAAAGTTTGAAGTAAATTTGGAGGTTGCATCATAGGAAAAACATCAAGTTCCCTCAGACCTCATACATAACAGCACAACAATCACTGATCCAGAATGAATTTAAACAGGAAACTTCCACTACAGAGGGTAGAAAGTGATCACTCTGAATACCATATGCAAATTGCAAAGCCAGACAAACAGGCTCTCAGACATCATTTGGAACAGGGCCTAAAGGAACCATGCCCATCAGAGATGCAAGAGAATGCCCACAGGTTGGCACATCATCATGCAGGAAAAAGAGGGGGGGGGTGGAGATTTTAACGTAGGTGCCAGAAGGCAGGCAAATCTGGCAGTACCTCTTAAGACTGCTGTCTTCCTAAACTGACTTGGCAGAAAATTGGGAATGACCCATCTTATCTGGAGAAGACCCCTTATCTTCTGATGATAGACTATTTCCCTAAATTCACTGAAGTTGATCATTGGAAATAAGCTCTCAATAAAATGAAAGCTATTTTTCATGCTCTGAGAGCCCCAGCCAAGTCATCTCCAATAACAGGCAACAATTTTCACCAGAACTTTGTAGACTTGCAGAGGTCAAGAGTGAAGTATGTCAGTCTCTGACATTATTATTATTTTTGGGAGGAATTTGAAAGCATTTGGTGGGATACTGTTCCTGGAAAACCTGAGATCAGTGGAGGAAATTATGTTTTCAAATGTAACGATTTTTAGAACGTTTTAACTTTTTCAGAATGTTTTCTATTATTATTGTGGATATAACACAAACAATTAAAGAAATAAACACATTCAGCAATTTCTTTCCCAGCCAATGGTCTTGCAAGCCTGATATTTAATACATTAATTTAAATACTGCAATCTTGCAATGCCTTACTAAAAGTCAGTCTCCAATATGTTCTTGGTATACCTATTTCACCATCCTGGAAATAAATGTTGTATTATTGCACACAGTTCATCTCTGTTTAATTATTTATTTATTACAGTTCTGCACAATATTTTCTTCTCCAATAGGCTTTTTCACAGGGAATATGAAAAATGCTTTAAGAGGCAAGAAGATAAACAAGAATGCAAACCAGACACCCTAATCTCACCCCTGATATAGAAAGCCAAAGAAAAAATAATTCTGTCTGCAATACTCATCAAAGAAAGCAAAACATTAGATTTTATGAGCTTTTTACTTGTCATAAAAGCAGTATGGTCTCTGCTCAATTTTAAGATGTACATAAAAGCCAGCTATATTTCTGAATGCCAATTAAAGAGACTAACACAGCCTCAGCACAGAGTTGGCATGTCACGGTTGTTTATTATATGCTAAAATCATACCCTCCAAGTCTCCTGATTTTCCAGGTAAAGGTAAAAGGACCCCTGACCATTAGGTCCAGTCATGGCTGACTCTGGGGTTGTGGCGCTCATCTCGCTTTATTGGCTGAGGGAGCCGGCGTACAGCTTCCGGGTCATGTGGCCAGAATGACTAAGCAGCTTCTGGCCAACCAGAGCAGTGCACGGAAACGCCGTTTACCTTCCCGCCGGAGCGGTACTTATTTATCTACTTGCACTTTGATGTACTTTCGAACTGATAGGTTGGCAGGAGCTGGGACCAAGCAATGGGAGCTCACCCCGTTGCAGGGATTCGAACCGTCGATCTGCTGATCAGCAAGTCCTAGGCTCTGTGGTTTAACCCACAGCGCCACCCGCGTCCCTCAGTCCCGGAATTACAAAAGCCATCACAACCTTTCTGATTTGATCCCCAAAGGTGCCTATTTCTCCTGCCAGCTTCGCCACTGCTGAACTCGGGGAGGAGCCATAGTTTGTCCCAAGCAATGACAATGGCAGCAGTGGCAGCTTCAAGAGAGCCTCTCCGTGGCCACCGCTTCTGGCATCCTCCCTTGGGCAGCTCATAGCATCTGCTGGAGAGCAGGCGAGGAGGAGAGGCTGCTGTCCCTGAGGCCCAGCCCTGCATGATGTGCTGGCATGGGGGTCAGGGAGAGGGCAGGGCTACCCTTGGTGGCAAGAAAGGGAGGAGGGGCGGAGCGCAAGGAACCTTGATTTTTTTAATTTCAAAATGTTTTGTGCATCCACATCTAATCCTGCTCCTTTCCAAAATTTATCTATTGGCACACATTTTTCTTTTTGTAAATATACCAAAGAATAAAATAGAATAAAACTGGTACTAAGGGGTTTTCTGAGGATGGTGGAGGGTGGTAGTGCTGTGTCCTGTTGGTGAAGTGATGGTGGCAGCCACCCTTCTTGTGACAGGAAATGCTCTACAGGAGACACACACAAAAATGGGGGGTCAAGGAGGCACAGCTGAGTGTGTGTGAGAAATTTCCTTATTTTCATCTGAGGAATGTCGAAGGGTATGTAAAATGCAACAGAGTGCATTGCCCTGCAAAAAAGCGGCATGTATCTTTGATTGAACAATTTGGCCCTTGAAGAATTGTTATCACCCCCTATATCAGTGTTTCCCAACCTTGGGCCTCCAGCTGTTTTTGGACTACAACTCCCATCATCCCTAGCTAGCAAGACCAGTGGTCAGGGATGATAGTTCAAAAACAGGTGGAGGCCCAAGGTTGGGAAACACTGCCCTATATAATGCTTCTCTTACTGCAAACTTCAAGAGAATAAGCATGCAGCCTAAGATTTTTCTTAGGATGGGCTTTCACATCCACAACACGTGTTCTTGAAGAAAAAGCCAACCTGCCATGAACTACTGAGACCTGATCAAATGAGATGAGTGGACCTTTACTGGCCCAGCTTGTTATGACCAGATACTTGTTCCAGTTGCAACTTCAGGGTGGAGGTCAGGGAACTAGAGTTTCCATGATTCACCAAGACTGGCTTTGTAATGTGTTTTACCCAGCAAAATATATGGTCTGATCTTGTTTGTGTATTTCTTTTTTTTTTATTTCTTTTTTATTATAATTTTTTATTGTTAAAATAATTCAACATTAATACACATACAAACATACATTTCATACAACATACCTACATACATACAACATACCTACAACATACCTTCACTCAATCCCACAGATGATTCCCATCACCATCCACCACCCCTCACCCTTTGTGTTAGACTTCCAATCTACTCAATTGCAATTTCTTTCTACTTCTATTACTTTCTTTCACACACCTTTAACCTAATTTCATATTTCTTTTTCTATTACACATTGTTATCCATCTTATTTAGTATTCCAATATTTGAAACGAAACTTGTTTATTCTAATAGGAGTTCTGATTTTTCGATATAGTTTTGCAAGTATCTTTTAAACACCTTCCAGTCCCTGTCTGCCTTCTCTTTTGAGATCCTTCCTATTTCTCCCATTGTTTTGGATATATTGTAGTACTCCAATAATTTGGCAAGCCACTCTATCTTTGTTGGTACAGTACACAAACAAAATTGGAAAAGTGATATTGTTTGTGTATTTCTAATTTCAGGTGCTATGCATGTGGTTTACTCTTTGACTTGAGGCTGGTGCTAGAGGTGCCCAAATTCCTGATATCTTGCTTGCTCTGTGTGGTGGGATAATGAGCTGCTTGTGCGTAAAAGCTTGATCCCTCAGAGATTACTCAGTGTAGTAAATCTCTGCCTCGAGCGGAGCCCTTTGGCATGGCTCCGTCAGTCGCTGGTAGAATCTGACAGTGGGCGTCTGCGGAAACGTTTCCAACATAAAAGCTGTTTAACGGAAACGCGTCTCCTGGATTTTCTGCGTGACAGTTTCCGGCGAGGGATGGGGGTCCCTAAAGGGGGTCCTGATACCTCCTCACTGTTCTCACTGGAAGTATCCCAGAGCCTCCCCTCCGACTCCCTTTCCCTTGGAGCTCCTGCTCCCCCCCTACTGGTTCCCTCTTCTGCTGTAGTGTCTCTGCTATTCTCCTGGAGCCTTTCCACCTCCTGTTCTTCCGATGGCAGTTCCCTGACACTCTGCACAGGGCTTCGTGGTCTCGGTGGCACCCCTGGGACTGCCACAGGATGTACTGATCTGTGCACATGTGAGAGGTCACACAGTGTACTGCACTCTTCACGATTTGGGTGATCTGGTGACTGAAGGCAAAAATGTAAGGCTGTTGTCATGGTAAGATCACTACAAAACCAAGTCATGTCCACAGGAATAGTGGGCCATTTAGTATGGTACACTGTTTGATACTTGTGAAACCTCTAGGTTTCCAGAATGCGGAAAGATACATAATGAGACATTATGGCTTAGCTGATATTCATAAAATGATTTCCTTATTATAATCGTTAGGAACAATTCCTCTCTTTCCAGTTTCAAAACATTATTACAGAAAAAGAAGCACATACATGTTCAAAGTTAATGAACAAATGTAAGACTACCTGATTTCTCCTGAAACAAAAAAAAATAAGTTATGAGGGCTTCCCCGCCCCCTTTATATTTTCTACATGAAGCATTACATTCAGCCAAGAGCAATTTCTTAGCAGGCAATTTGACTAGGCGAGAGCAATAGAGGGCAGCACTTCATGGCATCTCACCAAGGACCCAAAGAACCCACACCTTACTGTCTAGCAGAAGGATGCAAACCCTTTCATTAATTCAGTTTCAAACAATGCGAATTTCTTTGGCCAGAAAATGTGATGAGAGGTTGATAGGTTAGAATGCTCTTTTATTATTGTGAGCGGTACACAGCACCTTGCAAACAATTATATAGCTGTCAAACTGCACTGTTCTAAGTACTTTAAAAAGAAAAAAAAGAAAAGAAAAGAAAAGAAAAGAAAAGAAAAGAAAAGAAAAGAAAAGAAAAGAAAAGGAGAACATGGCCTTAGGCCTATTCAGTTTTTGGTAGTAAACTAAACTAATCCATCACAGTGGTGTTCTTAAAATTAATTTTGGAGGATTACGAATCTAAACAAATATGCTCTCTTAAAATATAGTTCACTCTCTTTCTTTGCATCATGTAATCATTTCAATTAACATCAATTATGTCCAATTACATGGACTAATTAAGTGAAAAATATTATATCCCCATTAACATTACTGGGTCAGGACACATATTGTTCTCCCACTTACAACAGGAACACTTCCTATTCATTCTCCCAACAAAAAATTTAAAATTCGGCAAAATATTTGGAGTTTATGATATGTATTGGTATAATCTGGAATAACTAATATGATATGATTGGTTTGTTAAATGGAAATTTAATAAAAAATATTTATTTATTTATTTTAAAAAAAAGGAAGAGCGTAAGAGACTGTATGATATTCCACAAGCAATAGTGGATGGTTCTGGTAAAAGAATAGGATTAAGGCCAAGCACTGTATTTTTATTATTACAGTATTTGAAACTTTACCACTAATAATTAATGCTTACTTCAGAAAAGCAGGAATCTTGACATGTCTTACAAAATTCTAACTGTCCTGCACATCTTGATGGCTCTATAAAATATAGAAAAAAATAAACTTGGACACTTAAAGTTTCATATAAAATTAACTACGGAGAGTTTTATCAAAAGTTTTTAAAACAACAACATCATCATCATAAAGAACCTCTTTTAGGCAAGCATACTTTTATTACTTCATATGACATGCTAAACTTAAATCATGTAGAATTTGGGAGAGGGTAACAAGAAAAAAGTCGGGACGCAGGTGGCACTGTGGGTTAAAGCCTCAGCGCCTAGGGCTTGCCGATCGAAAGGTTGGCGGTTCGAATCCCTGCGGCGGGGTGCGCTCCCGCTGCTCGGTCCCAGCGCCTGCCAACCTAGCAGTTCGAAAGCACCTCCGGGTGCAAGTAGATAAATAGGGACCGCTTACCAGCGGGAAGGTAAACGGCGTTTCCGTGTGCGGCTCTGGCTCTGGCTCTGGCCAGAGCAGCGATGTCACGCTGGCCACGTGACCCGGAAGTGTCTCCGGACAGCGCTGGCCCCTGGCCTCTTAAGTGAGATGGGCGCACAACCCCAGAGTCTGTCAAGACTGGCCCGTACGGGCAGGGGTACCTTTACCTTTAACAAGAAAAAATTATACATATGACAGGGAAAGGTAATTTGAGCAGAAGGCCTATCTTTCTTGCAAAATATTCCACTCTCCTTTTGAAAAGTTCAAACCAGCCAACATTAGACCCCAATGCAATCTCCTAGCCAGGCAATCACCAGACAATTCTAGATCCCAAGTTCTTTAGAGGGGATCACCCACATGAAGTTAGACATAGGCTATGGGTGACTGTACCTAGATCCAGACAATGTGCTCTTTAACTCAGGGTCCCTGAAGTCAGTTGTTGGCAGTTTGAAAGCGCAGTAAGAAGAGTGTCTTGCTCAGCTGAACATGTAAGGTCAGAACTTAGGAGCCTACATGTATATAGAGTTTGAGACAGATCAATAAGCTATGTCACAGGTCATGAGGCTACTGAATCCTTTGCACTCAGATTAAAATCCTTTTTAACTTGACTGGCCAATGTAGAATTGTCTGGAAAATGCATTTCAAACTTTCTTCTTGTTGTTGTTGTTTATGCTTTTTGTGCAGGGAGTAAAATGGTGAGCATCTCCTGGTTACTTACTCAGTAAATTATACTTATATTCACTGATGTCAGCAGATACATACTGCATTCTCCTCTCACAATAAAATACAGTTGATAAAACTGGTTCGACAGTGAGTTAATATGGTCAGTTCTTATGAACTTATAAAAATGCAATTCTGTGTATTGTAACCAGTAGGTCAGCGTCTGTTCCTCAAAGAAATTAAATTTGAATTTTAGGACTCTTTTTGATGGGCTTAAACTTTGAAAATTTCCAACCTAAATGTAAAATATTTCAGTTCAAGAAGCAGATCTAGGGTTGTATCTATGCAGTAATTCAGCCTTATTTTCTAACATGTTAATTTCCTTTTGTGCAATTTATGCAATAAGGTTGGAGGTTCTTGGAGTTAAATTAGGCATCAGATTGCAGACTAATACACCATGGGCTGTTTGCTTAACTACTTTCCCGATAAGATCTGAGGCATTTCAGTACCAGCAGTTGTCTTCCTTATATGCCTGCTAATTGACTTGTTGTCCATATGCCGGTCCCTTAAATGTTTTTACTTTTCCTCTTCCCCCAACTGAGCCCTGATGAAGTGGTGCTGTGGCATCACTGCTGTATTAGAGAAAGCTTATCATAAAGAAGTTCCACACTGTGATAAGTGTTAGTTATATCCATTCATTTCAAGCAAGCACCTCCAGAAAGCCAAACCACAAGCAGTGATCTTATGAAGTACAGCAGTTTATGGGGAAAACGGGGGTGGAGGGAAAAGATATCAAAAGCAAGGGAAGCCTAAGCCTACTTTAATATCACAAACACAGAGAAATACAGCTTTGCTACTGCCTTTCACCCATGAGAAAGACCATTCTGTTGATCTATGGAAGCTTGGTAATCCAGCAGAAGTTGACATCATGATTTCTTCTTTTAAATCCATCACTCACACCAATCCTTGTTTAATTTTATCATTTAGCAAGACAGATCTATGGCTCTCATTGTGTACACTGCATGAATAGCTAAACACTGGTATAATTAATATAGGAAAATCTGTGTCATATTATCTACCTTCCTCTTTACTTCTGCTAATATTTCCTGTGGGCTTCAAAAGATAACACTCATGGAACCAGAATAGTGTGCCAGAGACTAGGTGCACTGTACAGGTGAATTCAGAGCAAATAGCTCCAGACAACTAAGCATGGCTGCTGTGACCAGACCAGGTATTTGTCTCAAAACACAACCTCTGCCCTGCCTTCCACTTTCCCTCTTGATAGGAATAATGTGTGGTGACTAAAATTATGTGCCTGGGTGAATGCAGAGGGGAAGGGTGCCTGTATTATAATGATCACAGTCAGGCAGAGCTATGATGTTGAAGGTTTGATAAGCCTCATGAGAAGAGGGGCAGATGCTTAAAATTTTTGTCTCTTCCTACTCCTTCCTGCATCCACCAAGGCTTAGGTGTCAAGCCATCTTGTCAAACCATTCTCTAGGTTAGCGGTGGTGCTTTTCAATGCCAAGGCAGTCCACAACAAGACGTCTTTCATCCATGATTTAATCATGGATGTGGAGGCCAACCTGGCTTTTATTACCAAGGGTGAGGTTAGTCAGACCCTGTTTTGTCCACCTGGGTACTCAGTGCAGCATCATCATTGGCTGGAGGGATTAGGTGGGGGCAAGGGAGTCGTCATCATCTACAAAGTTTGCATGTTGACTTCCCCATCACCTGCCTCCTGCCCCCCCAGTAAGCAGCAGAAACTCAGCTGTTGTGAGGTCAGATAAGCACTGTTGCCCAACCATGCTATCCACTAGTGAGTCCAGGTGCAGTAAATGCATCTTTGCATGAGGGTGGTGATGCCTGAAGCTCTTAGAGGTAGTAGTGTGTCTACTCATTAAAAAGTCCTCCTTGGAACCAGAGGCCAGAGGATAACTCAAAAAATTGCCACGTGTTTGAATTTTGAGGTTTTTTCTTATGAACCAACATGGCTACACTTGTATTTAGGTGTCTTGATCAGTACTGAAACAGAAAGCCATGAATTGCTATAGCCATTTGAAATAAAGCTCGAGATACATCCACCCGCAATAACTGAGGTAGCAAAAAATATTTTCTTTGTATAAGCTCGTAGAACATGCATAAAGACCAAAGAAAAGATGCAGTTTTGGATTTGGATTTTTGGGATGCTGCACATTGCTGGGTTTTTTACTAGTTTTGCCTTCATGCTTGCAGTTGTATGTTGTTCTTTTTCTCCTACTCGGTTGTTAAACTTTAGTATAAAAACTCTATAAATCTCCCATATTTTTCCTCCAAAGAAAACATGCCCTATAAAGCTCAGGTTCAGGAAAGGGGAAAGTGAAACAAAATATTGGACTCAAGTTTTCTGTTCTTTCATGTGACTAATTCATTTTCTGAAGCTCTGTATGCAGAATAGTGATAACTTTTTGCAGTCAATTTGTTATCAGTTGGATAAATAATAGCCACAGGTATGATAAAGCTGGTCACTTTCAAGTTTCAGTGGAGAAAACTTACAGAGCAATGCATGTTTACATAGGAGTAACTTCCACTGTAAATGTGCATAGAATTGTAGCTACAAACGCACACCTATCTATGTCACTGAAATAAATGAATTAATTTATTTTTTTAACTTATCTTTGGCTATATTACTCTCCCCTTTAGGGTGCTTACTTTCCCTTTACATATTCTCAAAAGGTATGTGCTTTATCAGTCATCATCTTAAACCCTTTTCTCTGACTAAATTCCCAGCCTTTCATGTGGCTTTAACAATTTCTACATTATTTTAGTTTTTGGTGTCGCCCCACCCCCTTCTTAAGTTTATATTATTCACTAACAGTGGAATCCAATACCTATCTATTCAGACCATTAAGTTCAATGGGACTCACTCCCAGAATAAGTACAGATAAAAGTGCAGCCTTAGTCTCCTTCCCCTTTGCTTTGATGATATCCTTTGCAATGGATTGCATTTCAAATTCTATACCGACCCTTTAATTGGTGCAAAATCCAATATATAATGAGCAATCTGTGACAAGTTCCAGGCATGTCTGAGTAACACTGACACTGCTATATTAAAATGGTAAAATTGCTGTTGAACTCAGGCATGGTCTAACTTTTAAAAAATCTATGAACTGCTCTTCATAATGACACAACATAGAATAAGCTGCTGGTTTCCTTTCAATCACAGCACTCTGCTTCTTTTTAGACTTTCTCAGCACTCTTCAGATCACTCACGAGCCACTCTGCTGTGGGTTCCATGCTGCGCTCCACATTCTGGGTACTTTTTCTGCAATACTCTTCTCTTCAGCAATTTCAAATGAGAAAAAAAACTTGTGTATTTGTATTTACTGATGCATTTATTAGGATTTTTAAATGCAATTAAGCAAAACATGTCCCAACTACATTTTATTCTTTGCAGAATACTTCTCCAGCAACAATAGTGGAATATCCATTATTTTTATCACTGTTGGGGTGAAACCTTGTCTGCCTGGGGATGGTGGGGAAGGAAAAAAACCTATCTTATCCTTAAAAAAAGATACTGTGTACAGGAAGCAGTAGTGCAAAGCAGTGAAACTCAGCTTTTTCAAAAGCTGACAAGATGGCTAAGCAGGGGGAGATCAGATAGTCTTTCTACTCATAGCCATTTTTAAAATCTGAGTGAGGGCTGGACCCCTAGATCCAAAGTTTGGGTGTAACCACACTTTCCAGTAAGAGAGAGCCCCCAGCAAAATTTGACAACACAGAATCATTCAGCACAGTGAAGCATGGGAACAATAGGCTGTGAAACTTTTTAATATCCCATTTAGCCCACTTACAGTGCCCTCTCTACCCCTCTTGCAACTCACACCATTAGTAAGTTTGTATGCTTTACTTACACACTCTAAAGGCCACATTCATGTGTTATACAATACAGCAGCAAGAAAAACACAGGTAGGATATTCTTGGGTTACAAACTACAGAAAAATACTTCTGAGCATGCAGTATGGGCTTGAAACAATCATGCCCACATGTGCTGCATGGTCAGCTTCACATGGTGGAACAGAATGAACAAAGGAAGCTTCACTTTTTTCTTCATGGGAGGTAAGGGGGCATGACCTAACCAAACCTAGGAATACATTAACTAGCCCCAAACTTGCTAGTTATACAGTATTTGACTGCAATTTTCCAAACATGGAAGGGACCATGGTTAATACTTCTGAGATTACCTTGTACCTGTCAGCTATAATAAGGCTGCATCAGGGAACCCCGGTGTTTCCTTAGTCCCTTCCTCGGGAGAATTACACTCCTGCAGGCGGTTTGTGGGGTAGGATCAGTGCTGTTTGGAGTCTCCTCATTCTGACAGACACAGAAGCCTTCCACACTAATCATCTGAAGATGCCACATGGTTACCTGGCTTCTCCCCTGACATCCATGCATTGAACATGAATGGCTGCAGCGGGGAAGCTCATGTACACAGGCCTTCATTAAGAGCTGGAAACCTGGTCACATGAGATTCCAGCTCCATTGACGTCTACACATGCAGTCTCCCCTGTCGCCATTGGCTTTTTTTCAGCTGCAACTCGCCGAAACTCAGTTCTAGCACCTCTGAGGTTGTGCGCCATTGCCATTATAAGAGAACAAGGTGAGTTCTGGCACCTCTTTTTCTAGAAAAATGGTACTGCCCTTTGCAGATGCCCATACTCAGTATGCAAATGTCAGGAGTGAGGTCAAGGAAACTGAGTAACATTTGGAGCAGGGCCAACAGTGCAGCTCTAATGTCCTTTCAATGCATGGATCCCCCTTCAGTTTATCAATGTGTGCAGGGGGCTGGAGTTGTGGAAACATCCATCACAATGACTCGATTTATCAAGGTACACTGTATCCCCTCTCTCAGCATACAAGTCAGCCCTGGTGTACAGTTTGGGAATCACTAATATAGGAGAACTTGACACTGAAGGGTTTTTATTTTCAATCAATTGACAAAGGACAAAATATTTGCTTCACATTGCTAATTGCTTCACATTATAAAATAAATGTCTACAAAATTCATGTAACCCCATGCTCCTGGCAACTGTTACTGCATAATCCTGAAAGCGATATGGAATTTCACTAGGTACAATATATTGGCATTTCAGTGCTCAGGAACATGTTATTCCTACCAGAAAAGTATATTCTCCAGGGGAAACAAGTGGACTCAGCACAACAAATGACTAACACATGTGTATTCATTGTACAAATTCACAAAGGGCTTCAAGGAAAAGAGCTCTCCTTTCGTATCTTTTCAAGTCTCTCAGAGCTGTTTATAAATAAAATTCTTGCCTGGATTTTTGTGGACTCTACTTCATTATATATGTTCAAAACTGCACATTTTATTCCATTAGTTTGCTTTCACAGTCTGTGCTGCCTTTTATTGTAGATACTTCCTTTATTTATTTGGTTCCACTACTACTGAATTATTTAGTGCCAACTGTGTGTACTAAACACCAGATTTCACAAGGTTCATTTCTCTGCCCTGAATCTTAACTCCGGCTTGTCCGTAAATGTTCACTGTAACATATTTATTTATCTTGCTCTAGTATTATGTGGCATGGACCCTATCAGCTTATAAAATTGGAATGCATGACTTCATGAAACTGTTAAAACTGTTCCCCACTTTGCCTATACTAATTAAGCAGGAAAAAAAAATGCTTATGAAGATCGTTTTGTGTATTTACTTCTTTTCTTGCCCTTTCAGCCATCTGGCATCATTCCACCTTTGTAGAAAAAGGCATCTCTACAAGACGTCCTTGGTAGTCTTTGTCTAAAAGTGCTTGTTGTAATTGTATCATCAAAGTTTCCACCAGGCTTGGTTCTCTTGCCATTTCCTTTAAACAGCCCCAAGAGCTTATTTTCCAGTCCCCACTATGTTTAATACTATAACTTTGTCACAATATAATATTTAGACAATATATTATTATTATTATTATTATTATTATTATTATTATTATACATGGCTGTGCATACATTATTGGGACGCGGGTGGCGCTGTGGGTAAAACCTCAGTGCCTAGGACTTGCCGATCGAAAGGTCGGCGGTTCAAATCCCTGCGGCGGGGTGCGCTCCCGCTGCTCGGTCCCAGCGCCTGCCAACCTAGCAGTTCGAAAGCACCCCCGGGTGCAAGTAGATAAATAGGGACCGCTTACTGGCGGGAAGGTAAACGGCGTTCCGTGAGCTGCGCTGGCTCGCCAGATGCAGCTTGTCACGCTGGCCACGTGACCCAGAAGTGTCTGCGGACAGCGCTGGCGCCCGGCCTATAGAGTGAGATGAGCGCACAACCCTAGAGTCGGACACGACTGGCCCGTACGGGCAGGGGTACCTTTGCCTTTTATGCATACATTAAATTATAATCACATAAAAATATTATTAATTATTTTTATTTATTTGTTTATTTATTTATTTAAATAATTTGGAAGTGCCTCATATTCTACAAGTAATTGTAACCTCCAAAAATCATGTAACTATAGCAGCTGAATGAATACCAGCATTTGTAATGGTGCAAGAAGCAGAGGTGCTAGAAACCAGTTTGCAATCCAGGAATAAAAATGTGTAGCTGTAGGATTAAAGTGCTTATTTGAATTATACATATTCCGTGAAGACTGTTAATTCCTGAAGGATGTCAGTGGAATTTTGACTTCTGTAGGAAATGGAGCAGAAACGCAAAATCAAACCAACATGACTCTGGTAAAATTCCCATTTAAACATTCTTTCTCATGGTTGCTGCTGAAGATCTTTAGCATGTGCAGCCAATTCACAACAACAGGATTAACATATAAATTCATCTTCTACTTACATCAGCACATCCAGATGACGTATTGGCATATGAGTCAACAATGTGAGGCACCAGCAAAAAGAAAACAAAACCCCTAATGCTATTCTAGGTTGCATTAACAGAAGTCTAGTGTCCAAATCAAGGGAAGTAATAGTCCTGTTCTATTCCGCCTTTGTCAGACCACACCTGGAGTACTCTGTCCAGTTCTGGGAACCACAATTTAAGAAGGATATTAACAATCTGGGACATGAGCAGAGGTGGGTGACAAATTTGATCAATGGTCTGGAAACCAAGTGTTATGAGAAATGAATCCACTGCCAGAAGTTGTGAAGCTCCAGGTCCCCCTTTGCGAGTAGCCTGGGTCCCTGAAGACAAGGAGCCAGCAGAGAGTAATGTCTGGATCTCTGCCTTCCTTGCCTCTTGACTGACATTCCATGATGAGTCCCTCCATCTCTGAAGAGCTGCCAGCCAATCTAAGCATCTGACCAAGAGCCATGCTTGTTCTAATGGATACCTGGCTAGGCAATCACAGCAGCTGCATTTAAGGCTCTGTTTATTACTACAGTAATAATTTCAATCTAGACCAGAAGGAACAGTTCTCTCTGCAGACAATAAATGTAGCCAAATATTACTAATAGTATCAAGTCACAAGTTGGGTGCAGCATAGTTCTATATTTTAATTTTAATTTAATTTAAATTGTTGCATTTGCTTTAAGTTTTGGGTTATAAGTAGTGATACTTCAATACTATGCAATTATCCAATTATGGCTAGACATAGATATGTGCCTTACGCCCAGTCCTGAAACCCCTTTATTATAATTATAATGAGACACTTAATTTCATGTCACAACTAGAACCCAAAGATTCTTTTGTGCACACTCAAACACTGTGGAAATAATCCCATGCGGACATTTTTATAATGGCAGAGCATAAATTATTAAAATGCAATGAAAATAACAAAAGCTTTTCTGTATCTGAAATAATTTTAACTGATCCAAATCAAATTTAGGGGAAGGGCTGTAAGTCAGTAGAACAGCACATGTTTTAGATTGAAAAGATCCCAGGTTAGGGTTATGTAGGACTGAGAAAGACTTCCCAGCTTCTGGGAAACGTCTACTGTCAATTACAAGGGCAGCCATCCAGTAGGGACCTGCTGCACACATGACCTCCCATCAATCATGTCAATGTGCTTATCAGAAGGGAGGGGAGGATGTGGGAGGGAGGCTGGTGCAGTGCAAGCACAGCAGCAGAGTCAATCCAGCACTTCTGCTGCTGCTGCCCCTGCACTGTGCAGCTGCTGGGGGTCAAGGTGCATGTGGTCCCCTTCCTAGCGGCCATTCATGTGTCAGTGCAGACAATATTGAGCTAGATGAATCTACAGTCTGACCCTAGGCAGTTTCCTATGATCCTAGAAAGAGCATTTGATAACAGGGACAATACAAGCTACCTTTCCCCCCTTTTACTGAAGTAAATGCAAACTGAAACTTTGTGGGTGTGGGTGTGTAAAACTATGTGGCTATAAAGGTAAAGGTAAAGGACCCCTGACAGTTACGTCCAGTCGCAGCCGACTCTGGGGTTGCAGCGCTCATCTCGCTTTACTGGCCGAGGGAGCCGGCATTTGTCCGCAGACAGTTTTTCCAGGTCATGTGGCTAGCATGACTAAGCCGCTTCTGGCGAAACCAGAGCAGCACACGGAAGCACCGTTTACCTTCCCGCTTTCACTTTGATGTGCTTTTGAACTGCTAGGTTGGCAGAAGCTGGGGCAGAGCAACGGGAGCTTACCCCGTCGTGGGGATTCAAACCACCGACCTTCTGATCGGTAACTCCAGGAGGCTCAGTGGTTTAGACCACAGTGCCACCCGCGTCCCACGGCTATACTGATATGTATATCAGGTCTTGTGGAGAGCTTTCACCACTACCATCACAATGTCAGGAATCCTGGTGCCTCAGCCTCATTTATCTATATACAAGTACTAGCGTCTGTGTATTTAAAATACCTTCACCACCACACATTCTCCCAGAAAGCTTCACACAACCTCCTAGTCACGTGGTTAGGCTTGAACACAAGATGAACTTCACCACCAGACACAGGATAAAGTTAATATGTGTTCCAGATAGATAGGCCGATTGATCGATCGATCGATCGATTCACACACACACACACACACACACACACACACACACACAAATATACTGATACTACACATATTGGCGACTTATGATACGATAGATACGATACAATATCTTTATTGTCATTGCCCCATACAGAACAATGAAATTCAAAATCTACATAAAACATTCAAAAACCCCTAAAAACTCTGAAACCCCATTTTAAAATACAATATACTATAGAGGTGCCAGATGAGAGTTTTGCACCTTATGAGTATGTACTCAAGGGCTACTGCTGCTGACTCTTGCCTCTAAATGGCATTCCCCCTCAAGTCAATTATCCCACTAATTACTTCCACACCTCTCCTCCTGTAGCAACTCCTCAGCAGTCCAAATTCCAACCGTCTTTCTCCTATAGTTAACTCCCAATGGAGTTTTAATTGTTCAACTAACTGCAATTTGCCTGATTTGAGCCCTGCCTAGTAAACCTTCAAACAAGCTCTCTCTCCTGCCAAAAATGTCACCTAGCAACCACTGTTAAAAGGCTTGTCATGTTGTAACAAAACAGGGCCTCATGGCTATGAGAGGTTCCATAACGTATCTTCCTTTTAAACAAAAACGTAACCAAACCCACACATATATAGCATTTCTCCACAGTACTCTTGGGGTCCTTTGGAACCACCAACCCCACCCCCACCCCACCCTTCCTGTGTCAGAATTTCTAGTAGCGAGAATCCACTGCAGCAAGAATGGAAAATTCTCATTATAAGATATAGATGCAAAGGGATCTAACTGGGATGCCAATATACAATGGTGCCGGTTTCTATCTGTACCCATGCAGCCACCCACAAAGGGTTATTATTACACTTTTCTATTAACTTGGCTGAAAGAACAGGTATATTAAATTGGGATGCGATAAGCCTACTTTGAAATCACCAAATCAGAACACACAGGTTTATCTAACCAAGGAGTTAAACAATAAAGAAAGAACATGAAATTTCAATCAAGGAAATAAGTCTGTTACATATGATCATTTGAATGAGCAGATAATGGATAAATCAAACTATCTAGTTCTTAATGCTATAGTTTTGCAATCTATATTATTTTCTATAAAGCATACTGCATAAGAAGGTATGAAGAAACAATAAAAAAAATAAGAAAAGATCTGAATGCTAGCAAAATCTATGTACCCTTTGCTCTCCTGTGATATACCTTACCATGGTATAGCTGTGAGCCACTTTCATCAGCTCTGTGCAGCCTTGAGCATCTGCAAATGCCCGGATTCCCAAACAGTTAGATGGGTGTAAAAGCTTCATGAGAAAATGACAGCACACTTCAACTACTTGAGGAAGCTGAAGGAGACAGGCAGCTGCCAGGAGGTTTTCAATGGTATCTTCCTTAAGTTCCAAGCAACCTGTACAAGAGATTAAGACACACATGCAAATTTTGCTACTCTTATGTGTGCATCACTTAAACAAATAGAGCCAACTGCAACTGTGATTAACAAAGAAGCAAGAGGGGGAAAATACTTAACCATTATAAAAACAGATGAAAAATAGAAAAAACTTTACACAATTACTGAGTCGTCAGCATGCTTGTGTTGGGAAAGTTTTAGAAGAAAATTTAATACTGCCCCCTTCTTCTCTGCACTCCTCAATTAAGTCTCCTTTATTAGACGTCAGTTCTCCAAAAGAGTAGCATTGCACAGCTGGTTCACTGCAGTATAGAAGAATCTGGCATACAATATTACCCAGTGGTGATACTGCATTGCACTATAAAACAAATCATACATTTGAAGTATTGAGTAATCTATTCCTGTGAGATCGGTATCCTAATTTTTCTTTCACTGGGTGGAGGACTGACACCATAATAGCTTTGTTTTAATCAGATTTATAAAGCTGATACTTGATGGATTCAAAAGCATGTACTGTAATTGCTAAATCAACTTACAGCCTTTAACCACAAGAGCTTGTGCGTCCAGTGAGACAGCCTGTAAATCCAAGTGGTAACAATAATAAATTAGGTACAAACATCATACTAATGTAGGTTCTTACCAGAACCAGTGTGCTGTAGTGGTTAGAGTGTCAGACTAGGACCTGGGTTCTAGTTCCCACTCAACCAGGAAGCTCAGTCTCTCAGCCTAACCTCCATCTTACGGTTGCTGTGAAGATAAAGTAGAAGGGGGGCTACCTTGAGGTCTTTGGAGGAAAAGTGGGATAGAGAAATAATAAAAAATATTTTTTTTAAGTGATTGCAGATTCAGATGAATGCAGCATGTCACCTGGGGGAGCAAGTTATGAATGGGTCAACACATTTTTGAAGGGGATTGAGATGGCTGTGAATTGAGAAGGTTGAAACGGGTTCTAATCTTCTACACATTTTCAAAGTAACTATGTCATCAACAGGATACTGGAAATCAAAACCAAACTGATAGCAGATTCTTATTCTGTTTGACAGTCACTTTATCTTGCTCCGGACAAGTCAAAGTGGCTTACAAGACTGACAACCATACCGCCACTACCACACAGAGATACATTAAAACAAAATGGCAAAAAAAATACATTTAAAATATCCCACCCATTTCTGAAAAAGCACAAACAGTTAAAGGCCATAGAGGAAAGTTTTTGCCTGGCTCCTAAAAATATGTAATGATGGCGTTAGGAGAGTCTTCCTGTGGAGAGCATTCCACAAACGGAGCCACCGCAGAAAAGGCCCATTCTCGTGGAACCACCCTTCGGACTTCACATGGGGGAGGCACACAAAGAAGGGCCTCAGTTGAGGATTGCAGGCTGTTTAAACAGGCCATTTAAAAGGCACACATTCTGTTGCTTTGAATGGGAGAAACAGCTAAACACCTGTGGTATGTAAGGTGTTTTCCATCTAAGCAGATGGACCTTCCAAGGTGTCAGAATTGCCAAATTTATGACAGATTGGGTAAAAGATTCCTATTTTAGAGGCAATGGAAAAAGCCACCCATGCAATCATCTGCCCATTGCTTTCAATGGGAGACCCAGATCCTCTTCTCCTGCCTGAAATGTCTGTGTTTTGCATACAATCAGCATGATTTTGCCCCTCCAAAGGATCAGACCTGCCAAATTGTAGATGGAACAAAATATTTCTCATTTTTAAATAATTCCTAATTTATATTAATGATCTGTCTTCTACCTTCCTCTCCCCGCTCTTCCTTTCTCTGGCCTATATAAAGGCTGTTCCAGAGTGTTACATTTCTTTATCTCAACTGTAACAAATGAGGAAATGAATCCAAGAAATATAATTTTTTTGTTTCGTTCCTAATTTCAATTTCCATTCATTTTAATTATGAAAATTAATGAAGTAAATTGGCTCATTTTGTTTAGTTTTTCATTAATTTAAAAAACATGAAGTGAATGGATTCATGCTGTTGATTTTTTATTCATTTTAAAAACAAATGCATACTCTCTATAGTGGAGTAGTAGAGCTGGGGCGGAGAAATCACATATGGCAATCCATGCTTTCCTTTGATTTCAGATAGTAAATTGGTAGAGTCTAAAAACAAAACAAATTGGTAGAGTCTAAAAACTAATTTTCATGGCCCTCTAGCAGCTATGGTGGCTCATTTACCAGAAGTAATGTTAACTCTGGAAGTATGTACCGTGGTACCTCGGGTTAAGAATTTACATCTGGAGGTCCGTTCTTAACATGAAACTGTTCTTAACCTGAGGTACCACTTTAGCTAATGGGGCCTTCTGCTGTCGCCGCCATGCAATTTCTGTTCTCATCCTGAAGCAAAGTTCTTAACCCGAAGTACTATTTCTGGGTTAGTGGAGTCTATAACCTGAAGCGTCTGTAACCTGAGGTACCACTGTACTCGATTCTAACCAAACTAAGCCTCCTGGTGTGTATTTTGCTCTAGAGGGATTAGTTTGGTCAGAATCAAGTACACACTTCCAGAGTTAACACTAAATACATTACTTATGGTAAATGGTTGTGCATTGGTTGCCAGATGTGAAATATATTGACATTATTTTCAGCTCTTCTACCCCACTCCTAGAATAAAGAGCTCATGCGTACTTCCTTTTGCGACATGCTTTCCAGGCACAGGTCCATGCTTTAAAGCACCATGTCCAAGCAGATTTTTCTTGTTCCAGTGCCTTTCCTGGGAAAACCCGTATTTTACCACAAAATCTGAGCAAATATCAATCCATGGAACACCTGATTGCATTTTGCTCAAATTCAGTGGTAACAAAAACAAAGCCCTGCTTGAACATGCAACTTTAAAGCCTGGATGTGTGCCTAGAAATACAGCACAAAAGGAAGTCTGGGTGAGCCCAGAGTCTAAGTCAGCCAAGTGGCATGTTCCACTGGTGTGGACATGACATAGTCAGAAACAATTTTAGCCAGATAAGAGCCAATATGTGTGTTATAGATATATATATAATAATGTTTGGTGTGTGTGTGTGTGTGTGTGTGTGTGTGATAATGTTTGTTTTTGTAACAGTGAGGCTTTAAAGCTGGGTATAATAGAGTGTTAAGAAAGTAAACCTATTGAGTACTCACAGATGTTAATTTTCTCATTTTTTTGCAATTGCAGAGAAACCATTTAATTTTAATCTGATCACTACAGCATAAATTAGGCTAATCACAAGCGTGATACTCAGCTTCCCACAGCTATAGTTCAGCTGTTCACCCCCGTATTTAAAAGTCCTTGACTGGGACAACTTGACAAGAACAACAAACTTGGTTTGTTGAGGAAATTTACAGTTCTATCCTAAATTAGTCTTCATTCAATGACTCATATAAGGCTTACAAGAAGCAAATGCCAGATAGAGCAGGGATAAGAACTATTGTAGTCGACGCATCAAATGACTTACCACACAAGTAACTAACCTCACAAGAGGTCATTGGTGGGGGTGCTGTGACTTTTCTAATCAATGAAGAGGAACTGGAATCTTCCATTAATCTCCTCCTCTGAGATTACACTGCTTGTGTGAAGGCAAGGGGACATCACCTCACAGTGAACACAACCATTTCAACATGGGCTGTAAGCTGCAGTTGAACCAGTGCTTTGTGTTACCCCACCCCCCTTATTTATGAAATGGATGATAGGAGTGAGACGTCTATTACCAATATAGTGGCGGCAGTGAACAGTTCCAGAGATTTGTAAGTGCCTATTGTTTCCCCACGTCCACTGGGTAGAATAGTAAATGACAATGAGGCATGAGAAAGAGTGACTTGTGTACAGTAATGAACTTCTTTACAGCACCTGCAGATACAGAGAGAGAATGAATGAATGGATGGATAAATGTATGAACGCACCGCAGGGTAAAATGAATGCAAATACATCATTAAAAGGGTCTAAAACAATGTTTATAATCTGGAAAAAATGAGACAGATGTGAAATGGGAATACCTGTGGCTTGCGCTACCATTGAGTACCTCACTTAAACTTCTTGGCAGCAGTTGGGAGCTCTGATAGGTAATTACAGATTCCTCTCAGACAAAATCTTGAAAAGGTTGCCTGCAAGTATCCTTCACTTGTAATTGGTAATCTTGCCTTCAGTTTTGTCAGACTACGGTATATTTGTATTAAAGGAATCAAAGAGATTGCAGAAAAAAAATTATTGTACTGGAAATACTTAGGAAAAAGATATACTAAAATACTACTTTTATTACCTCCTCCTCTTTGTGTGTCTTTCACCATTCACTGAAGACCTGACCAGGCAATATATCGACATAAATCTAAGTCTGTGTGGGGAGGAAAGGGGATTGCACTTGCCAGTTCCAGCCTTAGTACTCATTTTGCAGAGTCCCTGTGAACAGGCTCTGCTGGCACATTCTGTACCCTTAAAAACATGCAAATCCTATCGCCTTGGTTCTATACATAAGTTTGGATTGATGCACTATTGGGGAATGGGGAGCGGAAGAATAATGTGCAAGCCTTTGCTCAGGCTCATGAAGGCTCATCCACATAGTGCTAAACCATGGTTTAGTGGTTTGTTCAGGACACATGTTTCTGCACATCTGCATGCTAATATTCTATGTTCAGGGGCTAAGTCCTTCTGGAATATTAATGCTTGAAGAAAAACAGTTCAAATGGTGCATTGGGAAATCTTTCCAATGTAATTCTGGCCCTATTCCAGCCATGGATAGCCTGATGTCAGGCTGGTGGAGCCTGGTCCTACTAGCATGGCATCCAAAATACAAAGAAGCAATAATGCATAATATTCAGATTGTTTAGCCTTTGCCAAGGGAGAAACAGAAACAAGTCATAGATCTAAAAAAATTAAAGTTTTTAACTAAAAGAATACTGAAACAGAAATTAACTAGGAAATTACAAAGATTTCCTGGGAGAAAGAGAGATGGCGAGGGAGAGATGGGGGAAGGAGAGATTGTGGGGGAAGCTGGTGGCACAAATGCCCAGTACGGCTTTAGCCTGAACAAGATGAAGGTGGGAGAGTGGGATTGTTGCAGGAATGAGAAAAAAGGCAAGAACATTGGGTTAGAGAGGAGAGGAGAATGATTACATTGAGGACCTCTTTGAATCATCCTTTGAAAGGATGATTATCTCGGGTTGTGAGACAGATGCCAGTCATCATCTCAGTTTCCTGGGTAGCACTCAGGGGAATAACAGACTAGAGGGGCGAAGGAGCAGCACAACTTAGCAACACAGAAAGGCAGGGTTAGTGTGCCCAAGCACTTATAGACTTGGGATTTAAAGAACTTATAAACCAGGTATGGGAAACCTTTGGCACTTCAGATATTGATGAATATCCATGGCCACTGGCCACGCTTCCTGGAGTTGATTGGAATTGTACTGAACAACATCTGAAGGGACAAAGGTTCCTCACGCCCTGGGGTGGCCCTGGGAGATTGTTTCCAGGTGGTACAAAACAAGTATGTTTGTTCTCGGCTTGATTAACAAGGGAGGAGGGGAGTGGTTGTAAGTGACTGAGGTTTTCTTAGAGTGGCTATAGTACACTATATTGTGAGAATGCCTTTCCTCTTACAAGGATTCTGGACAGCCAATAGGTGTACAGTGAAGAATCATTATATTATGGAGAGAAGAAGACTGATATTTATAACCTCAGGAAGTAGATAGATAGATTCTTTATTGTCATTACACAAGTGCAACATTGCACAAGTGCAACGAAATTGGATGCCATCCCTTAAAAACAACAAAAGCAAAACAACAACAACAACCAAACAAACCACATTCCAGCCACACCCACACCCACACCCATCAAACTCCCAGGTCACACTATCGAGTTACAGCATTTAAAAAGGCCACAGCTCTTGGATAGAAACTATTTTTCAGTCTATTTGTCCTTGACTTGATGTTTCTATATCTCCTGCCAGAAGGCAGTAGTGCAAACAGACTGTATCCCGGGTGAGATGCATCCTGCAGGATGTTGTTTGCTTTCCTAAGACAACGGGAACCGTACAGTTCTTCCAAAGATGGGAGAGGATGACCAATAATCCTTTGGGCTGTGGTTATGACCTTCTGGAGCACCTTCCTCTTCCTAGCTGTACAACTGGAGAACCAGGCACAAATACAGTATGTGAGAATGCTCTCTATGGAGCCTCGGTAGAAGGACACCAGCAGTCTCTCACTCAGATTGTTCTTCTTTAAAAGTCTGAGGAAATAAATTCTCTGCTGGGCCTTCTTCACCAGAGCAGTGGTATTTGCGCTCCAAGTCATGCCCTGATCGATAGTCACTCCCAAAAACCTGAATTCCGCCACCCTCTCCACCCGTTCCCCTTTGATATACAAGGGCTGAATGTCCGCCTTTTTTTTCCTGTAATCCACCACCAATTCCTTGGTCTTAGCCGTATTAAGAGCCAGATTGTTCTCTCCACACCAAACACAAAGCCGCTCCACCTCGTCCCGATAGGCGGACTCATCCCCTCCTGAAATGAGCCCCACCACCGTAGTGTCATCAGCAAACTTGATGATTTTGTTGCTGGGATAGATGGCTGTACAATCATACGTATAGAGAGTATAGAGCAGGGGACTCAACACACAACCCTGTGGTGAGCCGGTGTTAAGGCTAAGGGCTGTGGACATATGTGACCCCACTCTAACCCTCTGAGAACGTTCTGACAAAAAATCCAAAACCCAGAGACAGGTGGAGTTGGAGAGTCCAATCGCCTCTAGCTTGGACACCAGTCTATGGGGGAGGATAGTGTTAAAAGCAGAGCTAAAATCCACAAACAGCAGCCTCACATAACTCCCCGGCTGCTCCAGATGGGACAGAGCAGCATGGAGAGTGATAGTGATAGCGTCTTCCGTGGATCTATTTGCCCTGTATGCAAACTGGTAGTTGTCAAAAGTTGATGGAAGACAGGAAATTATATGACGGCGCACCAGTTTCTCAAAACACTTCATGATGATTGGAGTCAGTGCAACTGGTCTGTAGTCGTTCAAACTACTGATTGTAGATTTTTTAGGCAGAGGAACAATAGTTGACGACTTCAGGCAGGGTGGGACAATAGACTGGTGTAAGGACTTGTTGAAGATCTTAGTAAAGACCTTCGCCAGCTGATCCGCACAGCCCTTCAACACCTTTCCCGTGATGCCATCAGGTCCAGCAGCCTTCCTCGGATTCACCATCCTCAATACCTGTCTCACCTCATGCTCCTCTACAGTGAATGAGGGGCCCCTATGGGCTGGTGGCTGTAATACCGGCGTCTCAGGTGGCTCCTTCTCGAAGCGAGCAAAGAAAAAGTTAAGCTCCTCCGCCAGCAAAGGGTCACCATCGACAGCACCAAGGTTAGGTTTGTAGTTGGTAATATGCTGAATCCCCTGCCACATCTGTCTTGTGTTGTTACTCCTTAAATTATCCTCAATCCTCTGCCTATAGACCAGTTTTGCCCGTCGAATACCCCTCTTCAAGTTTGCTCTTGCCACACTGTAAAGCTGCACCTCGCCCGACCTGAAAGCCCTATTCCTTTCCCGCAACAGGCACTGGACCTCTCTATTCATCCAGGGTTTCTGATTGGGATAAAACCGGATGGATTTATTTACTGTGACAGTGTCTGTGCAGTGATTGATATAGCACAGAACTGCCGCCGTGTGCTCCTCCAGGTCTGAACGATCGAAAATATCCCAATTGGTTCTCTCAAAACAGTCCTGCAGCTGGTGGATAGCGCCTTCAGGCCAGATTTTAACAGTCCTTGATATTGTGGGAGCCCGTTTCCTGAGTGGGATATATGCTGGTACCAGGAACAGAGACATATGGTCGGACTGGCCCAAATGTGGCAGCTGTAAGGCCCTATAGCCGTGATTTACATTCGAATAAACTTTATCCAGTGTCTTGTCCCCCCTTGTGGGACATTTCACATGCTGATAGAGCGTTGGGAGCACTGTTTTAAGTTCAACATGATTGAAGTCTCCCGCAATGATGTGCACAGCTTCAGGATGCTTGTCTTGCTGGCTGCTGATAAGGCTCTGCAGGCATCCCAGAGCCAAGTTGGCATTGGCATCTGGTGGCACGTACACACCAGTTAGCATAACAGCTGTAAACTCCCTAGGGAGATAGGCTGGTCTGCATTTAACAGCCACATATTCCAAATCCGGTGAACAGTAACTGCCCACGGTCTTAGAATTATTGGACCAGCATTTGTTCACATATACACACAGCCCCCCTCCTTTGGTTTTTCCGAAGTCCATGCCTCGGTCATGACGATGTACCACACAGCCTTCCAACTGAATAGCCGTGTCTGGTATGGACGGTTGAAGCCATGTCTCAATGACAAATAAGACGCAGCAATCTTTTACGAGACTGTTCTTTGCTGCCAGCAGCCTCAATTCATCCATCTTGTTGGCAAGAGATCTCACATTAGCAAGAAATATGCTAGGGAGTGGTGGTTTAGATGGACTCCTCTGCAATCTTACCAGGACGCCGGCCCGACAACCCCGCCTTTGCCTCCTGTCTCTACGCCGCCTTCGCCTCCTCCCTGGAGGCATAGTAATCCATGGAGAGCCCGGTGGCCTGGCTACTCCCACAGGAGCGTTATCTGGGCGAAAATAATCAGCTCTCACAGCTTGTTCACACTGTAACCCGACCTTCAGAAGTTCCTGCCTACTATAAATCTTTCTTGCCCGGCCAAACATACTCAGAACAAGTAAAAATAATAAAAACAAAACACTGAAAACAAAACAAAACGCTGAAAACAAAAGGAGAGCACTGAGCCGCAGCGTCTCTGCGCGCCGCCATTAAACCAAATCCAGTACCACACTATCTTAATAACACAGGGGTGAGGAACCTCAGGCCCAAGGACTTTCTCCAGCTGCCATACATTGTGGTGGCCTATGTTCAATTTGGTCAGTAATAATCTGTGCAAGACTGCTTTAAATTAATGTCCTATTGCTTTGTATGCAACCAAAGATACATTTTTTATCAATACAAAGCAAATGATGGGCCCCTTGAAGTATTACAGAGTCTTGGCCTTTTAGAATCAATAAACGTTTACAACAAAATCATAAAAAGGAAGTTCAGCAAACTGCATGTATCTCTGCATTACAGTTCCATTACTAACAAGTTTACAACCAGTGCTTGGGTGGCAGGATATTTTTGACACAATCCCATTATGAATACTAATATTATTTGTGTCACCTTGATAAGCACTAAATATAAACAACTTCTGAAATTGTACAAAGGACAATATATAATAATATATACAAGGTGTTCAAACTGTGTCAACCCTAAGGACAGATGCATTCAGAATCTGACCTCTTCCTGTATCTGCCATCTAAAACATTTGAAGGTACCAGATTTAACTAAAACCTTGTAAAAACCATTCTCTCATTTCTGCAAACCCTTAAAATAGCTAGGTGGAACAAAAGGAGTGCAATGGAAATTCTTATACAATGGTGCTATTTTAGAAACTATTGCAAATGTAGTTGCTTTATTCATCTGTATGAGTGCGTCTAAGAGTCTGCTTCAAAAGCTTCCTGGCAAGCTCCATTCCCAAACTCTTTTTATATCGTACAGATAAGGCTAGTTTCACCACTAGGATGAAACGACCCTCTTCCAAGAGTTATTGTTTATCTCCTTCAAATGTTCTCTAAGAGATCACCAGGGCTGGCTAATGATAACCCATGTTGCATGTGGGCCAGTTCTGAGATGTCAGAACTTAAAGGTATATAACTGGACAATATTTTTCTCTGCTGTATATGGAGTCCAATCCAGAGACTCTGGTGCTTAACAACTTGCTGATGGTCTGCCCAGAGCAAAGAGTTTATTGGCGCTATCAATTCTTACAGCACTGGTCACGTCTTGAAGGGAAAGCAGATGCTTGGATTCAGATAATCTGTCACTGAACATGTGTCCCCCAACACCTGGACCTCTCCTTTGAAGAGAAAATCCAGATGGGTGGTACACAAATGAAAACCTATTTGAATAGTCAGATAGATGTTGCCATATTGGGTGAAGATTTATTCTCCTCTGCATATTAAAACGTACATATATTTTAAACTAGCCACTCTTGGTTAGCTAAGTAATTGGCATTCTGGGGGAAAATAAGCATAAATTGCTGCAATATGTTATTTATACATTTGCATAATACATACCATGTGAATTAAAGTGGCAATCCTAATGAAACAGTAATTTCATTTATGTTGTAATGAAAACTCTGTATTGAGTTATCATAGTAAAACTACATAGAGTAATCCCATTATAATAAGGCAATGTTTTAACAAATATCTTAATATTCAATTAAAACACTTAATGGAAGTGGGAAATTTAGTTAACATAAACATTACAATGTATATGTGTGTGTATGTGCGCACGCACACACACATTGTTTCTTCCTCAGAATAAACATGTTTTGCTTTAAAGATATTCATTACATGCTGAAGTTTTAATTTATTTTGCTGAGAGTGCTGCTTGGTCAGAGATACATTAAAATTTCATTGTCAATAAATGCATGCAATTTGGCAGTTTAATTTTCTACTCATCTTCCTAATACCCTCCTTCTCTAAGGGTAGTATGCTTTATTTAAGCTAAAACCTTATCAGTTCTGTGCAGAGCTTGACATTCTGCTTGTAACCACGTACGTTTGTGAAAGTCTCATGTATTTTTTATACTTCAGTGAACAGGCTGTATTTCCTGTATTATCTCAGGATACTAATAAGGGTCTAACTGCACATTACACACCAACATATGTAGCAATTCACCGGCATTAAAAACCAATGATTCTATCCCAGTTCTGGAAGATGCAATTTAGAGTAGACATGGGGCAGGCTAACCCCTTTCCCGCTCCAAACTATAGCATCAACCACACATACACATCACAACACATTTGATCAAGCATTCTGAAACTATACACTGCATACTTCTTTGGAGAAGGTCCATGCTCACATGCACAAAACAAACATGCATTAAGACCAACAACTCTTAGATCTCAAAAGGGTGACTGGCTCAGGTTGTTAAGGGTCAAGGGCATAATTCCCTCCCACAACCACACACAACAATTGCTGATAACCAAAGGCCCCCCCACATCTTAATTACAACTATTAATTCCTCTCCAGTGCACAGGCAACTCCAACAAAGAGCATGGGACACATAAATATTACAAAGACATGGCATTCAACTTTCGCTCATCTTTTTGCAATTCTTTGCACTATGGTTCAGATGTGTCTTTGTGGTTAAAGAAGTTTCCATTTAAGAAAATATAATTTAGTGCATATTATTCCATACCTGTATATGCAAACTGAACAAGATCCCAGAGTGCACTTGGGTCAATGCCTTCCATTTTGATCTCCTCTTGCTTGGCTTCACAAACATCACTTGTAAACATGGCAGCAAAGTAATCAGAAACAGAACTGAGAACAAGTCTGGGAAAAGAAAAGAAGAACACAAGTATTAATTAATCCATTACATTTCACATTAACTGTTAAACAGTCCTGTTCTCAATGTGCTCAGCTAGAAGCAACCTGCTGTATGCAAATATGCAGTCAACAAGGTAATGATGGACCCATATTGAGGATGATGGAAGTCCCAATATATGGAAGAATTTTATTTTATATGTAAAAATTTCTTTGTATGTGAGGTGATGTGTTGTTGTTTTTTTGTTGTTGTTTTTTGTTCTTCTGTGCGGGAGGGATTTAATACATAAAATCAATAAAGATTTTTAAAAATTAAAAATAGAAGCAACCTTCTGTGAAATTCAAGGATGGAGAACTAGTAGCCCTCCAGATGTTGTCAAACTCTAACTCTCATAAGCCCCAGCTATTCTCCACCCGTGCTTTAAGAACATGAAATGTTTTTTTAAAAATGTCATGAAAATCAGGCACACTAGTTTGACTCAAATGGCAATCCTATGCACGGTTATCTAGGATTAGGACCACTGTACAGTGGTGCCTCGCAAGACGAAATTAATCCGTTCCGTGAGGCTCTTCGTATAGCGGTTTTTTCGTCTTGTGAAGCAAGCCCATTGACAGCTTAGCGGATTAGCGCTATTAGCGGTTTAGTGGCTTTTAGCGATCAGCTGTTAAGCGGCTTATCAGCGGATCAGCTGATAAGCGGCTTAGCGGCTTAGGAAAAGGGGGGGGAGGGAAAAAACCCACAGGAACTCGCAAGACATTTTCGTCTTGCGAAGCAAGCCCATAGGGAAATTCGTTTTGCGAAGCGCCTCCAAAACGGAAAACCCTTTCGTCTAGCGGGTTTTCCATCTTGCGAGGCGTTCGTCTTGCGGGGCACCACTGTATGCATGGATAGGGTCTCACTTTAAGAAAGGTTAATATTTCATGAAAATCAATCAATTTAAAAGTAACATTTAAAAACTACACATCACCACACACCAAAATTAGTAACACATTGGTTATTTTGATTTAAGGTCAATCAATGTCAAACAGCTATCAGAGAATAAGCATTAGCAGGTCAAGAATGTTGATACCACACAAACAATAATAGTGTTCCATTTGTCCTGTGATGGAAGGAATAGGTAGAGGGTTCCCTGCCTGGACTCAACCTTAGCTCCTGAATGGTATCATTCTTTCTATGATTCAATGCTGGGAGAAGAAGAGTTATGCTGTTGAACGTGAGAATGGGACCTGGAATAGTCCCTGGAAGGTCTGAAACTTCTAGAATAATAATGCTTGCTGTATCTCAGAGGTGAAGAAGGTGCCTGCAAAGGTATGTATGTCTGTCTCTCTATACTGACTACAAGAAAAAGAGTAGCGTCTCCCATTGTATCTAAGAGACAACTGCCCCATTCTGTGATAGTCTATGCACTAAGAATATCCTTTGGGGTGGGTCCTTGCTAAGTGGTGGTCAGATATCTTCAACCCAGTCTACAAAATCGAGTTGGCTATATTTGCCCTCAGTCACCAGAATGGGTGGCAGAGGAGAATGTCAAGCATCTTCATGACCCCCAAAGCTGGGCTAAGAAATACAGCCCTCCCCTGATGTGGGTATTACCTTGCATTTCTGTAGCGGGAGAAGGGTCTTGGCCATATACATAGCCATGGCAGTGACTCCGGACCCATTCAACAAAGACTGGAGCAGGATGAAACCAAAGTGAGGCTACTTTCTCATGCCAAACTTCAGCCCAGGTATGTTGGGAGGCACCCAATTGATGGCAGCCTGAGCATCCAGACAGGGGCCTCATGCTGGCTTTCAGTGAGCATGAAAAGACCCATTTTTCCTGAAGCAAGTTGCCAAAACAACTTGGTCTGGATGTCTCTTAAACATATATTTCATATGTACGTAAAAATATTTTACTCAGATTTTTTTTGTGTGAGCAGCAATTTTTTTTAAAAAACCCACATTGGTGAACTACTACCACAGCTAGTGTTTAACCATGTGAAACAAGAAGTGAAAGTTGCCTCATAATTAATCTTAATTCTGAGAAATGACATCCTATTAAATCATCCAATATTCAAAAGGAAAATAAAGATGCTTTTGGACTCACTGAATTCACAATGAACTGTTGCTTTCTGCACCTCAGAGGGCTGCAGGTGGTGCTAAATCTTGGCACTGAGGCATGTTGACCTATTCAGCAGAAAGGTCAGTTGTCTCCTGGATGTCATTTTCTTCTTTTCAATTCCTGCTATGCTACAGGAATAAACTAATGAACCTTGTTTCCTCCATGGAGTGTTGCATGCTATATGCAGCCCAAAGATAATCCATCATTTCACAAAATACTTTGATCCAACTTTTCGAAGCCAGCATTTAATTAAACCTACTACTTCCACGTGCACTATCCAGGGTGTTGCAGAGATCTGAGCAATTGGAAAATTTACCACAATTCCTTGTTTCCCAAGGAAAAGTTAACATTTCAAGTGACCTAAGTTTCCCTCCACCCTGACCCCACCTGATTTCTAGTTCAACAGTGGATTTTATTGCGGGAGGAGTTGCAAATGTAGATATGAAGCTTCCGCCCACTGCTTTCAATTACCCGCATTTGCATTTATCACCTTTATCAGAAAACATGGATCATCTAATGTTATGCATGAGAAATTAGGCATTCTACCATAATCTACCAATAGGGATGATGTAGTTCCACTGATGTGGACAAGCAGCTCATATACCCCCTACATCCAGCTCTAGGAGCTTAATTTCTATAGGTGTTAAAAGTAAAGGTAAAGGGACCCCTGACCCTTAGGTCCAGTCGTGACCAACTCTGGGGTTGCGGCGCTCATCTCGCTCTATAGGCCGAGGGAGCCGGCGTTTGTCCGCAGACAGCTTCCGGGTCATGTGGCCAGAATGACTAAGCCGCTTCTGGCGCATCAGAGCAGCGCACAGAAACACCGTTTACCTTCCCGCCGGAGCGGTACCTATTTATCTACTTGCACTTTAACGTGCTTTCGAACTGCTAGGTTGGCAGGAGCAGGGACCGAGCAACAGGAGCTCACCCCGTCGTGGGGATTTGAACCGCTGACCTTCTGATCAGCAAGTCCTAGGCTCTGTGGTTTAACCCACAGCGCCACCTGCGTGGCTAAATGCTCATACTTTTCCTGGAGCTGGTCAAAAAAAAAGAGATAAAAGCAGTGAACTATTGCCCTTGCACAGGGGTGGGGATGAGGGTGCTGCAAGTGGGCCTGCGATACTTCAAATGCAAAGCCTTGCTTTTTTCTCATCTGCACAGGCCCATGGTAGTTGCAGAAGTGCTTAAAGAAACATTGTTGCAATAAATGTCACACAATAAACATCTGCCTTGTGTTCTGTTCCTCATATTTACAAGTTATTTCACAGCCTGAAAATTCGATTTGAAGAGGGTGTGTAAGGGGTGTGTAATATATAATGCACTATATGTGCCAGTAATTCTTGATGGAACAGAGTGAGCTGTTGACTGCAGATTAGAAGTCAGAAATAATATACAAGCATTCATGCACCTTTAAGTACGAGGCAAAAATGTGATGCAGTTTTTATTTCATGGGCAAGCTTATATTTATTAAAGCATTTTTTTTCCGCTTCAAAAAGATTTGATTGCTGTTGAACTGAAATAGTCAGAAAATCAGATTCAGTGTGCAGACACACAGTGATGCAAATATGTCTACTAACCCTTTAGATAAAAATGGTAAACAGAAATCTCATTTCCCCTGCCCCTGTAAAATCTGCAACTCCTCCCACTGTCCAGCAAGTACTTTATCACAGTTTCCAAATTTGGCAAGTATGTAAGATGTACCCACTCTGAACTGTCTAAAGTAAATCAGAGCAGAAACATAAAAAAGGTTTCTTTTTATTATACCTTTGTCTTATGTTCTTTCAGATGAACAGAATCAAGCATTTGAAATATAATGGCTTTCAGTAACTTCATGGGACTTTGGCTGAAATGCAGGCCAGGACTCACCTAAACACCGAGCCAGCAAAAACAAAACAAAACAAAAACTGGCAGAAGGAGTTCCACTTGCACAATGAGACTCCCCCTTCTCTGTACTCATCACACTTCCCTTCTGTCCCCCAAAATTGGCTCGGGGTGTGTGTCCAAAGAACCCCTAGAACAGTATGTATGGGGACAAGAGGGGGGATCATTCCATCTGAAAAGCTGCAATGTTTTTGCAGACAGAACATTTGTAATATAGCACATGTTGAATTCCACCAATAGTCTTTGAACGTGGGCTACTGCTGAACATCAGAGGTACGTGTCTTGTAAAATCTTTACGAGGAATTAGTTCTGCAACTTTGCCCTTTTCATATATGTCACCACTACTAACCCAAATTTGGCCAGGTACCAATGTCACATTTCTTTCTTATGAATATACCTCAGGGTAGAAATTAATCCTCAGCACAACTGACATTTGGCTATAGGATGATGAAGAAGAGAGTTTGGATTTGATATCCCGCCTTTCACTCCCCTTAAGGAGTCTCAAAGCGGCCAACATTCTCCTTTCCCTTCCTCCCCCACAACAAACACTCTGTGAGGTGAGTGGGGCTGAGAGACTTCAGAGAAGTGTGACTAGCCCAAGGTCACCCAGCAGCTGCATGTGGAGAAGCGGAGACGCGAGCCCGGTTCCCCAGATTACGAGTCTACCGCTCTTAACCACTACACCACACTGGATGAATTTGTACCCTATGGGCCATTATATGCAGTCGGGGTAGAAAGCCACCCCAGCTTATTTTTAATACTTATTTTCAAATTGAAATTAGTTTAGTGACAACGTGTCCTTGATGACTCACCACAATAGGTATCTTAAAAGCTGCAATTCACTGCCTTCTGGTTATAATGTTTGCAGGCACTTGAGTACCTGTTCTCAAGAGATTCTGTTCAGAAGCTTTGAACTGGTCAACTTTTTGTGGGGAGGTGGAAGCAAGAGGCTAGCACACCATGAGCTAGACTGCTAGGCAGCCAGGTTGTACGGCAAGATTCTCTGGATTCACTCTGACTTGCTTTCAACATACATGCACAAAAATATTTCAGGCTCTATTTCAGGCTCTTTGTATCCCCCCTTCCCCCAATTTATACATGGTTTCCCACTATTTTCCTTCCTCGGTGAATAAACACCAACAGTTCCCAAGCACAGCTTGTATTCTTTTGTTGTGGTTAGCAAATGCAGAAGGAAAGGTAGACAGTACATGCTTGCGGTAAGTGACTACTACACCTTCTTCGCTCCTTTTCCCCCTTCCCCAGAAGCAAAGGTGTTATGGTGATAAACTATCACCATCTTTTATCCCTCCAAGGCTGTCTCTGTAATCTTTCCTTCCAATGATACTACCAGATGGTTAAAAGAAGAGGCATCTTTTCCTCTGACTTGGAAACTGGAGAGGTACAATATGGTACTAAGTGTTGATAGTAGATGATCTAGTTCAGTGGCATTACCCTCATTACCATAAAAACGGTATTAGAATTAGTTAGTTGCCTAGGCAGCAAGATTGCTAATGCAGTTCACATGTACATTTTTAGACCTGATGCTGAAACTCCTGACATGTAAGCGGTAGTGGCAGCGCACTGTGCTTGTAGGGATATACACCTATGATCAAGAATGAAATATTTCTCAAGATACGGAACAAAGTCTGTAAGGGCATGTCTGCAAAGATTAGGCTAAATCAGAGTTAATTTACCATGTTTTATCACCTACCTATGTGCAGGTATCTTACGGTTCCCAGCAATCAGGATAACATCACATAGTTGTTGTTGCTTCAGGTAGCTTTCCATCTTCCTGAAGGTTTGTTCAGCATGGTGTACAGCTTGATAGAACTCCTCAGAACTACTTGGGTCCATGTCACATGGAGGTGTCAAGGAATGGCTGACTGCTGACAACCTGTAAGCCCAAATAAAAGGCAAAGGTTGTGGGTGGTTAGTCATGATGAAATGCTTCTAGGAACAAGGAGTTAATCAGATTCTCAATGCTGAAAGGAATAAAACTGAAATGTGCCCTTTACGCAACTCACACCAGCCCCTGCTGGCATAATACATGGTCATTCTCATAGATATATGAGAAACCACGCATGCAAGAAAACTAGCTTCTGTGCGCATATTTGTATTTGTATTTGCATATAGAGGTGCTGCTTGCACAGAGCCCCAGCCCAATCCAGGGATGTGCACCTTGAGAAGACTAGAATCTCACTGATCCCACATTGAGAGGCATCAGAAGGCTGGACCCCCGACCCAGCTATATACTCAAAGACACCTGAAGGTGCACTCTTCTGTTGTTTCCGAAAAACATGGATGCCAACAGACTCATGCATGTTTTTTATAGGGAGCTTTTAATTCTACAGTCAATCTTCAAAATATACAGCCTATATCTTATGTTTATAAACTGTCTTTACATTTCTACAATACTGAACTTTGTTTCCTGCTTGGCAGGGGGTTGGACTCGATGGCCCTTGTGGTCTCTTCCAACTCTATGATTTTATGATTCTAATACAAATCCATTGTGGATGGTGTGAAAGTGGAGAGTAGGGGTGGCTGGCCCAAACGGCAAAAGGGTCAGTGACCCCCCCACCCCCAAAAGCTGTTGGGAAAGTGTTCATGCAACAGAAGCCTGACAGCTGGTGACACCCCTCCTGTTCCTTCTGGGATGGGATGGGCCTCCGGCTCATGACGCTCCCCCCTGACATTGGTCATGACCACTGGAGCTTGCAGTCACTCCCGCCCGGTTAACAACATAAAACACACCATTATTCAAAATAAAGCAGATAATAATTACAGTGCATATTCTTTTCTCTTTAGATAAATGGATCACTGTAGACACTGTAGTATTAACTTTAAGGAACTGGGAACCTCACTGGTGATTTTATAAAAGTGTATCTATTTTCCCTTCCGAACAGTTGTATTCATTGCTAAATAAAATTTGACTTGGAGCTGAATAAACCATATGGCTGAGCTTGCTTGAAAATGAGAAAGTAACAGGTTTTCCTGACAAACAGATGAATTCTGTTTGGAGAGTTCTCCAAGGGAGATGTATTGTACGAAACTGGATTTGTGTCTGAACCGTCTGTCATGTTATATTCTCGGGAATCAGCATGCCTGAACATTATGTCAGTTTTATAATAAGTTAGCAGATGAATAGCTCCATCCAAAAAATATTTCTGCTACTGTTGAGTCCTGTTATTCTGTCTACATTAATAATAATAATAATTAGTAGTAGTAGTAGTAGTAGTAGTTTTGGGACTGAAATCATTTTAAAACAATTCAGTGAACTTCTGCCATATCTAAAAAAACCGAGTTGACAGATTTTAAACAAACAAGCGTGAATTATGTCACCACTTCTCAAACTTCCTTGGGATGCAGTTCTACATGACTACTCCAAAGTAAGCTCCACTGAGATCAGTGAGGCTTGTAAGTGCATAAAGCAGGGGTCGCCAACCTTACTGGGCCATAGGTATATTTGGAAATTGGAGTAATTGTTGTGGGGTTTATACACACACCACAGCCTATTCTGTTGGCTACAATTGAATGCTCCTTTCAAGCCTAATATATAGATATATATTAATTACAGAAGAAAACTAACAGTGGAAATGGAGATGTATATTGTACTTGGCATTTTAAAAAGGTTGCCTGAACTGCTTGTTACGACTCAACCTTATGAATGGCAAAGTAACTGAAACAGTTTTTGGGAGGCCTTCTAAACATAGCTGTCAACGTTTCCTCTTTTTTAAGGGAAATTCCCTTATTCCGAATAGGATTCCTTGCAAGAAAAGGGAAAATGGTGACAGCTATGCTTCTAAAGCCAACAGCCCTATTAGTAAACAACTGTGCAATACTTTGGTTTCTAGACTGTCTTATCTGGCTGTAAAGAATGCTTCTGGAAGTGACAGCAACAAACTGCAATACCCAGCATGCTGGGACCCCTGTGAGGGCCCATGACAGCATGAATTAGGACTCCGCATGAAGCACCTGCCCTTTTGATAGCGACTAAACTCCCACTGACATATCTTATCATCCTAAGCTCCAGCTATGTTACCCTGGCTTTATCTGTCAATTGTGTATTTATCCACATTTTTTGACACTCAGCGAGTCATGATAATCAAAGCAACCATCACATAACTGTGTTGTTAAGAATATATCTTTTCTGAGATCAAGGTAAATCGAATGACTTTTCCTCCTGCAAGAAGGTTTTTACTTAGATACAAAAGAACGTTGCACAGTTACTGACCTGAGAGTTTACTTTTCCTGAATTTTAATTTATTTTAACAAATGTTGACTTAAAAGTTGACTTCAGGTACATTGATGTTTGTATGCTACTCTACAACCCATTAAGGCTTCTGCACAACTTACGGTAATATCATTTTGCCAAAAGACTAAATACATTTCTTTGTCTGAAATACGTAACCAAACTCTGATTATGTGCACCAGAAAGACACATTTTATTGCATGCCCAGGCAGACCTCAGATGAAGGAAAATGCTCTCGGGTCGACTGCGCTGCTGGTGTCAGTGCAGGCCCCCTTTTATCCTTTAGGAGTGAACTGGAGTGAAGATTGCTCATTCCCGGGCCGCTACTCTTGCCCCACCCTCCAGACTACTGCAGATAGGCCAATTTGAAAAGGGGTTTTTGATGGGAACCCAAAGCAAACTCTGCGGTGACCAAGGGGTGGGCGGAGCAACAGTCAGTGGAGCAGCATGGCTGCTGGAGGACAGTGGGGCCACACACTGGGCCACAAACCTCGCTCACCGCCAAACCCAGTGAGCATATTTTGTTGAACATAAATGCCTCTCGATCATCATCAAATTTACCTGTTTTCCAAAAAGCTTGCAACAAACCAGATATGACGATAGCATTTTTAGCAAACTAACTTTCTCCTGGTTAAAACTCATTAACACAAAAAATGAAGGCCTAAAAAATAAATAAATAATTAATAAATTAATAAATTGGAAAGCAGTGTGTGTGTGTGCGCGCGCGCACGCGCGAGCGTAACTGACTTGCTCTCAAAGTTTGTAAATGTTGGCTAATAGCATAAAACAGGTATTGTTGCCAGCTAAATCTCATTTGTTCTGTTATTTCACTAGGTGGCCTCATTAAAATCCATTTCATGCTTTGTAATGGGAACTGTATTAGTAACCCATATGATGACCTCTGTTGGGATAGAAAAAGAGAAAATGTGTTGCTATTAATTCTGCTTGATCTCACGGCAGCTTTTTCGATCGTGGTATTTTTTCTGGAGTGGCTGTCCAAGCTCCAAGTGGTTGGCATCACACTGCAATGGTTCAATGCGGCTCATAGTAAAGTGGCAGGAACAGTCCACCACCTCTCACTGGCCACACTCTTCTCCACCAGGATGCACAGAGGATGAGGGGAGAGGATGCAGCAACTTGCTTACTTGGCCTTGCAAGGGATTTTCCTGATGTGGAGGGAGGAGATGGAGGAGATACTACACATGGCAATAAAGCATGACAATTCAAGACAACATATCAGTGGTCCGTTACAGGATTCAATTTCGGAACTCAATGGACAGAGTGTGAACAATAAGGAGGAAACAAGATATTATTGTAGAGAACATTAATATCATGAAGATATTACTGCAGAGGAACCTGTGATCCATTCACATTCTGACATCAAATAATGTATGTGAAACCTTGCAAAAGGTTCCTCTGTTTCTTTACCTTTCAGCTATGGGGAAGTAGCAGAACACTTTATCCCAGTTTCCTAACTCCAGAAATTACATTTTCTGGGTGGGGGAAAAAAAATAGGGGAGGAGTCTGCAGGGTTTTTCACACATCGGCCAAAAAAGTATATGTAAAGCCATCTCCGGCTTCTTCTTTTTTTTTTAATAACACACATTTCTTATGAGCAGGTAATTAGATCTAATTATATAATCCTCTAGCTAGTATTTTAATCCAGTCTGTTATGTTTATGAAGTCTTCTTTATTGATTTTTTCCTTGTTTTAACTAAAGGGAATAGCAAACAGAAAAGGATGTAAGAGCATTATAAAAACAAATATACGCCAACACCCTAGGGATTTCTTCAAATCTTTTTCTTGTAAATAGATTTGAAAGAAAAAGATGTGCTATTTTGATTTCAAGAGGGAAAGGCAAATCATTTTTCCCCCCAATTTTTTTTCCAAGACAGAGAACTCTTACCCATGTAAACACTTTATAGCAGGCTGTGTAGCCCAGTGGTGTCTGCTTGAGACTGGTACATGCTCTCCAAGATCGCAAGTAGAGGTCTTTCCTACTCCCATAACAGGCATGTAACAACAACTGAGGAATTTCTTGTTTCTAGATAGCACCACACACCTTTCATCCAAGTCTTTCATTTACGATCAAGGACTGACTGCTAAATGCTGAAACAGGCTTTGGCTAGGGATTATAGCAGAGTGGTTAGGGGTTTGCTAGGAAAGGCAACACAGATTATTTCCCTGTGGGGAAAGACGAGATCCTAGAAAGGGTCTAGAAATGTTTTACTGGCTTAGTAATACAAATCAACATTCTAGAAATAGTTTAATTTGAAACAAGTTTAAAGTGGAAGTTATAGGTACATTCTTAATTACCGTATTTCTGATTGAAACTATTAAGTTCTAACCCCCATCTTAAATAAAATTCCAGTTTTGCACCCAACATGCCTCATCCGTACTCCAGCAGCCTGTGCAAGCAGCCCAAGGAAGAAGACCAGCAGCAGCGACCATGGAAAGGCCATGGGATATCCCCCACCCACTTTCATCATGGTAGAAGCATCT
Organism: Podarcis cretensis; assembly: GCF_951804945.1. Classification (NCBI taxonomy): domain Eukaryota; kingdom Metazoa; phylum Chordata; class Lepidosauria; order Squamata; family Lacertidae; genus Podarcis; species Podarcis cretensis. Next base: position 99,921,833 of record NC_137173.1, on the reverse strand, counting down.
TTAGGTCTACACATTTGAAAACTTATCCAAAATATATTATGCTTTAATTGCCAGATTCAGGAGCCAGCCCTGCTGCTTAATAAGGGTTTCAAACCATATGAAACAACCACTTGTGTTTTAAAACCCTAATTAAACATATTGTTTCCTTCTCCCTTTCCGCCGCCACCCAACTGCACTGCAGAGAGCAGGACTGAACTCCCCATCCACCACTTAGGGACTGCAACATTTCCTGCAGAGAATGTGCTGGTGAAACAGGGCGGGACTGAATGCTTTGTTCACCAGCTGGCGGGCAGAGGCTGCCTTCCCCTCCTTCTCACACCCCACATCCCAAACACCAAACTTTTAACAAATAGCTCAAGTTGATCCAGCAATGCCTCAACCCAACCTGGCTAAAGCCCAGATCCTCAGAAACTGCCTCATTTCAGTTCAGGATCCATGTTTCAGCCAGATGAGGTGCAAAGCCCGAATACGTAACACCTTGGTACATTAACCTTTCCTCCAAGGTTACAAATGAAGCAATCTTTTGCGTGCCTTTGACCCCAAACCTGAAGTCTTTCGCTGAAACCAGTTTGTTGTTAACTGAAATATTAACAATTTTAATGCTTTCTTCTGTCTGCATAGGAAATCTTCAAAACATTGGTATTCAGCAGAAGGGGTGAATTAAACTTTTATTCTCAAATTTAAAATTTCATATGGTTTAAGTTTATTAAATTTTAATGTGAATGTGGAGATTCTGAAATGCTCACTTTAATAGAGAGTAGCTATATATCTCCCAGAATAATAATAAAAAGCCCTTTCCCACAAGTCTGACTTACAGGCACCTTCTCATTCTTCCCTTTCAAACTGCTTTTCATAAATGCATGAAAAAGTCAAAACAAACAGAAGTAATCTAGGAGTTCATATTTCTACAAACTTTATCAAAAACCTGACTGCAAAAAATGAAACATGGCCTGTGTTTAAAATCTCCATCAGAAATAGTCTTCACAGGTTGTTAATTTGGGATTGTTTCCGTATATCAATAATCCATGTTCCTACAAGCAGGGAATTCCAGAAAGCTTTAAAGCTCATGCACACTCTGCTTTCTTCACCTTCCAAGACTATCTCATATTTCTTCAATCTTGAGTTGGCTCTGGGAATGTGGATTCACGATTAAATGCCAGTTGTGTATACCCTTCTCCTAAGACTTTCAGTGCTTTTCACTTCCTAGCATTCCAATTTGGATATGCCACCATTTTCAAAAAGATTGGAGAATGAATAATGAAAGCAACACAGGGAAGCAGGTGCAAAACTTTTGTAACATTCCAAAATTTTAATGTTTGGGTTCCCGGGCATTATGTGAGGGAAAGCAAATTGGCAGGCACCACCTCTGCAATCCAGAAGAGAGAGACATCAATAGGCTGTCTTGTCAGGGTGGCACAGCTTATTTCAAGTTTGCAAGCCTCTCCTAAACCGAGTTTCCCTGTTTGCCTAGTAGCATATGTCTTTTATTGCAGGGGGAGGGAGTCCTAAGCTATTTGTGCCTGGCCCATTTGTGCCTGGCCTGGCGCATCAAACCACAGAGGTGATGATATCCTTTGATACCATTTGTGAATTAATGATACTTTTGGAGTGCCTTTGTAATTGGTAGCTGACAATCCCTCATCCTAAACGAAGGTGTAAGAAAATGCCACTTTTGAACAATATGGAGAATGACAGTGAACAAGAACTATACGATGCTCAAGTTTTCTTTTCTTTTTTAAATAATATTTATTGAAGTTTCAAATAAAAACATATAAACACAAACAACAATAAGAACATACACAAACCAACAAACCAAAAACAAGTATAAATTCAAACCTTCTTTTCTATACCTAATTTCTCCGACCTCCTCACACCTCCCCCTTCTGTATTCTAATCTCATTTATCTTATCAGCAAATCCATTCCCATATTTCCCATAGTTTTTGCAAATTCTATTCTTTTTCCTTAAACAACGCCCCTGTAAACCACTAATTTTTAAACCCATATCTTTCTAGCCTTCATTAATTTTATAATGTTTATTAAGATAGTCTTTAAACTTCTTCCAATCTTCTTCCACTGTCTCTTTGTCCTGGTCTCGGATTCTGCCAGTCATCTCTGCCAGTCCCATATAATCTGTCATCTTCATCTGCCATTCTTCCAGGGTGGGTAGATCTGGTGTCTTCCAATACTTTGCAATAAGAATCCTTGCTGCTGTAGTAGCATACATAAAAAAAGTTCTGTCCTTCTTTAACACCACATGGCTAACCATACCCAGGAGAAAGGCCTCTGGTTTCTTCAGGAAGGTATATTTAAATACCTTTTTCATTTCGTTATATATCATTTCCCAGAAAGCCTTAATCCTTGGGCATGTCCACCAGAGGTGAAAGAATGTACCTTCACTTTCTTTACATTTCCAGCATTTGTTATCTGATAAGTGGTAAATTTTTGCAAGCTTGACTGGGTTCATGTACCACCTATAAATCATTTTCATAATATTCTCTCTCAAGGCATTACATGCCGTGAATTTCATACCAGTGGTCCACAACCTTTCCCAGTCAGCGAACATAATGTTATGTCCAATATCTTGTGCCCACTTAATCATAGCTGATTTAACTGTTTCATCCTGTGTATTCCATTTCAACAGCAAGTTATACATTTTTGATAAATTCTTAGTTTTGGATTCTAACAATTCTGTTTCCAGTTTTGATTTTTCCACCTGAAAGCCAATTTTCCTGTCCAACTTATAGACCTCCAGTATTTGATAATAATGAAGCCAGTCTCGCACTTTATCTTTTAGATTCTCAAAACTCTGCAATTTCCACTTGTTCCCCTCCTGTTCTAAAATTTCACAATATTTTGCAGATTGTGGACAAAATGGAGAGTTTTGGGAGGTGGCAGAGAGATATTTCAAAATTTGTCTGGCAGGGCAAAAAGCCCAGAATTAAGTTTAAGATATTAACTGATGCTAAAGAAAGAGGGGGGCTTTGCCCTGCCAGACCTAAAGTTGTATTATGAATCAGCAGCTTTCTGCTGGTTGAAAGACTGGCTACTTCTTGAGAACACTGATGTTTTAGATTTGGAAGGATTCGACAATGCGTTTGGTTGGCATGCATATCTGTGGTATAACAAGGCTAAAATACATAAGACTTTCAAGAACCATGTGGTCAGAAAAGCAGTATTTAATGTCTGGTTGAAATATAAAGACTTATTGGAAAACAAGACCCCAAGGTGGTTATCACCAATGGAGGCTAAGGCCCTGAAAAAACTCAATATGGAGGCCAAATGGCCGAAATATTGGGAAATAATAGAAAAAGATGGAGATAACTGGAGGTTGCAGAGTATGGAGATAATAAAAGATAAAGTGCGAGATTGGCTACATTATGCTCAGATTAAAGAAGTTTTTAAGTTGGACAAAAAGATAGGATTCCAGGTGGAAAAATCAAAGTTAGAAACAGAACTGTTAGAACCCAGCTCTAAGATACTTTCAAGAATGTATAACTTGCTGTTAAAATGGAATACACAGGATGAAACGGTTAAATCAGCTATGATAAAGTGGGCACAGGACATTGGCTATAACATCATGTTTGCTGACTGGGAAAAGTTATGGACCACCGGTATGAAGTTTACGGCATGTAATGCCTTGAAAGAAAACATTATGAAAATGATATACAGGTGGTACATGACCCCAGTCAAGCTAGCAAAAATATATCACCTGTCAGACAATAAGTGTTGGAAATGTAAAGAAGCTGAGGGAACATTCTTTCACCTCTGGTGGGCTTGCCCTAGAGTGAAGGTTTTCTGGGAAATGATATATAATGAGTTGAAAAAGGTATTTAAGTATACCTTTCCTAAGAAACCAGAGGCCTTCCTTTTGGGCATTGTTGGTCAGAGCGTGAAAAAGAAGGATCGAATCTTTTTTATGTGTGCTACAACAGCAGCAAGGATACTCATCGCTAAAAGCTGGAAAACTCAAGAATTACCCACACTGGAAGAATGGCAGATGCAACTGATAGACTATATGGAACTGGTGGAGATGACTGGCAGAATCCGTGACCTGGGAGAATAACTGGTGGAGGAAGACTGGAAGAAACTTAAGGACTATCTACAAAAATATTGTAAATTGTATGAATGTTAAGAAAGATGTAAGATTAGCAAAAACATGGCTTCAACAAACTAGTTATAAAGAATATAAATTTAAATTTAATTGGAAGACGAAAAGATAAATTTTGGATAAGTAACATTTTATGATTAAGTTTCAATAAGAGTATGTTAAATCCCAAAATTTGAGATATAAATATTGGAAAATTATACTATATGAATTAAACCAAGTTAATAATTTGCTGGTAAAATTTATGAGTTTAGAAAGCAGGAACAAGGGTTGTGAGGAAGTCCAAAGATGAGTATGAAATGTGGATATTGGAAAAGATTGTGTTATTATCTATGTATTTTATTGTTAAACTAAAATCTAATAAATATTATAAAAAAATAAAATAAAATAAATTTCACAATATTTTGGCCATTTGACCTCCATATTAAGTTTTTTCAAAGCTTTTGCCTCCATTGGTGACAGCCACCTTGGAGTTTTGTTCTCCAGCAGATCTTTATATTTAATCCAGACATTATACAATGCTTTCCTGACAATATGGTTTTTAAAACCTTTATGAGCCTTGACCTTGTCGTACCACAAATATGCATGCCACCCAAAAAAGTTATTAAAACCTTCCAAATCTAAAATGTCTGTGTTCTCGAGAAGCAGCCAGTCCTTTAGCCAGCAGAAAGCTGCTGATTCATAATAAAGTTTCAAATCTGGCAGGGCAAATCCCCCACGATGCTCAGGTTTTCAGTTCTCTGCACTTCGCTAAACATCCTAGCAGGTATTCTGCCATTGTCTATGTGCAGTGTATTCCTAACTAATGATGTATTCCTAACTAATTATGTAGATTTGGGAGATCTGTCTGCATGGTGCCCCGAGTCCCTTCCAATTGTTGGGTTCCCACATCTGTGGTGGGTAGGAGGTAAAGCAAACTCACCAATCCAGTCCCTTTGTCTAGGCAATAGTTGTGAATCAGAATAGTTAAACATCACAGTTAGTATAACCAATGAAGTTGGTCTGTGTCTTGGGGCAAATGGGTGGGCTTTTCCCCTTCCTACCTGGCTGGAAGAACAATAGCAGAGTAGCCAGTTGTGAGAGAACTGGGCAGAAAAGCAGGCCAGGAATCTGGAGGTAGACGCATGCTTGATTTGTGCTGGAATCCAAGGCTGTGACTAAGGGAGAAGCAAGATGTGTTGGGGTGTTAATACTGTGAGCCCCTCCATCATAGGCTCATGTTGTATATATGTGCAAATAAAACAATGTAAATTCTAAAGACACCGCAGTCTCTGCTGACCTTCTTTCCAAGGAAACCAAACCCTGGAAACCCTGGAATCTTTTCGCTTAGACAGTGGGAGGCGTGTAACACTATGCATACTGCATACCAAATGGCATCACTTTTTAATATTTGCTTAACTGAAAAGAAACTGAAGGCAAACAAAGAAGAGGTTCTTATATTCCCTTGCAACTTTCTTCTCCCCTGATTACAGTTTCATTTTGTAAACAAAACAGGGCCTAAAGAATTCAGTGCTTAATTTCTTTAAAAAATAAACCTAATAATGCAAAAGTCCCAACAAAGGCATAAATTGTTCAGCTCTTAATGGGCTGAATTACTCATCCCTAAATGGCTTGGCTCTTACACATCATATGGTCTGATCCTATGCATGTTTTTTGAAGTCTATTGTGTTCTGTGGGCTTACTCCCAAGTGTACACAGAACTGCAAATTCGGAAGCTGCTGTAGCAGATATTGGAAGCTGATGTAGCAGAATGGTTAAGGGTATGAGAAATGAGTTCCAGACTCAGATCTCAACTCAGCTATAAATTATCCAGGTGAACTTATGCAAGCCACTGATATGTTGACCTGGAAGCTATGTTTAACTTTGTCCTCAATATGATCTATCTCCGTGTCACAATTCTTTTTGCTCTGTTGTAATGGCTCACTGTGTGGGCTGTCCTAGCCACATGGATACTTTCCCAGTATCCAGCATTGACAAAAGCACTTTTCATATGATCAGGAAGATTGGCATTGCAATTGTTGGAGAAATTGCATCAGGGTAAGGAGAGTTGCCACAGGGACAAGGTTTTTTGTTTTTTGTTTTAATTGCATACTTCTTTTGGAGTACAGTGGTACCTCGGGTTAAGTACTTAATTCATTCCGGAGGTCCGTTCTTAACCTGAAGCACCACTTTAGCTAATGGGGCCTCCTGCTGCTGCCGCCGTGCCACTGGACCACGATTTCTGTTCTCATCCTGAAGCAAAGTTCTTAACCCGAGGTACTATTTCTGGGTTAGCGGAGTCTGTAACCCAAAGCGTATGTAACCTGAAGCATATGTAAGCTGAGGTACCAGCAAGCAAATTGTACAAGCAAATTCTCTGAGCAGTCTACTGCAATATTAAAGCAAAACACCAACAAATTCATAGAGTTAAGGGGGGAAGCAATCAGCAATAGAAAAAAATTACATAAAGACCAGATTAAACTAACAAACTAAGCCTAACACAATTTAAAAGTCCTACACTATGAAAATGTTCCACCTGGCACTGAAAAGTTAACAGAGTCAGCATCACTCAAGGATGCCCGAGGTGCACGTTCAAAACACCCAACACAGAAGACATTATCAGAATCTTCACCTAACTCATTTTGGCCATAAAAGAGACTGGAGGGAGGTAGCATATAGATCTCATGTGGTCTGACAGGGATAGGGAGCTGAAATCACTCCATGGTCATGGTCAGACCAATTTCTGGTGAAGTTTGGATTTGCTATGGCTACTTCTCCCTGTAGTGGTGGGAAACCAGTTTAAAATGCCCATCCATGGAGACTTATGGAACCCGCTGGATTTCTGCTTTTCCACTGGAGATAACTGTTGATCCTGCTGAGCCTCTGGAGCTGCTGAACGGAGAAATGAAATGGGCTATTTATTGACATAAACACTCATAATTGTCCTCTCTGCTATGGAGCTTGTTTTGATTCCTGATATACCAGGGACGTCCAAGTGATGAAACAGGATGGGCAAAGGCTAGAGCACAACTGGTGGAAATATTGCATTGAACCCCACCGAATGCTGATTAGAGTGCATAACTGTGTCTACTATGCGGTGGGGAAGTTGCCAAAGAAAGCCTGTCACTTGAGGCACAGGTAGCCTCAGTGGATGTAGTAAAGATCTTCAGTCCAGAAACCTGTTCATTTTCTTATCTGAACAAAGCCATGGTTTGGCTTAGCATGTCAGTGCTTAATATCTAACTTTACAAGGCTTTTGTTAGTATTATTATAGTATCTAGGAGACAGTGTGCGCATTACCTTGAAAACACATCCCTATGGTAATAACATGTTTATCTATAGCAGCTGTCCAGCAGGACCATCACCATGGCATGGGGAATCTCTTTAGTGTATCATATGTAACAGTCTTAAAAATTCACCTTCTTTGCTCTTCTTCTGACATGTGCGGTCTAGGGCTGAAGTAGAGTCCAATATATTTCTCTGAACTCCCTGATTTATCCCAACTGCATGATTTAGGGCAGTTGTGGATTAACATCCATCTTAAAATGTCTGTTTTTTGTTTTCCTTTTACAAAGCAAAAGCATTTATCAGGATCTGTTTACAAAAGTGAAAACATAGCTAATCTATGTTAATTGCACAGTCATTCTTACATAAGCTTAGCACTCCTTCCATGAATCCGAGTGACAGCAGGCACTGGTTGTTTCACTGGAAATTGGCCAGCATCAGTAGACTGCAATCTACCTTCTGACCACCCATGATTAAGGCACACAACCATATTGTTTTAGTTTTATACCATTTAACTGCAACACTCCACTGTTCGACAGTGGAATTTGCTGCCAAGGAGTGTGGTGGAGTCTCCTCCTTTGGAGGTCTCTAAGCAGAGGCTTGACAACCATATGTCAGGAGTGCTCTGATGGTGTTTCCTGCTTGGCAGGGGGTTGGACTCGATGGCCCTTGTGGTCTCTTCCAACTCTATGATTCTATGACTCAGAAGATCCGGGTGTTCATCATCCCTAGTCCTTCATTCACAGATCAATTTCCACGATTTCCTGGGAACAGAGAATGGTTGCTATACCAGTTTAAGTCTGTAACGTAAATATACCGTTGGTGTTCCAATACGCCTGAATGTGAACTTATAGATAAGTAAGTTTAATGTTTTGTTTGGGACAACATTTGTTTCACCAGCACTGTACATGATCCTTCAAATGGAGATGAAGCATTCACAGGAATCCCCCAGCTCCTCTTTACTCCCATAGGAGAGCATAACATCTTGAGGTTTAAAAAAAGGAAAGGAAAAGGAAACTGCAGTATCATAACTTTAAAATGAATCCCATTGAAAAGGTAGAAAAATAATGGCAGTGCTATGGAAGAGGCTTAGTGTAAGACACAATATTGCCATTTTAACCCAGTTATAAGATTTTCAATATACTTGCTCTTTCACATATCAGTCTTCTGTAACTTAATTCCCAATGGCACTAAATCCTATTAAGTATGTATCAACACAAAAAGTGCAGCAAGGTTGAAATATGTTCATAGACAGCCATAATAAATTCATTCAAAAATAATTATCTACTTGATAAACAGGTCACCACCCACAGTTTATTTACCCATCTAAGGTTGTCTGGTGTATTAATCCTTGGTAGCTGTCAAAAATAACTGCACTGAGTACAAACACCATGGACACATTGCACTCATTACATTGGCAAAGAAAAAGGGTTTTATATGAGTTGTTCATGCATTCTAACACTGTGACACCAGATGGCGCTGTGGAGTTCCATTTTTGCCAACCCAATTTCTCATACAAAGTTTGCAACGCATATTATTAAAACACTTCTTTGATGGGTCTAGATCATGCCCATGGTTTTAAATTATTGCACAAGGAACATGCATTCAAAAAAGCATTATCACACACACACACACACACACACAGAGAGAGAGAGAGAGAGAGAGAGAGAGAGAGAGACTGAACAACATATGAAATAACACATGTAGTCGATTAGACCTAGGGCATCCAGTATCAAACTTGACTTTTGTTCACACTGCACGCACAACACAATTCATAGCTGGACACAATTAGCAAGAAGCAATTTCAACTGGCTAGTTTCCACTTGGATAACTCTTCCAAAAGCACCTAACCACCTTATCAGAAACCAGCCAGAGTCCCTGGGACTGTTGATGGATAATGCTACTTCCTGTTTGCTTCCCCTTCTCTCTCTCTCAACAACAATGATTTCTTTGGCAGTCCATCACTGGATACCTGCCACTTCTTGCTACTTACTACACTATTCAATTCTCAGCATCTCCCTTCCCTGTCTCATTCCAAGCCTGCCATTTCTGAATCTGAAGCAGTCAGATCACCCATGTGTTTCATTTACCCCTATAAGTGTTCAAAACATGTTTAAGAATTTTACTAAATGTTTTCAATCTTGATCTATGCCCAATTGTGAAATCTGTATACAGTGGTACCTCTGGTTACGTGCTTAATTCGTTCTGGAGGTCCGTTCTTAACCTGAAACTGTTCTTGACCTGAAGCACCACTTTAGCTAATGGGGCCTCTCGCGGCTGCTGCACGATTTCTGTTCTCATCCTGAAGCAAAGTTCTTAACCCGAGGTACTATTTCTGGGTTAGTGGAGTCTGTAACCTGAAGCTTATGTAACCTGAAGCATATGTAACCCGAGGTACCACTGTACCTTCTACCCAGCAGTCGGTGGAGGGTGGGACAATCAAGGTGATGCTACTCACCTGTCTTCCCAGGTGTGAATGTTGATGCCAATTCCTTAGAAGGAGGGGGTGGGCAAGAGGAGCTCAGTATGGTGCAGGTGGAGCAACAGATTGGGAGCTCAGCAAAGTTCAGGTGCAGCAGCAGTAGCAGGAGAGTCAAATCAGGGCCCTACAGTTTACAAGAGGGGTTGGCAAACTAAGGTGTGTGGGCTGGATCAGGCCCAATTGCCTTCAGGATCTGGCCCGCAGACTGTCCGTGGATCACCATGGGGATTCTGTTCGTTCAGGCTGTGCCATTCCGCCCCCCCACACACACACCCCGCGGTGACGCCCCCTCCCTCCCTCCTCCTGGCTTCTCTCCGCCCTGCCTAGAGGAGGAAGGGGGCTGGGCTGAGCGCCATTTTAAGCAGCCCCTCTCCAGAGCCAGCCCTTTCGCGCCACTCATCTTCCCTCCGCCATTGGCACCGCCGCCCTGGTGCTCCTGTGGGCCAGAGAGAAGAGCAGACGAGCTCACTCTGCCTACCCACGAGAAGCGGCGGTGGCAGTGGTGGTGGTGGCGGCAGCAGCCCCTGGGAAGGTAAGCGCAGCGGCTGGGCCCAGAGGGTGGGGAGGAGGACTACTTGCCACCTTGCCTCTTCTTCCAGCTCCCCCCCCCCAGTGCCACTTCTCCGGCCCACCTCAAGATCTGAGGGACAGTGGACCAGCCCATGACTTAAAAAATTTCCTGACCCCTGGTTTATAGGCTAACACACCTGCACAATCATAACTTTACCAAATATAGAGAAATATTAAGAATCACGTACTGGGTTGGAAGCAGACCAGCACATTTGTGAACAGAAGGGAATAGGATATAACAGAAGTTCCCATGTAAAGAATGAGGAAGGAGTTAATTTTTGTCGGTTTTGTGTTCCTGCTACAGCCTCCAGCACCACATCTCAGTAACACTTCTCACCCATTCCAGAGGGTCAGCCTTTCAGGGTCACAATGGAGTGGATGGGAAAGAGGAATAAGTAAAAATAAAACACCTTTTCCCTTCCTTCAATGGGACAATAAATTTCTGAACTTGCAGGTAACTGTCACTGAACATGGGTCAAGTCCATGTGATACGGAATGATCCCATCCTAGTTGGTGGATGCCGTTTGCTCTCGATTCAGCCCTTACATTTTCAGCTCTTAACCTGGCATGGGGGCATCTGCTATCTACACATGGTGCTTATTTGAAGTGCTGTTTATTGCTTTCACATTGCTCTTTCATACCGTGGTGCACTAAATATTTCTGTGTTAATTTCTTTAATTGTAACTCAACCCAGGAGGTGCTGCAAAGCAGAAACGTTCTCTTAACACAAGAGAAAGTGCATCACCGTGTCAACGACGATGGATACTGCAGATTGCAATGGTAGCCAACATCTCACCATTCAGTGCTAGAAAGTATTAACATCCACCCCATATCAGAAGCTGGGCAGGGTTGTCTGACAGTCTGTAGAACCTAGTAGTCAAAGAATAAATAGTATGGAATGGGGATTATTCTAGCATTAATTTCACTGGGATTTAGTCTGAACTCTATAGTTCTTTGCCGTCTGTTTTCTCTAGTGATTCAGCACACCTTCCCCCTTCTCATTCTTATTTTCTGTCACCACTCTTTCTCTAACTCCCTATTTACTCCTCTACATTTGGGTCATGGGAGGGGGTGGGTTGTCAAACGAGATATCAGGTATAGTGAAGCAGATTTTCACGAAAATGCTGAATCTGGATCTAATTCACTTTATCAGTGGAGAACTGCTCAGGTATGTATATCTGACAAATATTTAGGGCACAACCCTATATTTGAGTTCTGCCAGGTAAGGAACTATAGGATTTGGTGGAAGTCATGATATGTTTATGGAAGACAAGATACGATAACATGAAAAAACTCCAGTGGAACTATTTTTGTGTTGAACAATCTTTTTTAAAGTAGACAAATATGGAGCATTATTTGGCGGATTTAACAAACAATGCTCCCATGTAAATAGATGCTCCCTTGTTAATGAATTAAACTGGTGGTCTCTAAGAAACTTACAAACATGCTTTAAAACATACAAAATTGTTGGAAAATGTTTGTTAAATTCTGACGGCCATTTTTAATGTAAAACACAAGCTGCTAAAGAATACAAAGAAACACAAACTCATCAGCAAAACCCAGAACAACAGGCATGTTACAGGGCTGCATGCATGTGAAAGAGGTGCAGCCGCAGTATGTGAAGATTTAACAAGAATGAGCAATTTTAGCAGCTGTTTAGAAGAGAGAATTTCAGCAGATGTAGCTTGTTTCCTGCTCTACTTCTTGCTACCCTGGGCTGTACATAATATTACATCCCTGCTCTTCACCCCACCAGCCACAATGGGCATCATAAGATAGTTTTTCTCTTGAAAAGGAAGGACACAATATTTTTTAAAAAGAAATCCTGACTTCTGTTTTAAACTTAATGCTAGGAAAGCTTATAGCAAGAGTAAGATTTACAGCTTGATCCACATTTAATCACAGTGATTTTAATGGGATGGAAACTGAGAATCACAATTGAATCAACTAAAAGCATAGCCAAGACTTTACTGTGCCATAAAACAAATTTGGGATGGTGGGTAAACGACACACAATGTCACAAAATACAATGTCATGCTTGTACCGCATGACTACAGTGGTGCCCCGCAAGACGAACGCCTCGCAAGACGGAAAACCCGCTAGACGAAAGAGTTTTCCGTTTTGGAGGTGCTTCGCAAAACGAATTTCCCTATGGGCTTGCTTTGCAAGACAAAAATGTCTTGCGAGTTCCTGCGGGTTTTTTTCCCCTTTCCCCCCCCCTTTTCCTAAGCCGCTAAGCCGCTTATCAGCTGATCCGCTGATAAGCCGCTTAACAGCTGATCGCTAAAAGCCGCTAAACCGCTAATAGCGCTAATCCGCTAAGCTGTCAATGGGCTTGCTTCGCAAGATGAAAAAAACGCTATACGAAGAGCCTCACGGAACGGATTAATTTCGTCTTGCGAGGCACCACTGTATTACGCTGGCACTGCAAGCAGAAATACCATCACAAAAATATAGGGACCAGAGTAGGTTTCTTGTTCAGAGGAAGGACAACCCAACTTTATGTTCTATGCACCTGAGAATAAACCCATCCACATGAAAAGAAAGTCTTGCTCTCCTTTTGCTATAATTTGAATTTCGAATAATGAAATGAGTTCTGAAAGAAGAACAAAAAAAGGCATCCAAGCAGTTCAACAGGGATTAGTCCAAGCAGAAGGATGCAGAAATCTAACCAGTTGTGCACCTTCACTAGCTGCCTATATAAGTCTGCTTCCATTCAAATCCCTAGTGTAGAATTTGAATACATTTTCTTTTTCTTCAATTTTGAAAGCTGAAATTATGGAGAAAAAACTTATTTCAGGTTGTAGAAAACTGCTACTAAAAATATTAAATTTATCAGGGGCTGCAATCTAGGGAGAAAAAAAGCTTTCCCAAAGAATTTGTATTCATGGTCAAAGATTCTTATTTATAAAATGACACCTGTGTAGAGGCTGAACTAGTAGCTTAGCTGGTAATTAGGCAGATGGTACATAAGAGCCTTTGTTCTATTTAAAACTTTTATTTCTTTATCCATTTTGGGATTCAGAAGAGACACTTACAATCCTTTTTCCAAGCATCTTTGCTGGGATATAAATTTCAATGTTCTCGGTTGTGTTTAATTCCAAGCAAAAGGTCATTAGGACTGAGGTATTACTATAATAAGGTTATGGGAACAGTAGAATCCCATTTATTTAAAGAAAGGGGGAAAGGAAGGAATTGGGTTGCGAGATGAAGAAAATGCACTGTGACTGCATCAAAAGAAAGATGGAAGCTCACAAAAAGAGGACGCATAAAATGGCAATTCAAATGTATTCACAGAAGTTTTTAGCAATAAACAAAAATGTCAGTCCTTTGCATAAAAACCCTCCAGAAAATGTTTTGCCTACAAATGCAATACTCCAAACTTTTACTCTGTGATCTGAATCCAAGTGAAGTGAAACAGGATTTCAGCAAGATGTCCCCAATGTCTCTTGGTATGAATATCCAGCCTTTACAAGTTCCCATTGTTGCATTAATAAGGATTTTCCAAAGCTTGTCTCCCAACTTTTCAAGGAGATTATAGAAATCTAGTGTAAAATAAGGAACTAAAAAACAAACAAATAAAAAAATCCCTCTAATACATAGATGATGCTTAATTCCTCTGAACTTGTGCTGTGGCACTGTGTGAGTGGAGGAGAAGAAAGATTACCAAGGCAGATACCAAGGTAGGTTCACCTCCTGGCAATAACTATCCAAGGCTGAATAGGTTCAGGGATTAATCTCAATATTTACGCATTTCGTGACACCTTTACCTTTGCTAGCTAAAAGACCAGAAAATAAGTAGCATGTTACCACTGTGGTCAGATTTTGAGTACAAATAGGACAGAATATTGGGTTTTTGAGTTACCATAATATAATTTTATTCATTTGTTTATTAAATTTGTATACCATCCTTCATCCGAATCTCTCATAAGAAGGTAAGAGCCTGCTGTGTCAGGACAACAACCCATCTAGTCCAGCTTCCTCTTCTCAGTTGCCACCCAGGTGCCCAAATGGGAAACTTGAAAGCAGGATTCAAGCACAAGAGCCCTCTCCCATCCTGTGGTTTCAGATGCATTGCTGCCTTCAGTTGTGAAGGCAGAGCACAGCCATCAGGGCTAGTAGAGTTCAACAGCCCTCTCTTCATGATTTTGTCTAGTCCTCATTTAAATCCATCCTGGTTGGTGGCTACCACTGGCTTCTGTGAGACTGAGTTCCATAGCTTAACTAGGTATTGTGTGAAAAGGTGCTTTATTTTGTCTGACTCGAGACTCCCAGCATTCAGCTTCAATGGCTGTCCATGAGTTCTAGCGTTACAAAAGGGGGGGGGGGACGACTTGTTTCTGATTCCTTCATCCATGCCATGGACAATTTTCTAAACTTCTATCGTGTCCCCTCTTCTCTAAACACCCATTTTCTCTAAACTAAAAAGTCCCAAATACTGCAACCTTTCTTACTGGGGAGCTGCTCTGTTCCTTGATCATTTTGGTTGCCCTTTTCTGAATATTTTTCAAGACTACAATGTCCTTTTTGAAGCCAGATGACCAGAATTATATGCAGTATGGCAAATGTGGTCACACCATAGTTTTGTATAACTGCATTACAATAAAGGCAACTTTATTTTCCTTTCCTTTCCTAATGATCCCCAGCACGGAATTTAAATTTTCACAGGTGTTGCACACTGGGTCAACACCCTCTTTGAGCTATCTGCTACAACCCTGAGCTCTCATTTCTGATAAGTCACCGCCATCTCAGACCCCACAAATGTATATTGTGAAATTATTATATTTTTTTGCCTTTGCATGTATCATTTTACACTTGTTTACATTGAATTGCATTTGGATTTTACCACCTATGCACTGAGTCTGGTGCAGTCCTTTTGGAACTCTTCACAATCACTTTTTGTTTTAATGACCCTGACAAGTTAGTAACATCAGCAAAATTGAGCACTGCTCACTCCAAATTCTCAATCGTTTATGAACAAGTTTAAAGGTACAGGTCCCTATAGTGATCCTTTCAGTACCCCACTTTCTACATCTTTCCTCTTGGAGAAGTGTCTATTTATTCTCACTTAACCTGCAACTTGACCAATTTGGGATCCTCAAGAGGACCTCTCCTCTTATTATTTGCCTGCTCAGCTTACTCAGTAGTTAGCACAGTTTCATAACTTGTGTTGCTGCGGTGCGATTAGTACAGAGAATCTAGCCAAGAAATACAAAGTTAAAACTTATTGCAAGTTTGGGCCACAATAATAGAAAGTAATGATGATAGAAAGTAATAATAATATTATCAGCCAAAGATACTAATATATTAGAAGAATCTGATAGCTTACACAAATTCTTGTATTTTAGAAATCTACTGTTGTAGTTTCAAGGAGGGTGGGAATCATCATTATTTTTCAAGAATCTTGACTGCCAAGTCTAAAATAAAGGGGGAAAGACATAAGCTAAGACAGTAATTGTAAGTCAAGAACTCAAAGCCTCAGGTTAAAGCAATGTCCAGTTACAAGAGGGGTCAGCAAACCTTTTCAGCAGGGGGCCAGTCCACTGTCCCTCAGACCTTGGGGGGTGGACTATATTTGGGGGGGGGGAATAAACAAATTTCTATGGCACACAAATAACCTAGAGGTGCATTTTAAATAAAAGCGCACAATCTACTCATGTAAAAACATGCTGATTCCTGGACCGTCTGGATTTAGAAGGCAAGTGGGCCGGATCTGGCCCCCGGGCCTTAGTTTGCCTACCCATGAGTTACAATAATAGACCTTGCAATCATAAGTGATTTTGGAAATGTTGCATGCAATACTACAGATTTGAGCAGCCTTATAATCAAATAAGCAAATTTACAGTCCTAATGTAGGTAAGATGTGACATTCTTGCATGGATCCTATGTGGGATGCTATCTTTCTCTCTTCTCCCAAAACCCTCCTTTTTTGCATTTGGGTTAATTCCTTAGGCTGCAATCCTAACCACATTAAGTTATGAGTTGCTGGCATCTGTCTGTCCTGAAAGAGACAATGGAGTGCGCCTGTGAAGGCGAAGCCAAGCTGGTGTGTTAGCATCACCGATGTGACCTCCCTGAGGTGCAAGCCTGGGAAGTGTATTGAGGTCCTGGGCTGCCAAGATGATGTGGTCCAAAGGAAAGCAGAGCAATATGTTTGCACCAGCGAGATTTGAATAATATTCTCAGATATATCATTAGGACACTATAAAACTACAGTGGTACCTCGGGTTACGTACGCTTCAGGTTGCATATGCTTCAGGTTACAGACTCCGCTAACCCAGAAATAGTGCTTCAGGTTAAGAACTTTGCTTCAGGATGAGAACAGAAATCATGCTCCGGCAGCGGGGCGGCAGCGGGAGGCCCTATTAGCTAAAGTGGTGCTTCACGCTAAGTACGGACCTCCGGAATGAATTAAGTACTTAACCTGAGGTACCACTGTATACAGTTCTGCTATGGGGAGTGCTTTCAGCTGCACAATGAAATTTTCCCTCTCTCTTATCTCCATACCTGCCCCCACCCTGCCATGCACATCTTAAATCTGTTCCAGAGGGTTGGGGAGACCCATAATGTATTTAGGAGGTCTGGAGAAACCCAGGGATAGGAGAGAGAATTAAGTTCTGTTGCACAGCCCAAAGTGCTTGAACTAGCAGAAGTATCAAACTTAATAACATCCTTAAAATTTACCACCATGATCTTTGCTAGTAGCATTTTTTCTTTAGCTCTTGCACATTTTTGTTGTTTATGTAGCATAGTTGCTGTGTAATGAACCATGTTCATTGATAAACACACTAAAAGCTTATTTCAAGAAGATTAAACATTTTTCTTCCACAGCTGGAAACACCACAAAATTATAAAGCAGTTGCTGTCAGGCTAATTCTCATTTAATGACCTGCCTACCTCAGGCAGGTTACACAATCTGGATATATTACTATATTGAAACATTTAACACAAGAATATTTTTTGTTTATAATACAGTGGTACCTCGGGTTACATATGCTTCAGGTTACATACGCTTCAGGTTACAGACGCCACTAACCCAGAAATAGTACCTCGGGTTAAGAACTTTGCTTCAGGTTGAGAACAGAAATTGTGCTCAGGCAGCGTGGCGGCAGCGGGAGGCCCCATTAGCTAAAGTGGTGCTTCAGGTTAAGAACAATTTCAGGTTAAGAACAGACCTCCAGAACGAATTAAGTACTTAACCCGAGGTACCAGTGTAATTTTAAAACTCTAATGAGGTAAGGCAAAACAAGAATACAGTGAACTCCAAAGGGCAGCAGAGACAGAAATATGGCTAATTTGTTTTCCTTGGTCATTCAAGTTCAGGCTGTGTTTGGCTGTTTCAAAACAACATTTTTTAAAGAAAACTGAGTATGATATGATAAAGCCACAGTTCATTCTTGTGTAGAAACTCAGGACTTAACTATAAGTTACATTCATAGTGTTTTTAAAATAACATGTTTGGGATGGCCATGCCTCCCTCTTAAAAATCCTTTCCTCTGTTCTGTTTCCTACAGAATATCAAGCTTCTGTGCATCAGGTGCCATGTGATGCTAATAGGACTTCTGGAGACAATTAGCAGCGTTAAAGGGCAGCGTGGCAAGGGAACCAGCCCAGGGAAAGTGTTAAAAGCACTTCCACGTTGCTTTTAAGCAGTGCCACAATGACTCTTAAGTGGTGGCGAATCCTTAAAATATTTTAAATAGATAAGGTGTTATTTTGGAGTTACTGTCAATTTATTGGCTAGTTTGGACTCTCTTTCTTATATCCCTAAGTTGTTTGCTAATGAGTCAACATACAAAAAGCTCTGTTATATCCCCACCCATTTCCAGCTTTAACAGTCATGGTATTGAAGATATTATTTAATAAATAAGAGAGAAGTGAAGCAAAAATGAATCATCCCCAAGCTTTTCCCTTGATCTCAGAGCACCTAGTGACCACTGAGATTATCATTCTACACAAACCTACAGTACAAACCTATACATGTTTGTTGAGAAGTAAATTCCACGGCAGCTTTGATGATTTTAAAATCCTAATGATTTCAATTGGAGGATCAAGTAGGTACTTGGATCTGTCCCATTGAAATCAAAGGAACTTATAACTTTGGCTGGCATTTAACCTATGTATCCAACCAGGAAATGAAAAAGAACACTTCATCACGTTTTTCTTCTAAATTCCCTTGCCTACAGAAGAACCTCTCTTCAGGTTCAAAGCTTCCAAACAGGATTGGAACTTGCTGATCATCCAAAAGAAGTTTTTGTTTCACTTTTCCTGTTCCTTCCATTTTGCAGAATCACCAGTATAGCTACAAATTCCCCTGATGCTCCCAAAATAAGAGAACTACATGAATACCCACAAAACTTTTCAATAAAAAAGTCAAATTGTATGAAATCGGTTTCTCCGCTTCACTGCCTTGAAACTGATTCATATATTGTTATACGCACAAATGACTGCTCACACAAGCGGACCACTCACGTGAGGAGCCTAGTAATGGAGCTGAGATCTCACACAGGTTCCCACCTGCCAATTCACATGAGCCTGTCCCATTCTTTCCAACAAAGAGCAAAGCATCTTTTATGCTTTCCAAACTAAAGGAGTGATTGAGCAATTGTGAATAAAAGACTGCGCAGAACTGCACCTAGGGCACCAGACAAGGGATTCCTAACCCTGTGTTTTGCTGCCAAACAGTGCTGCTTATAGGTCAGGTATTTTTAGAGAAAAGACTGAAAGCTCAGGTGGAGGTTGTCATTTCCCACCTACCGCCTTTTATCTGAAGCACTCACTGCCACTTTCCCTCTGCTTGCCCAGGTTCCACAATGTGCTTGTGGCTGGTTGGTTTGTTTGCTATTGCAAAACTGATTAGGTGAGCACCTATTTTATGCATGTCCTTAAACACAGTAACCATCTTTCCATCTGGCATTTTCCAGGCACTACTTTCACCCATGAAACCAAAAGAATGGCTGGGACTCCTCCTCCTACAAATAACACTGTTCTAACCTGCAGTTGCCATGAACGTAAAGTACTCCAAAACACTCCCAGAAGTTTGCACCGTAATTACATTACATCAGTTTTTGGTTTCTCATCGGTTTTTATTTGGGAGGTTTTTGCCATCTAAAAATATACAGTGAGTTTCTTCCTGCCTGATCTAAACATTACCTATATTTTTATGCAATATACCACGGTAAGCGATTTCTCTTCCTAACACCCAGAATATGAAGGTAAAATAAGGTAATACAGATGGTTCCCCTTCTGTATTCAGAGCAAAGATAATTGAGTAACACAGAAAAATGACTAGACATACAAAAGTGGTCCAGTTTTGCTAAAACAAGTAGTACTGAATCAACAGTTTTTAACTTCAGGAAGTTCAGAATTTTCCCGTCTATATCCTTGGTCATTTCGGAAACTTCAGTTGTTTATCTAGAATCATGGAAGGATAGCAACTAAGTGCAGATGCAACAATCTGTTGATAGTTTTGTGGCAAATACTGTACATTGATAGTTTCACAGTTAAGATTACCACTGGAGAATTTGGGAAGCATGCAACAATTTCCCCAGAGATAGTATTTTACATGCAGCATTTAAGAAAGGCATAGACCTACTAAATGTGATCACACCTCTCTGAACTCCAGAATTAGCAGTGAAGCAAATTTAGCAAGTGTCATATCCAGCAAAACACACTGATCTCTTGATACAAGCAGACAACAATTCTTTAGGTGTTTGAACTCTTTAAGATGGGACCTGACAACTCAGTTCCATCTGCAAAGATGAAAATTCAGACCCCTGCCTGCTTGCCTTCCTATAAATCTGAGTGGCATCCAGAAAGTTAAAAAACAACAACACACATTTCATTTCTGTGCAAGTTTGGTACCTCAACATTTGATTAGATGTAACCCAGCCAAAATGAAAGACTTAAGTTGTGGTTTTAACAGAAGCGCATCTAAGCATGTACTCTTGTCATTCAAATGACAGACTTAAAATGGCTTAACTTTGATTTGATCTTGCCTGTTGACAATTAGACATGTTCTTAACAGCCCTGATTTAACATTCAGGCACCCCAGAAAGAGAGAAAACTGGGGCACATTTAAAGTAAGTAGAAATGAAATAAAAGTTTCTGCTCTGAAAGCCTTACATGCTGAGAGAAAGGAAGGCATGATCTCTTATTTAATTAATCAAAAGGAAATGCAAACAGAACACTTCATTTGACAAAATGGAAATAGTGCATGGTTATTAGTGCAAATACTTGTGAAGCTCAACCCCAAACATATTTACTCAGAAGTTCCATCAATGTCAACGACACTTGACTGACGTACTGCAACCTAGCTCCATCTTTTTGGGACTGATTGACTGACATGGACTCCAAATGTTTATGGAAACTTTGAGGGTACCACAAGGCAACGCAGCAAACACTGGCTACAGGACTTTTCTATCTGGGCATGGAGCTTTAACTGAATAGTGGATTTTTAATATGAGCCCCATACTAAAATGCTTGGGAACCAAGACTTTAATAACTTTTGGGACTTCTAGCAGAAGCAAATAACGTAGTACAACCAGTTTAGAATTCATATACTAATCAGTCCAATCTTTAAGCCTTCAGCAACAATATGTATCTTAAAAATGTATAAAGAATATAAGCTTGGATATTAAAATTCATAACCTAGCTATAAAATGAGAGAATCAGAGTTAAAGTTGGTACTCTTTTTCCTACAAGTTTAAAGCCTTTATCTTCATCATCTGACTCCAAACTGACTGTGGCTATTTGGTATGGCAGAAAGGCATTCGGCATATATGCAAACACACCCATCCTTACATTATTAGTTCATGTGTTCCAGAGTTATGTCCAAGCACTGGGAGGGGGGGGATATGGGGCAGGACTCTGCTTGAGTCTAGCTCAAATTAAATTGTCTGAAGGTATTGCACAAGTATCCTTCAAAGGCAATTGGTAAGAGCAAGAGAGATTGATATCAAACCAACCCAAATCAATTTGAGATTACAAAGTTTTGTTACTGTGATCCCTGTCAAATGAAGAACTCCTGGCTGGTCCTCCTGCAGCATAATTTTAACAAAAACCTTTGCTGTAAAACTCACTGAAGACAAAAGAGAATTACATACCCTCTTTAGCAAATCAGGATTGTCACAGTCCATCCAAAGTTAAACACTTTAGATTTAAACAGGAATGATTTAAGCATGTCATTAATTCTCACCGAAAACAATGACACTTAAAGTGCATGCGATCAGCTAGATAGTTTAATTGTAGCCTATATGCTGATCCCACTGCAGGGTCCATGCAGAGTCAGAAATAACTGCACATGCATTTGGAATGTGGGGTTCAGTTAACACCAAGTGCATGCAATGGATTTAAAACCATGTGGTAAAAGTACATGGGGCAAAATGGAAAGTTCCTCCGGTTATTCATCTGGAAACTGTTTAACTTGAGCTCCATGTCCACTCCTACAACTTTAGAAAATTACTCTTCCTCACTGACTCCTTTGGGCTGTTACACTGGCAGATTTGAAACAGCATTTGCAGAGGGGTGGAGAAGCGTAAGTGCAATTACTCTTTGGCATGGAGGAAAGCCCCAGAGTATTGTGGCATCTTGAAGGCTAAGTGCATGATCCATCAAAGATGAGTAATTTTAAGAGCCACTAGTGTTAAAGGGAGGGTTAAATGTGCACTTAAATCCCTCCCTTTGAACTCAGAGGGATATGCAGCCCTTTCCTACCCGTCTTTACTCAAGTTCTACCAGTTTCCAAGTCTTGAAGGCTGGGATCTGATGCATGGACTGAGAGTAAGCATCGCGGACACAGTAAACTGCCAAACAAGCAATCTCGGGAGTGAGCCCCACTGAGTTCCACTTCCAAGCGAACATGCTCAGCACCCAGCTGTTCATTTCAAGCAAGACTGCAGCCATGCAGAGTGGAGAGGGGGTTCAAAGGCTCAGAAGTCTCCCCGAGTTCAGCAGGGCTTACTCCCGAGAAAGCATGCATCTGGCAGAGGTGGGCTGGGCATGTGCCTTCTTTCGCGTCTCCCTCCTGGTATCCTATTGCAAAGGAGATCAAGGGGGCCAACATGTGCGAGGAACTCTCCCGTGGAGCGGGGCGGGGCGAGGGTGACCAAGTGCTGAAAGTGATTGACTTTATGGGACTGGCAGAAATGACCGGCAGAATCCGCGACCAAGAGAAAGAGACTGTGGAAGAAGATTGGAAGAAATTTAAGATGTATCTTAAGAATTATTATAAAATTGAGGAGTGTTAAAATGCTGAGGGAAAAGAAGACGTAGAATTGCAGCGGAAAATTGTGTTTAATTTTAGGGTGGAATCGAAAAAGAGAATGAATTTATATTTAATTGGTAAAGAAGGGTTGCTGAATAATGGTTCTAAATTAAGGATGCAAAAAGGGAAAGGTATGGGGAAGTCCGGGAAAAGAGGGTTATGGAAATAAGGTTAAGAAAATATGAGTTTTTGTGTTTGTTTTTATGTTGTTTTTGTTTATGTTAAAAAATTGGAAATCAATAAAAATCTTTATTAAAAAAAAAGAAAAGAGGGTGACCAAGTGCAGCGCATTAAAGAAAACAAAAATCTACCGGGGAAGAGCACGCTGACCTTCCTAAGGAAGGCGCCTCTGGGTGTGTGGACACCCCTCTTTCCCCCAAGCAGCCTCGCCTGGCTTGGCCAGCTGCTCCCCTGAGCGGGTACTGTACCTGTGCGCGGCCCCTTCACCTGTTGCCTGGCCTCCGCCCTCCAGAAAGGGCGCCGGCTCTTCCTTGACCTCGCGCAGCACCAGCGTCTTCTCCCGCTCGCGCGTCAACTCCCCTCGGCCCGGCGCCTCCTCCAGGGACTCCACGTAGAAAGCGGTGCGAAGGGCCGGCGGGCGCCGCTGCTGCTGCTCGGCCAGTCCATGGAGCCGCGTGGAGGGCAGCAAAGTCCCGTTGAGGGGCGGCGGGGAGGCAGCGCAAGGCGGCGGCGGCGGCGGTGAGGAGGACGAGGGCGACGAAGAGGCAGCTTTCTTCCAGAAGGCGCCGCTGCTCCTCTCCTGGCTCTTCAGCAGGCGGCTCTGGCTCGGCCCCCAGTGCTCGAAGCTGCTGTCCGGCTGCAAGCAGCCGCCGGCCGGGGCCGCCGGGTGGCTGAACAGTTTCCAGCGGAGGCGCAAAATGTGCTTCACGTCAAAGTCCTTCCGACCCGAGTTCGACATGCTGCTGCTGCTGCTGCTGCCTGCGAGGCCGCCGCGGAGGGAGACGCAGAGGGGCGCGCGGCGCCGGCGAGGCTGGAGCCAGGCGCCTCTTTCCCCGCTCCGCTGCTCGCCTCACGGAGGAGGGAATCTCCGAGGGGAAGCGGCGAAGGAAGGCGCTTGAAAAGAAGAACGCCACAAATAAACGCAGGCGCAAGGCAGTTCCAGAGGTAGACCGGGGGAAGGCGGCGGCGAGGAGAGAGCTGACGGAGGGCGCCTCCAAACTGCGCGGCGGGCGAAGCGAAGGAGCGAGCGGGGCTCCCGCCACAGAGCCGAGCGCACCGAGGGACTGGCGGCGGGGAAAAGCGCGCGCTGCTCTCGTGGACGAGGCGGTGGGGGGAGTCCTCCGCTGTGCCCCCCCAGCCCTTTTCCAGGCAGCTCCAGTAGGAAAGCAGGTGGCTTCTTCCTCCTCCTCCTCCTCCTCAGCCGCCGCCGCCTCCTTTCCCTGGCGCGGAAGTGTGTGGAAAGAGCCTGGAGTTCTTCGCTCCCCTCAGGAAGCCTTCTCGGAAGGGCTGCGGGGAAGCGGCGTCGAAAGTTGCGCCGCCTTCAAGGGCTACTTAGTCGGAGGGGCGGGGAGGCGGCGCGGCTCCTCTCGGCAGGGCAGATGAGCTCGCTCTCCCTCTCTCTCCCTCACGCGCCCGCAGCTGTCAAGGTCCTCGCTGAACCATTTTCTCTCCGCCTGCTGCTGCCGCTGCCGCCTCTCCAGCGCCTCCCTCTCCGGCGCTCTCAATAAAGGATGCAGATGTTCAGAGAAGCCTTGGGCGGCGGGAGATGCCAGATGACCCTGATTTTCACGGTCACGCTTTCCGTGAAAACGAGGCGGCGGCGGCGGCTTTTATGGCAGGATCTTACGGCCCCTTAGAATCGATGGGATCTTCCAGGTTTTCGGCTTGTCCCCAAAAGGCCCTCGCCATCTCTGCAGCAGGCGGGGGGACTGGCGTGAAGTTTGCGCGAACAAGTAGGGATGCGGGCGAGTTTCCTCTTCTCGAGAAAGTCGAGTGCAGTCCCCACGTAGTGTCTTCCTCTTCAGGAGTTCAGTGTTCCAAGATTGCCACAACCTGTGTTTTGGAGGGAGCAGGGGCAGAGATCACATCCTCAGACTAGCAGTTTATTTCCTCTTTTTTTTAAAAAAAAAAATGATTATTAAAATTTCAACAAGAAAAAAGGTTACAAAGGTTGTAAAAAGAAAATACAAAAAATGCAAAAACCAGAAAGAAAAAAATAAAAAACAGTAAAAAAGATAAAAAATAAGTCCCTCTTTCTATTGTCTTACCATTCATTTACTTGTTTTCATGACTTCCTCACACCTCCCTTTTTTGTATTCCAGTTAATAGTTAGTTCAGCAAATCCATACCCTCTTTGTTTTCTCTTAGTTCTTTATCTTCACATATTATAAATTTGAATTTCCATCAAATATCAATCCATTTTTACATATTCCTATTAACCTTATGGCTAAAACCGCTTCATTTCATCCCAACATCATTTTAACATTCAATAATTTTACAGTGTTTCTGTAAATAGTCTTTGAATTTCTTCCAATCTTCTTCCACCAACTCTTCTCCCTGGTCTCGGATTCTGCCAGTCATTTCTGCCAGTTCCATATAGTCTATTACCTTCATCTGCCACTAGCAGTTTATTTCCAGGTGGCACTAAATTCAGTCGATAATAAATGAAGTTTCCATACTGGCCTTTTCCCCACTCTTGTGCTGACATTTTGCACTCATTTGCTCCCAAGTCTTCAAACAGTTCTCATCCCAAGCTGTTGAATTCCCATGTTTTTCCTGGAAGCCATCCCATTTTTACTCCCAGTATTGATTTGATGTGATTTAGAAACACACACACACACACACATTTTCCTAGCAATAGTGGCCCGATCCTTCCTGCTGCGAACTGACTGTGGGATACCAACTGGTTGTTCCTGTCAGGTGGAGGGGGAAATTGTATTATAATTTAAAGTCCATACAGATGTTACAGCTAAAATATGTGAGCACAATCCAGCAGGATTCTAAAATGCTGTTAGTTATTCCTGGAGAGGTGTGGATTTCCTGTTCTGGTAATCTGACTTACTGTGAGATATGGCTTGAGCCAGGCTTCCTCAACCTCGGCCCTCCAGATGTTTTGAGACTACAATTCCCATCATCCCTGACCACTGGTCCTGCTAGCTAGGGATCATGGGAGTTGTAGGGCAAAAACCGAGGGCCGAGGTTGAGGAAGCCTGGCATGAGCATCCCTAGCCTTCCAGAGCAGGCGCACATTACAGGCTTTGCTTGCTCTCTTTCTAACCCACTCAACCACTAGCTGCATTATATGCAAATCCTTGGAATCTAAACCCTGTAGAAGATGAGGGGTTGCTGTAAAAAAATTTTGAGATGCCTCATAGGAAGCAATTCACAAATAAATAATTGTAATAATAGCCATGGGCTGTAGTCAATGCTAATACTACACAGAGTCGACCCATTGAGATTACTGGCTATGGCTAACTTTGGTTCACTCATTTCAATGGGTTGACTATGAGTAGGAGCAGCATTGGCTACAACCCATTGAATGCATTGTTGAGTGAATAATTCCCCCAGATGAAAGTTCACCTCACATGCTGGAGGAAATACATTTGCACAGAGGTTCTGTAGCATTTGAAGAAGGTCTCTGTATACACGATGCATATACACCTCCCAAAATGAGTATATGTTTACGTCATTCATTTGTTCTCTCCCACATGTATGATAGCCCCATAAAGGTTTTCAGGGGAAATTGTGGTTTATCCACAATGAAAACATGAGGATCCACCTGTAATTATGTGTGAAGTGACAGGGTACTCTGAAGAAAAGCTCCCTTGAGTCCTGTTGTTTTTCAGTGGCAATATTTAAGAACTTGTATTCATTGGTCTCATGGCTTTGCTTTCTAGTGAGCAGATATACAGGAAAGAAAGGGAGGCATTGTGTACATCAGATACAAAATGCAGAGCCTAGCTTTGGGCTGTCACGTTAATATATGCAGACAACGGTGAACGCTAGGGAGGTTCAGAGAGGTTTGCCTAGGGACATTTGCTCACCTGGGGGAGGAGGTTGCAAAGGTTGCACTATGCAGCTGGGACATAATTACTGAAGGAATAACTTCATGGTTAGAAACCAGCAGAGCAGCGGCAAAACTGCATTGCATGGCATTGCCTTCCAGCTCATAAATCATCATATAAAATGTATGAAAGACTGTAGGCAATAAAATGATACACACAGTGGCTGCAAACCACTTTCCTTACTGAAATTGGGTATTTGGAGGAGGGGAACAGGTCTCCCTTTTAAGGAAAAAAATATGTACAAAACCCCCCATATGCTGTACATGTATTTCTTCAGTTTAAAGAAGTTTTATTCTTTCTCCAAAGTACAATCAAAAGAGTACCATATGAAGTTCATGGTGAATGCAATTGGCAGAAGATGAGGAATGGTTTTCCTAACTCAACTAGGAATATTTTTTTGCTCCTTGTTCATGAAAAAGCTGCAGCTTTGAAAACCCATTTGCAAAGCACAGATGCTTGGCACCTGGGATAATAGTTCCAATTCTTTTTGACTTATCACCAAGCTAGTAAACCCAGTTACAACCCTCTGTTAAGGGTTGCATCTGTCTCTAGACAAAGTCACATATTTCAACTAAACAAGAATCCAGGTCTCCAGGCCCCATTTTGAGGAGAAGTGGGAGGGAAGGAACCACTGCACATTTTAAATATTGATTTATTGCACAAGAACTAGACCACAAAACACCCCATACTGTGATTTTGTTCTCACCATTCAGTGATAAAACAAGACAAAAATCTGTTATAAAACAAATAGCAAAGAAAGGTAGTTTTTATCAAAGACCTCAACGAACTGTTAAAGGCACCTGCCTAAGGTCCTATTCAAATATTGGGAGCAACATGAGGGTGACTACACTCCTGTTCATTTTAGTGGTACTTGAGAGGAGACTTTAACAGTGGCTTGTGCCCAAGGTGATCAGTTGAGAGCAGAGGTGATGCCAATACAGGCATCTGGGGGAAGCAGTGATAAAAGTTTGCCATAAAGGCTACAGCGCTGCAGACAAAATACTGAGCTTTTAAGTCAGGTGTTTTTTATGAAGGGGGAAATGCCCTTTCTCGTATACATGATAAAACAAAATAATAACATACTTTTAGACACTTTGTTAACTCTGCGGCCGACCAAGGCTGAAGCCAACGGTCAGCCACAAGGGGGGAGGCATCACCCTCTCCCCCCATGCCCCACGAAGCCCTGCTGGTCCACAACTATTGCCCACCCTAATGGGTAGAAGCAACCGTTTTAGAGAATTCACTAAAAGTGACAAAAACCTGGGAAACCTTTGGGTTCAGTCAGTCACTCAGTTACAAATCCACATAGCTCTCACCTCGTTAGACCTCACCCCACTGGCAAGTTCATGCACACTTTGGTGAAGAGATGTTTCAACACTCCTTTCCCTGCCTTTTCTCTCTCTCTTTTCACAGACTTGTTCAGCCTGTGACACCTGTGGCACTTATGGCAGAGCTCTGCAAGAATCAAAATGCACATGTGAGCAGCACCAGGTGAGCAACTGAAATCATTTCACTGCCGTGGTACAAAATGGTTGAGCTTAAGCTCATGGTGATGAGGGAAAGAAATGTGGAGTTAAAATACTAACTACAGTCCTAACAGTCTGTTTTGACAAATCTCTATAAAGTTTTAAAAGGTAATCTTAATATGAAGATGAGTTTGATTTTTGATTTTTATAATTGAGTTTTTGGATTTTTTTAAAAATGAAAGAATGAATATGTGTTTTAAAAAAAACTCAGCCTGTGTTGCACTTGAGTTTGAGCTCAGTGAAATATGAAGTTCTCGGAATTATTTCTTCATATCTAATTACATGCTCCATTCACCATTATTTTGCTTAGAGGGCTGGAAGCATGGTAGCTTTAGCATGAATCCATTTGAAATCAGGACACATTTGTTGGCTGCAGACCAAGATACATTGGGAAATGGAGAATACTCACAATCCTGTTTACAGCATCATGGCACTTTCATTGAAAACATTGCATATTTGTTACAAACTGTAACTGATGCTCCTGCTTTTCATGCATTGCATCCTGGGAGATATCATATAGGATCTACTGAGTGTTCAGAAGTGTCATGACGTTGGTACACTGTGGTTGTGGGAGAGGAGATAAGGCACAGCACAGAACTGTAATATCAAATGTAAAGTCAATTCTTATCAGCCTATTCCAGTATAGAACAGGAAAATACACGTTTACAAGAATCTGCATTTACTTATCTTTAACAATATAGCCAAGATGCTGTGTAAAATTGGGGAAAGTATCTATGCATGGAAAAGATGAACACACAATAATTCATAGCTTTAAAACTACAAATATGATGACGTAAGTTAAACACTGAACGAAAGCAAGCATAGCAAAATGATGTGGGTATTCAGCAAGCAATTCCAAAAGCAAGGAAGGATGCAACCCCCTCAACTGGATTCGATCAAATGCATTTGCAACTCACTATAGGACTACCAATAGCTTCTAAAGATGACTGCAGTTGCATCTTCACACCAAGGGTGGGCAACCTGCAGTCAACCTCTGGCTGGTAGCCTAATTTTATGTGGCTCTTAGCCTTATTTCAAAAGCTCTCTGCAAGCAATCAGCTGTGATTTCTAGCAAGAGCAATTTGTCCCTCTTCCAGCAGGTCACTGGGCAGAGAGGTAGGGGAAGTGAGAAAGGGAAGAGAGGATGTCAGAAAGAGAAAGGCAGGAAATGGGTGGTTAGATAGAAGGAAAGGGTGATGTCTGGTGCCCCTTGGGACAATTAGGGCAGAAACAGGGAACCCAACAGTAGATGGAGCCAGAGCCAATGACAGGATGAACTAACTGATTCTAGTTTTATCCTCATCCACCTTCCTGCTAAGTTCTACAAGGGAAACATTGACACAAGAAGAAAGCTGCAGCAAGGTCCATCCTCTGGGGTTAAACCAAGAAGGCAAGAAGGTAGGGGATGAGTGAGGACTGACTGAGGTTGGTGGGGCTGCACCCCATTTTAGATCAGCCTCCGCTGGAGAAAAGGAGTGGTCACACTCACTTTTCCCCCCCTCTTAGGCTGTATACACATTATAAACTTAAAGCACATTTGAAGCACATCCTTTCCCTCAAAGAATTCTGGGCATTGTGGTTTACCATTCACAAAGTTACAGTTCCCGGCAACATGTAACAAACTACAGTGCTCAAAATTCTTTGGAAGAAATAATGTGCTTCAAATGTGCTTTAAAGCAGTGTTCCCCAACCTTGGGCCTCCAGCTGTTTTTGGACTACAATTCCCATCATCCTTGACCACTGGTCTTGCTAGTGAGGGATGATGGGAGTTGTAGTCCAAAAACAGCTGGAGGCCCAAGGTTGGGGAACACTGCTTTAAAGGTCTAATGTGTATCCACCCAGGTTCTGCCCTCTGATAGATTATATACCCTCCAAGTGTCCCAGTTTTCCAGGGACAGTCCCGGAACTAGGAAAGCCATCCCAGAATGTCCCTATTTCCCCCACCAGGGCTGCTGCTGAGCTTGGGGAGGGTGAGCCGACAATTGTCCTGAGCGATGGTGATAGCCATGGTGGTGATTGTGAGGGAGCATCCCGTTGTGTCTCCATGGCCTCAAATTAATACTATCCTCTGCACCAGCTGCTACTTCCAGAGTCTTCCAGAATGTAGTAGTTCAAAAGCACAGATCACTTTCAGGGAGCATCCTATCTGAGTTAGAAAGAATTTGGTTCATGGGCAATTGAAAACATTGGCTCCATTGAAATTTGGAATGCAGTTAATTAGTCACTAAATCACAATTGCGCTTCAAGTATACAGAATTTTAGGTTCATTCAGTCTGGGCATTCTGTTACTGAAATTAGCTGAGGGCAAAGGTTAGGCCACCCAAAACAGGACAGTAAAACCAGTTTCACTGTTTCAGTCTCTTGCATAGATGCAAGCTAAAAACTATTATATCATGCTAATATTTAGGTATACCTCTGTCCTCCTCACTGACAGCAAGTAGGATTGAACTGATTAGCTAAAGATGGGTGCTTTGTGTGTATAATCTATATGTCTTCCTCTCTCTTAAAAAACATAGTAAAACTTGCACACTTAAAAGTGTCCACAGTCATGGAGAATTGACTTTATAGAGCCGTAAAGTTGCAAAAGATATGAAGCAGGATTTTGTTGGCAGGAACATTGCTGAGCAAACCATGCAAATCAGATGCTGTTTATATAATACTGAGACAAAAAGAAACTTAGAAAGAGGTCAAACCTGGCTCTCCTTGCAAATACAGTAAGTTTCTGCAGAGATCAGGTGTAAATGTAGAACTTAAAAATGTTAACCGTATTGTAGAACGTAATAAGTAGAGACACAGAACTCCTATTGGTCTCCATTAGAACACATGGTGCCAGCAGCAGAGCGTTCTCTGTCTGTGCCCGGGGTGGGCGCTCGCTAAGGTGCACACAGGACACACCCAGGCACAGGGCATGGGGTGCCACGGGAGTGACCCCTGCCTGCTGCTGCAAAGTAGGGTTCACACACAGCACCCCCACAAGCCCCATGTTGCTTTGCAAGGTTCTATCTAGATAGTGTATTGCAAAAAGGCAGCCCACGTCACTATGAAGAATTCCAGACATCCAATTTTCAGGAATCACACACTGATGGAGATAAAAATTCAAGCTTTAATACTATGTGCTGGTATGCCAGAGCCTTGCAGTTTAGTGGAAGCCAGTCTATTTTATTGGGAAATTGTAGAATCAAATGAAACACTGCCCTGAACTTTTGGGAACTCCAGTTTAAAATGAAAACCAACTCTATGTGGCATTCCATAGAAACTCTGCATTCCCTTTTCACTGGCAGCTGTAACCTCTCACATTCAGATTCCTTTCTCAGAGGTGCTAATCATTTCCTCTGTTTCTTTCTTTGCCTTTCTTTGCCCTCTAAACAGCACTTGGAACATGAGGGCCAGTTATTCTGCTGAACTGCCCAGGACTGGAAACAGTTATAGCACTAGGAAAAAAGTTGTTTTCCAGGTGAGGAGTGCTCAGTCAATTCTGTGTTCATTCATAACAGCAAAAGTTCAGATGAATGCTGGTGGTGACCCTCATATCCACTTAGCTTATTTTATTTATTTATATACCACTATTTCATTAAAAAAATAGCAAAGTAGTTTACAGCAAAAGAACATAAAACCATACAGTAAAAACCATATAAAAATGATTTTAGGCATACATCAATTAACTATTGTGGTAATGTGCATTCTTAATTGCCTGTGTTGGTCTGGCAGAATAGAAAAGTCATCAGCAAGCATTTAAAGGTTGAAATAGATAGTGCCTACTAAATCTCTATTACCAGAGTACTCCACAAACTGGAATAACACTAAATCTTCTATTTCTTGTTGTTATGAAATGAGCGCCATCAGCTTTGGGAATGACCAGCAATGCGCCTGCATATGTTCTCAGTGACTGAACTGGGACCTAAGGGTTCAGGTGGTCGCTGAAGTATCGTAGACCGAAGTTGTTCAGGGCTTTGTAAATGAACACAACAACCTTGAACCTGACCCAGGAGTAGTCTAGCATTCGTAGACTAAGTCCCATTGAAATCAGTGGGATTTGTTGAAGAATAAGTATGTTCAACAATGGGAGCTTAGAGATTTCAGCATAATTTAATCTGAAGTTCAGGGGATGATTATTCCGAAGTATGTGTTCCTCTGTACAAAATAAGTTTAGGATTGCAGGTTAAATTGATCAAAAAACAGCATTCAGAAATAAGTGGGGAGTTGGGGGGGGGGGGGGAATGGTTACAGTGCAAAGTAATTTTTAGCCCATCAAGTAAGCCTCCTTTCTTATACATTGTTTCCTATTATGAAAACTCCTGCAATTAGAGAAGGAAAGTAGCACTTTTCATGTGACAGCAATATAAACAGTAAAACGGAAAACACCAGCAGAAGAGCTCTAAATGGAACTAAAGATTTGGATATTTTTAAAAATACATCAAAACCAGACAAGAGTAGGTTATTTTCAACAGTTTGCTTAGATTTCGAGGCCCATGCAGTTCCATCATTCTTTTCTCCAAGTAAGTAGCACAGTAACTTGGCAACGGTAATAATTCTTAGGCAGAAATTGTCGACCGTACTATTGTAGTTCATGCTTTTAAAATAAGTTTTGCAGAGCATTTGGAAATCAATCTCATAGCATAGACCCAACGCAAAAATTCTGAAAACTGGGCTGTAATTAAGTACAACTATTAAGGCAGAATGATGGGACGCAGGTGGCGCTGTGGGTTAAAGCCTCAGCGCCTAGGACTTGCCGATCGAAAGGTCGGCGGTTCGAATCCCTGCGGCGGGGTGCGCTCCCGCTGCTCGGTCCCAGCGCCTGCCAACCTAGCAGTTCGAAAGCACCTCCGGGTACAAGTAGATAAATAGGGACCGCTTACCAGCGGGAAGGTAAACGGCGTATCCGTGTGCGGCTCTGGCTCGCCAGAGCAGCGATGTCACGCTGGCCACGTGACCCGGAAGTGTCTCCGGACAGCGCTGGCCCCTGGCCTCTTAAGTGAGATGGGCGCACAACCCCAGAGTCTGTCAAGACTGGCTCGTACGGGCAGGGGTACCTTTACCTTTACCTTATTAAGGCAGAAACAGATACTACACTGGGCACGTGGCAGTCACTGGAGTTCTGTGCTAAGACCTCTAACACCACCAACCACCACATTATATGTCATAATGTTGTCACACACATTTCTCTAGCCCCAATCCACATCCTTGACAAGGGCAGGAAATGATACATTAAAAGCAGAGGACAATTCAGTATAGATTGTCACTTTTAGCAATTGCCTCAAGCTGAACGTATTGTACCTCTTCTCTTAAACTTCATAGTCACAGCCATTTGGTTAGCAAATTATTTTGATAAGTGATATTCTGAATGTCACAGCTTGCTAAATTTGCAGAAACACAGGTGCATAAATGTCTGCATTTTAAAAATGGAGATCAAGAGAGAACTCTCTTGTTTTTCTTTTGCTATAGAGTTCCACTGAATTTGTACACATCATATCTTAGTTTTATTCTTATTATTTTTATTATCGTATCTTAAGCCATTATTGCCCATTAAGCCACTCTGGTCACTTTTAGTTATAAGGTGACTAATAAATGTTGCAAATCAACAACAGAATTTCAGTGTATTAATTTTGCCCATATAGACCACATATATAGGGACGTGGGTGGTGCTGTGGTCTAAACCACAGAGCCTAGGACATGCCGATCAGAAGGTCGGCAGTTTGAATCCTCTCAACGGGGTGAACTTACATTGCTCAGTCCCTGCTCCTGCCAACCTAGCAGTTTGAAAGCATGTCAAACTGCAAGTAGATAAATAGGTACCGCTCTGGTAGGAAGGTAAACGGCGTTTCTGTACGCTGCTCTGGTTCGCCAGAAGCGGCTTAGTCATGCTGGCCAAATGACCCAGAAGCTGTATGCCGGCTCCCTTGGCCAATAAAGCGAGATGAACACTGCAACCCAGAGTCATCCACGACTGGACCTAACAGTCAGGGGTCCCTTTACCTTTTACCATATATATGTGTTCAATGTTGAAGCAATGATTCTTCAACATCAACTTTGTTGTGACTGGTCATGTTGTTCAGATGCCTGATTATCGTCTTCCAAAGCAACTACTCTATTCTGAACATAAAAATGGAAAGTGTAATGCTTGTGGTCAACAAAAGAGGTTTAAAGACTGTCTAAGGCAAATCTAAAAAAATGTAGTATAAATACCGACAACTCGGAAACACTGGCCTGCGTACGCTCCAGTTGGAGAACAGCCTTTACCAAAGCCTTCATGGACTTTGAAGACACTCAAACTCAGGGTGCAAGAGAGCTACGTGCTAAGAGGAAGGCACGCTTGGTAAATCCACATGCACCTGGAAACTAATGTCCCCACTGTGGAAGGACGTGTGGTTCCAGAATTGACCTCCACAGTCACTTATGGACTCAGTGTTAAAACCGTGTTTATGGAAGACAATCTTACTCGGCTACGAGGGATCGCCAAAGAAGAAGAAGAATGTGTTCAATTGATATGCCATGGGTTGGAACAAAATCCATAAACTTCTCAGGTTCTAAGAACTAACTCATTAATTGTGTATTAATATTAAAATGCAAGCATTTCAGTATTGTAAGTGTACAAACAAAAACAAAACACCCACCCCTGGGTAGACTTTACATAGCAGATTTTCCCTGTGTAAACAAACAGTACAGGCAGCTCCTCACTTACACAAGGTCAAGGCACACGTGACCACAAATGTACGCATCACTGGGAACCTGGAAGTGGCATGAAAAGGGGCAAAAACAGTCCTAAATGGGCCCCAAAAACGGCAAAATTGTACAAAAACAGTGTCTGGCAGTCCCACGAGTCTTTGCAAGTCCAATCTCAGGAGCCTTTACAGTACACTGACCTTTGAGTTAGTTCTGTGGAGAGCTGGAGTTTGATCAAGAAGACTTGGAGGGAGCGATTGTGGTGTTTTGGTTTTTGAAAGGGTTTTTAAAGGGTTTCCAGAGGTTTAGAGGGTGTTTGCAGGCTTTTTCAATGGTGTTCCCCAAATACACAATTTCACTTAAACATGTGGTGCCTCGGAACGTAACCCTATGGCCACAAATGAATTGCAAAGAAGTGACAGTATTTGTATCAATATTCTACTGTTCATAGTGAGCCCATTCTTTATTTTCAGAGTCATTCAACGTGTTCCTTCACTGAGTTTTCTCAAAGAAAGGAGTGCTTGTCTTTTGACAGCCTTATCTACAATCCAGTTAAGTCAAGCTACTTTGCTTTAAACCAATTTATCTTCATTCAGGAATTTCACAAGTGATTCCAGAAAGTGTACTTGAATTTTCTAGCTTGGTTAATTGAATGGGAGATCCATACTGACCCAATGTATATATTCAAGTTAAAAACAAACCACATTTTCTCTACATAATACCATGTTGCATCCTATACAGACCATATTCTTACTCAGAATTTATTAATGCCACATCTGAAAATGTGTAATGTCTTCCATGAGCCTGAGTAAGTGTTTAAATTTCATAAAGTTATGAGCTGAGGCTGTAAATCTTTTTAAGATGCCAAACTTATAATGCACTTCGTTATCTAGTAACCTAAAGTTAGAAAATTCAGAACAGAAATAAATCATAAACCTGTTACAACTGATTAAACAAAAGGAACCAGAGAAATGTCACACGCACCCTAGGGGTTCTATATAGGAAAGTTAGCACACATAACTATGAATAGAAAAGCCCACGAAGCTATAATATTTAATGCAACTTAACAATAGACAAAGAT
This sequence comes from Podarcis cretensis, assembly GCF_951804945.1. NCBI lineage: Eukaryota > Metazoa > Chordata > Lepidosauria > Squamata > Lacertidae > Podarcis > Podarcis cretensis. The sequence goes on along the minus strand of NC_137173.1, from coordinate 99,885,854 downwards.
ATGTTGAGTGATGTGGCTAGTTCATATATACCGACTCAGTTCATACATACCAGCTTCTGGGAAACAGGAGTGAGATCATATATATATTCATTCATACATACACACACACACACATGTATACTGAGCAGATCCTACACATGAACATACATAGGCATGCCCCAATGTGATAATGAGTCCTTCCAATTATTTCAACACTGACAGCTTATAAATATTTTAAATAATAACAATAATGCTTGAACTATTAATATGTCACATTTGCTTGTGTAAGCAGTAATGGAAAGCTGTCTTAGAATCATGTAGGCATAGGAATTTAGCAGTCGGAGACTGTCCAGACTCCAGAGACAATCTGTCCCTCCCAGGAGTAGAAACTGCCTTTCTCCAATTTACCAATGCAAAATTAAGAGAAGGGTATGGACACAATGGTGCATGGGTGTATGTGGGCACCCTCCAAATGCCCTCCAAATGGCCCTTCCATGAAATTAGTTGTTAAGCAAGATCATAAGGTATTAAGAAGTCCAGAGCGAGAAATTATTGGATCACACAGAAGAAGCAGAAAGCGAAATGCTGACTCTTGAAAAATAATAATCATGGTCGTTGGTCCTAGCAAAGTTGCCCAGTGTGGATCCCATTTTTACAATAATATACAATATTAAGTGGCAAATTCAATCTCCCTGTTGCTGCTTTTAGAGTTTTCGCTTAACATGAATCTGTTTGGAGACATAGCAGGTTCTGGTTTGAATTTGATGCTTCACTTCTTTTCACTTTGTGTCTGTATGTGTACTTAAATGAAAGTTGGTTAAATCTTTGAAGCCACAACTGTTCCCGTTGCCTGTACATTCATCAAGGATTCTCTCTGCTTTACTCTGCAGCGAGTGCATATTGAATAAATGGCACACATTCATTACAAATTAGCTCCAGGCAGATGGTCTTTATTACCTTATGAGAACAGCCTAGTGCTTCTCATACATGCCTGGACAACTGTACCTCATTTAATTCTTTGAGTGGAAATACATTTGATTCATCTTAAGAGCAGTTATCCTTTGCAAAGGGAGGTGGGGTTTTGCCTGATCTCTGACACTTGGCTGCCACTTCTGAAATAATAGACAGTAGTTTTTTGAATCTGCACTTATGGCATGATCTACTAAGGTCTGTGGAAATAAAATCATGTACTTGAGAAGAGCAATTTATATGTTACAAGTATTTCTACAGCTCGTTAATCTGTGAGCATACTCACTAATGGGGCCAGGGAACCAAGTGCAGCCAATTTACCTTTCTTAAGAATAAAAAGTATGATGTATTTAAGCTCAGCACAAACTCATTTCTCAAAATTCTGATGTTAAGCACCACATTTAACAGTCTTAATGACATCTATTTTAAAAGTAACGAAGGAGTGAAAGAAAAATAGATTTTTGCAACTTTCTCCAACTCCTTGCTTAGCTTGTTGTAGCTGTCTATTGCTGTGAGCATAGAAGAAGGTTGTGTTATTAACAGGTTAAAAATGGCTGGCTATTCTCTGACACCTCCTGAATGATCATCTATGCTTTCTCTGATGAAGGAACTGCTTGGGGATGATGTTACAGTTGGTATAAAAGCTGTTAATTGGCTGTGGACTCTCTGTCTATCTGTATTGTCTCCATTCATTTAATATATATTATTTTAGCATTAGTAGAGTTGGGTTAATTCCAATTGCATTGGCATTTTCAGCAGCAGAGGCATAGAATCAGGCTTCCCAGTTTACACCTTTGACCATCATGCATAAGGCTAATTACTAGCATCAGATACGCACTAACCTAGAACATAAAAGCAAGCATATGGTATCTAATATGATACAACCACAGGGAAATCCCATAGCTGAAAATGAATGACTTTTGAGACAAAGCTGACATTAAATATACTTAACAATCCAACAGACAATGACGAAGATGATATGATATTGTTAGCTGTGTCCTGTGCTTATATTATAATATAGTAACAGTTTATTACAAGATTAATAAAATATGACAGCTGTGGCAGGCTTATTTTTGAAACTGCCATATGGCCACTGAAGTTTAGGTTGTTCTGTGCTGCTTAATGTACAAGCAATGCAAACAATGCTTTGAGGGTTGCCTTGTAATTAATCCAAGATAAATCTATGACTGTATCTATTATCATTACAACAATGATTACCGTTGCCTCCATCATTCTCATGGAGGTTGTTCTTGGCTTTGATTTGGAATGACCAAGGAAATGTTATTGTAGGATTTTCTGACTGTGATACAGTGTAATCTTTCTAAATCTGTTTCCTGTTACTTATTCAAAATGGGTTAGTCCACATAAGCAGTGTTTCCCCCACCCCACCCCCCAAAATAGGTGCTGGTACATATGCATCATGCCCCCACCAGCCCCTCCCTCCCTCCCTCCTTGCACCTTTGCCACTTCCAATGCCATAATAATAATAATAATAATAATAATATATTTATACCTCGCCCATCTGGCTGGGTTTCCCCAGCCACTCTGGGTGGCTTCCAACAAAACATTAAAATATAATAATTCATCAGACATTAAAAGCTTCCCTAAGCAGAAGTTGCCTTCAGATGTCTTCTAAAAGTCAGATAGTTGTTAATTTCTTTGACATCTGGTGGGAGGGCGTTCCACAGGGCGGGCGCCACTACCAAGAGGGCCCTCTGCCTGGTTCCCTGTAACTTTGCTTCTCACAGTGAGGGAACTGCCAGAAGGCCCTTGGAGCTGGACCTCAGTGTCCGGGCAGAACGATGGAGGTGGAGATGCTCCTTCAGGTATGCTGGGCCAAGGCGGTTTAGGGTTTTACAGGTCAGCACCAACACTTTGAATTGTGCTCGGAAACGTACATTGGGAGCCAATGTAGATCTTTCAAAACCGGTGTTATATGGTCTCAGCGGCCACTCTCAGTCACCAGTCTAGCTGCCGCATTCTGGATTAATTGTAGTTTCCGGGTCACCTTCAAAGGTAGCTCCACATAGAGCGCATTGCAGTAGTTCAAGCAAGATAGTCTGCGGGCAGGGAAGGTCTCAGCCTGCATACCAGGTGGAGCTGGCCTTCATGTGCGCAATCTTGTCTCCAAAGAGCTGTGATGCTGATCTCGGTCTTGTCATAATATTTCTGACTTCACTTACCATTGAGCAAGAGCCCTAACGCCTAGATATTGTTGATGAAAGAACTAGCAAGGAGTCTGTGAAAACAAGATCAAAATATAAACTGTTACTTAGGCAATAGCGTAGCATGACTCAGAAGCATTTATGACCTTTCTAGGTCAGAAGAATATGATGGACTGCCTAGATAGGTGGAATCACCTTTGAGGAGGACATAAGGCTGGAAAGTCTTTGAATTTCTTGTTCTGAGTGGCTCATTGCAAGGAGCAGCAGAGCATAAGCCTGAAGAGTCTTCATCCTGGAAGCTTCTGGTGCTTACTAAAGCAGGACAGTTGAAGGAATTATTTTAGAAATTTTAAAGGTATTTTACTAAGATTGGGAAAGGGGCGGGGGAGATCAAGAGGCCTTGATGCATCCCAACTACTTCCATTTTTATTCCATAAAGCTTTTCTGTGACCACAGTAACCTCTCTTATTTTATGCTTTTTGATATCAGATGACCTTCCTGACCCTCATCAAACCTTTCTCCTCCCCACAACATCCCCAGCCTGTATTACAAATATGGCAAGCTCTCTGGGCAGCAATGCCTTCATTTCTATATTCTCATTTGGAACTATCAAAATTGACAGGTAATGTTAAATACTAGTGAAAGGGATAAGGCTGGTTTATTTTATTTGAAATTCTGGATATTACCACTAAAGCCTTAGATCATAATCTTCAAGGCCTTTTACTCTGAAGAAGTTGCTTATAAGTCAGCAGGAGCACTCATCAAACTCAGAATGTCATGCTGAGCACTAATTTGGTCAGATTTCAAGCTTGCCTGTTTAAATTTGGAAGGGTTTTTTTTTTTGTTACACAAATCTTAAAATATTATTTTAATGCCTCAGTGCTTGAATAACCAGGTGGAGCGAAAAACGCACAAGAAAAATTGAGGAGGTGTAGGTTTGGCCTTACGCAGCCAACCCTTCCTGTGAGTCCTCTCCGGAGCATTCCTGCCCTTGAGAGTGGCCCAGCTGGGGCAGGACTGCCCAGATCAGATCCCCAGTTGGCCTGGTTGGGGCAGATATCAATGGTGCAGGTCAGCGTAGTCGGAGAAGATGATGATGGACCAAACACTGCTGAGGCTCCCTGTGGCTGGATCTGGTGCCGTGGGTGAAAGTCTTATGTGAGAATTGTATATTTCTTGGTGTAAGAAGGTTTTTATTGCTGTTTAAGAAGGTTTACTGTTTGAGGGGGGGGGGTTAGTTTCTGTTTGAGGAGGTTTTCTTTTCTGTTCAAATAATAAAAAACAACAACACTTTCCCTCATATATTGTCTACCAAAGATCCTTTGAAGAACCTGCCATGTTTATTGGCAAGACACCAGGAGGGTTGAATAACTGAATCTTACAACAGGAAAAGTTTCCGCCAAGTCCTGGATGTCCCCATTCCCTCCTCACAGCACCAGCAGCTCCAAGCATTTACAACAAACTGATTCCCTGATTTGAACGCAAAGCAGGGGACTGGATCGCCATGTACAATTGAGTGCTATTATTAAAGTAAGAGATATTGCAGTATAGAGGGGTTCTTCAAACTATGGAGAACTGTATAGCTAGAGAAGACCACTCTGAAATCCAGAGGGACATGTGGCAATAGGAAAGGTAGAAAATTTGAATGGAGATTGCTGGTATTTGCTTACCTTCCTCATGACTAAAAAGAAATCCATCTAGCTAATATGATCCGTATTCACTGTCACTGCTGCTTTCTCTAATTGATTACCGTTCTCTCCCTCCCCCCCCGCCCCCAATTTGCATTGCATTTTCTTTGCACTGAAATGAATGGGGTGGAATAACATGATGATAAGGTAAGTATGTAATTTACAAAATTAGTTACATAAATAAGTTGTATAATTTTGCCACAGCAGACAGTGGGTTGGATATAGGAGCAGACACAGGGGGGCTGCACTCAACCAATACAAGGCAGAATGGAAGAGGCTGCATTCTGGCACCCCCAGCCAGTGGCAGGATCAAGCTTATTTGTATGCGACTTTTCCAAATAAGGTTCAAAGCAGCTGATAAGAACAGTAGACCAATGTGTGCCATAAAAACAAGCCAAACACTGCATGCTATTCATATATTGTGTGACTTGGAAAGTATTTGATGGTCCTTCTGTTTTCACAATCCCAGGCATGCTCTGTGGCATGTTATGGATCTTCTTCCATGTATGGAATTGCCTCTGGGCTTTGTTAAGATGTGGATAAGTCAAGGTGGGTGAGAAGTGTGGAAGCAAAGGTCCTGGTTTGTCTGTTTCTTTGTTTTCCAGAAGGGACCTGACATTTCAGCTAGAATCTGTTTTTATTGCTAAATGCATCATGGATGTGTGCATATTGAAAGGGAGCAGCTGGGAACTTAATCGCTGACTCCAGAATATCCATGCTCATTTGATTCCAGGGGGTGGCTCACTCTGGTGGTGAACATTATTGTAGGTGTGCATGGCTCATTTCATTAGGGCGTGCAACCAGGGGTTTTTGAAGTGAACATTTACCCAATGCGTACTCATAGTCAAAAATGACAGTATTTTTATTTGTCAAACTAATGGAACTAAAACTTAACTCTTCACCATATACTTCATTAGCTTCTGTTTGATTGCCCAAGTGTAGGACTCTGGGAAACTTTTAAATGCTGCTGCCACTCCCCTCCTAATTTTTATGTGTCGTGGTGGGGAGGGTTGACACCTTACAGTTGTAAGGGGTTTGTTGGTTTTTTGGCTCCACCTCAGGAAGCAGGGAAAACAAGTGGACATTGACACCTTGCAGCAAACACACCAGCTGTGATGTGGTTTAGCAAGCTTTTTGCTCATCTGAAACAGAAATGAAGCAGGGATTCCCCACCTGTTTTAGGTAATCTTCTTGAATTAATCTGTTACAACTGAAGTTCTCAGTTTCTCCCACAAAAAACCCCAAAACCTTTATTTGCCAAGTACACCTGAGTTTTGATTCTATTGACATCCATACAAGTTTATAAATATGGGGCGGTAGTCAACTTAAGGTTTACTCAGAGTAAATCTATTGAAATTAATAAACCTAACTTAGTTGTGCTCATTCATTTCGACTGGTCTGCTCTGAGTAAAAGTTGAACACCACCAGAAAGGACAGAAGGAAGCACTTCTAGGCTGCAGTCCTATTTATATACACTTACCTGCGAGCAAGTTTCATTGAACTCAGTGAGACTTACTTCTGAGTAGACATGTGCTCTGTTAAGCAGCTGCTTCCTATAGGTCTTAAACATGCTCAACTTGGCTGGATCTTGTTCTTACAAACCAAAATACCACCTTGCACTTATGGAGAACATACCATTTATTTCATTTTTTAAAAAGCAACTACTCATTACCAGGGCCAGCCCACCAATGAGGCAAGGTGAGGTGAATGCCTCGTGCGGCAGGATCCACAGGGGCAGCAGATCCTGCTGCTGATCTTTCTTCCACCCTTGTTCCTGATTCAGATCTTCCCTCATGCTTTCTTCCCTGTTGGGGAGGGGGGCACCATTGTGGGGTCTACCTCGTGTGCCAAAATGTCTTGGGCTGCCCCTGATCATTACTAGAAGGAAAGCCCGTCTTGATTAATTCCTACAGGAGAAACTTACATGACCCAGAATGACTTTTAAAAATAAAACAAGCATTCACTTATAGTTTCAATCCAACCAGTTTGCTTCCATCAATTTATATTTGTCCCCATCAAATACTGTAGTTGGTTAATTTGCCAATTGAAGATTGCATCTGTAATATATTAGTCACATTATCCCAGTCCTCCTAACCTACTCCAGTTTCAGTTGATTCTACCCATCTAAACCCTTATCCAGCAGATTCTCCCTTATTTTCTTCCCTGCCTGCCCCAATTCCATACAGTCACTACCCACTCTCACTATTCTAATTTCTGCCCCACCCCATTCACCACCATAAAAAGTCGCAGGTAGAAGCTGCAGATCCATTCCAGCTTTTTTACTCTGCCTGAGTCTTTCTCTATCTGCTTCCTCCTTCCCTCCTTGTCGTAGTGGCTGAGAGAGCTGGATTGTCACTCTGTGCAACATTACAGTGTGCCTGGGCACACTTGTCCATCCCCGTCCCTCCATGCACATGCCTACAGACACATAGGTTTTATAGTACAGAAATCTGTAAGGAGGGGTTAGGCACATGTTATTAGAATTCTGCTTGCCAGCTGCCCAGCATGACTCTCCGTCTTTTCCCATCTCCCATCTTATTTGCATCTTTCCCCAGGTGTTGTACATTTATGTTAATTGGTATTTCGAAATCTAAGATGACTGAAGCTGGCAGCTGGCATGCATATTCACAGAGTAATTCCTTAACTTCAATTAAGCCGCGAGAATTCATTTCCTTTATAATGTCCATCAAAGGAGTGCCCTGGTGTCAGATCCACAACAAATGAGGACTGAATTTCAGGGGACAGCGGGATTCAGAATATCATACTGTTCTGGACAATTCCTCGTATTTTCTTCTATGATGTGCTCCTTCTGATGCCTTGAGATAATTTGGAAAGGACTTAGTCTTTCAAGAGTTTGTAGATGGTGACCTGAACCAAGGTCTCCCCACTCAGGACACCCTTCCTTTCCAAGTGAAGTGACGTTGCCTTTCTAACTAATGAATGGGCAGGGGAGACATCAATGAATCAATAGTACAGGACGTTGTTGGTTTCCTCGTTCAGGCCATTTCTCCAGTGCAACTCCTGGGAGATGGAATAACCCAAAAGCAAGTTCCAGCCCAGTTATTCTCTTAAGTGTATGTTTCTTTTTTCATCTTTATTCTACAATTCACTGACATTATTATATATAAAACTGAGTCAGACTATTGATCCATCTGGTTTGTTAGGCAGCAGCTCTTCAAGGCCCACAGTGAAAATCTTTCACATCGCTTGCCATTTAACTGGAATTGCCAGGCACCAAATCTGGGGCCTTCTACATGCTGTATCACTGATTGATAGTCTGTCGCCAAAGGAAAAAGTGTTCTTTTCCCTCTCTTAATTTTAAATCCTCTCCTCCTATGGATTCCAGTTGGAGGGAAACAACTGTTCCAGGGCTGTAGCCTGTCTCACTTGTCATTAGTATGAGAAGAAAATGGGATCCCACAGATCCAAAATCCAGTCCCCTGGCATGGCTCTTTTCAACTAGAGGAACAGAGATTTCCACATTCCGTGTTTAAGCTAATGGTGACCTCATTTTGTTGCATCTCTTTGCATATCTTTGTGGCCACAGTCCAAAAAGCTTGCAAAAGGAACACTTTAGCTGTCTGAAAATGGTCAAAGTTTGTAATAGATGTAAATATATTTATATAGCCCTTCTTAACTAATCTTTTGTCTGTTACTTTGATAACATCTTTCTTACAAGATACTCATTTTCATGGGAACATATTATGTGTCACCACAGTATGAAAATGTAATTGTCTTCTTTTATTAGGGCAGAGAATAATGCTAGGACATGTAAACTGAATTGCTTCATGACATAGTAATATGGTAGGCTAAGCTAAATTGAAGCTAAATAAAGCACTGAAATGAGTTCCACTAATTGTTCTCTAAAATTAGAATATTTCAACAGTAAGAATAAATTAATGCTGGAGTATGTCAAAAATCAGATTTTGCATATATCCCTGTGCAGTTCTGTGGCATTCTTTCTGGAGTATATAAAGCAATGTAATTGTTCTGTCCTTGTTTGCATGGGCCCAACACAGGGGTTAATGAGAAAAGGAGACCTGGGAAAGTCTTAGAGGTGGAGACCAGTCTTCCAGAAAAAGTGAAAGTCATTAATTCTACCCTTCCTTCCAGAGAACATTTTCAGATGGTGATCAAACCATATTAGGAATAACAATGTTGAGGACCGCCAGTGGTAGCCAGCTCTCCATGGGATTGTAGGAGCTCCTCAAAGCATTGTAAGCATCAGGTCCAGAAATATATACTTTAATAAAATCAGGGACCATAAAGCAGAAGGGAAGGATGGAACTTCACTTGGAAATGACTGGAAGACCAGTCAAAGAGAGCAAGGAGTGGCTGAGGAAGGGCTGTAGAAAATCAAGGCACATTAGGAACCAGGAAAAAAAGGCAGCAATTTATCTTGAATTGCAAAACTAGAAAACAACTTGGCTTGTAGAGCAACAGTCCAAACATCCTTGTAAAGTATCAGAAAAGTAGTAACAAATGTGAAGCCTAAGCATTTATGGTATTTAGTAATATATCTCAAGTGCTGACTGAGTACTGTCTCCATCCTAGAGGAGATGAGGAGAGCAGTTCCTTCCACTTGACATTCCGAACAGGCAATGCTCCTCATAGGAATTTCACGGGGAAAGAACCAGGTCAGATGTGAGCATAGCTGTCAACTTTTCCCTTTTCTTGTGAGGAATCCTATTCGGAATAAGGGGATTTCCCTCAAAAAAGGGAAAACGTTGACAGCTATGGATGTGAGGTGACACTTTCCAACAGAATTTGACCCAGAGGTTGGACCTACTTAAGTCAGGTAGGGTTGTCTGCTGTACAAGCAATGCCACCTTGCACTTCACTGGATTCTTGATGTAGGGAACAGCATTCTAGGGGGGCAACATGAATGCTCTCACTGTCCCTTCTCCACTTCATCACCATCTGCTATCTTTGGTTTCCACTGCTTCTGAGATGTGTGTGTATGTGAGAGAATTTTGCTTGAATCATTTCCACCTATGTGCCCTAGCTGTCCACCTATTTTCAGCTTGTGGTCCATGGCGCATGGCTTGATTTATGGCATACTGGTGAATGATGGTTGCACCTTTGAATGAAATCAAATTATAGTGGCTTAGGCACAAGTACCTCAGGAGCATGCTGGGGCCACGCCACCAATGAGCTCAGAACCTGGTGATCTTCAACAGACAAGAGAGAGCATCAAAAACAGTGTCTGAAAAAGGCCAAACATGAAAAGAAGAAGACATCTGCACAATTTATCAGATTCCTGATGGTCTTCAAGAAAATTTCTTTTGCAAGGGAAGTACTTCTTACCAGACTGACTGGGGCAACTTGTTTTTCAGCTCCCCTAAGGCAACATTCACACAAAAGTTTCATTTGTAGAGTAAAAGCTCTGCCACGATCATGCAACATCTGTGTAGACAACCTGCACAGGAATAGGGTTGCCATATACCCTCTTTTTCAAGGACACATCCTCTTTTTCATGGGTAGAGCCATCATAGCGATCCATTGTTAAAAGCAGAAGTCGGCAAATGGGTCCTCTTTTTTGCTCTTCAAAATATGGCAACTTTACATGTGAAGGCAGTGGTCGTTACAAATAACACCCCCGGCATTTGGCATCTATGTGAAAGAGGAGGAAAAAAGAAGCAAAGTGATTCCTAAATGAAGGTTTGACTTGGTGTTTACCACATGGAAGTATAAATAGTATGAATACTGCCACAGCAGGCAAGGATACTTATGGAGGGAAATGTTGTGCTTAATCCGCTTCAAATACAAGGGAGAACATTGCCAAGAAAGAGAATGTGACTATTACTCAATGGGAATAAAGGTGGACACAGGGCTCTATTTTGTTGGTATCAAAAGCAAAATAACTGTATACCAATCCCAACTGAGGTAAATTGGTTTTGCTGTACAGGAGCAAAGGGAATTTACTCCAGGTGGGATTTCCTCCAGGAGGATACTGCTAGTGGTGTGTACTTTTTAAGCATTAATGCCATGGCGGCCACCCACTGCATTAAAAAGTGTGAAATTACATTCCCCACACCAGACACTGAACTAAACGTATCATTTACATGTACTCAGAACCATGGATGGTATGATAAAGGATGGAATTATTACAACCAGGCCGCCTCCTGCAACACTGAAGTGGGCAGCATTAGAGAGGTTTTGAGTTATATTCACTCTGGCATTTGTCTGTGGTTGCAAGCACACCGGTGTGGCTCATGAATGGGGAAAATTGCATGTTTCATTTAATTTACAGGCACTGTTGTTCATCATATATACTTGGGTTTATGGCCCCTTTTGGATATAATATCTTACCTAAATTCAGAACCTTCCTGCAATTTTAAGAAGGCACAACACACAGCCTCTAATTTGTGTTGACTCCATTTAATGAAAGCGAGCAACAGCCCCTTCTTTTCTTGATAGCATCAGTCATAGTTTTAGGCAGGTAATAAAAGAGAAAAGTGTGGGTAACAGAAGATAAGAGGCAGTGTAAGGCATCAGCACACATCTAATTATAGAAGTCCTACCTGTGGGCTAACGTTTTTCAAAACCAGTTTGTCATTTGCCTTCTGTATGGGAGAGGAGCTGAAAAGTATTAGTAGTCCCTATGAAGGCAGGCACAATTATTTCCAGGTGAGCATTTCTAGTTTTCAGTTCAGAGAAAGAAAATAGATTTCAACTCTGTCTTCATTTTCAGGTTGATCCATGAAAGCCTTTTCATATCACTCTCTCACATATCACCAGTACAGCACATAGTAACAGAATTGTAGACTAGTTTCATGGAAGGTTGTGCTGGGCATAAAATCCCACTTCGTCGTCGTCTTTTCTTTTGTTTTTTGAATCTCAGATGTATAGCTTAATTGAGTGCTCAAACCTGTTTTGATTGCAAAGGCTCAGGCCTGGAGCAGGTGAGGCAATGTGTGTGCCTGTGCTGCAGGGCTCCATTTTTAAGTAAATATAGCCAGCTTCCAAATGAATGAGATTAGAAAGAGTGGCTTTCTGATGAAAACATCTGACTCCCAAGCAGACCTGATGCTTGTAGCCCTAAGTCTGGAAAATAGCTTGGATGTCACGCAAAAGCCCAGACGAAGTCAACGGAAGGAACAAATAGAAGTGTGCCTCTGTGTCTATTTCCTGGTTTTAATTTATATGAACACACATCACACTAGTACCACATTGAAGTGAAGAGTGGGTTGAGACATTTTTAAATAAATAAATAACAGCACTCTTTCTTTTGCCCATATAAATGCATGGTTGAAAAGTGATGCTCTTGAGGGTGAAAACTCTGATCCACTTCTAACAATGGTGGCTTTGTCCTCACTGTCAGAGGACGCAAGTCCTCTTTCTGCCCACACTTCAGGTGCCATAATGATGGGCATTACTTGAAAAGCAAAAGCAACAACAATGCTAACAGCGGTGCCCTCCCTGTGGAATGCCTTCCCGTCAGATGCCAAACAACTATATGACTTTTAGAAGACATCTGAAGGCAGCCCCGTAGAGGGAAGTTTCTAATGCTTGATTTTTTTCAACTGTGTTTTTATATTTTGCTGGAAGTTGCCCAGAGTGGCTGGGACAACCCAGTCAGATATGCGGCATATAACTAATAAAACTCTTATTATTATTATTCACAATTACACACATAAATAGGAATAGGCTCAAACAGGGTAGGTGGTCACTCAAAATTGTAATCCTAAAGAATAAACCTGTGGTAGAGCTAGGTTTATATCAGGGTCCATTAGATATAAAAATGAATTCACACATTATCCTGATCATAAAGGAATTAATTAAATCAAGCCCTCTGCAGCCTGTATTCTTGGAGTGAGGGCTAGGGATTGCACATAGTGATCTGCAAGCTGAAATCCTAAACACATTTATTAATGAGTAAGTACCATTCAATAGGGGGATGCAGGTGGCACTGTGGGTTAAACCACTGAGCCTCTTGGGCTTGCCGATCAGAAGGTCGGCGGTTCAAATCCCCACGACGGGGTGGGTTCCCGTTGTTCGGTCCCAGCTCCTGCCAACCTAGCAGTTTGAAAGCATGTCAAAGTGCAAGTAGATAAATAGGTACCGCTCCGGCGGGAAAGTAAACGGCATTTCCGTGCGCTGCTCTGGTTCGCCAGAAGCAGCTTAGTCATGCTGGCCGCATGACCCGGAAGCTGTCTGCGGACAAACACCAGTTCCCTCGGCCTATAAAGCAAGGTGAGCGCCGCAACCCCAGAGTCGGCCACGACTGGACCTAATGGTCAGGGGTCCCTTTACCCTTACCATTTAATACAGTGGGAATGACTTCTGAAGGAAAAGGCATAGGGTCCATTTGCCAGGCACTCGCTTGTTGAAGCAGTGGTGGGACAAAGCGCACACAGAGAAAGAGAAGCTCCCTCTCTCTCTCTCTCTCCCCGCCCCCCCCCCCCCCCGGAATCTACAAAGCCATCCCTTCAACCATCAGTTTAGGCTGCAAGAGTAAGGATGTCTGGAAAAACACTGTCTACCTTGCTTGCACCCAAAAACTGATGAATGTTGGAGTAACTGAGTGATCCACATGCTGTGTGAACAAGGCCATTCATTTCCTGCTTTCCTTTCATTAAAAAGAAAATAAACAACTGGCACCTCACACTTTGCACAATTCGATCGGGAAATATTTAATTAAAATGTTACAGTGCAGGTCTGGTCCCTCTTTTAAAGGAATATTTACTGAAGCTCTTGAGAGAAGCTGAAATTATCTTTATGGCCATTGACTGCAAGGTCATATAAACAGCTGATGAAATATTGATGAAGATTTATAAGCAAAAAATTCATATACACTGCAGCCCTCATTTTACATTCCTGAAAAGTCGTGGGAAAGAGAATTTGAAACACTTTATAGGAATGTGGCATTGCAAGTCTTCATAAAACATTTATGAGTGTTTCAAGATTATGTAAGGATGCTATGAAAAGTAACAACTGTGCGTGGTAGGTAGCTATTTTTCAAAATTTAATATCCTGAACTTTACTAAATATCTTTAATACATTAAAGACAATCTATCCTCCGAGCATTCAGGAATGCTAAATATAGATGGTGAAATGCCCACTTTATTCAGAATAGCACACCACCAGTCAAAAAGTGGATGTTGAAATCTCGTTATGAAATCTGTAATATATAGACCCCTCTTGTTAAAATTATATTGATTACTCGCCATTTCTCACAGATATGTACTTATGGTTGAGATTTATATTTTGTTTTTGTTAGACATCAGAAAGTAATCTTGGCTAGATTTAAGATTTGCTGATTTTAAAAAAAGTTTCACTTTTGTTCTTGCTCTGTAAGGAACATGGAAATGCAGGTGTCCAATGAACAGCTAAAGCAGACACACTTTTTCATCACTTTTCTTTCATCTTCAGGTGCCTTATAAATGCTACCCCAAGCTGTGTGGGATCTGTTTGCCCATGAACAGCTCCAGGGCCAGCCCTACCTTCGGGCAAAGGGAGGTCACTGCTTCAGGCAGCAGATCGTCAGCAGTGGTAGCTGTAGGACAGTAATGGCCAAACTTGGCCCTCCAGCTGTTTTTGGACTACAACTCCCATGATCCCTAGCTAACAGGACCAGTGGTCAGGGATGATGGGAATTGTAGTCCCAAAACAGCTGGAGGGCTGAGTTTGGCCATCACTGCTATAGGAGAACAGAGATTCATATACTACACAGCCTGTTCCAGCCTCCCTAAACTAACTATTGCTCCAGAAGTTACAGTGGAGGGTGCAGTAAGATTCTGCTCTTAGTCTATACTGCTTCTGTACATGGAATGGGGAAAAGCTGCCATTTTGCCCTTTGCCTCAGGCAGCAAAATGCTTTGACCTGGCCCTGGGCAGCTCCCATGTGGAGGAAAGAGCATTTTTATGACCCAGTCAAGTGGCAAGAGAACAATCATGTGACTCCTTCCCAATGAAACAGACCCTTTCTCCAGCATATTGCAACTTCACACAAAATCATCACTGTCACATCTTGCGACAGTGAACTTCATAGGTCAACCAATAATCAAATGTTGTGTGAAGAACTCTGTCTGCCTTTCTTAAATCTACCGCCAGTCACAAAACCGGCCCTACCATTAGGCAAAGTGAAGTGGTCCTGTCTCAGGCAGTGGATACCATGGCAGGCAGCTCACTAACTGTTCCTCCTAAGCCACCCAGCCCTTCCTTTCTGTTGGGTGGCAGAGCTATATACACACCCACCCCAAACTAGTATGCTACCTCAGGTGAAGCAGAATACTCAATGCCAAGTAAAGTTTGGCTGCTTCTTTGCAAGGAACGGGGAGTACACAAAATGGATTTCACCAGGCAACCCTGAATTTTGAGAGAGGGAAAGAAAGCTCTCTCTTTCCACACAACTACCTACATTTCTATTTTGTGGCCTTCCCCCTCTTAGTCTTTTCCTTCCCCCTCCCCCCCCCAAAAAAAATCAATGAGCCACAAATGTTTTGCCATTATCAGGAGGGAAGGTTCTCAAATCACTTGAACATTTCGGTTATTCTGGGGGTTTTTGTACCTGTCCAGTAATATGATAACCTCCTTGAGATGGGGAGAATGCGGGCAGTAGTGGATGTTGCCATGGGGCTTACTTTGTCATATGTGTTGAGGAGGATGACTTCAACACGATGCAGAGTTCCCAAAAAATAGACCAGAGGCAATTGTACTTCATCCAGCAGAGCTTTCCTGATACTGAAGGCAAATGAGCATAATTGGTCACAAATCCAATACATTCAGGATTGGCACAGTCCATAAGAAATCCAGTTGCAGCAGACTTAACTTAAACTTAACAACTTATAATAAGACTAAACCTTTACACTATAGCAGAACAGAACAGAACATCACACCAGAACAAAGAGATAGAAAGAGAAAGTGAAACCCAGGCTCCTTCTGGCCCTACTTTTATAGTCAGCATGACCTTGACAGAAAGAGATAAGAGAACCAGTTTAAACCAGCTGTACTCAGCTTCTCTGAAGGTATAACCCAAACAATAACCCAAATATCATGACCGTTCTGTCACACAGAGAAGCATCCAGAAGCTTCCAGAACCCTCTTGAACTAAGCAGAACAGGAAAGATCTCTACACATCAGACCAATCTCTTGTGGTTTATCACTACAACAGCTACTCTGGTTTTAGTAAAGCAAGCAGTCTAATTTGTCCGTGCCTAAATGATATTGAGTGTCAGAACAACTTGGCCACAATAAGGAAATTTTGCCCATGGTGTGACTATCTTCCACCTTCCCATTTTGACTCTCTGGCACTCTACAGTATCTGCATAACCTAGCAAGTCTAAAATATAGACGCACTTTTACTCTCGCAGGATTGAATGTATTGCCCTCGGCTGTACGATTCCAACAGATTCCACACGAAAAATGCTTATGTCCCTGTGGAGATGGCAGTACCAAATCGGCTTCTGGCTTGCACTCTTTATAAAGACTTGAGGAATGAGATTATCACCCCTCTTTTATTGTCCATTCTAGGTCGCCCAACCACTGCCACACTGTCCTTTCTCTTGGCAGAACAAGATGAGCAGGTGACAGCAAAGTTTGCAAGGTTTTTAGCTGGACAATCAGAATAAGATCCACTATTTGACTATTGATTGAAAACCCTAAAACCCTAAAATGTATTTTATATAATTGACTTTTTAATTCTATTCTTTGTATATTGTATTGTTGTTTTATTGCTATGGCCGATGGCTGATGCAAATAAAGATTCAGTCAGTCAGTCAGTCAGATCAATACTTTCTGTACTAAGAAATGCAAACTACAGTGGTACCTCGGGTTACATATGCTTCAGGTTACAGACGCTTCAAGTTACAGACTCCGCTAAGCCAGAAATATTGCTTCAGGTTAAGAACTTTGGTTCAGGATGAGAACAGAAATTGTGCTCTGGCGGTTTGGCAGCAGCAGGAGGCCCCATTAGCTAAAGTGGTGCTTCAGGTTAAGAACAGTTTCAGGTTAAGTACAGACCTCTGGAACAAATTAAGTACTTAACCCGAGGTACCACTGTAATATACTTGACCTCTTGAAAAGTTAGTTGCTGCTGCTTCCTGGGAGGGAGAGGGGTGAGGCAATGGCGTGCTTAGTGCAGAGCCAATCCAACCCCCCTGCCATTGTGTTTGCACTGCACTCACTTCCTCCTCCCTCCCTCCCTCCCATCAGCAACAGCAAATCAGCTGTCAGAAGGTCAGGAAGGCACTGCGGATCCACCCCACCTTCCGCTACTGACCACAGGGCCAGGAAAGGGCCACCACATCCTAGCTTGGTAGAATCTTACAAGAGACACGAAGCCATATCTGCACTTGGTCTAGAGAGGTGCTTTCTTGCTGAGAACCACCTGTTCTTTCAGACATTCTTTTGCTGGTATGAGAAAGCTATTTCCTAAGTATATTAATAACAGTATTTTGTTCTCTCCTTTTCATTAAGTTTGATTGATTACCAACCATATATGCATTTCCCCTTGGGTTAACTGATTACTTTATATACCCATCACTCAAATGAAAAGGAAGAGCTGGTGTTTTCCCCCCTCCCTCCCTAGAAACTGTGGTAGTTATTAAAATAGAATGTTAGTTGCTGTAGACTGATACCCTTTTCATCTTTCCTGCCTTGTTTGGTATTCCATCCTCTGTTGGCCTCGCCACCCACAATATATCAATTCCCACAGGTAAAACAACAACCTATTTTGTGGTTTTGTTATCCTTACGAGGTATTATTGCACTAGGAAAATAGAATAACATATTGCAAACAAGGTAGACATCCACTGAAGCTCATAGTGAGCTTTGCAAATTAAATGACAGATATTCCAAGTTTCTGACACCCTGGTCTGGAACACATTTTGCTGAGATGATGTCCCTGTGACACACTTTTTCTCCCATCTTCCTGACAGTTTCTGTCTAGGACGGTATCAGCGAGAACAAGATTGCTGCTAGAAGATAATAAAGCAACCACCGCCAAACACATTAGTGCAACAGATTGCAAAAATCGTAATATAACCAAATAGCCTCACAATAATTATTGAGCTGAAAGAAAACGCAGCAAATTTGTTATATATGTTAAAAGAAAGAAAAAAAGCTCATCCATTTCCAGGCGCTTTGAATGGGTGCATGACGTTGTTAACATAAGAAGGGATGGGTGATCATTGCAAGTTTCTTTTTCACTGAGGTTTCATGACATATGTAGTTATAGATGTTAAGCAATTCTGAATAACATTTTAAAAATAAATTAATTTAATTAATTAGATTCCTTACCCACCCTTTACCATAAGGTTCCTGATTGAATTATTTACAATAATATATACAGGTGAAACTCGGAAAATTAGAATATTGTGGAAAAGTTCATTTATTTCAGTAATTCAACTTAAAAGGTGAAACTAATGTATGAGATAGACTCATGACATGTAAAGTGAGATATGTCAAGCCTTTATTTGTTATAATTGTGGTGATCATGGCATACAGCTGATGAAAACCCCAAATTAACAATCTCAGAAAATTAGAATATTAAATGAAATCAGCAAAACAAGGACTGCAAATAGAGCAATATTCGACCTCTGAGAAATAGAAGCATGCATATGTACTCAATGCTTGGTTTGGGCCCCCTTTGCATCAATTCCTGCCTCAATGCGGTGTGGCATGGGTGTTATCAGCCTGTGGCACTGCTGAGGTGTTATGGAAGACCAGGAAGCTTCAATAGCAGCCTTCAGCTCTTCTGCATTGCTCGGTCTCATGTCTCTCATCTTTCTCTTGGCAATGCCCCAAGCTTGCTGGCCAATCAAGCAAGCAAGTTTCACTTGTACAATAATAAACCATGCACATGCTATTACAAAACATTTTTGCTTAGTATAATGAATTTTATGCTACTTTTGTGTATGTGCATTTTATGCACTTTATCCCAGCATAGTCATACCTTGGTTTTCAAACAGCTTAGTTCTCTAATGTTTTGGCTCCCGAACGCCGCAAACCTGGAAGTGACTTCCGGTTTTCAAACTATTTTTGTAAGCCGAACGTCCGATGTGGCTTCCGTGGCTTCCGAATGTTTTGGAAGTCGAACAGATTTCCAAAATGGATTCCGTTTGAGAACCAAGGTACAACTGTATATGCATGAAACACACACACATGGCTGGAGAACTGCACTGTAAAATTCAGAGAACTCCACTTACCACACAAGGTGTGATGTTGTTGTGGCCTGGCACAGTCGCCACATGTTGTATCTGGCGTGGCTGCTAAGCCTGGGCCGCCCAGCTGGTGAGAACACCTAACAGCTTGCCTCACTGGCTGGGGCATTGGATTCAGCCCTGCCTGAAAATTGGGCAATCGTGGGCTTACCTTAGGGCTGCTTCCTGGACTTTAAAGCCAGGTCTCAGCTGTACAGCTGCAAATAAAAAGTTTTAAGTATGTTTTAAGTGCAATATACAATGAGACACTAGATAGCGATGGTGAGCCTTATGGAAAGTTCAATGTATTTTTTAAAACGCTTTTTATTTTTTTTAAAGCATTTCCAGAACGTCTTTTATATGTTTGTAGATTCCACCCCAGACAGCCCTGGGCCCGGTGCTCAGTTCCTTTGCCAGATCTCCCCAAAGAGGATCATCGAGAGAAGAGTGCCTTAGAAAGGACAAAGGAAGAAGCCTCATTCACATCAGAACGGGACACCCTAGGTGCCACAAACAGCTGGGGGAGGACAGTTAGCAGGCCCCCGTTTACATTTGGGCACCTTGGGTTGTTAGCTGCCCTTGCAGTTGTGGAATTAGGCTTGTGTCTCACCAGCTACATAGCATTGCCATCCCTGAATTAGGGCTGCCATTTCAAAGGATGACAGTGATCTGGTCCATGTATTGTTTGGGAAAGTGAGAATTGGTAGGTTCATTTTTAAATGTAAGCTGAATTGAACCTCGCCCTCCCCTCTCAATCCATCTCTGCACGCCCCCAACATACACAGCCTTTCTCCTTCTACCATTGTTGGAGCACTAACTTCTTGGCTTTGCACTTCCACACTTAGGAGGCCCCTGGTGGCAGGTCTCCCCTTCTGCTTAGGGATTTCCCACCCCATGGTCATGGAGGAAAGTCACAGACACCAAATGGTTCTTCAGCCATCCTTGAAGGGACCTTACGACTGCTCCATTACAGTACAATCCTAGGTCCATTACAGTGGTACCTCTGGTTGTGAATGGGATCAGTTCCTGAGGCCCGTTCACAACATGAAAAGCCCACAACCTGAAGCGCCATATATGCACAGGTGTGTGGCGTGATTTGGCTCTTGTGCGCATGCGTGAAGTGCGATTTAGTGCTTCTGCGCATGCGCAAGTGGCGAAACCCAGAAGTAACCCTTTCCGGTACTTCCGGGTTGCCGCAGGATGCAAATTGAAAAAACGTAACAGGAAGCAAACGTAACATGAGATATGACTGAACTTAGAATTAAGTCTCACATTGCATTAGATAGGGCTTAGTCTCTGGAAGGTGCAGACAGGATAATGGCCTTAATCTGGAAAAAAAGTGGCTGCATCCTCAACCAGTTTCTCCAAGTGTCTCCTCTGAAATTAATGGCAATACTTCAGAGTAAGTCATTTGAGAGCATCTTATATGTAGCAAAAAGGGTGAAAAAGTAACAACAAGCAGTGAAAATAAACATTTATTGAAGACTGAGTTAAATTCATACAGTATAATAAAGGCATTTCCCCTTAGCAAGTGGACACAAAATACTTCGCTAGCTTAATATCTTTTTTTTAACGATGTGCACACGGTTCTGTTTTTAAATTTAATTTCTGGAATAGAATTGCATATCCTAAAGGTTAGATGTAAATGCCAGAGTCCCAAATCTCCAGGTGATAGCACTGGTAATTAGCTGCAGGTCCAAACAGAGCAAATGAAAATGTGATACAGAAGATGTAATGTCTTTACAGAATTTTAAATACATGTATTGAATTTTCACCTTTCCCTTTTCAGCTGCTAATCATTATGCCTCCAGCCATGAGCTCAGTTATGCATGCCTAAATCCCATTGATTTCATGCATAACTGGGTGCAGGATAGCATCCTAAGGTCAATGTGATATTTCTCTTGCTCTTTTTTTAACATTGTGTTTTTCCAATATAGTCACGCAAAACTTCAGAGTATAAAAGAAACTTTACTCCTCTGTTTTCATACATATAACATTTTCATACACTGTACAAAATAGCAATGAGTGGAACATCAAAAACAATATAATTACTTATGAAGTACCTAGGAATGCCAGTAGGTTTGGTGCAAGTCAGCTGCAATAGTTATTATCCAGCAGCAGCTGGAGAAATATTTTCCAGTCTTCTGCGATGCTACTGAGCCAGTGCATTCTAGAGGTCAGAGTATTGGGTAGGAACCTGGGTGGCCAGGTTCAAATTCCAGTCAGCCATGAAGCTCACTGGGTGATTTTGGCCAGCCACAGTCTCTCAGCCTAACCCTGTGAGGAAAAACTGGGCACCTTGACCTCCGTAGAAGAAAAATGGGGGTATAAGTGTTGTAGTGTTAGCAGCAGTAAAATAACACAATAACAGCAGCAGAAACCCATCTGTCTGTCTTGAGAGACAATGGAGTGTGCCTCCAGGGGTGAAGTCAAACCACTGTGCCAACAGCACCAAAGTGACCCCCCCGGGGGGCCCAAGCCTGGTCAGTGTGGATGGAGGCCTTGGGCTGCCCAGAAGACAAGACCCCCCCCTCTCGGTCTTGCTGATATGGTCCAAAAGAAAGCAGAGCAATGAATCTGGCACCAGCTTGGCTGCAGGAGTTGCTGGAAGAAGGAATACAAGGTGCCATCCAATCCTCTTAGGGACTCCACTCCAGCCTTTTCTTCTCCTGAAGATATCACAAGGCATTGGAGGTTTAAGTTTAGGAGTTTCCCTTCTCCTAGGTGGGCTACCTTCCCAGGCTGCCGATCCCCATCTGCCCCTCACTTCCCTCTACAGTGCATGCCAAAACAGCCTTCTTGACCGTTGGTCCCACTATTGATCTTGTCCGCTCAATCCGCCATATCCTGGATTATAATAATGGATGGGCTGTATTCAATTTAATCATTGCATTAACGGAAAGCAGCAAAAATTATTACCACTAGTGCAATGGGACTTCCTGCTGCTCTCCCCGCCCTCTCCTCATTACCCCTCCCAATCTGCTCTGGAGCATCAAAACTCACAAAACAGCATACTGGGGTGAGGGTGGAGGGGGAATATAAGGTTAAGCAAACAGAAATGTCCATGCTGATGGAATGATCTCCATAAAGCTATCTTTGTCAACAAATAACACTGCTCCATGCAAGCAACTTTCTGCAGCCAAGCTGTCAATGAACTTCCCTGCTCAAAGGAATGTTACCATGTGGCTGTATTGCACAGGTCACTAGAAGCAGTAGAATTAAACACATAATTTTTATTACTCTTTATTGTGCAATCTTGGAATAATACCAGCCGGATTAAGATAACAGTAGGGGACGCGGGTGGCGCTGTGGGTAACCTCAGCGCCTAAGACTTGCCGATTGCATGGTCAGTGGTTTGAATCCCCGCGGCAGGGTGAGCTCCCGTCGTTCGGTCCCAGCGCCTGCCAACCTAGCAGTTTGAAAGCACTCCCGGGGTACAAGTAGATAAATAGGGACCGCTCCGGCGGGAAGGTAAACGGCGTTCCGTGTGCTGCGTTGGCTTGCCAGATGCAGCTTGTCACGCTGGCCACGTGACCAGGAAGTGTCTGCGGACAGCGCTGGCTCCCGACCTATAGAGTGAGATGAGCGCACAACCCTAGAGTCGGACACGACTGGCCCGTAAGGGCAGGGGTACCTTTACCTTTAGGGGAGTTCACACAAACCACTTAGTGTGTTGAAGGAACACATTGAGGGAGTGGGTGGACTCTGAGGTTTGCCCTGTCCCTTGCTCCTGCCCACTGCTGCTGCCATGATCTCCTGACATCTGTAGGGTCAAGAGATATTGGAAGAAGTTCTACCCATGCTCAGAAGTATGGAGGAAGAGATCCTTCACATGGGGTAGGACTCTGACTGAATGAGGTGTGTGTGTCTTTCCTTGCATTCATCTGTATAATCCATGGATATACCCTGTGCAACCTTTTGACATCCTCCACACAGTCTTATGGGGACATGGGTGGTGCTGTGGGTTAAACCACAGAGCCTAGGGCTTGCCGATCAGAAGGTCGGCAGTTCAAATCCCCATGATGGGGTGAGCTCCCATTGCTCAGTCCCTGCTCCTGCCAACCTAGCAGTTTGAAAGCACATCAAAGTGCAAGTAGATAAATAGGTACCGCTCTGGCAGGAAGGTAAACGGTGTTTCCGTGCACTGCTCTGGTTCGCCAGAAGCGGCTTAGTCATGCTGGCCACATGACCCGGAAGCTGTACACCGGCTCCCTCGGCCAGTAAAGTGAGATGAGCGCCGCAACCCCAGAGTCGGTCACAACTGGACCTAATGGTCAGGGGTCCCTTTACCTTTACACAGTCTTGCAATGGCATGGGTGCGAGATGTTCATGTGAATCCCCCCAATGAGTGCTACTAAATCCCTCACACTGCTGCAATGCTAGATTAGCCCTGACTGGGTGGTGGTGATGGTAGACCATTGTAACTCTTAAGTCTGCCAGAGTATTCTGTCTTATTTTAACAGAATAAGGAGAAGGAATGGGTGGAGAAAGTTGTTAAGTGATGGGGAAGACTGGTACAATTGTCAAAGAGGATTGCTTAGTCCAAGTTAAAAAAACTGCTGCAGGGAGTGAGAAGGAAATGTGGGTTAGCAATGCTAATCAGCCCAGTACAAAACAGAATTTTGCTGTCATCTTGCAGAGCCCGTTTTCCCTGGGCTGGTTCTTGAAGAGAATATTGTTCATCTAACAGCGTGATGATGCTTCTTCCAGAGTGCAGTGACTCCTGTATTTATTTAAGTACGTGTTTGCACTTTCCTTCTATTTGTATTATTCTGATGTTACTGCTAGTTTCAGGTATTTTATGACTGGAAGTTGTGGGGATTCTGTTTATATTTATGAGAAGTGCTGAAGTTCCCAATTTAGTTGCAAAGGTCGCCTATTCCTATAGAATGTAAAAATGGTTATGCCCGGCAACAGGAAGAAATGTGTGCAGCTGGTATACTTGTAAATGTCAGGCAAGCTGCTTTTGGGGATAAAAAGGATCGCTGTAATTGAACATCCCTGCATAGCTGTAAAAGTAAGCAATTAGAATATATTTAAAACTTCTTCACCTGGAAACAGAATAAAATGCATGTGTGCTATGTGACTCTTAACAGATGACGTAGATCTTAAAATGGCATTTTGGTTCTGCAGCCCCTCATTGATGATATTTTTGGGCAATAACCTTTGCAGTTGTTCTTGTGCCAGACTTAGAACAAACTAAATGTTTGGCTGGCATCTGAGAGGTGGGGGTTGCAGCTAACCAAGTTATATTCAGAATAGACCCATTCAAGTCAATGGACAAGGCTAAATTGCATCCATTAATTCCAGTGGTTCTGCTCTGAAGGCAGCTGGGCACAGCCTTGCTAACTCAGCTTACTGCCAAATAACTGAAAAGGGATAGCAAAGTGCCATTGGGATGTGGGAAGCAGTCTGTGAGGGAAGCTTTCATTGCCTGCAGTTCCCTCCATCTCCCTCAGCCGTGGCAAAGGAAGGAAGGAGCTAGAGGGAGCTTTGCAAAATTGAAAAGCTTAAGGGTGGTATTCAGTGCTGGTCTTTCTCAAAGTAGACCTACTAAAATTAATAGGCATGACTAACTCAGGCCCATTAATTTGAATGTGTTTACTCTGAGTAAGATGAGCACTGAATACAACTCCAGCGGGTGCAGAATGCCGCAGCGAGACTCCTTACGGGGTCTTCGCTTAGAGATCACATTCATCCGGTGCTATACCAGCTGCACTGGCTCCCGGTGGAGTACAGGATCAGGTTTAAGGTGCTGGTTTTAACCTTCAAAGCCCTATACGGCCTAGGGCCCTCGTACCTACGGGACCGCCTCTCCTGGTATGCCCCACAGAGGAACTTACGATCTTCAAATAAAAACACCTTGAGGGTCCCAGGCCTCAGAGAGGTTAGGCTGGCCTCAACTAGAGCCAGGGCTTTTTCGGCTGCGGCTCCAACCTGGTGGAACGCTCTGTCACAAGAGACAAGGGCCCTGCAGGACTTGACATCTTTCCGCAGGGCCTGCAAGACAGAGCTGTTCCACCTGGCATTTGGTCAGGGCGCAGCCTGACCCCCTCCTCTGGCAATCTTTACAAAGCTTTAGTTTATGGTTGCCATCAATTTTGATTTTAATTCATTTTTATAATGTTTTATAATGTCACACTGTTTTAATGTTGTTAGCCGCCCTGAGCCCGGCTTCGGCTGGGGAGGGCGGGATATAAATAAAATTTATTATTATTATTATTATTATTAACTCTGGCTAACTAAGATTCTGACATGGAGCTGCTTTCATGTCTTCCCTGTGTGCTTTGGAAATATCTGAACTGATGTAAAGGCATGCACAAGCACACATACATACATATAGCATAATCAATATTCAAAAACCATCCATATATATGGTTTTTGAATACTGACCATAATTCTGTGGGCTAATCAACCCTACTATGCATTCTCCTGTATATCTTGAAATTGGTGTTCTTTTATAGCCTGACAGCATCATTGATTCCCTTTAATTATGTATTCTGCGCATTCTTGTAGGGAATGCTTGTGGAGTTGCCTCATAGAAGCATTACAGCACAGCATGGGACCAACTGCAGCCAGCTACAAAGAAGTATGGCTTGGTGCAATAGCTATGATACACTACTCCCCAAACAGCACCAACAGGTAAAACCTCTTACATCTCAGCTCAACAACTTTTAGATCTCAGCTCTTCAGAAAAATCTCTGAAGTATGATTTCCAAAGAGAAAGAGAGAGAGGGGGGGGGGGGGGGAGAGAGAAAATGAGCTATGCAGACTATGAGAACTTTGGGTAAGAAACATGTTAGCAACAAATGCAGATGGAAATCCATCATGACCAAATGAATATTTGTGCTTGTTGTGAAATCTGAGGATGTGAAAAGATCAGAATTTGTGTAAATGTAAGGAGAAGACCAAGCCAGACAGGAAGTGGCATGTTGTGGGAGAATTTCATTTATGTACATTTAATATGTATGTGACCGCACATACAAACATCATACTGAACCTGGAAGTAACCTAAAAATGTCCCCAAAAAGGGAAGGGTGAGGCAGAACAGGATGTTTTCAGGCTGTTTCAATGGTGTTTCACAATTTCACTTAAATGTGCAGCGCTTTTGGAAAATAACTCCCGCATAAATGGGGGGGGGTTGCCTGTATGGGGAAATTTTGTTGAGATATATATCTGACTGTTGGCATACAACCAAGGAACAGGGGCAATTGGGAGGCCCCCAGCTGGCTCCAGCCCACTGGCTGGTGTGCTGGGCGATCTCCAGTCCTTGTTGCAGCATCTGCGACCCACAGCTTCAAAAGCTGGAGCATGCAACTCAGCAGAGATAATGCGCAAACAGAAGTGGGAGGAGAGGTTGTGTAAGCATATTTACAAGCAGTTTATCAGCATAAAAAGGTAAAGGTAAAGGTACCCCTGCCCATACGGGCCAGTCTTGACAGACTCTGGGGTTGTGCGCCCATCTCACTTAAGAGGCCAGGGGCCAGCGCTGTCCGGAGACACTTCCGGGTCACGTGGCCAGCGTGACATCGCTGCTCTGGCAAGCCAGAGCCACACACGGAAACGCCGTTTACCTTCCCGCTGGTAAGCGGTCCCTATTTATCTACTTGCACCCGGAGGTGCTTTCGAACTGCTAGGTTGGCAGGCGCTGGGACCGAGCAGCGGGAGCGCACCCCGCCGCAGGGATTCGAACCGCCGACCTTTCGATCGGCAAGTCCTAGGCGCTGAGGCTTTAACCCACAGCGCCACCTGCGTCCCCTGTTTATCAGCATACATCAGGACAAAAGGAAAACATGTCCGATCTCCTTTGTGTCCAAAGCAAGACAGCAAAAGCAAAAGCTATACACAAGCGGAAGTTCCCAGCAAGCTGTGCTGGAGTGTAAACAGGCATGTGACATACAACAATCATGCCTGTTCCTTAAGGTCTAACGGAATATCCTGACACTGACATGTACATTTGCATGATTTAGATATTTTCAATGTGTTTCTATTTTATTTGTATTGTTTACCACGTTGGTGTTTGCCATTCTGGCATACTTTTGAATGAAAGGATGGGAAGAAATTTGATTAGCAGCAGCAACACCACCACCACCGCCATCGAGAATTTAGGACCATCTAGTGTTTGTAGTTCTTAACCCTTTTCTTTTTTCCTTTCTTTTCTTTCCTTTGCTTTTTTCTCTTTGCTTTTTCATTTCTCTTTCCCTCTCTTCCTCCCCACTTTTCTTGTTCTGCTTTTCTGCTCCTTTGATTTCCCTCTTATGTTGTGTGTGGCGATATGGATAGGTTTGAGTGTTTCACAGAATGTATAAAAGGTTTCACAACATGATCAGAATTCTTCAATAGAGAAGGGCCTTTCCAGACTGAAATGGTATAGATAATTCTAAATAAAGGGTGACTGGCTAGTTTAGAAAGTTAATTTAAGATTAGTTGTGGGGGTGGGAAGAGAGATCAGAAAATGTTTCAAAAACATATTATTGATTTACTTGTTTGTAGTAGAACAAAGTATAATTCACGATGACAGTAAATTCACCTTTAATCAGCTTTCCTTCATTTCAGCATGACTTGCCCAGGAAAACATCCTGGTGGATTGTACCCCAGGATTGCAAGCTACCCATGTAGTACCTAAAGGTTTCAGTTTCTTCCAAGCAAGATAAAATTAATATTTCGCTCCCAGGAAGGAAAACATGATTCCGTATTCTTGACAAATGAGTAAGTTGAGCTGCTGAAAGCATGACTTGAATGTAATTAACCTCAAGCAAGATTCAACATAGAATCAATGAACTGTAGTTGGGAGGGACCCCAGGGTCTTCTAGTCCAGCCCCGCAATGCATGAATCTCAACTAGCTCATCCATAGCAGATGGTCATTCAGCCTCTGCTTATAAACCTCCAAGGAAGGAGAGTCCACCATTTTCTGAGAGAGTCCATTCCACTGTCAAACAGCTCTTATCATCAGAAAATTTATCCTGATGTTTAGTCAGAATCTCCTTTCATGTAACTTGAATCCATTACAGTGGTACCTCTGGTTACAAACTTAATTCATTCCGGAGGTCCATTCTGAATCCAGAACCGTTCTTAACCTGAGGTACCACTTTAGCTAATGGGGCCTCCCTCTGCCACCGCACCACTGCTGCAATTTCTGTTCTCATCCTGAGGCAAAGTTCTTAACCCGAGGTACTACTTCCGGGTTAGCGGAGTCTGTAACCTGAAGTGTTTGTAACTCGAGGTGTTTGTAACCCAAGGGTACCACTGTAATTTGGGCCCTAGCCTGCAGAGCAGGAGAAAACAATCTTGTGCATCTTCCATGTGACAGCCCTTTAGATATTTGAATATGGCTATTAATACCTCCTCTCAAGCTAAACATACTCAACTCCCTCAACCATTCCTCATACAGCTTGGTTTCCAGACCTGTGACCATCTTGATCACCCTCCTTTGCACATGTTCCAGCTTGGCAATATCTGGCATGACTTGTTTTTGAAAAACCTGTCCTGGGTCTTAGTAATCACAGCATCCTTTTCTTAGTGCTCACAGACCAACTGTTGAATTATTTGTTTTGGACCTTTCCTAGCACTGACATCAAGCTGACCAGTTTGTAGTTTCCTGGTTCTTCTCCACCCAACTTTTGAACATAGGCACATTTTCCGGCCTACAGTCTGCAGGGGTCTCACCTATTCTCCAAAATTTCCCAAAGATTATAGCAGAAGCTCTGAGATTACATCCACAAGCTCCTTGGGTGCAGCTCATCAGGCCCTGGAGATCTGAATTTCATTAAAGTAGCTAAATGTTTCCTTACTATATCTTTCCCCATCTTGGGCTGAAGCTCCCTCGCTGCATCATGCATTTCTCCATCTTCTCCATGCAGAGGACCTGCTACTTGCTTCTTCTTCCTCTTGCTTCAAATATAGCCAAATAAACATTTATTATTATAATTATCAATTTCTCAGTTCAGCTCTCCCCAAATCATTCTATCTATCTGAAGAACTTTTAAGCAACTGACAGCTACTGGGGGAAAACTTTATATGCCAAAATACAAGGAGTTTTAAATATAGGCTGTCTAATTTATGAGTTATGGTTTAAAAAATTCAAATGCAATATTGTGGATTCAAATCATTTGTAACATTGAGGCATTCTACATGATGACAGTTTTCTTTTACAAGCTACCAAGGGAAATTGAAAATATTTCCATTATTTTTTAGATAAGCTATGCGATTAACATTTAAAAGGCCTTATCGGTCTGCTAGTTATTATTAATTTTTTTGTCCACTTCTATAACAAATACATACTGTTCAGAATATGTTTGTTTTTACTGTGGCCATTTTCATGTGACAATAAACAAGCTTTTGGCAAGGTCAGAACTTCCTCAGTCAGACCTCTCAACATCCCCCCACCTCGGACATGTTTGCTTTTACACCAGAGTTGAACAACTTGTGATCTAATGAGCCCACCAGCTGTGTATGAAGCACGATAAATCCCTTGGGTTGTGGTTGTTGCTTTCCTATTTGATATTACAAAACCAGGGAGGTTACTGGGTGCTTTTGCAGGGCATAATATGTGGCTGGTGGCTTTGGGCAGGGGGTCAGTACTGACTCCAGATTTAATAATAATAATAATAATAAATTTTATTTATATCCCGCCCTCCCCAGCTGAAGCCGGGCTCAGGGCGGCTAACAACATTAAAACAGTATGACATTATAAAACATTATAAAAATGAATTAAAATCAAAATTGATGGCAACCATAAACTAAAGCTTTGTAAAGATTGCCAGAGGAGGAGGTCAGGCTGCGCCCTGACCAAATGCCAGGTGGAACAGCTCTGTCTTGCAGGCCCTGCGGAAAGATGTCAAGTCCTGCAGGGCCCTTGTCTCTTGTGACAGAGCGTTCCACCAGGTTGGAGCCGCAGCCGAAAAAGCCCTGGGGAAGGGGCTTGGGAAAAATGCCCTCAAATGAGCCACATTCCTGAGTGGGCCAATTTCCTTCTTGCTGATATCAGCATTCGCTTGCCCTTTCCACTGGGGGCCAATCCTTACAGTTGCCAAGAGAGGGCAAGGCAAGTAGATGCTGCCCCTTCTTCTGTCTCCTGCCCCTGCTTATATGCTTTGAGTAGAACAGGTGAACAGGCAGCAACAGCAAGGAAGATTGGAGCTGGTTCAGTAGGGCAAATGGGGCTGTGCCCCATCAATCTTAGTCAGCCCCGCCTGCCTGCCCGCTTTACAACCAGTACAGGGGGTGGCGCTGCCAATCACCTCCCTTCTCTCTAGTCTCAGTGTTTTGAAGAGAAAAAAAATCCTCCCCTTTGATAATTTTCCCAAATGCAATTTATTTTCTCAGTCATTGAAAGAGTGTAGTTGGGGGGAAATGCAGAAGACATTTTGGGCAAAATACTACTGAGCATGCATTAAGCTGCTGCTGCTGCTTTTAATAATTATTAAAACGCATTATAATCTATGCGTTGATGAACAGCATTCATGCCCAGGGTGTTGAGAGATCTTTGGTCCAGCTGTAGACTAATAAAGCATTTCTTTCCATTCCAGTACTGCAGGACTCACCTCTTTGCCAGCTCTTATTCTAAAAGGTCTAATTTTGATAAAATATACAAAGGATATACAAAGGATAAAATAGACAAAGTAGAGAGGGAGTAAGGATATCAGACACTCCAAGTGTCCCTGTTTTTCAGGTACAGCCCTGGATTTACAGAAGCCGTACCATATATTTTTTTAATCCTGGAATGTCCTGCTTTTTCTTAGGACGACGCTATTTTCATTGGAGAAATGTTGGAAGGTATGGGATATATAGGGACGCGGGTGGCGCTGTGGGTAAAACCTCAGTGCCTAGGACTTGCCGATCGAAAGGTCGGCGGTTCGAATCCCTGCGGCGGGGTGCGCTCCCGCTGCTCGGTCCCAGCGCCTGCCAACCTAGCAGTTCGAAAGCACCTCCGGGTGCAAGTAGATAAATAGGGACCGCTTACCAGCGGGAAGGTAAACGGCGTTTCCGTGTGTGGCTCTGGCTCGCCAGAGCAGCTTCGTCACGCTGGCCACGTGACCCGGAAGTGTCTCTGGACAGCGCTGGCCCCCGGCCTCTTAAGTGAGATGGGCGCACAACCCTAGAGTCGGACACGACTGGCCCGTACGGGCAGGGGTACCTTTATGGGATATATATTTTTCTACAATTCCTACAAACCCCACTTTCTTGACTCCTGCTCAATAGATACTCTTCACACCCCAAAGCCATCTGCCCCTCTAGAATCATATTTTGTTCCTTGGAATAACCCAGTGCTCCCCCCCCAAAAAAACCCCAACATTTAGGATTACTCGTACTCATTTTCCTACTCGTATTGAAATACTGCCCCTCAATGAGGCCAAACGTAGATTCACAAAATGTTTAAGGGTATGCTTACCCCTGTGTTCCCCTAGAAAAAAAAGCACTGGAATAACCCAAGTTTTTTCTCTTCCACACACACACAAACACACTCTTTAGCTGGTCACTTGGTTGAATCATATATACTCCTATAGGTCCGCTGCTCACATAGTTGCATTTTGTCCCGATCCAGTCATGGATTGCATGCGCCTGTGATTTATTTAATCTTCTCCAAGAATTCCACCCACTCCCTTTGCAGGGATGGAAAAGAATTTTCCATGTGGAAATTACTAACAGTCTCAACAGGTGGAATGAAGCAAAAGCAAAGAGCTGTGTCTTTTCCCTTCCAAATAAAACACATTTCTAAATTAAGTTTACCCTTAAAACCAAAATGCATATCTGCAGTTAAAATATAAGTGCATTCATTCTAACGTTTTAAAATATCATTTTATATCCCCACTAACACATTCCTGTGAAAAGTTATTCAATAGCTGCTTATCCAAGGCTGTTAAAATCAGTAAGCTTTAGGTCATGGCTCATAACACAGGTAAGAAGAACGCTTTTTATTTTATTTTATTTTTTAAAAGAATATATAAATGTATGCACTTATTAACCAGTTAAATATATCAAGCAATGTGTCTTCTCTTTTAATTAAATTATCCTTTTTCATGGATTTTGTTCCTTGCTTTCTAAATCTCCAGCAAATTAATAAGCACTGCATTTGGAAGAGGATTACTAGAACAACTGAGCAGAAGGAAAATAGATGATGCTAGATCGCACACCAATTTTTCCTTTTGCAACTCATGACTCAGGGGTGGGGGACTTGAGGGAAAAGGGCCAAATATAGTTCTCTTTAGCCACACACTTTTCCCTCATGCCACACCCTCCAACAGCCCTGCTGTTTTTGCTTGGCTACAGGGTCACCTTGAACTCTGATAATCCCTCTGACTTGCCTGGACACAGGACTAAGAAGGGTGTGCAGAAACTTAGGCTACTGTAGGGTTACCAGACGTGCCCAATTCCTGGGGACAGTCCTCAGATTTGCAAATCTGTCCCCGGGAAATGTGGCAGCAGCGGCAGCCTCAGCAGCCCAGAGCCAGCCTGGTAGTGCAGTTGGCTCTGGCTGGCTTCAGGAGCTGCTCGCTGCCACTGCCACTGCCAAAGGGGAACCGGGGAAGTCTGGCAGTACAGATCTCCTGCCTCTTCCCCCTTTGTTGTGACAGATCGGGGGAGGCTCGGGAGTCGCAGGCGGGCGGCCGTTGCCCAGGAGGGGCGCAATGCATGTGGTTTCTCTGCCAGGCAATATGCAAAGCCCTTCTTTCGCACCCTGTGAAAAATAAATGCGCAGAGTTTTTTAAAAAACTGGGCAACAGCTGCCTGCCCATGACTCCCGAGCCTCCCCCAATCAGCCAAAACAAAGGGGGCAGGAGATTGGGGGAGGCTCGCGAGTCCTGGGCGGGTGGGGCGCTGTTGCCCAGTTTTTAAAAAACCTCTGCGCATTTATGTTTCACAGGGTGCGAAAGAAGGGCTTTGCCTTTACACAATATGCATGTGTGCTTGGGCCCAGGGTCTTTTGCCTCACCATCCCCCCTACTGACTCCCTGTTGCTACTCAGCTAAAAAAAAAAAAAAAAGTGTCCCCGGATTCATTGAAAAGAATCTGGTAACCATAACTTAGACTACAGCATAAAGGTAAAATGTGTGTTTGCGCTTTGCTCACTTTTATTCCTGGATCCACCAACACTGGCTTTCCAGGAAGGAAAGCAAATGGGGTTAAAAGTGTTTCCTTGGTGTTCCATCTAACATTTGTTAAAAAACCTGAAGAATTTCTGTTAGGGATTGTAGGAAAAGACCTGCGAAAGAAGTTGAAAAATATCTTCATGTATGCGACAACAGCGGCGAGTTAATAGCACAAGGATGGAAGACTGAGGAAATCTGGATTAAAGAATTCTGGCAAGAGAAACTGATGGACTATGCAGAACTGGCAAAATTGACACATAAACTAGGGGACAAGGATAACTGTGACTTTAAAGAGGAATGGGAACCTTTACAAAGTATCTAAAGATGCAACAAAGTAAATTGGACTCCTTGGCAGGCTTTGAATAAACACAAACTTTTTACTGATAATAATTAGTTAGATGAATTAAGAACTTATACAATTCTGTAACATACAGGGAATAGCATTTATAGAGAAACCAGAGATTGGAACTGAAGGTAGTCGGGGGGGCAGGGAGGGGGGTTGTTTTATGGGAGGGAGGGGGAGGGGGGAAATGGGGGGGAATTAAGTATGATATGTTTTAAGATAATATGTTTTGTTGAATTACCTAATAAATAAATAAAAAAAGTGTTTCCTTGACCTGGGAAGATTTAAGTCTCGTGATATAACAAAAAGAGAGCAGACCAAAGGAAGGAAGGATTGATGCCAGTCCATAGCTTGTGTGTTAGAGGAGTTTTCATGCTGCATAAAAGCAAAAATGTTATTTTGGCCACAGGAAGGAAGTGAATGGAAGAGACATTTGGCATCTGAGCAGTGCAATACCTTGCTGGATGGAACTGTGCCAACCTCTGCCATGTGACCAGCAGCAGCTCTTTCAGCTATTCCTCGTGTAAACTGTATACGGCAACGTAAGGCCCCTGCCTCTTGCACAGCTAGGAAATGGCAGTGGTCTTTAGGGCAGAAAAGAACCTTGCCCAGTCCGTTGTAAATTATTGGTATGAGTTGGGGGTGCCAGACCCCCTATAATCCCTCGATCCAGCAAGTGTCAAATTCCCTAATTCTGGGAAATAGCCAAACCTTCTGGTGAGGTGATGGGGGATTAAGGGGCTCGGTGCAAGATGACCAGTGGGTGCCCCCCCAACAGAAAAGCCAGAGTTGAGAACAGAGTTGGGGCAGTGATATGACCTAGAATCAAAGCGGCAAGCAAGAGAGAGAGAGAGCCATGCCAGATCTCTGCTTGATTCTGTGCCTGGGGAGAAATGAGACCCCTTTGCAGTACAGTGGTACCTCAGGTTACAGACACTTCAGGTTACAGACTCTTCAGGTTACAGACTCTGCTAACCCAGAAATATTACCTCGGGTTAAGAACTTTGCTTCAGTCTGGCTGACCTGTCGAGAAGGAATAAAAATATTGTTAGGCCGGAGTTTCCCCGAGATCTGCTCTATAGCATCAAAGAATACGAAGAAGACCTGCAGAAGGGACTTGGAAAAGAGTTAAGAGCCTCGGACATAAGATCTCCAGGTTGATGGACTGTATGGAGTTGACGGAAGTGACTGGCAGAGTCCGAGACCGGGGAGAGGAGATGGTGGAAGAGGATTGGAAAATTTAAAGTCTGTATATAGAAATAGTGTAAAATTAATGAGTGATAGAAAAATGTTGGAATGAAATTTTATGGCCTTAGTAGAAATGTTATAAGGAGTTAAGCTTAAATATGTATATTAGTTTTAATGGAAATAAGATTAAAAATATGTTAAGACATTTATATGACAGAAAATAGAGAAAGATGGAAAGGAATTGCTGAAACAATTAATAGAAGTGGAATACAAAAAGGGAGGTGAGAGGAGATCAATGAAACAAGGGAATGAAAGATAGAGTATGGAAAAGGTATGATGTATGCTTTTAAATTGTTTTTGTTTTGTTTTGTTTTGTTTATTGTGTTTAGTTTAATGTGTTAAGGTTGTGTTTTGTATTGTTTATATATTGTATTGTATTGTTTTTTCTCTTTCTTGTTTTCCTTCTGTCTTTTTTCTTTTCTTTCTTTTTTGTAAGCTTTAAAAGTAATAAATATTATTATTATTATTTTTTAAAAATAACTTTGCTTCAGGATGAGAACAGAAATTGCATGGCGGTGGCATGGTGGCAGTGGGAGGCCCCATTAGCTAAAGTGGTACCTCAGGTTAAGAACAGTTTCAGGTTAAGAATGGACCTCAGGAATGAATTAAGTTCTTAACCCGAGGTACCACTGTATTAATGCTGTGAACCTCTTCAACATATGCTCAGGTTGTGTATATGTGTAAGTAAACCATACATCATATAGATACTACAGTTTCTGCTGTGCCTCATTTCTAAAAGGAAACATGCATCCTGGGTAAGACCCTGGAACCCCTGGAATCTTGCACCTCTTGAAGATTGGGGTGGTAAGCAACAATATGCTACTAGGACACTGTCCTAACACAAATATAGAACACACCCAGGACTAACAAAGGGAGGTTTCTGCTCTATAGGCCCCTTGAAAAGATTCACCATATTTGGTCTGCACAAACTGTGATTCTTCAAACAAAATGCAGTCCACCAACCATATAGCTCTGGAGCCAAGTGAGGATTCCCAGGTAAGATCCTCCCTCTATTGTGTGGGCAGGTAATCCCTCCCCTACCTGGCCTGGTCTCCTTGGCAACGCTTCCCCCAGGTGGGATTGGACAACTGACTGAGGTAGGCGGAGACCTCCAGTTATCCCACCTGAGGGAAGGCAAGCCAAGCCTATGCTGTTGGAGCCGCTCCAGATCTAGGGGCTGCACGCGTCCACGCAAAGGGCGCCCCCCGTTTTAAGTGGGGAGCGGTCATTCTGCTCTATAGGCCCCTTGAAGAGATTCACCATATTTGGTCTGCACAAACTGATTCTTCAAACAAAATGCAGTCCACCAACCATATACAGTGAGACCCCCTAATGGCTTAATAAATCTTCCTGCCTGCCATGTACCACTGAGTGCCTGGAGGGGGGCAGGTACATGTGGCTGGTAGGCTGCATCCAGCTTGGTGGGTCACAGGTGGTGCAAACCTGCACCTCAGCTACAGTTGCCAATACAAAAAAGTGTTCACTAATGTCCTTTGCTTTCTTGTTCAGAAAGGACGGATGGACAGGATGGAAACTGACAGGTCTATATCAACAAAAAAGTCTTTTAAAAGGCCCAGAAAGAAATCAGAAGAGAAACCCTGCAACGGTGAACTCTTGAGAGGTGAATGAAAGGCAGACCAATTACTTCTTGTTCCTTTGGGAACTGTCTGTCTATATGGATTGTCAGAGTGGTAGCTCAGAGCTCAGGCTGACACCTGTGCTATTAATGTACCTCTGCCTCTTGAAGCTTGCAGGAAAAGGGCTGAGGCTTTGTTTGTAAAAAGGAGAGTCAAATTTGGATATTTGAGGCTATGTCAACAACTGAAAGACATTTTATGTGCTGGGTCATAGCTGCTTTTGTGCTGGGAGAACTATCATTACATATTTATACACCACTCTTTGGGATTTAAAACACTAGCACACCTTCCATAAATCCAGTCATCCTATATCCAGGCATTCATTTATTTCATGCAGCCTAGGTCCAACAATGCTATAAACATCAGATGCTCCCCAATAATTCACTGGGCCCTGAAAGTGAGCTATAAACAACC
This sequence comes from Podarcis cretensis, assembly GCF_951804945.1. NCBI lineage: Eukaryota > Metazoa > Chordata > Lepidosauria > Squamata > Lacertidae > Podarcis > Podarcis cretensis. The sequence continues at coordinate 99,849,177 of NC_137173.1, read as the reverse complement.
CAGAATCTATTTCCAGCCTCCCTACAGTTGTTATGCACACCATTCTATTGTTCATAAGCTAAAAGGAATATGCAGATTGTACCTTGAGCGATGATGCACCCAAGTTGTTGAATAAGGGCAATACTGTTATCAAATGCTCAAATGATTTTTCATGGCTAGCCACCATAGCAAGTTCAACATAAAACAGCTACACAGAATGGAATCACAGATTATGCATGCCTCTCAACACCATATATTCCATTTAATTAAAGGTAAAGGTAAAGGTACCCCTGCCCGTACGGGCCAGTCTTGACAGACTCTGGGGTTGTGCGCCCATCTCACTTAAGAGGCCAGGGGCCAGCGCTGTCCGGAGACACTTCCGGGTCACGTGGCCAGCGTGACATCGCTGCTCTGGCGAGCCAGAGCCGCACACGATAACGCCGTTTACCTTCCCGCTGGTAAGCGGTCCCTATTTATCTACTTGCACCCGGAGGTGCTTTCGAACTGCTAGGTTGGCAGGCGCTGGGACCGAGCAGCGGGAGCGCACCCCGCCGCAGGGATTCGAACCGCCGACCTTTCGATCGGCAAGTCCTAGGCGCTGAGGCTTTAACCCACAGCGCCACCTGCATCCCTTCCATTTAATTAGCACCAAGCAAAATAAATGGAATCAAACAAGGAGGTCATGTGCACAATCAATCACGTTTTTATATTCACATAACATGCCCATGTCATTTTGGCCTGATGAGCAAATTGAGCAACAGATGTGGGGATATATGTTGGTTAGTCTTTGACTTAAAAACAAAAAGCAAACTCAATCGACATGCCAATAGATTTGGCCCCTAATCAACTGTATGAAGTTCATACAGTTTATAAAGCAAGAAAGAATGGACCAACTCTTCCACTTCTTCAGAATTAGAAGTACACAGCCAATTTTCATATTTAATATTATTTGAGCTCCCATCTATTGATAATGAAATGGACCCAAAGATGTCCTCCTGTTTAGTGGAGGTTTTCACAGATGGAAAGGGGAAGGGAGATGGCATTTGTTGATTTCCCCTTCTTCCTACAACCTCCCCAAAATTTAACCCAGTTGCTTGGAATATCCTCCTGAACAGTATGGTGGGGAGACTGTGTTTTCCTTCCCCCTTTACAGAAGCTGAGAGTGCCTTATTCTGTGAATGGAACTTTGCTTATCGTTCTCTGGATCTCGCTCACTACTCACTATAATTCTATAATTTAACAAATAGGTGTGATGGCAAAAGGTTTTTGATCACAAAAGGAATCCATCTTACATGAATGGGGGGGGGGAATCGTGGGAATTCCTTCTTTCTTGAAAATGACAGCCTGACCCCACCTGTCAGTTGGCAAGTCAAAAGGCAATCCAAAAAAATAGGCTGCCTTGTTTTTGTGTCCCAGGCAGACAGCACCCCTATCCCCACACAGATTTATTAAGCCTCTTGTGTGCCACTGTACGCTTTGATGGGTTGCAAAACCCCGTAAGTCTGCACTAATTAAAGCTGGCAATTTCCTATGGTAGGCAGTAGACACCTGAGTTGTATGAAGTGGAAGCACATGATGTTTTATAATGTTTTATACGACAAAGCATGTGGCTTTGAAGACCACATGGTGAAGCAATAGGATTAAATATATGTTTAAATGTTTTGTTTTGCTTTAAAGGAAGCCAGCAACTTGAGTCAGAGGTGGCCCAGGAGGAAAATCCAAATGGCAGCCATTGTGGCAAAACTATGACAATAAACTGAACAATTACCAGTTTGCTTAGCTTTAATGGCACTCCAAAATATGCTGCTTGATACTGCATTTTTAACCAAACTGAAGTACTATTCCTTCAAACATTTCAGATAATGGAACCATTGCTTATTGACAGCTAATCATGTGCCAATCTGCTGCCATACATCGGACGTGTCCTTTGGCACACCCCAAAGAGTTTAAAAAATGAACTTGTCACTAACTCAAGTCATGCTGTGTTGCGGAAGGGAACAAGTTATTATTCTGAGGGAGTACTATTAATTAAAGCCCCTGATGCAGAAGAAATACTCATACAATTAGCAGTCAATTACTCTATGCTAAGTTTCAAACACGACTCATGAATATGACAATCACACTGTGTTATGCATCAGCATATAGCTCTGATGGAGAGATCAAAGATCAATTTTGCAATAACTGGCAACGTCTGACTGGTATAGTTACCAACCATGACAAGTGCTTAGAAACAAGAGACTTCATGCTAATGTCCTGGTCAACTCAAACAAAGCATTCTTAACGTCAAAGCAGAGCTAGAAGGAATGCCTATTGGGGTTCAATGGAAGGATTCTCTTTCTTCAGAACAGAATCGTGGAATAATTTGAAAGCAGACTGATAATTTATTAGTCCATTTATAGCCATAATCCTAAGCATACTTACATGGAAGTAAATCCCTTTGGAAATGTGTGCAATTGGGACTGTATGTTGACATTAAAGTTTCCAATACACAACACATTTAAGTTGATACAGCCAGACTGAAACCAATGAGACCAAGTTAAATACTAAAATTCAAACTGATGTAACTGGGTTGTGGAATGAGCTACTCTTGAGTTAAGAAACAGAGTTTATATTGTAACAATGGTTGGGCACCATCCCCACTCTCTGCTGAGTGGTAGCAAAATTCCAGGGGGTTCCAGGCACTCACCCAGGATCTGTGCTCCTTTAGACAACTGAAGACATGGGAGAGACTGTCATAGCTTTAGGAAATAGGATTTATTCACATACTTACACCTTCAGTCTGCATGGAAAGATTCCAGATCTCACAGCATGGTCATCTCAGGATATCTGAAGGAGCGTCTCCACCCCCATCGTTCAGCCCGGACACTGAGATCCAGTACCGAGGGCCTTCTGGCGGTTCCCTCACTGCGAGAAGCCAAGTTACAGGGAACCAGGCAGAGGGTCTTCTCGGTAGTGGTGCCTGCCCTGTAGAATGCCCTCCCACCAGATGTCAAAGAGAACAACAACTACTAGAAGACATCTGAAGGCAGCCCTGTTTAGGGATGCTTTTAATGTTTCATGTATTATAGTATTTTAATATTTTTTTGGAAGCCGCCCAGAGTGGCTGGGGAAGCCCAGCCAGTTGGGCGGGGTATAAATAATAATAATAATAATAATTATCTCAAGAGGGGCTGGTCCAGTGCAGCACTGGAGTCAAAGGCACAATGAATCGGATAACAACTTGTAAAGTAAGTTTAGAAATAAGATTTATTTATAATCATGCATTGGTTCACAGCAGCAGTAGCAGTGAAAACTATGCAGGCAAAATACAGATATTTATAATATAATATTTATAATATAAACAATTTCGCACATGTGCCTAAAAGAAGGTTACCAGATGTCCCTGTTTCCTGGGGACACTCCCCGGATTTACACATCAGTCCCCATACAAAATCCATTGAAGTTGAAAAGTGTCCCCAGATTCATTGGGGGAAAATCTGGTAACCTTAGCCTAAAGCTGGAGCAAGCAGAGGCATGTAGGCATCTAAGCTGGTCAAAGGGAGAGAAGGAGGAACAGGAAATACTATGTGTGCCTTCCTCTCTAGGAAAGGAGGGGAAATGACATCACACAGAGTCCTCTCTATCAGTTGTATTTCTGTGGTCTGAGTATCTGCCTGTCAGCAATACAGCTCTATGGTATTAGCCTTTTCTCATGCTAACTAGCAAGAACTGGCTGCAAATCTCCCACAATCAGAAATGTAACATAAGAAGTGGTGCCTGAGATTTCTTTCCCCATCCTCTTTCCCATTTGTATCATGTCTTATAGACTGCAATACCAAGGGCAGGGGCTGTTCTAGAGGGGTTCATTGAGTGGGAGTCGATCTTGGAGCTGTGATGGATTCCTTGGCCAGAAGGTGGCACTCATAAAGCCTGTTTAGGTTCTGCAACTTCATTAAACCACAGCAGCAGAATGTAAGTGCAGTGAGGACCTTTAGAAATACAGATCAGTATGTGGGACAGTCTATGATGTGGTAATTTTATAAACCACATCAGTCACAAAAGGACTCAAATGAGCACTGTGATTTTGAAAATCTGCAGCTTAATTTAGAGACAAACGTAGCTTTCAAGTGAAAATGGGAGGTCAGCCCTTAATCTACTTGCTGGAATTGAATGAGGATGATAATGCAAAAACAAGACCGACAAGCCAGTTATCTAATTCCAGAAGAATTGCCTTGTGGGTCTAGAGCAGTAATCAGAGTTCTTGTTCTTCGGACCCATTTTATAAAAGGAGGAGCCCAAGGAGACTGTGACCCTATTCATGCATATCTGGGAGCAAACTGCCGTGATGATGAGCATTTATTCAGACTTGCTTTTGAAGAAAGATGCAGAGGACTGCTGTGCCTATCACATTTCTGCTTCCCCTACTTTGGTGATTTCTGGCCCTCATTTTACTGCCAATAGGCAGTGCCGGATTTACGTATAAGCTAAACAAGCTATAGCTTAGGGCCCCACTCTCTTGGTCCCCCTCCCCCCCCAAAAAAAAATTAAAGGAAAAAAACCTGGATGTACATTTCCAAAATATAAGATAAAAAACAAATAAAATAAAACCTACATACAGTTAGAGCTTAATAATTATTTCACTATTATGTACTTCTTCTTACATAATTGTATTTCACTATTAATATACTTCTTCATTGTATTTCAGTTCAACAATTACTTTGATAAAATTAAAAAATAAAACAAACAAACAGCACGGTCATTGCTGGAAGAATACAGCACTGGGCCCATACCTTGCATTACTAAATCATATTTTAATTCTGTAACACCTCCAAGAGCTGGTGATACACTGCTGGCTTTGTTCATAAATTTGAAGGTTCAGTATGCTAGCTAATATAATTCCTCGTTGGATATCACCTTCTCTAGAGGTTCTTTTTGGAATGATATAACGATAAATCATGGTCGGTATGATGAAGGAGCATTATCACTGTCTAATACCTACTCACTCAACCTTAAAAAACTATGCACAGTTCTGTCACTATTAGAGTTGTGTGAATATTGTGTAACAAAATGAGATTTTGTTCCTAACGTAAATCATGGCCTGCGTTTGTTGTAAGGATCACTAACCCCTTGACAGGTTTTGGTCTATTAACAGGATATTTAGGTCATGTCGTTATTCTGACTTGTGCTTTGTGAACGCAATTAACAATTACTTTTGACTCTGTTTCTATTTTTTGCTATGGCATTGCTCGTCGCGTTGAATTTGCTTGAAATTCTGAGGGGAAAGGTGAGCATGTATTTCTATCAATACATGCAGAGGAAGGTGAGACTCCCCTGAAACAAATAAGTTTTACAGGTAATATTTACTTTTCCTCGGATTCCCATTTATAGCTAAATCTGGTTGCATCAGTCTGGACATTTTCCCCCCTGTGGAAATGGAAAAGGTTAATGTAGGGCAAATGTGGATCAAAAAAAGAGTTGGCCAAGCAATTTGAGAGAAGAGTCATTTCAGTGACTTGCTTTAAATTTGAAATGATATGACATGAGGTGATATCCAATAAAATCATAGTCAGAGCAGAACTACTGAAATCAATGGTCTACCATTGGATATTGCCTATGGTATCATCACCCATCTTTGATTAACTTGTCTTACAGAACCCTTGGTGCACAGAAGGCAATGCAGGCAGGCACTCATAATAACCATAACGTCGTTATTCAAAAAGCCCTATCAACCTTACATCCTCTCTATTGGCACTTGTATCATCCAACCCAATACGTAATAAAATAGCCTTGAGTAATGCAGATGAAAAGCAGCAGCGACAACAACAACAAACCCTCAGCAGAATTTAGATAGTCACCCCAATCCTATGCATGTTTCCTAGATTCCAATTTGCAATGAGGCTTCCTCCCAGGGCTGTGTACATCAGATATTAGCCTATATGCTAGAACTAGTCCACATGATGTTACCCTCAAACACCAATTTTGAAGCTCTCTCCCTTAAATTAAGGTTTACCTGATACAGGGGTAATAAGCTGGAGAAAATCAGGCTACAAACTGCTTCATTTTGGGCTTCAGAAATGTTGTTTCGGTGTTTTTGGGTTGGTGGATCAATTGGCACTTCTTCTTACTCCCTTTTCCACGGCCACTTTGTCTTCAGTTCTTTGATTTCTTTTCTGGTTGTGCTCTTAACTATTAGCAGTGAGTTTTGAAAGGGAAGATTGTTTTTCTTTTGATCCCTCAGATTTGCACAGAACCAGAAAACTGCGCAAGCAAACCACATTTTAAATTTTTACACCAGGTATATTGTATACACACACACATTGTGTACATTGCTGAAGTGAGTGTAGCAGGAATAAAAACTGTATATATTTGGGTTCAGAAAACAAACACATAGAACCTATCTGGCCCAGTGATGAAGAAAAGTAAATGTTGTCAAGGTATCTTAATTATGATGATTTGAATTAATTTAGCCCCTAATTGTGCTTGCTGAGGAAACTGAAGAGAGCAGAAGCCAGACACCTTTGCAGATCTCTTCCCTGGATTTGCAGTATTCCCCAAAAGCCTTTGAGTCTCAGAGTTTCAGCCATCTCCTTTCATCTGAATGAGAGGAACAAGCCATGCCATGCCACAGGAATGATTCGGAGGCAGCAGTGAGCTTCTAAGCAGTTCCTTTCCATTTTGCCTTTGGTTACTGACTAGAACCAGTCAAGAAATCAGTTCTGTTCTATACGCTTTCAGACATAATTTCCTTTCCTACTGTTGGTTCGTGTGCTTGCTTTTTACAATTGGTTTGGAGCAGAGCGGATTCCTTTTTGTAGTCATTATGTAGCATCAACTATATTACTGTCATCTTTTCTATGACAGGCTTTCTCCTGTCCCTTAGCATTAAGAAATAGTACAGGCACAGACTTTTGTGAGCCAACATACAAAGACACATTTTTCCATGGGCTTCCAGTTCCCACTGGTTACCAGCCCACCAGAAAAGCTTTTGTTATCAGTGTGTTGCCTTGTAGGAATTGCTCGGCTTAAATGAATTATTATTTTGGCTTCATCTCCACAGGGCAAAAATCCCACTTCTAATGATCAATTTAATATCTCAAAGACTTGTCAGTGGTAGCTCAGAAGCCTAAGCGTGCAAGGTGCCAATTAGCTAGAATGTATTGCCAGTTTCCTATTCTCACAACAGCCATTTTGATTGTTCTCTCTCTAAGTGAACTTTGTGAGGATAACTTCCAGATTACGATACTAGTGTGTGCATCATTGTGTCTCAGAACCAGAGAGCACTTTTGAAGCCACCCAAACACACTCCCTATCCCATTCAAGCACAAATATAAACACACAAAGCCATTTCAGACATATGGTTGAGTGACCTGCCAGTATGGGGGTGGAATATAAGCATGTCCATCGCCATGCAAATGATTTCAAGTGTGATATGAGTAGAGGTTCAAGTGTATTAATAAATATACATTAAAATTCATGTGATTTTTATAAACCCGTTCTACAAGTTCAGGAGCGGGTCAAGGATGACTGTGATTGGGAAATGCCAGATTCCTACCTCACATCATTTGGGGCATCACAAAGGCTCAGGTCTATTTCCCTTCCTCCCAATTCAGAAATGAATGGATCAGTCCTGCTTTTCACCTACAATGTGATCATAAAAACACAACAAAACATTAAAATTGGCAAACTGATGGTTCTTTTCGAAGTGCAAGACAAAAGCCCCCTAAATAGACTACGCCATCAAGTTGAGTTTTTATGGTTCTTCTCTATTAGGAGGATGCAAGATGGCATGGGAACTCCCCCTCATTTATTTATTTTATTTTTCCTTATACAGCATCCGTGTTTAACAGCCTAGTAAATTAGCACATTTGAAGTGTTTAATAACACAATTAACCTTTAAGAAAACACTCGTTCCCCTCCCCCAAATGTCAATGTGTACTGTATCTCTTATGGTGATAAATAGCCTTTTCCACATTCATGCAGTTAGAGAAGTGAGCATTTTCAGCTCAAATGTTGTGCCATCAAAAGATTTACAACAAAATGATAATAATAGATATGACCGCTACTTGTCTCACACTTGAAATTATGCTAATTAGAATAACACTTTGGCATACTTTTTTTGGCATACTAATCTGTTTTCCGGTCTCTCGTTTACAGTAGACCGTTCTCTCCTTCCAGTGCTCACTGTAAGCAATTGTGTTGTTTTCCACCTTTAATTAATAGTGCCCTTGTAATGTTGAGGCATCCTTAGAGGATTTCCATTCTTCTTTCTCTCTCTCTCCATCCCTCCTATTGTTTCCTATCCTGATTGGCAAGTTCTCTGCTGAGCCATCTGTCTGTCTTGACTGCCAAAGACAGCTACCGTGAAGAGCGATTTCAGAGATAAAAGACCACTACCAGGAATGATGTTAAATACAGAATGCGAATTGCCTTGACTTTGCATTATTTGTTTCCATAGAGCATAACAATAATGGGGACATAACTAAGATGGATTCAGCCAACGCTGTATAATAATACACTCCAGACTCTGAGCCGAAAAAAGAACTTACTGTATAAGCACTCTTACCATCAAGGCAGATTGCCATGAAAACACAGTCCATGCTGGCAAACTCTGCAAGTCCATTTACCCCTCAGGATTCGTTTTGGATTGGATACCAGACCCAAATCACAGGACACCCCCCTACCCCAATAATAACAGTCTGCTCGAGGGATAGGTATAAAATCAGAGCAAGACACATGAACTTCCACAGCTCCTCTTCTCTGCCCTGGGAAATGGCAAGCTCCAGGTCATGGAAGAGATCTTAAATGAGTTAGGCACTCTGATGTTAAACTGCCCATCTGAATAGACTGGTGGTGGTTGTGGGGTGTTTTGTGTGTGTGTGTGTGTAAGAGAGAGAGAGAGAGAGAGAGAGAGAGAGAGAGAGAGAGCGCGAGCAGGGGATATTGTCGAAACCATCCTGCTGTAACTATTGTTGAAAAAAATGGGCCTAGTTAATATGCATGCCCAAGACATGGTGACTTTCCTTTTTAAGTGGGCGGGAAGGTAGGGGAGCATTAGGGCTGCATTGAACACAATGCCAGGGTCAGTTCACACATGAAGCAGAGTGAAGCAGCTGCCTCAGGTGATGAAAACCTGTAAGGTGGCATCCCCACAGGCACGCCACCTGCCCTGCTGCCTCCACCACTGGCGGAAAAGCTACACAGGCTCCAATTTGCAAATTCTCACCAGAAATCGGTGAAAATGCCCATGTTGCTTCTCCACTGTCAGCAGAGTGAGATGGCACTTTCACTACGACGTGTGCTCTACTTATTTTCCATTTGAACTTCTTGTTGGTCTTTAAACCTTGGTTGGTTTGAATACTGTCCACGTTCCCTGAACTGCCTTCTACCTACCAATAGCCAAATTGTCTCTGTAACTCTGTGGTCTGAGAGTTTAACTAGCACAACAGCAGCTACTAATCCAGAATGCGGCAGCTAGACTGGTGACTGGGAGTGGCCGCCAAGACCATATAACACCGGTCTTGAAAGACCTACACTGGCTCCCAGTACATTTCCAAGCACAATTCAAAGTGTTGGTGCTGACTTTTAAAGCCCTAAACAGCCTCGGCCCAGTGTACCTGAAGGAGCATCTCCACCCCCATCATTCAGTCCAGACGCTGAGGTTCAGCTCCGAGGGCTTTCTTGGTAGTGGCGCCCGCCTTGTGTAACACCCTCGCTTCAGATGTCAAGGAAATAAACAACTATCTGACTTTTAGAAGACATCTGAAGGCAGCCCTGTATCGGGAAAATTTTAATGTTTAATGTTTAATATTTTTTTATGTGCTGTAAGCTGCCCCAGAGTGGCTGGGGAAACCCAGACAGATGGGCAGGGTATAAATAATAAAAGTATTATTATTATTATTGAGTCTAGAGATGAATGGTGCCTCACTGCTCTTTCCTGTCTTTCTTTTTAAAATGTGGTTTAGATATATTTGGTTTTTCTGTTCATATTTCATGTCCCCAGTATCTTGGGAGAATGGGACTTTGCATAACTAAAGAGTTAGCCAAATGCAGGTGATTAGTTGTCACCAAAGCTAATAGTTGGAGACCCTTCTGGAAGGTGAGCAGAAAGGGGCATGTCTTTCTTTTTCCCTCCCCTGGCTGAGGGTGATGTCATTAACATCTGAGTGTGGCTGTATCTAGAAAGTGATAGAGGCTTGACTTACTCTCTGCGAGAATCCAAAGATATGGCTTTGGCCCCCTTCCCAGAAACCTAATGTGGCATGTTAATGCTCTGAGCTTTCCATCTTAGCCTCTCCTTCTTTATCTCTGTGTATAAATATACTTTACCTTATATCACAGAAGAAGCCACCATTTTCCTGTTATCTTCACTTCAATAAACTAAACCCAAAGTTTGTGCTGGAACCCGTGGGGCGTCTCACCTCTCAGAGACTGAGGTGCACATAACTATATGAAGAAAGTTGTTCTTTTTCTCTTATAACTTAGGGGTCACCAAGTTTGAGAATTCTTCGCCTTCCTTACTTACTCAATTACACTCAAGCGCTAATGGAGCTTGTTATATTCTGCTTGTGAAAAAGCACATCCTTTTACATGCAGTTGTTGGACCCTCCTGAAGCTAAGGGAGGGAAGTTCTGCCTCTTTCAAAGGTACATGAAAGATCTGAATATCTTACACTTTACAAGACTCCAGGAAACCAGGAACTACAAAGTCTTCATCAATACAATAATGCAGCAAGACATCTCAGAACTGCATCTTACATAATAGGAAGCAGACAGATAGGTCAGTCAACAAGTCGGGTAGCTGCTGCTGCTGAGTCTTTGCAATCGTATCTATATGTTACTGAGCAGGAAATCTTTCCACGACTAAAGGAAAGGCGATAACAAGGGTTGGTGAGGTAATACGGAATGAAGGGGAGATTGAGAAGCATGGGGTGCGTTTCATCTTTCTTTGAAATCAATAGCAAAATTCTCATGGATTTTAATGAAGTTGGGCTGCACTCAGAGAGGAAAAACCAAAGAAAGATATATGAAATAAGAGCTAGGGCTTATATTTTATGAATAAAATGAGGCACAGGGGTGATTTTGCCCACCACCTTTTGGCCAGCTTTAGGCATTGCACTCTGTTGTCCTTGTCCATGGAGTTTTCTTGGCAGGGATACTGGATCATTCTGAAGGAAATCAGCCCTGAGTGCTCACTGGAAGGACAGATTGTGAAGCTGAGGCTCCAGTACTTTGGCCACCTCATGAGAAGAGAAGACTCCCTGGAGAAGACCCTGATGTTGGGAAAGATGGAGGGCACAAGGAGAAGGGGGCGACAGAGGACGAGATGGTTGGATAGTGTTTTCGAGGTTACCAGCATGAGTCTGACCAAGCTGCGGGGGGCAGTGGAGGACAGGAGTGCCTGGCGTTCTCTGGTCCATGGGGTCACGAAGAGTCGGACACGACTAAACGACTAAACAACAACAAGGCATTGCACAGATTTCTAATGGGGTTGCATAAGTACAGTGGTACCTCGCAAGACGAATGCCTCGCAAGACGAAAAACGTGCAAGACGAAAGAGTTTTCCGTTTTTTGAGGTGCTTCGCAAGACGAATTTCCCTATGGGCTTGCTTCGCAAGACGTTTCGTCTTGCGAGTTCTTGCGAGTTTGTTTCCTTTTTCTTAAAGCCGCTAAGCCACTAATAGCCGTGCTTCGCAAGACGAAAAAACCGCAAGACGAAGAGACTTGCGGAACGGATTAATTTCGTCTTGCGAGGCACCACTGTATCCTCCTGTGCCAAACATCTTCCTTATGTGAGGGTCATGTTCAGCTCCTCCCCCTTTAAATATATGCTGCTCTTTTTGAAACTCATTTTCCTCACTTCAAAGTTCCCTGGTTGTTTCTCTCAAGAAAAGCCCTCTATGTGTCGCTTCGGGCAGCTATGAAAAATAGTCCCGTCAAGATTTGCCAGATCTTTCTTCCAAATAGGAACTTCCCATATTTGCATTGAAACTGGCTGACCACTGGTGAGTGAAGCTCACCTGTCTCTCAACAGGGGAAATGCAATATATTTGCCATCAGACAAGGCTCTCCGCATCTTCAGCTGGGTTTTCAGTGTAATTTCTTTCTTTCTAAAAAATGTTATTGATTTCTTCAGTGTAATTTCTCAGTGGTAAAGCACATGCCTTGCATGCAAAATGTCTCAGGTTCAGTCCCTGATTGGGATTGGGAACAACTCTGCCTTGCAGCCCTGGAGAGCCTCTGCCAGCCAGTGTAGGCAATAGTGAACTAGATGGGACAGCTTCTCACACAGCCTTCAACATTTCCATTTGCCTCTTCTATCCCCTCTCCCTGCAATCTTAACTCTTTCTCTCTCTCTTGGTGAGAAGCATAGTGGGGTTGTCATTTGTGCAGCCCAAGGCATATTTCTATTTTTAGCTTTGTTTTGTTTTGTTAAAAACAACAACAACACAGGGATTTTCTGACCCTCAACCCATACATTTCCTGCCTCTCTCAAGGTTTCTCTGATCAGCAGTTGATAAACTGACTGATCAAATCAGCTGGACTGATTGTCAATAACAATTTTCTGTTTAAAGCCCCAATTTATAGAACTAAGAAAGAAGATGACTTACTCCAATTATGCATTCAAGAACCAATTAATAGCCTATTATTATCAAACACTTGTAATATATCATTCGTAACTAATATTGACCCCTTTTTTGGACAGGTCGCTCAACCAGGGTGTTACAAGAATGAGCGACACTGAGCCTTCTTCCCTGTGCCTCTTCATCTGACATGACCGTGAGGAGGAGTTCAGAATCTCTTGCTTCCATTTCGGATTAACTGCAGCTTCTTGTGACATCTGAACCTGGACAAACAGTGGCTACACTTCACCATGATTTGTTGGAAGCAGCCAGTTTCAAACCGTAGTTTACCCAGTGGGCTTGTTGTTGCATGATTTAGTTTTACATCCCAATGCAGCCAACCATCTCCCACTGTCGCCTGCTGTACCTCACTTGGGACAGCCACACAGAGATAAGCCTCTGATATCAGAGCCTAGTAAGGTACAGTGGTGCCCCGCAAAACGAATGCCTCGCAAGACGGAAAACTCACTAGACGAAAGAGTTTTCCGTTTTGGAGGTGCTTCGCAAAACGAATTTCCTATGGGCTTGCTTCGCAAGACGAAAATGTCTTGCGAGTTCCTGCGGGTTTTTCCCCCTTCCCCCCCTTTTTCTAAGCCGCTAAGCCACTTATCCGCTTATCCGCTAAGCCGATAAGCCGCTAAAAGCCGCTAAACTGCTAATAGCGCTAAGCCGCTAATAGGGTTGCTTCGCAACACGAAAAAACCGCTAGACGAAGAGAATCGCGGAATGGATTCTTTTTGTCTTGCGAGGCACCACTGTACATGCAGAAGCAGGCAATACTTGATCTAAACTGGTCCCGATCCATAAGGGGCTTTAGCACTTTGAATTAGGCCCAGAAATTGATCAAAAGCCAGTGCTCAAGTAATGAATTGATAATAACCAGGTGAGCCTAGCAGTCTTTCAGATATATTCAGAGCTAATTGGAGTTTCTGGACCATTTTCAATGGTTGCTCCATCTATAATGCACAGCAGTTGCCCGATTTGGAGCCAAGAAGACTGGCATCCAGTTCATGCATGGATACACAAAAAGTGAGTATAGATACAGATAGATATTATTTGTGATATTTAAAATGTTTTGTTCACAGAAGTTGAAACATAATACTAAAAATCAAAAGACTGCTGGTTTTAAAGTTAAAAAAACAACACCACAACTCACAAATGGGGGATGCAGTACAGTGGTACCTCGGGTTACATACACTTCAGGTTACATACACTTCAGATTACAGACTCTGCTGACCCAGAAATAGTACCTCGGGTTAAGAACTTTGCTTCAGGATGAGAACAGAAATCGTGCTCCGGCGGCGTGGCAGCAGCAGGAGGCCCCATTAGCTAAAGTGGTGCTTCAGGTTAAGAACAGTTTCAGGTTAAGAACGGACCTCCAGAACAAATTAAGTACTTAACCTGAGGTACCACTGTACAAATGTAAAAGCAAAAAACACAAAACAAAACCCCCACTTTCCCCCCTGATGTTATTTCTATGTATTGTTATGAGCTTACTGGTTTGATCTGTATGACTGAGCAGTTTGGGGTTTTGACAAAGGAATGTTAGTATCTGTAAATGACTATTACTGTTTCCCTGAATGGGCAATTCACCAGCGGGGTTGGGACAGATCTTAGTCTATAGCACAGTAAGTGTGCAAGAAGTAGCAATTTGAAGACTGGACAGAGACTGAAGCCCACTTCAGAAATTCAAGAGAATGCATGAGGGATGTGGGGGGATGAGGGCGCATGCACAGGGCTGCTAGCCACACCCCCAGCATTCCTGTGCATGCCGACCCTCCTCTCTCTGCCTTTCTGCATTGAACATGAAGGTCTGATTTTAAGAAGAAAGCATAATCGAGATAAGAATGGCTGCAAATATACCACTTTAAACACTCCCCCAAAGAATATTGGGAACTAGAGCTTGTTAAAAGTGCTGACAGCCCTATTCCTAGAGTGGTTTAACAAGTAATCCCTCTTCCCATGGAACTCTGGGAATGGTAGCTCAGTGAGGAGAATGAAGGTCTAACAAATCCCAGCACCCTTAAACTACAGTTCCCAGGATTCTTTGGGGGAAACAATGGCTGTTCTAAGTAGTATGGTGCTGTTTTAAATTTACAGTGCAGATGGGGCCTCAATGCTAGTAGATATCTATAGGATATGCTGTTTAAATGGTATTTGTTCATGCCATTACGGCACAACTGGCCAGAGTTCAGCTGGACTCAACATTTGTTTGCATACTTTCACTGCTTCAACTCCTGGATTGCATCCCTGATATTTTTATTATAGTGTTTTAAAGTCCCTCTTTAGCAATTCCCCCCCTTTCTTTTCCATACTTAGAATTTTATCTGATCTACAGTTTTGATGGGGAAATTTATTAGCAAAGTTGTATTTAAATTCATGTTTAAGAAGCACGAGTTAGTTGGGAAGCTGTCAAAAATGAAACGACTTTTTGGCCGAGCCTTAAATGCATTCATTCATTATGCATGCTATGAATATATAACTGGGACCAAGCAGTAATAATAAAGACAGAATTAAATTGCAGGGTGCCTGCCATGTGTAGCACCATTTATAGTTGCCCTTATATTGATTACATGTACTTTTTATAGTGGATCTCTATGCAACTGTATAGGGGAAAGACAGCAATTAGAGGTCCATGTTTTCCCTATCTTACTATTTCTGCTTCTAATGTATGCTCTGCTTTCTATTACCATTTTCTTTCTATTTTAGCTCTGCATCCCAATTGGAACATGCATGATTCATTCACTTTTTGTAATTGCTCACCCTGTGGAGATGATTAAATCGAGGGATAATCAACATGTGGGAGCAAAATCTCGCCACTGGATCTGCCACACCGATCACCGTGTGCCGAATTGTGTTTTTTATTCTATTTTATTTTTGGATGGGTGGGATGCAGAGAAAGTTAGCTATGTTTTAGTTCAGTTGAAATTAATGAGGCAAGTTAGTCCTGGGTAACTTAAGTTCCATTGATTTCAATGGGACTGAAAGGTGCCTAACAGTTGTGGATTCCATACATGCTGGCCTGTTGTTTTGCTGATTAACACGGCAGGTTCTTTAAAGCATCTTTGGTAGACAAAACATGAGGGAAAAGATTTTTATCTGAACAGAATAGGAAAACCTCTCAAACAGTAAACCTTCTTAAACAGCAATTAAAAAATCCCCCTTATACTGATAAATAACCCCAAAGAAACAATTTCCCCACCAGACCTTCACCCACGTCCAACACCAAATCCAGCCATAGGGAGCCTCAACAGCATTTGGCCTATCATCCTTGATCCTCTCCGACTATATTCACCCTGAATTTGTACCTGCCCCAACCAGGCAGGGCTGGATGTCTCCATGGCTGCCACCTGTGGTGATTAGGGTTCCTAATCTGGGCAATCCTGCCCCAGCTGGGCCACCCTCAAGGACAGGAGTGCTCCTGAAAGGACTCACAGGAAGGGTTGGCTGTGCAAGGCCAAACCAACACCTCCTCAACTTTCCTTGAGCATTTTCCACTACACCTGTGCTCTTCCATGCAGGACATGACTCCTGCAACGACAGGTGGGCGTATCCACCATCCACATATTGATTATTCTCCACGTTTAGTCATCTCCACAGAACTACTGTCACTATTTCATAAGGGTACATTGTCTCCAAGTGCCTGCAAGGGTATTCATAATTTTCTCTACAATGTACAAAATACAGTGGTACCTCAGCTTAAGAACTTAATTCATTCTGGAGGTCCGTTCTTAACCTGAAACTGTTCTTAACCTGAGGTACCACTTTAGCTAATGGGGCCTCCTGCTGCAACTGCACCGCCACCTTGTGATTTCTGTTCTCATCTTGAAGCAAAGTTCTTAACTCAAGGTACTATTTCTGGGCTAGCGGAGTCTGTAACCTGAAGCGTCTGTAACCCGAGGTACCACTGTAAATGAAATTGAAGATTCTCAATGCACACTGAGACTGTTTCTCTGTGAGCAAATGATGAAGTATGGTTGATGAAGAGATCAGAAGTCTTTGCTACTTAACTTGTAAGGAAACGGCCACTTATGGAGGGCAGACCTCTCAACAGCTATAGGTTTCTTTGGGTGCTCAAGTCTCGGATGAGAGTGAGAGCAGGACTGCAGCTTCTCCCTATTAAATTGCATCCCTGTTGCATAGCCTTTTGATCCTCCATGCATTACAGGGTGAAGTTCTGAGGCAAGAGAGCCTGTTCTGCACAAAAAGGCTTCCTGTAGGATTTAGAGTCCTACATTAAAGGTAAAGGTACCCCTGCCCGTATGGGCCAGTCTTGACAGACTCTGGGGTTGTGCGCCCATCTCACTTAAGAGGCCAGGGGCCAGCGCTGTCCGGAGACACTTCCGGGTCACGTGGCCAGCGTGACATCGCTGCTCTGGCGAGCCAGAGCCGCACACAGAAACGCCGTTTACCTTCCCGCTGGTAAGCGGTCCCTATTTATCTACTTGCACCCGGAGGTGCTTTCGAACTGCTAGGTTGGCAGGCGCTGGGACCGAGCAGCGGGAGCGCACCCCGCCGCAGGGATTCGAACCGCCGACCTTTCGATCGGCAAGTCCTAGGCGCTGAGGCTTTAACCCACAGCGCCACCTGCGTCCCGTCAGAGTCCTACATTACTAGGGCTCTAAATCACACCGCAATCCATTGTTTTCTGTGCACATAACTATTGATAGGATTGTGCCCATAGTAACTGAAGCTTGCCAAAATCAACACAATCACAAAATACTATCAATCAGTTCTAAGGAAATGATAATCAAGTCTAAAGCCTTCCAATTTCAAATATCGGGTTAGAAAATTGACATTTGAAATACAAATTGAAAATTTTCTTCAAAATTCCACTAAATGTTCAATACTCTCAAATATTTGCTGTGGCTTTACTTGCAACTTATGTGCTCAGTATATTTTGGTGGGATTCAAGTGCAACCAATGGTGATGGCGTAACTCAACACTATGTTAAATATATAGCTTGCGACATCATCAGAAGTTGTTTTCAAAAAAATACTGAGTACAGTGGCCCTGGTTTTCATTGGGAGATATTATTCATAGGAAAAATTGTCGCAGGAGGGATTTGAAACCTCCTCGCCTATGCAATGTGGACACCCCCCCCCAGTATTAATTTGCAGAGGGAATGCTGACAATGCCACACGCAACGTATTTAATGTAGAATATAATTTGACCCTGATTTTAGCAGGACTGGGTTCAGCATTTTTCAGTGGAATCAGGTCATGCCTTTAGAAAGCTGTTAGTTATCAAGGGATTATGAATTGTGTGATGTATGTGCATGTGTGAACCAGTTCCTATTACCACCCTCCTTGCCACAGTACAAGGATGCACACACTGGTAAAGGTAAAGGGACCCCTGACCGTTAGGTCCAGTCGCGAACGACTCCAGGGTTGCGCTCTCATCTCGCTCTATAGGCTGAGGGAGCCGGTTTTTGCCCGCAGACAGTTTTCCTGGGTTATGTAGCCAGCATGACTAAGCCGCTTCTGGCGAACCAGAGTAGCACACTAAAATGCCATTTACCTTCCCGCTGGAGTGGTACCTATTTGTCTACTTGCACTTGACGTGCTTTTGAACTGCTAGGTTGGCAGGAGCTGGGACTGAGCAACGGAAGCTCACTCCGTCACAAGGATTCGAACCACCGACCTTCTGATCGGCAAGCCCTAGGCTCTGTGGTTTAGACCACAGTGCCACCCGTGTCCCTGCACACACTGGAGTCCTCCAGAATTGCTGCCCACTCCTGCAGATTACATCCTGAACTATGCCACCTGTTTGTTCCCCATCTCCGCACACTGATCTGCTTCACTTTCAAGTAGGAAGCCACCTCAGGGGGAACTATAGGGTCCCAGAGACCCTCCTTTCATGCAAGCAGCTTCCTCGCATCCAGTTCTATCCTCACAATGTCTATAGTCACTCCGTGTCTCTCATTCTCCTTCTTCTCCACCTGCTGCCTCCTGCTCAGAAAGCAGATTCAAGGAGCACTTTCAGCCCCATTCTAACTGGGTGCTCAGAAACAGGTGGAATAGTGAGGGGAACAACTTTAATTTCCAAAGCAAACTTTAGAGTAATAACAGTTTAAATTTTGGGCTTTTACTGTTAAATGTCAGAGATTTGTCTGTTCACTCCCCCCCCCCCCACCTACCCCTGTCCCTCAACAATGAAGAATGGAGCTTGTCTGACCTTAAGAAAATGAATCCTGAAATTACTTTTTTTACAAGTAACTCATAAATGTGAAAGGGGAATATATATATATATTTCTTCGTCTTGTGGGTGACTGAGAGAAGAATTTTATGCATCCTTCTGTGCAAGAAGTGCAGGGAAGGGAGAGATTACAGTGGAGTATATTACACATCCGAATCAATAAAGTCAGCACAGAGGTTTTTAAGTTGCTTTTTCAAAAACTGGCCAGGTTTGCCTGTACATCTAGCACTCATTCTTTATTGTGCAATGTGCAGGGAACAGCAGAGTGGAGGACAAGAGGCACTGGAGATGCCACTAAAAGCACTCACGAATGGGAGGGCAGGTAGCATCTTGTTCCACTTCTTCCAGGCAACAGAAAAGAGTTTAGCAGTTTCCTTATCCTCACTGGATGGTTATCAGTCAATCTCTTACCTTTGTAACTGAAGCAAAGTTTATGAAGCTAAATAGTCCTAGAGAGAATCTGGTGCCAGTTAATGGATTGCATTTCCTGGGGCCTTGGCACAATAGATGGGCAAGAAACAGAAGGAAATACAGGCAAGAAGAACTGGGCTCCTGACTTGCCAGTGATGCAGTGCTGTAGTAGCATGGCTTAGAATTGCTACCAAAATCCACCAAGGCAGGCTTTTTGGAGCCATCAAAACTAGACAAAGTTTAGGCATTTTAAAAGCTTTGATCTACCTAGTTTAGATTAGACTACCAGGGGCCTGATTCTGGGGATGGGGAAACCTGTCCGTTTTGGTTTCTCTCAGTTTCAAATTTTTCCTACCTACAGTTCAGTTCTCTACATTTTCACAGCCCTTTGTGATTTATTTATTTATTTACTTGTTTTTTAAAGTACTCATGAACATTCACCAGCTCTTTGGTGCAAACTTCTCCTCATACACATGCTTGTATGCTATTTTACCCAACACAAACATCTTAACAAAGAAATTTCTTTCAATATAATGCATATGCACATGTTATTTTAAACAATATATACCTGTTTATGCCCTTTTTTTGTTTGTCTTTAGGTGGAGAATTGCATTGCAAAATTGAAAGCAGTGTAAATTCTGAAAGATGGCTGTGTTTTGGTTGGTGTAGTGTTTTGGAAAGGATGAATTAGGTTAAGTTCTCCTTTAAATGCAATCTGACTCGAAATTCATTTGATTCACACTGTGCAGGCTTGAGTATTTGAAGGTGTCTTTGTGCTCAGACGGTGGGACGCAGGTGGCGCTGTGGGTTAAAGCCTCAGCGCCTAGGGCTTGCCGATCGAAAGGTCGGCGGTTCGAATCCCTGCGGCGGGGTGCGCTCCCGCTGCTCGGTCCCAGCGCCTGCCAACCTAGCAGTTCGAAAGCACCTCCGGGTGCAAGTAGATAAATAGGGACCGCTTACCAGCGGGAAGGTAAACGGCGTTTCCGTGTGCAGCTCTGGCTCTGGCCAGAGCAGCGATGTCACGCTGGCCACGTGACCCGGAAGTGTCTCCGGACAGCGCTGGCCCCTGGCCTCTTAAGTGAGATGGGCGCACAACCCCAGAGTCTGTCAAGACTGGCCCGTACGGGCAGGGGTACCTTTACCTTTACCTTTACCTTGTGCTCAGACAAGACAACCACTCTTTCTCTTTAGAAACAGAAAGCTCTTTCTGTAGGAAAAGTTTGCATCTCCACTATTTTGGGCCTTTCAAGCTTCTGATATAGAGATAGTTTGCATGCCTCCCTCCAAGTGAATATTGCATGCCACAATGAAACATCAAAGGGAACTTCATGTTTTACTATAGAAATGTCCAAAACAATTCTCACTACATCCACTCTCAAGATCAACTGCTTCAAGGTCATGAAAAGTTGTGTGAAGTCCACTAGAACCCTCCTCTCACTTTTCTACACCAGTGAGAGTCCTTCCTTCCTCTGTCAGCACCAAGACATAGGCTTCTTTATTTTCATGTTAGATATCTGAAAATGTTGCCAAGAGAAGGCAGTTGCCAGGATTTTCAGTCACAAGTCAACTGAAACCATACATCTTCAGAAAGTTGGTCTGGAAAGAGGACTGCTCCTCAAGCAATTGTATCACTGTGGAATGCCATAGGCCCCTTAGGATCAAATATCTTTACAGTTACTTGCTTTCCTTCACCCTTTCCCATAGCTATTGACTCCTGCACATTCATATTAATTTACAACTTTGTATGTGCAGCTCATAGACTCCATCCACAATTCATTTTCTTACTTCTGTTGCACTTCTTGATTTTGCAAGCTTTTTCTTTCTTTCTTCAGTTTCCTGGTCCAGCCAACAAATATGAAATATTATTGTATCCCAACCAAATCTAAAAAAAATGTAGTATGAACACTGACAACTGGGAAACACTGGCTTGTGAGCGCTCCAATTGGAGAACAGCCTTTACCAAAAGTGTCATGGGCTTTGAAGACTCTTGAATTCAGCACGAAAGGGAGAAACGTGCTAAGAGGAAGGCACGCTTGGCAAACCCTCACCATGATCAACTCCTGCCCAGAATCCTATGTTCCTACTGTGGAAGGATGTATGGATCCAGAATTGGCCTCCACAGTCACTTACGGACTCACTTTTAAAACCATGTTTATGGAAGACAATCTTACTTGGCTATGAGTGATCACCAAAGAAGACTCATGATTTTGTTTCTGCTCTCATTGCAACTGATGGAAACTGCATTGATTTCAATAGAGCTTAATTCTAACTAACTGGATCAGGACCGATGAAGCAAAAAAAAAAAACATTTTTTAAAGATTTGGTTGTGTTAGTTACCCATGAGTCAGACATATTTTGGGAGGTGCAAGCTTAATGTAAAAACATGGTAAATTTTTAATCAAATTAATAAACTGTGAGACTGTAATAGGAAACATAAATCAGTAGTCTATTTAACTGCCACAAGAAAATATCATTAGTAATGAAAATGATTACAGTCTCTTAATGGAAAGATCTTCACAGCCATTGCTCCAAATGTGGTAATTGGCAATCAATTAAAATTAAAGTTAAGGGAATATATCCATTTCTTTCAAAGTTGATTATTTCCTACCCTCTTCTGTTAATGAATTTGGGAGGAAGTAATACAATACAATGTATTTTATTCATGATTTAAATTTCTGTCTTCTGTGAAATAAATAAATAAATAAAACTATTAGACCATAGAAACCAAAAGCAACCCATGCCCTCTGCAGATGTAGCTCATATAGCTGCATGCACAAAAGAACCCTGCCCAAATAATTTATGCTTTCTGAAACAATAACTGTATCAAAACATGACCATCCTTTGAAATTCCCCCTTGCGGTTCTCCAGTCAAGTACAATGATGAAATGTACATAGAAATTCATATTGCTAGTGAAAATAGTATACATAGATGTCAGAAGAATATAAGAATATAAACATGTTATTTTCCCCAAATTCTGTATCTTAGGCAACATTGCATACAGAAATATGTATATTCTGAGAAATTTGCCTTAAAATGTTGATGTATTTTCCTGATAATTATTATTATTTTTAGATCACAAGCTTATGTGGAAACACAGAAAACTGAATTTAAAACTGATCAAATGAGAAGCCTAAAGAAACTGAGATTTGCCCTTCCCTGATGTTTGGCAAGCTTCACATGTGTGGACATCACTTCTCTGGGGCAAAGTGTCACAGGGTTTTGTCAGAGAGAGGTGGACTAAAAAGGAGGCTGCTGCTTTTCTCTGCAACTTTCCCTCCAGCTGGCACTCTAGACCTGTGTTTCAGAGATATGCTTCGAATCCCATGTGGAGGGGAAGTGATTGGGAAGGGGGCGCTTCAGGGCAAAAGTGGTAATTGGTTGCAGAAGGGTTAATCACCCACCCTCTCACTCACATCTTTCCCCTTGGAAATCCAATATTCTTTGAATGTCCTCCTGCTCTTGACGCAGCACAGTGCAGAAATTGAGTCACTGCGCAGGAATGATGTAGTAAACAAATCATGAATCACACCTCCGCTGAATATTGTGACATTCGGCGCAAAGCACATCACGGTGACATCTTTAAAAGGAGCAGGGAATAACACTCAGCGAGGAAAAGTCAGATTGTCACAATGGATAAACACTTTGGGGAGTGCAGTGAAAGCTCTTGTCAAGCTTTTGGGCTTTCTGTTTGCAAATATGTTCATTACAAACTGCTACAATCTATGCCTTCGCCTCAAGCTGTCATTGGTCCCACTTCATTAGCTGTTATGAGTCTGTGGCTGATCCACTATGCTTGCTATTTAAAAGCATAATATTGGGCGGCGGGGGAGAGGTCATTTATAGTAGTTGCATGTTCATCCTTCGCTTTAGCTCCTTTGCTGAAACATAGCACGCGAAGAGCTGAAAAGCGGAGACAATTTTCTTTTTGCAAAACCATGAAGGGATTATGGGTTTTATTTTGGGGGTGGGACTGCTTTGTTCACGTATATTAGGCAAACCCTTGTTTTGCTGGACCTTCACACAGAATGTCACCAGGGTCACAATTTAAATTTCACCATGTTGTTGAATGAAATTTTGCAGGGGTGGGGGACAGGATCCAGAAAGGTTCAGAGTCTGACTCTTAATTGCATTCACAGTTGAATTGCAAAGAAAAGTAGTGCATTTCAAGGAATGTTGTGGTTATTTTTCTCTTTAGTACTTCAGCATAGCTATAGCAATGTTGTCAATCTTTTCTTTTTTTAAAAGCAAATAGATTTGTGCCTCAATTCTCTGCCTTGTTGTTTAATCGTTTGTAACAGTCATCACTTGGTATCATCATCACCATCAATTTATTTGTATGACACCTTTCCACAGTTAAAAACAATGCTCAAGGCGGCTTACAGCATGACAAGATTTACATAATTACAAAAGTCATAAACAATAAAGAAACCACATCAAAAAAAATACACAAGCAAATGGAAAGCAATTTCCACATAAATCAAAATCTGAAACTAAGAATACAGCATTAATACCACAGTTTAAAATGACATAGGTAAAAAATAACAGCAATTTAAAAACAACAACAGAGCCCTCTCTGCCCAGCAGCAGCAGTCCTTTATGGAGCGTGTCAGGCCCTGCCCTAGGTCAGGTAGTGAGTGGCAGGACTTGGGCCCTCAGGTGCTGCCCTCAAGTCCTTCTGGGTATGAATGAGAAGTTGCCAGAAATTGAGGAGGGTGCCTCCTTGTAGCAGTCCATACCCTTCTTGATTTTGCTCGTCATAATTCCAGCAGGGGCCTGGTCAAATTTGAGCATGCCTGCTTCAAAGTCTTCTGTTACTCCTATAGAGGAAGTTGCCCAGCCTGAGGCCTTGCAACAGATTGACTTCCCTCACCACCAAGGCTGCTAATCGAGAAGGAAATTCCAGGAAATCCAAACGTGATTCCAGCCCACCGACACAGAATCCTCTTTAGTTCCGTGAGCAAGGAACTCATAGAAAGCTAGTCCTATGCCACATCTTTGTATATATGTCTCCCAATCTGAGAAACCTATTGCTGACCACCAGGCTATATCACAGTGGCATGTTGGGGAGGTAGTGGTGTCTCCCCAGCATCAATACACCCACTTTCCAGGACAGGGACAGGATACAGTGAAGCAGAAATTAGGCTGGGTTGATGTGCACAGATGCTGCCCTGGTGGATCTTCCTTCGCTTCTTTTTCATGTGCTCCAGTTGCCTTGATTCTTCTTGAAGGGCCCCACCACATGAGTAACTCATCAGGGCCCCAAAAGTTGCGATTTTACAAGCCCTGTTTTATAACCTTGCCTGGTCATGGAAAATTCTATGGTTCTAGCACCCCAGAGAGACCATTAAGAGCTTGTGGAATATGGTCCCAACATAAGGAAACCTTCCTGTCCATCCATCAAAGGATGAGAGAGACAAAAGGGTAGTAGGGATACAATTACCTGGTGACCAGTTAATTTGTTTCTTGAGAACAATCATGCAATGCCAGCAGACACAGAGAGCAAGCTACTCTTCTAAGATTCAGGTTTCTTCCTGGCAGAAGTGGTCTCCTTGCCTGGGACTAACACAGCAAGTTCAAGGCTTGTTGTTCATCTGCTCTAGCACCCAGGACTCAGCCCCTGGCTTACCAGACTCCACTACTAGAGCCACCTAGGTCCATATGAATGGAGGCTTCTCATTTTCATCTGTAAAATGTTGGACTGCAGCATTCCTCATTCTTACCTGACATGGTTTATTTCCATTCACTTGGTATAAGAAGCAATTCAACAGTGTCAAGAAGATTTATTTCATCTTAGACACAAGACGTCTGGCACTAAAATTAATGTTCTGTTCAAAATACATTGCTATGATTGGTTGCCTTTGTAAACTACTTAGGGTCAGATTTCCCAACCAAAAGACAAATAACAGCTTTGAGGGAACTAGAGGGATTTGGCCTTTGGTTGATATTTAAACTCAGCTCCAACCCAATTTAGTATTTGTTTCTCTCTCTCTTTTAAAAATCCATTCCTCTCCACGCTAAAAAATGGAAAAGAAACGATAGTGGGAACCTGAATTCTTGGGAAACATTTGAAAGGAACCAGATCTACCCAAACAAATACATGGCTCTTATTTTGACTGAATTGCAGCAACATTTTCTGCTCTAATAAAATTTGATCAACATTGAAATTCAGTTTGGAATGTACTCTGAAGCTCAATATGGTGGTAACAATTTCCAGAGGGGTGACCATGTCAGTCTGTTGCATGAGAGACCAGTGACACCTTAAGGACTAACAAATTTAGTTATTATGGTGATAATTTACAATATAATCCAGCAACCTAGAGAACTTTTCAGCAGTCTGTGAAGTACACTCGCATAGTATACTTACTTACATTAAGCCTCTGAAATAAGTAGCCTACCCTTCTGAATAAATATGCTGATTGATTGATTGACTGATTGAACTAAAGATGGGTTAACACTGCTTATTGTTATTGCTGTAATTTATTACCTATCCTTCACCAGGAGGTCCTAGGGTGGTATACAACAATTAAAAAACAGTGCCAAAAACAGTTTAAAACAATTTACAATCACAGAAATAAGGTGGGTCATAAAAATGTACATCTCAGCTGTCGAAAGTCAAGGTAAGGGGATCTGAGCTGTGCATGCAGCTGTAGATAAGGTCTAAACTGCAGGTGGTGACAGCAGTCACGAAATTAAAAGACGCCTGCTTCTTGGGAGAAAAGCAGTGACAAACCTAGACAGCATCTTAAAAAGCAGAGACATCACCTTGCCGACAAAGGTCCGTATAGTTAAAGCTATGGTTTTCCCGGTAGTGATGTATGGAAGTGAGAGCTGGACCATAAAGAAGGCTGATCGCCGAAGAATTGATGCTTTTGAATTATGGTGCTGGAGAAGACTTGGGAGTCTCATGGACTGCAAGAAGATCAAACGTATCCATTCTTAAGGAAATCAGCCCTGAGTGCTCACTGGAAGGATAGATCCTGAAACTGAGGCTCCAGTACTTTGGCCACCTCATGAGAAGAGAAGACTCCCTGGAAAAGACCCTGATGTTGGGAAAGATTGAGGGCACAAGCAGAAGGGGATGACAGAGGACAATATGGTTGGACAGTGTTCTCAAAGCTACCATGATGAGTTTGACCAAATTGCGGGAGGCAGTGGAAGACAGGAGTGCCTGGTGTGCTCTGGTCCATGGCGTCATGAAGAGTCGACTAAAGAACAACAAAGACATAACAATCAGTATGGTTTGGTGTCCCTATTTTTCCTTCTTTCTTTTTGGAGTTCAGTTCAGTGTATCGTTGGTCTGTAGAACAATTGGAGTTAGCATTCCCACATGCATATTATATTAAGGCTGGTCTTCCATCCACTCTAGACCCGTTCCAGTTTGCATACAGAAGGAATAGATCTACTGATGATGCTATTTCCAATCCTGTCCATACTGTACTGAGTCATCTAGAACGACAGGGAACCTACGCAAGGCTGTTGTTTGTGGACTACAGTTCTGCCTTTAATACAATTCTACCAGACAGGTTATTCCTTAAAATGACCAATTTGGGTATACATCAGAAGATCTGCTTGTGGGTAAGGAATTTCCTGACCGATAGGCCGCAGACAGTGAGAATGGGACCTTACCACTCTTCTACTCTAGTATTAAGCACAGGAGCCCCTCAGGGGTGTGTGTTAAGCCCCTTCCTCTATTCCCTGTACACATTTGACTGCACCCCACTGTATAAGTCCAACACAATCATCAAATTTGCGGATGATACAACAGTGGTGGGGCTCATTAGTGAGAATGATGAGGCTGCTTATAGGAAAGAAGTACAGGGGTTAATTCAATGGTGTAAAGAAAATAATCTTATGCTTAACACCAAAAAAACCAAAGAACTCATAATTGATTTTAGGCGAAAGAAAAGTGTATTTTTACCATTGCACATAAATGGCGAGGAGGTGGAGAGGGTTGGTAGTTTTAAATACCTGGGCACTTACATCTCTGAGGACCTCTCATGGACTGCAAATATTAATATGGTTGTGAGGAAGGTGCAGGGGAGGTTGTATTTCCTGAGAATGCTCAGAGGATTGAATCTATCTCAGCACCTACTTCTGTCCTATTATCATAGTACCATTGAGAGTGTCTTAACCTATAGTATATTATCGTGGTATGGGAGCAGCTCTGGAATGGATAAAAAAGCCTTACAGAGAATAATTAAAATTGCCCAGAATGTTATTGGGCTCCAACTACCAACCCTGGATGAGATCTTCACGTCTCGCAGCTTGAAGAAGGCACACAATATCCTGAGAGATCCCACCCATCCTGCTCACAACCTCTTTGAACTGTTGCCTTCAGGCAGAAGATATAGGACAATGAAAACACGAACCACACGCCTTCTGAATAGTTTCTATCCAAGAGCTCTGATTGCACTAAACAATGATCTCAGGGCCAGTTGTAAGAAATGGCAAGCAGTGAGTAGTAAGGAATGAGATAGGTTTTAGGTTATGCTATGCTTCTAATAGGTTGTGTTATATTCTGGATTATGTATGTTTTAATAGATTATGTCTGAATAGGATGAGAGTGTTGGAGATACGTGCAG
This sequence comes from Podarcis cretensis, assembly GCF_951804945.1. NCBI lineage: Eukaryota > Metazoa > Chordata > Lepidosauria > Squamata > Lacertidae > Podarcis > Podarcis cretensis. The sequence goes on along the minus strand of NC_137173.1, from coordinate 99,821,408 downwards.
ATGTGTGTGTGAATCCGGTCTTGGGTGTTTGATTTTCGTTGTTGTGTATACTGTGTATATACGGACAATGACAATAAATTTATCTAAATCTAAATGCATGCATATCTCTGTTTCTGTACGTAATGCTTAGTCCCTGGAATACTGGTGACTGGATGCATGAATTGATCTGATCTTTGATGACTCACCCACACAGGCAGGTGGGAAGAACATACATGTTTGGATCAGCCCTGGTTCTGTACTCGGTAGGAACAAGGACTGAATTATCTCCCCCTTTCTCCCTTTAGGGCGCATTAACTTGATGTGAGTAATCAAACACATTGCCTTTTTGAGGTGGGCAGGGGAAAGAAACTGACATTTATGGAAAAAAGACATAAATTCACCTCCACATCTGCCCAATCAGCTATTTTTTATTTAGCTGTGGAGTGTTTGCATTTGTGGGCAAAAAACTGCTGTATAAGCTGTCTTTAAATTATTTTATATTGAGTTCCCAGCTAAAAACCATTCATTAGAAATTTTATTGTTATCAGCCACAGCGCAAAGCTCCGCTGCTACACCATAAGGTGGAGGAAGTTGTGATTTTTACGACTTGGCTACATTAATTAATTTATTAAATATTAATGATGGAAAAGCAATTCAAATGATGCTCTACGAACGGCCCCTGCAATGCGAACATGTTATTGCCCCATTCATCAGCACCCAGGCTTGAGATGTACAGAGTAATATAACTGTTAGATGAGGTATATTCAAACCATATGTTGTTAATCTAGTTAATGGAATAACAAATACATGGCTGGGTCTATCACGTAAGAGACTTAACAATATACACTTAGGTGCACACATTTCATCTGCTACAGACGGGATGATTATGCTATCTTTTGGACATCAGATGAGAACGGCGACCTAAATGAATGTGTTCAGTGACCATGCTGTAATTCTGTTGCTGTCCATACTGTAATCAATAGGAGGATGAATCATATGTAAGCACTGCATAGTCCCTTTCAGCCTTATCTGAAGATTTGAATTGTGTGTGTGGCTTTAGATAAGATCTAAAGTGGTCTTAATCAAGAGCCCTGACTCTGTTCACTTAACTCGATTGGGCCTTTGGAAATGAGGCGGATTGGAAGTTATGGCTTCTGCTGTTGCATGTTTCTAAGAAAGGGGAAAAAACCATCAGGAAAGTTAGCAGAAACAAGGGAAAGAGAAGAAAGGCTAGGAGAGGGCAGGTAGGAAAAGTACAGTTTGAACAACTGCTATAATCATCATCATCATCCATCATCATCATCATTAGATTAACACCAGCATTGTTGCCAGTGTGGTGTAGTGGTTCAGAGCGGTGGACTCGCAATCTGGTGAACCAGGTTCGCTTCCCCGCTCCTCCACATGCAGCTGCTGGGTGACCTTGGGCCAGTCACACTTCTCTGAAGTCTCTCAGCCCCCCTCACCTCACAGAGTCTTTGTTGTGGGGGAGAAAGGGAAAGGAGAATGTTATCCGCTTTGAGACTCCTTAAGGGGAGTGAAAGGCGGGATATCAAGTCCAAACTCCTCTTCTTTTTGTTACTGAAGACTTTCAACAAGCCAGGTCTTTGGAGAGGATATTCTTATTTGTATTGGATTTGATATTGTTTTTATATATAGCTTTCTTGTTGTTGCTGTTTTTGTATTAATTGTTTGATACACAATTGGTTTTTAAAAATTGTCTTTATGTACGCAGTTGCCTTGACTGTTTTTGATATGTAATTTATTTATGTTTATTGTAAAATTGCATCGAGATGCCTCATAGCAAGTGGCTCATAGATATAGATTTTTGTTAACACTTTAGAAATGGCATTGGTGGCAGTTCAGTGGTTTTCATGCCCTGCATACCTGTTGGACTACCACAGCATCCCCACGAATGCTCCTTACCCACCAAATTAGGGCAATGCAGAAAGGTCTGGGAACAGCACAAAACTTCAGTTTGCTTCTCAGTTTGTTTCTGTGAACCACCAGTGGAGCAGCATTTGCAGAGCATACATCTGCCACGCTAAAATTCATAAACCATAATGTTAAGCTGACAGTGTTTCGTTTGGGAAGCTGCTTTTGCGCAGGAAGCTGTACTATATACTAATGAATTCAGAAACATAGGCTTGCATACAGGAGAACTATACTTTGTTGTTGTGTTAGGCTCACATCCACTTTAGTTGTAATCTCTTCATTCCTTGGAGTTAATGGAATGTGGTGTAAATATATTTATGTCAGCTAAGTCACCCTTAGTACTGGAATCCTTCCACAGACCCAGTGCTACGAATGTGCCAGTCTCCCAATGGCCAGATTGTGCCGTGCAAGGCCAATGTGGTGTTTTACAGGTTTTGGGATGCGGGTGGCGCTGTGGTCTAAACCACTGAGCCTCTTGGCCTTGCCGATCAGAAGATCAGTGGTTCAAATCCATGTGACAGGGTGAGCTCCCGTTGCTCTGTCCCAGCTCCTGCCAACCTAGCAGTTCAAAAGCACGCCAGTGCAAGTTGATAAATAGGAACCACTTCAGCGGGAAGGTAAATGGTGTTTTCATGCACTCTGGCTTCTGTCACGGTGTCCCGTTGCACCAGAAGTGGTTTAGTCCTGCTGGCCACCCGGAAAGCTGTGTGGACAAATGCCGGCTCCCTCGGCCTGAAAGCGAGATGAGTGCCGCAACCCCATAGTTGCCTTTGACTGGACTTAAATGTCGAGGGGTCCTTTACAGGTTTAGGGCTGCATGAGCAGAGTCACTTTCCAAAACCTTGCATAGCACTCTGTGATCACATTCTCACCATATTGCTATAGCTGAAGCCCCAATTTAGCCTCATGCAACTATAACCTTGTGTTAACAGCAATAGGCAATCTAATGTATTGTTTTCTTCAAATGATTCAGATTAGATATTGTGGTGATATTATGAGAAACCTGAAGTTCAACAGAATCCATAGAATCACAGAACTGTAGAGTTGGAAAGGACTACAAGGGTCATCTAGGCCAACCCCTGCAATGCAGGAATCTTTTGCCCAACATGGGACTTGGACCCACAGCTCTGAGTCTCATGCTCTGCTGCCTGAGCCATGTTAGTATAATTATTGTTCAACAGAAGTTAGATACAAGAAAATATATGGCTTAACCTATGTCTGCTGTTTGAAAATGTGGCATACCTGCATAATTTAATGGGAATGCTAACATGCAGCAAAGAGATCACCATATTTATGGTCTTCTTAATGTCCTTTCATAGGCACGCGGGTGGCACTGTGGGTTAAACCACAGAGCCTAGACTTGCCGATCAGAAGGTCGGCGGTTCGAATCCCCGTGACGGGGTGAGCTCCCGTTTCTCGGTCCCTGCTGCTGCCAACCTAGCAGTTCGAAAGCATGTCAAAGTGCAAGTAGATAAATAGGTACCGCTCTGGCAGGAAGATAAACGGCATTTCTGTGCGCTGCTTTGGTTCGCCAGAAGCGGCTTAGTCATGCTGGCCACATGACCCGGAAGCTGTACGCCGGCTCCCTCGGCCAATAAAGCGAGATGAGCGCCGCAACCCCAGAGTCGGCCACGACTAGACCTAATGGTCAGGGGTTCCTTTACCTTTTAATGTCCTTTCATAGCCTTTGCTATTAGTGATTGAAATTTGCAGATTAGACCTATAAGCAAAAGTGTGGGCTGGAATCAGTGTTCTGCATGTGTCTCTGTGCTAAGAGAGGTGCCAATCTGGTGTTAAGCATGTTATACAATACTGTTATCATGGCTACTTTTAGACTCATATGATAGAGACCCACATCTGGGACCCATACACATCAGGCAGCCTACTGATATTTAGTACCTCAGACATATGTGCACAGAGATCACAGTTTCAGATACTTGAAACACCTTCAAATCTAGCGAGACTAGAGCCTGTGATGGAAAATTACTGTACCAGCTGTTGCACATTATAAGAGAGCACAGCAAAGATTGTTTGTGTTTAGGCTTCACGGCTGTTGATGGCATGCTGAAAAATGAGACAGAACATGCCCAGTCACTGGTCGAGAGAGTGGCCTTGTTTTCTGGTGTCATGCACAGCCTCTGCAGCAATAATAGAAGTGAATCGCAAGGCATACCAATGCTACAAACTTGGCAAAAATGTTCTCTCCTTGTCAGAACAATAAAAGGAGATGCACACATGTGGTGCAGCAATAAAACTGCTAGCACATTTGCAAAGCTAAGCAGGATCTGTGGTGGTTTCAAATTGGGTGGAAGCCATGTTTTGAGATCCCTGCATTGGAAGAGTTTGGGCTAGATGACCCTTGGTGATCCAGCTCTGTGATTATGGTCAGGGCTGGATTTCAGTTTGATGAGGCCCTAAGCTACTGAAGGTAATGGGGCCCTTTATGTGTCCAGCTGTCCTTTGTCAACAACAAATTGTCACGGTTTTTTGTGTTGGATATATGCTATATGGTAATTTATGGACCTAATAGGTACCTAAAGCCATTTGCACATAACAAAATATGTATTTTGTCAAAGTAATTGTTGAACTGAAATACAGTTAAGAAGTATATTAATAGTGGAATAATTATTACGCTCTAACTGTATGTAGGTTTTATTTTATTTGTTTTTTATCTTATATTTTGGAAATGTACATCCAGTTGTTGTTGTCCTTTAAAAAAATTGGGGGCCCCAAGAGAGTGGGGTCCTAAGATATAGCTTCTTTAGCTTATACGCAAATCTGGCACTGATTATGGTACAGAAAAGGGATGTGTCAACCAGTCAACATTCTTGACTGTATTCCAGCCTTTTTACCATCTTAAGTAAGCTTAAGTTTCATTCAAGTTATTATTAAGCACATTTATTTCTATGCTGTATGTCATAAATATATTTAACCATTACGCTGAATCCGAAGCAAAATCTGCCAGGGATCCTTGCTCAGCCAGGCTCAGCCGGGCTCATCCCAGCTCTTCTCAGGTGGCTGAGCTGAGGCCAATGTAAGATCCCAAAAAATATGTGTTCTGGGGGTGCAGCATGGGTGGGATCAGAGAGGAACTTGGTCTGCAATCCTAGACCTGTCAGCTCAGTCATGTGACCTGGGAACCTGGCATAGAATACTATTTTACAAGTTTGTTTTCCCTCTGCCAGTCTCAGGCAGAGCAGCAGTAGCCTCACTGCTGAATGAGGTCTGCATCAGTTTAATTTACACCAGCTTCTTGTGCCTAGAATTGCTCAGTTTAAGTCATGTGCAGGAAGGAGTCAAGAGGAGTTGCGGTAAATTATATTATTCTGCATGCTTTTGCTTCATCGATTACAATTTAGCAGACTACAGGGGTATGCTGAAGAGAAGTCATACCATTTAACCAACTTTGTTAGTGGTTTGATTAGACTTTTTTGGGGCTACATTCGCATTGCCAGCTTTGTCAACAGCATGCTTTTTTATTCTCAAGTGCATCTTATCTCATTTGTTTTGCATCTCATCTCCCTGCTTCCAATGTAATCCCATAGGCTCCACTAGATGCGCATGGAACCATCCATCTCAAAAGCTGTTGTTTTCTTTACTATATTAGCTGTCGATTAATTGGATTACATCCAACTGAGTCATACTCATACTAATGTAAGTTGGACATACTCTATGACTCATATTAATGTTATGTTTAGCAAATTTTGGTGTAAAATGACTTGAGCATTATATGCTGAAAAGTAGTACATAACCTGATATTAATTGAAAGGGATTAGCTTTGCCCTACTTGTGGTCAAAATTATTTGCTTATATAACTACCATGAAAACTTTTAATGTTAGTATCCTTGCAAATGCATTCCTTTTCCATGCATCCCTCTTATATCCTGAGTCTGTGGTGATGTTTTGTCTCTGTTTGGACCTGTCTTTGCAACCCACTGGAGTGTTCTGAGACAAAGACCCTGGTGGTTCTTCAGAAGTTTTAGTTTTGATTTCTAATGTAAAATAATGAGGGCAATTTCCAGCTTTTAAGGAAATAATTCTGATTATTTCCAAGCCAATCAAATTCGGGACACTAGCAGCTTGCACCTCACTAATAAATATCCATGCACTTTAACTCATAATGCCAGTGTACTGATTCACTTCCACCTTTCCCCAACCCTCCTCTTGAAATAGTAAATGTTGCTGGGTGCATCTGAACTGCAGTTAGCTGGTCAAAGTTATGATAAGTTCCGTTCCATCAAACTTCCTTAATGTGATGGTTTTTGTTTTAAAAAAGATAACTTCTAGGGTCAGCTTGCAAATGTGTGTCACTTCCAAAACTAGTGAGGAGGAAATGAATACAATGAAAACCTTCGAGAGATGGAACAGGGGAGGAACTCAGCAATGATCCTTGGTGTGAAAATAAGTGTTGTAAAATACAGATGCCCACATTTTAATCTGTGACATGCTGAGGGATGAGTAACTAAAATTCTGGTTCTATATTCAGTAAGGCTTTGGTCCAGGTAATTAAATCTCCAGCATCATTCAGTAAGATTTTGTTTATTGATTAGCACAGACTCCCTCTTGAATGTTGCTTCCTCCCAACATCGTTTGTCACTGTTTATTGCAGCATATCAATATGAATTGTCATCCTCCTGCTGTTCCACCCAAGTAAATATAATAAAACGTCAATCTTCAGAGCTTCTACTTCAGTTGAATATCAATCGTGAGATGCTGGAATCCACTTTTGTGCTGCAGTTATTGACCTAAACCTCAGTGATCAAACATATAAATGGTTATGGAGTGGTTTTCATGTCCTATTTCTGGAGTCTGGAGTCTTTCAAAACTTGGCATCTAGTTGTATGGTGCCATGGGGTGGGGGAAATCATAGTTTATCCTCAGAAGCTACGCTTGCCAATTGCCTGCTGTGAAACTTTGCATAAATGCAAGACAGAAATGGAATCTTTGCCAAGCCATGCCAAAAATTAGGTGAAGGACTGCTATTCTACAGTTTCAAATACTGGGGCACTTTTGAGAACTACAAATCTCTAACCTCACAGAAATCTCACCAATCTTTACATATGTGTAGTTACACAAACTGGACATCCATGCAAGTTCATGGTTAGGGATTTATTTTATACTTTCACTATAGCAGCCTCCTCCAACCTGATACCTTGCAGATGTTTTGGATTTCAGCTGCCGTCATCTCTGAACACTGACCATGCTGACTGGGGCTTATGGGAGCTGTAGCCTGAAACATCGGGAGGGTGGCAGGTTCAGAAGGATGCACTCTATATCCACACACCCTTTTCTAATCATTTTAACTCCTCACATCTCACTCAACAGAGGTGCAATATCTCCCGAAATTTCACTCCCAGAACTCTTCACCAGTACGGAATCAAGGTGGTAAGAGTTCAGGTTCTCAGCTTAAAGAGACTCTCTCTCCTTAACTTTCTCCTAAACACTCTCTCCTAAACTTTCATGTTTGGCAGGATTCATGAAGGTAGTGAGGAATGAAGGTCTCTCCTTGCCACTCTTAAAGCTTGCTGGAAGTGCAAGCTTCCAGCAAAATAGTTCAGAAGTGCCTTCACTTCCTGGGTTATGGAGATGGAATAGAATCTACAGACTGACTCTAGAATTCAGCAGACCAGAATGCAGATAAGTTAAAACGTGAGCATATATAATTAGGAAACTGAGTGTCCAGAACAAAGTGTCATCTATGCAGAATATTCAGAGTTCTAATATTTAATTCTAAAATAACTTATTTTCCCCCATGACGGCTGTGAGAATGACTTTTAGATATTTAGAATGGCTTTTATTATCTCTGTCATCTCATTCCCTTTCTCTTTGTCATTTCGGTCATTCTCCTTTTTAAACAGTCCCCAACTGTCCTTCTCAATGGACACTTGTCACTTGCCATTCATTCTCTTCCCACCAAACATTATATCCCACTCTACGGCTGTCCAACATTCTTTCACTCATAACTCGGTTGCAGCCTTCTTTGCAGAATAATCACACATTCATAAATTTTATATTCATTTCAACAGTGACAACTAATTTCAGCAAATTAGTGTGTATGTTGTGTGTGGTGAAACTGAGCTCACAAAAATGGCATTTCTCCCTGTACAATATTTGCATTAGGTTGTTGTCACACCTTGGCAGTTGTCACACCTTGACAGCCAAGGTAAATCAAAATGCCTAAAAATACAAAACAAGCGAAATAACACTTTTTCTGGTCCCAAAGAAAATGAAGCAAAAAAAGCCACAGTTGAACTGCAGAAGGAATGCCAGCATTGTTGATAAGCCGACTGCTGAATCCATTTTGGAAAGGGTTAATGGTAGCATGGCAGACACAAAACCCTTGTCATATATGCGTGCATCAAAAAAGCAGGCCAAGTTTGAAACTACTACGCCATATACATTTCCAACAGGGATTTCTGTTCCGCATGACCTTCTGTTTACAGAATTTTCTTTTATGACACTTGGAATCAATCTTGCCATGTTTTCCCAGTGCATGTGTATTCACTACATCATTTGTCATGTATCTTGTGTCCTAGAGCTATAGCCACTGGCAACGGAAAATGTCAACATCTGTGAGAGAGAAATACAGACAGAAGTTGTGAAATATGTGGTAATGCTTTTAATATATTACATGGCTGTAGAGGACACATTTATTAAAAGGTTTAACTTAATTTCACCAAAAGTGATTTCACTAAAACAAAGCAGAACCTTCTGCCCCCTGTGCTTTGGTTCCAGGGATCTTGTTCTGGAGATCTCACACTCCAACTTTGAATGTGCTTGGAGCAATCACTATTTTGCTTAACTCTGCTACGAGAGAGTCAAAGAATCTCTCTTCCAAACCTCTCTCTCTCCAACTGCCTTGCCCTTGTAAACAGGAATAGTTGAAGCAAATGGGTGGCCTTTCATCTTAAATACTTTATGAAACACTATTCCAGTGCAACTTGTGAGAAACTGGAGGTGGCACTGAGGGAGAAAGTTAGAATAAAAGCTCTACCTCTGCAGGAATTTTCACATAGTAACCTGGGAATTTGGATGCCCTTAGTTTGAAAGCAATTATTATATAGTATCTAAACCATACTATATGAGTCACTACTTACTGTCGTAAAAGCATGTTTAGCCTTAAGACCACCCTAGTCCTGTTTGGCTGGATAAATAAATTTAACTGATTCCTATTCATAGGGGAATGGAACAAAACTTGCATAATGCCCTTTGACTTTTCTATTCTTTTAGCTGATGATAAGAGCAGGGACAGATATACAAATGTTGAATGTTTTCCTTGTATTGGAAAGATCGCTCCAACTTATGGAATCCTTGAAATAGTCTTTTGTGTATACAAGCAGAGCCTATTGGAAGGAAACAAAGTCCTCAAAAAAGGCAGCAGAACTGCTAATCTTTCAGATTCTGAAAGAGTAACTGCACCCCCAGGATATTTCCATTTTAACAAACCTCAGCTACAAGTTCTCAGCTATCTGTCTAAATTTGAACTTGCAACATATTGCTTTTCTTATTCCCCAACCTCCGCTGAAAACTGTTGCCTTCCAAACACATGGTAGAAAGATATTCTGCTAACAAGGCAAAATGAAATTATTTGGTCAAATCTCTAACGTAACCCACCCACCCCCTGCTCTTTTTGCCATAGTCAAGAGAGCCTTCCATACCCCAATACTTTCATTTCTCCATATTTACCATGTCTGTGTTTCAGAATGTCTCTTTCATTTAATCCTGTAGAGGACTATGAAATCTACAAGACAGACAATTCTTATGTCCCTTATTGCTATGTTTGAGTTATTACCATGCCAATAAGAATTCTCTCCTTAGCAACGTGTTCTCCTCTGGGCTAAAGATGCTTCTCAATGCCTGTAGACTTATTGCTTGGTAGGAAAGTAGGATTTTGCAGAGTGCGGAGTTTACCCCAAGAATGAGTGAAAAGGAGAGGTAGGGAGAGATGGGTGATGGACACTGGAATCCCCCCTTCTCCATCCACAGGGTCCTGTTTAGGTGGCCTGCAGTATCAGTGAGATGATCACAAACTGGCTTTTCCGAAATATTTTTTAACTTCTCAGTCAGACTCGGATTAATTGCTGCCAGATAACATTCCATGCAATGTCTCAGTCCTGTCTTTCACCTGAGTAGATTTGGGTTCCAAAAAAACAAAAAAACAAAAAAACAAACAAATCACAGTCTTGAATATTTTTTTTTAGCAGGAGTACATAGTATCTTTTGAGCCTTTTCCGTACAAACTGATTCCCACAACTAGTCCTACCACTTTTGTCAGGAAAAAAGCAGCTTTACTTTCTCTCACTGACCTTTATAATATTGTAAGTCTGCTTGGGAAGAGTCATGGGCACAGAGTTATCTGAACCTAGAGCCTTTGGCATGTCGTGAAAGGATGCAAGGGTGATAAGCAAGGCCTTGGCACACCTTCACTACTGGACCCCTGAGGAGTGTTGTAACTTAATGGTTACTTGTGCTCTTTACAAAAATAGTTAAGAGCTTTCTCAAAACTCACACTTAAAAACTGGCTCTGAATAGATGAATTCCCCATAGAATGGCTGGTGGCTTTACAGTACCTGTGGATCCTTCTAGGATACACTTTCTAGAATTGCTGAATCCCAATGTCCCAGGGAAACAATCTGGGTTGCCCTGCCTAGCTAACCCTTCATTCAGCCCTAAGCAGGCTCTGAAGTGATCCCTAACTAGATGTTTTCCAAGCCCTATCTAAACCTAACTGACAGACAAACCCTATCCGACCTCTCACAGATAGTCAAGACCTACCTGATAAACTGTCTGGTTCTAGCTTTTGACTCCCAACTCCCTCTAATTGGATAAGCTTCCACCTAGCCCTGGTTGCTTTCTGGGTCAACAGGAGGCTGACCCAGGGTCTCTCTGATGCACTTGGTTTGTATTAATGACAGGATAAATATTGGGACATAGACATGTGTCATATCCTGGTTCTATTGTCTCACACAGTTTAGAAAGCAGAAGTAACCTCAATGTGTTCTAGTCCCTGTTCAATATTCAATATCTCTCAGTAGAAAATGAAGCTCATATGAAAGATCAGTATGTCATCCTCCAAATCCTTCACTTTTTCAGCTTAATAACCAACCTTCTTTATTTTGTTCAACAAGTTATATCCCATGCTTCTAATGCATTTGCACGCAGAGCTGCAATAAAAATACAATAAAAACACCACAATCACAATAAAACACCAGTATATATATTAAAAAAACAGAATAAAACCAGTCTCATTGGACAGGAAAACAGGCTCAGCATATAAGAAGCAGAAGTCTTGTTATGTACTGAGTTGAATAGGATCCAAACTGCAGCAGTCTGATTGGTCCTAGAACAATGCAGCAGTATGATTGATTGGCAGGAACCACCCAATCATGCTCCAGATATAAGTGAATCCACAACCTGATTGGCTTACAGTAGAATTCCAGAATTAGCCAATCATGTGCAGCCCATTGTGTAAATAATGTATATAAAGCAGATACTTTGAGGGGACATTCATTCATTCCTCCTCACCACTATGAGCTGAATAAAGAGCATGAAATCACCTTGCGACTCTGAGTATATTTCAAGTCTGATGGCACAGAAAGAAGCCACCACCTTGCTGAAGCAAAGCAGGTCTGGTCTGATCAGAACCTGGATGGGTGATCAGCTTGGAATCACATGTGCACCACCTTCCTTTCTATGGTGGAAGAAAAGTAGGATCTAAGTTCTCATAGGGACCAGCCACATGCCTATGAGAGGCCTACAAACAGGACCCAAGCGCAAGAGCTCTCTGTTCTCCTGAGGTTTCCAGCAAGTGGGTATTCCAATCAATGCTGCCACCAACCATGAAGGCAATGTATAGCCAAATTGGCTAGCAGCCATTAGTAGCGTTTACTTCAATGAATTTGTCTAATCTTTTTTTTAAAAAAAAGCAGTTCCAGATGATGAACATTGTTGCCAAATTCTATAGTTTAAATACAGTGGTACAGTATTTAAGAACTTAAATATTTGTTCTGGAGGTCTGTTCTTAACCTGAAACTGTTCTTAACCTGAAGCACCACTTTAGCTAATGAGGCCTCCTGCTGCCGCCGCACGATTTCTGTTCTCATCCTGAAGCAAAGTTCTTAACCCAAAGTACTATTTCTGGGTTAGCGGAGTCTGTAACCTGAAGCGCCGGTGACCTGAAGCGTCTGTAACCTGAGGTACCACTGTACCTCAGTTTTTGAACAGCTTAGTTCCCAAACAACTCGGAACCTGAACACTGCAAACCCGGAAGTAGGTGTTCTGGTTTTTCGAACTTTGCCTCAGAAGCCGAAAGTGCTCCTGAGCTTTCATTTTCACTGTTGCGCAGCAAATTTGAGTCCCCCGCATAATAATTAAGGCTTTCCCCCCTCTTGTTCTACCCTTGCGCAGCAAATTTAAGTCGTCCTGCCCATCGTAATTAAGGTTTTTTAATCCCGTTTGTATCTTTGACATGCTAATTTAAGCCCCCCCATAATTAAACTCTTCTGTTTCTGATTGCAGTGTTCTGAGGTGATATTTAGTGCTTTTGTTTTTGCTATTTTTTGCGTTTTTTGTTCGTTTGGCTTTTTCATTTATGTGACTCTGGCTTGTTTTTCGTTTTATGATTGATTGATTGATTGATTGATTGTGTGACTGCGGAAATGGATAAAAGCCCCCCATCCAAACAGTGACTATCATCAGTGCAGGTAAGAAAAAAAATAATTTTAATTTTTATCATCTACAATACTGTCTTCTTTATTTTATAGTACAGAACATTGATTATTGCTTTCATTTTATGGATCAATGGTCTTGTTATATAGTAAAATTCATGTTAAACTGCTGTTTTAGGGGTTGTTTTTAAAAGTCTGGAATGGTGCTATGCTTTTAAAAGTCCGGTGCTATACCAGCTGCACTGACTCCCGGTGGAGTACAGGTTTAAGGTGCTGGTTTTAACCTTCAAAGCCCTATACAGCCTAGGACTCTCGTACCTACGGGACCGCCTCTCCTGGTATGCCCCACAGAGGAACTTACGGTCTTCAAATAAAAACATCTTGAAGGTCCCAGGAAACAGAGAGGTTAGGCTGGCCTCAACTAGAGCCAGGGCTTTTTCGGCTGCGGCTCCAACCTGGTGGAATGCTCTGTCACAAGAGACAAGAGCCCTGCAGGACTTGACATCTTTCCGCAGGGCCTGCAAGACAGAGCTGTTCCGCCTGGCCTTTGGTCAGGGCGCAGCCTGACTCCCTCCTTGGCAATCTTTACAAAACTTTGGTTTATGATTGCCATCAATTTTGATTTTAATTAATTTTTATAATGTTTTTATAATGTTGCACTGTTTTAGTGTTGTTAGCCGCCCTGAGCCCGGCTTCGGCCGGGGAGGACGGGATATAAATAAAATTATTATTATTATTATTATTATTATTATTATTATTATTAATCTGTTTTGCATTACTCTCTATGGGAAAGCATGCCTTGGTTTTGGAACACTTTGGTTTTGGAACAGACTTCTGGAACTGATTAAGTTTGAGAACCAAGGTACCACTGTATGCACTATGTGAAAAAGTACTTTCTTAGAAATGCAACAAAATGAATGACAGGGCTCACTGAGCCTCATCTGGTTGGACCACAAAAGTTTGTCAGAGAAAAGTAGGAAAGGAGGGAATCAAATGAACCCATAATCTGGAGAAAGCCCTTTCCCTCATCCCAAGCCAACCATCCCATCTGGTGGGACACAGAAAAGGGCCTGTCCACCCGATTTTAGGGAGCAGCAGTTTGGCACAGGAAGCTAAATATTTAATCTTCAGTTTTATACAGATCTATTTTTCTCCCACCAGTTACATATTGATACAATATATTCAGAGCAGATGTGGAGGAAGTGATCTGTCAATGTAAGCTCCAGCATGTGATTGTCCAAAGGAAAGCTTTCAAAAAGTTGTTCTTAGAATTCCTAATTGGATGGGGTATATTGATTGACAGTAGCTCATAGAGGTGAAATGAAGGAGACACCTCAAAATGAGATATATCTATATGGAAAGCGGGATTCATTCTGCCCTAATAAGCATTGAATTATGCACTGGGCATTGAATTTATTTAACTTTTTCAGAGCCTAATTTGGACATACAGTTCAGTAGAGTAACTTATGAATTCAGTATGGTTTATTTCATCAATATTAAAAGAAAAGGGAGGAAAAGCAAATTAAGACAGTGCTGTCCCACTAATATGTGAGGGTGATGTTTTTTTAAAAGCGTCACAAACGAACTCTAGCATATGGGAAAAGCACCACTTATATTTCTTACAGAAAAATGAGCACATGTCCAAGATCAATTTTCAAATTTAATTTAGAAAACAATTACGACAGAAACATATGTTAACATTATCCAGACTTTTGCTAAGCCACGGGTATCTGCACAACACCTTTCCCTCTCCCAAAGTAATAAAGATCTGCCGCTCTCTTCTATGTTACAGCTAGCTTGTGCTTCCTTTCCCCCACGCTTTCAGGGATTATCTGCATCAGGTTCTCATCTGGACTGAGAAGATAACTCATTTCCCCTGCAGAATGTACATCGCTCTGCTGGGGAAATTTATGTATCCCTAGCTTAGATGTGCGGAGACATCACCTTGCCAACAAAGGTCCGTATAGTTAAAGCCATGGTTTTCCCGGTAGTGATGTATGGAAGTGAGAGCTGGACCATCAAGAAGGCTGATCGCCGAAGAATTGATGCTTTTGAATTATGGTGCTGGAGGAGACTCTTGAGAGTCTCATGGACTGCAAGAAGATCAAATGTATCCATTCTGAAGGAAATCAGCCCTGAGTGCTCACTGGGAGGATAGATCGTGAAGCTGAGGCTCCAATACTTTGGCCACCTCATGAGAAGAGAAGACTCCCTGGAAAAGACCCTGATGTTGGGAAAGATGGAGGGCACAAGGAGAAGGGGACGACAGAGGACGAGATGGTTGGACAGTGTTCTCGAAGATACAAACATGAGTTTGACCAAACTGCGGGAGGCAGTGGAGGACAGGAGTGCCTGGCGTGCTCTGGTCCATGGGGTCATGAAGAGTCAGACACGACTAAATGACTAAACAACAACAACAAAGCTTAGATGTGGAAAAGGGTAGCACCAGTTGCTTCTCCATATCTGATGCAGCCACATCTTGTTCCTGTTTCTGCATGTGATGTGTTGAACCCAACATATGTCAACTGTACTGAGTTACCTTGCTCCCACAAGTGGCAGTCATTGAAGGAGAGAGAGCAGAGATGAGAAACTATGAGATAGCATGCCATACGTTAACTCAGTGTTACAGAAGGAGAAGGCATGAAGCTGCCCAGTACTTAGTACCAGCACCATTTGAGCCTTACTACAGACACTCAAGCGGGATGCGGGTGGCACTGTGGGTAAAACCTCAGTGCCTAGGACTCGCCGATCGTATGGTTGGCGGTTCGAATCCCCACGGCGGGGTGAGCTCCCGTCGTTTGGTCCCAGCTCCTGCCCACCTAGCAGTTCGAAAGCATGTCAAAGTGCAAGTAGATAAATAGCGGGAAGGTAAACGGCGTTTCCGTGTGCTGCACTGGTGCTGGCTCACCAGCTGCAGCTTCGTCACGCTGGCCACGTGACCCGGAAGTGTCTTCGGACGGCGCCGGCTCACGGCCTCTAGAGCGAGATGAGCGCGCAACCCTAGAATCGGACACGACTGGCCCGTACGGGCAGGGGTACCTTTACCTTTACAGACACTCAAACTCTATTCCACCTTTTTGGCATTTCACTTCCTGAAGATGATGTAACGGTAGCTTGGCAAACCCTTCTGGCAGTCAGTTTTCCCCATAGATCTTATTGCAAACTTCATGTAGGAATTCTACTGAAGTCCTTCCACCTTCTTACAGAACTGCTTTTATGCCAGCTCTTTCTTTTTATATTAGACTATTCAACTGAGTGTCTTTTTCAGCATTTTGGTATCCTAGATCTCATCTCGATGCTTTCTGTACCAGGGTGGCCTAATTATCTTCATTGGGCAAAATATAAAGCTACCGTATGTAAAATACCTTTTCAGTCTTTTTAATTTGCTTCTCCTCCTATTCTCAATGATTGTTTTTCCCCCAATCATAGATCTTCTAAGGTGGAGAGATTCGGTTCGATCTCTGAACCTCATGGCAATTCCTTCTTCCTTGGATGCTTTGTCATTGCTGGGTGTGCAATTTAGCATTTAACTACAAATGGGCAGTGGGAAGGAAAATTGTCAAAGTTAAATGGACATTTCCCCCAAACCCTTCTTATTACTCCTGTTCCCAGGTGTACTTCTTCATTATAAGACCAGTTGGAGCAATGGCAAGTTTTCAATTCTTTTACATTCACATCATTGCCGAAATTATTTTCATATTTGTTTCTCTACCTAAATCCTTATGCTTTCTTTGCAGCCTCATTGTATTCTTTTCTGATAATGTTTCACCATCTTTTGACATCACACGTCTCTAAATGGTTGCTTAGAATCTGGTTAAACACTTGCAGGGTTTCCCAGTCTTTCACTGGGTTCTGAATCTGATTACATTTCCCCTCCTTTTCCAGCCACTTTTACATCTTTCGTTTTTCTCCAATGAGGCCAGTGTCATCTGTTGATCTCATCCAAACACTGCCACAATGAAATCTGTATGATGCTGCAATTGATTCCTCGTCTTATTAATAAAAAGAAAGTTAATCACATTTCTAGCTCTGCACTGTGGGAAAATCCAGAAAATTGTCTCCATGCATTTGTTTGCATAAAAATGTATTTGCAACAACTAAATTAATTTTTGCACCAAAAGGCGAGGAGCTTTTAATCTTTCTCACTTTCTTGCTAAAAAAAAGCATCCCAAAATACATGCAGAGCGATACCGTGTATTAAGAAACCTTTGTTAAAATGAGAATTAGTTTGATAGTTTATTCAAAACCTGAAGGCAGTAAGTTCCTACATATACCTGAAATCAAAGATCCAGCAATCTTGTTTAGCAATGAAATTCTGAAATGAAGTAGGTGGAAAAGCTTTAAATGAGGTTAGCACCAGACTGAAGAAACAATACACAGTTGGGAAAGAACTCTAGTTAAAGATATGCTATAGTCACATATGGCTCATAGACCTACAGAATATAATTATAAAGAGAATCTTGCCTCTGTCCTTCAGGCAGCACAAGCACAAATATCAGAGTTTATTAGGTTTAAAGTCTAGGATTTGGACAAAGTAGAGGGATTACTCATCACAAGGATATTTGCCCAAAATCCTCTCCTGACTATAAGTCTGGGGGTTTAAGAGAATTGTAAAAGATAGTTATAAACACTGCAACTGTCTTAGGTAACTGTTCTAATCTCAAGAAACAATAAATGTTGAGGTAGAAGGAGATTTGAAAGTATCTCATTACAAATCCAGACCTGGTACATACAATATTAGAATCCCTTCATTATATTATCCAGCTTATTTAGTTGCCATAAATGGCAAGAAGAAATACAGGAATGTTTAACAATAAATTAGAAGCATTTCCTTTTTAAAAAAAGCATGACTACTTGAGCTCAGTGCAATATTTAATAAAACTACTGCAACACTGAAGCTTCAATATGCTATAAAATATACTTTCGACAAAAACATATTAAAATAAACAATATGCCTGCAGTGATAAATACTTGGGGAATTTCATAAGTGCCAGTATATGGGCATTTCTATCTAATCTAGTCTAGTCTAAGCAGATATATATAATATTTGATGTCTTTCTTTATATAAACCTCTGTTGATTAATTCTTTCACTTATCTCATGCAATTTCCTAGCCATACTATTTCAAACTATTTTACTGTTATTGGTTTTGTGACCTGGATGTGGATTTTTAATTTTTGTTGCTCCTTTCCAAGTATGTCATCAAACTGCAGTGTTTGTTGCCTGATATTATGCTGGGTAAAATATCCATCATTTTAGGAACCAAGATCTTTCAGCCTCTTCTCTTTCCATTTGCTTGGAAGACTTGTGATTACGTTCGGGGAAAATACAAAGAAAGTGGTTCAATTCAGCATTCCTCTGTCAATTTCATTACTCCAATGTCTTAATGGTTATTAGAAGAATGACACAATCCTAACACAGGATTTGCTGGGATGAGCAGCTTAAGATCTCTGGTTTAGATGTAGCTCTGGTCTAGATGGCTGATTTGCAGCTCAGCTGGGATACAGTCAGTTAAATTGAAGCTGATTGAGCTGAGGCCCGTGTAAGTCCTCAAAAAGGGGTGCAGTGGGGACAGGACTGGAGTGGAAGCTCTTAGGCTAGATTCTAAGCCCATTCACGTTGGCCATTGGACCTGCCTTCTAGGGCTGGGGATCTCCCTACCCATAGTAACAATGTCTTGTTTGGGATTCAACCTCAGCTTGTTCGCCCACATGGTATCCTCATTTCATCAGAGGCTCTCTTGCCTGCCAATGTTTTTTTGCAAGAACTGGTAAGAACTTGGGACATAGAATATGCTCTCCTCTTCTGAAGTACTGAAATTTTAAGATCTAGATTTCCTACCAAGAAATGTTTAAGAACTCCTATTGTTTATCCTAGGCTATATGTTTTGATATGTATGTGTTGTTGAAAATATGTTTGTTAATAAAAACAGAAAGGTTATTTTGTGTCTTAATCATTGCATACTAAGCCAGCATTAGGGACGCGGGTGGCACTGTGGGTTAAACCACAGAGCCTAGGGCTTGCTGATTGGGAGATCGGTGGTTTGAATCCCCGCAACGGGGTGAGCTCCCATTGCTTGGTCCCTGCTCCTGCCAACCTAGCAGTTCGAAAGCACATCAAAGTGCAAGTAGATAAATAGGTACCGCTCCGGCGGGAAAGTAAACGGCGTTCCCGTGTGCTGCTCTGGTTCGCCAGAAGCGGCTTAGTCATGCTGGTCACATGACCCGGAAGCTAAACGCCAGCTCCCTCGGCCATTAAAGCGAGATGAGCGCCGCAACCCCAGGGTTGTCTGCGACTGGACCTAATGGTCAGGGGTCCCTTTACCTTTACCTTTAAGCCAGCATTGGACCCACAACCATTTTCATTGTATGCTTTGTTGAAACATATTAATCAACCATTGGCAAATTGGAAGCCCAAGGCTTCTTAACAACTGGCACTATAAACTGGTAACACTGACAAAGTAAAAAATTGTCCAGTAGCACCTTAGAGACCAACTAAGTTTCTTCTGGGTATAAGCTTTTGTGTGCATGGATATTTTTTTAATTTAGTTCGACTGCGTCAGACCAACACAGCTACCTACCTGAACTGACAAAGTAGAAATTCATGACAAGATCATAGAATCATAGAATCATAGACTCATAGAGTTGGAAGAGACCACAAGGGCCATCGAGTCCAACCCCCTGCCAAGCAGGAAACACAATCAGAGCACTCCTGACATATGGTTGTCAAGCCTCTGCTTAAAGACCTCCAAAGAAGGAGACTCCACCACACTCCTTGGCAGCAAATTCCACTGTCGAACAGCTCTTACTGTCAGGAAGTTCTTCCTAACGTTTAGGTGGAATCTTCTTTCTTGTAGTTTGGAACCATTGCTCCGTGTCCGCTTCTCTGGAGCAGCAGAAAACAACCTTTCTCCCTCCTCTATGTGACATCCTTTTATATATTTGAACATGGCTATCATATCACCCTTTAACCTCCTCTTCTCCAGGCTAAACATGCCCAGCTCCCTTAGCCGTTCTTCATAAGGCATCGTTTCCAGGCCTTTGACCATTTTGGTTGCCCTCCTCTGGACACGTTCCAGTTTGTCAGTGTCCTTCTTGAACTGTGGTGCCCAGTTCAAGATGGCACTTTCCAATATCAAATTCCCTGCTGGATCTATGTCTGCATTGCTGGGTGTGCAATTTAGCATTTAACTACACATGGGCAGTGGGAAGGAAATTTGTCAAAGTTAAATGGACATTTGTACAAACATTCTGAGACAACATACCATTTGGACTTTGCTGGTCTCCATGAACCCATTTCTCCAGCTGGCCTAAGTAGGGATTAGCACAGTCCTCATACTCTACTGGCATCCTTCTGGAAGAACTATTCTTCAACATGTTCTTCACAGTGACACATTCTGACAATTATTTTTTAAGTCTGCATATGCACAATACCTTTAAAACGCCTTCAAAGTACAGTCTTTCATTACTTTCAGGTTAATGAAATGTTTAAAAAAAGATATGAAAGAATGTGGTTATGCAGAAAAAGACTCTAAGTTTCAGATTGACATAATAAATAATGATTGTAAAATTCTGTCAAAAATGTATAAGATATTGTTGGAATGGCATACGAAAGACGAAGAAGTTAAGTCGGTAATGATACAATGGGCCAGGAATTTTGATCATAATATACAATTTGAAGATTGGGAGAAATTATGGAAAGATAACTTAAAATTCACTGCATGTACGGCGTTAAAGAAAAATGTGATGAAATGTTCTATAGATGGTATATAACACCAGTAAAATTGGCAAAAATGTTTAAGACGTCTAATAAGTGTTGGAAATGTAAAGAAAAAGAGGGAACGTTTTATCATATGTGGTGGGATTGCAAGAAAGTTAAAAGTTTCTGGGAGATGATATATAACGAGCTGAAAAAGATGTTAAAGTATACATTTGTAAAGAAACCAGAAGCTTTTCTTTTGGGGATTACAGGAAAAGAGATAAGAAAAGACTGTAAACTCTTTCAATATGCTGCTACAGCTGCAATGATTCTACTGGCCCAGAAATGGAAGCAAGAGGAAATACCAACGATAGAAGATTGGAGATCGAAACTGACGGACTATGCAGAATTGGACAAGCTAACTGGGAAAATCAGATATCTTAAAGACCAAAAGTTGATCGAAGACTGGGGGAAATTTGTAGAATATCTGAAAAATATATGTGATGTGCAAACAACGTTAGTGGGATTTAAAGAAGCATTGTGAAATCTAAGAGGTATTGTCAAAACAATAGATGTGGGAGGGAAGACTAAAGACAATACTAAAGGAGAAGGAATGTGTAACTAAGAGGTACAGATGGATGATTGTCAGAGAAGCTGAAGGAAGTTCGAAAAGAGAGAATTTGTTTGTTAAAATTGGATAAAATTGTTTATGTGTGTTGTAAAAAAATAAAAAAAATATTATATATAAAAAAATCAAAGTACAGTCTTTCCCTCAAAAAAATCTGGGAATAGCAATTTACAGCTCACAGAGCAACAATTTCTAGCAACCCTTAACAAGCTAAAGTGCCCAGAATTATTTGATGGGGGAAGCTGCTTTGAGTGTGCAAATAATTCCCAGTGTCCCTTTATGGCAAAGTGGTACATTATTCTTTGTACTTTATGTATTTTACAACTGATTTGCATTCTTCATCTCACCCCGTGATCCTGCTGTGCCTCTGTTGTGTTTCACTGATGAAAAGTGGTCTCAGCTGTATCCTGCTAGAATGAGCCCCAGCGTCCCACCAGGAAGCTGGAAGATGCTAGCAAATGATTGTTTATTGGATCTGCTGAAACTGTTCTCCACTGTGTTTCTCCTGTCATTTAAAAACAAAAAAGAATTGGATAAACTCATAAAGGATTATAATGGCTAGTGGCCATGATATGGGACCTCTAAATTCAGAGACAATGTAATGTAATTGCCAGAGGTTGGTTACAAACAACAAAAGACAACTATCTGGCATTATCCACTGCAGTTTCTTGCTGACATTGCTGAAGACAGAATTAACAGAATTATGGATTGGGTGGCCTGCTATGAACCAACATAGCAGTTTTTAGGTTTCACTCTTCTTCATATTCCTAAGACTGCCTCTTGATTTCTCAGTCTATCCACTAGTT
Source organism: Podarcis cretensis (assembly GCF_951804945.1). Lineage (NCBI taxonomy): Eukaryota > Metazoa > Chordata > Lepidosauria > Squamata > Lacertidae > Podarcis > Podarcis cretensis. The sequence goes on along the minus strand of NC_137173.1, from coordinate 99,799,699 downwards.
CTCTTATCTGTAGATATATGGATATGATTATAATGCCAACTAGGATTTCCTCTTGTGCCTACAAACTGACCTTGTCTTCAGGTCCTAGATGCTCCATCATCTCATTGGGAGAGTTCCATCTTCCGACAAAGACAGTAACAGCAGTACAGTATCCTAGCAGCGCGTCTGGCAAAGGACTAGTAGCAACTCAGCTGTAATACAGTATTGCCTTAGCTGTACAGCCTGAGATGCACACCTGCAATATGGAAATAATAAATGTCCCAACTTACCAAGTTGTTGGAAATAATGTACTACCGAGACAGTACATAAGAGATGATTTGAGCACTTTGGGAAAATAACTACGTGAATAGTGATTCATACTATTACTAGATAAATGGTAGTCTTTATGATGGCTGGGGGGAAAGAGGTAGCAGACGGAAAGCCCTATGGACTGCAACATGCAATCTCCATGTGTTCTGCACATAAAGCAACTTGTAGGCCTCCCCATAAAGTCCCTGTTATTACACTGAGCCTCCCACTGTTTAAAGTGAGGGCTGCGTTTTTCCACACTGCAACATCATCCCTTAGTGTGGTGTGTTATTTTTACCATACAATCAGCTACATAGGAGAAAGGAAAGGTGGACACTACTGGAATTGTCTAGCAGATTTTGTTCCCTTTCAACTGCTTGTTTGCTTGGCTCTATAGAATTAAATGGGAACCCAGAAAACTGAGCCAGCTCTTAGCCTGCTCCTCTATCTACATAGCCTCATCAAATTCTGAGTGAGACTGAATCCTAGCAACTAGTTTTTGTATATGTTCACCTCAAGTCAGCTCTAGCATGTACAACAAGTATGACTTTGAATGACAGTTTCTGGGAATCACAAGTGGGGAGAGTAGTGTTGCACTCAGGTCTCAGCTGGTTGGCCACTTAGGATGGGCTACTGGCCTGATCCAACAGGCTCTTATTATGCTTTTATGCATGTTACAACTAGTAGATCCTCTTATCAAAAGGCTCATACAATAGGAAGGGATAAATGTCATGACATGGGTTTAAATCAGAATCACATCTGGAACTACAATACAGCTCAAGCAGAGGCAAGCTTCCATGCACTTTTGTTAGACAACCACTCACTATTAGAAGCAGTTGATGGTGACGCCTTTTTATATTAACCACATTCCTCTTTCTACTTTTGCAGCTTTAATCTAACATTTTTCCTTCAGTGCTTCCAAAATGGATAGGAAGCAGTGAATTTTGATGATGCAGTACTCTTGCGAAAGTAATGAGGTTGGTCTGAGTTAAGCAGTGGTAGATATAGCATGTGACAGAAACTGAATAGTAGTATTTATTAACCCATCCATCTTCAAGCTAATCCAGGGTGAAAAGCCCCTTCATTACTTCAGGGTGAAAAGCCCCTTTGTACTTCATTGAGAAAAGGCTTGGCTGTAACCCTGCCACACTTGACGCACAGTAATTTGGCAAGGGCATGACACTATTAGACTACATTCTTTGCAGAATGAGTGCTAAGGAAAAACTTGGCAAGTACTGTCATTCCCCGGAGCATGAGACAAGTATTTCTCCTCTGCTCATGCCCGATGTGGCTTGCTCACAGATTCTGAAAAAGCTCTGTAGCTATAAGCAATTAAGCAGGCTGGAATGGAGGGATGGAGTGGCAAAAATAGTCAAACAGAGTGGACATTGCAGTCTCAGCTATATCCACTCACTGAGTTCCCTAGGACTGTCATCAAGGTTGATGCTTACAGAATTGCAGCGAAGAGGGAGAAAACTCATTTCATGAGTAAATATATAAGAGGGAGAAATCTGCACCTCACAACTGAACACATTTAGCACAATCCAGAGATAGTTAAGCATCTTCATTGTTTCAATGGGTCTGGTTATGCTTTGAAATGTGTGCTTAAGGATTGCTGATAAAGAACCATAGATGATTTCTTACTTTTTACAATCTTTTGCAGCCTAGAACTGGACAGTATGTGGCTTGAGTGTATGCCTGTTGCTTTGCCACACACGCTTGTGGTCCTCAGATAGAGGTCCTCAGTTGGAGTTGCTGCTTGAAGACATCAGGAAAAACCTGATTAGGCTGCCTAAATATTTCTGGTACCGTTATTTCTTTTCCTAATACTGCATTTTAATGAGATTGTATTGTGCAGTTCTTTTGTAAAGTGGGCTGTAAAGTTGTCCAGATAAATAGATGCACAAATAATTATGCCTACTCCTATGTCTTTCTCCCTTAACTTCTATTTTCTACTTACGTTATCAACAGCATTTAATGTACTGTACACATGTATTTGGGGATGCGGGTGGCGCTGTGGGTTAAACCACAGAGCCTAGGACTTGCCGATCAGAAGGTCAGCAGTTCAAATCCCCACGACTGGGTGAGCTCCCGTTGCTCGGTCCCTGCTCCTGCCCACCTAGCAGTTCAAAAGCACATCAAAGTGCAAGTAGATAAATAGGTACCACTCCAGCAGGAAGGTAAATGGCATTTCCGTGCGCTGCTCTGGTTCGCCAGAAGCGGCTTAGTCTTGCTAAGTCACATGACCCGGAAGCTGTACACCGGCTCCCTCGGCTAATAAAGCGAGATGAGCGCCACAACCCCAGACTCGGCCACGACTGGGCCTAATGGTCAGGGGTCCCTTTACTTTACCTTACCTTTATACATGTATTTATAAAACCATATACAAATAATTGGGGGGGGGGGAGAGAGAACTGGGTACAACCCAGCCAGACTTCAGCACATTCCAGTCCCATGACATCAGTGGAAGAGGTAAACACATGTATAAATCTGTTCTACTGGAGTTCATTGGTTGAAAAGTACTGGACCTTGTCTGGGTTATGTCCATTATAAATGTATTAACACGATAATCGGGGTCCATAGATTTGAGCAGGTATTCACATAGACAAGCAAAATTTGTGGTTGGTCACCAGACCCCTACCAACAAGGTCTTTTCTCTAAAGTCATGCTGAGTTCTGGAGGCACTCTGAACACCCCAAAAGTGCAGTGCAACAAGAAGGACAATCATTCAACCACCACCCTAACTCCAAATGCTGGAGGAAAGCTAGGACACATGCTGAACTTCTGCAGTGCCAAAAGTATGTGGCGATGTCCTCCTCCACTCATTTTGCATAATCCTCTGGTTTAAACATGCATAGTGAAGAGTCAACCAAGCTGATGAATATCAGACTGGATTGTGTTTGCAGTGATACCAAACTCCTTACTGGAGAGACTGTCGTGTTCATAGCACTGAACGTCTTCTCACAGTCTGCTGTTTATGTGATCCAAGTATTAAAAGCTGCTTCAACTGGCTGAAAATTCTTTGGTATTTTGTCACAGTTCATTCTCAGCCTATATCCTTGAAAAAGAATCTGTAATGAAATGTCCACTAAAAAAAATAATTGCTTTAGCCAACCCACAAATCTGTTTCTCCCCAATACACAGGTCACTTTCTGTAGGCCAATTCTCCATGCTGGCCTTCAGGATAAATATTTTCAAGGCAGCTTACATGCTAAAAATAAAACAAATATAATGAGATACTAACAAAATATGAAACAACAGCAGATAAAATCTGGCAGTTCTACAGCTTTTTTTGCCTGTCACCAAAGTGGTAGCAAAATAAGCAGCTAGCAGGATACACCTCCCAGGGGACAGAATTCCATAAACTGAGAAGACCCCCCTATCCTGTTGTCACATTCTTATCTCGTGACGGTGAGGGCACCTTGAGAGGACCTTGAATGGGGATCTCAGCAAAAAGTCAAGCTTATGTGAAGACAAGAGGTCCTTTAAGCACCCCAATTCCAAGCCATGCAAGGCTGTAAAAAGTAAAGTTTTTTGTACTCCAAAGCTGATCAGTAACCAACAAAGATGTTTAAGGATATATTGCAACAATTGGTGCCAATCAAACACCTTACAGTTGTATTTTGAAGTATTGTTGTTATTATTATTAGTGGTAGTAGTATTAAATTTATATACAGCTTACTTGCAAAAAAATGGCTTCTAAACAAAGTGTAAAACTAATTATAAAAATATGACCACACATAACAAAAATAAATAATAAAACAATTTGTCCAAACATTAAAAGCATCTGTAATTAAAATCTTGAATAAAACAAGCCTACCTCAAGTTCCCTAATTGCCTTCAAAGAATTCCCATATACAACATTGTGAGTACTCTAACCTGGATAAGACCTGTGACCAGACTATATTCTTCCAGGAGGGATCACAGTCTTGGTTGGTGATCCACTCTGAGCCACTGACAACATTTGGGTCTAGTTTGATCTAGAAACACCTGGCAGCAGCTGTTGAGGGCGGGCGTTGTGCACCTGGCCTCCTAAATAAAATGACTATAAATAGAAACCTGAAATCATATTCTGGTATTATGAAATGGTTCTGAGCTGTAACTTTGTAAGTGACAAATAGTTTTCGACTGCATGCCATTCATCTTCAGGAGAAAAATAATCTAAAAGTGAAGGGATGTTGAACATCTATGACACCACCTTCTTCTGAATACATTATCATTGATCTTAAATCCCGTTTAATACTTCAGGTGTTATATCCTGTACATCTGGATGCAAAATATCTGACAAACTGGAAGCTTCAGGCTCAGTTCTGGGTTCTGCCTTGTCTGTCATTAAACAGGAGAAGGGAAGGTCTTTGCTAAAGCTCTTGGGGTGCTTGGAGCTGGCAATGAGCTTCTCAATTAAATCCACTTGCAAGGTGCACTTCTGCTATTTTGAGACTTATTCCCCTCCCTCTCTTCCTCTCTGCATATCACTGCCATAACTAGGTATCTTGGCACCCAGACCAAGCAACATAATTTTCACCTAATAAAATTCACATAATTTTATTATGTGAAAAATTAACTGCAGTTGAAATAAAATGATAAAACAAGGAGAACAATCAATAGTAGACCATTTAAGAACACAGAACAGTATCGATAGAATAAACTATAAAATTGAAAATGAAACAAAAAATACAGATTATACTTATTATAGAGATTATAAACAGAAGACTAGAAAAAATCCAAATCAGTACGTCCTCATCCTTATAATGTAACCCTCTGAACTTTTATTGCAGCAAAATTGCTGATTACTTGGTTTGAATTTATTCATTTTGTAATTTTGCCATTAGTGATGTATGGAAGTGAGAGCTGGACCATCAAGAAGGCTGATCGCCGAAGAATTGATGCTTTTGAATTATGGTGCTGGAGGAGACTTGAGAGTCCCATGGACTGCAAGAAGATCAAACCTATCCATTCTTAAGGAAATCAGCCCTGAGTGCTCACTGGAAGGACAGATCCTGAAGCTGAGGCTCCAATACTTTGGCCACCTCATGAGAAGAGAAGACTCCCTGGAAAAGACCCTGATGTTGGGGAAGATTGAGGGCACAAGAAGAAGGGGACGACAGAGGACGAGATGGTTGGACAGTGTTCTTGAAGCTACAAACATGAGTCTGACCAAACTGTGGGAGACAGTGGAAGACAGGAGTGCCTGGCGTGCTCTGGTCCATGGGGTCACGAAGAGTCGGACACGACTAAACGACTAAACAACAATTTTGCCATATCAATAATCTCTCTTGTCCAAGAGAAGTTATCAAATACCGTATTTTTTGCTCTATAAGACTCACTTTTTCCCTCCTAAAAAGTAAGGGGAAATGTGTGTGCGTCTTATGGAGCGAATGCAGGCTGCGCAGCTATCCCAGAAGCCAGAACAGTAAGAGGGATTGCTGCTTTCACTGCGCAGCGATCCCTCTTGCTGTTCTGGCTTCTGAGATTCAGAAGATTTTTTTTCTTGCTTTCCTCCTCCAAAAACTAGGTGTGGCTTATGGTATGGTGCGTCTTATAGAGCGAAAAATACAGTAGTTTTTAATTAATTTTATCTTGCTAAAGGTTCTTGCATAGGATGCTATAATAATGTTCACTCGATTGCTGGCAAATTGACTTTAAACAGTATTATTTTTGTTGCAACTCTATTTATTTTTGTAAATAATGTACACATATCTTATCCATGGGTTGACCTGCCTATCCACCCACTTGGTTGAACCTCCCATTTGCCTCCATCTCTTCCTTGCCTTCTGACACTGCTGTGATGGCCCAACAACTCTGAGAGTCCAGTTTGAAATCATGCTGTACAGGCAATCCTCATTATGTGCGGAAGTTCCATTTTGGACCCCCACGTGTGTCTACAGAACGCATGTCAGCCTCTCCGCCCTGATCTGCCCCGTTTCATTATGTCTTTATGACGTTTTGACACTGCTTCCAGGTTTGACACCATGCGCATGTGCAAGATTGTGCATCATTCAGACGCTCCTAAATCGGTCGTGGCCTGTAGTTTGAAGCCCCCAACTGTGGCCAAATGAACTCCAGTGTGATGGCAGTATTATGTTTTTATTAGAGAGTGAAGATAGAGAGATAGATACCCTAAGGCTCCACTCTCCCCAGTCCTGCTGCATATCAGTGAACATTCACTGAGTATTAGGTGTTCCACCATGGCTGACTTGGTATAGTTGGTCAGATAACTAGCTCTAAAATGCTCTATTCTCAGGAGTGGATACCAAGGGGGAAACCAGCTGTTTCTAATTAGTTACAGGGTTCCTCCTGGATTCTTGCCGGAAGAGCCAACCCTTTAGTTCACACTTATTCAAGGTCAAAGCAGAGCTCTGTTCTGGAAAATAATAATAGTCTTGACAAGCTGCTTTCCAGAGTTGGTTATCACCAAATTCCATATAGCACAGTGCAGGGAAACACTCGATTGGCATAGTAGCAATTATTTTATTATACTTTAACTGAGCACTGCCCATTGTTGCCTTAATTGTTGGCCACTCGGATTCTGTATAAAGAAGAGCTGCTGATATTCCTGAAGGTAGAGAGCATAGTTTCCAAAACTTTAATTGAATCAGAACACCAGATTTCAATGCTTAGAGCATTTGAATAAGCACTTTACTATGAAATAGCTTTAGGACAGGTTCAGTTAGCTGTTCTTCCATATTGTAATGGAACTTCATCAATGCTCCAATGGTTTTCTGTGCTTTGACTTTCACTGCCAAGAGAGGGTTTCACGAAAGAGTACACCCAGGTATCCAAATGAGCAGGCTTGTTCTATAGCTTGCTGATATAAACACCATTTATACCCAGGGTTGTGTTTGCCAAAAATCTTGGTTTTAGAAAAAAATATAAATAGGCTTTCCTGTTTACAGTATGTAATGAACACCTCCAAGAGATTTTTGAGGCTGAATCAGGAAAGAGAAAGGAGCACTAAAGCATCTGCAGAGTGGAGAATGGGAGTTTGCATTGGCTAAATATAGCCCCAAATCATTAATATAAAAGTTAAAAAGGATGAGAGCCAGAAGGCAACCTTGCTTCACCAAGTATGTTTGTGAAATATCAGAAAGTGATCCAGTTTCCATTGTCGTGATCCTGTGGAGTTGGTATTTAGACTTAACCTGATCAAAATTATCCATAACACTCTAAAGACCAGCCTGCCTGCCTGCCTGCCTGCCTATCTATCACCACATTCAGACACTGCTCCATAACAATATTCCCTGGTTAGCTTACATTACATCAGTAAATCATAAAAAAGACAAAAACAAGACAAAAACTAACAACACTCTGTGGGGCAATGTGATTCATGAAGCAGCACACGGTCTCCACAACTGATGTGCATTGAGTTTAGTCAGCAATATCTCAAATACTAGGACCTCTCTGATCAGTGGCGTAGCGTGGGTTGTCAGCACCCGGGGCAAGGCAAGTAATTTGCGCCCCCTAACCCGTGGATTTGTGCCCCCTAACCCGTGGATTTGCGCCCCCTAACCCGTGGATTTGCCCTAACCCCAGATGTTGCGCCCGGTGCGGCCGGCCCCCCCTGCACCCCCCACACTACGCCACTGTCTCTGATAACGTTTCTTTGATGTATTGAATACTAAAACATGTCTTGCTTGATGGCTCAGCTCATCCTATATTTTTGCATTGTCCTCTTTCATATCTCCACTGTGAATGTACTTTGAGTGACCTTTCACCCATGTTGAGCGATGCTCAAACCTTTCCCTTTCCACTGGAGCCCCTCTGGTATTTCGACATCAAGCCCTCTGGTATCCTAGCATCAAGCCCACCAGAAGCAGCTGCTGGCAGAGATGCAAGTAATAGTGTCATTCATATATATATATATATATATGTATATATATATATATATATATATATATATATATATATATATATACACACACACACACAAAATAAAAAACAACATATTCACAACTATGGATAATTGTCTCAAATGAACTGAAAGGTTATCCCAAATCACTCTGGGGTGGCATAAGGCAATTAAAAAGTATATTTGTTCTACGAGTTATTACTCTGTTCTGCCAAGAATGAGGAAGGTTGTGAAATAATTCAGTATTTCATGTAACACCTCAGAGCTATGCACCACAGCAAAGGTACATTGACAGGGAGCCACAGTAAGGTAGCCGATATCTCAAGAAGTTTACTAGGCCTTATCTTTGTTTCTTGTTGTTTAACCGCTGGTGGTTTTACATGCTATTTGTGACTTTAAAAGGAAACTGAATTATCTTATTTTATGTTTTACAGTGTACATCACTTCGGATGTTTTCTAATGGAGTAATGGATAACTCTTGTCTATTTATTTGTGTAACTGATGAATCACTTTCCACGTGAACCATAGGTTGAAGAAACAAGGCAGAATAAACATCTAAGGCTGGAAAAGCTGGTCAAAAGAAATATGTCTTCAATTGTTTCTGGAGAAAGCATGTCAGGGATGCTGTTCTACTGACCAGCGGTGGCCACACAGAAAGCCCTGCTCCAAGTTACTTTCACTGGGCTTCTGATATTTTAGGGCATTCAATGATGAACGAAGGGCAGGTCTTTGTGTACTTATAGAAAATAAAAATAAAATGGCTTGAAGAGACAAGGAATCTGATGCTGGTGACTGTGATAACGTTCCCTTGAAATCCACCAGTGGTAAATACCAAGGTCCACAGAGTCTTAAACACTGAACATTCAGGATCCAATGTTGCCTTCAGGCGCAAATTATATTCCAGTAGCATTATCTCAGGTTGGCAGTGGGGTATATTGACTAGCGTTAGCATCCTCTCAATACAGTAACAAGGATAGCACAGGTGAAAAGACCCAGCTGATTCCAAAATTGGCTCTTGGGAGGGCAGGGGCTCAGGTCTTTTTCATGGGTGGCGGTTTTCAGAAAGCTATGAGCCATGGTGAACGGACAAGTTTTCAGGCTTTTACACACAAGTCTCTGTGACACAGGCAACGTGGAGAAAGGGAAAAGGCTCACAAATCCCTGTAGAACAGAAGCTGATGCCCATGAGCCTATACCACCTTTCTGCCAAGAGTTGTAAATGTAATGACAGTCCACATTGGGTCTGTCTGGAACTATATTCTGAATTCCTTAAGTCTTCCTTTGAGGATGCTAACTTTCTTAATAAAACCTCATCCTTGCAGGCTCCTTTCCTATAATCTCTGTTTCCATTAAGTGTGAACCCTTGGAGAGGGCAGAGAGAGCCAATCCCCACTATTTCCAACAGGTATGAGTTAAATTTGCACTCGTAGTTCTCATTAGCATCTAATGGCTATTTCCAGTTAAGTATGGAGCAGCCATCAATTGCGGGCTGGGTTCAAAGTAGCTTATATCCAGAGCATCTCTTTCTAGCCAGCTCAGCTGTGAATTATTCCCAGAGAAGGACTTATTTCTTGTGAGTAGAGCACCATCAGTCGTTCAGACTTCCTTCAAAAACTAAGAAAAAAGGAAGCATACAGAATATGGAGGTAACAGTATAGTTAAGAGGTTTTTTTTATTTAATAAAGTACTCCTATGGGACAGGGTGGCTGTTATCTGCATGGTTACTATGGTGTGGAATCAGCATCTTGAATGCAAAATCTCCTGTCTACTAAAGACACACAATGCCAAAGAGCAAGGCAAAAGCTGGTTTTTTTTTAAACAAGTAGTTCCAGACGCATTGGGTCGTACAAAGTCTGCTCTAAGGCTATAGTGCTCTATCAGTGCTCCAGGATGTAGAGCCCTTGAGCTGATTATGCAGGCCCACTTGAGCTGATTAATGCTCTTGTGTTTTCCAGAGGCTCTCAATTCTGTCACTTGGTTCCACAAGAAGCAGGTGAATGATTATGAAATACAAACCCCAGAAAACATGAGGTCCAAATCCTGAAAATATGATAATGAGGGATTTGCAATTGAACAATTAACTTGTGGGATCCACTGACACAATATGTGGTGACAGCCAGTAGCTTAGATGGCTTTTTAAAAAAAAGGATTAGACTAACCCTGGAGAGGGTGGGAAAATAGCAAGGAAGGATGTTGGTTTAAGTGGACACAGACCTAGAAAGTCTGGAACTTTGCCTGCTAGAAATGAGGGGCAATGCTGAGTGTGGATGAGCCCACAGTCATTTCCCTTTCGGAAAACCTTGCCTCCTGATGTATTAATGGAAGTTCTATTGCTTCACCCAGAGCAGCTACATGTAATTTTCTGCAATGAATTACACTAAACTGAGGCATTTACTAGCCGCCACCGCATATACTCCTCCACTCCTTCTGCCCACGTCTTCCAGGCTTCAGCTTACTGACACAAATTGGAATTCTTCATGGGTTCTTAGAGGCTTAGGATCTGGCCCAGGGATATATGCAATTAGAAGATAATTACCTCCTCTCACCCAGGTGGCACACGGCAGAGATGCTAGCTCTGTTGATTCAGCTGTGACTCAACAGGAGGTGGCTTTTGTACAGCTCATCTCTCTTTGAATCCAAAGATTAAAATTATACTTCTCTACTTGCAGTATAAATGCCAGCTGCCGGAGTCAGGGTGCTCTGGGGGGGGGGGTCACAGCTCCTGATGATACTGTATATATACCTATACGCAGGTCATAGAACAACCCGCCTTCCTAGCTATGACAATTATTTCTTTCACTCTGTTAGAAGACATGCATAATCGTATTCTGTTTCCTGAGGTAATTGGCAGGTAAGGCCAGGCTGCAGAACTAAGATGTGATTGGTATGAATCACAAAAATTAGACTGAAAGGAAAGGAAAAGGGGATTTGTGTTTGTGTCAGGAGGAATTTTAGGCTTGGACTTATATATGAATGCAAAATGGGACTCGCAACATAATGCTGGAGCGCGCCCCAAGCCCTTAAGTGGAAACCTTTGTGCAGAGCACCCACCAACTGGAAACTTAAAATGCTGCCCTGACCTCTCACAGACAGGTGAGGAAACAGATAAAGAACACACACACACACACACACACACACCCCTACCTCAGGTCTTCCTCCCCTAGGCTGTGTAGGGGAGATTTGGTTTTACTTTGTTTTGGAACAAAGGGCACATTTCAAATTTGAGAAAGTGTTTGTGGGTGCCATTCCCAAAAGTGCTGCTGTGAGAGTACATACCTTCCAACATCCCTGAGATGAAAATAGGGCAATTTCTCACTCCTCCACCAACTGACCCTCCTGGACCCCCATTTTTGAGGGCGCCCCCCCCCAGCATTTCCTATCAGAAGAAAGGTGAGTGCCACCACCAACACAGCAAACACACCTTCCACCCTCCTGGGAAAACCCCTTAATCCTGATTTTATTTTATTCTTCGGTAGAGTTACAAAAAGGAACAACACAAACCAATAAACTGGGATCATTTGAGGGTTAGGCTAATCCTGTTTTTTTATTAGCTGTAAACTGGGATTCTGTGGGAAAAATGATACTGCTAAAATGGCCGCAGTTGTTCATTTGTTAAGTCAATAGTCTAGCCAGGTCTGTTAAAGATACGCTTGTTACATAAGTTTTGGCCAGTCTTGCTATAGAAACTAAAGAGCTGAAGGGAGCACATCTTCCTTCCACACCGTAGTAGCAATATGTCTGGGAAAGAACAGACAATCTCTTTGTAAGATTCCAAAGCTACGGATCTGTTGCAGTGCCAGGGCTATGAACCTCCCATCTTATGCTCGGCCTGTATAAATAAAACCAGTGTTGTTTTTTTCTGGGGGGGACGGGACACCCCTAAACATTTTGTGAATCTAAGTTTGGCTTCATTGAGGGACAGTATTTCAATATGAGTAGGAAAAAGAGTAACCCTATATATATATCACAAGATATCATAAGCCTCCAGTGACCATTACTCCACAGAAACTAAACCCAAGGCATGTGCTTGGACTCCTGAAACCGCTCACCACTCAGAGACTGGAGTGCATCTATTACTATCTATCTGTGCATATAAATACAAACACAATTTTGTATTTATCTGTTCTTGGGGTAAACTTGCTGACCTCACAAACACAGACCAAGCAGAAAAACACATTACAATTACACAGAACATCACCTATAAATCTGGAAATGTAATATGATACAAGTACCCTGAATGCCATTTGCAGTATGTATATGTATATATATATATATATATATATATATATATGGGCTACTACAGTACCATGAATATGTATGAGGTATCATAAGCTACTGACATGCACCAAAACAACTGGATATTTCAGTGTAAATGACTACAAGCTTTCAAACTTAGAAATATTTCCAATAGAACAACAATAGTGAGACATGAGACACAAAAGCAATAAAAACAACATTTTTATTGCTATTATTTTAGCAATGTGGTGTTCTTTCTAATTTCATATCTGATCCGAAACACTCCATTTTTCAACATTTCATCTGCAGTAATCAGTCAGTCATGTTTTAAGCTCAGGCTTCCTCAACCTCAGCCCTCCAGATGTTTTTGGCCTACAACTCCCATGATCCCTAGCTAGCAGAACCAATGGTCAGGGATGATGGGAATTGTAGTCTCAAAACATCTGGAGGTTGAGGAAGCCTGACCTAGCTGTTATAGCACCCATCCCTTGAAGACATTCCTGCAGAGCGTGTGTGTTTTTGTGTGTGTGTGAGAATGCCCTCTATTGCATGTTGAGGCCTTTAAACCTTCCCTCTAAATAAATTCAGACAAGACTCAAATTTTGGTTTGGTTTTTGGCAGAATCTAGGCCACAACTTTATTGATTACAGCAAGTGAATGGTTGCATAGGCTATGGTTCAACTAGCTCCCTGCACCGTTGCAAGTAGCAGTGACCCAGGGCACCAGCATAGGTCGGCCAAGGGTGAACACCTGGATAAGTGGAAAGCTGGGAACAGGCTATCTCCGCCACCCAAATTCCCCCCTGGACTCAGACACGGGCACAACCCCCTCACAAGGGTTGACCAAACCATCGAGCCCCTGGATTCCTTTAACGCAATACCCTTCACATACGGATGGCGAGAACGTTCTCCTGTCGCCATCACCTGAACCAGAGCCTATCCGCAACCTTACAAGTTGTGACGATTTGCTACGCGGCAGGCGAAACCCAAATGGCAACAGCCAATCAGCCAAGTGGGGAAAATTCCTGCCGTGTCCCTGTCCCATTGACAGGTGACACACGACGGCATAGCAAGGTCAAACACAAAATGCCCTAAAATTAGGGAGAGTTGGGCGGGTGTTCCGATGCACGCACTGAAATAGGAAGCTCTGGGTCACGTGCATAGGTATATATAGGTCCCTTGATCCGTTTAGCCTGTGTCCCATTGGCCTGATTGAACCCTCCATCAAGGGACCTACCAATTGGGTGTTGTCGCTATCCACATGTACCCACCCTCAACAGAGGGTTAGGTTGCCAGGTCCCACCGCAACATGTGCACTCTTTAAGGGAGGACCCGATTTTCTGAATTGTATTCAATAAATGTGGCATTTCCCCTTTCTCCTCATGTAAGACTCTCACTTAATTATTTCAGGTTAGGCATAGATTGACTATATGCCTGAAGTCAGAAGTGAATTCCAATTCCAGTTGTAAATAAGGGGAGAGGAACAATGCTTGGATAGTGCTGGGAGTTGTCCTTCTGGAAGCAACCTTTTGGAAATTTTGGTGGCAACTGGAAATTAATGAAAGGGCAGTATGGGAAATAGTGGTAAAATAAGAAGTGTTTTTTCATATCACAGAAGTCATGGGAGCCATGATATCAGTGTATAAGTACTTCTCAGATATTTAGAATACATTCTGCTCCACACAGTTTTTTCAGCTAGACAGGTGCATTGGCTGGAAAAGCATTAATCAATTCTGAATCCAAAACACACAGCTGTATTGTGCCATATGGGCGGCAGCTAGCCAACTGCAAGAAACATGGATAAGCAAGGATTTCGGATATCTGCACTAGAAAACAACATGTTTAATTCAACCTAATATGGTTAATCTGAGCTTAATTCTGCCCTGCTCTACCAAATCAGGCTGGCTGTGGTCTAGGCCAACCTTGCACTCAAGCAAAAAAAAATTAAAAAATGATGAAATGGGTTCAGTGAACTGTGAACACTTCAAACATCAACCTCATTATTTCTGATTTGCCCTTCATGTAGACCGCAATGCCAGGACTGAATATGAAATAGCATGAGTGCCAACACACTGTAAAGTTTTTGAGGTGCAATCTTTTACCTACAAGTACTTTCACACTGGTAAATGGAATTACCGGCACAAATATAAGATCTGCCTTTCCTCCAATAACCCTTTGTTTTTCTCAGTTTTTAAAAGAGGCTTTTGTTTGGGAGGAAGGAATGTGCATTACACTATATTTTAGAACATGTGTATAATATATCTGTTATGTACTGAAGTTCTCACCCTGGGCCAGCAGGGAGATACTGTAGATAGTTATGCAAATAAGGCATTGAAAGTGACGTTCAGTGATTGGATAGTTTTAGAAAATTATTACAGTTATGTTGTACTGGAGCTCTATATAAGCAGGCTGACTGAACCCTTCAGTTCAGTTCTGTTCTGGCCTCTGAATAAACAAGAGCTGTTTGAAGAATCGCTGTGTCGTCTGATATGTTCACCCACAACTTAACAATATTGTTGTTACCCAAACCTCTGGTAGCTTTTGAGGCACATTTCCATCTGATTTATAACTGGAGGCACACTTCACTCTTTCCCCTAAAAGGGGCTACTTATGAAATGTGTTCTCAAGGGAGCCCACTCTTGTTTTCTCTATATGAGCTGCTCTTATTCTGAGCCTACCTTCTCATTAGACTCATGCAGAAGCCTCATTTGAACCAGGGATTTTGCAGGGCTTCCATCTTAGAAGGGACTGAAAACTACAAACATTCCCCACATGGCAATGCAGCAGAATTAACTTTCCAAGCAGAGGCTGATTAGGAGGAGGCAAGACCAGAACAATGAATAAAATAGACACACAGCAATCCTTTAATTGTTCTGGGCTGCAATTGTATACCTTCTTACCTTGGAGTAAGGCTTTTTGAACTCTCATTGAGCTCAAACAGAGTTACTGTGCAATTGTTGTGTCTACTTAGAAATACATTTCATTACCTCTTAGTAGACATTTGAAGGATTGCAAAGAAGGATTGCACTGCTAAGTTATTTCTCAAAACACTCTAGCAATTCTTCTATGGCATAGTAGTCTGTGATCTGGCACACAGTCTGCAAATTACTGTTTTAAACTCCAGAGAGCCCATAGGAGGCGATGAAATGAAAGGAGAACAATAGCAGTGATGGTGTAACAACAACAGTAAAATGTGCCAACGAGAAAATCAACATAAAGGCATGCTTCTTTCCCCCCAACTGTTCCCATTCACTTTTGCAGAAACCTAGACCTGGTCCTATGTCTGGACAGACAATTTAAAAAAGAAAGAAAGAAAGAAAGAAAGATGAAGATTATGTGACAACCAGCTTTTCTTAAGAGCTCTCTTGCACCAGGCCTGTCACTCAACTACTGCAGCATCCTGTATCCCATAGTGACCAAAAGGTGTCACTAGGAAGCCCCACAAACATGAGGACAAAAGACCTTTCCCAATATTTATCCAACAGCAAATGGTATTCAGAGGAACTACCTCAAAGGTTTTATGTACCCATCATCAATGAAAACCTTAAATTAAAAAAACCCCACACTTTAAATCAGATCCCAATTCATCCATGATTCATCCATGATTCAAGCTTCTAAGGCAGGCATAGGCAAACTCTGGCCCTCCAGATGTTTTGAGACTACAATTCCTATGATACCTAGCTAACAGTCAGGGATGATGGGAGCTGTAGTCAGTCTCAAAACATCTGGAGGGCCAGAGTTTGCCTATGCCTGTTACGGAGAATCAAACATGACCTACCAACATGCCCATCCCATTCACTCCACAGATCTGAATTACATGTGTCTATATTTAGAAGTTAACACTGTGATGGCCACAACAGATTTAAGGAAAAAACATCTCTCAGCCTGTTATGACTGTGTACTTTTGGTGTGAATGTGATGTTTGGTTACAGTTATTAACTAGTGAAGAGATTGGGGGACACCAACCTTCTAGTACATGGGTTTCCTTTTGAATGAATAGAAATGTACACTTCAGAAGTGTGAGTAGGGGGAGTAATGAAACCTTGTCATTTGGTTGCTTGATCACCAAACACAACTTCTTGGGCACATGATTCTTGGAAATAAATTGAGTTTTAACTGGTGGAGAACATTGAAGCTTAGACCATGTGTCTTTTTGAGCTCCCCACACTTTCCCCACACTCAGTTTTGTTTAGTTTACTCCAAAAAATTGCTAATTTAGTAATCCTATGCAGGAAATCCGTATTAGAACTGGGTAAAAATTCTCCTATTATACATGGGTTGATTTTTTTAAAAATACCACTAAGGCTACAAGGCTATGCACACATTTCTCATTCAGTTCAGTGGAACTTAGCGGACCCAATGGACCAATGGTCTAACCCTGTATTTGTCAGTTGCACATGCACAGAGCCAGTGTGGTGTAGTGGTTAAGAGTGGTAGACTTGTAATCTGGGGAACCTGGTTCGCTTCCCCGCTCCTCCACCTGCAGCTGCTGGGTGACCTTGGTCTAGTCACACTTCTCTGAAGTCTCTCAGTCCCACTCACCTCACAGAGTGTTTGTTGTGGGGGTGGAAGGGAAAGGAGAATGTTAGCAACTTTGAGACTCCTTCGGGTAGTGATAAAGCGGGATATCAAATCCACACTCTTCTTCTTCTACTGGCATTTCAGATTTGTTGTGCTCTGTTAAAAAAAAAAAAACCCCTATTAAACATTATCAAATTAACTATATCAGCAATGTACAGGATAGATAATTATCTGATTTTACAATGCTTGCTATGTTCAGCTAGTTAATACAAGAGTAAGCACGCTGCCAAGTTTTAAATCATTTGACGGCTTAAAAATTCAATATTTTTATCTTGTTGGTACTAGGGGAAAGACACAAAGCCAGCACGGCTTGTCTCAGGCTGCTGACAGATTTTCTACTACTCTATTCCATTTGCCAGCTCCTTCTCAGCACCTGCCCAGAAAGAAAGATTTGGTGTTTATTTTCCTTGTCCATCTTGCTTGGTATTCCGGCTGTTGCTGAGAATCACCCAAGCTGCTCTCAGTTGTATTGTGACGGGAATCCTGTTCAGACATTCGTCCGGGCAGAAATGAGCAGTTTCTCTTTGCTTTGAATGGTCCCCTTTTCTCAGAGCTCATATGTGATCCATATTCTAAATAAATGTGGGGCGGGGATTGGGCCACATGTACAGGAACCTTTGCATACTTATGTTGATGTGCGCGCCACTGCTGTGCACAATGGGACATTGAGCATGTAGAGTTCAGAAGCAGGGCCAGAGGGCCTGATCCCTGTCCCTCCGTACATTCATGTCAACACTGATAAATGCATGAGCAGGATGTTCATGTAGTTCTGTGTAGTGGCAGCCTTGGTGGAGGAGCATGTGTTTTTACATGCAGAAGGTCCTAGACTCAATCTATGGAACATCCATTTGAAAGGCCTCCAGGCAGAAGAGTTAGGAAAAACTACCCCTGGAAAGTCTGGAGAGATGCAGCTAGTCCGCATAGACAGCCCTCTTATGCTCACTAATTCAGGTTTGAATAGGTATTTGGTCAATTTAGATTATATAGCTATACAATACAGATGTGGGAGGAATTTGAATCAGTTCACATTTAAAGGGAAATCCACATAATTACTACTTTCCAAAACAATGTACAAACCAAAGCACAACCATTCTTTGAAATGTACACTCCGACTTCTCCAGTGCATTCCAATGTCGAGCCAAGTAATATGCACAAAACTGCACATAATGGCATAAAGTGTTTATAGAAATGCATATATTAGTAAAAATAACACACAAAAATGCACCTTATTAGGGGGAATTGCATTGCAGATATGTGTATATTGGGCAAAAATGCATACAAATGTGCATATTAGGAGGAGAAACTGCAGTTGAATTTTCATGAGGACTTTTTAAAGCCGATCCTCGGGGGGAAGGCTAGGCTCATTGTTGTCATGATAAAAGATAGTTTCTCATTATATCCAAATGCAGCCATTGAGAATGAGCCAGATACGATATTCCACAGTGAATATAAATTTTCTTTGTACCATCAGTTCTTTTCTACCCAATTAGAATTTGTGGAACTGAAATATAGTTTATGGCATTGCATACAAGGACTAGGTGAATCTGTCAATTCCAATTTCTTTCCGTTTCTCATTTTTCCAATCCCTTTTCCTTTTGCAGTACCAAGCAAACACCAAAAACAGGAGGCATATGAGACCCGACTGGCTGCAATGTATAGTTGATGAGCTATACATTGCACCAACGTTTTGGAGGTGCAAAGCAATGTATTCATTTAAAAATAGTCTTCATCAAATGATAATGCTGTTTCTAACAATTTAAATATAAAGTTCCTTCCGGGGGCAGGAGAAGGTTTTACCTCTTCTGCATGAAAGATTTATACCACAGTCATCAAGGGAACAGATGCAGCAGGGGAGATTCTTCCCCTCCCCATGTTTTTGGCATGGAAAATAAATTTCCTTGGCCTAGCAGAATGCATGGGAAATACTGCAGTTATTCCTTGAAGGCTCTTGCCTAAGGGTCAGGAAAGAAAGGACATCCTTCATATCGTTTGGCCTTACTATTTACTACGGCAGCCTTAAGTATTCATCATCCATACGGCAATGGGACTGAGGTCATTGTCTGCCCGACTGGCTGGAACAGGGCAGATGGGGACACTTGGAGGTGAACATGGCTTATGGTTTCATTATAGAGACAAAAGCCACTAGTGGGCAACAACACCTGGTGAGCTATTGTAAAGTGCTGCCTCCCCACCAAGAATATTTTTGCTGTTGCCAAAGGTCATTCTAAGCCTTGGAGAGGAATAAAAAACAAGCAGGCAAGAAGGTTATTAAAACTGTTCATGTCCCCGTGCTATTCCTTTAGAGATTCCCTTACTCTGCTTTTCATGCAGCGACTAAAGCTGGGCGAGGAAAAACATTCTGACTTGAGAAATTAGGTGACTGGCACATATAACCTGGGAATGATTATTTAGATATCTGCAAATTTCATGGTGTGACATTATATGATTGGCATCAGAACCGGGTGGAATTTAGTCTGAAAACTGAGCCCCAGATCTATCAAAAGTTAGTTCTGATAAATACCATCAAAACCAACAAAAGTCAGATTTGTGGCTAACTTAAGTCCTGTTCAAGGACACTTAGGCTCCATATACACCTCCCTGGCAAAATAAAAATCCCATTCAACTCAATAAGGCTTATGTCTGTGTATATATTGGACTGTGCTGTTAGTTATAGCTAACTGTTATATGGATTAGGGCCAGAGTGGTCTGTAAACATATTTGAGAATGGGACAAGGTTCTTACATTGTTTTAGTGGGTTTATTTTTTAATGCAAAATACATAGTGTCTCTGGGAAGCACACCTTGTACATACTAGGTTGGAATCTAGACACAGATAAAAATGCTTTTTTAAAAATCGTTTTGAAAAATATATTGAATTTGCCATGAGGCGAGGGGAGGGATCTCACCCACAAATAGTGCTAAAATGAGAAGAAAAGGTCTAAACCAGGGAAACCATTTCTAATGAATATACTATCAGTGGTCCATTATCAACATTAAATATACACATTAACAGTGTAATCATAGGCATATTTGCTCGGTAAATCTCATTGCGTTCCAAGGAGCTTAATGTCTAGTAAGTATCTAGGGTCACAGTTTTAACCATTAAAATGCGGCAAGAACTCAAACAGCAATTTATGGCAGCAGAAGATTAAATTCTATCTGCCTGTTACCCTGTCCCAGAGGTGCTCTGCAATAAGTTAGCTTTTTAATGGAATTCTATAAATTTGGTGTCACCACCTAGAAAGCCCTGCATTCTGTAGCTGGAAGCCCATTTTCAAAAGGAACAGGTCTTGAAGCAGGTTTCATCGAATGATCTCAGCACACAGGTGTGCGGGTGCATGAGGACTGCCTGCTGAGGGCCTGAAGGACCCTGCCCTTACCTCTTTCCACCTGGATTGGGGCGGGGCTTGACAGGCTTCACAAGGACTGCAGCTGCTTTTAAATTGTTTTTAATTTTTATCTGTGTTGTTTTAAATGTGACCATCTTGGCTGTGAGCCCTGGAAGACCTGCACCCTGCCTTGCTGGCCCTTTCCCATCTGGACTGGGAGAGTGGAGTTCTGACTGACTCCAGCTACAAAAACTGAAGCTGTTGAACAGATTCCTGGGCTGGAGTATTGTTGAGAGAGCTGTTGCTGTTATTGATATTATTGATGTATCTTTAGTTTTAGATCTTATGATTTACGTGGAAATTGGTTGTATACTTTTGATGTGTTTTATTTATTGGTTATGACTTCTGTTATGTTTGTAATTATGTAAATCTTGTCATGTTGTAAGCCGCCTTGAGCATAGTTTAAACTGTGGAAAGGCGGCATACAAATAAAGTGATGATGATGATGAGTGTGCACAAATATGAGATGGGAAAACATGGTTTAGGAGTGGGTTCTGCAGTGGAGCAGGGACGCAGGTGGCGCTGTGGTGTAAACCACTGAGCCTTGGGCTTGCTGGTTGGATGGTCGGCGGTTCAAATCCCTGCGATGGGATGAGCTCCCGTTGCTCGACCCCTGCTCCTGCCAACCTAGCAGTTCCAAAGCACGTTAAAGTGCAAGTAGATAAATAGGTACCGCTCCGGCGGGAAGGTAAATGGAGTTTCCGTGCGCTGCTCTGGTTTCGCCAGAAGCGGCTTAGTCATGCTGGCCACATGACCCGGAAAAACTGTCTGCGGACAAACATTGGCTCCCTTGGCCAGTAAAGCGAGATGAGCACCGCAATCCCAGAGTTGTTCGCGACTGGACTTGACTGTCAGGGGTCCTTCACCTTTACTGCAGTGGATCAGCGCATCACTGCTACTTACTAAGACACTGGGGCAGCAGGCTGGGAGTTGGCAGTGTCAGGGCTACATGGCAAATTCAGTAGTCCCACAGGTTGCATCCAGTCAGCCTCATGGCCCCCTATCCCAGGAAGTGGCAGGGACACTGGTGTCAAGAAGGTGGCTCCACCCAATTGCACAAGTCACTCCTGATATGGCCCTATCTGTGCTATATACTTAAAACGGGCATAGGCAAACTCCGGCCCTCCAGATGTTTGGGACTACAATTCCCATCATCCCTGACCACTGGTCCTGTTAGCTAGGGATGGTGGGAATTGTAGTCCCAAACATCTGGAGGGCTGGAGTTTGCCTATGCCTGACTTAAGACATCATTGTACTACTTTGAATTGTCACACCTCCCTCCAAAGAATCCCGGGAACTGTAGTTTGTTAGGAAACCTCCATGTCCCTCACAGAGCTACAATTTTCAGATGGGGTTTATGACCAATCTCTCTTTCCCGGGAACTGGGGGAACTGTAATTCTGTAAGAGGAATAGGGGTCACCCAACAACTTGTCACATTAGCAAACTACAGCTCCCAGGATCCTTTGGGGGAAGCAATGACTATTAAAAGGGACATGATAGTGCTCTGATAGTGCAAATGAGGCCATGGTCTCCAGTGCTCCAGCTTCACGCTGTGCAGGGCTTTAAAGTTTAAAACGAATATGTTGAATTTTGCCCAAATACTAATTGGCTGTCCCTGGACCTTTTCCAGCACAGCTAGAATATGGTCCTTACAAGTATTTCCAGTTAAGAAGCTAATTTGAACCAGCTGCAGTTTCCAAACTGTTTCCAAGGGTAGCAGCTCACAGAGGACGTTAGAATTTGGAAATCCAATTTGAAAGTCCTCAAGGCAAATGTAGCAGTGGCCAAGACTAAAAACCTTACCCACTTACCTGGGAGTAAGTCTCACTGAATTCAACAGGACTTGCCTCAGAAAAGGCTTGATTGGGTGACTCCACTGTACAGTGGTACCTCAGGTTACATACGCTTCAGGTTACAGACTCCGCTAAGCCAGAAATAGTGCTTCAGGTTAAGAACTTTGCTTCAGGATGAGAACACAAATCGTGCTCCGGCGGCACGGCAGCAGAAGGAGGCCCCATTAGCTAAAGTGGTCTTCAGGTTAAGAACAGTTTCAGGTTAAGTACGGACCTCCGGAATGAATTAAGTACTTAACCTGAGGTACCACTGTAAATCATTAGCCCCCTCCCCCCCAAAAAATGCAGAATAGCTGGAGAACAACCAAACCTAGAACATTCCTCACGGAGGACTTTGGGCATAATATACTTATGGAGCAATGGGAGAGATAATGGACAACATTAAATTCACAGCATGCTATAATCTCAGGGAAAACACCATGAAAATGGTATATAGATGGCATCTTACTCCCCAAAAAAGCTTGCTAAAATGTATAAAGGGAAAACATCAACCTGTTGGAGATGCAAAAAAGAGGAGGGGTCATACTATCATATGTGGTGGACATGTGTAGCCATTGGCAAATACTGGAATGATATTTATAACGAGTTTAAGAAACTATTTAAAATCACTTCAACCCCCCCCCCCCCCCGAGATTTTCCTACTTGGTATAATTACCACCAGAAATTAAAAAAGATATAAGAACATTGTTTATGTATGGTATACAGTGGTACCTCAGGATGCGAACGGCATGCGTTCCGGAGCCCCATTCGCATCCAGAAGCAAACATAACTAGTGATGGCATGTCTGCGCATGCGCACGTCGCTTTTCGCATGCGCAAGCGGCGAAACCCAGAAGTAACGCGCTCTGTTACTTCCGGGTTGCCACAGAGCGCAACTCGAATGAGCTCAACATGAAGCATATTCAACCCGAGGTATTGTGAGATTTTGACCAGCTTCTGCCCATCTGCTGCTGATACAGGCCCGTCTTATCTTGAGCCCAAACAGAGTAGTCCACACAGCGGAAGGATAAGCGGTATGTGCCACATTCTTAACTTTATTTACACTTCTATGCTGAGAGAATACAAACATGCATCTTGCCTCTGCGAGAGCAGAGAAGCAACTCCTCTCAGAAACAAAGAACACCGAGAGAACAGTGAAAAACAGGAAACCAGTGAACGTCACATCCAGTCGCCCATTCCCATGGGAACCCAACAGTACTCTGACTGTGGAATGCAAAACAATGTCCCGTGACAAGCATTTCGCTGCACAGTGAAGGAAACAGAAACCAACAGGTATGACTGTAACAGCAGCTAGAACCCTTATAGCAAGGAACTGGAAGAATGAAACGCTCCCAGAGATTACAGATTGGCAGATACTCATGTTAGAATATCTACAATCAGCAAAAAGACGGGATCAATTAGAGGAATATTGAAACAAAAAACAACCAGAGAATGGATAATATTTAAGAATTATGTAAAACTTTATTGTACAAATAACTCCATATTAGCAGAAATTGAGTGATATTTGTAAAGAAAAATATCAAAGGAATGTATACAAAGCAGAAAGAAATGATATTATACAATGTAAACCTGTGTAAAAGAGAATGTTATATCAAACAGTATAATGAGAAGGATTGTCCTGATGAGTACTTTTACTATGTAAATAACTTTGTCTCTCTTTTGTTTTAATTTGATTTCTTTGTTACTTCTTTATATCTTTTTTATAAATTGTCTATTTTATATAATTTTCTTTTTTTTACCTGTTAAGAGATAGTACATAATGTTTGTATAGACATGCAAATCTTTTAATCAATACAGAATTGATAGTTAAAAATAAAATAAAATAGAACATTCCTCACTACATTAGTGACCTGGTCATTTGGAAACAGTGCACTACATGAAGTTGCATGCGGGCTGGAAGGTGTATTTTGAGAAACATGCCATTTTGAGCTTTCAAAGGAATGTGAGTATAGGCCTGAGAGCTGTTGACAGTCACACATCAGCCTGCAGATTACGATGGACAAATCCCTCAAGTAGAGTTGTGACTGCAATTGCAGTAGCATTTTTCAAACCAACATTTAAAAAATGAGCTTCGTGTCAATATAAAGCCTACCTATATGGGAGGCATGCCCAAGGCAGATCTATCACAGCCATACATTTGTGACTCATAAATTATGAGCACTACAACTGCCACACCGATTTTTACCTGAAAATGTGTCGTCAAACGGGAAAAGCTAGGATATTGACTTTATGATGTATGTGAGTATATTTAGGGAAGCATTTTCTTTACCCATAAATCAGTGTACAATATTTTCACAGTCTCTCACTCCCACATATACATATGAATGTGACAACATACCTGATTGGGCATTTTTCAGAGGTTTCCATTCTCAACACTCAATTTGTTTCCAAAATTGACCCAGGCAGGATAATTTCATAATTTTGAATCCCTGGACTTATTTGAGGTTGGATACCAGAGACTGAGCATGGAGCCTTGTATATATAAAGCAGATATTCAACTAATGAGCTGTGGATCCTTCATTTTAGTTTCAATTTATATTCTGAGTACAATTTAGTGATTGTTAGGTATACTTCAGAACTATCCACATCCATGGGTCATAATATTTTAACAGCAATATTTTTGTTCAGCTATAATTCATTGCAATAAAATATACTCTGCTAGAAATCCCAGCATAAAGGTAAAGGTAAAGGTACCCCTGCCCGTATGGGCCAGTCTTGACAGACTCTAGGGTTGTGCGCCCATCTCACTCAAGAGGCCGGGGGCCAGCGCTGTCCGGAAACACTTCCGGGTCACGTGGCCAGCGTGACGAAGTTGCTCTGGCGAGCCAGAGCCGCACACGGAAACGCCGTTCACCTTCCCGCTAGTAAGCGGTCCCTATTTATCTACCTGCACCTGGGGGTGCTTTCGAACTGCTAGGTTGGCAGGCGCTGGGACCAAGCAACGGGAGCGAACCCCGCCGCGGGGATGCGAACCGCCGACCTTTCGATCGGCAAGCCCTAGGCGCTGAGGCTTTTACCCACAGCACCACCCGCGTCCCTTAGAAAGCCCAGCATAGGCAGTTATATAAACAGTTCACCACATTTGTTTCCAAAAGGCTCATCCGAGCTTTAGAGCTGCCATGGCAAACCGAGCTTCTTTGTATGTTACGCAGTTATATTGTTTATTTTAAACTTTGCTTTCCTCAGAACATTTAGTTTTAAGAAGTCAGCCTTTAAATCTACTGGAACATTTCTCTAGGTACTATGTCAACAAAGAGATTATGACAGAGACCTTCAATTTCTTGCAAGCTGCAGTACAAAGCCACTGCCAAATTGGTAGCTTAGACTATTAGTGACTATGCATTGGGAGGACATGGGTTGAAAACTCAAAGTAAGATTTCTTTTTGGCTACAGAATGTTAAATCATGGCAGCAGCTCACAAACCAATGTTATTTATCAATACTTTAGTAAAAAGCCAAGGATGAATATATTACTCACAACTATCAAAAACTGATTTCCATCAAAATAAGAATATAAAAATATGCAAGAATATAAAAAATATTATCTTGGATTAATCACTTGAAAATTGGCATATCTACTTGATGAGGTCTACGAAAGTGCCGGATTTCAAATTGGTCAGATAAAAATCGCCACAGCTAAAGTAAATTTAAAAGAGCTGAAAATTGACATTGACCCCCTATTAAGACCCCCATATATATGTTTCTTTCCAATTTTGAGCAACATGAGAGTTTAAATCTCTTATTCTGGATTGACTCCCTCCCCCCATGCAAATAGTAAGTGCTTGAGGCCTGATTCAGATTGGGACCACAGTGCAGGAGGTCAGTGCCTCCTATCCTCACACCCAGAACCTAATCTAGATCCAGAATAAATGTTCCTGTACTCCCCTAGGAACAGAGATATGTAGTAATTTTACAAATTGCTTCCATTAATTCCAATGAGATTTTGTTGTTGTTTTTTGATTGACTCTTCACCCCCAATCTGCAGAATTCTTATATAATTCAGAAAACTGACATACTGGATATATACATCCAGATTTATTTATTTTGCTGCTATTGCACATAATCAGGCACAAGGCTTTCTATCTATGATGTATGCATCCAGAGTCTCAGTCCTCTGAACTTCTTTTCTGCCTTTAAAATGCAAGGATGTTCATGAATGTTATCAGCAGGAGATCTATGAAATTGGTATTTAAATATTGGCACCTAAACCTGGCATGTGCAGACTAGCTATTTATTTTTAGCCCCAATATCAGGTCAAATTGTGTGGGTTCCAAAGAAGTGAAACAGGTGTTCAGTTTAGCCACATTTAAATCATACTGACACCCACCGAACTCTCTGCTCAGTGGAACATATGGCACTTAACACCATGTTTTTGAATCTTATGAAATCGGTAGTTACTTTTATTTCTGATATGAATGCATTTTGCAATTTTTCCATTTGTGATTTTCTGTTTTCATAATTAGGGAGGACAAAGATGTTGAGAAATATACTAGCTCATTTAATCAATTTCTCAAATAATGGATGAAAAAAGTATGAACACAGATCATTAAGTCAGCCACTTAACAGGTTGCCAGGTTTCTGGTCTCTATCACTTCCATTTCATAAGCCTGCTTAAATTTGTTTCCACATCATTCTATGATTTTAAAAGATTTTGTCTGATGCTGGCAACCAGGTTACTTCTAAATACCTCCAGAATGTTGAATTGCTATGTCCTTGCAATTGACTGTTATTTGGGTGATGTGGTAAAGGCTTTCAGAAGTATTTTGAAACCAAAAAGTATTCCAACAGTGAGGCAGATGCCAATGAAATCCAATCACATCTTACTTAGAAGTAGACTGCTCTGAGCTCAATAGGACTTGCTGCATTGCATAGCACCGCAGCCGTAGACTATAGCAATCCTTTTCCAATCGGACAGAAGGAAGGTTTTATAAATATACAGAGGATTGTCTCTAAATTTTTTTAATGAGATGATTTATAACTCCCATGGATGAATATAATCTGAAACTGAATGCATCATCTTTGAAATGAATTGACAACATGTCTGATTAAAAAAACAATGTGGAAGATAGATGAGTCCCTGTGCTGCATACAAATGCAGCTCATACTTATCCATAAATCAGCCCTGGGCTCTTATTTCCTAACCCAGTGGTTCTCAAACAGTGTTCCAGGGAATCCCCCAGGTTTCTGGGAAGCTTGTCAGCAGATTTTCTTGGAGAAAATCCATAACAGTGGAGAGGTTTTGATGTAAAGCTGATCTCTATGGCAAAAATTCTGGACTATGTTCTAGGCTTGAAACTCAATCTGCACAAAGGCTTGAAACTCAACCCTTTTGGGTGCCTCTCTCAGGGCTGGGCTGTAGGAAGCAGTCCAGTGAGTCAGGAACCAGGAGTTCAAGCCAAAGAGCAATCAGGATAAAAGGACAAACTAAAAAGGCAGCCCTGGAGAACAAGCCACACGACAGGACCGAAAAGCAAGGAATTGGAGCAAATGGCAATCTGCAGAAACCCGAATTGCTGTTTCTTCTGATTCAGTGTTAAAGAGCTTTTAAAAACGGGCTTTTATGGGGAAAGGGCTTTGCTACCATATCAGGACCAGATTCCCCACTCGCAAACATCTGCCTGGTTGGGCAATATTGTTTAAAAATATCTTTTCAAAGCTGCTGCAATCTACCTAACCAGTTTGTAGGTTTTAAGAGACTTTTGTTTTGCATTGTTAATGCATAGTTCGCTTCTGATGTCTTTGTTTTCCGTGACAGAAACGGTCAAGAAAATTTACATATTCTTTAAGTCTTCTGTCATGCTGAGATGATACTTGGAAGGATCTAAACAAAAGGGTGAAACATTATGTCTCTGATCTTGCCCGGGTTTACGCTGAAAGTCCTATTGAATTCAATGGGCCTTATTCCCAGATAAATGACTTTAGGATTCCAGCTGCGTAACAGAGGGACACAGAGGCTGGAGGAGATAAGAATGTTTTTGATGCACTTTCCTAACTACTCATAATTTGCTGATTAATATTCTATGGCCTAAATGTTTGGGTGGGTGGGTGGTTGTATTGTATTGTTTTTGTTTTGGCTATTTATGTTGTGCTTTTATCCTGTATTTTTATCTTGTAAACCACCCTGAGCTATTCTGGTGGAGGGTAGTATACAGTATATGAAAATGGGTTACCTGCAACATTTTTTCCTCCTGAATGAAGTGCTTGCACATTAAAAAAAACTGCAGCAACATAGCTCACTACATGGGGTAGTCAGTTGCTGACTCTCGCTTTTCCTCGGTATATCTCAATAGTACAGTCTTGAATACTTTCAAGAATGCTTGCTCACCATTACTAATCTTCCAGTTGAGTTAGAACATGAGAATTTCCCAGAACACAGTTAGAAAACCAATGGTCTAAAATATAAATGTTTTTAACTGATTATAAGAATGAATGTGCGTAAAGCATTAATAAAAGTCAGTCATTTAAAAAGTAAAATAAATCAAACGAGTGTAAACAAGTAACAATCCTTAACATATTGTGCATTTCAAAATGAGCTCAGAATGAAGACTTAGTATTCTCCATGCACTGGTTAATTACCCTTATGCTGATCATATCACTCAGAATGCATTTGCTTGCCTTATGCTGAGCCCATAAACTGGTGGCAGCTGCAACACACACTAACCCAGTGATCTAGGAATTTAAAGCTTTTGCCCCATTTCTGAATGGCACAGGGCAAATTACTGATGAGACAGCAGGTTGTGTCGTTGAGATGCAAGACTTCTACATCACAGCTTCTGCACATATTTTTCCCATTGCAAGAAAACGATAGAAGTTTCTGCACTTTTATAGCATAATAAGAAGCCACACAAATGGAGTATTTGAATTCCCGGTCACCCAGTCTATATATTTAGCATTCAGAAGCTGTTTAGACCGAATGCTATTCTTAGCCTTCTGGACCTATAACTGCCACAAAAATCGAAGGTCACTGAATATACAAACAGCTTGCAGTCACTCCTTCAAAGATTTATAAAACCGTGCAAAAATTGGGTGTTTTCAGTAATACTATTGCAATGTGGCTATTTTCATATTGGCAGATATTCTTAATTGCAACTATAAATTAGTGGTCAGTTGCTATTATATGGATGGCCTGAAATTTTGATTTCCAATGTACTTGTTCAATTGCTTGAAGTGTGAGTCACAGACTCTGCATGGCGGGCGGCACTGTACTCATTTTCTTGACCTGAACACAGCTTCAAATATGCATTGCCTACCAGAGGAGTTTTCCTGCAGGAATAAAATTCTCTGGACACATTTACACTCCGGGAAGCTCAGTTCAGAACTGGGCATTATGGATCTAACAAAGAATTTCCAGCACCTCATCAAAGTGCAGTTCCCAGGATTCCTTGGAAGGAACTACAACAGTTAAAACAGTATATTAAATAAAAACCCCGATAGAAGCTTGTAGCATAGATATGCCCTGTGGATCTCACCTCTGGCAACTTCTGCGCACTCCCTTTTTCTGCCACACTTTATTATACTCTAGATCCCTTGGATTAATAGAATACACACGAGACTTCTTCTCCCAGTTCAGCGTGGATGCACTAGATCAGAAAGAGGTTCCTAACTTAGTGGCATGTTGTGTTTCTGGGGTTGTTCTCTTGCCGTGGAAAACACTTTCTGAGACTGTAAAAAGACAAACACGACTATGTATTGTGGTAAAGTCAGTGTGATATAATGTTTAGAGTATTTTAACTAGGACTGGGAGACCTTAGTGCAAAGCCCCATCAGGTTCATCTTGGGCTGATCACTTTTTCTCAACCTAACCTACTACACAAGTGGTCCATAAGTTGCACTGGAAATGTGTGGGGAGTAGTTTTATGTTTGTATTGATACTCTCCTTGTTTTTTGTTTTTTATCTTGTATTATTGCTGCTTGGTTTTATTCTATTTGTTGTATTATTGTTAGGCACCTTGAGCACCACTTGTTGGAAAGACGGGGTACAAGTTTAACAAAGAAGTAAATAAATAAAATAAAGTGTGGTGTCAATTCAAAAATCCATTTTTTATAGTCCCTGACAAACATCCCCACACTGAGAATATAATGTATGCTTAATGAGCTCTACTGTGTATAATGGGAATCAAGCAAGAGGTACTCTCCAAAGTTTCGTTGCCAGGTATGCAGTTTTGCATTCTTAGTTATGCAAAACTTACATATTTTCAGCTAATGTTTTAGGGTAGCTTGAGACAACCAGGCAGGCTTTTCCTAAGGCAGGAGGTCTGGGACTAGAGCAAAAGCTATCTAATTTGAAACCTTCCTGCCTTTTCAATGACAGCTGTTGCTAGGGAAACATCTGCTTTGGGGAGATAGAGAGGGAGCTGAATCCCATTTGATGGGATTCAGTGACTTACCAGGCAAAAAGTAAGGAAACTATGGAGAAATATAGGCAGCTGTAACAGCTAGCTGGGCCCAGCTAAATAGCTAGCTGGGCACTTTGCAAGGTTCAGCACTATTCAACTTGCTCTGGCTCTCAGATGAGGTGACCTCTCCCTTCTCCAGCTGCTGCCAAAGGACTATTCAAAAACCACTTGCCCTGAGGAGAGGAATGAGAGGAGACAGGATTGCCTGGAGAGCTGCCCACCTTGTAGCTCCTGGGGTTCCTGTTGTGGTGGCATCACCCAGCTCCCACTACAGGGCTATGAGGACCTTCTTGACCTGAAGGAAAGAGAGATCTAGTTTTCAACAAAGTCACCCACCCCATTGTAGTTTGTCTTAGCTGTCTTATTACATAGTATTGATTAATGCTTATTGTCTTAACATTTCTTTCTCAAAAATAAATGAACAAGCAATATTTAGTGAACACTGAAGGATCTGGAAAGAGGAGATTAAAAAAAAGTATCAAACCATGCGACAATCCTGTACACACTTCCCGAGGTGACTTCTGAGTAGACATGCAGTGTTTTGTGCTATTAAGCATTTTGGTTTGATCTTAAAAGAAGATCCTTGTCAGAAGAAAAGGAAAAAAAAAAAATCCTGAATGTCCTCCTCTAGCTTGTGCAGAACAGTTCATGAAACAATGCCACTGCCAGTATTTATTCCGCTATCACACCTTTGGATCCAGTCCAGTGTTCAAACCAAGCTCCTACCCCCATTTCTTTTTAACTGTGCATTTACAGATGCAAAGCATTTACATTCCACTGAGTTTCCCAAATAAGTGTTTGCAGAATTTACTATATGGGAATTTACCACGGTGTGCATGCTGCCACATGGCAGCTGTCTGTCTTCATTATCCTGCCAAATGGTGAGAATAAATTTTATCACACTTCCGCACTGGGTGGGGAGTGAATACAGGCCAAATTCACATGTATGCCCAGCATGTGTGTGCCAGTACCAGAACAAATCGTGTGAATTTCTTCCATGCAATGGCACATGATATTTGGGTAGTCACACACACTGCAATGGCATGGGATCGCGAACATGGGAAAGTAGCCCATGGGTATATAAATTTAATAAACAACAACAACAACAGCTCCGAGATGTGAATGGGACTATCAACAACCATTCACCAAGTGCATTTAAATGCACAGCATCGTAAATTGCCATTCAGTAAATGGTCTTCTCTATTCTTTCCCCCCCCTTCATGGATCACTGCCTTGCCGTGGCGAAGGGGCTTGAAGAACTCAGAGAAGCTATGAACTATGCCGAGCAGGGCACCCAAGATGAACAGGTCATAGTGGAGAGTTTTGACCAAACGTGATCCACCTGGAGGAGGAACCGGCAAGCCACTCCAGTATCCCTGCCAAGAAAACTCCATGGACAAAGACAACAGGCATATAAAAGTTATGATGCTGGAAGATGAGCCCCTCAGGTCGGAAGGCGTCCAACATGCTACTGGGGAAGAGCGGAGGGCAAGTACAAGTAGATCCAGAGCTGATGAAGCGGCTGGGCCAAAGCCGAAAGGACGCTCAGTTGCGGATATGCCTGGAAGCGAAAGGAAAGTCCAATGCTGTAAAGAAAAATATTGCATAGGAACCTGGAATGTAAGAACCATGAACATGGGTAAAGTGGAGGTGGTCAAAAATGAGATGGCAAGAATAAATATTGACATCCTGGGCATCAGTGAACTAAAATGGACGGGAATGGGCGAATTCAGTTCGGATGACCATCATATCTACTACTGTGGGCAAGAAACCCGTAAAAGAAATGGAGTGGCCCTCATAGTCAACAAAAGAGTGGCAAAAGCTGTACTGGGATGCAATCTCAAAAATGATAGAATGATCTCGATACGAATCCAAGGCAGACCTTTTAACATCACAGTAATCCAAGTTTATGCACCAACTACTGGTGCTGAAGAAACTGAAATTGACCAATTCTATGAAGACTTACAACACCTTATAGAAGTGACACCAAAGAAGGATGTTCTTCTCATTATAGGGGATTGGAATGCTAAAATAGGGAGTCAAGAGATAAAAGGAACAACTGGCAAGTTTGGCCTTGGAGATCAAAACGAAGCAGGGCAAAGGCTAATAGAGTTCTGTCAAGAGAACAAGCTGGTCATCACAAACACGCTTTTCCAACAACACAAGAGACGACTCTACACATGGACATCACCAGATGGGCAGCATCGAAATCAGATTGATTATATTCTCTGCAGCCAAAGATGGAGAAGCTCTATACAGTCAGCAAAAACAAGACCTGGAGCTGACTGTGGCTCAGATCATCAGCTTCTTATAGCAAAATTCAAGCTTAAACTGAAGAAAGTAGGAAAAACCACTGGGCCGGTAAGATACAATCTAAGTCAAATCCCTTATGAATACACAGTGGAAGTGAGGAACAGGTTTAAGGATTTAGATTTGGTGGACAGAGTGCCTGAAGAACTATGGATGGAGGCTCGTAACATTATACAGGAGGCAGCAACGAAAACCATCCCAATGAAAAGGAAATGCAAGAAAGCAAAGTGGCTGTCCAATGAGGCCTTACAAATAGCGGGGTAGAGAAGGCAAGCAAAATGCAAGGGAGATCGTGAAACATACAGGAAATTGAATGCAGATTTCCAAAGAATAGCAAGGAGAGACAAGAAGACCTTCTTAAACAAGCAATGCAAAGAAATAGAGGAAAGCAATAGAATGGGAAGACCCAGAGATCTGTTCAAGAAAGTTGGAGATATGAAAGGAACATTTCGTACAAAGATTACCATAATAAAGGACAAAAGTGGAAAGGACCTAACAGAAGCAGAAGACATCAAGAAGAGGTGGCAAGAATACACAGAGGAATTATACCAGAAAGAAACGGATGTCCCATATACCCCAGGTAGTGTGGTTGCTGACCTTGAGCCAGACATCCTGGAGAGTGAAGTCAAATGGGCCTTAGAAAGCACTGCAAATAACAAGGCCAGTGGAAGTGATGGTATTCCAGCTGAACTATTTAAAATTTTAAAAGATGATGCTGTTAAGGTGCTACACTCAATATGCCAGCAAGTTTGGAAAACTCAGCAGTGGCCAGAAGATTGGAGAAGATCAGTCTACATCCCAATCCCAAAGAAGGGCAGTGCCAAAGAATGCTCCAACTATCGCACAATTGCACTAATTTCTCACGCTAGCAAGGTTATGCTTAAAATTCTACAAGGAAGGCTCAAGCAGTATGTGGACCGAGAACTCCCAGAAGTGCAAGCTGGATTTAGAAGAGGCAGAGGAACCAGAGACCAAATTGCAAACATGCGCTGGATTATGGAGAAAGCTAGAGAGTTCCAGAAAGACATTTACTTCTGCTTCATTGACTATGCAAAAGCCTTTGACTGTGTCGACCACAGCAAACTATGGCAAGTTCTTAAAGAAATGGGAGTGCCTGATCACCTCATCTGTCTCCTGAGAAATCTCTATGTGGGACAAGAAGCTACAGTTAGAACTGGATATGGAACAACTGACTGGTTCAAAATTGGGAAAGGAGTACGACAAGGCTGCATTTTGTCTCCCTGCTTATTTAACTTATATGCAGAATTCATCATGCGAAAGGCTGGGCTGGATGAATCCCTAGCCGGAATTAAGATTGCCGGAAGAAATATCAACAACCTCAGATATGCAGATGACACAACCTTGATGGCAGAAAGTGAGGAGGAATTAAAGAACCTTTTATTGAGGGTGAAAGAGGAAAGTGCAAAATATGGTCTGAAGCTCAACGTCAAAAAAACGAAGATCATGGCTACTGGTCCCATCACCTCCTGGCAAATAGAAGGGGAAGAAATGGAGGCAGTGAGAGATTTTACTTTCTTGGGCTCCATGATCACTGCAGATGGTGACAGCAGCCACGAAATTAAAAGACGCCTGCTTCTTGGGAGAAGGGCAATGACAGGCCTAGACAGCATCTTGAGAAGTAGAGACATCACCTTGCCAACAAAGGTCCGTATAGTTAAAGCCATGGTTTTCCCAGTAGTGATGTATGGAAGTGAGAGCTGGACCATAAAGAAGGCTGATCGCCAAAGAATTGATGCTTTTGAATTCTGGTGCTGGAGGAGACTCTTGAGAGTCCCATGGACTGCAAGAAGATCAAACCTCTCCATTCTGAAGGAAATCAGCCCTGAGTGCTCACTGGAAGGACAGATTGTGAAGCTGAGGCTCCAGTACTTTGGCCACCTCATGAGAAGAGAAGACTCCCTGGAGAAGACCCTGATGTTGGGAAAGATGGAGGGCACAAGGAGAAGGGGGCGACAGAGGACGAGATGGTTGGATAGTGTTTTCGAGGTTACCAGCATGAGTCTGACCAAGCTGCGGGGGGCAGTGGAGGACAGGAGTGCCTGGCGTTCTCTGGTCCATGGGGTCACGAAGAGTCGGACACGACTAAACGACTAAACAACAACAACAACAACAATTCTTTCCCCGCCAGTGCTCTCATTCACAAATAGAGTCATATAGGCCTCATGTAAGCAAGGGATTCCACATTCATTACAGCGGAGCTCCATATGCAAGTCCTGCCCTCTCGCCCAACTGGGGCAGGTTAGGCACACAGGATATTCAGAAATGTGCTTGAGGACGTGGTCAGCTGTACATAGCCCAAACATTCCAGTCAAGCTGTGGATTCCACTACGGGAGAGTGGTTATGCTTAAAACTTTATGTAATTTATGTTAAAAGTGCATGCTTACATCTACTGAGAAGTTGCCCTACTTTCTATTCGGTCAGTTAAGTATAAATTAGGATTTCTGATGTCCCCTACCCAACTCACTGCCACTGCCACCCTTGTTATCGTTCCCCTCCAGGATTTGGGTTCCCTTGTTACTTTTTGGCATTAGCAAAACTAAAACGTTTGACCTTCCTATTAAAAGAATAAACTCCCATACTCTATTAATATTTAATTCTACATTGAATAATTCTACCTTGAATATACTGAACATCTGCCTTGTCTTCATCTCATAAGTCCTCTTTTTTTTACATAACACTAAGCAGAACGTTGTCATAACACCTTTAGAGAGACTGGAGACAAAAGGATTACAATGTTTTCATTAACATAAAACTGCACTTGGAGGTTCACTCTGTTTTGTTAAAAGGAGAGACAAGGAGCAGCTTGCTTTAAGAAATTAATGAATGAAGCTTATCTGTTTTGTGGAGTGACAGAGAGTGATTTACAATGCATTGAGCACTACAGTATTATGCTGAGCCCTACTTACTGTGGGTTCATCTTTGTGCATGCCATGCTGGAGGTCAAGAAGGGAAAACTGAATCTCAGTGTGTGTGTGTGTGTGTGTGTGTGTGTGTGTGTGTGTGTGTGTAAATGGTGACTTCTTACTCTGGTTGGTCTCCAGCTATGCTGTGGCTCTAGGATCCACAACAGTGCCAAAGTGGCTTCTGGGAACAGGGTCTTGTGGTGACAACATTTTCCCTCTGGTCCATTCCTAGGTAACGTCCAGAGTGGATTCTTGCAATGTGCTTGAAGATGATTCAGAAACTTTGGCCCCAGATTCTTGGCTCGGGTTCCATTTAGATCACAGATAACCCCTCTTTTAAAACATCTGCATTGGTTGCCAGTTGATTTCCATGTCCAATTCAAGGTGCTCATGTCAGTGTTTAAAGCCTCAAATAACTCAAGCCCCAAATATCTGAACGACTGCCTTCTTTACACACCTTCTTGGACATTAGACCCTCTTGCCATTCTCTGTGGCAGCCGCTAAGTTTTGGAACTCCCTCCGCACAGATGTGCATCTGGCAACTTCATTAGATGTTTTTCAGCGAATCCTGATGATGCACCTCATCACCCTGGCCTTTGATGCATATTCCGCAGGTGTCTCTTTTCATCCCGTGGACTTCTCTTTTTTATAGGTGGGACTGATCTCTTTGTCAATGTGCCCTAGTTCTCTTATTCCAGACCCAGTCCTGGCAGGTTCATCCCATGCGCTTGGCTGACTAGAGCCCAGTGTGAGTATCCATTGAGAAATCTTCTTTTCATAGCACCTCAACTGCATGAGGAAATGTGATGAGCTTTTATTTTCAGCTTTTATTTTCGTTTTCTTCATTTGGCTGAGTCAAGTCTAAGAGTTCGTTAGCAGATGTTTTGACTGGCCAATGACTTTCTTCCAGGTTGAATTCCTACTGACTCTAATGAGAATGACCGCTCCCCCACTTAAAACGGGGGGCGCCTTTTGCGTGGACGCGTGCAGCCCTGGATCTGGAGTGGCCCCATCAGCATAGGCTTTGCCTTCCCTCAGGTGGGATACCTGGAGGTCCCCGCCTACCCCAGTGAGTTGTCCAATCCCACCTGGGGGAAGCGTTGCCAGGGAAACCAGGCCAGGTAAGGGGAGGGATTACCTGCCCACACAATAGAAGGTGGATCTTAATTGGTAATCCTCACTTGGCTCCAGAGCTTCTCCCACCCTACCCACCCTCAGTTAATGTCTTCTTTTGCAGGTTAACTTTTCTTCATAGGTTTTGCAGGTTAACCTGTCTCCACAGGTATGCGGGTGCTGCTATGATAAGGTCGCTGTTAAAGGGCCGGAAAGGAATTTCCCTGCATTGGCAGGTTTCGCCTTTCCCGTAGCAAAACGTCACAACTTTGGCAGTATCAGGCCTTGGGCGGAATCCTTTAGTCCATCTTCCTCTTTGCGGCGGCGATACCAGGGTTCCCCGTTAAAGGGGTTCTTGAAGGGAGGCTTTGGCCGTACGCCGAAAGGTCGTCATTGCTCTCCCCTGCGGCGGCGGCGTAACGGGGGCGGCTATCTCTGCTTGAACATATGTTCTCCAGAGCCGGCCCATCCCCCCCACACACACTGGATAACCCTGATGCTCCCTAGGTCCCCAGCTGGGGACTAGGGAGGGAGAACGCCCAATGCCTGAGCCAAGGTCTACCCACATTTGAAATTTAATAAAGTTGTGGCCAATTTAATCCCATAGCACGTTGTCTTGAGTCGTTATTCCACATGACGGGGGGGACCGCGTGGGATCTGGGGACTCCGCCTGTCCACGCAATGTTACAGGATTCTTTCTCTGGTTTCGTTCACTGAGGATGGTGCCGCAAGTCCCAGTATGCTCTGTGGCATCTGGTGTATGACGCACAAGCAAACCCCCCCCCCCAAAAAAAAATAGGTACATCGAAATGTGTTGCTGATGACCCACAGGCAAAAGAAAAAACATTACATCCAGCTAAAAAACACCCATCATTATCATTTCATAGAATGTGTAAACAACTAAGCTGCACCAGAAGTTAAAGGAGTAAATGGGGGGGGGGAGCTCAAATTACCTCCTTTACATTATATTAAGTAGCAATAATAAATATTGTCTGTGACATATTGGAAAAACTATAGACTTATTAGTTTGGGTGGGATGCTAAACATGCTCTAATCTAATGAATTCCAAGCCTGGCCACCCTATGAGATTTCTTCTTCATATGACAGTCATAGCAGTATCGTCAAATGCCTGATCTGAGAGATACCAGTTGCATATTTATAAAGTCCATGGTTTCTGCTTCCCAGTGGACTCAGTGTCATTTCAATCAGAAAACTGCCTCCAGAAAAATGCAATAATAAATTGGAGAATCTCGTTCTTTCAATGTGATGTTCCCGAACGCTCAGGAAATGTGAAACATAATGAAACGTTTCCCACTGAAGGCTTAAATCATCTCTGCATGGACAAAACTAATCCAATTAGTACAAAGTTGAGTTCTTACTGTAGTTTACAGAAAGCAAAATTTGATGCACTTTTTTAAAGGGTCCTGCATAAGTGAAGAATATCTAGGCATAGATATTGGAAGAAGTTAAAAAGAATATCATTAATATCAGAGATATTTCTCAAGGGGCTTTCAAGCACCTTTAAGTTGATACCAGATTCTGCCTAATGTACACTTTGAGACAAATTTGGAGTGCTCTGTTCTTTTGAGACAAATTGAAAGAATCAGTGGCATTTCTCCTGAAGCTCTTGAACATCTCTGCTGCAAAGGATCTTGTACTTTAAAACTTAAGGTTGCATTCAGCAGAATTGACTCATTCACAAAAGGACTTCCACTTGTGAAATATAACTTTTCTTCTTTCTTTATTGCTATGTGCTCTGCAGGGTAGGAGGAAACCCCCCACCCCACCCCAACATAAAGTATTTCATAGCATGCAGATGACAGAAAGTGTAAGCTCCGCTGTGCAGATGAAAGTTCTTGCACACAGAAGGACATCATTGAATACCACTCTTAGGATTCAGCTATACAGATGCAAATAAAACGTTTAAAGTGTGCTTTAAGTGCAACATGCAATGTGACATTAGATGGCCGATGGTGAGCATTATGGAAAATTCAATGTATTTTTAAAAAAGCATTTTCAGAGCAGTTTTTATATGTTTCTAGATTCCACCTTAGTATTCTCAGAAATAGTTGACTTCACAAAAAGAGGCCAGGAAATATAAGGTTCCAAGATGCAATTGCAATGCAATTATTCCTAAATTACACTTGGCTTAGGGCCAAGACACATGCAATTGCAAGAAACACATGATTCTATCGCCTGTTAAAGTTGCCACTTTTGCCAAAAAAGAGGAACTGCATCACTGCAGTTT
The DNA here is from genome assembly GCF_951804945.1 of Podarcis cretensis. Classification (NCBI taxonomy): domain Eukaryota; kingdom Metazoa; phylum Chordata; class Lepidosauria; order Squamata; family Lacertidae; genus Podarcis; species Podarcis cretensis. The sequence goes on along the minus strand of NC_137173.1, from coordinate 99,760,514 downwards.
GCATAAACACTGCACATGTCATTAAATGTGTTTAGATGCAAATTTTGAAATAATTACTGTAATTTAAATGGAAACACAATACACACCATGGTGAGCCTGTGTCGGTGTGACATGTGTCACCTGCTAAATCTGCTGTCCAGATGCAATTTCAAGGTCCCTGCTCTCCATTTGTGGACTATACAGCCTTTGAAATACAGGACTTCTTCAAAAGGAGGGCTGCCCTTGGATTGCCCTTCAAATATAGGACCATTTCTTTGTAAAGTATGACACATGGACATCTTATTACCTGTGGCTTTTAAATTTGGTAACATTGCCAGAGAAACCATTTAGATCAGGCCTACGGGACAGAAGAATCATAGAATCATAGAATCATAGAGTTGGAAGAGACCACAAGGGCCATCGAGTCCAACCCCCTGCCAAGCAGGAAACACCATCAGAGCACTCCTGACATATGGTTGTCAAGACCTCCAAAGAAGGAGACTCCACCACACTCCTTGGCAGCAAATTCCACTGTCGAACAGCTCTTACTGTCAGGAAGTTCTTCCTAATGTTTAGGTGGAATCTTTTTTCTTGTAGTTTGGAGCCATTGCTCCGTGTCCGCTTCTCTGGAGCAGCAGAAAACAACTTTTCTCCCTCCTCTATGTGACATCCTTTTATATATTTGAACATGGCTATCATATCACCCCTTAACCTCTTCTCCAGGCTAAACATGCCCAGCTCCCTTAGCCGTTCCTCATAAGGCATCGTTTCCAGGCCTTTGACCATTTTGGTTGCCCTCCTCTGGGCACGTTCCAGTTTGTCAGTGTCCTTCTTGAACTGTGGTGCCCAGAACTGGACACAGTACTGCAGGTTAGGTCTGACCAGAGCAGAATACAGTGGCACTATTACTTCCCTTGATCTAGATGCTATACTCCTATTGATGCAGCCCAGAATTGCATTGGCTTTTTTAGCTGCCGCGTCACACTGTTGGCTCATGTCAAGTTTGTGGTCAACCAAGACTCCTAGATCCTTTTCACATGTACTGCTCTCAAGCCAGGTGTCACCCATCTTGTATTAGTGCCTCTCATTTTTTTTTGCCCAAGTGCAATACTTTACATTTCTCCCTGTTAAAATTCATCTTGTTTGTTTTGGCCCAGTTCTCTAATCTGTCAAGGTCGTTTTGAAGTGTGATCCTGTCCTCTGGGGTGTTAGCCACCCCTCCCAGTTTGGTGTCATCTGCAAATTTGATCAGGATGCCCTTGAGTCCATCATCCAAGTCGTTGATAAAGATGTTGAATAAGACTGGGCCCAAGACAGAACCCTGTGGCACCCCACTAGTCACTCTTCTCCAGGATGAAGAGGAACCATTGATGAGCACCCTTTGGGTTCGGTCAGTCAGCCAGTTACAAATCCACTGAGTGGTAGCATAGTCAAGTCCGCATTTTACCAGCTTCTTTACAAGAATATCATGGGGCACCTTGTCAAATGTCTTGCTGAAAGCGCTGCATGTTTCATTTATGAACCAAGGCAGGAGACCTCAGAGGGATTCTGTGCTTGCTTGAGGAACCAGTGGTCACATCTGCACCGTACATTTAAAGCGCTCTTATAACACACTGAAAGCCATGTCTTTCACCAAAGAATTGTGGGAGCTGTAGTTTGTTACAAGTGCTGACCTCACAGAGCTACAGTTCTCAGCAGTCTTAACAAACTACAGTTCCCAGGATTCTCCATGACAAAGTGGGATGCTTGGTGTGATGTGACAAGGCATCTGGAACCATGGGAAACTAATATCTCTTAAGTGTAAAGAAAATGCCAGGGGGGAGTGAGAGGGGAAGGGAGATCAAACACCATGTGGGGAGGAGGACAGGAAAATCTCTCTTGTCAGTGGTAAGTCTTAACTTATAATCAGATGGAATGATTTTAACTGGGCTCTGCTATCCCAGGGATTTTCAGAAAGGATGTTGAAGTAACAAAATAACCTTGGTCTCTTGTGCTTCTTGCTCTTTTGCAGGTTGAGGAGAAATGCTGCATATGTCTGTCTGTTTATGCTTTGGGAAAGATTTCTGTGTCCTCTGTTGATGTCAGAATGTAACTGTCAACATTGAAGGCCTTGTGCTGTTTTTATGCTGCAGACCTGTCTATCTGTAGCTGCTTGGTGACAAGTTCTAAAAGAGGAGAGAGAGAATCGGGAAGCTCATCATGCACCTTTGCAGGAAGCCCCGGGAACTTGGCTCAGGGAAAAGACAAGAGTCAGAAAAGGAAGGAAGGAAGGAAGGAAGGAAGGAAGGAAGGAAGGAAGGAAGGGTGTATGATTGTTCCTGGAGCATTTGGAGGTAGGAGATAATGACAAGTAACTTCCAACCTGATTTCTCCTTCCAAACCAAGTCTTTCTGGCAAAAAAGTCTGTATTGCATGGACAGATTTCTCAGTGGCTCCACCATTGCTACATCTGTAACCGGTGGTAATGCCAAAGCAGAAAAAAAGAAAATTTGCAGAGCTTCCACCCAAACTGAGCCTCCCTAAAGTCTTTTGAAAAAATTGCACTCTTCCACCCCATGACATCAATGAAATCCCACATGTTTCCACCGTATGCAAATAGGGTGGCAAAATGGAAGACGGAGCATTAACCTGCTTAAGAACCACAGATGTGACTTCCAGCTAACCAAAAGCAACAGAGTAGTATTGTCAGGGAACAGTTGGTTTTGAGTCAACTGCCAATTAAATGAGCTTGTAATTTTAATCTAGCTACACAACTTCACCGTACTTTTCTGTCTATAAGACGCCCTCATGTATAAGACGCCCCCTATTTTGGGGGAATGAAATTTAAGAAAATGGGGGAAATGGCACAAAATGTTGAGCTTTCTTTGCGGAGGATTGCACAGAGTTCTTGAGCTGTGTGGGGGGGGATTACTGAGGGTTGTTGAGCTTTTTTCAGGGGGGAATGCCAAAAATCGCTCACACGCATGCAACACAAAATCTGCCTCCCATCTTTCCCCTCACCGGAAAAAGCTGATAATCGACCGCCCAATTGCCACAGTGTCGGCCAATCAACACCACCCATTGACGCAGCAACCAATAACACGCACAATAGCCGCTGACAGCCGTGGCACCAACCAATCAAACGTCCACCCATGTATAAGACGACCCCAACTTTTTAGCATGATTTCTAAGGAAAAAACCCTAATCTTATACACAGAAAAGTACGGTACATTGATTTGATTAATTGATTATAGTTGCAGATCTAATTATTATATATGCATCCATTTGGGGGAAATATGCAACCTTTTCACTAAACTCCATTCTTTTGAAAACAAGTATTTATTTCTTACCAAGAATGCTGGGCACATGGTATCAAAGTGTTTTCTTGGTGTTCTTTGTATAGCAGGTTTGCTGAAGTGATTCCAAAATGCCAGGGGGAAAGAAAAATATGTTTTGAAGTCTAATATCTGAAAGCTCAGTGGCATCTTGTTTTTGGTACAATATAGTGGACATGGCTTTCCTTATTAGACAGTAATTTCATTTCCCTCCCATTAGTTGGCACTTAACGGGCTCCTAAAGCCAGTGCCACAGTAGACACATCTTAATAATTAGTAAACAAGGAAGGAATAAATTAAATAAATGGTTCTTTTGTGATCAGATCATAGTCACTTAAAACAGTAGTGTTATTGCTTTTCATATATCCGCAAGAAACCAATGTTCCTGCAACTCTTCACCAACCTATAAAAAAATCTTAATATTATGTGTGTCTGTGTGTATATGTTATATCATGTATAAAATTTCCTGTCTTCCTAGCCGTTGCCAAAGGCTAATAATGGGTGATAAAACTCAAGTTTATATATATATATAGAGAGAGAGAGAGAGAATTCACAAAAGAACAATCTTACCATAGCAGTTTTGTGAGGTTCTGATCTCTTAGTCATTGCTTTGTTGATGTTTCAGACACTATATAGATATGGAGAAATACTGTTGATACTTTGACAAAGAGCATACCATGGTTCATAAAAGGTAAAGGTAAAGGGACCCCTGACCATTAGGTCCAGTCGTGGCCGACTCTGGGGTTATGGTACTCATCTCGCTTTATTGGCTGAGGGAGCCGGCGTACAGCTTCCGGGTCATGTGGCCAGCAGGACTAAGCCGCTTCTGGCGAACCAGAGCAGCGCACAGAAACACCTTTACCTTCCCGCTGGAGCAGTACCTATTTATCTACTTGCACTTCATGCTTTCAAACTGCTAGGTTGGCAGGAGCAGGGACCGAACAACAGGCGCTCACCCCATCGCGGGGATTCAAACCGCCGACCTTCTGCTCGGCAAGTCCTAGGCTCTGTGATTTAACCCACAGCGCTACCTGCATCCCACCACGGTTCATAGTGATTAGTAATAACTAAATAGGGGGTGGGAATCATATGACAGCCCCTTACTGCTGAAAAGACAAGCAGTTGTAAGAGCTGTACTGTGACACCAATATATTTTGTTTTTGGCAATGTGAAATGCTGTGAGAAAGGATCCAGCTCCTTATGTAGTTTTCCCCTACATACATAGATTGCTCATATATATATATATATATATGTGTGTGTGTGTGTGTGTGTGTGTGTGTGTGTAACTGGCCCACCCTCCATGGGCCACTTTTGATAGGTGGGCCCCACCTACCAATCAGCCGTTATCATATGATGCTAGGACTCTTTCTTTAAACCAGGGTTGCAAAGGGAGAATCTTGGTGAAACCTATCACAATGGGGCTTTGCATTTGGTGCCAGATTTAATAGTATTGCATTGAGATTGCTGAGAAACAATTGTCAGTGCACCTCCAAACTCTGGGTTGTTCCTTTGCAGCCTTAGCTTTATCTGCCCCACACCTGAAGTCATGTGATGTCAGGTCCAGGTGGGTGAAAATGTCTCCAAAGGTCAAATTAGAACCCCTGGAAGACCTAATTCTTGCCTTGAGCCAGAGGTTTCTCATTTTGTACCTTAGAATCATCATCAAAGGCAACAGAAATCACAGTGGTTCCAAGAGTGGGAGAAAAGGATTGTGACATGTTTTAAGGTCTTCAAAAAATAATAATAATAGGTACAAAAGGCAGAAATTGTGTTCATCAATTCTCTGCATTAACTGTTGGCAAAAGTGGGGAGGAGATGAAGGGATGGAGTCACACCATAGCTCTCAACTTTTCCCTTTTCTTGCGAGGAATCCTATTCAGAATAAGGGAATTTCCCTTTAAAAATGGGGAATGTTGACAGCTATGAGTCACACACATAGTAATAATGAGAGGAGGGTCTTTGATACTGGGACAATGCCTTTTCATATTTTAGGTTTATCCTAAGCCACTTTGTGTACTGGCGCTGTGTAAAAAAAGATGAGATGCTCATTTTAATAATGCATAAGTAAAAAAGAAAATAACAGCCAATCCATTTACTTTGAAATATCTGTTATAGGAATGCTCTCATGTTTTCTCTTCTCAGCTTATTTCCTCAGATGTTTCTTAAATGACCTGGCAGCACATGAGTATGTACAATACATAATAAAAGCACAGGCATTGTCTTAAATGCAGATCATTTATGTATAACAGGTGGGCCAAAGAGCCACCAAGAATTAATTGCTGTACCATAAACCAGATTTTAAATTATAGCCTTTGGTTTAATTTACAACAGGTCTCTGTCTTTCATGGCATTCTGTTTGTGCCTGGCCAGCAACAGATGCTGGTTGATCGACTCTGTGGCAGCTTATTGGGCACTAAGTAGTGCTAAAATTAGTCTTAATGGTCCCCAGTGATAATCCTTATTTTTGGTAGAGGGTTTCTTACGGTATGTTTCAATGCTATAAACATATAAAGGGAAAATAGTGCAACGTAGGGAAAAAGAAACAATCAATCAAATTTATTGTTGAAAGCACAGGTCATACAGAAGAGGACAAAGGGTTGCATCCTGTGCTTATTCTACTCAGATTACATCCATGAAAATTAGCTGACATAACTATCCTGGGTACTTCAACTTCAGTGGGTCTGCTCTAAGTAAAATGTAGCTTGATGCAACTCAAAATGAATAAACATTTTATAAAAACAACAACAACTATACATTAAATAATTAACAAAAAATACAAAAAATGCTATATTTAACAAAACAACCTATTATATTAGCATATAATAATTCCTGACTCACTTAACCACAACTAAAAATCCCATTTTTTAAGCATTATACTGTATTGACATTAGCAAGTAAAATGTGTTCCCGTGTGGCTGAGTACAGTGGTACCTCAGGTTAAGAACTTAATTCGTTCTGGAGGTCTGTTCTTAACCTGAAACTGTTCTTAACCTGAGGTACCACTTTAGCTAATGGGGCCTCCTGCTGCCGCTGCGCCACCGGAGCACGATTTCTGTTCTCACCCTGAAGCAAAGTTCTTAACCTGAGGTACTATTTCTGGGTTAGCGGAGTCTGTAACCTGAAGCGTCTGTAACCCGAGGTACCACTGTATATTCATAATCTGGGCTATGTCCTACGTACTGTGTTCTAACAGCTTCATAAATAGCTGGACAAAAAGTGAGGAAGAGCCTCACCAAATTTACCTCAAATGTACAATCTTTAGGTTCGTAAGGTTCTCTTCCCCACTAGACCTAAACTGATACTTTCCAAGAAAACTCTTCTCCAGGGTAATCCTATGTATGTCTACTCAGAAGTCCCATTGAATTCAATGAAACTCCCAGGTAAGTGTGTACAGAATTGCAGCCAAAAATTGCTTTCCTGAGAAGGAATCTATCAATTTTCAGAAAATGAATTTAATACTCAGAACTGAGCATAACCCTGAAAAATGAAGTTTATTTAAAGTTAACTGCCAGGATCAAATCCTGCTGGATGGAGACATCCCTAAACTCATTGCTTTTTCCAGGGTTTTTCGCTAGCAGAGAAAGCCAGAGAATGAACTAGATTGATGCTATCATCTTGATATCACAAACGTCTTATTTAAGCTGCTACAGATTTATTCTGTAAGGCACAACCTCTGGAGACTTCCCCCGCGCCCCCGCAAGGATAAACTCTTAAAACTGGTAATTAAGAATAAAGGTCCATGCTCTCCTCTCAAGTGAAAAATGCCAGTTTATTTTCTGAGGACCACCACTGGTGTGCATCTAGGATTGGATTAGAAACTGGCAAGGTTTAGACTTGTTCAGTTCCCTGTCCTTTGACGTGCCGTTTCTGTAAGTGAGGATTTCTTCCGAAGACTACTACCTTGATTGATCAGGATAGTGGTCTTCAGAGGAAATCCTCACTTACATAGCAGGTACATCAAAGGGCAGAAAATTCAACAAGTCAATATTCAACTGTTCATTTCTACAAAATCCACGGAAACGGTAAGTAAACATTTGAAACCTACTTAGGCAGGAATACGGAAACATAACTGTGTAGTCTATGTGAAGCAATAATGAATGCTTTCTTTCTCCCAGTAGTCATGCTGAAGTTCAGCAATAATGCAATTTATATGAAAATTAAATAAAAAGACTTCCACAATATACCATAGCTTGATCCCTTCCAGTTGCTAGCATTAGCTGCCAATATTAGCCCCATTGTAGATAAGCACAGAGATTTGCCTAAGATTAAACCTATATTTCCTCTTTTAATGTCACAAATCTGTTCACCTGAGATAATTTTGCCTGCCCACCTTTCATGTTGGAGCCTCACTAGGCTATTTGGCTGGCTGGTTAACAGGGCTGGAAATGGATTTTTCTTCCTGATTTTAATTGGCCCCTTGGTTGTGCTCCCCTCCCTTTCCCGCAGGGATTTAAGGCTCACTTGTATTAGGCAAGGGTTGGATTTTTGTATGTGGACGGAAATGACAGTGAGCAGGATCAGCATAGTAAAGGGTGCCACATAAGGGGCCTGTGGAAGAGGATTGGCCATGACACCCCCTAAGCTTGGGTTAGGGACTCTGCATTGCTGGAATCTCTCCCCCCAGGCATGCAATAAGACCATACCAGGGCTCAACACTGAGTGATACCCATGAAAGGGGTTTGGACACTTCCCAAACCTAATGGAGGACCATTCCATCAACAAGGGTTGGTGGAATGTGGCATGGGATCTTTGCGTGTTCAGACCCAGAAACCTCCCCCCTAAATAAATTCAGACAAGACTCAAATTTTGGTTTGGGTTTTGGCAGAATTTAGGCCACAACTTAATTGATTACAGAAAGTGAGTGGTTGTATATGCTCTGGCTCGACTAGCTCCCTGCACCCTTGCAGGCAGCGCTGACTCAGAGTTCTATCATAGTTCAGCCAAGGGTGAACACCTGAGGTAGGTAGAAAGCCCGGGTACTGGCTATGTCCACTCCCCAGATGCTCCCCCTGACTCAGGCATGGGCACAACCCTCTCTTGGGGGTTGACCAAACCAAGTTGAGTCCCCAGATTCCTTTAAGGGAATAGCCTTCACATGGGGATGGCGAGAGTGTTCTCCTATCACTATCACCTGAACCAGTGCCTATCCACAACCTTACAAGTTGTGACGATTTGCTATGTGGCAGGTGAAACCCAAATGGCAACAGCCAATCAGCCAAGTAGGAAAAATTCCTGCCGTGCCCCTGTCCCAACGACAGACGACACACAATGGCATAGCAAGGTAAAGGGCAACAAGCCCTAAAAGTAGGGAGAGGTGGGCGGGTGTTCCGAATGCACGCACTGAAAGAGGAAACTCTGGGTCACATGCATGGGCATAAATAGGTCCCTCGAACCGTTTGGACCGCGTCCCATTGGCCAGATTGTACCCAGCTTTGAGGGACCTACCAATTGGGTGTTGTGGCTGACCAATCGTACCCACCCACAACACAGGGTGTTGGTTTTCCACCGCAATACGTGCCCTCTCTTAGGGAGGATCCGATTTGCCATACTGCCATGTCAACCCTGCTTTCCACTGCAGTCAATAAAGTTTTGTTCCCAGTTTTACCCAACACTGGCTATCACAGGGCCACAGATGTGCTTGCTCTATGAGGTTGTGCAGATTCCAAGGAAACAAGATGGCAAAAGCTTTTCCCTAGAGGTCCCTATCATTCTGTTGCTGCTGGGTATCAAATAAGCCTCTTTTCTTCTTCGATCCTTCCTTTCTTCCTCCCACCCAGCCAGCCCCGTGCCCCCACCTAACCCCAAACAATGGCAAAAGCCAAAGGCCTGAGTCTATTGATGAACTGAGACACAGCAGCCTGGTTGATGAAAGCACTACACATAAATGCTACTTTTTATGATGTATATATGTTAATTGAGAAGCTTTATTTTCTCCCACTTATCTGCTTTTGCAAAATACAAATAAGAAAATAGCACAATGTAGCAAGGAAGGTATAATTGAAATGATTCTTATTGCCAACTATTTCATTCGTTATTTTATGCAAAGCTTTCATTGAGAGAATTTATTGGGAAATAAAAACATTTAAACATTTCACTAAATTTTTTTATTTGACACTCTTTGGTCTTTAAAAGAAGCAGTGGGAACGCAGTTATATTCAGAGGAGTTTGGAAAATAGCTACTAAGAACATTGCACTGCTTGCCATAGCTGATTGGCCTAGATGCATGGAGGAAACACCAAATGGCAATGTACAGAAGAAAACGTGGATTTATGAAGCCTGTTTAAATTATGCAAATAAAGTAAATATGCATATTTCTCTTATCTTGCACAATTCATTCTGCACTTTTTATTTTTACTGTCTTGCACAAGTGAGGAGATCGGGCGGGGGGGGACATTTCACTCCTCCGTATACCACTGCTCAAGCCCATGCATCACAACAGCAGAGGCAATATTCCACCCCCAGGGGGATTTTTCCCCAAAAGGAGACCCCACCACCACCAGGACTGGCCCTAGAGCTGCCACCCTGCTCTCACCCCCCAATGGGGTCAGCTTGTGGTTGGTAGGTCTCCCAATGCCTCAAAAGACCCTCCTTTCCTGAAACCAGCATTGGAGTCCATTGCTGTGTCCATTGCTGCTCAGCCAACAAGACCCACAGCAGCTGCCTGCCACCTAGTCATCTGCAGCCAGTCTTCTTGTGAGTAAAGAGAGGTGTAAGGGGAACCAGCTCCCCCTGCTTCTCTCTTCCTCCACCTTGCTGTGATCAGGCCAAGATGTAGGCCTAAGAACAGACCAAGGCCCCTGCCTGGTGCTCCTGCTGACAAAGAGGCTGGAGAAGTCAGCCCGTCCCTTAAATAGGGACCAAGCCCCATCTCCTCCTCAGACGGCCTAAGGAATGCACCAATCAGTGCCAAGGATTTTCCTGCTCCACCTCTCTTGCCCAACAGCCCACAAAGGTGCCACCCAGGCTTTTGGGCTGAATGTCCTTCCTCAATGGGGAGAGATTGATCGCAGAAGTTTAGTCACTGGCAACTTCAAGACTGGGTTACTGCAGTATAGTCCATGTGGGACTTCCTTTGTGTTTTATCTGGAATCTCCAGTTAGTAGCTACCCTCTCAGCATAAAACACCTCTCCGCCAGAGATCTGTTCTTGTGACCCGTTTGTTACTGGGCCAAGTTCAAGGTGAAAATATGAAGATACCCCATGTTACAAAAAACCTTTCCTGGTTAAATGTTCAGGAACTTTTTAGAATGAGCTGGAAAGAAAGACAGAACCAATAAAGCATTTTCCTGTTCCTTGCTGTAATGGATAAGAGCTCTGAAATAATGTCAGCAAGAAAGAGAACAAAAGGGCACTTTAGGCAGACTTTCTGGAAATATATTGGTTACGCACACAGTGAAGTTCTGACCGCTCTTACTAGTAGGTTTATCTTCCTTGCCCTTGTAATCGTGAGTCCAGGAATAAGCGATGCAAATAATTCACAATCACAGTGAACTTAATTTGATGAACCAAAGAAGAAAGTCCCTTAGCTAAATAATCTCCAGATGCATAATTGAAAGGATTCTTTATCTAGAGGCAAGTGGGTTTCAACATACAACATAAGATAAGAATGTATATGCACTGAAGAAAATGCTTAAATGGAGTACTCCAAATATCCACAATGTACTTCCAGTTAGGAAGCATGACTCCAGAATAACTTTTTGTTTTGCATGGACAGGCGGAGTCCCCCCAACCTCAGACGACCCCCGAGTGGAGTAATGACTCAAGATAACGTGCTATGGGATTAAAATTGGCCACAACTTTATTACGTTTCAGATGTAGGGAGACCTTGGCTCAGGCATTGGGCGTTTATCCTTCCCAGTCCCCAGCTGGCGATCTGGGAGACTTCAGAGTTATCCAGAATGTGTGGTGATTGGGACGGCTCTGGAGAACATATGTTCAAGCAGAGAGCCCACCCCCCATTTCGCCGCCGTTGGAGGGGAGAGCAATGATAACTTCTCAGTGTATGGCCAATGCCTCCCCTCAAGACCCCTTTAATGGGGAACCCTGGTATCACCGCAACAAGGGGGACGTGGGTCATGGCTTCACGCCCCTCCCCCAAGGCCTGAAACCGCCAAAGTTGTGATGTTTTGCTACGGGAAAGGCAAAACCTGCCAATGCAGGAAAATTCCTTTCTGGCCCTTCAACAGTGACCCTGATGTAGCAGCGCCTGCATACCTGTGGAGAAGAGGTTAACCTGCAAAAGAAGACTTAACTGAGGGAGGGGAGGGTGAGAGAAGCTCTGGAGCTGACTGCCGCTTCGCAGGTAAGATTCACCTTCTGTTGTGTGGGCAGGACGGTCCCTCCCCTTACCTGGCCAATCCCCTGGCAACGCCTCCCCAGGCAGGATTGGGCGATTGGCTGAGGTAGGCAGAGACCTCCAGGTATCCAGCCTGGGGAGGATGAAGCCAGCCGGAACTACCAGGAGTCACACTGGGATCTGGGGGGCTGCGTGCGACCACACAAAAGGCACCCCCATTTGATGTGGGGAGCGGTCATTCCTAAGGGAGTTGCAAGTACTGATTTTAGTATGTCATTGTATTGGAATGTGTTGCTCACCACCGGCTGGATCTACATGTTTTAAATTAAAATGTTGTATAAAGCTTAATAGGAGTTTTCCATTGTCAGTGGCTTGTTGCTCTGCTGCACCCTCTGGTGTCACATTTTAATAACACATTTTTAACGTTTAAAATGACGTGTAGATGGGATCTTGGTGTTGGTGATCTCCCCGCAACCACACAATATATGAATATCTAATTGTTTACAGTAGTTTGATGATTTTCAACAGATAAATGGTGGGGTCACAAGAAGTTAGGCAGGTCCTTTCGCTGCTCCTCTACTGCTCCTGATCATAGACTCGAGGCTGCTTTTGAATAAAGAACTGGATTGTTAGAAGAACAGCATGTAACATGTTGTTCAGCCCTCAGTGAGCCCTCATTCCATAAAACCTGTTGATTCAAGAAAAAAGAATATAGAAAGGAGACTTCCTGGATGCCAAGATCCAAGTACCCCAGCAGAGATTTAAAGTCACAATATATCTAGCAAAGTAAACCATGGAAATATAGGCTGTAAAACCTTAAATGTAAGTGAGTTCCAAGATGTTCCCTTAAAAAATTCTTTACAAGCCTTCCCTCTTCCCCCAGCATAGGAAAAGGCCACAGATCTGGTAAGTTTAAAAGGACTTACTTACAAACTAGCCAATCATCAGATTCATATGCTTCAGAGTAGCTGCACAGGCAGTAAAACTTATGTTAGTTACAAAGCGGTGAAAGTTCCTAAATTATTGGTCTAGGCAGTGCTTTTTTTCTGGGGGTACACAGGGGTACGCATACCCCTAAACATTTTGTGAATCTGCGTTTGGCCTCATTGAGGGGCAGTATTTCAATATGAGTAGGCAAATCAGAGTACCCCTAAACATTTTTTTAAGGAAAAAAAGGACTGGGTATAGGGGCAGAAATGGCTTTTCCTTTCCTGTTATTTTTTTCTTTTTAAAATGTTTATTTGTTGCTGTTGATAAGCAAAACCAGTGCCCCCATCGAACTATGCTACCTCGTAACATAGCATCGCTTCAAGACATTATCGGAGGAGAAAGACGCTACGTAGGATTGCTGCTGCTGCTTGCAATGGCAGCAATGAAAAAGTTAATAAAGGTTCAGAAGGAATGGTTGCTCCTGGGAACTTCCACCTCTGAAATATCAACAAGGATTCTCAGCCGTTCTGTGAGAAAGCACTCGAATGGGCTCCTTCTTTCCACTTTCCAGCCCTTGGTTGAAGCTTGAGTGCGCACACGTTACTTCTTGCAGATCATGGTCACCCCCTTTTTCAGTCACATCATAACTTTGTCATGGTATTTGCTCATGCCCTCTGTCAATGTCCTTTTGCATGGTGGCCATCTCAAAGGCTGCGTGGTAAAAGCAATGTAATAATAAATTGGCTCTGAGAGCCAAATGAAACATATAGCTGTGACATCAAATGCAAAGTTACTGCACATGGCCTTCTAATATGAGGCACTGTGTAATGGGGAGTCGCTTCCAGAGGAACGAAAACAAAACGTTAAGCTCCACTGATTTTAGCAGTTCAAAAATAAAAATAAAGAATTGCTCGAGCTCTCATTCAATAACGCCATAATTCAAATTCTTAAGCCAGGGGTTTGTTGAAGGCTTGATTAATGTTGATAGAACTCTTTACTTCTCATACATTTACTGCTTTTTTAGACAGCAACTGGAATAGATTTCAGACAACAGGGATCAGAATTATGTGTTATCTGTCCATGAAACACAAATCGAATGTGGCAGTCGCAAGTTGATGAACAAGCCTGAGTGTCCTTCGCAGCTTGTCCTATAATATTGAGAGAAAGATATATGTCGCCTATTACTTGAAGAGATCTGTTCTGAAGAATGAACTATAATAGGGTCTGCTGCGAGGTAGAAGAAAAATTCCTTGCTGTGCTTGTCAGAGAAAAAAATGATTGTATGAACTGATCTTGCTATAGCCTAATAGTGCTAATTGCATGATAAAATCCTTAAGACTATTCTTGTGTGTGATAATTATTTTTCCCCTCCTTCAGATTTCATTGATCTCATTTATATTCTTTTATGTAAAAATAATTGGTTTGGGCATCGTTGTTGTTTTTAATGATTGTTTTCAAATGTTGCTGTCTTTTCTGCTAACTAGAATTGGAGGAATTTTTGATCAAGATTATTTGCCACTCTATGAATTTGCATAAATGTGATTATCTGAAACACAATGCTGAGATGTTCTGCTGCTTCCTCTTCCATTCATGTCAATGACTTTGGCTTTAAATATCATGATGATAATTTATATCCCAGCTGCATGCATCTTCACAATCACATCTGCCCATCAAGGAAGTCATTATTTAGGACACAATTCAGCCAAAGTTAAGCACTGTAAAGTTCCACTGATTTCCAAATATGAACAACTATGAACTGAAATTAATGGCTCTTTGAAGTGCTTACCTGAAGTGGATCATGACCTTATTTAGTCTAATATTTGCTATTTGCTTTGCTATTTGCTTCCCCCAGGCAGGCTTAGAGTAGATGCTAACGAAACTATAATCATGCTACAAACACATATATATGGAAAAGTGGAATTCTGCTGAAACAGAAGGTATGGAATGCATTCTCCTCCAGATGTTGCTTGACTACAACTCCCATCAGCCTCTATCATTGACCAAGCTGCCTGGTGTTGATGGGAGTTGTAGTCCAACAATATTTGGTCATAGGTTCTCCAACCCTTAAATGGTAGAAAACTCACATTGGATACCAACTCCCATCAGCACCACCAGGTATGGTCCATGACCAAGGATGATGGAAGTGGGAATCCAGCTTTTGGAGAACCACAGTTTCTTCACTCATGAGTAGAGGATGCTGGCAGGAACAGGGATACAGGAGCACCCCAAGGTTCTATTGGAGAAGCAATGGCATGTGAACAGAGTTAGATAAATGTCTTGCTGAGTAAGGGTGTATGAAATTAGTTCACTCCAGCTCAAACCAGTCATGTTAGTTGATCAGAGCTCTTTTATGGGGCCCACCCCACCCCTCTTTCGCTGATCCAAGCAGATACCACTCTTTGTCTGTTCCTTCTGTTGAATTCAAGCTGTGTAGCATTGCTTGCGGTCTATTCCTGCAGTACTGGGGTTAAAAAATGCAGTGCTGCTCTGCACAAGGCTGACTGATTTTCTCAGCAAATCAAAAAGTTCAACCTGAAAAGGCACTGAGCCTTTTGCGACCACCTAATCTGAGTGCTCACAAAAAAAAGGGAATACTATGATGCCCCCAAGGCCAAGGATGGCAGCAGGTGATCCAGATTACCAGCAAACATCTATTTCTGCTGGGGTGGGACTGGGACTACAAATTTCAGCATCCCCAGTGGGAAAATGGCACAATTTGAGACAATTATCACCAGAGGGGAAACCCTGCTGTAAGAATTATGTTCCATTATATACAATAGGAGACACCAACAATGCAAGGCAGCAGAGGCTTTTTGTTCTTTTTAAAGTTGTTTCAATATTTACTAATTTCTTTGACCAAGGTGGACCTGCTGTGGGGCAACTGTGATCCAGATCTGTGTTACTTACAAAAATGAGCACCCACATGTGCCTGTTTTAAAAATTGGGAAAATGCTGCTGGAAGAGAAGGAGATTAACTCTTTCCTCATGCCGTGTTCCAGACACAAATCCCTCTAAGCCAGGGGTCACCAACTGCTGTGCCCACGAGCACCCCCACTATCACCCACAAAAACCCCCGATAACCACTGTTGAAGGTCTCCAGTAACCACAACTGATAGATTGGTTGGAAACCAGGCTTCCAAGTTATTTACTGGGCTGCACGTAGACTGCCCTTTGTACACACCGCCCATCGCTACTACTGATTGGAGGGTTTAGTGAGGTCCTCGGATCAGCCCCGCTGGGGTCGGCCACGGCCCTGGCAGAGTGCCAAGAAGACGGTCGAGCTTGACTATCTAGAGGAAGTAAAAGTCGTAACAAGGTTTCCGTAGGTAGAAGCCAAGTTACAGGGAACCCGGCAGAGGGCCTTCTCGCTAGTGGCACCCGCCCTGTGGAACGCCCTCCCACCAGATGTTAAAGAGAACAACTACCAGACTTTTAGAAGACACCTGAAGGCAGCCCTCTTTAGGGAAACTTTTAATGTTTGATGGACTACTGTATTTTAATATTTTGTTGGAAGCTGCCCAGAGTGCCTGGGGAAACCCAACCAAATAGGCGGGGTATAAATAAATTATTATTATTATTATTATTATTATTATTATTATTATTTGGCATGCCCTTTTCCAAAGGCAATTCAGATTGGATGCCAGACCTCTTCCTTTCCCTTGTGAATGGGGAAAGTACAGCAGAGAAGAAGGGTCAATACTGCAGAAAGTAGATGGTGATGGTTGAGTAGCATTAGGTTCTTATGCCTTTCTTTGTCTTCTGTGGAAGGCATGTCAGAAAGCACTCATACTTTAGCTGGTGGTGGGAGTTCCAGGCCATGGAAGCTACTTTTTCCATTTAACCCCTTTCAAAGTTTTATGCTCCCCCCCCCCATTTTTGCAGAAATGGGAAGCAGCTGCCTCATGCTTGTAGGGTTCATGAGTGCTCTGGGGCATAGATTCCACTATTTCCATGCCCGCTGTGGCATTCGTACAGAGCCCCTGGTCGTTTCATGGACTATTGACCTGTACACCACTGCTTTATTCTTCCACTGCCACCAACCAGGTTTCTTCGGGTGAAATACTGAATCTCTGTCAGGTTGTAAAGTCAACAACAAAGATTAAAGTTTATTGAAGAACAAACAAGTTTTAAATATGTTCAGAACGGTTTCTCAAATGTGCACCCTTAACTAGATGTGGCACTATCTCACACTGTCACACTCTTCTCTCTCAGTTCCTATCCCTGTTTCTTACTCTGTCACAACCACTATGTTCGACTTTTCTGCCTCTGTCTGACCCTCACACCTCTATCTCCCCCTGGTAAACCCCTGGGCTGAGCCTCAAAACCAGGTAGGCTCCTCCTCTGAGCCTTCTCACTGGTCAATCTACATTAACCATTTCCATCCCTCTGTACAAACATAATCACAAGGGGTGGGCAAATCCCACACCCACCTATTTGAGGTTAATAGTTCTCTGGAGGAAAGCATTTCCTGTTGAAATCAGTTGAGAAATACTTAATTAAAGCTGGTTTGTGTCCTATTTGATTTACACAGTACTTTACACCTGGAACAATGGAGATTCAGACTATCAGGAAGAGCTTTCTGACGGTAGAAGTTGTTCAACAGTGGCAGTGGTGGACTCTCCTTCACTGGAGGTTTCTAAAACAGAGGTTGGATGGCCATCTGTCAGGGATCATTTGCAAAACATGAGCCAAGATGCCTCTCTGATTCAAAGCAGTATTTGGAGAAAAGACATGGAGGTGGAGGAAGAAAACTGACAAGCTCTTAGAAGCTCTTTACTGAGGTTTTCCCCCCATAGTCAGCAAAATGTTATGATGTTTTATGCTTCATAGGTTTGATTATATAATCACCAAGCTTGTAGTGAAGAGGCACCTAAATACTTTGAGTGTGACGTTGGCACTTTTGACCAAACTAAAAAGCCAGTGCATTTACATTGTAAACAGCAGAGATGCAACCTGCATTGTTAAATGTTTGTGAGGGGAACACACTCAGGCATTTACCTTGAATGCTTTGAGGATATTTTCTGGGGTAACCAAATTTAGTTTGCAGTTTTTGCAATAGCTTTATTCATAGCAATCTGTTAGAGACCCTATCTCTTTGTGCCAAGAAACAGCGACAAATAAAACTTGTTCATTTATATTTACAGCCCAACTTTGATTTGTACCATTAAAACTTAATAATTTAGAAATTAATAGACTGCAAATTAAATTATGTTCCCCCAGTATATAATTAGTTTAGCAATAGTAACGATATAATTAGCTGTATATTGCAAGCCACCATAGAAGAAGAAATACCTTCCAACACAATACAGTATCGTTACTATATTTTAGTTTAGATATCTAAATACATGCAAAATTAAATATGTAACAATATTAGGTTTATATGCAGTGGATTTCTGATTGCTCATCTGTATTACTATGGAAGACAAGGATATTAGCAGACTTTCAGGCTCACCCAAGAAATGCATCTAACTCCCTCTCTACTTTTCATTCTATGTTCAGCTTTTCTTCTCCCTTTATTATATGCTTTGCTCACTAAATAATTATTCATGGTATAGGTATTTGTTTTTTCTGTAAACCATATTGTTAGTGGATAAAGACACCAACATAGATATAGATACAGATTTCTACAATAAGGAAGAAAAATGGAAATTTCCAAATGATGTATCCCAGGAAAACATAAGAAGCAGAATTCCAGAATAGGTGGAAATGTTTTCCTAAAATCCAGACAATACTTAATACTGAAGTGTTTACTGCCAATTCTCCTATATACTCTATATTTACTGCAATAATCTCGGAATATAAAAAAGAAACCATTCTAATCAGCAGCTATGTTTGCAATTGCTTTAAAGATCGTCTGGCTTGGTAGATATGTTATTGTTGTAAGATAAAAAAAATTCCTAGGTTATTTTTTTGTACTAAAACAAATATTAGCTTATGATTCTCTTGTGCTATTTCCAGCTCCCATTCGAGATGGTAATAATGGGTTTTACATTTCCAATCACATATAATGACATGTTGCTAAAGCGTTGTGCAAGCATTTAAAAAAATGTTTGAAATTATGTGGATAAAACACTGTTATAGAGTGGATTGGGAAAAGAGCACATTTTGGGTCAAACAAGATGTGACAAGAAGGAGAAACCACACCTGGGTCACTTCGCATTGTTGAGGCATTGCTCTTCCACATCCGGCCAGAAGTACAATGTTCACTGTAATTCCTTGCCACATTTAATATGTTATTTGTGAATTGACATCCTGTGTCAATGCCTGTCCCTATAGCAGAGATGAAGTATTACTGTACAGCAAGAACCCTGAGAAAGTATATTCAGGCTGGATTTAGGTTTGCTGAGGCCCATAGCTACTGAAGGTAATGAGGCCCTTTATATGTCCAGCTGTCCTTTGTCAACAACAAATTGTCACTGTTTTTTGTGTTGAATATATACTATATGGTAATTTATAGGTCCCTAATAGGTATCTAGCCAGTGATATTTTAGGGAGCAGGCTAGCAGGCGGGGCCCATTACTTACATCATAAGAGCCTACACAACACAAAACACTGTTGATGTATGTAGGTTTTTCTTTTCTTTGTTTTTGTTTTGGAAATGTACATCCAGGTTTTGTTTTTTCCTTTACATTATTTGGGGGCCCCCAAGAGAGTGGGGCCTTAAGCTATAGCTTGTTTAGCTTATACGTAAATCCGGCACTGGCTGTTGCATGGCAATGTATATGAACAGGACCGGACCATCATGAGGCTAGATGAGGCGAACTGCCTCGGGTGGCAAGATCCACAGGGGCAACAGATCCTGTTGTAAATCTTTAGATCTTCACTCACTCACTCTTCCCTGGTGGGGAGAGGGTGTCATTTTGTGATTCATCTCAGGTGCCAAAATGTCTTGGGCTGGCCCTGTATATGAAGATTGAAAAACTGGGTTACTCCACCCTTGAATAGCAGAGGAATCGCAAGGGGAGCTAAACAAATACTGCAATGGAGCTACTGGACAAAAAGCTCCCCAGGGGAGTGTGGGGCTTCTTGTTGTCTCAGGCAACCTCAGAGAGAATGTACCTACCAACCCACCCAAAGAGCCCCTCGAGCTGTCAGTCTCTACCCAATCCCAGTCAATTGTCCCTCCTCCATCTTTTTACCCTCTTTACAGCCTGACCTATTGCTCATTGGGTTTTTTTTTAATCTTTAGCCACAAAGAAAGTAGAAGTAATTAGTTAGAAACCATGAGTCTTTTAAAGCATCAGTATTCCCAAAGCACATCCTAAGAGTATTGCTTGACTGGACTGGACTGGCTAGTGATGCACATGCATTAAACCTAAGAAAAATCATCACAACCAAGGTCTCAAAAAGTTGGAGAGGGGAGTAAAAAAACAAACAACCATGGCTATATGACAGATCAGGACCTACGTCTTCTGGATTGCATAATAGTGCGTGAACAAAAGGCATTTCCAAAGAAAAGAGATAGTGTAGACTCACCTATGAACATTCTTGTTGGGTTATCAATTATTTTACCATTTCACGGAAGCTGCAAGGACATCCAAACTGGATGGGGCCTGTTGTGCTGAGGGAGAAGGGATTCAACGTATACACTATCTCATAGATTTAATATTGGGCATGATGTGGGAAGGGACGTGGATGGCACTGTGGGTTAAACCGCAGAGCCTAGGACTTGCCGATCAGAAGGTCAGCGGTTTGAATCCCCGCCACGGGGTGAGCTCCCGTTGCTCGGCCCATGCTCCTGCCAACCTAGCAGTTCGAAAGCACATCAAAGTGCAAGTAGATAAATAGGTACTGCTCCAGCGGGAAGGTAAATGGCGTTTCTGTGTGCTGCTCTGGTTCGCCAGAAGCGGCTTAGTCATGCTGGCCACATGACCCGGAAGCTGTCTGTGGACAAACACCGGCTCCCTCGGCCAGTAAAGTGAGATGAGCGCACAACCCCAGAGTCGGTCACGACCGGAGCTAATTGTCAGGGGTACCTTTACTTTACCTTTATGATGTGGGAAAGGAAGACTGGAACCCATATTGTACCTATCCCAAACAAGCCTAAAGGCTACCCCAGGGGGTAACTGGATTGAGGAAGAAGGAAGAACTGGATTGAGGGAGGGGGCAGTCAACCTCTCGCATTTGCTGCTTTTGAATGTTAAAAAAGGATACTGATTAAAACTCTCCTGTGTTACATATATTTGACCATTATGCATATAAACACATGCAATCTTACATTATTCTCTCAAAGCAGATAACATAAGGCCCTTTACAGCCAAATCTATTCTTCTTTGAATATTTTTACGGAAGCCTTATCTTTCTTTTTTACAAACTCAGTTAATGTCAAATGTCCAGATGTCAACCATTTTGTCTGTGGCGGTTTTCTGTGATGCTGTTCTGTGTAAAATTTTATCCCTTGCCCACAGGAAATGTAACATGAGAGCAAAAAGCTCAGAGGGGGTGTTGAAATATCACCAGATGGTTCTGTAAGTGTCCGTTTTATTTCTCTGAGATATAACACTCATTGAATTGAAAGAAGAGGTGGTTGTCCCATAGGTTTTGAGGGAATGACATTGTAGCTTGACTTTACTCAACTGTAAACTTCTTCGGGCTTGTTGAGCATGGGAGGGGTGGAATTGACAGCCCCTGCCATGCAAGATAGATTGTACGTGACTGGGTGGCAGCTATTGGTCAGGATATAAAAAATGATAGACTATTTGTTGGTCTGCATTTGAGGCTGTGCTATTTAGGGTGGCGGTCTTGCTTGCCATCTTAGGTGCCCTGAAATTGAAGGAACTGGTGTTAGCAGGGCTGGCCCAAGGCATTTTGGCACCTGAGGCGAACCACAAAATGGTGTCTCTCCCCCCAGCAGAGAGGAAAAGGTGAAACATCAGAAACAATGGGGGAAGAATAAAGGGTGGGACCAAGGAAACAAGGGTGGGAAGAGATTGGCAGTGCCTCCTATTCACCAAGGGGCCACTGTAGAGGCAGCATTGGGTTAGGGCTGCTGAGGAGGTTGTCACTGCTACAATGGATCCTGCCTCAATTTGTCTCATGGGTGTGTTGGAAAACAAGCCTTCTTCGGGAGAAGCTGGCAACTCTCCCAGGCTCCCGGCTTGGTCTCTGGTGACCTCCCTGGCTGCAATCCCTGCAGGATCCAGGCTAGGTCTCGATAGGCGATACTTCCCAGCGTGGGAAGTACACACCCACTCCCTCCTGCTTCCCTAGCAGGGAAAGGAGATATACAGAAACGTCTATTTACATGCTTTTATTGGTCCGTATAGTTAAAGCTATGGTTTTCCCAGTAGTGATGTATGGAAGTGAGAGCTGGACCATAAAGAAGGCTGATCGCCGAAGAATTGATGCTTTTGAATTATGGTGCTGGAGGAGACTCTTGAGAGTCCCATGGACTGCAAGAAGATCAAACCTCTCCATTCTGAAGGAAATCAGCCCTGAGTGCTCACTGGAAGGACAGATTGTGAAGCTGAGGCTCCAGTACTTTGGCCACCTCATGAGAAGAGAAGACTCCCTGGAGAAGACCCTGATGTTGGGAAAGATGGAGGGCACAAGGAGAAGGGGGCGACAGAGGACGAGATGGTTGGATAGTGTTTTCGAGGTTACCAGCATGAGTCTGACCAAGCTGCGGGGGGCAGTGGAGGACAGGAGTGCCTGGCATTCTCTGGTCCATGGGGTCACGAAGAGTCGGACACGACTAAATGACTAAACAACAACAACATTTTGACTTTTCAGCACTACAGAAAACATGTCCGTTCACTTCAGACTCTTTCCGTAAGTGGCAAAGACTTCCTGTACATACGCAAGAGGAAGGTCTCAAATTACACTCTGCGCAAATTCCGGTGAATTGCCCTGTGAACTGACTGTCCCACTGTTTCCCACAGTCAGTCCCATCATGCCCATCATGTGATGTTTTCAAGCAACCAGTTTGCAGCTGCGTTGCTTTCATATCGGAACAGGGTGGGCCAACATTGGGTAGTAGCATCCTTGAACAAGAGCAGTGGTAGATCTTGCACTTTTCTGTAGAAAGGGTTATTGTCCTTATTCCTTCCATCCTTTAACCTCTATGCCTTCCCTGCCACGCTCTCTCTGTTGGCTCTTACCACTTTTTCAAGAAATCAGAAATCTTTGCAAATCCAAATATTAGAAATAGAAAATGTTTTTGCCAGCCAAATCACTACATGTGAGTTTATGCTGGTCATGATCAACACTGTCACGATCAAACAGAACTGTGAACACCGTTTGGTGGAAGATGCAGCCTGACAAGGTGAGAACTTCAACAGCCTGAACTTACCTAAAGGACAGCAATAGCACAAGCCTTTCAAATTTCTTTCTATGTGACACTTCTGTGCTGCCTACAAACCATGTACGCGAGGCAGTACAATAGACTTTGTTGGTGAATCATGTTGTTGAGCCTGAACGTACTCTGGCTCAGTTATATCACACTGGCATAATTTTGTAGACTTTATTTTGTGTTATACAGCTGTACAGCCTTAGCTGTTGAGAAAATAATATTGTGGCAATGTAGGTCATTCTTCCCTGTGTATTTGACTGAGACCTCTTCCAGCTTTTGGCGTTCTCTTTTGAGCTGGGCTGCTCTCATGTTGTGAGCATAAAATGTAACCCAATTCTACTCCTGACTTTGCAGACCCTAGAGGTGAGCCCACATTGAGCATTGTCAGCAAGCTCAGTAGCAAATAATCACCTCTGTCTGATTTTCCCTTTGTTTTGAGAGAATACTCTTGGTCATTTGATCTTAACCTTCTCCATGTGGTCTTAATTTCTGTGGATTACACTGAGGGTCACTGCTCTACTGGTTTTTACATTACGGAGAAATGCATTCTTTATTTTAAAAAAGAGTGATGGTTCTGAAGGGGAAAAAATATTAGTGGACATAGCAGCTTAATTTTTAAAAAAGTTTTTTCTATGTCATATCATTTAGTTGAAAAAGGTCTGTAGCACTGACCAATATGATTGAGAATAGCAACCTATTGGAAAAAGTAAAGCTTCATAAAATGCATGAAATACTTTCTGCATAGAATAGTATGGAAATTGTAATCCAAAACTGTGACCTATATGAACCTAGCAAATTAAGTTGGCATGATATCATTTATTTTGCACATGCTTGCTATTTTGAATTCTTTCTTGCTTCTAGTTATTGGTTCCAGATTACATAGTCTAATGATGTCAGCATGTTATCAAACAGCTCCTCAATGTGGATTTTGTTGAAATTCTCAAGACATGCATACTTACTCGGAAACATACCACACCGAACACAGTGGGACTTGCTTCTGAATATGAAATATTAATATGAAAACATGAATACCAATGTACAGTGACTCTCCCACCCATGAAGACACTAGATTGTGGTGTAAATGTAAGTACACTCTATTTATGTGGTTCTGCATTAGGTTCAGTAGTGTTATTTTGAAATTGGTTCTTTCTTCCTGGCTTTTCCTTACCTGATCATCTTTGCATTTTACACAATTCATAAGATTTAAAAGCCACTTCTGTAAATCTAGTGGAAATTGAGCACAATGTTAATTGTTTCCGGGGGGGGGGGGGCGCGTGTTTTCAACCACATTCGCTTGGAAAATTACAAGAGTTTTGTGTTGCCATTTCCCTGCAGTTTTTGCGATCATACCACCATTGCTCATGTAGCAGAATTTGGGATGGTATCCTGGCATGCAGTTCTTTCCAGCCATTTAAAATTTAGCATGGCAATGTAGTGATTAAAAAGCCATAACACAACAGGACTAACATTATAACCACTAAACCTAAAGCAATACCCCCCCCCTTTCTGAATGCAGCCACACAAATAAGTGCATTCATGTATTATTACTATATTCCAAATCCACTTATTGCTGAGGCCTACGTTGTGTCCTCATTGAGCCACATGAAAGCTACAATTTCATAGTTCCACACAGCTGTGTTCATTTGAATAGCATAAGATATACTGAACTGATGGGAAATCTCCACTTCCATTTGATGCTCCTCAAGTGAGAAAAAATGTCCCTCTCCCATTGCTACCTTATCCATATATTGCATCTTCATGGGATAGAATCCAAAGTTGATTCTCATATGGCTTGTGTCAAGGTCTAGTTATTCTCTACGTCCATTGTGGCTCTGTTGTCTGTGCAATCAGGTGTTTTGCCTGAAAATTACCGGTATAACCTCTGACAAGTTTTCTTTTCAGAAAGATGAATCCCTGCTTTACTGCTACTGTATTTTATTGATTGAGGGCTTTCTTATACTCTTTTTCTCCAATACCAGCCGAAGCTTTCATTTTCTTCCTGGCATAATGGTTGTTGTACTTATTATTCCATAAGCTTATTCCATAAGCTCTATATGCTTCTAGTAAATTTTGGGTATTGATTGCTTTGTTGTATAAAGCAGCAGCTAGAAACTTAGCAGGTCATTCAGTAGTTACAAAACCATAACTACCACATAGCTCTGGAAGTAAATGAATGGTAATAAAATACAATGAAGGTATTCCTTAAATAAGATCTGAGATGAAAAAGGCTTAACTATGTGTGGATATTTCCTATTAGTCACAAAATATAAAGGCTGAAGTGCTTCTTGATATATTTGGGAATGAAAACATTCCTTTGCTGCAGTTAGGACACATCTGAGGAATTTGATGGAGGCCCTATTTAGGGAAGTTTTTCATGTTTGATGTTTTATCGTGTTTTTAGTATTCTGTTGGGAGTCACCCAGAGTGGCTGGGGAAACCCAGCTAGATGGTCAGGATATAAATGATAAATTCTCCTCCTCCTCCTCCTCCTTCTCCTCCTCCTCCTCTTCCTCCTCCTCCTCCTCCTCCTTCTTCTTCTTCTTCTTCTTCCAGTGGTACCTTGGTTTAAGAACAGTCTTGTTTATGAACTATTCGGTTTATGAACTCTGCAAAACCGGAAGTAGTGTCCCAGTTTGCAAACTTTACCTCGGTCTGAGAACGGAATCCAAATGGTGGAAGGGCACTGGTGGTGGGAGGCCTCATTAGCGAAAGCATGCCTCGGTTTAAGAATGGTTTCAGTTTAAGAATGGACTTCCGGAATGGATTAAGTTCGTAAACCAAGGTACCACTGTACTATTATTGTTACCTAATACTGCATGCAACACTGTCTCACAGCAAATGCAACTGACCTGTAGAAAACACAACTTGAGAAAAGAGACAATGCACATATTTTTGTAAACTAAGAAATATTTAATAAAAATTATTTTTTATAAACACACACATGTATTTGTGTGTTTGTCAGTTCGTAATATGTATCTGAATCGTAAAACAACAAAGGAAATACCAGTATATCCATAATGTGATAAGGTGAGGAAGCTCTATGTGTACAAATTCATACATCTCATAAGGAATGTAGAAGCTGTGCCTCCATTTCTACTCTAAGACCCTAGCTGCTCAATTATTTCTATCAGGGATATTCAGACAGGTGTCATTCACTATTTTTAAAATTTTTGCTGGCAGAAATAGAGTGAGCAGATATTACTAATGCTTTTTAAAAAAAATTAAACCAAAATATACTGTGTGGGATGTAGTTTCTCCACATTGCTCTCAAAATTATTCATTTGCTCCCGTCTGGTTTTTGAATTACATTGCACAGAACTCGCTAGACGTGACATCAAGAAATCGGCATATTTTACATTGGTATGCAGCGCTGTGTGAAGAAGGCCTATCCACATCCTTTGCCCTATTTGTGGGCTAATAAATTGGGGAGGGGGTCATTTCATTGAATTTCTCTGGAAGTGGAGGAGAGAAGAAATTACTCATCGGTTTCTCGAGGGTGAAGATTGACATAAGCAGTGATAGTCTTTCTTTTCTCTCCCCCCCCCTTACAGGTTTTGTTGCTGCTGCAGCTGCCATAAGTGACATGAAAAGCAATTGTGTTGGCTGCCTGGCTGCCATTTTGCATCCTCCCCAATGCCCCAGACCTAGTGCTGCTCTAGGGCCTTCTGGTGAGGGGAAATGGTGACTGCAATGTGAGGGCGAAGAGAAGATGTAGAAAATTCAGAGAAAATTTTACTATTGGCTTCTTTGGGAGGGGGAGCTGCGGAAAAATAAAATATTAGAAATATTTCCAGGGGGAAATGGATTCTGGTGGAATGTGCTTCCAATATGATTATTTGTTAAAGAGTTTGCCTCAACTCTCCAGCTATTTGACCTAGAGAAAGAGCTCCACACTACTATACAAAGCAAAGAATGACTTGAATGCTACGTTACAAAATGTACAACTTAGAAAAGTAGAAACCCAGAACAACCTACTGTAAACTTTATGCAGGCACTTTAAGCAAATATAATCTGGCAATGTTTGGGTGTCAAGAGAATTTAATGAGCACCATCTAGAGGATGCTAAAATATTTCATTTAGCAATCAAGTAAGCGTTTGAGTGTTCAGTCATACCTGATTAGTCTGCTACAGTAGCTGGCCAGCAATGTGAACCACACTGAGTTTTATAGTTATGAATAAAACCACAGAGGAGTAACTTATTTGAAAAAGATGCACATTATGCTAAAAGATTTATTGAATGTACATACATATTACCCAAATACTGTAAATATACCTTAAGAAAATGGCTTTTAACCCAATAAAATTTATGGGTCTATTTACGGAACATTTCACACTTTCAAAATCTAAAAAGGAAATGCAATCATTCACGGAAAGAGACAAAAGTATAGGTTTAAATGAGCTTTATGAATAAGTGATTTAATTTTTACTTCCTGAAGAAAACATTTCTGTTAAGAAGAGGGAATGTGTTGGGGCTTTTTTATCTCATGTACCGTTACTTAAGGCCATTACCGTTCTTTTCATTTAGGCTTACGTTTTTCATTGCTGTTTAATACCATATCATTTACAAGCGGGTTACCATAGCCTGCAATTTTAGAAGTGCTTCTATGTTTATTCTCTTTTTGCGCCTTGAAGAATAGTGATGATAGAAGCTAAAAAGGAGAGAAACATTCCCAGTCTGCAATTGTTTTACCCTACAATAGCCTGATTCTTATCAATGACCTATCTCTAAATTAAATGGGTTGTGGACATGGCGAAGTATTGAATGGACTTGTTCAGTCAGCACAAGGACTTTTGGCTGTGCAACAGGACTTCCCCACCTTCTCTTCTTCCTGTGCACCCCTGGTGTACCCTCTAAATCTGTTCTGGGTTCCCCCCACCCAATCCTCCGGGGCAGATTTGGAGAGGATGAAGGACATGTGAGGGGATAAGAGAGGGTGGTGAATACTGATATCCATTTGTGAACAGAACAAATGCGTTGGATGCCACCCATGTACCAAATCTCTTTTCTGGTGAGAGCAGTTTTGCATCTCATTTGGAAACCAAGGACCCAGAGTCTGGAGGAAGAATGGGGAGGCACACAATGCCAGATGCTTGAAGTCCAGTGTGAAGTTTCCACAGTCTGTGTTGATTTGGGGAGCCATGTCATCAGCTGGTGTTGGTCCATCCACTGTGCTTCATTAAGTCCAGGGTCAACGCAGCCTCCAGCAGGAGATTTTGGAGCACTTCATGCTTCCTTCCACAGACGAGCTTTATGGGCATGCTGACTTCATTTTCCAGCAGGACTTTGGCACCTGCCCACACTGCCAAAAGTACCAAAACCTGGTTCAATGCCCATGGGATTACTGCACTTGATTGGCCAGCAAACTCGCCTGACCTGAACCCCATAGAGAATCTATGGGGCATTGCCAAGAGAAAAATGAGAGACATGAGACTGAGCAATGCATAAGAGCTGAAGGCTGCTATTGAAGCTTCCTGGTCTTCCATAACACCTCATCAGTGCCACAGGCTGACAGCATCCATGCCACGCCGCATTGAGGCAGTAATTGATGCAAAAGGGGCTCAAACCAAGTACTGAGTACATATGCATGCTTCTACTTCTCAGAGGTCCAATATTGCTCTATTTGCAGTCCTTGTTTTGCTGATTTCATTTTATATTCTAATTTTGTGAGATTGTTAATTTGGGGTTTTCATCAGCTGTACACCATGATCATCACAATTATAACAAATAAAGGCTTGACATATCTCACTTTGCATGTCATGAGTCTATCTCATATATTAGTTTCACCTTTTAAGTTGAATTACTGAAATAAGTGAACTTTTCCACGATGTTCTAATTTTCCGAGTTTCACCTGTATTTATTGTAATTCCGTGTAGACTCAACACTATAGGATGCATGGAATACATTGCTACATGAACTGAGCATTATATACCATATCGGAATATCTTGCTAATATCTGTTGCAGCAAGATGACTTTGAACAAATAAATGGCTTCTCAGTATTAGAAAAGTAGAACACACTGGAGTTCTTTTGTTTTCTTTCATCTTGCCTTAATTGAAGACCAGGAATGAAAAATACCAACAATGAAAATCCCTGCATTTGGTATTCAAGCACTTCTGCATCAAATGTCAGAATGAGCTGATGCAATGAATAAAATTTAGGTAGGCTGGAAAATGTAAATGTCATGTACCCCTAAACATAACACAAGACTATTAATAAAATTGTTAAAAGTCCCCCCCTTAACTGTTAAAAGGTTATATATACTTCCGTTTTTTGTACCCTGAGGGGGCAATCGTATGCACCAGAAGTTACCATAAAGCAAGCCAGTGTAAGCCGGTGTAAAGTTGCACCAGAACGCAAACTGTTCAATGCCAGGTCTGCTGGTGGTGGTGGTACCTAAGCCTGGCAGACAAGCTTTTAAAATAGTATTTTACACCAAGCTTTTTGCCAGAGTGATTTATGCCAGGTTGTGTGACTGAGATGAATGGGCTTAGGATCCAGCCTAAGTCTCTCCATCGTGCCTGCAAAATACCCCTTTCTCTGGGATTAAGCATGCCTCTCTCTGCTGCTGCCACCAACTGCAGAAGGCCTGCTTGGGCCATCTGCTTGCCCCACCTGCTTGCAATGGGGGTCAGGGTGGATGAAGTATAAAAATACTGTGTCCTCTTCAATCCCAGCAGCCCAGCAGCAATGGGGTGGAGTGTGGGGAGGCCTGCCTAGTCTACTCGCTTGCTTGGGCATGCACACTCACTTTTCAGCATGACAATAAATGGGTGCAAATAGAGTAATGTTCCCATTCTTCTCACCAGTCTTACACACTACAAGTTCAGTGTTATATCTGTTGTCTTTACCATCAGGACAAATTTGTTGTCACTGAATGACTGGCAAAATTAAACTTAGGTGTCTTCTTGTTGTATATTGGGGGGGCACTTTTTGTCACATGGAAGTACAGAAAGTTACATAATGACAGCAGCAGCAACAACAACTACTTCTTTACTATAAATGGCCTTTTATTAGCTTGAGCTCTTATCAAGAGTGCAATTTTTTTTATTGTTAGTACTGAATAAGAACAGTATATTTTTTTTTTTAAAAAAAAAGCTTTTCAGGTTAAAGGTCATACGAGTCACTGTTAAGAAAAGGCATGCAATGAATGCATATAATGTCTGATGATGCTATATTTCCCAACATGTATTTTGATATTGCAACTGGGTCTTTGTTAAGTCAAATTGCACCTTTGTTTCACCTCTGTAAAAGAAGGTAAAAGAGAAGTGAAAGAGAACGACCCAGTCTCCCCTGCAACAACTTAGTTTTATTTATTAATTCTGAATTAGGAGTTGACAGTCCATCTTAACCACCCCTGTTTCCCTCAATTGTTCGGTAAAATGTGTTACCTATCTCCCTTGAATCATCTTGGTGTAAAAAGGGTATTAAATTGTGTGATGCATTCCTGAATGACCAGCAAGGAGAAAATTTACTTTTAATTGAAATGACTGTTAGCTTAGACAATAGCATGGGAGCTCTCATTTGCTAAATCTAAATTACTTGCCCTTTAAAACTGGGCACTGGGAAACAATTAATATTGGCTTGAATAATATGACACTGGGCTGCTGTCCTTAAGGCATAAGAGAATTTAACATAAAGTGGCGAATGTTGCCAGCCTGTTCCTGCTAAGTCAATGAACTATCTCATTCAGCAAACACAACAGCCATCCATGATGGGCTACAATGGATTGATACCAATGGAGAAATCCTGATGCTGTTTGGCTGCTGATTTGCTTCAGCAAAAAATTCAACGTGAGGCTGGAATCTGGACCAATGCTAAAGACGAAAAAAGCAGACAACCTGATAAGACACATAATCATAACATACTTAGTTTGTTTTGAAGAAGATGCTAGTATGAAATGTGAGCATGTGACTTGCATGAAGATAATAAC
Organism: Podarcis cretensis; assembly: GCF_951804945.1. NCBI lineage: Eukaryota > Metazoa > Chordata > Lepidosauria > Squamata > Lacertidae > Podarcis > Podarcis cretensis. The sequence goes on along the minus strand of NC_137173.1, from coordinate 99,729,773 downwards.
CAAGAGCCAGGTACCAGTGACATTTCCCACTAAACCGATTAAGCACACATTTGGAAGTTGGAAATATCATTTTGCCTACTTGCAGAGCCCAGTTCCAAAAATTTCACAAGGGATGAAAGATGATGCAGAGAATGAAGACATTTGGTCCTGGCTGGTCTATCTATCGATCTATCGATCTATTCTTGATTACTATCTGCACATTCACTCCTCTTGTTTGTTTGTTTGTTTGTTTGTTTGTTTGTTTCTCTGGAGATAGCAGGCTACTTCGACCTACTGCATTGTAAGGGTATTCCACAATCCAAGGCAGTTTAAAAGTATTAGGGAACACAGAAACTTTTCAAACTAGGTGGCTGAAGAATTGTGATAGCAAGATGCAAGTCTAGGGTTCTTATGCCAATTGCTCTAATTGATTGTTTTCCCAATGCCATTCTTATGACATTTGGAGGGATATTGTTTTCTCAATACATTGTATCATTCATGTAAACCAACAATATTATTTCCATGGATTTTCTTTTATGTTTCTAGTATAATCTAATCCTATCATTCCTCTCCTATTATACCTTATTTATCCATGAACCTTGGAATAATTTGTTTCACTTACAATCCCAAATCTGTAATACTTGTCATTGGTTATGGTTTATCCAGTGAACTGCAAATTAAAACCCAGATTAACAAGTGTGGTGTTTACTAAGATGTTACGAGATGTCAGCTAGCGAGAAACCATCATAATTTTTTATCTTTCTTTGACATATTGTTTTCTTTTACGCCAAGTCCAGGTACCTTTTCCTCAAATAGTTGTTTAAATACAAGAATGTTGCTGGCTGAGTTTGAACTTTAACAGTCTCAAAAAGTTACCTGTGATCTCTTATATCTATGCTTGAGTTTTTAAAAATGCAGTATTTAAGAAGAATATTCTGGAGGAAGCTGGAAGCCCATGGTTGCTGCAAAGTCCTTGTTCAGATGTAAATATACATTAGCTATATTTCTGGGCATTTGCACCAGCCTGTCAGTCAAAGTTTTATGTGCTACAGGTAACAGGCAGACATTTATGCTCCATGGATTTAAAAAGTAGTGGCTAAGATCCATTTTACCGAGACCTCAGATCTAGCATCTTGGAAAGATATGGGACTGCCACTCTTTGTGTGAACAGGCTATTCCATGTACACTGGATTGCCAGGATTTCCATTAGGTGCATTTTCAGCCGCCCAGCGCAGCAAGTCTAGAACATTTTCCCCACATTATTCAGGAATCAGCTATACAGCTGCAAATAAAACATTTTAAATGTGTTGTAAAGTGCTGTATACAAATGTGAGGCTAGATGGCGACAATGAGCTATGCAAATATTTTGAAATTTTTAAAACTTTTTTAAAAACACATTTTCACAGCATTTTTTATATGTGTGTCGATTTCACATTAATGTATAGCAAAATGGGTGCTGTGGGTTAAACCACAGAGCCTAGGACTAGCTGATCAGAAGGTCGGCAGTTCAAATCCCTGCGATGGGGTGAGCTCCCATTGCTCGGTCCCAGCTCCCACCAACCTAGTAGTTCGAAAGCACATCAAAGTGCAAGTAGATAAATAGGTACCGCTCCAGCAGGAAGGTAAATGGCGTTTCGGTGCGCTGCTCTGGTTCGCCAGAAGCGGCTTAGTCATGCTGGCCACATGGCCCGGAAGCTGTACACTGGCTCCCTCAGCCAATAAAGCGAGATGAGTGCCACAACCCCAGAGTTGGCCACGACTTGACCTAATGGTCAGGGGTCCTTTTTAGATTCCACATTAATGTATAGCAAAATGGGAAACAGGAGTTATCTCTCAACTACTTCACGAAATACTGCAAATGGACTTGTAACCTGTATCACTCAACGATTGTTTAATGCTACAAGTTTATGGATTGTTGTTTGTTGATGGAATCTCAAGTAATTGCATTCAGCCTTTTTACAATAAAACTCTCATGTAATTTCCTTGGGGAAGGAAAAAACAGTAAATTGAACAAAAAAATGTGCTTGAACCTTTAAAGTTAATATTTAAAGTTAACAGTGCATTCCTATACACATCTATTGAAAAGAAAATCCCATGGACTTCAGTGGGCTGATTCCCTGGAAACTGGGTGTAGAACTGCGGCCCAGGTCAAAGACTAATCTCCCACTGGGAGAAATGTGAAAGGCTTGTTTTGAATGTGTCAGAGAGGCACAGGTAGAGAAAGAATTATGCTTTCGTGTTCCTTGTTACCCCCAATGCCTCCATCATGTCAAAAACCACTCTTCTGAGCCTATTTCCTTAGAAGCAAGTCTGCTTGTGCTCAGTGAGGTTTACTCCCAAGTAAGTGTGTTTGGAATTGCAGCCTTTGAGGCTTTTGCGCATCGAGGTCCTCAAGCCACCCCAAATAAACCATGATTCACACATAATTTTTGTTTAAGGTTTTTGGCATAATTTTGACCACAACTTTATTAAAATACAAAACACGTGAGTGGTTGTGACTGTCTGACAGACAGACATTTTGCACAACCACGAAAGTCAGAAAGGGAGAACATTTTGGGGCAAGCGATGGAGAAGGGGACCTCTCACCTCTCCCTGCATGCTCCCCGGGGCTTGCCGGTCCTAGCCCCATTCCAGGGATTCAGACGAAAAGATGGCAAACCCCTGGATTCCTTTAACGGAATTCCCTTTCCGCAGCAACCATGGAGGAGCAGGCCCAGCCAATCCTTGCCCCTCCTCCAACCAATTTATAACCAATGCCTAACCGCAACCTTACAAGTTATGACGATTTGCTACGCAGTAGGCAAAAACCAAATGGCACCAGCCAATCAGCCAAATGGACAAAATTCCTACCGGGCCCCTGCCCCAAAAGCAGACGACCCCATGACAGGCATAGCAAGGTCAAAGCGAACAACCCTAAATATAGGGAGGGAGGGCGGGCAATCCGATGCGCGCAGCGAAAAGAGGAAGCTCAATGCTGCGCGCAGGGTTTTTAACATTTCTAGCTGTCAATCAGAAAATGGCAACATCAAAATCTCCCCCACAAGGGGAGCCCAATCACAACAGTGGCCAACTCAATTTTACCTGCCCAGCAACAGTCTTGTCAGCCCCCACCTCAACATGTGCTCTCCATGACGGAGAACACACTTTATCAATGCAGCTTCTCTTTCTTTGAGTTATTTTTCATAAATGATTCCTTCCCCCTTCTTTTGAGATGTATGCTCCAAAATTATTTTGAATCTGCTTACATTTAGGAACTTAGGAGGCTGTCTTATACTGAGACAGATCACTGGTCAATTTAGCTCAGTAGTCTCTAACACTGGCTAGCAACAGATCCCCAGAATTTCAGACAGAGATCCTGGGGGTTAAACCTTAGGCCTTCTTCAGGCAAAGCACAGAGCTACGGCCCTTTGCCAAATCAAAAATGGAATGCGACATTGGGGAAAATATTTTTGCCCTTCTGACCATGAATTTTAAAAAATACCCCAAGTAATCCTGGAATCCTTACTGATAATATGGTTGTGTTCTTCTGTTCTTACTACATTATGATGATGCTAAACACAGAGACTTCGAAGAAAGCTTTCATTATGAAATCCTTTTCTATTAAAGCCATCTCTCTCCTTCTTTTGGCATTATAGCAGTTTAATGCTGGACTGCATTGTCAATACTAAGCACTTATGAGTTGGGAGCTCTTCTCTGTTATTAACTCATATGGAATACTGTAGTGATCAAACTGTGATTTACAGTGTGTTATTACATTTCTACTTGATGTCTTCGGCAAGGGTTCAATTTGAAAATAATTTGAGTAGTGGCTCACCAGTAAGAGGTAATCTTTCGTATTTAATTCAAATGGATCTGCCATCAACCTTGACTCAAGGGCACTTAAAAATAGCATGCTGTTTAAGTGCCTGTCTTGTAATGTCTCCTCCTGGCTATTTGTAGAATTTTATATGTGGTATTTTTTTCTGCCTTAAGTCTGAGTATTTATGCTTGACTGGAAGCAACCATTTTACTCACATTGATACAATACTATAAAAATGCATGTATCCCTTGATTTAGTAAAGGGAAATATATATTTTTTTAAGTACTTCAATTGTAAGAGGCTTGTATTTTTCATTTTACTTTTTTGGTATTTTATTTACTTTGTTTTTGTTCCTTTGAGTTTTTCTGCGCTAAGTAGTTTCATGTGCCAGGATTTTGAATTGATTTCCTGTGATGTTTTACTTATTTCTTCTGTTGGAGTAGGAGAGAGAAAGCCTTATTCCTCAAGAATAGCCTCAGGCTGTGATCTCATACACTTAAGGGGGGAGTTCATGCGCTGGAGTCAGTGGGACTGTACATTTGAGTAAACATGCATAGGATCACAATGAACAATAGAGAAAGGTAAGCTCCGTTCTGTGCCCAATAAGCACACGACACCTTTGCCCGGAAGCACTGTAATTATTATTATTATTATTATTATTATTATTATTATTATTATTATTATTTATACCCCTCCCATCTGGCTGGGTTTCCCCAGCCACTCTGGGAGGCTTCCAACAGAATATTAAAATACAATAGTCTGTTAAACGTTAAAAGCTTCCCTAAACAAGGCTGCCTCCAAATGTCTTCTAAAAGTCTGGTAGTTGTTTTTCTCTTTGACATCTGATGGGAGGGCGTTCCACAGGGCGGGTGCCACTACCGAGAAGGCCCTCTGCCTGGTTCCCTGTAACCTCACTTCTTGCAGTGAGGGAACCACCAGAAGGGCCTTTGGAGCTGGATCTCAGTGTCCAGGCAGAACGATGGAGGTGGAGACGCTCCTCCAGGTATACAGGACCGAGGCCATTTAGGGCTTTAAAGGTCAGCACCAACAATTTGAATTGTGCTCGGAAATGTACTGTAGCCCATAGATTGCAGCAAAATACTAGGCAAGGGTTTTGCTCAGTATCTTCTCTGTGTGATAGGCTCCTGGGCAGGGCCAGATTTAGGTTAGTTGAGGCCCAAAGCTACTGAAGGTAATGGCAGTGGCGGAGCTTCATGCCCTGGCATTGGGGGGCAGAGAGCAGGCGGGGGTGGGGCTGGCACACGTCCTGGGGGCGTGGCGCACAGCCTGCGGGGATGTGGCGCCCAGCGCGGACGGGGGGACAGCTGCGATGGCACCCTGGGGATCGCGCTGCTGGGGGAGATGCGCTCTCCCCACATTCCTCTTCCTCCACCAGTGGATAATGGGGCCTTTTATGTGTCCAGCTGTCCTTTGTCAACAACAAATTGTCGCTGTTTTTTTGTGTTGAGTATATGCTATATGGTAATTTATGGACCTCATAGGTATCTAAAGCCATTTGCACAGAACAAAATATGTATTTTATCAAAGTAATTGTTGAACTGAAATACAATTAAGAAGAAGTATATTAATAGTGAAATATAATTAATAAAAAGTATATGGGGGGGGCAAGACAGTGGGGCCCTAAGCTATAGCTTGTTTAGCTTATATGTAAATCCGGCACTGCTCCTGGGAAAAAGCTGTCCTGTGAATTCTTGTTGCAGAGGGGAGGGGAAAGCCTATGTAAGGCTGCTTCCCTAGGAACTCACAGCCATTTTGCTTTGAGAGCTTCCCACCCACCCTTGAGTTAGAGCCATCACTGAGCAATTTTGGGTTGTTGAATGACGGGGTCAGAAATGAATTTCTTCCCCCCTCAACCTGATTGGCATTTGGTTGGTCCCCCCTCCTTTTCCTCCTTGAAATTAGGTCTTTCCTTTGTTAGGCAGAAGAACGTGAGAACAGAGATGGCATTGGTCAGGATCAACATAGTATAGGGAGGGGGCCATAAGTGTTAGGATATTTCCGTTCCACCTTAAAAGGGAGCAGGATGTTTGTGTCACAGCCTGCGTATTTCCTGTTCACAGGATGTTTCTGTTTTGATAGAGCTGTTGTCTCTCTCTCTCTGCCTGAGCAGACTGAAGCAGGCAGTCATGTTTTTTCTTTGTTCTGACCAACGCTGAATAAACTTCTAAATAATACTCTCCTGAGTGCGTCTTTCGCTGTGCGAACTCTGCGATAGAGCGTGCATCAGTTCTGGAATGTGGAAAGCTATTTTCTGGAGCTCGTGTCGCTAATTGCTGATACTGTATCTACGGGAGGTCGATGGAAGTCCGGAGTCGACATGGAGGCAGTGATGGCCTTTGTCTCCCTGGCAGTATCCCAACAACAAGGGGCCTGAGGGGAGGATTGACCACAGCAAACCCAAGTGTGGGTTCAGTATCTGCCTGGTTGGAATCTACACCCCGGGCCCCCAGTGAGACCTTGCTTGCTTGGCTTACACCATGGCAAGGTTCAACACTGGCTGACTCCTGTCGTACAGGTTTGGAGTGGTCCAACCCCAGCGGATCCATTCCATCAGCACGGGGCTTATGGAATGATGAACTGATCCTGGGGTCCAGTGCCATGCCAACGCTTGCCCTGCCTGCTGCTGTAAATAAACATTTGGCCTGATTTTATCCCACCACCGTTATTTTGCTGCTCTCATGGGTCACATAATGTGCCTGCCTGGGCAGAAGCCTGCTGAGAATATTTTGCTTATTAAAATTAGTTTGCCTTTTCTTCATGTTTCACATGCAACAAGCCCTTCAAATTATCTTTGATTTTGCTCCAAACAAGCTCTCAAGGAAATCCAGTGATATACAAAGCTCTCCTGAAGATGTTTGGAGGGCTTCTCTAGCATTTTTGGGGATTGTCTTGCAGTTTCTCAGATATTTTGCATCACAATGTACCCCACACTTTGCTTGGCTTTTCACTTTCTAGTCTTAATCTAACTCATCTTTCTCCCATCAAATTCCTCAGATGTGGCAAAATGTAGTGGCACTTCCTGCTTGGCTAGAAATCGTTCAGTATTAAGTGCAGAAAACATTCGATTTAAACTTTAACATCTCCTTTGGATTGATGGGAAGTGGGTGTCAGGGCTGGAGGTCAGGCAGAGCTAGTTGTCAGTAACTCTTTATTCAAGGAAACAGAATACAACTCAGCAACATTTCCTTGCCACCATAGAGCAGTTTCCAAGACTGAAGGTCCCTGCCTCCTACCCCTCATAAAGCCCCTCCTCTCCCAGATGTTTCCCAAGTAGTTTCAAACTGCATCTACGCACCTCTGGTCTCTGTTCTGCTCTTCTCATTATCCTGCACTTTTTTGGAAACTGGGGGGAGGGAAACTTGTTGCAGCAGGAGAGGGACACTCCCAAGATTCTTCACTTGCTTCAGCCTTGGAGTCTGAACTGCTCCCTATCACAGGTTCCTCTTGCTCACTAAACCCTGTTGTGTCTTCAGCATCCCGCACCTCCTCCCAGTCTTCCCCCTCTGACCTCTCCTTGCTGTCCCACCAATCCCTGGGCTCTGAGCTTCCCTCCTCTTTGATTTCCCTTGGAAGTTCCCCAGCTGGTGCCTCCCACCACTCAGCATCATCCAGCTGAGTGACATCAGGTGAATTCCTTTGAAAGACTTATGTAGAATGTCATAGACTAGGCTTCCTCAACCTCAGCCCTCCAGATGTTTTTGGCCTACAACTCCCATGATCCCTAGCTAGCAGGACCAGTGGTCAAGGATGATGGGAATTGTAGTCTCAAAACATCTGGAGGGCCGAGGTTGAGGAAGCCTGTCATAGACCTAGTTCTCACTGAGATGAAAAAACCTGTGGCTGGGCTGAAATACGTTAGACCACAGGTATGGTTTGATATGATTTTGCCTCCTCCACTCCTAATAATAATAATAATAATAATAATAATAATAATTTATTATTTATACCCCGCTCATCTGGCTGAGTTTCCCCAGCCGCTCCCACTCAAGTATTAGAAAACAATACAGTGTTAAATATTAAAAACTTCCCTGAACAGGGCTGCCTTCAGATGTCTTCTAAAGATAAGATAGCTACTTATTTCCTTCACATCTGAAGGGAGGGTGTTCCACAGGGCAGGTGCCACTACCGAGAAGGCCCTCTGTCTGGTTCCCTGTAACCTCACTTCTCGCAATGAGGGAACCGCCAGAAGGCCCTCGGCGCTGGATCTCAGTGTCCGGGCTGAATGATGGGGGTGGAGACGCTCCTTCAGGTATACAGGACCGAGGCCGTTTAGGGCTTTAAAGGTCAGCACCAGCACTTTTGAATTGTGCTCGGAAACGTACTGGGAGCCAATGCAGAACCGGTGTTATGTGGTCCCGGCGGCCACTCCCAGTCACCAGTCTAGCTGCTGCATTCTGGATTAATTGCAGTTTCCAGGTCCAGCGCGTTTAGAAATACTTATTTATTTTTATCCACAATGCTTAGTTCAGAAAGGGGACTCAACAGTGGGTTGCAAAAACATTGACAGAACCATTCTCAACTTTAGCTTGGTCTGTGGTTTTTATTGCCTTTGGAGATGCAACAGGTCAATCGGTGCCTTGCTGAGAACCCATACAATACAATAATGGTCTGAGGGAGAGGGAAGAAAGAGGTGTCTTATTTCCTCTTTTGCATATATTATCAGAGACAGATCTCCATTTCAATCTTGAGCTTTTGCTATTGTTGGTTTTATAATACAAGTTATGTTACTTGTCATAAAATTTATGCCTTTCTTTTACTGTTTTTTCCACCTCTGATGGGTGATTTGAAGTGTTGAAGCAGTTCTGGGAGCACACTCACTGCCTTGTTTAGCACAGCTGCTGAGTAATTTGTGGGAAAATCCATAGAGAATTGCTTCAGGTGTCCAGATTGTAAGCAGAAAATTGGTGAGCAGTACCTTAATTCACAAGCAGACCTTTTGCATTGATGTGTTTAAGGGCAGGAGAAAAGGAACACTGTCATTTCAGTCCATAAAAGCTATAAGAAGACATAAGAAACTTTGAAGTATTACTAAATGCTATATTACTGGGCACCATCGACAATATGCAAAGGAAATGTCGCTGCAGTTTCTTCTGTGCTATTTCTGTCTGCTTTTTTAATACACCCAAGCATCCTATTTTGGATTTTAATTGATGGCTGCTCAGCATGCATCTCCCATTAAAAAAAAGGCAGATAGAGGCTTGGCTGTATAAAAATGGTAAAGTAATGCGGTTGCAGCTTTTTTTTTCAATTACTTTTTGTTTCCTTTTAAGATACCCTGATATCCTATATACATTTTTAACTGATGCCTACCATGTGTGCAATTAAAGAATCCCCAGCAATTAAAAGACCTATAAAAGAACCCAGGGTGCCATAAAATGATGGAATATGTCACTGAAAATAGTGTGCAACACCATTACCTTATGCTTTCTTATGCAGCTAAATTTTATGTGTGCAGCAGTACTTTGCTATGTTATGTTCAGCAGTGCTTCTTTTAAGAATGTTGGGATACAGCCACTGTTGTCCAACGGCAGACCCATTTCACAAGCATCAAACCAGTAACTTAGCGTGGCAGTTATTGCAGTTGCAATGGTAAAAAGAATCCTGGGGAGAGGAAACAATTATCAAATCATCCTATTCTATATTCTACTATGCATGATTCTTCAACATCAGCTTCATTGGACTGGTCATGTTGTGCGGATGTCTGATTATCGTCTTCCAAAGAAACTACTCTATTCCAAACTTTGAAATGGAAAGTGCAAAGCTGGTGGTCAACAAAAGAGGTTTAAAGACTGTTTCAAGGCAAATCTTAAAAAATGTAGTATAAACCTACATTGGCTCCCAGTACGTTTCCGAGCACAATTCAAAGTGCTGGTGTTGACCTTTAAAGCCCTAAACGGCCTCGGCCCAGTATACCTGAAGGAGCGTCTCCACCCCCATTGTTCTGCCCGGACGCTGAGGTCCAGCACCGAGGGCCGTCTGGTGGTTCCCTCATTGCGAGAAGCAAAGCTACGGGGAACCAGGCAGAGGGCCTTCTCGGTAGTGGCGCCCGCCCTGTGGAACGCCCTCCCAGCAGATGTCAAAGCGATAAATAACTACCTGACATTCAGAAGACATATTAAGGCAGCCCTGTTCAGGGAAGTCTTTAATCTGTGATATTTTAGTGTATTTTTGGTTTCCATGGAAGCCGCCCAGAGTGGCTGGAGAAACCCAGCCAGATGGGCAGCGTGCAAATAATAAATTATTATTATTATTATTATTAAACACCAACAATTGGGAAACACTTGCCTGCGAGCGCTCCAACTGGAGAACAGCCTTTACCAAAGGTGTTGTGGGCTTTGAAGACACTCAAACTCAGGAGGCAAGGAAGAAATGTGATAACTAGAAGGCACGCTTGGCAAATCCGCACCGTCATCAACTCCCACCTGGAAACCAATGTCCCCACTGTGAAAGGACGCGTGGATCCAGAATTGGCCTCCATAGTCACTTATGGACTCATTGTTAAAACCGTGTTTATGGAAGACAATCTTACTTGGCTACGAGTGATCGCCAAAGAAAGAAAGAAAAAAGGATGATGATGATGATAATGATGATGATGATTTGTATACCATCCTTCATCCGTAAATTTCAGGGCAGTTCACAGAATAAATAACAAGATAAAAACGTGAAATGCATAATAAGAACAAAATCAAAACAAACCAATAAACTCCTCTCCGAAGGCTTCTGAGGTCCATGATCCTTTGAACACAGAGCACAACACTTGGAGCATACATTGTCGAGTCTTGGAAGGAGTTTGAGGGCATGCATCAGATACCAATGCATACATGCAGCTTCACAAGCCAGAGAATGTTTGGCGTACATAACCTGGTGTATATCAGTCTTTCTCAAAATGGCCATTTCTAGAATTTTTGACTTCATCACTCATCAGCTCCAGCCGGCATGGCCAATAGTCAGAGTTTTTGTAGTTCTAATCTCAAACTGAAGGGCACCAGGCTGGGGAAAAACTTGTGTGTACAATATACAAGCCGAACACCCTTCTGACTGGAATAGGACAAACTATTTGTGTGCATTTGCTGGCGCTCTTACAGAACCCAGGGACCTAGAAAGCTGTGTTATACTGAGTCCACCTAGATCAGAAATGTTTATAGTGCCTGGGAGTGGCTCTCCACAATTTCAGGCAAAATTAACTCCCAGCCGTACCTGTAGATGTTGGTGCCTTCTGCATGTAAAGATGCTCTTTCACAGAGCTAAAGCCCTTCCCCAAAGCTTATGTGCCCAGCACCAAAGTCATACAGTCATACCTCATGTTACGGATGCTTCAGGTTACGTGTTTTCGGGTTACAGACCACGGGAAACCCGGAAGTACCGGAATGGGTTACTTCCGGGTTTCGCCACTCGCGCTTGCACAGAAGCGTTAAATCATGCATTGCGCATGTGCAGAAGACCAAATCGCGCCAGCGCCTATGCAGATGCGGCGCTTCAGGATGCAGACGCTGCGGGATGCGGACGTGCCTCCATCACAGATTACATCCGCAACCCGAGGTTCCACTGTAATGAGCGTTATAAAAATACAGCTGCAATTTCTTTCATAAGATTGATTAATATATTGACCACATGTTGGCTAAGGAGTGAGTCTGGAGCATGCATCTTCCATTCTGAGGACGTGACCAAGTCAGCAGAAGGGTGGTGGTCACATTATAAAATATCTCATAACCATAAAATAAAATTCCTTCAGCAGGCATGGTAGAATGGTAGGAGCCTAGAGTGCTACTTATTGCAGAAACTTGAGACATATTTTCTCAAGTAAGTTATAAATACTCTTTGTAGACTCAGGTTTGGAACCTGAGGAGTGCAACCAAGTTTCGGATTTTGTATTGATTTTTCTTTTAGTCAAACCCATTTATTCCTTTTTAACTTAGGCCAGAGTCTCTGCTGGAAGGAATTTAAAAACGTATTTGCTTATTGGAACTTAATTCTATGTAAACATTTAGAATCATAGCTTCAAGACAGGACACATTATGATATCAATGATCATTGAACAAAATATCCTTTGGAATCAAAGAAGTCATTTTCCAGCCTGATTCTATTGAGAGTTTTGATATTCTTTTCCTGAAAAATAGTTGTCCTTTTGCAAGCAAAGATAAGGGTAATCACAATTTTATGCTTCAGGGTGAACACTGATTGCTTACCACGGAAAAAAATATCTGTCTTGCAAACAGCTTTGCAAAATTCATGATTTATGTATTTGTTTTGCAAAGAGGATGCTGATAATGAGTAATGGAAAGGAACGGACCAATTTAGTTAAAAGGGCAGATGAAATGTCAGTGTGGAGAGTCAGTGTGGTCTAGTGGTTATAGTGCTGGACTAGAACTGGGGAGACCAGGAGTCAAATCCCTGCTCAACCACAAAACACTCAGGGTGACCTTAGACCGTGAGGATGTAATGGAGAAGAAAACCATGTATGCCACACTGAGTCCCTTGGAGGAAGGGTCGGATATAAATGGATTTTAAATCCATATCTCATGTTGTTGTTGTTTAGTCGTTTAGTTGTGTCCGACTCTTCGTGACCCCATGGACCAGAGCACTCCAGGCACTCCTGTATTCCACTGCCTCCCGCAGTTTGGTCAGACTCATGTTGGTAGCTTCGAGAACACTGTCCAACCATCTCATCCTCTGTCGCCCCCTTCTCCTTGTGCCCTCAATCTTTCCCAACATCAGGGTCTTTTCCAGGAAGTCTTCTCTTCTCATGAGGTGGCCAAAGTATTGGAGCCTCAGCTTCACGATCTGTCCTTCCAGTGAGCCCTCAGGGCTGATTTCCTTAAGAATGGAGAGGTTTGATCTTCTTGCAGTCCATGGGACTCTCAAGAGTCTCCTCCAGCACCATAATTCAAAAGCATCAATTCGTCATATCTCATAGTTCCATGTAAAGACCAAGGTTGTCTTTTTAGAAAGTACATTTCTGCAAACTGTCCTTTACTTAAGTGTTTTAAAACCCTCATCTTTATTGCACCCCAAATTCTTGAACTTATTTGTTACATAAGATGTAAGATTGGAAATATTTTTGTTGGAAATATGTTTGGTTAATATTGGAGAAATGGTCCACCTGGGACTTAAATACAGATTTACAGTGGTACCTCTGGTTGTGAACGGGATCCATTCCGGAGCTCCATTCACAACATGAGCAGACTGCAACCTGCATCTGCGCATGCACGGGTCACAATTCACCGCTTCTGCGCATGCGCGTGACGTCGTTTTGAGTATCTGCGTATGCGCGAGCGACGAAACCCAGAAGTAACCCTTTCCGGTACTTCCGGGTCGCCGTGGGACACAACCTGAAAACACTCAACCTGAAGCAAACATGAGGTATGACTGTATTATATTTAAAATGCTATAGCATATCATTAATCATAAGAGGCTGTCACTGCCACTTCCAGAGTGAAACTTTTAAGAATCAAGGAGCAAAGTGATATACTTATAGTGACAGCAAGGTTGAGCACCTTAGTGACAACCCTGACATACCACCATCGTGTGTATGAAACCCATGGTGAGACATTGCAAGTATTAAATAAAATGGTCAACTGTAAGTGTTCTCTGTGCCATCTTGACAAGAGGTAAGGATTGTTTTAACACACAAAGAATGTAGGCGTGTGCTGGAATGGTCAACTAGGTGGACTCAATCATTCTCCAGTACCTTCACATGTATACAAATTTTCCAGTGCATAAATCTACTGTTAAGTAAGGGGTAAGATATATTTTAAGTCTGGAAAGATATAAAATGAACATTGATCTTTCGTGGTCAAGGTTCAAAGGAGATCCTGGACTTGAGATCCATAAGGTGGCAGGAAACAAAGCAAAGAGAAATCTGCTGCATCAATTTGCATAAAAACTTGAGCAATTTTTGGAAGGGTTGGAGGAATGTACCAAAATACTGTCTTTCAAAGAACGAGAAGCAGTTTCTAACTCTTTGAAAATGCAAGAGATTTCCAAAGTGGGACAGGAAAAAAGCATCAAAGTAGTAGAGTTAAAAGCCCGTAAAATCCATTTTCTTTCACACAGAAGATCATTAAAAAGTTGCTGTGGATAATATTGCCTTCCAAAGCCAGGAAATTGGGCCACCACCCTATTATTGCCACCTGCAGAACTCACAGTGGCAAACACATTTCAGCCTATTATAGCATTTCTGACTGCAGCAAGAGGGTGCCAGGTTCCTAATCCCTATAAATCTCAATGATCAGATTGAAGATCACCTTCTTTCTTGGGTTTCCAGCACTGAAATTACAAATATAAACGGTATTGATTTCAGAATGTGAGATGGGGTGAAAAGTACTGCAAATGATGTGTGCTTTTATATGGTAGCATGCCATGTATGTTATGACTAGGGTACGTCTACCATAAAAAAGTTTATGAGTACTACCCTGCTTTTCAAGATGAACCCCACTGATGAGAGAAGCTTCAAATTAATGACACTGCAATTGTATGCATGTTTATTCGGCCATCAGTCCCTCTGTGTTCAATGTGGCTTATTCTCTTGTTCAGTACTCTTAGGATTGCAACCTAAGAGGATTTTCACAAAGATGTGGAAGTCTCCCAACCTGTTTCAATGGTCATTTATGAAAAACATCTACAGTTTTAAATCATCTTAAATTTAAATTGTCTTGCTCTTTAGATTGAGTTGGTTATAATTCATATTTATCTCCTGGCTATTAAATATAATATTGATGAATAAAATAATGTGAATACACAGTTTCCTGATAAAATGAGTGTGGAGATTTCGTATTGTTTGTGGACCTTGAAATTCCAAACCGAGATATCTCAAGTCCTCTTTAAGACTCAACTGAAGTCTACCTGTAGATCAAAAGAAGCTAAGCAATGGAAGGCAGAGGGACCATGAAAATTCTTGCAAATGGAACCCCTTCCTCAGAAATACAGTACATAATTAGCCCCCTCTGGGAGACAGTAGTCTCCATTTTTAGTCCAATACAGTGGTACCTCAGGTTCAGAACTTAATTCGTTCTGGAGGTACGTTCTTAACATGAAACTGTTCTTAACCTGAGGTACCACTTTAGCTAATGGGGCGTCCTGCTGCAGCTGTGCCGCCACCGCACTATTTCTGTTCTCATCCTGAAGCAAAGTTCTTAACCCGAGGTATACTTCCGGGTTAGTGGAGTCTGTAACCTGAAACGTCTGTAACCTGAAGTGTCTGTAACCTGTGGTACCACTGTACAGGTATAGGTGGTTGTGCTATACTGAACTGATATATTTTACTTCTGTTATTCTGACAGTGGCTATCTTGTCGATATTTAATGTGGATTAAAATTATTTTCAGTGTTGTAAGCCACCATGGGAAACTATTGTCTTTTGCATGTTGGTGAATAAATTTAATAAATAAATAAGCCAGGCTTGAGGCTCATTGCAAATGTCAATAATTATTTGTTTTAATTTCCTATATGAAAATATGTTTGGTTAATATTTTCACATGATGAGCCATGCAAAAACATTAACATCCCATTTTTAATTTGCAAAGCATTATCAGGTAGCATGCTGATTGCTTGTGTATCAAATATATTTGAGGCAAAGGGAGAAGGCCTCTGTTGTTGCCATCGGGGGATGACTTTTCCCACTTGTCTTGCCCCATCCTACAGCCCCAGGGGGCTTCATAAAAAAACTTTCCAGAAGAGGAAGGGGGGATAGACTTTGGTTGGTATTAGGGGATGGTAACTTTAATCTATGTTGCCTACTCTCCAGCCTTGGGAGCCCTTATAAGGGAGCTGAGTAATGGATATTTTGACATGACCTATTAGCAAGCAATATGCTTAGTTAAATGTGTATATATGTTAAATGAACTTTAAAAGTTTTTTTTTTTTTTTAGTGTGTTGCAGTGATATTATATATCTTATCTCTTATTGTTATATTACTGAATTTAGACTGATTTTTTTTTTTTTTTTGAGAACCACTTTGAGCTATGATTTACTTGTGGAGCATATGGTATATAAATAAATTGACAATGACAAAATATATTTTATTTAGAAAGATTCATAGACCATGCAATCAAAGGTGTGTGTAATAAAATGATCAGTAAAACACAGATGAAAACAGCAAAACTGTTTTTTTTAATATACCTACATTAATTATCAATAATAAACAGATAAAATGGATGAACCTTTTAAAAACAAATAACTGAATTATATGTGGTACATTGGAACAAATAGAGATGCTCACTTGGAAAGTAAATGGGATTAATCATCCTATTATGAGAAATTGCCAGGTTACTCAAGACAGAAAGATATTATCTGTTTGTTTTAAGAAGAAACACAACTGAAGATGAAACTACAATACTGCACACAATCTCAACATTCCAGTAGTCCTCTTGTTTGCTGAAAAGCAGTGTTGGGAATAGGTGCTTTTTCATGAAAAGGTGTTGGAGAAAGAAACGCTTAAGGCTTTCTCCACCTGTTGTCCCCCACCCCCACCCCTCCATTAGTTCCAGTTGCAGGAACACATAAACATCTGGAATCCAACAAGGCGAAAGCAACATGGCAAGAGCTGAAGCAGGAAAGGGAGAGAGAGAAAGGGTTAAGGGTGGCATTTTGGAACTCCTTTCAGTGGGTTTGCCGCTTTGCTCCGCCACCTCTCTGTCCCAGTAAACAGATTTTGGGAGGTCAGGTGTGTGCAGCTTTCCTGCCACACAGTGCTCTATTGGCAACAAGGTATTCAGCCTAGTGGATTGTTTGTTTGGATAGGGAGAACAATTTAGCCTGTGTGTGTTGGGATTCACAGGATGCTGTGTAAGTAAGTCTGCAGGCTTCAGTTTGCAACAGGCTGATGCAATACTCTCTGTGGAAGGACTCAGCAGTAATGTGATTGGCTGTCACCAGTTTAAAGGTAAAGCCTGTCCAATAGTAATTGTGGTGGTGGTGGAGTGGTGTAGATGAGTGTGGAGTCTTCTTTTGCCTCAAGGTGCAGGTACTCTGTCTGAACTGCTTCTGTAGATATTTGTGTATATATTTAGCTCGCAATAATAAATACTGCACTAAAGAACCTGGGACTCTGAGCATTCTGCTAAAAGCGCCGCGAGGAATTCGCGACAGGGTTATGGGCCCAGCATGCTTCCGCTGCGCCAGAGTACAGGTGGCAGTTATTTAGCCGTGGGTGCTGGAGGTGAGCTGCAGGGATGGAGCAGTCCGGAGCTGGCGTGTTGCTGGAGAAGCTGACGGCCACAAACTACAGCACCTGGTCGGTCCGCATGCAACACTTCCTCAAGCGTGAGGGCCTGTGGAAGGTGGTGGAAGATCCACCGCAGCCCCCCTGAGGAGGATGAGGACGATGTTGAAAAGCTGGCACTAGTAGAGGCCCGTCTCTAAAGCAGGGGTGGCAAATTCTTCAGACGGTGTTGGACTCCGACTCCCGAGAGTCCCAGATGGTTCATAGTCAAGGACAGTGGGATTGTAATCCAGAAACATCTGGAATGTCATGGGTCCCCCATTCCTGTTCTAAAGCCAAAGGAACCATTAGAAAGAAGAGGTATTGTTTGAAAGTTTGGGTGAGAAAAATGTAGGTGATTAACAGACGTACTGGTGTGGCCAATGGCAGCTCTTTGAGGGGAAATGGTTGGAATTTTGATAACTTTATAGAAAGGGGTGCAATTACTGGGAAGGGGAGTGTAACGGGTTGATGAGCCCTTTCAAGGCTAAAAAAGGGGAAACGGAGGAGAGAGCTGTCAGAAAACAGGAAACAGAAGTATTATAATAGGAAAAAGAAATGTTTATTTTATTAATCACATTAGGGGTCTTAACAAAAGTCTATAATTTTAAGCTTATGTAATTCTTTTATTTTAACGGACTTTGTTGAAACAAGAGGAGCTGTCAGTTAGCAACTAAACAAAACGAGTTAAGCTCCAGTTCTTTGTTCATTTGTAAAGTACCAACAATTGTTTGAAAGTATGAAGGTCCGTATGAGGAGCTTATCTTTATTCCCCGTTCCCATCATGCCTTTTTAAACTGCAAATAATTTGCCACCCTGTTTTGTGCAGATATGCATTGCATTCTGCATCCTGTGTGAACTACTGAAAATCGTTACATGCTTTTCTTTAGGCTGACTTTAGAGAGATATTTCCTATTTACAACTTTAATTACAAAAGATCAAATTTCCAGGTAGGAACAGATTGCCTAAGACTGCAGAGAAGTCTAAACGATGAGAAATTTGGGGCAGGCTTATGCATAACAATAAGTGTTTCCTTAAAACTGTTTGCCATCTTTTTAAAAGAGCATTGAGGCAGAGGATTAAAAATCTAAACAGAATTTCACTTTCAATATCATCAACACTTTCCTGTTAAACAAAAGTTATAAAATATAGCTATCTGTAATGCACAATATTTTTGGTGGCTATTGTACAAAAAGTAAAAGAAAGGATGCTTTCTCTTTTAATACTTCGTCAGTAAGAGAGAAGTTTCGCTCTTATTTACAGCCAGGTATCTTTAATAGGAGGACTGCAAAACACTGTGACCCAAAGAACCACACAGAACCTACCAGCCATGTATCCTGGTCTTCCAAGTACAGTGGTACTTCGGGTTAAGAACTTACGGTAATTTGTTCTGGGGGTCCATTCTTAACTTGAAACTGTTCTTAACCTGAAGCACCACTTTAGCTAATGGGGCCTCCCGCTGCAACTGCGCCACCGCCGTGCGATTTCTGTTCTCATCCTGAAGCAAAGTTCTTAACCCGAGGTACTATTTCTGGGTTAGCAGAGTCTGTAACCTGAAGCGTCTGTAACCTGAAGCATCTGTAACCCCAGGTACCACTGTATTTCATATTCTCCTGTCTCTCCAGGAGGCAATTCAAGCCCGTGGCACACACTGAGAAAGCGCTTATGGACCAGGTTTGGCTTGATATGTCACAGCAGATCTTCTGTAGCAGTTGGATTCCCAGGATTTTAGACAGGCCATGCTGCAGCAATATGGCCAACTGACAGCCAAGGGAAAGCATAGCCAAGTAGGCCTTGTTTGGCCTGGATTGAAAGTGTTGAAAATATAGCGATAGAATGAATGGTGGTTAAAAGGCCTTCAAAATGGTCTTGAACGTGTCTTTGTCCATTCAAAATGGTCTTATTCCCACATCACACCCCAGTTGCTTTCCATTTCTGCTTGTTTTATGCAACACACATCTGGCAATAGCAATGCAAGGACATTTATCTTTACCAACGGCTTTCTTGAGATAGTTGATAGTTGTGCCAATAGCAGCACAGAATGGAGATGTTATGGTGGCCATTACCTTCCACCCTGTCCATTTATTGTCAAAAGCTATAAACATATTAGCCAAAAGAACTTAACAGGAGACTTAGACTTAATCATAACACCCTGTTTTTGATGGTTGGAGAAGTTGACTTGCATGGTGCATACTTGCTTCCCTGCTGGCCTCTATTGGTGGGCAAGAGTGCTCTGATGAGATTCTTCCATGGCAGAAGGCCCACAGCCCTGGTGGGCAGATGCCAATGGAAATCCCTATAATGGGACAGGGCATGGGAACCTTGGGACATTCCAGGTCTAAAGTCCTGCAAATATCCTAAGGGTTCGGATCCTGCTCAGCTATACCAGCCTGGAGCTGGCAGAGTATAAATAGAAAAGTAAAAGGAGGAGAGAGGTTCCTTGATGGCTGGCAAGCAGTTTGGATGGCGAAGTTAAACTTCGTTTTTTTCGTAGTACATTTTTGCTCCTGCTCAATTCTGTGCCTGTCTACCTTTTGAGGTTGGGGTTTGCATTTCAGTGTGTGTGTGTAACACACACACACACACACACACACACACACACACACACATTTCACTGAGCTCCAAAGATAATCGAGGAATATTCTAAAGTAAACCAGATGAAGATCACAATTAAGATTCAAATAGCCAAACTAATTATTTTGCAGCACAGTCAATAACTTCAAGAGGAAATTTGAGGAAATTTCTTGATTATCACAAATAACATTCATGTGGCTATGAAACTATTTTGTTAACTTGGAGCCCTTTAAAGGATATGTTTAAAGAGAGTTTAATATATTCATGGCTTTAAGTGTGATTAAGAGGCTCAGTGAGATTCTGGGTATCACTGAACTAGATATTTTGGAACAAGGACAGATTGAAGGGCAAAATAGGTTCATCGCTAAAGAAAATGCTTGTAAGATTGCTAAATCTATATCCTCAAAAGGGTAGAACATCTAGCAATTTTGACTGCAGTTGGTAATGGATATTATTGACAACCGTTTCTGTCTCTGTAATGGGCACACATGTAATCATCTGTGTTTTGTGAAGATCTTCTTCCTAATCTCAAGTAGTTTGTAGATGATGATGGCCTGCTCCATGTATGTCTATTATCACATTTATCTTATTGCAAAGGCTCTCAGTATCAATTGAAGTTCAACTAAAAATGGCTCCCATGAATGGAAGCCCCATTCACTTTCAACGACTAGACTGATAATTGGCACAATCCCTTAAGACACATTGGTTTCCTTACTTGTGTTTTAAAAATGCATCAAGGGTGATGGTCAGAA
Organism: Podarcis cretensis; assembly: GCF_951804945.1. Lineage (NCBI taxonomy): Eukaryota > Metazoa > Chordata > Lepidosauria > Squamata > Lacertidae > Podarcis > Podarcis cretensis. Next base: position 99,709,451 of record NC_137173.1, on the reverse strand, counting down.
CAGGGTCACATAACTATACCTTTGCAATTAAGGAAAGGTCAGAAAATGATTCATGAAGTCTAGAGAATGTCCTAAGAATTCTGTAGGACATGGAAATTTTATTCAAGCTTGACCTTCTGACATTACTGAGATGTGAAACTAACCATTTTCTGGCCAGAGGCCATTGTGTGTTTACAAACTGTGAGTAGGAAAAGGTAAAGTCAGAAGCAGCTGCTACTTCACCCATCACTGTTCCTGCTCCTAAAGAACAAGCATTTACACCACTGATAACACCAGGGGTGACTGTGTTGGATTCTGGGGAAACCTCATGGCACCTAGCCTAGTGAGCTGCTGTCAACACTCAGAATTCAGATCTGTCTTCATGCGTAGAAAGGAAAAAGGATATGTATCAATAGCCTATACTTTACTGTTGGCAGACATAAATAGTCCCTAGACTGGGTTGTCTTGAAATACAGATCTCATCTTTCTGATCTTGCTTGAAGTATCTTCTGCTGCGCTCCAAGCTCTAACATCCACCTTTATTACTAACTTAGGAATCCTGGATTGAATAGCATCTCCAAGAAATGCCTGCACGGGTCTCTTCTTAAGTCTCTTCTTAAGTGTGGCTGCTTTTCCTATTGTTGGGATCCATGCTGCACCAATTATTATCCATAAGGACTACCCGTAGGGAGGGGGGAATCAGTTCCTTATGCTTTCCTCTCAGGTTCTGATTTTTTAAATCTCCAAGTCTCCACATTTCTTCATCAGTTTGGGATCCCCCTCCCCCTTCTTCTTCAAAGTCCATATGAAAATTCACCAGCATTTTTGTGAAATATGCATTTCTGTTTGTTATTTTCACTTATATATAGCACCATGATGGCTTGTGTGGGGAGAAAATATCAAGTCTCTTCCAGTATATGAAAGAATCATTGACCGGTTGCCTGGAGGTGATTCTGACTGCAGCTCAGCAGGCAAATGGCTGTTTAGAAGCTTGAATTGTGGTCATGTTTTTTTGGACTGTATTTTTATATATAATTCAAGAGCTGATGGAATATATTTACCTTTCAGCCTCTCCTCATAAATAAGGAATGTGGTATGGTATTATGTTTCTGGCACATGCTGAAAACCTACTTGTTTGCCCAGATGTTTCCTGGCTCTCAATATTGGCTTGTGCAAATGGTGGAAAGCTACTGTGGTATTATTATGAATTTTGTCTTCTCGTGGATATGTGTTATGGTTAATACTACTTTCATTGATGGTTTTATTATTTCTCTATACTTCTTTGAAATGTTTAAATATCCATCCATCCATCATTTTATTACGGTCATAGACCATCAGTTTACTTAAATATAAAAGGGTATGTGAATATTTTAAATAAAATTAAAATAAATAATTACTGGGGGAAACCTTTAAATATGTATTTTTTTATTATTGAGTTTAGCACAGGGGAACTATTTTAAAACTTTTATATGCAATGGGGGTACAGGAGGTACTTCCAAAATCCTTTGTTGGTAGAGCATGATTCATGATAGGAGTGAGAAAAAGACAGAAGGCTGAATGGAGAGTGGAGTCTCAGATTATCGCTTCTTTTCCATGGAGGTGGTACCCAGCTCTTCCCATAGGCCAGTTCCCTTGAACTTGAGAGAGATTTTGTAATGAAAAATAAACCTCCTGTGAGTATGTTAAGTGTAATTGTTTAATTGTACATTGAAATGGAAAATAATACTGGTAAAAGCATAACGTGAAAAGTTCCATTGCACTAATAAATAAAAGCTCTCAGAGAGCCTAACAATGATTTAGTAGGGCTGTATATCCGTTGATTGTGCCATGAGATATTTAACTTAGCTCACATGAGAAAGTATTGTATTATGAGTATCCCTTTTGAGTGTGTTAGTAGTTGTTTTGTTCTGAAGTAATTGAAGAGAAGGATGTGCTAATAATTCTCTCTAGGAAAGGAATGGAGGCTGAAATGGAGGAGAGGCAGAACTTTGTCTTTAGCTCTGGACAGAATAAATTCATATTTCTAAGATATTTTTACTGTGCTGGGATCAGCACATATTATGCAACTATCTGGATGTAACATTATTTGTTTTGTGTTTGTTTCGATGCAAGTTCTGTTGGAATAGCTTTTGAACTATATTTTTGGACTGGACAATTTTTATTTCAAGAAGAGTCCATTTTTACTCATCCACATTGCTTCCAAATGCATACGATTAATAACCTCAGTAGAGAAAAGGCCTATTCATGAGGAAGGAAAGTTTAAATAGAAAGAAAGATTTTGTTGGGAAATCACATATAAAAGAAAGCAACAGGTGGTTGAGAAGCGAAGCCCTGGGTGGCTTTCTCTGGTCACAGGCCCATCTGGCTTTTGTGGAGAAGGAACCAAATGAAAATAATAGTCTCTTTTCCACCAGCTGAGGTTCCATCCCTTTCCTGATGGAAAGGGATTCAGACAGCCTCCTCTCTACATTCAACAAACTCATGAAAGGGGTCATAGGGCCGTATTGACTGTTGGAATCCTGCCTCGGTCAGAGGAATGTGCCACTCTCCAGGCACCAGCTGAATTCCTTGTTGACCTCCCCCTGCGACTCCCGGCAGCAAAACAGGCGAGGTCTGTAATCGGCGATCCTTCCCAGACGTGAGAAGAACACACCACTCCTTCACTCTCCTCCCTGCTATCCCCAGGGAGGGGAAAGAGACAGACAGAAATGTATCTACATGCTTTTATTTCTGTCTTTTGCAGCAGTACAGAGAAACGTGACTGCACTCTCTTTACATCAACAGTAGAGAGAATATATCTCCTCCCATGTACTTCCAGTACAGGTCAGATGACACACTGAGCTAACATCCGGTGCTCAGTATGGTGAATGGACTGCCCCTTTCTTCCCATGGTAACAGTCACAAACATCAACATCCTGTTTGGCTTTCCAGCCACCTGCAGCTGACGAAGCTGCTGCTCGCTGCTGCATTGCTCCTTTTTGGTAACTAGCCCTGCTGCTATGTGCCACACTGCGCTCATGAAAAGGGGCTGCATATTTACTGGCATGTGTTTTGGGATTCTCTATGGAAGAGGAGTAGCCAGCTCAAGCCAGAGAAGTGGGTGCCATAGCTGCCAAACACATTGTAACAGGGCTACCTTCATGGTCTGCGACCTCCCTTGGGCTTTTCTTAAGCACCTGACAGTGGTGCGGTGCTTGTCTGCTGGCGCTCTCTTTGTATCTCCAGCTTCCATGTTAGAAAACAAAGAACGGTTTTCAGTCAATGGTAAACAAATCAAATGCTAGAAATGCTTGTTTACAGGGTCCGCGAACTACTGCATGCAGCAAACGACCTTGGAATCTGAAAACATAATCCAGCCTTGCAAGCAATATTGGATTTGTGTCAGGCGCGTAAAATATTTAAAGAAAAATAATAGGAGATCACGGGCAATTCCAGCATACTGTGTGTGATCATTGTCAGCTCTTAGATTTACAGCACTGCCGTGCTATCTGTGTGGGCATAAAGCAGCCAAGTACTTCTCCAGCAGGTACCGTAATCATTTTACAGGGCATTTAAAAAAGGAATATGCAACAAGGACACATTTTCCTCCAGGAAAGACATAAATAACAACTAAGGAGAGTTTTGGATGGGAAAGAGTAAAGGCCATTTAGCCTGTCAAAATGAATCTTATCTTCCGTATTTCTTTTCTTTCTTTCTTTTAAGAATAACAGATGATGGTTTGTGCATGTTTTTATTTTTCAGAACAATCTTTCCTAACAAGCCTCTAGGCATATTTATTGTTTTTTCCAAAACTCAAAAGCTTTTTAATGCCCAGAATGACAGAATTTCCTCTGTCAGTTGATGTATGTGTGGAGTTATGAGGCTCCCCCCCCCCCCCCCGCTATTGCTATTACTATCTCATCTTTTCATCAACGAGACAAATCTAAAACTCTAACCATTTCTAATGATGTAATTACAGGACGGTTTTCATTGTCTTTTTCTGGTGATGATAAAACACATACACAATTTGGATTCTGGGATTCATCTTTCTTCTGTTTGGGGGATGACCCCAGACAGAGCTGGCCTCTGAAAGAATTTAATCCTGTACCCCCAGAAAAACAAGGAGATAAAAGGTTTGCCTCTTGAGGGGCTCTCAGGAAGCTTCTCCCACATTTGATCTCCTGCACGCATAGAGTCGTATGTGCATCGACATCAGTCACCTTGAGCCAATTACAACCTCTCTGCCTCAACTACCTCACAGGATTGTTGTGCAAGGGAAGGGATTGTGTACAACACCTTCAACAGATAAATGGAATGAATTTTCGCTGTAAGCTGCCTTGAGTCCCTGTCAGAGAAAAAGGCAAAATAATAATAATTAATAATTAAAACCGTGAGAATGATCGGGAACATACCAGAGAGTAAATCCTATTGAACTCAGTGGGACTTAGTTCTGAGAAACATTGCTTAAGATTGCAGTGAAAAGGCTGCACAGAATTTACTCAGTTACCTGGAAGTATGCTCCATTGAATACAGTGGACTTACTTCAGAGTAGACAGTGTAAGGCTCCATTTACAATAAAGGAATCAAAACTCCAGACATTTCCTTTAAAAATTGCTGGCTACCAAAGTATTGCAATTTTAAAAATAGATGTGGATTGGTGACCTTTTCTTTCCAATCATAGAATGGGCATTGTATGCCAGCTTCACCATTTCCTTCTTTTGGTGCAGGTATTTTATTGTTAGTATAATCAGGACTCCATTCTTGCAGCTACACACACTCATACACCACTTTTATTTGTTCTCTGAGATGTGAAGGGGAGAGAAAAAGGAAAACCGGGACATTCTGGAATCAAATCAGGAACTGGGAGGGCTTCTGTAATTCCGGGACTGTCCCTGGAAAATTGGGACATTTGTAGCCTTTATTGATGCACAGCACATGGAACCATAACAAGGCACATATATGTCTAATCAAAGCTTAAACAGACACAAGGTACTGCATTCTTACACAGATAGGGTGCCCTGAGCATGTTAATTCCCCACCAGTATCCATGGTTTTGCCCTAGATTCCAGTGTGCACAGAATTCTGTCCCATCTCTAGCCAGCCTAAGCTACTAGTCAACACCTGATTACATTCATAAATCATGTGGTGATAAGTTTGCAACAAAGACTTGTAGATTCCAAAAGAAATCTTCTCTGTGTCAGTGAAATAGTTAGTAAATCTTGTGTTCTTTCTTCCCGTGACTATAAAATAATAATAATAAAGAGAATTTCTATTTCAGGTAGAATTGCCAATAATCAGAGTAAGATAAAATTATATCTGGAAATGAAATCTATATTGATTTCCCATCAGGACACACTATATGATTATTTTTTTAATGGAAAGGGGGACAGCATCTAATTCTAGAGAATCTTTTTTTAAAAAATGAAACAGGGCAGTTTAATATTGGATCAATACCTTGGAATAAACGTTGTAAAACATTTGAACGTTGGAATTACTCTACTACAGAATTAGATAAAAAGGCTATAATCTGTAAGTAAAGTGAGATTTTGCTTGAAGGAAGTGTAAAGTTATCACTGGAGGTAAAGCAGGCACTAGCCTAGTCAACGAACAGCCTAGTCTGGGGAGGCCAAGCCAGGGCAGAGCTGGAGATTTCAGTTCCAGGTAGAAACCCATTGGCTCTTTGCATCACCTGACCTTTGCATTGTGCTCTGGGCATCTGCACTGGTACTGAAATTCAGCAGAGGAGAGGTCACAGTTGTCCTAAAGACTTTAAATGGGGTTTCATTTCAACTCTTCATGTGAGAAAAGACTGTGGCCATCTTGCACAGCACTACTGTTCCATGCTGTTGACAGATATGCATGCCATATCTCCTACTGGACGCATGTTTCCCATCTTAGTTCAGGAAACGTGAAGTATGTGTGAAAATGCCACACGTTGGCCACTGAACTTGACCTGTAATTATATTCATAATGAATGCATATGGCTATACTCAACTGAAAGATCTGTATGAAATTTTCAGTGAAATTAATTTCAAGAAGATTAGTATATTTCCTCAAGAGGGGTTTTCACATCTCTCTTATCGAGCAAACCGACAGAGCTGCATCTGGTTCACAAACCTATTGAAAGTTGTTTGGTTTATTGTTTCATGTGCTTCATGAAAAACCGTAGCAGGAATTTAATGCTTCCTGATCTTAATTAAAATTAAAAATATTGGAAGGAAGACTGTGTGCAAGTGAATAAATGTCAGTGATAAAAATGATGAAAAGGATGGAAAGAAAGCAAAAAATAAATAAAATAAAATTGAATTCTTTGATTAGAGAAATAAATGTGTATGGGGGATGGAAGATGAATAAAGATTCAGAAAAATATAGGAAGAAAAGAGGAAGATCCACGCAACGTGCATATAGAATAGAAATAGAATAGAAATACTTTATTGTCACTGTACCACTTGTTTACAGTGACATTAAACAAATCCCTCTCCCCCCGCCCCACAATCTCTCAGTCCTTGTTACACTCTTACGTACTATCGTATGACCACCAGCCCTGAACATCAGCTGCAATGTTGCTGTCTTCCATTCAGCAGCCTCACGGCCCACGGGTAGAAACTGTTCTTTAACCTGTTGGTGTGGCTTCTATATCTCCTGCCCGGCTTAAATCCTGCAGCAGCTTAAATAGCCCCTCGGTTGCCAATCAGAGTCCCAGCAAGCCAAATTCTATCCCAGCAACCAAGGGGCATCCAATGGTCTCATCCCAACAACAAGGAGGCAGTTTAGGAGCTCTTCCCACAACATGTGTTCTCCATGATGGAGGACACTATTTCAGAGAGCCGTGGCTGATTGCTTCTGGAATCTAAGGCTGCTGCAGCTATGGGAGAAACAAGAACCTCTTGAGGTATCAATGCCATAAGCCCCTCCAGTTGTATATATCTGTAAATAAATCATATTTCCTAAAGACACGGCATTTTCTGCTGTGCCTCATTTCCAAAGGAAACACAAACCTTGGATAAATGCCTCGACCCCTGGAATCTCACACTGCTCTGAGTCTGGGCTGCTGTGCAACACGATTGTTCAATTGCTGCAAAACAATCCTTTGAGGCATCGCTATCCCCAAATTGCTATCCGAGGAACTGAAGAAAGCACTAAATTCGTGGCAAGGAGGAGGGCAGTATCTGCTGTATCCAGACCGTCCTGCCTAGAGAATGTCCCTTGCTTTTAAGTCTCCGCAAATCAGGTGACAGTGAAGACAGACCAACATTTTGGCTTGCTGGAGGCTTTATTTAGCTTTCATGGTGCTTTTCCAGCACTGCACATCAAAATAATAAAATAGTAATGTAATAAAATTCTAAAGACAATTACGCAACCAGGGTATCAGTACAGGTTTGACTCACTGGAGCTTTTACTCCCAGAGATGGAGAGAACAGATATCTCCTTAGTTGCAACACAGATGGAGGGTAGGGAGTGGTAGAGACTGGGGGAGATACATGCCTGCACAGTAACAGATCTGTTCCTGCCATAGCAACTAATTAAAAGGGATCACTGCAACCACTGAAACATTAACTTCTTAGCTCTCAAGGTTCTGATACTTTTCAGTGCCTCGCTGGCCAAAATTAACAAATTATTCTCTGACTTTTGTAAATGATTGTGCCAATTGTGCTTCTTGCATTCCAGAAATAAATAAATGACATGCTAGAGAAAAATCAACTTCCACATCCGCAAACCTAATGATCCTGCAATTTTATATGCCCCTGTCGTCTAGTGAAACAAATGGTTCAAATAAATTCAAGGAAGACTCTAGGGGAAGATAGGTACCCAGTGGATTTCTCCGAGCACATTCCGGATAACTGCTTCCCCTTTTCCTATTATTAACATTTCATAAAAATATATGAAGGTGCAGTGTCCTTTTATGGAAACAATAATGGTGTTATGTATCAAATATAGCTTTGCTTCATTAGTACCACTCTTTTTCATTGCCCTCCTAACGAATCCTCTAAAGTAATTAATATCACCAAGAGATGCCCATTAGGAATATTAGCTTCATTAAGTATCTTGTGTGCTTATTTACTTGGAAGCAAGTCCCATTGCTTTCCATAAGTTGTTACTTTTCAGTAAATGCCCCTTTGGACTACAGCCTAAAAAATGTTGAATACCTAAGCAATTTACTCCAGTATAAAGTCTCCTTCCTATGTCACAAACATCTGGTTGGCTAATTTTGGCTAATTTCCTTGGCATCCTTAATAGCAAGACACAATCCACACCTCCTACTCATGTGCACAAACCACAACATTTTAAACCATACTTGAATTGTACCTTTTTAACCCCATAACTGTATTTTTCCTAACATTTGCTGGTGAAGAAAAGCGGTGGGAGGAGATGATGAACTTAAGCAAACCACGTAAGGCTGGAATAATCTGTCAGTTCCTTTTGGTTTCTTATTTTTCCAATTTTAAATTCAGTTTGCTACATTTCCACATCAGTTTGTGAGTTTTGTGTGTCCCCTGCTGTGGTTCGGTGGTACCAAAAGGGTTTTTTGTGATCCCCTATACCCCCAAAACGGGACGCAGGTGGCGCTGTGGGTTAAACCACAGAGCCTAGGACTTGCTGATCAGAAGGTCAGCGGTTCAAATCCCCGCAACGGGGTGAGCTCCCGTTGCTCAGTCCCTGCTTCTGCCAACCTAGCAGTTTGAAAGCATGTCAAAGTGCAAGTAGATAAATAGGTAGCACTCCAGAGGGAAGGTAAACGGCGTTTCTGTGCGCTGCTCTGGTTCGCCAGAAGTGGCTTAGTTATGCTGGCCACATGACCCGGAAGCTGTACGCCGGCTCCCTCGGCCAGTAAAGCGAGATGAGCGCCGCAACCCCAGTTGGCCACGACAGGACCTAATGGTCAGGGGTCCCTTTACCTTATACCCCCAAAACATGTCCTAAAGAAAAAGATGAAACTTGAACATAGCCACTAATGTGTCAGGCCCTGGAGGACTGAGTCAAAGTGGCTCTCAGTGCAAGAAAAGACTAACTACACTATGCATTTACCTGAGAAGACAGTTGCATGTGAAGACCCCCCAAGACCTCCCAAAGAAACAGTTGACACCAATATTAGTTTAAGGTTCTTGGCATAATTTTGGCCACAACTTTATTGATTACAGAATGTGAGTGTTTGCTTAGGCATTGGTTTGACTAGCCGCACCTACACCTCTGGCAGGGCAGAACACTGGACACTGGCAGAAGTCAGTAAGGGTAAACATCCTGAGGGAGCATTGGTCCTACCACAAACGCAATCTCACCCCAAAATGCTCCCAGGTGCTCTGGCGTGGCCCTAACCCCTGGAAGGGGAGTGGACAAAAGCATGGTGAGCACCTGGATTCCTTTAACAGAATACCCTATCACACATTGGGAGGGGCAGGTGTGATAACCTCCCCTCACCACACCTTGAATCAATGCCTAACCGCCAAACCTTACAGAGTTGTGACAATTTGCTATGTGGCAGGCAAAACCCAAGTGGCACCAGCCAATCAGACAAATGGGAAAATTCCTACCGGGCCCCCAACAGCAGACGACCCACGACGGCATACCAAGGTCATAGCAAGACCCTAAATATAAGGGAGGGTGGGCGGGTGATCCAATGCACAAGGTGCTAAGAGGAAGCTCAAAATATGCAGCGGTATAAATAGGTCCCCCGACTGCAAATTCTCTCAACCCCATTGGCCAGAATTACCCCAGCAACTGAGGAACCCAATCGGGTTGTTGTGGCTATCCAAATGATCCCACCCACACAAACGGTGAGGTCAGTATTGGTGATCTCACCACAACACGTGTCCTCCGTGATGAGGACACTTAGTTAGATGCATGTGCATGTGCCATTCTTTGAAAAGCAGTCGTTACATTGTTTGATAAATTAGTATGGCTGAAAAGCAAATTGTGATATGGCTTGAAGGTAATCTCTTCAAAGAACAAAAATTCCACTAGGCGCCCTCAGGGATTTGGGGCTGCTCAGAATATTCTTTTGGATCTCATCTCATATATTAAATGTTCACCTTTATAAAGAAGCAAGTAAAATAAATTATCTTTCATCAACAGAGCGGTGGAACTTAGGTCTCACTGCCTGAAATCCACCTCTGATCTGGTACACATAGTGTTTCATTTTTGCCCTTTCATTTTAATTGTGGCCTATCTGCCATGTTGATGAAACAACAGGACCAACAATAGGAATAATGAAAGAGAAACTAAAATACCACAGAACAATTAGCCAATTTCTTATACAGTGGTACCCCTGGTTACGAACACTTCAGGTTACGAGCTCTGCTAACCCGGAAGTAGCTGTTCCTGGTTGTGAACTTTGCCCCAGTATGCCAATGGAAATTGCGCACCAGAGGCGCGTGCACAGCGGGAGGCCCTGTTAGTGAAAGCGCACCTCAGGATAAGAACGGTTTCAGCTTGGGATGGCGAGATTAACCGGGAAAATTTGGAACCATCAGGACCAGACTTTCCTAAAGGAATGGAAGAAGTCTTTGATATATTTGGAAAGCAACTGTAACCAATTGACATCACTTGTAGGGTTAAAAGAAGTTTTGTAAGGAGTAATATATAAATTATTGTGAAAAGAATTAAGAATAGGTATTAAGATTTGAATTAATAGCAATAACTATAATAATAAAATGCATAATGAGAAAAGATTTTAGAAACCCATCAGTTGAGGTTGAAGGAAGTCTTAGGCTGTGATAACCAAAGATTTGGAAATGATGTTTAAAAGAATGATGTATGGGAAAATATGTGTAAAAACCAATAAAATATTATTATTATTATTATTATTATTATTATTATTATTATTATTATTATTATTTTAAAAAGAACAGTTTCAGCTTAAGAACGGACCTCTGGAATTAATTAAGTTCGTAACCAGAGGTACCACTGTAGACGAATACATGCGAGTATGTAGTATGGGAGTATCTCAGAACAGGGAAAAATACTTTAAACATTTTTATATGCTCTTGAGATCATTTATGTCCCGCAAAGCATTGAAGGATGACACTATGAGTAATTTAAAATAACGGAATTACAGGTGCTATTTGACTTCAGAGGTCTTTTGTTTAACCATGTAATAAAAAAGGATAAATATTGATTTCTGTGAAGTTGCTTTTATTTTTCTTATTCTGTAATCACATCAAATGATAACATTACTTTTTTATGTAGCAATTTGAAAGCTTGTTAATGCCTCACTGAATTTTGGAGCCATGGTCGAAGAGGGTGGCAATGTTTGTTTTGCTGATGTAAGGCTGTTGCGTGTTGAGTCCCACAATGCCACCCACCAAAAAATTCACACTTCACACATGATTTTTGTTTAAGGTTTTTGGCATAATTTTGGCCACAACTTTATTCAAATACAAAAAATGTGAGTGGTTGCTTAGGCATTGGTTATGACTATCTGTCCTTGCCCTCAAGGACAGAGCTGGCCCTTCCGGATTCCAGCGGAAGCCAGCGTGGGAAACAAGTATTGGGTGAGAAAATGAAGCTGGGCAACAGTCTAACACTTCTCACCCTCATCTTCCGGTGGTGCTTGCACGGCCCAAGTCCGACTCCGGGAACAAGGACGAAAGAATGGCAAGCCCCTGGATTCCTTTAACGGAATTCCCTTTCGCATCATTTGGAGGGGTAGGCACTTACCCCTCCAAGCACCAATTTAACCAATGCCTAACCGCCAACCTAGGGACGCAGGTGGCGCTGTGGGTTAAAGCCTCAGCGCCTAGGACTTGCCGATCGAAAGGTCGGCGGTTCGAATCCCTGCGGCGGGGTGCGCTCCCGCTGCTCGGTCCCAGCGCCTGCCAACCTAGCAGTTCGAAAGCACCTCCGGGTGCAAGTAGATAAATAGGGACCGCTTACCAGCGGGAAGGTAAACGGCGTTTCCGTGTGCGGCTCTGGCTCGCCAGAGCAGCGATGTCACGCTGGCCACGTGACCCGGAAGTGTCTCCGGACAGCGCTGGCCCCTGGCCTCTTAAGTGAGATGGGCGCACAACCCCAGAGTCTGTCAAGACTGGCCCGTACGGGCAGGGGTACCTTTACCTTTACCTTTACCTTTTAACCGCCAACCTTACAAGTTGTGACGATTTGCTACGCAGTAGGCAAAAACCAAATGGCACCAGCCAATCAGCCAAATGGCAAAATTCCTACGAGGCCCCCGCACCAAGGCGAACGACCCCATGACAGGCATAGCAAGGTCAAGCGAACAAGAAAAAACCACCCTATAAAAGGGAGGGAGGGCGGGTGATCCGATGCAAAACGGCCAAGAGAACGTCCAACGTCTGGCCCCTGTATTTAAAGACTCTGACCCCTCCTCCAAATTGGCAACAATCAAAACTCCCCAGTAACCCAATTTTAACCACTTAAAGGCTTGGGTTCCTCACCAAATTTGCCTAGTCACTGCAGGGTGGCCTGTTTCCCCAACCGCAACACGTGCTCTCTGTTATGGAGAGCACGCTTTGCGTGATTTGGCTTGGCAAACCAGTTTATGGGGCGAAACACATCCAGCTAAATATAGAGGAGCTATGCCACAGGCTTTGACGCAGCCAAAAGCTATGCCTACCTATGCAAGGCTTCTGCACATGGCAGCAACCACTGTGGAATCGCAAGGCTTAATGGCAAGTGAAAAATAGCACTCCCTATAATTAGGGAGCTTAAATTTTATTTATTTAAATATCAATATGAATCAAATTATCAAAATGAATCAAGGAAGCTTTTCTTGGTTAAACGTACCAGGTTGCAGAGTAACTAAGGCAGAAATCCTATGTCATGATCTCTGGCTCAGCCCAGCTGGTTCCCAGCTCATCAACATCTCAGGGGTGTTCCTGGGGTGCAATGAGGCGGGCACTTAGTCTGGATCCTAAGCCCATTCAGCTCAGTCACCTGATCTGGCAACCCAGCATGTTGTTGTTGTTTAGTCGTTTAGTCGTGTCCGACTCTTCGTAACCCCATGGACCAAAGCACGCCAGGCATTTCCGTCTTCCACTGCCTCCCGCAGTTTGGTCAAACTCATGTTAGTAGCTTCTATAACACTGTCCAACCATCTCATCCTCTGTTGTCCCCTTCTCCTTCTGCCCTCCATCTTTCCCAACATCCGGGTCTTTTCCAGGAAGTCTTCTCTTCTCATGAGGTGGCCAAAGTATTGGAGCCTCAGCTTCAGGATCTGTCCTTCCAGTGATTTCCTTCAGAATGGATAGGTTTGATCTTCTTGCAGTCCATGGGACTCTCAAGAGTCTCCTCCAGCACCATAATTCAAAAGCATTAATTCTTCAGCAATCAGCCTTCTTTATGGTCCAGCTCTCACTTCCATACATCACTACTGGGAAGACCATAGCTTTTACTATATGGACCTTTGTTGGCAAGGTGATGTCTCTGCTTTTTAAGGTGCTGTCTAGGTTTGCCATCATCTTTCTCCCAAGAAGCAGGCATCTTTTAATTTCATGGCTGCTGTCACCATCTGCAGTGATCATGGAGCCCAAGAAAGTAAAATCTCTCACTGCCTCCATTTCTTCCCCTCCTATTTGCCAGGAGGTGATGGGCCCAGTGGCCATGTTCTTCGTTTTTTTGATGTTGAGCTTCAGACCATATTTTGCGCTCTTTCACCCTGAATAAAAGGTTTTTTAATTCCTCCAGCATAGAATACTATTTTAAAGGCTTGTTTTCCCTCTGCTGCTGCTGCTGCTGGGATTTGGATCTGATGGTTTGATTTGATTTTGAGTTATTTTATGCTGCTTTTCTTTCCTGTGACTTGCAAAGTGGCTTACAAACAACAAGTAACAGAGCAGAGGATCACAAATACAGCATAAATCATACAGAATAATCAACAACGCATTTATCTTTGCAAGGCATGTGGTGGTTCAATGCCACCAAATGGTAGTTTTAAGGGAAATTTCCATTATGTTGGAAAGGCTGTGGAGAACGAGGTTCCTATTTTCATGTTTGGTGGGAGTGTACTGTGGTCCACAACTTTGGGGGGAAAGTTTTTAATCTGACCTCCAAAATCACTAAACAATCTATCCCTCCTAATTCATCAATTGCCCTATTATCCTTAGATTTGACCCTTAACTCAAAAGAATTATTTTCCTTCCTGTTCACAGCAGCTAGACTAGTTATTGTCCAATGATGGAAGGAAACTTTTAAAAAACCAATAGAGGCTTGGGTGAATAATATCTGGAGCATTGCTCTATATTAGAACGCCTCACATACCATCAGCAACTAATCAAAGGCATCTCCAAAAAAGAGACCTTTGACGCGATCTGGTCTTCCTTTTTCTCTTTTATTGAAGAAGAGCAGGATATTTTAATGCCACCATCATCACAGGGGTGTCTGTGGAGGGGATATATTGATTGAAAATGTATTGTATTGTAACTGTATTGTAACTTTTGAATAAATGTTTTTTGAACTCCCCCCATGGTCTGTTGCATATTGTGCATATTGGCTGTAGAATGTTCAAAATCTGTTGAGATATGTACATGATAAACTCTGCCAGGTATAACTGTTTCTATTTAATAGTAAATACAAGTCCTTTGAAGGTTGTTTAATATCTAGAAGAGAAAAAAATTGTTCAGCATAAAAATACAGAATATGATAGTAAGACATTTGCTAGCATTAAATCAAGAGTTAAGTTACCAATATCTCTGAAATACAGGTATATTACTATTTTTTTGTAATCATAATACTTAAAAGATAAAGAAAATGGCTTGACATTTCAGTACTTTGACATTTTCCAATGCTATTAATAGGCCCATAAAACTGTCATTTGGGGTGCTATTTACAAATGAATAGATGCTTATTAATTACAGATTATATCTAATCTATTTTAGATATAAAAGGTTAGGCATTATATTTGCTTCCGTTTTTTAGGAAATCTAAAGCCAGCAGTCAACCAAAACCTTTTGAAAAATAAAATGTGAACTTTAAACAGGTTGTTTAATCTCCTGGGGACTTTCAGATAGCAAAATCCTATAGCCAAAGAGGCCAGAAAACATTTCCTAGGAGCAATGGTTTCATATTTATTTATTTATTTATTTATTTATTTATTTATTTATTTATTTATAATATTAATTCATTATAGGTATATTTCCAGTGCATAACAAAGGTTCACTTCTGTGTTACAAAAAAATCTGAAATTTGCTAATTATAAGTGGGTAAACATAAACATACCCATTAACTGCCAAGCTCAGTTTCTATTTGATTCCTGGATGTCCCATTTTTTGGTCTGGCGCTCTGGTGTAAGAGTGTAAGCAGGAGGAAGAATGGACAGCATCTACAATGGGGAAAAACGAAACAGAAGAAGGATTTGAAGGCTTTCCATTCCATACTTCTCTGTAAATGCTTAGGTAAAGGGACCCCGGCCGTTAAGTCCAGTCGCGAACGACTCTGGGGTTGTGGCGCTCATCTTGCTTTATTGGCCAAGGGAGCTGGCGTACAGCTTCCAGGTCATGTGGCCAGCATGGCTAAGCCGCTTCTGGTGAACCAGAGCAGTGCACGGAAACGCCTTTACCTTCCCACTGGAGCGGTACCTATTTACCTACTTGCACTTTGACGTGCTTTTGAACTGCTACATTGGCAGGAGCAGGGACCGAGCAACGGGAGTTCACCCCGCCGCGGGGATTCGAACCGCCGACCTTCTGATCGGCAAGCCCTAGGCTCTGTGGTTTAGATCACAGCACTACCCACGTCCCTTGTAAATGCTTACCCCCTCCCAAAATCATTGTTGCCCAGGGTTGCTTTCTTTTCAGAAAATGGAATCAGAAGGAAAAATATAGTCCTACAAACCCACATGCTGAAACCAGGACCAGGCAGACTTACATCTTTGATATTGCGCCTGCTTTGCTTTCTCCTGCCTTCTCTGTCTACATGAAAATCTATCCTGTAGACAAAAAACACCTATTGGTTCCACAACCATTTTAATTTGCAATCAAGTCATTACAAAATGCATCATAAATTTCAATACACGAACTATTTATGTTTCTACCTTTCATTTATATGTCTCTATGCGCATGAGTGCTCTTTGGTAATATGGCATCCTGAGTGAGGACAAGATTTGGCACCCCACCCTAAATATTTCTTATTTTCACAATAATTCATTTTGGCACAGTTGCTTAATAGATCTTCTCAGTTGTTGTTGTTGTTTAGTCGTCTAGTCGTGTCCGACTCTTCGTGACCCCATGGACCAGAGCACACCAGGCACTCCTATCTTCCACTGTCTCCCGCAGTTTGGTCAAACACATCCTGGTAGCTTCGAGAACACTATCCAACCATCTTGTCCTCTGTTTTCCCCTTCTCCTTGTGCCCTCCATCTTTCCCAACACCAGGGTCTTTTCCAGGGAGTCTTCTCTTCTCACGAGGTGGCCAAAGTATTGGAGCCTCAGCTTCAGGATCTGTCCTTCCAGTGAGCACTCAGGGCTGATTTCCTTAAGAATGGATAGGTTTGATCTTCTTGCAGTCCATGGGATTCTCAAGACATTTCTTATTTTCACAATAATTCATTTTGGCACAGTTGCTTAATGGATCTTCTCAGTAGGTACCCATATAAATATAGGTGGTGGTGGTGGTGGTTATGTGTTCCCTTGGCTTGACGCCCTGTACAGGGCAACTGCCCTCATCCCCTTAAATCCAGTGCAGCTGTGTGTTGTAACTTGTTGTGGGGTTGTGGGTAGTGGTTGGCTTTGGAGGGAGGGGCTCTGATTGTGCTGTTTTATCCTTGTGTATTGCTGAAGAATGCTAATGGTGCATTTCACAATGGAGATATGCTTCACAATTGGTGGGAAGCGGTGGGAAGCTTTGCCTAATGTTAGTGTGGTAGATGTACTTCCTTAACTTTATAGTAGGTTAAACCTGCAGACTCCAGGTGGAATTCTACTGTGTTGTTGTTTTTAAAAAGCTGACACAAAATGCATTGAGCAAAACAATGTAATAAAATAATAATAATCAAGCCCATTTTGAGGCTTTTACTGGCTTCTGGGTTTTTTTAAGGACTATTTTGGCGGAGTATTTATGATCTAGCCAAAATGAGGCATTTCAAAGGTCTATTGATTTAATGAGAAAGTTAAGCATATGCTTAAATTACTCCCATTGAAATCAATGAGTCTGAAAAGTGCTTAAATCTGGCAGAATCATGCAGAAATTTCCTTTGCGTTCCATCTGTTCTCTTATTTGCTGCCATTTCCTGTTTTTCTACATAGCAAAACATGTATTGCAAGGCTACAGTGATTGCTGTGGGAATTTACAGGAAGGAGGGATGTGTCTGTAATTTCTCTAGTCTTTTAACTTCCCGAAAAATCCCAGAACTTTGCCCTTCTGACAAACTGTGCCTGTAGCAAACAGGCAACACCAACACTGCAACCTGTCAGCACTTAATCCAACTTTACCGCAAGTTGCCTATGGACAGAACATATTTAATTCATGGGACATCTTGTACTTCTGCCTCAGTAAGAAAATCCTCCTTTTCCAAGAGATTCTCTTTGCTGGGAGGGTCAGTGTGGTGCCCTCAAAATGTTGTAGGACTTACATCATTTCTGAGGGTTGGTGGAGTCCAACTATATCTGGAAGGTACTACATTGGCTATATAGGAAACCAATACTCTCCAACATTACTCAGATGAAAATAGAGAAGTTTCTCACTCTCCCCCAAACTGACCCTCCTTGACCCCTCGTTTTCGTGTCTCCTCTGAAGAGCATTTCCTATCACAAGAAGGGTGAGCGCCGCTATCACGACACCAACAGGACACACGCCCTCCACCGTCCCAAGAAAACTCCTTAGTCCCAATTTTATTTATTTTATTCTTTGGTAGATTTGCAAAAAGAGAGACACACACACCAAAAAATACCGTATTTTTCGCTCTATAGGACACACTTTTTCCCCTCCAAAAATGAAGGGGAAATGTGTGTGCGTCCAATGGAGCGAATGCAGGCTTCAGGAAGCTATCCGCAAGCCTTCGGAGCCCGGCGGGAGTGCCCGCCGGGCTCCGAAGGCTTGCAGATAGCAGCCTGTTCTAGGGGCTGGGGTCGAGGGAAGCTTGGGCTTCGCCCGCCCCAGCCCCATGGCTAAAAACGAAGCCAAGACAGGGAGCAGGATTCATCCCGCTCGCTGTCTTGGCTTCTGCCAAAGCCGCGCGCAGCCTTTCCTGGCTGGAGAGGTTGTGCGTGGCTAAAGAGGAAGCCCAGACAGCTAGTGGGATCCCGCACACAGTCTTGGCTTCTTTGCTCTTCGGGGCTGGGGAGGGGAAATAATTTTTTTTCTTAATTCCCCCCCCAAAAAAAAAAACTAGGCGCGCCCTAGTCCGGTGCGCCCTATGGAGCGAAAAATATGGTACATTTTAGAAAGGGGCAAGATTAGATGTGGACACACAAAGCACCAGTGGTGTGAGCAGGAGAAATTTTGGGATCAAATCGGAAGCTGGGATGGTTTTCGTAATTCCAGGACTGTCCCTGGAAAATCAGGGCACTTGGAGGGTAGGGAAATCATAGCGCATGCCCACTTTTGCCATCATTCCCCCTGAACAAATGGATGTTTTCCTCCTTTCTGGCTACGAGGAAGGGAGACATCTGCTCTACTACACCGTTTATAGTTGCCTCATTGAACCAAACAACATGTATATATATATGAAAGACTCTGTATTCGATTGGTCACTTGCTTTCCTCCATGCCACCTAACAACCAGCCCAGAAAGCAACATAAAATATCTAGCTCTGACCATGTTTCCATCTTCATTTAGAAGACCAGAAGACTGCTGAACAATGTTAGCATGATAAAACTGTACTTATTACCATGTAAACCACTGGTTGGCTTTTATATACCGTAACTTTTATAAAACTTGTTTTATATTGACTCTTCTGAATAAAATTACATGAATTTGATGCCTGGTGTTTATCAACTATCTGTTTAGCCCGGAGTGGTTTTCCTCACTGCTTAAACTTCTCACCCATGTTACAAAAATTTAAGGGGAGTCTAGAGATTTTTCTGAGCCGACCAGAGGTCTAGCTAATAATTTCCTTCCTCTTAGATTAATTCCCATAGCTCTCTAGCCCCTTCTGCTTTTGGAGTAAAGGGAAATAACTTTAACTTTGCCTTTTATTGACACCTTTAATGTTTATTTTATTTCCTGTAAACCGCTTGGAGGTTCTATTTGCAATCAAACAGTATATACATTCTGTTAAATGGATGGATGGATGAAAATAAAGGAGGTGGTGGCGGTAATTACAAGAGGAGCTATGCTTTTTTTTTTTAGGAAAGTCTGCCAGTAATGAACCAGCTGAGGCTGGTAAAAAGCATTCCTGGCTCCCATCACCACCGGATAGCCAGAAATTAGATCTGGATCCAGGAACCTTCGAGATGGATATCTGATTTTTCAGAGGGAATGCAAGGCCTTTCAGAACAAGCTGTACACCCAAACCTAGCTCACACAAAAAAATTGTGATAGCTTTGTACTCTCAAAATACTATTAAAATGGTTCATAACAGCATTACAAATTAATTGTGTTGGGATCAATAAGTTGATTTCTTTTTCTTCTGAGTTATTTCCTCAGCCTCAATATTAAACACTCAGAGTTTATTGAGAGAGATTTAGGATCTGATCTGAAACTCCCTACCTTAAATTATGTTAATCGGGGCTGAAAACAAATGCACCATTTTCCACATAATAAAGTTGCCGCTGAAACTTATAACTCAATATGGAAAACTGCTTACCCTAGTAGCTTCTTACACAATAGCTCTTACTGAAAATGAAAAGAAATAAATCTACCAGTGTAAATAACGTTATCACGTTCTTCCTCAAAACTTCTTAATGGATGAGGGTCGTTGGGCTGTCATTGCCCCTTCTACTAACTCCATTCGATGCGGAATTAATCTTAACTAAAGCTTTGGAAGTTTAGGGAAAGTACTTGCAACCAGATCAGAGATGCTGGATCTTTATGGCTACTTTGAGAGCCTGAGGTGGCTGCTCCAGGTAACAAATTCTGAGTGCCATTAAAGGGCAGCAAATCGTCAGGTTGTTGTTGTTGTTGTTGTTGTTGTTGTTGTTGTTGTTGTTGTTATCTTCTGCTACCAGCAAATTCAGGGGGCATTGAAGAAGTACAGATGAATATTCAGGACAATCGTTCCCACCCTTACTTCAAGTGTGGAAAAAATGGAAGATCTTCTTGTCCAGTTACATCCCTACACATGGTCAAAGGTGGGCATCAAGAACAAAGTTTCCATGTTATGGTCCTAACTAGATGTCACACATCTGCCTATTTGAAATGCTAGCACAAATTAACTTCATATATACACTAGCATGGTCCGAGCTGATGGTAAAGTAACCAGGAAAGAGATTTTAATGCTGGATAGCTCTAAAAATACCGACCCAATGTGTGGCAGCTGTGAATAAGAATTACATGTTAAGCAGCACTAGGAAAGGGATTGAAAATAAAAGTGCCAATATTTTAATATTTTTACACAAATAAATAGTGTCACCACAGTTGGAACACAGTTGGGGTTACTGAATACCAAAAAGGATATTGTAGAGCTGGAAAAGGTGAAGGGCGAACCAACATGATATTGGGAGATCACCCCGCCGCGGGGATTCGAACCATCAACCTTCGGATTGGCAAGTCCTAGGCTCTGTGGTTTAACCCACAGCGCCACCCGCATCCCATACTAAGAGGTATGATAGAACAAACTCAAGCAGACAATGAACTGGATTCAAAAAGGCCACATCTTTATTAATGACAGGTGCAGGTGGAATGTTGGTTCAGGAATTGGGCATATAGCCATTTCAGCCTCCTGCCGGAAGTCTGAAACCACATCAGAATCATGCCAAGGAATGAGGCTTCCCCCAAGACACTGATCAACTGAGATGGCTGTCTTAAGGCATCTGCTGAAAGCTCTATGGCCTGTCTGCCCCACACTTGGCTTCTGGACAGAGACTTCTATGGGGATTCCTACGCAGTACTTCCGCCAGCCAATGTTCCCCTAATGGCTGGCAAACACATGGGCTTCTGCTGCTGGGGTAAGTGGATAGGGTGAAGGTCTGCCCACCTGAGAAGGGTGAGTGCCCATTGTCTAGCTTAGATGGCTTTAGACGGGGTTGGACAAAATCAGGTAGTGTAGGACTTTCAAGGGCCCCTAATCATGGTGGCTACAGAAACAGCATCCCTCTGAATATCAGTTGTGTGTCGAGGTCCCCAAGCCACCCCCTAAATGAATCACAATTCACACAGAATTTTTGTTTAAGATTTTTGGCATAATTTTGGCCACAACTTTGTTAAAATACATAATGTGAGTGGTTGGCATTGCTTATGACTATCTGTCCCCACCCCGGGACAGAATTGACTTCCGGATTCCAGTGAAAGTCAGTAAGGGAAAACAATATTGGGGAGAGAATGGGGCTGAGCACCATACCGTCCCCCTCCCTGCATGCTCCCATGGGCTTACATGGCCCTAGCCCCTTGCCAGGGATACGGACAAATGTATGGCAAACCCCTGGAGTCCTTTAATGGAATTCCCTTGCAGCAGCAGCATTGGAGGGGCAGGCACAGCCAGCCCTTACCCCTCCACCAACCAAATTTTAACCAGTGGCTAACCACAACCTTACAAGTTGTGACGATTTGCTACGCAGTAGGCAAAAACCAAATGGCACCAATCTGCCAAATGGACAGAATTCCTACCAGGCCCCTGCCCCAAAAGCAGACGACCCCATGACAGGCATAGCAAGGTCAAACGCAACAGCCCAAATTAGGGAGGTTGGCCGGGCAATCCGATGCACGCAGCAAAAGAGACTGAAAAAAGCTGTGTGCCAAGAATATATGACCTTCGGGCCAAGCCTCTAAATGGTAACATCAAAATCTCCCCAACAACCCAAATTGGCCCAGTCACAGTCATGGCCATCCAAACAGTTCCACCCAGACGGGGTGTCTTGCTAGACCCCACCGCAACACGTGTTCTCCATGAAGGAGAACGTGCTTTGCTGGAGAACAATAGCAAGAACAATATGGCCCTCCTGCCCTGTTTTTGGGCTTTTCCATAAGCGTCTGGGTGGCCACTGTGAGAAACAGGGTGTTGGATTAGATGGGCCTCTGCTTTAATGCAGCCTGACGCTTCTGACATTCTTTTTCACACGGCACCTTCTATTTCCAGTTGCTACCGTACATTTTAAAATGGTGTTTCTTTGAAAAGAAGTCAACAAGCAAAGAATTTCTGGAACTGGCAGGCACAAAAACATTGCTGGCATGTTTAGGTCTTTTCTTCATAAATCTGTATAATTGTGTTTGATTTCAAATTTGTCAAAAGAATCCCAATGACTTCTGAAGGGTTTGTATCAGGGCACTCTGGTCCTCAAAGTGAAAGAAAGAGGAGCTTTTCATTCCAGTGCATTTGCTATTTGATTTATGCTTGGACAGAAGCACAGTCTACTTTTTCTGCATTGTAATGTGTCAGTCTAAATGATTTTACTCGAATTGTGATAACATTATACTCTGCCCAGCTCTTGGGATTATGCTATTGTTTCACATTTAATTACCAAATTATCGCATTTTTCCCAAGCTTATGTTCGTAAATTGAATCTATTGTCAATCATTTCACTTCTCCTGAATAGCAGAAAGGTGTCTACTACATCTACTGCCAATTACTGTTTGTCTCATTTTTCTACACAGCTGCCCCTGGAATTGCAAAATGGCATTTCTTTACTTGGAAAAACCGTTTCAAATCCCCTTTGTTTTTGTTTGTCATCTACAAACAGAGACATTTCCTTTTAGGTTTGCTAGCTTTTAGTTCATAAATGAATCTTTCAAATTATTCAGGAAAGGCCAAGGAAGAACTTTCATTATCACACTATTTGGAGTTGAAAATGAGCTCCGAGTTGCATCCTGCTGAACACAAACCGCTGTTAAATTACACACTTTAAAGAACAGTAATAAAGACCACTTGACTGCCTGCTTTAATGTTACAGGGAACAATTTCACATAATATCCAGAGAAATGTGCTATTTATTCCTTTTTTTAAGGAATAAATGGAATAAAAATCTGAAAGAGCATTCTTGTTAATCAGGCGTCTTCAGTATGTGAAAGTGGAAGAATACTACCTGTCTTGTCTCATAGTATGGGTGGGCATGGCCAGGGCAGAAGGGCAGTGTCGTGCCACCACCCTCCCAGCATTGGAGCTGCTGCCACTTTCCAGAACAGGTGGAGGACAGGACAAAATGGTGGCAAGTTTGGGACTGTGTGGCTGCACTGGCAATCTGGCAATCTGGTACCACCCTCATGCAGTCCCAGCCGCCCTGCTGTCTGCCTGCTGCATTGTCCCAATAAACCTCAGTGACTCTGCTGTTGGGCAGAGTGATGATGTAGCACCACTGGTCACTCAGATGATAGCCTAAGTAGTCTTCTACCCCCTAGTGCCGCCTGATGCCTCAGCTAGCTGAAATCTCAGGCTTCTGATTCCTGTGCTGGCTACACTCAAAGCGCCAAGTTGTTTTTCTCCAGCCTGCTTCCAAGCAGGTGGGTATACTAGTAGTTAATAGCCATAAAAATCAGTGACCAAGCAGCTTCTTCCAGCTATTAGTCATACAAATGTCTTCACTACTGTCAACACAGTTGCATTCTTATGAAAATAAAGTTGAGACAACAGCAGAGGGCATTATTTATCTCAGCTCGGTTTTTAAAAAAAGAAAGAAAAGAATTTTCAGAAGGCACATAAGATTTTTCCATTTTGAGCCACCTTGTTCCATCACAGCTAAACCGCTTTCTTCTCCTTAATATAGCCAGCCGGCGCAGCATGCATTTGAATTGGGGGCCACCATATATTTTAAATTATTCTTTATATCGGAATAATGTATTTAAGAAGTATGTATAATGGTGGACTCCTATGAAGCAGGCCCAGTACAGTGCAGTTTCAAGGCCTGTAAAGGCTAATTGTAAATGTTTCCTGTCAAGGATAATAGAATTTCATCCAATTAGGAACCAGGGACAAAAATGGCATTTAATTATGCCTCATGTAAGACAATTGTGATTTTTTCATTATGAATGGTACAAATTGAAATAATGAAACCCTTTATCAAATAGAAAACATACCAGTTTTCTAGCAGGAACAATTTAATAAAATGATTATCCCAAACATAACCACTTATTGACTGACTGAATTTATCTCCTGGGCTTCCTCCCAAAGGAAACCATGTTGGTCCATCACAAAGGAATAGTAAGATAAAATCTCTGTTAGGACCAACTAATCTTCACATAGTGGTGTGAGAGCATTTGAATTACACAACTTCAAAGTTCAGGTTCATGTGCTTCAGAAAACAGGCAGGAGAACTTAGCTTAACTACAAAGTGGTGAGAGTTCCTAAAGTGGCTTGTGAGAGCCATGAGGTCTAAGCTGGAGCAACCAGCTCAAACCTCTTCACACACTGAGCTTCTTGGGTAGACTGGAGGTTGAACAATAGGCTTGATTACCCATATCCTCCCAAGGTAAAGGAAGCAGTCATAGCTAAGCCTGGCAGGACAGCTTACTCTATGGTATTAACTCCTTCATGCATTAATTAGACTTAAACATGTTGGTTATATGAGGCTGGTTATCCCACAGATGCAATGCAAGCCAACATGGGAATGCTGCTTAGATGTTGTTGGACCTTTAAAACAATGGGTGGTTAGCAACCATAGTAATTGTCACAGGTAGTATCAGTCCATAGTGAATTGGGGCCACCAAATATAGTATATCTAGCATGGGAACACATTTGCATTGAAATTGTTAGTAAGTATCAAAGGTCTTACTCAGTGCTTTTTTCTGGGGGGATGCAGGGGTACGTATACCCCTAAACATTTTTTTAAAAAATCTTTGTACTTTTGTCCATTTACTGTATTTATTTTCCCCGATTTGAACTATAAAATGGTGATTTTCCTGAGTCAAAATGAAAGTACCCCTAAACATTTTTCTTTCTTTTTTTTAAGAAAAAAGCACTGTTCTTACTTACTTGAAATCGTTGCATATAAAGCACTACTAAAATAGTCCTGCCGAGGGCTGAATCGTATTTAAACACGAGGTCTTATGGCTGAGCTTGACAGCTGTTTCACACCTACAAGTCATCACTCAGCAGAACTTAATGTCATTACTGCATAAACATTGCAGAAATTCACCCCTACTAACTTGCCAGTGTTGGCAGTTCTGTGTATCAGTTATCACCCTCTTCACAATTGACATACATGGGGAGGGTTACAGACTCCGCTAACCCAGAAATATTACCTCAAGTTAAGAACTTTGCTTCAGGATGAGAACAGAAATCGTGCTCCAGTGGCGCGGCAGCAGCAGGAGGCCCCATTAGTTAAAGTGGTGCTTCAGGTTAAGAACAGTTTCAGGTTAAGAACGGAAGTCCGGAACGAATTAAGTACTTAACCTGAGGTACCACTGTACACAAAATCCGACACATATACAGCTGTGACTCTGTCTACAAGGGAGATGTGGGACCCTTTCTATTCTGCTTTGCCTCACATTTTGAGCAGCATTAGGGATGAACAGAACCATTTGTCGTTGGCTGGTATTCCAAGATCCTGCAACAGATTAGTTTTAGGTATAGTGGATCGCTCCATTTCAGTTTCTCTCATTTTGTGAATTGTTCTTTTTTAAAAAGTCCACTTGAAAATGTGTATGCTTCTCTCCTAATATACGCACTGTATTAGAAGGTTCTGGTGTTCAATATATAATAATAATAATAATAATAATAATAATAATAATAATAATAATAATAATTTATTTATTTATACCCCGCCCTCCCCAGGCTCAGAGCGGCTTACAAGCAATAATAAAAACAAGATGAATGATTAAAAACTTAAAAACAAAAATAAAATACAACATTAAAATAATGGAACATTAAAATATTAAAATGTAGCCTCATCGCAGGAGGAGAAGGAAAAGAAGAAAAAAAAGAGAGAGGGAGGGAAGGAATCAAATTGGCTCCAAGCCAAAGGCCAGGCGGAACAACTCTGTCTTACAGGCCCTGCGGAAAGAAATCAGATCCTGCAGGGCCCTGGTCTCATGAGGCAGAGCGTTCCACCAGGCCGGGGCCAGTGTTAAGAAGGCCCTGGCTCTGGTCGAAGCCAATCTAACTTCCTTAGGGCCCGGGACCACTAGGGTGTTGTTATTTATGGACCTTGAGGCTCTCCGTGGGGCATACCATGAGAGGCGGTCCCGTAGGTACGAGGGTCCTAGGCCGTGAAGGGCTTTAAAGGTCAAAAGCAGCACCTTAAATCTGACCCTGTACTCCACCGGGAGCCAGTGCAGCTTGAAAAGCACTGGGTGAATATGCTCCCATGGCAGAGACCCCGTGAGGAGCCTCGCTGCAGCATTCTGCACCCGCTGGAGTTTCTGGGACAGCTTCAAGGGCAGCCCCGCGTAGAGCGAATTACAGTAGTCAAGCCTGGAGATGACCGTCGCATGAATCACTGTGGCCAAGTCAGGGCGGGAAAGGTAAGGGACCAACTGCTTGATGCGGCGAAGGTGGAAAAATGTCGCCTTGGCTGTTGCTGTAACCTGTGCCTCCATGGAAAGGGAGGTGTCAAGGATTACACCCAAACTCTTAACGGAAGTCAATGGCACTAATTGGGCCCCCGCAAGAGAAGGGAGTTGGTCCCTCATCCCCATGCCATCCCGACCTAGCCATAGGACCTCTGTCTTCGAAGGATTTAGTTTCAATCGGCTCCCACGAAACCATCCAGCCACAGCTTCCAAGCATCTGGTCAGTGTGTTCGGGGTCGAGTCGGTGTGGCCATCCATCAGCAGATAGAGCTGAGTGTCATCAGCATATTGGTGACAGCCCAGCCCAAAGCTCCGGATAATCTGGGCAAGGGGGCGCATAAAGATGTTAAAAAGCATCGGGGAGAGAATTGCGCCCTGTGGCACTCCACACACCAAGGAGTGGCACGACGACATTTCCCTCCCTAGTGCCACCCTCTGTCCCCGGCCAGAGATAAAAGAGCACAACCAGTTACGGGCTATGCCCTGTATCCCCACGTCTGTGAGGCGGTGGTCCAGAAGATCATGATCGACCATATCAAAGGCAGCTGACAAATCTAAAAGGATCAGCAGTCCTGACCCGCCTCGATCCAGGTGTCTACAGAGATCATCTGTTAGGGCAACCAGAGCCATCTCCGTCCCAAAACCAGGACGGAAACCAGACTGAAATGGATCTAATGCCAATGTTTCCTCCAGAAACCTACCAAGCTGTTCAGCAACCACTCTCTCAATTACCTTACCCAGGTATGGAAGATTTGAAACTGGGCGGTAATTGGATAGGTCTAAGGGATCTAATGAAGTTTTTTTTAAGAGCGGACACACCACTGCTTCCTTCAGTTCCCCTGGGAAAGTCCCCGTGTCAAGGGTCAAATTGATAATTTCAA
This sequence comes from Podarcis cretensis, assembly GCF_951804945.1. Classification (NCBI taxonomy): domain Eukaryota; kingdom Metazoa; phylum Chordata; class Lepidosauria; order Squamata; family Lacertidae; genus Podarcis; species Podarcis cretensis. The sequence continues at coordinate 99,682,125 of NC_137173.1, read as the reverse complement.
CCAGGGGGGTCCGCGCAACATCTGGACACTCCCTAATCAGCCAAGACGGGCACGGATCAAGGAGGCAGGTGACTCCACTTCTTCTATTCAAGGGACCTAAATCTCCCCCCTGCCTGGATCTCTCCATTATATCTCTTGCTCAGGGCCAGATTTAGGTTTGATGAGGCCTTAAGCTACTGAAGGTAATGAGGCCCATTATATGTCTAGCTGTCCTTTGTCAACAACAAATTGTCACTGTTTTTTGTGTTGAATATATGCTATATGGTAATTTATGGACCTAATAGGTATCTAAAGCCATTTGCACATAACAAATAGAGGCCTAGAAAACACAAAACACTGTTGCTGTATGTAGGTTTTATTTTGTTTGTTTTTTATCTTGTATTTTGGAAATGTACATCCAGATTTTTTTCCCTTTAAATTTCTTTTGGGGCCCCCAAGAGAGTGAGGCCCTAAGCTATAGCTTGTTAAGCTTATACGTAAATCCAGCACTGCTCTTGCTTGCTTACTATGTTGCCTGGCTGAGAAATGCAGTCTAGATTTTGCTTTATTTACTCATATGCTGTACCCAAACTCACTGATGTTCTCTATTTGAATTTCATGATGGTCATAGGGTGCCTGGTTGCCTGCCTTACCTTTTGTGATGCCCCCCTTAGGGTTTTTTTTTAATCCACTATGGTATCACTCTGTTTAAAATTGGAAGGAGTCAGGGACAGGACCTGTGGAGTTCATTAAAGAGCCACCTGCCTTTTCCTCACACATAATTCAAGCACCACCACCCCCTTTTTACAGCTGTTGGGTAGTGAACAGTTGTACAATTTCAACCATCATTTCGAGACATGGATCTGCCACTATTGTGTCTTAATGCAGGTAAGAAGAACGAACCATAGATGAAGAACCATAAAAAGAATCTTCAGAAGGTGTTTCTATAGCCCATTATCCCTGCCTCTCTCCTGCTTTATCTGTGCCGCCTGTCTCTTACCTTGGCTCTCCTCCAACAATAGTCCACCAACTGATTTCATCAATAATGAAGTCTCCTGCTACACTCCCAATGTCACCTGGAAAGGAGGATTTCTGAAGAGCGAACTGAGCAGCTGCTGCCTAGCAGGGAGAGAACCTAGCAACTTGGCACTTAGCAACTGTACATTTTTATAAAGTTTAAATAGATGAAAAGCGTCTGGCAGGAGCAGCCAAAATGAAAAGGCTCCTAAAATGCCTCTAAAAGTTGAAGCATTTTTCAACGCCCCTTCCACAAGGCACTATTGTTTCATTTTCTTCTGAGTTACTTAGAATTCATAAGTGACTGAAATGAGAATGCCCATATTTTTATGCAAAGCAGATTCCTTGAAGGGAAAGAGGCTTTCTCTCTAGGCCGTACTGAGCAATCATACCTTCTTTTACAATAGCTAGAGGGGAAGCTAGATGGGGAAGCTGAGGTTTGGGGCTACAACTTCCACCATTCCTGGCCATTGGTCTTGCTGACTGGGGCTGCACTCTCTTTCTTTGCCTCCTGTTCTTACCCCCCCCCCAGTGGTTCATCAGGTGGTTGGAGCTTTCTGGCAGGCAGGTCACTGTTGCAGACCTAGAGGGGAAGGGTGTGGTAGCAGAGAGGTTGGCATGGTGCAAACACACCAATGCAGCCAATCCAATACTCCTGTCAATACATTTGCACTGCACCAACCTCTACACAACCTCACCCCTCTCCATGTAAGTAACAGTAGCCCACCTTCTGGGAAGCTAGCATAGTCATTATACCCCATCCCATGACAGGTATACACTTTCTCCAAATAGGGAGCCACTTCTGCCATGACAACATTCCAAGCACTGGCTGGCTGGGGGATCAAAATATAAAGTGTACATGTGAAGTGTTTTTCTCACTGGGGTTCTCTCTTTCTCTCTCTCTCCCACCCACCCACCCAAATCTCAGTCAAAATCTGGTCTAGTTACAGATAGGTAGCTGTGTTGGTCTGCCATAGTAAAAAAAAAAAATAAAAAAAAAATTCCTTCCAGTAGCACCTTAAAGACCAACTAAGTTAGTTCTTGGTATGAGCTTTCGGGTGCTACTGGAAGGAATATTTTATTTTGTTAAAATCTGGTCTGTTGGGCTTCCACAAAAAGGACACCATCATGACAAAGGTCCATGGGTTTGAGCATCTGTGTGCAGTAAGAAGAAAACCAAGAGCTGAGCCACCTTTTGTGAAAGGTGTGATGACGTTTTGTCCTTTGTGGGAGATCTGGACTCGATGGTGCTTGTTAAGTAAATAACAGAATCCAAGAGGTTGGGGGACGTACAGCTCTCAGGCAAAGATTCCGTTCTCCCAAATGCAAACACATGCAATGTTGATACTGTCAAGCTGCTCAAACACATCCCCTGTTGTAATTTATCTCCAGTGGTTACCATAAATCTACATTCAGATTCATGCCCAGTCAATAGCACTGATGCTGTTTTTTTGCAAGATAAGCTTGAGGACATGTGGAGTTTCAGAGTGATAAAGCTTTACTTTAAAAGTCTCTTTGACAGGGATTGAATGTAACTGAAGGTGGATGACATGGCGTAGAGTCGACATTTTGAGTGTTATGTCTCCTGAACCAAAGCATCGCATTTTCCAGTCCTGCTATTCTGTCAAGGCCTTGCTGTTTAAACAGGGTAGGTCTCAGATAATGAGGCTTGGTTGAGTCACACTGCCAGCAGCCCAGAAAAAAACAAAATAAAGTCCTGCTTCTAGAAGTATCTTGTGCACATTGGAAGAGAAGGGAGAAAAATAATGCTTCATGACCTAATGGAAGGGCTGCTTCTGAGAAACACCCAATACACACACCCCTAAACATTTTAAATGCTCACCTGCATTGAGAACCTCTGGACTGAGGCTGTAACAATTTCCTTAGAATCTGCCTTCATGCACATGGGCTTCTGGAGTAATTTAAGATAGCAGTTTGATTCTATAGGCAGGTGGGTTGGAAATATATTATGGCATATAAACAGTACGGTATGTTAGAAGGCACCTGGGGGTGCTTTTTTATAATGTACCCCACAGGAAAGGGGGAATCAAAGAGATGGACAGGAAAAGGCACTTCAGGTTTGGGTAGATGTCAGAAATGATTGCTTTGTTCAAGACACAGTGTGGAGCTTCTGCAGTTCATGGGGGCTGGATCCAGGAGCCAGGGAATGATCACAAAACACTTCCTGGGAGACAATAATATTATTGACTTTGTTGTTTATTGATTAAGCATGCTCTCCTTCATAGAGAGCATGTGTTGCGGTGGGGTCTGACAGGCCACCCCTCTGTTGCTGGGCTGGATTGTATAGATGGCCATAGCAGTGATTGAGCTGTTTGAGTTACTGGGGAAATTTTAATGTTGCCAATTTGTGGGATGGACCAAGGGTTTTATATACTGCGTGCACTGGATCACCCGCCCGCCCTCCCTAATTTAGGGCTTTTGCATTTGATCTTGCTATGCCTCTCTAGGGGTCATCTGCTTTAGGGTCAGGGGCCTGGTAGGAATTTTGTCCATTTGGCAGATTGGCTGGTGCCATTTGGTTTTTGCCTACTGCGTAGCAAATTGTCACAACTTGTAAGGTTGCTGTTAGGCATTGGTTAATTTTTTGGTTGGTGGGGGGGATGTGGTTGGCAGTGCCTGCCCCTCCAATGCAGCTGCTGCAAGGGAATCCCATTAAAGGAATCCAGGGGCTCGCCATGCTTTCATCTGAATCCCTGGTGTGGGGCTTGGGCCACACAAGACCCTGGGAGCATGCGGGGAGAGGTGAGGGTCTGGTGCCCGGCTCCATTTACTCCCCATAAAATGTTTTCCCTTACTGGCTTTCGCTGGAATCTGGAGGTCAGTTCTGTCCCTGGGCGGGGACAGATAGTCGTAACCAATGCCTAAGCAACCACTCACATTTATGTATTTTAATAAAGTTGTGGCCACAATTATGCCAAAAACCTTAAACAAAAATTCTGTGTGAATTGTGATTTATTTGGGGGGTGGCCTGGGGACCTCGACATGCAGTTGTTGTTATTTATCAGTCACCTTCCAAATCTGTCCCAAGTCGACATATAATACACAAGGATAAGAACTAAAGAACAGTTAAAAACAGCACACAAAAATTGACAGAAGACTAAGTTAAGAGCAGTATGAAGTGGACCTCTATGGCACAGATGTACTCAACCAGCTAGGAAAGCTTGCTGAAACAAAGATGTCTTCAGTTGTTTCTAGAAAATGCAGTTAGTGGGCACCTGTTACATCTTAACAGGGACACTGTACCACTGTAAAGTGATTTGTTGTTGTTTAGTCGTTTAGTCGTGTCCAACTCTTTGTGACCCCATGGACCAGAGCACACCAGGCACTCCTGTCTTCTACTGCCTCCCGCAGTTTGGTCAGACTCATGTTTGTAGCTTCGAGAACACTGTCCAACCATCTCGTCCTCTGTCTTCCCCTTCTCCTTGTGCCCTCCATCTTTCCCAACATCAGGGTCTTTTCCAGGGAGTCTTCTCATGAGGTGGTCAAAGTATTGGAGTATCAGCTTCAGGATCTGTCCTTCCAGTGAGCACTCAGGGCTGATTTCCTTAAGAATGGATAGGTTTGATATTCTTGCAGTCCATGGGACTCTCAAGATATTTCTTATTTTCACAATAATTCATTTTGGCACAGTTGCTTAATGGATCTTCTCAGTAGGTACCCATATAAATATAGGTGGTGGTGGTGGTGGTGGTTATGTGTTCCCTTGGCTTGACGCCCTGTACAGGGCAACTGCCTTCATCCCCTTAAATCCAGTGCAGCTCAGCCCTGCTCAGTGTAACTGTGGAGCTATGTATATCTTTGGAACTTGAAGAAGCAGCTCTCCTGCAGGCAGAATAAGGCAGTCTCCCAAGGAGCCTAGTTCTGAGCTCTGGTCTCTCTACTTTGCAAATGTTGAGTTCAAGTAAGCAGGGGAGAGCTGACACTGGGTGAAGCCACTGTGAGCCTAGCCAACTTCAGGGCACATTCATGCTGGCAAGCCAAGGGAGCAATACTGCACGTGCTTCATGGATTCCTTCACAAAAAAAGCACTTATCGCATTGTCTAAGGCATCAGAAATCACACTGCAAAATGATGCTCAGGTAGCATTTCTGATTTAATGGATGCAGCACACTCAGGCTTCAGAGTGTTCAAATTAAATTTCTTCAAGCAATCTTTCTAGGGGCTTTGCTTAGCAGAGTTTGCTGGGTCACCATTGGGACCGAAGAACATCGTTGTTCAAAGGAACATCAGGGAAATGTCCTCCACTTATGTGAATGAACATGTGGGATTTTGCTGTCCTTTAGTCACTGACATGGAGCTAACAAAATAAAGGCAAGGGATGGCAAATCCCTCACATGTGCTTTGCCTGGTATGAATTTCCGGTCACCTTCACAGAGCTGCCTCCCCACAGGGGTCAAAAGATGAAGGGACAGCCTTAGTAGTGTGCAGGGGGGTGTCATATAGACTTCCAGGACGTCCTCTTTATGTCTTAAATTACTGTATATGTCTCAATTACTGCTTGCTTAGTGGCAACATCTTCCTGGTTCCAGTCATCCCGTCTTCCCCGTCTAGGTTTGTATCTGAAACATTTAGGAGAAGAGTGGGTGTATGGAAGGTAAGTTGTAAGCAGGCACAATTTGTGACATTGCGCAACATCATCGCTCATAAGGGAGCATGTCTGTTAAGGCATCAGCCATAGCTTCTTATTTCCAGGCTTTGTGGAACCTGAGCCAAAATGAGATAGCCTTAACGCTGACGTTAAACAAGTTGGTTTTGTAAATAATTGACTAATAATGTCACATACGAATAAGTTCAACACACAATATGTTGTATCTGGCTCTTTAAAGAACATTAACTGAACGACAGTCAAGGAACTCTTAGCATAGGTTCCACAAAAGATGGAAAATTAAGACTTTGCAGCTAATTAAAGACAACATACATTATATTAACTTTGAGAGCTGTGACAGGTTCAAGCTTCTTTGAATCCCTGAAAGACAATTCATCTTGGTTACAGTTTTTTCTAAGGAACAGCAGTTACACTAATTGGGAAACAAGAGCAGAGTCTGTTGTTCTCTTTATTTCTGTAATCACTGCAAATCTCAAGTGTTAATTAAGACAGTTCAAGGATGTACTGTGTGGGCTCAAAATTCTGCTTAGCTACAAATAGCAACCAGAAAACTAAATATTGTTGAACTACAGATGAGTTCATCATATTGGGCACAACCCAACCATGGCTAAGCACCCTTGAGTGTCATTTATGTTAATGGAAGAGATGTTAAGCATGTGCTTAACTCTCCCATTAAAATGGGACTTGAATATGTTTAACCTTTACTGAATCTTGTCCAGTAATAATAGTAATTAACATATCTCCCTTCAGGTGGTGCTTCTGTTTTGTGTTTTTTCAACAATAAATCTGGGTTTCAAAACATCAGTGGAAACAGTGGCATGATCTACAGTATCTCTTCCCACAGCCACAGAGCTACATACAGAAACTTGTGCATGTGGGAAGGAATAACCCACAGTGCTTTAATTCTGCTGCAATGAGACTCTTTTAATGTCAGTGGAAGCCTATTGCCTCCTTCAGGAGGAAGGTCAGGTCATAAATTCAATGAATGAATTACTGTCCTAAGAACCAGCATGGGCATTGGGTATGGGCAGGCTGTACATAAGAGCCTTCTGTCAAACAGACCTCACTAAGGAAATACCAACATTGCTGGTGCTATCCAAATAAGTCACTGAATTTAAGAGCATTGTGTGCAGGAATAAGAGTGGGGAAGTTAGAATGACTTAATTGAGCCCCATGGAGAATTCCCTGTCAACATCATCATCATCATTATTAATATACCGCCCTATACCTGCAAGTCTCAGGGCGGTTTACGGAGTAAAATCAAAATATAAAACCGCAAAATCCATAATCAAAATAAAAACAACAACAACCCAATAACACACACATCCCCCGCAAAAAAAGAACCACACACATTTTAAAAGGGCATAGGATGTCAATCAAATCAACCAAAGGCCTGGTTGAAAAGGAACGTTTTTGTCTACTACCTTGTTGTTGTTGTTGTTTGGTCATTTAGTCGTGTCTGACTCTTTGTGACCCCATGGACCAGAGCACGCCAGGCACTCCTGTCTTCCACTGCCTCCCGCAGTTTGGTTAGACTCAAGGTGCCTACATGAAGGCACCAAGTGAACTTCGCATTCCACAGACAGGGAGCCACTGCAGAGAAGGGCCATTCTCATATTGCCACCCTCTGGACCTCTCAAGGAGGAGGCACATGAAGAAGGGCCTCAGAAGATGATCTCAGGGTCCGGGTAGGTTTATATGGAAAGAGACAGTCCTTGAGGTATTGTGGTCCTGAGCCATTTAAGGCTTTATAGGTCAAAACCAGCACTTTTAATTGGGCCCAGAAACTAATTGGCAGCCAGTGCTGTCGTGCCAGGATCAGTGTAATATGCTCAAACTGTCTTGCTCCGGTGAGCAACCTGGCCGCTAAATTCTGTGGCCTCTCAGAGACAGCCCAATGTATAACGCATTGCAGTAATCTAACCTTGAGGTTACCAGAGCATAGATGACAGTAGTTAGACTATCCCTGTCCAGATAGAGGCATGGCTGGGATATCAGTCAAAGCTGATGGAAGGCACTCCGGGCCACTGAGGCCACCTGAGCCTTGAGCGACAGCAAAGGATCCATGAGTACCCCCAAGCTACGAATCTGCTCCTTCAGAGGAAACATAACCCCATCAAGAGCAGGCGATCTCCCACCCATCTGGTCTAGGGAACCAACCACTAACAGTGCCTCAGTCTGACCTGGATTGAGTTTCAGTTTGCTGGCTCTCATCCAAGCCTAGCATCTGTACCAGCCATTGTCAGGCAGCTGATTGGACACCAAGGCTCTGGCATAACTAACCATTGATGCTGGCCCAGCCAATGGTGCTGACATTTTTATTACCCAGAATCCCCTGCAGTGATGCTGAATTAGGCACATTCTAGGTCGGACCAATTTGACAGGTGGTGCAATCACCTAGCTGTCTATGTCCTGAGATCATATAGAAGTGTTGTAAAAAGTCTCTAGGTAATCTTTGCAAAGATTAATGTTTGGACTATTCAAAAGGGTTTTGTGAAGGACAGATTATAGATAGTGTAGACAGATAAACCAGATGAGGGTGTCACCAAATGGGTTTGTATATTATGGCTGTGGAATAGATTGCTGAGGTTGATTAACAAGTATTTTGGTGTTGGTACAGTGGAACCTCGGTTGTCGAACGTCTCTGTTGACGCAATTTTCGGCTTGAGGATGCCAAAAACCCGGAAATGCTTCAATTTTTGAACAAATTTTGCCACGCGGCTTCCATTTCGAGTTTCCCTACTGTATTGAAGCTTCCACTTTCAGTTTTCAGTTTTCAAACATTTCGGAAATCGAATGGTCTTCCTGAATGGATTACATTCAAAAACCGATGTTCCACTTTGTAAGTTTTCTTTTTGTGGCATAAATAACCTGATATTCTTTTAAAACTGTGTTAGCATGGATTTGATTTACCCTGGCAGCCATTTGCTTTTTTTGTAACTTTTTTTAATAAAGGAATGAATACAAATAAATTATAAATGTTGAGTATGGATCACATTTAACTGGCAAGGCATGGGGAATACTTGAGCAGGGATTAGTCACCAACTAACACATTACAAGATATTTGTAGATAAAGAAATGTACAAACACTGGCCAATATCAACAGGGACTGCAAAAAGATGGGGTGGAAGCACGATTCACAGAATGGGTGAAAAAAGACTTCAAAATATTAAACAGTAAATTATAAAAAGTTATACTCTAATAAGATTTTTGTGCCTGCATTTTATAATGATTAGAGACAGTACTGCTCCTGGGGAATAATCCCAGGTGATGTAAAAAAGGCAGTGGGGTGTTTCTCTTCCTTAAATGGCACCAGCTAATATAATTGCTCAATTAAAAGTGGAACGAAAAGAGAAAATATAATTCATGAAATATTTTGGAAGGTCAAAACTGCAATATTTCAATGTTCTGAGCATTTGTTTGTTTTCTTTTTTTAAAACATTCTTATTCCAATAGGCAAAACCCTATCGAATGGCCAAAAAGAGCCTAAAATTGAGCATGTTTAAAAACCATACAATGACCTTTTCATTTTCCTTGGGAGAAAATGTATACCACATTAATCAACTGTGAGAAAAAAGCATGATCTGGATCCTGAGCTTAGTTACATTTCTTAATGACCGCTCCCCGCTTAAAAGGGGGGGGCACCCTTTGCATGGACGTGCGCAGCCCCTAGATCTGAAGCGGCTCCAACAGCATAGGCTTGGCTTTGCCTCCCTCAGGTGGGATACCTAGAGGTCTCCGCCTACCTCAGTCAATTGTCCAATCCCACCTGGGGGAGGTGTTGCCAAGGAGACCAGGCCAGGTAGGGGAGGGATTACCTGCCCACACAATAGAGGGAGGATCTTACCTGGGAATCCTCACTTGGCTCCAGAGCTTCTCCCGCCCTACCCACCCTCAGTTAATGTCTTATTTTGCAGGTTAATTTTTCTTCACAGGTTTTGCAGGTTAGCTTTTCTTCACAGGTATGCGGGCGCTGCTACGTTAAGGTCGCTGTTAAAGGGCCGGAAAGGAATTTCCCTGCATTGGCAGGTTTCGCCTTTCCCATAGCAAAACGTCACAACTTTGGCGGTATCAGGCCTTGGGCAGAATCCTTTCCTCCATCTTCCTCTTTGCGGCGGTGATACCAGGGTTCCCCGTTAGAGGGGTTTCTGAAGGGAGGCTTTGACCGTACGCCGAAAGGTCGTCATTGCTCTCCCCTGCGGCGGCGGCGTAACGGGGGCGGCTATCTCTGCTTGAACATATGTTCTCCAGAGCCGGCCCATCCCCCCCCCACACACTGGATAACCCTGATGCTCCCTAGGTCCCCGGCTGGGGACTGGGGAGGGAGAACGCCCAATGCCTGAGCCAAGGTCTACCCACATTTGAAATTTAATAAAGTTGTGGCCAAATTAATCCCATAGCACGTTGTCTTGAGTCGTTATTCCACATGACGGGGGGGGACCGCGTGGGATCTGGGGACTCCACCTGTCCACGCAATGTTTATCTTTCAATAGGTAGTGGATTTTTTTACATGTTGCATTTCCAGAGTGCGTCGTTTTGTTTCTTTGTACTTTCACTAGGTCTCTTTGTGTTTCAGCATAGCCTTTCGATCACCCTTTCATCACAGCCATTACATTTGCTGGCTTGGCCTTACAGGACTTCTGTTTTTGGTCTTTTTCCTGCTGCATCTCTAGCAGTTTATGTAACTTCAGAAAATGATAGGCAATGATTTGGTAAAGCAACTGTAGGTGGTGAGAAATGTTTGTGTAGGTCACATCACCTAAAAAAACCTCAGCAGGATAACTATTCAAGATTTGGAATCGAGGTGTGAGATGATACACACTTGCAAATGTTAATAGGGGGAGACAAATTTGGCAGCCATGTTTGAAGCCTAGTTCTTGGACATATTGAAGATTAGATTTGAATAAGAAAAGGATTTTAAGAGGATTTCTTGTGAGTATCCATGATACCTCATGAAATTGCTATAGTCATGCAAGGTCAGATATTTGCTTGAGCCCTAAACCTTTATTTTGGGAATGGCAGGAGCTTCTAATCACGGGAGGGGAGCTGAATTTATATAAGTTGTCCTTCCATGAGCAGAACTCATTCTCCTGTGAATGCATATCTCTTCCATTTATGGAGCAAAAATTTAAGGTTCGAAGCCAAAAGCCCTTCTTTCTTTTCAAACAAGGGTTTTTGGGAATTTGGTATGCATATCTAAATATAGGGTCATATTATCATTTGTAGCACTGATTCATTTTAGTATGCAAATAGCATCTATTTATGGACATCGATTTCTCACCTTCACTACAGGACACAAGCACAGCAAGGTAGCAGAAAAATATGGCCCCCTCTTTCTGCACAATAGTCTGGCATAATAGCCTGATTTGCAAATATTAAAATTGTCTTGTTCCCTCTTACTTGCATTTTTTGTAACATTTCTTTATAGGATACTTGCTCCAGATACTTCATCATTTTGGCTGTACTCTTCTGAACTTTTTTCTATCTATGAAATAGCCTTTTTGAGATGAGGCAACCAGAATTATACATGGTATTCCAAGTGCAGTTGTACTGTATAATGGCATTTTGATAATGCCAGCTTTATTTTAAATTCCTTCTCTAAAGATCCCTAGCACAGCATTCACCTTTGTCACACGCTGGGTCAACATTCTTGGCTTTGTGTGGTGCTAAGGTAATGTCTGCTTTAGGGCAGTCAACGCCCCCCCCCCAAAAAAAAACACCAAGCCAGTTTAAAAGGTCAACAAATATCTACTGAATGTTCAGTTGTTGAAAGTTACCATAGCAAATGAAAGTGCACATTAATAAATGCAACTTTCATTCCACCCTCAAAATATTCAATCTACCCTTCAATCTATTGTAAACATAGGTTTTTATTTACATGCAGACAACACTGCACAACTTCCCTCTCTGACAAGGGGGTGGGGAGGTCATGTTGCATCATTTTGCATCACATTGCAATGCTAAATAAATGACTGTTAATTAGTCTGATTAGTGTCTGATATTGATTGGGTCATCCAGTCAAGCCACTTGGGGAACTGGGGACACCTTGATATTTTCCCCAACAATCTGATGTTAGAAGTGGAGTTGCCTTCTCCTCTAGTTCGGCGGCAGGTGACTGAAACCAAATAATGGCCAGCAAGAACCTAATTTGGGTTCCATTCTTCAAGGTCAAATGCCTTTTGGTGAGTATATGAGGCATCTAATCATAGCCTGCATTTTACTTAGGCTTATATTTTGATCAGGGCCTGTATTTTAAAAAGAGCTTAAAGATTTTCAAATGTTTCATGCCAGGCAGAAGACCAGCTGCCTAAGTACTTTGGCAAGATGTTTATCCTCCTGGACAAGGGGGCCCCCTGATTTATAGCAGAAAACAATTCTCAAAGTCGTAAAAAGGGAATTACAGGCTGAGAACCAAGGTTACACTGACCCTACATATTACAGAATATAAAAAAGGCTGAGAAAAACATAATTAAGACTTGGTAAATAGTAAAATAAAACCATGTGCCTCCCATTAAACTTGAGCCATATTTTCCTAAGGTTAAAAGGCCAGAGCTTGGTAACCATATACCACTGTGCCTCTCATTTATTTGTCTGACAAATAAATTATTATTTTAATTTCTCTATTGCTGCGTTGACTATTTCATTCCAGCTAAGCGTTAACCACAAGCAGGGTGCTACATATAGATCTGATGATTGAGTCGTGGTAGTCCAGTCCATCCTTGAAGGAGCGTCTCCATCCCATCATTCTGCCTGGACACTGAGGTCTAGCTCTGAGGGCCTTCTGGCGGTTCCCTCCCGCAAGAAGTGAGGTTACAGCAAACCAGGCTGAGGGCCCTCTCGGTAGTGGCACCCGCCTTGTGAAACTCCCTCCCATCAGATGTCAAGGAAATAAACAACTATCTGACTTTTAGAAGACATCTGAAGGCTGTTTAGGGAAGTTTTTGATGTCTGATGTTTTATAATGTTTTTAATAATTCTGTTGGGAGCTGCCCAGAGTGGCTGGTGAAAATAAATTATTATTATTATTATTATTATTATTATTATTATTATTATTATTATCATCATATTCCCTTGTCCTTTTTACTGTTCCACCAGTTGGTGGACACCATGTATGGGGTCACGCCCTACAAGGAAGGCTAACCTGAATCCGAAACCAAATCTCTGATGATCTGATCTTTGCATTTCAAGTTGTCTGTGTGCTGTTCTGTGTTATTATTGTGTGTGAGTGAGGGGAACCTTTTCAAGTCAAAGTCACACTAGCCTCTGGGCTTCACTGCATTGACCCAAAATGTTCTGAAAGCAAGGGCTGTGACTCTATCCCATCTCCAACTCATTTTGGTTGCAAGGCAGTTGGTACTTCTGCAATCAAGCTCCTAAGTGCATCTCTTGTGGGAAAGTACATCTGACCAGAAAGAAGACACCACAAGACATGCTCACATCATATTTTTAAGGTGTTTTCAGCATACCATTGCCCACATTTATCTGAATTAACCCCAGCACTCATTGACTGAGGGCTGTAGTCAAGCCACGTATGCTCAGAAGTCCCATTGAAATTAATGGACCTAAGTTTCCCATGCCTATTAATTGCAATGGGTCTGTTCTGGGTAGGATTACTACTGAATACCACCATGAAGTGGCAACAAAACAATTGCTGCAGACACAGCTCCAGCACTGTATATTAATAACTGGGTCTCAGGGTCTCTGTATATTAATAACTGGCTCTCAGGTCTCCAGGAGATATTTATAGACACTCTTCTGCTGAGTGGCTTGGACATCTATGGCTAATTATGAAGCAAATAATATGACTAATCCGCTAGGCAAAATATTGAAACCCAGCAAATGTTGACATATTTGGCCAGTCGTCTGATGTCATAATACTTAATGTCAGTGAATCAGGAAAAGAACAAAGGGAAACATGGAGGAAACCGTTAACCAAGTTCTTAATTTTGGGGCGGGTGGTGGTCATAGCATTCCAATATACCCATCTAGCAATGTTCACACCACCTTCTCTTTTTACCAGAACCCCAAGGATAAAGTGTAGTTTTAATTAATGTGTATCCTTGAGACATTTTGCCTGCTATTCTGCATGGAAGGTTATTAAAGACAAAAGAGACAGAAAGAAAGACAATGAAGGAAGAACTGTGTGCAGCTGAATCCTGCTAGCGGTGCAGAAGTCACACAGTCTATCAGCCCTTCTTTTTCAATAAATTGTGAAGATAATGAGAAGTCTCATTTCTACCCCTCCGGCAGCTCTAGAATGCCACTGATGGCATTGTCTTAATTTTACGTATCAACTTCACACCGAAGTTTACTTTTAGGGAAAGGAGGGGAAACTATTTTCTTTCTAAGATATGCCACTAATGATTTGAATGGTTTTATTAATGACATTACTTGACACACCGTAGTGGTGTGTGAAATTAAAATGACTGCCTCCTGGAATTTGGTCTCTGTGTCTTTCAAACTGTCAGTAACTTCACTCTGACTGTCACCAGACTGACAAGAAGTGGACTTTACTCACCAAGTTGCAGTCTCTCTGATTAATCAACTTCAAACTCCTGGGGCAGTGCTGGGCATCTTCAGCCAGTTTTCCTGAAAGCATGCTGTGAAATGCCAATCAAGTGGAGTCGCTGCTACCACGATACCTCAAAAAAAAGGGGATAAAAATACGCAAAATCGTCTTATCATTAGGAAACCTGTTCCTTAAACGCATTCCTACTGTGCTGAACTTCTCAAATGGAGGGCTCTGCAAATAGGAGATGGATGCTTATGGGACAAAACTGTCTGTCTAATCAGGAGCAGCCAAAGTTGTGCTTGCAAAATGTTGCTGGACTACATCTCCCATCAACCTTGGCCATTGGCAGGGCTGACTGACACTGATGGGGGTTGTAGTCCACAACAGCTAAATGACATCATATTGGCTAGCCCTCATCTTATCTTTCATTTCAGATCACTTTTAAGTTGTCCTCTCTGCTACAAATGACTGTAGCGGGGAGCTAAACTGTACTAGCTAATGCAATAAGATGTTACAAAACTTTAAGTGTTAACGCTTAAGAATAGAATACTTATTATTATTATTATTATTATTATTATTATTATTATTATTAAAAATATGTTGCTATCAAGGATTGGAGTTAATATTAAAAATGAAGATGTGAGTCTCAAAGCAACTTTATCATTACTGAGCCTCTCTTTCTTTTAAGCAGAGGCTGGAAGGCCATCTGTTATGGATGCTTAACTGAGATTCCTACATCGCAGGGGGTTGGACTAGATGACCCTTGGGTCCCTTCTAATTTTAAGATTCTATGATTCTATTCTATGATTCGTCCCAGGGAAAAACTAGGGGCAATGCTATTCACAGCTTTAGCCCTGGCATGCCATCTTTTAAAGGTAAAGGTACCCCTAACCGTTAGGTCCAGTTGCGGATGACTCTGGGGTTGTGGTGCTCATCTTCCTTTATTGGCTGAGGGAGCTGGCATACAGCTTCCAGGTCATGTGGCCAGCAGGACTAAGCAGCTTCTGGCGAAACCAGAGCAGCGCACGGAAACGCCGTTTACCTTCCCGCCAGGGCAGTACCTATTTATCTACTTGCACTTTGATGTGCTTTCGAACTGCTAGGTTAGCAGGAGCTGGGACTGAACAATGGGAGCTCACCCCGTTGCAGGGATTCGAACCGCCGACCTTCTAATCGGCAAGTCCTAGGCTCTGTAGTTTAGACCACAGTGCCACCCGCGTCCCTTATGCCACCTTTTAGGGAAACCTAAATAACACACCCTCCAACATTTCTCAGATGAAAATAGGGACATTCTCTTCTACATCAGGAAGCTTCTCTCATGTTTGATCTCCCGCAAACATTTACATCATGTAAGCAGATATGTAAAGGCTTGCAGTGCAAGGCACACATTACCATAAGGAATAAACACTCCACATGTTTCCTTAAAAAAATGATGGCTGCTGAAGCATTGCAATTAAGAATTTTAAGAGGATTAGTTACATTTTCTTTAAAATTATAGGAAGGGATTTACCATTTCCTTCATTTGGTGCAGATATTTAATTTTCAGTATAAACAGGACCCCATTTTTGCCCATACAGACACACCTTTTAATTGTTCTCTGAGACATGAAGGGCAGGAAAAAGAAAAACCAGGACATTCTGGGGTCAAGTAATAAACTGGGATGGTTTCTGTAATTCCAAGACTGTCCCTGGAATATCGGGACGTTTGGAGAAGCAAAATAACTGCTGCCAAGGACCCAGATCTAATGAGACCCATGGCACTTGCTATGATCCCAGTCATGTCTGCTATTCACAGTCCCATGTCTGGTGCACCTGAAGTAAGAGCTCTTTCAGCCACTCAGGGAATGAGGGAGGACAGGCAAATAGCTGCAGATATTATTTATTTATTATTATTATTATTTATTTATTTTTATTTATTTTTTATTTAGATATTATTAGATAATATTAGATATTAGATATATTAGATATTAGATTATTATTTATTTATTATTTAGATATTATTCCTCTATGCAGATTGGTTTTGCATTTAAATATTTAAATAAATTTGTCCTAGTTTGCCCAACCTTCGATGTCTTGCCTTTTTATCTCCCAGTGCAGCCACAATACAAGGAAAGCTTCTGGTGGTGCAGATGACAGTGGTCTTGCGGTCTTCCCAATTGTGAATGGCAGGTGCTGAAGAGGCATTTCTGATCAAAACCACGATGAGAGCAAAGTCTTGTATTCTCCTACCCTCGTGCCACTTTCCCCATCCAGCTCTCACACGTCACCAGCTAGGTGTGCAGGTGTTTCAGGGCTAAAATCATAAATAACATTGCATCTAGTTTGGCTCTCATTTGTTGAATGTTGCATGGCAGTTGATGTACTCAAATGAATTGTATGTATTCAATATTTTTATAAAAAAGAAGAGGAGGAGGAAGAAGAATTTGCTTTATACATGTAGTCAGTAGGTTTGTACAGTGCTACCTCAGGTTCAGAACTTAATTCGTTCTGGAGGTCCGTTCTTAACCTGAAACAGTTCTTAACCTGAGGTACCACTTTAGCTAATGGGGCCTCCCATTAACCTCCCATTAACCTCGGGTTAAGAACTTAATTCATTCTGGAGGTCTGTTCTTAACCTGAAACTGTTCTTAACCTGAAGCACCACTTTAGCTCATGGGGCCTTCTGCTGCTGCCGCGCGATTTCTGTTCTCATCCTGAAGCAAAGTTCTTAACCCGAGATACTATTTCTGGGTTAGTGGAGTCTGTAACCTGAAGCGTCTGTAACCTGAAGCATATGTAACCCGAGGTACCACTGTACTTAAAAGGTCAACATTTCTTTAAGATATACTTCCTATTGTCATTCTGTTCTTTGAGGTCCTAATAAACAAAACGTAAATTAAAATGTTGCATGAGTTGCTCTGTTTCCAATTAAACTTTTACCATTACTTGATATGAAACTTCTTGCAATACCTTAAGATTCATGGGCTTGCAATTTTAGCTGAAGTGTAATTACTGAAATTTCTCTCTCCAAGCAGTTCAACCTACTGAATCTCAAAACAATGAAACCAGTGAGGATCAAAAAATGGGAGATCACTCTATTCTGTTTATGCTACCTGAGTGACCTTGATATGGATTTGGACTGGTATGGGAACCATAAATTGATAAACTTATGATCAAAAGGAAGAACATAAATGCTCCTGAAGTCACATTATGACCTTAAGCTTCCAGATTCAAGATTTCCTGTAATTGCAGTCTCATCCCTGCATGAAAAGCTTGAGATAAACAATCTGGCACTTCTAACTGAACACACAGATATCATCAGGGCTCGCTTTTAGAAACTCAATACACAACCCTCTTGCCTTGGTCTAATGTAGCATATGTGCCTTCTTTCTCTTACTGTTTTAATAAAAGTTTGTTTTTAAAAATGGCCCAAAGGAAGAAAGTATTGCCAGCGATATATCAAGCATCTATTAGATTTTTTTCTGCCAAATGTCATCCAAATTTTTGAGAGAGAAATCCCTGACTGTGAAGCACATCTGCTACAGGGATATTACAGCTCTGCCACTTATACAAGCAAATGCGAATTAGAAGCAAATTTTGCAAAAGGTTCAGTAAGGCTACATTACCTTTAAAGTGCACCCAGAACATTTCCTTTCCCTCAAAGAATTCTGTCCATCATAATTCACCCTTCGCAGAGCTACATTCCCAGCAACCCATTACAAACGACTTTGTATTTTTTGGGGGGGAGAGGGCATACTTCAAATGTGCTTTGAAGATATGGCGTGTACACAGCCTTAATTTAAAGGGTGTTGTGATTTCCTGTATGTTGTAGGTAATGTGGCATGGGTCAAATGGAGACCCTCTGTAGCAGTGACTCCAAAGAACAGGTAGGCAGAAACACTGTGTTGTAATATGTGAAGAGGCGGCTTCTGAAAGGATACACAGCAGGCTCAGACGATGATGGTAAACCTTCAAAAGGGAGCTCTTGAAGCTTTCACTGAAGTCCAGTTCCACCTTGGCTTCCTTGGAACTTTCTCAATTCAAGGTTACCTGAGGCTTTTGTTGTTGCTTTTAAGGTAAAAGGAAGAAGAACCTTTCAGCAGAAGTGACTCTCTGGGTGAGAGAGTTCTTATGCTAGCTTCCTGGCAAATGGACCAGTCCGCACAGGGAAAGGAGAGCTGGCAAGGCAGTTGGTGCAAATCAAATGCACTGGGAGAGCCATTCAGGTGCTCCTTCTGGGGCATTTGCACCACAGTGACCTCCATGCTATCTCACCTTTCCCCTCCTGGTAAGGAAGAGCAACCCACCCACTGGGAAGCCATCAGAGTGACCCCATCCCACCTGCTTTGGAGGATTTGAGTTTTTTTGGAAGGGCTACACTTGACTGCCTCCACATCATTCATTTAAGGCACATTTAAAGAACTCCCACCAAATGTCCTGATAACTGTTAAGAGTGCTGGGAATTATAGTTCTGCAAGGGGTAAGCTACAGTTCCCAGGACTCTTTGTGGGAATCCAAGCAGCATAAATGTTCTTTAAATGTATTATTTGCACACAGCCCCAGTCTCAGGCACTCACCTGTTCTTTGACGTCCTCCCAGGGGAAGCCTGGGAGGCCCACAATAATTTATTTAAGCAAACACACACACACACACACACACACCAAGAGGGGTGCCTCTTGGTAATATTCTTAAGCCTTAAGATAAGTTACAAACTCTTATTCAACAATTGTACTGAAGTTCTCCTCTCCTCTAGGAAAGAGGCAGACACCTGCCATGTGTATGTGTGAAATTTTTCACAAAGTGGAATGTGGGGTTCAGAACAGCACAAATTTTCATAGAAGGCTGTATGAAATCAATCTTCCTCAGTTGAGCTGAGATTGACACTACTTTTCTCTAAGGCATGCATGTTTATTCAGAAGTAAGTCCCACAGAGTTCAATAGGATTCACTCCCAAGAAAGTGTGTTTATGTTTTTTATTTTTATGCGGTTATTTTAGGGCCCAGTGCACCAGGACTTTGCCTTGTCAAGAATCAAAGCCACTCAGAAAAGCCAGAAATTCAGCGTTTTAAGTTTGTTTATGGTGTAGTTTATTTGGGTCTGAGTTAAATTCTATTGAAGTGAACTTGTGTGACTTTTCATACTGCTCATAGTTGTGATGATCTGATGTCTAAATAAACAAATCACAAACTACTGTCCTGGAAGATGACTGACAAGAGTCCAATGTCTACCCAGAGTTAGGTCTGTGGGCATGCAGATAAAAAAGAAAAGATTGAATATTTGGAATTGTCGGAGAAATGAGCTAAATCGTGAAGGAGTATTGCATTAGAATATTATGCAGAAAGTGATGCTATTGCTTATAAAACTATTATTCCTTGTACATTTGCAAACCAACAGAGGGGAAACTCATTTCACTTGCTGGCTTAACTTTTGATCTTGGCACAATAACTCTTGATGTTCTGAGGGTTTTTATTCATTATTATTTTTTACATGTTCTTCCTTGTTTACATCAACCCGGTCTCATATTTTCTGCCAATCTATTTCACATATTCATGTTGTGCATGACACGCTTCGTTTTTGCTGAGAAGTGCATAAGGAGGATTAATACCCTTCTGTAGCCAAGATTAATACAGCCTTGCACAAGAAAACCGGACAGAATGGCAAGTCAGCTTTTCAGACGCCACTTATCATTGCCTGTGGACAACACAATATTCACATAAATTTTACCAAGTAAGATAGTACCCATGGGTGCTCATGAATTTACAATTTCCTCCACTATAATCATATGTATCCTCCTTTAAGTAACTGGTTCTTTCCATTTATCACAGAGCCTCCCCTAATAGTCATATTTCTCAGTTGACACTGTAGCCATGCTGCTAAATCAGCTAAAAAACTTTCCTTGTGGAATACATTTGGGGCAAATTCTTTTTAGATCTTTCCAGCCTCAGTATAATTGATTCCTTGCTTTCAGAGTAAGCAAAGAATTGGAGCTGCGCATATACCCAGCCCCAATGGAAAAAGGAAGTTCTGTGTATTTCCCAGAAGGCAACGTTTCGGCAATGTAGTAGTGTTGGATCTCACCACCTGGTGGTAGACAAGGTGAAGTGCTGCATGCTCATCTCTGTCTTCTCTGCAAAACTATTTGGGTGGACAATTTAAATATAATTATTTGCAATGCAGCAGTGTCAAATAGGACACCACAGACCTTTCCCCTACTCCTCCCACTAGTCTTCCAAATTCAGCTTTGGAAATGGCAAGCGTCCATGGGTCATACAAGGCCACGCTATTAATTTCAACTTCTCATTTTCTGATTCCCAGTTTGTGGGAGGGAAGTTCCTTCAGAGGTGAGTTTCTGCTTTACTCATTACAGCAAGAGTGTAAGAACAGGATGAATGACTCACTTCGGCCTTTTCTGCCTTGCTTATGGTAATGCCGTGGGTCCACAAGATCAAGAATGAGAAGACTGTTGTTTTGATTCATCGGATCCAGGTCATTAACAGCAAGGTCTTTTTCAGAATGCTTGGAAGACAGCAAGCCAGTCTTTGTTGGCTTAAAGCATATTGATCTGCTCTTCAACCAAAAAGACTCCCAGAGTCCTTCTTACATAAGGAAACAGCAAGACAGTCTAAAAAACATGACACAAAAGGTAAAAAGGAAGGGGGATTAGGAAGCAGGAAGAAGCAAACTCATATACCTGTTCTTAAGGGCAGACATTTTGTATAATGACCACCTGTAATGAAAGCATCTCAAGAAGAGGAGGAAATAAAGGCAGATGGTTACTGACCCAAGCTGATGGAGCGTCTCTCTCTGTTGCAGCTGGGCGAAGACCTACACTGGCTCCCAGTATGTTTCCGAGCACAATTCAAAGTGTTGGTGCTGAACTTCAAAGCCCTAAATGGCCTCGGCCCAGTATACCTGAAGGAGCATCTCCACCCCCATCATTCTGCCCGGACACTGAGGTCCAGCGCCAAGGGCCTTATAGCGGCTCCCTCATTGTGAGAAGTGAGGTTACAGGGAACCAGGCAGAGGGCCTCCTCGGTAGTGGCGCCCACCCTGTGGAACGTCCTTCCATCAGATGTCAAACAGATAAACAACTCTCTGACTTTTAAATGTTTGGTGTTTTATTCTGTTTTTAGTGTTCTGCGGGGAGCCGCCCAGAGTGGCTGGGAAAGCCCAGCCAGATGGGTGGGGTATAAATAATAAAATTATTATTATTATTATTATTATTATTATTATTATTCCATTTTCTGCCTCAGTTGAAGCCACTGAAGAATGATGAATTGTGAGCAATCTTAATTTGACCCAAGTTAAACTTCTGAACTGCCATAAAAACTAGCTAGTACACAGAGGTCCATCAACAAGTTTGGATAGCCAGTCAGCCTGCACCTTCCCCTTTCATTAATGGCCTTCTATACAGTCCTCACCAGCCGCAGCCCTCGTCGCCTGGGAGTTGTAGTCCAGAAACACCTGGCTGTTCCTGACCTAGTGAAAATAAAAGGAAAGCAGCAACAGGAGCTTTCAGTCAGCATGCTAAGAGCCTCTTCTCTCAGGCCATGACAGTCAGTTCACCCTGAAGCTAGAGAGGGTTGTGGGGTGCAAAGCCACTCTATCGAGATGCCGAGACAAACTGTATTTTATATGCCTTCAGTTACATCCACATTGTGTGTGTTTTAAAAGACAAGGGGGAAACAAAGGGAAAGCATAAGTATGAAATGGCTTTATACTGAGTCAGTGCAGTGCTCCAGCACTTTATATTCTGACTGGCAGTGATTTTCCAGATTCTCAAGCAGAGATTGCTCCTCGGCTTCCAACTTGAGATCCTCTTTAAGTGAAGATCGAAAATCTGGAGGCCTTCCTTGAGGTTCATCCTTCTCATCCTGTTACCTATCATGCACATTTCTTTCACCTGAGTTTCTTGCCTCTTAGGACTCAGCTACATTAGTCAAAAAACAACATTCTGAATGCGTTATAAACATGCAACACCAGATGGCGCCAGAGAGCAAAATAATTCTATGCCATTTTTACATAGTGATTCCTCCCCCCTTTGGTTATAACAATTTAATTTCTGAGTTATTTATATCGTGTGTGTCCCGTCCCCCCCAGGTGTAGATCCACCCTTAGTTTTCCTAACTCCTGGCACCTCTTTTCAGCGTTCTGTGGGCTCCTTGACTTTGAGGGTAGGACAAGTGTGGGTGCAAATCTGCTTCTCCTTCATACCTTCAATGGGGGCTGCTTGTTAAAAGGGCCGAGGATGAAGACTAATCATAACGTACCTGCTGAATTTTTGTCAGCTAGTGTTCGTCCTCTTTCTAACACGGGAATGCAACAGTGCGCTGTAACAATATCTTTATTGGTAATAAAAATGTATGTATACAATGAACGTTGTGACACAATGTTCAGAAATGTTATCTCTGAATATATTCATGAATGGATTAGCTGAGCCCTCCTAGAGGTGGATGAGCTGAGTGGCCGCAGGGTGTGTTTAGCATGGGGATGCTTGATACATACCAGTAATTACAGATGTTTCTCCTGAGACTGCACAAACCTAGGGAAATTTGGGGGAATGACATTTTGCTGTTAATCACTGGATAGAAAGTCCCCGTATCCCCATGTTCTGCGTGTATTAAGGGGAGCAGAATGAATCATTCTAATTTATTCATTGAATTTTCTCCCTTCCTGCTCATGAATTCTGTGTGATCAGATTACAATGGCCTCAGATTTATTTGTTATTTGACAGTATTCATGAAATGATGTTAATGCAAACCTTTCTTGGCCTTCAGATTATTTGTAAGCAACCTTGATTGAAAACATTCGATTCATGAAATTAACACACACACACACACACACACACACACACAAACATCACATTCATTACATTTATTCTAACACCCTAGCTCTTTTGCTCCAACATTAGACATTCAGAACTTTCCTAGACCATACTGTCATATTAAAAGTTTATGACTTGAACCATTTTCTCTGTGTGAATATTCAAAGATATTCATTAGCACATGGCAATGAGCCTTAATCATAATTGGAAGACTATCATTATTTAGGAAGTGAGTTAATGACTCTTAGTGTTCCTTTATTAACAGAGACACAGTTTGCTAACATTTTGAGGAAGTGTCAAGCAATACATAAATTATGAATGCAGCTAAAGAAAATGGGATTGGGGCAGCTGAATTGTGTGCAGCATAGCAGACAATGGTCGCAACCTGAAGGCAGCTGAGTGTCTGGACTGTTAGTCTGGGGGCCCCACCCCACCACTGCACACTCCACTGCAGCTTCACCTATGCCACCAACCCAGCTCTGTTGCCACTACTACAGTTGCAGTGGCAGGGCAGGCAGCAAGGCAGTTGTGATTCTGGGGACAGGGAGCAGCTAGGGTGGGAACCAAGAACTGTTGGGATGCATTGAGGAGTTTTGCCTACAGTGGCAAAACATCTCAGGCTAGCCCTGAGCACAAGGGCCACTTGGAGCTATCTCTGGTGCAACGACAGCTAGCCTAGGGTAGCATTTGCCTTTTCAGAAGAAGAAGAAGAAGGGTTTGAATTTAATATCCCGCTTTATCACTACCCGAAGGAGTCTCAAAGCGGCTAACAATCTCCTTTCCCTTCCGCCCCCACAACAAACACTCTGTGAGGTGAGTGGGGCTGAGAGACTTCAAAGAAGTGTGACTAGCCCAAGGTCACCCAGCAGCTGCATGTGGAGGGGCGGGGAAGCGAACCCGGTTCACCAGATTACGAGTCTACCGCTCTTAAACACTACACCACACTGGCTCTAGGTATGGCATGTTTAGGAATATGTTAGATGTATATTCTGCTAAGTACCCAGATATACCATCATTAGTGAGCTATTAGAGCAGTTATTTTCATATCTCACATCAATTTATCTGAACTGATCAGGGCCATAGCTGGGATTTTATTTTTTTAAAACATCTCTTTGTGCCCAATGTTTTCTATACATGCACCAAAACTCTCCAGCTTTCAGATTCAAAAGAGAATTGTATTGGAGACTGTTCTAAAGGGTTGTCCGATTTTTCACTGTGGTTCTGGTGGGCTTGATTAAAGCTGAAACAGGATGCTATGCAAATAGCTCAGAGGAGGCACCCTTCTCACCACAATGGCTAGTGCCAAGGAATGGCAGGAGACCAGCAGTGCCTCCTTCTTGCTGAGAGGTACAGATGGCATAGGAAGACTGCCAACGACTGCATTCCTTGGAGAACAGATCTGCCTCCTGAGCAGGGGCAGAGGAAGGGGGATGGTGGGCGCAGTGGGGGCGGTCCACCCCAGGTGTCACCACTGAGGGGGGTGACAAAATGCTGGGTGGCACTCACCACGGGGAGTGCAGCAAGCCATGCATCTCTCCTGGGAGTGATGCGGTGGCTTGGGTGCCCGCAGGCTCTGCGCTGCCCCAAACTGTCCTCCCGCCATATCCTCCTCAGCTGTAGGGCGGCTGAGTTGAAGGAGGCAAGTGGACTCCTTGGAGGCCCCATGGGACATCCTGCCCCAGCTGGCCCCGCCCCCTGTGGGCTGCTGGCCCTGCCCCTGGGTGCCACCCTAGGTGCCCAATCGGCTTGCTCCACTGCTGCTCCCGAGGTGGATTTTGTCACCTGAGGCAGTCGTCTCACCATGCCTCATTGGTGGCCCAGCCCTGCATAGGATTGCCCTCTTAGAGTCAACTCAAGCTAAATGTTTCAGCCCACAAATAGATATTACTAAGTACAAAGGCTTTTAGTATTAGTGAGTTGAAAGATTTGGGTGGCTAGGCTCAAGTGTTAGATTATATAGCATAAGCAACATGCAGTTTACAGGATGAGTGATGCTTGATGTTGTATTTGTAAAACAAAAACTTGTCTGAATGGAAATATATATATATTAAAACATAGTAGCTTATGGAATGAGGCCACAGGGCAGGAACGTCCTCAAGTGCTGAAGTTAGTTTACACTTGAATCATTTAAAGACTTCAAATTGGATTTTTTAATACATAAAGTACTTTCTAAAACTATGTCTGCAAAGAACCAAATCATGATTCTGGGAATGATTCCAAATAATAATCAGTGTCAGCAGGAGACGCAAATGTCAACAAAAATATAAAACTCCCCGTAAAATATTAAACCACTAATCTTCTAGTGCAGCAGGCTTGTGTGAGGGTACTTGAAATAAGCCCTTAAAGATCAGGATGCAAATTAGTACAATTGTAGCGGCAACAGAAGCAACATGGTCAAAATTAAAAGTATACGTTTGCTGGAGGTGTCCTTTGGCTGATATGGTAAAGTGGAGAGAGAAACAGCTGGAGACAAGCGTCTCTTTCTCTCTTGCTACTAGAGCACTAAGAATGTCTAACTATAATTTTCCTCGTTCTGATAAAAGAAAAAAACAACCCACCTCATTTATAACCTTTCGTTTAAGGTTGCAAAGCACATCCTGTGAAGTGCTGCATATTCTTATCTTACTGATATCAGTAAGGCAGAAAAGTAATAACAGAAAAACACATATATTATATACTTAGCTGTCTAGCTATCTGCAAGGGAGAAGACACGGGAGGGTTGTATTAAATCAGAACTTGAAAGCCTGCTATGAACCAGATCCCTTCCGTCCCTGACACAATGTGATTTGACTATTGAAAGAGGCGTGCTCCTCCTGAGAAGTGAGAGACTCAGTTTAATATCAAACCGTGCATATTGAATATTGATGTACTTGAAGGCATTGTATGTGTTCCTGGTTTGAAGGGATGGACAAATTTGTCACTTCCGGGTCGGCGCCATCGCCGAATGGCGGACTCCCTCCGAGCTCCGGAGGGAGTCGGCTGGGTAGGGGTCGGGTCCTGCCGTGCCGGCGACGCGGGGACCCTCAAAACCCATGGGCGGAGATGCCCATGGACTTGGTGACTCGGTGG
This sequence comes from Podarcis cretensis, assembly GCF_951804945.1. Taxonomy (NCBI): domain Eukaryota; kingdom Metazoa; phylum Chordata; class Lepidosauria; order Squamata; family Lacertidae; genus Podarcis; species Podarcis cretensis. The sequence goes on along the minus strand of NC_137173.1, from coordinate 99,656,119 downwards.
GCACCGTTTGCACCCCCCGACCCGCGAAGGAGCCTTTTTAAAGGCTGCGGAGCGGGTGACGGGGGGGGGTGTGGTGCTGTGAGTCCAATGCTTCCCCTGCCCAGCGAAGCCGCATGCCATTCGGCGGAGAGCAACGACTTCTTCTTTGAAAATTTCGGATTTGGACTAAAAGGAACAACCCGTGAGTAAATTGATTGGACTTAAAAGGGAAATTTGATCTTTGAATTTGGAGCGAGCGGGGGGAGTGCAAAAAGGAAGTCCGCCCGTCCGCCCCGTTGTAGATGGCTCAACGCAAGGATTTGACAACTAAGATCGAGAGATGAACTTGTTTACCTGAAAAAAAAATTTAACTTCATGAAGGGAAATTACAATAATTGTGCTGGAGGAGAAGACTGATTTGTGGGAACTAAAATGCAACCCCCCCGGGAACCGGGAACGATCCGCTATGAGAGACTGGTGAAGAGACACAGAAACTTTGACAGCTGTCAAAGTAGCTGTCAAAGCAGGAAAATAAAAGAGAACTTTGTTACGATGGCTTTGCTGGTTAGATTTGTTACAATTTGGACATAAACTATTGGAAATAAAGGCAACAAGTTATTTGACTTTTGGGTCTGATTTTGAAAGAAATTAAGTTACCATATTCCCTCTAGAGGGAGGCTGGGACATTGCAACAGTAGCAGCAAGTGGAAAAATACTATGAATTTGAGCAGGATCTGTTATCTCTTGGGAAAGCTGCAAAAACGAAGCATTATTTTGTCTACAGAGTTTTCTATACTAAAGGAGACAATGGATTTATCTATTGAAGAAAGGAAGGGACTTGACGCAAGTTATGTTCCTGAATAACAAAAGCCTCTGTGGAGAACAAGAAGTTTCTGAATTAGAAGGTTTCTGCAGCAGAACAGGAAAAAGCAACCTGAGGAATAAGAGCTGGACCAAATTTGAAGCCGGAGTATTTGGAACATCCAGACTTTAAAAGGACCAAGAAATAGAATTTAAGTTAGACTCTTAAACATAGAGGTCTTTATGGAAGAACAATGACTTTTTCTGAGAGTTTTTTCGAGATTGGACTTTCTGAAATTAAAAGCTATCAAAAGACGGCAAAGTGGAGTTGAGATATAGACGTGTATACACCAGGCTGGCAGTAGACAATGGATGAACTTTGGGGATTGGAACCGGGGAATGGGGGGGGGGGGAGAGAGATTTGGAATCCAAAGGCTGTAAAATTATATATTATTTCTTTCTTTACTTTTTTCATGTTTGTTGTTTGAAAATAGGGGAATTCGTGGAAGGGAAATGGGGTCGATCTTAGGGAATAATATAAAATATAAGGAGAAATGGTTCATTAAGATAAATAAGATAAATTAATTTGGAATAAATGGGTTATTTAAAATTACAAATAAGGTTTTAAAATTTGGGGTAAGAATCTGTGGAATCAATTTAAGGGAAATGGAATACAAGAGGGGGAGGGGGGGAAGTCCGGGAAAGATTCCACTGAAACCAAGTGTAAATCATATTTGTTTTTTCTTTCTTTCTTGCTATCTTTCCTTTTTATTCTGGAAAATTTTTAATAAATATTATAAAAAAAAAAAATGAAGGGATGGACAAATTTGTCAATTTTGGCTTCTCTCAATTTCTCGTTTTTCCAGTTTTAAATTCTGTTTGCCATATTTCTGCATTAGAATGCATTCCCCCCCCCCTAAAGTACTCATGAAAATTCATCACCGTTTTAGTGCACAGTTTTGCTTAAATTGCAAAACTGTATGCAATTTCCCCTAACGTATCCATTTTTCAAAACAAAATAAAAAAATTCCTTCCAGTCGCACCTTAGAGACCAACTAGGTATCTGAAGAAGTGTGCATGCACATGAAAGCTCATGCCAATAACAAACTTAGTTGATCTCTAAGGTGCTACTGGAAGGAATTTTTTTATTTTGTTTCGACTACAGCAGACCAACACAGCTACCTACCTATATACATTTTTGAAGCAATTTCCCCCAATATTACACAATTTGTGTTATTGTCACTCATAAGTGCATTTTTTTTAATGAAGTCCTTTCTTTCCCCAACATGCACTTTTTCGCACATATTTCTTAGTTAGAGAATAGCATCACAAAATTTGGAAAAGTGCTTATTTTGAAGGATTGCTGTAACAGTTTCAGTCTACTTATTGATTTGGGAAGTGTGAATTATATGGGTTCAAATTAAAAAAGCAATCTGAAACAAATCCCTGCTGCCACCCATCCTTAACAAGGGAAACAGACATCCTTTTCATGTATTCTGTATGTATGGGAGGAGAGGGGATTGGGACCATTGTACAGGAGCTCAATCTGTTCATCAGGTCCGAATGCGGCCTACACAAATATTAACACAGGCAAAATCAGGGGGCTGCCTTTTGCATGGGTCCTGGAGAGAAATCTGTGCAGATACAGCTTGAATGTATAGAGCAGGCATCCCCAACCTTTGGCCCTCCAGATGTTTTGGTCCTGTTAGCTAGAAATCATGGGAGTTGTAGGCCAAAACATCTGGAGGGCTGCAGGTTGGGGATGCCTGGTATAGAGGCTCTATTCCAGGCATAGGCAACCTCGGCCCTCCAGATGTTTTGGGACAACAACTCCCATCATCCCTAGCTAACAGGACAAGTGGTCAGGGATGATGGGAATTGTAGTCCAAAACATCTGGAGGGCCAAAGGTTGGGGATGCCTGCTCTATTGAGAGCAACAAAGTGAGTGGAAACAAGCATGCCTATAGTGTCATGCTCATGTAATGAACATGTATGGAAGGGGGGAATCAGAAAAACAGAACAACAGGGGACATCAGAAATGGCTAGTGACTAAACCACTGAGCCTCCTGAATGACAAATACTGGCTCCCTCGGCCTGAAAGTGAAGGTGAGCATCACGCACTGTAGTCAAATTCAACCAGACTTAACCATCCAGGGGTCCTTTACCTTATACCTTTCCCTAAATCTGCACAAACATACCTGCTGAGCCTCAGCACCCAGTCCCTCGGGGTAACTGCTGTGTTCACCAGCGTTGTTGCCTGTTCTGCCATCTCTGCCATCAGCGCCACTGGCAAACTGCAAACAACCATTTTAAATTCCCCACAACATCCTGGAACATTGGATGCCATGCAGCATCTTTAAAATGCAATTGCCAGCTCACACTATTACACTCAGGTAAGCCCATAGTCCGAAGGGCTGGCAAAAAGAGGTGGCATCATGAAGGGCACTTTCTTGAAGGATCTGCAAACTCAGGCCTGCATTGCTTACATATTTGCAACAGTGGCATGTGTGCACTTTCCAGTGGTTTTCGAAATGTTTTCCTGTACAGTGGACAGCTGTGTCCCTCGTTTCACTGGCATCTCATTCACAGATTCAGCTAGATGGCCTTAGCCAAGTAACAGATGCCTCTGCCCACCCTCATATCTGCAGGACGAGGCCATAAAAGTAAAGAACTTTAAAGAGGTAGGGGTTATTGAGATGTGAAATGCTCCAAACTGCTACATAAATGAAGAAGCAATAGTACCATTGTACACATCCCAGTCTCAGAGAGGCAAGAGACGTCTGCTGTGCCAGCACTTTTCCAGGGTTTGACTACCTTGGAATGAAGGTGGAAGGTAATTATGGTGCTTTTAGGATACATGGTTTTATTGGCACATATATGCAATCTGAGTGCAAGATGAAAGGGCTCACTGCATTAACAACCCCAGTAGATCTTGCTTCCCCGTTGGCTTCCTAGGGGATCCTCAAAGCCATAGCTTAGGATTCAGCACACGCAACATGTCAAGTTCTATTCTATGATTCTATAGGAGTGCTCTGATGGTGTTTCCTGCTTGGCAGGGGGTTGGACTCGATGGCCCTTGTGGTCTCTTCCAACTCTATGATTCTATGATTCTAAGTCCCTGGGTCTCCTTCCTGTTTCCAGCCTCAGACTATACTAATACAAAAGACTAGCTCTTGGCTATTGTTCTACTACAGCAATGTCCAACCGGTCGACCACGATTGACAGGTTGATCGACAGGGTTCTCCATGCCGATTGTCGGAGTAAAAAAAGAGACTGCCCGCTAGCTCCTGAGCAATCTTGACGCACCCCACTATGCCCCATTGCCTCCGCCGACGCTCCTGCGTTTATTCACTGCCAATGTTTCTTTAAAAAAGCTCAACAACTCTGGTCTGCCCCCCTAAGAAAAGCCCAAGAACTATGGGCAATGACAATGGGTAGATCACAGCCAGTTTTATTATACTGGGAGTAGATTGCAGTCTGTATAAAGTCGGACGTGCCTGTTCTACTACATTGAGGGAGGTGTTGGCATTCAACCAGATAAGGCAGTGGGGAAGGCCTGCCTGCTGCTGAAGAAGAATTATCAGCCAGTTGTCCTTACGACAACCCATGTGTTCTTCACCAACACTTTATACATGCATAGGAAGGGTGCTTACAGGCCCTGCTGGGGCCATCAACCAAAGAAAGACAATGCACCAGTATCAGCCCCACACCCTGTGGCCATTTGAACGCCACGAGGCTACTAATATTATAACCCTAATATGCTTGAGGGATCTGTTTATCTGTCTGTCCATAATACTAAAGCATACAGTGGTGCCTCGCAAGACGAAAAGAATCCGTTCCGCGAGTCTCTTCGTCTAGCGGTTTTTTCGTCTTGCAAAGCAAGCCCATTGACGGCTTAGCGGCTTAGCGCTATTAGCGGTTTAGCGGCTTTTAGCAGCTTTTAGCGGCTTAGCGGCTTAGCGGATAAGCAGATAAGCGGCTTAGCGGCTTAGAAAGGGGGGGGGGACCCGCAGGAACTCGCAAGACATTTTCGTCTTGCGAAGCAAGCCCATAGGAAATTTGTTTTGCGAAGCACCTCCAAAATGGAAAACCCTTTCGTCTAGCGAGTTTTCCGTCTTGCAAGGCATTCGTCTTGTGGGGCACCACTGTAGTTTGGGTTTGCTTGAAAGTGGAGCTTCTATTTTAAAACATATGGCTAGCTTAGTAGAACTAAAAGAAGTTTTGTAAGGAGAAATATACAAAGTCTTACAAAGTAGGAAAAAGATAGAGATATTGGTTATGAGTTTTAAATGTAATAGGGAAGATTAGAAATGCATACTAAGAGATTAAATTGGAAAATTTTCAGACAGGACTGATGGAAGTCAAAAAAAGTGAATAAGATGTAAAAGTATGTTTAATTACTGTTGAAACTGATATGTTAAAAAACTAATAAAAATTTATAAAAAAATAAAGTTAAATTAAAACTTATGGCTAGCTTGCAATTCCCACTCCATGGATATGCATATTTTTGAATGATTCTGCTTGGATCTATTGATTGGGAAAATATAGTACCCGCAACTATTACACAGATTCATCCACACCCAGGCAGTGCACAAGATTGTGGTGTTGCCACCGTACCTCTAAGGCAGAGAGACAAAATGGCCGAGGACAAGCAAAGTCAATGTCCTTTTAAACTAACATTAAGACCTGCCACATTGTCCCAACCTTATTTTTTGGCTTCGTTTTGCCTTTCTAATTATGTGCTTCTCGGTGACCAGCTGGTCTGTGATCCCTGATCAGTCTGCTAATTAGCATTGTGAAGAGTAATTTCCTACAAGGGGTGTCCAGTTATTTGCAATGTAATTACAATGATAAGAAATGGCAACACGCATATTTGTCAAATTACACTAGATATTATCTGCAATTTGAGAGTCTGTGGTTTGGTGAATTATTTTTTAAGTTGCTCAGTCAGAACACAACTTGAACAACACTATCTGAAACATGGAAACTTTGTTTATTTTGGTCTTACTTCAGTTATGTGAACTATAGACTCTTACCTGGGTGAAAGTCCCATTGAATTCAATGGGGTTGGTGCAGCTTACTTTGCGGAGACATATACAAGATTGTAAATTCTATAATAAAATGTCAGGGCTCTAAAATAACAATCCTGGTTAAAATAACAAACCAGACCTTGTAATTGAATTCATATCTATGATACTACACCTCCTGCTTGCCAGATCCACTCTTGGCTCTCTAGAAACAACAGCAACTAAATAAGCAGATTGTGGAAGGCTCCAATTCAGGAACTACAAATAATATTACCATGACAAATATGTTTAATGGTTATTTTGCAGCTGTTCTATGATAAAATTATCTTGATGCTATTAATCTTGTAGGAACCTATTACTGCTTCTTTAGACGAGGCCATCAACCACACTAATGTAGTTAATTGCTTAATTCAGGAAGCCTGGAAGGCAAAAAGGTGCAAGAGTCCTAGGGCGAAACCAGGAGAATGGATCAGCTGCCAATATTGCACCAGGTTCACCATGGAATAATCCGCTACAACTCTACTGATCTTTAAAGGTAAAGGCAAAGGGACCCCTGACCATTAGGTCCAGTCATGACCAACTCTGGGATTGCGGCACTCATCTTGCTTTATTGGCTGAGGAAGCCGGAGTACAGCTTCCTGGTCATGTGGCCAGCATGACTAAGCCACTTCTGGTGAACCAGAGCAGCGCACAGAAACACCGTTTACCTTCCCGCCAGAGCGGTACCTATTTATCTACTTGCACTTTAACGTGCTTTCGAACTGCTAGGTTGACAGGAGCAGGGACTGAGCAACGGGAGCTCACCCCGTCGTCGGGATTCGAACCACTGACCTTCTGATCAGCAAGTCCTAGGCTCTGTGGTTTAACCCACAGCACCACCCGCGTCCCTCTACTGATCTTTACCAGAATGCATATTTGGGGGTGTTGGGAGCGAGGTGGGGATTATGGCCAATATTCTCACAGACAATTTCTACGAAGGATTAGCATTTATAGCAAATACAAACCAAAGTGTGGAATTCATTGCTGACTTCTTCTTCTTCTTCTTCTTCTTCTTCTTCTTCTTCTTCTTCTTCTTCTTCTAAAAAAAGAAAGATCACATTCTTATGAGCGCAAGTCCATTCACTGGGAAAAGATTATGTCATCCTTCTAGAGCAGCCTTGAATACTGCACTAAGAATTGCCAGTGAAAAATAGTTTCTCCAGGCACCTACACAAACTGTCCTACAGGTTTTGTGGCATGGTATAAGAAAGTTGCAGAGGCAGTAAATACTAATTCAACCTGTGGAACATTCCTACCCATTGGTAGAGCATCTGCTTGCATGCATAAGACCCAAGGTTCAACCCCACACATCACTAGGTATGGTGAGGAGAAAGCCATGTCTGAAATTGGGGAGAGACACTACCAGTCCCAAGGCAGTGGCTGCCAAACCTTTGGGATCTGGAGGCACATTTGGCATTTTGAGAAGGTGCCAAGTCATAAACTGTCTGCCAACAGCGGTGTGGCCTAACAAAAATGTCTGCACTTCCAGAAGAGCAGAAAAATAAAAGTTGGGAACATATCAAGGTCCAAATATGGAAAAATCTATTATTATTTTCTTATTAACAATATATATATATATTTAAAGAAACAAAACTTTATTTACTTATTGTTAAGTTTCAGCTGTTGTTGGTGTGTTGTTGTAGATTACAGCTAGAAAATAAAAGATAACTGGACAAGGCGTAGTTTTAAATTAGGAAAGTCAGTCATACAAACATAGGGCAGATCTACACTAGCCAAGTTTTTTACCCTGGCTGAAGCCTCCAGAGGGGCACCATTGAACCTCCCAGCCTATGTGGGTGTGTACACAAATGTGCATGGGTGTGCCAAACTGGGTCTTTGTCCCGAGTGTGGGATAAGGACACATAATGGACACTTGACGTCCCACTTTATACATTCATAATGCGTTATTACCTTGTCTTTTTTAACGCTTTAAAAAAATAATTTTTATACTGCTATATTGGGACGCGGATGGCGCTGTGGGTTAAACCACAGAGCCTAGGGCTTGCCGATCAGAAGGTCGGCAGTTCGACTCCCTGCGACGGCGTGAGCTCCCGTTGTTCGATCCCTGCTCCTGCCAACCTAGCAGTTCGAAAGCACCTCAAAGTGCAAGTAGATAAATAGGTACCGCTCCGGTGGGAAGGTAAACGGCGTTTCCATGCACTGCTCTGGTTCACCAGAAGTGGCTTAGTCATGCTGGCCACATGACCTGGAAGCTGTACGCTGGCTCCCTTGGCCAATAAAGCGAGATGAGCGCCGCAACCCCAGAGTCGGCCACAACTGGACCTAATAGTCAGGGGTCCCTTTACCTTTACCTTTATTAGTGAAAACCTTTCTGACCCCCCCCCATGGTATTTGAGGGGCAGTGTTCAGGGAGGGAGGAAGAAGTAAAATGTCGCATCAGAGGGTAGAACAGAGCAAGCAGCAACCAGCAGGGAAAGAAACAGCGTTTTGGAAAATGTGACCAGGTATGACACACGCACACACAAAGTCAAGGTAAAACAGTTTTAGTTAACAAGTATGCCCTGTGTCATTTTAGAATGACATTTCTATTTAGGGAGAAATAATGTTAAACAAATACCGGTAAGTGTAGATCCAGCCTTAGTCACAAATAAAAATATATAATGTTGGCCCTACATTCATCTGAGTCTGCTATCAAGCAGCTGCCTGTTCCATTTGTCTGCAGGCAGCAAACAAATACAGCAGCAACGGGAGAGAATTCCCCCATTTCTTTCCCCACACTCACATTTTCAACAGGTTTCTTAAGCAACTGCCCACTAACTATTCTGCATGGTCAGCTGGCAGTAAAATGGGTGATGGGGAATTCCTGCACTTCTTCCTCCACATCAACAAACATGTTTTTCAAAAAGCCTCTCGAATAGCTGCCTGCCAACTGGCAGGCCGGGAAAAGGGGGAGAGAGAAGCAAAGTGGTAGATTCAAGAACTAGAAAGTGAGAAAGAAGCAGGAATAGGAGAAACATCAGCTCTTTAGCACCCAGGAATTGCTGGGTTCTGCAGGTGGCAAGCAGAAGGGCACACAATCTGTGGCTCCTCGTGAGCCACGTGGGTAAGTTTGTCTCATGAGTTTGTCTGGACCTGAGTAGTTAACACGAGAAATTCAGCACTGCAGAATCAGAACGGCTAGAAGCTCCTTGCTAACACGTCTGACACATGCTCTTTAAACATGAAACAATGTTTGCACATTAAATTCCCGACGTGCCCAACCTTGAAAGCTATCCATAAAGCAGACTAAAGAGGCTTGAAGTGTAAATGTTAATGGAATACGGCTTCAGTTATGCACAAAGAAGAAAATATGCACTTAACACGCTGTGGTGTTAGTAGTTCAACAGTAAGGGAAATATTAAAAATAAATAAAGAAAATGGTTCTACCACAGGCTAGAATCATGTTGACTCAAGCTAGAAGATTCTATGGCCCAGTCATACTACAGGAGCACTTGAGTTTTACATAAAATCTCCCTTTGATGAAATAGAACTTTTCGTTGAAAATAAAAAGAGGAAGAAAGGGGGGGCAGAGATAGCAAGAAGGGAGGGGGAGGTTTAAGATCCACGAAATTCCCCCCAAATCACTTAAAATATAAAACTAGAACCTATTTATGTACAATCTGTGTGCAAGCAAAGCATGTGCTTCTTCAGGGTTTCACGTTCAACAGCATTTTAAATGTTTGTTGTTTTTAAATTTTGCATTGTTCTGCATTGGTCCCTGTTCTCCCTCCCCCCCCCCCAATTTCCTGTTAGCATGCAGAAGCAACTGTCCTCTAGAGCAGGGGTTACCAAATGTCCCCACGTGCCCACAAAGGCCTTCCCTGGATCCCAGAGGAACTCTGCCCCCACCCCAAAATTAGCCTTGAAAGAAGAATTCAAGGCAATAGAACAGGTTATGCTGTGTGCTTGGTAACAGGGGAGGGTGGAGATGGCTGTACACACAAACACAAAAAAGTACACACTGCCAAATGCTTAACATGCCAATCTATTTAGGAAAGTAAGTGATTTGCCTACATCCAGCATATGTTCTTATTGTGTTGTTTCAGGAAGCAAGTTCAGTGTTAGAAACTATTAGGAAAGGGACTGATACAGCCTCCCCCCCCTTTCTTTTTTTCAAAGAAGTATATCATTGGACCCCCTTCATGGATCACTGCCTTGCCGTGGCGTAGGGGCTTGAATAACTCAGAGAAGCTATGAGCTATGCTGAGCAGGGCCACCCAAGATGGACAGGTCATAGTGGAGAGTTTTGACCAAACGTGATCCACCTGGAGCAGGAACCGGCAAGCCACTCCAGTATCCCGGCCAAGAAAACTCCATGGACAAAGACAACAGGCATATAAAAGTTATGACGCTGGAAGATGAGCCCCTCAGGTTGGAAGGCGTCCAACATGCTACTGAGGAAGAGCGGAGGACAAGTACAAGTAGATTCAGAGCTGATGAAGCGGCTGGACTGAAAGGCCGCTCAGTTGCGGATATGCATGGAAGCGAAAGGAAAGTCCAGTGCTGTGAAGAAAAATATTGCATAGGAATCTGGAATGTAAGAACCATGAAAGATGGAGGGCACAAGGAGAAGGGGACGGCAGAGGACGAGATCGTTGGACAGTGTTCTCGAAGCTACCAACATGAGTTTGACTAAACTGCGGGAGGCAGTGGAAGCCAGGAGGGCCTGGCGTGCTCTGGTCCATGGGGTCACGAAGAGTCGGACACAACTAAACGACTAAACAACAACCACAACAACAACATATCATTGGACATGGAAGGTATAGAGAAAGGTGCTTTTCAGCTTCAAAATAAATAAAAATATGAAATGATAGGCATGTGGATAGATTCCTGCCCCCCCCCCCTCATAAAAGTATAATTCAGGTTCACCAAAATAGTTGTCAGTAGCTTCAGGGCTGACTTTGAAACTGGGTGGTTTGGACTTTTTGTATATCCAGGAAGGAAGAGGTGGGTTTTATTAGTCTAATTCTCTTCTGGTTGGCTGGCATCACTGCCAGGCGCAAAGTGGGGCGGCAGCTTTTGCAGCATGTCGACTGCACTCTACTTCTTCTTTAAAAAAGTAGTATTGGTAAATATGCAATTCAGCAACATCTTTCAGAACAGAAGAGGCTTTTCAAGACATGAGCAGAGTTTTTAAGGCCACATTTCCAAAGTACTTACCTGAGAGTAGCTCCAACTCAACTAAGCAAGGCTTACTTAAGTGTAGGGTTATAATGATCAATTTCTCTATTATTTCAAAGCGATGCTTTAAAAGTCTCAAGACCCATTCTCCTCACGTGCAGAGTTAATCTACGTTAGCTGGATTAAAAATGCTTGTAGCATTTTATTAAAGGCTAACTAGTTCATGGTGGCATAAGCTTTCTGAGACTGAAGCATGCACTTTGTACGACAAAAACATGCTTGGATCATTTTGCACATTTTTGCAGATGTGAACTATTAAAACATCTGGATTATTGTGTGCATAAGAAAATAAGAAGAGGCTGCTGAATCAAGCCAATGGCCAATTGGATACTTGTGGGAAACTTCCTGTGGTTCCTGTTCCAGCAACTGAATCCGATTAGAAAATATAGTAAACTGATGTAAGCTTTTAAGAATAACCCTTTCTGACAAACTTCTAGTGCCATCTTGTGGATAGATTAAAAGTGAAGAGATGTTTGCTACAAAATCATAGCAGTGGTAGTTTGATCCTCTAAAACTGGACATTCCTATTTAATTTTCAATTTCAGAGATTGCTGAGACAAAAGGAAAGGTGTTCTGTATTTTGTTTGTATAAATGTGTTTTTAGCTTTTCACTGATTTGCTTGTCATAAATGGTTTTAGTGTTTATATTGTGCTGAAAGCCAATTTGTGAGCAAAGCAACTAGATGGTGATTGTGACGATACTCAGATTGGTGTATGATCACGAAGAAATTGTCATGGGTGCCACAAAATACTGCTTTCACTAATGAAAGAAAAAATAGGGATGCTCAGAACTTCCCCACCAAAAACCCCCGAGAAAAACAGCTATACCCAACCCAAAAAAACAACCATTAAATAAAAGAGTAAGTAAAAGACCTAGACAGCATCTTAAAAAACAGAGACATCACTTTGCCAACAAAGGTCCGTATAGTAAAAGCTATGGTTTTCCCAGTAGTGATGTATGGAAGTGAGAGCTGGACCATAAAGAAGGCTGATCGCCGAAGAAATGATGCTTTTGAATTATGGTGCTGGAGGAGACTCTTGAGAGTCCCATGGACTGCAAGAAGACCAAACCTCTCCATTCTGAAGAAAATCAGCCCTGAGTGCTCACTGGAAGGACAGATTGTGAAGCTGAGGCTCCAGTACTTTGGCCACCTCATGAGAAGTGAAGACTCCCTGGAAAAGAAAAGATGTTGGGAAAGATTGAGGGCACAAGGAGAAGGGGACGACAGAGGATGAGATGGTTGGACAGTGTTCTCGAAGCTACCAACATGAGTTTGACCAAACTGCGGGAGGCAGTGGAAGACAGGAGTGCCTGGTGTGCTCTGGTCCAGGGGGTCACGAAGAGTCGGACACGACTAAACGACTAAACAACAACAAAGTAAAAGATTGGGTAGGGTAGGGTGCCTTGCTGTCATCAAAGAGGAATATCCAAGGGCACCATAATGTGGATCTCAGGATTAGTGCCTAAGACCATAAGAAAAGCCAAAGGCCCATATAGTCTAGCATCCTGCTCTCTTGCTCTGCAATTGGGAGAAATGACTGTATTGAAATTGGCTGACTGAGTGAGAGAGAGAAGAAGCTGCCACTATGATAGGAGTAGGGACAGACTTTGGTAATCTTTTGTAATATGGCACCCCCAAATGGATCTTCTGAATTACGGATCTTCTCAATTTTGCACCCCCTTTGCTCAGTGCTCCATGTGGGGGAACAGCCTGCACTGCTGTGACTTTGAAGTTATGGCACACAAGGACCAGGGCTAAGGGAACTATTCCCTTCCTCAAAGGAGATTTTTAAATGATGCTATTATACACTCAGCCAACCAATCAGGAGATTCGGGTGATACAGCAGCACTAATAGAGGTGCGCATCAGCTACCTGCAGCATAAACCGGCTATGGCAAGGAACTGGATCAAAAAACCCATCCCAAACCTACAGCCCAGGAATTTCAAAACCCCTAAATCTCCTAGTCGGGCCACATGACCCGGAAGCTGTCTGTGGACAAACACCGGCTCCCTCGGCCTGTAAAGAAAGATGAGTGCCGCAACCCCAGTGTTGTCTGCAACTGGACTTAACTGTCAGGGGTCCTTTACCTTTAAGGTAAAGGTAAAGGGACCCCTGACCATTTGGTCCAGTTGTAGCCGACTCTGGGGTTGCAGCGCTCATCTTGCTTTATTGGCCAAGGAAGCCGGTGTACAGCTTCCGGGTCATGTGGCCAGCATGACTAAGCCACTTCTGACGAACCAGAGCAGCGCACAGAAACGCCGTTTACCTTCCCACCGGAGCGGTACCTATTTATCTACTTGCACTTTGACGTGCTTTCGAACTGCTAGGTTGGCAGGAGCAGGGACCGAGCAACGGGAGCTCACCCCGTCGCAGGGATTTGAACCGCTGACCTTCTGATCGGCAAGTCCTAGGCTCTGTGGTTTAACCTACAGCACCACCTGTGCCCCTCCCTTTACCTTTACTTTACCTTTTAAGAAAGGGCTCTGTATCTGTACAACTGTGGTTGTAGATCCTGGTGTGATCACGCTTCCTGATTGTGGGCAAGACTTCCATGCATGTACAGTTGCATGCACAGAGAGCCCTTCCAAAACCTGCATCACTGCAGCTTACCAGGGTGGTGCAGTGGTGCAGCAGGCAGCTCTTAAAGTGGTACAGCATAGACACATTGGTGAGAGTGCAGGATGGGCCCCACCAGAGCACCTAAGCAGCCTTAACCTTGCTACCACCCTGCCCCACCAGGGTAAATGTTGCAAGTCGCTCTGCCTCACCACCCCATCATCACACGGACCGCTCCAAAAACCAGGTGCTCAGGAATCAAGTGGTTTGCACTTTGGAAGTGTTAGGCACTCAATATCTCCATTTGGAACTGTTTTCCAGTTGTTCTGTAGAGACCCACATTTCTAGGCTTAGATATCCACCAAACATTTTTCAATTTAACAAAGTCTGTTGGGGACCCATTAGACAAAACCTTTTGCCCAAGGATTCACTGTTTCGATCTAGCAAAGGTCAAATAAGAAAATATTTCCTTTCCTTTCCCAGTTTCTGCTACCATTAGGGTTTTTTTTTACAGAAACCTTCTGTGTAGTCAAGATCCCTGGGAATGTCATAACCTTTGAAGTCTACCCATTCATTTTTGCAGCACTGTTATTTCTGAGTACTATCTATGAAATATTATCGGCATAGAGCATTATTATTCTGATGTTGCCATTCAAGACAAAAGTCAAATCTTAATTTTAATTAGTCAACGGAGGTCCAAGATTCATTGATTAAAATACTATGCTGAACTTTCTACCTTCAGGGAACTTCTGACCTTCAGACAACTCTCTTCACATTTACTTTTCCTGTGCGTGTTGCGGAGGTTTGGGGAAAATGTTCCTGTGCTATTAATAGAGTATAGAAATGGAAGGTATCTGAAGAATATCTAGTCCGACCTCCTGCAATCCAGGAATCTTTCACCCAACATGGGGGTTGAACCCCAACCCTGTGATTAAGAGTCTCATGCTCTACCAACTGAGCTATCGCTCATATGTGAGTTCTTGCAACCACTGGAAACTTGCACACAAACACACACACACACACACACACACACACACACACATACACACACACACAATGGTAGCCTACCAATTTGTTTTCAGACAACTTAATTTGTAAGGCACACAAATGCGGAAAAATAAAAAAAATTGAAACATGTATTTTTATCAGATAAAACACTATGTCTTCCTCCTGATCTGAAACTATGTGAAAAGAAGAGAGGGCATGTTTAAGGCAGGAAAAATAAAACTCTGTTGGGATAGAAGAATGGGAATGTTTTAGGCAGTGCCAGGATGTACAGAAAATGCAGCTGGGCCAGAAGTTGTCCACCTGTATTTTAGGTGAAGAAACAATTTTGTCACCGGACTCCATTCCTGCATCAGGCAAAAATACCTGTGCGCACTCTCTCTCTCTCTATTTTTCTCTCTCTCACTCTATCTCTGACACACACACCCCAACACAAACAAAAGCATCAGATTTGCTCAGTGCTCTTACTACACCAGTTTATTTCATGTACCAGAATCTGTACTTTCAAGTGTTGGTAACTTCAGTTGCTCCAGAGGAATATTAATTTCTGATCTGAAATTGTGTGTGTGTGTGTGTGTGTGCATATGCAACTATTTTTCCTTTATTAGTTTTGTTTACCAAATGTCTTTATTAAAGGTCTCCGAAGGGGCTCACAAGAAAGGATTTATACAGAGGGTAAATAACATAAAACTCGCAAACAGCAAACAGCAGCACACAATTAAGGGATTTTACATCAATGATATTATTTACAGAAGTGTTAAGCAATTAACAAAACAGAGCAATATCCTCCGAAAGTTGTGTCTGGAGGGAAAATGGCCTCCCCTTCTTCACTTCAGCTCCACGGCAGTTCTCTCAACCAGATTGGTGCTCAGGAAATACAATTTATGGCCCTTTGTAACATAAGCGCATAACCTGTTTTCAGACTTTAGGGAAACCTCACTACTCATTTGTCCTTAAGGGTTCAGGGCCTCATAGAAAGGAGACAAAAGATACCATCCCCAATGTTCTGAGGTAATGAACTGGTTGCCCATATCAATAATAACTATTAATATAAATTTCTTTATACCCTGCCCTTTTCTCAAGGTGGATTCCTGATAAAAATAAGAAAAAGCTAAAAACATAAGAAAGAAAAAAATGGTGGTCATTCCATACCCTCCAACACTTCTCCGAGGAAAATAGGGACGTCCCATTCCATAATGATATTTTTGCTATTTATACCCCACACATCTTATTGGGTTGCCCCAGCTCTCTGGGCAGCTTCCAACATAATAAACATTAAACATAAAAAACACTTCCATATACAGGATTGCCTTCAGACAGCTCAGGGGTCGGATAACTCCATACCCTCCAAAGAAAATGGGGACATTCTAAGGAAAAGCAGGACATTCCGGGATCATATCAGAAACTGGGACGGCTTCTATAAATCAGGGACATCCCTGGAAAATAGGGGCCCTTGGTGGGTCTGTCATTCCCTGCCTCAGTTTCCCCACTGGGCATTTGCAGTCTTGTTAAAGTGATATACAGGTGATTTACACATGTGCACAAATTTCTTCCTGATTTCCTGGCCCTGACTCCAGTCTTCTGCCTTGCAGATGTGGCAAGGCTGCAGCTGAGGAGATTTCACCCCTCCCATATCCAAGAATCTGCTGGTGTTCTCTGCTGATTCTCCAGAGAGGAGGGGGCGGTTTCTGCTCTCTACCTATTCCGCTCCAGCCTCACATCAAAGAGAGAGAGAGAGACTGAGTGTTAGAGAGAGATTAGAGAGAGATAAGGTTGCTGCTAAGAGCAGCTGCAGACACTCAGTGCAGTTCAGCATTTTCCTTTAGACCTCATTTAGCTCTGTACATAGTTGTGTATAATAGTTGCTGTAGATAGAATAAAAGAAGATATTCTACAGAGCTGCTCTCCGAGTCGTTTATGCTCTGCTATACTCTGCTGTGCGACGACTGTCTTCTTGTTGGAGTGAATCCGGTGCTCACAACTCTAAGCTGTGAGTCCACAGCACTTTGACCTGTTCCTGTCCAGAAGGTGGTCTCTGGAAGTGGCCTGGCCCAGTCGGGGATGAAGTGGATGAGTCCAGTCGGTGGCACTGGCTCAAGGGCGGTGTTGACAGCAGCACACTATGGGCCGTTTCCGCACAAAGGATGCCACGCAACAAACATAGAGGATCCGGTAGCCCCTCAGCTTCTAGTACCACTCAATGCGCTGCTGCGTCTTCCAGAGTAATTCCCACCACAACGGAGGCTCCGTCTGGACTTTACATTTAAAGTAGTATCATACCACTTTAAACAGCCATGGCTTCCACTGAAGAATCCTTGAAACCGTAGCTTGTTAAGGGTCCTGAGTGTAGCTAGGAGACCTCTGTTCATTCCACAGAGCTACCATTCTCAGAGTGGTATAAGGTCAGCCCCTCTTCCTGGGGAACTCTGGGAATTGTAGCTCTGGGAAGGGAATGGGGGTCTCCTAACAACCTTTAGTCCCCTTAACAAACTGCAGTCCCCAGGCTCTTTTGGGGGAAGTCATGACTGCCTAACCCAGGGGTCAGCACACTTTTTCAGCAGGGGGCTGGTCCACTGTCCCTCAGACCTTGTGGGGGGCCGGACTATATTTTTTGGGGGGGGGGAATGAATGAATTCCTATGGCCCACAAATAACTTAGAGATGCATTTTAAATAAAAGCACACATTCTACTCATGTAAAAACACCAGGCAGGCCCCACAAATAACCCAGAAATGCATTTTAAATAAAAGGGCACATTCTACTCGTGTAAAAACACACTGATTCATGGACCATTCGTGGGCCGGATTTAGAAGGCGATTGGGCCGGATCTGGCCCCCAGGCCTTAGTTTGCCTACCCATGGCCTAACCCCTTCATGGATCACTGCCTTGTTGTGGTGAAGGGGCTTGAATATCTCCAAGAATGCCATGCAGGGCCACCCAAGACAGACAGGTGATAGCCGAAAGTTTAAACTAAATGTGATCCACCTGCAGAAGGAACTGGCAATCCACGCCAGTATTTTGCCAAGAAAACTCCATGGACATAAAAAAGGAGAAGCTTTGAGAAGAAACTGAGAGTTTCCAAAGCATGCTCTGGTTCATGGGGTCACGGAAAGTCGAACATGACTAAGTCGACTAGACAACAACAACATGACTGCCTAAAGTGGTATGATACTGCTTTAAATGTGTTGTAGATATGGGGCCTGATTTAAAAAATGAGCTTATTATTCCATGAGTCAACAGTCTCCCAAGACTGCAAACGTCTGACAGGCTTGAATTTAGCTTCATGGTGCCAATAACATTACCGACTGGGAAAGAATAGGCAAAGTTTTAGACTAGGTGCTTTCAAACTCAGCAAGAACTACCCTTAATCTTCATTGTTTATTGTTTCAAATGAAGTATCACAGGCACTTTCAATATCCTGGTGCTTTTAAACTAATAGATACTGAGTGACGTGCAACTATAACTTAAGAGAAAGGGCCTTTTAAGGTTTATGTGCAGTGAATTTACACTGCTTGCCTTAAAGTGCTTTCTTATAGCTAGGAAGTTCCTTATCAAATCCTATTAGTTGGTGGTCCAGCATATAGGGCTGTAAACCTTTCCTCTGCAGCAGAATTCATACGAAAGATGTTTGTGTCTCGAGGTGGCGTTCCCAAATCAGCTTTGGCCTTGGAGTGACAACATTAATCAAGAAGCAGATCAATTGTAGCTCAATCTCAGGCATCTCTACTCTGAAGTAAGTCCCACTGAATTCAATGGGACTTGATCCCAAAGTATCTTTGGGACTGCAACCAGCAGGTTAATTAAACAGCTCAAGCAAATGAGCACTGTCAGGATAATTGTGATTGCAAATTAGGAACCAATTGCAATGCAAATTATTATTTTCTGCTTCCCACCAGGGATGGACAAATCTGTCAGTTGTTCTTCTCTAAGTTTCTCGTTTTTCCAATCCTAAATTCAGCTCTCCATATGTCCACAGTGATTTGCAATTACAAAGAAATCCTCAGAATTTTAGGGCAGCTTTCATCAAATAAACACATATTTGTATTCAGTTTTAACTAGCATACATTTTTGCAACTGCCATGTTCTAATATAATACATTTCTGTATGATATCTTCACTAATATATGCAGTTTCTGTGTATCTTCCCCTAATACATGCATTTTTGTAAATATTGCTTGGTTGGAGAAAACTGCATTGCAAATTCAGAGAAGTGCTGTTGTTTTTTTACATGATTCAGTTTCTCAAGGAAAGGTTACTGGAGACTTTCTGCAGATTTAGGGTGCTGCCTCACAGCAAATCTGACCCTAGGCCCACCTGGTTTAGTTTTGTCTACATCAATACTACATGAGCCAGATCGGAGAATCATAAAACGTAAAGATAAAGGTCTCCTGACAGTTAAGTCCAGTTGCGAACGACTCTGGGGCTGCGTGCTCATCTCGCTCTATAGGCCGAGGGAGCCGGCGTTTGTCTGCAGACAGTTTTTCCAGGTCATGTGGCCAACATGACTAAGCCGCTTCTGGCGAACAAGAGCAGCGCACGGAAACGCCATTTACCTTCCCGCTGGAGCGGTACCTATTTATCCACTTGCACTTTGACGTGCTTTTGAACTGCTAGGTTGGCAGGAGCTGAGACCAGGCAACAGGCGCTCACTCCATCACGGGGATTCAAACTCCCGACCTTCCGACCTGCAAGCCCTAGGCTCAGTGGTTTAGAGCCAGATCGTAGAATCATAGAGTTGTAGAATTGTAGAAAGGACCCTGAGGGTCATCTAGTCCAACGTCTTGCAATGTCCACCACCATCCAAGAGAGCCTGTTCCACTGTCAAAACAGCTCTTACAGTCAGAAAATTCCTCCTTATGTTTAGTTGGAATCCCTTTCTTATAACTTGAAGCCACTGGTTCTGATCCTACCTTGTGGAGCAAGAGAAAACAAGCTTGCTCCATTTTCCATTTGACAGCTCTTTAGATATTTCAAGATTGATATCAGATCTCCTCCCAGTTTTTTATCCAGGCTAAGCATACTCAACTCCCTCAACCAATCCATATAAGGCTCGGTTTCCAGACCCTCCTCTGCCCACATTCCAGCTTGTCAATATCCTTCCTAAATCATGGCGCCCAGAACTGGACACAGTATTCCAGGTGTGGTCTGACCAAGGCAGAATAGAGTGATACTGTTACTTCCCTTGAACTGGATGCTATATTTCTGTGGATGCAGCCCAGAACAGCATTAGCCTTTTTTGCTGCTGCATCACACTGCTGGCTCATGTTAGACTCTGTTAGATATTTTCTGTGTGTGAGAGAGACTCATTTGTTCCAGAAACAGAGAAGAAGTTTCAAGAAGAAGCAGAAGGCTGAGATTGTTTTGTCTCTGGAAGAACATTTTATGTGGGAACTGTTCTTTGGACATGCACAGTGTGACAACTGACAACCATGGTTCCATGTAACTTGTTGTAAGTTGTTGTGAGTCTCTGGCAGAGAGAAGCAGAGAGATTGTCTTGGACTCTTGTTGGACTCTAAGCATGCCTTGGCCATGGCAGTGGTGACTGTCTGTATATATTTGCTATCAATATGCTTTTATGCCTGTCAAGTAAAACTCTACACTTGACTGAATCTTTATGGCATCCATGAGTGTTTATTGCCTACTGTGTGTACCTTCAACCCTCAAGACACTTCCAAGGAAGGAGCTGTGTTGAGATGTAACTCTGCTGAGTATGGATCACACACACACACACAGAGAGAGAGAGAGAGAGAGAGAGAGAGAGAGAGAGAGAGAGCGAAAGTGATTCCGGACCAAATCCTCCTAAATGGTCACCTCCAGGCTTGACTACTGTAATTCGCTCTACGCGGGGCTGCCCTTGAAGCTGTCCCAGAAACTCCAGCGGGTGCAGAATGCTGCAGCAAGGCTCCTCACAGGGTCTCTGCCATGGGAGCATATTCACCCAGTGCTTTTCCAGCTGCACTGGCTCCCGGTGGAGTACAGGGTCAGATTTAAGGTGCTGGTTTTGACTTTTAAAGCCCTTCACGGCCTAGGACCCTCATACCTATGGGACCGCCTCTCCTGGTATGCCCCACGGAGGACCTTAAGGTCCATATATAGCAACACCCTAGAGGTCCCAGGCCCTAAGGAAGTTAGATTAGCCTCAACCAGAGCCTTTCCAACACTGGCTCCGGCCTGGTGGAACGCTCTGCCTCATGAGACCAGGGTCCTGCAGGATCTGATCTCTTTCCACAGGGCCTGTAAGACAGAGTTGTTCCGCCTGGCCTTTGGCTCAGAATCAGTTTGATTTCCTCCCCCTTTTTCTTTTTCCTTTCTCCTACTATGATGAGATTGCTCCCTACTTGTTTTAATGTTGTATCTTAATCTTTTAAATTGCATTTTAATCAACTTGTTTTTATTGGCTGGGGAGGGTGGGGTATAAATAAAATTATTATTATTATTATTATTATTATTATTATTATTATTATATCATCCATTTAGACTCCTAGATCCTTTTCACATGTATTACTTGCAAGCCAGGTGTCCCCCCATCTTATATTTGTGCAGAAGGTTCTTCCCGTCTAAATGTAGAACCTGACATTTGTCCCTATTGAAATTCATCCGCAATTCTGTTTGGTGTATGATATTATTATTATTATTATTATTATTATTATTATTATTAATATTATTAATATAGTGCCCTTTACCTGGAGGTCTCAGGGCGGTTCTTCCATTTGCCCCTTGATTTCTAGGTCCAATATGTTTTTATTTTGTGTTGTTGCTTTCCATGGGAAAAGCCGCTGTTTACCGCTAAATTGGAACAAGCGTCAATCTGCAGAAAACCCAATAGACATTTTTTCCGATTCTGGTGAAAAGCCTTTCGGACCCATGCCTAGAAGTCATGGGACAAACAGAATAAATCACAGACCAAACAGAAGTATGACGCGTCCTCAGCTGGCTTTTGAAGATGCTCCTGTTTTTACACAGAAAGACAAGTGTCCACTTTTCTCTAGGCTTGAAATAACAGCCGCTGGCCACTAGAGGTCAGACGTGCACTTTGTTGAAGACATCAAACTTTTTATTCCTCCTGTGTGTTTTTCTTCACACAGTTGATATTATTGCTTCTGCATTGAGATTCTGCCTGCAAACTTGCTTCAGCAACTTCAGCTTCTGATTAGAGATAGTGCTAAAATAAATAGACGGAAAAGCCTGATGTTTTCATGTCAATATTAATAAACACACATTACATTTTTAGTAGTGTGATGCAAATCTTAAATGCCAAATAAAGAGTTGAAAAAACGTGTTTTGGTGAGCAAGTGTAGCTCATTACCACCTAGCGGCTTCAACATTCCCTTTAGTTCCAAAGTGGTTTTCTCCAAGGACTCCCTCCCTCTTTCTGCTTCCTTTAGAATGTGGCCTTTGAATTGGGCCAGGAGACATTATTATTATTATTATTATTATTATTATTATTATTATTATTTATACCCCGCCACTCTGGGCGACTTCCAACAGAACACTAAAATACAATAACCTATTAAACATTAAAAGCTTCCCTAAAGAGAGCTGCCTTCAGATGTCTTCTAAAAATCTGGTAGTTGTTGTTCTCTTTGATATTAGATTTTAGGTGTTGTGTTGTACTGTTGTACTGTTTTATTGTTGTTAGCCACCCTGAGCCCAGCTTCGGCTGGGGAGGGCGGGATATAAATAAAATTTATTATTATTATTTATTATTTATATCTGGTGGGAGGGCATTCCACAGGGCGGGTGTAACTTGGCTTCTCGTAGTGAGGGAACCGCCAGAAGGCCCTCGGCGCTGGACCTCAGTGTCCGGGCAGAATGATGGAGGTGGAGACGCTCCTTCAGGTATACTGGACCGAGGCCGTTTAGGGCTTTAAAGGTCAGCACCAACACTTTGAATTGTGCTCGGAAACGTACTGGGAGCCAATGTAGGTCTTTCAAGACCGGTGTTATGTGGTCCCGGTGGCCACTCCCAGTCACCAGTTTAGCTGCCGCATTCTGGATTAGTTGTAGTTTCTGGGTCACCTTCAAAGGTAGCCCCACATAGAGTGCATTGCAGCAGTCCAAGTGAGAGATAACCAGAGCATGCACCACTCTGGGGAGACAGTCTGTGGGCAGGTAGGGTCTCAGCCTGCGTACCAGATGGAGCTGGTAAACAGCTGCCCTGGACACAGAATTGACCGGCGCCTCCATGGACAGCTGTGAGTCCAAAATGACTCCCAGGCTGCACACCTTATTTTCAAAGTACTCAGCAGCCCAACATTAGTCGCCGTGTGAAAAGCCGCACATGTTTCATTTCCACTGGAATCTATGGCTGGTGGGCATGTCGAAAGGTTCTCGTCAGATCTGTCCCCGCACAATAATCTGTTCGCCTTGGCATGGAGGGAAATGGATAGGGACGGGTGAAGCAGCCTAAGGTAGCAATCCTATGCATAAAGAAGCTGGCATAAAGAAAGCCAAGGTAAGTTACGCCAAGGTAAAAAGTTACACCAGATCCAAACCCTATTTTTCAGCAGTGAGGCGGCAACAGCTGTTGCTCTACCTAAGCCTGGTGGAGGGAAAACAAGCCTTAAAATAATATTCTGTGCCGGGATGCCAAGGCATTTGCCCAAGCTGAACAGGCTTAGGATCAAGCTGAAGTCACCCCTTTCTGGTGCCACCTCTGCCACACTCTCGGAACACCCCATTTGGGGACATACAGCAGCCTCAGCTCAGCCTTCTGTGCCAGGATGAGCAGGTTACAGCAGGCCATACTGGGTTGAGCTGGGATTAGGAATTCAACGCCAACTAAACAGGGCCGTCTTTAGCAGATGTGGTGCCGGGGTGCAAATATCCGCCCAGCGCCCCCAAATTACCACAGATGGAGGGGGCGAATCTGTGCACTACCAGCCATGGGGGGAGGGGCACAACTCTCCCCCATGCCACTGCAGGAGAGCAATACCCACAGAGGCTTGGGAGGGAAGCTGCGCGCCCGGCAGCCAGATGGTTGATGGGGTGCAGCTGGCAGGCATGCAGGGAAAGGGGAGGCTGCCTGCAAAGCCGCACAACTCCCCCACTAACTGGGGCGCCCCTGAGAGGCCAGTGCCCTGGCGCAACGCACCACTAAGCCCTATGGGAAAGATGGCTCTGCAAACTAAACCTGGCTGATCTGGGAATTAGCCCGCTGAGACAAAGGCCCACTGCACCCTAACTTGCTCCTGCTAGTCGATCTTGTCATAAGATTCGCCCAGTAGTCTCCTAGGTGCCAGCTTTGCTCCTTTTCTCCATCCCATCCTTTGCAGACCTTCCCAGAGAATACATGGAAAATCTGCAGGTAAATGTTTCGTGTGCATTCTGTATGCAGGCTTCCTGCAACATACACGTCTTTCAAAGTGATGCTTCCGAAGGCATCCCATAACCCCCTAAATACACTTGTCACACACATTTGTATGTAATATGTGTATTATTATTATTATTATTATTATTATTATTATTATTTGCCCACTTTTGGGGGACTGAAACAGCATCGCAAAATTCAGAGGGAGAACACAACGCCACCAATAATTGCATTCCTATTTGCAAGCAAGTTTGGGAATATTCTGGTCTGGCTTGGTGGGCTAAGAAAAGCAGAACAAATAAATTCCTCCTCCATCTTTAGAAATGGCTAATCTAGCGTAGTGGCTAAGCCTGTGAGTTGTCAGAAAAACTTTGATTGGAATCTGGGCGCAGACACAAACTCACAAATTTATTTGCCCTGGCCCATTATCTGCACCCCCCCCCTTTTAAGGGTGACTAAGATATAATCTAGTGTGGTGTTGTGTTTAGATTGCCAGACTAGGGTGACCAAATCCAAATTCCCACTCAGCCATGAAACTTAATCTAAACCACCTCACTACCTGCTGTGAGGATAAAAGGGGTACAACCATGTTTGCCACATTGTATTCCCTGGAAGGGCGAGATATAAAAGACCGCCTCACCCCTTATATGCAGAATCACTGAGCTCTGTAGGAAAGCTGCAAATACTGCCAGATTAGGAGGCCTCTTCTTTTTTATTTTTTTATTTTTTATTTTTTTATTATTGGGTTTTATAAACAAGAATAATGTTATACGAACAACTATACCAAGTTTTCTCATGTCATTTGTATATCACAAAAATTGCATAATAAATGTGGGAAAATATCTACAACATATGTTTCATTATTAGTGGTCAATGTATACGTTTTTGGTTTATGAATTGGTCTAAAAAATTAGGAGGAGGAGGAGGAGGAGGAGGAGGAGGAAGAAGAAGAAGAAGAAGAAGAAGAAGAAGAAGAAGAAGAAGAAGAAGAAGAAGAAGAAGAAGAAGGGGGAAGGAAAAAGGGTCAGCAGAGAGGGAGAGTGGCAAATGGGGTGGGGTGGTTATGCTTCTATTATTCTACTTAGTGTGTGTGAGGCCTCTTCAGTACAATATAATCAGGCCTTTAGTGTGGCGGCTCCCATTCCATTCCCGTTGCACATCAGAGCTTCTCCTTTTAACCATTGGGACTAACAAAAGTTCTCAAGGGATGAGAAATCTGTGCATTCCTATGGTTTCTGCTTAAGTTCACCATGAAGTAAATTTCAAGATAAAAATAAAGATTCCAGCTTCAGCAAAGCATCTGAGAAAACCTGAAAGGAAGTTGAAAGGGGTTTGATAAGGCTATCCGACTTTCTCAAGAGTGTTTCATACAGCCCTGGTGGGGGTATTATTATTATTATTTAATAAATTTGTATACCACGCTTCACCCACAGATCTCAGGCCGGTTCACAACCTAAAAATACAATGTAGCTAGGTCGCTCAGTTTTATCATCTCTCTCTCAGAGGAATGGGATGGTTCTTTGAAGATACAATGGTGGCAAAGATAGAAAATGTCTTCCCTTCTGTCACTGCTGCAGCACCATCGTGAAATGACAGGAAGGAGATTGGAATTGCAAGAGGCTCGAATGCAGATACCTGGATGAAGGGGAGCTTGGAAGCACCATTTCCTCAGAGGACTATTTTATTCTTAAATACTTCCCTTGAGCTTCTAATTGATTCTGCATTGTTATACTGAATACATAGTCTCCCGGATAGAGATAGGTGTGTAACCTTTTCGGAAAATCACAAACATCTCTAAATTTACCATTTAGTAAAGGTAAAGGGACCCCTGACCATTAGGTCCAGTCATGGCCGACTCTGGGGTTGCAGGGCTCATCTCGCTTTATTGGCCGAGGGAGCCGGGGTACAGCTTCCAGGTCATGTGGCCAGCATGACTAAGCTGCTTCTGGCGAACCAGAGCAGCGCACGGAAAGGCCATTTACCTTCCCGCCAGAGCGGTCCCTGTTTATCTACTTGCACTGGTGTGCTTTCGAACTGCTAGGCTGGCAGGAGCAGGGCCCGAGCAACGGGAGCTCACCCCGTCACGGGGATTTGAACCACCAACTTTCCAATTGGCAAGCCCTAGGCTCTGTGGTTTAGACCACAGCACCACCCACGTCCCTTACCATTTGGACATAAGTATTAAATGGCAACAATATCTGCTGAAAATAAAATGCAGCGTTTCACAATAACAGATAAGATCTCAGGGTAAAATCCGGAAAGAAATGAAAGGAAGAATACTTTACATTCAGCTGTTGCATCTGGTCAGGTGTTGCCTGATCCCTGGCAAAGGGACCCTCCTTCTGAGCTGCCAATGACCTCAAAATTTCTGGAACCTACACAAGAGGGTCATTCGAGATGCTCCCAAGAGCTTCAGCATGTTCAGTGGAGTTTTTGACTTTATTCCTGCTTCAACAGTAGATCACCCACACTATACCAGGAATGCTTTCCAAACTTCCCTCAGTTTCTTTCTTTCTTTCTTTCTTTCTTTCTTTCTTTCTTTCTTTCAGTTTAAATAAAATAGTTTTTTAATTAAAAAATACAGGAATATAGGATATGCCCAGACAATACATGCAACAAAACTGAATGTTACGACTAGAAAACCTCTATTCCACTGCAGTATTCTTAAACCAGCTAAACATAAAATATGCAAGTTATTCATGCAATATATAAGGTATCTTCATACAAAAGAAGAAAATTTGCAGACAGAAAATCGAATAAAAATCAAACATCAAGTGTCATCGCATAGCAGTTTCATTTCATATGAAATGGAATTATAATGCTGAACATCTAAATTACAGTATATCTATTCTTTAGAAAGTCCATATAAGGCTATAAAATGTGAAGTTTTCTCATGCTTCAGTCATTTTGCACAATTCCACTGTATTCCATGTTACAGATAGCTAGTATTTTAATGATGGAGAAACAATAATTTTTGCCACTAAACTCCAGATGAGTTAATGATGTTCTTTGCACACTGTTCCCTGTAAATATAGGATGGGGTGTGGTTTCAAAGGGACTGTTTCAAAAGGCATCTCCTTGGATTCTAGTTGAAGGGTTGGATCCAAAATTTGCTCCTGCCGGTGGGAGCATCTCCTGAGCTAAGGGGACACTTCTCCTGGCAGACAGGAAGGAGGCAATCTGGTGCACCCTCTGGAAGCTGTGGGCTACAGGGAGAATCACCAAGAGTTGCCTCTGCCTCCCCCAAATGGGTCAAATTCCTCCTGTGGACTTTCCATCTCAGAAGGTGGACTCTGGATCCAACCCAATGAAAACAGAAGAAAGGCCTTTGCGTGCTGACTCACGTTGAGAAAATAAAACTCCAATTGCTCTTTTGTTTTGAATTTTTGTTTCTACAACACCACCTTAAGCTTATGTGCTTCTGAAGTTGGAACTAACTTCCTGGCAGGAAACCCTTTTGCCCCAAATATGCCTGATGTACAACACCAGCCTCAGACAGTTCCCTGTTTCTGCTTTATAAGTACAAAGAAAGCAAAGGGTGGTTTCTCTTTTGATACGAATTTTTGAGAAGAGTGATTATAATTTTAGCATATGCTGCATTGTTTGATGAAACGTTTTGGATGCTGGAAGGGAAAAGTCCTTGAAGGCCAAGTGTGAAAATAATGTCCTTCTTGTGTAAAATAAATCTAAATCTTCAAGTACAGTAGCTGTTTATTGCTACCCAGAGTGCCATGTGGAGCAGACATCAGAGAGTTCATCACCAGGCTGGGGATGATTCTACTTTCCTTTTTATTGAATGAGTTACAGATGCTTCACATATCCTTTCTGTTATCTGCTCACATGCACATTCACGCTGAAAGAAACTGCCTCCAAGTTCAATGGGCCACAGTCCCAAATAAGCTACACTATCGAGAAATAAGGAAATCTAACAAATAAATAAGGAAGGCTAGGACTGCAGTCCAAATCTCTCATTGTCTTGACAGATTGGTGAAATGTTGATATAAACAGCTGTTCATATTATTTCAGATCCACTGGACCACAGTTCTTCTTTTTTGCTGAACCCAGTGTACTGCCCTAAACTTTTGTAAATTAATGTTTTGTTAGCTCTGCTTAGCATGTTTTGAAAATTCCTCTGTGGTACCTAGCTCAAACTCCAAATAATACAAAAATCATGTCAGCTATATTAATATGATTGTAAGACACACCTAATTTTTGGTGCCCAAAATAAAAATGGCCGGAGAGCTTGTGAAACAGCCAGGCTTGTGCAAAGTAGCAGACAAAACAGATGTGTGGAAAGTGTTTAAAATGAGTCTGTACTGAAGATCACAGAATTAGGCTATAATGGGAGTTAGCTTCATTGAGCTAAATGGGACTTAGCATCAGGGAAGGGAAATGAGACACACAAAAAAGGGTGGAATAGTTGCAAAACACTTGTCCAAATGATCATGGATTGAGTTCAGGAATACTCTGTTGAGGTGCCTGTCTAATATCTACTTTATGATGCAGTCCTTTAGTGGCTGGGAACACACCATAATGGCACCAAAACAGTGGCATATAAGGGAAATAATGGCAATAAAAGGAGGGGGGAAGTGGAACCAGTGGGAAACAGGGAAGTTTGTGCCCTGAAAATTATGTTGGCTAAAATCTGACATAATTCTAATCTAAATTATCTGTGTTTAAACATTTATCTGCTGAAAGTAGGATTTGATTGAACATGTAAATTCAACACATTCCTTCCTAAGCATCATTTTAAGGCACAACATGAGCATGAGGCAGCTCCATGTGCAAAAACCTCAGAACACTTAACAAAGACCCATAGTACTGCCTGAGTCAGACGTGTGAAATTCAAGTTCTTTCAAGGACTTTCCCAATATTTGTGGATGTTAAAAACAGTCTTGATGGAGCAGTTGCTTAAATCAAAACCATGTTGATCTGAACATTGTAGGCTTCTTCAAAGACTCTTTTCAGCTTAATTAAGTTGTGGCTTAGGTTTCAAACTGATTTGTAGGGACGAAAATATCTGTTAATTTTGCTGCTCTCGGTTTCTCATTTTCCCAGTCTTAAATTCAGTTCTCTACATTTCTGCAGCTATTTGCATATTTCTTCTTTTAAAAAGGCCTCGCCTCATGAAAATTCATCAGCGCTTTAGTGCAAATTTCTCCCAAGAAACGTATTTTTGTATGCCATTTTGACTAATGTACACATTTTTTTCAAACACTTTCCCCTCATATAATGCATTTTGGTATGTCATTTTCACTAATCAATTCATTTTTATGCACACTAATATAGGCATTTTTGTAAGCACTGTTTAGTTGGAGGACAGATTCTGGCTCCCTTGGCCTGAAAAGCGAGTTGAGTGCTGCAACCCCCTAGTCACCTTTGACTGGATTTAACTGTCCAGGGGTCCTTTGCCTTTACCTTAGTTGGAGAACTACACTGCAAAATTCACTTTGTGTTTTGCATTTTGAAGGATGGCTATGTTTCAGTTCTTGTGCTGTTTCAGAAAGGGCAAATTAGATAAATCCACTCCGAAATGCAAGCTGAATTGATTTTCTCCCCCATCCCTGCTAATCTGTGTCAGCTCCATGTTCTTCCTTTTTAAAAAAAAGAAAACACCATAATCTTCTAAGCTCTGTTTCCATATATTAAACAAATAACTCATTTATGCGCATGGCTCAGTTAAAACTACCAGCCTCATTTTGTGTCTGTTTTTGTGCATGTTGAACTCAATCTCCTGGACTGGGTGACATTTTTACAGCATCCTTCTCAGTAGCATTTTCTCATTGCAGCCTCATTGGTCCTATTTGCCCACACAGCCTTTCAGTTCTGTTCATGATGCTATATTGAGTGCAATGGATGCTTGTAAACGTAAGAATCCAAGTCAGATTAATTGGCTATGTGAGCAAAGGAGGCTGAGGACAAGAGAGCCTGAAATATCATTAAAATTTTGTGGAAAATTCAGAAAGTTCAGGGTTGTATCCAAAGCTGGCCATACTCTATGCAGACACATTGAAATTAACGGACCTAACTAGGTTAGGTTCATCAATGTCTGTGGGTGTACTCTCAGTAGAACTTGTATCCAACTGAAATAAACCTCAAGAATTATTTTCAGTAACGTTCAGTTGCACTAGGTGGGAAAGGGTTTTAGCAACTGCTGAAAACTGAGAATATTCAACGCATCCCCAAGAAAAGTCCATGACTATCCTCCTAACATGAAACGGTGGCAGTCGTGGGCCTGTAGGTGGCAGCAACTGCCTGAAACTCATAGGAGACGATCTCAAAATGAAGTGGTCTCTTCAGAAAGTTATCTGTATCCTAAAGAGCGACATTCTCTTAATAATACATGGGCATTATTTAATGGGAGTTAGGGTGTCAGTAGAATCTAAACAATGGTTCTCTCAACCACTCCCCCACCCCAAAAAGTCTCAACAGCCAGAACGAGCCTCCCTCTTTGATGAAGTGAAGGGCTCGTTCAATTTGCTCAGCGTGGGAGTCTTTGTCATTTGAACAGGATGGCACAATAGATATTGATAAAAATAAAAGTCTTTTAGCATAATAGCAAAGCAAGACAATAGCAAGAAAGTGGAGAATTGGTGGTGGCCATTAAAAATGTATTAAAACATGCATTCTGCTCTTTTATTCCTTACAATGATAACAATAAAAGGTTGGTAAGTGCTTACATGCAAAATCCTTCTAAAAGGAGAGAAATAAAAGGAGTGCCAGAAGGAGGCCACCAGATTTAGACACGGGAGAGAAATGAAAATAAAGGGAGAGGGCCTTTGAGACAAAATAAAAGCTCAATGGCTGCTGGGTTGAGCCAGAAGGAGAAACATAAATAATCATTCGAAACAATGCCACAGAAGTCCTATGACTCTGTGCAAAATATCGCCAGAAGCCTCTGCATATAAAATTCTCCAGTCACCCTTTCGGAATCACTCAGGGCACATTTACTTTTCCAGGATTCACTGTACTGTACAGCAAAAAAGATCTACCCATGTTTGCAGTTTAATCCTTGGAATCAAGTCCTGTTGATTTAGGCTGCTCTCCCAAGAACGCTTAGCGAACACAACGTGACATACTTCTGAGTAAACATGCGTAGGGCTATACTGCACCTCCTAAGTAAGCGGAACAGAATCAAAGCCTTTATCAGAAAAGTACAGAAATGGCAGTACTAGACGTTTGGGGAATTAAAACCAGCAGTCCCTGTTCTTCCCCAAAAACATGTTCAGTCCATATCTCTTGCAACTAATTTCCCTAGTTAAAAGTTGTTTGCAGGCTGGCAAATAAATCTGTAGGCTATCCTCCACTTCCCCCCTCCCTCCACACACACACAACACATTTTTTAAATCTCAAATGGAAACAAAGGAAGGCTTTGACTCATTTTGGGAGAATGGTGAGCATGTGCAGAGAATCTAAGATTAAAGAGCAGAATATCATCTGCTGCAAGAGTTTTCTGATGAAGCCAGCAAGTGAGGAAGGAACTGTTGTTTTACAGTGCCTTGCAGGGTTCCAAGCAGACATATTAAAACAACTTACAGATGTAGTTTGTGCAAAATATTAAGTCGGGTGCCTTCAAAACTCACTTTGCTGAGCTGTTTCCACCCTTTCAAAAATGCATTTAAGTCCTGTAAATTCTCCAGAGCTCACTGTCTAATTATGTTGGGCATCCTGTATACCTTCTCATTAAAAACTAACCTCTTATTTTAATGACTTGGTTTTAGCCCTTTGAAGATCAGGCATGTAATAGTGGCTCAATGTTAGCAATGTGGTTATTCATATATCAGCGCTCTTTCTCTCTCTGCTTTCTTCCTTCCTTTCTCATTCACTTTTTTTTTTTTTTTTTTTAAGAAACTTCCTTCCCTCGGTGAATTCTTTCCTATTTTTTAACCCATGGACATGCTTTTCCTTTCTTGCAAGTTCTGCCAGCCACAGTGCCAAAGCTGCACTAAACCTCCCCACAAAGGGTCAGGCAATGTTAAGTGCCCTGGCTGCTCCCACTTAAATGCTAAGCAGGTCTCTCCATCCAGTATTTCAGAGGGATGATTCACTGTGCAACATTCGAGTTATAACAGTATATTTGATTTAAACAAAAACAAAAAAAAAAGTGGGCTACGTTTGATGGACTTCATTTGATCTCAATAGACGGCCTTATTCTGAGTCACACAGTCTGCACCAACCCACCCACCCTCCTCATCCCAGTAAGCAACAGTGACCCGACTGCTGAAAGGTTCTCCCTTGGACCTTCTTCAGGCTGAATTTGTGGCCTATCACTGAAGTACAGCCCTTTGAATTACAGTAGCATTTGTTTGGCCCTCATTTGTGTCCAGAGAGTAGAGCTGAGCAAAAGTTTCTCTTTCTAAGAAAGTCCCCGAGATTCTCACCCCTAGAAAAAAAGGCCACTTTCCAGAATTTTCTCTAAATATTGGTGACAATTGCTATTCTCCCTCAGCTGCCCCCCACCTTACATACCCACAAAGAAGCAAACACACACACAATGCCTCCCAAACACCAGCCATTATGGTGGGTACAAAATGGTGGCCAAGTTGCTGGTCTTGCGGCTGTTCATGGCAAGCCTTATGCCCAAGAAAACTGAAACCTTTTCTCTTCTCCCTGGAGATAAGAGGTGAACTTTGTGTCCCCAATTTCTCTGCTCACAAAGAGGGCGGAGAATGTGCATGATCTTCCAGATATAAATGAGTGGAAATTCCACTCACCTAACAAGACTTTCCTGGTATCTCCCCCTGCACTTTCTAAAAGCCACTCCTGAAAATTATAATATCCTGTTTTGGGGCTGCAGTGGGACAGGGAAATTAAGGAGAATTTAATGGGGTTGCCTTGTGCTCTCACAAGACGTCTCTGAATCCAGTATGAAAGCAGCTGAAGAAGTTCAGCTGAGCCCTCTACTCTCCTCATTCACCTGACCTTCCACTTCCCCTCCCTGCTGCACAAAGCAAAGCTTTACACCACAGCAAATGGTGGAGAAAGAGGATAGGAGAAAGCCAGTGGGGAAGTGGAACAACAAATATATCAGTTTGTGCTGCCTTGAAGCATTCAAAGAAACACGTTCTCAAGGCTGGCAACTGGCACCTGTTTCTGCCCATGATATTTTCACCTGTGCAGAAGAAACCCAGTTGATTTTGCTTCTGAAATGCATCAGAAGTTTCATACCGAAGGACTGAAGGTCTGAGATTCAGGCAGCCTATTTGCTGCACTACAAAGGTAGCTTGCCAAAAGAAGGAACTCTTAGCCTGCAGACAGCACTATCAATTCAACCACAGTCAGGTAGCACAAGGAATCAATAGAGTTTCACTTTATAGCCCTACAAAGCTTCTGACCCTCGTCTAGGTTGGGTCCTTCCTCTGAGCAATCTTGAGCAGCTGTAGACAATCTCCTTGTTCTACTACCTTCTTGTCTTCCCAGAGCATCACTCCCATCACATAAATAAACACAGTACAGCTTTGATATAACTTATTTTGTCATTTGTAGTCCTTCAATTTTTTTGTGAAATTCGCCATTCAGTTCTAAATACATGTTTTAGCTTCTAAGTGTTATCTGACATTAGTTTACATTAATAAACTCAAACCCATAATTTCATATTCTCAGAGACTAAAATCTAGACTATGTTTATAGTGCCTTGATTTATCAAAGTCTAACATAACACTTGGGACGCAGGTGGCGCCTAGCCTCAGCGCCTAGGACTTGCCGATCGAAAGGTCGGCGGTTCGAATCCCTGCGGCGGGGTGCGCTCCCGCTGCTCGGTCCCAGCGCCTGCCAACCTAGCAGTTCGAAAGCACCTCCGGGTGCAAGTAGATAAATAGGGACCGCTTACCAGCGGGAAGGTAAACGGCGTTTCCATGTGCGGCTCGGGCTCGGGCTCGGGCTCTGGCCAGAGCAGCGATGTCACGCTGGCCACGTGACCCGGAAGTGTCTCCGGACAGCGCTGGCCCCTGGCCTCTTAAGTGAGATGGGCGCACAACCCCAGAGTCTGTCAAG
The DNA here is from genome assembly GCF_951804945.1 of Podarcis cretensis. Lineage (NCBI taxonomy): Eukaryota > Metazoa > Chordata > Lepidosauria > Squamata > Lacertidae > Podarcis > Podarcis cretensis. The sequence continues at coordinate 99,622,228 of NC_137173.1, read as the reverse complement.
ACTGGCCCGTACGGGCAGGGGTACCTTTACCTTTACCTTTAACATAACACTTGCTTTTCCATCATTTCAATTTCATTCAAATCTTACCATTCTGACTTAGGAATAATAGTGCTTTCTTTATTATCCAAGTCTCTGGTTATTATAGCAACATTTCACATGTGCTAAATGTAGTTTTGCCATACAGGGAGGGTTTTTACTAGACTTATTGAGAGAGATACAACTGGCTCGTATTTCATTTTCACAAAATGGGACTTTAATTTGAAAATACACCCATAAACATATTCTGTTCCATATGTGGTTACAGGGTTGTTGCAATGTACATATATGAGATGCACAGTTGAAAGTGCTATTCAATTGTTAATTATTATGCTAGCAATTATGTTTGTTCATTTTAGTAAATATTGTGAAAATATTTCTGCAGATTCAGTGGGATGGGCAAAAGGGATAAAATATATTTAGCCTACATAGTAGAAGACTTTATTTTACAGAAATAGAAATGGAGCCATCCGGGTGTGAAGGTACGATTCCCATCAGCCCCCTCCCTCTCCAAGTGCAGCCATTACTAGATTTATTGAGAACCAATACCCTTAGGGTTTGTAGTGCAAAATGCTGTGTTTCAGAGATCTTCTTCCCCACCTGATGAACTCCATTCTGGCAGGGGAAGTAGAAAGGAAAGGGGCATTCTGCCGCAGAAGACAGGAGAGAGAGAGGTGGACTCAGAAGCCACCTAGCCAGAGGGAAAGAGAGGGAGTGCAACTGTGACAGGACAACATCTCCATCAGGCTCAGTGCCTCCTCTTTGCCACAAGTAGTAGGAAGAAGGCTTTAGCTGTTCATCCCTTCATAGAATCATAGAATCATAGAGTTGGAATAGACCACAAGGGCCATCGAGTCCAACCCCCTGCCAAGCAGGAAACACCATCAGAGCACTCCTGACATATGGTTGTCAAGCCTCTGCTTAAAGACCTCCAAAGAAGGAGACTCCACCACACTCCTGGGCAGCAAATTCCACTGTCAAACAGCTCTTACTGTCAGGAAGTTCTTCCTAATGTTTAGGTGGAATCTTCTTTCTTGTAGTTTGGAACCATTGCTCCGTGTCCGCTTCTCTGGAGCAGCAGAAAACAACCTTTCTCCCTCCTCTATGTGACATCCTTTTATATATTTGAACATGGCTATCATATCACCCCTTAACCTCCTCTTCTCCAGGCTAAACATGCCCAGCTCCCTTAGCCATTCCTCATAAGGCCTTGTTGTATTCACTCAAGAGAAAAGTCGCTACAAAAGCCCAACCCACTGGGGGTTTGGGTTAGGGTTAGGACTGAGGTTTGGGTGGCTAACAATAGATGGAACTAGAGGTAGTGACAGAGGGAGGCAACTCATTGCAGTGTTGTTCCCAACACCTTCCCTATTGAGTTCTACAAGGACTAAGGTGGAGGAAGCAGACCCCACCAGTGTCAGCCCAAGCGAGTACACAGCACCCCATTCACCCTAATGGATACCGGAGGTGAGTTTCACACGTAATGGCTCTGGGCACCCAGGGCTGGGGCTGTTCTCTCTGAAGCAAGCGACTGATCCGCTTGGGGTGGAAGAGTCAGCATCTGTGGTAAAATCCCCTCAGAGGGAAAGTCTGACAAAGAAAAGTTTTACCTGTGGAGGTTAATGTTTCTTAAGTGCAGCTCTTTCTGATATCTGGAATAAAACCGAGAGTAAGGGAGCTCTTATTGGAATGCCCTGCATCAAAAATACAAATAATTTTCTATTAGCCGTGTCAGCAGGATAAATAACTGTGAGGTGGAATCGAGGCTATTATCAGGAAATGTCTGAACATTCTTCAAAACAACCCTGACCTTAATAACTTGTTTAAAGATCTCCTCCTGATGGTTTATGGAAGAAGCCCAACTTAAAAGACAAAAGTGTGCTCAGCATGCATTGTTAATCACTCTAGACCCTCGGTGGCACAGTTACCTGATGGCAATTACTTTTGTGATGCCTGTGAAATTCAACCCCCAAATAGAAGTGTTTTATTTTATCACCCTATTAGAGGGAAAATATCCTCTCCCATTTAATGAATAATAACATGCGCTACAAAGAATGTACAGTAGCCCATCTAACCAAATGTCCTTGTACTGCAGTTAGCCAGAGATCAGACCACAAAAATGATGACTGAACCAAAAAAACACACAAAAAATCTCTCCATTAGTGGGAATGATGGAGCCTCTTAGAAAGATGAATGCATTAACACTCAGCTTGCACCACTAGATCTATGGAATTATGTTTTTCGATGAAGCTAGTTGCTTGTTGCCATATCTTTAAGGAAAGCAGGCAAATATTCAAAATATCTCACATTTATCAAAGGATACAGAATGTAGTAGTGCTTAGAATTATGCCAGATGCAATTCAGAAGATAATTAGAATAAGACATAATCCTTTAAAACACAACTAAAGACACCTAAGTCAACTCTCCTTTTTTAATCTTGTTCTTGTGAGTTTCAACGTTTTTCCAGGACTGCTTTGACAGTATACTATCACGCTGGACTTTGTGTTACTCTTATGCCATACCTTTGGTGCTTTGAAAACTTTACATTTGCATAGTTTTGCATCATTCTGTGGTAATTTCCATTAGTTCCATATGTGTACTCAGTACTCTGCGGTAGATAACAAAATGGACCACTCTCGTTTAGTGGCAAACTGGCTCAACACATCTCATGTGGGATGGCCAACATGAGGCCCTTGAGATGTGGTTGGAGTACAATTCCCATCATCCTTAACCATTGGCTATGCTGGCTAAGGCCAATAGGAGTTGTAATTCAACCACATATGAAGGATACCATGCCTTATGCTTTTTTGATCTATGGCAGTGACCAACACCACATCTTCCAAGAAGGTTTTGATAAATCCAGGGAAGCTGATCCATGACGGCCATCTGGTCCAATAGACTCCACATATCTCAGTCTGCCCTCGGCCAAGCCACACCTGTCTGCTTCACCTACTGTCTCCTCCCCTACCAGTCTCAATGAGCACAAGCCACCACTTGATAAACCTAGAACCGTTTTGGAGTGCTGGTGGAATCCAGCAAGTTGCAAACCCAACAGAAGTGTTCATGTTGTTACCATTGCATGATGGGAAAGATGAGGCTAAAGTCACTGGTTCCAGTCTCTGTGTGACAGACAGCTCCTTCAGAGCAAGTGAGGTTAATCCCTATTTTCAGAGGGAGAGTGTGATACCAAGATTCACCCTAGCTATCATAAATAACCGCATAATTATCTCTATTGGCAGAGTGCCAACAGCCAATAGCTAGTCAGCCATCTCTCCTCCCCGGAAGTCTCAGTTCAAGAGCAGAATATGGAAGGGGGGCCTGAACTAGGTCAAACCCAGAGCAGAGAATGGATTGTGCTTGCATCTGAGGTACAGTTGAGTAATAAAGGGGTGGAGTCAGGGCTGGCCCTACCATTTGGCAAAGTGAGGCAGCCACCTCAGGCAACAGATGCTGTGGAGCATATATTCACTTTCAGCTCAACACAATTGCTGGTTTTAATTTTTCCAGGTCTATGAGGAATCTGTACCTTGCTAATTCTACTCAGAGAAGACCCACTGAAGTTAATGGATATCACTAGCTTAGGTCCATTAATTTCAGTGTGTCTACTTGGAGTAGGATTTAGTTGGATATAACACAGTGATGGTGAAAATTAATTTTATCATACCTTTTGATGACGGGGTATGTTTGTGCGGACATGTGTATGTGGGAGAACGAGAGTGATAGCACAGAAAATGGCCCACTAAAAATTCATGATATGCCTGGTGATTCCTTTTACCTTAAGATTGCTTAATTATAATGTTAATTGGAATGCTGTGGCACTTCATCTCTATATATCAGCACATTACCCCCAGCATAGCCCAAATTTGTAAAATAGGAAGCAAAACTCCATTTGGAAAGTCCCTTACGAGCTGTCTGCCTCTCTCTAAATCAGCAAGAATGATTTAAGGGTATAAAACTGTCCAGTTTTCTATTTTTCTTTCCCCCCCCCTCCATTCATTCATATTCAATTGAGCTTCCTACTTCCCTCAGTTTGCTATCAATGCCAAGGAAATTTTAATTAATTAAATATGAAGGTTGGGTAAAGGCTATTTTATCAACCCTGTTCTGAGTTCTTCCAGTAAAACAACAACAAGGCTTTAAACTCTATATAAAATGAAAATACTAATCTAAGATTAAGTGGGATACTTCAAACACAAATGTGTTTCCACCCATTACTGTACCCAAGCTGCTATCAGCCCAGTCAAGCTTTGGCCAAACATTGTCACATGTGACTAGCTGCATCCTTATGTGGCTGCGGATAAGCATCTAATTGAAAGCAATACAGTGCAGACAGATGACGTCTGCATTTAGATGCACATCTGAATGTTTATCTAATATACACTCAGACTTTCTTTCCTGGTCCAGCAAGTGAGATGTCCATGCAAGTCTGCTTCCACACATGCATCCAGTGGCGTAGCGTGGGGGTGCAGGGGGGGCCAGCCGCATCGGGCGCAACATTTGGGGGGGGGCGCGCTCGCACTCGCAGCTCTCTGCCCCTACCTGGCTCACTCTCTCTCTCACTGCAGTGCTGGCTGTGCGAATCCGATCCGAGCTGCCGGGTCGCCACCCACTGTGGAGGGGGAGGGTGCCAGGCATGTGTTGCGGTGCGGAGCGGAGAGAGAGCGAGGGAGGGACTATCTGGGGGAGGGACAGTGCAGCGGCCGCCCAGCGCAGCGCTGAGCGCGGGAGAGAACTACACCCGACCAGCCCAGGCAGCAGCAAGAAGAAGCTGGCAGCGGCAGCAGGTTAGGGGTTAGGGGCGCAAATTACTTGCCTTGCCCCGGGTTAGGGGGCGCAAATTACTTGCCTTGCCCTGGGTGCTGACAACCCACGCTACGCCGCTGCATGCATCTGTTCTGAGCCTCAGGGCTGTTTCACTTTTTATGTTTTTAAGTGGTACACCTAAAGATGTCGTAAGGATTACAATGTGACCCAGGCTTCCACACATTCTTTTTCGATAATCTTCCAAATATATTTGGATTAACAAAAAGCCATGATAGCTGAGTGGCATCAAAAGGCTAGGTTTTCTCCCAAATAGTAGACTCATCACTAGAGTGATTAAAGTAGCAGTTTGGGGAAAACAGTTTAGATTTAACAGAAAGGGAAATCTATTTCTAATAGAAAATATGATTATTGTATATCAAATATTTTATAAAATTTGTAATGTTTCTTGTCTATTAGTAGTACCTCTTTTTCACATCATAAACCAAATTTTAACTGGATTTGTAGAAAGGCTCTTGGAAAGAGTCACATGTTTGCTTAATTAGACTGTCAAGATTCCTGCTTTCAGTTAATAAAAAGCAAGGGCGGTGTTTAACTAAATAATTGTGCAAGTGAAACAACTTCCATATGTGCTATGGGGCTTTCTCATCCCCTCTCCTCCCCATGCGCCATCTCCCAATCTGCTCCAGAGGGTTGGAGAAAACCTTAAAACATATTTAGGGGGCACATAGAGGGAGGCAAGCGGGGGGGGGGGTAGGCATGTTCCATTGCACCAACAGAAACTGCTATTCAACTAGTTACAGTTAAATAGTTGGCATCTATCTGTATGGAGGAGTGCACCTTTGGGGCTGAAGTCGAACTGTTGGGGAGTTACAGCGCCTGCTGTGGCTGTAGAGACCAATACAGGAGAGGCATGTTTTGTTGCAGCTGGGGCAGATGAAGGCTGCTACTGGTGTACCATGCTGTTTCTTCTCTCTCCCAGCAGTCATTCCTCCTCTGATCAATGCCATGAATGTACCACCTGATTGTCTGTCTCCAGGCACTGCAGTCATCTGCAAGGGATTCTTATGTGATGGCCTGGGACTCAGGCTCGGGCTCGGAACCAGAGGAGACTCAGTCTGCACTGGATCCTTTGCCTCAGGCATCATCTGAACCAAGCCTGGGGCCTGATCCTGAAGAGTCCGAGTCTGCACAGGTTCCCCTGCAACAAACACCAGCTGGGCCAAATAAGGTGCCTGAGCCTGCCCTGGCTCCAGATGCGGGGATTACCTCGTTGCCTTCAGCTGGGCAATCACTTACCGCTGCTCCACTACCAGTTTGGTCAGGGGAGGGTGAGGCAGCCCCTGGGTCTAGTAACCCACGGACGTCTCCCGAGCTGCAGAGACTGAGAGAGGAGAGACCTGAGTACTCGCAGGAGGAGTGCTCACCTTCGGGCGAAATAGGGACGTAAGTCGCCGGGGGATCAGGACCGGCCGCTACCCCGACAAAGATAAAAGGCTGCCGGGCCCTGCCCCAGGTTGCGGGAGCAACATTGCTGTATGCTAGATCCTGCCTGAGATCCTGTACCTGTCCTTGCCTGGTTTCCTGCCTCGTGTCCTGCCTTGGGCCTGTCGAACTGACTCCCAGGGAAACTTCAGATTCTGGACCGGTCCTGGACTGCGTTTCACGGGTTACCCCCGGGCCCAGCACATCTCACAAGGCAGGGTTGATGTTGCCAGCCTTCATGTCTCGTTTGCAGCCATCGTTGTAACACAGAGTTGGTCTGCCAACAGGCCTGGTGCCTGAAGCCAGCTCCCTGGAGTGCACCTCCTTGGGGACCCTGCAATCTTCCATTCTGTGGACATCACATCACCAAGCTAATGCAGATGTCACTGAGACAGGAGTGCGAACATGCTGGGAATGTGGACTTGGGAGGGCACATCTTTGCTTGAATAAAGGTAAGGTAAAGGTACCCCTGCCCGTACGGGCCAGTCTTGACAGACTCTGGGGTTGTGCGCCCATCTCACTTAAGAGGCCAGGGGCCAGCGCTGTCCGGAGACACTTCCGGGTCACGTGGCCAGCGTGACATCGCTGCTCTGGCGAGCCAGAGCCGCACACGGAAACGCCGTTTACCTTCCCGCTGGTAAGCGGTCCCTATTTATCTACTTGCACCCGGAGGTCCTTTCGAACTGCTAGGTTGGCAGGCGCTGGGACCGAGCAGCGGGAGCGCACCCCGCCGCAGGGATTCGAACCGCCGACCTTTCGATCGGCAAGTCCTAGGCGCTGAGGCTTTAACCCACAGCGCCACCTGCGTCCCACCTTTGCTTGAATACCAGTCAGCTAATTTGCAAACCTCCCCGACCCCCAACTTAAGTGTGGATTGAAACACAGTTAACCATTAAGGTTAAGCACTTCTCTGAGTGTTGTGATGCAACTTCAACTGAAACACGTATCATTAAATCATTTCTTGTGAGGAAGGAATGTAGAGATATATGTGTTGTGAGGGAAAATGTGTCTGAAATGTGCCTTTGGGCAAATGCACTTAAAAACAAAAAAAAAAAAGCACACAATGTTCATATTTTACAGGAAGGTGAGGAAAGTAATGTGATGTGAAATTTTCATTCATTTAGCAAAAAAAAAATGCAAAAAAATAAGACAAAATGATTGAACATATGCAAAACTGACCTGGAAGTGTTAAAAATTTGGAAGTTGAAGACAAGTGTATGTGATTAGCAACTATTTTTTTATATTAAAAAACCTATTCAGATTAAATGATACAATAGCTAAAGATTTATAGTTATTATAAATTATTAGTTACTTTATAGAGGTAAGAAGTTCCTTCACATTTCCTTTAGGATCTGCCCACCATGTATCATTCAGCAACATGACAGATATTCCCATCTGATTGTGAGTCATCAGAACGACATAGATTACATCGGCTAGCCGTAATGTCACCTGGCTTTCTGATTTAAGTGTTGAGTCCTTTTACTTTGCACTTTGAGTTTTTGTCATACACAGATTCCCAGCATTTTCAAGCTTGATTAATACATTAATGGTGCAGGACGGGAATTATTTCTCATGGATGAATCTCACACCACTCTTGTGATGTAGGTGAAAGAGTTTTGGCAACAGAGCCATTACACTTATTTCCTGTATGACCCACACATCCAGAGTACTGTATTCCTTCAGACGAAACTGAACAGAGCAGCATGAAATCCCATCATGGCAAACCAAGACCATGCCAAGTAGGTAATGAACCCCGAAAAGTCTTATATGCTTCATGTCTGCAGTCTTAATACAAATAAACTCAGTGGGAAAACTTGGTGATGCCCACCGCTTTGGGGGTCTTTGGGCCAAACAGTGGTATATAAATAAACCAATAGATGAATGAACGAATCTAGCTTTAGATTACTTTTGTAACCTCTTAATGGCCACATTTTTGGCGAGAACTGGTATTCCTGCCAAATAGATGGCTCTGTCTATCTAATTTTTTTTGGGGGTGGGGGGGTTGTATACAGATGTTGAAGACTTTATGTTGGAAAGCAGGGTACAGACCCACTTTCACAGGGCTATTGCGATAATAAAATGGGGGTTGTTGTTTCAAGGCCCTTGGAAGATAATTAAGTTTAAAGTGAATTAATGACAGGCACATAACTCCACCTTGGTCTACCTATTATTTATGTATTATTTTAAAAATTGCAACCTGTTCTTCACTGTTCCTAGAGTGAAGAACAACATAAAAATACAAGAAAAGAATCTTTCACTTAATACAACTCATTATAAACTCAGATAATATACAGTACCTACTGATATATAGCAGCATTATAGAAAGAATTAGATGAAGTAACTTGCCACTTGTATGGATTGTTCTCAAAATAAGGAAACAAGCAATCAGTCCAACTGTGTGTAGCCACTTAAATTTTTTAAAGAAAAAAATACTGGGGACCTGCTGTTCATGTAATATATTGACTTTGTTCTTAGTTTCTTACATTTGTAAGTGAAATTCAAAATAATATTTGAAATATAGATAATTTTACTGCAATGTCAAAATGTAAGAGAATACACACACACATCAAATGACCATTAAGTTACATGAACTGATAACTTGTGAGTCATTTTATGTTACTGGATGGGTGTCAAATTCTACCGAATCGAGGCTAAGAGATTGAACTATGAGCAGTGTCTGGTTCAAATTTCAACTTTGCTTTATGAATTTACTAGGCCAAACGAACGGACAAACAGATTTCAGCCCCAGTTCACAATAAGGGAACAAAAAACCTGATCTACTTGAAAATGTTCTTCTATAGATTAACTGTGACAATGAGTGAAATGCTTAGAAAAGTAGAAAGTACCGTGTCACTATTGATAAGTATTATTACTGATCAACTTAAAAGGGAGTTCAATATTTATTAAAATCCATCCTGGCCACTCCCTTCTTAAGACACTGCCCATTTCAGTTAATGACATCATAGCCACACCTCATAGAATACTTTACAAGTTAAATAGCAAGTTAAGGTATCCTGTTGAGGCTGCTCATTTTTCTTTAATTACAGATGTGTTATTGAGATTGCAATGGACAGGGCCACAGCCCTCCGAAATCACACACATAACCAATTGCTACAAGATTTAGGGGGGAAAGTTCACATTAGTGCCAACTTCCCCTCTCTATATGCTGTGGTCTTGATAACAACCCCCCCCCCGGGGGGGGCTGTAATTAATTAATTCAAGAAAAGCAAGAGACAGAGTAGTAATGTAATGTAATGAATATCAGTCTATTTATGCATTATCAGTACATTTTATGCAAATTTAAGTTGTGTGTTGTTGTTGCTTTAAAAAAACACAGTTCCTGGAAGACACAAGATCTACCCACCCGGGAAGAATGGCAGATGAAGGTGATGGACTACATGGAACTGGTGGAAATGACTGGCAGAATCCGAGACCAGGGAGAAGAGTCGGTGGAGGAAGATTGGAAGTAATTTAAAGACTATCTACAGAAACACTGTAAAATTAATGAATGTTAGAAGGATGTTGGAATGAAGTTATGTGGTTTTAGCAGAAATGTTATAAGGGGTTAGGAAAAAATAGACTGTTAATTGGTGAAAGGAGGGAAAGTAAAGTTACATTAAAGGTAAAGGTACCCCTGCCCATACGGGCCAGTCTTGACAGACTCTGGGGTTGTGCGCCCATCTCACTTAAGAGGCCAGGGGCCAGCGCTGTCCGGAGACACTTCCGGGTCACGTGGCCAGCGTGACATCGCTGCTCTGGCCAGAGCCAGAGCCAGAGCCGCACACGGAAACGCCGTTTACCTTCCTGCTGGTAAGCGGTCCCTATTTATCTACTTGCACCCGGAGGTGCTTTCGAACTGCTAGGTTGGCAGGCGCTGGGACCGAGCAGCGGGAGCGCACCCCGCCGCAGGGATTCGAACCGCCGACCTTTCGATCGGCAAGCCCTAGGCGCTGAGGCTTTAACCCACAGCGCCACCTGCGTCCCACAAAAGTTACATTATATTAAGATAAATTACAGAACAAAAATTGGAAAAGATGGAAAGGATTTGCTTAAATAGTTAACCGAACTAGAATACAAAAAAGGGAGGTGTGAGGAGGTCAAGGAAACAAGCAAATGAAAGACAAGTTATGGGAAGATTAGCTGTGTGTTTTTTTTTCTTTCTCTCTTTTTTCTTCTTCCTTATTGTGATGCGTTGTTTTGTCTTTGTTTGATATGGTGTTTTTACTTTATCTTTTTGTAACTTTCAAAATTTTAATAAATATTATTTTTTTAAAAAAAAAACACAGTTCCAATTTGAGAAAAAAATTACAAGCACACATTTAGTTATTTCTTTTATTCATTGATTTGGATTAATAGCTTGCCCTTCTCCCTAAAGGCTTAGACTAAGTCGTAGCCTTTTAAAACCGGTTATCTGCAATCGGAAGGTACCTTGCGGAATGGTATATGGTTGGCTAGAGGGAGCCATTTCAATGGAAGCTAAGCGTAACATGGCCATTTCAAATTAATTTTCTCGGAGAGTTATGATTTAATAGTACCCAAGGTTTGATTCAAAACTCGGGGGAATGCCGTTGAGATTATCAAAACAGTTTAACGTGAATCACTGCAAACTGATATTGACAACTGTTATTCGGCTCTGGTGCCATGATTTTACTGCTGACTTTAGTCTTCTTGAATTATCATTTTGGGAAAGCTTAACCTAATCTGCTTCAAGAACCTATAAATAACCCTGTCACTATTCTTCATAAAAAATCTTTAAAAATGGCTCTATCCAAGTAGATATGATAATCACTTAAAGAGAAATGTTCTATTTAGAGAGAAGAGCCAAGTATTAATTATGAGCTAGAATTTGGCGAGCACTTCAAGCACCAGGTTTCGGGCACCATTAAAAGGCAGGCAATTACCACTTAATTATTATTTTTACAATGTGTATATGTCCTAACTTTCAGTTTAGTATAAAGGTGATGTGGCATAAACAAACGACATTAACAATGCACTGCACCGTCAGGTCCATGTGAGCTGCTTAGGGAATGCTTTTGTCCATGCTTTTGTCCATGGAGTTTTCTTGGCAAAATACCCGAGTGGATTGCCAGTTCCTTCTCCAGGTGGATCACATTTAGTCTAAACTCTCGGCTATGACCTGTCCATCTTGGGTGGCCCTGCACGGCATCCATTTGGTCGTGGGTTAATTTTGTAACATTTCAAGGCTATCAGAGAACGTGCAGTATGACATTCTGCACAATGTCCAGACTAGGCATCGCAAATAGAATAGAATATGTTTCTGTATGCAAATATACTTTTGTCTGCAAATTTCATAGAAGTAATGATGTTTGAGGGGCATGGAGAAATGGTTACAGGCCTACAATGTTTTAGTGCTGGAGGCGGATGATGATGATGATAATAATAATTTAAAATGTTGCTTCCTAACAACAAGCATTCTCTAAGCAGCTCACATGGACCTGACGGTGCAAACAAATCCATACGTTGGTCTTGTGTACAGACCCACAACCAAATGGATGAGTCAGGTCATGTTCCTTCGTGTTTCTACAGTTGTGTTTGATGAGCAAATCACCAGTAGTGGATGGCAAAGGGGGGCTGAGCCACTCACCTGAACTCCCTCCATTTGTGTTGCTGCCGCATACCAAGATGGAGGGTAGAGGAGGAGATGGTGCCAAATTTAGTGCAGCAAATGCACAAGCAAAAATCCCAAACTGATTCCACCAGCACATTGAACTGTGTCAGCCTTGCTGCTGCCACCACCTTGTGATGCAACCAGAGGGCAGTTGAGCAGCAGAGCCCCACCACCATCTCCCACTGCAACACATGTGAGTCCCATCTAGAAGGGTAAGATGAAGATTTACTTTCTGTGCAAGTTCCCCTTTTGAAGTTACACAATCCAAAGCACTTTGGATTCTTATGATAAGTGTGCTTATTTCAAAGTAAAGGTAAAGAGATGCGAGGGGATATTGATTTGTATATTAAAAACAAATAGAATGCAAATTGCATTGATGTAGTTAAACAATACAGAAGAGACAAAAATCAGGCAATGTTGATATTTGTGTTTAAAATTTGTCCAGATGCTATAATCAAAGCAGTTGGCTCAAATGCTATCAGTTAACTTTTATGTGTACATGAGTTTAATTTATTTCAAAGTGGACAGCATCAATACCATTTTTAAACAAAGCATGTAATCATTCAGTATTTCATTTTAATATTTGCACTGGTTTCTGATTTATTTATTTAGATATCCACTTCACGTCACAGTTAATTTAACCTTTGCAAAACAGTTTTGCATCAGACAACTGAGCATCAACTTCAAGTATTGTCAGAATTACCTTTGTTAAAATAAAATGGAACTATTTTAATTACCGCTATCATGGTTACATTGGTGCTAATATAATGTTGCTGTGCATGCTCAAATAGTAGGGTGGGACTCCCAACAGCTCCAGCCAGCATGGTCAGTTGCCAGGAATGATAGGAGTTGTAGTCCAACAACATTTGGAGAGCCATCACCTTGCCGACAAAGGTCCATATAGTTAAAGCTATGGTTTTCCCAGTAGTGATGTATGGAAGTGAGAGCTGGACCATAAAGAAGGCCGATCTCAGAAGAATTGATACTTTTGAATTATGGTGCTGGAGAGTCCCATGGACTGCAAGAAGTTCAAACCTATCCATTCTGAAGGAAATCAGCCCTGAGTGCTCACTGGAAGGACAAATCCTAAAGCTTAGGCTCCAATACTATGGCCACCTCATGAGAAAACTCCCTGGAAAAGACCCTGATGTTGGGAAAGATTGAGGGCACAAGGAGAAGGAGACGACAGAGGACGAGATGGTTGGACAGTGTTCTCGAAGCTACGAACATGAGCTTGACCAAACTGCAGGAGACAGTGGAAGACAGAAGTGCCTGGTGTGCTGTCCATGGGGTCACGAAGAGTCAGACACGACTAAACGACTAAACAACAACAGGTTCTCCATCACTGCTCTATAAAAAATAATCTATAAAGTGCCAATCACAAATTAGCCCAGGTGGGACAAGGACACCATATACTGGCACAGGTGGGTTCTAGCATGACTCTGCCATGTTCAGCTCCACACACCAAACCATTGATGTGAACTGGTCCTGCTGCTGTGATGGAATCACAACTTTTCGAGAATCAATAGGAAAGTGCACTCATTCCTCGCTCACCAATGTGTTGGCGGATTCTGCTCAGGGTTTCCTGGTTGCTGCAAATAGCCAACAACAGAACTCCATCAGGACTTTACATCTAAGGAAGTCATTGAAATATGTCAAGGTCCACTTGAAAGTCTTTTTAAGATGTCATTATCCTGAGTTTTGCATGCTTTCTGTTCACATTTGCTTCTGCAGTCGCACATTAGCAGGTGGGCTGATGTAGATCAATCAATCAGATGCAGAGGGCCAGAACAGACGAAAGCTCTTGAGGCAGGACCATAAAGTAGATGCATTCTTAAATCCAGCCATTCTACTTTCAGGTAAAAAAAAAATACAGCTTCATGATTTGGTGCCCCCACCCTGAGGAGAGGCCATTACTCGGGCACTTAAAGTTACAGAAAGAGTGGGTTGCTTAAGAGAGAGCAGTAAAACAAATTATTTGCATTTTGTACTAAGCCCTATGAAGAAAATGTTTATTGAAAAGCATGGGATGTTGCCTTTTAAGATAATCCATTATCAAGAAATTTTGATTAATGGTTATTCTTCAAGTCCTTGCATTATTCTAATGGTCCATCTAATGCAGCTCCACCACAATTTCAAATACAGTATAGTTGTTGAGGTGTATATGCAGGGGTAGAAGCCAATATTGATGTACATCAGGAAGAGCACTGAAGTATCTATAAGGTGTGTTACATCTATATCTTTCTGACAGAAATAGCAAGCATAAGAAAGGGCTTTCAAAAAGCAAAGTCTAGGGTAGTGCCTTTGAAAGTCTTGTCCATGTAGGCTTAGATCCTTGTCCTTCAACCTTGGGACCCCAGATGTAGAGTCCTCCGTATGGGATCGGTTTTCATAGGTAGGAGAGGATATAACACTGATGGCTGGCTCAGCTGGTTAGAGCAAGCTGCTGATAACACCAAGTTCACAGGTTAGATCCCCGTATGAGACAGCTGTATATTCCTGCAATGCAGGGAGTTGGGCTAGATGATCTTCAGGGTCCCTTCTAACTTTATAATTCTATGATTCCAAGATTAATTGCGATTTATCCCTAGGCGCTCGCACGTTTGGGTTGAACAGAGCTTAAAGTTCCATCCTTACCAGCAATACCTGGACCTAGGCACCCCCTAACCTAGGCCAGAGGTACTTTTAGGGTCGCATGACTGGTGCAGCCGCAATGGGCACCGTTCTGCAGGGGGAGCCAAAACAATACTGTGGAACGGAGAGCAAAAGCTGGGGGGCTATCAAATGTTAGCATCAAACAAGGCGCCGCTGAAATTTGAGAGCTCAAAGTCCGCCACTGCCTAGGCAAAAAGCCCAGTTCACATAGGAAACATTTGCTTGTTTCTTTAAAATGTTTCTATACACACTTCTTCAAAACAGATCTCAGGGCAGTGTTCAAAATCATTGATAAAAATGAATTCAAACTTAGTATAATACAATCAAATGCAAATATTAGCAACCAGAGTAACAGTGGATAACCCCTTCATGGATCACTGCCCTGCTGTGGCAAAGGGGCTTGAATAGCTCCAAGAAGCGAAGAGCTATGCCGTGCAGGGCCACCCAAGATGGACAGGTCATAGCCGATAGTTTAGACTAAATGTGATCCACCTGGAGAAGGAACTGGCAATCCACTTGGGTATTTTGCCAGCCAAGAAAACTCCATGGACAAAAAAAAAAAAGAAGGAGGAGCTTTGAGAAGAAAGAGAGAGTTTCCAAGGCATGCTCTGGTTCACGGCTAAGGTGACTAAACAACAACAAAACAGTGCATTAAAGCTGCAAAACAACAACAAAAACTTGCACGGCATGAAACAAATTGTCTGAAAGTAACTTAGAAACATTTTCTTGGATTTACAGTGGTACCTCTGGATGCAAACGGGATCCATTCTGGAGCCCCGTTTGCATCCCAAATAGAACGTAAGACGCGTCTGCACATGCACGGGTCACATTTTGCCGCTTCCGTGCATGCGTGTGACGTCATTTTGAGCGTCTGCGCATGCGCGAGCGGTGAAACCCAGAAGTAACGCACTCCGTTACTTCCGGGTCGCCGCAGAGCGTAACTTGAAAACACTCAAACTGAAGCACATTTAACCTGAGGTATGACTGTATATGGAAGAGATGCCTAAAATGCTGAACAGAAACTTGCTTGCTGCCAATATCCTATATGGCATTGTCCTCAGTTTTTCTCCATCCCGCCAGCAGAATTCAGCAGCTTTACTATATAAAACACCGAAGCAGCAGGAAGCTGCACGCGTGGTCACTCTGCCTGGTTCACTGCCGCCACTAAATCTCTGAGCAAACTGGTGTCTGATTTTTTTGTACATCATCTTGGAGTCATGCTTAATTATTCTGTATATTAAAGCATGAAAGTGTTCTAATCATTGGAGAGAGAGAGAGAGAGAGAGAGAGAGAGAGAGAGAGAAATGGAATTGATGGAATTGATCTGAAGAACCACAGGTGTGTTGTAGTCATGACTTTTCTCCTCCTCCAGCATTACTTTAAAAAGCTAATCCTGGAGGTCATTGTCTTCAACAGTCATTTTGCAACACTGACCAGATTGCACCTAGTGTAAGTGTCCCTCTTACCATAAAATACATTGTATGTATGTATGTATGTATGTATGTATGTATGTATGTTAAAACAAGGGACTCCAACTTCCATTCACCCAGCCAACATGGCCAATGATCAGGAAAGATGGGACTTGTAGTTCAAGAAAATCTGGAGAGTCACAGGTTAAAAGAAGCTCCATTACCTTTAACTTAATTCTCCCACTTAAATCAGTTGGAATTTACATCACGCTCAAAACATTTCTTGATTATTATTAGTTTAATTTTAGATCCTAGGTGAAAAGAAAATTAGTTTCAAATGTTCAACATTGAGATAAACAGAATGCTTTCAATATTAGCAGTTCCTTTAGCCACATGGGCCCATTATGGTCTGCTCATTGCACAGAAATTTGTGGCAGATTCAAATGAAGCAATTGCAAACATTTTCCCCCAGCCAAAGCTGCTGGCAGATCTTAGAAGAGGCATGTTCCGCTCCACCATTCTGTTCTCCCCGAATAATCATGGGTATGTACATATGTGCCCTGTGTCTAAATTAAACAAACTTCACCTTATTTATTTATTTTCTCAGACCAATGTGGAGAAGTTAGTTAAGTGATGTGCCTTCATGGGAAATTAACATTTTTGACTAAATTTATTTTAACAAGATTTGCAGTGCAGTTTGCCCTTTGATCTCGTTTGAAGCACTGCCTGTTGTTCCATTATTCCAACATCCATTTGCAGATAACAATGCATCAGAACTTTTTTTTTTCCCTTTGCTGCAGAAACAATGCCCTTTAGTTGAGAAAGGACATTGTTTTGACAGATAAAGTAGGCATTTGATAAATTGAAACTGGTTCTGAATTATTTTGAGGGGAATGCGTGCTACATCTGTCTGCTGCGGGTTTTTTTTTTCCAGTGAAGCAGTGCTTAACTTTCTTGTCTGTTTGTGATTTATAGAGCTGCAAGAAAGGTTAGGAAAATTTCATGCCTCTTCTCTTATAATTTGTAAGTGAATCAAAAGGCATTTGTTACTGTTTAGAATGCTCAAAAAGGACCAAAATGAAAACCAAACATTTCCTCAAAACAAACTTGACATTTACAATCCCTCAGCAAAATATTGAGAACTGGTTCTTTATCTACCTCTTTGTCTACTTCTCAATATAGTAGAATATGTGTACATATTAATAAAAATCCTAATGTGTATTTTATAGTTAGGCTTGGCGGTGATGGGCACTCCAGCACCTTACAAATACATTTGAAAATGCAGTTCACAGTGCATTCCTATACATGGCTATAGATACTTAAGTCCCATTGAATTCAGTTCTGAGGATACTTGGGGGGGGGGGGGGGAGAGATGAACATTTAAAGTTGCATGCCAGTGCTTTCAATGCATAGGGCCTAAGTTGCATTTATGGTCTACTCTGTTCCTATGATGTGTTGAGCCAACAACTAAGAATGTTTTAAGGCTTTGAAAACAAACAAACTACCATTTAAGCTGTATAAGACTTGTCTGTTACAGGAATAATATTTCTCATGCAAAATGTTGCCATCAGACATGACAAAAGCACTTGGGATGTTTAGCTGCTCGAGAGAAAATCATTTTAAATTGCCTCACTCTGAAACTGATAGCACAGCTTCAACCAAGATGCTAAATTACTTATCCTGATCAAACCTTTCAGTCATTATCTCACAGCTCAGATAATACTTTTATTAAAATATGAAAGTGTTAGATATCGGTGAGAATATTATCTTTTTACTATTTCTCTATCCTTCATCTTTGTTCAAAATCTGTCTCTCTCTCCTCTCTCTCTCTCTCCTCTCTCTTTCTTTAAACTGACAAAGCTTTGTCTATTTGGCATTGAATGCCTCTGAATATGACTGAAGAGCTTTTTTTAACCCATACAGATATACTTTTGCCATTCGCAAAGCTATGAGTGAATGTATTTCATCTGTACAACTCAGGAATCATGATCTTAATGAGGTTGCCATGGATTTATGTTTTTAATGGAAAATTGGCAAATTACACATGTCCACTGCCTTCCCTTTTCTGCTGCAGTGCTGAACTCTGTCATTGCAAGGCAAAAAAAGGTGATGATATTTATCTGTTTGAGATGACTTGGAGACCAAAAAAGGAATACAGGAAGCTGCCTTATCTGGTACTGACTGCCAGCAGCTTTCCTGGGTTTCAGACAGGGGTTTCTCCCAGTCCTAGTTGGAGATGCTGGGGAGTGAACCTTCAACCTTTTGCATGCAAGACAGCTGCTCTACCACTGAGCCACTCTGCCTATGACTCTATACTCAAAGTGACCTGGAAGAGTGTGTGTGTGTCCGCGTGTGTATATCATAAAGGCAAATGCATACAGTCCTGGCACTAAAAGGTAAAGGGACCCCTGACCGTTAGGTCCAGTCGTGGATGACTCTGGGGTTGCGGCGCTCATCTCGCTTTATTGGCCGAGGGAGCTGGCGTACAGCTTCCAGGTCATGGGGCCAGCAGGACTAAGCCACTTCTGGCGAACCAGAGCAGCGCACGAAAACACCGTTTACCTTCCCGCCGGAGCAGTACCTATTTATCTACTTGCACTCTGATGTGCTTTCGAACTGCTAGGTTGGCAGGAGCAGGGACTGAGCCACGGGAGCTCACCCGGTCACGGGGATTCGAACTGCCGACCTTCTGATCGGCAAGTCCTAGGCTCTGTGGTTTAACCCACAGTGCCACCCGCGTCCCTTAGTCTTAGTACTAGACAGTGCTAATCTGCATAAATTCCCTCAAAAGCACTATCTGCTACCTCAAAACATGCGACAAACAATTGGAGCATCTAACTTCTGTTTCCTTTGCTGGATACAAATACATACAAATTCCCAAAATGCTTTCTCTCCGGACACCATCCAAGCATCTGTACTCACCATCTATGCTTATTAGAGAAAGATGTTCCGGTCCTCAGAAAAAGCAAAAACATTGTGTAGGCATCTCCACCCAACTCTAGTAGTATCTAATGACCATTGATTGAGCATTAGTAAGCAATTGAATTCTACAAAAATTAGCAATACCTTCATTTCGTACAATAACTTTCCTTCACATCCAAACTTCACATGCAAGCTGTGAATGAACTTGTCTTTCCTCCAACTCTGTTCCACCCTTCTGTGTACAGCAGCCCTTGTTTTCTTATGCTTCTGCATTTTTTCCATAGTACATTTTTCCAAGTTATTTTCCCTTTCCTCTTTCCCCCACAACCTTTCTAGGTCACTTTCCTTTGTATCCCTTCTCAGCGGTACTCCCAACCTATTGCAGTTTGATATTATCTTCACTTTTAATTAATGTGCTGTTTACTTCTTATTTTCCAGATGAATTATAGATACATATTCTCAGTTCAACAGTCAAATGTCATCTGCAACTTCTCTCCCTCCTTCACCTTCTCTCTGACATATGCCTAAACATGTTCTGCCACACATTGTGTCTCATCTGGATACCTCTTTCTTTTTTAAAAAAAAGTACAGAAAATAATATGGATAATTTGATCAATATTAGGAGATGAGTAATGTTTCACATACCGAAAAGGGTTTAACATTCTCCACATAAGTCCCTGTGTGACTCATTGACCAAGCTCTGGACCACATGGAACAACTCTGGGCAGCTCTTTGCAGATGCAATGGAGACAGTGGTGTAAGATCTCTTCACTGCCCTCAGAACCACATGGAAGGCCCCAACTATGAGCCCAAATTAGGAGCCCACATTGTTCTGGGGTGAGATTTATGCCCCTTATGCACCTAGTCCACTTCACTGACCACAGTTCCTTAATATACCAAGGAGCAAAGTGGGCTTCACAGTGGGCCAGAGAGAACCAGCAGGATCAATGGTGTCAATGGCCATATGTGTCTCACTATTCCACACTGAGATGACGGTACGGAGAGGATCACCTGCTATAACCCACTTGAAAATCATCCAGAGAAGATGGGAATCTATCTAGCATCCTAACTGGTTCCTCACCTCCACAAGTCAAAACCTCATTGGCAAGTGGTCTGACAATGGCAATGGAGTGATGTCCATGCCACCTATTTCCAGACCAGACCACCCTTTCCCCCGCATTAAGCAACTACTAACCAAGAGGATGCCCCGCTCTGTGCATTGGACTGATGACCATTTGAGATGGTACTATTATTGCCACAGAGAGCATGAAATCCCAAACCAAACTTAAGTTTTCCCCAAATTAATGTTCTGCCCATACCTACAACAACCTCAGTCAGGAAGGCTGTTGAGCAGCCAGATGGGGAGCACTAAGCTTTGCATCCCTAAGCTGTCTCTTTGGTGCATCACCAAATTCAGGTGGTCCAGTCCTTCTCCAAAAGAGAGGGATGTCCTGGTATTAGGAAGGGAACTCCTACATACCACAACTCTACTTTCCCCCGCCCTTCAGTATGGGCTGGTGTTGCACTAAGTATCTGGGCAGACAGAGCTGAGTCAGCTCTGATTCACCCAGCTCCCTTAGTTAGGTCTCTATGATACACACCAGGTCAGCTCTTTTGTCCACAATCAAATCATGACTCGGAATGGTTGTGGACCAACCTGACATTCAACAGCAGAACCAGCAGATTGTTAGATACAGTGGTAGAGCATCCAGCAGTACCAGGGATAGTACACCTTTCATCGCACCTCTGCCATTGCCTATCCTTCCCATTGATCACTAAAACAGGTCATTCTACAACACCCTCCCACCAATCTTCATCCAAGCCACATCCTGTATCCAGATAATCCTGCTAAAATAATTCAAAGAAACAAATTATGCCATGTCGCTTTGAAGGCATCAGCCCATCATAGGCTGATCTCATAGAGCCCACCATAAATATTCCTATGATCAATCTGAGCATAGTGTACAGTATATTATACACACATTCCAACCCAAAACTAACCTGGGACAAAAAACAACCTCTTCCCTATCTCAAACCCAGGGGGTCTTTCACATTGGGCACCCCAAAAGCACAAAGCCTATGTACAGTATGCTATACATTCACCCTCCCTCTTATTTCAATTCATACTACATACAATGAAAGAAATCTCTTATATTTTCCCAAAGCTAAAATCCCCTTTGCTGTTTTTTCTTCGGGGTCAGCTTTGGGGGGTTGGCCTGCCAGGTGGCATTCCAATGTGCCATCTAAATCTCTGCTTCATAGCTCTGCTAACCGTAGGTTGGAAGTAGTGGCACCTGCAGCTTTCCACAAACACCACCACCCTCAGATTGTGGGCTGGCTTGCCTGATGGTGAGTGGCAATTAGACGGCCTCGGTCCAGTATACCTGAAGGAGTGTCTCCTCCCCCATCGTTCTGCCCGGACACTGAGGTCCAGCTCCGAGGGCCTTCTGGCGGTTCCCTCACTGCAAGAGGCCAAGTTACAGGGAACCAGGCAGAGGGCCTTCTCGGTAGTGGCGCCCGCCCTATGGAACGCCCTCCCACCAGATGTCAAAGCGATAAACATCTACCTGACATTCAGAAGACATCTGAAGGCAGCCCTGTTCAGGGAAGTTTTTAATATGTGACATTTTAGTGTATCTTTCATCTTTGTTGGAAGCCGCCCAGAGTGGCTGGGGAAACCCAACCAGATGGGTGGGGTATAAATAATAAATTTATTATTATTATTATTATTATTATTATTATTATTATTACCTGTGCTTTCAGGTCTTGCAGGAAAAATGGGGGGGCAGGTGTAGGTGTTTAGAGCCCCACCCCTCTCCCATTGCACTTCATCACAAACAGCAATCTTTCAGCATCCTGAATATGGGGTGAGGAGTGAGCCAAGGAGATTTTTCAGCATATGATTGGAATAACTGATTTGTAGATTATGAAGAGCATGTAGATGACCAGTTCTATGTGTGAACAAATAAGGTTTGGGGGGTGGGTGGGTGGGTGTGTAAATAAATGGTGGCCTGCACTTCATGTAATCTGGAAGTTCAAAATGACACACAAAGTAATGTTGTTTTAGAAATTAGATATTCAAAAGACATCAGTGGAAAATATATGCTATCGGAGTTTAGTGTCTGGCAAGAACGGCAGCCTGGAAAGCAAGTGTATTGTATTCACTTAAAATAAAGTATTGAAAGAAATACATTTTTAATGATATCGGGCACAAAAAACACTTAGCATGTTCACTCAAACACAAATGTTTAATCCCTTGAATTCTTTAAATCTCTGATCTCCTTTGGGAACGAAATAACTGCAGGGCTCAATTTGTACTGGTAGCTTAATGATTAAAGATGAAAAATTCTTTGCCTATGCATCTGATTTTTATATGCCTTGTTTTACTGCAAATCCTATTAAAATAAACTCTGTTGTTAGATGCTGGGAGTAATTGGATCCAATACTTCACAGCTGAAAAAAAAAGTTCGCTCCTGTTTTGAAGCCTTTTAGAAAAAGGGGAATTGGCAGTGGCTGCAGGAGGGATGTGTGGAATGGCAGCAGGAGAAGATTCTGTTAGGTGAAAATATATACGGTAACACAAAAGACTATTGTGAGAAACTACCATCAACGTACTTGGCTAAAGTGTTCTACTGTGGTTCTGTCACTTTCTATGTTTGTTTGTGTGTGGGTGTGGGTGTGACTGTATGTACACCCACATGTATCTACAATGACTATATTCTACCTCCACTATCGGAAGCATCTGCTGGGAATCCCAAGCAAGGCGAGTGCTCTTATGGTCAGGTTCTTCTTTCAGACTTCCCATAGGCATATGGCTGACCACTGTGAGAACAGGTTGTTGGACTAGATGGGCGTTTCAACGGATCCAGCAGGGCTCAGCTTACATTCTTATATTCCTCCTCAGACATTCACAGTTGTCACATGAGGGGAGCCATGGGGTAAGGATGTTGTGACCACTAGAGGTGCAGCCCATGAGTCAAAGGTCAACTATCTGAAGCTTCAAACCCAGATCTTTCAGGGTTCTAAAATGTTCACAAAGCCTCCATGAGCACAGGAGTCATCATAGAATCATAGAATCATAGAATCATAGAGTTGGAAGAGACCACAAGGGCCATCAAGTCCAACCCCCTGCCAAGCAGGAAACACCATCAGAGCACTCCTGACATATGGTTGTCAAGCCTCTGCTTAAAGACCTCCAAAGAAGGAGACTCCACCACACTCCTTGGCAGCAAATTCCACTGTCAAACAGCTCTTACTGTCAGGAAGTTCTTCCTAATGTTTAGGTGGAATCTTCTTTCTTGTAGTTTGGATCCATTGCTCCGTGTCCACTTCTCTGGAGCAGCAGAAAACAACCTTTCTCCCTCCTCTATGTGACATCCTTTTATATATTTGAACATGGCTGTCATATCACCCCTTAACCTCCTCTTCTCCAGGCTAAACATGCCCAGCTCCCTTAGCCGTTCCTCATAAGGCATCGTTTCCAGGCCTTTGACCATTTTGGTTGCCCTCCTCTGGACACGTTCCAGTTTCTCAGTGTCCTTCTTGAACTGTGGTGCCCAGAACTGGACACAGTACTCCAGGTGAGGTCTGACCAGAGCAGAATACAATGGCACTATTACTTCCCTTGATCTAGATGCTATACTCCTATTGATGCAGCCCAGAATTGCATTGGCTTTTTTAGCTGCCGCGTCACAGAGTCTTCTGACTACAGACAGTTGTGTTCCAACTATTGAGAGTAACCACAACGGTGAAGTTGGGGGATCTAGCATACCCATCCATGACTCCTGTCATGTGTTCACTAAACCCAGATAAAGGTAAAGGACCCCTGACAGTTAAGTCCAGTTGCAAACGACTCTGGGGTTGCGGCACTCATTTCGCTTTACAGGCCAAGGGAGCCAGTGTTGGTCTGCAGACAGTTTTTCAAGGTCATGTGGCCAGCATGACTAAGCTGCTTCTGGCGCAACGGAACACCAAAACCAGAGCAGCGCATGGAAATGCCATTTCCATGGAGCAATACCTATTTATCTACTTGCACTTTGACGTGCTTTCGAACTGCTAGGTGGGCAGGAGATGGGACTGAGAAACAGGAGCTCACCCTGTCACGGGGATTCGAACCGCTGACCGTCTGATCGGCAAGCCCAAGAGGCTTGGTGGTTTAGACCACAGCGCGACCTGCATCCCTTAAACCCAGATAGTAAACACCTAAAGAGAACTATTATTTCAAAAACATTTCTTAAAACTCCCACGTGGTATGGCTCCATTCTCCATTACTGACACCCCTGAGCAAAGAAAAGGTCAAGTAAAAAGAGCAGACAGATTGCAGAAGGCCACCAGGTAAATGGGCAAGTAATGTCATTATTGGAGGGAGAGAAGTATTCTATGACCACCAAAATGGGACAACCCATGCCTGTCAAGGGCCACCTCCCCTCAACTGCCATTCAACTGAGAAACCAAACCCCTAAAACGAGGTGATTAGATGTAACCAGTAGCAGGCAGAAGGGTCTGTCAAAGCTTCACTGACCTCAGGAAGTGGAAGAAAAGAACAGTCAAGTTGAAAGTAAGGGCAGAGCACCAAGCAGGTATTCTTTAACCTGTGTTTGCCTTGGCTTGCAGCTTTCTTCCCATGACTGGGGTTTCGGTTATGGTGGAGTTATCTTTGCAAAACATTCCTCCATCCAAGGCTGGCCCAAGACATTTTGGCACCTACCTCCACCCTGGGAAGATGGGTTGAGTGAAGAAAGATCTACATTGGGAACTTCTAACCTGGTGTATGCTGCCACCTGAGGCAGTTGCCTCACCTTGCTTCATGGATGGGCCGGCCCTGTCACAATCCCCAAACTGGACTGAGTACCAGTGAAGTTGCCAGAAGTTATTCTTCTGGTGACTGAATAAGCCATCTCACCAGGTATTTGGTTTGCAGTATTCTGCATTCCAATGATTTTTTCCCTAGATTAACAGAAGTCAAGATGGACACCAATTCCTCACTCATACAAAGACACTTACCTTTTCCAAATAAACAGTAAAGAGTTGTGCATTTTTTCAGCATATGATATAGAGGATCCATTCTTTGAGCACATCAGAGAATAACTGGAATAGCAACACAGAATGCCCATTTCCAGCACTCGAGTGAAATGCTTTAGAGCCACATGTTTCAGTGACAAAACCAACCATATAAATCTTTCTCTCTACAGATGCAATTTAGTGAAATATGCAGTTTTCTGTTTTCCATTACTGTATACAGTATAAATTCTTTCCCCTGGAAGACAGATTGTGCAAATTTGCAAACAGCATCTGTATTCACACATTTGAAACATTAATTTATCTGGCAATAAAAATTTTGATTTCCCAAAAGGAGTGCCAAGTCTGAGAACGGATGCCTAGGGTTTTTTTTGAGACTTAACTGAATTTTCAGCGTTAGTTATTTTGTGGTGAGTTACAATGCTTTGGTAGCAAAATATGCAACTTAACAGCAAGTACAGAGCATTAAAAGGGTCACACCAAGCATAAATCTCCAAGCCTAGTTTATGTATATGTATAATTTATAATAACAGACAAAGTTCTGAAAAGGTAGGCTTTCCATTGTGGGGGGAAATGCTTTTGTTAAGGGCACAGTTTAAATGAATAACAAGTAAGATTTACAGTGGATTTTCTATTTTTCTATACCTGAATGGAACATATACCAAAAGGATATTCAAAGATCCATTGTTATTTATTATAAAAGTTAGAAAGAGTCTAAATGTGCAGGTCTGTATATCCTAGAACAAAATATTCTGATCCATTGAAGTAATTTTCAAAAACTACAAACAGAAGAGCTCTTAAAATTCAACCTGTCCTTCAACCTTTCTATACCATCAAACTTCATACAATCAGTTTCAGGCTGACATAACAATAGAGCCTGTTTCGGGATGAGTAAAAGAAGGAAGGAAAGATAATGGTTGTAAAATCTCAATTTCTTTGAAATAATGCTAGAAACATCTAAAAACATACCTTCAAAACCAGGAGCTAGTTTTTGAACTGCAAACAACTATCTTGTTTTGTTGCTAATGCAAGAAATTTTGAGGCTTATTTGATCCAAAAACCAAGTATGTACATAAATAACTTATGAACTGTCGGATAAACTATTCACCACAACTGGGCCTCTGCTTTCTGCACTAGGCTAATACAAAAATATGTTGAATTCAACAGTGTGGACTGAATTATTTCAGGACACTCCTGTTACGGCTCGTGTTATGGGGCTGCTATATAACTACGGAAAATAAATGACTGGAGTCAAACATGCTAACTACCATTAGGTAGAGTGAGACAGACACCTTGGCAGCTAACTTTGGGTACTATAAAAAGTAATTTAATTTATTGTGATTATATTTTTACTGCCAGGTTGGGGTACTTACTGGTTTATTGCCTCACGTGCTAAGATAACTTGACTGGTCTTGGGCTTTGGCCTCAGTTGATGTTCTGGCTCGGGAACAAAATGTTTTGGGCCAACCCTGAGGACCAGAGCATCTAAAGACCATGTTGCATGTCACTCTGACATCTGGAGACAGGGCCTTCTCAGTTGTAGCACCTGTTTGCATCACTTCCTTTACAGGGAGATTCACTTGGTGCCATCTTTATTTTCTGTTTGGTGCCAGAAGAAATCTTTTTTAAAAAAAATTATTTGTCCAGGCATTTTTATTCTGTGTCCCTGAGAGGGGGCAATGACAATAAAGATATTATTATTATTATTATTATTTATTTTATGCTCAGTTTTTCTTAAGTTGCCTGTCAGTTCTAAACTATTTGTAGACTTCATGTTTGACTACATTATTTGCATTGTATATGCATGGAATATTTATTGGAATGGGGTATATTTGGGTTGTGTATATATACAACTCAAATATACCTCATTCCAATAAATATTCCATGCATATACAATGCAAATGATATGATTTTTTTTCTGGATTTTGTTTTACTTTTATATTTGTTTTGTGCTATGGCTGGCTGGCTGAATGAATAAGGAAATATAGCACCAAATGTTGACTGAACCCATTCCTCTAACCTCTCAACATCCTTTGTGGAAATGCCATAATATTGACTCTCTGAAATTGCTCTTGGGTGAGTCAGTGGGCGTCTTGTGGCATAATAACTGCATAGCCCATTGGTCATGAGCCCACAGTGGAGAGTCACAGGCACATGCAACAATTTATTCAGCATTACCTCTATACTGAATGTGCTGCTGGCTTAAAGACTTTTGTTTTCTTTAATGGGATCCTTTTTATTTTTTATTTTTTTTTTGCTTAACAAATAATATATTTTCAGCTGAAGCATAAGTTGCCCTCTGAATCATGGCTCAAAGCAGAATATAGTTCTTCCTACATCTATTTTAATAAGGCTGGGACAGTGGTCCTTGGTGAATAGCACCTCCTTAGGATCCTATGACTAATACTTTTCCCCCTTTTTTTTTGCAGTGCACTCCAAGGAATGCTTGACTTTTAAATGATTGCCTGCTTGTATTAAAAATTTTCTATGTTCGTGCAAATAAAAGCAGC
Source organism: Podarcis cretensis (assembly GCF_951804945.1). Classification (NCBI taxonomy): domain Eukaryota; kingdom Metazoa; phylum Chordata; class Lepidosauria; order Squamata; family Lacertidae; genus Podarcis; species Podarcis cretensis. Next base: position 99,594,803 of record NC_137173.1, on the reverse strand, counting down.
ATTTTTTCTTCTCATTTAACAAAAATGAAACAGTTGAAGATGTTAAAATTCAAATAGCTTTCTCTGCCAGTTGAATAGTAGAGATCTAAAACTTGCATCCATGCTGTTAGTTTAATTAAAAATGTACCCAAAGGAAAACAATATTCAACAGTATTCTCTCCAGAAGTTTTGTAGTGGATTGTTTGAGCACACCATAAGGTGTCCCATTGTCTTGGGCTTTCATACAGATTTCTCTTTCCTGCTGTCATACTTCTGACCTGATTTAAATGAAATTTGTGTTAGGGTTTGGATGGTACTTCAATTAACTACCTGAACAAGTAGCTAGCAAGAAAGCTTTAGACATAAAATGACACTATTATGGGATAAATGGTTTGCAAATAGTGGCCCTATGCAAAGAGTTCTCTGAATATGCACTTCCCTACAAGATCATCGAAACTGTCCTCCATTAGATGAAGTGTCCACCTCCAATATCTGATCCAGAAGGTCCCCATACTCTCCAGAGTTGCTTTTTGTGACATAAGCAGTCTAATATAAAGACTCTCCTCCCTGAAAGAGAGGGGAGTGGTTGTGGGCGGGAGCCCGAGCACCGCCCAGCAGGGGGCATTTGCCCCCTGCCTCCAGCTCACCTGGCTGGCGCTCACGCCCCCCCCTGTGGCCATCCAACCAGGTGCCACGGAGGGGGCGTGTTCAGCAGCCTTTTGCTGCATCGCCAGCCTTTCCCTGGCCTCATTCCTCGTCGTCCCGTTGCGTGTCACCCACCCTCCACTCCCTTTTAGTTAGGGCCTAGGTCATTGGCCTTGCTATGGACCTTAGGTTGGTCGCCCTGGTTGTCCGGGGGGCCTGGTAGGAGTTTTTCCATTTGGCATTAGGCTTTTTGGTTTTTTCGCCTACCTCGTAGCAATCGTCACAACTTTTGTGGTATTGGTGGGTAGGTTAGGCATTGGAATAATGTGTTGTGGTGTGTCGAAGTGCTAGGTGTGGCCATCGCCTATGCCTTCAATGTTTAGGGGTATTCCGTTAAAGGAATCTGGCAGTCGTGTATTCTGTCCGATGCCTGCTTGGCGGGAGGCCATGGCACGACCCTCGGTGACAGCAGGAGGTGAGCCTATAGTTGGATCAGCATCAACAGGCTCCACCTACTGGTGAATAAACCCACTTGTTTCGATCCAGTGCCTAAGCCAATACCTTTTCATTGCTGTAATCAATAAAGTTGTGGCCTTTTCTAGCCCATTAACCTTATATCACGTGTCCTTGTGTCTTCATTTCACTTCGCGGGGTCGGGTCCTCGAACCACAACCAACATGCTTAAGTCTAATTAACGCATGAAGAAGTTAATACCATAGAATATGCTGCCCTGCCAGGCTTAGCTTTGTCTACTTCCTCTCACCTTGGGAGGAACTTGGTCATCAAGCCGTTGTTTTCTTCCAGTCTACCTAAGAAGCTCAATGGGTGAACAGGTTAGAGCTGGTTGCTCCAGCTCAACCCCATGACTCAACCCCATTACTGAGTTCCTATACCAATAATTTCAGAACTTTCACCTCTTTGTAACTAAGCCAGGTTTTACAGCCTGTGCAACCTTCTGAAGCACACAAATCAGACCTTTGGAGAGTTTTTAAGTAGGCCATTTTTAACTTACCAAACGTATGGTCTTTTCCCCGTGCTTGGGGAAGAGGAAAGCTTTGGGGAAAACTTTTTAAGGGACATTTTGGAATCTCTGCTGGGGTTCTCTCACCAAAGAGTACTTGCCCCAAACTTGGATCTTGGCATCTTTTATATATAATATATATATGGTGGGGTTTTTTTTCACCAGCCATTTTGAGGGAGTACAGGGGTTAGAGGGGATAGAAGAAGAGGAAGTTCATTGCAGGGAAAGAAGTCCCTGCACAAATGGAGCTGCAGAGTTGAATTCCTAACAAATTGACTCCACAAGGTCAAAGGGTTTGCCTATTTAGATGAAATTTTAGTTAATTTAAGTGGACCCACATCATGGTTGTCTTGTGTAACATCACATATTTCACCAGGAATTATTGCCTCTAGTATCACTTCCCTTGCTACCTGCTCCACCACCAATATAGTGCTACTGTTGTTGTTACTACTGCTGCTACTATTACTTGATACCATCACAATTATCATCCTGCTGGAAATGTGTTTCTTTCTTCCAGCTTTTTCAAATATGTAGCATCTGCCCCATCTGCCTGTTCACACTTCTTCATACACAAACCCTCTGTCAGACTTCTACAAACCAAGATAAGCTGCTCCAAAATGATAGATAAATCAATGCATTATAGAACAATTCTCTAAGGGTACATGATGCAACGTTATACCAGGCATTCTTAATTATTTATCCCTCCCCAGACAAACCAATCTTGTTCTAAACACACGTCGCCGTCTTATAGTTGCAAGCATTTATATTTTGCCCATTGCCAAGATACCTTTCTGTGTGACAGGTCGATACGTAAACCATTGCTAATATTTCTGTTACAGTTTCCAGCCCACCAGTGAATGTTTGGCCTGGCCAGAAGTTCCCCCACTTAGTCATTTGTTGCCACAGGGAGATGTCAAGCTCAATAACCCACTGAATGCTCAGTCTTTGTGTTAGTTCCCTAATCTATATCAGTGTAACTTTAAAAAGAAAGAGAGGAAGAAGATAGAAGCTCTCTATTCATTCTCTTTTTAAAATGTATTTTTAAAAATGTCAGCTTCCCTTCAAAATGGAAATGTATTCTGCCCTTGTGAGGAGGAACCAGCCTGACCAGACGAAAAAAAATTCAGGCAACCATGTTACAGTAATTTTCATAGTCATCCCTTAATGCAGAAACAATTACAAAATAGAATGCACAGTTTGGGTTCAGAAAGTTGGTCGGTACCATGCATCACTCATGCTGGTGGGATCCAACCCTTATGAAGCACACTGCATGACCTGCTGCCATGTACAGCATGAGGCTGTCTGCAGCCCTTCATCCACTTACCTGAATTTGAGCTAAACCACTTCCAAGCCACAGCCTTTCTTCCTCATGGTCCTCATTCACACCCTCCTTGATCCCCCCTCCCCCGGGCTGGAAGATGCCCTTGAACTCTGATAACGTCACTTGCATCACTGGATGGAGAATAGATACGACTGTGTGAATGTGTGTAGATACTAGACTATTGTGTTGTTGTTTAGTCGTTTAGTCGTTAAGTCGTGACCCCATGGACCAGAGCATGCCAGGCACTCCTGTCTTCCACTGCCTCCTGCAGTTTGGTTAAACTCATGCTGGTAGCTTTGAGAACACTGTCCAACCATCTCGTCCTCTGTCGTCCCCTTCTCCTTGTGCCCTCCATCTTTCCCAACATCAGGGTCTTTTCCAGGGAGTCTTCTTTTCTCATGAGGTGGCCAAAGTATTGGAGCCTCAGCTTCAGGATCTGTCCTTCCAGTGAGCACTCAGGGCTGATTTCCTTCAGAATGGAGAGGTTTGAACTTATTGCAATCCATGGGACTCTCAAGAGTCTCCTCTAGCACCATAATTCAAAACCATCAATTCTTTGGTGATCAGCCTTCTTTATGGTCCAGCTCTCACTTCCATGCATCACTACTGGGGAAAACCATAGCTTTAACCTTTGTCGGCTATTGTACTAAGGTATAATTTACAATAATCTTGCATAACAGGTTTGTGAACTGGACAATCTGGCCTGATCCAACTTAAAGTGGCTAGGGCTGCAAAGCACAGTCCTGTTAAACAGCTGGCAGTCACACTAATTACCTGCTTGAAAGCAGTGCTGGCTCAAACCATTTTTCTGCCAGACAAGGACCCCAAATAATGTCCCAACCCTCTTAGAGACAACACATACCTTACTGCGCTATTCCGACACCACCTCTTGTCTTCATCTATCCACACACACACACAAATGTGCGCACAGACACACACACACACACACACACACACACACACTGTTGTGCTTTAACCACTAACTGCATGGCAGGCCTAACTCCATCTGAAAGGGCTAATACAGTCTTCAAATACCAGAATGGGCAATACAGCCTTCAAAGTCCACCTCTCAAATACCAGAATGGTGCAATCACCCATCTTCACACAGGGCTATACATGCAGAGCCCTTACAACTGATTTTGAGGAGGAGCTATACACATTGCCAGCCATTTGCTGCATTCATAATTCCTCACCCACCTAGGGATGCACTGATGGTTTGGAGGGTCAGCACCACTTAGTGGTTTTGTCACTGCTACATAGTGGAAAGGAGAAGGGAATGGGGAAGGCAGCCGAGAGATTGGTGCAGTGCAAACTTGCTGGCAAAGGTAATCTGGTGCTGCTGCTGGCACATTTGTATGGCGCTGACCTTGTCACTGCCTCACCCTTCTCTGTCTTGGTACGCAGGAATGGTCCAGAGATGCAGATGCCCCACCATGCTTCCTGCTACTGCATTTTGCTAAGTCAAGTAATTTTCTCCTTGTATCATACAACTCAATGTAGTAGAGAATGTGATCCCAACAGCACATTGCCTTTCTTTGGGTTATTGGATAATAGTAGTAATTATAATTTGGATTTGAAGGCAATCGAAGTAGAGCCCCAAATGGTTTAGAACCTCTATTTCAGGCATAATTCAGTCAACATTCAGCACAGTTTAAATCCCCATTGATTTCATCTGCTACTAAAATGAAGTGGACTTTCAAATACTTCGCTTTGACTGCATCGTGCCATTATTTTCATAAGCACCTCCCTTCTCCTTGGGTAGGTTCCTTTATTTCAGCTCGTTTTATGGAATAACAAATATTTTAAATGCGTGAGCTAAAACAATGGAAGTGGCTTGTTTATAACTGGGAGACAGGCCTACAGTCCACAGCTTCATCATTTATATATTCCTTCCAGCCTTAATGCTGAACTGCTTATTTTCCTGGGTTTTATGGCTCTTAAATATGAGATGGTTTTGTTCATCTAATAGTTGTAGCTATTACCAGAGGGATCTATCTGGGTTGCAGTCATTACTGATGCCTAAATATTCCCTCCACAGTTTCCCTGCTCTGATGTAATCCTTATATATGGGCAAAGTGCCCTTTTTTGAAACATGGTGTATGGGTCTGTGGGTGTTAAGGGACCACACTACTGTTACCACCACACGGTACCACCGCCCTTCATGATTTATGGCACAATCCTATACAATTCTGCTCAGAAGACAATAGGTATATAGGTTTTCAGTCTTGCAGTTCAATGAGATTTACTTCCAGGTAAGCAGCTATAGAATTGCTGCCTTAAAGTAAATCTGTAGCTTTTGTAACGGACTCTATGCAGTCATGCTGTTGCTTCCATATATATATATATATATATATATATATATATATATATATATATTTGTATGACTGGGATTTTAATGAAGTTGGCACAAAGCCTGCAATGTAATTTGCTATTTTTATTACTCTGTCAATATTGTGCATTAAGGCCCTCAATAGTCTTCAATGAACGTAAAAAGAACTCTTTAAACCATGCAATGTCGAAACGAAAACAGGAAACTGCTAATGCATGTGTCTTAATACACTCGCTCAGATTAAGGCTTTTGAAGCAGTCTCTCACTAATTAATTTGAAACTGTGATGAAAACACAAAGTGCCCATAGATGTGAGGTTCCTAAGGTTTTTACTGACAAGAGCATTTCGAAATGGGTGTTCTTTTCTTAGTTTCTTGACAAAAGCTATACATCACACCAGAATAATAGCCCAGATTGATGGCCAAGCCTTTTGCTATTCCTCGGAGGGGGCGGCAGAAATGTGAACTTCACTTCTGGTCCTGAACTCGTAAACCATAAAATCAAAGCCTACAAGCCTACAGGCTGTAGAGAACTGAAAAGCGGGGATGCAAATCTGATTTTGATTTTCTCCTGCTATTATCTTTTGCTTTGTCAAACATGCACAAAATTCACAACTGCCTGCTTGCATGTTTACTAGTAGGAAACATGAGTCATTAAAAAAAATAATCCTAAATTTAAAGAAATTATTTTAAGTTCCCTCAGAATTCCCTTAGATATTTTGTCTTCATAGAGACCTCTCTAAATTTGTTTCAAATGTCGCTTTGGGTTAAATGTTAAGGTAACTATAGAATGTGAAGCGCATATGTACACACATTTTATTTTAGTTTTAATCTGTAACTTGAAATGGGGGTTCAAACTGAAGAAAATAAATGGCTGCCTCCTGTACACTGTCTTGTTCTCCTTGTGGTATTCCCAGAAGCATCTGCTTGGCCACTGAGGGAAACAGAATGTTAGACTATATAGGCCTGTGGTCTGATCAAGGAGGGCTCTTCTGGTGTTTAAATAATGAACAAAATAAAATATCTCTATATTGTATTGCTGCCCAGTGTAAAAGTGGCCTCTGTGGGAAAACATTACAAGCATATTGTTGTTTTAAGCTGTTATGCTGACTTTCTCAAAAAATGGGGGGCGGAAAGGGTCAAACTGAGGCTAAGGTGAAAGTTCTGGCATTAAGAACTTTCCCTTAGATATTGAGAGTGGTGAAATTCAGCTACTGCCTCCCCAAATACAGGGAAGGGGTTTTTTTGTGTATGAGGGGGTGAAATTCTTCAAAGGTGTGCAAGGTAGGAGAAAACTGGTCGAAAGGACATCCTGAAAAGCTAGGTCTTAATCTGGTGCTGAAAGGACCAGAATAGTGGAACTGGGCAAGCATCTGCAGAAAGGGCAATCTATCAAACTGGCATTCCTACTTTTGATGTAAAGGTTGGAAATTCCCAATCCACATACTGGATGTGGCCCATACAACCTGCTCATCCGGCACATAGACCCCACCCCCATCTCCCCACTGCATGGCGATTAGGTTTGAATATATGCTTCCTATTGGAGCTCACTTTTCAGAGTTAATTGCTGTGCAAGGAGTACTTTCTAGGGAAGGGTGAAATCACAACTATGGAGGAATGGATTAAGCCTCCTTTCCTCCCATGCTGTGACTCCTCTGCCAAAAATCACTTCCCATGCAGCAATTCGGCCTTTAAGCAAGCTCTCATTGATTCCAATGGGCAGCTGTTTTCAAGTTTAATTGTTGAATGGGGGTGGGGGGGGACTCTTCAATGAGACTGCAGCTGATGAGGAAATGGTTAACCCTGCCATCCCTTTGCACTCCGTGAAGATCACCTCTCTATAGCAATTAGACTTGGGGGGAAACTTCAGTGTTTTCCCAAACCTAATTGCTATGGGAGGATGGATGGGTATGAAATGAATGAATGACTGAATGAATGTGTAATAATAGATCTATGTGGGAGTTACTGTAGATATTCATGAATGGGCTTGCGTAAATGTAAATCTCCCTATCCAACACAGTCATGCAGTCCCTGAAATGTCAGACACAATGGATTGCGGCCTTAAGGCTGAAAAGCGTTTCCCACCCTTGTTCCAGTGGATACCCACCAAACATCAGTTGGTGCAGGCACCCAATGCAAGACCTCCAGTGTTAAACAGGGCACAATAAGGGTTGCAATCCAGAGTCCCTAGAGGAATTTCAGAACAAATGATACTGAACGAATGGCACACAGCAGCCTGTAACTTCCATGATTTGGGAAGGATTAGTTGGACTAGGTCTTGGAATATGATTCTTGGGGGAACTTGACATTATTACACTCAGCTGCCACCAGATTCAGCATCCATGTTTCTAATGCCTCCTCCATCCCTCTTCAGTAATGTTTTTGCTGCAACTTATCACTGTTCTGACCTCATCAGGGCATCCGTTTCTCCACTGACATGGAGGAGGATGGAGAAATTGATGTTTTGTCATCAGAACATGGCTAAGGAGAACCAGAACATGCTTTTTTGGGGGAGGGGGAGACACATGGCTAACTGAAGGAGTTGCAAAGCCTATTAATCGGAAGCTGTGGTTCATTGGGGGAATACTGAATATTTGCTCAGAATTAAATACCTAGAAAGCAGGAAAGCAAATGAAGATTTCATGTATCTGCTTCTGTTGTTAAATGGGGAAACTGGTGCCATTTATGAAAATGTTGCACTGTGAAGTTTGGATTTGTCTATTTAATCCAAGTTTCTTCAAAGAGGATAAATCGTGCAGGAGCAGAGTGCTTAGAATAAATAGGCCTATGGATCATAGCCATAGATTTCTAATTACAGTATGTAGATGTAATTAGAGAGTTAAAAATGGAATAACATCAGTTCCATTTCAGACAAGGAAACCTGGCTTTAAAGAAAAGGCTTATTACATTCTGCTGTTCTTTGTTTTTTAAAAATAAATCTACCTGTTGGCTGCAGATTCCCAGAGCAGCTGACACACACAGGGAAATCTGATTTACAGAGGCGGTTAGCGGTCTGTGAGTGTGGTTTTGAAAGCGGCAATAGGAAGGACAGCCTGTGCATTTTTTGCCTATGGAGATACATTTGTAGCTGTTAACAGCTTGGATTTATGCTGAAATTTATTGTAAGAAAATACTGGCTGCTAACTACTTTTGTTTGTCCTAGTCGAGCCATAAAAAGGCCTTCAAAGGCAGCAGCTGCCAAATATTACCCAAAGCAGCCCTTCAGATTTCTTTTTCCATGGTCATTATTTTAAAAGGAAACATGATTTTAAAAGGAATAACAGAAAACAAATCCGGAATAAATTCAGACAAAGTGCAAACGGTTGAGAAAGGCAATTATCAAAACCCTGCAAATGCAGAAGTGACTGCTACATGGATTGTATCTCCCTCCAAGAGAGGGCCAAGCATCAGAGCTTAGCAATACTGGGCTTCTGGCAAGGCTCACCCCAGTTCAAGAGACTCACTGCTAATGGCTGGAACCTCCTGGTCCTGATTCTACTCCTTCTCTTCTTGTCACAGATGGCTTATGTCCCCTTCTCCATGTAAGCAATGACAAGGGGTGGGGACAGGGCTATCTTAAGCATATGCAGCGCCAGGATGCAATGATCCCCCCCCCCAGGTTGCCCAGTCCCAGGCGTGCAGGAGGGCAGAGCCAGCCGGCTACCTCAGTGTCTTACTGGCTCGGTTGCCCCTGGACTCGCAGCACAGAGCCGGCCACAGCAGAAGAGCCTACCACGGTGATCCGACCGACGGGCGGGCTCTTCCCCAGACTCAACTCTCAACTCTCGGGCCCAGGACTCTCAGCCTGGTGTCTCTGAGAGCCCAGGTGCCCCACACCCCTAGCGCCTATGGGTAAGACGGCCCTGAGTGGGGAGATTGGAGCATTCTCCTCCTACCGCTCTGCATTTTCCCTTTGGGTGATGGCGCAGATTGTGGTCAGACCGATTGATTGTAATTTTTTATGTCGCTTTTCATTCAAATGAATTTCAAAGCGGCTTGCAAACAATACATAACAATAACAGAACAGAACATCACAAATACAGCAGCATCATATAAAATAATTAACAAATCACCAGTAAAACAATTAAAATCAATTAGTGGCATACCGTGGGTTGCTGGTGCCCGGTGGGCAGGTGAGCACTGGGGGGCTGCATGCACACTGGGGAATGCATGTGCCAGGGTGCCACAGCATGGAGGGTGAACAGAGCCCACCCAGCCCTAGCCACTGATGCCACCAGAGCGATCCCCCCACTGGGGGGCTATCCTGCGCTGCCTGCCTGCCTGCCTGCCTGCACGGGTTGTGTGTGTGTGTAACTTATGTTTATTTGTAAGAGCTAGAAGGCATCAGGTTATGGTAGGGGTGTTGCAGTCCCCTGTAATTCGGCTTCATTCAAGAAAACGTTGCCTCAGATGTTTAATCACATTTTGAAGATCAAGTGGGGGAATACGCCTTTTGGTCATTAATATACACTGACAGCTATCTGGAGTTTGCTTAATTTATGTGTTTATTATCCGTATTCTCCCACACACTTCCTGTCCTTACTTTCTTTATTATTTTCTCTGTGTACATTTCAGGTTTGCCAAGATGAGAATGAGCCAACTGTAAGGGATTTGTCTCTTGGTTCAACTTCTGCTTCTATCTCTGCTTCCAAGAACCAGCTATTCTTGCTTCTGCTCTTAGGCTGCCTGCCAACTGCTCCGCTACTTTGCACCAGCCTGACAAGGCTCACTAATTATAAAGAAATGTTTAATGTCTCAGATAGTAGAAGGTGGAAGAAAGAAGAAGGCAGAAATCACAGTAGTAGGGAAGCCATAAATATCTGCTGTGCTCTTGAAGCAAAAATAATGTTTGCTGTTGCAGAAAAATCTTGAAAAACAACCAAGAGCATTGCTGGAGCCATGGAAAAACAGGAGTGATGCATGGCACAAGTTCTTATGCATTAAAGCCAAAACTGTACAATCATTATGTTTCAGGCCCAAGGGCAACTTTATGCTGCTCAGGTCAGTGGTTTTGTATGTGTGCATGTGTGCTTGTTTAATGGGGGGACAATTTGCAATTAAGCCAGTGTACAACAAAGTGAAAAGTCTGTGTTTCTGAACGGGCAATGGTGCAAAATAAGCCATGTCTGCACTTTTGTGATTAATTGTGATGCACACATCCTGTACAAAAATTATTTAGGCATTTCAGGTCCAGCATTTCCATGTATTCTGTGTTTCATTTAAAATGTTCCAACTGTGGTACCAATACCAATACCTGTGCACATGGCAATCAATACCCATGCCAATAAGTGAGAATATGTGGGGAAGGACCCACATATTCAGTAACAGTAAATTATTTGGATTCGGAACGTGATTCTTATGAATTAAGATATTGCTTACATGCAGTAACAAACCTCCTCACTTTGGCTTTTGATTTGGAGATCCATCCATTTGGATATCCATTCAAGAAGAATCAGAGGTCAAACAGAACTGAATGAGATTGTTATATCTCATTCTCCCAGATTGTTATAGTGGGGGGAAGTGGATGTCTTTGTCTAGCCTCTGTTGTATGAGTGGCCATAATAGCAGCATTGCTATCTCTGCTGGATGACAATTGCGCTTGTACAGGAAACTGACATATGAGCATCAGTCTGCTACCATGAAGATGTAGCTGAAACTCCTCAGTACATCAGCCTATGGTGTAAAGTATGGTTGTGGCCAGCACCCCTGAGATCTGTGCCAATTTTGGTGGTCTGGGTGGAAAATAAAAGGAAAATAAAAATGGGCTCTAGAGATATACAACATGCACATACGTATGTGTCAGAGCTGCCTCTAGGTCCCAGCTCACAGAGGACCAACGCTAGGCTGTCGTTATGTACAAAAGTCTTTATTGAGGTTCAGTTTCCATTTCAAAGCCGCAGCGCGCAGCTCTACGTCTTACACCCTAGACCGGCGAAGTACCGTCTGAGTCTCCTCCCCTATGACACCAGTTTAAGATCCTAGCCCTGCACCACCTTTTACGCTGCTCTCTCCTCCTCTGGGTCCTCCTGCCCGCTGGGGCATTGCCCTTTCTGGACTCTTCCGACGCTGAGTCGCTTAGCTCCTCCCCTCCCTCCGGCGGGCTTTAGGACCCGGTTCCCAATCCTCATTCTCTGCTGTCCCGCGCTCCTGTACATTTGAACTTGCCTCTCGCGCCAACCCAGTGACCTTCCTCCTGACCGTTACACTACTTCTGTCACTGCTTCCCTTTTCCGGGATACTGGCCGGATCTGACCTCCCCTCTGTTGTCTGACTCTCCGATGGAGGTGTGGTCAGCCCTGCCTTATCTTCTCTCCCTGGTGGGGAATGCACTGGCCCCGATCCTTGGGACTCTTCCCCCCCACTCTGCTCTGGTGGGGAAGCTGGTCCTGATTTCCAACTGCTGCTCTGGGAGTCCCTGCTGCCCCCTTGCTCCTGGGGCGTTCCCCTTGGGAACCCCCTACCCCTGGCCACTGGCGCCCCCTTCTGTGAATCTTCCGATTCGCTGGAGAGGCTCATGGAATCCCTCGGTCCACTGTCCTCTTCTCCTACGCTCCCCTCGGATTCTTCCCCTTCGCTCTCCATCTCCTCTCTTCCCTGTGCCTCTGCTCCTGAACCCCTGACAGTATGGTTCCTAATTGTGAGTAGAGCCTATACACACAGTTGTACGCATGTGGGATCCTACCTTACGTTACACCCAACATACCAGAGTGAAGGAGCAGGGCTGTCAGATACATAGACGCTGGCTGTGGGCCATCCAGAACCCATCAACTCTCTTCTACATCTTGATTCAATGCATGTATAGGCCAAGTATTAACAGTCCTACTATTTTGCCCTACCATTAAGAGAATAAGACAGGTGCCTTAGGCAGCAGATCTGGATGGAGGGCAGGGAGCAATAGAACAATGTTGGAGGACAGAACTGTGTGTGCTAACTTGGCTGATCCTAGGTGATGTCCTGTCCTCATCAGTGTGGAAATATGATTCAGTGGGCAATTTGGACAACTTTTGCATCAATTCTGGGAGGTGATACCACCAAGTCCTTCACTTCAAGCAGCAAAATGGCTTCAGCCAGCCCCGCATGTGCACATCCAACTCTCTCATTTTCTAATTCACACAGAGCAGCATCCTCTTTCCCAACAATCTCAGCTCTCCCCTTCCCACTTAGCTACTCACTAGATCCTCTCTGCCAGACTCTAATTCACACACAACCATTAACCCCTAACACCCTCTCTCTTGCTGTCATTCATATGCAGCCCCTGCGCTCTCTCTCTCTCTCTCTCTCTCTCTCTCACACACACACACACACACACTTACTCACTATTGCTTTTAATTAAGTATCAATAGTATCTCAAAACAGATGTTGATCAGGAAATCCAGATGCATTTCACTTGTTTGTCTAGCTATATCAATCAGTACACTCCCAGTTCTTTTCCACAGGTGAAAGAGGGGGAAAGCCCTTATGTACCTTTCTAACACACATACACACACACACACCCTGTCCCTAACTGAACTGGCAATTTCTGTGATTCAGACTGTCATCCTCTGCAACACAGCACTTTACTCAGCAGTGAAGACTTAGAGGGCCTGCTACCCAGGGGTGCTCTTGGGACTTTAGGGCAAATGTCTGGGCCCCAAGCAGAATGAGCAGGAGAGATGGGTTTGCTGCTTTTTGAAGTAAACGAATCAACACACCTTGCAAAACCAACAAGGAGGCTGAGCAAGACTGCTGTCATTTGAGGGGCAAAAGCACAGATGGGGTAGTAAAGACACACTTCTTTTGAGTGCCAGGTTCCATGTTACTCCTTTCTATATTTAAAGGGCCTGCCCGCAAGGTTACAGATGCACATCATTTATTGAGCTCAAGTCCTGATCAATGTGTGAAGGTTTGGGTGGAATCATCAGACTCAATCCTATTTTCTCCACCCCGCCCCCCAAACATTAATTTCTACCCTGTTTGACTGTCTGTACAAGCCTACAGTTTCTGCCTTTGCAAATGCATTGAACAATTAACATTCTAGATTAAATTGAGCTGCCCTCATCTATCTTATTCAAGCTGGTGGATAAATCCGTTTTGACCTCAGTATAAAAGTGAAAAGTATTATCAATCCACCCTACTCAGCCCTGACTTCTTCCTTCCTTCCTTATTCCTGATGTATTCACTATTGCTTTCAATTTACTTATCAATAGTATCTCAAAATAGATGTCGATCAGAAAAACTAGATGCTTTTTACTTGTTTGTTCAGCTGTATCCATCAATACACTCCCAAGTTCATTTCTGCAGGTGAAAGAGGGGGAAGGGAATCCCTTTATGTCGCTTTCTATCTCAATTCTGTTAATGAAGATTCATTTCGAGTTGCAGCTTTACATAAACACCCCTTTCCTTGTTTGGCGAGAAGGGAGGCGAGTCTTTCACAATCAATTTTAGCACTTACACAAAGGTGTCTCACTGCTGTTCTCTGCTTCCATTTGTCATGAAGAGTGAGCTGAAAATTACCCTGGCTGCCAATGGCATTGTCTGAATTCAAGAGCAGAGCCAATAGAGCCATGGAAAGCATGAAATGGCTGACAACACAATCATATTCATAATATGAAGCTTCATCTTTTATTGTCTTTTTCCCCCCTGAGGTATTGTAGGCATTAACAAGAGCTGGGTTTTAATATCTTTATGATTATGCTAATTTGGAGAAATATAATTTCTCATCCTGAAGAAGGTAAAACTATTTTGCTCATGCAGAGTGTACCCAAATCATGGGTGGACCATGGTTAGGATGGTGAAAAGAGTCGACTCTCTTTGCATTTAAAAAGTAAACCTACTTAATCTGTGCTTTCCAAAACAAGGTGTGAGGCTGAAACATTCTACAAAACATTCACTGCTCTGAATTGTTGCATAGGAGATCTCCAGCCATGCAATGTAAAAAAGTAAAAATAAATAAATAAATAAGATACATATGCTAGCATTAAGTGTGCATAAAAATGGATAGATTGGTGAAGACAGCCTGCAAAGTGTATTATATTGGGGAAATTGCTTTGTGCAATTGTGTCAATTGGGAAAAATTGCATCCCAAATTGTGTAAAAAACTAAAATGCTGCTGAATTTTCATGAGGATTTTTTTAAAACACACACACACACACACACACACACACACACACACTAACAGACATAGAAATGTTGAAAAGTGAATTTAAGATTGATTTACATTCAAAACAAATCACCATGAAAACCACCATCTAAAAAAATAAACCCCCCAAAATAACCAGAAATCTTAACAAAATATTAGCAACAGTAAGATAATTAAAACAAAGCACTCTCATAAACCCACAATCCCCCAAATAGCAAGAATTGCTCACTTACAGTGAAATCCTTTACCCACTTACCTGGGAGTAAGCCCATTGAACTTAATAGAACTTATTTCTGGGTAGACAAGTGTAGGATAACTGCGTTATTAAAGCACAGTCCTATAGATATCTATTCAAAAGCCAACCCTATATAGTGGTGCCCCGCAAGACGAATACCTAGGAAGACGAAAAACTCGCTAGACGAAGGAGTTTTTCGTTTTCTTAGCCACTTCGCAAGACGCATCTCCCTATGGGCTTGTTTCGCAAAACGAAGCTTGCCCCGCAAGCTCTGGGGATAGCAGGGAAGCGCAGCGCGTCTTCCCCGCTGTCCCCGGAAGTCTTTTGAACCAAGGGGCGGCGGGGAGAAGATCGCTTCTCCCTGTTGCCAGCCCCGCAATCTCCGGGGACAGAGGGGAAGACGCGCGCGCCTTCCCCTCTGTCCCCGGACCCCTTTTGAACCAAGGGGCGGCAACGGGGAGAAGCGATCTTCTCCCCTCCGCCCCTTGCTTCAAAAGAGGGGACAGAGGGGAAGGCGTGCGCGCCCCTTCCCTTGCTTTAAAACAGGTCCGGGGACAGAGGGGAAGGTGCGCGGCGCTTCCCCTCTGTCCCCGGAGATTGCGGGGCAGGCAACGGGGAGAAGCAATCTTCTCCCCGCCACCCCTTGCTTTAAACAGGTCCGGGGACAGAGGGGAAGGCGCGCGGCGCTTCCCCTCTGTCCCCGGATGGTCTCCATAGGAACGCACTGATTGATTTTCAATGCATTCCTATGGGAAACCGTGCTTCGCAAGACGAAAAACTCGCAAGAAGAAAAAACTTGCGGAACGAATTAATTTCGTCTTGCGAGGCACCACTGTAACCTAATCTCTGAAGGCGCAGTTAAGAGGCAAGTTTCACTTGCTATCAAAAAGAAAGAAGAAACTGTGCCTGCCTTTACATCTTTATTTAAGTTGTCTTTAGTGAATATGAAGAACTTCTGGTGATTTATACTAATCAACAGACTCAAGTGATAAAGCTGTTCCTCATTCCCATGAAAAGAAAAGAAAAATATCCCTGGACATAGAAACATAGGGAGTTAGGAAAAGGGCTTTCTCCATGACCTGCTAGCATTCTACATTTAGGTAAAGGTTAGAAGGAGAACATTTAAATATTAAAGTGCAGATGGCAAAAACTTTAACTGCCAATCATGCAATGTAACATGTAAAGGTAAAGGGACCCCTGACCATTAGGTCCAGTCATGACTGACTCTGGGGTTGCGCACTCATCTCGCTCTATAGGCCGAGGGAGCCGGTGTATAGCTTCCAGGTCATGTGGCCAGCATGACTAAGCCGCTTCTGGCGAACCAGAGCAGCGCACGGAAACGCCGTTTACCTTCCTGCTGGAGCGGTACCTATTTATCTACTTGCGTGGCTATTCCCGCCCCCTTTCCACAGATAGAGTAAATAAAGACACCGGACACCAGAATTTAGGTTAATGGGCGAAAAAGGCCACAACTTTATTGATTACAGGTAAGAGCGGTATTGGCTTTAGGCATTGGCCCTAACAGACTATCCGGTCTAACCGGGAAGGGTTAAACACCAGCAGGGGGAGCCCCCGAGATGCACATCCCTGGGCGCTCCCCGAGGGTTTAGCGCTCAGGGGCACGCTTTAGGCCCTAGCCTCCATAGGTTTCGGACGAGGCGACGCCCCTCGGAGTCCTTTAACGAACTACCCATCAAGAATTGGGGGAGGTGATGGCGTTCCTCCCCCCCGATCTCATTTGCATAACAATACCCCTGCCAATGCCTAACCGCCAAAACCAGGGAGTTGTGACGTTTTGCTACGAGGTAGGCGAAAAACCAAGTGGCTTTAAAATTCCACTCAATTAGCCAAATGGGAAAAACTCCTACCAGGCCCCTTGCGGCGACCAGCCAAAGCCCATAGCAAAGTCCGAATGCAAGCCTAAAGGGCGGGTGGGTGGGAAACCGAAGCAGCTGCCGAAGAGGAAAAGGGGCGAGCCAGGGCTGCCCCGACTTTAAGTGCCGTTTGGAAGGCCCGCCCCTGCCGCCAGCCGATTGGCTGGTGCTGCAGGGAATGAATAATGGGATCCCCAGGTCCCGCGGGGCTGACGACAGCCCCGCGAGAGTGTAGGCGGGGGCGTGAGCCCGCAACCCCCCCCTCCTGATCTCGGGAGTGGCATTGCACTTTGATGTGCTTTCGAACTGCTAGGTTGGCAGAAGCAGAGACCGAGCAACGGGAGCTCACCCTGTCGCGGGGATTCGAACCACCAACCTTCTGATCAGCAAGCCCTAGGCTCTGTGGTTTAACCCACAGCGCCACCCGTGTCCCCAATGTAACATGTCCCCAATGTAACATGTAGCAGCTGCATAAATCACACGATAAGGTGGGCTTCATTTTTGAATGAATCCCATAGCCCCCTGCAGCAATTAAGTTCCTTGTCTGTGAAGTAATTGAACAAAGGCGGTATCCTTTAAATTATTACCAAGATTGCGCTATATATATATATTTCTTAAAACAAGTGACTTTTTAAAAAAACCACTCACACAAAGCATAGCAAGTCTTTTAAAAAGCACTTCTAATTGTTGGCTGCAGGAGTTTCACATACGATAGTTTCATATCATGTATGCCCTGGAGACCAATTAACAT
The DNA here is from genome assembly GCF_951804945.1 of Podarcis cretensis. Classification (NCBI taxonomy): domain Eukaryota; kingdom Metazoa; phylum Chordata; class Lepidosauria; order Squamata; family Lacertidae; genus Podarcis; species Podarcis cretensis. The sequence continues at coordinate 99,577,532 of NC_137173.1, read as the reverse complement.
AGCAGCAGCTTTAGAACATTCTACCAGCAGAGAAGCCTTTCCACAGTCAAGGAACCCCAGAGCATCTGCCATGGAACGAACCTCTAAGGGTTTCAGAGGACACTGGTGTAGGGTTGCCACCTGTCCCTTAAAATACGGGATTGTCTCATTTTGGGGGGCAAAGAATCCCCTACCCATTTGATACATTTTTGAAGTCATCATTATCCTGCCAGTGGCAGAGAATATCGAAAAGATATCCCCCTACTTCTCCCGTACTTTGCCCAACCGGTCCCTTATTTTGCCCAGGCAAAGGTGGCAACCCGTTAACCGCTGTAGCATAGGAAGGTGCTTTGTAAGGCCATTGATCCATGTCACTCAGCTTTGTCCACATCAGGAGCAAAGAGAAGGTAGATTTGGATCGGCCAGTAGAACTCTGGGTGATCTGAAGTAGGGAGTCTGGGGTTTCTGACTCCCCATGGTCTAACAGTAGCTACAACGAAAAGGTTCCCACCTACCTCTCTAAATCAGGCTGCTGAAGCAAAAAAAGCTTGGTGGAAAATGAGGAGTGGATTTTTGTCCAAAGCTGAGTGGAGCATGTGCTCAAAAACGAACTTTCCTCAATTCTTCTATGTGTCCTCTCATCAGAGCCATTATTTTGCACATCTCTCTGCTTAAGAAACCTAGACAGCATCTTAAAAAGTAGAGACATCATCTTGCCAACAAGGTCCGTATAGTTAAAGCTATGGTTTTCCCAGTAGTGATGTATGGAAGTGAGAGCTGGACCATAAAGAAGGCTGATCGCCGAAGAATTGATGCTTTTGAATTATGGTGCTGGAGGAGACTCTTGAGAGTCCCATGGACTGCAAGAAGATCAAACCTATCCATTCTTAAGGAAATCAGCCCTGAGTGCTCACTGGAAGGACAGATCCTGAAGCTGAGGCTCCAATACTTTGGCCACCTCATGAGAAGAGAAGACTCTCTGGAAAAGACCCTGATGCTGGGAAAGATGGAGGGCACAAGGAGAAGGGGATGACAGAGGACGAGATGGTTGGATAGTGTTCTCGAAGCTACCAGCATGAGTTTAACTAAACTGCAGGAGGCAGTGGAAGACAGGAGTGCCTGGAGTGCTCTGGTCCATGGGGTCACAAAGAGTCGGACATGACTAAACGACTAAACAACAACGACAACTGCTTGGTGGACCTTGTGGCTGTAATAAAAGAAAGGTAGATTGCACAAGCCTAAAGGCTGCCAAGCTCTGGTCTACACTGAGACGGACTGGTAGTCACTTTCTAGGGTTTCAGAATGGAATCTTTCCTAGTCCTACCAAGGGATACCTAAGACTGAAACTGGGAGACTTTGCATTCAAAGCATGAGCTGTCACTGACTTAGAGCCCTTTTCCTGAGCATCTGAATCTGGGCTCATGGATTGTTCTCCCCAAACAACCCCCAAGTAGTATCCAAGGTTTGTTCCCATGGCTTGTTTTGGTGAAAGAAACCACAAGCCAATATTTAGACGTAATGATAAGCCAGACCACATATTAACTTTTGGCAATGTGGCTCAACAGTGTCCCAGTATGCTTCATGTTCTCCAATATGTTGTAACTATGGTTTATGGGCAAGCAGTTTGGTGCACCCCCAAACAAATCCTCAAAACAGAGAAAACAAATTTCAAGAAAGGTGAGCACTTCTAGATCAGCTTCAGTTACTGGCTCTGGGTTGAAAGTGAGTTAGGTCTTTGATTTCCATTGCCATTCAAGGAGAACCAGATACCTAATTTCTTTAAAAACAACAACTAAAATGCCCCATACAATATCAGATCCATTACCCACACAGAAACTAATTTTTAAAAAATATTGAAATAAAAAAATGGAGCTCGTCACAAAGTATGACAATGACTCTGAATGTTAAAGAGGGGGGAAAAAATTGGGAAAAAAATTAATATGGTTTATAGCAGTAATCCTCTTAAATACTTGAGGCTTTGCCAGCTTTTAGCTAACAAGCTCTGTTATTAACGTCTGCAGTGCTCCAACACTCAAAGGATTATTGTCTAAGTTTGCTGACAATGCATTGCCTACTGACCAGTTTCTAACATGCAATCTGTTATTGTATTTCACAAACCGGATCAATGCTTAAAACTGCTTGAAGCATAAAGTCTTGACTCTCTCTCTCGCTCTCACTCTTTCCTTCCCTCCTGCCTGATAAAATAAATAAATAAGCAAATAAATAAATAAATAAATAAATAAAGTTGCATCGCTTCACTCTCTTTTTTTATCTGTGATTAAAGGCTATGATTATTATCAGCGAAGTTATCTGGCACCATTTTGGGGTTTGGGGTTTGATCAAGCAAACTTGAAAAGAACATCAAGCTTCTCTCATACACACACTATTTCTTTCGCTCTCTCTCTCTTTAAATTTACCTTTCTTGATTTAAAAAAAAAATGGGACAGAACTGTCAGGAAGCTGTCTCTCTTCTCCTAATTCTTAATATGGAACTTCTGACAAGTATACAGATTTGCCTTAATTATTTATTCATTTTATTGAAAGTGTCTTCATCTGCTTTAAATTTCTAATAAGTCTAATTTAAATAAAGAGAATCCTATTTGAATGTTGATTTCACATTAAAAAATCCGGAAGGTGGCTGTAGATACACAGTCAAGGCATTTGGCATGAGCTCTTTCAATGAACACATTTCTTTTACGCAACCCACTACTGTATTTTACTATAACCTAAAGATAAGAATGCACCAAGTTGGGTGCAAGTTTCTGTTTAACAAATACAGGTCAACCACCCTGCAAAAGAGCAAACTATGTCAAGTTTCCCCTCTTGTCCACCATGATGTGTTAGAATGGAAATGCATGGTGTGGCAGGGAAATGGACAATGTGATGATATCGCACCACATGTTTCCATTGCTTCACATTATGGGGAAAGGAGAAGGGAACTCAGCAGAGAGCTGCCATTTTGTCAAATCAAGCTCTACCTTTAAATATCCAAATGTGGGGCTCATTTGGCTGTAGAACTTTTAGGCAAAAAAGGGGGGCAGCTGTTACTCATTTGTTGCTCAGAGAAGAACATATCACAGCAAAGTGCCCTCATCATTATGCAAACAGCAGTATTATATCACCCAGAAAATGCTATTCTGTCATTTTATGCACCTGTTAGTCCTCCATGTGCCTGGCACAGGTTAAAGGGAATCTACACATTGAATGGCAGGTAAAGCCACACCTCCTGCCCCTGCGTGAACATCACACACACACTCCAACTAGCCCCATCCGCACATGGACACAGAAAGATGGGGGGGGGGATCTATGCACATATATTCACGCTGCTGCTGTTGTTAAATTTCTATAATGCTCTTCATCCGAGGATCACAGGGCGTTTTACAATACAAAACCCCCGAAACACATAGCATAATCACACACACAATCAAACGTAGCTTCCCCTACAGATACACTCAACACATACATGAGGATTTCAGGGCTGGGGAACTGCATGATGGGGACAAATGGAGAGAGGCAGGCTGATGTCAGGGAGGTAGAAGAAGATCACACCGGCTCCCAGGCAGTGGTAGCTTCTGGTATGTGACTAAGGAAGCACAGAAGCAAGACAATCATCTGTTTCAAAGGCAAAGCCCTATGCCTGACCCGAAATCATTCATAATGTAGATTGGAGGCAGAGGGGGAGTGAAACCATACTGCTCCTTTCCCCTCGATTCTCTGTCTTCAGGTGAGTTGCCACCATGGGCATCAGGAAGCCTCCAGTTTGAGTCTCAGCTGGTACTGGCACTACCCTCTGCATCTGAGAGGACCTCCTGGGGCCTGGCAAGCAGATACCTAAGTAACATAACACTTCAGAACATTGTTATGCCTATCTATTGACCATGCATGTGCAGAAAGGCAGGCTAGAAGATGTCATCATATGGTTTGGTTTAAAATATCTCTCTACAACAACAACAGGCAGGCTGTTGTTGTAGAGAGATCCAGACTGTTATCCATCTATGAAAAGGAAGCGGGGGAGGATAAATATGGGAAAACATTGGAAAGCTGTGTTTAATTCAGACATATTGGCTGTATAATCACAGTTTTACAAGTAATGATAATGGCTGTATGGGGAGGGGGGGCAGCATTGATAGCAGAAGATTTCCACATGGACAGCAAAGCCCCCACCTGAATGTCTGTTGAATTCTTCTATTCCGGCATACTTTGTTGGCAAGGGGGGCTTTGTTCTTTTGCTTCACAGATGGTAACGGAAAAAGAACTGAAGGCTCTACAAGACATTTCACAGAGACACTTCTGACAGGTGATCAAATCACCGAAGGCTTCTCCCTGCAAAACAAAGTTCAGATGCGATGTGACAGCGTGAACATACCTTTCTGTGTGTTGACATTCATTTTAATAATAGAAAAATGCAAGCAGGATTTTGCGACAATGACAACAACTACCATAGGAAAGAAACAAAGAAAAAGTATACTCCTTCATGTTTTCAATGCAGAACTTCTCATCAATTAATCTGTTTCTTTAACTTGGGAATGACTGTTTTAATCAGATACCTTTTAACTTTCAATAGCATGAGCAGAAAGTCATGCACTGAGGCTAAGGGAACCTTGCTCTCACTTCAAAAAAAGAAGGAAATGATCCTCTTTAGGATGGGATTATAAATGTTGGTGAAGATGCTATTAATGGTGTTAACATGAGAGCTTCCTACTAAATCATGTCCTTGATACTGGGAGCTAAACACATAAACAACGTTTCAAGGCTCCTGTCACTCAGAGGCACATTTCTGCAGTGCATAAGCACACCTGTCACTTCGAGATGTATACAGATGTTTTTTAATGCAAATAACATGCTCATTTTTAACTCTGAATTGTCCAAAAGTGTCTCAGCAATGGCATCAATATTTCATAAAAATTGTAATCTTAATCTTGTTGCAGCTTGGAGAAATAGATTGCAAACATACACTATCTTCCCATTCTGATATACTAAATTCAAATCTCAGCCTCCCCCGTAATTCATTGTGAAGCACCACGAGTGTCATCTAATCTAATCTATATATCCCAGAACACATTTTTTTCCTGAATATATGGAAAGCCATTAGTGACAAAAGTATTAATATGATGAGTTGACCAATACCAACTTGATATGAGTTGTGACAAAGTTTATGATTTAAGTGTTAACTATCTCAATTATTTTATATTTAGATAGATATAGATGAATAGGGGCTGCATGTGCATGCAGAAGTAAGCCCCTCTCAGCTCAATGGGTCTCACTGCTGATCTATGTTCTGCAGAATGAAGGGGGCTTTATATGTTACTTGAGATGCCCGAGAGCCATTTTTGTGTTGTTAGTCTGTCATGGCCTAACTCTCTTCACTTAGCACAGAGAGGGTTGCTGAAGCTTCCCAGGTGATATCTACAAAACTGCAACCCCACTAGAAGCTTTGATGGAGGAAAGAAAATGAGGCCTTACTTCCTTACCACATGAAGCTGAGGGTAATGTTGAAAACAAATCAGCTGAATCCCCCTGGACTTCAATATCCACACATCGAGTCTTTCACATGCATGTAAAGTGTTCCTCCATCACACGGATGATGGAGTAACTCATGTGCTCATTAGTTTCAATGCTTATAAGTTATTTCTTTAAAAAAATTATATCTTGCCTTTCCACTGGTTTATTCAAAATGGCTAACGAAACCAGTGTGCCATAAGTCAATGCAAAGTGATTGTTGTAAAGAAAAGAATTTTACAATGCCAACAGTCATAAAAATCTGACAGACTTTAGAGTCTGTTGCTGACAAGTGATGCAGTCTTTATGTCACTGAAATAAATGAGGGAAACCATTTTGCAAAGACATGCAGTGGAGAGCATACCAGAGCTCCAGGTGTAAAGGTCTGAGTCCAGTGTCTCTCAGGTCAGGTATTTGTTGTGGCATGCTTAGATTGTCAGTTAAGATGGTTATTCATTGACTTGAATGGTAGCATTCTACCCTGAAAAAGAATTAAAGACTACCTTGTTATATGCTAGAATATTTTTGAATAAGAAAATGGCAAAGCATTTGCAACAAACAGATGGAAGATATGGGAGTAATTGGAAATATTTATTGAGTTTGTTTTCTGAACGCAATGTAGTACTATCTTTTTTTTTTTTAAAAAAAGGACTCTTTTAAAGTAAATAATATATGTTAATATTGTACATGCATCATATTCCACATTAATTAGGGATTTTTCTCCATCAAGCCCCATGAAGCAGTTGAAGTAGCAATGTCAACAACAGTTAATATGATTAAAACTGCATTCCTAATAAGATGTGTATCCCAACTTGTATTAATGTTTATTTTAAAATGCTTTTGTGTTGCTTTGCCATCTGTTTCTTGCTTTTTATGGTACCTAAATTCTACAGTCACAAGACCCAAGGGAGATTCCTTTTCCTAACGATATAACTTACACTCAGATGTTCATTCAAAGTTATGCTTTAACAGGATGTATCTAAGTGGGCAAATGTTCCTGGAGTCTTAAAACATAAACCTCTTGATGAACATGCAAATTGTAGTATCCTTTCTAGACAAAATGAGTCTTATAAATGTCCTTGTCACAGAGTTTTAAAAAAGAGAAAGGAAGAAACGATCAGCATTGTCAAAAGTAACATTTTTTATTTATGTAAAAATCTTACTAAAACTACAGCTAAGCTGCATTTGAATTATGACTTTCAAATCACCTTTTGGAGAATGCTGAAATCAATTAAACAATAAGTATATTCTCATTTACAAAAGAAATCAATCAGCTGTCATTTTTGATTGATTATACTTGGAAAGAGTGCTGTTTAATCTATGAATTTATTACACATTATTCTCCTACTATAAAAACAGCATGTGGATTAGGAATGAGAGGTCTCACAGTAAATGGGGAAAGAATTTTTCTTCCCTTTTGAAGTCTTGGTTGAGGCAAGCAACCATCTGCTCTTGATTTAGGTGGGTTAAATCTATTCAGCATCAAACTATATAACTTTCTATTAAAGGTCATGGAAATAAGTATTACCAAATATTATTCTATCAAAAGACATGCCCATGTTACAGTGTTTAGCTATCATTGTAGAATTTGTCTACAGGGATATGGAGCGAAACACATACATTTACCAGTAAGGATTAACTATGTGGATCAGCAATGGCATTTATGAGATAAATATCCATTATTTCCGATTCATCAATATGGTAGTTCAGCTCAGCAAAGGAGCTGGCAACTGTGATTTCTTAAACTGTGACCCTCATCTCAAAAACCACCTCCTATACCACATGACAAACCATTTTTGAAACTTAGGGGACTTTTAAAATCAGTTTGTAATATGTCACCATGGGATACTGAAGGGTAATACATCTAGTGTAGGAATGTGTGTCCTGCATACAGGCCAATTTGCATCCCATAATTAACAGTGCTGCCCTCCACATATTTTATTTTTATTTTTATTTTATTTTATTTTTTATTTCATAAAATGTAAACACTGCTTGATTGTTAAAAATAAATAAACAAAACAAAACTCTTTACAAAAAAGTCCACCAGTTTGCTGAACAGGGACATCAGCTAACTCTTCCCCCATCTACATTATCCATTTAAAGCAGTATCATACCATTTTAAATAGCCATGGTTTCCCATGGCAAAGAATCACTGGTCCTGTTGTTTCCTAGGGGTGCTGAAAGTTATTAGGCAACTCTTACTCACCTCCCTGAGCTACAATTTCAAGAGTGTTTCCACAATCAATCCCTTGACAAAGAGAACTCTGAGAATTGCATCTCTGTGGGTGGGATAACTGCATTATGGTTAGTGGCCATAATCCCAAAGAGTTAGGCACTGTTAAGAAAACTAAATCTTAAGGGGGTGAAATCCAAAGGTGCCCATTTAGCAGTTGAATGCACTATTGATGTTTCACAACCTTAACCTGTTGCAGGATCTTAGCCAGACCCAGCTGAATATAGCAGAGCATTCACAGACTTCCAGAAGCAATCAGTTGCAGGCAGGTAGGATGAAACAGGAACAAGACGCTGCTACCAGTAACTTGGTTACTTAGAGGTGTTTATTATTTACAGCAGACTCACAAGTTACTATATACAGGATACAGACACGGATCTTAACTCTCTCACTGAACAAACTCCAAACGACTCTCAGAACACACACTGTCCAACACACTAACCAACAAGGAAGGTCATGAGTCATCATGCCAATGTGGAGACCTCAGCCAATAGCAGAGTTGTATCCAAGGTCCCATATCTCTAGGCAGAATAACTCCCTCTTCTCAGTCTTCTTGGCCTTTGGTCAACTCCTTAATTGCTTCTGTGGAAAGTTGCATCAGATTGCGCATAGTCAAAAATCCCAACATGCACACCATTGGTGGAAGGGCCTGCAGCCCCAGCCCCCAGAAAAATCCATGGACAATCCTCCAGAGCAGATTTGTAGGGGGCACAAGGTATATGCAGGTTGAAGTTTTGTTGCGTGGAAGTAAGTCCACTTTCATGATATTGGATGCCACCATGGGTGTTTTTAATATATGTTTTATTAATTTTACTTATGTATTTATTAAGAAAACATGTACTGTATACCCTAGGGGGTCTTTCTTCAAATAGCCCTAGTCAACAAGAGAAGTTAAAACAGGAACTGAACAATTTGGCAAAACAGCAATACATGCTACTCAATTAGACAGCCATAGCTTCATATATCCATGTTATAATGGTTAGCTGCTGGAGAGCTTCCCTGCTTTATGAAAGACACAGTAAATAAATAGCTTAAATAAATGAATGAATCATAACTGCTACATGATCTAAGGCTTTCGTCCAAACTCTGCTTATGTGGTGCTATGGGGTATGGGGGATTAATTCCTCTGCTTGCTGTGTGGTGAACCTGGCAGACAGCCTGAAAATGGGTCATTTCAAGGACATGGTGGGGTCAGCTCAGGATCCCCCAAAGCAACTGCTCTATTCCAAACTTAAAAATGGAAAGCATAATGCTGGTGGTCAGCAAAAGAGGTTTAAAGACTCTTTCCAGACAAATCTAAAAGAATGTGGTATAAACACTGACAATTGGGAAACACCGGCCTGCGTGCGTTCCAATTGGAGAGCAGCCTTTACCAAAGGCATCATGGACTTTGAAGACGCTCAAACTCAGGATGAAAGGGAGAAACGTGCCAAGAATAAGGCATGTTTGGCAAACCCTCACTGTGATCAACTCCCCCCCCCCCCGGGAAACCTATGTCCCCACTCTGTAAGGCTGTGTGGCTCCAGAATTGGTCTCCACAGTCACTTACGGACTCACTGTTAAGACTGTATTCATGGAAGACAATCTTACTCGACTACAAGTGATAGAAGAAGAAGAAGAAGAAGAAGAAGAAGAAGAAGAAGAAGAAGAAGCCAAAACTCTTTCTGAGTCATTGAAATTTAATTATTTATTCTATTTATATCCTGCCTTTCCTGTAATGAGCTCACGACAATGTATATGTTCCTTTCTCCCCATTTTATCCTCACAGAAACCCTGTAAGGTAGGTTAGAGCAGTAGTAGACTTTGGACTTTAAAACACCAAATTTTGCAACACCAAAATTTGGCACCCCCTGCCTCTTGCTTTCCATTGTTTGAAATTATTGCGGCACCTCCTGCAGTACTCTTTCAACTGGACGCCCAGTGCAGGCAACCTGCCCACACTCCCTTAAATCTGCCTCTAGGTTAGAGTAAGAGACTAAGAGAACTTAAATTTTGGCCAGATTGTTTGCTACAGTCATTGGTAAAGCACAGTAAATTCCATGTGTCCTGCACAATTTGAGGGGTAAGTGGTTAGGCTCTCATTCTAGTTATTGTGAGGGTAGCCAATATAATTTTTGAACTTCATGACAGCTCCATTGCTTTTAGCACTATGAAACGACCATCTTCTGGGTGAGTTCATTTAGAAATGTTCTTTCATCTAGGCTCACAAAGTCAAAGCTTTTCCTGTCATCCCTTTATGACATGCTGACCAGAAATGAAAGATACCGAGAAAGAAAATTAGGTACAAATAAAAGTTAGTTGGATGAGTGGGTTTTCAGATAAATGTTAGCAAGAGTGTATGAGTGTCCTATCATAAATTTGACAGTGATTATAGTAAGATTGAGTTTCCCAGAAATGGATTTTGTTTAGTGAATGTTTAAGGAGATGGGGCACTTAACACACTTTGAAATATTTCAGGAATTCTACCTGTTTTCAGAAATATTTGAGAAATACGGCCCAATTATGATAATAGGGGAGCCAACATAGCACCTTTCAGATTTTGCCAGACTACCACTCCCATCACTCCAGGCCATTTGCCATGTGGCCTGGGACTGATGGGAGTGGGAGTCTTGTTAGAATAAAGTTATAAACTCAAACAAAAAAGCAACAAGTTCCTAGCAGGGGCCTCCATCCAACTTAACCCTCTGATGCCCAGGGCAAGTGTACCCGACTGCCCCTCACTTCTGCACAGGTCTGCCTGGAGTGCACTACATTGTTTACCCCAGAAATTGTCACCCCAGTCAAAAAAGCTCTGCCCCCTCAGGACATTTTGCTGCCTGATGCAGAGCCCAAATGATTACCCCCTCACCCCTGCTATGGCCAACACTTTAATAAGCCTTCCTGTGCCATTCAAGCACCAGTTACTGCAATCATGTTCCACTGCCACCACGCACACAAACACACACCATGTTGCCACCTGAAGCAAGTTGCACTGACATGGCCAGCCCTGCTGACAAGAGGAAATATTAATGCAAACAGGTGCTGTGTGTGGACAAGCCCAATTCTGCAGCTGGACCAAGGCTCCGTCCCGGGTCTATTTCACCCAGGAAACCACATGTGTAGTATTTACATTTGCACCCAATGAGTATGGCAACTGAAGAAACTGTTTCACGGGCCATCCTTAAGATTTGCAGTACTGGGAAATTATAAGTTGCCCTGGGTGCAGAGGTGAAAAGGAAAGTTATTTGTGCTGGAACTAAATAACCAAATTTCAGGCAAATGCTTGCAGCTGTAAGGGCAAGCAGCCACTGCTGGGATAAGGAGAGGCAATTCATCATGCCTCCGAAACCATCCTCACACTGAAGGCGAGTATAGAGGTCTTCCTGCACCTCTTTGAGCCTGCCCTGGTCCTAAAACCCTGAGCTGCAGGTCTCAGGAGCCACCCATCACCTGCGAGGTGCTTAAGGAGGTCACCAAGCTGGCCTGTTTCCATCCATGGACCTACCTGCCAAAGGGACCAGTCATACCAATTGACCTGGTTTAACAAGCCATCGTCCCATTCCATGCAGTTTGGAGCAGACAATAAGGCTGTCCTGTCTAAGCCAAACAGCCAGCTGGCCAAAAATTCTGACTTGGTCCAAAGCTGCCTTGAGGATCATTTGATTGAACGGCAGGCTGTAACTCTTCTCACTCAATAAATTATAAGGATGAGATTTACCAACACATCAACCAACGTGGTGTGATGAACAAGAGGCTTTGTCTGTGCTGCTGACGCAGCTGACATGGGAGGCCAATATGTCAGTACTGATGTTAAAAGCTGACATGCCAGCATGATTATGTTATTGGTGGTCAAATTGATTCTGTATTTAAATATTTTTGTCATTCTTCAGAATCAATGCATATGCTTACCCAGGGATATAATACCCTGAAGGATCTCTTGTTCCTCAAAAACGTTATAGGTCCTGCTGATATTTTATGCTAGGCATAATTTGGGTAGTGGCTCATTACTGAGATGTTTAAATTCGAAACTCACGTGAGATACGGGTTTTTCTCCTCAGCTGAAGTTCCTGAGGCTTTTTGAGGCCAAAACCTAAAAGATTTTGATAAAACTAGTGAATGCTTGGAGGACATCTCTCCTTGTCCCCCTTCGGGAGCAAGTTTCATGGCATAGGGCGGTATATAAATTCAATAAAACATCATCATCATCCAAGGAATTTTGAGGGAAGCTCAAGTGACTTTGATATAATGGAACATGTCAGTTACAATCACAAAACACACACAAGATAAGGTCCTCCATATCAATTAAGCACAAGCCAAATGAATTCCAGAATAGTACTTAGGAAGGAGTATTTTAAGGGAAAATATATTTAAGCTGCAATCATAACTCAGTTTACCAGGGATAGGTAAGGCACGTTTAATTCATCAGGACTTAGTTCTGCGTAGACATTTTTAAAAGTAATAAATGCACCTATTAATGCATTGATTTCTTTAAAAATTGAAGATTAATGTGGAAATGAAGTGGGCTTGTGAGTGAACATGTGAGGTGATGTGGACTGGAAATAAAATGATTTGCAGACCCCTTCTAGAAACAGATTTTCCCCCATCCACTACACATACATACAGCAAGGCCATACTATTCATAATGACTGATCTGTGAAATGTTTCTGGAAAGAAGAAGGGAAGATCAAATTGGGAGGAATATCTATCCCAAAAGTAAACATTGTGCTTAATGTGTATTTGTAGCAGGTCTTCTGTACATTTTGTTTAGACAAAATATACAACAGAGAACAATTAACTTAAAAGGATCATGCTTTTGTGGAAAGGACGATTATCAGAGGAGAATGCAGCTAAGGAAATGTTTTGCAGATGTACTGCATTTAAATTAATAAAATCTCATTAGGTTTTATGTTTGCCAATAATGGCTGGAAAAGTTACCATACATTGTAGGAACAATTACCGAAATCTTCACTGTCTCATTAGGTTTGTCATACTGTTTTCATTATAATACATTAGAACTTGCAAGTGAGCCTTCAGTAATGACATATTGTTCCAATTCGCCTTTCAGCAGGCTCTAAGATATTTTAGTATTTGTGTTATAAGCCAGCAGGTGTCTTCACTTTGCTCCCCCACCAACCAGTTTTATACACAGACTTCCAGACTTAGAAAGGAATGTAAAAGGGCTTTCAACAGTCACATAAAAATGAGTCTGATTAGAGTAAAGCAATACACACTATTTTTATGTTCTGGTGGTAATTCAAAGCACTAAAAATGTGCACCTTGGTTGTACATCTCTATTTCTGTGTTTTCTTACAGAAAGCACTATTTAATGGGCATGAACCATGTGGTACAAAAAGTTTTCAGATTTGCATAACAAGTAAAAATTCTGATTTGAATATCTGAGGAGCTGTGGACTTCAGTGAGAATGATCATCACTCTTTGAGCTACTAAAGTTAAACATTCAAATGAATCATATTTAAAAGTGCTTGAATGGTTCCAATGAACCATAGGTAATGCTGTACTGAATTCAAATAACAATGTGAGTTTACTAAATGTGGGTGATCTTGCATGCCCAATCTTGGAATTTTCTACTTGAATTCCATTGATTAAATGTGCTTTGAATCAGGATGCACTTTTAAAAAAGCAAAAAACAAAAACAAAAACCCTTTCTAATCATTTAGAAAATCCAAAAATTTCAAAAGTACCATTCCTACATGGCAAAAACAAAGACTTTGCAAATCATTTTGAATAATTGCTTCCATCACTGCATTTTTTTAAATAATGTTTCAAGGCCAACCAGGGCTTCCCCAAGCATAGAGGCAGTACGTAGAAAACAGTTGCCTAAGGTAGCAGACTAACTGGCTGTCCAGGCTGATCTGGAAAATCCTATAGGGTGGGAACGATCAACTGGAAGTCTGGGAGCTAGATTTAGCCTAAAGGTATTGCATATCTGGCAAGCCTTCCAAATTTTAATCAAGGGTATGGTAAAATGTTTGCATGCAAGGGGAAAAAATACAGTGGTGCCCTGCAAGACGAATGCCTCGCAAGACAGAAAACTCGCTAGACGAAAGAGTTTTCCGTTTTGGAGGTGCTTCGCAAAACGAATTTCCTATGGGTTTGCTTTGCAAGATGAAAATGTCTTGCGAGTTCCTGCGGGGTTTTTTTCCTTTCCCCCCCTTTTTCTATTTTTTTTTTTAAATGATATTTATTAAGTTTCACAAAATATAACAAACTTCAAAACAACAGACAACAGACATCAGAAATACAAACGATATCAAAAAAAAAACATAGAAACAAAAAAAAAACATACAGAAAATTCAACATAATAGTAAAAGAAGCATTAAAAGACAACTCTGGTTCATTCTAATGGTCTTCAAAACCTTATTTTCCTTGCTTCCTCCCGCCTTCCCTTCTTGTATTCCACTTTAAAAGTTTTTTTCAGCAAGCTCATTCAAATTCGTTTTATCCTTTATCTTTCCCTTTGTACACTTCCTTATCCTAATCACTGGATCCCCATCATTTCATTTACACTGCCCTTAGCACTCATAAATTTTACAATGATTTTGTAGATAAACTTTGAACTTCTTCCAGTCTTCTTCCACCAACTCTTCTCCTTGATCTCGGATTCTGCCGGTCATTTCTGCCAGTTCCATATAGTCTATTACTTGTATCTGCCATTCTTCCAAGGTGGGTAGATCCTGTGTCTTCCAGTGTTTTGCGATGAGTATTCTTGCTGCTGCAGTAGCATACATAAAAAAGGTTCTATCCTTCTTTGGCACCAATTGGCCGACCATGCCCAGGAGAAAGGCCTCTGGTTTCTTTAGGAAAGTGTATTTAAATATCTTTTTCATTTCATTATAAATCATCTCCCAGAAAGCCTTAATCCTTGGGCACGTCCACCAAAGGTGAAAAAATGTACCTTCAACCTCTTTACATTTCCAACATTTATTATCGGGCAAATGATAGATTTTTGCAAGCTTGACTGGGGTCATGTACCACCTATACATCATTTTCATAATATTCTCTCTTAAGGCATTACATGCCGTAAATTTCAAACCGGTGGTCCACAACCGTTCCCAGTCAGCAAACATAATGTTATGACCAATATCTTGTGCCCATTTTATCATAGCAGATTTAACCGTTTCATCCTCAGTATTCCATTTCAGCAGCAAGTTATACATTCTCGACAATACCTTAACCCTGGGTTCTAATAATTCAGTTTCCAGCTTCGATTTTTCCACCTGGAAGCCAATTTTCCTGTCCATATTATAGGCCTCTCTTATTCCCCCCCTTTTTCTAAGCCGCTAAGCTGCTTATCCGCTAAGCCGCTAAAAGCCGCTAAACCGCTAATAGCGCTAATCTGCTAAGCCGTCAATGGGCTTGCTTCGCAAGACGAAAAAACTGCTAGACGAAGAGACTCGCGGAATGGATTCTTTTCGTCTTGCGAGGCACCACTGTATTTTCAAGTTGCATGCAATAGGAATCATTCACATATCCCCTTTGTGGGATTTCAAATGTCATGCCAACTATGCACTCTGTGTGTGTTTTTTCTGTAGATGTGACCCTCTTGCTGCAGGGTGATGCAAACTTTATTATACAGGTGGGTGGAAAGATTGATTTCCAAGCCATGTCACCTTTTGCATGCATTCCATTCAATTTCAACATAAG
This sequence comes from Podarcis cretensis, assembly GCF_951804945.1. Taxonomy (NCBI): domain Eukaryota; kingdom Metazoa; phylum Chordata; class Lepidosauria; order Squamata; family Lacertidae; genus Podarcis; species Podarcis cretensis. The sequence goes on along the minus strand of NC_137173.1, from coordinate 99,562,177 downwards.
GGGGGTGGGGGATGGGGGGGAGAGAGAAGGAGAAAGAGAACATAGCAGCACTGGGTTATTTGAGAATTATGAAAGCCAGGGAACAACAGCATTATAGCTTCCACATTCATCCAGGAGATACAAATCAGATCAGTTCATATTGGAATCGGCAAAAACTGAATTTCTGTCTCATGGATCACTGTCCAGAGAATAGTGTAGACCCTGAAAATAAGAAGTTGTCATCTTCGCTCTGGGAAAATATATATTACCTATTGCACGCCACTGGGATAGCAGTACCTGAGGTGTGAGGTCAATTGCCTGACCCTTTCCTTTCTCTTAACGGAACACCTTCAAGAAGAAACAGTCTTCAATTCACAAATGCAAAGGCACAAAAGGTACAGGAGCCCCACGTCCACCCAGTTCAGGAGGAGTTTGTACTGACCCTGAAATCAGCATTTCAAGCTCTTCTCCTTTAGAGCCAGCTTGTCTGTTACACATTAGTTCACCCACTCCTCCTCCTGTGTGATGGTCATCTTTTCTTGTGCTTATTACTCCCACAATACTCCAGGGCTTCCTAGCTGCTTTTATGTTACAGGATTCCTTAATTTATTTCTTGGTGCTCTGATTTCCCCCCTCCCCATCTTAATTTGTGCATGGACTTTAATTGATATCTTCCATCACGGTTCACAGATTTGGCAAGCTTTTATTAAGTGGGGGGAATGCAAATTTGCTCACCTAGCAAAATTTCATACAATTTCTCTCCTAGAAAAAGATTCATTACTACATCCTGCTATAAACTAGAGTTCACAACATGGAATTCTTTTTTAAAACATTGTAATATGGAATAACACAAGTTAAAATGGCTAGCGACCTGTTTTAGGCTTGTAGTTTGGATATTTTTTTCCCCAAACAAGACTAAATGCGCAAGGTAATCTGGTTCTGCAAATATATTGACATTAGGGTGCTCATGTATCATGTCCTACTTTATAGAGAACAGTCTTCTGTTTCAAGGCCTGTATGAAAGAATATTCCATTTGAAGGGCTCTCTGTTCCAAGTCCAAATAAAGAACCATGAGAAAGGCTTTAGAACAATTCAAGTTACTATTTAATTTGAACCCATGCTACTGATGGTTATGGTTTTGTCAACTGACATCCATTTCTGCAACCTATTAAACATATTTCTGTTAATCACACTTTTCAGAAGCCTGTGTGTGTGTGTTTGACAGAGAGAGGAGGGAAAGAGAAAGTAAGAAAAAAAAGGTGGGGGAAGGACTACAAAAGACTACAAAAACATTAAATAAATGAAATTGCTTGTAGCTGATAGTGAGTTACAAGTTCTGGAGACTATAGGACAGAACTGTGATATAACTCATGGTAGCCTCTGGAGCCAGTAAGTTATGGGATGTTCAAATATACGAGAAAGCCTGTAAGTTACTGGAGTCTATATCATTACTTCATTATAGCTAGGGACATATGAAATGGCTGAAATTCAGTTCACACTCTTCCACATCAATCATACAACTTACCAAATGAGAGCAAATCGGATTTTGTACCAGTCTGGGTGTTGGTACCACTTTATCTATAGGAGAGAGAAAAGCTGAATTTTGTTTTCTTTGTTCTCGTGAATATGATGGGTTTAAGTTTGAAATAATGGGCAATACTTCCAGCAGATGTAGAAATGTCTGGTTTTAAATATGACTGTGTTTAACTGGTGTATATTAATCTTGAAGGGAATCATCTGCCCCATCTCCTTCTGCACAATAAAATACAACTCTTCTTTTTATTTATAAGCCAGAGAAATCTTAAATCCAATTTTGAGTTAAGTTTACATCAACCCAACATCACCAGGCCAAGGATGGGCTGTGCAACTGCTGGAAATCTGAAGAGGACGAAGGGGTCCATGTGGATGCCTGCTCCTGCCATGATGGCTGCATAAATCTGAATGACCTCCTCCCTCATCCAGCCACATGTTGCACTGCCTACGAGCAGCATCGGCGCTGACCATGGGAGCAACAGTGTATATCCATTGTGGCTTTGCCCTTCAAAATACAGTGGTACCTCTGGTTGCGGACTTAATTCGTTCTGGAGGTCCGTTCTTAACCTGAAACCGTTCTTAACCTGAGGTATAGTACCACTTTAGCTAATGGGGCCTCACGCTGCCCCCACGGGGCTGCCGTGCGATTTCTGTTCTAATCCTGAGTTAAAGTTCTTAACCCGAGGTACTACTTCCGAGTTAGCGGAGTCCGTAACCCGAAGTGTTTGTAACCCGAGGTACCACTGTACAGAAATGAATCTGGGCCCTGCTCACTGTGTACCCAATGTGTATATGATACATACACATTGTATTCATTGGAATTAGTTCCTGAGCACAAAACACATTTTATGAAACAGCTTTGTTTTAACCCACGTTTGCAAAAATAAAAATAAAAAATGATATATTTTTTTAAGATGGCCTCTTATGATTACTTAGCACTGAACCCAAACTAAGTTTCCCAATTCTGTATTTGTTCCAGGGAGAAGCTGCCATCATATACTGTTTTGCCCATTTCCATCTCATGGGACAGAAATGTTTAGTGGAGCAAAGTTGACCAGTATATCGAATTTAAGCAGGGGCTGTGGGCAGCTCTACCTAAATGCCACCCCAGAGCACCTGTTCTCTATCTCAAGAGTCCCTTCAGGGGACTTCTTTGCATTTGTTGACCATGCAAAGGCAGAAGCCAAAGTACCTAGTATTTATGCAGGCCTGGCCTGTAATGTATAATGCTCTTTATTTTAAAAAATCGCTAAGTGGTATAATAAAGAGCATTATACATTACAAATTGTGCAATGTTATGTCTATGTATGAATCAGGACCAGGGCAATCTAACCCAGTGTTCAACAAGTGTTTATTACATTGTGTTTTGCGTGTTGAGTTCCACAGTGCCGCCCCCACCCCAAATAATTACACACTTCACACATCAATTTTGTTAAAGGTTTTTGGCATAATTTTGGCCACAACTTTATTCAAAATACAAAAATTGTGAGTGGTTGCTTAGGCATTGGTTATGACTATCTGTCCTGGCCCTCAAGGACAGAGCTGGCCCTTCCGGACTCCACCGGAAGCCAGCGTGGGAAACAAGTATTGGATGAGAAGTGAGGCCGGGAAACAGCCCTCACCTCTCACCCTCATGTTCCGGTGGGGCTTGCACGGCCCAAGTCCGGCTCCACGGACAAGGACGAAAGAATGGCAAGCCCCTGGATTCCTTTAACGGAATTCCCTTTCCGCATCATTTGGAGGGGTAGGCACTTACCCCTCCAAGCACCAATTAACCAATGCCTAACCGCCAACCTTACAAGTTGTGACGATTTGCTACGCAGTAGGCAAAAACCAAATGGCACCAGCCAATCAGCCAGATGGCAAAATTCCTACCAGGCCCTCGCTCCAAGGCGAACGACCCCATGACAGGCATAGCAAGGTCAAGCGATCAACTTAACTAAAGACCCCCCTTAATAAAGGGAGGGAGGGCGGGTGATCCGATGCCAAACGGCCAAGAGGACGTCCCTACGTCTGGCCCTACTATTTATAACTTCTAACTCCTCCTCCGAATTGGTAACAAACAATGTTCCCCAGCAACCCAATTAACCCTTAAGGCTAGGTTGCTGATCAATTTTGCCTAGTCATGCCGGGGCGGCCTGCTCCCCAACCGCAACACGTGCTCTCAGTTAGGGAGAACACGCTTTGCGTGTTGAGTTCCACAGTGCCGCCCCCACCCCAAATAATTACACACTTCACACATCAATTTTGTTAAAGGTTTTTGGCATAATTTTGGCCACAACTTTATTCAAAATACAAAAATTGTGAGTGGTTGCTTAGGCATTGGTTATGACTATCTGTCCTGGCCCTCAAGGACAGAGCTGGCCCTTCCGGACTCCACCGGAAGCCAGCGTGGGAAACAAGTATTGGATGAGAAGTGAGGCCGGGAAACAGCCCTCACCTCTCACCCTCATGTTCCGGTGGGGCTTGCACGGCCCAAGTCCGGCTCCACGGACAAGGACGAAAGAATGGCAAGCCCCTGGATTCCTTTAACGGAATTCCCTTTCCGCATCATTTGGAGGGGTAGGCACTTACCCCTCCAAGCACCAATTAACCAATGCCTAACCGCCATGGAGCCTCCAGCTCACCGCCAAACCACTCACAGACCCAACCAAGACCTCAGCTTGTCCGCCACCGCACCTATCCAAGCCTCATTCCCTGAAGCAGAAAGGTGCACGCCATCAGCTCGGAAAAAGGATGGCATCTTAAAAAGAATCGCAGGGTGATAAATCACCTCTCCACCCAGCTCAGCAATCCGCTTTTTCACAGCCATATTGATGCGCTTTCTGGCCCTTTCAGTGGCGACTGGGCAACGGCTGCCCCTCCACACGCATCGCTGCAAAAGCTGAGACCAAAATATTTTAGCTGTAGGCACCATAGCCTGCAATGTCCCCAAGTCCGTCAAAATTGCAGCACGCAGTGAAAAACAGTCCACAGCAACCAGGTCGTTCTCTCCCAGCTGTATTACAATAGCCGATGGCGGCCCCTCACGGAGCAACTGGCTCCGGATCCGTGGTAGGAGCTCCGACCAACGCATTCCCCGCCTGGACAGCCAGGACAGTTGCACATGTGGAGGAAGGCCGAGACCTGGACCCACACTAGACTGCCGTGCTGCGACACCAGCCCAATGGACGATGCTGTGCCCCACCATCCATACACGGACAGCTGCCAGACCTGACATAACATAAACAAACAGAGTAATAAGTTAGCGAACATAGCCTCTGAATGCATTCGATTTCCAACGGCCCAAGTTCTTTATCCTGGCGGCTGTTAAGCCCCAATGAGCTGCAGTCGTGGCAGCCCCAATCCTGAAAGAATGGGGGGCAAAATCACCAGCCGTGCCACCACAAGCCAGAATCGCTTTTCGCATCACTTTTGTAAATTGGTGCCTTGATAGAGGCAACCCGTCCTCATGCCTAAGCAGAGGCCCGTCCCCTTGGGTGCGCACCGCCAGGTACTTGCTAACGTCTTTTACAGGGCACGGACCCGCTTCCCCCGTAGCGGGAAGACGAATGAGGGCGCCCCTACCCCTCTGATCCGTCTTTGAGTGCCTAACAGTGATCCTTAGTTCATTAGGTAATAGCTGCACATCGTGCAGGAAAAGACCCCAAGAACGACCGTCCCTATGATCCTCCACCACCATTTCACCTACTCTTAAGGCGCCAAAAAAGGCGATGGAGAAGGCAGCCGAAAACAAGCGTGCCTCATACCCCGACCAACACACCACCCGCAGCTTTCTCCGCATACAGCTTAGCATGTCAAAAGATATGGGGCGCCTTTTTGCAGGCCGGGGAGGACACAACCTACTCCATCCCTCAAGGGCCTTGCGAACAATAAACCTCGCGCAAGGATCCTTATCATAAAATGTTTTACAGAAAAATGCAATGGCTGCTGCTTGCATCCTAATTGTCTTAGCTGCCCGCCCCAATTGAAATAAGTGTGCCAGATATTTTAACACCTGCGAGGAGGTGGGTGGGGCTCCCCTAATTTCGCTGCCGGACTGACGCATAAATGTCAAAAAATCAACCCAAACTTTTGTATAAGATCGCAGGGTGGAAGGAGAAACCGATGCCGCTACTCCCTGTAAAACTAATTGTTGCCAAGGTTCCAGAGATGATCCGGGAAATATTCCGGAAGTATCCGTGCCTCTGGAACCAGGAGTCTGAACCGCTCCATCTGAAAACGGGACAGAGCATCAGCAATCTCGTTAGACACCCCCGGAATAAAACGAGCAGAAAAAACTATATTACAACGCAAGCAGTGCAGCACAAAGGCTCGCAAAAGGGCCGACACCCGAGGGGAGCGCGACGACAGCTTGGCCAGTACTGTCACCACTGCCTGGTTGTCAGTCCAGAAGCAGACACGACGGTTCCTGAACTCCTCGACCCACAAATGCACTGCCACTGCAATGGGAAAAAACTCGAGAAAAGTTAGGTCCCGCGTAATCTCACCTCCCCTCCATTCTGACGGCCAACGTTTTGCGCACCAGCGGCCCTTCCAATAAAGACCAAAACCTAGCGAACCTGCAGCGTCAGATTGCACCTGGAAGTCATTATGCAAGTTCAACGTGTCTTGCCATAACGACACCCCATTGAATTCCTCTAGGAATTCCAACCACATAGAGAGGTCGGCCCTCACCTCGCTCGAAAGACGTACCCTATGATGTGGAGCCTTCAAACCTGAAGTGAGTCGAGCTAGGCGAGAACAGAATGGGCGTCCAGGAGCCACCACTCTGCAAGCGAAATTCAGGTGTCCCAAAAGGGACTGGAGCTGCCTAAGAGACACCTTCTTCACAGGAAGCAGTTCTTCTATAATCTTTTTTAAGGCCACCAATTTGTCTCTCGGCAAGCTAGATGTCTGAGCCACCGTATCCAGAAGGATACCCAGGTAAGTAAGCTGGGTCGAAGGACCCTCAGTCTTGTCCGCGGCCAGGGGAACCCCGAGTTCCCGTGTGATGTCAGCAAATGCTCGCAGCAGCAATAAGCAGTCGCCTGTGTCACCGGCCGAGGCCAATAAAAAGTCATCCAAATAATGAGTGACCCCGCCCATTCCTGTCTTAGACTTAAGGGCCCATTCCAAAAAGGTGCTAAAGGATTCAAAAGCAGCACATGCAATTGAACATCCCATAGGCATAGCCTTATCGAAATAATAGTGGCCCTCAAACTGAAAGCCTAGCAACCAAAAATCTTCCGGATGAATTGGCAAAAGGCGAAAAGCCGATTCAATATCGCATTTTGCCAATAAGGCAGCTTGCCCAAATTTCCGAATCATCTTGATGGCCTGATCAAGGGAGGCATACTTCACGGAGCATAGCTCCGGAGGAATGACATCATTAACTGACGTACCCTTGGGATGTGACAAATTATGAATTAGTCGAAATTCCCCAGGGGCCTTTTTTGGCACGATACCCAATGGGGATACATGCAAATTATGAAACGGGGGGTCACTGAAAGGCCCGGCCATGCGCTGCATGGTCACCTCCTTTTCAATCTTCTTGCGCGCAACCAGAGGTAGCTCGCGAACCGATTTCTGGTTAGCCGGATTACGTGCCACGGGAGACATGGCTACTGGAATCCGAAAACCAGAAGAAAAACCATTACTCAAATAACATGCAGCCTCCCTATTGGGGTAAGATTGCAACCAACTTTGCAGGACCTGCAGGCGCACAGGCGTAAAAGCCAAGGAAGTCAACACATTATTTTCCTGTTCCTGTGGTTGAGGCGGGGGGGGTTGCCTTGGGGGTTTGTTGGGAACCCCCTTTTCCCCCGCGAAAGGGCCGCCGACCTGCATAACAGGAGGATGCGGCGTGCAAGCCATTGCACCTCTCGCACATGTGGGCGAATTTGCACCCCTGACGCTGACAGGAACCCTTATTGAAATCCCAGCATAATAGGCGACGGCTGGATTTAAAAGCCCCTGACCTCAATTTCTGTTGTTCTGGCGCCTTTTTTTCAATGAGTGGGGCCACATGAGTGGTCCATACGTCAAGATCTTTACGATCCCAGCGGGCCGAGGGAATCTTAGCCGCCCTGCGCCTAAAATTCTCATCATATTTGATCGCAGCTTTTTCACCAGCTTTGGTGAAGGCAGAGCGAACAATAGATAAGTAAACTAACAAATGAAGAGATCTCCGCGGATAAGCCGCCATGACCACTCCAGCGAAGACTTGGAAACAATCGAGCCAACGTTCGAATGTCCTGTCAGTACTGGACACACCGGAGCGCTTCCTTGAAGAGCTCGCCCTCTCATGGTCCTCTGAAGGAGGAGCCAACTTGAAGATCTCGACATAACGGCCGTTTAGAATCCTGGCTCGCAACTTAGCTGACAAATGCGATCCTGGAATGACGTCTCTGGCGGAATTAGTAGAGACCTTAACGTCAGGTACCAACACGCCATCTAAACATTCCTGTACTGCCCCATACCTTGCCCGGTGCGTGTTAGCCCGACGTTCCCAAGCCCACCTGGGGAGCCCTGAGGCTGCTTCTCCATGGCCCCAGTAAAGCTCCAAAGAACTCTCTGCTTCAGCATCAGAGCTAGAGGAAGACGTACCGGTATAAGAGGATGAAGAGTCGTCCCTCCTCCGTTTTGCGTGCCTCCGCGAAGCTCTCTTGCGGCGACGCTTTCCACCTGACGACCTTCTGGCAGGCACTGGCAAGCTGTCTTCAATAGAAGACTCAGAGTCAGGATCCTGCTGCGAAGGACCTGGGGCAACATATGAAGCAGATGATTCGCCCCCCCTCCGTTTGGTACGCTTCAGTGAAGACCTCCTGCAGCGACGTCTACCGCCCGAGGACTTCCTGGCAGGAACTGGAAGACTGCCCTCAGTGGAAGACTCCGAATCAGGGCTCAGCTGTGATGTACCTGGAGCTGAATGAGGATTGACAACAAGTGATATACTGGAGCCAGAAGCCGCCACATCCGCAGGCTGGGAGAGCCCAGCTCGGCGGGTGGAAGCTACCAAAGGGGTTCCCCCCCCCCCCCGCGGCCCTCCCAGAAGAACGGCGAGGCCTCCGAGAACGGCCACGTGCAGCAGGTAAGTCACGGGGATGGGCTAACTGGGAATCAATCATCAGACCCCTAAGTGATGAGCCATCTCTCTCCTCTTCACCAGATGACGGTGACGCTGGGGATGGCGCCACAACTGGACGTGGACGCCTTCTGGACACGGCAGGCTGAGCTGAACACTGTTGAAGGAGACCATCCATTTCGGCTGCGAAGCGAGATAGAGCCACTGGATTGCCTGCCATACTTTCCACCAGGGATTGTACCCGTCCCACCGGTTGACTCAAGGTGGGAGAACGCAGTGCCTGTGATGGACCTCTAATAGGCCGTTTTGCACCAGAGGCTGCGCTGGGACGGGCAGCGACTTTCTTAGGAGCCATACCTGCTAATTAGATTCAAATTGAGAATTAACGATTACCACCACCGGGCGTCACCGCCAGCCACAGATAATAAATTCAATCAGTAAATAATTCTCCAAATGCTGGAAGATAACACAAAATAAGACAATAGGAACTAGTGTCTATGGAAACTCCCTATGTACCATCTAAATAACAACCAACTACTTTGTATCTCTATTTTTTATTTATTTTTTATTATTATTTATTGCCTTTAAAATTATACTTTAACCAGAGGGATGTGCTTCCTCCTTTTAGCCAGCAGGGGGCGCCCGATATCCCCCAGCTCGCCTGTGGAAGGTGCAACACAGCACTGATCCACCAGAGGGAGCTCCAAACAAGCAAACCAGCTGCAGTGACCTACCTGGCCACAAGGGGGAGCAGCCAGAAAATAAAGAACGTCGGGCACAAGCAGGGAATGCGGCCCACAACTGCACCACACAAGGAAGGGGGAAGGCCGGGGGAACAGGAAGGCCTAGCCTCCCAACGCCGCTGCGCCGGCTCGGCGCACGCAGGCGACGTCTGGCCTACCTCTCCGCCCAAAGGGCCGCACGCACGCCCCGCCGCTCGCCGATGGCCGAGCGGCGGGATAAAATTACCTCCCCTCCCGGCGCCCCCGAGACCCGGGAGGCAAGGCGACCCCCCCCCCCGCCGGGCGCTGCCGCGGCTCGGGTAGAGACCAGGGGAAAAGACCGTCCTCTCCCGGCGCCCAGGAACCGCGGCAAGGTAAGGGAGGAAGCCGATTTATTTTTCTTTTTATTTCAAGCGGAGGGGGAGGGGGGCCTTAAGGCAGCCGGCCTCCGACCGCGGAAGGTAAGGGAGGAGGCCAATTTTTATTTATTATTTCCAGTGGGGGGGGCCCTAAGGCCGCCGGCCTCCGCAGCCCCAGCAGCTCAGCACACCCCCACCGCCGATCTCCGCAAACGGCGGGGAAAAATCAGCAGAGGCCCTGGCGGCCTCTATAGGTGGAATAAACCAGGTGCCTGGCCCAGAGGCAGGCCCCGGAAGGCCGGGGGGGGGAACCCACCCTCAGGCCTAATGTTTCGGGTTTGAAAATTAAAAGAAAATTAAAAGGAGGGAAAGAATATTAAACTGGAGGCAGGGGAAAGGAACAGGGTAATGGAAGGCAGAGAACTGAAGGCAAGGCGAGGGGGAAAAAAGGGGGGGGAAGAAATCAATAGAGGCCGGACAATGACTAGGGAAAAAGGGGAATTTTAAGATAGGCCCGAAGCAAGAGGCAGAATACAACCGTCTCAGCAGCTCCTGATCCGATGCCAAACGGCCAAGAGGACGTCCCTACGTCTGGCCCTACTATTTATAACTTCTAACTCCTCCTCCGAATTGGTAACAAACAATGTTCCCCAGCAACCCAATTAACCCTTAAGGCTAGGTTGCTGATCAATTTTGCCTAGTCATGCCGGGGCGGCCTGCTCCCCAACCGCAACACGTGCTCTCAGTTAGGGAGAACACGCTTTACCAATTTTGTATTTTTAACATTTAACACAACATTTTTGTGTTTCTCTATTCAATCTGTGGCTGCCTTTAGTGGTGTGGTCTTTTATCTGTATACCGCTGTTTTTAGGGGGGGGGGGTTGTTTGTTTGTTATACTTGGTTTTAGTGTTTTGGTGTTTTTGCAAGCTGCTTTGAATCACTTTTGTGAGGAAAGCAACAGAATAATAAAAAATGTGTACCTGGGTGCACAAATAACATACGTTATGTTTGCATGTACAGTCTGTGTACCTGATAGAAATAAATGGTACATGCAAACAAGTACACCCTCTGCACATGCACAGAGACAGCTTGTACCTGTAGTCAGCATAATGTGTGAACAAACCTGTAGGATTTGGAGACTCAAATTCAAATCTCCACTTATCCATGAAGCTCACTGGGTGACCTTGGGCCAATCTCTCTCTCTCAGCATAACCTACTCACAGGGTGGTTGTTAGGATAAAATAATGGGAGTGACCCTCACAACCCTCCCTGATCTCCTTGGAGAAAAGGCAGGGGGGAAATACAGCTAATAAAATCACAATTGATAAATTTTACCATTGTGATATTACCTATCCAAGCTCATTTGCAGTGGCCTAATTCTCTTTCTCATGAGCCCTACTCATCAAGAATGAATTGATGGGGAAAACATATTTGTTTATGAAACACCCAAATATTTTATTGGTCTCCATGAGCATACATGATTGTGTGACTTTCATATTGCTCAGTTCATGTTGTCTTTTAACTACATTTATTACATTATATTTTAGTAATTTTGTGCTTTATGTGTATTTTCAACCTCCCTGTTTGTTTTTCTGTCCTCTTGTTAATTTCTCGCTTTTCTAGAGGTGAACATCATATGATTTACTTTACTTACTTCGCAGTTAATCAACTGCTGGAAACACACAGCACAATTTGTTTCCACCAGATTGTACTTGTGAAGTATGTTTGGAATGTTTTCTTAATTTACAGCATATTTTTTCTTTATCTTCTTTCCTGGGTGGCGGTCTGGCATGTTCAAGTTGCTCTCTCTGCACATATAAATCCTTTCTCAAATGCCTTTTTTCTAATATATATTGCTTTTGGTATGTCGCTTTACAGGAAAACTCCTGGATGTCTTTTAATTCTAGGTAATACCAAATCATTCCACTCTGTTTGCTGCCTCTGAAACGTTTAATCAACACAGGTTGGTTTTTTTTCTTCTTCCTCTGATGTAGTAGTCAGACTTCATTAAAAAATTATGAGCCATACAATTCGTAACAGGCTTCACTTGGGTTTAAGAAACCCTAAATCTAAACCATAGTCTCCCAAAGATGTTGCAGAATGTGTTCAAAAGGGTAATGTCAGTTGGGAAGTGCATATACATGTAATGGCCAGTCAACAGATGTATTCTTTTTTTGGAATGATGCATACATTGGGCAATGCATGAAACTGAAATGTAAGCTGTGATTGTGATTTGAGGACCTGAAGACACAAGGGCACAGTATATTAGGTTAATATACCTATATCAACTTTATTGATTACAGCATGTGAGAAGGTATTGGCTTAGGCATTGGACCACGGAACATTAGACTCCACCCACTCAGAGAGGGGTGAGTCTGAATGAGGGGTTAACCAAAAGTAGGGGGAGCCCATTGATGCAAATACAACTATAAGCTCTCCCCTGATGTCACCGGGGGTCGTGCCATGGCCCCCCGCCACGCAGGGCATCGGACAGGATCCCCAACCACCGGATTCCTTTAATGGAATACCCAAAAATGAAGGGTAGGCAATGACCACACCTTGCCCTTCCATACACCAAAAACACATTCCAATGCCTAACCGCCAAATACCACTTGATTGGGTGCTCAACTGGGGGGGGGGCGTGGCACGCCAGCGATGGTGAGAGGGCAGGGGGCCAAACGCCCCCCGCGTGATGCGGGAATCGTCTCCCGGTCACAACCCCTCCCCTCCGGAAGGAGGAGAGGCTCTCTTAGAAACATAGGAAGCTGCCATTGGTCCATTTAGCCTACTTTTTTCTACACTACCTGGCATCAGCTATCAGGATTTCAGGCAATGGACATTCCCAGCTTCACTTGGAGATATAAGGGATTGAACCTGACGACAAAAAAATTAGGCCACAGATGACAAAATTTCGGCTATCCCTGTCCAGACAAAGGTGCTGCTGGGCCACCGGTCTAGGGATCCACCCACTAACAGTCTTATCTGAATTGAGCTTCAGTTTATTGGCTCTCATCCAGTCCATTACCGAGGCAAGAAAATGGTCCAGCACATCCACTGCCTCACCTGCAGATGTAAAGGAGAGGCAGAGGGCTGTGTCGTCAGCATATTGTTGACAACACACTCCAAAACTCCAAATGATCCCACTCAGTGCTTTCATTCAGATGTTAAACAGCATAGGGGATAAAACTGAACCCTGAGGAACCCTACATGGAAGGCTCCACAAGGCCAAAAAGTACGCCTCAGGCATCACCCTCTAGAAACGACCATCCAAGCAGGACCTGAACCACTGCAAAGTGGTGCCACCCCTAATTTGGACAGCTGCTCCAGAAGGCTACCATGGTTTATGGTACTGAAACCCACTAAGAGCTCAAGGAGAATTAAGAAGGAAATACCGTATTTCCCCTGTCTTTCTCCTGACAGAGGTCATCATATAGGGTGACCAAAGCAATTTCTGTGCCAAAACTGGGTCCAAACCCTGATTGACGTTCATCTAGAAAATCATTTTCCTCCAAGGGACCCTGGAACTGGTCTGCAACCAACCACTCAAGAGCCTCACCCAAGAAGGGGAGAATGGCAACTGGTAATTACTTAGGTGAAAGTCTCTCCCACCACTCCACCTGCTACTGTTGGGAGGGTTTTAAAGAGTTTAGGACAGGATTTGGGGAGGGGGCACAAAGTTTGCAGAAGAATCTTAAGGGAGGACCCCAAAACAGCCTGATGAGGACTGAGCATTCTCATTTGTCACAGAATGCTAGATTCCGCTTGAAGGGGGAGGATAGAACATCCTACAAAATGGAATGGCCAGCTGAAACCCCACACTGCCCCCCCCAATAAAGCCTGAGAACAATTGGCATGTGTTCTGAGCTCATCACACTCTGAGTTTCCCTGTAGTTGCTCCATGTAGTTAGATGTTGATGGTACAATGTGGAGACTCAGTAAGTGAGTTTCACTGGACAGGACGAGGGGGAAAAGTCTCCCATCATCTTTAGGCCTTCCATAAAATGCTTAAGTTTGATGCAGCACAGATTTCAAGATCTAACCTCCTAAAAAGTCGTGCATACTGTGTGATGCAGGTTCTCTAGCTCTTTAGGCCTAAGATACCTGACTGATATATTGCTTTGGGAATGCCTGGCCTCTCATCTGGGCACAATGTTCTGTTCAAAATCAGCAGCTCAGTGGAAATTGCCCAGTACATCGTATAAAAACAGAGCAGATAATTTCAAGCTCAGCAAACAGTGGATCGCACCTACTGAACCATGAACGTTAAAAACAAATGTAAACAGAAATTGAGGGAGGCGATGAAAACGATTTAGATATTATTTAAGTCGCCTTCGCCTAATGGAAGCTCAAGTCTGGGTCCCAATATGGCCCAATTATATTAAAGGCTGGCTCCCCCCGCCCCCCATTTCCAAACTGCTGTTTTCCATCATGCCACTGTGGCCTTCCTAGTTCCCGTTGTGCAGGCCAACATCAGCTACTATTAAGGACTTTTCATGCGTGTAAAATAATATGATTTCACAATGATTACATATTCACTCTACAGCTGGCTGAGTTTTTACATCTCCATTTGTCATTGACTATTGTGTCCAATTAAATGATTAGCTTTTAAAAACTGCGGCACATTATGAGAGTGAACTTGTGTTCCATTGCACTGAGTGATGCAGAAACAAACTCATTACAGCATGTAATTCACCCATATTAAATAACAAACAGATGGCTGCTGTAAATGAGAGCTGTTTTTTCTCTTCAAAAGTGCCAGGGAAAAGGTGTTTTTATTTATCTTTGTTCCCAGCTTCTTTCTGTTTTCTTGACAAGTGGGCAGCTGGCTGCTGAGGTTTTCAATTGGTGCAGAAGAATGAAAAGCCGGCTTCCATTAATTTCCCCATAAAATAACTCTTTGAATCATTCCCGTTATAAATGCATGTGCAGTAGCAAGCTGCTGCTTGATTAATTCACTTATTATGAAGATTTCATCTTTTATAAGAGGGCCTGCAGGTAATTTATCTTGTTTAGTAAGATTAGAAAAATGTAATTATCTTGATACCTTTGGACCCCTCTCATTTTAATTGTGTTCCCATAAATTTCAAACATAAAGATGGAATTTCATTTCTTTCTCCCTTTTTTTGGAGCACAAATGTTCCAACATGTGGTTGAAAAATGCATTCCAAGATGTGCAATAAAAAGTTATGAATTCAAATACATTTGATTTGAACCATTAGAATAATCTACAGGAACAGCATCCACCAATCATATCCTTGTGGTTCCCATGTCACAGGTGGCGTTGACTACAGGGAACAGAGATTCTAAAGATATACAGTTTTTATCAGTCATGCCTGTCTCTGGAGGAAAGTGAAATCGGCTTTATTTTCACAACTCAAATTAATGTTGCAGGTTGTCTTCTGCTTGGCCATCAGTGCGTACGCCCAGCTGTTGGTGTGCATCTGCTAAGCTAGTTCTGAAGGCTTCCTCCTCCTCCTCCTCCAATATAATGTTTATGATGGATCCATTCCTTGATTCTAGCTAAGACTTCAAAATACCCTGGCTGCAGGCTAGTCACCCCTGTCTTCTGCTAGAATAGGAAGGAAAAACAACACCCTAGGAAGGATCACTTCTGCCAGACAGAAGTGGAGGTGTTGAAATTATACAAGTTTTGTTGGCCACTGAAAGCTTGACATTCATCATATAGAGAGCTCATATGAGCCTTTTGCCCCCAAATCAAATGGTGTCCCCCACCCCACCCCATCTTACTTGAGATTATCTATTTGTAAGCAGAATATCTTTATCCCGTTTTTTTCTGTTCTCACACTGTAGCTGAATGGCATGCACAAATTTAAATGACTGGGGCTGTGCTACTAGAAAATGAGATTGATTTCTGAATAAGCATACCTCAAGAGTTTGTTGCACTTTGCCCCTGTATTGAAAACAGACTGCTGTGGATGCTTGAAAGAGTAAGTTATGACAGACCCCTATGCTGTGTTTTTGTTGAAAATATGCTAAGAAAATTATTTGTAGGGACTTGAACTACTTAGAGTGTTACACCTCTCTCTAAGAACATGCTGAAACATGAAGGACAACACCCTCAGATCCAGAGCCTAGTGGAAGAAAGAAAATTGATGTGTGGATTTCTTTCTCTTCTGTGGGTATAAACAAGTAGACCTGGCTCCAAAGAAAGTAAGGGCAGAGACTAGTCAGGAAGAACAGGCCTCTGAGTGATCCAGAAGCTCTTATTGGATGCAAGAAACATAATCTGGCTAAATTTCTATGAGGATGCAGGGATGCTTTCAGGGGGTGGTCACTGGTCTTTTGTACCAAGCCTTGGATCTCCTACCTTTTCAAAAAGTTCAAAAAGTTTTGCTAACACTTTTGCTAACAAGGTGCTTTCAGGGTTGGAGTCAGATGCAGCTCAGAACGAAGAGGCAGAGTCAGTTGTCAGTGAAGTTACCTCTTTATTCAAGGAAACGGCAAACGACTCAGCAACACTTCCCAGCAGGTCTTGCCCCCACAGAGCAGTTGCCAGGACTGAAGGTCCCTGCTTCCCTTCCCTCCTCTCCCAGATGTTTCCCAAGCAGTCTCAAACTATTTCTGCCCATCTCTGACCTCTGTTCTTCCCTCCTCGTTATCTTGCACTTTCTTGGAGATCGGGGGCTAGGGAAAATTCGAGAAGACGATTCCTGGGATGCTTCAGAATCTCTTGACCTCCCTCCTCTGCTTCAGCCTTGGAGTCTGAACTGCTCCTTGCCACAGGTTCCTCCTGCTCACTAAATCCTCTTGTCCCACCTCCTCCCAATCTTCCCTCTCTGACCTCTCCTCCGTGTCCCACTACCAATCCCAGATTTCTGAGCCTTCCTCCTCTGGGATCTCCCTTGGGGGTTCCCCGGCTGGTGCTTCCCACCACTCCTCATCATCCAGCCAGTCTCTGACAGGTGGCTGGACGCACTACAAAATGCAAGGCTGGTGACATCTAGCCACCACTATAATTTGACCAGAAGTATCTAGGCATATGGGACGCGGGTGGCGCTGTGGGTTAAACCACAGAGCCTAGGACTTGCCGATCAGAAGGTTGGTGGTTCGAATCCCCGTGACGGGGTGAGCTCCCGTTGCTCAGTCCCTGCTCCTGCCAACCTAGCAGTTCGAAAGCACGTCAAAGTGCAAGTAGATAAATAGGTACCGCTACAGCGGAAAGGTAAACGGTGTTTCCGTGTGCTGCTCTGGTTCGCCAGAAGCGGCTTAGTCATGCTGGACACATGACCCGGAAGCTGTACGCTGGCTCCCTCGGCCAGTAAAGCGAGATGAGCGCCGCAACCCCAGAGTCGGTCACAACTGGACCTAATGGTCAGGGGTCCCTTTACCTTTACCTTTATCTAGGCATATAGATTAGCATATGCAAAACTGTGTCACGTGCCTGTGCCCCAAGTCCCTAAAGTAACTAGCAATGCTCAGTTAAAGAAGGGCAGCTGGTCTTTCTTCAGTTCCCTCCTTTGGATAGAGCCAAGTGGTGCTGCACACCTGCAGGTGTGGGGCCCAGTGGTTGGTGTGGAGAAGGAGGAGTCAGAGCAGTTGAAGCATCCACTGGTGCCGCCAGGACCAGGCCGGCATCTGCAGAGCAGAATGGGGTGATGGTGGAGGATGACGGAGGTGCTGCGGATCCGTTCCTGAATCGAAGGCAGAGGTCAGTGGGGGTGTAATTTGGGGCTGAAGGCTGACATGGTTGCAGCTCTTGGAGCCCAGTTGCCTTAGGGAAAACTCAGCAGCCTGCCCAGAGTGGAGGTGGCTTTTGGGGGACAGCTTCTTAACATGTTCCTTTACAGATTTCTGAGGTGATTTTTTTTACATTTCCTGGGCCCAGTGCAGAGGAGCCAGTCATCCTGACCTAAATCTGCCAAAGCGTGTTCTCCTTCATGGAGAGCACGTGTTGCGGTGGGGTCTGCTGAGCCACCCCTCTGTTACCAGGCAGGGTCTCTAAAGATGGCCTGGGGCAGTGATTGGTTCACTGGGTTGCTGGGGTAAAAGTTATGTTGCAATTTTGGTGGGAGGGGTAAAATGTTTCAATACTCTGCACGCAGCCTGGAGCTTTCTCTTTGCTGTGTGCAACGGATCACCCGCCCACCCGCCCTTGAGTAAGGGGTTGTTGCATTGACCTTGCTATGCCTGTCATGGGGTCGTCTGCCGTTGGGGCAGGGGCTTGGTAGGAATTTTGTCCATCTGGCTGATTGGCTGGGCCATTTGGTTTTTGCCTACTGCGTAGCAAATCGTCACAACTTGTAAGGTTGCGGTTAGGCATTCGTTATAAATTGGTGGAGGAGGGGTTAGGATAGGCTGGGCCTGCCCCTCCATGGTTGCTGCGGAAAGGGAATTCCGTTAAAGGAATCCTGGGGCTTGCCATCTTTTCGTCCAATCCCTGGAATGGGACTAGGGCCGGCAAGCCTTCGGGGAGCATGCGGATGAGAATTGAGGGTCTGTGACCCAGCTCCATTTCTCCCCGACTTGCTTTCCCCCGCACTGTCTTTCGGTGGTGCCCGGAAGTCAGTTCTGTCCCCAGGCGGTGGGGACAGATAGTCTTAACCAATGCCTAAACAACCACTCACGGTTTTGTATTTAAATAAAGTTGTGGCCAAAATTATGCCAAAAACCTTAAACAAAAATTAAGCGTGCGTTGTGAGTTATTTGGGGGGTGGCTTGGGGACCTCGACACGCAATGGTATGTCTCTGAATACCAGTTCCTGGAAAGCACAGGGGGGGCAGAGTGCTGGTGCGCTCAGGTCCTGTTTACTGGCTTCTCAGTAGTCAGGATGCTGGACTAGATGGGCCCTTAGCCTGGTCAAGCAGAGCTCTTCGTATGTCCTTATGCAATGTCATTCACAGGGAAGAAGCTACAGTTCTGATATTTACAGCAAAACTTCCAAATAAGCAGACCAAAAAAAATTGCCAACCCTAATAAGTAACAAGCAGCAAATATTCTAAATATGTGCAGTTTCACAGTTTTGGTCTCTGAACTACCAGCTCTCAGCTTAGCTTGCCTCACAGGGCTGGCGTCTTATGAACTCTCTGGTGGGTTTTCCAGGAGGCATGGAAGCAGCCTTTGCCTCTCTGTGAAACAGGAAAGAGGCTTTGACACAGTTGCCTCAAAGTATCGTCTCCAGTGCTGTGGAGCTCAGATGGCTGCCTGGTTTTCTGGAAAATAAATAAATCCACAAGTGGGTGAAGTGGTTCTGACAGCGGCATAAAATCTAGACATCTGCCTATGGACTAAGCTCTCTTTGCAAATTCTGCCCACATGCTCAGTCAGAGAATGAGCAGGGAGCCGAGCTGCATGGACCAGTTCCAGCACCTGGCTTCCATGTGTACAGCACAAACATCTGTAGCAGGGAGACCTTCATGCACACAGAACTGTGTGTGCCAAGCCTGCTGCACAGTTGGGAATGCCAAAGGCCCAAAGAAGGGATGCATACCTGCTGTTTTGCTTGAACTTTGTTTGCGCAATGCACAACGAAGGTACTAACTCGGTGCAAGAATATTTCATGATGCCAAGAAACCATATCAACTTCTTCTATCATCATCATCATCATGATGCAGTGAAACAGTACATTCAACCATTGTCATGATAGCTTTACTAGGCCGTGAAAACATTAATAGTACAGGGAAACTGTAAATTGAGGAAGGCACTAAATTGATAAAAGAGTACAGATGGCTGGAACACTTCAAGTCAGGTGAGAATAGCAATTGTGACTAACCATGATGCAAGAGACCTTTGTCAGCAACTGTATACCTGAATACTGGAAAGCTGAGTAGCTCATTAGGCAGATTGACGAATAGCCTAATGACCTTGCAACAGCCCTGGACTGTAGCTCAGCATCACCCACACATAAATGCAGTATTGGTTTCTCTAAGGCTTGTGTGTGCCAGGTGCAGTGGGAAATTCAGCCAGGAGCACAAAACAGTTATTCCTATAGAGTAAAATACTGGAGAGCAGGTACGTGGCCAATTTCTACCAAGCTGAAATTGGAGAAAAATCTATCTCTGGTCGTTATCCCTCCTTCAGAAAAGTATTCATGTACCATTTTTCTGACTGTGAAGAGAGCCAGTGTGGTGTAGTGGTTAAGAGTGGTAGACTTGTAATCTGGTGAACCGGGTTTGCTTCCCCGCTCCTCCACATGCAGCTGCTGGGTGACTTTGGGCTAGTCACACTTCTCTGAAGTCTCTCAGCCCCACTCACCTCACAGAGTGTTTGTTGTGGGGGAGGAAGGGAAAGGAGAATGTTAGCCGCTTTGAGACTCCTTTGGGTAGTGATAAAGCGGGATATCAAATCCAAACTCTTCTTCTTCTTCTTCACTAATTGTCAGAATGCACTGCAGATTGCAGTGCTACTCAATCCTATGCACTCTTACCTGGGAATAAGCCCCAGTGAATGTAAGGGGATTTGATTCCATCTAAACATGCATAGGATTGCTTTGAAAACCCTAGGGTAATAATAATAATAATAATAATAATAATAATAATAATAATAATAATAATTTATTTATACCCCACCCATCTGGCTGGGTTTCCCCAGCCACTCTGGGCGGCTTCCAACAAAAGATTAAAATTATAATAAAATATCAGTCATTAAAAACTTCCCTAAAGAGGGCTGCCTTCAGATGTCTTCTAAAAGTCAGATAGTTGTTTATCCCCTTGACATCTGATGGGAGGGCATTCCACAGGGCGGGTGCCACTACCGAGAAGGCCCTCTGCCTGGTTCCCTGTAACCTCACATCTCACAGTGAGCGAACTGCCAGAAGGCCCTCAGTGCTGGATCTCAGTGTCTGGGTTGAACGATGGGGGTGGAGACACTCCTTCAGGTATGCTGAAGAATAGAGTGAAATTTCCTGCACATGGGAAAGAGAAAGCAGAGACCTATCAGTTGTAATGAACTTTAAAGAAAGGGTGGCGCTATGAACCCCAAATAATATCAGGAGCTATCACTGACAAGGTGATGCTGAAATTGATGTGCCAGGCATGCTAAGTAATAGTAATTGGATGTTCTATGGCCTGACTAAGAGTTTCTTGGTCTCTTTCTTCTAGGACAGAAGTTATCTTTGCCATAAAAGGCACAGAGTAAAATTCCCCAACCTGCCCCCCCCCATATTTTTTGATCCAAACTCTCTTTATCCCTGACCATTGGCCATACTGACCAGAGTTAATGGGAGAGAAGTGCAACGTGAAGCATGTTTCTCTCTTCATGCATATACAAAGTTGCCACCATAGTTTCCAACTAGTAACCCCAGAGCAGAAATGAAGGTTTCTCCCTTGATCCACTATCTGCTCCCTGGAATCTCATCCCTTAGTGCCTGTGTCACTGATTTTAAATATTTCTGATTACAATTGCATTTCATTTCATTTTGCTTTATTCTTAATCCCAATCTTGTTGTAAACAAAGAAACAACCTGCCTTGGCTCTGAATATTAACTACATTTAATTCTGTAAATTGCCCTCTGATAACACAAAGTATTTAGAACTCATTTGAAACCTATTCAATGGTAAGAGTTCATTTTTGTAGACGGGGGTATGTCGTTTGATGGAGTTCTTTGAAATTTTAGAAGTTTCCTCAAGCCACAGCTCCTTCCACCCCCACCATTAACAGCCCAATTTGATTTGAAGATTGGCTGTTGAATGATTTTAGCATCACATTTCCTGATTTCGATTAAAAGATCATTAATGAGTACTAATTAATATACTACAATAAAAAAACACTACTGGTTCACAAAGAAAATTAAGTTGCAATTTAATGATCAGTAACATACCCAAATGCATGCTTAAGTGTATGGGGCAACATGCCTAAGGCATCCTAATGTGGCTAAGTCCCAGGAAATTCCCTGGCAGCAGTGAATGGGCAAAAGCTTTCAACTTAGGGATTGGTAGGTTGGAAAGCCTAAATCACTTTCCTTCAGTCAACATAAGGAACTATCAGGCATGATGACTCTGGGAGAGATTGTCCTAAATCCTAGGAGCTCCCAGGACATTCCTCTCCAGGAACATCTCAGTCATCAGGTCCTTGGCCTGCACATTTCTTTCGGGGGGGTGTGCATTTGCCTGGTCAGAGGCCATTGCAGAGTGTGGGTGCCTCTTCTTGGTTGTTCTCAGACAAACATATATTTTCAACCTGCATCACATCCAGCCTGTGGCATTACAGTTATATGACACAGTATATGTCTCAAGAACAGATCCTCCTGTGGTTTTGACACAAACTGAAAATGTGATTCAAAAGGGAGGGAGGGGAAGGAAGGAAGGAAGGAAGGAAGGAAGGGAGAGAGAGAGAGAGAGAGAGAGAGAGAGAGAGAGAGAGAGAGAAAGAAAGAAAGAAAGAAAGAAAGAAAGAAAGAAAGAAAGAGCCTTCAACTCTATATGGACACATAGACCACACCGTTGTGGCCTGTCAGGTCAATAATTTTTGAGTGAAAAAGAGATTAATAGGATTTATGACCCTTCTTTCAACAGCATGTAGCTCAAGCAGCACTAATTATATTTTCATTAACCTCAGTGGCTAGTTCCTGCTCTAATAATTTAGCCCTTTTATGGACTAATCTGGTGTTTTACATGTTCAATAAAGTGTATACACAAGCAAGATCTATAATAAATAAGTCCTTTAGGTCAAATTATGGCTGCCCCAGTAAAGATGCCAATGACATACTTTGCTTCCAGAAAAGATCTAGGAAAGGGACAGCTGGAATGTTCTCTGAAGCCCATGTGCTGAGTTTACAAGGGGCAGGTGGGCTCTGGTTAGCCCACCAGAACATGGCGGGGGATTGTTGTTTTTGCTGTAAGAACAATGGAGGGCCTTAAGTGTGAACCAAAATGAGCTGTGGCTAAAATAACAGAATCAAATTGCCACCCTGGGTGAAGATCTGACAATGTTTCCTTATTTCAGTTGTTGTGAACATAAATGACACACCTGAATTCAAATTACTCACTTCATCAAATTCATGAACAGAGATCCAGAGCTGTTATTTGTGCCTGCAGTCACAGATTGAGTTGACCGGTTACTCAAGAGCTGTGTGAAATAAATAAATAAAAATGACATGTTGAAGATCCTGAGCTGCTACTGCATGCTCCATATGCATCCAACCCACTTCTTAGTCAGGGAACTCAGCTACATTAATAAATAAAAAATGTTTAATATGTGTTATAACACTGTGACACCAAATGGCGCTGTGGAGTCCTGTCTTTCGCCAACATGATTTCCCATTATAAAGTTTACAATGTGTTTTCCTGAAACACTTTTTTGATGTGTATAGATCCAGCCAAAGACTGGTTAACATAGCACAAAATGGGGGGGGGGGGGGGCGTATTCATTATGGCCCAACCAGGGAGGGAAGCAGAATTTAATATCCTGATAATAATAAATCTACTACTAGCAAAACGATCTACAATCTTTAAAAAAAGAAGACAATAGTTCTTCCCTCCATGAGTACAATATAGAAAAACAATGTATAGCCAGTTCCCACCGAAGGGCAAAATTTCATGAACAATAGCACTCATGTAAAAGCTCGTGTAAGAATGGCTCCTTACAGCATATATGCACATATGGAGCTCAACCAAGGTGACTGAGGACCTTGCAGGGCACAATGCCCCACACATTTGCCTCCAGAGAATGAGAGCAGAGTAGCAATAGTGCAGAACTAGGAAAATCAGCTGATACCTAATTACTGGAGAAGGCACAAGGAATGCAGCAGAGGGAAATAAGCAGAGCAGTGGGTTCCATGCTGGCTGCCAGGAGCCAAAAGCAGAGCCTGGTCAGGTGCATATATTTTTCTCTTTCTTTCTTTCTTTCTTTCTTTCTTTCTTTCAAAAAGGCTGTTCTGTATAGAAAGGGTGCAGGGCAGGGCAGTGAATGAAAAAAAGTGTGTTGAATGGAATAGAGCATCATGTTAAGATCTGCCCTCATTTGTGCTTGCACCAGAGAACTTCCTGGCAGATCAAGCTCATCCATATATAAAAGAGAAACTGGATTTCATACCAGAGGCTAATCCTGGAAATGTTTTGTTTCCAAGAACCAAATCAGGAAGGAAAGTCCGAAAACAATGCTGTCATTTGGATGCATCTCTTCCCCAGAAACCATTAAAAAAAGCAAAGAATAGAGTCAGGAGACCTTTTGGAACAGAACTTTAGAAAAGATGAGAAATTCTGCAAAGAAGGCTTTCCAGAACAGTTTTATTAATTTTATCCCTGTGCCCACCAGCACAGAAACTGGACAGTGCTATGAAGTGGGAGATACTATAGTTTGTGCCAAGTTTAGATTATGAAAAATACAACCATCTAAGAAACTTTGAGCTGTTTAAATATTTAAATATCGTTTCTATTGGGGTTTTTTCATTCATTTCTACCATATTTCCATCACAAAAAGGAAGCCAACGTGTTGACTGTACTGAATAAGCTTCAGAGTTCAAAGGTATTTAAAATGTTGAAAATAGATAGATGATAGATAGATAGATAGATAGATAGATAGATAGATAGACAGATGATAGAGATGATAGATAGATGATAGATAGATAGATAGATAGATAGATGATAGAGATGATAGATAGATGATAGATAGATAGATAGATAGATAGATAGATAGATAGATGATAGATAGATAGATAGATAGATAGATAGATAGATGATAGATGATAGATGATAGATGATAGATAGATAGATAGATAGATAGATAGATAGATAGATAGATATAGATGATAGATAATAGATAGATAGATGATGATAGATAGATAGATAGATAGATAGATAGATAGATGATAGACAGACAGACAGACAGATAGACACTTGTTTATTTCAAATTTATGTTACAAACCAATCCACAAACTGGAAGGGTAGGAATTACCGTAAGTCTAGAAGGATATTTCATTATTGCCTTGCCAGGTCTAGCTTGTGGAGACTGTGCCATTGTGAAAACCTGGGCTGGAGCTGATCTGCCTTTTGGCACATTGAACTAACAAAAAACAGGACTCTTGGAACAGGCTTATAAAAATGACAGGGATACGTTTCTCATCCTATCAGAAGCTTACATGTTTCCCCTGATAAGGCTGCAATGCTTGCCTAGGAATGATGCCACTGTAAAAGGCAGGGAGTATACTTATTCTCTGCAGGGAATAACCAAGAGAATAGATCTATGTCATAAGCTGCATTTGGGGTCTGACAAAGCCCTTTAAGGATGAATGCTGGCTGCAATTTGGAGGTGTTGCACTGAACTCAATAGGGCTTACTTCGGTGTAGACATGTATAGAATGTCCCCTTGAAACCAATGGTACACATTAGTCACAATTTAAATCCCCTTGACTTCACTGCAAGCTGTGCAGCTAACTTAATTTGGACCCAGCTCACTTCTGTAATTTCCAGTCAGGATTTGAACCTCAGCAAGTCTCCTTTGACACCAGCCCTGCATACTGTGATCTGAGCAAGAGGAAAACTTGAGGGACAGGTATGGCCTTTGGTTCAGTAGATAACTGAGGATGATGAGTCAAATGCCTGTTCCAAACTGCCCTGCCCCAAAATTCAGAAGCATCACTAGCAGCAACCCAGGAAGCTAGGAAGTATTAGTATTATCTACACAGACTGACTACAGCTCTCCAAGATTTCAGATAGGGTTCTCTCCCAGCCCTAGTTGGAGATGCCCAGGAATTTAATCTAGGACATTCTGAATGCAAAATAGATGCTCTGCTACTTGTGGGATAACCAGCATCATCCAACCAACATGCTTAAGTCCAATTAACACATGAAGGGGTTAATACCATAGAGTAAGCTGCCCTGCCAGGCTTAGCTGTGTCACTTCCCCTCACCTTGGGAGGAAATAGGTATTCAAGTTTATTGTGTTCAGTCTGAGAAGGCATGAAGAGATTTGAGCTGGCTGTCATCATTAAATTCCTATTCCAATAATCTAGGAACTTTTAAAGGTAAAGGTAAAGGTACCCCTGCCTGTACGGGCCAGTCTTGACAGACTCTGGGGTTGTGCGCCCATCTCACTTAAGAGGCCAGGGGCCAGCGCTGTCCGGAGACACTTCCGGGTCACGTGGCCAGCGTGACATCGCTGCTCTGGCCAGAGCCAGAGCCAGAGCCAGAGCCAGAGCCAGAGCCAGAGCCGCACACGGAAACGCCGTTTACCTTCCCGCTGGTAAGCGGTCCCTATTTATCTACTTGCACCCGGAGGTGCTTTCGAACTGCTAGGTTGGCAGGCGCTGGGACCGAGCAGCGGGAGCGCACCCCGCCGCAGGGATTCGAACCGCCGACCTTTCGATCGGCAAGCCCTAGGCGCTGAGGCTTTAACCCACAGCGCCACCTGCGTCCCAGTGCTAGGAACGTTTACCACTTTGTAAATAAGCTACGTTTTACCGCCCGTACAACCTTTCCTAGTGATGGATACACTAGGGAAAGCACATGAACCAGACATTTGGAGAGTTTGTAAGTAAACCATTTTTAACTTACCAAACACGTGGTCTTTATATGCTAGGGGAAGTGGGAAACTTTGGAAGGGCATATTTGGAAGGTCTAACAGCCCATATTTATGTATATTTTTGTGATTTTAAATCTCTGCTGAGGTTTTCAAGAGTACTTGCCCCAAACCTTGTAGCCTTATTGGAGTTCACTGATTGGGTCTGCGTTGCTCTGGGACAGGAGGAAGGAAGTCAAATGACACCGAGTTGGTTCAAAGAAAGAGTTTATTCTGCTCTCCGGATAGCAGAAGGCACTTGCGTGATCAAGTCCACAGCAAGTCCAAAGAAATGACAGGTTTCATGCAGTTTATATATCCTCCAAGCACCCTCTCCCTCCTCCCCCAGGAGCCCAACCACGTCGGCCTACGTACGCAGGTTGACATCACATATGTTCCTGCTCTGGTACTCTCAACCATAAAAGGATCTTCCTTCCTGCACTCCTGACCATAAAAGGATATTCCTGTTCCTACTCTTATCTTGGAGCCAGAGGTCACCATTTCCGAAAACACACTTTGGCGCTGTTCCCAGATTGGGTCTGTGCATCAGAATGTGTCCAGGACGTAAGATAAAATGCAGACGTGTCTTCTCTCTGTTCTGTTCTACTACTGGTACAGTGAAGGCCATAGTTGCCACCACAACTGATAAAGGAGAGGGCTCTGAGCACTTGTTTATACAACCGGGCTTTTGTTTATACATTGAGCTTAGAGCTCAAGTTAATGGATTTTAGCTAAGGAAAAATAGGGATTTTGGTGCAATTTCAAACTGCCTGCACAGTCAGTTTTGGGTTTTGGAAACCCGTTCCTTCAACCTGGATCATGGCTTCCAGGAATTATCCTTTCTAGATATAGATATAGCTATGGATGTGTCACACCAACACTACTGAACTATGTAATGGTGGCCTGTCAGGAGCAGGGTGAAACCCACCCACTTTTTGTTGTCTCAAAGAAACCAGGAGGTTGATTGAGTCTTTGAGGCTGCATGGCTGGTGGAGAGAGCCTTTGATTTCATGGGTCACAAGCAGTGCTGGCCAACTCTCTTTAGAAGAGAGAAGAAGAAATATGTTTTTCCCCCTCGTTTTAAATTTCCTGCGGAACAGTCTCTGAAGAACTGGGGGTTATCTTTCCCTGACTGAATGTCATAGTGTCAGAGGGGAAACCGAAGCCTGAGGAAGTGGAGATATTTTCTAGCAGTAAAATTCCAAAGCTTCAGGAAGTTTCTTTATTACTTAGTACTGTATGTTCTAATCAAGCATAAAGCAGGAAAGTGTCTACTATCAAAGGGCCCATAAAAAGAGTTTATGATGTTTCAGATTCAGACAACATAAAAAGGACATATTCAAATTAGAACCACTATTATAAAGTGTGATTCTATAAGGAATCTCCATAACAGACTTAATAATGTGATTAAAGAGACAAAGTAATGGCAATATACACAAGTACTAATTAGAACATTGAAACTATTACGCCTCATGTGGGAGACAAGCCATAAAATTCAAAGAATATTTGTTTTTTTATATAAAAAAACACCCTCAAAAACTTTACCATCAGACTAGCTTTTAAGTTTCCTACTGCCTGAAGCAATGTATATGGACTTTGTGCTATGTGTCAAAAAATATTTAAACCAATCCATTTGGCCTAGCAGTACCCCTTTTCTATAACACTTCTAATTTTATTTTCTTCTACTTCTGTGCAACAGTTAGGGAGGGATGCATAGTTATTGTTCCTCCACAGGTTTTCTGTGGGCTGGTTCGAATAAACATAGGCTGATGGAGGAGACCGATCATATACAGTGGTACCTCAGGTTAAGAACTTAATTCGTTCCAGAGGTCCATTCTTAACCTGAAACTGTTCTTAACCTGAAGCACCACTTTAGCTAATGGGGCCTCCCGCTGCTGCGCGATTTTTGTTCTCATCCTGAAGCAAAGTTCTTAACCCAAGGTACTATTTCTGGGTTAGTGGAGTCTGTAACCTGAAGCGTATGTAACCTGAGGTGCCACTGTATAGCTATGCCATCAACTAAGTCTGGGTGCAGTTGCTCACATGTGCACATAGATACACAAAGTCTATGCACAGGGATGGGGGAGGGTCCAATTTGTGTTGACCTAAATCAAGTTGCTGTGAAGCATAATGGTTTGATTCAGCATCCATAAGAACGCAAGAGTCCAGCTGGGTTAGACCAAAGGCACATCAACCCCAGCTAGTCTTGATGCCTATGGGAAACAAGACACGAGCCCAATAGCCCTCTTGATTCAGGTTTTGGGATGTGAAGCCTATGTAAAATGCAATATGCATGCACAGCTTACTGACAGGCCTACAGACAGGACAACTGTGCCTGGTGGATTGGGTGAGCAGGTGTGATCACTCTGTTTTCCTTGGAGGAAATGTTGGCTGGTATCTCCTTCCTCAACCCACTGGGTGTTGTCTGTAAATTCCTACAAAACAGACCCTGCTCTCCTAAACCCAGCTGAACCAAACGAGTAGCTATGTGTAAGAGTGCAACTGTCAGTCTCTCAAAAGTTTGCTGTTTAACAGTACAGCAAAAACTATATCACTTATGCCGAGAGATTGTGGTTGCAATTAGGCTAATGCCAAATATGGCAATGAAGGATCTGATAAGGTTCTGATGAATAATTTTAGGAACGTATACTCTCATGACATACGAATGCAGTGAGAAGACATTAAAGGGATATGTGGATGAACTGAATGAAATGAAGGTGAGAAACAATTTGGGTTACATCTTTTGTTAACCTGACCATACCTAGCAAATGTCTGCTTAGGGTGAGTTATGCTATTTTGTCAGTTTTGACTCCTCTGTCATCCAATATGTCATCTGTCACCAATTACATCACCATTACATTTGGCTCAGAATACTACAGGAGGTGAACTCATTAAGTCATATTTCCCATGATGGTTTAAAACTATTTCTGCAGCTAGTTTGCACTAATGTTAAAAGGCTTAATAAATCTTAAACCGCTATTTAAAACATTAGCACGAGCTAGTGTGCGTTTTTAATTTTAACCCTCTGCAGCTTTCCTGTGCAATGTTTCTGCTTGATGTTTTATCTGCCATTTATTTTAATAATAAATTGTTCACCTGTAGTCAAAGGTCTTCCATTCTGTCCATCATTTTATTTTATTATTATTAAAACTGGCATGTTAATTGATAGAATTTTCCCCCCTATAAAACCACAAGTATGATTATCTCCTGTTGAAATTGAGAAAAATTACTTCAATTTTTTTAAAGCACTATATATTTAAAAACTATTTAGAATGAGGAGCTATTTAAAAATGAGAAGGAAAAAGCTTTGGTAGAAATGTGTGCGCGTGTTTTATTAAATGATACAAGTCCTATTCACTAAAGTCACTGGGCTTTTTTCACTGGCCACAATCCATCAGAGGGTTTGCAAAATTTAAAATACATTGATCTTAGTGTGAAATAAGCAATAGCAGATGCTGTGGGAGGGCTGTGCCGCTCACCTTACCTCCCTCCAGCTAAGTTGCTGCTACATACTGTGGCCAGCATCTTGAGAAGTAGAGACATCACCTTGCCAACAAAGGTCCATATAGTTAAAGCTATGGTTTTCCCAGTAGTGATGTATGGAAGTGAGAGCTGGACCATAAAGAAGCCTGATCACCGAAGAATTGATGGTTTTGAATTATGGTGCTGGAGGAGACTCTTGAGAGTCCCATGGACTGCAAGAAGATCAAACCTCTCCATTCTGAAGGAAATCAGCCCTGAGTGCTCACTGGAAGGACAGATTGTGAAGCTGAGGCTCCAGTACTTTGGCCACCTCATGAGAAGAGAAGACTCCCTGGAGAAGACCCTGATGTTGGGAAAGATGGAGGGCACAAGGAGAAGGGGGCGACAGAGGATGAGATGGTTGGATAGTGTTTTCGAGGTTACCAGCATGAGTCTGACCAAGCTGCGGGGTGCAGTGGAGGACAGGAGTGCCTGGCATTCTCTGGTCCATGGGGTCACGAAGAGTCGGACACGACTAAACGACTAAACAACAACAACATACTGTGGCAAGGTGTGAGGAATTAAGTGAACCTATTTGTTACTTTATCATAGAAACTTAGAGTTGGAAGGGTCTCTGAGGGTCATCTAGTCCAACACCCTGCAATGCAGGCTTCTTAGCTAAAGCATCCATGACAGATGCCCATCCAAGCTCTGCTTAAAAACCTCCCAGGGATGACCGTCCACCATCTACTACTGTAATTCGCTCTGTGTGGGGGCTGCCCTTGAAACTGTCCCACAAACTCCAGGGCCCTCATATTAGGGCCCTCGTATCTATGGGACCGCCTCTCCTGGTATGTCCCACGGAGGACCCTAAGGTCCATGAATAACCATAGGTTAGAGGTCCCAGGCCCTAAGGAAGTCAGACTATCCTCCACCAGGACCAGGGCCTTTTCAGTGATGGCTCCAACCTGGTGGAATGCTCTGTCCCATGAGACTAGGGCCCTTCAGGATTTAACCGCCTTCCGTCAGGCCTGTAAGACAGAGCTATTCTGCCTGGCCTTTAATTTGAATTCAGCCTGATCTTTTATTTCCCTTCTCTTCCTTCTCCGTCCCCTTTTATGAAGATCACCCGCTCTGAGACCCCACAGCTAATTCTCCCCTGGCCTCCTCGCTGGCCCAAGTAGGACCAATTCAGCCAGCTAGCTCTGGGGATTATCTAATGCTTATTTCCCCTAAATTGATTTTTTATTTTTGAATTTTATTGTTATTCATGTTTTTATACTGTATTTTATGCTGCTTTTATAATTAAGTGTTTTAAATTTGTTGTTAGCTGCCCTGAGCCCGGTTTTTGAACTGGGAAGGGCAGGGTATAAATAAAAAGTTATTTATTTATTTATATTCATCTTCCTATGGAGTCTGTTCTGCTGTTGAACAGTTCTTACTATCAGAAAGTTCTTCCTGGTGTTTAGCTGGAATATCCTTTCTTGTCCCATACATGAAGTCACAGGCAGGATATGAAATATAAGCAGCTGATTATTGAAAGAATCAACTACATTGGGGCTTAGATAATAAAAATATATGTGTTTTAAAACAGCTAATAAAAAGAAATAATAAAAATAAACATCAGGAAAGGAAGGGTGGGAAGTCAAGAAGTAGTTATGTATGTATATAAAAAAAACTGTATATGTTCCACATTGATGCCAAAATCCAGCATCGCCTGAGCTCTGCAAGTGTAGCTTTTTCCTGATTGAAGTGCAGAGTGTTTGAGGACCGGGACATTCGCAGAGGAGCCAAAATGCTTGTTTCCAAAGCCATTGTACTACCAACCTTACTGTATGCTTGTGAAACATGGACCACGTATAAAAGCTATCTCCAACTCCTCAAAAGATTCCATCAACAGTGTGTGAAAAATTTTACACATTGCGTGGGAAGACAGGCAAACTAATACCACTGTACTGGAAGAAGCAAAGATCACCAGTGTTGAAGCAATTATTCTTCAACATCAACTTCGTTGGACTGGTCATGTTGTGCAGATGCCTGATTATCGTCTTCCAAAGCAACTACTCTATTCTGAACTTAAAAATGGAAAGTGTAATGCTGGTGGTCAACAAAAGAGGTTTAAAGACTGTCTCAAGGCAAATCTAAAAAAAAGTAGTATAAACACCAACAATTGGGAAACACTGGCCTGTGAGGACTCCAATTGGAGAACAGCCTTTACCAAAGGAGTCATGGGCTTTGAAGACACTCAAACTCAGGATGCAAGGGAGAAGCGTGCTAAGATAAAGGCACGCTTGGCAAATCCACACCGTGATCAACTCCCGCCCGAAAACCAATGTCCCCACTGTGGAAAGATTTGTGGATCCAGAATTGGCCTCCACAGTCGCTTACAGACTCATTGTTAAAACCAAGTTTATGGAAGACAGTCTTACTCAGCTACGAGTGATCGCCAAAGAAGAAGAAGGTGTGTGGGGATGGCGTGGGGTGGGAGTGTGAGGACCCTTCTCTGTTCCACAAGAAGGGTCAGTTGTAGGGCAGTTCACAAGAATTGCCATTCAAACTTGGAACAGCATTCTCACACTCTTAATTGGACCAAGAGACTAAGATGTCTAAATGCCCATTCGGAACATTGTGTCAGTTATCCTTTCAGAAGGAGGAAAAGGCAAGGAAGCAGAAGGAAATGAGTTACTTGCCTAGTTAACTGGTTACTCTATTAATTACTTGTTTACCCTGCAAATTCTGAGTTTTTCATTGTAAAGGGGTTGTTTTTTAAAAAGCAACAGTGAGGTACCAAAAGGTTTGAACAAATAAGTTAGTAGGGGGGAAGCAAATAACAGAAATACTTGATGAGGGAAATATCAATATGTTTAGTTGCTTCTTTTTAGGAAATCAGTAAATTCTGGGTCTTAAGTTATAGAGGTCTGCAGTTTCAGACTAAAATGTGAATTTACTCTTGTGATTGCAGCATGGCCTAAAATGAGACACTTTAAAAATATACTTTACACTTGATCTTAGCCAAAAGGCTGTATATTTCTAAAATATACTTTAGAAAACATTCAACAGATATATAAAACTGGTGCAAGCCAATTAAGGCAAAACAAGGATGCATTTGAATTTCAGACAAACAAAACAATTCCTATCCAGTAGAGTCTTTGAATTCCTATCCAGTAGGGCCTTAACCCTTCAAAAATGTAGTTTCCTACCGATATGTCTGGCTTAGTCTATTTCTTCAGAGGTATTGTGATTTGTTTGTGTGCTGCAGAACATATCTGCAATATGTTCTTGGAGGTTTCTTTTTTTAAAGAATAATTGAATTCTTAATTTTATTTAGGATTTACATCAGCAGGTGGCCTTTTTAATGACTCTGTGATGTTCTAAACTTCGAGAACATTTAGTTCTCCCCCCACTCCCAAAAAATAGCATTTCATGTTTGCTCAGTATGTTTCCGGTGCAAATTGGTTTGACCTTTTTTCATCGTCTGCGCCAAGCCTCTGTGGTATTGGGCATAGTTTCAGATCTGTGTATGTAGATTTCTTTTTCAATGTTCAATGAGGGAGATACTTAAGTTTGCCATGGCCGATCATAACGCTGCATATTTATTTCTTTTTAAAAACGTTATTATTAAAATTTGTAAATTGTGACAAAAAAATTACATACAAACAAAAGGAAATAACAGCGGGGGGAGCTGTGAAATAATATTTAACGTAAGACCCAGCAGGAGAATGCGAAACAGTTACAACATTTTCCATGCAAATAGGTAAATCCTTAAACTAAGTAATTCACATATAGACTTACCAAATGAAAAAACGAAGGACATTACACATTTCTGTGGCTCTATGTAGCTAATTAATCAAAGGCAGGTTCTCCGGCTTCCCCTTTTTTTTGTAATCAGGAGTGCATGTAAAGGTAAAGGTAAAGGGACCCCTGACCGTTAGGTCCAGTTGCAGACGACTCTGGGGTTGCGCGCTCATCTCGCTCTATAGGCCGAGGGAGCCGGTGTTTGTCCGCAGACAGCTTCCGGGTCATGTGGCCAGCATGACTAAGCCACTTCTGGTGAACCAGAGCAGCGCACGGAAACGACGTTTACCTTCCCGCCGGAGCAGTATCTATTTATCTACTTGCACTTTGATGTGCTTTCGAACTGCTAGGTGGGCAGGAGCTGGGACTGAGCAATGGGAGCTCACCCCGTTGCGGGGATTCAAACAGCTGACCTTCCAAGCGGCAAGCCCTAGGCTCTGTGGTTTAGACCACAGCACCACCCGCATACCCATGTTGAAATGATGTGTGTCCCATCAAATGTGTGGCAGAGCATTATAAAAATATAGAGAACATTGTTTGCATATAGGAAGTGCCAGGTTCAGTTTCTCACACCTTCAGTAAACAAGAAGAAGGGATGGGGAAGGTTGTCCTCTGAGACCTTGAGGCAACACTGGATATGTGACTCAATAGTCTGCATCAACATGATGTCACTGCCCATATAATGACAATGGAGATTGGTGATCAAGGTTGCATGAGACCTCAACCTGAAGCGCATCTAGTGGGTGATGTGGTCCAATACCAGCGCATTTCAGAAGACTGAAAAACTGAAGACTGGACTGTTTCTTGGAGCTACATAGCAGCTTGAGGCAACAGAAAACTTCTTCTGTAAAGAGAGAGAGAGAAAGGGGGGGGGGAGTTTTATCTTCTGCCCCATCTGAAAATGGTTGGAACTCAACACCTTCCTTGTAAAAGCCCCCCAAAATGCCCCTCTTCACTTTCAAGGGAGACAAATGGCCTGACAAAAGGAGGGGGCAGTGTTTTCAGCTCAGTGCTAAATAGCAATAATTTTCCACGTGTTCTGATTTCAGTTATACTGTGCTCTGAGAATCAGCGCATTCAGTCCAGTGGGATCTGCAAGCTATTTTTAGCACTTGATCACTCACGTATGATGCAACGGAAATGGTTAGCCATTATCAAAGGCAAAACTGTCAGTGTTACTTAGTGGTATCTGAAGAAGTGTGCATGCACACGAAAGCTCATACCAAGAACTAACTTAGTTGGTCTTTAAGGT
This sequence comes from Podarcis cretensis, assembly GCF_951804945.1. Classification (NCBI taxonomy): domain Eukaryota; kingdom Metazoa; phylum Chordata; class Lepidosauria; order Squamata; family Lacertidae; genus Podarcis; species Podarcis cretensis. The sequence goes on along the minus strand of NC_137173.1, from coordinate 99,527,554 downwards.
GCTACTGGAAGGAATTTTTTTTAGTGTTACTTATATTACTGATCCTCTGTGACAGAACTATTTTATTGTTGCTGAAAAGACTAAAATTGCTCTCCATTTAATGAGGAAATGATTTCCTCCAAATTGACTTTGCCTGTACGGCTGCCACAAAAGTTAATCTCTGACAGCCCAGCTTCACTTTTTGACCGGTTCACCATTTCAGCCTCTTTTTTCTCTATGCTATCTCCCCCATCTTACAAGCCCTGGGCCCACCTTCCTCTGCAACTGTCAAAGTACTTTATTTTCAGTAGCTGAGGTGCTGATTTGTCTAGGAGGCTCAACAGACACACATTTCTGCATGCTTTCAGTATAAAGAGTGAGAAATTGAAATCACCTCCTTTTTTAAGAGCTGTTTTGCAGGACTCTTCAGCATTCCATCATGTTTTTCACTGGGTCAGTATTATTCTCACTACCTACTAAAACAGCATCTGTTCTACAAATGAAGCTACCACGAATACTGAACACAGATACAGGTTTTCCAATTTATCTGGTTTATTTGTATAATATGAGTCAATTAAATTTGCACAGAGCAAACCTCCACAGTTGGGACTCTCTTCTCTGAGTCTTTCAATTTCCCTATAGAGTTTTAATACCTGATTATGATTGTTTTTTGTAATTAAGATTTAAGTATCCAATCCCCCAAGACGTCTCATAGAGAGCACTGCCAGTTAGCTGCTCACCAGCTTTCTCAAGTACACCATCACTTAGCCACAGAGCATTTTATCTATTTTAGTACTGTCTTTGGACAAGTACACAAAATCCAGTGACAGATAGCCAGAACCTACATACAACTGTAAGCACACATGGTAAAATGGACGACATATACCTAAAGCCAACATGCTGGTAGCTCTCTGCCCTCTGGCTGACCAGGAAGCACCTTGGGTCATCTACAATTGATAGATGCTCAGAATACTGAGACAAGCCTAAGTGATCAGCTGTCCCTAATGTATATCATGTCATGACCTAGTTAGCAGAAGGTCATTTGCAGCAGTGTTAAGAGGACATGTCAAAGCACAGGCGCCAACTCTAGGGGGCGGGTTCCCTTGCCTCCCCCATAATTTTCTTCTTGGGGCACGGCCTCCTCAATATTTTCTCCCCTTGTCTGCCTGCCTTCTCATCTCCCTCCTTTCCTCAGTCTGCTGTCTCCCACAAGCCATGTCCCTCCAGCCTGTTAAAGGTATGGAAATGCATCTCCCTTTGCAATTGTTGACTTTGTGATGGCCTGTGATGGCCTCTTGGCCCAAACCTTTTACGTCAGTGTTGGTATTGTGTCCTCAATTATTAGATAGGAGTGCATTTAATAGGCCCAGCAACCTGTTCTTACCATTTAACTTTTTAAGCTCAGCCTTTGTAATATTTATTCAGTGGGAATGCACATGGCTGCTGGTTTTATCCTTTAAAGTGTGGTGAGGACAACCACAGGCCTGCAGGTAAGACACACCTTTTTGAAGTCTCTGCGTGGCTCTTAGGACTCTCCCTAGGCCACACCTCCTTTTTCAAGCCACACCCCTCTCTTGAAGCCACTCCCCTCTCTGCAGATAACCTTCTTCTCTGACTCTGCTCCAGTGTTTCTGCCTTGGCATGGCATCATAAATGATGCAGCTTTAAAATTCACACTGACAGATTAGCATGTGGCCTCCCGCCATAGTTGCTTCAGCTTTCATTTTACTGTATTAAGTTATTTAAAAATCAAGAAAAAAATATATATATGAAAAAAATAAGATCTCAAGAGAAATGAACAAAGGCTAAAGTATAAACTGCACTATTTAATGAGGAAATGACCAAACAAAATAAGGGGAGAGGGTAACGTAGGTGCAAGTGATAAGAAAACCATGAGGCAAATTAAACTGCTTGACGTTGTGTAACCACCACAGGGAGTTCCAAAGTCTTATGGCTCAAAATGCATGCATTTGAACTGTAATAACACTTACATGCTGCTGCAATCCATTTCCTCCATATAATTTCCCTCTGCATGGGAGGACCCAGTTATAACCTTTATTACGTTGCATTCATCACATTAAAAATAATTATGTGGTTTCGATTTCAATTTCAAGGAGATGCTCACTGCATGGAAGACAGTTGTGGCTACATATTAAAGACAGAATAAAAGGCTGAACATTTCCTACATACAGACTGAGCATTTACTACATACAGGAAACCTAGCAGAGTTTCTCTCATTGTGGGAGCAGGGATCTACAATACATCTTTCTATGCTCTGAACACCAAGACATATTGCGTCCCCTGCCACGGACATCTCCTCATAGACTGCAGTGGAAGCCAGTACATGCTTATAGGCTGAACCCATTGAAGGGCAAGCACAGTTGGCCATTCAGCTGCTGGACAGAGACTCAAAGATGTGCTCTCCCAAGACAACATCCCCAGCATGTTCGCACTTCTGTCTCTACGATGACTACACTGGCTTGGTTATGTTCATAGAATGGAAGACTGCAAGATCCCTCTTTAGGGAGATGGCTCTTTGGGGAGATGGCTTCAGGCACCAAGCCTGCTGGCCAACCAGCTGCATAACAAAGATATCTGCAAAAATGACACAAAGGATTGAAACGCCAATCACGCTGGGCCAGAATCCCTTGCAGACTGCAGTGCCTGGAGACAGACAGTCAAGTTGTATATTCACAGCAGTGACCAGAAGATGAATGACCATTGGGAGGAGTGCAGAAAGAAGAAATGCTATGGTGCGTCCACATCAGCATAACAGGATGCCTTCATCTGCCTCAGCTACAACAAAACATGTCTTTCCCACATTGGTCCCTATAGCAACAGCAGGCACTGTAACTCTTCAATGATTTGACTTCACCCCCAAAGGCGCACTCCTTCATTGTATTCCAAGACAAACAGTTGCCAACAACAACAACAACAGCAGCAGCATAGGCATAGTGCTGCTGTAGCTAATTCCTCCATCTGCTGCCATCACACAACACCAGCCAGTAAGTTGCAGGAGCTGGGGTCTTCCCTGATCCACTAGCTGCTGCACAGTGGTGGCTTTTTATTACCTTTCACACCACTTCTTGAGCTGATGCTGCTATCCACTGTCTGAGCTGAAGGCTACCACAGGACCATTTCTCCCAAGTACAACCTGTACTATTTCTCGTAAAAGTAAATGGCTGCCATTCATGAATCTATATGAGAAAATAAAGAGATGGGTTCAGAGACACCCGTCCCTTCCCTCTAGGAACTCCAGCTTCTGGAGTGAACTGCAAATTCTTACTCAGTTGTCCCAGGTAGCATCCCAACTTATTTATTTTGCCCCCATAGAATGAAGAATACTGTTAGACCCCATGTGCGTAAAAGAAGAAAGAGAGAAAAAAGCCCAAGCTGTATTAACCAGATTGTTTTACTGGTTTCTTTTTTTATATAATAGATTTTATTAAAGTTTTGAAGGTTACAGAAAGAAAAGTAGAAAAAGTTAAACAAACAAAGCACAAAAACAAAAAGAAAAGAAAAAAACACACAAATCCAACCTTTACATAACTTTCTTTCCTTTGCTTATTTCCTTGACCTCCTCACACCTCCCTATTTTGTATTCTAGTTCAATTAGATATTTCAGCAAATCCTTTCCATCTTTGTTTTTATCCTAAAAAATTATCTTGATATACTATAATTTTACATTCTCCTCTTTCACTAATTACCAATCCATTTTTACTTAATCCTTTATAACAATTCTGCTAAAACCACATAGCTTCATTCCAACATCCTTCTAACATTCCTTAATTTTACAATGTTTCTGTAGATAAACTTTAAATTTTTTCCAATCTTCTTCCACCAACTCTTCTCCCTGGTCTCGGATTCTGCCAGTCATTTCTGCCAGTTCCATGTAGTCCATCACCTTCATCTGCCATTCTTCCCGGGTGGGTAAATCTTGTGTCTTCCAATACTTTGCAATAAGTATTCTTGCTGCTGTTGTGGCATACATAAAGAAAGTTCTATCCTTCTTTAACACCAATTGGCCGACCATGCCCAGGAGATAGGCCTCTGGTTTCTTCAGAAAGGTATATTTAAATACCTTTTTCATTTCGTTATAGATCATCTCCCAGAAAGTCTTAATCCTTGGGCATGTCCACCAAAGGTGAAAGAATGTACCTTCAGTCTCTTTGCATTTCCAACATTTATTATCGGGCAAATGATAAATTTTTGCAAGCTTGGCTGGTGTCATGTACCACCTATAGATCATTTTCATTATATTCTTTCTTAAGGCATTACATGCCATAAACTTCATACCTGTGGTCCATAACTGTTCCCAGTCAGCCATCATAATATTATGTCCAACATCTTGTGCCCATTTAATCATAACCAATTTTACCGTTTCATTCTGAATGCCCCATTTCAACAGCAAGTTATACATTCTTGACAAGTTCTTAGTTTTGGGATCTAACAGTTCTATTTCCAATTTTGATTTTTCCACCTGGAAGCCAATTTTCTTGTCCTCCATTATTTGATAATAATGAAGCCAATCTCGCACTTTGCTTTTTAGTTTTTCAAAACTCTGCAGTTTTAATCTATCTCCCTCTTGTTCCAAAGTTTCCCAATATTTCGGCCATTTGGCCTTGTTTTACTGGTTTCTGTTACACAAGAGCTGAATCAGTTCTGATAGCAGTGCCACTATTCCAGGACAAAGATTACCCCCGGTTCTTGGGAACAGGTGTGTCCCATCCTGTGGCTGCATTATGGGTGCCATAAAACTATGTAAAGGACTTATGCTCCTTCTGAAAAAAGCACATAGAAAGAAAAATAATTTGTGGGTGTGTTTTTTGTTTTTTTGGTATGGCACTTACTCTTCAAGCTCTGATATAATTATAATGTTTAATATTTTATCTGTGGTTTGTTGGTTTGTTTGTTGGCTGGTTTGTTTGTTGGTTTGTTTAAAAAACTTATACTTCCCCAGCTTCATCCTCAGAACCCTCATGTGCAACAATTGGGGATGGCCCTCCTTTCTACATATGGAATACACCTTCACGTGGAAAATGTGTGAAGGGAACAAATGTTTAAAACAAATCATGAAATTTGACTGATCATTTTTCCAGGCTGTGGTTGGTATTCCTACAGTTGCAGAAAGCCATGATAATTCATACTCGAATAAGTTTATTTACAATTTGGGCAACGTGTCTTATGCATCGATATGCATGAAGACAGGAATGATATGCATTTAAGAAGGAAAAGGTTTTACATACTTTTAAAGAAAAAAATAAGGGTATTTGTTCCCGAGACATTAAATATACTTAGATATCAACCAGGAATTTATAATGTAACATTATAAAGATTTCAAGGTGATTTGCTTTTATGCTGTGGAAATCCCTGTGTTCGCACTTTTCCCTTATGTTTCCTAAGCATAATCACATATTAGTTGCAATTTTCTTTGAAACAGGAGACTTAATTATGCAAAGGAGGCATGCTTCTTCATATAACAGATCTCTTTTTTTGAAGAAGAAAAAACCTCACACTACAGGTATCCAGTTTGTGTTAATACCAAGATTGGAAACTCATTACCACTAAAAATGTCACTTCTGATGAAGCATTTAAAAAAATTCCCAGAATCAAATTTAGGATGTCTTTACTAAGCTGTTTTATGGTAGAGCCTACCATTGGAAATGTGATGAGTCTTCATGTAAAAATGCTGATTTGAATTAGATTTAGAATATATGTCATCCCCAATTAGCCTTGCCTTCATCAAAATGATCTCACAAACACGGAGAATGAATCTTTATTTCCTCCTTTGCACATGGGAGGTCATTTGTCAGATTTAATATACTTCTACCTATGTCTTCCTACATGCTTTGGGTTCAAGATGGATGACCACAAACTGCATGGAGGGAAAAAGTATCACTGAATATTTGAATTCTGTTTTAATGAAGTGCTGAAAGTGGTAACGCATTCTGTTGTAAATTACAACTGAATTTACAATAGGGAAAATACCATGTTAATCCCAGCTGGGCCTCAAAGTGTATATTTTGATATAAATACAGTTTTACATACTCAGTTGATAAGTTTTGCTCAAGTGAATGCAGTTGCCTGCCAAAAAGAAAAAAGAAAGAAAGTTTGAAAATACATAATGACTGAATAGAGCTGTCACCATTTCTCTGACTAGATGACTGATCTATATAATTCCTTAGTGTTGTATCAAACAAAGTCATCCCTTTGGCACAAGGACTTCCATTTGTGCAAGAGAACTTACCTCCCTCTTCTCCTTTGTATGTCACCAAATTCTGTCCTCCAGAACAGGTTTGGGGGGTACCAGGGAGTTACAGGGAGAGGAAAGGGAAGGGAAAAGACGTTCCACTGAGCAAGCAGAAGTCCATGCAGAAGGATGAATTTATTGGATACAAAGGAATAAGCTTCCCCCCAAAAAAATAAAAATAAAAAAAATAATCCATTGCATGGACAGGCAGAGTCTCCCCAACCCCAGGCGACCCCCAAGCGGAATAATGACTCAAGACAACATGCTATGGGATTAAAATTGGCACAACTTTATTAAGTTTCACATGTATGGAAAACCTTGGCTCAGGCATTGGGTGTTTATCCTTCCCAGTCCCCAGCCGGGGATCTGGGAGACTTCAGGGTTATCCAGAATGGGGGGGGGGGTTGGGGCGTGCTCTGGAGAACATATGTTCAAGCAGAGAGCCCGCACCCGGTTTTGCCACCGTTGGAGGGGAGAGCATGACAATCTCTCGGTGTATGGCCAATTCCTCCCCTCAAGACCCCTTTAATGGGGAACCCTGGTATCACTGCCACAAAGGGGATGTGGGTCATAGCTTCATGCCCTCCCCCCCCCCCCATTTAGGAAGATAGACTAAAGGATTCCACCCAAGGCCCGAAACCGCCAAAGTTGTGACATTTTGCTATGGGGAAGGCAAAACCTGCCGATGCAGGAAAATTCCTTCCCGACCTTTCAACAGCGACCCTGACGTAGCAGCGCCCGCGTACCTGTGGAGAAGAGGTTAACCTGCAAAAGAAAACTGAACTGAGGGAGGGGAGGGTGGGAGAAGCTCTGGAGCTGACTGCCGCTTCGCAGGTAAGATTCACCTTCTGTTGTGTGGGCAGGACGGTCCCTCCCCTTACCTGGCCAATCCCCTGGCAACGCCTCCCCAGGCGGGATTGGGCAATTGGCTGAGGTAGGTGGAGACCTCCAGGCATCCAGCCTGGGGAGGATGAAGCCAGCTGGAACTACGAGGAGTCACACTGGGATTCGGGGGGCTGCGCGCAACCACGCAAAAGGCACCCCCATTTGATGTGGGGAGTGGTCATTCTATAATAAAGAAATGACCTAATCTTATATTTTTGGGGAGCACAGTGATTTGGGAAGTGCCAACTCTAGGATTTTGGCACCTCTTTGGGCTAACTACCTACAACATACCTCTTTCACCTATAAGAGACACAACATGCAAACCAATAATTTTTCCATGTTGCTACTGTTTTCTGTGCAGAATTAGAATGATGGGGCTGTTGGATGCAGAGTCAACCTTTTCCCAGCGCTGGGGTGAAGGCAGATGCTTGAACTCACTGCCCTTGGACCTGAGGCCGAAAATACACTTTTCTACACTAACAGAATCCTCATTGCCAAATACTTCAGAGTAATGGAGCAATATGTCTTTCACATGCTTAGCTTGTACATACAAAATCCAAAAGAGAAATCTAACACCTGTTTTTGAGTGAAACTTTGAGCAAACATTTTAGCACACCTCAATTAGAAATCCGGTAAGCTTGCCAGGCATCTGATAAACAGCTTCAGGGGTTGGAACCAGCCCAATTCCTAGCAGTTGGAAAACCCTGATATAATCTATAGTCCACTAATTTGAAATAATTTGAAATAAAAATAATGTTCTTTATTTGTTTAAAATAAAAAATGCCCCTAAAAAGGAACCATATATGGTTTTTTTTATTTTAAAAAAATCATCCAGAAGGAGAAAAAAAGGAATGAACTCACAAGCTATAGAGATAAACAAGTACGGCATAAGAATATTCAGCATCCTATTCTTGATCTTGATTTTGATCTCCTTCCACAGGGCCTGTAAGACAGAGCTATTCCACCTGGCCTTCAATTTGAATTAGCCTGATCCTCTATTCCCTTTTCCCTTTCCTCTTCTATGAAGAAACCCTTTCTGGGACCCCATATTTAAATTCTTCCCTGTTCTCCTTGCTGGCCCAAGTAGGACCAACTTGGCCAGTTAGCCCTGGTGATCATTTGATGCCTACTGACTGGGATCCCCCCCCCCCAAAAAAAAGACCTCTGAATTTTTGAATTTTATTTTATTGATATTGATGCTGCATTTTATGTTGTATTTTATGCTGTTTTTAAGTCACATTTTAATCAATGTTTTATATTTGCTGTTAACTGCCCTCAGTTTTTAAACCAGGAAGGGTGGGGTATAAATAAAAATATTATTATTATTATTATTATTATTATTATTATTATTATTATTATTCCTACAGGGGTCAGCAAGTTGCTTCCATAAAGCCCATTGAAAGGGCATTAAGGCAGTAGCCAATCTCACTGGGCCCATGAGAACCACCATTTTTACCTCATACACGATTTGGAAACATGATCACATAACACTACTTCCACACTATTTTAAAAGTTTGTGGCAGAAGCTGCATTTCCTAGTTTCCCAGCTTTTGTTTTACCTTTAAGGAAGTTAGATGAAAGTGGCAGGGGGGAATGGTTAGAAAGCTCTTTCGACCATCTCATATTACCGTAAGCTTAAAATAGAAGATGTATCAAAATCTCACCATAACAGAATTTTCACTGGAGTTTATAATGTTGGATTCAGAACTTGGCAAGCAAATTATGATGAGGTTAGTTTGCCTGTTGCTATTTCTTCATTGCACCCTCCATGAATCTCCTTTGAAAGCCATCTAAAGCAGCGACAAACACCACATCTTGTACCAGCAAATTTGTATAAATCAATCATATGTTTTCTCTTGCCTTTTGAGAATCTATACCCAGTCCTGATGTCATGATAGGAAATAAGCACGACTGTATCCACTTTCCCAAAGCCATACATAATTTTAGAAACTTCTATTGCATTTCTCTTAGTTAACTTTTCTTTTTCTAAAATAAATTGGGGGGAAAATCCCAAATTCTTCAGCCTTTCATCATATAGAAAGTGCTCCAACTCCTGGATCCCTTTGATTGTCCTTTTCTGCACGCTAGTTTTAAGATAGGGTGACCAGAACTGTCCATAATATTCCAAAGGAAGCCTCATCAAAGAAAGAGGAGATAAGAGGTTGGTTTGTTTTTTGGCATTTGGCTGGTAAGAAGCAGATCTGTAGGGAGCGGCTGTTAGTCTTGGAAGGTGATGCTGCTTTAGAACTAGTTCTGCCAGCATACATGCCTGCTTTCCATCTGTACATTTGTAAATAGTAAATTGCAAACTGCACCCTTCAACTCCAAATGGATCAAGCAAAGTCTCCAATGAAAATTTCCATGCTTGGAGTAATGCATGGAGCAAAACGGAAAGAGATGCTTCCACTTAGATCAGGGATAGGAAACCTGTCAGGCCTTCAATGCTGTTGGATAAGTGGTCCTGTCATCCTTGATGTTTGGCCATGCTGGTTGGAGCTCATGGGAGATTGAGTACAAAATCACCATCCCTGGTTTAGGTCATTCTCTTCTTAAGCAACTAGGGTTGGTTCCAAATGTTGGAATCCTCAAAAAAAAAAGTGGGGAATTCTTCAAGGGACCTTGAAAGCATAGTATGGTCAGGCAGAGAGCATCCCCCCAATTCATTCAGAGGGAGGGAAAAACACTGATACTTTCACAAAATAAGATTATTTTTATTATTATTATTATTATTATTATTATTATTATTATTATTATTATTTTATTAATTCAATGTATATACAACCCTTTATCTAAAGATCCCAGGGTGGTGTAAACATAAAAAAAATTCACATAATATACCGTATTTTTCCCTCTATAAGACGCACCAGACCACAAGACACACCTAGTTTTTGGAGGAGGAAAACAAGAAAAAAAAAATTCTGAATCTCAGAAGCCAGAACAGCAAGAGGGGTTGCTGCGCAGTGAAAGCAGCAATCCCTCTTGCTGTTCTGGCTTCTGGGATAGCTGCACAGCCTGCATTCGCTCCATAAGACGCACACACATTTCCCCTTACTTTTTAGGAGGGGAAAAGTGAGTCTTATAGAGCAAAAAATACAGTACAGTGGTGCCTCTGTACTGTACGTTCCGCGATTCTCTTCGTATAGCGGTTTTTTCGTCTTGCGAAGCAAGCCCATTGACAGCTTAGCGGATTAGCGCTATTAACGGTCTAGCGACTTTTAGCGATCAGCTGAGAGGCGGCTTATCAGCGGAACAGCTGATAAGCGGCTTAGCGGCTTAGGAAAGGGGGGGGTGAAAAAAACCTGCAGGAACTCGCAAGATTTTTTCGTCTTGCGAAGCAAGCCCATAGAGAAATTCGTTTTGCGAAGCACCTCCAAAACGGAAAACCCTTTCGTCTAGCGGTTTTCCCTCTTGCGAGGCGTTCGTCTTGCAGGGCACCACTGTACATAATAAATCAGTCACAGAAAAAAATCATAAGAGTCCCCACACACACACACACCCTTTTAAAAGGCCTGGGTAAAGAGGAATATTTTCACCTGGTGCCTAAGGACAACTAATGATGGTGCCAAGTGAGCCTCTCTGGAGAAGGACTAGATGATCCTCAGGGTCCCTTCCAACTCTATGATTGTATAAAACATTCTACAAACAGGAAGCCACAACAGAAAAGGCCCATTCCCATTTTGCCACCCTCTGAACTTCCCAGGTAGGAGGGATGCCAAGTGCACGGTCCAGCTCAGTTCAAGTGGGGAGAGGTGGTCCTGAAGGTATCGGCTTCCTGAGAAGTGTAAGGTTTTGTAGGTCAGCACCAGCACTTTGAAATGGGCCCAGAAGCTAATTGGTAGCCAGCACAGTCAGGCCAGGATTGGTGCTATATGCTCAACTCGCCTTGCCTTGGTGAGCAACCTGGCCATCTAATTTTGCACCAGCTGAAGTTCACAATTCTTCTTCAGAGGCAGCCTCGTGTATGATGCTTTGCAGCAATCTAACCCAGGAGATGGCGATGAGAGACTGTGTCTCCTTTGAGCTCTGCAGTCTGCAATACATTGTTCGTTAGCTTTTAGTCTCTTTTGAGTAATCTAAGCTAGAGGTTACCAGATCATGGGCCACAAAAGTTAGGCTATCCCAGTCCAGACAGGGGCATAACCTGACCACCAGCCAAAGCTAACAGAAGGCACCCATGGCCACCATGGCCACCTAGCCTCAAGCGACAACAATGGGTCCAGATGAGAATGGCAGATGAAGGTGATGGACTACATGGAACTGGCGGAAATGACTGGCAGAATCCGAGACCAGGGAGAAGAGTCGGTGGAAGAAGATTGGAAGAAATTTAAAGATTATCTACAGAAATATTGTAAAATTAAGGAATGTTAGAAAGATGTTGGAATGAAGTTACATGGCTTTAGCAGAAATGTTATAAAGAATTAAGTGTAATAGATTGTAATTGGATTAAAGGAAAAAATAATGTTAGAATTTGTTAAGTTAAATGATAGGACAGAAGTTTGAGGAAGATGGAAAGGATTTGCTGAAACAATTAATCGAAGTGGAATACAAAAAAAAAGGGAGGTGTGAGGAGGTCGCTGAAACAAGTAAAAGAAAGTTAATAACATTGAAAGTATAGGTTGTGTTTCTTTTTTCTTTTTTTAATAGTTTTTGTTTTAATTTTGTCATGTATATGTAATATTTTTGTTTTTGTATTGTATTGTATGGTTTTGTTATGTTTAACTCTTTTTCTTTTTCCTTTCTGTAACTTTCAAAACTTTAATAAATATTATTCCAAAAAAATAACCCTCTCAAGAGCAGGCAGTCTCCCATCCATCTGGTCTAGGGAACAACCCACTAACAGTGCCTCTGTCTTATCTAGAATAAGCTTCAGTCTATTGGTTCTTCTCCACTCCATTGCTGAGGCAAGACAATGGTCCAGCACATCTGCTGCCACACCTGCAGGTGTATAGAGAAAGAGAGATATGGCTGACTTTGTGGCAGTATGGTGCTATCATGTTGTCCTGCACAATCTCTGATTGGTTGTGATCACCTGGGGGGGGTGGGAATACTAACAGAGTGGCAGCGAAATATCTACAAAGCAGAAACAGTGGGGGTTGACAAAAGAGATTCAAATAACAGCCAAAAAATAAATTACTGTTCAGGTGGGAGAGTATTTCATAGCCATGACAGCCACGCTTCAACTTTGAAAATGTTTGTAGATAAGAATTTGGCACAACTCTAGTTCCAGCCCAGTTATCCTCCCTAACAGTTCGTGATATTAGTCCTCTTAGATTTTTGCCAATTTGCAATATAATTTCTCCGTGTGGATAATGATGAAAAGATTAACCTTTCTGATATGTGAAGCATTCTAATTCTTCTTCCTCTTTTTTTTTAGACCTGGGATGGCATATTTATATTGACATTTATACTGATTCGTTTTATGACATAGTGAAGGTGATGAACAGGCCTAGGCAAGAGGTCACCTTGTGTCAAAGCTGGTACCCAGTCTGTCAAACACACCGCATCTAAGTCTGCTAATGAGGAATTAACTAGACAGAAAGGGGGCATTTTACTGTTTTCATGCAATCCCAACCTGTTAAACAATGCTAATCAGGTGTTTATTAAGTAAAACCATTATGCCACACTTGCTGTAGCCTTTACCATATGTCAGAGAGGTTGTAAAATATTATTCATTAGATTTAAAGCTGATTAATAAGAGCCATTTAATAGGGGCGCTTTCTTCCTTTCGCCTCCAGCTCAGCATATGCATCAAGGTTAAACTAATATCTGGAGAAAGCCTGTGAAAAGTTATCACTTTTTAAAGAGTAGATCATCTTTAACAATTCATTTAAGATTTCCAACCTGCAGAATGTGCATCATTCGTCTTCTTGTTAACTGATAACCGTATGAAGAAATAAATCAACAACTAAAAAAAAACAGCCAGAAAACAAGTGGGAGACGGAAACAATAAGCAAGTTATCACAAAAGATGTTGTATTAGCTGAATGAGGCACAACTTCACAACTATGAAATGTACAGGTATGCCCAGTGCTTAGCAACTGTTGATATTCACATAAAAATTGCCCATTTGTTAAAATGGTATAAAGTGTGACATGAGGGTGCAACTGCAAAAGGAACTATTTTGAGACAGACATCTAGGGTGAGGTGGAGAGGGGACCAGGGAGGGTCTTGCCTACAAAGGGTTAGACCACAATAAATTTGTTATCCTTTAAGAGGCCACCAAAACTCTCCATGCAATCCTATGATGAATGAGGCACAACTAAGCCCACTGAAAGCAATGAATTTAGGTGTTATTAATTCCATCTAGGCTTGCTTGTTTTACTGCAAGAGACAGAGCTACCCTTGGGGAATTGACGTCCATTTACTTTTTCCAAGTTCTGCGTAAACATTCGTAGCATAGTCGGAATGTGCCCTGTAATTGAAGCATGATTTGTTTCTTGGGGAATGCTGCATTATTTAAACAGTACACCATCATTTAATAGATGGATGTTTGTGTAGCAAACAGCCTCAGTTCACAGGTGTCAGCAATTACTCATATCACAAAGGAGTCTTCAAGTGCCCCAGTTCTCCACCAGTTATACAGCCCACGGAAACATTCAGTTTCATTAAATTTCATACTCCTCCCTGTGCATCTTGCTCCCAAATCAGTGACATTGTACCACGAATATTCGGAGGGTGTGTGGACTAGTCATTGAACTTCCATTTGCTGCTATGGTGACTGTGGGGTTGGTGGGGAGAGAACAACCTTCCTGTATGCTTCTCCTATAATTTACATTTTCTGAAAAGGCATCTTACGCTGTTGTTATCAATGCAGATGATACAAAAAATTGGAAAGACGCCAAGCACATCAAGTTCTTCTTCGAAATGATAACTTCCCATAGTCCATCCCTGATGACAGTGCCTTGAATATCTTTAACTTTCCCATCAGAACCACTTAGTGTTACGAGGCTTCGCCACTGTTTGAACATCGCTACTATTGTCAGAACCAGGCAAACAAATTTATGATGATGTTCCTGGGAATAAGGAACTAATGCAAAGGGGATTTCTCTGTAGTTCTTCATTAACATTTCATTCATTACAACAAGGGAGTTATAAGAGTTTCCTTTTAAGCAAATTAGGTCACAGGGAAAAAAATACACAGCATGGAAACACAATGTATTACTACATAGAACAAAAGAGGTGGTTAATAAATTATGATAATGGAATTAGTCTACTGCTGATGCTGAAAGGCACATTTAAATATTGTGAAATTTACTTAGCAAGAGGAAACCTCTTACATGTATTCATAAAATGTTTTTCTCTCCTTTGTGCTGCCGTTATTGTCGTTCTTCCCCGTGTTATTTCCCTCTGAGGGTGTGTGCAGCATCTACTTTAAGCATTTGCTTTGGTTTGTTGCAAAGCCAAAGGAGCTGTTTAAATAAGTGGAGGAAGTGGCAAAGAAACTATGAAAGAGAGAGGCAACTCAGAACAATTCAAGCAAATCAGGTTTGGAAATGAAGAGAGTTCAGGGAGATGGAAAGTGGAAATAACTTGCCTATTAAATGAGAAATCAATCATTCAATTATTTCTAAGCACTTTTTCCCAAACAAGGACATAATGTGCTAGTTTACCAGGATGCTTTGGGTACAGACCCTGTCTAAGTCCAAAGCAAATCTCCCATTAATTTTAATGACTATTACACCTGTAGTTACATCACAGCTGCTTAATTCGTTTGCTCTCATTCTGATTTTGTTAATGCTCCTAATTTGTGTAAGATTTTAGTGTTGTCTCAACCATTTCCTGAAACCAAATTCCACATGTCCTGTGTGTGTGTGTGTGTGTGTGTGTGTGTATCTTGTTGTTGTTTGTCACTGTCTTGAGCATTAGTTAGACGTTTTGGGAAATGAATTGATAGGCGGCTTTATGTTGGATCCAAATCAAAGCACCATGTCTACCTACCCACAGCTCTAAACTGAAGAGGTCCTTATCCAAAGTACCAGTGTGTTCCGAACTTGTTTTATTTAATTGTTTATTTTGGGCACACTCTTACTTAAAATCCAGAAACTGAAGACATGGAGGGGGGTGTAAAAAAAAATACATTGTTTGCAATCTGTCAGTAAAATTTTCTGTTGCTTGACTCTAACCCTTGAATGTAAAGATGGTTATGTCCCATGGTCCCTGTGCAATGACAAAAAGCAGTGAGAAGAATTGAGTTCCCACCTCCGCAACAAAAACATCTGTAAAATGGACCACATTTGTTAGGATTCTCATGGTATGAGATACATAGATGCCTGCTATTAGTCTTGAAATGTTCCATAACATTAGAGAAAATGTTCTTTAGAATGGCCACTCAAAACAATCAAAAGCTTTATAAATTTCAGAAGAGAGTTGAGCAGGTGACGTTCCAATTTTTAAAAACCCCAAATCTGTGATGCACTATATTGAAAACTTTGGAGATATTGAACAAATATTGTTTCCCCATGAATAAAATATGTATTCTCTAATAGGATAGCGCCTGAAATAAGAACACTCTGTTTGCAGTTGTATTCCCACATACTTGGGAGTAAGTCCAAGACAAGCATAGGATTATGCAATTAGACATTTCAAAAGTGCAGTAGTGAAAACATTTTGCATGGGAGAAAGAGGTCTTCAAGTGTCAATGTGTATCAGATCTTTCCATTTGGTTTAGGTATAATGACAATTTGAGCCTCACTTTAAAAAAATCAGTTCAATAGCCCTACACAATATTTTTTAGACTGGGATGTCAGTCCATCAGATCCTGGTATTCTGTGGCTTTTAGGCATGTAATAACTCTAGCTGGATTCTAACATTGAGTTGTGATAATGCCTCTTATTTGCCAGGATGTAATGAAAGTGTACAGTACGGTGGTACCTCAGGTTCAGTACTTAATTCGTTCCGGAGGTCCGCACTTAACCTGAAACTGTTCTTAACCTGAAGCACCACTTTAGCTAATGGGGCCTCCTGCTGCTGCCACGCCGCCGGAGCCCAATTTCTGTTCTTATCCTGAAGCAAAGTTCTTAACCTCAAGCACTATTTCTGGGTTAGTGGAGTGTGTAACCTGAAGCATATGTAACCTGAAGCATATGTAACCTGAGGTACCACTGTATGTGTAGAAACTTGGATAGAAAGTACCATGTTATACAAAGGTATAAATTGTATTCATTGTTCCACCTTCTTTTGAACTTGGTTCTGCCCATTGCGACTTACTCCGAGGTGAGTATAGAATTGCAGCCTAAAATTCTTTAATCAACATTATGTGACTACTCAAACATCTTAACTGATTTTTATGTAATTTGGATGAGCATGGTAAAGAGCTTCACCAACACTGCACTTCTCTGTGGTTGGCCAATGAATAGGTAGTCACCATGTGATCTGGAAAGCTCTTACAGGAAACTGACACTGAGAGCTATATTTGAATTAGACACTACATTTGGATTCGATCTTACATTACAATGGGTTACCTAATTGCTAACAGCCATATTGATTTTTTTTTCTTAGATTGATCACCAACATTTTGTCCAAAATTAAAATTGAAAGCGAATTTCAAAGAAGCCAAAGGAGTTTTGCTTTCTTCTGCATATTCCTAGGTTGCCATCAGATTTCAGCCAGACTGGAGATCAGAGTAAAACAGGGTTGCTTCTAAAATGAAACATGAGAAGAATCTTTGGGAAAGCCAAAATATTTTTGATAAGAATTTGAGTACAGAGGAAGAAGAGAATTATAAACCTCTGTCTTTAGCTCAGAAAGTATTCTCCATGTTCCCTTAAACATCACCATCATTTAATCTCCATAATTATCTCCATAGCTAATGATGAATATCTTCAACAAGATTCATTCTGCAAATTCTATTTGGTAGGGCTTTTATAGCTGTTGGTTAAATGTTTGACTGCCAGTCAAAGTTGGGATTTTCAATGGCATAAATATAAACATGTTTGTATGCTTAGTAGGAGGAATCATGGCTAAACTTATTTCAAGATGATAAACCCAAAGGTGGGGAGCATGAAAAATAGTTGCATGCCACCTTAATAAAGAAGGTAGAATGGTACTAAGTGCATGTGAATCGTAGAAAACTTAAAAGGAGATAATGTCAGAACTGAATCTTTATTTTCCTTACTAATTAATAAACATCACGCTGTGAATAACTAGTGATAATGTTCTAATAAGAAAAATCAATAAATTTGCACCCAGGGTCACAGTAATTGATGCCACAGAAGAGAAAAATGTATTTTCCATTGATCCTTTAGCAAACTTCTGACTAAAAAGGATAGGAAAGAAAGCCAATTACTGCGGTGTGCCTCTGAAAATGATAAGATTAAAAAAAAGCTAATTATGTGTTTTTGAATAACTACAATTTTTGATGAAAGTGAGTCGAACGAGGGCAGCCTATGTCTTCAGCACAGAGCTATTACTTTTGGCTAATTAAAATAGTTAACATTACCTTAAAATGTTCTTAAACCAAGGAACAAACAGCTTGGATTTTGCTGTCAAACTTTCACCACTCACACTGCCGTCCTAACCCCATTTCCTTGGGAGTAAAACCCATAGAATTCACTAGGACGTACTTCTGAGCAGACATGGTTCGGATTGTGCTGCAAGTCAGGTAAGTAGTCAATTCTTACTCGGCTGAGATAATTAAGCTGAAAATAAATGTCACTCCAAATGCTGCAGCCCACAGTCATGCTTTATGTAAAAGGCGGCAAACCTGTGGACCTCCAAATGTTGCTATTGAATTCATGCTTGAGATTGGTTATGCACTAGACGAAGAGCAATACTGACAAGAGAGAGATCGTAGTTGTTTGTACTAACGCTATTGGCAGGTGTTTCACCTGAAATAGGATATTGTCTTTAGTGTATTTTGGATGGGGTTGTACTTACTCTAAAAGACCAGGCTGGCAGTCCTCTCTAGGTAGGCCTGTAGCCATGGTCTCACACAGAAACTTTCAACAGCTATGGCTGCAGACTGTTTTAGACAGAGATAAGTCAGTCACAGTTATTTATGCTGTCTCTCGCATTACATATAGGACAGGTGCCATCTTTACTGTCTTCCTGATACCTATTCCTCTTTCAACAAACCTTTTAAGTGGATATTTTTACACCAGTTTTTAGGACTGAAACCACATTCCTATATATTTTACTTTTGTAAAATTGCTTCAGGGGTTTCCATGGGAAGTGATTCACAAATTAAATTTGAGAAAGAAAAAACTGAGACGGTTTTATGTTTTACCCAGAGTAGACCTAATGAAATTAACTGAACTTTATTATTTTCAATGAATCTACTGAGAGTAAAACTTCATTCAGTGCCAACCTTGGATTGCTCAGAAACTTCAATTAGGATGAAATATGGTAGATAGAATGCTAATTGGTTAATGTTGTTAATCTTAAAATAACAGCTCTGGTTCCCTATCCATTTCTGAAACCATTAATGAATGGTTTGAGATAGGTACTTTACGACTACCTTCCAAATTAGCTGGCCTTGTTGTATTTCAGGACCACCTGAGGTGAGGCAGGTCATAACCCATGATAGGTGTTCTTCCTACACATCTTCTCCAGACTGACCCTACGAGTCAAACCTCAACGGCTAACTAATTTCATTTCACTCTGATTGACTGCAATCAGCATAAAGGGTGAAAAGACTTCTCTAAAGACCTAATTTTTCGTGCTGATTGGGTGGCTAGAAGATACTGGAGGCATGGAAGAACTTGCTAGGACCCTGCTGCAGAAATAGTTATGGGTCTTTGAAACTAGCCCCAAACCAGGAGCACCACACCTCTGCTCCAGATGCTTTACCCCAGCTGTCATTCCAGAGCTGTGCTTTCTTTACATGCACAGTTCTCCTCAGCTGGAAGCAGTAGCACTTCATTTATATGTCTATACCTAATTATATGTTGTTCCAGAAAGACATCTACTTCTGCTTCATTGACTATGCAAAAGCCTTTGACTGTGTCGACCACAGCAAACTATGGCAAGTTCTTAAAGAAATGGGAGTGCCTGATCACCTCATCTGTCTCCTGAGAAATCTCTATGTGAGACAAGAAGCTACAGTTAGAACTGGATATGGAACAACTGGTTGGTTCAAAATTGGGGAAGGAGTACGACAAGGCTGTATATTGCCTCCCTGCTTATTTAACTTATATGCAGAATTCATCATGCGAAAGGCTGGGCTGGATGAATCCCTAGCCGGAATTAAGATTGCCAGAAGAAATATCAACAACCTTGGATATGCAGATGACACAACCTTGATGGCAGAAAGTGAGGAAGAATTAAAGAACCTTTTAATGAGGGTGAAAGAGGAGAGTGCAAAATATGGTTTGAAGCTCAACATCAAAAAAAACGAAGATCATGGCCACTGGGCCCATCACCTCCTGGCAAATAGAAGGGGAAGAAATGGAGGCAGTGAGAGATTTTACTTTCTTGGGCTCCATGATCACTGCAGATGGTGACAGCAGCCACAAAATTAAAAGACGCCTGCTTCTTGGGAGAAAAGCAATGACAAACCTAGACAGCATCTTAAAAAGTAGAGACATCACCTTGCCAACAAAGGTCCGTACAGTTAAAGCTATGGTTTTCCCAGTAGTGATGTATGGAAGTGAGAGCTGGACCATAAAGAAGCCTGATCACCGAAGAATTGATGGTTTTGAATTATGGTGCTGGAGGAGACTCTTGAGAGTCCCATGGACTGCAAGAAGATCAAACCTATCCATTCTGAAGGAAATCAGCCCTGAGTGCTCACTGGAAGGACAGATCCTGAAGCTGAGGCTCCAGTACTTTGGCCACCTCATGAGAAGAGAAGACTCCCTGGAAAAGACCCTGATGTTGGGAAAGATGGAGGGCACAAGGAGAAGGGGAAGACAGAGGACGAGATGGTTGGATAGTGTTCTTGAAGCTACCAGAATGAGTTTGACTAAACTGCGGGAGGCGGTGGAAGACAGGAGTGCCTGGCATGCTCTGGTCCATGGGGTCATGAAGAGTCGGACACGACTAAACGACTGAACAACAACAAATTATATGTCTGTGGATCACACCAAAATCCATGGAACTTAGTTCTGAGTAAATATTGTTAAGGTCAGACAAGAAGGCTGATTTTTGCATTAATGGTTTGGGTTGCTA
This sequence comes from Podarcis cretensis, assembly GCF_951804945.1. Lineage (NCBI taxonomy): Eukaryota > Metazoa > Chordata > Lepidosauria > Squamata > Lacertidae > Podarcis > Podarcis cretensis. The sequence goes on along the minus strand of NC_137173.1, from coordinate 99,507,334 downwards.
TTTATTGTTCATCAAAAAAGCTAGATGGTCAAGCCACTAAAAGATGCTGCTATTTTATTTGTATGCCTATATTTATCCACTGTATGTTGAGTAAACAAGCTGTAAAGTTTTATGAATTGCACTTTTCTTGTGGTTCAAGGGATATACAAAGCAATATTTTCTAATTTAATGGAGTAATCTGTGTTTTGAACCTTGAAGGATGACACTGTTTATTACCCAGGTTCTCCTTAGGTAATCTATACTATAGTCATTTGCAAATAAAAGAAGAAGAAGAAGTGGGGATATAGACTGGCACTTGTAATGTATTTCAATATACTCTTTTATTTCTATGCTGTCAAGCTGCAAACTGGTTTCTTCTTCTGCCAGTGCTGAAGCATAATTTCTCCAACTTGTAGCATGGGATCCCTTATCCTCTTCTCTCCACAAAAGGCCTTGACTGTTTTGAAGAACTGGAGATGCTATTACAGTGGTACCTCGGGTTACAGACGCTTCAGGTTACAGACTCCGCTAACCCAGAAATAGTACCTCGGGTTAAGAACTTTGCTTCAGGATGAGAACAGAAATTGCGCAGCTTTAGCGAAGTAGCGGGAGGTCCCATTCGCTAAAGTGGTGCTTCAGGTTAAGAACAGTTTCAGGTTAAGAACAGACCTCCAGAATGAATTAAGTTCTTAACCCAAGGTACCACTGTATTGTCATTTAGTTACTTATTCTATGATTCTATGATTCTAGGTCCTTTTGTTAAGAGTTCTTTATATTTTTGGCTGCCTGGTTTGTATTTACAGCCAGGTGCGGAAGTATGTATATACTTGAGCCCTTGCGGTCCAGGGATCTGACGTCAGTTCTTCTAAGCAGTCTAGAGGCCAGAGGCCAGGGCTGAGTGGCAGGGAGGGGTAGGACCACACATCTGGCTGGCTTTCCATCCGTCGCATCACTGTGTTTATGAAGAGGGGGCGGTAGTGAGGAGGTCAATGTACTCCTCTGCTGCACCTTGCAGATCTTGCTGCTGCCTCGCCCCAGCCAATATGTGCAACAATGCAGCTGACAAGAGGCCAACTGCACGGCAGTGCCCCTCCTTGTAGGCTATCCTTGCCAGAGGCCTAATTCATGTATGTTTGGGATCCCGTAATCTTATCAACAGTGCTGGTTCCCACTGCTCCTGGGAGGCAAATGTGCCTGGTGCTTGTTCCTCCCTCCTGCTGCTGGTCAGGCATGACAACCTCTTGGCTCTCCTGCCAATGTGTAGAAAATGCCAGCATCAACACTGGGCAAATAAACTCTGTTTAGTTTAAACTAGAAAGTGAATGCTTCCGCAGTCACTTCTTTGCAGCCATACCAGAGGAGGGGAGAGGGAGCGCTCAAGCAAGCTTGTTCACATAATGCTAGATGTTTAACATTATGTCCAAATCAGGCCATTTTGCATCTCACTGATTCAACATCTTGTAAACACTGAGATTGGCCTATGTACCAGCCCTGTATCTTAAGAATACTCATAAGGAACTAAGTCACACTGAACCGGGATTTAATTCTTCTTAAATTTTTGTTTCTCCTTCTCAACAAATGAGAGTATTATTTTTATACAGTGGTTTTTGGTCAGCTTTCCAGGTTCTTTGCAGGAAAGCAAAGGACCCTCAGTTAGAAGATCATTAATAGTGGACGAGATTGGAAGGTCCACCACTTTTTCTTAGTCCCTGAGACCATACTGCATTTCACTAAATTATGCTTACACAGTAGACTGAATCACCTGTAGTGTTGGTTATACAACATGTTTATATTATTGTACAGATCCTATGCTGTACCAGGCTGTGGTGGTCAGTCAATATAGATAACTGTGTTGCCATCCCAGATACTCCTGAAACAGGTGGCTGGCCTTGAGACTTCACCAAGGACTATTTCGAGGTAAATAACAGACTGCCAGAATATACTGGCATAGACTGATACATAGTTAACTCAATGGGGGGGGGGGAGATGATAGATGATAGATAGATAGATAGATAGATGATAGATAGATAGATAGATAGATAGATAGAGATAGATAGATGATAGATAGATGATAGATAGATAGATAGATAGATGATAGATAGATGATAGATAGATTAGATAGATAGATAGATAGATGATAGATAGATGATAGATAGATAGATAGATAGATAGATATAGATAGATAGATAGATAGATAGATAGATAGAGATAGATAGATAGATAGATAGATAGATAGATAGATATAGATAGATGATAGATGATGATGATGATGATGATAGATAGATAGATAGATGATAGATAGATAGATAGATAGATAGATAGATAGATAGATGATAGATAGATAGATAGATGATAGATAGATAGATAGAGAGAGAGAGAGAGAGAGAGAGATATAGATAGATAGATAGATAGATAGATAGATAGATAGATAGATAGAGATAGATGATAGAGGTAGATAGATAGATGATAGACAGATAGATGATAGACAGAGCAACAGAAGAAGAAACATGACTGACTACTAAGAGATTCAGGTAGACTGAGCACAGAAGGAGGAAGTGCATCAAAACATACTAACTCCTCAATATCACAATGGTCTTCCATATATTTCCAATACACAGTTACTTTGAGTTTAGAATTTGAGAAACAACCACAGGTGCAACCAGTTGTACTTCTTTGCTAGTCGACTATCTCAAGTCAAGGTTCTTCAGAGTATTTCTAAGCATCTTTTTGTAGGCGATGATAAGCAGTTCCTGACTTATCCAGAATTCCTGGATTCTTATGTGTATGTGCATCAATAATATTCTCCCTGGAATATTTTTCATGGACATCGAGTAAGGGAGTAGGCAAAATGAATTTTCTGTTTCAAAATCTTCAGTGTTGTCACAATTGTGGATGCTAGTGTACATAGCTATGTTTTAGAGACATATATAACATAATTTAGTATCAAACAAAACTAGAATGTACAATAAATCATTGTACAAAGGATAAACTTGGGGACAACTGTAATGAGAATTGGTAATTACAACAAGATGAGCTGTGGGGTTGCATTTCTCTATCTTAAATTCTTGACATTCCTGTCTCAAATCATCATGTCAAGTTCAGCACCGTCACATTGGCTTAGAACATGAGACAGCAAACATGACACAAAATGTCACAATAACCAAAATGATCTGTCAGCAACTGGGGGGGGGGAGAGTAGAGTAGAGTAACCTCTTCCCTTCCACATTAGTACATTCATTATCAGAAGAACTGTTTGACCCAATTTTTTCCCCCATTTCCCATTTGTTTTAAATTGAGTGCTGGGCTGCCTGCTCCTCCCATAACTACCCTGCTTAAAAGTAAAAGAAAAAAAGATGAGCAGCCACAATACCTTTACCAATCCATCAGGCCAAGGGGCCATAAAATGCAACTTTCTGTTTCTGATGGAAGCCTACCAGATGCTTCTCAAAATCATAGTCCTTATAATTTGTCACCAGAGTAGTCGTTATTCAGAGGAATACTGCCTGCACAAGGATGTTCCATTTTGCTATCACAGTTCACTGTTGATATTGTTATTGGGCAGTAGTCAACGAAGTTTTACTCAGAGTAGATAGTAATGAAAATGCTGAAGTTAGGTCCATAATTTTAATGGTTCTACTTTGAGTAAAACTTCATTGAACTCTATGATGATGATGGCAATTTTAAAAAATCTGACCTGCCCTTTACCATAAGGTCCCAAGGCAGGTTACAAGATCATGAAAACCCCATATTAAAATCAGTAAAAACAATTTAAAATCAGAAGAACAGGATGGGTCCTAAACATGTATCTATTCCCAGTGCTTTTTTCTAAAAAAAATAAAATATTTAGGGGTATTCTCATTTTTCTACTCATATTTAAATACTGCCCCTCAATGAGACCAAACTTAGATTCACAAAATGTTTAGGGGTATGCGTACCCCTGCGCCACCCCAGAAAAAAACACTGTCTATTCCTATCTATATCAGGTGTCAAAGGCCAGGGTAAAGTGATGTGTCTTCCACTCTTATTTTCCACAGCTGGTGTATCACCCATTTTGATAGTACTGCCATCCAAATTATGATGGAAGAAGAAGAGGAGTTTGGATTTGATATCCCACTTTATCACTACCCTAAGGAGTCTCAAAGCAGCTGACATTGTCCTTTCCCTTCCTCCCCCACAACAAACACTCTGTGAGGTGAGTGGGGCTGAGAGACTTCAGAGAAGTGTGACTAGCCCAAGGTCACCCAGCAGCTGCATGTGGAGGAGCAGGGATGCGAACCCGGTTCACCAGATTACGAGTCCACCACTCTTAACCACTACACCACGCTGGCAGAAGGCTCCCGTTGGTCCCTGATTCAAACACTGGCAACCCTAACCATTTAACATTAACAATTCCATAGCATCGAGTGCTTTCAAGACCATTCACCATGGAATCTATGGAGTCCAGTTTATATTTTTTTAAAAATCACATGGAAAGACCCTAATAGAGCAAACAGAATATGACTGAAACAGCCCAATGCACAGCCAAATCCAGCATCTTGGGTTTGAGCCAATTACGTTCCGCTGAGGTCAATGAAACTAAATCAACTCAGAGCTGAGTATTTTAGCGTTGCTGGCTTGTGAAGTGGTCTGCCTACATCATAAACCAGCCTCTCTCTCTCTTTTTTTTTAAAAAAAAGTATTCATTAGAGGTGGCTGAAGCTCAGGCATAGCATCTGTTTATCCAAAGCCTCGCAACTGTATCCAATTTGTAGATGGGAAGTTAAGTAACCTGGCCAGGCTAACAATGTGAATCTCTCTGTTCGCATTAAAATGCTGGACATTGCTTGTCCCTTTGCCGCTAGTCCTCTTCTCTGTTTTGAATAATGACAACAATAATATTAAAAAGAAGCATGCTGTAAAATAAACCAGAACACTCTCTGTAAAGACAAATGAAAGAGCCAGATGCTTGACGCAAAATGTAAAACTTGTCAGAAAGAGCAATCGAAAAGTGTGTGTACATATATGTGTGGCTGCAGTTAATCTATTTATATGAGAGGGTGCACAGACTCTTATATAAATTATAAAAGGTGATACAGTGGACTAAAGCTGCTTTCAATTTGCAGAGACCACTTGCATGTCAGCTGGGAGTCTCTCCCCCTGTTTTTCATTATTAGACGAACCAATTAAATCACTCACAGACAGTGCAGCGTACTCTGAACACACAATTTCTGGCTAAAATTCTTATCTGCCTTGATCTTGCCCTAACTCAGCAGAGTGGCTTCACTTTAAAAAAAAAAGAAGAAGAAGAGTTTTGCACGGTAAACTGGCACGTTGAAATGCTTGACATGAGAATTCTCAAACGGTCTTAACTAGATTTTGGCATTTAATAAGCCGTAAACTGCAGAAGCTATTTGCAGATGAAGTCTCATTTTTGTCCATCAGCAGGGGGCTGGGAGCATAATTAATTGAGTGAAAGTTAAAAGACGGACAGCATGGTTACATTTATGCAAATACCACAGTAGCACATCTAACAGAAGAGGAAAAATAGCTTGTAACTGATTGGTTTGGGTTTGGCCCAAAATCCACAGGGCCCATTTAACCATAGCAGATTGTGCATGCAACAATTAAGTTCTATAGCGTGTGTTCTTTTTCTATTTTTTACTCATTGTTATTAAAACATTCTTGCCTGCAAGATAAGAAATACCAAGAAAAAAAGTGCATTCTCCAAGCAGTCAAATGTTTAAGTCCAATGAGACAATTCTATTTCTGTTTGGGGTTGTTGTTTTTTAAAGTTTCCTTACTGATTATGAATGTTAAAATAAGCTAGCAAAACAAAAAATAGATGATGCCTGTGCCTTCGACCATATGCTGGTCTCTGCTGTTTGTTTCTTTTATTCATATCCCAGGCATATGCATCCTGGTACACCAAAAGCTTCTGTTTAATTAGTTAGCTAAAACTAGAGATCAGGACAGATGCTGGAGGTATTAACCTGGGCCCTGCTCAGAGTGATCAGAAGATGTGCTTCTCCTTTATAGATTTAAAGTCTCACTGTTGCCACAAGTACCTCAGTGTGACCTGTAAGAGAGCAGGGAAAGCTGCAAGAAAGTTATGATGTGAAAATACATACCCATATTGCTATACTTGTGCATATTTCATTTCCTTGGCTATCACCATCACAGGGATCTTGACTGCAGATTTGGTTTCCTTCCCTGCATTTTTCATTTGCCCATCCACAGTATTAAAAACATACTGTTTAGATCTCTTTTCCATTCAGGGTCCAACAACACCCCATATTGTACATGAGAGACAGTGCTATGTTTTTTTTAGCAGCAGGAGTAGGAGCTATAGGCCCTATCTGCATTATGTATTGAAAGCAATATCATACCACTTTAAACAGCCACGCCTTCTCGCAAATTTGATTGATTGATTGATTGATAGACAACTGTGGAAATGGTAGCTCTGTGAGGGGAAAACAACTCTTAGTACCTTTAAGAAGCTACAGTCCCCATGTTATTCTGGAAGGAGCTGGGATTTTTTTAAAGTGGAATGATACTGCTTTAAATATAGTGCCATAGCAATAACGATTAGGTTAGCTCCATCAGTGTAAATGGCGCTTAAGAGAGTAACACAGACAGATCCCTTTCCCAAGGGCAGAAAATGCAATCTAGATTTCAGTAGTGGGGGAGATACGAAATGCATAATAAAACAAAAACAAAACAATAACCCTCACTCCCACAAACACATTCAAAAGGCCATAGAATACAGTCATATCAATTGCTTTTGAAATGCAAACCAAACCAAGTAAATATTGTTCAGCTGCCTGTTAAGCCCTGGCTTTTAAACTTCTGCTAGAAACATCAGTGGAATTTCCGGAGGTCGTGGTTCTGTTAAGTTTGCAACTCTTTGATTTGGCAAGCTCAGGAAGCAGCAGTGTGGCATGCATATAAAAAGGAAGCTCCAGCCAAGGTGCTTGCCAAAACAGCTCTATCAAGGTGGATTATGTAAAACTATATGCAGAGTGTCATAATAAGCGGAGTTAAAATGTTACCCTTCTGTGGATTGTTTAGGTTCTTTTGTACAGAACACAGTTTCTTAGTAGAAGAATGAATGTTGTGAAGGAAGTACTAAATACTTTATTACGGCACATAAAAAGAAAGAATTTAAATCTTGATAGAAAAACTATTTTTAGACAATACATGCATGCACACACACATAAAAATAGTGAATTGGTGGTCAATAGAGCAAACAGCAAATTAGCAGGGGGGGAAATTGTTATGCAAAGTCTCAGGTATGGTTCTAGATGCAGGAACTTTGCACGCATTGCTGCATACTTTGCAACTCTACCTCTCTTTCAAGTAGACCCTAACTGCCTGTAGACTGTCTCACCAGAGTGGTGCATGTTCTGGTTATCTCCCGCTTGGACTACTGCAATGCGCTCTACATGGGGCTACCTTTGAAGGTGACCCGGAAACCACAATTAATCCAGAATGCAGCAGCTAGACTGGTGACTGAGAGTGGCCACCAAGACCATATAACACCAATCCTGAAAGACCTACATTGGCTCCCAGTACATTTCTGAGCACAATTCAAAGTGTAGGTGCTGACTTTTAAAGCCCTAAACCACCTTGGCCCAGCATACCTGAAGGAGCATTTCCACCCTCATCGTTCAGCCCGGACATTAAGGTCCAGCTCCAAGGGCCTTCTGGCAGTTCCCTCACTGTGAGAAGTGAGGTTACAGGGAACCAGGCAGAGGGCCCTCTCAGTAGTGGTGCCCGCCCTGTGGAACGCCCTCCCATCAGATGTCAAAGAAATAAACAACTATCTGACTTTTAAAAGGCATCTGAAGGGAGTCCTGTTTAGGGAAGTTTTTAATGTTTAATGTTTGATGTTTTATTGCTTTATCATTATTATTGATAATATTCTGTTGGGAGCCGCCCTGAGTGGTGGAGTATAAATTGTTGTTGTTGTGTTGTTGTTGTTGTTGTTGTTGTTATCATTATTAAAAGGCATGATGATAGAAGGGACTCAGTTAACTCCATACCCATGCATTCACCTGTTGTTGTTTAGTCGTTTAGTCGTGTCCGACTCTTCGTGACCCCATGGACCAGAGCACGCCAGGCACTCCTGTCTTCCACTGCCTCCCGCAGTTTGGTCAAACTCATGCTGGTAGCTTCGAGAACACTATCCAACCATCTCATCCTCTGTCATCCCCTTCTCCTTGTGCCCTCCATTTCCCCAACATCAGGGTCTTTTCCAGGGAGTCTTCTCTTCTCATGAGGTGGCCAAAGTATTGGAGCCTCAGCTTCACGATCTGTCCTTCCAGTGAGCACTCAGGGCTGATTTCCTTAAGAATGGATAGGTTTGATCTTCTTGCAGTCCATGGGACTCTCAAGAGTCTCCTCCAGCACCATAATTCAAAAATGCATTCACCTGCACATGTGTAAATATCTGAAGCCGAGACTCACAACCACAGCGTGTACTCTTGTAGGCTGCTACTAGCAGCTTCCATCCACATGCCAAGCTTGAACAAGAAGCCAGTCTCTCCATGACTAGCCTTGCTTGCCTTCACTTGCAGCAGGTCTTGGAGTTTACATTTCCACAGCAACTGTGGTGTATATGCCCAATATCTGAAACATGTGCTGGCAACAGCGCAAGGAGCGGAGGAAGACTTAGGGACCCAAAGAGGTTTGTGGTCAGATTGTCCAATGTCCTTCAATTTCCTTAACATTAGCTATTTGGGGAGGGGGTTTGAATTGAGGCCATGGTGCTCAGGGTGCATTAAGCCTCTAGCCTCTGAGGTCTCAGGAAGAGGTTGTCCACATCACCGGATACTTTTCACCGGCAATGCCATGAACTAAAACTGGGACATTCTGCCTGCCTAGCTTGTGCTCTGCCACTCAGCGAAAAAAGGGGTGGGGAAAGTTAAACACCATGGTGACCTTGATCCAGCCCTCCTCCTACAACTGCATTTGAGCAAAGATAAAGGCATCAGGAGATCTAATCATAAGTCTTGAGAGCTAATGCAGTGAAATGGTCAACATGTTCAAATTCCAGCTCAGCTGTGACGTTCATTGTCTTTTAACCTTACCTGCCTCACAGAGTTGATGGGCTAGTGGAAAGGAGTATGAAGAAAACCATGCACACCATGAGCTCCTAAGTTCCTTGGAGGAAGGGCAAAATATAAATATCACATATACATATACATACACATGTAAGTTTTACGTCTAACTTGGTTCTAAAAGGCGACACCATGGAAACCCTGATCTATTCTAATGCATCCCTGAGCAATTCATGGAGATAGGAGAGGAAAGGTGCAGCCCAGGTGCAGAAGTGGAGAGCCAAAGCACAAGAAGCAAAAAATAGTAAATTTACCTACTCTAAAAGTCCCTGGGTGCTAAGAGCACCCCTCTCCCCTTAAGTCACCAGCATTTTAAATGCAGCCTTAACTTTCCATAAATACTGTATTTAAACTGAAATTTAATTACTGTAGTTTATCAGAAGCTATGTGAAGGGTGAATAAAAGGAAAATCTCACACCAGGGAAGCATGATGCACAGCTTGCAGTGAACATGGCAAGCTCCCATGTTTCCAGTCAAATGAGCCAGCCACAGGTGTAGCTAGGAAGAGCAGGTGAACAAAATCAAATGCTATTATGATGGGGAATAAACACCATGCCTTTGCCCATAATGTATTCATCTCCTGGCACATTACAGCATCTGTTGCACAGGAAAAAAAACTGGGCAGTGTTGCTTTTTCTGTTCATTTTAGAGAAAAGCAGTTGGCTTCAGTTGGGCAGCCCAATGGTACCATTTTTGGAAGCCCTGGGTGGCCTTTTAAAACAATGTGCTCATGTCAAGTGAATGCAGCAGCATGGGAGAGGAGTCACTTCCTGGAGCCACCTGGAGCTAAAGGCAACTTCATTTCCTTGGCTAGCATCTGCTCCCTGTTTGTGGTCTGACGTTTACAATGCAATCTTATGCATGTCTGCTGAGAAGCAAGTCCCATTGAGTTCAGTGGGTGTTATTCTAATTGTGCATAGGTTTGCAGCCTTGGTCAAGTCAGATCAGTGGGGAAGGAGTGTGGTGGTTCTGGCACTGATGCATGATGGGCATCAAAGGGTTCCCCAATGGGTGTTTGTAGGCTACATCAAGCTTCTGGAGCTTTCTCCACCCCAGTGTCATTTACTCTTAATTAAGGCCTCCAAGATTTCAAAAATAAGGTTAGGGACAATCCTGTGCACTTTTTATTCGTCATACCAACATCCATTATCTTGGTGCCCTTCTCCCACTGAAACACAACCTGCTGAAAGCTCTCCTTGGCCTGCTGTAGGTCACATTCATTGACTCTGAAGCTCCTCCCTAGCTGTGGCTTCTGAAGCGACATCTTTTAATCAACTGATTCTAACAGTTTTCTTATTAGTTTAGGGCAGCTTAACTGCTTGATCAAGCTTTGTTTTGCAACGGATATGATTGTACTTGTGAAAAAACCGCAGCTCAAACACATACCCCATTTACTCTCTGGATAAACAGTTTTGGGGGGTTGGAGGAAGGGAAGCTCCTGGACTTCAATGCACATACACACACTAAACATTTTTTCAAAAAGCATCCCCAAAGGCAAAGCTGAGAGGAAACAGGGACAGCATTTTACCGGGATAAACAGGAGCTGCTTTCACGAAATAAGGACAATTCGTCTGTGATTGGTTACTCGCTCCGCCCCCAAATATGGCCACAGTTCTCATGATCTGTGTGGGATGAAGCAGAAATGCCTCTTTGCTTGCTGGCCTCTTGGCCATTCACTTCTGTACTGCTGCTGATTTATAAGATTTCTCACCTGTCCTTCATCGTGAGGTCCCAGGGCAGGTTTGAGGTTGACTCTGTGGCCAGAATACCTCAGTCAGTTTGGGACACAGAGCAGCAGTGCTTACTCTTCCTAAATGCACAGCAGTTGGTTCATTTAGTTGGAAACACGGGAGAAGTGCCATCTTTACTTGCAAGCTGTGTGCCTTGGCTCCCTGAAGTGAGTATTTCATCTTACAGATATGTAAGCAGAGTTGTATATGTATTTATTTATATTTATCCACCAATGTGAATGCTGCCAGGCCATTTTAGATGCTCTGGTGTATAGCATCTTAAATATTTTCTCTCTCTCTCTCTCTCTCTCTCTCTCTCTCTCTCTCTCTCTCTCATATGCTTCTCTTTATTTCCCCAACAGAATGAAATGACTTGTATGCTTTTTTTGTAAATACGACTGTCCATGTATTTAAGCATACGATACAATCTGTGCAAGATAATTTTGAACAGAAGGTACTGCACATTTGCAATATGCCACACTAATGCAGGCACCTTCCATTTTCATTCCCTTCATTTTATTTGTGTGTTGGGGGGGGGGGGTAAAAGGGAAGACAGCATGGAAGGAAGGAAGGAAGGAAGGAAGGAAGGAAGGAAGGAAGGAAGGAAGGACAGGCTTGGATAATATGGAGATACATTTAAGCTGGACAAGAAGATTTGGGTCAGGAGGGAGGTTTTAAGTATGTTTTTCCCAAATCTTTGCCATTTTCTGATATCCCTGTGTAGTGAAAGTAACAACAACACCACAAACTGGGGCAGTTTGTTCACATGACAATACACAATTCCCCCTAGATGTGTCCCTGATTAAAAAACAAACAAACCACCCCCTCATAAGCTGCTATTTGCATGGAAGTGCCAGTTCCCTCAGGGCCTCATCTGGAGGGGCCCCTGGTCTTTGTGGGGCTGGTCTTCCCCCGCCCCAACTTTGGCATGGTGGGAGGAGGTGCTTCAGCCCCATCTTGCCACAACAACTGCTGAGGACGTGCCTGCATGGCCCTATTGCCCATTATGGGGGTGTGAAGTGGCAGGACTTGGGAGCAGATATGAGGGAGAACTTCTTCCCTCTGCTCCAATCTCTGGGGTTTCTGCAGCAGTCGGTGCTGGATTTCCTACCCTCCCTTCTTCAGTTTTTGTTTACTGGCTGCCTGGTAGTGAGGAGGCATGCCCTTGCTGTACCTTGCTCTTTAGCGCTCAATTGGAGCAAACGTCCATTCAGGTTTTCTGCAGATTACCGTTTGTTCCTATTTGACTTTAAAGAGGAGGTTTTTGCAGGGGGTAGAAAAGGGGGTAATTGGACATGGAGCTGTAAAGCACGGACTATGCCTGGGGAAAGCAGAGGAAAAGTAAGTGTGGGTAAGCCCTAAGTTAGAGCCAGCAATTTCAATGGGTCTACTCTGAATAAAACATTTCATGGAACGGAGAGGGAAAACACCACCCAGGACTACCTTGCAATGATATGTAACCCCAAAATTACACCCACTGAAATTCTAAGGAAATTCTAATGCACTGAGAAAAATGTGGAAAACCTGAAGCCTCCTTTGCAGGGGAAGAAAGGTTATAAGAAATAGGATAGGTTTCAACCTGACAAGGAAGGTGCAGCAAGCTTGCTTTCTCCTTTTCTGGAGGGTAAGACTCAAAACGATGGCTTCAAGTTACAAGAAAGGAGAGTCCTATTAAACATCAGGAAGAACTTTCTAGCTGTAAGAGCTGTTTGACAGTTGAACGGACTCCCATGAGAGATGGTGGACTCTCCTTCCTCGGAGGTTTTTGAGCAGAGGTTGGATGGCTACCTGTCATGTATGCTTTAGTTGAGATTCCTCCATGGCAGGGCTTTAGACTAGATGACCCTCTACAATTCTATGATTTTATTACAGTGGTACCTTGGGTTAAGTACTTAATTAGTTCCGGAGGTCCGTTCTTAACCTGAAACTGTTCATAACCTGAAGCACCACTTTAGCTAATGGGGCCTCCTGCCGCCGCCACACCACCACCACACGATTTCTGTTCTCATCCTGAAGCAAAGTTCTTAACCCGAGGTACTATTTCTGGGTTAGCGGAGTCTGTAACCTGAAGCATCTGTAACCACTGTACCACTGTATTAGTTTTCCTCCCCTCTTTTCGTCCTGCTGGTTGATGCTTTCCTGGTTTTGTGGTTCATTTCCTGCTCCTGCTTTGAGCCAGGGGTGGAGCCTATCAGAAGCTAAAATTTGTTGGGTTTGGGAAACCCATTTCTGCTTATCTTACAGAACATGGATTTATCCCCCAGCTCATGGACCACCTTAGACAAGTGAGTGGGACCACCACTCAGTCAAATTTCAAATGAACTTTGTAACCTCATTCTTGAAATCTTTTTTGAAGATGCGCTTCCAAGGAGCGCACTGGGAGTGTGTCTTCCCAATAACTTTCTGTAGCTGCGGGTTAGCTGGTTGTTGGTTGAAGGTTCTGCAGTGGGAGAAATGCTTCTTTAAAAGGAGCACTTTCCCCTCTGCTGAGAAGCAGCTGCAAGAGGCGTTTTGGATACAAACTGCTTTCCTAGAAATAATCTTTCTCAAATACTCCAATTTTAACAGAGCATGTATTTTTCCCTCTCCTCTCCATGGAAAGCAGCTTGTATTTAAAGCACTGGAAGAAGGCCTTTGAATCTAAGTTGTTTCCTGCAATCCCCCCAGCATGAGTTTTTATTTGCACTGGCGGCCAGAAAATTAAGAGCTAAATTTGTGGCTCAGCTCTGACTGTTCTCCTCTCTTGATACGGCTTACAGCTAACCAAATAAAATTATTACCTGCCTACCACCAGTTCCAAAGGGGAGCTCCCTAGCGCAGCTGATCCCAGCTTGTTGCCAGTGTCTCAGTTGAGCAGGGCTCTCTTCAAGCACCAAAAAACCAAGTTTGCACTGCGCTTTGAAGCCCCGGCAATCAGTAGGTCTTCAGAGACTTAAAGCCAGTGCCTGCAAACCCCATTTTGGCCCAGTCATGGCTGTAGCTACCCCACACCGCCTGTCATATATGGGCATGGTGGGTGTGGCTTGGCCACAGTGGCCTGACAGGCCAAATGAATAGACATTGGTGGGCCCAATCAGGCATGTGGGCTGGATGTTCCCCACTCCGACGTATAGGATTGTGCTGTTAAATCTTGAGATCCCCTGAAGAGTATAATGGCTATGAAGCCAATGTGTTCCATGCTTCCTTTTCCAATGCAAGTGCTCTTTCTATCAGGTGAAATGCTAGTAGATTTCAGAAAAGGAAAGGGGAAAAAAAGCCTAGGCTGACCTTTATCATGTGCAGCTTGTACGGCAGATTTGGCAAGCCAGCAAACATCATTTTTGGTTTTATGGCAGTGGTGTCTTAAATAGTAAGAGATTTGGAGGAAATGGGGTGGGGAGGAAAAGGAGAAAGGGAGAGAAGGAACAACTGACCCCTGCTCAGCATTTACTTAAGCAGAATTGGCATTAATAGAGTATTCTGTCAAAAATTCAAGTTCAGGAAAATGGATTGCTTTGTCCGTAGCAGCCGCTATCTTAGCAGATTGCACTGTCACCGCTTCATGCAGAGAGCATTGCAACACCATTAGTGGACATAAATAATGCACAAGCTCTTATGTGGTACTCAGCTAAGTGCATGGAAACCTTGGGCTCCCGTTGTCAGAAATTCAATGGATTAGTACCTAGATTTATTTTAAGTCTGTAAAGCACTTTGTTCTTGACAGCGTTCAAAGTAGAAAGAGTGCTATCCTGAATGTGCATCTTAATACTGTCACTCCTGTCTTGTAAGAGCAGATGATATATAGCCTGCAATACAGCTTTTTAATATTTAAAACTTTTCACTCGGCAGATGCAAATGTATAGATATTAATAGAGATCTACAGCTGCTTTATTGATCTGGAAATGCAAAAGGGGGGGAGGGGAGCCTGTAAGGTAGGATCTGTTAAAAGAACTGTAGCATTTACAGATTTCTCAAATATATAATGTTATGCAAATTGCAACCATAATGATTTATTCTCTTTCGATGTGCCCTGATGACAGAATCATCTGAAATATCACATGCAAATCTCTACCACTGTACAAATGACACCGGCTTCAGTTCTAAGTGTTGCATTGGTATAATGCCCTTGTATCTTTGCATTTATGCCTTGGTGTATCCATAAGGCTGTGTCTGGCTGACAGCATTACAAAATATATAGCTGATCCAAAGCCCTCAAGGTCTCCAGTACATGGGCACATTTCTTGTGCAAGCCCAGATTCTCCATTCATTTCCCTCCTGATTCATGTCCTCTCTAGCAACTCCTTCACGGTGAACACTTCTTTTCTTTCAAATCTGAGCTCAAAACCCACCTTTTCTGTGAAATCCCCAACAAGAAACAAAGAAGACATGTAGATGCATTTGTCAGTGTTCATCCCTTTCTACCTGTTCCTTTGCCTCTGTTATCCTTTCCTTCTGTTACCTTTGGCTGGGTCTAGACATATCAAAGAAGCGTTTCAGTTTAAAGCATTGCAAATTTAAACAGGGAAAACAGGTCAAGAAAAAGGGGACTACACATCGCCATCTGGTGGCACAATGTTACATCACATATACAACACATGTAAATCGCTTTTCTTTATCTATCTATCTGAGTCCTTTGTTTATCCTGTGTCCACTCTGAAACCTACCTCTTACAAACCACAGATGAGAAAGTAAATCTGTGGCTGGGCTGTACCACTTCAGGCCATAGGTGGGGTCTCACGGGACTGACTGCTGCCTCGTAGAAAAGCAAAACCCCACCCCATTACTTATGGGGGGGCATGCTACTTTCATAGTGGGTGTTTTAATTTTATGCGGTATGCATAGTTTTTTGTGCGTGTTTGTATGAAGGAATCTTCCACCACATCCATACCATAGCACATCGATAGGACTTTTACAGTCACGGCTTCTCCAAAAGAACCCTGGGAACTGTAGTTTTCCCTTCACTGTGCTACAATTCACAGCACCCCTAACAAACTAGGTTCCCAAGGTTCTTTGTGGAGGAGAGCTTTAAATGTATGGTGTGTCCCGTTAACTGAAAATTTACAATCTTGGCAAGTCTACCACATCTCCAGAGCACTATTCCACACCCTCCGACATTTCTCTGATGAAAATAGGGACGTCCCATTCCATAATGATATTTTTACTATTATTCCCCACACATCTTTCTGGGTTTCCCCAGCCACTATGGGCAGCTTGGCAACATATATAAAAACATAATAAAACAATAAACATTTAAGAAATCTTCCCTGTACAGGATTACCTTCAGACGGCTCGGGAGTTGGATAACTCCTTACCCTCCAACATTTCTCCAGTGAAAACAGGGACATTCTAAGAAAAAGTGGGACATTCTGGGATCAAATCAGAAACCGGGGTAGCTTCTTTAAACCAGGGAAGTCCATGGAAAATAGGGACACTTGGAAGGTCTGCTGTTCAGGCACACATATGCACCATTGATTACTACCCGGCTGAAGCCTGCGGTACTCATAATAATAATAATAATAATAATAATAATAATAATAATTTATTATTTATACCCCACCCATCTGACTGGGTTTCCCCAGCCACTCTGGGTGGCTTCCAACTGAATATTAAAAACAATACAGCATATGAAGGAATGCGGAAGAATTTTCACCACTGGAGGCTGCTCACTTCAGACTGCCAGACTCCAACACATGGAAAGGAGTGACCAGGTAAGGTAAAGGAAAGGTAAATTACTGGATGACCCCTGGATGGCTAAGTCCAGTCAAAGGACTTACTCTGGGGTTGCGGTGCTCATCTTGCTTTCAGGCCGAGGGAGACGGTGTTTGTCCACAGAGAGCTTTCCGGGTCATGTGGCCAGCAGGACCAAACCGCTTCTGGTGCATGGAACCAGGATAGGACAGAAGGGATGGATCCAGTGACCACAGCCTTGTTCTCCTCCTCCATGTAATGAATGGGGCTTTGTTGTTTATGAGATCCAGACCTCAGTCAGAAGGGAGCTTAACTCGTGCCTCTCAAAATCACTCATCAGAAGGGAAGTGTTAGCTGCCCTGGAAGAAAAGGGGGTGGGGTGACTAATTGCAGGTCCTCTTCCATGCCCCCCCCCCAAAAAAAACATGTTTTGACTAGGAGCCTGCTCAGCAAAACTGAATAGCAAGTCTCACGATAACATTTTAATTAAATTGCAAAAGCAAACTTATACCTAAACATGCCTCTCTCCAGGAGTGTTGCTGAACATTAAATGGAACCACAATTTTTGTTTTTTAAAAATCAGAACGTTTGATATATGTTCAAGAAATTGTTCTGCCACGGAGCAGCAATCGTTCCATGGGCCTTTTTCTCTCCCCTCCCCCCCCCCCTTTCTGGCCTCTGGATGTGCTGGAGAGTTAAGCACGATAATCCCCCATGCGTTTGAGAGGATAACAGCCCCCTTTGTGTAGATTAAAAGCAGTTTTCTATTGACACCGGGGTGGTAATGCAAGAACAGCAATATCTCATGTGAAGGTCAATCTTTCACAATGCCACTAAGACATAAAATCTTCATTTGAAATAATAACAGTTACCTTTTCCCTTTGGCTGCATGCTCCATGAATTTCCACAGAAGTCATTGAACCAGCAGGCAATGAAGTATTCATTACTGAACCCTACAATATCAAAGTCACAATATGTGCGTCATTAATGTCCATTGGGAGGGGAGGGTTTGAAACATACTAAGGATATATCAAAGTATGCACACGATAACCTTCACAAATAATGTATGTGGCCGTTATCTTCAAATGAGTTAATCTGCAGCACGTAAATTTAAATGGCTGGCGTTCCTAAACACATTTACTTGGAAGTAAGTCTCGTGGATTTCTTTGAGGATTTTGTTTCAGATAGATGTTACAGCATGCATTCTTCTGCACATTACTGGGACTAAGGGAACACTACAGCCTTTCTTTTCATGAGACTGAAGTGTTTGTCCCATTGATTTCAACAGGCCTGGTTCACACATACACAGATTTCACTTGCTTTCTCTAAACTGAGAGGAATGGGCACCTGTGAACTAGGTCCACTTAAAAGGACCACATTTCAGGCGTTAAGAGTAGTAGGCCAGCAGCACTTAATTTTGCACTCATTATGTATAAATAACTAGCCCTAAGAGCTGATTATTACTATTTATTATATAGTTTAAAGGTAAAGGTAAAGGTACCCCTGCCCGTAAGGGCCAGTCTTGACAGACTCTGGGGTTGTGCGCCCATCTCACTTAAGAGGCCAGGGGCCAGCGCTGTCCGGAGACACTTCCGGGTCACGTGGCCAGCGTGACATCGCTGCTCTGGCGAGCCAGAGCCGCACACGGAAACGCCGTTTACCTTCCCGCTGGTAAGCGGTCCCTATTTATCTACTTGCACCCGGAGGTGCTTTCGAACTGCTAGGTTGGCAGGCGCTGGGACCGAGCAGCGGGAGCGCACCCCGCCGCAGGGATTCGAACCGCCGACCTTTCAATCGGCAAGCCCTAGGCGCTGAGGCTTTAACCCACAGCGCCACCTGCGTCCCGACATTATATAGTTTAACAATGCCTAAAATAAATCATGGTCTCTGACTTTTGGCTTTACATGGGGAAGTTGTTTCTTTGTTTCTTTAATACACTCTGCACATGTTCTGTTTTTTTATTACAACATCCTTTCCAGGACTTCATTCCTGCCACAGGAAACATTCCGAGTTGAGCCCTTGTTGAAAGCAAACTTGTAGTAAGGCACAGCACCAATTCTGTGAATGAAGAGCAAATAATTGTAAGGTGGGGAAAGAACCCCTTTTGTTAAGTTGGCTTACTATAGTTAGAGACTCTGGGCCTCAGCTGTGTTTTGTACTAAAATAAAACATTAAGTTTATTTAGGAAGAAGTACAACAACAAAGTATGCATCTGAGAACACCTCTGACTCTATTAGAACAAAGGTGTGTAACTATTTGGAGGAAGAAAAACTGTATGTGAAGATTAGCAGAATTTCTCAGAAAGGCTATGTGTACATTTAAGTTGCCACCTTAAATGGAAAGCTGAGAAAGTCTGTTCAGGAGAAATGGATAAGCAATTGTGAGGGGGGAAAGGAAATTTCAGTGACAGTCGACTAATTTCCCATAAACATCGCCTAACATTTGAGGAGAATTTGTAGAACCTGGGCAGGTAAAATGATAGCAAGATAACAGCTTAAATAATTTTAGTAAGATTAGTGAAATTTCTCCACACCCAGTTCTTTTTATGCAAGTGCTAATTTGAGCCTTTATACTGAATTGGTGGGCAACCTGTGCCCCCAACCTGATGTTCTTTGGCTCCCAACTCCCTAAAACTCCAACCAGCATGGTTACATGGTATGGGATTATGGGTGCCAGAATCCAACATCTGTAGGATCACAGGTTGCCACCCCTGCTCTACTGTCAAAGCAGGAAATCAGAAAAAGGGACAGGATATATTTTCGACCTCTTAAACAGCATGGCATGGCATGGTTATACAGTATCTAGTGTTGGACAGTATTTCTGATCACATATTCCGCCTGCTAGTGACATACAGGGATATTTTGCTTGTCTTAACCATCACTTACTTGCTTTGCTTGAACTGACCCAGCAAGAACCTTCAAATTTGTTTCAAAATGTTCCTTTAGGGGAAATTCAGTGGCAACTCTGATTTCCCAGGTAGGAAGCCCAGCTACTAGGCCTGCTTTGTTCAGTGGCCTGACATTGGTGTGTAGCAAATCAGTCGCAGCCTTTCCACTGGCCTGTAGAGAATACAAAACTAAGAAGCATCATATGCCTTCATCTCTGCTCTGAATTTAAGGTGTAATTTATCTCCAAGTTTATTTCTACACCATTTGGAGAGAGGTTTTTTTGTTGTTTCTTTGTTTTTGATCAAGCAGTTTATAAATCTTATAAATAATAGCATCTTCAGCAGAGAGAGACTTTTGTGGGTTCCCTTGCCATCTGAAGCAAGGTTTGTAGGTACCAGGCAGAGGACCTTCTCATACTCAAAGTATGGAATGTTCCCCCTAGAACAGGGATGGGGAACCATCGGCCAGCCAGCCAGGGAGTTCAATTTTGTCCAGGAGGCCATTTTCCCCAAATCATACCCAACCACTGATATCACTGGTGATGTCAACTGATGGGCAGGAACGTCTCCTTTAAGCGAGCAGGTGAGTGAAAGAACAAAGGAGTGTGTACAATGCAGCCTTCTATCTCTTGTCCCCCACAACCCACTTGAAGAACCACGGAGCCACTTCAAAGAGTGCCTTTGCCAAGTGTTTTAAGACAGGCTGCTTGGACAGGAGCGTGGAGATTGAAAGCATTTTTGCAAAATGGCCTTTTTGAAGTGGCCTCCCCCCACCTTCAAACAGCTCTTCTGCAAAGCACATTCGCACAGCCCTCCCCCCACTCCTGTCTGAGGTTCCAGCAGCTAACATGGGAACACAGGGGCTGCCTTAAATCCCTTTGCAAACAGCAGAAGGGCTTTGAAGGTTTCCAAGTTCTCAACAGCCAACTGGCTATCCAGCGCTTGGAAACCCTGTACACATAGCAGTCACCCGTCCCTTATTTGGTGGGAAAGTCCCTTATCCCAGCGCTGTGTCCCGCTGCTGTCCCTTATTGATTATGTTCCTTAAATTTCCCGGGTTTCAAAGGAAGCAGCTCCTCTCCCTCCCTTCCTGCCGGTCAGGGAGGAGGGAGGCTCCAACTGTGTTGCTTGGCTGCGTTGCTCACCCAATAAGGAGTCTAAGAACGACTGGGGGGTGGAGCTTGCATGCCTTGTGCCAATCAAATCGGCCGTGTTGCCTGGGACTCACCTTTGCTCAGCGCTTCCCAGCGGAGAGGGGACAGTGGTTTTCCTTGCTGCATCCCCTTTGCTGGGTTGCTGCGCTGTGGGAACCACCGCTTGAGGCTTCGTTTGGCTGCTGACTGGGCTTTCTGCCTTTGGCTCGGAGGGGCTCAGAAGTCGAACATACCTGTGCTCTGAAAATCCCTTATTTTGGCTCCTGATCCCTTATTTCCGAGGCCGCTGGTCCCTTATTTTCAAATCTGCAAGCTGACAGCTACTCCTGTACAATACATTTTGATTATGTGTAGGGTCACCCAGCTGTCTATCATGTAATATCATAATGTCCAATCGGGCCCACTAGATTGATCCTGATAAGGATCAGGCCCATGGAGCCAAATAGGTTCGCCACCCCTGCAATAAACACATGCCCACCTGGCATCTATTTTGTTGACCACTCAGCGCCAGAAAACTGTTTCTTTTCACAGGCCTTTGTATTTTATTTTATACCTACTGATTGCTTTTATTTGGCTTCTGAGCTCTTGCTGCCTTTTTTAGTTTTATAATATTTTATTTTCCGTTTCTTGTAAGCTACCCTGGAAATTTATATGGAAGGTGTAGAAATGTCCATAATATATAAATCAAATAATAAAAATGGTCCAGATATTTTTCCATAGAAACTGCCAAACCTCTTGATTGCAATAATGGACTCATTTTTCCTTATCCAAAGCAATGGATTTGTTAATGGGCAAAGAAGGAACTCAATTGCCACTGCACATTTACTTGCTTATTTTCTTAAAAGGGAGAAACCAAATTCTAAACCTGTGTGGAAGAAACTTCTGAGAAACATTCCCTGTGAATCCTACTCAGTGCTGGGGAAAATACAGTTTACACAATCAGAGATGTGCCTTCTTTGCTAATACAACTTCCCCAGTATTATTTCATATCTGCCACCCATTTTGCAAGCATTTGAAATAGGTTTTGGGCAGTGCTATTTTTCTTGAAGAAGAGGTGCCGGAACTTATCATGAACACTTCCTTTATTCTCTTTTCACACAAATTAAAAGGTTTTAAGACAGGTGTTCAGATACAGATTTTGCTGTTGGCGTGCTTAGTGGCAATCTACACAAAGCGTATTTGCTGTGTCAGGAAGATTTTGGACATCACATGGCAAGGCAAAGTCTCAAACAAAGATGTGCTCTCCCAAGTCCACATTCCCAGCGTGTTCATACTCCTGTCTCAGTGGCGTCTTCGCTGGCTTGGTAATGTCCACAGAATAGAAGATGGCAGAAACCCCAAGGATGTGCTTTGTGAGGAGCTGGCTTCAGGTACCAGGCTTGTTGGCAGATCAACTCTAATAAATAATAATAATAATAATAATAATAATAATAATAATAATAATAATAATTTATTATTTATACCCCGCCCATCTGACTGAGTTTCCCCAGCCACTCTGGGTGGCTCCCAATCAAATGTTAAAAACAGTACAGCATTAAATATTAAAAACTTCCCTAAAGAGGGCTGCCTTCAGATGTCTTTTGAAGATAGGATAGCAGCTTATTTCCTTCACATCTGAAGGGAGGGTGTTCCACAGGGTGGGCGCCACTACCAAGAAGGCCCTCTGTCTGGTTCCCTATAACCTCATTTCTCGCAATGAGGGAACCGCCAGAAGGCCCTCGGCGCTGGATCTCAGTGTCCGGGCTGAATGATGGGGGTGGAGACGCTCCTTCAGGTATACAGTATATATATAACACATACTCTTATGTTATAAAGATGTCTGTAAATGTGACATAAAGGCTGGTGACATTAACACCACCATATGGGAATCCCTTGCAGATGACCACAGACAGTCAGGTCATGTAGCCACAGCAGAGACTAGAGGAGGAATGACTGCTGGGAGGAGCACAGAGAGAAGAAACACCATGGTGTATCTGTAACAGCAAAACCGGACACCTTCATCTGCCCCAACTGCCATGAAACATGTCTCTCCTGTATCAGTCTCTGCAACAGGTGCTGTAACTCTCCAACAGTTTCCCTTTTCCCCAACTGCGCAGTCTTCCATTGTCTCTCAAGACAGACGGATACCAGCAACAAGAAGGACATGAAAGAAAATAAGACCTAACAGTAAATTAGAATGGATCTGGATTATAGGGTTTCCAGATAAAACATTACACGGCACGGCACAATCAAATACAAACACTTCTGAATTCCACTGTGCTCTTTCATTGAAACTGTCAGCAACTAAACCCAATCCACTTCACTTTCTAAAAGCAAGTTCCAATATGTTTAATGAGGTTTACTCCCAGGTAAACATGCACAGGATTAAAATCTTTAGGCTACAGTCCTATGGACGCTTAAGGGTTATTAAGTGCAATGGGTGGTGTTCAAACAAGTTTTACTCTGACTAGACCAATTGAAAGGAATGATTGTAAGTTATGCCCCATAATTCCAATGGGTCTACTCTGAATAACACTTAGCTGAATGTTACCCAGTGGGTCTAAATTCTGAGGAAAGCTCTGTAGGTGCGGGTTGTCCAGTGCTTAAGTGGCTGGATGAGGCCCATACAATTTATGGCCCGTACATTTACCATGGAGATTTTGCAGCTGCAATTTGAGATACTTCATAGCCCAATTTTTCTCCACTACGTTAATGTGCCATTTGGGGAATATTATTAAAACAAGATGAAATGCTTGTGATTTGTGACATCACTTTTTAGAGTCTAATCCACAACCCGGTTAATGCTTGTATTATGATGATTTAGCCCAATTGGCACCAGTGTTTATGTCTCTGTGACACAATTATCTTAAATCCAACTATTCTGGTTTATCTGGCTTGGGAATTAGGTTCCTGAACACTGAATGAACAGTTAAGAACCATCGTATAGTGCATCATGCTGGGTTTAAAACCAGGTTTTCAGTTTAATGTGATTTACACATCTTATTGTTATTTTAGTAACAAATTGTGAGATGGAAATCATACCTTGTCCCATCTTGTGGGCTTTGCACATTAAAAAAATTACACATTTAAAACAATAGGTGGCGCTTTTCCCCTTCAATGATTGCTTTTTATCAGTTACTTGTGCTACTGGCAACGGGTATTCACGGGGATTTTTGAATATTTGGCATAAAGATACATAATAATAATAATAATAATAATAATATCTTTTTGTCATACTTTTAAATTCACTCTGCTGAGTGGAAAGGCTATTTTTCAGCACTGACTGTTTCCCTCTCTTTACAGTGTACTTTTATAATGTACTGTTAATTCACTGTTAAGATTACAAATAACAGGACTTTTGCAAATTATGGCCCAGCCCTTTTGGACAACAAATTAGCACCACGCCACTATAAAACCCTGAAGGTCTCAAGGGGCAACTGAGCAACGTGGAGTGTGCATATATATTGTTATTAACCCTGAAACCATTTTCCAGATCCAGTTCTACGTGCGCAAAATTCCGCTTGAGTTTGCCAAGCCCACAGGAGCAGCAGAGTGACCACATATGCATGGCCAAAAAACAAGAACTCCATCATGAGAGGGAGGAAAGAGGACACCGATTTAAAGGGTGTAAGCAGCAAATGCTTATATATAATCATAGATAAAAATTTAGTTGCAAGCCACCCCTGTCTCCAAGCAGCACTGGACTCCGGAGGTACCAAACAATTACCCAGCAGTCCTGTTTCTTTCAGAATTAGGGACAGTGGAGACTGAATACCCTCCCAGTGTCCCTATTTTCCAGGGACGATCCTGGAATTATGAAAGCCATCCTGGAATGGCCTCGTCACCTGGCAAGCCACATCTGGGGTGCTGACTCAGTGTCAATCATTGTGCCCAAAGCAAAGCCCAAATGGCAGGGAGGTATTATTAGCAACGGCTGCAGCTTGGACTTTGGTGGCAAAGGGGTGGAAGGAAGAAGAAGTACCGACAATAACTGATTGGCATAACAAGCTACAAGAGAGACAGTTAAAAACAAAAATTTATGGAAAAGTGGGATAGATATAAGATATATGTTCAAAAACACAGCAAAGGTTCGCTATCTATGCTAGCATTTGATTGACGTTGGAGAGAGACAGAGTTAAGAAATAAGACCAAGGGTACATATTGATATAAGACTGTATTAGACAAAATGTAAAAAAATACAGTGGTACCTCGGGATGCAAACAGGATCTGTTCCGGAGCCCCGTTCACATCCTGAAGCGAATGCAATTGGCATCTGCGTGTCTGCGCGTGCGCAGGTCACGTTTCGTCGCTTCTGCGCATGCGTGTGAAGTCATTTTGACCGTCTGCACATGCGTGCGCAGCAAACCCTGGAAGTAACGTGCCACAGAGCGCAACCCGAAAATACTTAACTTGAAGCACATTTATCCCAAGGTATGACTGTATACAATAATAAGAGTACATTCAATTGTAAAAAAGGAATATACAACGGGATAGACAGGAAGTCCAAAGTGTTGATACAGATATGACTTTGGAATAGTTTTTTGTCCTTGTTTCTTTCCTTTTTTGTTATCTTTAGGTATATAAACTCTGTATATAAATTTTGTATACATGTTGAAAATTATATGATAATAAGCATTGTATTAGTTACAGATAGGTAGCCGTGTTGGTCTGCCATAGTCAAAACAAAATAAAAAAATTCCTTCCAGTAGCACCTTAAAGACCAACTAAGTTAGTTCTTGGTATGAGCTTTCGTGTGCATGCATCTGAAGAAGTGTGCATGCACACGAAAGCTCATACCAAGAACTAACTTAGTTGGTCTTTAAGGTGCTACTGGAAGGAATTTTTTTATTTTGTTTTAAGCATTGTATTGTAATATGATATTCTTTACCGATGTAACTAACATAAGAACGCTAATAAATTAAAAAATGGCAAAAAAATGGCACTTATCAGTGCTAGATCGAGCACTTTTTAGATACAGACTTTGCTGCACTGTTCCGACACCCATTTCTGCCTTCAAATATTCACACATGCACACAGGGATGCCTCCTGGAGTAGATCACTTCACCCTGCTCTATGGCAGGGCTGCCCCTTTCTACTGGATCTCAGAGATAGGAGATCTCATGTTGCATCTTTAGGCCTGGAGATGCAGCATGGTAGGCCTGCAGTTGATGGTACAGGACTTGGGTATGTGCTTAGTCTGACTATAACAGGTCCCCTAATTCTGCAGCCTCTGGAGTGGCAACCTTCAGATGTTTCTCAAGGATGCTGTCTTCAGTCCATGGCGGGGTCGGTCCTCTTCATTCTTCAAGGATGTGTGTCGTACGTCTAGTTCTGTGGCTGGGAGCAAGTTGGTTCTCGCAACTTGTATGGTCCATAATATTCTCAGCCACTCTGGTTTCTGAGAAGTATAGAAATCCTTGTCTTGCTATATGTGGCTCTTGTAGACAAGGTAAAAACCAAACTACAATCTTCCATAACTTTAAAAAGTTAAATCAAATCACTCCAAAATCATCTTCCAATATGAACTCATTTACATGTTTTCTTGATGTTGTAAATAACAACATCTTATTTTATATTTACACAATAGTCTGCATAACTATTATTTTAGCAAGGTTACTAATATTAAATATGTATGAATTTTCCATGCTGTTCCCTAGAGGCCTTCGGAAACAATATGCATTTCAATAGACTGATAAGCAAAGTTTAAATGTAAAGACAAAGCCCTTAAGAACCCTGCATCTTTGGCTCTTTTGGTTTAATTTTCACCTCAAGTTAATTTTCACCTCAAATTAACATTTAATAAATAATTATTACTGTAGGGTTTGCAAAGTTAAGTAAATTAATTGTAAACCCCCCCCCCACAACAGACTAACAGTTCTGCATCTGCCTTGATAAATATGACATGATTGATCTTAAGAGTATTGACTTTTTACAACCCCATTCATGCTGATGAATTAAAAAATTTTCCATGAAGCTGTCCAAGAAAACTATTTACTGTAGCTTTAAAATCTAAAATCTTTCCAACTGTGGCTTTAAACTGAGGTTACTGGCAGCATTGGGTGCAAATAAATTGTGATTAACCTATTAACAACATTAAGTAAATTATATGACACAGAGAAACTATTGTTGTTCTATATTAAAGGTAAAGGTAAAGGTACCCCTGCCCGTACGGGCCAGTCTTGACAGACTCTGGGGTTGTGCGCCCATCTCACTTAAGAGGCCAGGGGCCAGCGCTGTCCGGAGACACTTCCGGGTCACGTGGCCAGCGTGACATCGCTGCTCTGGCGAGCCAGAGCCGCACACGGAAACGCCGTTTACCTTCCCGCTGGTAAGCGGTCCCTATTTATCTACTTGCAACCAGAGGTGCTTTCGAACTGCTAGGTTGGCAGGCGCTGGGACCGAGCAGCGGGAGCGCACCCCGCCGCAGGGATTCGAACCGCCAACCTTTCGATCGGCAAGCCCTAGGCGCTGAGGCTTTAACCCACAGCGCCACCTGCGTCCCTTGTTGTTCTATATTACTTGCAGTTATCTCCCAGCGTACACCAGAAGGATCATGGATGGCCTGTTAACACAGCTTATTTGGCTATTAACAACATTACTTAGACTTTTCTTCAACCTGGTGGCTGCTTCTGTATGAACAGTGTGTGGTTTTAGCTGCTTTGAACACTCAGCGTAGCTCTCCTGCAGCATCATAGACCTGGAGGAAGATGTTCTGCTGATGGGGAAATAATTTTTCACACCAGGCACAATGTACCCTAATAAGGAAGGCACAACACTTCCTCCATTCCCTGTTAAGAAGACTATTACAGACATCAGATGGGGGCTTTTTCTCATGATCAGCAAGATCCTTTTCTCTTCACCCTTCTCCTCCTCATTTTCCTTAAAAGCCTGAATAAGAGTTCTGGAAAACTCAAAACCTTCATGACTTTTTATTTGGGCCTATTAACAGCTTTGCTCCTTGGTGCCTCCATAGAAGCTGTGGCCGGAAGTGCCTTTGTACAACTTCAGCCAGTGTCCCAGCTGCGTGTCTCCCTGGATGAGGCAGATCTGCCTTCTGTCACGTATGCTTTGAGCATAACGTAGGGTTGCCATATTTCAAGAAGTAAAAATCCGGAAACAGTTGCTGAGCTCTTTTGTTGTTGTTGTTGTTGTTGTTGTTGTTGTTGTTTTGCAAACGTCCGAAATTGTTGAGCTTCCACCAGCAAACACACAAGATATCCCAGACAATTACTATTACATTCCAGTTGATATGGTGACCCTAGTATAACCAGCTTAGATTACTGCCGCACACTCTGTATGGGGCTACTTTGAGTAGCATTTGTCAACCTCAGCTATTGCAAAATTGGATTTTGTTCAATCTGTGCTAGCTTCCAGTATTGTCTGATCGCAATTCAAAATGCCAGTCGTTGCCTATAAAGCCCTGGATGGTTTGGAGCCAGGATATTTGAAGGGGTGCCTACTCCCACATGGATGTGCCCAGCCACTGTACCCTTTTACAGCTCCATCCTAGATCCAGAAAACAAACACGATTAACTTCCATTTGCTTGTAAACAGACATGTGCAACAACCAGTAGCCCTGGAAGAGGATAGACAACTTCAAATACCACATCACCTAGTTCAATTGGGCCCAGAAGAGGTTAATAACTAAATCATGGAGACACCTCTGATTTGGCTGTACCTAGAGAAGGTTGACATCACTCACCAGGAGTCTTGAACCAAGTGCATCTCTGTACCATGATGGCAGAATTTGGAAATTTTTACAGAGCATCAACAACTTGGCCTAAACTTTTGTGAACTGTCAGATTATCACACCTCCTTTTTGCAATCTCTCTGACTACAAACAACCCTACATTTCATTGAAAAGCATAGTGTCCAAGATATTATAAACAACTCGCCTCAGGGATCTTATGGGTCTGGGATCAATAGTGTGTTATACAATTTTTGTTTCTCTATGTTATATAAGCCACACTCTCTCAGGTGCTGAAAAAATCCAATAGTGATAATTTAATTTTTGTTGGTGATCTGCAATACTCTACGGAGCATCTTTTTGATATTAGCTCTATTACACTTATACAAGTTGAAATAAAGAGGCACTCCTATAGCAGGCAACAAGTCCATTAGCACTGTATCATAAGCTCAGAAAGGTGCTTCACACAACTCACAGTTCTCTGCCAGCTGTGCCAACGGGCTCCAAACTGTTATTTCGTCTCTTCCCAATAGATGGAAAGAGCCATCTCTTCAAATGCCGATGCCCATTACATCCTGAGGCTGGAGAAGGATTCGCAGAACATCTCCTGTCATTACCTCTGTTGATGAAACATCAGCTAATCATCCTGGACTACCAACAAACCATCAGACTTACAAATGGCCTCCTAGCATGTATAGCACCTGCTTAGATGCCCCAAATGGGGCTCATCAAAAGGCTCACAGAAAAATAAAATCAAAATTAATAATGAATTCATAGAATACTATTAAAATAGCCCCAATCATTATGGGCAGCAAAAACTTAGATTGGAGAGCTCGGTTCTTTTCAAGGACACATCCGGGCAAAATCACTAGTGGGGGCTACAGAGGGATGGTGGCCTAGGTAGAGTCTTGGGGGTCAGAAATAGAGGCTTGGGGAGCCTCATTAGGTCTCTAGGCCTGAGGTTCTACACCTCGGGTCTCTTCTTCCCTCTTCCCATCACCCCTTCCCCAAGCTTTCTTCTTCCAGCATTTGGGCCCTGATTCAACTCTAGCCACACACATTCTTCATCACATCTAAAGAAGCGCCCAGGTAATTTTGAGGGCCCAGATAAACACTGCAGTGTGAATTCGGGTGCACATCCAAACAGGTATCAACTCTGTGCCACCTTATTTCATTTGGACCATGAAGTCTACAGTTCCCAGCAAACAATGTTCCATGTCCGACGGGTTAGAGCAGGTTTCGCAGTATCACCACAACAGGCCGTTTTTTTCTATGAATTCAGGCAAAGTATTTTTAACTTCACATCTTTAGCTGAACCATATTAAACATTAGCTTCTGCATTGGTCCATTTTGCATTGCCTCCCTACCCCCATCCTGCTTCAAAAAAGAAAAAAAACAAACTCTCAGTATGTCAATCACAGTTTAGAAGAAATGCAATGTGACCCGTATATACATCTGATTATGTAGATTGCATGTAGACAAAGGGGATTTTTCCAGTAAAATCTCCTAAACAGAAGCTCAAGTTTATTTGTATGATGGATGTGGCAAAGGGAGGGGGAGAAAATAAAATTTGAGGTGACTCCAATGTGAGCCAAGTCATGTAATGAACCTATAAAATGCTTAGTGAGAGGCAGTCAGGCTTGCAGATGTGTTTACAAAAAGGAATGTTCTGGTTTCATATTTATTATGAGCTTCCACTGATTTAAGACTACTATATATTGAAACCTAATAAACAGCCCGTTATTTACATAGGCTTCAGCATAACACAATCTAACACAAAAGCTCTCCAGGACTGCATTATAGACAGAAGGCAATATAGCAAATAAAACATAAAGAAAAGCCCATAGAATTCAACATATACTGTAGTTCAGAAGCAGTATTGGGCGGGGGGGGGGGGGGGGAGTGAAAATCAATACCCTGAGAAAATAATAATATGAAGCTAGAATTCTTTAGTGTCTTTCAGTCAGTGTACTCTAGTTGCTGACAACCATCAAAGAGATGCATTTCCATAATATTTCAATAATAGGTTCAGGCAGCGATATCACAGATACTTAGTCTGTGTACAGACTTCATGTTTTTTAAACTTCTAAATATATATGTAGAGTATAACTCCCTGGGGCCCTTTCTCTCTGAATTTACCAGTCTTGTGAAACAAAGCTGAACAGTAAGTTTTAACCGTGTTCCTTATTCCCTTTGCAGAGCAAGGAGAATTATCTTTTTCCACCTCTGACTTTCTCTCAGTCTGCTTATAATCTAAATGCACTGAGTGTTACCTAACATGTTGTCACCGTTTATACATAACCGTATTGCATTGCATTCCCTTACTACCATGTGTTTATTAAAAAGGAAGGAAATTATTTATTAATATTATTGGGGCACAGTTGTTGTTTTTTAAAAATGAAGGACACTTGACTGAGCTGGAGAGACACGACCCTGAACCAGTGCTTTTTCTCAAGAAAAATAGGTGCTGGAAATCACCATGAAGTCATTACAGGAAGTCGCCAGGTGACTTGGGTCAGCCTTGGACAGATGCCAGTTTTACAACAGCTGCATTCGCCACTTGCAGAGAGGTGCTAAAAACTACAGCAAGTTGTCTCCCTAGCTGGTTTGGGGGTCAACCCTGGTTCTGGTGCAGGTGCCCCTGTCTCCTTCATTCGCTTAGATTCAGGTAGATGGCTAGAGCAACTTGGAAGGGTTCTTGTGTAAACATGTTTGCATGCATGTTAGAGGCCTGTCTGAAAAGCTTCAAGCCCACCGCTGCTACACAGGAGATAGTTTGAAGAAAAGGAAATCTGAATTGCCCCTGCCCCGTAACTTGACCAATTGCTGCTTGGAGCGGCTAGCAGCTAGCTGGAGTCATAGATCTTTCAAAAAGTGTAGACTCACACATTCTGGCCAGCTTCCATTTTGTCTTGAAATGTTCATTTTGGGCTTCTCAGAAGTATGTGAAAGCAAGGAGTGGGTGGGGGATGAGGAGATTTCACCCCTCCCATATCCAAGAATCTCCTGACGAGTCTGCTGATTCTCCAGAGAGGAGGAGCAGTGTTTTGCTTTCTACTTATTCAGCTCCAGCACCAAGTCAGTCAGTCAGTCAGTGTGTCAGAGAGAGAGAGAGACTGAGTGTTAGAGATTGTGTGTAGAGATAAGGTTGCTGCTAAGAGCAGCTGCAGACACTCAGTGTAGCATTCATTTATGCTTAGACCTATTTAGCTCTGTATATAGTTTTGTATTGTAGTTATAGAATAAAAGAAGATATTCTACAGAGCTGCTCTCCGAGTCGTGTATACACTGCTAGAATCTGCTATACTCTGCTGTGCGACGACTGTATTGTGGAAGTGAATCCGGTGCTCACAACTTTAAGCTGTGAGTCCACAGCACTTTGACCTGTTCCTGTGAAGAAGGTGGTCTCTGGAAGTGCTACCCAGCTCACCTAGCCCAGTCGGGGTTGAAGTGCATGAGTCCAGTTGGTGACACTGGCTCAGGGCGGTGCTGACAGGGGAAGCACTGGCCCACAATGGCGCCCACCTGAGAGGTACCAGAACTGCACTCTGGCACACTCCAGCCAAAAAGAAGCACTGCCCTGAACAGAAAAATAAATATTGTAATGTCCTACAGGATTATATGGTACTGCTTATGCCTCTGGCTATGACTGGCTGAGAAGCTGGCCTTTCATAGCAGGTCCAGGTACTCAAATGGATTCCCAGCTGCTATTGGATTAGTCCCCTGTCAGTCAAAAAGTATCTTCTTGCCACTTGTTGAGCTGCCAGGAGAAGACAAGCAGAAGGTCTTTGCCAAAGACCTTTGCTGACCAAGGTCCGGATGCTGGAGAGAAACACATTCCTTGCTTGGTGCTTCCCAGACACAACTGGTTAGCTGCTGTTGGAACCTGGGTCACTTTGAGACAATGTGCTTATTGAGCATTCATCCTGATTTGTTTGCTGGGAGGTCATATCCAGGCACTTCCATACAGCACTTCTTTGTGGACTTAGAGCAGCTTCCACATGCAAACATTTTGCAGTGTCCACACAATATCATCAAAATGACATCTCATATTCCCCACCACCATTTATTCTGGATTTACAATTTCCACTGGCATTTTTATTTATCCAGTTTTCCATGGGAACAGTAGATCTGGGTTAAACAAGGAAATGATACGGTATTTCGATGAGGATAATACTGTGTGGACACTATGTAAAACTCCCATGCATGAACAAAATTGTGCCTTGTGGAACTAGATTCTGAGTTAGATGGAACTTTGGCTTTATGCAGCAGAACTCATCTTCGGTACTCCTGCACACAGCTTTGATACAGTGGCTTCACTTGACTTCCCTTTTTACATTTTATCAAGCTGGATATCTCCTTGAAATAGGCTAGGAATTGAAACAAGAGACACATCAAATCAGTAAATGAGGTTATATTGCTAATTACCATACTGCCTTCCACTACCTCTACTGTGTTACAATTTTTTTATTTTTTTTAAAAAAAGCCAAAAAAACAAAGCGACTTCCACTTTATCACATAGATGAAACAGTTATCTTTCAGGGTTTGAAATTTCTGTGATCTTTATGCTTAATAAGCTCAGTAAAAGGCATTCAAATTACATCACTTTTGTCTTAGAAGTTAAATTGGGAAATATTGCATTCTCCGATATGATAAACTCGGTAGAAGATAAATTATCATGAGAAATAGTTTTAATTGATTTACCATAATAAAAGTTATGCGACTTTGAAGTGCAAATGACACATTAAAATGAATCTACAGTATGTTGATAATAAAGTGGTTTCTTTGTTAATGGAATTACTGACAGCGCAGTTGCTTACAGGAGAGCCGTCTATTGTTAAGTTGGAAGCATTGATGGGAACCAAAGATACAGAGTATTTAAATTCAAGTGTAGCTCTTTAGCTACTGTTTAGATTCCAGCAGCGCTAGCTCGAAATGCAGCGCTTAAGTAACCAACAAGTGCTCATGATAAGAGTTGGTTTTGATAGACACCCTCTAAGACGAAACAAGCTCTGTATCCTTGAATCCATTTTATCTGTGCTCTGCATTAGGGTGTAAACTCTGGAGTTCAAGTCTTGACTCTGCCATGAACACAACAAGGGGCTGCCAAATCTCTTAATATGAATCATGAACACTCCTAGTACTGGGGATAATAGTACCGGCCTACTTTGTAGGATTGCAATGAAGATTGCATGCTTGCAGAACTTTGTTGTTATTGTTATTCACCACTGATCCTGATCTTGCAATTGAACTGTTATGCTGTAGTGGAAGAAATACAGGAGACAGATGTGTTGGCCTGCAAGCAGCCCACAACTATATGAAGCAACTCAGCCAATAAGATGCTTCACAAAAATGAATTGGATGACTAATAGAAAGATAAAGAGCAGGGCAAGTGAAGATGATCTCATTGCCATGTGCTGGATTTAGACTTGAAAAGAGGAATGGTCAGTAACTCTGTTCCCACCCACTGACTTGCAGTAGTGAGCTTAACCTCTGCCAATTTATGTATTTATCTATTAAATGTGTATTCCCCCACCCCCAAGCAGCCCTGGGTGGCAAGCATCGAAATGCCAAAATAGTACAATTCAAAATAAAACATAATTAAAGGTAAGGTAAAGGTACCCCTGCCCGTACGGGCCAGTCTTGACAGACTCTGGGGTTGTGCGCCCATCTCACTTAAGAGGCCAGGGGCCAGCGCTGTCCGGAGACACTTCCGGGTCACGTGGCCAGCGTGACATCGCTGCTCTGGCGAGCCAGAGCCGCACACGGAAACGCCGTTTACCTTCCCGCTGGTAAGCGGTCCCTATTTATCTACTTGCACCCGGAGGTGCTTTCGAACTGCTAGGTTGGCAGGCGCTGGGACCGAGCAGCGGGAGCGCACCCCGCCGCAGGGATTCGAACTGCCGACCTTTCGATCGGCAAGCCCTAGGCGCTGAGGCATTAACCCACAGCGCCACCTGCGTCCCTATTTATTTACAACATAAATTGTAAACATATTTACAACACTTTAAAACAAGTTAAACCCATCTAAAACATAGTGAATATCTCAAAACACTTACAAACAATCACATGCTCTCGCAGCTATTCATTTCACGGTTGCCATAGCCAGTATCTAGCAGGCATTAAATGCCAAAGTAAACAGGAATGTTTTTCAGGTTCTCTTGAAAGTCAGTAACAAGGAAGTTGCCAGGCAGGGCCATTCCACAAACGGAGAACTACCACCAAGGCATTTTGCAGTTTGCCAACTGAGCCACAGCCAAAGGCTGATCATAGGGCCCGAGTTGGATGATACTGTGGGACAATCTTGCTGATCAGAAGGTTGGCAGTTTGAATCCCTGCAATGGGGTGAGCTCCCGTTGCTCGGTCCCAGCTCCTGCCAACCTAGCAGTTCAAAAGCATGTCAAAGTGTAAGTAGATAAATAGGTACCATTTTGGTGAGAAGGTAAACGGCATTTCCATGCGCTGCTCTGATTTCGGTCTTCTGTTGCGCCAGAAGCGGCTTAGTCATGCTGGCCACATGCCCCGGGAAAACTGTCTGTGGACAAACGCCGGCTCCCTCAGCCTGTAAAGCGAGATGCGCGCCCCAACCCCATAGTCGTTCGCAACTGAACTTAACTGTCAGGGGTCCTTTGCCTTTTTTTTTTTTTTTTTACACCAGTACTAACACCTTGAATTGGGCTTGGTAGCTTACTGGTAGCCAGCACAGAGCTTTCAGAATCAGGGACACATGTTGGGCTGCCCCACCTGCCAACCCAGCAGCTACATTCAGCAACAGCTGTAGCCTCTGGACCTTCTTCAAGGGCAGCCCCATGGATAGCACATTACAGTAGTCAAGTGTGAGATCTCTAGAGCACAGACAACTGAGGCCAGGCTATCCCATTCCAGAAATCGATGTCACTGGTAAACTAGCCTAGTTTGGCTATACACACTTTTAGCCACAGATGGGACTCCAGTGACAAGCTGGAATCCAGGAGTACTCCCAGACCATGAGTTTGTTCTTTCATGAGGAGTGCAGCCCTTCCACCTGCTTTCCAGACACAGATATCCACAACACTTCTGTCTTATCAGAATTCAGCTGCAGGTTATTAGCTTCAATCTACCCTTTCACTGCTTCCAGACACTCATGCAAAATCTTCATGGGCTCTCTTGATTCAGGTAGAATAGAGAAACAAAGCTGTCTGTCATCAGCATCCTGTATGACAGCTCCCAACAGTTTCATATAGATATTTTGAAATTTTGAAATTTAGTATAGGAGATAGGCTGGATCAGGTGTAGGCAAACTCCGGCCCTCCAGATGTTTGGGACTACAATTCCCACCATCCCTAGCTAACAGGACCAGTGGTCAGGGATGATGGGAATTGTAGTCCCAAACATCTGGAGGGCCGGAGTTTGCCTATGCCTGGGGTGGACCATTGCAGGGTTCAAAAGCCATGGGGCCAATCTACAATTTCCTAGTACTGCTTTCTGGTGATGATCGTGCAGGCATTAGTGGAATACAGTTCCTCCAACTTCTATCCCTCTAAGTCATTCCAGAAGGACAATGTTGTCGAAAGCTGCTGAGACACCAAGGGGAACCAACAGGGTCATACTCTTCCTGTCTCTCTCCCAGCAGAGGGTATCAATGAGGGAAACCACAGCTGTTTGAACACTAAAACTGGGCCCAAAGACGGAATGAAATGGGTGTAGAGATCATGGAATCTGTTTGGGCACATAAAGCCCTTTAAGGAGTCCCACCAAGAGATCATGGGTGCCCCTTTCATTTTTCCTTGTTTCCTACAATAAACAGTAAAGTTTTAATGAATAATTCAAATTCTATGGCTGAGCCATGAGATTTCCTATAGCCACAAGATCTTAGGACAAGGTGGACTGTCAGTTGTGTCTGCGATACATCACAAGGCATAAACTTATGCTAGTGCTGTATACAGATATGCCAGCACAAATGGTTCTGACTGTGGTGTCAAAACCAATTTTCACAAGTGGTTCCCACTCTGATCCTTAACATTTGCAAAAGAGCATCCATCTGGAATGCCAGCATCATTCATGTCATGGCTTCTGACACCGTACCAGAAATGCGATAGATTTGCCCTTCATCCTCAGGTTTTACATCAGGGCCCTAAGTGACTCTAGTGCCTGAGGAGGCACTTAATTTTATGATACTGTGTGATACACTGTAACAAATATTCAAAAGTAGAAAGGTGCAATAGATACTTTTCTAATTATCCAACTTTGTTATCACTAGTTGAATAATTATCACTGCTGTGTTGCTTTTTCGCTTTGTTTTGTTTTTGCAGTCATTTCCAAAGCAGAATTGGGGATTCCAACATTCCAAATGTTTTGATAGGAATAGTAGGATTTCGAACAGCCCTTCTTCCTTCCCATTACTTTCTTTGTGTTACTATATGGAATTCATTCTTGCTTGGCTCCTATTTCTTTTTTACAGCTTTTCTTTCCCAAATACACATTTTCATATCCCTGATTTACTCATATCACACACACACACACACACACACACACACACTGTAGACTACAGCCTTTCAAATGTTAACAGAAAATCCTGTGCAATACAGAAATTTCATGATCCATTTCCTTCCTAATTGGCTTTGCACTATTGTGGTCTATTATTTTGTAACTTTCTTTTGAATTTTGTGTCCCACTTTAATTCCCAACTTCTTTAAAAGAGAGAGAGATGGGCAAGTATAGTTAACCAGCTAGAAATACCAGTGTGTCTGCAATTATCCTTTTAAAACCACTCATGTATCCCAGATGCTTTCAGCAGGAAAGGCTCATATCTGATTTTTAGTACCTGTTTAAACAAAAATAGATGTTTATCTCTTTAAAAATTTGCCAGGATGCTGTCACTTCCCCATTTACTAATGTTATGTTGTGACAGAATGTGTCAGCATCTCACAGAAAGGAAAAGAGATATAGTCCTCTATTTAGTGAAGCTGAAAAATATGTCGTCATCAATTCAGTGAAAAGCATCTTCCCATCTGCAAATGTGGGCAAGTACAGGGATTCTAAGAGCCCAGTTTTTCTTAATGCTATAAAGGAATTTAAGAGTACCATTAAAGCCACCCTCTTCCCTTTCCCAGCATTGCTCATACTCAATATCAGGGTATTTGCTTACTAAAATGACAGTAGCACAGGGGCCAGTTCCCAATGAGGTTTCCTATGGGAAGATATCACCAGCTAACTGTGGTTGTTGTTGTTTAGTCGTTTAGTTGTGTCCGATTCTTTGTGACCCCATGGACCAGAGCGCGCCAGGCACTCCTGTCTTCCACTGCCTCCTGCAGTTTAGTCAAACTCAAGCTGGTAGCTTCGAGAACACTGTCCAACCATCTCATCCTCTGTCGTCCCCTTCTCCTTGTGCCTTCCATCTTTCCCAACATCAGGGTTTTTTCCAGGGAGTCTTCTCTTCTCATGAGGTGGCCAAAGTATTGGAGCCTCAGCTTCAGGATCTGTCCTTCCAGTGAGCACTCAGGGCTGATTTCCTTAAGAATGGATAAGTTTGATCTTCTTGCAGTCCATGGGACTCTCAAGAGTCTCCTCCAGCACCATAATTCAAAAGCATCAATTCTTCGGCGATCAGCTTTCTTTATGGTCCAGCTCTCACTTCCATACATCACTACTGGGAAAACCATAGCTTTAACTGTACGGACCTTTGTTGGCAAGGTGATGTCTCTGCTTTTTAAGATGCTGTCTAGGTTTGTCATTGCTTTTCTCCCAAGAAGCAGGCGTCTTTTAATTTCGTGACTGCTGTCACCATCTGCAGTGATCATGGAGCCCAAGAAAGTAAAATCTCTCACTGCCTCCATTTCTTCCCCTTCTATTTGCCAGGAGGTGATGGACCCAGTGGCCATGATCTTCTTTTTTTGATGTTGAGCTTCAAACCATATTTTGGGCTCTCCTCTTTCAGCCTCATTAAAAGGTTCTTTAATTCCTCCTCACTTTCTGCCATCAAGGTTGTGTCATCTGCATATCTGAGGTTGTTGATATTTCTTCCGGCAATCTTAATTCTGGCTTCGGATTCATCCAGCCCAGCCTTTCGCATGATGAATTCTGCATATAAGTTAAATAAGCAGGGAGACAATATACAGCCTTGTCGTACTCCTTTCCCAATTTTGAACCAATCAGTTGTTCCATATCCAGTTCTAACTGTTGTTCCATATCCAGTTCTAGCTGACTGTGGTAGTTAGCAGCAACTTGTACATGCTACCTTCTTGGTCACCCTGAGTTCCTGCCATGTTCTTTGACTCAGAGCAGCAGAGAACTAAGAAGAGAGTGTTAAAAACACCTCTCAGCACATGACTGTAGCTGCTGTCAGAATGGCAAAACTGTACAGTCAACTAGAGGATTCACACCACATGGGCTCTTGTGTGAATTGCCCCCATTTTAGAGATGTAGTCAGTAGACCAGGGGTCAGCAAACTTTTTCAGCAGGGGGCTGGTCCACTGTCCCTCAGACCTTGTGGAGGGCCGGACTATATTTTGAAAAAAATAATGAACGAATTCCTATGCTCCACAAATAACTCAGAAATGCATTTTAAATAAAAGGACACATTTTACTCATCTAAAAACACACTGATTCCTGGACTGTCCGCAGGCAATTGGGCCGGATCCAGCCCCCAGGCCTTAGTTTGCCTACCCATGCAGTAGACTCATGTATCACCCAAGACTGCAGGTAAAGGTCAAAAGTTTGAAAACCGGGGAACACTGGGGAAACCAAGGGTAGCAGGTAGCTCCCTGCCCATCCTAAACTAAAGCTGATTTATACAGGGCACGGATCATAGGTAAAACTCTTCCCCATATAAACCATCAATGTGCACTCAGCCATATTTAAATGTACTCGTCATGTGTGCACTGATAAGCCCATTCACATGTAATGTGTGTCTGCCAAGGAGCCCCCCCAGCTTGGCCACTGATTGCTGACATGCCATTATGTACACAGAGTTTGCTTGGGTATCAGTTCACACTTTATTAACACTTCATTACTCAGTGCACAAAGACTTGTCGCAGCTGAATATGTGAACTGAGATAGTTGACAAATATTGCACTCGTGGTGGCATTAGGCGAGGCAAAGGTTCTGCCTGCAATGGCTCATTCGCACATGCAAGGCATCACTTCATGGCCTCACAAGAATCCCACTGATTATAAAAGCTGGAAATGGAAGAAAGTGAGGCATGAAGTTTGCTGACACTTTCATTCCACAAGACAATTCTTCAGATGGCTAATTAGGAACCTTCCCAAATCATTTGCAGTATTATACAGTTGCAAAATCCCAGCCACATCAGCCAAGATCTGCTCGATGGCTGAACAACCTGATTTCCCATAGAAATAATTTTTCAGTATGAGAAGAAAGCAATTTGGTTGAAGTTGTGTTGGGAAATCTGAACTACAGCTATTAATACTGGAGCTTTCAAATGTCCATCTCTGCCTCTAGTATGTCTTCCCAGCTCTCACCTGGATCTCATCTACAACTTCTGGTTTGCTTTCACCCAAGTCAGTTTAATCTAAAATACTATGAAGTATTGGTTTATTCTTTGAAGTAGACAATGATATATGCAATTAGGATAATATTGGTTATATATGTATTATTTTTCATTTATGACTTCATGTTTAAAAACATTTACATCTGCCAAACATGGCTCCACAGAGCTACAGCAAACTGGTCTTCAGTCATACCTAGGCCCCATAATTGCCACTCTTGCCTGGAAAAAAGGCAAGAGGCTGTGGCCTCGGATACTAGACAGAAGGTCTCTTTCTGTCTTGATTTTACAAAATAACACAAGGCATGCACAAGGTATTCTAAACAAAGATAAGCCTTGTAATGTCAGTAATATAAACCACCCTGGACTCTGTGCTTATTAATTGAGGAACTTCTTCATGTGCCTCCTCCACATGAAGCCCGGAGGGTGGCAACATAAGAATGGATCTTCTCTGTAGTAGATCCCTGTTTGTGGAATGTTCTCCTCAGGGACGTTTGCCTGGCACCTTCATTATATATATTTTAGGCACCAAGCAAAAACCTGGCACTGTTATCTCAGAACATCCAGATGTAGGGGATGTGTTAACGCAAGACATGAGACCAAGCACTTTGAAATTTAACTCATTGTTTACATGATACCACCAACCAAAAAAAACCCTCCTTCCCCTTGTTATGATATCACTGCAAAAAGAGAAGGGATTGACACAGCAGAGGGCCTTTCCACTTTGAGGAGCATAGATTGGCATATTTGCCACCAACATGGTGGCTCTTAATTTTTCCTGGTGCACTTTACCTCTGTGATGGCTCAGAATTTGGGAATTACCAGTGCATAATCAAAAGCAGGCAGGATCAGGAAGAGAACAAAGCTGTTTGTGTCTCTGCAATGAGTGTTGATTGTGGCTGCATAATGCATGGTTGAAGTGCAAGCAGGAGGTGGCAGGGTTGGGTGTGGAAAACCTCCTGGCACAATTCTGATTCACATATTTCATACTTTATCACGATCACTCCTAGGCTACAGCAACCTCTGATTCTCTCTCTCACACACACACACCAACCAATGCAAAGAAATGCACAGCCAAGGTCACTGTATACCAAATTGCTCAAAAACAAACACTTGGGGATTTAGGATATTTATTCACTGACCCTGAAATGTCAGCTTGACACAGCTACTAATGGAGCATACCTCTCTGCAAAGTTATTCCTCTATGCAAAGGTGCCACCAACTGTGAGAAGGCACCCGAGGTGCCTCCTGGAAACAATCTGCATATGTTATTTTATTGCTAGGTCTCATAAATCAACATTATAGGGAGGGGGAAATGAGTAGAATTTCATACTATTTCAGAACTAGGGGAGAACCAGAATGACACATTCTTGAGGGCCCCATGACACCAGCAGCACACTGCTTAAACTTTTAACTGTTTTATTGTGAGTGTGCTAATCAAAGGAAGGTAAAAGAGAAGGAAGCAAGTGCTAATTTATCAACTAGATAATTAGTGTGTGAATGGAGTAGACCATCTAATATGATTTCTTTAAAAAATATACATTTCTGGTTACGTTCCTGTCATTTGGGGAAGCCAAATTTATGTGGTATTCAACCATCACCAGGGATAATCTCTGGGACATTTCTGGAGGCTGATGAAGATTTGGTTCTGCCAAGTATTCTTTTGTGCTACTGCTACTATTACTACTATAGGGACGCGGGTGGCACTGTGGTTTAAACCACTGTGCCGCTTGGACTTGCTGATTGGAAGGTTGGTGGTTCGAGGCCCTGTGATGGGGTGAGCTCCCGTTGTTCAGTCCCAGCTCCTCCCCACCTAGCTATGCAAGTAGATAAATAGGTACTGCTCCGGTGGGAAGGTAAATGGCGTTTCCATGCGCTGCTCTGGCTTCGCCAGAAATGGCTTAATCATGCTGGCCACATGACCTGGAAAAACTGTCTGCAGAAGCAGACAAACGCTGGCTCCCTCGGCCTGTAAAGCGAGATGAGCACCACAACCCCAGAGTCGTTCACGACTGGACTTAACTGTCAGGGGTCCCTTTACCTTTATTATTACTGCTACTACAGCCTGAATATTAAGTTCTACATTTTCTAAACCTATAATGCATCCTGATTCTTGCACCTAGAATCCCAGTCTCTCAATCTATTTGCCCCATGGATGTGAATAAGAAACAAGTCTTAAAAGGACAGGTGGAGCATTGCAATGTCTCTGCTATTTATTGAATCACCATAAAGAATGCATGCAGGCATGCCCCAATGTCTCATTAATGCAATCCATGGGGAAGACGCATATCCCAGAGTTAGAGCCCATAGATTAAGAAGCATATTCAATATTAGACATCTAACCACCTATTTTAAAAACAGAACTGAGGCTTATGCCTACCAAACTCTTGGAGAGCTGCTACTGGTCTAAATAAGTGCTTAACTAGGATGGGCCAATGGTCTGATTCAGAATAACCCAGCCTCATGTGTTCCAAAGTCCAAGGTGTCTTCTCAACTTCTTCTTGTGTGTCTGCTGTATGCTAGATCTTTCTTTTGATTTCCAGGATCATATTCCCAGTCCAGTTGAGAATGACAGCTACATATGCAATTTTTCCCAAGAACAACTAATGAGGGCGAAGACGTTTTAAGCTACTTGTACAAATTAGTTATTGTCCATTCTTTCAATTTAAAATGGAGACATGCACTAATTGCTTTATTATCAGGCAATACTGTGATTCTATTATGTTGTGGTGAGCTTTCAAGGTTGTCAATTCCAGATAGCATTGTTCTTTATCTCAACTATTATTTCAAGACAATGTGACAGGCTGAACACACACACACAAATGCATAATACTATGTGTCTCAGCAGCTGGGTGGTTAACATGCATCCTAATCACATGCTCATGCACAGTCATCTCACATGGTTAGTTAAGCCCCATTTATAATGCCTGGGTAGGGCTTTAGTATTCTGAATATTCCATTTAGTTAACATGGCTAACAGTCACTGATAGCTCTGTTGTCTGTATGAAGCTGACATATATTGAGTCCAGCCATTACATATACTTAAGATCCACTGACTTGAATGGGACAAACAGCACAGTTCCAAGCAAGTCTATTCAGAAGTAAGCCCCATTCAATTCAGGTGTGCATAGGGTGGCAGCTTTAAATCCTTTTAACTGATTATTATCACTACCACTTTTACTGCTGCCGCTACTATTAATAGCCTGCCCTTCACCAAATGGTTCCAGGCTGGGTTACAAAAATATCACAATTTAAAACAAATACAAGTTACATGAAGATCATAAAACAAAACCACAAAAGAACTATGGCAAAAGTATATGATGAGCAAAAGCATGGCACTGCACAACAGCAGGCTAACCTCTTTAATGTTAGCCTGGATTCAAACTGACATGCAAAATAATAATTATAGATATGCTAAAGGTAAAGGGACCCCTGACCATTAGGTCCTGGCGTGGCTGACTCTGGGGTTGCGGCGCTCATCTTGTTTTATTGGCCAAGGGAGCCGGCGTACAGCTTCCGGGTCATGTGGCCAGCATGACTAAGCCGTTTCTGGCGAACCAGAGCAGCACACGGAAACGCCATTTACCTTCCCGCTGGAGCGGTACCTATTTATCTACTTGCACTTTGACGTGCTTTCGAACTGCTAGGTTGGCAGGAGCAGGGACCGAGCAATGGGAGCTCACCCCGTTGCAGGGATTTGAACCACTGACCTTCTGATCAGCAAGTCCTAGGCTCTGTGGTTTAACCCACAGCGCCACCTGTGTCCCATAGATATGCTACCCTTGTGAAAATTGCATATCTGCTTTTGCAGAGAAGTGTTTTGGAAACAGAAGGGCGTACCACAAAGGAAGGAATATAACACA
The DNA here is from genome assembly GCF_951804945.1 of Podarcis cretensis. NCBI lineage: Eukaryota > Metazoa > Chordata > Lepidosauria > Squamata > Lacertidae > Podarcis > Podarcis cretensis. Next base: position 99,463,805 of record NC_137173.1, on the reverse strand, counting down.
GTGCTCCAGTTACTGAACAGAGCGTGGCTATTTCAAGAACACCATTCCTTAGCTTCTGCTGGAGCCTGGAGCCTTTGTGGGTCTTTTTCAAAAATTAGCTAGGTTGTGACGGTTAGCAGAAATAAACTGAGTGCTGAGGCATAACAACAAAATTGTATGCTGATAACCACCAGTGGTGAGTCATGCTATGACTGGGTAAGAACCAAAATAATGGGGTCGTGCTCCCATCCCATGTTTCCCAGAACCACAAATGTGATTGAATCACTTAATTTTCACAGCCTCTTTTGAACTCCTGGCACAAGGCGCTTATATGCATTGCTTATTTTAAGTGTGTTTGGATTGCTGGTATTTATAAAATAATGTGGCTTGGGGTGGGGGTTGCATATTGGATGAACATTTAAATGCAGCCAGATCATTTTTAGATCCTGACTTCGGTTTGTAGAGAGAAAGAAAAAACACAAACTACTTAGAATAGTGGAAAACATAGGGGTAAGAAATGTTATAATCCCACTCTGTTCAGTGTATGGGAAGCATTTAGTTAATCCTGTCACCAGAAATAAAGAGGTACATCTTTCAAAAGTCATTCCTAGCGGTATAAAATCCAACAGGGAAACATTGGTTAAATGAACTGCAACAAGTAGAACTGCTATGATTTTGATACAAATCTCTAAACTGACATCTTGCTAAGAACACTGGTTTTTCAAGGAAGGTATTTTGTGACTGTTTCATAATATTATTCTGTGTATCTGACATCATTCTTATCCATGGGGAAATTGCACCAAATCTCTGATGAACAAGAATGTAGTGGCATAAATACTGGTGTTCAACCCCCTACCTTAAGAAATGTGACTGATTTTAATGAAATTATCTTTGCTTTCCAATGAAATTCCACTGAATGGAGTTTGGATCTGTTGTATCTTACACCAGTATAACTTGTAGAGATGGAGGAAAAATTCAGTTTCACCCACATTTTAATGTGAACCAATGTAATTTCATAGAATCATAGATCTGTAGAGTTGGCAGGGATCCCGAGAGTAGGGATCCCTGCAATGCAGAATCTCAACTAAAGCATCCATGACAGGTGTCCATCCAACTTCTGCTTTTAAACCTCCAGCAAAGAAGAGTCCACCACCATCCAGTGAAGTTCATTCCACTGTCAAACAGCTCTTACTGTCAGAAAGTTATTCTTGGTGTTCAGCTGGAATCTCCTTTCTTGTAATTTGAATCCATTGGTTCGGGTACTACCCTCCAGAGCAGGAGAAAACAAGCTTGCTCCATCTTCCATGTGACAGCCCTTTAGATATTTGAAGGTGGTTCTCTTCTCGGTCTCCTCTTTATCAGGCTAAAGATACCCAACTCCCTCAACCATTCCTCATAAGGCTTGGTTTCCAGACCCTTGATCATCTTGGTTGCCCTCCTTTGTACATGTTCCAGCTGGTCACTAACCTTCTTAATTTGTGTTGCCCAGAACCACAGTACTATAGGCGTGGTCTGGCCAAGGCATTTTTTACACATTTGCTGGCTTTGATTAAGTCAGCAACTATATTCTCCTTATTAGTCCTGCCCACCAGGTTTCAAGTTAATAAAGAGAAACAAGGCCAGGTCCCCTTCTTGCCAGCTTCCTGTACCCCAAGACAGTCAGGTGTTTCCACACTGAGAAAACCTGGTTTTTATTTCTAGCCCAGAAAGAAAACTGAACACACATCAAATCAGTATTTAAGCTTCTAGAAGATGGCAAACCATGTTAATGAATCCTTATTCCCTTGAGGTTCATTACTTCTGTGGAAATAATGCCTTGTTTGCAAAGGCATTTTTTTTCTGCCTGACCTTCAGTTCAGAAGCTCTGCCCACCTCTCAAGCAATCATTAAGTATACCTCTTTGCTCTTTATGTATCTTCCTGGCAAACTGAGTTAACAAGTTTAGCATTACTGCAATGCACTGCCCAGCCAACGCAAAGATACCACTTAGTATATGTTTGCTACTTAAGTAGAATCCTTGTTCATTTCCTTCCTTTGTTTTGATTTGCTTGTGCAAATTTGCCTGGTTAGAAAGTATCAGTTGCATTCATTTCCCAAAAGGCCATTTATTTATAGCCCTACCTAAGCTATTCGCTCAGTAGGTTCCGTGCTAAATTGAATGTTGTAACTGAGTAGTGGGTTACCTGTATATAGTGGCTCAAATTTTAGGAGACCAGAACTCAAAATATGTAGTCCAACTCTAGCACAAGGTTATTGTGTTAGAGTTGAAATAAGTGTTGAAGGCTGCAGTCTTCCACACACTGACTTTGGTAGAGAGAAGAGTAAGTGCCACACTTTGTAACAACAAAAAGAGGTCTGGTACTGCATACCTTTGAGTACCCCCTGAAAAAAGCATTGCTTTTATATTTGTTGGAAGCCACCCAAAATCTGAATATCATATCAATACTATAATAGATAATTAATTTCATGGATAGGCTTAAATAGTAGATAATTAATGGTGACCAGGTTCCTTGAAAGACCACCTGTACAGACTTGTAAAATGGCTTAGACCATCTGGATAAATTCTACTTATGTCACCAGACCCCACAAAATATCATTGGGCAGTAATCCAAAAATGGGCATTTTCTCCTATTAGCCCTGTATTATGAAATGCCCTTCCCTCTGCTATACTTAAAGCAGCAACCACTGAACATATCTCCCCCCCCCCCATCTTTCTTTGACCCATAAGATCAGACCCTGTTTTATTCACTGGAGTCCCCTGAAATTGTGTTTTATTGTTTTATATGCTTTTCTACTGCTGACTTTAGGGTCACAATCATTTGAGGATCTTGGAGAATCTCGTTTTCTACCTCCGCCCCCTTTCAAATCCCCATCTTTCCTCACAAACAGTGTGTGGGTTATTTGAAAAGTTTGAGAAAACATGTTTTTTAAGCCTTAAAAATAAGTGCCAGAAAAATAATAAAAAGGAGCAAAGGAATTTATTACACTTTTAAAATTATATTATCACTTAACAAGTATCTTGACAAATGTTCAGTCATGACTAATAAAATAAGATTAACCATATGAATTGCAGCATTTTTTTCTCAATCCTCAATAGCATTTGAGCTGTAAAGTATAGAATCAATGTTTAGTGTAAATAAGAAATTCCCTTTCATTGTTCCTGTGATGCATAGTCAACGTCTTGAAGGTAAAGAGAATAAAGTTGCAGGAAGCCACAATAATCCTTCCTGTAAATTTCTTTACTGTAGAGAATATTGGACAGACATCGGTCTAATAAAGTCATTTCGGTTGTGTTTCCTGGATTTCCTTAGCAGTGACACCCTGTCATCTTACAGTGGCTCCAAGGCATTCCAGGAAGAGTGGTCATCAGAAAGTTAATACGGGTTCTCTCCGTGGCTATCGTGCCAGCTATACTTCCTGAAATATTCAGTAAGGTAAGGAGCAATCTTCTTCGTGAAATTTTGGAAAGGATTTGCTGAGATATCTAATTGAACTAGAATACAAAAAAGGGAAGTGTTAGGAGGTCAAGGAAACAAGCAGATGAAAAATAAGTTATGGGAAGATTTGACTTGTGGTTTTTTTCTTTTTCTTAATTGTTGGCATTTTCTATGTTGTTGTTTTTTCCTTTTTGTCTGTATGTATCTACTGTGATGTATTGTTTTGTTTTTTCTTGTGTAATTTAGTGTTTTCTTTTTGTAACCTTTAAAACTGGAATAAATATTATTTTTTAAAAAAAATCTTCTTCGTGAAATTTACTCACAGAGAGCAGCAGCAGCAAAATAATAATAATAATGCATTTCTTTTTGCAAGGAAAGAATGTTATTGAGAAGTGAAACAGAGGGATTTTGGTACAGCTTTAACCTGAACTCAGGTTTCTCCAGACTGATGGCGGTTGTTTCTTGCACCATGACGTGTCCCACCAGATTCCTGGCCAGTTGTGGGAATGTTGAGGGTGGCAGGAGAGGATATATGGATTATTAATATCCTTCCTAACTTGTGCTAGCAAGTTTCTTTATGCAGAAGAGTTACATTCCGCTTCTTACGCAGCAGAAAACTGGTTGCAGACTCGTGTGAGCCTCTTAAGGCAATTAACAATTCAATCTGGCTTGGCCAGATTGAGACATGTTCTGTTATTCCTGGTAAGACCCCTTTTATCCATCCTGAAAGAATAAAGGCACCAATCTTATTCATAAGTAACAAAAAGTAGTTTTACTCACGATCAGGCAGAGCACAGTGTGATCCCTGAAGGCAGGCTTAAAGTTATAAACATGTACAAACAGGTTTACCCCATATACCGTATTTTTCGCTCTATAAGACGCACCAGACCACAAGACGCACCTAGTTTTTGGAGGAGGAAAACAAGAAAAAAAATATTCTGAATCTCAGAAGCCAGAACAGCAAGAGGGATCTCTGTGCTGTGAAAGCAGCAATCCCTCTTGCTGTTCTGGCTTCTGTGATAGCTGCGCAGGCCTGCATTAGCTCCATAAGACGCACACACATTTCCCCTTACTTTTTAGGAGTGAAAAAGTGAGTCTTATAGAGCAAAAAATACAGTAGGAGATAACCTGGGGGACAGCCCAGGTGAATCAGGAAGTTCGCAGCACGAAGAAGATCGGAGAGAGAGAGGTGGCTGCATGACTTGGCCTTCTACCACGTCTGGAAAGGTCCTGCCCACCTAGCAGTCACATGCAAGGAAGGATACTCCAGCCAGGTGTAACAGGAAGTTCAACTGACTGGACCAACATCCCCTGCATGACCACTCTAGCAAAATAGGTAATGTTGTACTTGACTGCTCCCAGTGGATTACATCCCACACAAGTCAGATCTGACTCTTCCTCTTCTCCCCCCCCCCTTTCCTTTTTCTTTCTCTTCTTCCTCTCTTTACCAGGAAGGGGTGGGGCAGGCCCCAGATCTGTGGAGTTAACATCATGGGCGCAGGCCAGCTCTGCCACAGTCTTACTTCTACACTCTGCAACCTATAACACAATGGGCCCTCATGCTGTGAAATTTCATTGGTCAGGTGAGGGGGATGAGATTTAGCCTCTCTCCTGTCACAGTACTCTCCTTCCTGCTAATTACTATTTCTCTGAATATTGAACCAGGGATACAGGTATGCTGATGGATTTGCTCAATTAATATCCCGCCCTTCCCCCTCCCCCAAGGAGTCCATGTTGGCAAACACATGCTTAGGTGTGCGTAGAGGCAGTAAACGGCAACAACTTTATATATGAAGATTATTTACACATACACAGTAGTGTAAACCCATTTGTGAATTGTTTGCACAGGCTGGATTTTCTAAGCTGGGAGAGATGGAGTCTGAACACACCAGTAAGATAGGAGAGCTTGTCATAGTAATGTGTCCTTTCTTCTTGGCTGTTTTCAGTGAAATGATGTTGGGATGGGGAAATAGGCTTGATGTCAAGGATTGGCTGGACACTGAAGAGTGGTGACTAGATACTGAGGGTGGGGCACCAGGAGAAGCGGACTTGGAGACTTACTTGAAGAGACCAGTAGCCAGTTGGGGGCTGTAACAACCAGAAGACTAGAGTCAGAGGCAAGAGAAGATGCAGGATTGGACAGGTGCAGGAGGAATGAGAGATGGGTCAGGCTGGTGTAGAGTCAAGGTCTTCCACACCTCCTCCTCCTCTTCTTCCTGTCCTCACTTCTCCTGCTCCACTGTCTCCCAGGACCTGAAGAAGATTGAAGTGGGAGGATCAGAAAAAAGTTAGGCCTCTCCTCTTAACGGAGGAGAGGTGTTGTGAGCGGGAACTGCTTCCCGCACTCACAGGGGACGTAACCAAGCCCCCTGCATCATTGAGCCCTGTACCCGTGTCATGCCCCCCAGCCAGCCAATCTGGCTGAGGGGGCATGGTTTTGCTCTTTAAAATGGCCACAGGCTCACAGGCTCCTCCTGCTTGTTCCTGGCTTCCTCACATCACCCGCCCTCCCTCCCTTTAGGTTTTTGCTTCGTTTCTTGACCTTGCTATAGACTTCGGTTGGTCGCCTTGGTTGTCCAAGGGGCCTGGTAAGAATTTTTTCACTTGGCAGATTTTGGCACCAGCCACTTGGTTTTTTGCCTACCTCGTAGCAAATAGTCACAGCTTTGTAAGTTTTGGCGGTTAGGCACTGGAAAATGCATTGTGTGTTAGAGGGGAGGTTGTGGCCTTCAGCTACCCCTCCCATTTAAGGGTATTCCATTAAAGGAATCCAGCGGTCGTGGTTCCTGTCTGATGCCCAGGTGGTGGCCAGGCCCGTAGCATGACCCCCGGTGACCCTAGGGGAAAGCTTCCAGTTGATTTGCATCAACAAGCTCCCCCTACAGGTAGTTAACCCTTGCGTGACTCCCGGCAGAGCAGGCAGGAGTCAAGTATAGACTTTTCGATCCAATGCCTAAGCCAATACCACTCACATTCTGTAACCAATAAAGTTGTGGCCTTTTTTAGCCCATTAACTTAAATACTTGTGTCCATGTGTCTTATTTTATCTCCAAGGGGGGCGGGGCCTTGACTCACAACAGACAGTCTGCACCAGCTTGTGTGCTGCTCAAGTGTGGGAGATACATAAACTGAGGGCAGGGGTGGGGCTTCACTGATGACTCATCAGGTGTATGACTAGGAGTAGCTGAGAGATGTAGACCTTTTCCTAACTTGGAAGCATATTTTGACAAAAAAAAAGAGTTAAATCCTCACCTGGGACTTTCCTTGCCTGACAGCGCCATGACACTTGTCTGTTGTTGTTGTTGCTGCTGCTGCTGTTGTTGCTGTTGTTGTTGTTGTTGTTGTTGTTGTATTGGGTTAGAACAAATTTCAATTTTGAAAGCATCTATAACAAATTACGGTCCCACAGATAGGTTGGCTCTGGCTTGGCTCTGATTTGGGAAACCTTCCTCCTGTTAATTGCAGTTGGGAACTAAAGAACCAAGAGGAGTCATACCCAGGTTTCACCAAGGGCAGCGCACACGGAAGGAGGAGAAACAAGTCCAATGCTATAAGTATATAAACTAGCAAGTATTTTTAATGTTCTGTGAGAAAACTATAATATACAATTTATTCAGTGGAACCAGCAAACACCCCTTTTCTCCTCATATGTTCCCATGTCAGAATAATTCCATGAGACTGAACCTTCTGTTTATCCAATTTTCTGCTTATTAGTAAGCCTGGAAATTCTCAGGACATTTCAGTAAATGAGGCTAACCAACGCCTGATGCATAACATTGAGATAAAAGCTGCAGGAGTGTTAAGGCAGATCTAAATGATGTTTAAGCCGCAGATGAAATGTTTCATCCCAGCAAGGACCATAGAGAAGATTAAGTGTGACCACATGAAATGGTGACAATGGGCATAAAGTGTTTGGGACGCTTATAGCTGGTGTTAACACAGTGTAAAAGCAACAGGAGAACTCCAAACACTTCTGTAGAAGGAAACAAAAGTATCTCCAAGAGCCCAGAGAGGATAAAGACAATATCTTTTACTGCCAACAGATAGGGACTTGTTTGCTTTAAGTAAAATCTTCACTTATTTACACAGCTAAGTGTCTGTGACTTATTCTAGCCTAAGTATTTTCATGGGAAACATTTGTTTAAAGACGGATGAGGATAGATTCAAAATCTAACCAAGTTTGAATGTGCTCAGTAACAATTGCCATTATGCTTAACTCCCTCTTCCATATTTCTCTTCCAAGTATCCTCTATCAATAACCTTCTGCTATTGTTATAAATAATTGAAAGGAGATGGTTGATAAATATATAATTACAAGATTTGTTGTTTCAGGAAAAAAGAGTAACGATTGCCCTGCATTGACAGTATTGATATGGCTTATTATAAAAATAACTAAAATCTAATGCTGTAGCTTAGATCCTAAGAACCAGCGGCAGAGTTCCAAGTGGGATGATATATTTCTATGGGTGTTCAGTACAGCCAACCTATGTTCAATACAGCTTGTAGTGTCTTAGTCCTAACCTTGGAAAAATGTGGACAGATGTGTCAGTTTCAGTTTCTTCTAGCATCACATATATTTCCAGCTAAAGTTCAGTTAACCAGATTTCCACTTCAGTTTGCATTAAATAAAAAGTCCTCACTTAAAAGAAAAAGTCAGTAATTTAGTGCCCATTTATTTGTGCAAGCATTTTCCATAAATGGACTGCATTTTTGTATGTTATTTTCATTAAAAATTGTATTTTTATGCAGACTTTCCCCTAATGTTCACATTTTTGGCTGAGGAAACCACATTGCAAAATTCTGAATTTCAAAGGAGAGCTGTGTTTCAGTTTTCATATTGTTTCAGGAAGTGCAAATCAGTTAGGCTTGTGTTAAAATGTGAACTAAACTGATTTTCTTCCCCCATCCATCTTTGTATGGGTCAATGGAATGAATAATTATTGAAAAATTGAGGGGGACTTTCCCCCTGAATCTGAGGCTCATAATACCCTAAGGTGAAAGCACACTCTGGCTCACTCAGTACAAACTCCACTCTAAACCAGGGCACATATCTTCATTTTCCATCTTTTTTTCTCTGTGGTCCAAATTAATGCACAGCAGCCCTGAATATTCAGACTGAAACGTAACTCAAGACAGATACTCTGCACTAAAGGCAAGCTATTTTTTTCTTCACATCATCAAACCAATATTTTATCTTGCAGAGATACAAGACATTATTGTTTAGCATGTTGTAATTTACACAACAAAACAAATGTTAGCACCCATGTCAGCTTCCTCTATCTGATAATCAAATGTTTTCACATTGAATAGGATTATACAAGCAGTGTGATTTGAATAATTAAATATATTTGTTTAAATAAACATAAAATAGGGGTTGTTATTTTTAAGGGAGAAAAAGAGACAGCTGCCGTGTCAGTGTATAAAAAAAAGAGAGATCATTATCACCGTATACTGAAGGAGTAAAGGAGAATGAAAACCAACAGTTCTGCCATAATTATTTCATTCGGATATATATGTGGAGGGATGAAAGTGGGAGATCAGTAACAGATTGCTAGCGAAACAGAGAGTGTGCTCAAGCAGTTGAAGGCGATAACGTTTCAGAAAAGGAAAAGTCGAAATGCCTCAGAAAACATAAGTAAGCTAAGCATTTTTCTCTGTGACTTGAGGCAGGGCACCAGCAAAAAAAAATAGGTAAAATGTACATTTTGTCAATTCAGTGCACAGTCATTGATCTCTGTTGAGTGTTGAGCCTAATGAGGCAAATAGAATAACATCATAATGGTTCTTTCATATGTGCAAAGTCTAGGCTTCAACTGTGGTGCAGAACTAAGCCACAGCTCATAAATAAAGGGACAGCCTTTGGAATGAAGAGAGAACTCTCGTTTCAAATGAACATGTGCGAGCGTCAGTCCCTGGAAATGATGCTTATTGGCACCACACAAACACGTACGCACACCCAAAGTCAATCCTCACTTCTTTAATGTCACCATTAAAAGATGACACAAATATTTAATATTCACAAATATTAAAGCCGCCAGATATATTTCACAGACAGCTATAATGGCTGCTGTAATGTTAACAATTCCTTATTAATTTTTGTAGACAACAAGCCACTTGCTCAGGGAAATACACTGATTTGAACAGCACTAACTCAGGAACAAATTACTTCCACATCACAGCCTTCATCCTAGGGATATTGGGCTCACTGTGTTGTAGGTGAAATTCTCTGAAATGTTTTCCCATTTGAGTTGCAATGTTTTAGAAGATAAGGCAATGGGTTTGAAGCGGAAGCTCATGGAGCGATCTCAGACTAATTGTCTCAGGGTTCCAACCTTCTTCTCAGAGTTTATAGTGAAAGGAATACAATTCCAGTGGAAGGAGCCAGAATCCAGAAGCTCAAGGCTGGGGTTACCGATACTGAGCCAGATGAACCAATGTTCTGATTGCATATGAGGCAACTTCCTATATTCCTAACATTACAAGATGTGCCTGGTTATGATAACAGGAAACTTTACATTTGGGCCGGGCTGGTACCCAGAGTGGATGCCCATTTGCTGCACTGAGCTCTTGGGAGAAACAGCTGCTGCAAATTTAATAAGTCTGTAAAAGATGAAAGTTCACTGGCCCTTTTTTGGTGGCTTCCATCAGTTACAAAAGAACCAGACATGGGAATTTACTGGCCTGGCAAATGAAACCATTTATGTATCAATGACTGGCAAACAATTGGACATTATCTCATCCCAATTCCCCTCTGATTTACTTTTGCGAAACATTTATTTTCCTCAGGCTGCCACTTGCATTATTACTTTTATTGTACTGAGGTTTAGAGGGGGGGATCCACTCTAATGAGGGTTATTATAGACCTGTATAGAAGCAACATGAATATTCATGCTGAGGATGCTATTACAGAACTTGAAAAGTATTGTTCTGTTTTGATAGTTCATTGTTTCAAACTCTTCCTTAAATGATAGCTTAGTGGCATCCAATGGTCTAGGGGAATTTGATATATTAATCCTGACCTTTCTCTGAAAGAAAATTAGAAAATGTATATTTATCAGGTTCAGTACAATTTGCAAAGCCAAGAAGAGTTGAAGTGTTTCTTTTTTACAGAAGGCAATCTATAGTAGCACTACAATGGATTACAGTGCCGGAGGCCACTGTGTACTGTTTCCTCATAGGGCAAGAGATATTCCTTGTAAGTGCTTCTTATGCCCCTCATTTCCATTACCACATTTTGTGATTATAAGAAAATAAATAAACGATATATGAGAGGAAGATACTACTGATATAGGCCACATCTGCACTACATATTTGAAGCACTGCGATAACACATTAACAGTCCCCCAAAGAATCCAGGTAGTTTGTTGAGGGTTGAGTTGTTAGGAAACCCCTAATTACCTCTCAGCGGTACAATTTCCAGAGTTTGCTGTAAAGAGGGTTAAGCCACACTGGGAATTGTAGGTCTGTAAGGGGCCTCCTAACAGCTCTCAGCACCTTTAACAAATTACTTTTCCCAAAATTCTTTGAGGGGAAACTTTGAGTCGCATTCTAGTGCTTTAAATAAGTAGGGTGGATGGGGCCACAGAGGTGGATACTCTTTCAGGTATACTCTTCCGCATGCCTAAATTACCTTCACAAGTACCATTAACTATGAACTCTGTTAACTAGCACAAAATGTTGGCATAGGTTTGGAGTATATCTGCCTTTGCGGGGGGTGGGGTGGGTATTAACCACAAATCCCTATTTGATGTGTCTTGGTGTCAGTTGGGGATGGTAACACAGAACCCAGGTTTTGTGGCACAAACCTAGCTGAAAACTTTGGCCTAGGTTAGCAAGAGGACGGATTGGGAGTTTGTAGCTAATGGAGCTCTATCCATATAGGGTAACACAAGTCACATGCCCCAGCACCTCTGCCCCAACTCTTCCTGCACTGAGCCCTGGTTCCCAGTCACGGGACGGGATAGAAGTTTGTTCAGCCAAAGATGCATACAATATCCCTTCAGATCTTTTCACTCAATCCAGATGTGAAGCCTTTCCACCAATGTAATGAATGAGCACCTGAACAGGGTTGTTATGGGTGTAAAGTGGACTCCGAAAATCAGCCTTTAGTTCGGTTTAGAAGCAGCAGCAGCAGACAGGGCAGAACATGACATATATCTGGTGAAATAAGGGGAACATTTCCAATATTTTGTGATTTGGGCAATATTAGCTGATAATTTACTCCCCAAAATCCAAAGATAATATGAAAGTGGCACACTATACTACCTATGAGAGCATCATTATTTGGGAAGGGGCCATCGAAAGAGTATGTTTTCCTTAAAGCACAAAATGCATACGGTATATATTCATGTGTACATACATCAAGTGCTGGGGGGTGTTAATTGTAGGAGGAAACAGTTGCTGAACCAGCATTCTTCATTAAGTGCTTGGAATCTATTCCATTCTAATTTCAAAAGAGTCCAAATTGGTCAATGCTCAAGGTGCCCCATAAAGTCTCTCCTACTGGGCAGGTGTTTAGAGAGAAGTGAGTATGCTGGGTTGATGGAGGCTTGAGGTCTTTCTTTGGCAGACTGAAAAATTGGACATTTTTATTTTCAAATAGATATTTGCTGATGGTCTGCTGTGTCATAGATGGAGTAGCTGCAGCTATTTAGGACTTATGGCTACGAATCTACATTTAATTGTTGGCAAGATGCAAGGAATAATGGTCAGTAGCTTAGCTTTTATTTTATTTTTCTAAACATGTTTAATGTTATCCCTTCACACTTGTGCACGATAATTTTGATATCAAGTCCTGCACCTAAAGCAGGAAACATAATATTAACTATTCACAATTACTACAGTTGCTTTTCAATATTATAGTACAATATCTAAGTGGGACCAACCATTACTTAAGGGGACAAGCCATATTATAATAATCCTTACCTGGACTGACTTACAAAGTCAGTTTGCTCATGCTGAGTAAAATTAACTGAATACCACCCAGACTGTCTGGTTTTAGTGATACCATTTTTCAGTTCCAGACTGGGACAAATACTACAATTGATGCCTACCCAGCCTGCTTGTAGCAGTCTGCAGCTGCCTGGACTCAATCTGGATTTGGCACAGATTGGCACATGTTGTCCCGATTTGGTTTGGGAATTGGACAAATCAGTTGCGCAACCCACAGTCCACACCAGATTTCCTGCTTCTGACTGTGCTACAGCTAACGGGTGCAGAAGAATGCCAGAATCATCACCTTTGCCCAGGGAGAGCACAATCTCTGAAGCTCTGTTCAGAACATCAGTGTGTTCAACAAGCATGCAGTAGAGACCATTGGGATTGAGGAGCCTCTTTTTTATGGAGGTTCCCTCTGTGTTTTAAAAACACAGGTGCTCCCTGCTCCACAAGGTCACCCTACAACTTGGGGACAGTTACATGAAGGCCAAACGGGGACAGAAATAACATGCCTATTTCTGCAGCCTCACTTGCATGGATAGTGAACATGCTGGTTGAAGAAAGGTTGATTGACTGGGCAAAGGAATCTGTGAGTAAAGGGGAACATGGGATGCAATCTTAAGGGATACTAGGCAATTGTCTTTTCACCGTTCTAAAACAAGGGTGGGGATACATGTTGCTCTCCTAATGCTGTCAGACTACAGTCAAGCTGTCTGAGGCTAATGTGACTTTGAATCATAGAATCATAAAATTGTAGCGCTGGAAGGGACATCAGGAGTTGGACAGGAATCAAGGAACATCTGAAGGCCAGAGTTTCTAGAACTTGATAAAGCAAGTAAATCTCCAGGTAGGACTCAGAAATGTATGTTTTTGAGTAAAATGCTCTATTGCCTTTAATTCGGGAATAAGGAGGTATTCTGTGAATGCTTGAGCCTAGGGCTTGCTGATCAGAAGGTCGGTGGTTTGAATCCCCGCGACGGGGTGAGCTCCCATTGCTCGGTCCCAGCTCCTGCCAACCTAGCAGTTCGAAAGCACGTCAAAGTGCAAGTAGATAAACAGGTACCGCACCGGCAGGAAGGTAATCAGCGTTTCCATGTGCTGTTCTGGTTTCCCCAGAAGCGGCTTAGTCATGCTTGCCACATGACCCAGAAAAACTGTCTGTGGACAAATGCCGGCTCCCTCAGCCAGTAAAGCGAGATGAGCGCCGCAACCCCAGTCATTCACGACTGGACTTAACTGTCAGGGGTCCTTTAAGGACTCTCCTCCCTGGAAGAGAGGGGAGTGGTTGTGGGCGGGAGCCCGAGCACCGCCCCCTAGCAAGGGGCATTAGCCCCCTGCCTCCACCTCACCTGGCTGGCGCCCAGGCCCCTCGGCAGGCACCCAACCAGGTGCCTCCAAGGGGGCGTGTTCAGCAGCCTTTTGCTGCGGCGCCAGCCTCTCCCCGGCCTCATTCCTTGCCGTCGTCTCGTCGTGAGTCACCCACCCTCCACTCCCTTTGAGATAGGGCTTAGGTCATTGGCCTTGCTATGGACCTTAGGTTGGTCGCCCTGGTTGTCCAGGGGGCCTGGTAGGAGTTTTTCCATTTGGCATTAGGCTTTATGGTTTTTTCGCCTACCTCGTAGCAATTGTCACAACTTTTGTGGTATTGGTGGGTAGGTTAGGCATTAGAATAATGTGTCGTGGTGTGTCGAAGGGCTAGGTGTGGCCATCGCCTATGCCTTCAATTTTTGGGTATTCCGTTAAAGGAATCTGGCGGTCGTGTATTCTGTCCGATGCCTGCTTGGCGGGAGGCCATGGCATGACCCTCGGTGACATCAGGGGAGAGCCTATAGTTGGATTAGCATCAACAGGCTCCACCTACTGGTGAATAAACCCACTTGTGTTAGAATCCAATGCCTAAGCCAATACCTTTTCACTGCTGTAATCAATAAAGTTGTGGCCTTTCATTGCCCATTAACCTTATATAATGTGTCCTTGTGTATTCATTCCACATTGCGGGGGTCGGGTCCTCGAACCACAACTTTACCTTTATGAGAATGCTGGCTTAGGCTTATGCATCAAGGGTGGTCATTAATGGAGAAGCTTCATTTTTAGAAGCAGAATGTCTCTAGGGGGATGGATGCTGCAGTGATAGCTCATGTTTGCATGCGGTTGAGGCAGCAATGTGTGGCCATTGAGCACAATGCTGACTTCATCAGGATGTGTGTGGTGTTGGTGGCAAGTTAGGGGAGCTGCAGAGCAACATGTATCTGCAGACATGCCCCTGCCACCCCAGAGCCCCTCCCCAATTTTGCTGCCACCTCATCCCACCCAGCCCCATCCTGATGAGTACAGGCTCACCACCATCAAGAGGAGGCGGGTGTCCCCACCTCCCTCACAAGGCTCACCACTGGCTTTGCTACCTGCCTGTGAGTTTCCAGAGGCATCTGGCTGACTGCGTTCGGAATTTGTATATTCTAGACTAGAGAGATCTTGGTTTGCTCCAGTAAAACCTTATGTTGTTATAGTTAGCAAACCCTTCAATAATAATTTGAAAAACAGGTTATCAGGAGGCCTTTGATGCTGATAGTATTTTGCAACACAGGCACTCACAGTGGCAGCTTATACTTGACAAGTGGGACATAAAAGCCCCAAACTGCCTAGCAAACCTGCACCCCTCAGCCTGGATTCTGAGGCAATAAATGGACTCATGAGATCAATCATAAACTCAGATTGGCTACTTTTCTTCTTTGTTTTGCCCACATTTTTGGCATTCTGTTTTCTCCTGTTGAAAACTGTATAATGTGGAACTATAATGACCTTATAGTCAAAGTGACTTTTCTATGCATTGAAATTGTTGATTTCAGAGGATGACTAAGTACAGAATCCCATCTCCTTGAAATTTGTTTCCAGGATGTTAACTGCAAAGCAAGTTATATATAGCAGAAAATGCATGCTTAATTTGTGCAGAAATCATGGTGTGATGAATACAATTAAAAGCCTCAGAGGGAATAATTATATTACTGAATAAAGCCGGTGGATCTGAAATTGCTTGGTGCTTGGACTTTAAATCGGCCTGTGCTCCTGTTGGGAAAGTCATTCACGGTAGCAACAAAAGTGCAGTCGGAAACAGGAAAGTTTTTTCAAAGTCATGGAAGAAGAATTTATAGTCCATGGCCTCCACAGTCAGAAGCTACAAATTGTAGTTCGTAAAAGAAAGGGGAAAAGGGAAAGCAAGTGCAGTACTGATTAACTATATTGCCATAAATACCATTTTTAAAAACCTCATAATTTTGTAACTGTCAATAATGATTCTATAAATACTTTTCCAGCTTTTGATCATGCCAAACACCCCAGTCCACACCCAATTAAACTGAGGCCCAGTTCTAATAAAGAATGCCTGTAGCTCATTGGCAGAACATCCCCGGGCCTGACTAGGAAACAGTCCTGACTGCCAGATACACTGCAAGGCTATGCAAGATAATACTGTGCTGGATTAACTGCTTTGATATAATGCATCTTCCTAAGTTCCTACGCTTGAAAGGGTTGGGTGTAAGTCAGTCCAACAAAAGTGGCACCTAAACTACAGGATCTTTACCAGCCAGTATCTGATGGTTGTGAAGACTTGTGTTTCCTGTCATTTCTCCCTGTCGCTTCTTAAGCCGAATGGAGGACCACATTGGCTCTGACAGAGCACATGGTCAGCCCCACCTGTGCTAATGCCCTGGCCCACCCAGCACCATCCAGACGAGCTGTAAGGACACCATTGTTGGAAGGGCAGCTCTGCAGCTTTATCCAACTACGCTGCCTGCAATTGTGTTGTATCACAGAGTAAATTAAACTATGCATCGCAGTGAAGGAGGATAAAAATCAGTATAAAGGTAAAGGGACCCCTGACCATTAAGTCCCGTCACAGACGACTCTGGGGTTGCGGCACTCATCTCGCTTTATTGGCCAAGGGAGCTGGCGTACAGCTTCCGAATCATGTGGCCAGCATGACTAAGCCGCTTCTGGAGAAACCAGAACAGCGCACGGAAACGCCGTTTACCTTCCTAACAGAGCAGTACCTATTCATCTACTTGCACTTTGATGTGCTTTTGAACTGCTAGGTTGACAGGAGCTGGGACAGAGCAACGGAAGCTCACCCCAATGCAGGGATTCGAACCGCCAACCTTCTGATCAGCAAGCCTTAGGCTCTGTGGTTTAGACCAGAGCGCCACCCGTGTCCCTATAAAAATCAGTATGGGCGTGGCTTTTATAATAATAAAAAGGCAACTCTGTGTCTACCGCAATATGCACTTTTTCCCTTAAAGAGAAATGCAGGAAAACAGCAACAATAAATGTCTCTAAACAATATGAATTAGACCCAATTTAATCTTGTTGACTGAACTAGGTAATATGGTGGGCGTCTGCAGTGTACAGAGCACTTACCTCATACCTCAAGTAAGAGTCACTACGCACATCCTAGTATTAAACACATATGTGAGTTTTCCACAGTGTACTTAAGAAATAAGCCCTGTTTGTTTGTTTGTTTGTTTGTTTGTTTTTTAAAAAACATACCGCTATCATACACAAAAAATAGAGTGGTCCACAACAATCATACATAAAACCATCGAAAGAGAGAAAATGAGTTAGAAAATAACTACTACCAAAAGTTATTCAAATATATTCTATTTCATATGCTAGGGAGTGCAGGTGAAAAGCATGAAGCTGCCCTTAATATTCAGATAGCATAAATAACTTGCATTTTAATATGGTACAATACCAAATAAAGTGAGGATTCAACCATGAGTCAACAATTTCTGGCACCACAGATGTAATGGAGCTAGATTGGCATGGTTCTGTTGCAGCTATCAAACTCCACCCTAGGTTACCCCTTGAGAGACATTTTAGCCCTTTTTTAACACTCCCCAGACTTTTTGACCTACAGTTGTCTTACTCTTTTGGCAAGTTTTAGGCAGGCAGTTATATTCATGGTTTGCTCTAATAGAATAAATAAATTAACATATCAGAGTTAAATCCAACGTGGTCTTTCCATTTGCACAATGGCTTCTGTTTGTGCAACATAACTTCTCCTCCCTCTTCTTCACCTGTGAACCCCCTCCCCTCCCCCCCCAAAAAAAATTGCTCTAGGGTTACTCCCAACCCTCTGAAGCAGATCTGGAGGGGGCATAGGGAGGAGGGAGGGAGGGAAAGTTCTGTTGCAGAAGTGGAACAGGTCAGCTTGGTGGACACAACCCTGAGTGACCTTCAGCATACCGAAGGTGGGGGGGGGGAGAGAGAGAGATGAGGAGCACAAGTAATGGAAATTATGGGGGAGAAATGCCAAAATTGTGCTAGGTAGGAATGTTTTGATCCAGCAGAATCAAGGTGATAAAAGCTCTTGGAAAAAAGAAATTGTAAAACAATTTATTTTGAAAGACGGGACCATGTGGTTTCTCCGGGGAAGCATTTTGTGAAGAAGTATTGTTTCTGTCTCTCTCTCCCCCCCCCCATGTCCATCCTTGCCTCCCAAAATTCTGCTAGAATCCACAGCATATAGCCTATTGAATTCCATTTGATGGCTGTCAAGCACGAAACCTGGGGACTTATTTTCATCAAATCTCTGTTGGATATTCACTTTGTTCTTCTCTAACCAAATCTCTAGCTGCTATCTTAAATACAGGTTCTAGTGCTTTGGTGAACCCAATATGGTGATCATATTCTGCAACCCATACTTCTCATTAAGGAAATCAAAAGATTAGCACTCGTGACATACCATTTTTGACCCCTGAAACTTCTGCAGGTCTACAATTTCCAACTTTGCAGCATGCACTTCCTTGCTAAATTAATCCTCATGAAACTGTCTTTTTATTGTCTTAAGAATTGCCACAAATTAGCTTATTCATATACTTTTCCACATCCTTTCTGGGTCACACTCTAGCCATCCACATTTTTTCTTACTCTGCTCCGAGCCTGTTGGACGTGATTCTCTGGAGGCAAGGAAGGTGTAACACATACAGTTTTGTTCCAGCCCATTTGATTCAAATCTATTTTACCCCTGCACTCTTTGAACAAAAAAAAGAGGACGAAAGTCCCCATGTGCATTGTACTGTCCACTTTCCCGCTTTCTGTTTCTTAATCTTTCTACATATCTTCACAGCAGACAAACCTTCAAACAAAATGCAGTCCTTAGAGAGAGATGAGTCGAGATTAGCATGTGCAATGTCCATATAATCACTGTTTTATTCAACACCTTTGAATGGATAAATCTTGCGTCCAATGGGACTGTGAGAAAAGGAAAGCAAACAATGAATTCCAATCAGGCTGCAAACCGCCACAAATAAAACAGTGACAAAATACAGCTTCCAATTAAGAAAAAAAAAATGCAGCCAAATCTCCACAAACTCGGTGTAAGATTAATTTCCATAACAGTTGACACTTTTCCTGGTAATTCAAAAACTACACAAATATATTTAAAATATGAACACTTATATAGTCAAGTATCAATTAACCTAATAGCTCTGTGTCATTTTCTGAGGTGAACAGCTCATAGAGAAGGGTAGGAAGGGAGAAGAGCCTAGAAGGAAGAAGAAGATTTTGCAGTCTGATATCGCAGGAGGCGGGACGCGGGTGGTGCTGTGGGTTAAACCACAGAGCCTAGGACTTGCCAATCAGAAGGTCGGTGGTTCGAATCCCCATGATGGGGTGAGCTCCCATTGCTCGGTCCCTGCTCCTGCCAACCTAACAGTTCAAAAGCAAGTTAAAGTGCAAGTTGATAAATAGGTACCACTCCGGCAGGAAGGTAAACAGTGTTTCCGTGCGCTGCTCTGGTTCGCCAGAAGCGGCTTAGTCATGCTGGCCACATGACCCGGAAGCTATAGAGTGAGATGAGCACGCAACCCCAAAGTCGTCTGCGACTGGACCTAACGGTCAAGGGTACCTTTACCTTTATTTCAGCAGGCAGGTAATGTTACATGGGCCTATTCTCTGTCCTGCCACAGCTCAATGGCTGGTCAGCTTTTATTCCTCTCCTTCTTCAACACCGTGACTTATCTCTTCCACAGGAACTACTGAGAGATGTGGGTGATTTTGAGGTGTATTAAGGAAATAAAATAAACAAATACTTTATTTGTAGTCCTGTGGTAGTTTTTCCATACCAAGATCAATCCTGCCTCTGAGAGGTAGTCTTAGCAGAAGACAAAGAGTGGATTTAAGAGACAAAGAAAACAGCATGGATTTTTCCTCCTGAGATTTAAGGTAAATTTCCAGCTCATAATAAAAGTATTTAAAGGTTTCTCTTGACCATGTTCTCAACAAATGTAAAGGTAAAGGGACCCCTGACCATTAGGTCCAGTTGCGGACGACTCTGGGGTTGCGGCACTCATCTCGCTTTATTGGCCGAGGGAGCCGGCGTACAGCTTCCGGGTCATGTGGCCAGCATGACTAAGCTGCTTCTAGTGAACCAGAGCAGTGCATGGAAACACCGTTTACCTTCCCGCCGGAGTGGTACCTATTTATATACTTGCACTTTGATGTGCTTTCGAACTGCTAGGTTGGCAGGAGCAGGGACGGAGCAACGGGAGCTCACCCCGTAGCGGGGATTCGAACTGCCAACCTTCTGATCGGCAAGTCCTAGGCTCTGTGGTTTAACCCACAGCGCCACGTGTGTCCCTTCAACAAATGTAGACAAGCCTAATAAGGCCTGTCTAGCCTCTTATCTCAGGGATGGGAAACCAGTGAGTCCAAATGTTATTGAACTCCAAAGTCCCATCAGCTCCAGCCAGATTGGTCAATGGTCAAGGATGATGGGAGTAGTAGCTAACCCCTGCATGACCTACAGGAATCCTTTCATATCCCATGAACTTTCATCATCTAGCTCCCAGTGGTATCCCCCCCCCCACCAGCCACCCCCACATAAGCTTCTGAAGGACCATCTTGTCCTTAGGATGGAGAAATACCTCTGATTTGCAAATAAATAACTGTTTCACTTTTTGTTATAGCATTTTGTAATCAATGTTTGTTGTGAACATTTGGCTATGAGGCACAACTGCCGAGGGGTTGAGACTTGGAGAAGTCTAGATATATATTTTTTCCATATAACTGAGACACAGATGCAGAACTGTGTGTCCTTAGAGCAGCAGAAGCAGGGCCAGTAGGACAAAGCATCTTCCCACCAGTCGCCCAGATATGCTTCACTGACCTCTCCAACTCAAAAGAAAAGTGGGATTTGTGACCATATCTTAAGCCGCAAATTTCCTCGCCAGTTTTAGGGAACTAGAACACGGCAACCCCAGATGTGTTCCATTATTCAATCCAATTCGTTTTTAAAAAATATTAAGCTTTGTCCAGAGTGAATCTTGGAGCTATTTGCCTGGAAACAACTTTCCCCCAGACTGCACACTCTCTTTAACTCCAATTCTATTAATCATGCTACAAATCCCCCTTTTCAAATGGAGTCTGTAGTGGTAGAGCCTAAAAATATGTTTACAACATGATTCAGTAAACTGAACAAGCTGTCCTTATTGCAGAAACCTGTATTCCCATAAACGTTGTTGTGACTTAGTCTTATCTTTTGTAACCACACGTTACTTGCCCTCTTCCTGGTCTTCATTAGGTCCAGCTGCTGAGCCGTAGGAAATTCATTTCTAGCAATAGCATCTGTCTCATTGGCAACCCCTGCTTTCACTTCGCTTGGCTCATGCTGCAATTGTCTTCAGGCTGCGAAATGATTAGGATGCTGATGTGATATCTTGTTCACTTGGAAAGGATACCATTGCTTTTAGCAAACTTGTGATGTGTACTCAGAGATATTCTGGCAATTTTCTCCCTAGAATGTGGTCAGCAAGAAAGAAAGCAATATGGCTTCATCCCTCTACAAACACAGGCTCTTATCTTCCTTTGCATTTTTTTCAGAACAAGTTCACAGGAAACAAATGTGAAAAATGCCCATCTTAGGGCTGAGTGACTTTATGCACATAAGGGATGATCCATAACCACTTGCTGCTTCCTTCCATTCAGCTCCCAGCTGTGCTGTTTCACATATGGGATTCCTCGTACCTGTTAAGCTCCCTCCTGTGTACAGAATTTGGCAGGATTTGTTACATAACACATTTGTACCTATGCCAGTTCACTAGATATTTGAGTCAACCCAATTTATGGAAATCATGTAATTTGAGCTGGTCTTGGGGTTTAAGTGGATTCAATTTCCATCCCCTTCAGTGTTGGAACATGCTATCAAGTGATATATTGACATGAAAATGTACCTACCAAGAAAGGTATGGACTGAGAGTAGACTTCACCTTCATGGATTCCTATGCCCCTGCTATCATTTATTTATTCCTTTGCAATCTGGTAGTCTGCTCTGATTAGGAAGGAAGGAATTGCATTAGACATTTCTAGAAGCCTTCAGAAATTTGGACTTCCAGGGGTAATCTGTGGCTTCTCATGTTGATTTTACTCTGCTCCTTATTTTCCTGACTCCTGGACTCTGCTTGCACTTATCTTGCATCCCAACTACTCTAGGAACCAACTCTTGGGGGTCAAGGTCCCTTTGACTCCCCTCAATATTTGAGGGAACCAGGGCCCCCCACATTTGATGGACATTGACATTCAAATGGTGTGCATGTGTCACATCTTGTGATTGATTATGCAGGATGGGGCTTACCTGCCC
The DNA here is from genome assembly GCF_951804945.1 of Podarcis cretensis. Classification (NCBI taxonomy): domain Eukaryota; kingdom Metazoa; phylum Chordata; class Lepidosauria; order Squamata; family Lacertidae; genus Podarcis; species Podarcis cretensis. The sequence continues at coordinate 99,441,821 of NC_137173.1, read as the reverse complement.
CCCATATTTTATTCTAGTTGCCCCCCCTCCAACTACCTATGTCATAGTAATAATCATTGTATTCCAGCAATTCATTTCCTGTGATATCAGAATGTTTCTCTCCCAGTATTCTACTCCCAGTATTCTTCCTTAGCTTTTTTGTTCTTCAACTTCTTTAAGTTGGAGATTTTCAGCATTGGTATGAGCCTTAGTCTTGACCTAAGTCGACCAGTAGAGCTACAATATACGAGAGAGAGAGAGAGAGAGAGAGAGAGAGAGAGAGAGAGAATGAATATTCCCAGTGCTTGGGCCCATGGCTGAGACCCACAAACATGCCATTGATAGAAATTCATCATGAGGGCTGTATTAGATGTTCCTTCATTATTATTTATGGATTGAAAAGTACTAATTTCCCTCAAAAATTTACACTGACCATTTAAAAACCATGTTTGTTTCCATTTCACCCTTTTTATTTGTGCTTAATTTTCAATAGGCGATCCCAGCAAATCATGAGACCATATATCCCATTTTATTTGGCTGCATACTGAAATCACTGAGAAAAAGTTAAGCCAATACAGTGAGGGCAATGCTCTTGGAATAAATTAACAAGAAATGTGATAATCTACCTGACTAGATGAATCCTACAGGAGCTGTCATCACAAAATCAAAATGAGGTGACATTTTTTTGGCTGAACATGTTTGTGGGAACACTTAATTTGCCAGCTTATATTTATCAGTCATGTTCCCAAAATCAGCTTGGAGCATTTGCCTAATTCTTTGCATAGACTCAATTTCTTCAAATTCCCCAGTAGATTCTTGTCCTGTTCTGCTGCACATCTATTAAATAGGGCACACATTTTTCTTTGTAAAGCAGAAATTTTTAATCTTACTGTGAAGCTAAATCAGTGGGTGTTAAAAGAAACTACCTCCTGGTGAAAAAAAGAAATGCCGGAATAATTGAGGTTTATGGCTTCAGAGATGGGGGGGGGGGGGGGCTTGTTCACATAGCCAGGATTAGTCTTGATCAGATAGATTCCTATAATTTTAGGAAGTTTGCTATAACAGAAAATGACAAATGATGTCATCATTTTCAAAGTACAAAACAATCAAACATTCAGCAACACTCTCCACCCACAAGTTGTCTTTTTACAACAAATTTGTTATCCATTCTACTTATTATAATGTGAGAAGAAAGAAAATCTGAGGTAAGTGAAGTAGGCAGTGGAAAAAAAGACTCACCAAATGAGCACCGAGAGCGACTGAATTTGGATAGGTCAATTTATCTGTAATGGACAGTCCCTGCTCTCCTTTGTACACATCTAAATTTAAATTTAGACACCGACTTTCATCCAAAGATCACAGGGTGGATAAAAATACAATACATAGCATAATAACAAATAAAATAATAACACCACACACAGTTTAAAGGCCATAAACAAGTTATTTAAGTTCTGTGTGAAAGCTGGAACCCTTTTTCAGAATTTTCAATGGTCTTGGTTTCATTATGAATGTCATGTTTCTGCATTTCTGCAATTCTGACTGTAAGGTATGCAAAACCTTGTTAACAGATTGCTCCTTAATTAATCCTACAAAGCCACTATCATCTGGATCCAACATTGCTATAAAGGTCATATGGTTATGTTGCACTAGTTACTTTGACAGCCTTCAAAGTAAGCAGTTATGTGCTGGAACAGAAAGTCTTAGAATCCAGCAAATTAGTTCTTATTTCAACCAATAAAGATGGCAATCATTCTGCAAGCCTGTTTTCCCAACTTAGAAACAAAAAATTATTTTGGGCTCCTGTCATTTGTAAGAGAGTTTCTTAATGGGTTTCACTTCTGCAAATTTGTCTAGCAAAGCAAAAGCAACAGAAGTGGGAACGAGGTTGCTCCCATTCTTGGCAGTAGCACAAAATGTATGCATAGTATCCCCTGGTGCCTCTTCATCCTCTTTTATTATTATTGCTACTAGTACAGATGTTTTGCAGCCAGTTCTTCCAACTACTGAACCAGTGCCAGACCCTCCTGGTGGGAATGGGATGTGTGCCAGCAAAGAAGTGTAAGGATCATAATCTGGGACTTGTAAAATTCACCTTTCTGCAAAAAGTTTCATAAAAACCATGAGACACTGACGTCAAAGAAGGTTGGTGCGACTACTCAGTTAGTTTTTCTTTCTAAGTGCAAATCACATGCACTTAATACTGCTGTAGAAATTAATAGGTTAAGACCTGAAGCAACTGGACCTAATCCTGTTTTTTCTTACAGAGTGTAGAGCCATGGCCAGATTACAATGGTGGAATAGGTAAAATTGCATCATGACCCATGTGAGCAGTGGGGCCAGACTCTGAGCTTCCTTAAAAAATAAAAAAGCCTATGGCCCTCTGGGAAGACTATAAAGCAAAATGTGCAGGGAGACTTCTGAGCTATATCTGTGAGTTAAGTTAACCTGACTGCTCCAACCTTTCAGTTAGCCAATGAGTGAAGTGAGAACTGTGATTTCAAAAAGTTAAAAATGTGAAACCACATGATCACAGTATTTTTATTTTTATTCTTAGTCCTCAAATGCTCCCGCCATGATAAATTTGTTCATTGTTAAGATCCCACAAGAATTATTTTGTGGTACCCTTATTTAATGTGCTCCTTTTGTGGGAAGGGGGTCCCTGTTTTGGGAAGTGCACCAGGGCCCCCAATCACCTTAACCCAAAGTTGGGTACATCACAATTTCTTCTCAGTGCAGACATTCAGAAATGTACCGTCAAGGTCTATGGCACTTGAGGATCACAGGCAAAACAGGCTACCAAGCCACAAGACAAGTAAATAACATAAAGGACCTTTGCTACCCCACCTTCTTCTCTTATTCTTCTGGCAAAGGGTGTCTATGGCAGGGGTCACCAACAGAGGCTAATCTTCCTGTGGCACCCATGAAAGATCTCAAGTCTCTAAAATCCACAATGCACAAGAGAGTGTTTGCCATTCCTGCTCTGTGTGCACTGACTAGACCTCTCCTATTTTGAACATGCCCCCTTATAGATGCTCATATATCATTGGATACCAATATTGGACACCCATCCTTCTGTTCTGAACAGAGGCAGAGGCACTTTAGCCACAAGACAAACCAGAAGGTTGCCCATGGTGGCAAAATTGGGAATTGCCTGGTGTCATTGTCCATTATCATTATATCCTCTGCATGTTTATTTATTAAAATTGTTAGTTGCTTTATTTTGCCCGGGGCAACCCAAAGCAACTTACAACCAAACAAATAGACAATAAACTCCACAAAGATATATTAAAACCACAATACTCTCCCTGAGGCTTTTCAACATCTTTATGCGCCCCCTCGCCCAGCTTGTCCGGAGTTTTGGGCTGGGTTGCCATCAGTATGCCGATGACACCCAACTCTATCTGTTGATGGATGGCCATCCTGACTCGGCCCCAGACACACTGACCAGATGTTTGGAAGCTGTGGCTGGATGGTTACGTGGGAGCCGGTTGAAGCTAAATCCTTCGAAGACAGAGGTCCTGTGGCTGGGACGGGACGATATGGGATTGGGGGGGCAACTCCCATCTCTTGCGGGGGTGCAATTAGTGCCAGCACCATCCGTTAAGAGTTTGGGTGTAATCTTTGACACCTCCCTTTCCATGGAGGCGCAGATTGCAGCTATAACAAAGGCGGCATTTTTCCATCTCCGCCAAGCTAAGCAGTTGGCTCCTTACCTCTCTCGCCCTGACCTAGCCACTGTGATCCACACGATGGTCATCTCCAGACTGAATTATTGTAACTCGCTCTACGTGGGGCTGCCCTTGAGACTGACCCAGAAACTCCAGCGGGTGCAGAATGCTGCAGCAAGACTCCTTACGGGGTCTTCGCTGCAAGATCACATTCACCTGGTGCTATACCAGCTGCACTGGCTCCCGGTGGAGTACAGGATCAGGTTTAAGGTGCTGGTTTTAACCTTTAAAGCCCATTACAGCCTAGGACCCTCGTACCTACGGGACCGCCTCTCCTGGTATGCCCCACAGAGGAACTTGCGGTCTTCAAATAAAAACATCTTGAAGGTCCCAGGCCACAGAGAAGTTAGGCTGGCCTCAACTAGAGCCAGGGCTTTTTCGGCTGTGGCTCCGACCTGGTGGAACACTCTGTCACAAGAGACTAGGGCCCTGCGGGACTTGACATCTTTCCGCAGGGCCTGTAAGACAGAGCTGTTCCGCCAGGTCTTTGGCCAGGGCACAGCCTGACTCCCTCCTTCGGCAATCTTCATGGAGCTCTGGCCCAATGGTGGCCAGTGGCTTGAATTTAATTAATTTTATAATGAATGATTTTAGAGTGTTGTTTTGTGCTGTACTTTTGTACTGTTTTATTGTTGTTAGCCGCCCTGAGCCCGGCTTCGGCTGGGGAGGGCGGGATATAAATAAAATTTATTATTATTTATTATTAATGATAGTGAAATACATCAAAAACATCCCACTGGCTTCTAAAAGGCCACAGATTAAGGCCAGAGGTCTGCCAACTGAGATATTGTGGGACTTCTCTGTGAGGGAGCCTTTTCTGTGGTGGTGCCATGGAGTTGGGGCTATGGAGACTGTATGCTAACATGTCAATCATGGAACCAATTGTTTAAAGCAGAGCTGGCGAACCTGTGGGCCTCTAGTTGTTGCAGGATTACAAATCCCTGCATCCCTAACTATTGGCCATGATAGCTGAGCCTGATAGAATTATAGTAAAGCAGCATCTGGAAAGCACCAAGTTAAAGTGTCCCTTCAATGAAGCACATTACAGATGCAGAATGTCCCAAATATTTCCCCTCAAGCTTTAGCAGTCTTGTTTATTCAAGCCAACCCGTTTATAGATGCAAAACTGAGATTTGCTTTTTAAAAAATTTAAGAGCTGTGAGTGTCCATAAATCAGTTATGACAATCATTGTCAAAGCAATCAATGAGCGAGGAATCTGCATTAATTCAAATAATATTGATAGCCACACGAGCTTGCATCAGTCTTCTGTGAAAAATGAGACATCTTCTTAAAAAAATCAATATTTTCCCGTTTATGTCACTCACTCGAAGTGTATCAATAATACATTACTTTGTACCTTGAGTGTCGGTGGCCTTTGAGATGCTGAGGGATCTTACAGTCATATTTAAGGAAAGTGGAGAGGGAGAAAAGATATTCAAACAATGAGTTGCTAAAAAGCCTAAGGGTCCCATATTACTGTCCTCTGCTGTGTGTGTGTGTGTGTGTGTGTGTGTGTGTGTGTGCTCGTGCTAACTGAAATATGTATGTGGAGCATTACTGGCTGAATGTATTATTTATAATTCATCCCTCAATCAGAGAGACTTGTACTGTGTCTTTGTCGGAACCTGTTAAAGAGCAAGGCGAACATCCAAACTCACTAGTGACATCCTTATCTCTTCCTGGCCCATGTGAGCAGAAAAGTTATACAGGTGTGCACACTGTATGGCAAAAGAAGAAGAAGAAGAAATACAAGTTGCAGAATTACAGCATCCATTCATCACAAAAGAAACATTTTAATTGGTTATAGGTGGAAAATATCTACTTGACAGTCAGTTTCTCACTTTTCACATAAGTGCTTTGCTGCTTGGATGCCTAATCTTGTTTAGTATAGGGAAAGTAATTTGACATGAAAGTACCTCGATGGCTGCCGAAAATTAATTGCCAATTAAAAAAGAAAAATGTTTGTGCTACTCTATAAACAAGCCAACATATAAACCTTTCAGTCTTGTTCCTTTATTTATGTCTTTGTAGATCTGGTTTCAAGCTATTTGCATACAATTTACAAATTCACATTATAATTCTCCAGTATATTTATGATTTTATAGTTGTATATATTTTACCTCAATGAAAAATATTTATTTCTGTGTACTGCTGTTGCTTATTATTTAACAAAAACATTTCATTACATTTGATAGTTTATGTGTCTTCTTTAGAATGAGACATTTTTATTTCTAAGTCTCAGAAGAGATTGTTTTTAGCTTATAAGTAACAAAAAGCAGGGTCCCCCCCCTAACTTTTTAGCTTTCATAAGCTTTGAAGGTAAATATAGGCATGACTAACATATTAAGAAAGGTTTAAATTCCATGTTTCCTTCATAGACATAAGCCACATGAAGTTTGGAAGTTTGTTCTAGTTCTTTCCTATTAAAAAGTTCTGAAATTCAAAAACAGAAGGCTCAAAAATATGACAATTCTAATACTTACAAATTTCCAAATTACCATGCTGCAGATATTTTTCAATCGTACAACTACAGTTCACTCTGCTAAGTACAATAACAGGATACCAGCTTTGCCCTGGAAACAAGTAGAGATGCCACTGAAGTCTGAAAAATCAGAATATGAATTCTGAAGGCTCATGAGACTCACCTTCAATACAAAGCTGAGTGTTATGGCCCCGAGTTAGGAATTTCCAGCATATACACAAAATTCAGACCCCCATTTCCTATGAAGCAGCAGTTCCAGTGAGGATGGGGAACCTCAGGCCTGGACAGCAAATGTGGCCACCCAAACCACTCTACCAGGCCCTCAGAACTTTCCCCTGCTACACCCTACTGGCCCTTGTGTTTTTTTGCCTGAGTGGAATAGGTACTTCAACTCTGATAATGCCTCTTGCATACCTGGATGAAGGACAGAGGGTGGGTGGGTGGGTGTTGTGGAGAGGTCCAAAGGTAAATTTCATATTCATTGCCCCACCAACCTCTGCCTCTAGCCCTGCCCACTACTGGTATATTGGCCTTGGAAAAGAGCCCAGAAGGAAATGCAGTTTCTGACTGCAAAAAGTTCTCCACTCCTGAGCTACAGAATAACCTATGGCCATGAAAATGTATCAGTGATAGACATGCCATTTTCCAAGGTCTGACGCTTACAGGTCTCAAGTGACAAACTAGAAGTCCTTGGAATAGGTATTTAATCTCTTTGCTTCACAGCCTCAGGGTAGCAGCCCTCTTAAGAGTGTCACCTCCCCTCCTCAAATGGCAAGAAGCCAGATGAAACTTCCTTCTCCTATCATCTTGTTAACCACCACAGATACTCACATCTCTTCCTTTTTTAACTGCCTTGTTGGTAGTCTCTTCCTCGGGTTCCATCTCACCATAATGCACCAATTTCCTTGATGTCATTTGTTCACTCTTTCATGCTGTACCACAAAGAGCGAGAAAGTGAGTGTCTGGTGGCCAGTAGTAACAGCAGCTTAGGCCCCCAATTCTTGACGGTCTTAAAGGAGGTGGCTGCTCATAGCTCCCTGTGAGTCTCAGTGGTACTCCCATGGCAGCTTTGTGGGTGCATGTAGGGGTCTAGGATCACCCACAAGTATTGATTGTCACAACCATTTCTGGCCACTCCATGGCCAGTGCTTGGAATGAACTAGTTCAACTGAACAAACTTTCCCAAGCTAGTTCAAAATCTCTGAAGTCACTTGAAAGTAGTTCCCATAATTTCCAGGTTGATTAAAGACAAATTGAGTTCATTTTGGGGTAGAACTTTGAATGATTTCTAGTTCATCTTCATGTTCATTCCCTCCATTTCCACCCCAAAATGAAAGAGAATCAGACTTTTAGCTTTCATATTTTCCCCCAATGAAATATTGATTGGATATCTATACAGAAGGACAGAAAGCAAAACATGGAGGCAAATACTTGTCAGGCAGGTATGGACCACTGCTGTTGCTAAGGGTGCTTGGTATCTTAATCATTTATACTAAGCAATTGGAAGGAAGGAACGTGAGGCATTTCCTGTATCTTCCCTGCTGAGAGGTTAATACTCTTCCAACAGGAACACAACAAGTACATGTACAGTAACAAAGCAAATGACATCAGAAGGTACAACACCAAGCAATTCACAGAGCAAAGAAATTATCGTTCCCCTTCTCTGTCTAATTCAGAAAGGCAAAAGTGTTAACATTGGCTGACCTAATTTATTGAAGGGGAACTGAGATTAGGAAATCAGTTTCCTAATAGGTTATTGATGGTGTTTCTGTAGGTCATCTGATTTGGTGTGTCAACTGATGTTATATGCTAATAGTAGTTTGCCTCCACTAGCAACCTAGCCACCACATTCTGCCCCAGCTGCAGCCTCTAGATCAGCCTCCAGGGTCGCCCCACATACAGCCCACAGCAGTAATTCTGCCATGAGGTTGCCAGTGCATGCACAATAATATGCTATGACCCTTCTGTGAAGTATTCCTTGACGAGTATCAGCAAATGGTCAGCTGACACACAAGAGCCTAACCTGACCAAATCAGATGACCCACTAGGGCACCAAATGTGTAGGCTTTGTTATTGAGACAAGGTTAGATATAGAAAGGGGAAACTTTGCATTGAAAGTAGTCATGAGTTAGGGGGCAGTTCCAATCCTGACTACAGGGTCTAAGCCTCCATTTAAAGCCTTAAGGGTGAGGCCTATGATGTAACTGGGTTTCCCTTCTGAGTCGCTTTGTTACAGAAAAACCTAAAAAGGTGAGACATGCAGGCAATGTGATCTCGGGGGCAATCTTCACAAGAACTAATCAGATCCCATCAATAACCTATTAGGAAACTGATTTCCTAATCTCGGCTCCCCTTCAATAAATTAGGTCAGCAAATGTTAACATTTTTGCCTCTCTGAATAACAAAGGAAGGAGGGGATAATTTCTTTTCTCTGTGAATTGCTTGGCGTTTCCCCCTTCAAGGTCTTAGGATGCTATTCTGCCCCCACTTTTCTACTGATATATTTCTCTCTTTTTCTGCAGATATTTTGTTGGCCTCTGTTGTATTGATTGTGGCTGCTGAAGGAGAAGAAGACTTCTGATTGTGTTCTGCTTGGGAGATTGTTAATGCAGAGCAAAGCTAGAGATGCTAAGCAGGTCACTGGACAGTCTTTCATAAATATTCAGTAGGAACAAACATCGTGAAAGACACTAATGCTGATAGAATTCACAGATATTCTAAGTAAGAATAAAGCATTTCCTGCAGAGAACTCCTGTTGAGACTATATGGCCTTCTGCTTTAATGAAGTTATACAATCGCCTAATGGAAAATGATGTCAACATCTTCCCTTCCATACCATGTACTTTAATCCTTAAAAGATATATATTTTATCAAGTACATAAATTACTGGGATGATCAAGTGCTGAGCTAAGCTGTTAGCATGGGTTGTAATATAGTTCCCTTTGGCCGCAAGTGGATTTCTATCGAAATATATAAAACAAATATCTCATTTCAAGAATCAGAGCTATTTTTCATTGCAAAGCCAAGTTACTTCTTCCACTTGTTAGATACTATACCAAGAGGCTCAGCTCTGCTTCTCAAGCTGTTACATATCTTACACGCTAGTTCCAAGATTGCATATTTGCCACAATCTAATGTGACCAAAGATAGAATCGAAGGTGGCAATATGCAGATCAGAGCAGGCTTGATTCCCAGTAGCTTCTGTTCTTTCATGGCGGAAATAAACAGGGTGCAAGATTCTTGGAGAGTTCAACAGTCTTGCAGGTCTTGGGAAAGAGGCAAAACTTGCTTCTCCCAAGAACTGCAATCACCAGGGACATGGTTTGCGTGTTCAGACCCAGAGTTCCCCCCCCAAAAAAAAAATCACACTTGACTCAAATTTTAGTTTTGGTTTTTGGCAGAATTTAGGCCACAACTTTATTGATTACAGAAAAGTGAGTGGTTGTATACGCTCTGGTTCGACTAGCTCCCTGCACCCTAGCAGGTAGCGCTGACCCAGAGCTCTATCATAGGTCAGCCAAAGGTGAACACCTGAGGTAGGTATAAAGCCCGGGTCCTGGCTATGTCCACTCCCTAGATGCTCCCCTGGACTCAGGCATGGGCACAACCCCCTCTCGGGGGTTGACCAAACCAGTTGAGTCCCTGAATTCCTTTAACGGAATACCCTTCACATAGGGATGGCAAGACTGTTATCCCATCCCTATCACCTGAACCAGTGCCTATCCGCAACCTTACAAGTTGTGACAATTTGCTACGCCAAATTTGCTATGCCAAATGGCAACAGCCAATCAACCAAGTGGCAAAATTCCTGCCGTGCCCCTGTCCCAGGGACAGATGACACACGACGGCATAGCAAGGTCAATCTCGCAAAACCCTAAAAATAGGGAGAAGTGGGCGGGTGTTCCGAATGCACGTGCATGGGTATATATAGGTCCCTCAATCTGTTTAGACTGTGCCCCATTGGCCAGATTGAACCCAACATTGAGGGACCTACCAATCGGGTGTTGTGGCTAACCAGTCCAACCCACCCACAACACAGGAGGTCAGTCTCCAGGTCTCACCGCAACATGTGCCCTCTTTAAGGGAGGACACGATTACACACTAGATTTAAGGGACACGATTTAAGGGACACACTAGATTTAAGGGACACGATACACATGATTTAAGGGACACGATTACACACTAGATATGCATACATGTCCCCATGACCTTAGATCCAGGAACAATGCTTTGCTCTGGGTACAGCCTTATGGGAGATAGAGCCTAGCAAGGCATGGAGTGCAGTAAAACCCATACAGTAGAATTTACACAGGAGGCAGACCATTCAAACCCATTCTCTATCACTGTCTGCATTATTCTGGAGAGTAAAGTTTTGGTTTTTAAAACCCTTACTAGTTTCAATTTATATTGACTCTTTAAAGTTACCTCAAGCTTTCAATGGTGATGGTTTAATAGCTGCTTCTATGTTCCTATTTGGTTTTTGAAGTCATTCTTATATAATGTAATTATGATCTTGTTTTAGTATAATTTTATAGGATGTCACCTTGAGCTTTTAGTAGAAAGATGACTAATAAATGCAGGAATGAATTAATATATCCTATCCCAAACGTGACCCTATAAACATCTCCCATAGAAGCCAATGGTAGTCACAAATTTCTGAGGAGGAGAATAAACCTACAACCACTCAGAGTGCAGTAAAAGTGGATATTAAAGAGACCTTTGCTTGTGTCTCAAGTCCTGCAGGAGAAAGCATCTGAGATGCTCAGTGAGGAGAGAGACAGCGGTGTGCAAGCAGAAACTCAGATGAAAACTGCTAGCTGCACTTTACAGGCCAGTTCACAGCACTTTTGAAGTGTGCATCAACTCTCCTTCAGGTCATTGTAACCTCTCCTCCTGTAGTGTTAACTGCATAGCAGGTATTCTGTGGCCTTTTGATATTCATGAAATATCATTAGCCAGCACTGTTCCTCTGTTGGCAGTCACATAACTATAGCCACACAGTGAATCCCAAATTGGACATCTGCTCTCAGTTCATCGTGAAAGCATTTGCTCAGCAGAACTCAAAGAACTACACTGGAGATTAAAACAGGAACGCATTAATTCAAACATAACCCATCCTTTGTCTTTTTGATCTTGTATGGAGCTACTAGAACAAAGACGGCAAAACATAACTAGACAGCTTCAAATATACACCCTTCTTCCCATTGCTGGGAAGCTCTCTAGGCTGTCTTTAAATGGGTCAGCTATGTCTAGAGGTTGGGAGAGAAAGGATTAGAAGCTGATGGTGTTCTTGTAATAGCCCTTCTGTTTGCGAATATGTAGACTGAGCAAGTATTAGAAGGGTACGGAAGCAAGCACACAGACCTTGAAATATTCATAGTAGCACCACTGTAGTCACCAGCACACAAATCATGAAGTATAACAATAAACAAACCTATAATTCCGTCCCCTTCGACACATTCCAGTGCACCAATTTCAGATCCATGGATTTGGTAATCTAGGAGTTTGGAGCTATCCACAAATTAGTCATTAACAGAGCACACAAACCCCAAATACCCACATCACAGAAAGCCTAAAAGAGTGGAGCACTTTGCACAGAATGGCATAAGAGAACTGTGTAGCATATTAGCTAGAATGACCTCTTGCTTCAGCCACTAAGTCAGCAGCTGCCAGCACACCATCATCTCTCAACCACCGTCTCTCATTTCCCCTCTGCAGAATAGGATGGCGAGACTGACCTATTTTGAAGGGTTGTTTCAGCATTGCTTCAAAACACTTAGGTTGCAATCCTAAACACACTTAGAAGGGAGCAAGTACCAATGAACACAATCAGGCTTTACTTCTAATTGATGGTTTGCATGTTCAGACCCAGAAACCTCCCCCTCCCCAAATAAAAACACATGTGACTTAAATTTTAGTTTGGTTTTTGGCAGAATTTAGGCCACAACTTTATTACCGGTAATTACAGAAAGTGAGTGGTTGCATAGGCTCTGGTTCGACTAGCTCCCTGCACCTTTGCAGGTAGCGCGTGTTAGGGTGTGAAACCTAAGACGCTGGCAAGTTAGCAATGTCATGTCACTTTAAGTAGTGAAGCTCGTTATGTTGTTAAGTTGCTCAGTATATAAAGAGTGTTTGTTTTCTGTGCCTGGGGGGGCGTGAAGCAAAAATGTCTGAAAGCTCTGGAGGTGTTTCTGTTATCTTTCTGCAATAAACCTGTCTTTGGAAAGACAGGCTTCCCTGTGTCGTTATTTCTTTGCTGCTGAGACTCTGAAGCTTGTACTGCAACAAGAATCTCTGCACTGGACTTAATTAATGCTCTGCAAAGAGAACTGTTGCTGGTTGCGCAGCGGAAGCGTTTACTGGACCAGTACACAGACTCTCTTAGGTTATGGATCCTTCTACGTTTCTACAGCTGTACTGTGTGCAGAGAAAGTGAAAGCAGCTTTCGGATGAGAGAAGACCGGCTTGGTCGTAAATCCAGCTCTTAAAGGAACTGAGAGGCTGCAGAAAGTTGAGAGAGCTGCGTAAGTGAAGATTTACAGCTTCATTAGCTGCAAAAGGCTAGCTTGACCTCCCGTCGTGTTTTTGTTTTGTTAATAAAACCAGAGGACGGTGGTAGGTTGCTAGTGAAGAGACGGAGAAAAAAGTTTAAAAGGCTTCAGAGGAGGCTGGAGGCGTCTGAAAAGTGAGTAAGACAAATCCCAAGGGGAAAGAGAAGCAAGGGCACACAGAGGGAGTAGCAGCTGACCCCAAGAATGGCAGTGAAAAATTTCCAGGTTCCCTTTACAAAGTTGAACTCTGCTAATTACGTGCAGTGGTCTAAGAGGGCTCAAGTCTGGTTGGAAGCCAAAGAAGTGTGGGCTGACTATGTCCAAAGGCGAAAGCCATTTGTGGCTGTTGCAGCAGATGCCACAGCAGAGCAACAGGCTGCTGCACATGCTCAGAACAGGGAACATGATAAAATGGACACTAAAGCTAGATGCATGTTGATGGTATCGATAGACGATTCCCAATTACCTCATGTGGAAAATTTAAGGTCTGCATTTGAAATTTGGGAAGCTCTTAGGCGAATTCACCATAGAGCCACCATAGAGCGTGGGGGAACTAGCAGGCAGAGCTGTAAGGAAGCCTCACAAGTGTCTGCTATGGCCAGCAAGTCATGTTTTCGATGTGGCAGCAGGTTTCATTTGATAGCAAAGTGTCCAGAAAAGCAACAGGAATTTCAACAGTCCAAGGTCAGTTTCCGGAGCTACAGGGGAAGACAAAGTGAGAACTACAAGAATCAACGATCCAGAGGGGGAGCAGGTGCTGATAAGGGACTATCTGCAATGGCAGCACAACAGAGTCCTAAAAGGAGCCAACAAACCTTGAAGTGGATTATTGACAGTGGAGCAAGTCACAGTTTAGTTCCAGCGACATCTAGTGGCAGCTTGATGAACTGCAAGACATTGCCAGTTGCAAAAACTGTGACTATAGCAGACAATAGTAAACGAGAAATGAACCTTAAAGGCACAATTTATGTTAATTGTTTGCAAACTAACCTTCCTGTTTTCGTTCTTTCAGGAATGAAGAATGGACTTTTGAGTGTGTCATGCCTGGTAAAAAGTGGTTTTAAGGTTGAGTTTGAAAAAGATGTGTGCACCATTTCGAAACAGGGGAAGGAGCTAGTTAAAATTCCCTGTGAGGATGGGTTTTTTGTTTTGGATGAAGAGCAGTTAGCAGCAGGTAGATGTTCAACAGGTGAAGCGCAAGCTAAGTGTGTAAATAAGGCTCCTCATTCAGGTTGTGCACATCTACTACACAGAAGGTTAGCTCATATATGCTTTAAGTATGTAAGCAAGATGCCAGATTTAGCTGAGGAGTGTAACATTAAACCCTGTCCAAATTTTCTGGATTGTTGTGCTTGTAAACATGCTAAGGTTAAGACATGTAACTATCCTAGATCTGATAGAGTAAGCAAGAAACCCTTTGAACTTGTGCACACAGACGTGTGTGGCCCTATGCCAGTCAAATCGCTTGGAGGTGCGAGATTTATGCAAATTTTGGTGGATGATTTTTCAAGGGCTAGTTGGGTTTTCTTTCTGAAAGAAAAATCACAAGCAGCTTCCATCCTGATGGATTGGATTGAAGAAGTCGAATGTAAATTTGACACCAGGGTGCGTAAAATACAATCAGATCGTGGTGGGGAATATGTGAACCACACGCTGGAGACGTGGTTAAAAAGGAAAGGTATAGTTCATAGACTTACCAATCCCTATTCACCACAGGAGAATGCAGTTGCCGAAAGAAAATTTCGAACATTACAGGAAGCCATTGCTGCTTTGCTGTTTGATTCTGGACTTCCACAGCGGTTTTGGGCTGAGGCTGCACTGTATGCGAATTATACTTTTAACAGAGTGTACAATAGCACAGTAGGCAACACTCCTTACTTCATGCTATTTGAAAAAAAAACCAAAAATTGATCATCTAAGAGTTTTTGGATGTCGTGCTTATGTGCTGGTGCCTAGGGCACAACGTAGGAAAGGCGATCCTAGATCTAAAGAAATGCTTTTCTGTGGTTATCAAGCAAACACAAAAGGTTGGAGATTTGTGAATGTAGAAGGCAATCAAACAAAAATCACAATCAGCAGAAGTGCGGAATTTTGTGAACAGGATGGTTGGAATAAAATTCATGGAAATCCTGACATACTATTTGATGTGGTGAACAGTAATAATGAAACTCAGGCCCCAGGGCAGGTATTAGTTCCAGAACAGGCTGAGGAATTTGAGTCTGAGGACGAGGGTGAGAAATCGCCTAGTTCACCCAAGTCTGTAAAGTCAGAATCTTCTAGCTCTAAAAGTTCACCCGTACAGCAAGAGAGACGTGTAAAGTCAGAATCAGAAAGTTCTTCAACTACTAGTGACAAACAGGTGACGACTAGTGATTCTGGGTCAGAGGGGGAAACTGAAGGAACATCACAGGAACTGTTAAGGCGTTCCAAGCGTGCCAACAAAGGGATACCTCCTGAAAGGTACCAAGCTATTAGTGTTTGGGCTGGTTTGGCAAATTGCAAACCTGAAAGTTTTGAGGAGGTTGAGCAATTACCCCAGGAGGAGGCCAGTAGGTGGCGTGAGGCCATGCAAAAAGAGTTGAATTCTATGAAAGAACTGGGTGTGTTTTCCATCACCAAACTGCCAGAAGGTACCAAGGCAGTAAGTTGTAGGTGGGTGTACAGGATAAAGACAACAGCGATGGGGAAACCAGAGTACAAAGCAAGGCTTGTAGCTCGAGGTATTACGCAGAGAGAGGGGTTACATTATTCCGAAGTCTATGCACCCACTTCAAGGAGTGAAACCCTACGGGCACTATTAGCAGTTGCTGCTCAGAAAGGGTTCAAAGTGAATCAATTTGATGTCTCTACAGCTTATCTTCATTCAGACTTGGCTGAAGAGCTCTATATGGAGCTACCACCAGGATTGAAAGTTGGTAAATCAAATCAGGTATGGAAACTACATAAATCTATTTATGGACTCAAGCAATCTGCTCATAATTGGAATGAGTGTTTGAATGACGTTTTGGTAGGCATTGGTTTTAGCAGGAGCAAGGCTGACAATTGCTTATATTTCAGAGGTTCAGGAGATGCCCAAGAATCTTTGCTTGTTTATGTAGATGACCTGATTTATACTTCAAAGACACAAGAACAAGTAAAAAAACTAGCCAAAGAGTTAAATAAACATTTCAAAGTTAAGAATCTTGGTGATGTAAAGGTCTATCTTGGTGTTCAGATAGATAGGACCAAAAATGGCAGTTTTCTACTGAATCAAAAGGGCAAGATATTGCAAATGTTGAAAAAGTTTGGCATGACGGAGTGTGCAGGTGTTAGAACACCAATGGAAATGGGTTTTGTAAAAGACAATGAGTTCAAGGATAGTGCTGAATTCAAGCATGCTGAAATCTTTCAGTCAGCACTGGGAAGCTTACTTCATCTTTCGCAATGGAGTAGACCAGACATTGCTTACGCTGTTAACTTACTAAGCAGAGAAGCTTCAAAACCTAGTGTAAATGCATGGAAAGGAATTCAAAGAGTGTTAAGATATTTACAATACACCAAAGATTTTTGCCTTGAATTATCTTCTGAAGGACAAGCACAGATTACTTGTTGGGCAGATAGTGATTGGGGAAATTTAAAGGATAGAAAATCAGTGTCTGGCTGTGTAATAAAATTTGGTAACTCTCTGATTGGGTGGAGATCCAAGAAACAGAACCTGATTGCTTTGTCGTCAACAGAAGCTGAGTTCTGTGCCTTATCTGAGTTATGTAGAGATCTAGAATTTTACAAATGCTTGGCACAAGAGATGTATGAAAAGGCCATCACTCCAATCACTGTATGGGGTGATAATCAACCATGTCTTAAGTTAGCACAAAATGGGCAGTTTAAAGGTCGTACAAAACATTTGGATATCCGCTTTCAAAATGTTTGTCAAACGGTAAAAGCAGGAATTGTTAAATTAAATTACTGTCCCAGTCATGAAAATCAAGCTGATGGTTTTACAAAACCGCTTGGGTTTCAGCGGCATGAAAACTTTTGTGAAGAAATGGGTCTGAAGTAATTTTGTTTTTGTATTGCCAGCGAGAGGGGGTGTTAGGGTGTGAAACCTAAGACGCTGGCAAGTTAGCAATGTCATGTCACTTTAAGTAGTGAAGCTCGTTATGTTGTTAAGTTGCTCAGTATATAAAGAGTGTTTGTTTTCTGTGCCTGGGGGGGCGTGAAGCAAAAATGTCTGAAAGCTCTGGAGGTGTTTCTGTTATCTTTCTGCAATAAACCTGTCTTTGGAAAGACAGGCTTCCCTGTGTCGTTATTTCTTTGCTGCTGAGACTCTGAAGCTTGTACTGCAACAAGAATCTCTGCACTGGACTTAATTAATGCTCTGCAAAGAGAACTGTTGCTGGTTGCGCAGCGGAAGCGTTTACTGGACCAGTACACAGACTCTCTTAGCGCGGACCCAGAGCTCTATCATAGGTCAGCCAAGGGTGAACACCTGAGGCAGGTGAAAGGCCTGGGTACAGGCTATGTCCACTCCCCAGATGCTCCCCTGGACTCAGACACGGGCACAACCCCCTCTTGGGGGTTGACCAAACAAAGTTGATTCCTTTAACGGAATACCCTTCACATAGGCATGGCGAGACCATTCCCCCATCCCTATCACCTGAACCAGTGTCTATCTGCAACCTTACAAGTTGTGACGATTTGCTACGTGGCAGGCGAATCCCAAATGGCAACAGCCAATCAGCCAAGTGGGGGAAATTCCTGCCGTGCCCCTGTCCCAACGACAGACGACACACGACGGCATAGCAATGTCAATCACAAAATGCCCTAAAATTAGGGAGAGGTGGGCGGGTGTTCCAATGCACGAGCCGAAAGAGGAAGCTCTGGGTTACATGCATAGGTATTTATAGGTCCCTTGATTCTTTGAGACAGCACCCCATTGGCCAGATTAAACCCAGCAACAAGGGACCTACCAGTTGGGTGTTGTGGCTGTCCAATATACCCACCCACAACAAGAAGGTCAGTTTCTAGGTCTCACCGCAACACGTCCCCTCTTTTAGGGAGGAAACACTTTGCCAACACATGGATCAACAACATGTTGTTGGACTCCAACTCGCATCAGCCAAAATTAGCATCATTGTCAATAGTCAGGGAGAAGGTAGTCCAACAACGTCTGTAAAGCCACAAGTTTTACAGATCTCTGGTCCAAAGTGAAGGAGATAGAATATAGAGCTGCAATGAATACTGACCACTTTTTAAGATTTGCCAAAAGTGTTTGGTTTTACCACTCAGGTTCAGAACATAATGGTTTAACCATGTTTTTTTTTTTGGGGGGGGGGAATGAGCATGAAGTAGAACCACAAAATTTGAAAGTTTACAAATTGCCAGCTGTCAAATACTAAAAACAATGCATGTTATCCATCAAATGCTGTCTGTCCCAAACCACAGCCTTTCTCCAAACATTAATATATATTTTACACCATCCTTCATCCAAACTGATTCCAAGGCAGTTTGCAACCATATAAATAAAAAAATAAAATGAAGGCAGCCATTGAAGCTCTCTTAAGAGCAGTGAAGTATGATCCAAACAAGCTTTACCAGTTGAAATTCTGGAAGCTGTAGTTGAACTATCTTCAGAGACAGCCCCACGTATAGCACATTGCAGTAATCCAACTGGAGTTTACAAGGCGTAAATAGCCATGACTAGTCTATCTGTGCCAGGAGTGGTTGCCAGTGAAGCTGATAAAAGATGTAATGACAAGGGCCATAGCTCAGTGTCAGAACATCTGACAAAAGACTCCCAGCATCTCCAAGCAGGGTTGGGAATGTCCTGTCTGCAATCATTGACAGCCACGTCCAGTCAGTAAAGACAATAGTGAGCTAGGTGGATCAACTGTCTGGTTTAGTGTAAGGCACCTTCTGATGTTCCTTCACTCCACCGATGCCACTGGGGCCTCTACAGTCAAAGACAGATGGGTTGCGTTAAAAGAATGTAAAAAAACTTACACGTAGACCAATGTGCTTTCAGTATTCTGAGAAAGTACCTCTCTGAGTTGCAAACATAGTTGCTCTGTTATGGGGGCCCACAGTTCGTTCCCTCTTGCTTTGTTGTTATGCTTGTCAACATAAACGAAAGGTCAACGTGACAAAATGTATTGGTTCGTCTTTCTTTGTACAGAACGATGTAAAGGGAAACTTGAAGCATAGTCCCATGTGCCGAAAGAAATGCTAAACAGATTTTCCTTAGTGACAAACATAGCTTCATTTACACCGTATGAGAGCCATCCTACAAAAGCAGTCCTAGACTTTCCTGGGACTAATATGAATCTGTTTATAATATGATTAGGCAGGCAAAGCACTCTTAAAGTGCTCTATCATTTGTTCTGCGACTGCTATACTGCTGTAGTGGGACCTCTTAAACTTCTAGTGGGTTGAAATAGCAATACTTACATGTGTATCTTATCTCTTAAAATGAAGACACACTTTGCCCACTGGCTTCGAATATGATACCCGTGCAACAAATACGAACAGATTCTTTTTTTTATTAGCTGTAATTTTCTAACTCAAACAGGGGCATTCCACTGGAATCTCTGAAATCCCTGAATGCATTATTCAAAATGTACTTCGCCTTCCCCCCCCCAACCCTTTCTTTTCCCTCAACACTTATGAGATCAAAGAGAAGAATTTAATGCACATTTGTGACCATTTAGAATATACTTTCAAGGGGAGGCGTTACTGAGGGACTATCAAATAGAGTTCTATACAAAAAAAAAATGGCTAGGATTTCTGGAGACTTCTAGATTTGCATTTTCTTTGTAGTTTCATTAACATAATTGGAAAACAGATTTAATTAGTGTCTTAGCACTATTCATGTTGTTTTCTTTTCAGACTTGGGAGGATAGCGAGCAATAAGGTACTGACACAGCAATTTTGACACTCCATACATTTTCATAGTATCCCCCCCCCCCATCGCCCAATATAGGACTCAATACATTGACCAAACTCCTTCACACATTTCCTCAGGAACCTCCTGCTACCACTTCACATGCACCTGCAGCAATGTGGGAGTTCCTTTATCTGTTGTGTGATTCCACATGGCTACAGTACGTCTGTGAATATCTGACCCAAACAGGTGGGGCATGCTGTTTGGGCATTCCATACCCTATCATTGTTAGGATAAAGGTAAAGGTAAAGGTACCCCTGCCCATACGGGCCAGTCTTGACAGACTCTGGGGTTGTGCGCCCATCTCACTTAAGAGGCCAGGGGCCAGCGCTGTCCGGAGACACTTCCGGGTCACGTGGCCAGCGTGACATCGCTGCTCTGGCGAGCCAGAGCCGCACACGGAAACGCCGTTTACCTTCCCGCTGGTAAGCGGTCCCTATTTATCTACTTGCACCCGGAGGTGCTTTCGAACTGCTAGGTTGGCAGGCGCTGGGACCGAGCAGCGGGAGCGCACCCCGCCGCAGGGATTCGAACCACCGACCTTTCGATCGGCAAGTCCTAGGCGCTGAGGCTTTAACCCACAGCGCCACCTGCGTCCCTCATTGTTAGGATAGTAATGCTCAAATGGTTAGTCATGCCAATGCTAGTTGGCAGACCTTCTCAGAAGTTGCAGCTTCAGATGAGAAAGTTCTCTTTCTGTACAGCTTCTAATTCATCTCAAACATCCTTGGCTGGAATACATATGGAAATGGTGGTATGAAGTCAGTTATAAACTCAGGGAGGAGGTGTTGGTGGGCAATGAAGAAATGAATGTAAAAAAATGAGGATTCCTGGATGTCAAGATCCAAGTTTGGTGCAAGTATTCTTTGGTGAGAGAACCCCGACAGAGATTTAAAATCACAAAATAAGCAGTAAAGTAAAGTGTAGAAATATAGGCCTTTAGACCTTTAAAATATGCCCTTCCTTGTTCCTTTCCAAAGTTTCCCACTTCCCCTAACATAAAAAGAATACCACACATTTAGTAAGTTTAAAATGGTTTACTTACAAACTCTCCAAAGGTCAGATTCATGTGCTTTTCCATACAGCATTCAGAAAAGGTTGACTAGGCAGTAAAACTTGGTTTAGTTCCAAAGTGGTGAAAGTTCCTAAATTACTGTTATAGGAGCTCAAGAGAGGCTTGTTAGAGCCATGTGGTCTGAGCTGAGCATGTGCTGAGCTGAGCATGTGGTCTCAGACCTCACACATTGAGCTTCTCAGGTAGACTGAGGGACAACAATAGGCCTGATTACCTTTCTCTCAAGGTGAGATAGAGTGAAATCTTACTCTATTGCATTAACCCCTTCATGCATTAGTTAGACATAAGCATGTTGGTTATGTGAGGCTGGTTATCCCACAAAAAAAGCATTCACACCAGTGACAAGTTGCTTAGACTAAGGCATTAGTTCTGAGACTAATGGTTTGGTGTGTTTGGGTGTGTTGGGATTGGCCCTTGGCAACAGCTGACAGGTTTAGGTACTACAGCCAAGATGGAGCCCTTGAAGCATGAGTGTCAAATGGTATAAGGATTAGACAAATCCACGGTAGAAAAGGTTATCAATGTCTACTAATCTTGCTGGCTTTGTACCACCTCCAAAATCAGCGGCAGAATGCCCATGTGCTCAGGTTCTGCTTGTGGATTTCCCATAGGCCACTGATTCACTACTTTGGTAAATAGGATGCTAGATTAAATAGGCTGGCCATTGTGAGGAATAGGCCATTCGTCCGATCCAGCAGGGCGCTTTTTATGTTAAGGCAAAACAACACACCATTTCCCCCAACACTGTTAATTCCTTACTCGGTTCTCTCTCTCTTTTTTTACATTTTAGCTTTTGTTCCTAATTTTTCTCTTTACTGCTGAAAATGAAGAAGTGCAGGATTAAATGACTACAGGGAAATGGGAAAGGGATATCTGTCTCTGACCTCCAGGTCACCAATTCATATCAGGCCAAGTAATTAGCAGCTGAAAATTGTACCATCTGTTGACTGTTTAGGGTTATGAGAGAGAGGTGATGGTTTTAGTTATATTACTAATGGACAAATTAATTTAGCCCATGCACCCTCATTTGATAGATGTCTGGAAGAGGAAAAGATTGCATCAAAATATATAAATGGATTCTGCCAAGAATGAATGAAAGGGGGAGACTGAAATGGAAGTACATAAGAAAATTATTGTTCTTAGTAGTGGTAACACTGTAGTATTCTTACACTCTTGATGAGACAAACGTATTTTCTCTGTGTTTTGCTTCAGGCTTCCAAAAATCATCTGACTGGCAATTGAGAGAACAGGATGCCGGAGGAGATGATCCAGAAGGCTGTTCTTATGACTTCAGGGTGACTCTTGGGTCTAGGTGCCAGTCCAGCTGTAAGTCAATCATGCTTAAGTTCCACTGGACAAGTTAGTGGAAGCTAACATAAGCCCTAATGATTTGATTTAGCTATCAGCTTTAGTGATATTTAGCTCTGCCTCATTCAAACTCATAGCCTCCTGTTGTTTTAGACTATACACCCCATCATTCTTGACCAAGAGGGGGTGATGGGAGTTGGAGTTCCAAACATCTGGAGGCCACCGGATTGCAGAAAGCTGCTTTAGCTGATTGTGGCGGCTGTTGTTGTTGTTGTTGTTGTTACACCTATAGTTATTATTATTACTCCCCTCTGGGCTACTACTTTACATGTATATTGTGCATTTATTACACCACTTAGCTCTATGTTACAAGGGAAACTTTCTTAAATATACTGGGACAATCCCTTCAAGAAGGAGCAAACAGCCCAACAGTAATTCTTGTTTTTGAAAAAGCAGAATTTGGGGACTGTTACACGTTTCGCTTGTAATGCATAGTTCACACCGGTCAGGTGGCTTTGTGACTCGGTGGCAGAGTTCATCTCTCATCCCAAGGGTCCTCACTGGGATTTTCCCAGGTTCAGAGCAAACAGAGCAATAGCACAAGCGATGGCAGATGTATTCTACAGCATGAGCTCAACAAATGCAAATACAAGTGCAGAATTGTTTTCTTCTAATTTTATGATAATAGATTCAACTTATTGAGAAGGCATAATCTTAACACCAATAATGCTTTTAGTAAGGGGCTGGATGTCAAATCATGAAAGTAATTCTGTAAGCCATGTGTTACTTTTAAATGAGGCAGATAATATATTCTGAACCTGCTATATGTCTTGCTGTAGCTCTTCTCAAGCATATACTTCTGTTTCTGTTCTGTTCTCTTTATAAAGAGAAGAGTTGTGCAGAGTTGTTAAGGCAGCAGAGAGCATTGTTGGCTGCCCACTCTCCACCTTAGAGCAGATTTAGGCCACAAGGTGCCATAGGAAGGCAATGGACATAGCAAAAGATCCATCGCATCCTGGTCACTGTCTCTTTGAGCTCCTGCCATTGGGACGGAGATACAGGATGATGAAGACAAGAACGAGCCGTCTCAAGAACAGCTTCTTCTCCAGAGCAATCTCAGCCCTAAATGGGAAACCTTGAAAGTTATCTAATCTTCCTTGCTGTATTATACTGTATTGTTTTAATTAGTGTTTTTATAGTTGTTCTGATTTTGTGTGGAGTGCCCTACCTCGGTGGATGGAGCAGCCAAGTAAATTTCATTGTCCCTGAGAGGGGGCAATGACAATAAAGATATTATTATTGTTGTTGTTGTTGTTGTTGTTGTTGTTATTATAAAGCAAGGGTGATATCCAATGCAGACACAGCATGAACCATGCCTGGAAAGAGCAGCAGAGACCCAGCGGCGGAGCTAGCTGCTCCGGCACCCAGAGCAGCACACATGCCGTGCACCCAGCGAATAGGGCAATCGCGCCCAGGGTGTGTGTTCCAGCATGGTGGCAATTGTGCTGGGCGGTGCCATCCACTGCGGTGGTGATCGGATTTTGTCACCCCCCTCAGGGATGACACCCAGGGTGAACTGACCCCACCCCCTTCCTAAACCCCTGCAAAGACCTAAGTGTGGTTAAGCCCTGATATTACCAATTGCATTAAATTAAAGCAATATGCTTCACAACCATCTAGAGTCCTCTAAAGTATGAATTGCAACATGACACCCACAGGTGCTAACATGCCTGCCAGCAACGCCTGTGTTCTTCTTCACTGAAGGCTAGAAGTCTGTGCCCTTATATATGTGTGAAAATATTGATATTGATACATTGGAAGGACGATCAATGGATAGATGGCGTGACAACTCTTCAAACTCATGAACAAATAGCTTTCAGACTAAAGATGTATGGACAAATTTAACAGTGCTTGGAACGTATTTATCGAAATCATAGTGACACACATATCAATGTATATTTGAGGGGGGAAATAAGTTATTCTATTTACATATGTGTTATATAGTTCTGTAATCTTAATTATCTTTATTGTCATATTGTTATTGTTGGTCTCCTCTGCCTTTTAAAATGTTGTTTTCTTTCTTTTGCTTTCTTACTTTAACTTATTGTAATATTCTTAATAAAAATTTAAATGATCAAATAATATGAAAAGGCTATAAGTCATGGGCTAAAAAGACAGGTCCTCTTATAGATCAGTAACCAGTTATAAAAAGAGAGAGTAGCAGTGATAAATAGATTCCCAATGGAAGGGTGTAAGAAAGGGAGTCCAAGCATCTGTGCTTTTTAACTTGGTCATAAATGATCTGAAGAAGTGAGTGAGTAGTGAGGTGCCCAAGTTTAGCTTCAAGGTTTTATAAAGCCAAAGGGATAGCAAAGACATCTATAAAGATCTCTCCAAACTGGGTAAATGGGCACTTAAATAGCTAATGCATAGCACACTGAGGCAAACAAAACCCCTAACTTCACATACAAACTGATGGGATCCAAACTGGCAGTGACTAACCAGGAGAAATATATTGGAATCAACATGGATAGCTCAATGAAAATATTGGTCCAGTTAGAGATGTAATGAAAAATGCACGTTCCATGTTAGGGATCATTAAGAAAGAAACTGAAAATAAAAATGAAAATAATATTTTTACCACAAAAAAGGATATTGTAATAGATGCTGGAAATGGTGCAGAATAAGTGCAGAAATTGATCGACCAAATAAAAAAGAAAGAAACGGTGAAATGTTTGTGTAGAGAACAGAGAGAAGTGCTTTTCCTTCTCTCTAAATACTAGAACATGGAAGAAGAAGAAGAAGAAGAAGAAGAAGAAGAAGAAGAAGAAGAAGAAGAAGAAGAGTAGTAGTAGTAGTAGTTTGGATTTGATATCCCGCTTTATCACTACCCTAAGAAGTCTCAAAGCGGCTAACATTCTCCTTTCCCTTCCTCCTTCACAACAAACACTCTGTGAGGTGAGTGAGGCTGAGAGACTTCAAAGAAGTGTGACTAGCCCAAGGTTACCCAGCAGCTGCATGTGGAGGAGCGGAGACGCGAACCCGGTTCACCAGATTACGAGACTACCGCTCTTAACCACTACACCACACATGGAGTCGGTAAATGCAGTTGAACCATAGAAGATTCTAGTGCTTTTTTTCCTGGGGGGACGCAGGGGTACGGATACCCCTAAACATTTTGTGAATCTAAGTTTGGCCTCACTGAGGGGCAGTATTTCAATATGAGTAGGAAAATGAGAGTACCCCTAAACATTTTTTTTAGGAAAAAAACACTGGAAGATTAAGGACACATGAATGGTCATATTTCTTTATGCAGCAGGCATTAAACTATGGAGTTTGTTACCACAGGACACAGCAAACCTGGATGCAAACTTGGATGGTTTTAAAGGTGGTTTGGGCAGATTCATAGAGGAAAAGGCTGCCAATGACTACTAGGCATGATTCTGCACCCCAGAATAAGAAGCAGCATGCTATTGAATACCACTTTCTGGGAAGCAACAGCACTCATGTCCTGGCTGGGGACCTCTCATACAGATCTGGTTGGCCACTGTAGGGAATAGGTTGCTAGACTTTGTATCACCTTGGATTAATTCATCAGGGCTCTTCTTATGTACAGTGGTACCTTGGCTCTCAAACTTAATCCATTCCGGAAGTCCATTTGACTCCTGAAACCATTTGAAAACCAAGGCACCACTTCCAATTGGCTGCAGGAGCTTCCTGCACTAAAGCAGAAGCCGCGTCAGACATTCGGCTTCCAAAAAACGTTCGCAAACTGGAACACTTACTTCTGGGTTTGCGGCATTCAGGAGCCGGTTTGTTCGGCAACTAAGCCTTTCGAGAACCAAGGTACCACTGTAGTTGTGTCCTGGACCCAAGAGGCCATTGGTGCAGGGCACACATTACAAACTAGCATGTGTATGTAATAATTTGACCTGACCCCATTTACCCTGGAAATATGGACAAAATACATTTCATGGCACAATCTGAGGTTTCCATTCCCCACGAGGCAGTTGGGTGAGATTTAAGGGGCCTTAAAGAAAAAGGGTTAGAATCCAAGATCTGACTGGCACTAGAGACACCCAATAAAAAGTACTGGTGTGTTTGACATAGGTGGGAAAGATGCAATGCTGGTTGCCATATGGCTGATGCTTCCATTAATATTATTTCTGAATGCTCTTGATCACAACTGAATAACATTATATATAGTGGATTGAACTACAATCCATTCCCTTTATTGCTTATGACTATAAGCTGTGTGTGATGAAACCAGCAATAAAAAAAACCCTTTCCGTTGGTACACCTCTTGGAAGGCAGCCAAGGTATTTATTGCTATTCGGGCAATTAATGGCTTTATTGATCTCTTGTTTTCCCCTAGTAAACAGTGGATAAGCCATTTATTTTTATTCCTTAGTTGTAATTAATGCAAGTAGAGTTTGACTGATATTTGCTAGTATAGCACTTTCTGGATGAGAGAACATTTTGTTTTTCACAACAACTCTGCGATGGAACAAACTCGTTACAAATAAAGCATATCTGTTCATTATTTTTCTAAATAGAATACAACCGTACGACCAGTCTGAACAGGAATATGAACTTGTTTTTTCATTGCTATGGTGCTGGTGGAACCCAAACCGCATCTTCCAGTTCTCCACACAAGTTCCAAGATATAGATGGAGCATCATATTCTCAGGGTAAAATAACTGCCACAAATCAGATTATATATACAGTAAGAGAGCAGTTCAATGCCAAGTTCAACTGAGACCAGCAATTTAGGATGCAGTGGATCTCCAGCTCAGCCAGCTAATTCCTGGCTCAGATAGCATCAAGTCCCAAATCCCAGCTCAGCTGAAGATTTGCTGACAAAACTTGCTCAACTGGCTGAGCTGATGCCGGCTAAGTCAAGGCTTGTATAAGCCCCCAGAAAAGAGGTGTGGTGGGAGTTGGGCAGGGACAGGACCAGACTTAGACTGGATCCTATGTCCATTCAGCTTGGTCACTATTTTAAAAGCTTGTTTTAGACAAAGCAGAAGCAGCAGCAGACCCACTGCTGAACAAGGTTGGATCTGGTGTAACTACACGGCAGTTAACTAACACCAGAATGCTTTACGCCAGCCTCTTGCAGAGGATGCACAGAAAGTGTAGCCTTATTGGAGTTCACCGATAGGGTCTGCGTTGCTCCCGGACAGGAGGAAGGAAGTCAAATGACACCGAGGTTGGTTCAAAGAAAGAGTTTATTCTGCTCTCCGGATAGCAGAAGGCACTTGCGTGGTCAGTCCATAGCAAGTCCAAAGAAATGAGAAGTTTCATGCAGTATGTATATCCTCCAGGCACCCTCTCCCTCCTTCCCCAGGAATCCAACCACGTCAGCCTATGTATGCAGGTTGACATCACATATGTTCCTGCTCTGGTATTCTTAACCATAAAAGGGTATTCCTTCCTGTACTTCTGGCCATAAAAGGATCTTCCTGTTCCTACTCTTATCTTGGAGCAAGAGGTCACCATCTCCGAGAACACACTCTGGCGCTGTTCCCAGACTGGGTCTGTGCGTTTTTTGCTTTAGTTTTCTCCAGCTTCCATTTGATTTGAAAATCCAAGCCGGACAGCTCTCCTTGGACAGCTGTTGCACATGCACAGATGGCAGCTTAACTGAATAGGAGTTGGGGGAGTTAAATGCTTGGGGTCCTGCCCATTGGGTGAAGACATCCCAGCCCCCATTCTGGTGTGTACAGCATCTGCAAATGATATGTGAAACATGCAGCAGTGAAGGGACCATTGTGTTTAAAGATGCTACTGTGTGTACAGCCCAAAATTCAAATTCAGCTTTTGAATCTGCTAAAGTGGTCAAGCAGCAAGAGTAATGGCTGTGTTGAATAGTCACTATTTTTGTTTCTGACAAATGAACGGATGCCTGGCTTGGCCATTTGGAAAATCCAGACTTTATGAAAATATCAAACTTTGCAAAATGATGATTAAGTGTTGCGTTTGATTTCAACACCTCACCCAAACTAGAGTGTCGAGCGCAACTGGGATGTAATTTATGGTGACAATACTGAACAGGGTTGGCTCAAGACATTTTGGCACCTGAGGAGAACCACAAAATGGGGGTGGCACCAGGGAAGCAGGGGTGAGTAAAGATATACACCAGGAAAAAAGAGGGAATAAAGATATATATCGGGAACAAGGGTGAGAGATGACCAGCAGGACCTCCTATTTGCCAAGATGCCACTGTGGAGGCAGCCTGGGGTGGGGGTGGGGTGGGCTGGCCCTGGTACTGGATGGGCTGGCCCTGGTACTGAAAGGTTGAAACAATTACCTGTATTTTAAGGAAATCTATTTTTCTGCTGTTCCAAGCTCAGCGACAAAAGCAGTCAAATTATCATACTTCATAATTCCATGCTCTGCTGGTGCATAGTACTACTTACCTCGTCTGGCCCAGTTTCACCTCAGCTTCTACTGGAAACTCCAAGAATTCTTTGAAATTGTGATGGGTGGAAGCCCTTTCAATTTGTTGAATTGCTGGGTTTCATTTTGCAGGGAGGGGAAGAAAGAGGAAGTAACAAAGGAAAGGGAAATTTCCATTCATGCCAAGCCAACACTTGGAGAAAAGATGTCTGTAAAGAACGTTGTTTGGTTTGCAGACTTGGGCCCACCTTTCAGTTTGTTTAGCTATTAAAAATATGCAACCATACACCATTCCCAGCTCCTATTGCCTCTCCCTTTAGATGCATGCTGGCAGAGAATCATTATAATCAGTGCAAAGATACAAAGTCACAATCAGAGAGGAATTCTTGTTTACAGTAGAGGAGACCACACACTGTGATAGTTTGCATTAGAATCACAGCGGGGGAAGCATGAAAGGCAGGAGCATAAAAATAGATATGGGACTTTTCGGGTTTGCTCAAGTACCTGTCCAGTTGTGATACAATCGTAAAATATTATAATTTCCTCCCCAGGTCCATTATTGCCGCTACACTGCCTTCAGAATCCCTTGATTTCCTGAGACTTCTGACCACCACAACAGGATACACAGCAGAAGCTACCTGAAAGGCATTTTTCCTTTTTCGCACGACAGCTGGAAGATGGGGATGTGCTTGGCTACAGAGAGAACAGGCTCATGGAATACGCGGAAATAGATCAAAAGCGCAC
Organism: Podarcis cretensis; assembly: GCF_951804945.1. NCBI lineage: Eukaryota > Metazoa > Chordata > Lepidosauria > Squamata > Lacertidae > Podarcis > Podarcis cretensis. The sequence goes on along the minus strand of NC_137173.1, from coordinate 99,412,632 downwards.
AGCGAAAGTATTATGTCAGAGCTAGGTTATCCCTTCAGGTGATTAAAAGAAAAGGTTAGCCTAAATGCAAAAACAAATCCCTGAAAGGAGTTTGAGGTGGGCGGGAGGGAGTCACCTGAAGCTTTCATTCTAATCTCAGGAAAAAGGAATGTTTTAATGTGGGGAAAGGGGACTCAAAGTCGCTTTAAAATCTAGCAACTATTCTCCAGAGATATACCAACTCAGAACGTAGCTCTAATAATCCGTACAGCTTCTGAAATTTATTAGTCTTTTTTAAAGAAAAAAGAACTATTATTAACATGCTAAGCTTTAGGCTATTTAAATTTTCTGAGGAAATCTGAGTAAGGAGGTATACAGGATCAGAAGGCTGCCTTCTTTAACTTTGTTCATGAACAAAGCTCTGTCAACCTGGTAATGAATATCTTCTGATTCTTTTCTTTCTTTTTCAGGAGAAAGCACGTTATTTATTATCTGCAATGTTTCATCACCTATGTGAGGAATTTCCTGAAATACCCACTTTTTTAAAAAGCCAACGTTGTGGGAAAGGTGTTTTATACTTTGTAAAGTGCTTTTTTAAACCATCAAAACAATTAAAATGTCACAATAAAGTAGAATAAGAGAAGAGAGAATACTTAAATATTCATCTACAGATCTTCTTCTTAACTCGGTCACCAGAATAAGGAAAAAAACCTGGATAAATAGCTTCGTTTTCAGCTAATGCCAGGAAGTAATCAATGCTGGCACTAGATGAACCTCAGGTGGAAGAGAATTTGATAGCTGTGGTGCCACCACAGAAAAGACCCTATTCTTGGACAGCTCAATGTGAATGGCTTTTAAGTTGGGGAAGGCGATACACCAAACTGGTCAGGCCTTGCCAATACTTCCCTCTTCCTCCTTCAATTTCAGACCCTCCAAGTGTCCCTATTTTCAAGGGACAGTCCCAGATTTACAGAAGCCATCCTAGTTTCTGTTTTGATCCCAGAATGTCCCACTTTTCCTTAGGACGTCCTTATTTTCATTAGAGAAACATTGGCGGGTATAGTAGGATGTCTATTTTCCTTAGAGGGCATGGAGTTATGCGAGCTCCAAGACAAGGAGATAAGTAACTATACAACCTTTAGAAGACATCTGATGTTTGTACACTGGCTGTCTACATGGCTCCAACTACACACACACACACACACACACACACACACACACACACACGATTCTGAGATAAATTCTTTCTACTTTTTTACTAAGAGATTGCTCTCTGAAGCTATGTTTAGTTTTCAGCTGATCAGAATAATAGATTCTGAGATATTACAGGGGGAATTCTGTGAAACTGAATGGGAGGACAGATTTTATATTTGTGTCTAAAGGCATCTGTGTCTGGGTAAGATTATGGTTTCTACAGTAAACCAGCCTACCAAGTTTGAACTGAAATATGTTTTAAGCACCTCTGACAATGTTTAGAATTCCAGACACAGGTTACTGTGCAAAGTTTGTGTGTAGAATTTGAAAACAAATGTTTATAGCCACCATGCCAATGATGGTTAAGATTTTATATTTTAAAATTTCATTTTATTCTCAAGCTTTTTTGCAGAACATTTTAATATATTCTTGCTTTATTTGCTCTTATAATTATGTTTATTTAAAATTTTATTGGCCTGGTTCACATGAAACACCAGACCGTAGTTAATATAAACCAAGGTTCATAAATCAACAACAAACCATGGCTTTGTTAATCTTTTAAAAAGCCATGGTTATTTTCAGTGGGCTGGGTTTGGGTAATCAACTTAAACCATGGTTTACAAATCATGACATAGTGTTACATGTGAACCAGACCATTGCTTACTTGTTTTTTATCATGTCAAGTGGCAAGAAAATGATGGATTGATTATATGAAAACAAGTTAAGCTATCAGTTAGCATCTGTTTTTATGGAAAGTTGCTGCATCAGCTCGCTATTCACTGTCCAGCAAATCAACACATCAACACTGTGTTTAAAGGTTTATGTAAGGGCTGTGTCCAGCTTGAGATTTTGTGCTTGGGTACCTGAGTAACAAATACACAGTTACTTCATCAGTTGTCTATGGTCCATTAGTGGATTATTAGGCATACCACTTTTGAAAATATGCAAAAGCGGTCCCCCAGTTTCCTAGCAAGTATTTTTTAAGAGAAACACACTTGACAGCATATGAAGATGCCCTCCATAACTGATGCTGCACTCATGTATTCTATCCAAGTACCAAATGTCAGGTGTGAAGTGACGCTTAAACTGAAGGACAGTGTGACCTGTATTTCAGTTAACTCCAGCAGATTCTGCAAAGTTAAGTGCCAGAGTAATGCAGGGAATTTGGGTCCATCTAATTGCCATAATAATATATTTACATGTATGTGTTGTGGCTTTGCTAGGAGTGCCATACCTGTGAATTTACTCACGACCTCAACTTACACAATGCAGGGAGGATTAGACCTGCAGTCCAACAACATCTGGAGGGTAACAGCTTCCCAATCCCTATCTTAACAGAAACATTTCTGTAGAATCAGTGGGTTTATTTTTTAAAGAGACAGATTGCTAGGATTCTCCCCAAATCTTTAAGTACTACAGAGGCATCTTACTGCTTGACAAAACTTTTGGCAGCAAATTTGCTGAATCTTAAAAACAAACTAATTCCTTTGTGAGGCAGAAGGAGCAAAGCATGCAAAAGAATGAAAATGTAAATTATATATAATTCTAAAAGAGCACCTAGCAGGTTGCAGTAATTAGGGTTGTGCACCATCCGTGGGAGTTGAAATACAATAATATATGGAGACCACAGGCTCCCCTTACCTGTTTCAAGCATCTCTCTTTCCCCTACCTATAATATGGGAAGCAGCTTGCCTACACTACAGGTCTGCTGTAAGGCAGATCTGCACAACTTGTGACCCACCAAGTCAAATGCAGCACACACCAGCCACATGTTATGGGTCTGCCAGATGTTTGCCAGTACACTTGTTTTTTTCATTTTTATACCAGCAGCAAAAACAAAAAGCTTCTTTAGCCTTGTTGTCTCCCCCTCCCTCAGATGTTTGACTTGGTGCTTCACAGGCTATGCATATCTGTCCAGGTTATTAACATATGTATATGAGTGAAATTGCCACATAAACACTACTCATTCTTGATAACCTGCCCTTCCTGGTGGCATAGATACTGATTGGATGCAGATAAGTCTATACCTGAAAGGACTGCCTCTTCCCATACAAACTGACCCAGACTCTGTGCTTGCCATCTTCATCTGAAGCCCTTCCTTATGTCCCTTCTGTCGTGCAGTCAAAACACAGAGTCCTCACAGTAAATGAATAAAACTTTACTGAGGCAAATCATACTTCTTTACAAACGCCTAATGTAGGAGAGCAAGGTAAAACAGAAGATTAGACTAGAGAGCACACACTGAGCCCATTTGTATTTATCAGTTCTGGCTCCATGTGTGTTCCTGTAAAAGATACAATATTTGTGCAAGGAATGAGTCATCTAGGATGAGTCAGAGTGAGTCAGCTAGCTGAGTGAGTCTGCACTTTTCAGCATTTTTCAACACTTTCTACACTTTACTGCTTCTGCTCTCAAATTGTCACATGACATCTTCTCCCTGAAAGGTTCAGAGGATGATAACATGAGAACGGGCCTTTTCTGTGGTGGCTCCCCATCTGTGGGATGCTTTCCCCAGAGAGGCTCACCCGGTGCCACCATTACATGAATTTAGGCACCAGGCAAAAAATTTACTCTTTACACAGGCCCTTGGCCATTAAATATTTTATGGCTTGTTAAATGGGGCATTGTGTGCGTTGTTATGATTATTTTACTATTTTGCTGTGTCTTATTATGGTCTGTATTGTGTTTTTATTATTATGCAGTGTAAATTATGTTCTTAATGTTGTACGCCAACCTGGGATCTTTGGCTAAAGGGCAGTACAGGTTTTCCCCCACTTATGCCCGATAGACTTGATTCAAACCAGGAAATAGTGGGGGAGAGCTAGAGACATAGCTGTCAAGTGTCCCTTATTTGAAGGGACAGTCCCTTATTCCAGCACCATGTCCTGCTGCTGTCCCTTATTGATGGATGTCCCTTAAATGATGTCCCTTAAATTTCAAAGGAAGCAGCTCCTCTCCCTCCCTCCCTGCCAGCCAGGGAGGAGGGAGGCTCCAACTGTGTTGCTTGGCTGTGTTGCTCACCCAATAAGAAGTCTAAGAACGACTGGGGGTGGAGCTTGCATGTCTTGTGTGTGGCTAGTTAATGCAAGCTGAGGGGCTTTTTGAATGCTGGATGCCATTTTGTTGCACGTGCTGCTGCAAACTTTGCAGTGCAAGGCCAGGCTGGGGAGCGATCTTAAGTTGAGGCTGCATAGGCCTTGTGGTGCATGTGATTCAGATTCTATTCAGTTGAACCTCTGGTTACAAAGTTGGTTGGACAGTGTTCTCGAAGCTACCCAGCATGAGTTTGACCAGACTGCAGGAGGACAGGAAGACTGGAGTGCCTGGAACAGGTGAGGCTGCAGGTCCCTTATTTTGGCTGCTGGTCCCTTATTTTCAAGGCTGCTGGTCCCTTATTTTCAAATCTGTAAGTTGACAGCTATGGCTAGAGAGTTCTCGTGGCTCATGAGGAGACCCTCCCTGAAGCCTGAAGAGAACTTCAGGAAGCCCCCAAAAGACCAGAAGTGCAGCAGGACTTTGTTTAGGCTGCTCATTCTTCCGCCTAGCAGCTGATGTATACAGTAGTGTAGAAGCAGCCATTCGTCTGCACGTCCTCCAGCCTCCAACTGCCCCCAGAGCTTCAGTTCAAGTTGGAGAGTTGTGTGGAGAGATAGTGGGAGAGAAAGCTGGAGCTCAGGGAAAAACCTGGGTGTTCAGAGGCTTTTTAGAGGGTTCTCCCCACTCACACAATTTTCACTTATGCAAGCAAGGGCCCAGTAGGTAACCCCCACTTAAGTAGAGGGGAGCATCTGTATATAAATCGAAATCATCCTCATTATGCTTGATCTTTTGAAGAGCAGCCCCTGATGCAAAGGTTAGCTAGTTCTAAAGGTAATTTGTGAAATGGCATGAGGATCTGCTGATCAAAGCAGGAAAAGTCAGAAATTTCACTGGAGATGCCTCAAGCAGGTTTAATCCTGACCAATATCTCAATCAGCAGTCATGGAACAAAAGTAATAATAAGGTGCCATTGGAGACTGGGCCTTTTCTGCAGTGGGTCCCCATCTGTAGATTGCTCTCCCCAGGGAAACTCACCTGGCACCTTCATTACATACCTTTAGGCACCAGGCGAAAATGTTTCTCTATAACCAGGCCTTTGGTTGTTGAAGATTCTATGGCTTTTTACATGTGTTTGTGGGAGGGTGGTTATTAGTTTGTTTTATTATGTATTTTGTGTTCTCATTTTGTATTTTTATGTTCTGAACTGCCCTGTGATCTTAAGACGAAGGGTGGTATATTATTATTATTATTATTATTATTATTATTATTATTATTACATTTTTATTCTTATTCTTATCCCAGCTGGCACACTATAAACTCTAACCCGTGGCATATTAATAAAGGAATTGTACTTGGAAATTCCAGATCCCTATGGCTGCCAACCAGGGGTGAAGGGAAGCAATATTTTCTACACTGTTGACATGGCTAAATGGAAATAATTCATCCAGCACATTAGAAGAGGTACATAACAATATTTCTGATCATTCATTAAAAACTCTCAGACTAATATATTTCTTTGCCACTGCACAGCTATGCATGATTTCTCATTGTTTCATACTCACCACCGTAACCTCAGAGTCCAATTTCAAATGCTAGCAAGCAACAATAGAAAAGCTTAAATTCTGTAGATAGCTAAATAAATTAAACATGCCACAACATCTAATTGCCCATAGAACAAGTAAAATTAGATTCACATAAGCAATATTTCTATGCTGCACTAGCTACCCTAATTGCTTGTGTAGAGAAGGATTATTACTTGGCAAAAGCCGGGCTCTAAAGTACTCAGCTTTTTAGGAAAGGACCCTGAGGAGTTCTGCAAGCAGCACTCACATACTGCTTTTTTCTCCTAATACCAGCCATGTAATAAAATATCCTTAATCGTTCAAATGAACTATAGTTGTAATGCAAGTGCTGGTTCATAAAAAAAAACAACTCAGCTTAAGAACATCTGGGGTTCTGGAGTTTGTGGTTATTTCAAAATCCAGAATGCTATACTCTGCTAAGCCAGAATCCAAAGAACTATGTTAAGCACACCATATGGCATGGGTATGGGACGCGGGTGGCGCTGTGGGTTAAACCACAGAGCCTAGGACTTGCCAATCAGAAGGTCGGCGGTTCGAATCCCTGCAACAGGGTGAGCTCCCGTTGCTCGGTCCCTGCTCCTGCCAACCCAGCAGTTCGAAAGCATGTCAAAATGCAAGTAGATAAATAGGTACTGCTCTGGTGGGAAGGTAAACGGCATTTCTGTGAGCTGCTCTGGTTCGCCAGAAGCGGCTTAGTCATGCTGACCACATGACCCGGAAGCTGTACGCCGGTTCCCGCAGCCAATAAAGCGAGATGAGCGTCACAATCCCAGAGTCGGTCATGACTGGACCTAATGGACAGGGGTCCCTTTACCTTTAACTTTTATGGCACAGGCATGCTTAGTGGGAGTTTTTTACAAACACCCCGTTGCTCGGTCCCTGCTCCTGCCAACCCAGCAGTTCGAAAGCACGTCAAAGTGCAAGTAGATAAATAGGTACCACTCCAGCAGGAAGGTAAACGGCGTTTCCGTGTGCTGCTCTGGTTCACCAGAAGCGGCTTAGTCATGCTGGCCACATGACTCGGAAGCTGTACTCTGGCTCCCTCGGCCAATAAAGCGAGATGAGCGCCGCAATCCCAGAGTTGGCCATGACTGGATCTAATGGTCAGGGGTCCCTTTACCTTTATTGCTGGGTGGGGGAGACAACATCTAAAACCCGTCCATCCTATGAGATCAAAATATTTTCAAAACTCCCCATGTCTTTTATTTTACTTTTTAAAGGTTTGCTCCTCAACCATGTAGAACCAGTTGTATGCTTCTTGTCCTCACATCCTTATTTTGAAAGAAATCGGGATTTAAATTTAAAGCACAAAAGCAAAATAATGCTCACTTAACTTCTGGCTTTTCATCTCACCTTCCCAAACCAGTGGAAGCACACGGAACCTTTGATCCCTCAAATTCTCTTCCTTCCAATTCACTTAAGACTCATGTTGCGTGTATCCCGTTGTGATAGTCAATGCCACAAATTCTGCACCTGATGGACAAATCTGCTCCACTTCCCGATGGGAAGGAGTTGCGGTGGACCACATGGCCACCCACTCCCCACCAGGGGTGGGGGACTTTGTCCCCCATTGCCCAGGGGATCCCAGCCATGTAAGAGCCTGGCCAGCCAATCCGCTGGCCGGGGGGCGTGGCCGGGACAGTTTAAACCGAGGAGCGAGCTGGAGGACTTCCTCTTGGCTCAATTCCTCAATCACCCGCTTTCCCTCCCTTTTTGCAGGTTAGGCACTGGCCTTGCTATGGACTTCGGTTGGCCGCCTTGGTTGTCCGAGGGGCCTGGTAGAAATTTTTCCATTTGCAAATTGGCACTGGCCACTTGGTTTTTGCCTACCTTGTAGCAATCGTCACAACTTTGTTAGGGTTGCGGTTAGGCATTGTTTGACCTTGTGTGGGGGAGGGGAGTTGTGGCCATCACCTGCCCCTCCATGCTTAAGGGTATTCCGTTAAAGGAATCCAGGGGTGTTGATCTTGTCCAAAGCCCGGTCGGGGGCTAGGGCCATGACACGACCCCCACAGGAACACCAGGGGGAGCTTGAGTTGGTACGCATCGACAGGGCTCCCCCTACCAGTGGTTTACCCTTACCGGACTTCTTGCGCAGTGGGCAGGAGTCAGATATAGTCGAGTCCAATCAATGCCAATACCACTCACATTCTGTAATTCAATAAAGTTGTGGCCAAATTTGCTCAATAACGTAAACCTAATATCTGTGTCCTTGTGTGGGTTATTTTACAACAAGGGGGTGGCTGCGGGGTCTCGACACGCAATTCAGGGAAGCAGGCAGTGAATGCTGACCTGTTAGATGAAATGGGCACTATCCTGCCTTTCTCAGCCTGCCAGTCCCCTCTTTCCTTCCTTCTTACAGAAAATCTAGGGCGTGGTTGTGGGAGTCAGCTACCTCCATCTTAGGCTCAGTCTTGCCCTTGTAGGATTTGGCAGAGAAGAGGATGGAGGCAATTAATTGGCTTTGCCTATCATTGGCTCTGACGCCATTTACTGTTGGGCTCCCTGCCTTTCCCCCCATCAATCCTGGTGAGCAAACAGGGGAGTAGTAATATTCTCCTCACCACTTGCAAGCAAGCATGATTTTCAACTACTTCCCACTTGCATGTTCATCACTTGACGGCTACATCCAGTTGTGACTTGCTGAGCTGCCGCAAATCAAACATGATAGCTAAATCTTCATGAAAATCTAACACACATATCCTAAAACAAAATGGAGTAGCCACGAAATTCAGTTGCCGATCAAGACCTGGTTCACATACGTTTGACAGCTGGTAGTTGAACTGGCTGGATGGACAAGAAATAGATGCAAGCTGGCATATAAGAGTTCTGTCTCTTTTGTAGATTTGTGATGGTCCATTCATATATGGAAGTCATAACTGGAAAGTATAGTTATTAAATGATGGGCATGCATGCATGAACCAGCCCCAAGTTTATTGTTTATTGTAATAGAGCTTTTTTTAAAAAAAAACAACAACAACTCATACCTGGTGAACAAGAAACCAGATAATTGAGTTACATGCTAAATAACTACTTAATAGTCATCTTTATTAACTCCTTAAAATGCTATTTATGGAAAGAAAAACGACCTAGCTTAATCAATGATTATAGCAATATAGGAGCTGTAAATACAATTGAATCTGTATTTCTACTTTTGGTAGTTTGCTTTTTAGATTACTATAGTTGACTATTTTTCGTACATCAGCTGCTTCCCGAGACAAAATGGTAGGGTGTGATTGAATACTATACTAGAAATCATTCTTATCAGATTACTGCTATCCCAGAACAGGGAAATTTGTCATAGAATAACTTAATTAGAGTAATTTGTCTCATTTAAAACACGATAGGTAGACCTGATCAAATATCAAGAAATAGTATTTATCAAATAAATTGAGGGGGAAATTGAGAAATACAGGAAATAATATTTTCCAAATGTTATTAATCTCAGTGCCTGCATGTAGACAGATGAAGACTCATTTGGAGAGCACAGTCTCTCAATGTAAAGTAAGAGAACCACACACACAAAAAGATTATTCTGCGTGTTTTCCCTCACCAGTTAATGGGAAACTGGATCCAACTGAAGTGAAATCTAAGTTCCCTAGCCTATATTGACTGATTCTGTGCAATTCAGGGATATTTTTCAAGTGGGGCCAGGATCTGTCTCTATATGTGCCTTACAACATGGGATACAACAGCAATAAAGCATCGGCTGGATAATTTCCAGTGGAGAAGCAATGGGCAGGTGAGGGTTCTTAACATGGGCTTCCCCCATGAACCCACCTCAACTCCACCCAAACACACTTCCAGTTCTAGAGCCTGGTTGCAGGTAAACAGTTGTAGGGCAAGCTTGCAAGGGGAAAGCCAATGGATAGAGGAAGCCTTAAGCACCTTCTTCCGTTCTATCACTTTTCCCGCAGGAAATAACTTTCCATGCCACCTTTTCATTACAGTGGTACCTCTGGTTACATACTTAATTCATTCCAGAGGTCTGTTCTTAACCTGAAGCACCACTTTAGCTAATGGGGCCTCCCACTGCTGCCGTGCCACCACCACGTGATTTCTGTTCTCATCCTGAAGCAAAGTTCTTAACCCGAGGTACTATTTCTGGGTTCAGGAGTCTGTAACCTGAAGTGTATGTATCCTGAAGTGTATGTAACACGAGGTACCACTTTACTGTTTAGCAGCAACCTAAAGTGATGGCCTGATAACGATGTACCTCCACCCCTAACTGGTGGGTTTTCTTGACACTGGTGTGGTCAATGGTGCTACTCAGTGGTATCTGTTTGTAATAATGATTTGCATGGCAGCACACCTGTGAGCTATCGATGTTTCAGCACACCTGTATCTTAACAATGTAACTAATTAGAGGTGGAGTTTACCTGCTGCACCAAATGCAGTGATGTGATAGGGTAATTGATTATTTTGAAAACTGAATTTAAGCTGACCAACTGCTTTGTATTCAGCTGGCTGGTTTGGAGTGGTGAATTGCAGCTGTTTGGTTATTATTTAAAATAAAAGATAAGCCAAGATACTGCGTGCAAGTTTTTATTCCATCGCCCCAGTCACTGCGCAAACTTGGTTGGCGAAGAAAGTCCAACACTAACTTCCTCCACTCCAAATGTCTTCAAAAAACCAGAGTTTGGGGGCTTCCTTATGAACGCCCAAAGTACAACTTGCCCACACTTTATCTCAAGGCACAATATGGGGAAAGGGGCTCCGTTTGGCTTGCCCAATCACAAATTATCCGGGGCTGTATTAGGACAATGAAAAATTCTGGAACTGCAACTGATGTTAGTTGGGAAAACTGCCCAAGGTCAACAACAGCAAAATACTGTTATTATTTTGTAAATACACAATATATGAGCACAACCAAGTAGAGATTTAGACGTTTTCATCTGAGTTTATGATTATTTGAAAACTACTGAAAAGAAACCATCCACATTGTATGTGTGCCTCTAAATTACAAAGACAATTACACAGTTTAAGATAAACACAATAAAAGTCTAATTTTTGCAACTGGAGAGGTTTCTCCTTAATTGCTTCTAATCATTCCCAAAGAAAGAAAAATGAATAGAATTGCTAATGGCATAAGAATATTTTACCATTCATCAAGAATAATAAATGATTAGAGATTTCTGTACACACTGTACTAATTTTAATATAATTTTCTGCTTAAACATGATAACATGCTCTGAGGAAAGAATTAGAGAAATTAAGGATGTTGCATTGCAAAGAAAAGAACTTATTTCCACTGTGTAAATCTGGTGTAGGGGATGTCCTCCGCAGTTAAAACTCTTGGGCTTGATCGTTCAATTATGGCATATGGGAGTAGTTCACTGAGAATAATTTGTAAAAGCTCCATACACTTTTAAAAACCAAACCATCAAAACATCCCTATTTCACTTTCTGTTTATTTATTTATTTTTGTCAACAGGATAATTGAGAAGTAACTTCTACACACCTACCTGGGAGTAAGTCCCTTTTAACTCCTGGTGCCTTTCTTCTGAGTAGACCTGTATATTTCATTCCACTGTCAGATACAGAACTTTAGAGACATATGGATAACTTACGGAGAAATAGAAAAGGCACAAATCAAAAGTTAACTGTCAGAATACATTTTATCCCATCTCCTGAGATTAGAAATTCCTATCTTGCAGTGAAGAAGAAAAGTTACTTTTGGAACCTCAAATTGGATTAACATGTCACTCCTTTACCTCCTTCATCTTTCAACAAGTCCAGAAAATTATATGTCTCTTCAATTCCACCCCCAACCTTATGCTTACTATTGGAAGTCAGTTGGGTCCTGCTCATCCAGATTGTGGAAATCACACTTGATTTCTCCCTTACTCAGTTACGCTGTTGTTATCTAGTAACCAGAAGGAACACATGCCTATCTGACTACTTATCCTCATCTCTCAAACATGCACACCTGTACCTACCTCCCCACCGTGTGTGAAACACACAGAAATGGCTACAACAAACAACAATCCTGGCAACAACCCTGTGGTGAAGCTTAGAATGATGAGAAGTAATGACTGGTGCTGGACAGCCCAGTGGGCATGGAGCCTTGAGGGTGCCACAGGGGAAGTCACAACAATGATGTAGAAGGGAAGGGAAGAGGTGAGGGTGCTGAATTTTGGTGTCACACAGGGCACCGTGTAAATTTGAGACCTCAAGGTCTGCCACTGCTTATCTTACTGGGGAAAATAGCTCCATTTGGTTTTATTATTCTATGCTAAATATTTTAGAAACCATACATCTCTAAGATCCCAGAAAAGTACCTCTCAGCCTTAGGTTATCAGTGAAATTGTTCTGGGAGATAAATTCTCCCCTTGCTTAACAAACAGCCTAGCTCACTTCTCCAAGCCTTTTGATATGCGAGTCGAAAAACACACATAGGAGATGGCTTTCTATGACTCCGGGCTTTGTGATAAAGTTCTTAATTAGCTGGAATTGATCACTTCCAGAGGGATAATAAGCATGTATAGTCCTCAAGTGTCCTTTGGATGGGAGGAGAACAAAGAGGTAACACTAGATTTGATCAGCATCAGGGGTTCTTTCCACAAAGCACTTCTTTTTTTGGGGGGGGGAGGGGTCGTGGCTGTAAGGAGGAGCCTCACCAAACAGCAACTGGATGTAAAGTAATCAGTTGAAAGCTGTGACAAAGCAGACACATTGAGAGGGGATCTTGCAGATGCACAGATGCTAATCTATACACAGGGAAGCACATGGGGATTAATTCTGCTGCCAGTACAAATGGCTTCTGCAGAAAGGGACAGAGATACCTATTCAGGACCTGGGGTGTTAAATTGTGGGTTGACATAGCAGACGACACAGCGATTTCTCCAAGTAGCTCTTTATTCTTGTAAGCTGGAATAGAACTGCCTGCAAACAGCTCAGCCGGCCTGCTTTTATAGGCAGCCGGCTGTCAACATTGTAACAACAACAGCCCCGAGTTCCCGCCTAAAATAACTGACGTGGACCTGAGGGAAAACTATCTACAGACCTGAGTGAAAACTATATACAGTATCCCCCTGCTGGCCCAGGGTGAAACTTCACTACATAACATGGGGTTAGGAATGCTTGTGGAATTAAGAGGTCTGTAAATTCTGATGCAGACTGACCTCATCCAAATTGACCTCAGCCTTCTGGACGAAACGTGCAGATTGGAATCTGCACATTCCTTGGATTGTGCACCTCTCTAAATTTTGCAATACATTTCCTGGCTAATTTTCTTTAGGATATAACACATTCTTAAATGCACACATTGAAATAAAAATCCTCTCTTTCATCTGCGATGAAATGTGTATTTAAATATGCATATAAACAGTTTGTGTGTGAGAGAGGGTGTGTGCAGGTTAACGCAGAAACAGGATAGAATGAAGCTCCGAATGAACTTCTATGAAACTGAAGCAGGTCCAGAAACAGCCTGAGCTCTTCATTCCTGGAGCTCCTGCAGGGTGCATATGCCACTTAACATCTGATCAGCACCTTCAGCGTAAGGCCCTTGGGGCATTGTTCCAAGGATTGGGGCTGTAGAAGAATAGTTTCTCCCTGTACTCCCATGGTAGCCATCAGAGGGAGCTGCTGGGCATCCATCACACCAGATGTCCAGAGGGGGATACTGGAATAAACAATTCAGAAGGGGTCACATGACCCAAGGGACAATGGGATCCTGCCTTTTAGAGGTGCTGCTGGCTTTGGGCTGGTTCATTAATCTGAGCAAGTTGTTAGCAGTGGTTAAACAGCGCCAGTTAGACCAATGTATAGGAAAGCTCTGGAAATATATATGTAGTTCAATAAAAGAGCTTCATGACCAACACAGTAAAATATTAATATTTAAAGCCATTGTATGCCTTTATCTTCTGCTGATAATGGTATTCTTTAAAAGAGCTGTAAGAGACATTATGAACAGATGGTAGCTGGTTTTGCTTTATCCTGCATCTCTTCAAATCTGCCACAGAACCTCACCATTCATTAATCTTCCATAGACTTCAGTAGTGCAGCAACTAAATCACACACACACACACACACACAGAGAGAGAGAGAGAGAGAGAGAGAGAGCGAGCAAGCATAGTGCTGCTGTCAGGCTCAAAATTAAACCACAGTGCTCCATGCCAAGTCTTTTCACCAAACTCCGCTATAAAACAGTTAGAAAAATAAACATTTCATTTGGCACTTGACCCAAGAGTATTCACTCTTGGAAGGGGAGGCAGCCATTACATTTCGGGCATCACACAGCTGATAATCAAAAGGCCAAATAAAAAAGCAGGGAGGACCATTGCTAAATTCTCCCTCAATTTCATTATAGAATGCTTGCCACAATAGTTAGTGTTCTTGTGCAAATCCAGTTTGATTTAACAGGCCTTGAGAAAGAGGCGTATTTGTTTTATGGGTCCTGTTTCTTTCCCCTCCCCATCTTTTTCTACCTCCATTCGAAGCAATAAGAGAGTTAAAAATTTACTTTCAGTATTTGCATTAAGGTATTAAGGGAAATACATTTTGAGCAGGAGATTTTAATAACATAGTGGCTTTCAAAACATAGAACATTATATACAGAGGGATTGATCTCTATATTGTCACACAGAAAAATGTGCTCACAGTCTTCTACATTGGTTGTACTTGGACGTCAAGATAAACAACATTTTATTGTCATGGAATTGAGTCTAACCTCTGCCTAGGTTTCCACAAGCCCTGCTTCCTTCTTCTCCTTAAACTGTGAGGAGATTGGAAGCTTCCATTTCCATTTTAAATGAGCCACAAGCCCTGTTCAGCTGTTCCAAAAATGCATGAATGCGTAAAGTGTGTTGAGCACTGAGGAAAAAGAATTGAAGGGGATTTGTAAATGTGACTGACTGAACATGCTTAGAGACCTCCCTGCAATAAGAAATGCTAACCACACAGGGAGGCTTGCAAGAATGTTCAGGAGTGGCGCAGGCAGAACAGGGATATTAAAGGCACACCAAGCTCATACACTTTCTGCACACTTTATGCCATCCCATGTTCATTGAACATCTGTTGTTGTTTAGTCTTTGTGTCTGACTCTTCGTGACCCCCTGGACCAGAGCACGCCAGGCACTCCTGTCATCCATTGCCTCCAGCGGTTTGGTCAAACTCATGCTGGTAGCTTCGAGAACACTGTCCAACCATCTAGTCCTCTGTCGTCCCCTTCTCCTTGTGTCCTCAATCCTTCCCAGCATCAGGGTCTTTTCCAGGGAGTCTTCTCTTCTCATGAGGTGGCCAAAGTATTGGAGCCTCAGCTTCACGATCTGTCTTTCCAGTGAGCACTCAGGGCTGATTTCCTTCAGAATGATAGGTTTGATCTTCTTGCAGTCCATGGGACTCTCAAGAGTCTCCTCCAGCACCATAATTCAAAAGCATCCATTCTTTGGCGATCAGCCTTCTTTATGGTCCAGCTCTCACTTCCATACATCACTACTGGGAAAACCATAGCTTTAACTATATGGACCTTTGTTGGCAAGATGATGTCTCTGCTTTTTAAGATGCTGTCTAGGTTTGTCATTGCTTTTCTCCCATCTAAACAGGACCAAAAGCACGATGGAACGCTAAACCGTGGTTAATCTTAACTATGGCTTGCTGAAGCTGGCTTGTTTGAAATAAAGCATAGTTCAGGTTAGCCACAGTTTTCCAGGTTCAGAGGACACGACAAGGTATGGCTTCTCGGGGGGGGGGTGGGAAACAGAAGCAAAATTTATGAACTCCTTGCACAGAGGAGCTGCGGTTTGTGAGCCTGGGGGAAGAATGGTGTTATAGATTTGGGGGGGGGCTCCCTAAACCCTAGAAATTAATAAGTGCTAGAATTTTGATTATTTGGGATATGATGGAAGAATACAAGCTGCAGAGGAATTCCTGGGCTAGCCTATGCAAAAGCTAGGGCCATTAAGGAGCTATACGGGGCCATTGAGGGACATTGGCAATGCAAGAGAACAGTCTTTCCTCCTTGCCCTAAGGCTGGGTTTGGAAGGTTGCCAAGCTCACTGGCTGTGCAGTGACAGGAGAAGAGAGTCTTTAGCAAGGGTTGCTGGGAAGAAGAAGGACTAAGGTCTGGGGTCGATCTAGGGCAGGCTGGCTGAAGGCTGACTTGCACTCCTTGGCTGCACTAGCCCCTCTCAAAATGGCCATGCTGTAAGATCTGGACTTCCTCCATGCAGACTGAAGATGTAAATAGGCGAATAAGTCATATTTCTTAAAGCTGCAACAGTCTCCGCTGTGTCTCAGTTCTCCAAAGGACCACAGACCCTGAGTGAGTGAGGGAGGTTGCTGTTGGGGGCAGGTCCAGTGCATATTTCCCTTCCATACATTAGTTCTAAGCAGAGCAACTAACTTCTATATGGGACTTACATAGAAGTCTGCTGATTGTGAATACTCAGCAGTAGACACAGAATGTACAGTAAGTGTTCTCTATTACATCAGCATTTAACATACATTTGCGATCAGATGTTCCTCAAATCCAAGAAACGGTATGCTACACTGATTTGAGAGTAGAAGGTTTCTTTCTTTCTTGTTCTTTCTTTCCTTTGTTTTTCTGTGGAAAAAAAAGATTACATTTTTAGTTCACAAAGTTTTATTGACTAATCTCATCATTATCTTTCAAATGCAAATTTGAAGTTTTAATTTAGAAGTGGTGCTATCTTTTAATTGCATCAGTTTTAGTGGAGAATTAGTATTACTATGTAATCTCTATAATCTCTATAATTATGGAGATTTCTGCAGTGGGAATCATGAAGCTTCAGATATACTGTATCTGGGTTTCTCCATTTACTTCTACACTTAACTACTCCAGGTACTGGAGGTGATGTAACAGTGCGCGAAAAGAAGGGTCACTGGAAATTAACTGAGGGTTGCTAATATTTCAGAACAGCTTTCCAAATAATGATTAATTTAGGGTGATGTGCAATTCTACATTACAGGTTACAGAACATTTTCAATGCAGAGAGCATCATTCAAATGTCTAAAATGTCATTTTATTCTGTAGCTATTATTTGCTGATATACCTTTGTTGGTATATTCTTGGTACACATTTAAACAAGGATTGCACCATGATGGCAGCAACACCTAAGATCTTGTCTGTGTGAATGAATCACTTCAGATCTTCCACTACAGACAGAACCTTCAGGTCACCCTCACGTTCATTTCATATATTCCACTGCTGGTAATGTGTGTAACATCCCTTGATTTCTCATCACAACTTGTTGATTCACAGCTGAATGTGTGAATCGACACCACAGATGAACATTGTGTTTGAGTTAAAGGGAGACAAGATGGAGGCAAGACATATATTCTGTGAATGGTTGTGGCTGTAATTCAGACAGGTTATTCTTGTCAATATGAGGTCATTATTGCTATTTTTATTTATTAGTGTAATCATGCTAAAGTAATGTGAGCAAAGAGTCAGTTTATCATTGTCCATAACTGAGACTGGGCATTGGATCAGTGCATCTATTGCCACACTTGTTTGAGCTATAAAGGAAAAACAAAGTTCCGGGTCATCCACACTCTGAAAATGTGGTAGACCCTGCTCTGTATTTTCACACAGACATTAGCATGGGAAGGCATGCTTGGTAAATTCTCACCATTATCAACTCCCGCCCGGAAACCAATGTTCCCACTGTAGAAGGACATGTGGATCCAGAATTGGCCTCCACACTCACTTACGGACTCACTGTTAAAACCCTGTTTATGGAAGACGATCTTACTTGGCTACGAGTGATCGCCAAAGAAGAAGAGTATGGGTGATAACATCAAACCCTGTGGAACTACACACCAGAGAACCCATGGGAATGTGCAATATCCCCAAAGGACTATCTTCTGGAGCAGCTGTCCAGACTTCAGCAGAACCACAAAGAATGCCTCCAGCTCTTGGGCTGGCTGGTCACTCCAGAAGGACACCATGGCCAATGGTGAGATGCCAAGGAGTATCAGCGAGATGCCAAATCTAGAAAATCTTTCTCATCCAACATTTTCTGGAGTGGTCAGCAAGTATAATAATCTTCATAATCTGTATAGACTGGACTATATAAATGCATCTTAAGAAGCTGTGATTAACTTGTCTCCTCTTTCCTCGAGCATCATGACTTTTTAAATTGTAAACCTGGGGGAAGGGACTTCCTTAGTACTGATTTATGCACACTACTCTGAGAATAGGCATTAAACGCCATAAATAAGCAAATAAATGTGGGTAAAAACATCACAACAGTCTGAATATACAATATTAACCCTGTGATGAGAAAATGACTTGGTAAACTACTGCAGGTGTGCACTCTAATGGACCTTCTCCATCTATCCGCTCCTCCCAGTAAAGCAGGAATTTTCTTAAATTCTTAAGTAAGTGAGTATTTTGCTACAATGGATTGACAGAGAGTGACAAAATAATGATGAAATTACTGCTTCTTGCTATTTTCGAACCAACATTAACAGAGTTCTTGTGCAATACACAGCTTAGGCAATTTCAGAACAGAGTAAGAAGGAACAGCATCTTTTGTTTTATGTTTCCCAGCATATCGAGTGATGTGTGATTTCAATAGCTTTAAAATGATTTTTGCCTAAACTACCCATTCTGGAGAAATGTGTGTTTGCCACCAAAATGTGCATCCCCCCCCCCCATGTTCATCTATACCAAGGAAATGTGGGTTGGTGTCACCTGTGCGTCTTTCTATAACGTATCATTTGGGTCTTTCTGGCATTATATTTTACACCTGCAGGGCAGCCTGCAAGTATTTGATAAGCATTCTGGTTTTGCAATCTGCATTGGTCTGCAAAGAATTATCTGGCCAACCATACCTGGGGGAAGGGGCACAGTAGAAGAAGCTAGACGTTGCATGCAAAAGGCCCCCCCAATTCCAACCATGGCATCTTCAGCCTGATGATGATGATGATGATGATGATGATGATGATGATTATTATTATTATTATTATTATTATTATTATTTTATACCCCGCCCATCTGGCTGGGTTTCTCCAGCCACTCTGGGCGGCTTCCAACAAAAGATTAAAATACAATAGTCATTCAGATATTAAAAGCTTCCCTAAACAGGGCTGCCTTCAGATGTCTTCTAAAAGTCTGGTAGTTGTTTTTTCATTTGACATCTGGTGGGAGGGAGTTCCACAGGGCAGGTGCCACTACCGAGAAGGCCCTCTGCCTGGTTCCCAGCAACTTTGCTTCTTGCAGGGAGGGAACCGCCAGAAGGCCCTCAGAGCTGGACCTCAGTGTCCGGGCAGAACAATGGGGGTGGAGACACTCCTTCAGGTATACTGGACCAAGGCCATTTAGGCAGGGCTAGGAGAGAATCCTGCCTGAAATCAAGCCACTGCTAGTCAGTATAGACAATGCTGGATAAGAAGGGCCAATGGTCTGCCTCAGTGTAACAGTAGTTTGCTTAGGAAGTGGCAAATTGCCCGACCCTGATTTACAGTCCCCAGTTCAGTGGCTTCTTACAGATTTCCAAGTGCCGACTGAAATTTAAACAATTAAAGGTTAATCAAAGACAAACTGTTTTGAAAAGAGATCATAGCACGATAGTACATTTATCTACTAATTGTCTGAAGCTAAATTCACAGAAAGCTTTTTTGTTGTTGTTGCATTCTGTTATCTGACTGCGGGCAATGAATTTCTAGTTGTTTGTTCTGGTAATAATCAATTTACGCATCAGGTTGCTTAGATTAGGCATCATTAGAAAAGCCTGATAAATGTGCACGATAGCATTATAGCAACATTTTATCTTTGCAGGAGGATGTATGCTGAGGGTAGCTTTGTGTGCACGCCTGCCACACTAAGAAGCAGGGGCACAGATGTGTATCCCAGCCAGAATTGTGCTCCAGAAAAAGAGGCGGTCAGTAGAGATGGTCTCTTTGTCTGGAAAATGGTCTGGAAAGGAATTTTGCCACAGAAACTGACCCTGTCACTACCTGTGACATTTTATAATAGAATCAGTGCTAAGTGAAGGATTCACAGTGATGAAGCACATACAATCAAACACAGCATTACTTACAAACATCCTTCATACATGTTAAATGCAAAAAAGAGGTTTGCTTTCTTTCTTTTCTTCCTGCAACTCGAATGAATGAATATGTCAGCAATCTTTTTTCATATGATTAAAATGTAGACGGAGAGTTAGGCAGGCTGGATAAAACTTCCCAAGGTGGCTGGGTCCAGTCCTCAAGCTACCAGCCATCCCTGTTCTAAAGGTGTGCCTGTCAACTTTAAGGTGTTGTTGTTTAGTCATTTAGTCGTGTCCGACTCTTCGTGACCCCCTGGACCAGAGCACGCCAGGCACTCCTGTCTTCCACTGCCTCCCACAGTTTGGTCAGACTCATGTTTGTAGCTTCGAGAACACCGTCCAACCATCTCGTCCTCTGTCATCCCCTTCTCCTTGTGCCCTCCATCTTTCCCAACATCAGGGTCTTTTCCAGGGAGTCTTCTCTTCTCATGAGGTGGCCAAAGTATTGGAGCCTCAGCTTCACAATCTGTCCTTCCAGTGAGCACTCAGGGCTGATTTCCTTAAGAATGGATAGGTTTGATCTTCTTGCAGTCCATGGGACTCTCAAGAGTCTCCTCCAGCACCATAATTCAAAAGCATCCATTCTTTGGCGATCAGCCTTCTTTATGGTCCAGCTCTCACTTCCATACATCACTACTGGGAAAACCATACAAAATTTCAGACTCAGGGGACAAAGACAGTATTATTATTATTATTATTATTATTATTATTATTATTTATTACACACACCTTTTCCCCTGAAAAGGTGGCTTACAGGAAAAAAAGAACCGCTAAACACATAGAAAAAAGCATTTTTTAAAACCCCTGATAGAATTAAAACGATATACATATATAAAATACATTAAAAGCATAATTACAATAAACAAGCATGGCATCAGCTCCTTCATTAAAAGCAGTCAGTTCCCAAAAGCCTGTTGGAACAAGAAGGTCTTCATTTGCAGGCAGGCAGGACCGCAAGGAGGGAGCCACTCTAGCTTATCCAGGGAGGCAGTTCCCAAGTCTATGTCTCTCAGTCTGGCCCTTTGGATTCTTTCTTGGGCCACTCAATCTCCTGAGCCACATCCCTCACCAGCCCAGATTTGCCTTGGTTGTTTTTGTCTGACTGCAATGTGTTTGTAAACACTGATAAAGCCTCTTGCTTATCTGGGCGGAGAATGGAGAGGTTTGCTTGTGCGCATAATGTAGAAATTTGCTTTCTGTGCAAAGGTTTTATTAATTGATTGATTGGATTGGATTTGTATACCGCCCTTTCTCTTAAACTCTTCGGGCAGTTCACAGCATAAAAACACACAATAAAACCACAAAGTACAAAAGAACAAAGCAAGAACCCCTCCTGCTCCCACAAACACATTTAAAAGGACAAAAGACTGTTAACCTTGAGTAGGCAATGCGGCCAGTCCAGGAAACAGCGTGTTTTTACATGAGTAGAATGTGTCCTTTTATTTAAATGCATCTCTGGGTTAGTTGTGGGGCCTGCCTGGGGTTTTACATGAGTAGAATGTGTGCTTTTATTTAAAATGCATCACTGGGTTATTTGTGGGGCCTAGGAATACGTTCATATTTTTCCCCAAAATGTAGTCTGGCCCCCCACAAGGTCTGAGGGACAGTGGACCAGCCCCTGCTGAAAAAGTTTGCTGACCCCTGCTGATAACCATACAAAGTCCTCCTACCTAAAAATGTAAAAGGAAGAGAGGCAGATTCTCCTTGCCAGATATGAAATTATATTTTGAGGAGTCTTGT
The DNA here is from genome assembly GCF_951804945.1 of Podarcis cretensis. Classification (NCBI taxonomy): domain Eukaryota; kingdom Metazoa; phylum Chordata; class Lepidosauria; order Squamata; family Lacertidae; genus Podarcis; species Podarcis cretensis. Next base: position 99,391,079 of record NC_137173.1, on the reverse strand, counting down.
CTTTGATGGTTAAAAGAATGGATATCGTTGAAGAATGGTTCTGAACTAGATCTTGAAGGACATGATAATCGATTTGGTTGGCACGCTTATTTGTGGTATGACAAGGTTAAAGTTCATAATGTAGCCTTTTTCCCTTCTGAGCGTTGCCCCAGGGTGAGATGATAGAGGAGTCAATGAACACCAGGATGAGGTTTCACAGAGAAAGAGTTTATTCAACTCTGCGCAGAGGCAGCCAGCGGAATCGCTTCCAAAGGCTGGCAGGCCTTACAGCATGTTGGCAAGCCATTTTTATACCCTTCTCATCACTCCATAAATCGTCATTCCTTCTCCTTATCCAGCCATAATACACAATTCAACTCATTCGCCCTGTTAGCCCTTGTTCATTGGTCCCTGACCCCACCCTCTCCGAACATACGCACTTGCCTAGCTTGCATAGCAAATTCTATATAATCTGTTTAAGGCAGGCACCGCCCATACATGCTTCCGCCCAGGCCATTTTCCTTATATTCTCTTTGCATGTTCCAAGGAGTGCCCCTGACCTTTATTTCACATTCGTGTGTTCTTCAATAAAGCTTTTTTGAATCATGTCATAAGGAAGCCAGTGTATCAAGTATGGGACAAATATATTAAAAAAATTGAGGCACACGAAGAAGGGCCTCAGAGGGTGGGTAGGCTCATATGTAGAGAAGTGTTCCTTAAGGTATTGTGGTCGAGCCATTTAAGGCCTTATAGGCATAGCTATCAACGTTTCCCTTTTTTTAAGGGAAATTCCCTTATTCCGAATAGGATTTCCCTTAAAAAAAGAGGAAAGGTGACAGCTATGCTTATAGGTCAAAACCAGCACTTTGAATTGGGCCTGGAAACTAATTGGCAGCCAGTGCTGTCGTGCCAGGATCAGTGTAATATGCTCAAACCGTCTTGCCACTGCATAGGACTTTCCATTGGCAAGGAACTTCTGGAAGGTTGCCCAGAAACCAATGTGGCCTCACACTAAGAATGGTTCTCCACTCCTGATTTAAATGGTGCGGGTGGGAATTGTAACACAGGAATTTAAGGCAAAAAAGGCGGAGCCAGTCATTACAAGTTATGACCCTGTGGCAGACAACCTGGCTCTTTGTTTTGGTTCAGACTTAGAAGAACCCTTCAGGAGGCTCTTTGCCTCTTCTTGTTGCCATTCTCCCTGCTCAGACAATATGCCTTGACGAAACTATAACTAAGAGTAATTTTGATTCGACTGATGACTAAGAGGCTAAGACGAAGTTTCCACTGCAAAGGGGGTTTGCAAGGAAGGAAATGAATCGATATTCTTCCCACCGGATGCTTCTGGCTTGCAGTTATTCTTATTAGCCTTTCAGCTGCTCACACACACAAAACAACCTTTTTTTTTTTTTTTTTTTGCTCACTTGAACAGAATTGCATTGCTCTTTCGAAAGATTTAACCACCACCACCACCACCACCCATGCTGCCTAAAATATGAGGTACAATGTTTCCTGTAATGTATGCACAGTGAGTCTATACAAATAATGGAAGTTTTGTCAGCTGATTGAATTAAGTAGCACTCTAAGAACACTTGAGTTATAGCATAGCTAATGAGTAGCTGGATATTCGACACATGAGAAGGGCACAGGGCAACAGCAGAAAGTGCTAGTCTGCTTATATATGTCACTCTGGCAGCTTAAAGATAGCATCTTTGCAGTTGGGGCGGGGAAAAGTGCAGCATATGCTGTATTTATAGCAGATGCTGCTCTTTGGTAAAGGTATTTTTGCTACCAGGCACTCCTATGGATGCACAGTTGCTATAAAGAAGCCACTGCACACCAGAACCCAAGTTCAATTAGCATTAAAGCTCTGGCTCCAAGGTGCCTTGTGGACAGATCAGTAGAAATATGTTCAGCAAAATCATTTTGAAACGAAGCAGTTTGGAGATGCTAAATGAATATAAAAGCTGAATTTTAAAGGCAGTGGGTTGCTTCCCCCCGCCATGCCCTCAGCCCAAACGACAGCCAAAGAAAACAATATCAAAGAAATTTTCAGGGATAGCATCAGCAAGGAATTGCAGCCATCCAAAGATACAGAAGGAGAGAAATAGAATTTGTCAGTTGGCAAAGGGGCTAATGGTAAACAAGACCATTCTACATTCACACTAATTGCCAGAGAATGAGAGAGAGGGGAAATCAAACTGAAAAGTTGGGGGAGCTTGCGCAGGTATCACAAGCCATCAAGTCATTTTCAAACTGCATAATAATGGAACATAACACAGGCAAGTCACAAACCCTTCAAGTATCTTTAGTCCAGGCAAAATATAACCTGCAGAAGGAAGTGCTGAGATAACAGGATGATATCACAACATCACAGGAGGGTCAGAAAATCAAGAAACACAGAAAATACCCATGTGCAAATTCTGCACACAGGGATCCCTCACAATGGATAAGGCTGCAAAACTATCTTTGCAAAACTATCTTCCCCCACTCTCATCCACCATGGGTTTTGCTGTTGTCAGATTTATGTAACTTCAAAGTACCACACTAAACATGTACAGAGCATAAACATTTCATAATTGGTAAGCTACTCTACTAAGTGAGGCCATTGTGTTCTTTTGTGCACTGACACAGCAATTGCGATCCTATGCTCTTTTATTCAATGTTAGTTGCTTACTATTGACCATCAATGGCTGAATGGCTACAAATTATGAATATAACATAAGAGCTCTGTTGGATCAGGACAGCATCTGGTCTGTTCTCACAGTGGCAAGTCCAGAAGCCGGACCTGAGCACAACATCTATGCCCAGTAAGTACAAACATATAAATTTTGAAGGGCAAGGATTTCAAATCAAGGTGTACGTGTGTAAGAATCTTCCTGGTTAAAGGCACCAGTTTTATTTTTACATCAAATGTGGAGAAGGCAATGAGGAAAGGTGGGCTGCAATGCTACAGTATACCCACTGCTGCAAATATACGAACTGGTTTTCTTTGTGGTGCAGATCTGTGTTGAACCCATTCTTGTCGATGAGGTCTGCAGCACACTTTGCTAGCTGTCATCACGACTGTGTGCTCACCGAAACTCAAACACGTGGCCCGCTTGCTGCATCGCAATGCAGCAACTGGCAAACCATTCATAGGAACAGGCCCTGTGCATCTCTTCCCACCCAGAAGTCGCTTTGTAGTGAGAAAACACTCTTCTAAATCAACTCATCCTATGTCATCAGTTCATATTAGAAGCCAGGCTCAGTGCTAACATTTGCACTGTATGGAACTGCTGGCTATAAATCTGTTTTCAACCAGCTGAGCAACATCTGTAAAATAAGTCGCAGTTAATGTGAAGGATCTTTGCTTACTCCCATTTTAGTCTACTTATAATATCATGCTTTTATTAGTTTCCCTGCTGTCTAACAAACTCCAGGTAATACAAAACACTGCTGAGAAAATTCTGTCGCTGCATCTGACAGAACAAGCGCGAGCCATTTCTCCAGGCCTGGATGGCTGGAGGATCTGTGCTTCCTGCTTACTGGACTTTATAATTCCCCCAGCAAAGTTAATGGGTGTTAAATGTGTACACTGAGAGCAATTGAAAACTATTATACCTGTTAACGGTGGAATCCCCTTGTACTGTATGAACCACTTATCACAGCAGTTTGTGAGCGAAATCAGTAAAGAAAAAGGGGTAACCTGGTTAACAATATATTTTGAAAAATACAACACTTTGTAACTTGCCTTCTAAAGAGCAATCCATTTGTAAGACAGAAACCCTTAAATTTACTATTTGAGGTAATATGGACAGAGAAAGTGGTTTATGTCTGGGTAACAAGATTTAAGAGGGAACATTTATGGAATGCTGTTATTATGAGGGTGGGAGTACTACTGAAATGTTTGTGTGCTTACTTTCAGCCCTCTTTTTCATTAAAATGTTCATTTGGCAATTTGCATACCCCTTTCCCTAAAGAAAGGAATATTAAGCTAGTGATTAAGCTCCTACTGATGGTATAGGATAAGCTCATTATATGTATGTCTGCAGTAAGAATTGCTAAGAAACGATAAATCAACCCAACATCCCTATTACAAAATTAAATAAACAAAAACTGTAGGTTTTGATAATCCCAGCAATTCTTTTATCAAGCAAAGTGGAATTACTTGGATTGTACTTTATGCATTTCTCAATATCCATTTAAGTACCTAGAATATGAACACTTGTTTGGGTTTTGAGAAACAAAATTAATCACTTAGGAATGAAAAAGAAATAACATTCTCTTTATTACATGTATTTACTTTCCCTTTGATGTTTGTGTCAGATTTGCTCATTTAAAAAATAATAATAATCCCACAACAGTCATTACAATTATTCAAGTTCAGACAGCAGATGAAATGAAACTAGATTCTTTCTTCTTTGAAGATCTGTTAGTTTTGTGTAGGTTTTTGAATAAATGTTCTAAAACACACTCTTTAGAAATAAAATACAGCAAAAAGAGGGCACATCAACAACATGGGAATAGTCTTACATCAAAAAGTGAGGCAGCCACTCTTCTGTTGTATACTTTTTTCTCACCACAAGGTACTCTTTGTAGAACTCTCAAGAAGACTTTTTTATTTTTTAAAAAATCTAATTATATTTTGATGATCCTAATGAGATGTGAATACAAGGGAAGTGATTACATCAAAGTGCAACAGCTTTTGGGGTACGTTTTGACACACGCAGCAAAGTAACGTCAACCCATTCACAACATTGGCAAGTTTACTGATGGCAACGATTGAAGCAGCGCTACAACTGGCAGGTGGATGCCAGCCAGCAGCCATTTTAAATTTCCCACAATGCCCCAGTGCTTTTTTGTTTGTGTATCTAAGGCATTTATATACTGCTATGCATAATTTCAACCTCGAGGGTGCTTTACAATGCAAAATAAAAACCATAGCAATAGAATACATAATTGCTTAACTGAACCTAAAGAAAATATGCTGAGTATGAACCATGGGTACAGAGCTCCATAACAGGAACACATCCCCTCCAACATTTCTCCGATGAAAAGAGGGATATCCCATTCCATAATGATAATTTTACTATTTATACCCCCCCACACACACACACATCTTAGTGGGTTGCCCTAGCCACTCGGGGCAGCTTCCAACATATATATAAATATAATAAAATGTTAAACATTTAAAAAAACTTCCCTATACAAGATTACCTTCAGACGGCTCGGGGGTTGGGTAACTCCATACCCTCTAACATGTCTCCAATTAAAATAGGGGCATCCTAAGGTAAAGTGGGACATTCCAGGATCAAAACAGAAACCAGAACAGCTTCTCTAAATCAGGGACATCCCTGAAAATAGGGGCACTTGGAGAGACTGGGAGCAGCCCTCTCCTTTGTTGCCACCTGCTTTATCTCTGGTGTGGTGGCGGCGACATTGTGTGAAGCGACTCAATGGAAGATCTGAATATTTGTGCAGCTTAATATGCGGGAATGCAGCTCTTATGTTATCTAGACCTCAAGCCATGAGCCAGCATTTGGGATTAAGCTTGGATCAAGAAGTTAATCATCCAACAGTTACCAGTCAAATGCTTCTGGGAAGCCTCTAAGAACGATATGAAAGCAGCAACCTAGTGAAATGTTTCTCACATGGGGGGGGGGGGGCAGGGTAACAAATTTGTGACACAGAAAGGATTGCAAGGAGGGCAACCAAAATGGTCAAAGGCCTGGAAACGATGCCTTATGAGGAACGGCTTAGGGAGCTGGGCATGTTTAGCCTGGAGAAGAGGAGGTTAAGGGGTGATATGATAGCCATGTTCAAATATATAAAAGGATGTCACATAGAGGAGGGAGAAAGGTTGTTTTCTGCTGCTCCAGAGAAGCGGACACGGAGCAATGGTTCCAAACTACAAGAAAGAAGATTCCACCTAAACATTAGGAAGAACTTCCTGACAGTAAGAGCTGTTTGACAGTGGAATTTGCTGCCAAGGAGTGTGGTGGAGTCTCCTTCTTTGGAGGTCTTTAAGCAGAGGCTTGACAACCATATGTCAGGAGTGCTCTGATGGTGTTTCCTGCTTGGCAGGGGGTTGGACTCGATGGCCCTTGTGGTCTCTTCCAACTCTATGATTCTATGATTCTATGATTCTATGATTCTATGACTATAAGTTAAACTGGGACCTGGTGTAACAAAGGAGAGAGCTGCATTTTAAAAGGTCTTTAGAAGGTTGACATGTTTTATTGTTGGTCAGTAAGCATGGTCACATGTGCTTTAAATATGCACAGAAAAAAAATCACCTTGAATAAATAGCATGGATGCCAAAGGGGTTCATTCTTTTGAATTAGAAAGCCCATGCAAAGGATCTGTATGAGCTGGAAAGAGATTGGCAGCTTATCTCAACTGACCTCTGTGACATGCACTCATGTTATGATGTTTAGCATGCTCATCCTTCAGACCACAGCCAGCCATAACTCTCTGCTATAAAACAGAACACATGCCAAATTTACTAGGCTTTTTGTACATATTCATGCTCTACTATCTGACTGTAAAAAGATTTTAATTACTGATGTGTTGACGAGTTATACAAGTTGCCCAGTCAGCAAAACAAAACTTCTTTAATGAACTCTTTACAATGAATTTTCTGAACAAAATCAGTCTTTTGACAATAATGGCAAACATATATATGCAATAATGAACAGGCTGGTGAAGTTCCACAAACATCTGAATATAGAAAAAGGATAAAATTCTTTGAATGAATTATTTAGCTCTAGTTATAAGCTCTGCATTATAATAACAGCAGCCTGATCTTCAAGGAATTGTGCATAGATTAAAAAATGGGCATGATTAGGAAAACCTTGTGTTTGAACCATGTAGCCCTTATTTTAAATATTTCATTGTTATTTTCCCTTGTTCCATCATTATTTCTTTTGCAGTTCTAAATCTAACCTATACTATTTCACAGGTAAAAACAATCAGCATTCATAGCATACCCTTGTCTTGAATTGCGAGGTCACTAGTGTGAAGTAGGCAGGAAGTATTTCCTTATTAGCCTCCATTTTCTGGACTTGGGTGTGCATGTTACATAGTTCAAGACTGCAATCCTATACAAGGTTACTCTGAAGTTGAACAAGGTAGGAAACATACCTCAAAATAGTCATCTGCAGCATCAGGCTGTTCATTTCTGTAAAGCAAATTAGACAGTGCCTATATGATATTGAACAACAGAATAATTTGGCCACAATAAGGAAATTTTGTCCATGGTATTATTTTCCACCCTATTTGCAAAATTTCACAATTCCAAAATACTTTTGCGCTTTTACTTTCACAAGATTGAATATACTGCCTTTGGCTGTATTTGAGGGTCGATTTCAAAAAATTCCACTGTAGAAAACAGTTATGTCCATGTGAAGATGGCAGTATTGAGTCAGTGGCTCATGTGCTTTTGGCTTGCACTCTTTATGAAGATTTGAGAAGTGAGGTTATTACCCCTCTATGATTGTCCATGCCGGGTCACTCAACCATTGCTACTGTGTCCTTTCTTCTAGCAGATCAAGATAATCAGGTGACAGCAAAAACTGCAAAAAAAATTAGCAGGGCCAATTAGAATAATATCTATTATTTGATTATTGATGTAAACCTCCAAAATGTATTATGTATTGTTAAGTTTTTACCTCTATCTTCAGTACATTTTATTTTATTGCTATGGCTAGAGGCTTCTTTAGCTGTCCATTTCTGAATTCTGTACTATGGAAATAATTCAATCCTAGTCTAGTAAGGGGTATCCTCTGGTAGGGGACATGTCGTGCTCCTTCTGGGGTAGTTTTCCACCTGAACTCAGCTCTCACATGTGGCTCCAAGAAACTGTCAGCATGCAACAGTGGCCACACTCTGGGAACAGCTTCAGCTGGCTGGCTAAACCAAATGAGGGTAGCTGATGGGTCTCAAACCCACAGTGAGTTAGGGGCTTCCCCTGCCTATCCAGCAGATTGAGCAGATGAGACTTAATAGCATGTCAACCGCTCAAGAAGGCGGTTTCTGCACATCTGCAGAGGGAAGTGAGGGACAGATGGGGCTCGTCCACCTGGGAAGATGGCCCATTCAGGAGAAGGAAAACTCTGATCCTAAACCTCCGCTGCATTGTGGGCTATCTTCAGGAGAGGAGAGGAAAAGGCTAAGGAGTAAACCCTACACAAATCCAGAGTGGAGTCCCTAAGCTACTGGATGGCACCTTATACACTTCCTTCTAGCCACTCCTGCAGTCAAGTTGGTGGCAAATGTATTGCTCTGCTTTCCTTTGGATCACATCAGCGAGGCCCAGAGGAAGGTCTTGTTGTCTGGGCTACCCACGACCTCCGCACATATTGCCCAGGCCTGTACCAGAGGGAAGTACAATAACCATGACTTCATCACCCAGAGGCACACTGCATTGTCTCTTGAGACAGATGGATGCCAATGATAAGTCTAGTCATGGTCAGAGCATATATTATGTGTGTCACTGGGATTTTAATTAAAACAGCCTCTCTGTGGCAACTGATCACTATCAGCCTTCCCCAATGCCCACCATAATGGCTTGGAAACATTTGCCAGGTGTATCAGACCTCTCACACTTTGAGCCTCTGTTTCCTGTTTGCTTGTGGCCACAGCAAAGTGCTTGAGGTGACTCTCAGTGCGATCAGATTCTATTACAGTGGTACCTCAGGTTACATATGCTTCAGGTTACATACGCTTCAGGTTAGAGACTCCGCTAACCCAGAAATAGTACCTTGGGTTAAGAACTTTGCTTCAGGATGAGAACAGAAATCATGCTCCGGCGGCGCGGCGGCAGCAGGAGGCCCCATTAGCTAAAGTGGTGCTTCAGGTTAAGAACAGTTTCAGGTTAAGCACGGACCTCCAGAACGAATTAAGTACTTAACCTGAGGTACCACTGTATAGCAGACATGGGAATATCATAAGGGTGCCTTATCAGAGAAACTTGAGCACTTGACATTTGGGTCAATTTCCTGAGTTGCAGCTTCATTTGATCATCGCCCAAACACACATGCTCTCCACTGTGAGGTTAACAGGAGCTCCCAGGGCAGGTGGAAACAGTATGGGGGAAAGGATTAAACTCCACTTCCTAACTGCTTTTCCAAATAAATCATGAGTTTCCACTTGGGCCAAGCCACCTTTAAGATAAACATGAAAACGTTGGGAGATCTGATCACAGGTCTCTGGCATCTCATCTGGCTTGGCCCTCAGCCTTGCTCTCCCACCTGCAGGAGTGTGAACTGCACATTAGGTCTTGTCTCGGCCTGGCTGAGTTCTTGACCCCCAACTCTCTTCCCTTGTATTGCATAACTTCTTGACCCCCAACTCCCACCTTGATGAAAGATACTGAGAGCAATTTCCAGCGAATGCTTTTAACGACCGTTTCAGGTTCATTAGTCTTTGTTATTTAAACATGTGTCTCAGAGAAACGTAGCATGTCTCACCTTGCATCAGGTTTCACATTTGTAGGAGGAACGAGTGACTTGCAAGGTTATTTAAAGCCTTGTTTGGGTGTCAACCCCTCATGTGATTAACTTTGGCTGAGGGGGAGGATGGGTCACACCCACTAATCTCGACATTTGATGGTTGATAGACACCGGCCGTGGCAACTGTGAAATGAATAACTGCGGGGATATGATTGCTTCAAAGCTTTTTTAGATGTTCAGGATGCTTTCTAATGGTTTAAAACTGCTTCTTACATGCTTAAAATATGATTTTAATTTCAAATTGTAACAGTTTTAACATTTTGATGTTTGCCACCCTGGGCTCCTTTGTGAGGAAGAGTGGAGTTCAATAAATTCAATAAAATGAACAAACAAACAAAGGCACCATTTCCTTTGTATGTGTTGTACAAAAGTCCTGGTGTAGGAAAGAGATGAGTTCATTTGTTTGTTTTAAAGTGCGGCTCCACCAACTTCAAAAGGTTTTGGAATTCCTGTAGGGTTGCTGAAGCTTATTGTTGGAGCTGCAACCCAGCTCCTCTGAATGAATCTCCCATTTCTCTTATTTATTTCTACAGTCTGAAATTTGTCACCTGACAATACATCATCAGAAAGCACAGTATTGATCCTGAGAGAGCCATCCTGCTGAATGTAACATTAGAGTCTTACATGTCTGCACTTTCCCTTTCTTCTACACCCTGAGCTCATTGGCAGGTGAAATATTTACTGCCTGATGTGCATAAACTCAGATTGGCAATGCACATTCTTACAGTATCGTCTTCACAGTGTGGGAAATGATTAATTTATCCGAGTGCTCATTTCAGTTTCTCCAGTCATGTCTCAAGATTCGGTAGGAAATCTCTGTATCTTTTGTCTGCCTTTACAAAGACTCGGCAGAGATTTAACTTGACAACAACACTCCAAATTGATATTCTCTATGCAAAATCTGTCAATACAAAAACAACACAATTTTTATACAGGGAGAAGCAAAACAGAATAAGTTAGCAGAGCAATCCAGCTCCTCATAAAATATACTTCAATATTTCTCTGAGGTATTTAGATGGGGATGAATTGAAGCAACAGTTCACATGGTATTTTGCATATCATAACCTTATCTTATGCTAAGCTTAGGAAATGAGGAGTTGGCATGTACCTGGATGCTTATTATTTGAGGCCTGCAAAGTCAAGTGGTAGATTGCATGTATGAATTAGCCATTTCAGATCCAACGTCACAGACAGACTTGTTACATCAGAGCAGATGCAATTGTTTTCAGAGGATGGAGTTCACACATTAACATGAAACACACTGAATGATAATTACCAAGTAATGTATGTGCATGCATGGATTTGCCCTATTTAGCTGATACGATATTGAGTTTCCATACCCAATAGTCTGTAGGATTACTTATGAATATATTTATATAGCTTTTATTTATTTATTTGGCCAAGGCCTAACACAGGCCAAAGGAACTAGAGGATGAAAAGGCAAGAACCATGACCCCTACCAGGCTTTTACATGATTAGAATTTAAGCTAAACCTTGACTTTCTCACAAGTTTGATACTGTGCTGTGTTGATTTATATCAGCTACATGTAAAATATGGATGGACCTAAGGAGAAATTCACCAAAGCAAATCCAGATCAAATGTCCCCAACTCTCCTTTGCAATGCCATCTACATGATATGAGTTCAGGTTCAACTTAAATGTTACCTCCATATTATGTCTCATATTTCTAGGCTGCTTATATGTCTGCGTATGTGGTTCCGCCATGTCAGGTGGTTCTGACCAATAGGACAATCCAATACACAAGAAGCTGGCATAAAGCCACGTATAAATTAAGCTGTCACAAAATACATGAGATCCAAACTCCATTCAGAAGCAGGTCTGCTGCTGGTCGAGGAGGCCTAAGTATGGCAAAGAGAAAGAGGCTTTTAAAACAGTGTTTGGGTTACACCACGCTTTCTTCTGGCTTTACACTGGGTTGGTTGCCAGGTCATGTGACTGAGCTGAGAAGGCTTAGAATCATAGAATTGTAGAGTTGGAAGAGACCCCAAGAGTCATTTAGTCCAATACCCTGAAACGCAGGAATCCCAACAAAAGCCTCCAGGACAAATGGCCATCCAACCTTTGCTTAAAAACCTTAAAGGAAGGAAAGTTCACCACTTCTAATGGGAGTCTGCTCCACTGTCAAACAGCTCTTACTGTCCAAAAGCTCTTCTTTTCTTGTACTGTAACTTGAATCCATGGGTTCAGGTCCTAGCCTCTGGAGCAGGAGAAAACAAGCTTGCTCCATTCGCCATGTAACAGCCCTATATATATATATATATATATATATATATATATATATATATGTATATATATATATATATGTATATTAAATATTTTATTTAGGGTTTTCTTGTTTTACAGTGTGAGTGTAATGCCTTGTATTTTTTTTTTCTCCATGTAACATTTTTACAAATCCGTTTCATTTGTTGAGGCATTAGGGGGAGAAGAAAAGAAAAAAAAAAGAAAAAAAGAAAAAAAGAAAGGGGTGAAGGGAGGGGAGATGGATGTGGTGGGGTCGGGTAGCGGTGTTTCTATTATGCTTAATGTATGTAGAGTTTGGTGTCAGCGTGCTTATGTTGTTCACTTGTGTTCCTTTGGTGGTGAGAGAGGTTGGGGTTGGCCTAGGGTGTGATTGTTTGTTTGTGGTTGGCTGTGGTGATCTTTGTTTTCGTGTGTGAGAGGGGTGGGTGGGCGTTTTGGATCAGGTTAGCCATATTGATTTGTATGCTGTTGGTGGATTATTGTCATTGTCCTGTTGGGCTGTGTATGTGATAAAGGGGAGCCATACCGGGGTGAAGGTGTCTTCTTCTGTTTGTCCCCGTGTCAGTTTCAGTTTATTAGTTAATTTTTCTAGTAGGGCTGTTTCCCATACTATTTGGTACCATTGGTCCATGCTTACTCCTGACAGGTCTCTCCAGTGTCTGGTTATGAAGGTGGCTATCATATCTCCTCTCTGTCTCCTCTTTTCCAGGCTGAGCATACCCAGTTCCTTCAAGTGTTCCTCATAAGTTCCAGACCCTTGATCAGTTTGGTCACCCTCCCCTGCATACACTCCAGCTTGTCAGCATCCTTCTTAAATTGTGGCATCCAGAACTGGACACACTATTCCAGGTGTGGTTTGACCAAGTCAGGATAGAGCAGGACTGTGACTTCCCTTGATCAGAACACTATACTTGATGCAGCCTAGAGAATAGCAGCTCTAGGATCCAGACTAAGTCTCCCCACTCTGGTCCCACCCCCAGGATGTTCCTCGGAGGTGGGAGCTTACATTGCTTAAGATCTGCCAGACTTGGTTTAGCTGGCTGCGTCCCGGATGAACTGAGTTGGAGGTGCTCTGCTGGCATATCTTCAGCTGAGCCAAGGATGGGGGAGTTAAGATAGCATAGCCCAGCTGCAGCAGAAACATTTCTGCTCAGCCAGAGATTTGCTGGATCCTAATCTCACTCATCTCAGCAGATCCAGCTATAGGATTGCTCCCTATGTTTGCAAGGGATGGTGGATCTGTTTGGCATTGTTCAGAATGTAGCAATCCATTTAGATTTTCATTTTATGTGTGTTTTTAGCAATCTAGGGGCACCAATGAGGACATTCTCAGTCTAGATCAGGCCTTAGAAAAAGTTAATGCAAAACAATTGGGGCAATAATGGAGCAATTCAAAGCTATTTTTTCATATTGCAGGACAGCAAATAGTTGTGAGAGCCACCTCTCTGTGAGAAAGAAAGCAGGTTTGAGATTATTGGAGAGAGGATGATCATTTACCAAATTGTGCATGAAAAGGCCCCATAATGCCTGGGCAGAAAAACCTTTTTTTACTTGGGAAAGGGAGTAGTAGTATCAGGGAAGATAAACTCACAAAGCATAATTGTTGAGTTTATTCAAGCGTTTGAGATATACAGAGGAATTTCCAAATGTGTATCTGGTGCAGTTGGGAGGGATTTGTGCAATAGGCATAACAGGAAGCCACAGACGAAAACATTTTATTGCGGAGCTGTGTATAGGCTACTTGATGTTGTAAATGGACTAGCCTGGATTACAGAGCAGTAATAATTTGTATTTGAGCTTTCAAAATTAGTGTTATATAAAAAAGCTGCCTAGCATTGTTCCTATGCAGCTCATGAGAGGCAGCTTGATTGAAGCTTTAATAAAATTAACACTACTTTCTTGACTTACTTTCCTCTTTTCTTCTTAATCTTCTCTTCAAGATTAAACTCATCAGCACTTGACAAAAACTGCAAATAACAGCCAGATGCAGGAGTTGGCTTTATCTTTTTATGCAAGTATGTGGTGCTAATTAGTGCAAATTGATTAAACTTTAATTGCCTGATCCATGGCTAATTAATATTTATAAGATGAATGAGTAAGAAAACCAGACATTTATTAAAACACTTTAATGATTTTTCATATGTTTTGACAAAGCAAAGCAAATAGATGTTAAGAGTCAAAGGGAGCCAGACATGATGACTTCACTGTATCTCTGCTCTGTTTTTCCCATCTTAGAAGTCACTTGGGGGGGGGGGGGCTTTTTCTTCCCACCATCACCCTGCTCATCATTCTCTACCTGCCAACAAGCCCTATCATGGGCCTGTCACATGTTAAATTGTACAGTGAAACCTGCTATAATATGTACGCATTAATATGTACATATGTAATCTAACCCATGATTGCATCGCATGAAACCTTATTGTAAGTCACCCAGAGAACCTGTATAATTGGGCGGCGTATAAATATTGTAAATACATGAATAAAATATTGCTATCGACAGTAGTGGGACAGAGTTGTCCCCGACACCAGCATCACTGATGCTTACCTGGATGGGCCTGGGGCCAAGGTGGGGCTGCATTTGTCCGCATGGTGCACCCCATGACCCAAGCTCACCACTGTCCCAACCCCACCCAGGTGTCACCAGGGGTGAGAGGGTGACATTGTGCCATCTCATGCGCTGCTAGCGGCTGTCGAGGATCCAAATGTTTCTCCCATTTTCGCCATATACATGCTTTCACCCCAAGATGTTATTAGAACTAGTAAATGGCAGAATTTAGAAAACACAACTAGTCTGTGTTACCAATCATTTAAAATAAAAATGGTTGAGAAGGTCTTTGAACCTCAGTTGTTTCCATTCAATCCCAAACATGCGCTCATGCGTGCACACTCACCCACCCACCCCCATGTTTTAAAATCATTTCTTTGCAGGAGAAATTTCAACAAATTGCTTTCAGCCTCATCCTATTACACCAAATGATAAAATGATACTTGTTAGAGTAAACAACCAGTTAACATCATTAGCAGTGAAATCCTATGCATATTTTCAACTGTGTTTAATGGGGTTTACTCCCAGGACAGTGGGAGCTAAAGGCTGTGGTTCTCTGCACATGCACCTGGGAACAAATCTTGATGGTGATCTGCAGAAAACCCGAATAACTGTTTGCTCCAAATCAGCTTTAAAGAGCAGGTTTTCATGGGGAAATGGTGCTTGGACACAGAGCTTTAACACATGGACCTGTGTTTGGAAAGAGCAGGGCTAATATTAACTGTGGATAAGCCGTTACTGAACTGAGACATCTCTAAACAAAGATGCATAGGATCAAGGTGCATGTCTTCTAAAACTTTCTAAATTGAGCTAGATAGAATCTAACTTGTTGACTCTGTTGAGATGACAAGAGCTATGACAAAGTGTCATAAAGGCATAGATTTCAGCAAATTTTATATGCATACACACACACTTGTAAGGTGACAAAGAGATGTCATATGTGAGAAGAGATTGCTTTACCGTTTTAGTTTTAAAAACATAACTAAGGCCAAAAATATACACTGCACAATCTTTGTGAATTTCTGAAGCCTGCGCATCATGTCTCCGGTGTAAAACAGCCTTTGGACTGACTGGGTCGGTTGCAAGGAACTGGTGGTGGGCTGGTGGTTTTTCTTAACCCTTCTCCACCCACCACTCCCCCCCGCCCAAGTTCCAGATGCATGGTAGCCATAGGAACGTGCCTCAGATATCCTAGTGCAAGAGCAGGAAGGCAGCTAGGAAGATTTGTAGCAGCTCAGAAAACTGGTGAATTGACCAAGGATCCTACCACCTCCTCTTGCCTGCTGCTTCTCCTCTGCAAATCTCCCCCCTCCCAAAGAGTTTAGTTTAACTCTGGATCAGTTTAACCAAAAATCAGGTCAAACAGAAATCATTTTAAAAGCTGCTCTATGAACAATGCAAACTTACTAAGTCGTCTCTGTTAAGGTTTGTCTTTGAAATGAAGCTCAGAAAAAAAGGGATCCCTGACTGTTTCCAGGAGAGGAAATGCCCATTTGAATTGTTTGCAGGAGGTCTTTATAAGAATAATTTCTCATTTGTTGGAAATAACATATGCCATCTCTGACATATAGTCAAACGCTAGCATCTGCAAGACCTACCCAGTCTTATCTATAGATTTATATAGCCAGGGACTAACCATGCCCAATTGATTTTCACAAGTTTTTCACAAAGTTTCTGATATGGCATTCTGTGTCACCCATCTTCACTCTGTGACTCCCCGAATGTCATTCCCTGGAGACTGATTCTGCAACTGAAAAGTTACACAAGTCCTCCAAACAGAGCAGAACATGAATGATTCAATAAAGTTGTGGCCTAAATTCTGCCAAAACCCAAAACTAAAATTTGAGTTAAATTTGTGTTTATTTAGGGGGGAGGTCTCTGGGTCTGAACACACAATAAGACATTTCTCTATACGACTGTGCCTAATTTGTATATTTACTTACTTTATTCAGCCACTTGCTGTTTTCTCATTAGCAACTTTTCTCCTAGATTGGAAGTATAGTCACCCAAAATGGGACGGTTATAAACCATTCTAAATAAAATGGGCGTTTTGCCCATAGCAAGGTTCCAGTTTTAAAACTGCAATAATTGCAGCATTGCAGCTTTAGTTAGGTGAACTGCAAAGTTCACAGTAGTCAATGAAACTTGCCTCAAGAATAAAGGAATTAATATTACATTTCACTTTTGTACATGTATCTACAAAGCTTGGGTCGCCTGATCTTCTGAAACCTGTTTGGGCATGCTTAGAATCATTTAGAATAATTTAGAATGCCGTATTCCAAGATGGAGAGGAACATTTTGGAACCCAAATTCATATTCTAAACCAGGTGATGACAGACTACAATGACATCACTAGTCAAAGCTAATATGAGTACCAGAATTCTCTTTTGATGTATTTTTTTTTAAATTTCATACTTGGAGTGCTTAATGCAAGAATGCTATGTTGCACAAGAAAATCAATCACAATGTTAAACAAACCTGCTGATGAAACAATAAAAACACAAGGACTAAAATATTTACAATAGGGGGGAGATGTGTATGGTAGACAAAACAATATACCCCTTAATTCTCCCCCAGCCCCAAACACACACCTTTTAAAGAAATGGAATAATAAATTATAGAACACACTTCCACTCTCTGAGAACCAGCTATCACTTTGGATATGCTTGTTCTATTCATTTTATTTTCCCTCGATGTAACAATTAAATGGATCTATGGAGAACTGTATGGGACCCTCGAGGTCATAGTGGGTATGTTTCTCCAGTTTGCCCATGCTGTGCTAGAAAAAAACTGTTCTCAAAGCCAGCAGCAGTAGCAAAAAGAAAAATGCATTAAAGAGGATGGGGTGGGGGGAGAGAGTCTAGAGCGCCTGTGAATTTATGAGAAGTGTATCACAAAGACAAATATTTCAGCCCTGCAATTCCATTCGGCCTTTTCAGCCGTGTGTCCACAGCAAGTCAACGGCTAAATTGAAAAATCAATTCCAATTTAAATTATTGGAATAAAGAACACCAGGAGTCAGAGATAAAATGGCTTTGTTCTCTGAGATCCTTTTTAATTGGAAAGTTATTTCTTCAGGGTATTCTAATGGTTCTGAGGGAAGGCTGCAAAATAAAGTTGATCAGCTGGGGGAAGGTTAATAGCTAATGTGCATTTCTAGCTACTCAGTGGGCTCCGGTCTTTATGACAGCCCCCATCATAATGTGTAAAGACCCACAATACTAAATCATCTTGATACATGCAAGTTACAATATATTTTCCTCTATCTTCCAAGAAATCATTTAAGGACATAATCTTGGCATCTTCATATTACCTTGGCAGGCGCTACAGAAGAATACATTGCCGGGACTATGATTTCACAGAGGTCATCTGCCTAAAATACCGAAGGCTTTGAGCTAAAGGGAACATTTGAAATTAACATGAGAGTCTTGCATAGGTTGTGTGTGTTTGTAAAAGGGGGGGGGGACCTGTATATACCACACAAGTTGAGGGAATTTTTTCTTTTAATTGCAAGTGAAACCAGCAATGTTATTGCCAAGGAAGAACATAACTCTGAAGCCGGTTCTAGAAAGGATGTTATTTATCTTTACAAAGAGTTATTGGGCAAGGAGGTAATCACATAGGCACCGTTTAGGAAAGGAAGACAGTTGTTCTTTCCCACTTTCAGAACAAACACAATTATTCCCTCTGGCTCTTAGGACTCTCTGCAGGCCACACCCCTGCTCTGGCTTCCCTTGAGTGCTGTTGCCAAGGAAAAATGTCCATTCTGTAGAGAGGAAATGTCCATTTGCAGGTGTGGTTTGAATCCAAACCACACCTGCAAATGGACTTGAAAGAGTCTTACAGCAAGTTCCTTTGAAGACACAAGTTTCAGGCCAATCTGCTGACCAGTGGTCATAATGAGGCCCTTGGAAGTTGACACCCCTCAAAGGAGACAGACCCCTCGCCCCCATATTAAACTTTTTTTTCTCCCTGTCACCTTTACTCAGTCAAAAAGCTATGCCACACACAGGATGGGTGAGCAAGGCACTGGACAGACTAAGGCTCACTGGTAGTTCCTGGCCCTATCATTTGAGAAAAGCTGGTTTAAATGAAAAGAAAAGGAAATTGTGTTGGCCCATAAGGAAAAACTAACATCCGTATAAGATAACTAAAATATCACAGAAGAAAGTGCAAGCTTCCAAGTTCTCCAGAACCCTTCATCAGACTGGCTTATAGATGCAGACTTTGTTTGGCTGTATATACTGATATTTCAAAATGGGTTTATACAGAATATAGTAGGTTATTATTTATGTATAAGCATAAATAATAACCACACAGTATATATCTTGCCATATATTGTACGGTGTTTCTTCTCTTTCTTTTTCCTTCCCCCTTTTATCTTGTACAGTTGAAAACTTTAAAATATTAATAATAATAGGAAAAAGAGATGTGAGGCAGAATGCAGCAGACACAGAACATGTAGTAGGCATTCAAATGAGGCCATACAAATATCAGGTTGCACCAAGGCCTACTGGGAATGTCTGCTTCCTCATGTCTAGAATTACTGAAACCAGCTGCTAACCAAGTCTATCCATATGCACAACATGCAGTAGGTGGAAAACAGGACTAGTGACGAAGTGACCAAGTCTGAATCAGTCCCAATGCTGCCAAGTGACACCAGTGTGGACAGCTCAGGAAGCAGTCCCTTGGGGATTATCCCTTCCCTGCCCATGAAACTATCCATAGTGTGCTTTCGGCAAGTGGAAATAGAATGCAGAAATTCAATTCAGGTCTCAGTGGAAGCCAAATCTATCCAATTTATAGTCTGCAAAACAATATGAGAACTGAACCACAGCCATTTTTCAAAATCCACACTTGATCTGAACATTCCTATGCAGTTCGCCAACCAAAGGTGTGTCTATTAGGGGATAGTGTGTGTAAAAAGGAATACATTGCTAAAAATAACAACAACAACCACCAAGTATTATATTGGGGAAAATGCTAGCAAAAATGTGTTCATTAGTCAAAACTGCATATAAAATTGTTTTGGGGAGAAATTTGCACTAAAAAGTTGCTGAAATTTCATGAGATTTTTTTTTTTAAAAAAATCACAAAATGTAGATAACAGACTAATATAGGAAAAATAAGAAACCGAGAGAAGTGAAACTGACAGCTGCTTCTATCCCTGGGCAGAACACAGAGCTCTGTGCTGATGGAGTAGCGCTAGGATCATTCTGTGGGCAGAGGCTGGTGGACCTCTTCTGTGCTTGGTATTCCTCTAGCCCATCCAACCTCTCCTAGGTCCTGGGTCAAGGGTTTGAACAGTGTCCTTAGTCATAACCAACCTAATTCCTCTGATTTCAGTGATTCTGTTCTAAGTATGAATTGAGTCAGATACAACCTACCGCATTTTTCCCTCCCAGATGAACCTAGTAAGAATAAGAGGAGGGCAACCAAGATGATCAAGGGTCTGGAAACTAAGCCTTATGAGGAGCGCTTGAAGGAGCTGGGTATGTTTAGCCTGGAAACAAGGCGACTGAGAAGAGATGTGATAGCCACCTTCAAATATCTCAAGGGCTGCCACATATGGAGGAGGGAGCAAGCTTGTTTTCTCCTGCTCTGGAGGGTAGAACTTGAACCAATGGCTTCAACTCGCAAGAAAGGAGATTCCGACTAAACATTCAGAAAAAACTTTCTGACAGTTAAGAGCTGTTCAGCAGTGGAACAGACTCCCATGAGTGGTGGTGGACTCTCCTTCCTTGGAGGTTTTTAAACAGAGATTGGATGGCCATCTGTCATGGATGCTTGAGCTGAGATTCCTGCATTGCAAGATATTGGACTAAATGACCCACGGGGACCCTTCCAACTCTAAGATTCTATGACCTTACTGGGTGTCCTCTTCCACATTAAAATCATCTTACCTCCCCCAACTACTGAAATCTGAAATGATGGTGGAGGAATATAGAAGCAAACTATGTGCAGACATGGAAGGAAATATGTTTCAGAATATGCAAGAGATCATAGTTGCTCTTTAAGTCCATTGCTTTCAGTAGGATAGGAGTTGTGCTTCATAATGGAACTTGTTGCACTTAGCTTTTTATGAAATGTGCCCATGAGGTTTAAATACTACAAAAGAGGGTGTATGTGTAAATCTTATCCAGTATGAATAATACACCAAATATGGAAAATATTATTGTTCACTAGTCTTTAGATCAGGCTAACCTTTACTCTGGTGGAGGAAAAAATCCCTTAAAAATCTATTTGGGGCAGCTGTAGATTAGAAGATTTAAATGGGCATTTAATTTGAAATTAATAAAACAGTTATGGTATGTGTTAAGAAAAGTTACTGAGGTTTGCTTAGTATATTTAATTAGTGTAAAAGAGATAAATCTCGTTGCCATGTAATGAACTCAGAAATGCAGATACAGTAAGTGTGTACTCACGTTCCTATTATTAATGCATTAAACTTGTAAGAATGTTTAGGAATTTAATTAGCATTTAATAAGATAGCTATAGCAAATTACAGTAGTTAGATGTTAAATGTAAATTAATGTTTTTAGTATTTAATTGATATTAACTAATTAATTACTGTTTATTACATGGCAACGAGATTTATCTTTTTATAGTTATTAAATCTAAATTAAAAAGTGGTATTTAAAGCAGGCTCCACTCAATTAAAATAAATATATTCTGAGTTTGGGACATCCATCAGTTTTGTCCATGGAGGAGCTGGGGATCATTTGATATATTTGTGCAAAGTTCATATTATGCTTTTAAGAATGGATTCAGCAAACATGGATAGCTTCACTATCCTCACGGGTAAGTTTTACTTGGATCAGACCCCCTAATCCATATAGCAGAAACAGAAAGTGGTCCAGAGATTCTTACACATAGCATCGGCATGCACACATCTTGCTGCATGCAAAATTATTTGACAAAAAAAGACTTCTTGTTGTCAACACCTGTCAAGGGGAGTCAAGTAAGTGGGTGCCCCGAATTCACGTCTGCAAATAGTCCTTTGCCTGTTTGCCTATGGCTATGGATCATTTTATAGCATGGGCAAGCAAGCTAACATACAATACATTCTTGCAGTCTAGCAATGTGTGCTTGTTGGTAATGTTGCTAGAACCACTGCCCGGCCCTGCAGGATTGGGGTTTCTTTTGGCAGATTCTGAGAGAGATCCATGAGTGAAAACACCTTTGTGCATACTAATAACTCCTACTACTCTTATTGAAAACTTACACTTTGCACACCAAGGATGATTTGTGCATGTTTACCAATGTTCAAAGCAGCAAGTAACCTAAGCGTAAAGTGGAAATACATGTAAACATCCTGTAGATAAACAGTGTTAAGGAGCCATGGACAATCAAAACTTCTAGCTTATGGCTATTGTGTGTCCCCATCTGTTTCCTAATGTTCTTTGCTACTTAAAACATTGCTGTATTTGCAAAAACACTATAGCGTGTAAAGCATAAATCACCACTTGCCATTAATAGAAAATATTGAAAGTTCTAAGCTCATATGACGATGGCACCACACTCAGACTGCAAAATCCAATGCCAGTTGAATTCTAAAACTGAATTCAGTAAAGCTGGATTGTAAACAACCATTTTGCAAGGTTCTTTCCGTACGTTTCTGTCTCTAAGCCATCTCTCGGTCAATAGCTTTCTTCATGCCATGCTGAAGACTTGGAACATTGATGGAACTCTTCCATGGTTGAAGACATATATATATAGCCACAGAGAGAGACAAAATGTCTATGTAATATTTTATACTCTCACACAAGATTTTAGAATCCCAAGGACAGATTTGTATTGATTGGTGATGATGGTTGAGGAGAGAGCATAGTTCAGTGCTAGACCATGTGCTGTGTGTGCAGGAGGGCACAAGGAGAAGGGGGCGACAGAGGACGAGATGGTTGGATAGTGTTTTTGAGGTTACCAGCATGAGTCTGACCAAGCTGCGGGGGGCAGTGGAGGACAGGAGTGCCTGGTGTTCTCTGGTCCATGGGGTCACGAAGAGTCGGACACGACTAAACGACTAAACAACAACAACAACAATCTCCAGTTCAAAGGATCAGATTGCAGGTAATATCAAAAAATATATCCTGAGACCCTGAAGAGCTGTTGTTACTCATAGTAGACAATTCTAGCCTAGCTGGGTGAACAATCCGGCATGACATGGTGTGAAACAGCTTTCTATGTTCCTCATCAGAGCCAGTGTGGTATAGTGGTTAAGAGTGATAGACTTGTAATCTGGTGAACCGGGTTCGCGTCTCCGCTCCTCCACATGCAGCTGCTGGGTGACTTTGGGCTAGTCACACTTCTCTGAAGTCTCTCAGCCCCACTCACCTCACAGAGTGTTTGTTGTAGGGGAGGAAGGGAAAGGAGAATGTTAGCCGCTTTGAGACTCCTTCGGGTAGTGATAAAGCGGGATATCAAATCCAAACTCTTCTCGTCATGGTGGTGATTATAGCTGTGATCAAAATAATTCATTGTCGCAAGTACCATTTCAACTGTACATTAGGATTGTTTGATCAGGTTCCAAGTAACTACCTCACCAGTTCTTTGCAACCCTGAATCTTACGATATCTCAAGCAGCAGCTTTCCCATGGGGTCTAGCAAGCATCTTTTGAAACAGAGGGGATTTCAGTTTGTGGTATTGCATGGGGTATTGCATGTTCAAAGGCCAAAAAAAATAAAATCCCATGTTTGAGGTGTGCTGAAGCACAGATGTGTCACTATATGTAAAGGTCACTTTGAAAAGTTGGGCGTGTGTTGGTCAAGGAGAATCTTAGCAGTTCTAGTAAGTCTCAAACTACACATAATGTTAATCATGTATAGCCTTGAATTACTGTACATCTTTGTGGTTCTGTTTTAAAGGAGTCTCCCAGCCTGCATTTCCAGTGGGAGAGACCTGTGTTGTGGGAGAATAAATTTTAACCCTTCTTTTCCCACTAATTCTCCATGTCCAAATCACCCTGCTGCGGAAAAAATATGAATACACCTGCATAGGGTCTCTCTCTCTCTCTCATACACATATGATCTAGTCGGCAGGGTGTGGGAAACTACATGTGATTAAAACCATATGTTGTTTAAACCTCTGAACACTTAAAAGCAGCACAGAAAACCAGATAAAACACCAAGCAGTGTTGATCAAATTGAAAATACCACAGCAAGCATTGTAATTAATGTGTTTCCAGAACGTGGCTTGCTCTGTGAGTGTCATTCCCTAGGTTATTACAGATGGAATTAGAGTGTCCTTTCACTGTCAAACTGATATATACTGCTGGAGCAGTGCTGAAGTAAAAGTCCCATTCCCCATGCCTTTACAGGATTTAAACATCTGCTGAATCCCATTTATTTCTCTCCTTGTCATCTGGAAATAGATGCACATCTCAGAAAGGTTTTGGTTTGAAGTGAATAGTCTCCATTTTATGTTGCAATATTTTGGTTTTCTGTCTGCTTTTGTTGTGTATGTGTTTTCTATGTTAAAGAAGGGGAATTAACTCCTGTAATGTTCATATGTGTATGTGGTAATAGCAGCAAGCCTTTAAATTCAAGCATCACATTTCTGGGATCTACTTCCCAAATAGATGGATACAGATTCAGATACACACACATACACTTCTGCAATGTATTCACTAATGTGAAGAGAATTCTAATTATAAGAATGACAGCTACTAAAACATAATGGTCATAACCAGTCACTTTTACTCAAAAGTAAATCCCACTGCAGGGATGCGGGTGGCACTGTGGGTTAAACCACAGAGCCTAGAACTTGCCGATCAGAAGGTCGGCGGTTTGAATCCCCACAATGGGGTGAGCTCCCGTTGTTCGGTCCCAGCTCCTGCCAACCTAGCAGTTCGAAAGCACGTCAAAGTGCAAGTAGATAAATAGGTACCACTCTGGTGGGAAGGTAAACGGCGTTTCCGTGCGCTGCTCTGGTTCGCCAGAAGCGGCTTAGTCATGCTGGCCACATGACCTGGAAGCTGTACGCCGGCTCCCTTGGCCAATAAAGCAAGATGAGTGCCACAACCCCAGAGTCGGTCATGACTGGACCTAATGGTCAGGGGTCCCTTTACCTTTACCTTTAAATCCCACTGCATTTAATGGGGCTTTCGGGTAACGTTGCACAGGATTGTGGCCTGAGTGATTCACATCTCAGCTCCATCACCAACTAACAAGGTGGCCTTTAAGCAATTGAACCCATCTCAGCTTCAGTCTCCCATCTGCAATATAGGCATGGTGATAATGACCTCTTCAGCTGTCAAGAAAAGGGGAAACCAATTAGGCATCATTACAACATAATGCTTCTGCATCAGGTAGACCTTTCATAGGTTTCTTAACAGAACTGTTACACTTCTAGGGCTGGTTCACACATGAATCTGAATCACATTATTTCTTTACCCTTGATGAATGTCAAGTGAATGTGTGTGGACTCCCTCCATCAGGGGAGACAAAAAAATGACTTTGTGGTGTTCCACGACAACAAACCTGCAGCCAAAAAGATTGTCTTTCTAATCCAAACATTGATATCAGATTCAACCCATACCTACCCCAAACTTGTCAGAGTCTTGGTGTCCATTTTCCTCTGCTCCTTTCCTCAAGACTCCTTTCCTTTCACCTACTTTCCCCTCAAAATCAACTTTCTTTGCACATCTCCTTCTGCCGCCATACCTGAGTGGCTTCCTGCTTCTACAAGACATTCATGTTTCCCACTCCGCCTCCCAATACACCCTGCCAACTTTCCCTTCCCTCTGCATGCCTGACGCCTTTGTTTTCTGAGCAGCTGGAATGTTTGTGAATGTTCTATGCCACCACACTAGTTCAACAAATTAGAGGCATCATTACCAAACATGCAACGTATTACCATGACCCGTTTCCCCATATGGACCACCACTAGATGATACGGCCACCAAATCAGCACTAATGTGTGAATCTGTCTTTAACAATATCATAGCAGTAAACTCACATCCCAGCCAACCATCAGATTCTGCAGTTTGCTAGCCAACATTGCCATAACACTATTACCTTCCTACTATCATTCTGCACAGTATTGCCGCTTGTCTTCCCACCGCAGGGGCAGGGAAGACGCTTGTCAACACTGTATGCTAGAATGCCTCCATCTTACCTGTGGCGCAAGTGGCAAAGCAGGCAAGAGTGTTGCCTCTTGCGCTTCCACCGCCTGAAGCTAGTGCTGCAGGGCACCTCCTCCATGGCCAGCTCTGCCTATGTTGTCATTTGAACTGGCAGGAGGCTGCTGCATCTTCTCCTGATCATTTGTCTGCTTTTTAATGCTACCTGCTGTTGTAAGAAGGACTACAGACTGGTTGCATCAGGTAAGAATCAGAAAGAATCTTTTTTTTTTGTATATAATATTTATTAAAGTTTTAAAAATTACAGAAAGAAAAAGTAAAAATACCACATTAAACAAAAACAAAATAACACATCACAATATATATATATATATAAAACAGAGAAATAAGACCCATTAAACAAAAACAAAAATGCAGAAAAAAAATACATCAGATCTCCTCATTACTAATCTTTCATTAGCTTATTTCCTTGACCTCCTCACACCTCCCTTTTTTGTATTCTAGGTCAATTATCCATTTCAGCAAATCCTTTCCCTCTTTTAAAATTTTTGTCATGTAAATTGTCTTAATATAATGTAACTTTACTTTTCCTCCTTTCACCAATTAACAGTCAGTTATTCCCAAATCCTTTATATCATTCCTGCTAAAATCATATAATATTATTCCAACATCCTTCTAACAGATATTAATTTTACAATGTTTCTGTAAATAGTCTTTAAACTTCCTCCAATCTTCCTCCACCGACTCCTCTCCCTGGTCTCGGATTCTGCCAGTCATTTCCGCCAGTTCCATATAGTCCATCACCTTCATCTGCCATTCTTCCCGGGTGGGTAAATCTTGTGTCTTCCAATACTTTGCAATAAGTATTCTTGCTGCTGTTGTAGCATACATAAAGAATCAGAAAGAATCAGGGGCAGGAACAGACCTCAGCTGCCTCGCCTCCAACTTTACCCACAATTTTAAAGTTATGGCACAAATCTCTCGAGTTTCTACCTGGCCATTCTGCCATAGAAATCGAGAGTCACTTTATGCTTTTCATTAGCAGGCAACGGTGGTTAGATGCCTCAGCTTGCTATTATGAAAATAGCATTGTCCAAAGAATTCAATGATAATTGTACATTTTCTGAGAAGTCCAAAAAAATAAATTAAAAACCACAGCAACTCGACAAGGTCAAGCTGATGTAGGTAAAGCAAGGAGGCAACCTGGAAAGGAAGATGCAGGAGATGTTTTCGTGTTGTTTAATGCAATTTACTTAATGCATGGCATTCTAGCTATTGATTAAATGTATTTCCTGCTTTTGGAAAATTATTAAGATAATGGAGATAGGCAATCATGTGATCTTCGTTGAAGAGGCAGGTGCTTTATTGGAAACTATATTAATGTTTTGTGAAATTCCATCCCCTCCCCTATATCTGCAATCAAATTAAAGGCCTGGAGGAGCATGCTATTCAACAGCTAAATAAGGGGTAGATCTGTGACAGTAAAAGCTAAATTCAATTCTTTTCTTTTTTTAAAAAAAAAAGAACATCAGTACAGAATTTAGGTACAAAGTTATAGTAAAATCTAAACTTGAAGAGAGCGTTGGAAATGGGAAATGGAGCTACCCCTTCTTAACTGGCTGCAGCATTGAGTCATCAAGTAGAGTTCTCCACAAAATTGAGAATATGCTTCATAACAAAATCTATGATTTATTTCAGTTATTTTCCTAACCTGAAACAATTTTTAAGGCATAGAGTGATTTCCAAGTGTGTCTTTACATGAGTGGAATGGACCTTCCTCTCATGCATTAGGACTCTCCCTTCCTCCCCTGCCCTCTCTGGCCCTCTCTCATATATCCCAAAGCTCCAGAGCAGGGGTAGGCAACCTAAGGCCCGGGGGCCAGATGCGGCCCAATCGCCTGCTAAATCCGGCCCGCGGACACTCTGGGGATCCGCATGTTTTTACATGAGTAGAATGTGTCCTTTTATTTAAAATACATCTCTGGGTAATTTGTGGGTCTTAGGAATTCGTTCATTTTTTTTTTTTTTCAAAATATAGTCCGGCCCACCACATGGTCTGAGGGACAGTGGACTGGCCCACGGCTGAAAAAGGTTGCTGGGATCCTCAAAGTGTTGAGGGATCCTCTGGACCAGACATCTTGCGGCACAATCAGAATCTGCCTACACATTGGATTTTATCCATATAACTTTTTTTAATAGAAAAAAATAAGTCCTAAAAAACATGCTTACTAAATGCTTGCCCGAATAACAACAACAACAACAACATTTATTTATACCCTGCCCTCCCTGGCCAGAACTGGGCTCAGGGTGGCTGACACCAATAAAATTACAATAAAACGTAATAGGAAAAAACTGATTTTCTTGAAGTTGGGGAGGAGGTATGCCCCCACTTTGGTGCTGAGAGAATCTGCTCCCCAGATTCCAGGAAGAAGGAGGTCTCAGAGGTATTTGTAAGGCATATACGATGCTGAGCCCTGCCTCAGATTTGACACTGCAATTGTGTTTTCTCCAGGTTGGTCTTTACTGAAATATTAAAAACATGAGTCTCAGTCCAGGAAGAGGAAGCGATGTTTCATCTGCGCTGGGAAGCTATTGTTAATGGCAAGCTAGAATATAAAACCATGATTTGAAGTTGACTTCATATCCTGACTTGTACCAACCCCTTCATTATTTAAAAAGCTTCCTCTTTTGAAGTCAAATGTGACTGGGTTGGGCCTCCTTGACAATGGACCACTTACATGTACACTGAATCTGATAGCGCCATGGTTACATCTTTCATCATTTCACTTTTAAAAATGCACTAGGCACAAACATTTCTTTGTTGAACTGTGATAAATGTGTAAAGGCAATGTTGACAGGTTCTGGCTTTGTGTACAAAATCATTTTTGTTCTCATATTCTTGAAGGGAACAGATATTTTTAACAAAAAAAAAATGAGGACATATGACAGCTTGGTGACATGTTGAAATTAGTGCTGAAATGAACTGGACATTTTGAATTCACACTTTGAATCCGGGGGCCTGTGATTAAGGAAAGATCTTCCATGACCCTTATGAAGTTACCATTCACATAATATATCCTGTGTGCAGCAAGTGGGCGTGGAAGAATCTTACGATTTGGTTGTGCAACCAGCTGTCTAATGGACATTAGCACAGGCATCAACATTTGAACCACATCTCAGAAATTCTGGTATTAGGGGGTTTGCCTGAGTGGCTTGTATCATGTTTATAAAATGTCCAACCACATGCTTGCAGTCATAACTTCTGCACTGGCCCCAATTGCTCTGAAACTGGCAATCTCCCTATCTCCTAATTAGGCTTAATGGTGCAGTACCAGGGTTATTATGGAATCACAGAACTGTAGAGTTTGAAGGGACCACAAGGGTCATCTAGTCCACCTGCAGTGCAGGAAGCTTTTGCCCAATTTGGGCTTAAGCCCAGGACTCTGAGATGAAGTTTCATCTCTACTGACTGAGCTGTCCCAGGGTCATTAAATGCCAAGAAGCCACTAAGCGCCAATCAAAGCCAGATGAATACCATGATATAACACCCACTAAGCAGTGCTTTGTCTCCAGTGTTTAATGCTTAAAAAAGGAAATTGATGTTATTTATTTGCGCGTCGAGGTCCCCCAGGCCACCCCAATAACTCACACTTCACACATCAATTTTTGTTTAAGGTTTTTGGCATGAATTTCGCCACAACTTTATTTAAATACACACACGTGAGTGGTTGCTTAGGCATTGGTTACAACTATCTGTCCTTGCCCCTGGGACAGAACTGACTTCTGGATTCCAGCGGAAGCCAGTCAGGGAGAACCATATTGGGGAGAAATGAAGCTGGACATCAGTCCCCCATCTCTCACCCTCATGCCCCCTGGGGCTTGCACGGCCCAAGTCCGATGCCAGGGCCTAGGACGAAAGGGATGGCAAGCCCCTGGATTCCTTTAACGCAATTCCCTTTCCGCACCACCATTGGAGGGGTAGGCACTTACCCCTCCACCAACCAATTTGAACCAATGCCTAACCGCAACCTTACAAGTTGTGACGATTTGCTATGCAGTAGGCAAAAACCAAATGGCAACAGCCAATCAGCCAAATGGACAAAATTCCTACCAGGCCCCTGCCCCAAGGCAGACGACCCCATGACAGGCATAGCAAGGTCAGAGGACAACGAACCCCCCCCCCTTTTCAGGGAGGGTGGGCGGGTGATCCGGTGCACGCAGCCCAAGAGAAGCCCCCAGGCTGCGAGCCCTTATTGAAGACCTCTGACCCCTCCCACACATTAGCAACATAACACTCTCCCCAGCAACACTCCTTGCCCAATCACAGCATGTGGCCAATTTGCCCAACAACAGTGGGGTGTTGCACCGCAACACGTGCTTTCTATTATGGAGAACACTCTTTAGCACATACAGCCTGGTACAGTGGTGCCTCGCAAGACGAAATTAATTCGTTCCGCGAGTCGCTTCGTCTTGCGATTTTTTCGTCATGCGGAGCCCGGATTGCCCGGGTATTAACGGTTTTATGAAAAAGGAAGCAAATCCGCAAGACGTTTTCGTCTTGCGAAGCAAGCCCATAGGGAAATTCGTCTTGCGAAGCACCTCGAAAAATGGAAAACCCTTCGTCTAGCGAGTTTTTCGTCTTGCGAGGCATTCGTCTTGCGGGGCACCACTGTAGAACTACCCAAACCCCATCCAGAACCCCGTTGCTTATAGTGATTGGGGCAGAAGGAGTCAGGCTGTGCCAGCTGACAGCTACTGCAATAACCCAATGCCATCAAGTGCTAGCAGTCTGGCCACCTCAGCATTCAAGGCTTTCTATGGGCTACCAGAAACGGGAAGCCTGGGGGATATACCTTCACAATCCCACACTAAAAATAACAATTCACCATGTCAAAATTAGATTTTTTTACAGAGCTCTCCGAAATCAACTAATATAGCTGCACACACACAAATGCAACCTTCACAATAACTTCATAAATCTTTCTTAAAACTCAAATTTGCATTAATAAAACTAACAATGTATGTTAATAATAATCTGCACTAAGCAAGAAATGTAGCGAATGTCAAGTTTCAGAGACCGGCAAAGGAGCTACTACCGTCTGGGTGCTAAGGCCTCCTTTTGAGGCCAGGTGCTGTAGTCTTGGAGGAAACAAACTGCAATTCTGCAACCAACGTTTACAAAAATGCATATGCTAGGGGAAAGTGTGCATAAGGATGAATATATTAGCGAAAGGAACATGTTAAAATGCCTTATATATATATATTTTGCAAAACTGTGTATATTAGTGTGCACACCAAAATGGTGATCATGAGATTTTAAAAATAAATAAATCACAAATTGCTGCAAAATGTGAATAACTGAATGTAAGGTTGGAAATTTGAAAAACTTAAAAATTGGCAGATCCTTCTATCCTTAGTGAAGGAATGCCTCTATCTGATCCAAACTTTCCCCATCCCAGCCTGGTACAAACTGAGTTTGGTTATTTTTATTTTTAAAAAAAATTAGCAGAGCAATCCAATCAAATTGAATGATATTATTCACCAAGCAAGACATAGGCGAATATTGTCTCGTTAAGCAATTTAAAGATGTGAGAGTTTTCTATGTGAATTACAGTGAAAGCGCCACAGTGAACAAACCAGAGTACATTGGGTTGGTAGCCAAAATTACTTACCAGACGGGCTCAAGCAGAAGGTACCATATTGACCCGAATATAAGCCACACCTTTAAAATTCAAGGGGGAGGGGGAGACAATACCTGAATATAAACCACTCCCTTAAAATTCTGCAGGCACTCACACTCGTTCCGTTTTACCATATGTCTGGTTCAGCAGCGATATCGTAAAAGCCAATTTTTGTAAGGTCGCAAATTTAAGCCACACTAACTTTTCATGGCCAGAATTTGAAAGAAAAAAAGTGAGGCTTCTATTCAGGCCAATACGGTAACAGGATAGCCCAGCTCTTGCGAGGACTCTGCTATTTTAAATTTTTATTTGCTATATAATTGGCTCTCATATGGCAAAGTAGCGGTAATTCAGATTCTTATACTGTCACCTTGCCACTTGAACATGGGGGGTGGTAGTTGTTTTGCAGTACAATCACCTCCCAAAACCTTTTGAAACCACTCTTGAAAAAGCATTTCCTTCACAGAAATCCACACCACTTATCCAATCAGCAACCACTCACAGAATTCTTCCTACCTTACATTTCAACAACATATCCCATATGTTCCACAACTGTACCAACTTAAAAGAAATTGCACTTTTAAAAAGGCGGCTCTTTTCTCTCACCCTACATCAATTCCTTAGATTAGAGCAGCCCACAGAAACTAGCTGGTGGTGGTATTCTGGTATTTTTTAGTGCAACAAACACTGAAAGAACTTGTCCTTTCAAAGCCTTTTAAGCATGGAAGGAATAAAAGGACAACAGCCACTGGGTGCTATTTTGCAAATGGGAGAGCACACTGGGGTACAATAAGACACTATAAATACAGAAAAATGAAGCTAATCTGCAAATGACCTATGGCTGAGAATATGGATGAAATTTAAAATTATGTACAAAATTGTGTGTGTGTGTCCATCCCAACACAATAAGATAAGAAATGGGGAGCTAAGGATTGTGCTGGATGAAAAAGTAATCTGGCACCTATCAGCTACTGTGGAGATTAAATTGTTATATTGCAGGAGACAAAAATGTCACACCATTTCACCTGTCATCTCTCAAGGAAACGGGACCTTCCCTGTTTGCTTCTTCTCTATCTTGCCGCAGAGGAGGAATTGGAGTAAGGAATGCAGTGTCATCAAAGGTCTATAAAAGTCTGACCTTCAAGCTGATAGATTTGAAGCAATAAAAGGCTTCCAGAGCACCTGATGTATAAACATAAAGGGAAGGTTTAAGGACAACCCCCTTTAGTTTACAATGTGCAATTGGGGTGAGATTAGGTTTCAAAATAGCCCAGGGACTAGCAGCTCTTGTAAAGCCAGAGTCCAAATTCTGCTTGGAAATCCAGACTGGAGGAGTGATGGACCTTGGAAGAGACAGGCATAAAAGAGATAAGTTGCCAGGAAGGAGATAAATAGCACTTAAATATAATGAATGATGATAGGTAACTACCAAATTTTCATCAGACATGGTAAAAAAGTTATGCATGGAAATCAACAACTTTAAAAAAGTAATAATACAAGCAATCATATCTTTCAGCCTCTACTGATTTTGAATATGATGCTCGTCTTGTAACAAAACTGGTTGTTCTGCATCAAATCAGAAAGATGCGAGTAAACGGAACTAGCACTAAGGCTGGGCGGATGAAAATAAACAGGCTAAGGATTCTCCATGACACCAGGTGTTTATATGGAGCCTGGGAGATGGATTTGGAACTGGGAAGAGCTGAACTTAAATCTTTACAGGTTCCCTGAGCCACTTCAGCTGATTGATTGCCACCTATTCTACCTTGCAAGGTTTTGGGGGGATTAGAGGAAAAGAATAACCCTTTGTATGCTGTCCTAAGCCTTAGAGGAAATGGGTAGTATTAGTATAACAGATAAATGATAACTATTTCTCTTATTTCCAAGGTGAATTCTAGAAGCAAGAACCCAATTACTTTTAGATGACTCCAACACAACTAGATGGGATCTTTGATTTTGTCCCAGAAATGCAAGGGATAAAAACCTAAGCTGATGTCATATTCGATAGCTAAAGGTTGTTATATTTCTGTTTTTTGCATTCCATTTTTTTTGGCATCTCCATATACTTCCCCAACATAATTTCCCACACAGGGTTGAAGCACATTTGTGCCATGGAGGAACTGCACAACCAAGGACTGATTTATTTGTGTTAATGTGTTCCTATCTTTCTGCCATCAGGGAACTCAAGGCAGCATGCGTGTGGTTTTCAGGTGCTGTCTCATCCAATCACTGACCAGAGTCAGGCTCCAGCTAAGTTGCTACATTATGTGCCTTCAGACCATTTGCTGAAAAGAGGAAATCTGTGCCTAGGGGAGATCGTTATAGAATTTGGGTGACTGAATGCTACTGCATGCAAAACAAAAATCCTCCATGTGGGAAAGGCAAGAACTGGGAAAGGATTGTAGTAGCTTAAAGGTCATACTAGGGACGCAGGTGGCGCTGTGGGTTAAAGCCTCAGCGCCTAGGGCTTGCCGATCGAAAGGTCTGCGGTTCGAATCCCTGCGGCGGGGTGCGCTCCCGCTGCTCGGTCCCAGCGCCTGCCAACCTAGCAGTTCGAAAGCACCTCCGGGTGCAAGTAGATAAATAGGGACCGCTTACCAGCGGGAAGGTAAACGGCGTTTCCGTGTGCGGCTCTGGCTCGCCAGAGCAGCGATGTCACGCTGGCCACGTGACCCGGAAGTGTCTCCGGACAGCGCTGGCCCCTGGCCTCTTAAGTGAGATGGGCGCACAACCCCAGAGTCTGTCAAGACTGGCCCGTACGGGCAGGGGTACCTTTACCTTTAAAGGTCATACTGGCAAGTCAGCTTTCTGTGTGTAGGGGAACCTCAACCTGAAAACTAAAATGATACAGCCTAATGTGGTCCTGGTTCAGCATTTGATTGAGGGGCAAACTACACATCACACAACACATAGTGCACAGCTCTCACCTTTGTTTAATCAATTATAGGCCTGCAGAAGGGGCGATTGTTATGGGGACTGCAGTGCATGGAGGGGGGAGATGAATCTCTGAAAACTACCCCCTGTGCAGCTATGAGGCTTTGGAAGTACGTTTCACAGGGAGCTTCCCCCCTAAACTATGTACATTTGTTTGGAAATGGGATTGTTCCTGGGGAGCGGATGGATAAACCTTAGCTCCCTACCTGCTGAAGTGCTGATAACAGCACACCCCTTCCCCCAGCATCAATCAAACAAACAAACATAGCTGAATACTACACATTAAATACATTATGTACTTTGACCATAAGACCTAGGCTTTAATGCACTGTAAAAAATACATTAAACAAATAATCTTGACATTATCCTTCTTGCTCATCCAATTTCATCAGTAGGCCTGGGTGTTTGTGGGGGGGAGGATGTGGGAGGACAACCCAAAACCATCTTTTCAGAAGTCTGCTGAAGAAGGTTGCACTGTGAGATTTCTATTCCTGAGCAAAGACCTAATTCCAAATAAAGTTTTGGCATGTATTCAGGCAATTTCAGCCTCCCCTTTTTAGCCTACTTCGCATTTCCTCCATTTTTAAGGAATTCAGTGTAACAACATTAACATATAAAGTAAAAGCTTTTGTGTGTATGCCGTATATATCCCCCCCCACACACACACACAAAACTATCTTTTTGGTGTGGGAAAGACATGTGCCAACACAGGTGCATGGAAACACACTTTTCCTTTACATTCTGCGAAATAAAAGCAAAGGGGCAATACATTTGCAGCGCCACACAGCTATAAATGTTGTTCAGCACGGACGGAGCAACATATAACAGAGATACGAGTGGTAACACATTTCAAACGGATATTTCACAATAGTTATCATCTGTCTGGGGAAACTGTGAAGCTCGATTGAACAAAAGATAAAGTTAATACTACCTAATAAGAACAGACCATTATAGATCAGTGAAACTGCAAAGCAGAATTATATGACAAGGGCCAAGCCACATTATCTAAATTAACATTTTCCCAGCATGAACAAGAAGGGCCAGTGCAGAAAAATGAAGAGCTATACTCTGGCCTGCATTTAGTCAACCTGAAGTAATTATTAATTTATGGTTGTCTGTGATTTTAATGAAAATGAAAACTGAGAGGAAAAGAATTGAGAGAGATAATGTGCCGTGAAATTGAGTTTCATTTGTTTGGGGGGTCCACCTTCTTTGTTCGCCTCCCCTCCCGCTTTTCTCTCTGTGTGTATACCTCTCACTCAGTTTTCTTTTCTTTTTTTGTGCTCAAAGACGAAGATGTTAATATACAAAAAATAAATGTCACCAACTCACTAAACTTCTGTAACTTTGTATTTAAATACCTGAGATTATGGTCCTGACCAGAAATTAATTAAGTGCTTTATTCTTCTCCACTGCAGCAACTGGGACGATCTACCCATCAGGCCATTTCTGCAGTGTCTTATCTCAAAGCAGCCTCACTCTGTCTGCTGCTGAGTTCTGCTCTGTATTTGATGGACCACCATAAATATATACTATGATAACAGCATCTACACCCACACAGAGTCATGGTACTGCTAGTTTTTGCTGCCACTCACTAGGAGAAGAGGACTGTCAAACTTGTAAATCAGCCCATAGACACATCAAGGTCCACAGAATCATCAGCATCCTATCCTCTTGTTCCTAATAGGTCCACCCCAACAGTACTTTGTCCTTCTGCACTCAGGACAACCAAGACGAAGGAAATGCCTTCCTACAAGGGCTTCCCATATGAATCACATTCTTCAGCCAGTGGGTCATATAAATTTACTAGCTTTCCCAACTAGGGACCAGCTACCAATTACCTAGTCAACAAGGAAAGTTAACACCTTTCATAGTTTCCGACCTAGTTAGTGGATCATTTACCCATCATGATTAGCATTTACTCTGAGACAAACACCCATTTCCCACCCAGGTTTTTAGACTTTGAAAATGTTGGGGGGGGGGAATAATGGACAAATCTGCCCCATTCCCACATGTGAATATCTTAAAAGATAATTTGGGGCTGGGGCCAGGTTAGATTCTGCAGGCAGAAATGATTTAAACAAAAAAACCTAAGGAGCGCTTATAAGGTGTACCCTGAGCAGTTCTTTTTTCCTGCTTTTGATCAGAGTAAAGCTACTTGGAGCAGCTTCAAAGTGTAGCACCTGTACAGCCCTGGGTATATATGCTTTGAAATGTTGCAGTGATAGGGGCAGCCAATTACAGTGGCCCCCTGTGCAGGGAATTACACAGGAAGCGACAGCAGTCACTTCCGGCCCCATTTTAAAAAGACACTTCATGAGTTCAATGGTCAAATAAGGCCTCTGAAAGGTTGTATGTTAGGGCTGCCATACAGCCTGATTTTCCAGGACACATCCAGGAATTTGCCTCCAAAAATGGTGTCCTGGATTATTTTTTGGAAATTGGGTAAATGTCCTGGAAAACTGGCAGTGGGGGTTACAGTAAATGCTTTTAAAAGCTCCAAAACCTTTAAAAAAAAAATTCTTATACCTTTTACTTAAAAAGCTCAGCAACTTAGGGGGTTGTCTAAAAAGAAATAACCCTCAACAATTTTGGTGTGTCGTGGTTTTTACTTTTTGAAATATGGCAACCCTGTTGTATGTTCTGAGGACAAGTGAGGTTGGGGTCTAGTTTCAGAAGATTGAAGACTGGACCCAGATCTTCTGACATTCCTACGGTGGACATAAGTAGTTTTTGAAGATGCCTGTGGAAGATTTTTGCTTCCCTTAGAAACATGCCACTAGTTGGTAACGACAGTAATTGTTAACAGGTGGAACTTCCAACTGAGCAGGTGAGGCATGGCAGGCTAATTTAGCTCTTCACAATGACCTCCTCCCAACAAGCTAAGACAAAGGCAAAAAGCTTATTTAATGTGCCCCTCTCCTCAGTTTAAACAGAGAGGAGTCCCTTCCCTGGCCATTTCATTTCCCGTGCTTAATAATCACACAAGAAGGAAGGTGGAGCCATGCCTACCACCGATGCAATTGTGTGTCTTCTGCACTTATACCATGTGGGCCACACATCTATAGAGGGGAACCTGGCTGACACAGGTGGCCTCTGATTCAATACTAAGAGAGGAAACCTATAGGGAAATGGTGCAGAGGAAAGCCTGATCAGCTGTGTGGGGTGGGGGGGTGTCCTGCCTCTTTAAGAAACATTCCCTTCCCTCTCTGGGTGTGGTTCCCCCCATAGCTCAGTAGGAACTAGCTGGAACTTTACTCATGCCTGTGTAGCAAGTCCTACCTGCTATGCCAGGTTGTTGACCGGTTATTTGTTAACAAAAACAACTACGTATTGGTATACTGCTGACTCCTGCTGCTTCCTGGCACTGGAGAAGACCCATTGCAAGGCTTCCTCATACTGTGAGTACCCTCCCCAAGCCCACAGGAGACCACAAGCCCTGCTCGCCCGGTTATTTCCTATATGTGCAAATCTGAACTTACTTTTAAGATTTCATGTAGTTTTTGACCCTTGAATTGGCAGTGACAACGCTACCCATGTATTCCTTTGATCCTACCATCACCTCTGGTCCAGTAGATTTTGCAAGCTTTTGAAAGGATGCTGAAAGATGTTTCATCTGAGAAATGGGATGACTAGGCTGCAAGCGACTTTTCCTTACCCCCCCCCCCATATTGCTTTCAACTGTTAAAGGGGTTGGGGGCAGGAAGCAAATAGCAGGACTCCCCCAAATAGACAAAGCTGCTATTTCCAGCCTTGCTCTGCTTTTAGAAAGCCTTGATTTATTTCCCCTGCTGCCTTGAAGGTACAGAGTTTGAAGAGGAGCAGAGTTTGCTGCTAGCTGTACTCCTCCTACTCACTGGCAAGCCAGGCTACCCAGGCCAATGAAAAAGTCAGCAGTTTTCATTATCCTCCACAGTTTCCTTATTAGCCGCAGTGCTTGCTAACAAATACTGACCTGCATCCCCTTCCATCTGTTGGAGAATTAAATAAAAGATGAACCAAATGGAGTTCACAGCCTGGAGTTGTGCAACTTTCCAAGGACCCTTAACTACTGCTGATTCCCACACAGGCTCAGGCATCCCAGGAAGTGGAAGAACAGTGCACTTGACACTGCCATATGGATGATGTTTGTTCTTATTGTTTCCACTTCCTGCTCCCAACTAACTTAAATGCTCTGGTTAATGGCTTTGCCTTTATTTAAATTTACTGCAAATTATATTCTATAATTACTTTGTTAAGTTACTTCTAGGGGGCTGGTCTACACAGCTCTTATTTGGATGCACAGCGCACTTTGCTTTGTGTGTGTGTTGTGTTCTCCACTTCCTCAAGCAGGAAGATGTTTCAGTAACTGCTTTTTACCCAGCCAGTTTCACTGTGAGAAGAGAATATTGGAGGCTTGCCGGTCTGTTTAGTTTGCCAATGTCTGTTTATTTACAGATGTTCAAAATTAGGTGAAAACAGGCACAGGAAGGGCATGGTTTTAAGGCAGCATCTGTTTGCACAAATGCAAAATGACAAAAGCAGAAAGCTCTCCAGAGCTGCTTCTGCTAGTCCAAGGCAAACACTGGGGGTTTGGGTACTTCTAGACGAGGCTGATGTAGTAGCATCCTGTTGTTGTTGCTGTTTTCTTTCATGGTGCAAGTCGGGTAGCAAATTTGCTTTCAGACATCTGAAATCCAAATGATCTTTCTGTAGTTGTTGGAGCCGTCTCCTTTTTGTCAGTCCGAAATCTTTGTTGGGGAGGAATCTTTGTTGGGATCATGGTGTAGTAGGAAGCAGTTAAACCCTTGCTTGACTCTACTCTGTTTGCCCAACCATGATGGTTCTCCCTGCAGTTTTCCAAGGAGAGGGGGAGAGAAATACATACAAAGACAATGCTGTTTGGATAGAGAAAGGTGTCATAGCAGGTAGTGGTACTAAGGTGTTTCTTCTGCCCTCGCAATGGAAGGAAGGATGAAGGGTTAAGGGGATAAAGTTGATTCCAAGAGAGGTGGGGCAGCCTATAGAGAAGGAAATTCCTAGAGTGATCTGTACAGGTGAAAGAAGCTAGTCAACAGCTAGCTGTGAGATGGGTCATTGCACCTGTGCAGATATTTGCAGCTGGTTCGTTGCATTTTTTTTTTTTTAAAGATGGTCTGAGCTTTGGAGTGAGGGACCCAGAGGCTGAATGGTGGAAACATGGAAGGAATATATTTTTGCTTACAACAGCATGGTTACAAAAAGTGTATTAATTTGTGTGTGTGTGTTTATCATTTAGACTTTATGGCTATTTTATTGTTTAATTTGTTACTTCTTGTGACTATTTATGGGATGTATTCTATCATATTCTTAATTATATATTGCCTCATATTATTCTTAATTGTACATTTCCTTGCCCCCCCCCTTGGGAGGAAGGGCAGTTCATAAATGCAACAATAAATGAATAAATAGACAGGTATTCCACAGTTCATGTCCTGTGTAGAAGCCACCGGCTCCTGCCTCTTTCAGCCTTTCTCAACCTGGTGCCCTACAGAGGTTTTGGAGTCCACCAATCCCAGCAGTTAGGGATGGTGGGGGTTGTAGCCCCACAACACCTGGAGGGCACCAGATTGTTGGGCATCCTTGACCCAGCAGGCATGTGACGTAAAATATCTACTTGCTTGGCTAAGAGCTATGACTTTCTTCTGGTCACCATGGCCCATAACAGAAGCTTCTATAGCTATTCGCTGCATATGAAAATCTAGAGATCATCTTTTCACTGGACAACCCTAGCTTGTTTCTGTAATGTTATATTATCCCTGCTGCCGCCAGTGGTTTCTCAGGGGAGATGTGAAATGGGTGGTTTTGTTTCGGAGGATAGGGGTTAGGTTCCACACCAAAAAAAACCAACAAAAAACCCTTCTAAGCAACCAAAGTTTGCCACACATAAAGATGCAGTTGTGCAAGCTAATTGGTAGGGTGTATTTCTCCTTGCCTTGCAACGATAAGGGAGGGAGACGGGCGGTTGCATTTAACAGAGATGATTACAGCAGAACAAATTTGGTGCCCCCCCCTCAAAGAGCCCACTTCCTTGCCATGCCTCCTTCAATTCATATACCCTTCATCTCTGGAAGAACCCCAATTTAATTAGAGTGCCAGTGAGGGTAAATTATCTTGGATTCATTGATCAGTGCAGCAATTGTTTGCTGGTTTCTCTTCCTCTGAACTTCGTTGTTCTACTTGCCAGCTATGATTTGTTTGGAGTATATATCCTTCAACAGCTGTATCACTGTGTGCCCAATCCACCCGTATGACGGGCCATTTTAATCTTACACTATTTATTCAATCTGCATTCTCCAGGACATTAAATATTGGGCAACTTGATTCATAACAGGTGCCAGCTTTCTTTTTCTTTTCTATGCCACCTTCTACATATTTTTATTTTCTTTTCCATTCTTCCCTTTCAGTCTACTGAACTCTACGATTCAGGCTGCTGGTGTGGCATTGGTGGGAAATGAAACTTCCCTGCCCATGGAAATAGAACATGCCAGGGAAACATTAGGTTAGCCTTCCCCGTAAGCTAGAGTTTTATGTACAGAGATCTTTTCCCCCAGGGGGAAGTAGTCAAACATGCAGACTTCATCTTTGCTTGCAGATGTGAAGGAGGGCACTCAGTTATCTACAAGGCTTCCTGATATCTCATCAGTTCTTTTTGCTGGCTCAAAGGTA
Source organism: Podarcis cretensis (assembly GCF_951804945.1). Lineage (NCBI taxonomy): Eukaryota > Metazoa > Chordata > Lepidosauria > Squamata > Lacertidae > Podarcis > Podarcis cretensis. The sequence goes on along the minus strand of NC_137173.1, from coordinate 99,350,413 downwards.
TCTCAATCACCTGAAGTTTCTTGAAGAACCATTGTTCTCCAAACGAGACAGTCTGCTCCTTCTCCATCTTAACTGAAGAAATCTATAGTTGCTGTAGAAATTCTGTAGGAATTTGATGAAATGGCCCCTGCTCCAATTTATGTGTCCACAGAAAGGCTGGGGAATTTTGAGAAGCCATTTGTTCATAGCTGTAACAAATACGGTCATACCTCGGGTTACAGACGCTTCAGGTTCTGCGATTTTGGGTTGTGCACCACGCCGAACCCGGAAGTGCCGGAACAGGTTACTTCTGGGTTGTGGCACAGCGTGTTCTCCCTCATGGAGAGCATGTCTTGCGGTGGGGGCTGACAAGACACCGCACTGTTTCTGGGCAAAAGAGTTTGGCCAACTTTAAGCAGGGGCGGGCTGTTACTGGGGAGATTTATATGTTGCCATTTATTGATTGACAGCCCTATTTGTTAAATACACTGCATGCAGCGATGAGCTTCCTCTTTTCGCTGCGTGCTTCGGATCACCTGCCCTCCCTCCCTAATTTTAGGCTGTTTGCTTGACCTTGCTATGCCTGTCATGGGGTCGTCTGCTTTTGGGGCAGGGGCACGATAGAAATTTTGTCCATTTGGCTGATTGGCTGGTGCCATTTGGTTTTTGCCTACTGCGTGGCAAATCGTCACAACTTGTAAGGTTGTGGTTAGGCATTGGTTTGGGAATTGGTTGGTGGAGGGGTATGGATTTGGCTGTGCCTGCCCCTCCAAAATGCTGCTGCTACAAGGGTTTTCCACTAAAGGAACCCAGGGGCTCGCCATGCTTTTGTCCAAACCCCTTGGCAAGGGGCTAGGGCCACGCAAGTGCCCCTGGGAGCATCTGGGGAGAGGTGAGGCATGGTTCCCAGTCCCGTCTCTCTCCCCAGGTGACTTACCCTTTCTGACTTTGCGGAGGGTGCGAATGTCAGAATGTCCCTGTGCGGGGTCAGTTAGTCGCTACCAGTGCCTAAGCAACCAGTCACATTGCTGTAATTTTAATAAAGTTGTGGCCAAAATTATGCCAAAAACTTTAAACAAAAATCAAGTGTCATTGTGTTTTTATTTGGGGTGTCTTGGGGACCTCGACACGCAAATGCGCAAAATCATGCTTTGCGCATGCGCGGAAGCGCCAAATCTCAACCCGCGCATGTGCAGACATGGCGCTGCAGGTTGCAGACACTGCTGGTTGTGAACCTGCTTCCCGCACTGATCACGTTCACAACCCGAGTGTCCACTGTACCTTTGATTAAGACCCAACCAGTATTTAGGATCAAGCTGTGTGACATTTTGACTTACACAGAGCTCTGAATGTTCATTTAAAAAAAAATAATAATAATCAAACAAGTTGTAATAAAACCTTCTTTACAATTTCCAAAATGTAAAATAAAAATGCAGGGTCTGTTTCAAATACAAAGCCAGTTCATCCAGGGTGTGCTAATTCAAGATAGAAATTAATGGGACAAAGCGCTTCAAGGAGCTGCTTAAATTCAGCATCTTTGTACGTGTTATTCAGTAGCTTGACAGATACTCAGCTTCCACATTCATTCTCCCAGCTGCATTTATTTAACTCTTTTTGGGTTCAGAGGAACAAGTATAATTCCACCCTTTATTTTCCTAGATATTTTTTTCCATGAGACCAGCCATTCCCCTCAAAGCATTCTCAAAGTGTTGCAACAGAAACATTCTGCATGAAGGCATCTTCATTGTCCTTCGAAGTTGTGGCTTTTCCAACAGCATTATGTGGAGGAGAAAGGCGTGCATTTCTCGCCCACATTCCTCGGTTTGACATTATTGTCACTTGGAGGCAACCTCGAGACTTCAGTCTTATTTCACATGCTTTGCCCCAGATCAATGGACCATTTAACATGTGAATTCTGAAAGATCACATTTCATTGCATTCTGATGCTGAGACCTTAGGCTTTTGAGAATGGATGGTTTTTTGAGAGGGGTGATGGGTTGGCCCATAGAATTGGTCTTATTTTTAAAGATTTGCAACTTTTCAAATTTCACCATTAAAAACTTTTTTTAAAAAAGAAAACATAATTTAAACTACAATGTAAAATTTTAAAAGCTTCAGAGGACAGCTGCTGTATGAGTATTATTAATGAAAGTTCTTACATAGGTCAATCCCATGAAATTATAATATGTCCAGAGGTTATAATAGGAGGTGAAAGAGGTTCTTATCTTACTTGAAGTGAATATGTGAATGAAGCGTGTTCATAGCTTTGCACAGAGGAAGTCCCAATTTCAGTCTGTGACATCTCCAGTTAAAAGCAATTGGTTAACCAGAGATGGGGAAGATTTCCACCCAAGAAACTAGTGAGTTGCTGCCAACCAGTGTGGACAATACTGAGCTAGATGGAAAAGTAGTAAGAAACAACTTTATCTATGCCTATTTGCTTTTGTGTTGATGAAGTAATGTTAATGGTGATTCATCTTGCTTGATGTACTGAGCCTTTATTTTATTTTTCTTTCATTCAACATGGAACCCAAGGTAACATCTGTTTGTTTCTCAGACTATCTCCCATTCAGGCAAATGCCACTTTAAACACTCCAACAGCACTATATAAATGCTATTGTTACATTAATTTTGTATCTTTGTTGTCATCTTTTCATTTTAAACACTGGATATCAGTCGACTATAGATTTCTCACGCCATGCTGAATCCTTTGATTCTGATTGCAAGGTATTCAAGAAACATCCTAGTAGGGTGACACTGAAGCATCACCCCATTTCACATTGAGACAAAAATACAGAATTTTGTCATTGTTTGGTGATTTAGCTATTAACAGGAAAAGAAATCCAACATTTAAAACTGTTCTTACTCCAGCAAGTTTCCATATTCATTTTACAAGGCATTTATGTTTGGAATCTCTTAGGCTTTTGTTTTTTTCTGACATATAGAGACACCCTGTTGAGAGGCATGTTTATATCTTTTGACTGTTTAAAAATACCTATTCTTGTGTAAGCTCGGTATATGCAATTCAGCATGCATATATTGACAAGTTACTGTGCCATAAGACCAGGACAGGCATGTAATATGGGACAAGGTTGGTCCATGTTTTACAGCTGAGTATCTGCATATTTTTAGACCCTCACTGGTTCCTTGACAAGTCATCAGAAGATAAAAATATAAGAAGAGCCATGGTGGATCAGGTCAAAGGTCTATGTAGTCCCCCATCTTTCTTTCTAGCTGGGCACTTCCTTCCAACTCTACAATTCCATGATTCCAGGAAGGCCACAAACAGAGCCTTGAAAGCCGTTGTTTGTTCACCACCAATGGATACTCATAGACCTATCTCTGAAGATGGAAATCCCAGTGTCTATCATCCATAAGGTCACACCCAGTCATAATGTGATTGTTGTTTTTACTGCTGCTATTAACCATTACCACTGGTAGAGATTTCCTATCGGCCTTGAAATCAATCCTTTTCTTCTGGCAATCCTTATTATATACAGTGGTACCTCGGGTTACATACACTTCAGGTTACATACGCTTTAGGTTACAGACCCCGCTAACCCAGAAATAGTGCTTCAGGTTAAGAACATTGCTTCAGAATAAGAACAGAAATCGGGCTCCGGCAGCAGCAGGAGGCCCCATTAGCTAAAGTGGTGCTTCAGGTTAAGAACAGTTTCAGGTTAAGAACAGACCTCCAGAACGAATTAAGTTCTTACCTGAGGTACCACTGTATACAACAAGCATGGAATGGATCAGTTTCTAATCGAGTTAAACTGTAATGTACAAGGTAGGAGAGTGTTTTCAGGTAAACAAAGGCAGGGATACCCAGGACTGACATGAAATCTAAGCATCCTTTATGCATGGCTCATTCATTTCAGTAAATGTGTATGGTGTTATTGTTTTATTTTATACCCACCATTCACCCTAAATTGTGATCCAAGGGCATGTCACAATGATTTAAAGCACAACATTTGTGCGTTGGCTTCCTCGTCAGTCCTTATATGCAAGAGTTCCATGTGCGCATTGGGAGCACACAGAGCTCTGATCAGGGTAGATTTCACACAAATCTCTTGTTCAATAACCCTTGAGCCACACATCGAAAAGACTGAACCATGTTGTTATGCATATCATTCTCTGGCTCAAAAATGCAGAAATGCAATACTTTACATATCATAATATTAGCAGCCAAATATACTAGGACATGATATACAAAGGGAAGCGGATTCCACAAAAGTACAGTGGTGCCCCGCAAGACGAACGCCTCGCAAGACGGAAAACTCGCTAGACGAAAGAGTTTTCCGTTTTGGAGGTGCTTCGCAAAACGAATTTCCTATGGGCTTGCTTCGCAAGACGAAAATGTCTTGTGAGTTCCTGCGGGGTTTTTTTTTCCTCCCCCCCCTTTTTCTAAGCCGCTAAGCTGCTTATCCGCTAAGCCGCTAAGCCGCTAAAAACCACTAATAGCACTAATCCGCTAAGCCATCAATGGGCTTGCTTCGCAAGAGGAAAAAACCGCTAGACGAAGAGAATCGCGGAACGGATTCTTTTCGTCTTGTGAGGCACCACTGTAATGGGATCTATCAGGTCACTTTACAGCAAAATTTTGTTTTGGTTTGAAAGCTCTTTGCTTTGTGAAGTTTATTTTCAGATTCTGAATAATTCTTCAGCAGTATATGAGGATATGTAACATGCAAAACACAATTAATCTACATTGTGGCTTATATAACATTATGTAACATTTACAAACAGGAAAATCACGTTAGCCTGCTATAGCAAAAACAACAAGACTCCTGTGGTATATTGGAGACTAACAAGTTTATCATAGCGTAGGCTTTGATGGAGTTGACCTCACTTTGACAGATATACAAAGCTGCTTCTTCAGATGGCAGCTATATAAATAATGCATGAGCAAAGAAGAAGAAACTTTGTAGACATTAAGGGAGCAAACCTATGCACAAAAAACTGGTGTAAAGTAAGCCAACATAAAGTTACACCAGACACAAATCCTGTACAGCAGTGAGGCTTAATCCAGGCAAAGGGAAAATAGTGTTTTATGCCACGTTGCTATGACAAGCTGAATGGGGTTAGGAACTATTGTATGTCCCCACCTGACTTGTCCCACCCCAGAACACACTTTTTGGGGTGCTTACTCTGGTCTGGGCTCAGCCTGTTTACAGCAGCGTATCTTCCACTGAGCTGGGAAACATCTGGCTGAGCCAGAGATCCACTGCATCCTAAGTGGCTCCTCCTGGTGGGATCTTGCCCACTAGCACCCCTATATCTGCAGTAGATGAAGGCAGGTTAAATCTATATTGACATAAGAACACCCATCCATGGTTGAACTAGCCCAACTGTAATACCTCAAGGACCACCTGGACCTTGAGATCATCCTCTGAGGCCCTTCTTCATGTGTGTCCTCCGTGTGAGGTCCAGACAGTGGTAACACGAGAACGGGCCTTTTCTGTAGTGACTCCACATTTATGGAATGCTTTCTCCAGGAAGGTTTGGTTGGCGCCTTCATGAAAACATTCCTCTTCAACCAAGCATTTGGCTGATTGACATCTGATGCCCTTTTAAATGTGTTGCAGGAAGAGGGATTATTGGTTTGTTTTCGTTCTTACTTTTAATGCGTATTTTGCATTTTTTAATATTGTAATTACACACTTACACACACACACACACACACACACACACACACTCCACCCTTCACACTGTATGAAGGACAGTATATAAATTTAATCGACAACAACCCTGAATTGCAATAACAAAGACGGGAAATAAAAACTAATATTATGCATAAACATTTTTAAATATGTGCTAATTAACTTTCGGTTAACAATCTGGTTGCTGTTGCTTTAGAGCAGCAAAACCATTCTCTACAGATGAAATTGCAAATATCGTCAGCACCCGTATGATGCACAGACCATCTAAAGAATGATCGGTCTGAAATGGTTCGCATTCCTTTGGAATCTCCTGTGAAGAAGGCAGACAAAAGTTTTATCCTGCCCTTCCACATAATGCAACTTAAAATAATACTTAAAACCATTAAAAGCTATCTAAAGATAAAGGTAAAGGCACCCCTGACCATTAGGTCCAGTCATGACCGACTCTGGGGTTGCAGCGATCATCTCGCTTTATTGGCCAAGGGAGCCGGCGTACAGCTTCCGGGTCATGTGGCCAGCATGACTAAGCCGCTTTTGGCGAACCAGAGCAGCACACGGAAACACCGTTTACCTTCCCGCCAGAGCAGTATCTATTTATCTACTTGCACTTTGAGGTGCTTTCGAACTGCTAGGTGGGTAGGAGCTGGGACCAAGCAACGGGAGCTCACCCCGTCATGGGGATTCGAACCACCAACCTTCTGATCAGCAAGTCCTAGGCTCTGTGCTTTAACCCACAGTGCCACCTGCGTCCCTAAAAGCTATCTAGAAACATATAAAAACTTTTAGAACATCTAAAAATATTTAAAAGCAAACATGACACACACACAGTTAGGAATTTCCAGGTTGCTGAAACCAGTATCTCAGCCATCCAATGCTTGGGTAAACATAGCTGGGCATACTTATGAATAAAATAAATGTGATTTTACAGGAATGTGGCTTTACTATTAAAGCCAGGGGAGGGGGAGGGCTTTCTCAACTGAGGGACCATATTCCCTTCTGGGGAAGCTTAAGGAGGCCACAGGCCAGTGGTGGTTGGGCTAGAGGCAAAGGAGGTGGAGCAATAAATGTAAATATTATCTTTGTACAGTGGGCTAGTTTCACGTACTCACCCATCTCTCTCCTCCATCCAGGAAAGAGGCATTATCAGATCACATTCTGGCCTGGCTGAAACACTCAAGGTGGATGTTAAGCAGGGACAGTAAAGGGTACAGCCTGTGGAGAATCCCAAGGAAGAGATAGAGAAGCAGGAAAGACTGCATTTGGACCCCAGGCAGAGGCACTGCCTCGAGCCAAATATTGGGGGTCATCTATGGTGTGTGTGCATTACATGCCTGCGACATCACGAGCATGACACACAATGTGCGATATGCGCACATCGTTGGGAGGAGGCACTCTGGAGGTTCGGCCTCCTCAATACTGGGGTGGGGGGGCTGAGCCCACTGCTAAGGAATATTGAGGGGCTCGCCTGAGCCCGGGTCTGAGGTTTCCAACTAAGTTGTGGCCTGTGTGCTTTCAACCAAAACATCTTCCCCTCTTCCAAAAAAGGAGTAACTTTTCTTTCATTGTCTCAAAAAGAACGTACCTTAAAATAATAATAATAATAATAATAATAATAATAATTTATTTATATTCCACCCTCCCCAGCTGAAGCCGGGCTCAGAGCGGCTAACAACAATAAAATGATACACATTCTAAAATCATTTCATTATAAAATTAATTCAAATCAGATTAATGGCAACCAATTGGGCTAGGTTTCTGTGAGGATTGCCAAAGGAGGGAGTCAGCCAAAGGCCTGGTGGAACAGCTCTGTCTTGCAGGCCCTGCAGAAAGATGTCAAGTCCCGCAGGGCCCTAGTCTCTTGTGACAGAGCGTTCCACCAGATCGGGGCCACAGCCGAAAAAGCCCTGGCTCTGGTTGAGGCCAGCCTAACCTCTCTGTGGCCTGGGACCACATAGTTTAAAATAGTTTAAATAAATAGTTTAAAACAGGCTTGAAAGTTAACAGAGTCTGGCTTGGAGATTGACAGAAACCTTCTCAATTGCTCCAGCGCCATTTCTCTTTTCCTGAGCCAAGCTGGGCAGCGCAGTCAGCCCACCTTGAAATGCTTCTTACTGAACATGCTCCAGCATGGGCTACACTTGCATTCCAAGAGCTTTTTGAACCCATTGTCTACAATTTCTCTGTTCTATGGTGTGTTTATATATTTTAATTGACCCAGCTATCAGTAACGTACGCACGCACACACGCACACACGCACACACACAGAGTGTGTGCAGCCTTATTTTTCTCATTTGTTCATTCTAAATGATTGTTGAGACTTTTAATCATACTTTTCTTGGCTATTGCTTTGTCATCTGCTGTGTTCTTGAATGTTCATTTACATCCCTCAAGGGACTATTGATTCATGTACTGATATAATTATGATATAGCTGACAGTCAACCCATTAACCTCAATGCCTTTTATAGTCTGGATTAATAGAAAGAGAATCTGGGTTGATCACGCATAATTCTGATTGTTATTGGCCCTGCTGGTATCATCAATAAAAAACTTAGTGTGTGTTTTGCTCCAGCCTGGCTCTGATTAGTCAAATGTCTTGCAAATTTGGGGCTATGGATACCTGCGTAGACACTCAGGATTTCACCTCCCAGGGACAACGGCAGCATGAGCAGATAGTGGCCCTGCCAATTTTTTCTAGATAGTCAGAACTGTCTGTATTCTGTTCTTCATCCAAGTTTTCCATCACAGACCCATATCTTTGGCTGCCTCAGTGTAAGACTGAGATAATATAGAATTATTCTATATGCTATATGTTCTCTATTAATTATGCATAACATTTAATAAATGGTTGCATCAAGAAATCAATGGAGGTGTCCTCTGCAGAGGGATGTGATTTGTGGCATCTCTGGTGATAAAGATCTCTGGTGCAAAGGCTGAGTGAGAAAGACCTCTGTCAATTTAAATAGTGAATCACTGCCAAATTGAGTACAAGTAATCCCCACAATGACGGGGTGAGCTCCCGTTGCTCGGTCCCTGCTCCTGCCCACCTAGCAGTTCGAAAGCACGTCAAAGTGCAAGTAGATAAATAGGTACCACTCCAGCGGGAAGGTAAACGGTGTTTCCATGCACTGTTCTGGTTCGCCAGAAGCGGCTTAGTCATGCTGGCCACATGACCCGGAAGCTGTACGCCAGCTCCCTCGGCCAATAAAGCCGCAACCCCAGAGTCGGCCACGCCTGGACCTAATGGTCAGGGGTCCCTTTACCTTTACCTTTAAGCCCCTATTTCCATGGGGGTTCGGTCCCAAGGCACCGCATGTTTAAGTGAAATTGCGTATATTTGAAACACCATTGGAAAAGCCTGCATGTGTTTTGCTCCTGCCCCCACCCTGTTCCGCTCCTTTTGTGACGTTTTCGGGTCAGGATTGGCATGATGCACATGTGCGCAGTTGTGCACATATTGAATGTGTGTGAGTTGCCTGTATAAGTACTGTCTGAGATGAGCCAACGAAAGCACCCTAAGAGCCTTGTTGTATCTGCTCCTGTAGACCACAAGCAGGTTCCACACCTTTGGCCCAGAGACAGGAGGGGCTGTGCTGGAACAATAGACAGCAAGGTGAATATGACTGGATTTCACCTATCGATTCGAATCAATGAGCCAACTCTCTGGTTGCTCATACCTCCATTTTATATTTCCAGATATGCTACTCAGCCCTCATTCTTTTGTAATCAGAGTCAAATCTTTCCCGAGTGACAAGATGGTTCCTTGAAAGCAGAAATATGCTTCAGGAAGAGAAAAGAAAAGAAGTTTGAAATTGCAACTTTGAGGTGATTTGTGTGCCAGGGAAGGCTGCTTGTCCTCAAGAGTGCATTTTTAAATAAGAGGAGAGCTGGAAATAAAAGGCAAATAGCACCTTGAAGTGAAAGAACAGGAGCAGATGTCCTTTAGTCATGTGTTTTATTGATTTATAAACACTCCGTCAGGCTACCTCATCTCTGCAGAGTAATTTAGATATGGGAAAATATCTGTGAAATATATTGATTGCTTTATTGATTGAAAAGCCAATTGCTGTTGCACTCCTGTTTTACCATTTAAGTCCTGACACATTTTGACATATGAGCCAGCTGTGACTACTGCCTCAATTCTGCAGTAAGATAATGTGAAGCCTGTCAGGCCCCTTCCCCACCAGCCCCAATAATTTACAAGGGGGGGGGGTCTGCTATTTAGCTTGTTTCTCAGCCAGTGGAATAATTAGGATTCGTTAAAGCCTTGAGCTGCAACCCTGGTTGGTACATTTATTGAGGAGCTTTCCTTGATATATTTCTCTGCGTTAACTGGATTGATATGTCACGAACAAAAGAAATGTAGAAACCAGGCAGTTATTATTCAAAACCTATTCGCCTGGGAATGATTGTTACTGCTCAGATATTCTCCCCCTCCACTTTCTGCGAGAGGGATTTGGGTTTTTCAAACATTCCATTGGGGAATTCTCACTTGTTACCAGATCAGCTTGCACTGAGCAGCCATAAATCAAGAGACGACGGCCTTGCGAGGTGGGGAACATCCACTACTCCTCTTTAGGGCTCTGTTATTTATTTTGAAAATTTAAGCTGCGGTAAATTTATTGATTTTGTTTTATAGAGAGAGCATGCAAAAGCAATTACAAACTATTCTTGATTTGGAAGAGAAAACGTCCTAAATTAACATAATAAAGAGGGTTGTTTTTTTTTTTTTTGCTTGAGCGGTTGTAAAAAGTAATAAATTAGAGGTGCTTAGAAAATGGGGCTGAGGGGAAGAAGGAAGGAAGAGAATGTGTGGTGTTTTTTATTTTTTTAAAAAAGACTTTTAAACATAGTAGTGTTTAAATACATTGATTACCTCCCTTTGCTGTTGCTCATAACATTATCAGACATTAAGATAGTTGTTGTTGTTGTTGTTCAGTCATTTAGTCGTGTCCGACTCTTCGTGACCCCATGGACCAGAGCACGCCAGGCACTCCTGGCTTCTACTGCCTCCTGCAGTTTGGTCAAACTCATGCTGGTAGCTTTGAGAACACTGTCTAACCATCTCGTCCTCTGTCATCCCCTTCTCCTTGTGCCTTCCATCTTTCCCAACATCAGGGTCTCAAATCAAAATGTTTATTCGGCTTTACGCCCATCATGAAACACAACACAACACAACAAAACAAATCAAATAAAACAGCGGACTCGTACAAGCCACAAGCAATACAACACAGTTCACAACTCACAAGGACAGACATTAGCCATTCACAAGAAAAGCTCAAGATTAAGACTAAGATTCTGGCACCACACCAAAATCAACATCTGCTGTCACCACAGAAAACCCTAACAACTATCAATAATCAGCCAACATTCCATTCCGTCTCTTGTACGAGAGGACGGCTGTTAGGAATTTAGCAACCTGTAGGGTAATATAAGGATCCACATCTTGAAGAACCCAGGCAAGCTGTAGGTCTACTGGTTTGTCAGCCATAGGCTGGATTATGGGGTTTAGTATACTAGCATGGGCTGAACTGTACAAAGGGCAGATAAACATAACATGATGTAGGGATTCCGATGCTTTCATTTCACAAGCACACATTGAAGGGACTTGGCCCTTAGTGAATCTATGTCTCAGCACATTTGTTGGAAAGACATTGAACCTAGCTCTAATGAAGGCATATCGGTGAGACGCGGCCATAAGCGATGTTAAGTAGGACGGAGCGCGGTAGATAGGGGATATGCCGAAATTTAACGGCGAGCAGGCTCCACCACCAGCTACGA